>NC_051246.2:26989885-29978635 GCF_015237465.2 Chelonia mydas | reverse complement strand
GGGTTCCAAAGAGGATGGCTCTAGACTGTTCTCAGTGGTAGCTGATGACAGAACAAGGAGTAATGGTCTCAAGTTGCAGTGGGGGAGGTTTAAGTTGGATATTAGGAAAAACTTTTTTACTAGGAGGGTGGTGAAACACTGGAATGCGTTACCTAGGGAGGTGGTGGAATCTCCTTCCTTAGAAGTTTTTAAGGTCAGGCTTGACAAAGCCCTGACTGGGATCATTTAATTGGGGATTGGTCCTGTTTTGAGCAGGGGGTTGGACTAGATGACCTCCTGAGGTCCCTTCCAACCCTGATATTCTATGATTCTATGAACTATACATATACAATGATGGGGTCTAAATTAGCTGTTACCACACAAGAAAGATTTCCTGGAGTCACTGTGGATAGTTCTCTGAAATCATCCACTCAATGTGCAGTGGCAGTCAAAAAAGCGAACAGAATGTTGGGAATCATCAAGAAAGGGATAGATAATAGGACAGAAAATATAATGTTTCCTCTATATAAATCCATGGTACACCCACACCTTGAATACTGTGTGTAGATGTGGTCGCCACATCTCAAAAAAGACATATTGGAATTGGAAAAGATTCAGAAAAGGGCAACAAAAATTATTAAGGGTATAGAATGGCTTCTGTATGAGGAGAGATTAATAAGACGAGGACTTTTCAGCTAGGAAAAGAAGTGACTAAGTGGGGTTTTATAGAGGTCTATAAAATCATGAGTGATACAGAGAAAGTAAATAAGGAAGTGTTATTTACTCCTTCTCATAATACAGGAACAAGGGGCCACCAAATGAAATTAATAGGTAGCAGATTTAAAACAAACACTAGAAAGTATTTTTTCACGCAACGGACTGTCAACCTCTGGAACTCCTTGGCAGAGTGTGTTGTGAAGGCCAATACTATAACGGGGTTCAAAAGGAAGCTAGATAGATTCATGGAAGACAGGTCCATCAATGGCTATTAGCCAGGACGGGCAGGAATGGTGTCCCTGGCCTCTGTTTGCCAGAAGCTGGGATTGGGTGACAGGGCATGGATCACTTGATGATAACCTGTCTGTTCATTCCCTTTGGGGCACCTGCCATTGGCCACTGTCAGAGGACAGGATACTGGGCTTGATGGACCTTTGGTCTGACCCAGTATGGCTGTTCTTACGTTCCTATGTAAGCATATTGTTTGGGCATAAAAATATAATAAAAAGAAAAAGGACCGGAACCGCAATTTAATATTTGTGTTTGTACAGTGAATAGTGCATTTGGACTCTTCCAGGACAGGAGAGCTCAGTGAGTGAAAAAACTATGTTTCAGATGTATAGATCTTAAAGCAGGGGTGGGCAAACTACAGCTTGGGGCCACATCTGGCCCCCCAGATATTTTAATCCCGCCCTCAAATTCCCGCTGGGCAGGGTGCTTCGGGCTGAGACCAAGGGGTTCTGAGGGCGGGAGGGGGATCGAGGGGTTTGGAGGGGCCCAAACGCTGCCCCTGCAGCTCCCATTGGCCAGGAACCGCGGGCAATGGGAGATGCAGGGGCAGTGCCTGAGGACAGGGCAGCGCGCAGAGCCGCCTGGCCGTGCCACCATGTAGGAGCCGGAGGCGGGACATGTAGCTGCTTTTGGGAGCTTCTTGAGGTAAGCACCACCTGGAGCCTGCACCCCTGACCCCCTCCTACACCCCAACCCCCTGCCCCTGCCCTGATCCTCGATCCCCCTCCCACCTTCCGAACCCCTCGGTCCCAGCCTGAAGCACCCTCCTGCTCCCCCAATCCCTCATCCCCAGCCCCACCCCAGAGCCCACACCCCCAGCCAGAGCCCTCACCACTCCCCCCGCACCTCAATCACCTGCCACAGCCTGGAGCCCCCTCCTGCACCCTGAATTCCTCATTTCTGGCCGTACCCCAGAGCTCTCACCCCCTCCCGCACCCCAACCCCCAATTTCATGAGCATTCATCGCCCACCATTCAATTTCCATACCCCGATGTGGCCCTCGGGCCAAAAAGTTTGCCCACCCCATCTTAAAGGTACGAATGAGGAAGAGCTGATTTGTTCCTGCTACCTCCCTTAAAACTGGGGTAAACTGAAGCACTCACATACTATGGTGATGGTCTCGCTATAAGAACCTTGATGGACAGTATGTCCCCTTGTGCTAGAACTGCAACCCTGTTAATTATAGATATCGGCATGAGCCCCAAAGTTTGGGTACAGATCCAAACTTCCTCTGAAGGCTGAGGGTATTTAGCAGTGGTACAGACTGGTCCCTGGTTAATTAGCAGTCCACTTGTGTATTGTCACATCAGCAGCAAGAGGTCCCATATGAAGATGTACTGCAAAACTTGAATTGTCTATTCCCTGCACACATGAAATATGAAGCCATTGAGAATGGAACTCGTAGGGAAATGATTAATGGAAACCTTGGAAATCTGACAGCTATACCACTGAGCCTGTCTGTACTGAGAGATGAAAAGTCTGGCATCAACAGAGCTATACTCTACTAGGAAGCTTGAAAGAGCATTGCTTCCCCTGCTTTTCTCTGTCTTCCTCTTCCTTATTTGCAGCTCTCAGTGTTACCATAGGATGGATCAAGGAAACACAGACAGCTGGTGAATTGCTGAGTGAAGAGTAGTTTCTCCATGATATCTGGAGGAGCATCTTTGTTAAACGAGATGTACTTTAAGGGTTCAGAAATGTTGAAATGCATTAAGTAGTGATATCAAAAATACTTGATTTTTTTTCTCTCGTGAGAAGTAAGTGTTTGGAGCCTGCTATTGCTGTGGAGAGCTTTGAATACACCTTTGATAATCCTCAGGTGCCGGACATCATATTAAATCCAAGCTGCCCATGTGGTTCCCGACCAGAATGCTTTTCCTGTGTACTCCTCATGTTGTTCAGGAATGCTTAAACTTCCAGCCCAGGGGCTGTTGCCAGTAGCACATTGTGATGCCACACAGGAAATCTGAGCACAGGAGCGATGCTGAGACTTCTGTTTCCCATCTGGGCAGCAGCTGGCAAAACTACAGATGAGACTCTTTCCATTTCTTGGAGTGGGGGCCATTTTGCAGCATGCTCACCCCATGTCTTCCTAATAGCCGATCTTGGAAGTACCTTAGCAGCAGGCGGGTAAGTTTGTTAGGATGCAGGAGATGGAGAGGACAAAGCCTTATTCAGGGGGAAACGAAGTTCCTGAATAATAGGGATGGTGAATTAAATTCCCACTCCTCTTGTTCTTTAAGAGCTAGTTGTTTGACCCTTCCTCTCTTTCAGGCACACTTACTCATGCAAGCAATCCCCCTGAAGCTAACGGAACCACTCATGCGAACAAGTTGTCCACCAGTGTTCGTAAGTATTGCACAGTCAAGTCCTAAAACATCAGGGGCTGGGATTTGTGGTTTCTGCTGCTTCAGGGGTGAGGGAGGGGATACACTGCATTGCTCAGTATTCGCTCCTCCAGCCAATTAAGCAGCAGAATTCACTGGAAGGAGCCCCATTCAGGGTAGGTCTACTCTAAAAACTTAAGTTGACCTATGTTAGGTCAACATACAGCCATTGCGGTAATTCCTTTGGAGGTGCATGTCCTCCGTCGGTCGGCAGCGTGTCCCCTCACCAGAAGCACTTCCATTGACGTAAGGGGACAGTGTGGGAAGCTGAGAGCCCAGTCTCTGCTCTGCTAGCAGCTCCCTGGCTGGGTGCCCGGCTGCCCCACAGGCTTCTGGGATCCCGGCTGGCTGTTTCCCCCCACCCTAGCCCCCACAGCTCCCCGCCAGGAGCTGGGTCCAGTCACCCAGCTCTCCAGTGGAACAGGGGGCCAGCTAGGTTCTGGGCTTTCTTGTCAATTTCATGCTCCACTGGAGCCATGAAACTGACAAGAGAGCTAACAGCCAATGGAAGTAACTCTATCTACAGAAACTGCTTCGGGCCCCACGCCTCTCATGGAGATGGAGTTATTATGTTGGGGTAGTAGGGCACTTACACTGGCGGGACAAGACTGAAGCGTAGACTGACATAATTAGGTTGACATAAGGCAGCTTACGTCAACCTCACTGTGTAGTGTAGACCAGGCCTCAGTCTTTCTCAGATGATAGCTGCAACATGGGGTCTTGAAGGTAGATGTTAAAATTCAAAATATTTTGCCATAACAAGGTGCACAATTCTTGCAAAAGAAAAACTGGGGGGGATGGGGAGAAGGTGGACAGAGAAATTGGGGCTCCTTGCCCAAAGAACAGTTTCCATAATGGTTTGGATTGTGAAGAGAAGTAAATAGAAAAGACCCTGAGGATGCCAACGCTGAACAAAACAGTTCATCTACCGAAGTAAAGGGGAGACATGAGTTTTCCCTGCCCCCTTACATATTTTATTTTACCGCTAGCATAAAGAAAAGTGATCGGCCACTGTTTCCATTTCTTGTGCTTCATTTCCATTCATTACACTTGGCTGCATAATCCAGTCAGTGCCTCAGAATGAGGTGGGGATGGTTTTCAAGAACCAGCCCTTAGCATCTCTAGATAAGCAGAAGCTTCCTCTGCGGCATCTAAGACTGAGCCATTTACTCAGAAAGTGAGGTCATTTGACGTGAGCCCAGCGTCTTTCGAGAATAGCATTTTAGCAAAGAAAATAATTTTTACTTGAGGCTTTATCAACATTTCTTCTTTGTGTGTATGTGAGGTGGAGGTGGGGGGGGGGCGCAAGGGGAAGAGCAGAAGCCTCAAAAGAAGCTCACAAATTTCTGAGTTGAAATAGCATTGAACATCAGAGAAGCTGTGTTCAGATAAACTCCCCAAAAGTTTGGATATTTAACCTAACCTGAAAAATCAGGGCCTGAGCTTGCTCCCAATTGAAATCAATGGCAAAATTTCCACTGAAATCAACAGCAGCAGGATCAAGTGCTTTGGCTCTGGATGCCCAATTAACGGTGTACAAAATGCCACTGCTAGGAATTCGTCTGGTGATGGCACCTTACTGAAGTTCTGGCTCATTTACATTTGGCTGGCAGAGAGTCAGATCCTGAATGCACCATAAGATGACTATCTTGCTCTACTAAGTTCTTCTGGATCCTGATCAAAATTCTCCCTTGTGCAAGCTGCAGCCATTTGAAAGCTGCCCCTTGGTCTTACCACCACTACACAGATGAAGTAAAATGCTCCCTTTTCATCTTTTAAATCAACACCACACAAGGCTCACCCATGTTCTCCTTCTTCCCTCCTGCCCCCTCCCCTTCATTAGCTTGGTTCTGCAGACTCTAGTTTGTATTGTGCCATTGGAATTTTTAAACTGAACTCCCCACAGCAGTCAATGAGGAGTGTGGCTTAAAAATCAATGACCCAATATAGCCCAAAGTAAAACTATTGTACATCTTTCCTAAATCACCTGGGGATCAGAGTCTTACAGAGGTTGAGGGAAGTAATTGCTATCATTCAGGGGATGGTTTGTGGGGGGAAATCTGCTGTGCTCAGTTTAAAAGAACAGCCATTGTGAACTGGAGCTGTCCATGTTCTGAAACACAGTTTGCTTTGCACTACTTCGTGAGTTTTGGTTTGATCTGTCTTGACATAGCTAAGTGGCTCGTACCTAAATACCCATAAAAATGCTCACTTGTCTTATGCTTGTTATTGGTTTATGGAACTGCTACTGATCATCGAAGGAAAAAGCGTTGCATACTCAGTTATTTGCCTGCTTGATTTATGCTCATTTACCAGGCTAGGCAGCATACATACTATACACATAGAATCATAGAATATCAGGGTTGGAAGGGACCTCAGGAGATCATCTGGTCCAACCCTCTGCTCAAAGCAGGCACAATTCCCCCCCGATGGCCCTCTCAAGGATTGAACTCACAACCCTGGGTTTAGCAGGCCAATGCTCAAACCACCAAGCTATCCCTGCCCCACATACTATACCGCAGAGAAACATACTAATATCGGTGTGTAATAAGAGACAAAGATCAAATATCAGCATTTTGCAATGGCTTCTTGGAATGCATGGCTTAATCAGTTTTTGGAAGAAGACATTACATTAGGAAACATGATTTTCAAAGACTTGAGAGTTTTGAGTTTACATCCAGTCTAATGGAATATTCAAGGGGAAGTTTCAGTGCCATTCTAATCCTTTCCATTTCATTCTGTATATTTGTTTTTGTTTATTTTCTGCCATGCAGTTGTCAGTTTCAGCGACTTAACAGAGCTCTACTGACATAGATTACTGTTAGTATAGGGGATTATTACTGTTATTTATTTATATTGTGGTAGTGCCTAGAGGCCCTGCTCTGGAATCAAAACTTCATTGTACAAGGTACTGTACACACCTAGTAAAAAAAAGACAGCCCTTGCCCTAAAGAGCTTACAATCTTAGCACGTGATGAGAGACAACAGGTGAATAACACAAACAAATGGAGGGAAGGAGCAAGGTGACCCAGAAACATTCATGGTGAATAGAATAAGCAGCAGTCGCAGCACACCACCTCTCTAGCTATAAAGTGAAAAAGGCTTGTGACTAGCAGAGAAATGGAATATAATTTCTAGGAAATGTTTTTTTCCAGGTGAAACGGCCTTCAGCAGAATGTTTGCCTTTTGATGACTGTTTACAGTGCTTTTTCAGTTTAGAAAGTCTTTTTAGCTACTTTTTGCAAAGCCCGAGCCAAAAGACTCCCAGCAAAAGCGGGAGGGTTGGCAACCCTAATTGCCAACCTGGTATAGGGGAAGTGTCCTAGGAGGGAGGGAGCATAACAGGATAAGAAGAGGGTGGAGTGGAGCTCTCCTATGGCAGTTCTCAACTGGTGTGGACCATAGCCAGCTGTTGTAAGTTAGAACAGCACCTAGGCTACTCTAACTCACCTCAGTGCCAAATGTGAGAGCTTGGACAGCTTGAGAATCAGGGAGCTACAACAGGCTCCCTCGTGTCCCCAACTCTCTGCACCAAAGATATCCCAGTGCAGTTGATAATCAGGCCCCTGAGCTGGATTGATAGGGAAAAGATGGCCCTAGGCAGAGACATATGTAGCATGTAATGTGTTACGTATACAGCTCTGGAGGCCAAATGTCCCCTTCTATATGTTTTAGAGTCACTGAATGATTTGATATGATTTTTTTCTAAAGATTATCCTTAGTTAAACTATTACAATGTATTTTTATGACTCTTTGCGCCTTTGGCGTCCACATCTAATGGCTGGGTAAGAGTCACTGCTTTCAAAAATTAACTCCCACTTAAAGCACGATGCTAACAGCAGCCCTATAAGCTTGTAGCCTACTTACATTTTCATTGTGTTTATCCTTCAAAAACACTTGAGGGTAAATGCATTAACCCAGGTCTGTATTTGTAGGCGTATATGGATACAGTATTTTTTTCAGATTTTTAGTAGCTAATGTTTGGCTAATAAAATAACACTGAGCATTGCTATTGCATTTTTATCAGTCGCTGATTTATTCAGTGCCTCTTTCACTTTGTTCATGAAGGAATTTGATTCTTAGAACCTGCACAAACAACTGCAGCTCTTTAGCACATGCTTCAATTGGTGCGTTCTCCATCAAGTCCTGTTCTCCGAAGCTCCTGATCTGTTTGAGTCCATATCTAATTCCAAAAGAAGAGCAACACGTCAAGGATTCTGGGTAGGGCTGTCGATTAATCGCAGTTAACTCCTGTGATTAACTCAAAAAACTTAATCGTGATTAATCGCAGTTTTAATCGCACTATTAAACAATAGAATACCAATTGAAATTTATTAAATATTTTGGGATGTTTTTCTACATTTTCAAATATATTGATTTAAAGGACAACACAGAACACAAAGTGTACAGTGCTCGCTTCATATCATTATTGTTATTGCAGATATTTGCACTGTAAAAATTATAAACCAAAGAAATAATATTTTTAAATTCACCGCATAGACGTACTGTAGTGCAATCTCTTTATCATGAAAGTGCAACTTACAGATGTAGACTTTTTTTTTGTTACGTAACTGCACTCAAAAACAAAACAATGTAAAACTTTAGAGCCTACAAATCCACTCAGTCCTATTTCTTGTTCAGCCAGTCGCTAAGAGAAACAAGTTTGTTTACTTTTATGGGAGATAATGCCGCCCGCTTCTTATTTACAATGTCACTTGAAAGTGAGAACAGACTTTCGCATGGCACTTTTGTAGCTGGCATTGAAAGGTATTTATGCACCAGATATGCTAAACATTCATATGCCCCTTCATGCTTCCATGTGATGATGCTCGTTAAAAAATAATGTGTCAATTAAATTTGTGACTGAACTCTTTGGGGGGAGAATTGTATGTCTCCTGTTCTGTTTTACATGCATTCTGCCATATATTTCATGTTATAGCTGTCTTTAGTGATGACCCAGCACATGTTGTTCGTTTTAAGAACGCTTTCACTGCAGATTTAATGAAATGCAAAGCAGGTACCAATGTGATATTTTTAAAGATAGCTACATCACTCCACCCAAGGTTTAAGAATCTAAAGTGCCTTCCAAAATCTGAGGGGATGAGGTGTGAATCATGCTTTCAGAAGTCTTAAAGAGCAACATTCCGATGTGGAAACTACAGAACCTGAACCACCAAAAAAGAAAATCAACATTCTGCTGGTGGCATCTGACTCGGATGATGAAAATGAACATGTGGTGGTCCACACTGCTTAGGATCATTATCAAGTGGAACCCATCATCAGCATGGACGCATGTCCTCTGGAATGGTGGTTGAAGCATGAAGGAACATATGAATCTTTAACGCATCTGACAAGTAAATATCTTGCGACACTGGATACAACAGTGCCATGCGAATGCCTGTTCTCACTTTCAGGTGACATTGTAAACAAGAAGTGGGCAGCATTATCTCCTGCAAATGTAAACATACTTGTTTGTGTGAGCGATTGGCTGAACAAGAAATAGGACTGAGTGGACTTGTAGACTCTAAAGCGGGGTGGGCAAACTTTTTGGCCCAAGGGCCATATCTGGGTATAGAAATTGAATGGCGGGCCATGAATGCTCATGAAATTGGGGGTTGGGGTATGGGAGGGGGTGAGGGCTCTGGCTGGGAGTGTGGGCTCTGGGGTAGGGCTGGAGATGAGGGATTGGGGGTGCAGGAGGGTGCTTCAGGCTGGTTCCCGGCCAGTGGGAGCTGCGGGGGAGTGTTTGGGGCGGGGACAGCGTGCAGAGCCCCTTGGCTGCCCCACGTGTAGGAGACGGATGGGGGACATGCCATTGCTTCCGGGAACCGTGAGGAGCGGGTCAAGACCCCGCCCCCGCTCACCAGCAGGAGCTCGAGGGTGGGATTAAAACATCTGGAGGGCTGGATGTGGCCCCTGGGCCGTAGTTTGCCCACCCTTGCTCTAAAGTTTTACATTGTTTTATTTTTGAATGCAGTACATAATTCTATATTTGTAAGTTCATCTTTGATGAAAAAGAGATGCCACTACAGCACTTGTATTAGATGAATTGAAAAATACTATTTCTTTTGTTTTTAGAGTGCAAATATTTGTCATAAAAATAAATATAAAGTGAGCACTGTACTCTTTGTACTCTGTATTGTAACTGAAATCAATACATTTGAAAATGTAGAAAACATCCAAAAATATTTAAATAAATGATATTCTATTATTAAATATTATTTCTAATATTTAAATAAATGGTATTCGATTAATCGTGATTAATTTTTTTATTGCACGTTTAATCATGATTAAATTTTTTAATTGCTTGACAGCCCTAATTCTGGGATTCCATATGATTCCCTTAGACAATGGGACCCAAAGGCTTGGAATCTTGTATATTAGAAGTATTCTTATTTACCAGTCACCAAACACGAGAGGCAGGTTGTGTTTATTTTAAACAGTATGGACATGTTTCTACTAGTCTCAGGGAGCATCTCTGGTGAAGGCTGTCTGAGCATTTTGTACTCTAGAAGTTATCACTTCCTCACTTACATTATCCTTTGCAATTCCAAATCCTTAAAAAAAATTCCATGCCACATACTTAAACCCCATTCCCTGTTAGCAGCTTTGACTTCTGAGGTGGCTGTGTTATCAACAATGAGAAAATAATTATAAAAATTAGGGTCAATGCCCTTTTTAAGAGCTAGCAGATACACTTCATTTCACGGGCTGCTACATGGTACATTGATTTCCTACTGCCCCGGCGGCCTTGTTTGTGAGGCTTCCATAGACTTCAGTGGTTTGGAGTCATGGAATTAAACAGAATAAAGCCACCTCTAACTTTTATCAGGGTCTTGTACTAGTACTTGTACTTGTCTCCTTTGCTGAGTGCTCAGTTACCAATAGAACTAGAAAAGTGCTGCGTGCATGCAGCCAATCTGTCTCTTCTATATGGCTGACAAAATGAAAGTCTTGTATATGTAGGTGCTTATCTAGACTTTCAGAGCTGGAACCTTCTTTATCAATATTACAGATATAGAAGCTTCAGTCATAGGTGGCCTCATGTCTAGCTAGCTAAACTCTTTTACCTCACAATTCTCTCTCCATTTCTCTCTCATGATTTATGGAGAAGTATGTGATAGAGTGCTCTGCTCACTGCTCGATGGCACCTCCTCCTGGCTGTTCTGGGGATTAGCGCTGCCAGGCCAACACCCCTTCCTGTGGCTGCATGCCATCTCTCTCTCTGTGTGTCTACAGCCCCTCTCTCCCTCCAAGAACTGCTGCTTCCTCTTCGTGACTCGGCCATCCAGCCAGGCCACTAAGTGGTTTCCTCTTCCAGGGTGGTCTTCCAAGGTTTCTCTCCACAAGCAGCATTAGGCAGTTCTCAAACCCACTGTCCTGACAGTATTGCTCCAGCAGTGACTCCAACAGTCTTCATATCCACTGCCCTTAGCAATGCCACAGTGCAGTGGAACCCAGGCCGACCCTCTATTCTGGGTTCCAGTCCAGGGCCCTTTAGTGAACAGTTAAGGACTGCATCTATACCAACCTGACTGCTCTGACCCCTGGACTCCTTCCTACCATGCTTCTTTTCCCCTTACCTCTGTGTGTGAAACTGCCAGCTTTCTCCCTGCTACACGCTGTTGCCGGCCTTCTGGCTTTATAGAAGCCCTGCCTGTCGCCTCAAAGGTGAACTTTCTTCTAATTAGCTCTGTCCACACAGCCTAAATCTCCCCCATTTGCAGCTTAATTGGCTGATCATGCCCTCTTGGCCTAATTCAGCTCTTGCAGGGCCGGTGTGGAGAGTACAGCCCATCACAAAGTATACTATTGAGCTCTGCTAGGGTGGGATTTTGGGAATTCCGACAAACAATTAGCATCTTCAGACTTCTTGTACATCATGCATATGTTTGTGCACATATCTTTGTTTTTGCAGTAGTTCTTCACATGACTTTTCTAACGTACAAGCATAACCAGAAAGCATTGAAATACGATTTGGCACTTGCCTCAGAGGGTCAGGAGTCTGTGGGAGGAGGAGAATGGTATTTACTTGAATGATTTCCAGCAACTTTACAGTGGAATTATGCTGCAGTAAAATGAGTCACAGCCACAGATACTATATACTAACAGTTTCAGGTTGTTAGGATAGTGTTCCCAGGTTGCATTAGAATAGCTGTCTTACACAGGCGGATTACAGTTTTGTGGGGTCCTGGGCCAGAGCAAGCGGGGGCCCCTCCTTACCCCTTCTGCCTGCAGTCCCCCCAGTGCTCCTGCCGAGGAAATGGGGTGGGGGCACGGGGGCTTACCCTACCCCCACACCCGGGACTCCTGCTGGGGAGCAGGGTCGGGCTGTGGGGGCTTGCCCTTCTCTGCCTAGCTGCTGCTCCCGCCAGGGAGTGGGGTCAGGGCGTGGGGGCTTGCCCTGCTCCCAGGCAGGAGTGCCGGGCGGGCGGAGCAGGTCAGAGTGCCCATTTTTCCAGACCCCCCTCCAATTGGCTGTGGCTCCTGGGCATGGGCCCCGTTGCCCCAGTGGCTAATCCGCCACTGCTGGCTTAGACCTTGTACGTATTAGTAAGCTATTGCATTTTGTGTTTTGATTCCCCCTCCCTAAATAATGTTTCTTTTTAGTTTCACGGAGAATGTGAATGGTGAAATGATGCTGAAAGGAATCTTGTTGAAGGATGCATAAAAGAGTAGGAGGCAGTTCAGAGGGTGATGAACTTCAGAGGCCATTTGAAACTTGACTTTAAAGGAAAGATGCACTCTCCTTTTGTGTGGTTGTTCAGTGCTATTTTGGTCCAATGGCGAGAAATATTCACTGTCCGGTACAACTCTGTATTGGAATGCAAAGTTGTGGATTTTTTGGTTTTTTTTTCTGGACTTGGCATTTTTTTTAGTGGTTTCTATTCTGAATAGAAAGAGTCATTGGGTTGGGGACAGGATGGATCAGGAGGCTGCTAAACGTCTTTAATTTCTAGATCATTAATTTAAATCACAACCCAGTTTAGTAGGGACCACAAAGAACCATACTTTGGCTGCTTGCTGGCCAGCATTCAATGAACTGGTATCCTCAGGCTACTGCCTAGATGCCAGGTATCCACATCACACAGACCACCAGCAAAATTGGCACTGATTGGTACTGCTGGCAAGCATCACGAAAAACATGATTAATTTGTGACACAGGGCCTGCAGGGCAGGCATTCGGAAGGGAGAGGGTGGATTCCAGAGGGCCTACACACAATAAAAAGAGACTCCGGTAGCTGTCTCCGGACACAGGCCAGGAATTGGAAACTACTTATCTCTTTGGTGCAGAGACTGTCACTGACAATATATTTGTACAGATTCTGCTATCATCAGGCCTTGACTGGCTCACTTGTAGTCACTACTGTAATGTAAAAGTTAAATAATAATAATAATAATATTTCCATCCTTTTCCAACTCCAGTTTCAAAATCACAGGGCTTTGGGGGTTTTACTGTTTAAATGCAACAAGTTTTATTTTTGTTATGCAGTGAGGTTGTTGGAGCTTTACAGCAGGATGGAGACACATTGGTTTTGACAGTCACTTGCACCTCCATGCATTTGTTTAATAAGATGGCGGCTGTCAGGATGCAGGAACATTGAAGTGGCAGCAGAGTGGGGATGGAAAAAATGATCAGTGGGTGAGCATCGAGCGATCCAGGGATGCAGGTGGGGGTGTGGTGTCTCCTTCCCAGCAGAGCCAATAGAATTCTATGTTCCCCACTTTCTCCTTTCAGATATCTCTCTCAGGCCTCTCCAGCCTTCAGCATCTGGTGCTGAGTACCTCAGTATCTTTTAACCCCTGGCTGGCTCCCTGCATTGTCTCTGTTCTCCTTGCTTGCAGCAGGTCTAGGCTCACTAGCTTTAGTCCACACTCCCTCCCCTTCCCACAGAGCTGCAGATTGTTAAATGGCCTTCTGGGTGAAAAAAACAAAAGGGTACTTACACCTACAGGCCCCAAACCTGTCCCTGGCAATTGTGGGGACTGTGATTAAACCACAGGAAAAATCACCATGACAAGTTTTCAACTCTAGGGACATAGCTTTCCATTTTCTAGGTTTTTTTGCACTGTAAAGGGCCAGAATTTATCCTTTCTCTTCAGTTAAAGTTGAGATTTTGGGGGAGAATGTTTCCACCTCAGTTAGATACTGACCTTACATTGATCTACCGCACAACCTTGATTCTGATGCACATGGGTGTCAGCAAGAGTTTCAGAAATATCTATGTGCAGGAAAAATGTCAATTTCTTGTAGACTTTTATCCAGTAATCAGGTGTGTGTCACCGTGGAAACTTTCCAGATTTTTCATTGAGCAAAAGGAGGGTAGGTTTATTGAAATGCAGGCACTGAGGTAGAAATGGATATACTGTTAATATGTATGTTTCCACAGTTCACCACATTTCTGTTTCATTGAGGTTTCTCTTGTCAAATATTAGTAATATCCCAGCTATTTGTTAAGCAAGCAAAGAAATCCTGACTTCAGTTTTCACTGCCAATACTTAATTTTACACAGGCCTTTTGTGAGAGAAGTTTAGATATCAGTGATATCATTTCAGATGGCTCTTAAATACCACCCCTACAATTCCACTGCGACTGCTTTCATGCTGTTTAAATCTGTCTCAGAGCTGTTAATGCGGTGGTCTATTTCAAAATTGCAGAGAGAAGCACAAGCTCATCAGAAAATGTATATGGCGATAATTTCAGCAAAAGCTGTCAGTGTACAGAGAGAGAGATGTTTTAAATGTCTTATCAAATTAGTAATAACTATCAGGGATTCTCTACCATGCTTCCCAAAGGAACAGATCTTTCCTAAATGAGGCAATAAAGTGCAGCACCTTCTGCACTGATCTAATGCAGACCTTTCTCGTTGTCCTATTAGTTAACTATTAAGCCTACAAGTCATGTTTTACATGCTTTCTGCTTGGAAACTGGCAAGACGTCTGAAGCAGAGATGGGCAAACGTGATCAGGATTTATAGTAAGTGTCTACTGCAGATTTCAGATACGCTGGATAGAATGAATTGTGATTTCCCTGCTGTAGAAGTGGGATAAACCAGGAATATTTCCAGATACAATACAGTAAATAAACACTGAAATGCCAAAATATTTCGGAGAATGGACGTGTTTAAAAAGAAACAGTGAATACTAAAATGGTATCATAGCTCAACTCATTAAAGGCTATAAGATGGTTTTGCTACAAGCCCTGAGCAAAGGGCAGCACTGCAAGAACAGACTGGAACCGTATTGTGGTTCCTTGATTTCCCCCTATGCTCTGGA
Organism: Chelonia mydas; assembly: GCF_015237465.2. NCBI lineage: Eukaryota > Metazoa > Chordata > Testudines > Cheloniidae > Chelonia > Chelonia mydas. The sequence goes on along the minus strand of NC_051246.2, from coordinate 29,963,984 downwards.
AAGGAAGACCTATACTTGGCCTAGATCACTTCCCCCAAGTGCCCTGGCTCAGCAGCAGTGTTAGCTGACATGTTGGGGAAGGAGGGAGCCAGATTCAAGGCTATACACCAGTGGTAGGCAACTTGCGGCCCGTCAGGGTAATCCGCTGGCGGGCTGCCAGACAGTTTGTTTCCATTTGCACGGCCACCCACAGCTCCCAGTGGCTGCGGTTCACAGTTCCTGGCCAACGGGAGTTGCAGGAAGCAGCGGCCAGCACGTCCCTGCGGCCCGCGCTGCTTCCCGCAGCTCCCATTGGAGAACCGCAGCCACTGGAAGCTGTGGGCATCCGTGCAAACGTAAACAAACTGTCTGGCGGCCTGCCAGCGGATTACCCTGATGGGCCGCAGGTTGCCTACCACTGCCACACGCATTCGCCATTCATCTATGTGAGAGAATTGGCAGCTTTGCAGCAGCTGCCGTCTCCCTTGTACTATTACCTGTGATGCAGGTCGTGAGTGCAGAATGGGCCACACCCCCTGCCGACCCAAACACTTGTGAAGGTTTAGGGCCCGATCCCATGCTCATTGGAGTCTATGAGAGTCGTTGCATTGAGTTCAATGGGTGTAGGATCAGGACTTTAAATATTACCAGGAAAAAGGTGAAATGAAAGGAATTTTACCAATCAAGACCTGAGTGCAGCAATCTGTTTTCCCTTGCTATGGTAGACATTATTATAGCAGCCCACTGAGCTGCTTTGCCAGCACTGTTTGAGGCAGGTAAAACTCAGAACCCTGAATGGTGAACTTAGTAGGTAACTAAAGGAACTGATTTTCAGCTACAGTGTTTTGTTTTAAAATACGCTAATTTGCAATTAAATCTACATGTTTTTATGTTTTCTGCTCATTATTTGTGACCATATACAGTTTTTCTTGTTAACTAGCTACTGTAAAGGATTTTGAAGGGCCACAATAGAACGTTTTATTTTTATTTCTATCCATTGTCCTTAATTTTAAAGGCATTTTAGTCCCTTTTCAGTATAGTGGGCCTGATTCTCACTTACACTGAGACCACTTTGTACTACTCTGGCTGTGCAAAGGGGCCTTAAGGTTGGGAGGAAATTTCCTTTACATTCACTTTAAGTCCTCTTTGCACTGCCAGAGTGGCATAAAGCATCCTTAGTGTATATGAGAATTAGGCCTCATAGATTTTCTTTATCTGTTAAGGCGGGAAATACGATCATTGCTGTTATACTGTACTTAAAATTAGAGCAGTTGTCAAAAATGTTCATAAAAAAATTACCCTTGCTCTAAATCTTAATGGTCACCTTTAAAAAAATAAAATGTGGACATTTTTACATTAAAAATAACCCATGTGGATGTGCTTTGTTTCTCTGTTGCATTTATCCATGTTCAGCTGATCTGACTGTCTTTCTTTTTCTGGTGATGGGGTTGATCTGTATGCTGTCAGGTCCATGGCTCATGCAGGTGCTCTGGGGATGGCTTAAGGCTTTTCACGCTGGTTTCTGGTTGCCGTCTCAGTCTTGTCAGCATGTTTTATTCCCTCTGGACGTACCCAGGAATGCAAATGCCAGACTTGCTCCCTGAACAAGTTTGTAGCAGCTGCCAAAGCCTTGAGCCTTGTGCGCAAGTAAATGCTCTCCTCACCCATTTATAGCAAGCCAAACGTTACCGCTCTCCAAATGCCTCCTCCTGAAAAGCACAATTAGCATGCAGAAGGGCTCAGTGATATTTCATTGTATAGGGTTTTTTCCCTGGAGTTTTGTTTCCAGCACAACAGTATTTTAATTGAATTTCTTTTAATATATAAAGACTGCTTACTCTTTTTCTTACAGGCCCAGTTACAATAGCAAATACTGTCCTGCCAACACCAAGCACTCAAAAAATTATGAGATTGTCATAAATATCCGAGGATTTTTTAAAAAAAGAATAAATAGATTTTTCATTTTCCTTCTGGTTTCTGAGTCTTTAGGGCTCATTCAGTTCACTTTTCTGGCTTTTCTGTGCAAACGTTAGGCCTATAAAATTACCTTTTCTTTTAAATGAAAGCTGAGGTGCTTATCTAATCACGTGACTCCATGAACCGTGGCCTTAAGAAGAACATCAGATTTCATGCGCCTCGCAATAAAATCATGAGAGTCAACAATGCTGTAAATGTATAACAGTACTGACCCTTATATTACATTTCAACACCCCAATCTCAGAATACTTTTAACCAGGAAAAACAAGAGACTAGATCGTTAAAGCAGGACACCTAAACGCAGACCAACATCCATATTTCTTTAAATAGAAGCAGCCCGGTTTTCGGAAGTGCTGAGCTCTTGCAATTCCCATTGAAGTCAATAGGAGCTTTGAAAATCAGGCCACTTTTATTTAGGTGGGTTTAGAATCCTAGATTGTAGCATCTAGCTTTGCCATTTTGACTGTGATATCTTTTCATTCCAGGTTCTTGACAAACTACAGTCTTCAAGGCTATATTCATTCAAGACTCAATCTTTGCACCCCTTGAAGTAAATAGTGAAAATCCCATTTGATTTCAGTGGTCCAGGATCAGGTCTTTACTATAGATTTTGATTTACTGACTGATCAAAAGTCCAGTGAAGTAAATGAAAAGACTCCTATTGACTTCGGTAGTTTTCGGATCATTTCCATAGACCGTTCTCTCTTGATGACTTAAATAGTTTATAAAAAAAGAAAATCATCTTTAAATTTACCATAGTCCCTCATTATTTTTAAAGGTCACTTTATTACAGTACTCAACAATGTCATTCATTAAGATGGGAAATAGGTTGTTGACTGGTGTATAATCTATGGTGCTTATTCGGTGAAGGGAGGTAACTGGAGTAGTTTAGTTGTATAATTGTGTTTTTAAAGTGTGGCAGGGAGCACCAGGAACAAAAAATAGGCACTCTGCCTAGTGCAATGCATGTACAAACTGGAGGGAAATAAAATAAAACTAAATAAAATTAAAGCCATAGACTTTTCCAGCCAACACAACAGTACGCATCATAATACATGAGATAGACGAGACTAAAAGTAAATCAAAGCCTCTATAATGACTTGGGAAAGAGAGCGGAGGGTTGAACATACTCGTGATCCTGGGCCTTGATGGAGCAGAAACTGAAGGTAAGAAAGTACCCTTCAGAAAGGAGTTTAGGAAGAAAGTACTTTAGGCAAAGACCAGACTGTTGCAGAGACCAGTGGACAGCCCTTGATGAGGTTCCTGTGCATTGTCTACAATCAATTATTCATTCCATTCTGTTTTTTTTGTGGTCCAAATCTAAAACCCATTCATATCACTGGGTGTCGTTCTATCGACTTCAATGGGCTTTGGCTTAGGAGCTATACTACTATCCTAGGATCCATCCAGAATGTAGGAGTTGCAGATTAATCCACTAGGTTCCAATTCAACTGTTCATAATGGAATGCACTTAAAATTAAGCACATACTTCTGTGCTTTACTGAACAGGGATGGATATGAGCGTATGCTTAAATATTTTGCTGAATAGATTTTCTTTATCTGATAAGTTGCAGAGATGGAGTTTATTTTAGCTCATTTCCTAATGAACAACTTCAATGAGTTGTACAGAAGAAGAAACTTCACTAGCTTTTTATGCCAGTTATTATGTTTTTAAAGCTAATAGACATTCTGTCACACTCTCCTTGTACTATGTAAATTCTTCAAGTTTTTAATTCAAAGGCATTTTCAGGGACTGTCCAAGTTTAATAAAAAGCTTTGATCTCTCTTTATCGCCCTCTATCTCTGAGGTGAACATGCATTCATTTTCAGCTCAGATCATTTTGTTTTGAACAGTGATGTTCCTTTTATTTTAAGCAATGACACTGGCACTGAGATTTGTTGTTTTTTTCCCCTCATATGATCTAAATATACACAGATTTTTTTTTCTGAGTCCTAAAAATTATCCTGGTCTTCTTGAGGAACTTGTGAAACATTTGCATATTAATCAAAACTCAACAGCCATACCTCTTCCCTGTGCTAGTTATCTCCAAGCTAGTACTACAGTTCTTTATTAAGTCAAGAATTCTAAGATGTGCTCATAGAGTGGATCACATTTAACCACAGAGGTTGTCTCATGGACCACTTTCCCTCGCATTTGTGGTTGCACGCTCCACCTCCTTTTTCCATTCATGACAGTATTGCTTCCCGTTGACAATTACTGAAATTGTTTACGTGGGAAAGCGTTTACTTAATATATTTATAGAATTCTCTTAATGTGATTTAGCCGCTGAAAATAAGGTGAAGCCAGCACCATGTGATGAGCTAAACCCTTACAAACCACTAATTGCTCTGCTGATCACCCATGGTCCACAGGTCACAGTTTGAGCATCTTTGTATTAAATTTGTTGCTTACCTCCATTATCCATTGTAAAATGCAAGACTCTTTTTTTGCCCTGGAAGTCTCCATCATATTGTTCCAGTTTATTTTTCTGATCTGTTACTTCATACAGTTTCTAATGATGCTCTATCCTTGTGCCTTCCCTGCCTTTTGGCCAGAAAAAGGTAGTTCGAGAATTCAGGGTCCCACCCTCCAGAATAAAAGAGGAAAGATTTATTGAATTGTACTTGGCTCACAACAATGAAAACTTCTGAAGCACCTTATCAGACAGAGACATCTTGAGATATTTTTAAAGTTTAATACATTCTTCAGAGTCAGCGATCCTTTAGAAGCTTGTGACAACAAGTATATCTTTACTTTAGGCCTAAACAAGGAGTTGGGGACATTCATGTTTCCTATTTGAAGTTGGCATGACAGCTAAAGGCTGAGGCCTCTAATTATATCCAATGGCTGACCTCCAGTCGAGTTAAATGGGAACAAGACCAGGCCCCAAATTCATGTCTTAGATAGGGATAATGTTGCCAACTCTTGCAATTTTATTGTGATTCCCACAATATTTGGTGATTACTTTAAAGCCCCAGCTTTAGGATTCATGGGGTCACTCATGATTGCAGAGAGAAACTGGAAACTTTCAAATCTTCATAGGCTCCAAAATCAAAATGCGTATGAAAAAACTCAAAATGTATTGTTGTAAAAAAAAATCTCTTGATTTTTAAGTCAATTTCATTCGCTTTGGGGGGGTCTGACTCATGGATTTGTGAACGTTGTAGTTTGGCATTCCAGTAGGCATGTGGGGATCCTGTTGAAGTAATTGGGAGTCACACACAAGCACAGAAATAGTCTTATAAGAGGAACCACTCAAAATTATTTTAATCTTCTTCCAAAAGGAAATTATGCGTGGGGTGCTCTGCAGCTGCTTGGTTTTCAGATTGCTATGTTACTCTCCTTCCTCTTGACAAGTCTTCAACAATAAGGCAGAAAATGTAAGTTGCCAACTATCTATGAAGTCTAGAAGATACTACTTGCTGAGCAATGCTGCACAGTGTTTCTTTTCTAGATTATAAAGGTAACTTGCTTGCAAAAGAAAATTATACTTCAAAAACAGGGTCTAAATGTGCATCCAAAATCTTCTAGAACTTGGCATGCCAAGAACTGTAAGAATAGCTTCTCTCTGTACAGTCTGAAAATCCTTGCAGGCGGGAGATGGGGCTGATGAACTAGGGATAGGAATTGTTACAGGAAACAGGATCTAGAAAGCTGTCAGGAGCGCAGGCTAAAGCTCTCTCACTCATCTGGATAAACAAAGGGCCCGATTCTGAAAACCGTCGCCGCAAAGAACTTCCATTGGCTTCAGTGGGAGTTCCATATCCTAAGGGCAAGCAGAATTGTGTGCACAGATGTCCTGGTAATGCTTCCAAGAGACTGGGTTTTTACCTTGGTACAAATATGTTAGGTTTTCCCAGTGTGGTATGAATATTTTGTGACTTTATTTACCCTACAGAATTAACTGTTGATGTTGCCACTGCAGCCCTAAAAGCGATACAACAGCATTGTTTGTGTCTCTGCTCAGACCCTCGTGACTTTTCCCTTTCTCTCTTGGGTCTTATCTGTGTGCTACTTAAAAGATCCCTATGACCCAGGCCTTCTATACATAGCTGTAGCAGCATCTGGACATTCTGGAATCTCCTCAGGCAGTGAGGTAACACAATTTGTGAGGTAACACAAATAAACACAGTTATACCCCAAAATCTTTCCTTAGTGCTTCTGCTAACAGCATGTTTCATGTCACATCTCGTCTGGTGGCTCTCAACTGATACCCCGGCATGCTCACTTTGTCTTGCTCCCCCTCTCATCGCTTGCCTTCCACTTGCCATACAATCTTCCGAACCTCTTCCCCAGGTCCCTGTCACAACGTTCCCCATGACAGCCTTTTTCAAATGTGAAAAAGGTCTCCGTTCAGATCAAGTGCCAGACCAATTTAGTTTTTAAAATGATCCTATCTATCATAGGTGATAGAAAATTGGTAACTTTTTTTTTTTTTTTTGGTTCTTGCCAACAGACCCCCATCTCCCTCACAATAAATAATCATGTGATGTATTACAATATAACTGGTTTTTACACTGGGTTTTTCATTTGAGCAGTATCCCCAAATGCTTTAAATATCCAGTTAAAATACGTAATGCAAGTATGCAGGTCTCTCTGGAGCCTCAGCTAGTATAAATCAGAGTTGCTCTGTTGAAAGAGCTGTGCTGATTTATGGAACTTGAGGATCTCTCTCTGAACAGAAAAGGAGGACTTGTGGCACCTTAGAGACTAACAAATTTATTTGCGCATAAGCTTTCGTGAGCTACAGCTCACTTCATCGGATGCATTCAGTGGAAAATACAGTGGGGAGATTTATATACACAGAGAACATGAAGCAGTGGGTGTTATCATACACACTGTAACGAGAGTGATCACATAAGGTGAGCTATTATCAGCAGGAGAGAAAAAAAACCATTTGTAGTGATAATCAAGGTGGGCCATTTCCAGCAGTTGACAAGAACGTCTGAGGAACAGCGGTGGGGGGTGGAGTGGGAATAAACATGGGGAAATAGTTTTACTTTGTGTAATGACCCATCCACTCCTGATCTTTATTCAAGTCTAAGTTAATTGTATCCAGTTTGCAAATTAATTCCAATTCAGCAGTCTCTCGTTGGAGTCTGTTTTTGAAGTTTTTTTGTTGAAGAATTGCCACTTTTAGGTCTGTAATCGAGTGACCAAAGAGACTGAAGTGTTCTCCAACTGGTTTTTGAATGTTATAATTCTTGACGTCTGATTTGTGTCCATTTATTCTTTTATAGATTCATAGATTCATAGATATTTAGGTCAGAAGGGACCATTATGATCATCTAGTCTGACCTCCTGCACAACGCAGGCCACAGAATTTCACCCACCACTCCTACAAAAAAACCTCACACCTATATCTGTGCTATTGAAGTCCTCAAATTGTAGTTTAAAGACCTCAAGGAGCAGAGAATCCTCCAGCAAGTGACCCGTGCCCCATGCTACAGAGGTAGGCGAAAAACCTCCAGGGCCTTCCAATCTGCCCTGGAGGAAAATTCCTTCCCGACCCCAAATATGGCGATCAGCTAAACCCTGAGCATACGTAGAGACTGTCCAGTTTGACCAGTGTACATGGCATTGCTGGCACATGATGGCATATATCACATTGGTAGATGTGCAGGTGAACGAGCCTCTGACAGTGTGGCTGATGTGATTAGGTCCTATGATGGTGTCCCCCGAATAGATATGTGGACATAGTTGGCAACGGAGTCTAGTAATAAACAGCAGAGGGGCGTAATTATGAGGTATATGCAAATGGCAAAAGATGTTTCAAGCTGTGGTTTAAAATAAATGATGAGTCACTGGGGCAGACATAAGGCAGTTCCCAGTGGCAGGAGCAGCGGGGGAGAGCGTTTTCACCAGTGATGACCCACGGTGTGAGTGAACAGCGAAGATACACTGATGAATAGACAGAGTGCGAGGGGAGTAGTGAGGGGTGAGGGGAGGAGACCATTTTCTTCAAATTCAAGAGAAAAACTAAAGCGCCTAGATGCTGAGAAATCTGTATGCTAAGTTTCAACCTGGGAGGAGTTTTGCATTAGAAGCAGAGATGTTTTAAATCCCTGAAAATAAGGGTTTAGAATGGAAGTCCTGACACAGCCCTAAATATAGCTTTGCAAATAAAATGCTCTTAACTTCCCTCCACAACTATCTGTATAATAATAATTCTAGTGGTACTAGCAGTGGTATTAAATCATTCATCATTTTCACAAAGGGAAAGAGAGTTCCAGTTCCCCGCTCTCCTGCTGGTAATAGCTCACCTTACCTGATCACTCTCGTTACAGTGTGTATGGTAACACCCATTGTTTCATGTTCTCTACGTATATAAATCTCCCCACTGTATTTTCCACTGAATGCATCCGATGAAGTGAGCTGTAGCTCACAAAAGCTTATGCTCAAATACATTTGTTCGTCTCTAAGGTGCCACAAATACTCCTTTTCAGTTTTCAGGGGGAACTCCTGAAATGTATAGCCCTGTGGGAGTTTGAGAAGCTTTTAGAAAATGTTCATTTAAGTTTGACCCCCTGTCCCCCGGATTTTTATTCTGTTGCTTTTTATAGTTGTAACCAGGACAAAAGTAAAAGATCTGCGTTTTTTGCTTAAATAAATCTATCAGAACATGCTGACACGATCTTAACAGAGATAAACATTCTTCTCTGCATTTAAATATGGTGTGGGTTGTGAGAGAGAGAAAAGGTGCCTACAAGAGCTAAATATCAGCAATATATTTGAGATTTAAAAGAATGCTGTTTTGATCACATACTCTATGAACAGAACACTCTGTGGGTACAGCTTTGCTTTGACTTCGCATGCTGAATTGGCAGTCGTTTTCGATTTCACAGATAAGGTTTGTGGATTTCAGCAAAATGTGTAGGGTCTTGGTCCTGCAAACTCTTATGCACATGAGTATTCTCATTTACTTCATTGGGATTACTCATTTGAATAACATTAAGCATGTGTCTAAATCTTTGCAGGCTCAGGGCCGAAGTCATGAACAAGCTGTTGATTTTCATCTTTGTATTTAAGCGAAACAGAATAAATAATGCCTCGGATGTGGCATCTCATGAAGATCTATTCATTGAATTTGCTTGTGCAAAACTCTGTTGGGCTTGACCCTCAACTCTATTACTCAGATTTTTCCCACAGTATTCTTGGATTTAATGAAGTTAAACTGGAATAAAATTTATGTAACTGGGTAGCAAATAAGGCCCATTGTTGACAATTTCATCTACTCATATATGTGTTTATAGATTGGCCAGATCTTCAGCTGATTTAAATTAACACACCTTCATTGAAATCAGTGTAGCTATGGAAGAGGATGAGAGAAAGAACAAACCACATGTGTGATAGATGTTAATCATATCTCTTATACGTAGAGCCCTACCAAATTCACGGACATGCAAAACGCACCATAGACCGTGAAAAACGCACCATGGACCGTGAAATCTGTTCTTTTGTATACTTTTACCCTATACCAGGTGTTGGCAACCTGCAGCACAGCACATCAGCTGATTTTTAGTGGCACTCTGCTGCCAGCCGGGGTCCCAGCTGCCAGCCCTGCTCATCCCGCTGCCAGCCTGGATGGACAGAACCCCAGGCCGGCAGCGGGCTGAGCGAGGCCGGCAGCTGGGACCCCGGCTGGCAGGGGTCGGTGGCTGGAACCCCAAACTGGCAGTGGGCTGAGCCGCTCAGCGCACTGTTGGTCTGGGGTTCCGGCTGCCGGCCCCTGCCAGCCGGGGTCCCAGCCGCCGGCCCCGCTCAGCCCGCTGCGAGTCTGGGGTTCCATCGCGGGGGCCCTGTAAATGTAAAATGCATTACTGGCACGTGAAACCTTAAATTCATGAAGACTTGGCACGCCACTTCTCAAAAGTTGCCAACCCCCGCCCTAAACTATGCAGATTTCATGGGGGAGACCAGGTTTTCTCAAACTGGGGGTCCCAATCCAAAAGGGGGCCATGTGGGGTGGGGTCGCAAGAGTTATTGTTGGGGGTCACAGTGTTGCCACCCGTACTTCTGCTCTGCCTTCAGAAGTGGGTGACCGGAGAGTGGCAGCTGCTGGCTGAGGGCCCAGCTCTGAGAGCAGCAGGGCAGAAGTAAAGGTGGCAAGACCATAACAGGCCACCCTTACTTCTGTGCTGCTGCTGGCGATGCCGCTGCCTTCAGAGCTGTAAGCAATGCATCCCTCGGATAGAGTTTAATTAAAAAACCACTGATTTTTAAACATTTTTCTCCAATATATATCGACATCGTTTGTTCTAGGTTTTTCACATTCAGTACCATTGTATTAGTGGGAGAATGGGCTTTCAAATGATACCCAACTTTACCCATTTCTGACAACACCGTATCATCAAAATTTCCACCAACCGGAGGACCTGGAGCGGGAAGCGGGGTGGCAGCAAGTCCCCCCTGCCATGCCGCAGAGGGTGGCCCCACTGAAATTATGATTTTGTAGCCCTTAGCTTTCTATCATTAACTTACCCATGGAATTACACATACTCCCAGAATACCCTTTTGCAAAGAGCAGATTCTTCTTTTAAGAGATGCTTCTAATGACTAGAGTTGTAACTCTGAATGTAACCAATGCTGTTTGGATTAAGCTGAAGTCACTTGAGTTAAGAATGAGTCAGAATAAGCAAACATTCTGCTATTCAGAGGAAATGACTCCTTCCTTTTACATTCCATCCACACAAAACCAAAAATCTACATCATCAACCGGGAAGAAAGTGCTCGCAGTCACGAAGCAAGCAAGGTACCAAAAGGGGTCTACGTTAATCATCTTCATAGATTGCCAGTGGGAGTATAGAAAGCAAGTCATTTGCAGCAACAGGCAGTTTTGGACTTCTGTAGACAATGGGTCTGTCTTGATGCCTTTGTAAACTTGAGTGCGCCGTAATTAGCGTTGTAGCTTTTATTATTCACTGTCCTGCAAAGAATGAGATCAGTACCTGAGAGAGCTGCATAGAACAACTGTCATCTAAAACAAAGTTTGATAGGGTATGTAGAGTGAAAGTTCACAGCATCTTTCCAGCCAAATGTCTGTGGAGGTCCACAGTAGCCCAGACAATTGTAAGCGCACCTGGTTCATGAGATTTAACTACCTGGTGAGCCACAGTGTAACTGTCCACAAAGCATTGGTATACTACAAATATATTAGCGTGTAGAATATGTACTATGAACTGCTGCTGTTTTGGTTTCAGTTAATTTGCCAAACGCTTTCTCTTTTCTCTTTGCATCGGTATTAATTGGTGCGAATTTTCCAGTTGCATGTTGCAAGGCAGCTTTTAGTCAACAAATCAAGGATATTGCCATTTATCAACTGATTTTCCTCACTACAGTTAAGCAGAGGAGTTCTTGGTAATTTTAAACACAAACACCAGGTAAGTTTTTTCCCTATATTTGGTAATGAGACCCCTTCCTAGGCCTGCCTCAAAGAAGCAGAGGGTGAGCATGCCAAGCCTTGTCTGTGTTAGAAAATCACCAGTATAATATCCATTAACGGAGTTTAATTCCATGTATCCAACTCCAAGTCAAGTGTGTTCAAACAGTTAGAGATGCAATGGTATGGATTACCAGGAACTTCTGCCCTGTTGGCCTGATTCAGAGTCTACTGAAGTTGATGGGAATCTTTCTGTTGACTTCAGTGGGCATTGGAGCAGGCTCGTTGTCCCTGCTGGCATGGCACTGCATGAGTCGTGGCTCATTGACCTCTGGGTATGTATGCCAAAGTGGCTGACACCACTCTGAGGCCCCGGTTCTGGGCAGTTTTCCCATGGGATTGTGGGATACCTCCAGCCTAGATTTACAACCCTAAAGTTGGCAGGGGCCATACAAGTTGAGGAAGATAATACAGTCACTACATGCAGAACTATTTCCTTGTAGCCTGGTGAAAGAGGTGGCTTTAGTGTCAGTGGTTTTTCTTTCCGGATTAGATCCGTTATCAACAGACATAGTAAAGAGGACTGTGAGGGGGAGCATGATATACCTACACAACAAAGGTCTGAAATATTAAGCTGCACTTTAGCCTCGCAATACCTTTCACCGTTGCCAGGGACTTTTTTGGCTCATGAGGTACGTTTAAAACTAAAGCTCAACCTCTTAACTGTGAGCATGTTACTGTTCCAGGGCAGCCCTCATGGGTGACATGGAAGCCTCTTTCACAGTGATTTTTCCACATCTAGCAACTTACAGCAACTGTTTGTTTAAATTTGTCATTCTGTGCAAAACGTTGTTCTGGGAATGTCCACTTATTTTCTGAAATGCCAGGCTTTTATTTTAGAGCTGTCATTTCACTACGTGTACACAACCACTTGTGCATTTGGAAATGCCCACCATATTTATATGGATATTTCTCAGAAAGGTTTTACTTATGCTTTGCACTGCTTTCATTTTTAAAGGGCAAGTAATGCAGTAAGCATTCAGAGTCAAAATCATGCCTGGCGTAAGCTCTGTTTAACTCAGGCATTAGTCCAGTGCTTTACTGTAAGATATACACATCTGTGGTCAATTATGACTTCTTCTGTTATGATAGAAACTAAATTTCCCCTTTAAAAAGAAGTGGTTGTTCTCATTTTCTTCATCTTGGAATTACCGTGGCAAACAGTAATGTGGGTTTGGTTTTACTGCTTCGTGTGCATATGGTTTCAAGCTGACGGACTGCTTGTTTGTGAAACCAAGAGCTTGATTAGTTCATTGTTAACACAGTGCCACGGCTACAGTTCATCATAAGAGTAAAAGGTATAAAAAAATGATTAGATTGTTAAGTCCCTCTCCCCACAAGGGCAAAATAGATCCCGGTAAAGCATGTTCCCAGCATTAAACTGACATCATATTGATCTTAACCAAAAGGCCACTGCTTCAGAATTTCTCATGTTTATTCACAGCCCAAACATGTACACTTTTGGGGTGTGGAAAAAAGGGCATCATCCAAATTTAGCCCCTTTTGAGTTTTTTAATGTCACAAAATGTTGCCTTTAACCAGTGTTGAATTTTCTCAGGTGTTTTATTTACACACTCTGGTAATGCAAATGGTTTATTTAGAAAAGTTCACATGGCCTTATATTTCAGTGAGGACAAGTGCCTAGGACATGTCTGAAAAGAGTTGGTTTAGAAATGTCAGAGTTATAAGTGTTTGACAAATACATACTCTGTAAGCTCAATAGTTTTCTACTAAACTATTAATAGTGTTCTAAGGGGCACAGCTTTGTGCTTATTTCAGTCCTTACATATTCAAATAACTCTGAATTGTGCTGTGCTGTATACACACTAGAACTTTCAAATGAACACACAAAGTGGGCTGAATTCTGCACTCAAATGTATGATTGGGCCCCAATCTTGCAAACACATACTTGAGTAACTTTATTCATAGGAATTGGCCCATTAGGCTTAATCCTACAAGGTGCTGAGCACTCCGACTGACCCAGAAATGCATTTACTTTAGGTGTGTACATTTACATTGAGTAAACATGCTTTACTTTAAGTAAATGTGTACTTTAAGTAGATGGACTCTCCATTGACCTCAATGGAATTGTATCAGGTCCTTTGAGATCAATGAGAATTTTACCATTGACTTTAATGGGAGCAAAGTTAGGCTAATGCTGAGTGCTTTTGAAAATCGCACCCTTCACATATAGGGACACCTACATACAAGAGTAATTTACAAGTTATGACTCATAAATGTGAGTAATCACATGAGTCAAGCTACTCATGAGTATAATGGAAGAGTAAGTCTTTGGTGATCATGAGCAGCAAAATCCAGAAGGCTTTGAGAGGTATAGTCCTACAGTCTAATACACTCGTCTAGATGCCACCCCTAAAACATCTTATTGTTGCTGTTACCTTCCTTAGTGCAAACTGTCCTGCTGTCAATGTAGATAATAATGTAGTATTTTTCAGACTATATATTGCAGGTTATTATCTGGGATGCATTTTATATGGACCGGTAACATGTATGCTTTGAAACAGATGTACTAGGTATATCACTGTCTGATGTAGTTCTCTTCCTGCTTTTCTCTCTTCATTTACTGCAGGGTTATACATCTTTATTAATTATACTGTCACTGAGAGCTCCCATTTCCCACCTCCTCCTGCCATCCAAACCCAGAGTTACTACAAGAGAATTCAAAGCTTTTGCTTTGTTTGCTTGTTTCCCAGTAACCCTTAATGGTTACAGATTGATAACTTCCTCATAAATGGTCCCTTTGAGAAGTGCTGATGTGATTTATGTGCCTTCTGCACACTGCTGTGGAAAGATAGCTATTTGTGCGTAATGAGCCCCTAGGCGCTATGCCCATGAGATCTCGGTCAGTGTATTAGGGTGGAAAGCACTGGGATGAAGGTAATTAGAATGGGGCTTAAGGCACTATGTCATTGGGTATGAGACTGGGTTTACAGCTGTGGATGGCAGTACGTTATTCCTTCAGTTTAACTGATGGATTGATTCATTAATTTAGTAAACCTAGCGCCTATGAAAAGGGCTGACTGGCAGTCCTCAGGATCGGAGTTCTCAATTTATTCACAGACGAGGTGCAAGACTGGCGGCAGCAGTGTAAGCTTTTCCCCACCCTGCCTGGCTAACAAGCCTCAGGGCTTGTCTACGCTTCAAATGTACAGGGGCCACTGCAGCACTTCAGTGTAGATGCTATCTACACGGACGGGAGGGATTCCCGCTGTCGTTAATCTACCTCTCCGAGGGGCGTACATACGTCAATGGAAGAATTCTTCTGCCGACTTAGTGTTGTCTACACAGGGAGCTAGGCTGGCATAACTACACTGCTAGGGTGATTTTTCACACCCCTCAGCAAGATAGTTATCCTGGACTAATTTTCTAATGTAGACTAGGCCCTGTACTAGAAGGCTCACCTTAGGAGTGAGAGTACAGGTTGTGGATTCGTTATTAAGGCACTAGGACTTAGCTTCTGCTCCACTGAAGTTATTGGGAGTTTTGCCACTGAGCTCAATATGAGTAGGATCAGATCCTAGTTGTGAACTGGTAGTTCTATCATATTGGTTTTCGTCCAAATTCCAATCTCTCTAGCTCCCTCCCTTCCCTCCACTCTTCATGCAATCTTAATCTCCATCCACCTGCTGGCTTTCAGGCCTCCCCCCTGTTTCCCTCCCCAGATCCTAGTCACAGTCTCCTTGTTTAGCCAGTCCCAGTCTACCCCCAACTCCCAGTCTCACTCCATTTCCTCCTGCTGCTGGTCCCCAGTCTCAATCTCCCACTCCAGGCTCCTTGTCCCAATCTATTCTCCCCACAAGCCCAGCTGTTGTCCCTCTGCATTCTAATCAAGAAGTCTCCTCCTCCGCTGATACCTGGGCCCAACAGGGGGGTCACTGAGAGCACTGGAGAGACAGGATCCCTGCTGTCAGTTCTAGTGCCTGGACCCAGCACAACCCAGAGTAGCTGAAAGCAGCAATCTCAGGATCAGTCCTGTTCAGCCCCGGACTGAAGCCTGCCTAGTGCAGACAGAATCTTCGGGAACTTTAGCTATTAAAATCTAAGAAGTGTACTGAGCAACTCCCTGCCCCAAACAATGGGGGTGCTGAAGCTTTTCAAAAGAAAGGTCAGAATTTTTCAACATGGGCAAAACAATATATTTTCCCCTAGCTTCATTCTCAGAAATGGCTGGTGTATCTTGGCTGAAATTTTCCAGAAATATTCAGCCTGAAGCATGGGAAATGTTAGCGCAAATAGTTCAAGTCTGGCAAGGTTTAAACAACTGATAACAGGGTCTTATATTGGGAAGTGCTGGGAAACCTTAATAATAGGTGGTGCTACCAGTTCCACTAGAACGATAATGTCCCTCTCATCCTACCCAACAAGAGTGCCAAATAGCACCCATTACGGGTGTGTTTTTGTGAGGACACCTGTCCTTTAGACACTGGACTGATGCATTTATTCATTTAGTGTCTGTTTTCATAGCACTGTCTGAGCCATTGTTGTCACAGTACATGTATTTATAAGTTTAAAAGTGCATTTCTGAGCGTGTCCAACAGTAGCTTGCCCTAATTAGTGTTGCCTTAAATGGCTATTTGTTTTGTGTTACAGTACCGAAGGACAAGCTCTTATTAAAAAGGCACCATATTTTTGTAGTTAACTGACCCTCCCATCCCACAGTACAGTAGTGATAACAACAGGTACCAGATATTTGGGCGGAGGAGGAGAGGGATATAGTTGGAAAACAAACAAACAAAAAGGGTTGTACCGAGAGATGAATGCTTGGGCTATATCTTTTTTAAATTACTGGGTGACATCTGTTTATCGAACAGCAGCAGCTGTGGAATAGAGCAGACATCACCCCGTTTCAAGAAGCACTCAAGTGAAACACACGTCGGCCTGTGTGTGTTGTATGCTTCTCCTGCTCCAATCAGCTGGGACTCTTCTGGGGGCATTGTATTCGCAAAATAACCTGCTGGGTTTTTTTTTTTCTTTTTCCAGAAGAATATGGTGGCAATTAACTGAATGAGGCTATAAAATGAGAAAACCAAAATGCTGTTGGGTCATATCTTCCTTTTGGTTGCATTGCATATAAACAGAAGAACTAAGAGCAGAATTGGAGTCAATAGACCAGATGGAAGTTTTGGACCAGCAGCTCGAGCACCACAAACGTTGGGGATGTTTGGCTCTCAGGTTGTGGTTTGAGCACACCCCTAACTGTTAGATTTGTATCTGAAGCCTCCACAAACAACTGTCACCTGCCTAGAGAGAGAGTGGTCTCAAACCTGAGCCCTGCTTTGGCCCCTATGTGTCACTCTGGTGGTGCAAAGGCTGTTTTAAACAGTGTAGCCCGCAGTACGGCACCCCCTCTCAGATTATGTTCCTAGGAGGTGCATTGGAAAGAAGCACAGCACATATTGTGAGAGGCCATGGCTGGAGTACGTTGCATCCAGTAGTCCCTGGCTGATGTGCAGTCCCATGGAAAATGTCGCAGCTGGGCCATAGTTTAGAGTAGTGGTTCTCAAAGTAGGGTGCCGGGACTCCTGAGGGTCCACCGTGGGCTATGTGGGGGTCTGTCCCTTGAGCCAAGGTGACAGGGGTACAGGACATTCAGTAAGATGCCAAAGGGGCCCTTGGGGAAAATGTTGGGAACCTTTGGTGTGGAGCACCGTCAAGACTGGGACTGAATTGGCCTTTGGCTAATGCCAGAATCTGGCTCCTGAATTTTAGCTGCACTCAAAATTGATCCCTCTGTATATATTCCCAGGATATATGCACATGGGATTATGTATTTGCTCCGGTCTGAGACTGCTCCTGTCAGAGAGTGTTTTCACATTAAGGTTTTATCAAAGTCTGGCCTGCAGAATGTGGGTGTTACGTTTTTCCTATGTTTCTTCTTGTGGTCTCACAGCTGTGCTGGAAGCACAGTGCTTTCCTCTTACCTATGCTTCTGTTGCGACTTCTGGGTCAGGTTCTATGGAACAGAAAGCCAGATAAGAAAAGTGAGGCAAGATTTTGAACTGAATGCTGCCTTCCTGGCAATGTTTTCTTGATGCTGATATTCCTCTAGGTGTAGGAGACTTCTTGGTGCTGCCGTCTGACCCACCACCGCTGCCTCTTCCTCCTTTTACTGTGCTGATAGTGTTCTCAATCCCTCTCCAGTTCACTCCTCTCATTCTCCTAGACTGAGCAGATTCATTTTTTTCTTATTGTTGCACAAAGCAATATGAGATGCTGGGGCACAGAAGGGGAGCAACGGGCAGGTGGACTGAAGGAGGAGCTCCTGTAATATCTCTTGATGTGTCCTGGTTTCAGACAGGAGGAAAGAAGCTAGAGGGGAGAGGCGATGGGAAATAAAAAGCTGGGGAGACTCCCTTTTAGCTTGTCTAGGAAAACCCACTGTGTATAAAAAATGATGGTGAGGAATAATTAGCCAGCCCACAACAGATGAGTCATCATAGACAAGAATCCTCATTGTCAGCTAGTCATGGTTAACCCCGGTCTTAATAGAGTTTAACCCACAATTATTATTTAGATGATGGTAAAGTTTAGAGGCCTTGACTGAGACCAGAGCCATACTGTGCTACATGCTATACATACTGTCAAGGTTCCTTCCCCACTCTGAACTCTAGGGTACAGATGTGGGGACCTGCATGAAAACCTCCTAAGCTTACTTTTACCAGCTTAGGTTAAAACTTCCCCAAGGTACAAACTATTTTACCCTTTGCCCTTGGACTTCCACTGCCACCACCAAACTTTATCTGGGTTCCTGAGAAAACATAGTTTGGAAACGTCTTTCCCCCCAAAATCCTCCCAACCCTTGCACCCCACTTCCTGGGGAAGGTTTGGTAAAAATCCTCACCAATTTGCATAGGTGACCACAAACCCTTGGATCTTAGAACAATGAAAAAGCATTCAGTTTTCTTACAAGAAGACTTTAAATAGAAGTAAAAAAGAATCACCTCTGTAAAATCAGGATGGTAAATACCTTACAGGGTAATTAGATTCAAAACATAGAGAATCCCTCTAGGCAGAACCTTAAGTTACAAAAAAGACACACAGACAGGAATATTCATTCTATTCAGCACAGCTATTTTCTCAGCCATTTAAAGAAATCATAATCTAACACATACCTAGCTAGATTACTTACTAAGTTCTAAGACTCCATTCCTGTTCTGTCCCCGGCAAAAGCATCACACAGACAGACACAGACCCTTTGTTTTTCTCCCTCCTCCCAGCTTTTGAAAGTATCTTGTCTCCTCATCGGTCATTTTGGTCAGGTGCCAGCGAGGTTATCTTTCGCTTCTTAACCCTTTACAGTTGAAAGGATTTTTCCTCTGGCCAGGAGGGTTTTAAAGGTGATTACCCTCCCCTTTATATTTATGACACATACACATATATTAAGAGAAAGTTCCTGTCCCAAAGACCTTGCAGAGGTGAAGTTACTTGCCCAAGGTCACACAGCAGATTAGTGGCAGAGCCAGGAATAGAAGTGGAAGTTTCTTTACTCCCAATCCAGTACATTAGTCACAAGACCGCAATGCCTCTCTGGCTAGCTGACGTCATGCTGAACATGATTTGTTGTTGTCCATGCCGACCACAAAGTCACGGTGAGCATCGCATCAGCTAGGTAGACTCCTCCCTGTCATGTTTGAACGTAAGATGCCCTGGTGAAGATAAGCCAGCAATGGATGGAGATGAGATGAGGCTGAGAGAGAAGAAACAGGAGGGAAACATTTCCTACTTGCTTTAAGCATTTACTGTGCTATTTTCCAGTGTGTGCTATTGATGGAACTGTCAATGCTATGATGTTGAGAAAAAGAATCAGAGAGTGAGTGTTGCAGGAGTTCACTTCATTCCGATGTTTAATGTATATTATATATATTTAGATTTGAATATTACCTGTGAAAAAATATGTTGTTTTGTCCTCAAACTGATGGCCCATATCATTTTAAGAATCACCTTTCTCTCTCTGGAGTTCCTATGAAATTTGCTGTGGACATTTACATTTAATAATTGTTATGCTATCTGAATATAAATAGTCCCAGGGAATGTATATGGTGAGTGAGATGGTCATTTAGGAAGGGAAGTGGCCTCTTGGTTGATGTGAAGAAAACAGAATAGTTTAGGCATCTGAGACTAGCTGATATAACATACTGAGTCACTAAATGATCATTTTTATGCCACACCATCACGGATTTTATCTATATGGCTATCTACTATATATAACTTGTGTGTTACAAAACACATGAAAAAGTATAAAAGCAGAGGACCCAATGGTTTTATTGTTTATGTATTTTAAAAACTGTTTGCATCTTACACTCTGTTCAAGGTATGCTGCATGGGATCTATTTTCCTTTTTATCTATCCTTTTAAGAATTACTGTCTTTTTAAAGAGGAAAGCAGAGTTAATATGTGTATCCACTCCCCACATGCTGTTAGATTCATCTCATGGAACACTTCCTCTTTCTTAAATGCAGAAATAAAGGCATTTTTTGTCACCCTTGCTCACATTGAGTAGTATCTTATTCATCATATAGTCTCCTTGATATCAATGGGACTACTCAGGAGAATGTGAATGAGGTTATCATAATCTGTCCCATTTTACGAAATCTTTGGTTTTTCTATGTGTTTTTTGTGGAATCACAGGACATATTCAACCAGTGTCAGCCAAGCATTCTTCAGATCTTCTGGTGTAAATCAACATTGACTTCAATGAAGTTATGCCAGTTTACATCAGCTGACAATCTGGCCCCGTGTTATTAGTTTAGCTGTGTGTATTTAAATGCTGTTGGGAAAGAGACGGAAAGGCATATCCTCAGCTGGCATATGTTGTCATAGCGACAACTTATACTAGCTGAAGTTCTGTCTGTTGATCATTTGCAAATATGTTGAGATACGTTCACCCCGACAGTCTCTTACTTCCTAGTTGCCTTTAAATACATTTCCAGCCTTGGCTCTGAGGAAGGTTTAAGTCCTGTGATGAGAGTAAATTAAGACGGTTGAAGCTCAGCTCTTAAGACTAGACAAATAAACATGATATTTGAGTTTAGACTGTGTCCTGTGTGGAAATGGCTTATAATTATTACCAGATTTGCTTTAACAGAAGGGCCCAAGTTAGTCAGCTGCCATGGCATTAGACTAAGTCGTACATTTTGGTCTTTTTCTACAAGCAAAGTTATTCCTGTTTGTGAATACTCCACATTCACAAAGCAAACTTGGTGCGCTGACTCAGTAAAACGCCAGGAAGATATGTGACTTTGAAGTTAGAGTCCTGATTTGTGTGAATGTCATCTAAGGACAATGAGGTGAGGTGAGGTGGGAGAGGAGGAGGGAAGCCCTTTTTTTCATCCTGAAAGCTTCCTCATGGTGGATTTGCTGTGGACCGGATATTCAGGGAAGCTCACAGATGTCTCAGGATCAAAGAGGAGCCTTTGCTAGCTCAGTAACTAGAGTGTTGTTGATAACAATTCCAGAGGGAGACGAGGGTATTAAGAGGAGCATGCTGTTTGAGCTGGCAGAGGTTAGGATCATAAAGTTGTAGCTCTCTCTGTGGAGAGCGTACAGCCAGCATTATTCATAGACTTAATTAGTTTTATTCTTTGAACCTAATTCCTATGAAACTAATGCAAAAACCTTTCATTGACACCCTCTGCTTCATAATACCAACAATTGGGATTAGGGACTAAATCCTGAGAGGTGCTGAGCAGCTCCAACTCCCATGACTGAAAAGTAAAAGGCAAATGAGGTGTCAGCTGGAGCTAAACAGTAAAGGAGATGGGATAATAAACACTTTAGCTTCACTCCCTATGCCAGTCCACGTCAGTGAGTTTTTCACTACCAGCCAGGATGCAGCAGCTAATGGGAGCACTAAGAATTTGAATATTTCCAGCCTGGATTTCCATTATTCCTCAATAGTTCACCTCCATCTACAGTGGCTCACGACAGGGTAATTTCCTATCTCATTTGGGTTCCTAGAGTAACTGTACTGTTGCCTGTGAACCGGATTTTTTCAGTCAAGGTTTGTCGGTTGTTTACCTCTAGTATGTCACAATTTATTTTAGTACATGTTAATAAGCTAAAACATACCCCTCTTTTTACTGTACCTTACTGATGAATGTTCTGTAGCATTGCAAGAATATTTCTCCATAAGAAAAGAAAAATTATGACACTTAACCCTCGACCCAGTATTTTGCATTTTATTACACTGTATATGTGTATAACCATAATGGTAAACAGTCTTGTTCTTGTATATTTTTAGCTTGTTGCAGACAATTCTAAAATACCACACAGCTCTTCCCTTCGGTATATTTTTTTCTGACAAACAGGAATTTATCTATACATTCTGTTCTTTATTTTTAAATCAGTTTTATACAAAGCTATAATGGCATGTGAAGGAGTACAAAGCAGAAGCCAAGTGCCGCAAACCATTGCTCAAATGAGTAGCTTCGTTAACTTCAAAGTGGCTACTTGTGTGAGTAAGGCTTTGCTGGCTTTAAAATGAGAGTATTTGTCTTGTGGTAAAGTCTGCTCACCGCAATACTGCATTGCAAAAATAGGATAATTTCCTGTCTTACAGTGAGTAGGTATCATTGTGTATTAAAATACACATGGTCACTCACATTTGATTACCTTGCGCTGGATCCTGCTCTTTTTAAAGTCAATTAGAGTTTTGCCATTGACTTCAGTGGGAGTGGGAACTGGCTCCTGTGTTTTGAAATCACCAGTTTCAATGATATGTCAAATTAGACTAAACATCAAGTCTGCTTATTTTTATGAGTGGTGGTTCAAATGTTGTTAAATAATTCATTAAATATATCAGTGACTTGCAATTATATGATGGGTGTAAACACCAAGGATGGAGAGAATTATTTAAGGTGATGCCTAGAAATAATAAGATGAAATTAAGAAAAGGAATCTGTAGGCTGAATTTCAGGAAGAACTTCCTAACAGAGAGATGTGTAAGGTTGAGGAATTCTCTTTCACAGGCATTGATAGAATCCCCAGTACATGGCATGATTAAAACTAGACCGCACAAAGCACAAAAAAATATACTCCAAAGAACCATGTTACTCTGGTAGAGGGTGGATGAGATGATCTAATAGGTCTTCTCCATTTGTAATTTCTGTTGGTTACTCAGTGTACATTGGGTGTGAGCAAAGTAGTTGAGATAAAAATCAGAACCAGCTTGATATTTTGCTCAAAACTTAGACTTTCTGAATTTATACTTTTTTTTTTAGTTTGGAAAATATTCAGTTAACTTGCCCTGCCCCCGCCATGCACATCCTCACTGCACTGTGGCATTTGTTAGGTGGGCTGTTCTGATCGTAGAATCATAGAATATTAGGGCTGGAAGAGACCTCAGGAGGTCATCTAGTCCAACCCCCTGCTCAAAGCAGGACCAATCCCCAACTAAATCATCCCAGCCAGGGCTTTGTCAAGCCGGGCCTTAAAAACCTCTAAGAATGGCAATTCCACCACCTCCCTAGGTAACCCATTCCAGTGCTTCACCACCCTCCTAGTGAAATAGTTTTTCCTAAAATCCAACCTAGACCTCCCCCACTGCAACTTGAGACCCTTGCTTCTTGTTCTGTTGTCTGCCACCACTGAGAACAGCCTAGCTCCATCCAGGTCCTTTTCAGCAGATGACCCCTAACTTATTGCCATTTGTGTCTTATGACAGGTTATGAACTCAGGTGGTACGTTAATTCACCATCGTGGCCAGTATGTTATTCTGATCAACATTTCACAAATCACTGGCCTCTTCTTCTTTTATCATGTTTTTCATCAAAGTATCGAGGACTTCATTCTTCCCTCATTTTCTGCTAGATTTATGTGCCGATGGGAATGGTCTCTGCTTTCACTGGCAGCAGTTGCTTTAGCTTTCCAGTCTTCCATATTCTGTGAGTTTATGTCAATTATTTACCGAGCATCTGTCACCAAAAAGGCACCAGATGCCGTACATAAAATAAAGAATCATAAACCAGGTTCAGTGGCTGAGTTACAGGGTTCTCAACATCAACTGTCTCCGCCCTTTCCCATCTGTGCAGAATAGGCAGAAACAAGAGAAGATAAATGGTCTGGAACAAAATGACTCATACTAGGACTTCAGTTCTTAAAATAGCGACACAAAGGAATCCAATCATCCACTCACGGAAGGGAGTTTCACTGAGGACGGCCTGCCACCGAGAAGGCCTGACCTAGATTGAACCTCAGAAAAATGAGCAAGATCATCCTCACAGATCTATATTACTTTGTTGGGACATAGGGTGAAAAGCAATCCTGCGAGTACATCATTGTGGATCAGTTTTTGATTGAACAAAATCTTCCCATCTCATCATCTCTAGTGACTTTAACGCTTTTCATAAAAGGAGTGGGCTTGTTTGTTATTGATCGTCTTTCCAAGTTTACTTATTTCACCTGCTGCACTTCTTGAGCTTCAGAATATGATGGCAGAAAAGAGACTGTGAACAAAGTACTCTCCTGAGGAACTTGCACAAAATTATCCTACAGGCAGACATTCTGAGGAAACAAATCAGTGAATAAAACTAAGTTAAGTCAGGATTTAATCCTCCAGGAATCAGATTTTGAATCCTGAGCTAATAGCCTTAAAGATTTGAGTCAGGACTTTGAGAGTTTTAAGTGGGCCTAGAAGAAAGATCTTTGGAATGATTTTTTTATGCTGGGTAGTATACAGTAGTTATTTAAAGCTGGAAATGAGGTGTTTCAAGAAGCTAACATTTAGATGGGTTTCAGAGTAGCAGCCGTGTTAGTCTGTATTCACAAAAAGAAAAGGAGTACTACAAAAAGAAAAGCTTATGCTCAAATAAATTTGTTAGTCTCTAAGGTGCCACAAGTACTCCTTTTCTTTTAACATTTAGATGACAGTCAATCTGATTCTTATCCTGAGTTAGAAGAGAGAGGTCATTGTGTGGTGAAGAACAACTAGTGGTGTTTTTAAGCGAAAACTTGTACTTACAACTACAAAGGGGCGGGTGTGCTTTCAGGAGTTCCTATTCTCACTGTTTCCAATGAGTTTATTTGGTTTTTCACAATACATCTAAATAGCACCTGGACAACTGATGTTTGCTAGCC
The DNA here is from genome assembly GCF_015237465.2 of Chelonia mydas. Classification (NCBI taxonomy): domain Eukaryota; kingdom Metazoa; phylum Chordata; order Testudines; family Cheloniidae; genus Chelonia; species Chelonia mydas. Next base: position 29,939,493 of record NC_051246.2, on the reverse strand, counting down.
TGAAGGTCATGTCCCATGCCTTTTGGACCATGAAAGCCAAGAGTGGTGTTTTCAAAGCTGCCTAAAGGAACTGGATGCCCAGTTCCCAAAACCACCTAAGGGATTTGAGCATCCAGTTCTTAGAAACTCCCACCCTATGGGTCAAATCCTGTTTGTCTTCCTTATGCCTCTAGACTAATTTACTTTGAGCAAGAAACTCCAGCACTGAGGGCTGATGAAGATCTCATAATAACAATAATCTATATTAAAGATTATTTTAGTATTAATACTGTTACAATAGCACATGGAGGCTTCAACCAAAATTGGGGCCCTATGCTGCTAGCTGCTGTACATACACATAATAAAAGTTCCTGCCCCAGAGAGCTTACAATTTGCATTACCCAAATCAGATAAAGGGTGGGAGGAAAGATTATTTTTCCCTATTTTACAAATGAAGGAAATCAAAGACTGATAGAACTAGGAACTGAATCTAGGATTCCTGAGGACTAAGCCAATGACTCAACCACAAGGCTATCCTTCCAGCCCTTTGGAAAGGGTACTACGTTAGTGTGTCAGATACTCCTCTTCTTCCTTTACTGGCCCCCCCCCCCCAGCAAAAAAAACTTCAGTCAGAAGATGGGGGAACCCCTTTGAAAGGGGAGTTTCCCTGCCTTACTCACTGTCCCAAATCAACAGGAGAACAAATTCAAAAGAACGTGTGTCATCCTATGAGATATTAAAAGAATCCTCAGAGCCAAAGTCTGAAGTCAACTAGACTTGTGCAATGTGGCGCTTTTGGGTGAAAGGTAAAACTCAGCCATTGGCTCTGGGAATCAGGGCCATTTCCAGGTAGTTTTATTCTATTCTGTTCTTTACAGATTCTTATTCCACACTCATCACCATAGTATCTGAGTGCCTTCCAGTAGTGCATTAAGGATTGTGACTATCATCTGTCATCTGTTGTCTCTCCCATCCCAGTCTCAAGGGAAGAAGTGTGTGTGCAGTTTTAGTTGGTAAGGATTTTTTTTTTTTAGTTCTTGTGGGAGTTTTTTCCCCACTGTCTTGGACTGGCCCCTGAGAAACTGCTGTCTCCTGCACAGACAAATTTACCCTCATTGTGGAAAGTTCTCTTCTGCTAGAGAAACAGAGTTATCAGCCACAGATTTCACCACAGAGGGCTAGGCAATCTTTTAGATATCCTGGGGCCAGGCCAGGAGTACCTTGGAGATACGGACCAATACCTTGAAGCAATATTTCTACTACCTGACAGTACTACTACCAAAATAGGCTACCAAAAATGCATTCAGATGTTTGCTATCTATTGATCTTTGAGTCACCCAGCCTTGGGTGAACCATCAAGAACTATGCCGGAAGGAGGAACTGTATATTCTGGTTCTGAAGGAAGTATACTGAGCACAGATGGTTCGGGGTGAGAGAGGAAGTTGGCAGTATTTATTATCACAATAAAAATCTTGCATAGCATAGTTGGGAGTTGGGTAATGTAATAAAAACTCATGGTATTCCTGACACTTCAGTGAAATGAGTCAAGTACTGGCAGGGCTGTAGACTAACGGTCTTAGATCTCTCTATACGATAACCCTACTGGAAAAGTAAAGCAACTTACTGTCTGTTCTTTTGATAGGTTTAACTGCCATGTTGCTTTGGATCATGGCTTAAGCCTCCTTGTACCTACATATATTTCATATAATTTGGAAATGACTGTGGAGTTTCTCGTGTGAAGGGGAGCTTAGTAGGGCATCTTCAATTGACTTTAATACTTTGGAAGCTCACTTGGAATATTGCTTTCAGTCCTTCTGAAGAAAAAAAAAAAGAAAAAGATTGGACACTGAACACTTCTTATCTTTTCTTTGTCTTCTTAGTATCACTAATGTGGAACTGAAGTATTGTTTTGAATGGAACCCACCTCAACACATGCAGACTAGTAGACTGCTTTGTGGACAATTAGCAGCCATTGTGTATCTGTTTGTAATACAGGTATGCAGTTCAGAAGCCTCGTTTAATTCCCTAACACACTGGGAAGCCTGCAGAGAGTTTGGAACTTTGGCATTGAGCCTCCCTAAAGCTTTCTCTACCACTTGAATCAAGGTGGGCTGCTTCCTTGGTTCACACCAGCTGCTGTTCTCCCAGCTTTGGCTGCTGATGAAAACTTGGAAGATTTTCTTCTTTTTCATGAGCGAGATCTCCCAAGCTGTTTGGCAAGATGATGAGCCTCGAGCGAACGCATTTGGTTCTCACTATTAAAAATCTGCCCACTCTTGCACAATGCCAAGGCAAGAGCAGGCATATATTACAATAGCATAGCTAAAAATACCATACTCGGGCTTGCTCTGCTCATAGCTGCAAAAGTACACCACTCGCAACAAAGTGATTCAAAAAGCAATGCTGTGTTCCTTGCCTTATCCCCGCAGCTGCCACCTAGCTATAGAATTCCAACCCAGCTTCCACCTTCATATTAATTCATGTATTTCTTCTGTTTAACACAAGAGTAAATAATCCAAGAGCCAGCCTGGCCCTCTGTATAATCAACCTACCTTCACCACTCTGCGCAGTCAATTGTTGCTCCTCAACGGCAGTCCCACTGGACCACTAGCAGAGCCAGTTCAATGGCTTGACAGCATCTCTGGTATCTCTAACATCATTTTCTCAGACTCAGAGGAAGGTTTCCTTGGCAGAAGAGTTCATAGCAGGCATGTCTTTAGAGCATAATTCTTTGTAATACACACTATGTTGCATTTTTTTTAAAACAGTATGTTTTGTGGAAAATGCTCTCTATTTTAAAGAACTGACTGTTTGGTTTAGAATTAGAAACCCAAACAAATACTCCCTCAGAGGATATCTGTCTGTCTATAGCAACAGACAGTGTATAAACCTCCATGGACAGGATAGAACATCGGTCTTCTCTTAAACAGCCCTTGTTCATTACTAAACACAAAGGGACAGATCCTAAGTTGATGTAGATAGGCGTGGTTCCATTCAGGTCAGTGCCTGGTGCCACAGATACCTGGTGGGGTTTTTTCCAGCAATGACTACTTAAAAGGGATGCTATCATGGTTTTTAGCTTTCACCAATGACCTTCCTTCAAGCATGGTCCCATTATTGAATTACTTTCCATTATAATCTGTATAATACCTATCTATAATGGATTATTTTTGTCGGTGGTATTTTTTTTTTTAGAGAAAAGCATTGTGGATCTGAAAATATATTAAAGCCATAGGCTTTGTTTAATAGTAAACAAACTAAGGAGTGTCTGGCTTTGATTACTCACTGCCGGGTGCACCAGAGATCTAGCATTTGGTCTGTTGTGGTGCTGACATCATTTTAAAATATTCTACACAGCTTTTGTCTGTCTAAAAAAGCATATAGCTTGATGGAAAACAAGGGTGTTAGGAGAGAGAAGACTGTTTGCTTTTATGGGAGTTCCTGGCTTTCTGTTTTAATAACAATAGTTCAGCCTCTTATAGATTGATCAGTAAATGGTTTGATCTTTAAGCATTATATTTCAGAAGCAGAACACTGTAACATGAATGCCTATTCCATTCATCAGGTCAAATATGGGCTGGATTGAAAACCTTGACCACAGAACAAACTATTAATGTAGTCTGTTAAGTACCCACCTTTTAAAAACTCTAAAATGTACATAAATATCAGTATCATGTTAGGAGGCATCTGAATAACTGACACACACTTTGTTGGCTTCAAAGACATAAGGTCTTGGATATTGAAGGGTAAACCTCAAAAGGGTTTGGGTAAGTACCTCAAAATCTGGATGCTTAGGTGATTATCTGGAGTCTGCCAAATATGGATTAAAAAACCATAGCAAAATAGGCTTTTTTGAAGTATTTCACCCATTGAGGTTCTGTTTCTTGTCAGAATCCAGAAGCCCAGAATTGCACAAAAACGTAAAGTAATTAACTAAACATTTCAGAACCATACAATAGGTCTGAGTCTAAAATTGGGCAAGGGATTCCACAAAAGTACAGGATCTGCCTATGCAGAACAGCTAACAGGTAAAGGGTTTTGGACTCTCACTGATCTCTACCACAGTCTGTCCACTAGATTTGTGTCCATGGCCGGATTTATATTTTGTTTATATTTTTTTCAAGGAATTTGGTGTTGAATTAGCCACCAGAGGGAGCCTATCCAGTTGTTGGAGTCCAATGGCAACAGATTGAAGTTGACAGAGTAAGCACTGTCGCGTTCAAATGTCATTCAGTGGTTCATATTGGCTTTTACATAAATGGAAGCTCAAATGAAAGTCAGACGTTGCCTTAGTTTTACTTTTTTATTAAAGGAAACAAAAATGCTTTTGCCCACTTTTTTTCTTGTCATGGGAAATAGACATGCATATAAGACCTATGGGTACAATTTTCAAAAATCCTTCAGCATACTAGGAGCCTAAGTGCCATTTTTCAAAAGTGATTTAAACACTAAGGCACCTAAGTCCCATTGATTTTCAATGAGGTTTAGGCTTCTAAGAACCTGCATCAGTTTTGAAAATGGAATTTAGCCTTCTAAGTCACTGAAGCACTTTTGAACGAAGAAAATAAAGCTACAGTAATTCAAGGTCTCACATTGTGGTATTAGCCTAGATTCTCCATGGAGTTTGCTTTTGCTTTCTAGTATTTAATGTATGTTTCACCACTTGATGATTTATCTGTATAAAGGCTATGGGTAAACTTTGTTTGTAGTCTGTCTTTAGTAGAAAAATGAGCCTGATTCTCTACTTCCAAGTCATTTACACCTGTGTAGAGTGAGCAAAAAGTGAGTGTAAAACATTGCTTTTCAGATTTGGTATCATTTTTACATCCACTTTATGTGGAGGTAATAATTAGGCCAGGTGCAAGGCAGTGGAGAGTCAGGCACAGGAATTCATTCTCAGTATAAATAATAGAATCACGGAAATGCAGGGCTGGAAGGGGCTGCGAGAGGTCATCTAGTCCAGCCCCCTGCACTGAGGCAGGACCAGAGTATGTATTAAATGACATTTAGTACATCGTTTGGGCATTTCACTATAATGAAGCACGTTTCACAAAGCAATATTTCCTGGCGAAGGCGCCAATACAGGAAAACATGCCTATTGAGGAAAGCACTTAAGGACATGCTTAACTTTAGACACATGCTAAGTCCCATTGATATCAATGGGATTTAAGCACGTATGCTTAAATGCTTTCTTTTAAGAAGCAATTAATTTACGCAGATGCTTAAATTCTCTTCTGAATTGGAGCCTAAAGGTCCGATCCTGCAAACATTCTAAAGGACTTAGTTTTTACAACCACACTCACAGTAGTGAGAGTAGTGAGCACTAAACCTGTTAGAAAGTGTTTGTGGGATCAGGCCGTAAGTAAGCCAGAGAAATCCAGAGATAAGTGATTTATTAGCTTTAACAAGGTGTTTAGACAAGTTGGTGAAACTACTTTGTCCACTCTCTTGAATCCATCCCCGTCATTGTCTAATACACCTTCTGGACTCTGACCCTTATCTGTTGCCTTCTGATAACTCTTGTTATTTTCACACTAGTTCTGCTTTCACTCCTACATGGCTGCAGGGCTCCTTGTTTCTCAGAACTGCAAGATATACTGGCTGTAATTGCCTCATTTTTCATGAAGTCTCTTAGGTATCTATCTTTGCATCACCAAACCTGCACCTCTCTAGTCTGATACTTTTCCACTAATTGCGCAATATACCTGTCATTATCATTACTTCTTTATCCTGTTACTACAGTATTTCTCTGTGTATGTGCTGTGGAGTACCTTTGAAGGCTAGTAGGATATGGCACTTCTGACAGATTGGCTATGTAGTGAAATGGAAATGTGTCGCATGCATTAATACATAATGGGGAGAATGTCAGTGTTATGAAATAGTTCATGGCAACATAAATTAGCACAGAACTGAATGATCGTGCTCGTTAAGAATTGCAGTTGTGGAGCTGTGCTACCGTTGTTGTATCAGATGTGGTTATAGGATGGGCACTGTTTTTAATGTTATTATTATAGCTGACAATTGAGATCGCTCTGATTTAGAAAGTTTCCTTTTTCAACATAGGCTAAATTGTTAACAGACAGCTTTACCGGTACATTGCAAAGCCTAGTCAAAGATGCACTCTGTGCCAAGCAGCAAGTATGGTTCACTATTGTGCATATCCTGCTTCCTAAGGCCATATTAATTGATAAGTGAGGAAAAGGTAATATTTGGAAGAAATTAATTTTTAGAAGCATGTAGGGCCCTGAGCATCCAGGTTTAGCATAATAATGAAAGGATGACATATTGCCAGGCTGCCTGCTCTCACCAGTGTTATTTCTTCAGAAATGAAGCAGCAAGGTTTTCCATATGTAGCATTCAGCTTCTTTTCACTGATCCTTATTTTCATTATTATTTTTATTATACGTCCATGGTGGCATAGCACAGTGCAATGAATAATAATCTCAGTGGCTGGAAATGTATTATAATACTTCTTGGTCCTGATTCTGAACTCATTGTCCCTGGTGCAAAATCAGGAGTAACTCCAGTGAAGCTAATGGAGGTAGACTGTTGTAAAACTGATGTGAGAGGAGAATCAGGCCCCTTATAATTAATGATTTCCATCCAGAGGAACTGGACTGCAAGGGTGAAATTCTGGCTCCACTGAAGTCAATGCCAAAACTCCCATTGACTTCAGTGGAGTCAGTATTGCACCCCAAGTTGTCTGTGCAAAGCTATATATCAAATCCAAAGTGGTATCATATATAATAATAAATTGCAGAGTCATCTGATAGATTAGATATGGAACTCATGGTGATGATTATCAGCGTGAGACTAGAATGGCTGCGTTATTCACAAGTAGCAAAGTCACCAACTGTGTTATGCAGGTTGTCCCAAACGATTGCCAATAAAGGCCCATATATTTTTGAAAAATGAAAGCTTAGTTTCTGAAACACAGTTCTGCAGAAAGGCGTGAAATCTGAGACAACTTTTTGGTGGAATGGTAGGGTACACGGGACCCTGGTTATAAAGTGTAAGTGTCCTTACAAGAAGCAATTTTAAAAATAGCCCAATGAAGTTTGGTCGTTTTTGTTTTTTTTTAATCCAACATTGGGCTGAGAATAGTACAAGAAGGTCCAGCTAACTGTTGAGCGGCTGGTTCCTTTGTCATTATAAAATGTGGAGTCCTGAATGTGTGCAGTTAATGGAGAGTTTGGAAGCAGCAGTAAGACGTGGCAAGGGTTACAGCGCAAAGCAGCTATGCCCAAGTCTGCTTCCTTCTCAATCAATAGAAAAGCAGGGTTGAATTCAGGTTCTTTTTGTTTGTGTGCGTGTGGTGCTGTGGTCACCAAAAACATTCAAAGCCTGAGTCACTTTTGCCTTTGTGGTATTTCAAAAGGCATTTAGAAGAGTCACTTATTTTAAAAGCTAAAAATACACCATTGAGACTGTACTAACTGAAGACTTGCGCTTCAAGGGCCCAATCCTGCAAACCCTTATTGGTGTACACAGTCTTTATTGATGCAAGTAGTCCTATTGAGTACTGTGAGACTACACATATGAGGAAAGCCTGTGCAGGACTGGGCCTGAAACTGCTGATGTTACTGAACTGGGTGTGGGCTCAAGAATCAGCAAATTTGAACCATTGTATGGTGGTGTCTATTCTCTTTTTTCTTACAGTGGTCAATGTGCCTTTGAAAGTATGTTCACTGGCATTCAGTCTAGAAGTACAAGAAAAGGAACCGTATTGGGGTGCATAAATCAAAGTTTGAAACTCAGTTCTTTTCTTGTCTTAAATTTCTAAAAGGCCCACTGGCCTGCAGTCAAGTCAGTCTACTTGAAGATGCGTTTCCATATAGTGTGCTGATTGAGTAGTTTATAAGCAAAAAATGCACAGTGCTTCTGTATGTTTCACTAAATCAGTATTTTATATTAGTAAACATTAGTCATTTTCACTGTTCTTTTTTGGGGGTGGGGGCTTGATTCAATTAAATCAATGAAAAGATTACTTTGAAGGACTTTGGATCAGGCCCTTGATCAAGTTGTTTCTTAATTTTTGGAATGGCAAACAATATAACAAAACATATAAAGAAAAGCATCGGATGTAAACATGCATATGGCAGGGGAATGCAGAAATCCCTTGTAGAATAAAAGAAGCTGGTACAATGGTACTCTACCAAAACAGTCCCTAATCAAACTAAGAAATAAAATTAATAGTAATAATAATATTCTGTATGTAGACATTGACTTTCAACAAGAGTCTCCAAGATCAGTGTTAAGATTTAATCTGTATGGACTGGATCCAAGCAAACCACCACTGACTGGCTCAAAGTCAGAAGTCTAATCTAATGTTATAAACCAGGGAGACTGCACCCATGTACAGACTAATCAGAAGTTGGTTTCAGTTTTGGTTTTAACCCTGAACCATTTTGTATGGGAAAGGAAGCACATCTAACTAACAATGGCTATATTTCTCCATAAACCTAACACTGGAGGATATCTTCTCATTTTATCATGTCTGAGACGGCTGAGGCGGGTGTCATCATTTGCTAATGAAGCTCCCCTGGTTCTCCTTTTCAGATTAGAAAGCATTGTATCACCTCTAGCCAGGGCCAGATGTGTCACAAAGACAGGACTCGTGGTTGCCTAGGTCAGCAGAACATTCCCAAACTGTTTGTAAGAGTGACTGCAGGCTGCTAGGGGCTGACATATATTGATCTGATTAAGGGCGGGCAGGGGACTCCTAGAGATGCCTCTGCGTTCAGCCAACCAAAAATTCATCACCTTTTCACACGAACTCCTGACTAAGGAACTGCTTGTTTTTGGTTATGCTGAAGGAAGAACAACAAACCCCAAATATCCTCAATAACTACTTGGAAACTGATTTTCCTAGAGGTCGAGCACCCATAGCACCCACTGGTTAAAGTGGAGCTGTGGGAGCTCAGAACTTAAGAAAATCATCTCGCGTGACACTTGTGCCTGGAAACCCATGTGGATTCTCTTGCACCCAGAAGGGCTAAAGAAAGTCAGCAGGGATTCCACAGCAATGATTCCTCTGGATTCCTGGGACCACTGCTGAGGAGCAAAACCAGATGCCTCTCTGCCTCCTGTCCCACTGCTCCACTTGGTGACTTATAGCCATCAGGGAGTGGCAGGTGGGCATCAGGAAAGAGCGGGCAGGACAGAAGGTGAGTAGAAAAAACCTGCTTCAACTACATAATCTCCCAGGCACCCAACCCAGCAAGGTGCCCCAGAATCCTCCAGCCATCTCACCACACATGCACGCAGCTTCTCAAGCACCCCCGGCGCACGCGCGCGCACACACACACACACACACACACACACACACACACACACACACACACACACACACACACACACACACACACACACACACACACACACAGTGTTTCCCCAGGACCCACCAGGCGTCCCATCTTTCTAACAGCAAAGCATCCCACTACTCATGCAGCTGACTCTGGAATTTCCCATCAAGATCTTGAGTTTCCCCAAGCATCTCCTCCAGCTGCTTCCCTCACCTTCCTGAGAAATGGGGTTCCTGTGTGTGTGAGGAGGGGGCTGTCCCAGCTGTTACTTCCGGGGAATAACAAGGATGGGGTCCTGCCTCCTGAGCCCATTTGCTCCTCGGGCTTGAGGTGGGAAGGGAAGGTGGTGGGTAGGCCCCTTTGTCTCAGCTCTGTCACTGCTTGTGGAGGAGATTGGGAACTGTCATTCATCCATGAGAAATTTCATACCTGGAGCTGCCCAGAGCCCAGGAGCTTTGTGCAACCCTTACTCCTGTGAGCACTGGCATAACTATCGTGTGGGTGTAAGCACCACTTGTGGGAACATGAGTAGCATGACTGAGCCCTAGAAATTAAAGCTACTACAAACGGTTTTATGATGTCTACATGGAACCTGAGTGACAGGGCTGCTTGCTGGTGGTGAGTCCTGTGCCATCGAGGGAACGACTTTCACACAGATTTGTGGAATGGAGAATCAGAATATAGGGTACAAAGTCATTTGAAAAGAGGCTTAGTTTATATTTGAAAAATAGAGCAGATTAATAATAGTAATTAAATGGGCAAAATACTGCTGATTTGCTACTGATCAGGGAAAACTCCCATTGAAATTGCATGGCTGTTCAAAAGTGGCAATTTATTATTATTATTATTTACCTTACAGTAGCACCTACAGGTCCCATCCAAGAGGAACTGTTTGGTTGGATTGTTTTGGCAACTCTGCAGTTACCTGAGAGGTATTTTTGTGACTTAGTTATGGTCTAGCCATGCTTCTGTACCTTCCAGAAAGGTTTCAGAGAGTGGTGGGGCCAATGTCCCTGAACTGAAAATTCCCACCTGTCTCTCGTGTGCCTGTCAAGGATAGAGTGGAGAAAGCCAAATTGAAACAAACAAACCCACTTCTACATCTATCTCATCTTATTATCTAAGGGCCAGATCTCCCGGTGGTATAAATTGGTGGAGCTACACCAGCTGAGGATCTGGCCTTACATTTCTCCTTTGTGCTATCAAAACACTTCAGCTATCTACATCAAGGTGAGGTTTCTGGGTAGAACTATACAGGATAGTACAGGATGGGATTTTCTTGGTTGTTATTCAGAAAACGGCTGCATGTATTTTTAGTTGAACTGTAAAATCCTGCATTGATTTAAGAATTGTTTTGAGCTGCGGGGCCCCAATCCTGCAACTTGGAGCATGTGGGGTATAGTGCTATACCAGCGCGGAGCCCCATTAAAGCCAGTGGGGTTCTGCTCGGGCACAGCCATCCACGCGCACATTATCCACTGCAGGATCAAGGCCTAATTCTTCATGGATAAGCAGGGCCGGATTTCCAGTTAGACAAAGTAGGCACGTGCCTAGGGGCGCTGGTGTTCTAGGGGTACCTTACCTCTCTAAAAGTGTGTGCAACATGAAGGTCATCTACAGGCAGTGCTGAAGATGCTGTGCCTAGGGGCGCATAAGGTGTAAATCCGGCCCTGTGGATAAGGCCAAAAACCCTGCCAGCCCTTTCCTTTCACATGTCAGTAGGCCCATATTTCCATGCTCTGACATCACTACATTCCTCACTCCATCTTTATAAGATTCATAAACTCACACGCAGCAACTCGGGTTTGGGACTGGGAGACAATGGCCCTGATCCTGTAAACACTTGCGCGTTTGCTTAACATTAAACAGGTGAGCACTGGTAGATTTCAGTGGCCTTGATGGTCACCTGATGCAGTTTTTGCTGCTGTACGGGTTGTTGTTGCCCTAGAATGGCATAATGGCTAACCCTCTGCACATCAACAGAAGGCTTATACAAGCTGAGGACGTAGTGAGTGTGTGATGGAGAAGACAACTAGTCTAAGGAGTGATATTGCAATGAGTAGCACCTTAACCTTTTTTCTCCCTTCACCTTTGGTGCAACTTAGGTCAGCAGAAGGAAAAAGAGTAGACCCAGTCTCCTCTCCGGGAGAAACAGGTCGAGGGTGGGGGGGTCTGCCCCAGGAAGTTTTGGCTTTCTAGGGACCCAGCAGCAGGGGCTGAAGCAACCCGAGGGCTGAGTGAAAAGATGAGAACCCACCAGAGGTGCTGGCTGGTGGTAGTATACTTTGACTCCCAATCCAGACGTCCCTTCATGTGCAGTACTCCTATCTGTAGGGTCCGTCATGGTAGAGAAGTGACAGAAATCTGTTGGAATGAATATAAAAGGGAATTCTCTATTGAGGCTGCTGGACACAGACAGGACCCTCTAGTGCTTTCTGGCTTTCTAGTTCCAAGACTAAATAGAGCCTCTGTTGCCTAATGTCATCACATAGGGTCCACAGGGGTTTCCTGACACTCCAGGGGAAGTGTGTGGAAACACTGTGCGGAAACTTCTCTATTCCTTCCCATATGAAAGTAGCTGATGCCCCAAGGGGTGCTAGCAGGGGCTGCAGTTGTGAGAAATCCTCATTGTGCTTTGGGCACCTCATCATAAAGCTGTCCATGATAGAGTGCCCCCTCTGGGAACCACACAGGGAACACACACATGTGAGTCCAGTTATCCCCCACCCTAGCAGGTGTTGTAGAGGGCTGGTGCTCCATCCTTCAGCTGAGGCCTCTGGAGTCTCGTCCCTTCTTGGGGTCCCCTGCAAAACCACAGAACAGCCCGCAGTAAGTAAACGGGGTGAAACAGAAGAAAGGAAAAGAAAAAACCTGCAGGAAAAACCCTGGGAATATCACTGTCCACTTCAGAGGCCACTGAGGTTCCAGTATAAGTATCAGTCCCCTTTCCCCCTCTGCTCAGGGGTCCTGCACCATGTATCTGCGAGGAGGGGCTCTGCAGTATGTCACTCTTCTCTTCAGGGCTGGAGAGGCTCAACAGCCTGTTCCCTTCCTCGGGTTGCCCCAGTCTGAGAGGAGTTCCCTCTCTTTTAACTCCTCCTCCAGTCCTGCCATGATTTGCAGGTGTGGAGGGGCAGGGCCGTTCCAGCCCAAAGCAGCTCCTTAACCTCGTCCATTCTTGTGAGGGGTTTATATACTCGGTTATATACACAGGCCAGGCCACAGTCTGGCTGCAAATTAAGTCCTGTCTAGCTCTTGATTGCGTTGCGTCTGTGGTTGCCAGCCGCGCAATGTGAGTCTAACTACTTCAAGTATGGATGGGGATTGTGCCTTTTTATTTTCTGAACCTTGGACAACTGCATAATTTATTAATAACCAAGTGCAAGCGTGGCAATAATCTGCAAATGTCTGAGGGTATGTCTGCAGTGCCGGCAGAGGTGTGAGTGCCGTGCAGAAGCACAGGTGGCCACACGGAATGTACAAGCCCACCCGGGACTCTGGATACGGACTCAAGCATCTAGCCTGTGCAGTCTCCGGCACCAGCACAGCTTCACTGCTGTTGTTGTTTCAGCGAGCTAGATCTGGATATGTCTACAAGTGCTGCACTCACCCCTCTGATTGCAGTGTAGACATACCCCGAGTCTTCACATGCCCTCGTCTGTACTCCGTTGTTGAGGGAATAGGACAGGCTCGGCACCCCTAGACTAAGGATCATGCATGTTTGTATAGTTTCCTGTCAAGGAGCAGTCATTAGACTCTAGGAGGTGTTCTTTCGGGCAGCTTTCCATGTGAATATAGCCTCCCACATGGATTTCAGCGGCATCCCCAGGCAAGAGTCTCTGAGATTGCTGAAATTTCTGATTTGATGAAAGATCTTCTTGTCTCAACAGGTACTATGGTTTCATCAAACCGTGTACTGACAAGCATATGGGATGTTTATATGCTCACTTTATTTCTTGTTTGCACAGTGCTTTGAAAATGTAAGATATCATAGCAATGCTAGCTGCTTATTATTATTATTACTACAGTTATTATTATCTTACTCTCCCGTAGTTTTGAACAGCGGTTATTCATGAGAAATCTGTGCAACAAGTGGGAGTTTTTCAAACCTTCTCTGGTCAGATTGTGTGCAATCACGTGATGCCAGATGTCTCAATGTAACCCTGATATGATGCAAAAGCAAATAGGCTGGTGCATGACAACTGGAGAAGCCAAGCAGGTAGTTACAGAAGAGCCAGGACTACAAGTACAACATCCTCCCACCATACAAAGAATATTAAACAAAAATAATAATTGATAATAATAAGGCCTTTTGGCTGATTGCAGATGTGGTTGTGTAATTGTGGGGGCAGTTGCTAGAATCCTCCATGGAGATGCAGGATTATTTTTGCTGACTTACTCTGATATTGGTTCAGGTAAGTTCTCTTAGTTCCAACATTCAAGCCTCTCTCTGAGATAGGGGGAACATGTTCGACAGGGAAAAACCTTAGGAACAGCCACATTCAAACAAAAGCTTACATTTACATTTTATGCTTGTCACTTAAGTTAGTGAGAAAGGGAAACCCCGGGCAGGGGGAAATTTGGATCACTTCCAGTGTCTGATGCGTTAAGAGCAGGTAAACACACTTGCTTTCTGAAGGGATCTGTGTATATATTGCTAAGGGAGATAGTGAATAATATCTGTTTTACTATTTTTGAAGATATAATAACAATACATTAATGGGCCTGTGTTAAAAGCTGTGGCATTGGTGTTTGGTGCTGAGATACGTGCATGTTATGCACTGTAACAGTCTTACCCACTTGATGCTTGGAAAACTGTCCCCTAGAAAATGACTTCCAAGCTGTTTGGCAAATGGAGCTTGCACCTTTTCTCAGTGTAGATCAACTGACAGGTTTCTATCAAACTTGGGTCTGGCTGGGACCTTTACAAAATTCACTGAATACTTTTTTTCTACTGTTGCAGGGATTTGCCTTGTCCTTATAGATGAATTACAGGAAAGATTTGTAGCCCAGTGGGCTAGTTTGCCTTTATTATATTTACTACTTCGCATTATATTCTGCTTTGCATTATTTTTAGCAGTAATGCAAGAAACCTACAGGCCTGTATCCTGTAAGACATTAGCTTCAGCAAGTTAGCGTAAGGCTTGAGGCCTATGACCTTCAAACAAACAAACCACAGATAAACAGCCAAAGAAAACCCCAAGTATCGGGGAGCCAAAAATAAAGTGTTTAAGGGGAAGTTTTGACCAAAAGTACATGATACAACCACAAAAGTATCATGGCAATAAATTAACATATATAACACGTACATGAGCTACCTAACCACAAGAGGGCCATAGTAACAAATTGACGTATGTGTACATTGGCCAAACTGGACAGTCTCTACATAAAAGAATAAATGGACACAAATCTGACATCAGGAATCATAACATTCGAAAACCGGTAGGAGAACACCTCAACCTCTCTGGCCACTCAGTAAAAAGACTTAAAGGTGGCAATTTTGCAACAGAAAAGCTTCAAAAACAGACTCCAACGAGAAACTGTTGAGCTTGAATTAATATGCAAACTAGATACCATTAACTTGGGTTTGAATAGAGACTGGGAGTGGCTGGGTCATTACACATATTGAGTCTATTTTAAGTTTACCCATGTTAAGTATCCTCACACCTTCTTATCGACTGTCTAAATGGGCCATCTTGATTATCACTACAAAAGTTTTTTTTCTCCTGCTGATAATAGCTCATCTTAATTAATTAGCCTCTTACAGTTTGTATGGCAACTTCCACCTTCTCTGTATGTATATATATATATATCTTCTTACTGTATGTTCCATTCTCTGCATCCGATGAAGTGAGCTGTAGCCCACAAAAGCTTATGCTCTAATAAAGTGTTAGTCTCTAAGGTGCCACAAGTCCTCCTGTTCTTTTTGTGGATACAGACTAACACGGCTGCTACTCTGAAACATGTTAATAAGTTGAAATAATTGATATATTAACCTACAGAAGAAAAACACTCCAATATTAATGAGGTAAGAAAATGCAAATAAGGAAAAGGGAAAAAACCCCTACTGAATATGCATCAAACATAGTGTTGTCAGTATAACATATTATAAAAGTTGCATCCCAGCCTAGAGGAGCGGGGAGAAGGAGATGTAGTCCTTGGTACGTGCCAGAACGATGGCCACTGGTAATGAGGGAAAAGGTAATGTTGATGAAGAAGATGAGGGATAGCATTTCAGGTTGTTCTACAAGGGATGGTGTGAGTATATGGATGTGCATATGTACATTCTGTAGTATTTTTATCTACCTTACTGAGTTGGGGTGTTTGTAACTGTGCTAAATGTGTTAATAAATATATTGTGTTGTAAATATAAACAAGTTCCTATAGTGTAAGAGTTGCAACTGCGCACATCGGGGTTCCCAACTATATAAATAATACTGGGCCTGATGTTGGAACACAAACCTGTCAACCCTCAAAATGATAACTGGGGATTCTTAAGTAATCAATACATATATAATGTATAACTCCGGCTACAGATTGATCTACTTTTCTGTAGTTTGCCTGAAGCTTTTGTGAGCCAAGAAACTATTTTTTTTAAATGATATACTGTAAATGGCAAAAGCAGAATCCTGCAAAGAGATGCCGTGTTATTTTTGCTGACTCAATTCAGGGAGATCCTATTAGTTCTAGTGCTCTCTGTGCCATCATGCTGTTCTGGAGCTTTTCACTTACCCTGGAAATAGTCATAAGTACATATTCCACCTTCCTTTTTCATTGCCCTTGTCTTGCCTCTTGCTGATGCCCAGAGGAGGGGAACTCAGAAATGCAACTGCATACTCATCCAGAAGGCTTAATTTGGGGAAAAAGGAGTGATAGGTTTCTATGTTTCTCCTCTGAACCAAGTGTTTCCTACTTGAGTTGCCAAAATGAGATGCCACACACTGGATTGTGCAGATCTTCGTAATAGGATAGTCTCTCTTCTTTCTTTCTTGCCTTGATCAACAGTGAAGTAATTAACAATGATGACAATTAATTTATCATCATTGGGCATAACAGTTATAAACTCACTGTGATGAAGGTGGCAGTTCACACCTCTGAGGGCTTTTTACAAACTCAGACAGATGTCACAGCATCGGTTTGCACTCTCTTAGTGTTCTCCAGAGTCATAGGCTATATGTAGGAACACCACCTCCCTGAACGATGTTGGCTCAATGGACAGAAGCACTATTCCGTTGATATACCTGTGTCTATACTGGGGATTTTGTCAGCACAGCTATTTCGGTCAGGGATGTGTATGACTGATGTAGCTATGCTGATTTAACTTGTAAGTGTAGACAAAGCCATCATGGTTAGAAACTTACTTTAAAAAAAAAAAAGCTGAGATTCTAGACACGTGATGGCAACTTGTGGGTGGTATGCTCCTTACCTACATGCCCCTTCAATATGAGCTCTGCGTGTACAGGTCTTCTCTGGATCACAAATTGAGTCTGAGCCAACAATGTGAGGTAGTTGTAAAAAAGACTAGTATTCTGGGTGTATTAACAGGAATGTCATATGTAAGACATGGGAGGTAACTGTCCTGCTCTACTCAGCACTGGTGAGGCTCAGCTGGAGTATTGTCCAGGTTTGGGTGCCACTAAGAAAAATGTGAACAAACTGGAGAGGGTCCAGAAGAGAACAGAAAAATGGTAAAAGGTTTAGAAAACCTGACCTATGAGGAAAGGTTAAAAAACCTGGGCATGTTTAGTCTTCAGAAAAGAAAACTGAGGGGGAACCTGATAGTCTTCAAAACTGTTAAGGTTTGTTATAAAGAGGACAGTGATCAATTGTTCCGCATGTCTGCTGAAGGTAGGACACGAAGTAATGGGCTTAATCTGCAGCAAGTGATATTTAGGTTAGAAATTAGGGAAAAACGTTTAAATGTAAGAGTAGGTAAACTCTGGAATAGTCTTCCAAGGGAGGTTGGGGAATGCTCGTCATTGGAGGTTTTTAAGATTTGGTCGACGAACACATGTCAGGGATTGTCTGCCTATACTTGGTCCTGCCACAGTGCATGGGGTTGGAGTAGATGACTTCTTTAGGTCCCTTCCAGCCCTACCTTTCTGTGATTCTATGGTTTGAAGGTTGAAGGCTCTTAGGAGAGACTAATACCCAGGAAGGGAACAGAAAGCCCTCCTGTATGCACACTCAAGGAAATGGGCAGAATGGCTCCTGAAAAGTGACAGTGATCCTTGCATAGGTGCATCATGAGAGAGAAGAAAGATTGTTCTCTATGACTATACATTCTCAGATGAATTCTCTTACCCCCAGAGTCACTGCACATGTAAGGCCGACAGACCCCAGTCGTTGGCAGGCAGGATCGAACTGGGGACCTCTGGAGCTCAGTGCATGAGCCTCTACCACAGGAGCTAAAAGCTAAGGCTGTAGAGCAGACTCATGTTATCTTTCTCTTTAAGTGGTCTTGGTGCCACTAGATGGGACAGAACATCACACCCAGAAGGTGTGCGGTTTACACATGCACATAGCCTTTCCTATGTCTTTCTTTAAATCTCCCTTGAGACTATACACTTTCTTCAGTCCTTCATTCCTTTCTATTTTCTTCTTTCCCTTTTATCTTTTCTTCTTTCCCTCTCACTCCCATATTTTTTTATCTTCATTTAGTCTTTCTCATCCACCCTTCCTTTCTTTGCTTCCGTTCCTTCCCCTTTAAAATCGGATGCAGCATCATCCTAATAAGCCAGGTTCTTTGAATGTTTCTAATGTTGTGTTTGAAACCTGTTGAGTGGCAATACTGCGTTTGCAGGATTTATAAATACCTTAGCAGCTGTATGTTGTAATTAGCTTCATTAATTGATATTGTCGTTAAGCTAGTATGTTATAAATGGCTGGCCTTATGACTGCCCTCTGCTTCTAAATAATTTGGGTAAATATCCAGCTGTCGATATGGGATAGAGAGGTCATTTATTTTTTAAGTAGCTTACGCCTGATTCTGGGATTTTTTTTACTCAGACAAAAATCTCATTCAGTTCCACTGTCCCTTTGCCCTGGTCCTTCCCTAAATCTATAAGCTGCCCCCACTCATATCACTGTGAGTTTTGCCAATGACTTCAAGGGAAGCAGAATCAGACCTAGAATAAGCCCACACCTTGTGTACACACAAAAGATGTACTGCTTTAACCTTAAAGTTATAGTTAATGAGGACAACCCCCCCCCAATGTGGATGCAGTTATACCACAATAAATGTTCTTATACCGGTATAGCTTATTCCCATATGGGAAAAGGGAATAAGCTCTACTGGGTATAAGGTACCATTGTATCAGCATAACTACATCCATACTCGGGGTTGTAATGGTATAACTACATTTGGTCAAAAATCACACCCCTAACCAACATAGTTATACAGCTACAAAAACTGTATGTAGATCATGTCTTATGTCACGTCTACACGTACAGCGCTGCAGCATGTCTGGTGAAGAGCTCTCCCGTCGGTATAATAAAACCACCTCTGCGAACGGCAGAAGCTACGTCGGCAGGGGAAGCTGTCCTGCCAACATAGCACTGTGCACATGAACGCTTATGTTGATGTAACTTATGTTGCTCAGGGGGGTGGTTTATTCACACCCCTGAGCAACATAAGTTATGACATTTTGTAAGATGTGGGATGATTAATGGAGAAGAAAAGACAGGGCATTTGGACTACAATGCTGTCCTGTTGGGGATGCATTTTACTGTGTTGCTCATGGTATTGGGATCAGCTGATTGGTTTGTTGAAATAATTATAGTGAGTGGCTGGTGAGGAAAATAATGTTTACAGAACCTAATGGATTCCACTTGTTGAGTTAGTGACACCTCTATCCTATTTAATTCACATATGTACTTACTGTTACTATCATTTCAAGGCTGCATTTCTGGACCTGTCGTACCACATTTCTCTAAAACCTCAAGACAGGCAAAGTCATGGCTGAGCAATATGTTTTCACTTTCCAAACTGTAAACAAATTACTTTCCCACACACTCTGTATTGCACTCTCCCCATTAGAAATACTTCTTTACATGTGCTTACCAAGCTTTTTTCTTTCTCTCAACACCAGACCTTTTACAAATAATTATTTGTGCTCATTTCCATGTTCAGTTTGCATATTCAGATCTTGGATCTTCACAAATAAAGATCATTTTTGCTGTTGACGCGTGATGATGATATTTTCTAGACATTATGTATTTGTCATTCTATGTTACTTGGGGTGTAGTCTGATAGTCGGAGCAGGGTACTGGGAGTCAGAACTGCTCAAAGCCATTGACGTCAAGCAAGACAATTGTAGCTGGTTTGTAACCCTACAATCCAGCTCACTACAGCTCAGTGCATAAAAGAGTGAGTCTGGTCTCTGCTGCTTCCTCTGTGCTTCGGGGGGAAGTGATTTGTTGCAGCTCGTTTGCTGGTTCAGATAACTTTCCCCTCTGCACTGGCTCCAGTGCACAGTCTGGCAGTTGAGGGATGGAGCTATGGTTCTGCCCACCATCTTTTTGAGGATGGGAGTAGCACTGGCAGGCTGGTGGGTGCTGCTCTCCCTCCTTGCAGCTTCTGGTAATGTGGGTGGCCCATGCGAGCAGTAAAGGAGTCCCTTATGTTCCTTGATCTGCCCCTTACATGCAGTTGAATTCACAATCTGGACCCATAAAATGGGATTTTCAAAAGTGGATAGTGTTGGCCTAACTCTGCTTCCTTTAAATCAGTTGGAGCAGAGTAGAACAGTGGGGGAGGCATTTTTGGAAATCTCACTCTTAATCCCTCATTGCTGCAGTTTATCAATTTGTAAAATGGATATTATAGCAATAATACTTACCTAAATCCCATCATTAATGTCTGTAAAAGCACAGAGGAAAGGGCCAATTAGTGCAAAGCACCGCCATTATTGTTACAATACATGCTACAATGTATCCAGAGCTTTCCTTAAGGATAAGAGTCGACTGCATTATTATTCTCGCTGAGAAAGGCACTGAATGAAGAGTTGTAATCTAGAGGAAGAGGTTAAAATTAAAGTATCTTCTTGTTCAGCTTTCTCTGGCTTCACCCACGCTATCAGCACAATGGACTCACTACTTCTTTGGTGTGCATGTGTACTGCTGCCCTCTGCTGAATGGAATCAGGCCTGTTTAGGTATCGGAGGCTATTATAACCACAGGAATAGGGCAGGGACTGCTATTTATTGTCTACTTGTACAGTGACTAGCACAATCGCTGAAACCAAGTTCTTTGTTATGGGTTTTTGTAAGAACAATACTTAGAGGCATTTGATATGGCATAGTGGACAGAGCACTGGACTAGTACTCAGGAGACATGAATTCTGTACCTGCCACCAACTACTGCGATGGGAATGATAAATAATTAAGGGAGATTCTTTTAGCTCTGGTAGTAGAAGTCTGTGTTTATGCCAGATGTATGCAGAGTAGACGGTATGTACATAGCCATGGAATGTTAGCGATTAAATCTATGTTCCCACAGACTCTTGGTTAGACCCTCTGCCACTCTGAATATGATTATGGTCTGTGGGGATTGCCTCACACCAGGGTTATTTATTCTTCCGTTCCTTCCCTTTTCTCTCCAAAACCCATCAAGTCTTTTTTTAGTCTTTGTGCCTATAAATACATACATATGTGTGTGTGTGTGTACTGTATATAAATGGGGTGTACTATAGTCTGATAGTCATGTGCTCCTCTGATTGAGAAATTGGCATAGGGGGCATAGAGCACGCTATGCTGGATGAGCCAGGGATTCCTCCCAGAAACTCTAAATTGTGCTGGGTTTGGAACTGGTAAACAACAGCATCTTTAGGGTCTGCTTTTGTAATATAGACCAAATTGTCCCCAGAATGAATTGTCAGCTTCACCCTCCCCTGCCCCTGTTAGAACATTATAGATCTTTTTGGTATGGTTCCCTTTTGGTCCAGATTATTTGAGTTTGACTGTAATGGCTCAATCCTCAGATGGTGTAAATCAGCAAAGCTCTGTTGGAGTTCTTGGAGCTCTTCCAGTTTACACCAGTTGAGGATCTAGCCTTAGATCACTGTTGTTATATTCATTTGATGTGCTTTGTTCCTGCTGAAAGTGATAGTGCAGCAGCTACAACCGTCCCCTATTTTGTAATCTTAATGTCCTTTTCCTGCAATAGAAAAAAGATTAGGCAGGCAACCCACACAGTGGCTGTTCTCTGACTCCACTTCAAACTGTCAGTCATCTTTCACCAGTTCCCCCTACTGCTTCCTCTTCACTGTGGAGATAATGGAAGAGTTTCCTGTGAGCTCATATCTCTTTTTGATAAATTGCTGTGATGTGTATTGAAAAGCATTGTCTGGCTGCTCTTATGTTGTGGTAAAGGAATTCTGTAACTGTCTGCATTGTGTTTTGCTTCCTTTCAACCAGAGTATAGCTGAATGGGTCAGGACCAGATCCTTGGTTGTGCCAAGGCTCTACTCAGCACAGCTGAGGAAGTTTGGGAGGCAAAGATAATTTAAAAAAGAAAAGTCTTTGTATTTTTCCTAGACCCTGGAGGTGATGGAGGCTAATCTGTCCCATGGCATAAATTATGACCTGCTACAGTGGCCCCTACAAGCCTCTTGGGGATTGTAGGAGCACAGCACGATCCAGCTACACTCTTTGCCTCCACTGGCATGTGCCCCTCTGATTGTGGAAGTTGCATAGGTGACATAGAGCATGCTATGCTGGATAAGCCAAGGATTCCTGCAGAGAATCCTCAACTGCCCGCATAGGGAAGCTCTATGGTTCCTACACCCAAAGATTCCATGCTGTAGGGTTTGGATGGTTGCAAAGTTTGATACTATTCAGTTTTTTTGCTTAAATCCTTCCTTTTAATTACATAAAAATCCTGGGCCAGTATAGCTCGACTCTAATCTTTAAAGTGATATTAAAGATCCTCCCACTAAATCTAGCACTGCTTTCAGCTTTGTATTTTTTGTAAAGAGTTGTATTACCATCTTTCTGCCTGCGAGTCTGGGGGCCAGATCCTGCTCTTGCTTACATTGGTGTCAGTCAGGAGTAACTCCACTGAAGCCCATATAGTTACCCCAGTATAAGAGTGGTGTAAGTGAGAACCTGATCCAGGCCCTAGGTAGCGGATGTTTCCAGATAATAACCACTGAAATATATTGATACTGTTAACAAGAGAGTTTGTAATCTGTGCAGAGCATATTTAAATCACTTGAGGACCTTCCTTTCTCATCTAAATGAATTCAGCAGCAAAATGTTCAGTGCATTATAATTCCATTATTTCTGTGATCCTCCCAGGCTTTTGCTTATGGTTGATAAGTAACACAATGACTTATCTCACCCAGCTCCATGAAAGTAGCAGCCTGCCAGCAGGCGCACAAGGATGAATGCTCACAGGATGCTCTCCTGGAAGTAACTGAGAGACAGCAGTAGTACTATTGTAGTAACTATTTGGATAGCTAGAAAACTCGCTGTGCTCTCAGCAAAGTCAAGTGTGTGTGCGAGCTGTGATCATTATGGGTGAGGTTCACCCTCCTGCGCCAGGTTCTCTACTCCTGGAAATCTCCTTTTAGCCCTCCCTGAGGAGTAGAGGGAGAAATCAGCACAGAGGGAGTCTTCCCCGAGCTCTGACTGCTGCATAGCTGAGATTTGGATCTGCTCTGAATAGGCTGGTGTGGAAGCAGTGATTGAGTGGGCACGGGGAGGGGCCAATACATCCAAGTTTATGTAGATCCTTGCAGCAGCCTCAAAACCCTGGATCAGAAGCCAAGTGCCATATGCTGCAGAGGGGCTGTACTGGAGGCTGAGGATTCCAGCCCCCGACCCCTGCAGAATTCCATGCACAGAGCCCAATTCCTCTGGATTTGAGTAATACAGGATGAATTCCACCCTAAATGTGCTTTGCAGGTTGTAACTGCTTTTCTCCCCTAGAAAATGTCATTTTTAAATCTGGAACTGAAACAACAGCAGTGTGGTTCTTTAGCCACTGGGATGGGAAAACGTGATGCTTTAGTGAGGCTTATAAAAAATATATATGTACGTGTTTATCTCCATTTGAATCTGATGGATGGTCACCACTTCAAAGTAAGTGTAGTTGGCATGCTAGACATAAACTACTACTTCACAAGGGGTGCTTGTATACAACAGACTCCAGAAATCTGAGACTCTAAATCAGGGACTTATAAGGATCTCTTCAAAAATAGATGCACTTCCTTAAAATGTATTTGGCCTGGCTTATCCATCCCTCCCTGTTAAGACCCCTGACGTTTAGATTGCCTGTTTGAATATAAAAGAGGAGACAAGAAAGCAAGAGACTAGAATTCTCCCCACCATTGGAACAGCTTACCAAGAGGCCTGGTGGATTCTCTATCACCTGGAATTTCTAAAACAAAGGTTGAAGGTCTTCCTAAATGAGTTACTCTAGTTCAATCACAATTTATTTGGCTTGATATAGGAACTACTAGTTGAAATTCTATGGCCTGTATTTGCAGGAGGTCAGACTAGACTTAGACTATATGCTCCTTGGGGCAGGGACCATGTTTTTGTTCTGTGTTTGTACAGCACCTAGCACAATGGAGGGGCCTGATTCATGACTGGGGCTTCTATATATATATAATATAAAAATAATAATGAACAACTAGAAAATCTAGAGGTGATCATAGTGGTCCCTTCTGGCCACAAAATCTATGAAATAACTCATCATTGATGGAGAAATGGTCTGAAGTAAATAGGGTGAAATTCAATAAGGACAAATGCAAAGTACCCCACTTAGGAAGGAACAATCAGTTGCACACATACAAAATGGGAAATGACTGCCTAGGAAGGAGTACTGTGGAAAGGGATCTGGGAGTCATAGTGGATCACAAGCTAAATATGAGTGAACAGTGTAACACTGTTGCAAAAAAAAGCGAACATGATTCTGGGATGTATTAGCAGGAGTGTTGTAAGCAAGGCACAAGAAGTAATTCTTATGTTCTCCTCCACGCTGATTAGGCCTCAACTGGCGTACTGTGTCCAGTTGTGGGCACCACATTTCAGGAAAGATGTGGACAAATTGGAGAAAGTTCAGAGAACAGCATCAAAAATTATTAAAGGTCTAGAAAACATGACCTATGAGGGAAGATTGAAAAAAATGGGGTTGTTTAGTCTGGAGAAGAGAAGACTGAGAGGGGACATGATAACAGTTTTCACATACCTAAAAGGTTGTTACAAGGAGGAGGGAGAAGAACTGTTCTTCTTAACCTATGAGGATAGGAAAAGAAGCAATGGGCTTAAATTGCAGCAAGGGCAGTTTAGGTTGGACATTAGGAAAAACTTCCTGTCAGGGTGGTTAAGCACTGATAAATAATAAATAAGCACTGAATAAATTGCCTAGGAAGGTTGTGGAATCTCCATCTTGGAGATTTTTAAGAGCAGATTAGACAAACAGCTGTTTGGGATGGTCTAAGATAATACTTAGTCCTGCCATGAGTGCAGGGGACTGGACTAAATTGACCTCTCGAGGTCGCTTCCAGTCTTACGATTCTATGAAGCGAGGTGCATGGATGAAATATACAGGACATTTTGATGGGAGATTTATAATTAAAAATTTGCTGTTGTCTCAGCTGCTTTGACTTTGGTGTGGCAGGGAGTTCCTGAGAAGAAAACCTGGGGGAAAATACATCCACAAAAGATAACTTGCCATATTTTCAGATCAAGCCAAAGTCCCTGTGAATGATCTTGAATTGATCTATGCCCTGGGAAATTTTTGTGAGACTGCACAGCACTTGTACTCTCTTTTTTCAATGTTGTCCCCCTGATATTTTTAGCATTCCTGCTGTGTGTTTGCATTGTACTGCCGCCTTGCTGCCTTTGGGTCTGAACCTGCAAATTGTGAACGCCTTCAAATCCCAATGCAGTCAACAGGATTTGAGAGTTCACATCTGGCCTTTTCTGAATATAACTTGTTACAAGGGAAGAATGCTTTACAAATGACAACAACTAGGATGGTGCTAGGAAGACACTATTAAGCATGTAAACAGGTCTTAAAATGAGATTGGTATTTCCCAGTAATGGTGTGCTGGGAGCCTAGATTTGAGTGTTAGGGTTCTCTCCCCACTCTGAACTCTGGGGTACAGATGTGGGGACCTGCATGAAAGACCCCCTAAGCTTATTTCTACCAGCTTAGGTTAAAAACTCCCCAAGGCACAAATTCTCTCTTTTACCTTGGATTAGGTAACGCTGCCACCACCAAGTGATTTAGACAAACTCAGGGAAAGGACCACTTGATGTTCCTACTCCCCCCTAATATCCCCTCCAAGCCCCCACACCCCCTTTCCTGGGGAGGCTTGAGAATAAACAAGATGAGCACAGACCAACCTTGGGTTTTTTTAGAACATCAAAAAAAATCAGATTCTAAAAGAAACAGAACTTTATTAGAAAGAAAAAAGGTAAAAGAAGCACCTCTGTAAAATTAGAATGCAAGATAATCTTACAGGGCAATCAGATTCGAAAACAGAGGATTTCCCTCTGGTCCAAACTTTAAAGTTACAAAAAGAAAACCAGGAATACACCTCCCTCTCAGCAGAGAGAAAATCACAAGCCAAAACAAAAATAAGCTAACGCATTCCCTTGCTAGTACTTACTAATTCTAATGGAGTTGGATTACTTGCTTCCTTGATCTGTGTCCGGCAAGCACACAGAACAGACAGACCAAAACCTTTCTCTCCCCCCTAACCCCAGATTTGAAACTATCTTGTCCCCTTATTGGTCCTTTTGGTCAGGTGCCAGCCAGGTTACCTGAGCTTCTTAACCCTTTACAGGTAAAAGGATTTTGTGCCTCTGGCCAGGAGGGATTTTATAGTACTGTATACTGTATACCCTTCCTTTTATATTTATGACAGTCCACATCTGGCCTTTTCTGAATATAACTTGTTACAAGGGAAGAATGCTTTACAAACAACAACAACTAGGATGGTGCTAGGAAGACATTATTAAGCATGTAAACAGGTTTTAAAATGAGGTTGGTATTTCCCAGTAATGGTGTGCTAGGAGCCTAGATATGAGGCGTAATCTCTCCTATATTTAATTATATGAAAGCGAAGGTGGGTATTGCAGAGAGCCATGAGTGAGTTTTGCAGTACTCTGTTTTCATTAAATGCCATTAAAGCATAAAGTAGGATCCTTCCTTTAAGAGGGGATACTTTCTTATTATGTTGTTTAGATAACAATGTGTAGCGGTAATGATGTTGTTCATATGTTCTTTTAAAGAAAAATGCAAGGCAAAAATGACCCTGAAGTTTTGGGTTCTTTGAAAATGACATAATTGTGTGACCAAAGAAGCTAGTTCTGTTATGGGGTTAAGAGTTCAATGGGTTTAAGATAAGGCAACTTTGTTAATTTGTCATTCCTGGATTTAAAAAAAAAAATGTTTCCACATGACTTATGTATCCGCTATTTCCCAGCTAGCACTTGACCTATACTCATTATTAATCAGGGGCCCAGTCCTACTGGGGGCTTTGCTCATTCAACTTCCACAGAAGTCAGTGAGAATTGAAGAGCTACTAACAGAGGGCCTGAACCAGCAAACTCTTACTCGCTTGTGTAGTCCTACTGGCATGCAGTCTTGGGCCCAGAACTATGACCACAGAAAGAAAACTTCTAAACAAAGTCAATGAACAGATGGTACCAATCACCACTCTAAGGGCCTGCCAGCCACAACTCAGCCAAATAGGAGAGCATTTCCCACAAATGACGGAGCCCAATTCTGTTCTCAGTTGCTCTGTTGCAAATCTGCATTGATAGCAGTGGCGTTACTCCAGAGTTGTACCAGCGTGAATGAGAACAGAATTAGGCCCGCAAAAACCAGTCTTTTTGAGGAGATGAATGGATGGATGCATAGTCTATACTATGCAAACATAGACTATATCCAAGGCATTCAGTAAATCTGTGCAAAACCACAAGTGAAATGTCTTCTGAAATAAGCAACAATATCACAATCAAGATTTAAAATGCATTTCTCCTCTGAGAAGTGACCATGTGAAAATGGTATTGTGGATCCCAAATTTATTATCACTCAATGTTTGTCTCTCAATGATTTCCAGAGACAAATTCGGTTTGAAAATTAAAAGTATTTTTGCAAATTGGCAGACTCAACCTTGGCTGGGCTCTTTTCTTCCCATGCATCATCATCAGCACCAATAATAACTATTCTGAAGGCCAAATTCTTCCCTCAATGACATCTGTATCACACAGTTGTCTTCAATGGGTTTGCACTGGTGTTAAAATTCGAAACTTAGGCTATGTCTGCGCTGCAAGTGGAGGAGTAATTGCAGCTCGGGTCAGCATACCCATGCTAGCTTTAGTCTAGCTAACACAGCTGAAAATAGCAGTGAAGATGCCGGCTAGCAATGTGAATATGTAATCAGGATTATGAACAGGCTTTTACAACCTGCACTGGAGCCCATACCACTGTGTCTTCACTGCAACTTTTATCAGTTTTAGCTACATTAAAGCTAGTATGGGTAAGTTTACTGAAGGTACAACCATAACTCTGATTGCAGCGTAGCCATACCCTTAGTAAACAATTCTGTTGATGTTGCACATGGAGAAATAAACTCCAGCTCACTTTTTTAACGGCATTGGCCCTGCTGCAGAACAGGAACAACAATAAATAATAGGAACCCTCAAAAAATGTGTTATAGTTACCATGGGCCAGATTGTGGTAACTTCACTCACATTGAATAGTACCTTCCCTATGAGTTCTGTTCTAATCTGTATAGCTTCTTATACGACGGACATCCCGTTAAAGTCAACGGAGTACTTGAGGAGTAAGGTGCTATTCAGCATGAGTAAGCATATCATAGCCTGGCCCTAAATTAAGACGAGTGTGATACATTCAGAGAGCGTTTCTATACATTATAAGATCTCAATATATGTTTATGCAGTTGACAAGATGGGGCCCAAATTTCAGTTGGGGTACTACCATAATACAAATAATAAGATCTGTTCAGTAGGAAGGTCCCATTTTTATATAGTCAACTGCTCTTTAAAAGGGTTGCTGCTGAAAGACAGTGGATGCTACTGATAATTGTTAGTGGTATAACAAATGCAGGGCATTGGGGACTGTAAAAGAGGTAGTCTCCAATGGATGTGTATATTGAATCGTGGATAATTGTTGGAAGGGTCAGTGTGTCAAAAGTGGATGTAGTTTACCAGCTACCCAGCTCATTAATACTGTTAATCAGGTTTGGAAACTTGCTAATTATTCAATAAATCCACCCAAGATGAAAAGGGCAAAGCTAGACTAAATAGATATTGAGTGTCACATTTACAGCACATACTTCAAATAATAATTTCCCCGGTGGAAAGAATTATCAACAATGGTACTGACATTAAAAAAGTCAGATGGAAAAAAGGTTTTGACAAGACATTTTTTGAGTCGTGCATTCAGTGCTTTGCACTTTGGACCTGATCCTGTGCCCACGGAAATCATCAGTAAAGCGCCTATTTATTTAATTGGTGCAGGATCAAGCCCTTCAACTCTTAGGTCATTTTTATAGTCAGTTACTGATTTCAGAAAGCGCATATGGGGCTGAATCCTGCACTCATTGAAGTCAGTGGGAGTGTTGTCATTTACTTCAGTGGATGAAGGATCAGACCTGTAGTCATTATTTTGAATGGCCCATCTAACTTCATATGAGTCAGAATAGTATCTATCACTCTAAAGTAAACAATTGGCTATTTCCCATAATAGCAATGCAAGAGTAATGACCCTTTTTAAACAGAGTGCCTAAGGTCAGTTGCACTATCCATATGAATCCTTGTATTACACTTCAATGATGTTTTAATTTAAGAAAATAAAAAAGCAGAACACATGTTATTAGCCAAACAAGACAATAGAGGCGCAGATCCAGGTCCCGGGTGTTTGAGCCTCATCTGCCCTAATCAGTTAGCAGAGGTCTTAAGCTACTCTCAAGAACATTGCTGAAAAATAGTTTCAGGTAACACAGGCATAGGTGTGCATAGACACAATGTTATAAAAAGTGGTTGCTGAAAATTGCTCAAGACCAGGCCATCATTATCTAGTCTCAAGAATCGTTTACAATGACCATTTAATATAGATATTTCTCGTCTATGCTGGCCAGCATAACTATGTTACTAAAACCATTTTCAAGATTGTTTCTTCAAATGGGTTTAAAAAAGGTGATTAATTTTGCAATGTATCTAATGTCTTTCCCAGCGTCCCTTAGGATTCATCCCAAGTTAAACTGTATCTCTTTTAAAGCTGAACAATAATTCACAGTAAACAACTTATTCTAAACACTCGCCTCTTTTTTTTCTTGTTTGCAGAATACCCATAAGCAAAATATTTTTCTCAAATGTATTAGTTATTTAAATGTATTTGATTGATAGCTTTTCAAAAAAATTCTTTTTTGATGGGTAATAAATGTACTATATTGATCTGTATAGTTTGGTTGCGTTTGGCCATGTGAGTCACATGATGTGGTTTCTGTTCCTTGATTGCATGGACATGCTAGCTGTACCAGTACTGGAATTTGCCCTTTTTGAACATTTGTACCAGTAAACTCTATTGCAGAAAGCAAGGCTGGCAGGAGCATAAACATATTCAAAACAAATTCATTAAAAAAAAAAATCCAAAGATTATTTTTGTTATTCACCCAACTCTAATCCTTCAATAAATGCAGCCTTTCTTCTTTACCAGTGTTTTGCAAGTTCCAGCTAGGTTTTTAAGTGAATACATGTATCCGTATCCTAATACAGCATAAATAGATTCTTCAGAAGAATAAAATCTAATTCTTCCAGACATCTTAATTTGAAATAGCGTACAGTACAGATCTGATTATCCAAAAGTCTCACTGGACTCCTATAACTTTCACAGTCTCCGGGGTTCAGATAATTGAGCCCAACAAGCTTTGAAATCTATGTGCATGCTTCCCTAACCCTGAGTTTAGATTCCAGATCATACACGCCAGTTCACTCAGAAAGCAGATTTCCCCAAGGCCAGATAGCTCTGTATTCCATTGTTGTGGAATTTAGGGCTTCTTAAGAGTCACACTTCAACCTTGGGAGACTTATCTGACCTTTGGGTAACCAAGAGTTTCAGTTTAACTGGAGTCTGGATAATCTATGTTT
The DNA here is from genome assembly GCF_015237465.2 of Chelonia mydas. Classification (NCBI taxonomy): domain Eukaryota; kingdom Metazoa; phylum Chordata; order Testudines; family Cheloniidae; genus Chelonia; species Chelonia mydas. Next base: position 29,909,075 of record NC_051246.2, on the reverse strand, counting down.
GACTGAAATTAATATATTGGGCATGATTCACTGTTGACTATCGTCTTGCATAGTCATTTACAGGAATGCAAAGCTGGTGTTAACCTCTACCCTTCTTCATTTGTAGCACATTACACCCACTTACTTTGCACTAGGGCAAATAACTACACTAAGTGCGGTGCAACAGTGAATGAGTTTACTGCTGTTAAAAAAGCACCCCACACATTTATGCCTTACTGACACTTCCTGTCATAACCATATTACTGGAAACTGTTTTCAAGAACCCATAAAAGTGTGTAAAGTTGGAACAGACCGCTTGGGATCACATTTGCATTATTCATCCAATAGCATTATGGGTTTTCTTGGTTGTATGTGTTATTTTGGTGGTTCATATGTGGGGGCATTAGTAATTTGCATTTTGATTATTAAAATTGCATATATTTAAAGTAAAAGTCAAGTTAAGATCACGGGTTAACTTATGCCGAACAGTAGCCTATGGATAAGGGATGAGTGGAATGAAAAAATATTCAGATTCATGATTTATACTGAGAGTGGTTTGATTGTCAACATTTTTAGTTGTGTTCTGGTCAACATATAACACAGGAATAAAGAACTAAGGATCTGATTCAGGAAAGCAGTTAAGCACATGCTTAACATTAATCATGTTCTGGAACATAAAATTAAGCATATGCTGAAGTGCTTTCCTGAATCAGGGCCTGAAAGACATTAATAAAAAGCTCAATTGGCTGAAAATAAAATGAAGGATGTAGAAGAAAGATAATAGAGAAAGTTGTTACCAACATCAAGTGAAAGGTATCTATAAACCACCTCGCCATTCTGGAGTAGTTTGTTAGACAGGCTGTATTGTCAGTGATATTCTAAAGGGCAGAACCCTGCAGATGAACCCTTTTATGAGGAGAAGTGATTAAAGCAGATATACTAGCTTTAATTGTGATAATTGAGGTATGATTTCTGCAGTTAGCAAAAGGACAACCAGTAAAATTGCTAAGTCAGGAATGTGTCCCATAATGCAAGTGGAAAATGTAATGTGCTTTGTTAAATTAATGGGTTTCTGCACAACAATCAATTTACATGTTGAAAGGTCAGAGGAAATGAAAAAGTGGATGTAAAAGCCCTGGAGCATTCATTCCAATGACCCCTCCAAACCCAGCTCTAATTCTTAGAAAGGATAAGCAATAAACTCCCAGTGTAATGTTCACTGAGGAAATGGCAATAATTCAAGGCAAAACAAAGGATGATCATTTAGTTAACATTTACTGTAAATACATTAGATCCATTTAAAATAAGAACAGGAGTACTTGTGGCACCTTAGAGACTCACAAATTTATTAGAGCATAAGCTTTCGTGGCCTGCAGCCCACTTCATCGGTGAAGTGGGCTGTAGCCCACAAAAGCTTTTGCTCTAATAAATTTGTGAGTCTCTGAAGTGCCACAAGTACTCCTGTTCTTTTTGCTGATACAGACTAACACAGCTGCTACTCTGAAACCTGCCATTTAAAATAAGGTCCGCTGCGGTGTTCTTCATCCCTTTCATCCCACCCGCTTAAGGTCAGACTGTAATTAATACTTAAAATGGGATGCCACCTGGGCGGTCTTCAGTGAGATTCACTTTTGGCTGATTCTTCCAGATTTCTGTCATCACACTGATAAAACTGATTGCCTTAGGCTGCTGTCCTGGCCTAGTCAGGAACATGTTAAAGGAAATGTGCATAGGATTCATTCCTGATTTTGTTTTCATCAAACTATGTCCCCTGACGACACTACTTCAAGCCACTGGATCCCAGTTCTGCACAGGATGACTAGGGAGGTGTGTGGTACCAAGTGTCATAAGAGTAGCAGTTGTGAGAAGGTTATTTCTGTCCTCCTCTCTCTTCTTCCTCTTCCTGCTTCACATCATTAAAGCTGGATTTAAAATGTCTATGCTAAGGGAAAGAGGTCCAGGGAGTAAAAGTTGTCTGAATGAACAGAAAGTAGGACACAACAAGTGGAAAGACATAGCTTGAAAAGCAATACGTTTCCCAGCATGAAACCAGAAATAGTACTACTGATACAATGATAAATCAAAGGAAAGGGAAAGCTGTTCTGTCATCTAAAGCCGAGTCCCATATTGCTTTGGTATCAGTTTAGTGCCTACTAATAGTAAATGTTTATCCAATCCAAAGGTGATTCATAAGATGTTCTTCAGGGTCAAGCCATACTAGACATGAACAGTTTCCAAGTGGCTCTAGCCAATTATCTGATGACTGAGCTAATTCCCAAGGTATATGATACATCTTTAAAAAAACGAGTCCTCGTTACAACCTGAGCTGTAACATTGAGCCGGTTATACGTGAAAGTGGTCGGTCACATGTAATTACCATACAATTACATTGTGGTTTTGCTTTCTGATACTTGTAATTATCGCTAAAATTCATATATCTGCAAAGTTTATTACCTGAATGAAAATAATCTCAGTGTAAATACAATGGGCCAGATACTCAGGTGAGGCCAGTTGTCATGGAATGGAGCTATGCTGATTGACACCAACTGAGGGTCTGGTTTACTGTAATTAATTTACCTGGATTCTAGTAATATAATCTGTATTAAGAGGAACTCCTAAACTGTGATAACTTGTGAGGAAGGTAGTCCACTGCTGTTAGAAGAAGAGTGTTGATCAAAAGACAGTCTCAAAGATTCAATTTTCCTTGGCTGCTTATAAATCTTTCCACAGTTGGAATGACTCTGAACATCCTAGCTGGGAGAAACGGGTTTTACTTGTACAATCCAGTGTGTTGGTATGTGACAGTGTCACAGGGTGCATGGCTGGCCCCTCTTCTTTGGGGCCCAGTTGCCCTCCCAAATAAGTCCAGGGAGACTTCAGTTCTGTGCAACACCCGTGTCCTTTATTCTTTAAGCATTTTCCTACCACCAGTGTCCAACTATATACAATCCTTACAGGTTTCTCCCCTACTGCAGACTGGGTCAGTAACCAACTAGAGGGCGTCCACCTTCCTCCCTGACTGACCTCTCTCTCTCTGGCTGCCTCCCTCCTTCTGGCTCCTTCCCAGCCTTTGTAACTCCTGCCTATCAGGATGGCAGGGGTTGCCAATCGCCAGGCAGACAAAAGGCTTTTCAACCAGCCTCAATCTATCCCCCTTGGTTGGGGCTGGCATGGCAGGGGCTGATTAGGTGTGTTTGCAGCAGCACCCTGCCACAGACAGCAAATAGACAAATCTCACATATATGCAAGAGTTTAGATCCCAAGCTTGAAAAATCAAACAAGTTTCATCTCCTTGGTATGCATCTCATACTGTATGCAAGCTTAAGTGTCCAGATGGCATGTTCTGACTTGTACCCAACCTGCTGCAGCTTGTGTTGAAACTTGTTATAAAACTTTATTTGTTCAGGTCTCCAAAGTATGGTACAGGATCACAAAAGGCTATGTGTAATCTGCAATATGCTGGATTTCTTTTTTCTGCTATCAGGTGTGTACTTTGCCATATTTCCACCCAAACAGGTGGATTAATTGAGGAGAATTTGCCTGGGGAGGCAGAATTCACTGTACTACACCTTTCTTTTTATTGAGCTGTGATTAGGTGGACATTTCTCCAATTTTCTATCCTGTAGCTAGACATATATTTTAGGAATAGCATCCTGAAGTGGAATTCAGGGACATTTAACATTGGTCACACTGCTATAGCTGATGTAAATTGGCAAAGATCAATTAAAGTCATAATAGCTACGACGATTTACACCAGCTGGAGATATAGCTCACTGTTTTCTGGTTTGTGACTATTCTGAATCTTTATTCTGATGGGTCTATAATAGCAAAAATGCATAAGCTAACAATCTGCCCTGCTTTTTTGAACATGGAAATTTTGCCTCCTAGAGTTAATTGAATCAGGAAATGTCATCTTCTTTACATTTCATCTTCCTTTTCAATGCAGATTCTAGAGACTGAATATATAGTTTAATTTAATATCTGAGAAAATTTAATCACCAGAAAAAGAGAACATTGCTTGAAACAAGTCTTGAATAAAATCAAATACTCCCCTTTCACTAACGCAGTCAGGAAAGGCTATGCCAGACCTTTAATTAACTATTTATAGGGATGTGCATATTTCCAATCTATTTTAAACCCTGTAAATGACAGTAAGCAAACCAATCTACCCACCAGTTAGCACAAAGTATGGACAGCATAATGTCCGTGCAGTGTCTAGCTACTTGGTAATTACATATCAGCAACCCAGAAAGTGTGAAGACAGAGCTGCCTAGCTTGATGCTAAAAGCTGAAACCTTCTGCCATCTTCCTCCACAGGTGCAGAAGGCACCATGTGCATCACGGAGGGCTTCACTGCACATGCGTGTGCCATTGTTTATCTAGTATAAATATAGCAGTCATCCTGACCACCCAAAATGGGCCTGCTGTTCAGAGATGCTGAGCATTGACAGCTCCCATTCAGTTCAAGGGAAGCTGTGGGCATTCAGCACCTCTGAACAGCCTATGCAGTATTCTTACTTGTTTGCCTCTTCATTGGTTTGTACTCACTGGTGAACTTATTTATGGACTAAAGACAGCACCAGGCACACCAGGTCCTGTCATGTTCATTGCCTTCTATTTTATAAGAGTTTGGTTCAGTGGGTTTAGTTTGGTGACTGGGGTGTTTCCCCTTGTTCAAGCCCTGGACATTGGGAACCAGGTACACAGCTCCCATTAATTTTATGTTGACTCTCTTAAAGAGCTACTGACACCTAATGGGCAACCTTGAAAACTATTCTATTTAGGAGCAGTGCTGTCAATATTCTCTGTATTTCTCTTCCCTCATCTTTATGGTCAAGAACATGGTGGAAAGCTGGAGATTCATAGCTTCCAAGGCCAGAAGGGACTACTATGATCATCTAGTCTGGCCTTCTGTATAACAGAGACTACAGAACTTTCGCAAAACAATTCCTAGAATGTATTTTTTAGAAAAACCTCCAATCTTGGTTTAGAAATTGCCAGTGATAGAGAATCTACCATGACCTTTGGTAAATTGTTCTGCTGGTTAATTACCCTCATTGTCAAAAATTTACATAGTCTTTCCAGTCTGAATTTGTCTAGCTTCAACTTGCAGCCATTGGATCATGTTCTACCTTTCTTTGTTAGATTGAAGAGCCCATTATTAAATATTTGTTCCTATGTAGATATAGGCTGTAATCAAGTCACCCTTAACCTTCCTTTTGTTAAGCTAAATAGATTGAGCTCTTTGTCTAGCACGTGAAGGTGTTTTCTGATCCTTTAACCATTCTTGTGGCTCTTCTTTAAACCTTCTCCAGTGTATCAACATCCTTCTTGAATTGTGGGCAGCAGAACCGGACACAGTATTCCAGCAGTGGTCACACTAATGCCAAACAGAGAGGTAAAATAACCTCTCTGCTCTTCTTTGAGATTCCTCTATTTATGCATCCTAGGATCCCATTAGCTCTTTTGGCCACAGTTTTACATTGGGAGTTGATGTTCTGCTGATTATCCACCATGACCCACAAATCTTTTTCAGAGACACTGCTTCCCAGGATAGAGTCCACCATCGTGTAAGTATGGCCCATGTTCTTTGTTCTTAGATGTATGCATTTGCATTTAGCTATATTTAAATACATATTAGCTGCTTGCACAGAGTTTAACAAGTGATCCAGATCACTCTGTATCACTGACCTGTCCTCTTCATTATTTACTACTCTCCCAATTTTTGTGTCATCTGCAAACTTTTATCAGTGATGATTTTATGTTTTCTTGATAAAAAATGGCAAATGGCATAGGACCAAGAACTGATCCCTGTGGGACCCCGTTGGAAACACTCATGATTGATGACAATTCCCCATTTACAATGACATTTTGAGACCTATCAGTTAGCCAGTTTTTAACCCATTTAATTTCATATTTTATATTTAATTTTATATTGTTCTAGTTTTTTAATCAAATGTTGTGTGATACCAAGTCAAATGCCTTACAGAAATACAAGTATCCTACGTCAACAGTATTACTTTTATCAACCAAACTTGTAATCTCATAAAAAAAATCAAGTTAGATTTACAGGATCTATTTTTCATAAGCCCATGCTGATTTGCATTAATTACATTACTCCCTTTTAATGATTAATCAAGTCCTGTATCAGTTGCTCCATTATCTTGCTCAGGAGCTATGTCCGTCTGACAGGCCTATAGTTACTTGGGTCATTCTATTTACCGTTTTAAAAAATTGGTACAACATTAGCTTTCTTCCAGTCTTCTGGGATTTCCCCAGTGCTCGAAGACTTATTGAAAATCAACATTAATGGTCCAGCAAGCTATCAGCCAGCTCTTTTAAAATTCTTGGGTTCAAGTTATCTGGACCTGCTGATTTAAAAAGTTCTGACTTTAGTAGCTTCTGTTTAACATCCTCCAAAGATATTAGTAGAGTGGAAAAAGGGTTATCATCACCATCAGATGAGTCTATGTCATCTGTTATTTCCCCCAAATACAAAACAGAAATATTTATTGAACACTTCTGCCTTTTTTGTTTTATCATTATTGATAATTCTACCATTTCCAGCTCGTAATGGACAATGCCATTGTCAGGATTCTTTTTGTTCCCAATATATTTTAAAAACTCCTTTTTATTGTCCTTCACTCTGCTGGCCATAGATTTTTCCTTGTGTCCCTTTGCTTTCCTTATCAGTTTTATATAATTACTAACTTCTGATTTATATTAATTACTGTCAACTTCCCCTTTCTTCCATTGTTGCCTCTGCTTCCCCTCTAACTAGGTCGGTTTTTTAAACCAAGACAGCCCTTCTTCCTCAATTGTGGGGTTCTGATTTTTGGACATCTAGTATGGTGTTCTTAAATGATTCCCAATTATCATTCATATTTTTCTGAAAAATTCTTCCTAACAGCTGATTTGGCTCATAATTGTTTCCAGCTTTGTGAAATTAGCCCTAGTAAAGCACTGTGTGTGTGTGTGTGTGTGTGTCTTTATTCTGCTTACACATTTATAAATGTGATCAAGTCATGATCTCTTGTACCTAAGCTACCCATTAATTTTTAGTTCTGTGATCAGTTCCTCTTGACCTGTTAGGACAAGGCCTAATAAAGAATTTCCCCATGCTGGCTGCAACTTTTTATGAGTTAGGAAATTGTCATCTATAATGTTAACAAATTCCAAGGATGTTTTAAGTGGCCTGACCTACAAAATACGGTAGAGGGCTCTTTAATCTACCAAAGACCTGACAAGTTCCAATGTCTAGAAGCTAAAGCTGGATACATTAAGGCTAGAGATAGGGTGTAAATTTTAAGTGAGGATAATTAACCATTAGTAAAGCTTACCTAGACATGTGGTGGATTCTCCATCACTTGGAGTCGTTAAATCAAGTTTAGATGTCTTTCCAAAATATGTGCTGTAGTTCAACTAAAAGTTATGGGCTTGATGCAGGAATTACTGTGTTAAATTCTTCACCCTGTATTACACAAGCAATCAGGCTATGTTCATAAGGGTCCCATTTGGCCTTAAAATCTATTAATCTGATCTAGATTTTGAAACCAACTCTCCATATTTTCAAAACTAGGGGGTTGTTTCAGCTTGGAGCAAGCTCCAAAATACATATCTAGATCTGGGCTAGGATTTCAAAATAATTCAACTCCCCATAAAACCAATAGCAATCATGTAATGTTCAAATCCAAGGTGTTTGGTTCAGGCCCAAAAAACAAGAGTGCTCGTGCTTGGAAGTTCCCTTCTGATGTTGCATATTCTTCAGCTGAAATCCTAGGGCCAAATTCAGGCCCCAATTGATTTTTGGGTCCAGATGGTCATACATCAGTGCTGCAAAGGCAATATTAATATGAGCCTGTGTTCTGAATTGGTTACAGTCTAAACACAGCCCCCACTCCCATCTCATATAGATTATTCTGGACAGTGGCAGGAGTAAATTATATAAAACATGCCCAGTAAAGGACTGTGTGCGCTAATCGACATTGACCCATACCTCTTGGACCCAGGCCCTGCCCTATCTCAGGAGAGCAGCTGATTTAATTAGATTTTGGTCATCTGGAATGGTGGAAATCTCACAGAATCACTTGTTCTTGTGAAATTGCACCCACATCCAAATTCGAACCACAAAACTGGCCTCTTCCAATGTTGGATCTGACCTGGAACCAAAACAATAGAGGTGGGTTTAGTTTTGGAGATTGAAATCCAGCCACTCCCTTTGAAATTCAAAGGGCTTCACACCTGCCATTCCTCTTTTGACCCCTCTCAAGTAGCAATGGGTTTGGAATGTCATTTGTGGGAAGCAAAGTGAGTTCCATATGTGAAAGTTTCTCTCATGGGCAAAATCTGCTCTGGATCTCTGGGTGCTAAGCACCTCATACATGGAGCAACCAGTGCAATACTGCTGTTGGATGGGCAGAATTTGGGAACTCATGCAAGAGGCGCACATCCTGAGTTTCCTGTGCAGTTTTGAGGAGGAGTGAAAATGAGGCCTAGGGACAAATCAGTGGAAAGTTCCTGGCCAGAAGATCAGCAAAGATCAGATGACATGAATATTCCTCAGTTCTCCTTCCACACTGTGGCACTAGAGTAACAGAGCCTTATGCATTGTCCAGGATTTTCAAAAGCAGAAAGCTAAATTAGCCTCCTAAATTAGGGTTACCATATTTGAATATTCAAAAAAGAGGACACTCCACATTGGGGTGCTGTCAGCCCCGCCCACAGTCCACCCCCGCTCCGCCCCCACTCTGCCCCAGGTCCCGCCCCATCGCCGCTCGGCCCCGCCACCGCACCCCTCCTCACCCCCTGGCCCGCAGCTGGCTTGCTGAGTCACCCCTCAGTCCCCCAGCCACCGCTCGCTACCTGCGACTCACCTCCTCACTCCCCTGCCAGAAACCCCCATGCCTGCCCTGAGAACCTCCGCCTGCCGCTGGCTCACTGCCAGCCCCCTCACCCTCCCCGCCCACTGCTGGCTCCCTCGCCACTCGCCTCTTCATCCCCCACCCCCCCACTCGCCTACTCACCCCTCCTGCCGCTCGGCTCCTAGGATCGGGGCAGCCAAGGGTCTCCACAAGCGCAAGCTCTGTGGCTCCCATCGGCCGGGAAAAGAGCCAATGGGAGCTGCTGGAGTTGTGGAGTGGGGCTTGCAGGCGCCGGCAGCACGCAGAGAGCCCCCCGACCCGACCCTAGGAGGAGCCAGAGGGACCTGCTGGATGCTTCCTGGGAGCCGCCCCAGGTAAGCACCGCCGGGACTCCCCCCCTCGCCCCCCGGCAGGTCCCTCTGGCTCTTAGGGTCGGGTTGCGGGAGGGCTCTCTATGCGCTGCCAGAGCCTGCAAGCCCCCTCCGCGGCTCCGGCAACTCCCATCTAGGGTTACCATACGTCCCTATTTTCCCGGATGTTTTTAGATATTTAAAAATTCCTCCCAGATGGCGATTTAAGAACTAAAAAGCCGGACATGTCCGGGAAAATACGGACGTATGGTAACCCTATCCTAAATCCATATTTAGGCACCTAAATTAGGGCCTGATTTTCAAATGTGCTCAACACCCAGTAGTTCCCACTCAGGTCAGTTCTGAAAACATTGCCTCTGGTGCCTGCAAGTGTGTATTACCCAGAGGTCTCAGGAGCGCTATATAACTCTAGACAGAAACAGGCAGGAGAGCACATATGGACAGCTATAAAAATTACAAGTACATTATGTAATCCCAACTAGCTAAAGAAATTTGAATGACCCCAAACAATAAAGTGTTCACACACACACAAACACAAAATCGTTTCATGTGACTTTTCTACTGCATTGTGCACTGAGCTTGGGAATGGAGTAAAATTCTCTGCCTCTAGCAAGTTAAGTCTGCATATCTCAGCCCATTGCCGAGGAATCGTCATGGGAACCAAACTCTTCACATTCTTGAGAAATGAAATCTAGAGGTATTTTACACTACAATTAGACACCTATGGGTGGCCCGTGCAAGCTGACTGGATCTCACAGGACTTGGGCTAAGGGGCTGTTTAATTGCAGTGTAGACATTCAGGCTTTTGCTGCAATACGGGCTCTAGGATCCTGCAAGGTGGGAGGGTCCCAGAGCTCGGGTTGCAGCTCAAGCTTGAACATCTACACTACAATTAAACAGCCCCTTAGCCTGAGCTCTGCAAGCCTGAGTCAGGTGGCACAGGCCAGCGGCAGGTTTTTAATTGCAGTGTAGACATACTCTAAGAACCCAAGTCAACATCTGTCTTCTATACTATACCAAAAATAAGGAAGAAGTGAACCTGGTGCAGAGAGTTTCTACACCCTAGGGTCCAACACAGAAAAGATCCTGTCACCTGTCAAATTTAAGTTGCAATGATGGGGTCACTAAAAGGTAGATGGTGCATGAGGACAGATGCTTATCAGGATGAGGCTCAAGGGTGAAGTCTCAAATATAGCCAGGGACTACAGACTACACCCTTAAGAGCTTTATAAACCAACAGTGACAATGTGAAGCCAATCCATCACTTGAAAGGAGGCCAGCAGAGAGAATGCGTGGTGTGCGAATACGATCACGAGTTCAAACCAGTGGACAAATGTGTTGCTGCATTCTGAAGAAGTAGGCAATGGAGATGCTTTGCGTCAGGGAGCCCTATTTAGAGGGAATAACAGGAATCAATCTTCATGGTCACAAGGACATGTGTTGTTGTTGCAAGGTTATGATGTGATAAATAAAGGGTACAGCCTGTACAAATTGTACACTGGGGGAAACCTGTTAGTACACTGTCACCCAGTAGCTTCCCACAGCTGACAGGGACATGAATGGTCCTTGCTGCAAACAAGTCCCCTCAATAAGTATAAGGAAGAAAGAGAGAGTAACTTCATAATAATGAGAGTTTTTCTGTGGCTAAGTGATGCAAAATAATAAATGAAGAACACAGTAGTGTATAAAACATGTGCCCCATTGTCATCATAAATATGTAGATACGGTAGACAAATACTTTGAAAGTAAATGTTTTCCACCTGGCCTAAGCAAATACAGAAGAGTGCTCCTATTGGAGTCCGTAGGAGTTTTGCCATTGATTTCAATGGGAGCAGGCCCACAGCTCTAGAAATGAGTCTCTTGTGTTATTGCTGAGATGGAGCGATGCACATTCTCAGCTTTCTATTAAAAAATCAAAGAGAAATTCTGCAGTGAAAGGGACAAGTGATAAGAGACAGATGGAAAATAGAGTTAAAGCTTGTCACTTATTCCCTAGCCTTCTTTCCATTGGGTGGACATTATGTTTCTGAATGGTTTCTTGTAGCTCAGTTTGATAAAATTGGCCTGTCTGGGCCAATGTTATTTGGGGAGAAAATCCCAAGGGTTTGCTTTTGCTTGTGGCATCTTAAAAGCAATTCCAAAGGTGGAAAGTTCAGACAGCCTTTCTGGGAATGGAGACAGAAAATATCTCAGTGTGAGTATTCTAAAAAGAGTTATTTAAGCCCGTGTTATTTTTAAATATTTTTCCATGTGATAAGTGAATAGATGCATTTTCCTTTTCTTTTTATTTAAATTAACTTTGAATTTAATGTTACTCCCCAAATACTCTATAGTCAGAATTAGAAATTTACACAACAAATGGATCTGTCAGCATCCATACAATTATTCTCTCAATCTGAATGGGCCCCAAACTGAAACACTGGCTCAGCACTCTCTCAAACCTTTGGAGCAGTTTGGATCTGGACTTTGTGGCTCAGGTCCATCTAAGATTGAGCTGTTCTGTCTCCCAAAAGCAAATACTGGGACTGATTCTCCACTGTGTTCATGGATACCCGTGCAAAGTAGTCACAATGAAATGCTGCTACTGTGACTCCTTAGCATTTTACATCCGCTTTGCAGAAGGGTAAATAACAATAATATTTAGCAGTTTAGAGAACTTTGTATGCTCAAAGCATTGTACAGACCTTAATTCATCGTCTGTGAGGTAAATGAAGTTATCCCCATTTTACAGATGGGGAAACTAAAGGCAAGAAAGGTGAAGTGATCACAGAGTGAGTCAGGGGGAAAAGGTGGGATTAGAACTCAAGATCAACACTGAACTCATTGTTCTGGATGACACTGCCCTTGCTTCTGTAAAAATGCATATAATAGTGCAGTGGTTCTCAAAGCCGGTCTGCCGCTTGTTCAGGGAAAGCCCCTGCCGGGCCAAACCGGTTTGTTTACCTGCCGCGTCCACAGGTTCGGCCGACCGCGGCACCCACTGGCTGCGGTTCGCTGCTCCAGGCCAATGGGGGCTGCGGGAAGGGCAGCCAGCACGTCCCTTGGCCCGTGCTGCTTCCTGCAGCCCCCATTGGCCTGGAGCGGCAAACCACGGCCAGTGAGAGCCGCGATCGGCCGAACCTGCGGACGCGGGAGGTAAACAAACCAGTCCGGCCCCGGCAGGGGCTTTCCCTGAACAAGCGGTGGACTGGCTTTGAGAACCACTGTAATAGTGCATAGTAAATTTGGTTCACATGCCCTAAAATTGGTCCATGGGGAAGAAAGGAAACATCTTTCTTACTGTGACACTCCCCAGGATTGTGAGACACCTCGTCACCACCTGCCCTAAGTGTGAAGAAAGTCTGGTCTATGCATGAGTTCCCTTAAACCACCAGCCTCAGGCAACACAAGCACTGCCTTCCAGGCCTCACTCTCTCTACAGGGGAGCATTAGGCCCAACTCCTCCCTATGTTCCCTTTAGTGTCCAGCCCCGTACCCACTGAACTGGCACAGAATTACCAGGCCTGCTGCTCCCTGAAAGGAATAATACACCGCAATTTATTTCTTATCCCTTGGAACAAAGCTCTGTTAAACACACAGCTCTTAGATATATTTATAGTGCAAACAAGAATAAACTGATTATCAAAGACCAGGGGTTCAAATGACAGTGAGTATGAAGAGTGGAAGCAAATGGTAATGTATAAAGAAGATCACGCTTTCTAGAGATTAAACTTTAACTAACAAGTCCAGCTCGCTGTCTAAAGAAGCTTATCTCACCCAAAGTTTTCACCAGCATTTTCAACGAAGTCTGGATGAGACCCCCTTTTTCATGAAGCAAACTCACCCCGCTTACTTCCTAGCTGAAGGATGCCAGAGTGTCTTCTATGTCCACCAAATATACATGAGCAGACCTCTGATGTGCACGCCTTCCCCCCCTGCCCCGCCCCGGGCCCCTCCACTGTTTACTTCTTCCTGTGACCTTCCTCTCTTTGATGTTTTCACAAAATCCTTCATTAGCTTTCAGTTCAGACTGGTGAGAGAAGACCCATTGTGAACCGTACAATACCTAATTGACATGTAAACAGCGGGATAGATTAACATTTCTTGTCTGAAAGAAAACCCGTTTTTTACCTTTGCTGGTGACCAGTCCCTAGACACAGACTTTCAGAACGTAATTTTCAGTGTATATACATAGCTCCTTACATAACATCCTTACATGTGTTTTGCAATGGCAGTTATGACCCATGTGACACTGGCTTTTATTTGAGACCTCACATGACACTCTTTGGTGAACTAGGTTGTACATGCCAGACCCTTATGCACCCCCTCTGGTGCCCATTACCAGTTGGCACCAATAAATTCCTGGCTCACACTTACCTTTTGGCCATGTAAGTGCTATTTAACTCAAAAAACATTATTATTGTAATTGCTTCCTATATGGATCAACATAGCAGGTGCCAGAGACAGCCCTAGCAAAATACGAGAGGATGTTTTCTCACATTGTGCTAGATTCTTGCCCCCCACCCTGCCTGCTTTGTACTGCCTCAGTAGTGAAAAGCTCCCCTGAAGGGGCAGTTGAGGCTTCTCCTATCAGCGATGGAGTGGGGAGGGTTTCAGGTGCAGGGAGGCGGTTTTCCCAGTAGCAGGCTGGAGTGCACAGCATCCCCCATGACCCTCAGCCAGTCCAGTGGTCCATGTGGTATCACTTCAGCCAGTGTAATTTAAAGAGCCCCTAGGCTGCTTTAAATCATGCTGGGAGCTGTTTCCGCTGTGTTATCCTCAGCGGCACCAAGGAGCTGGCACATTATTACTTCACAGCATGAAGAGATGGGCAAACTTACAGGCCATTTTTCAGGAAACAGTGCCCTGAAATTCTAGTGGGTCTCCCCCAAGATCTCTTTCTCGTGCAATAATTCATCCTGTTAGAGAAAACATACTATGTATTCCCTTCTGCAAACCCTGAAGGCAAAGTTAACTCCCATCGCTGCTCATGAGAACTCTGCCGCCAGTTGCACATCAGAGGGAGAGTAAAGCCTAGAAATCAGGGCGATGATCATAATACCCCATTGTGATGGGTGAAAAAGAACTGCTTGTCAGAAAGGTATAAAAGAAACCTTTAATTCCAGTCAGGATAATCTGTGCTTCAGCTGCGCGGTGGTAGATAGCACAGCACTACCCAGCTTTTGTACTGAGGCGCAGGGAGGCTTTCAGGAAGATAAATGCTGTTCTGTAGCCCAACAGAGGGGCAGTGCTTACCCCTATTGGTCAAAAGTTGAAGCTGATCTAATGGCCATTAGAAAGAAAATGTGATGCTGTTCAAAGGTGCTGTATGAAGAAATCGGGCAGGAAGGACACTGCCTTTCCGGTGCTCGGTCCCTGTGCAGCTCAAGACACTCATATCAGCATCCTGGCAGTCTTCCTCTTTATACCCTAGACTGGACTCTGGTCTCAGTGAGTGCCGCCTAAAGCCAGAACCTGCTTTTTAAAAAAGGTAGCAAAGCAATTCAGTGTTCTGCTCTTGCTAGGTCCAGGAAGTAACTGTTACCTAGGAATTATCTTCAGAGCCTCGTAAAGGAATGGATGTTACACTGGCCGGATCCATGAACGGGAGTTTGTACCAGTGTCACTCCACTTCCCCACCGTTCATGAATGGCCAAGAGTCAGAAGAACAGGAATTTGGCTGTTCCTCCTAATATAGCAGTTTGTTTGCATAGCTCTCTGGCATTCTAAAAATGGCATCAGTGCTCTGCTTAGGTAGCTCTGAAGAAGCAGAGTCATCTGTCTGTGAAACTTTGGTTTCTTGTGTCTTGGCGTTAACTGTTATTATTTCTGTCCCTTCCTTTTAGAAAACCCCTACTGCTCATGCCATGAAGGAGGAGAATTTTCTTCGTCGCAGGTTCTCTCTCTGTCCTGCTTCTTCCACCCCTCAGAAAATTGATCCTCGCAAGCTGACACGGAATCTGTTCTTCGGAGCTGATAATGAGATCTATCCACTCAGCCCAGGTCAGTGCGTGCTACATGGCTTCAGAATGTGCCATATGCTGCTCTCAGCCTATCTTCAATCATCTCAAATCTCAGTGCAATGCATAAGCACAAACAAACAGTACCCCACTTACTGAACTAATCCTCTGGATGCGTGAGTGTAAGTGGATTTTATTAGCGCATCTGCAAGAAACAAAGAGAAACAGCTTTATATGGACGCATGAGCAGGAGATCAAACTCGTTCAGCAAAGGAGGCCCCCAATTCTATGAAGTATTGAGCGGTTCCTGCCAAATGCTACAAGCCTTCCGCTCCCATTGATTTAAGTGGGAATGAAGGACATTCACGCCTCAGAGATGAGGCTCAGAACTTGTTGAACACTGAATGGCCTAAAATTTAAGAAGTGATTTTGGGTATCTCTGTTTTGGGATGCCCAATTTGAGGAACCTAAAAAGGATCACCCTAAAAAGCAGATCCTTTTAAGGCATCACATGGGTACCCAAAAATTGAGGAACCCAATATTTCCAGCCCCTTTTGCAAATTGTGATTACTACTTTTAAGTCACTTGACCCTACAGTGCACAATAAATGTTACAAATGCAAATTCTCTTTCACCAATGTTCAAAAATATCTTCAACATTTTTCCTGGCAATATGCTCAGTTGCAGTAAGTATAACACCAGCTTCAAGAGTTCACAATACTTCCTTCAGGTTTAGTCTAAAATTGCTAGCAAACATCTGTTCTACAGGAAATGAAAGTCATGATTTTTTTTTGGTATTTGCTGTGTGTAATAAATACTCAATCAAAATGTTTCTCTGATTGCAGTCTGCAAACAGTGCTTCAGATTCCAGTTTGTAAACATGTGCTTTAACCTTAGATGAGAAAGCAATCATATTTTTGCAAAGTCATAATTTGTGGTTGTCATTTCTGTACTTAATAATCAAGTCTAGTGGCACCTCAGTGAGTTGTCAGCACATTGATATTTCAGGAGAAAAGGATACAGCACCTGCAAAAAGCAAGGTGATATTTAGTATTTATATAGCACCTAAAAAGGTACTTGGGGCTAGATCCACAAAGGGATCTATCTAACTGCCTCTTTAAGCACCTAAGTCCAACATTTAGGCACCAATGCCATTCACAAAACCACTGCTCAGGTACCACCTCCCCCAGTAGGTGCCTAAACTGCATAGACATCGATGTTTCTGCCAGTGGGCATATGCAAAGCTGCCTAAATCCTGATGCCGCCAAGCCGTTTGGTTCCTGTCACACTTAAGCCCTGGTGGGATTCTCAGAGTAAGCATTTTCTTGCCTGTCTTGCTGGCATGCCGACCTAACACAAAAGACATCAGGGATGAGCATATGTGTAAGTGCCTAGTATATATGCACGTGAGATATAGGAGATACCCAAGTTTGAATCCCTGATTTGGAGCAGGGACTCAAACCTGATTCTCCCACATCACTGGTGAATGCCCTAACCATTGGGATATACAGTCAATCTTGTCCTACTTTTCTCTTTGGCCTAATGAATATTTAATTATTCATACTGAATGGAACAGTTTCAACAGGAGAGATTGAGACCCACCCCAGAACAGTGTGTAGCTCGGGCGCTCTCCTGGGATGAGCAGACCTAAGTTCAAGTTCTTGCTCCAAATCAGAAAGAGAAGAGATCTGAAAACAGGCTGTCTATGTCCCAGGTAATTGCCCTAGCCACAGGGCTATAATGGCATGGGAAAGGTGTGTGTGTGGGGGGGTGTCTCTTTCTCTTGCATAGGTTACCTAAAGTGGCTGACATCTAACTCCAGGAGAGGGCTTATGGCTGAGAATCCCAAGTAGAGGGAGGGACCTTCCTCTGGCCCAGAGTTAGGCACCCAACTCCCTTTACCTCAGCCCTTCTCTGTGGCATTGTTTACTGGCTAGCTTAGGCAGCTCCATGCTCAGCTTGCTGGCTTCTGGTTCCCTTTCTTAGGCACCTAATTCTCTCCACGGAGAGCCTGAGCACCTAACTCTGGGCTGTGAATTCTACTGGGCAGCAGGCACCTAAGAGACCCCTTTGTAAATCTGGCCCTCAGTGCTTCACAAGCAGAGAACAAGGTCAGATCTGGAACCAAAGAGTTGACAAGTGAGGGTCAATCGTAGGCCTGGCCGAAATGCTGAATTTTCGGTTTGGGGCAAATTTCAACATTTTGAACAACAAAATTAATTACAATTCAGAACAAAAATAACTATTATCAAAAGTCCCTTAAATTGGAATTTCCTGAACAAAAAAAATCAGTTTTGGAAAATGTGTTCAGGATTTTGGAATGTTGTTTCAGAGTTTCAAAATTTCATTTCAGATTTTATTTCATTAGTTTTCTTCTCTTACTTTTGTATTTTTACATTATTTCATGATCTGTCAGTAGTGCTAGGTTAGGGTTAACAGTATACGTTAAAAGAAATTCTTTTTGCGAATACAGACTAGCACGGCTGCTACTCTGAAACCTGTCAGTATACGTTAACACTATGTAGGGTTGTTAGCAGTACCATTGACGTGTCATATTATGCTATAATGTTCTACTGTAAAATTCATTAAGGGCAGCTGCGACTTTGTGCCAATTGAAACATCTTATCTTCTGTAGGTCGAAATGTCTCCTGTTTGTTGTAATGAAACAGTTTAACTAGCAGCTGCCCTTAATGAGTTTAAAAATAAAACAAAAATAACAGGATATTTTAACTATCATGTCAGTCTGACATGCCAGTTATACTAGTGCATATTATACAGTACTGCAACTCACATGTCATGAAACAACATAAAAATATAAACGTGAGGAAAATTCCAAAAGAAATTTTGAAATCCAAAACGAAATTCCAGAATCCCAGTAACTTTCTAAAACATTTTTTTTCCATTTCGAATTTTCAGTGTCAATCTCTTCTTTGAAAAATATTTAGATTTTGCAAAAAGAAAAGGAGTACTTGTGGCACCTTAGAGACTAACCAAGGTGCCACAAGTACTCCTTTTCTTTTTGCGAATACAGACTAACACGGCTGTTACTCTGAAACCTGTCATTTAGATTTTGATTAAACTAGCATTTTCCATTGAAAAAATGCAGCACCAGTCCATAATTTAAATAGGTCTTTGATTTAGGTGTCCAGCTTGAGACAGGTTGGGCCCTGATTTTGAGCAGTGCTGACCAGTTGAAAATTAGTCCACAAGCATCTCCACCTGAACATTTAAACGCTGAGACACCTAATATGTTTGCCCACTTTCAAAAGTTTGATGGCAGATAACTACAACTCCACATAGAGATGTGGCAGGAGCAAGAAGCCTTGGCAATAGACTACTTTGTCATTGCTGAGCCAACCCAGGAGCTGGGCCAGCTTTTAGAGTTTGGGAAGCCTATTTGTCAACTTTAGGAAACTTACATTTTGAAGAGCACAGGCAAAGAGTTTTCCTGCTGTCATCAGCTTCCTCTGCTGCAGGGTAAATGGAGATCAGCTGCTTGTCACGGGGTCCATGCAGAATAATTGCCAACAGTCTCAAAAATTCAGTTAGCTCGTCTGTGAGGTGCTGAGTGCTCTGTAACACCCACATAAACCAAAGGGAGCTGAGGGTTTGCAGTAGATGCTCAGCACGTCGTGGGTGAAGTCCTCTCTTATCACAGGCTTTGACTCTTTGTCAGCCTTCTACATGGTTTCTCCTTCCTTCTTGTAGAGGGAGCAGTCTAACTGGCCTGGCCTAAACCCACTGGGTGTATGTGTGTAACAAGTGCAGTGTGCTGGATTAGAGCTTTTGTTGCCTTTCTCTGCTTAGCTAGAGGATCCTGCAACATTGGTACAAGTGATGAAAACAGCCACCCATCTTTCATCCCCTCTGACCTCAACTTAGGAGAGTGTAGGCCAGAGATACAATTTAAAAAAGCACAAATTAATACACTGTTCTAACTAAGAGTTCTGGGTGTGTGTCCAGGGATGGAGGAGACTTACTTTTGTCCTCCTTCCTTGGATTTTTATCCCATTTATTTTTCCTTCCAGTTCATTCTATTTCCATAACACTTATTAAGTTTGCCTTTTATTTCTTTGCAAGAGCAGACTCTCCTCCTCCATCTTCTATATTTGCTTTTTCCCCACCCCCAATTCTCTCTTCCCCAGCTCTCTCCCCCCTAGAGTGTTGTAGCTTCCTCTTTACTCCATTTCTTCTGCTCCCTTTTTTCCTCTGTATCTCATTCTGTCTCCTTTCCGAGGGCCAATAGGGTGTCTCTCCTCACTGGGAATCACCTTTCCAGTTCCCCTCCTCCCCTGGGCTCTGGTAGATTCTGCTACTCCTGTGAAGAAGTCTGGGTTTCCCTTCTCTCTGTCCCCTGTGAAACTCTAGTTGTGTAGGCTTTTCCACTGATCACTCCCTCCCCACTCCCAAATGTGCGTCCAGACGCTGTATTCTCAGCTCAGAGAAGGAACTAAAGTAAGTTGTAGGCAGCCCCGTTACCGGCTGGGAAGGAGCTTGCAGTGGCCTAGCACCATCAGCAGAAGTTCAGCTATTTCTCACACAGAATCAAGTCAGTCATAGTTGCTCTCTACCACAGCTGGGGCAATAGGTTTCACAAGCCCAAAAACTAGCCCTGGGTGGCTTTAGGACATGTAAATAAATATAGTAAAAAGTTAGTGACAGAGTTTATACGCCAGTCAAACTACATTAGGAAGGTTCTCTGAAGTGAGGAAACTAGTACTGTTGTTTTTTTTTTAAAGGGGGAGATCAACTGAAATAGCTCTTCTGGCTCTTTGCCTACTGTTACATATAACCCTTCTGATTGTTGTAGCTGAAAGAATTTAGAGAAAGATATATTTCTCTGTTTACAGAAGGTACACAAACTGAAGAATCAGTTTCATTATTTTCCCTTGTTTATGTTTTTTTCCCCCACATAGCAATAAGGAAGAGAAACCATTTTTAGAAGAAAGTAGGATGTGGTTGGAAGACCACAGAATTTGGAAGAGGGAGTAGCACTTTTAACCATTTATTTTTAATTGGCTACACTTCAGGTGGATGTTCTCTCTTTAAATCAGAGCTGGTACATACAGGTCTCCCCAGTGTTGGAGATCCACATCTCAGATGCTATGGGCACCTGCCTAAGAGCACATACCTGCAGGTGTAAAGGGCCAAAGGTTCATATAAGTATAGTCCCCTGGTATTTCCAGCATTCTGGGTAACACTTTCCTCCAGAAAACACAGACTCTATTTACAGTGGAAGTGTATTGCTGTGTATAGTATCAGTTATAGCTAAAGTTTGAGTGTTAGCTAAATAAGTCCTCATAAAAAGAAAACTAAGGGAAAAATTTAAAAACCTTGCACCTTTCAAGTGAATGCATCCAAAGCTCCCTTTAAGGTGAAGGGAGAGGGGAAGCCCTTTTTAACTTCTTTGTTATGTATAAAGAAGGCTTGAAAATAGTTCATATAAAAAAAAATCAGTTCTCTCTTTGCCAGAGAACTTTGGAGAGGACTGGAGAGCTAGTGGGATAATGACATCACAAGCAACAATGAAAGGTTAGTAATTGAGAAAGGGATTTTTAGTCTGGCTGATGAAAACCCTGAGTTTTTTTCTTTAATTTGATGAACACCTATTTAACAAAAACACCTGACAAACACTTGGATGAAAAGCTCTTTCTGATAGATTCACACCTGCCCACCCTCTCAATTACAGGCTAAGAGAACTCCCACTCCAAACCACTAAGAATTCCTCCTGCAGAATCAGAGAAAACAAGACTTGGTATAGAGATTTTTTTTTTTTTTTACAGCCCCTGAATGCTTTTCAGACTTTAAATATGAGACAGGCATCAAACCACCACCAACGAGCACTTTGAATTATTGGTTACAAAGGAACAAGAGGATTAGTACCGGCACTGCTACCACAGTCAGAAATGTGGAAGCAGCATTACCTACAGAATGAACTTTGTACAACTTAAAGCGAGTCTCCTTGGAGACAAGCCATTTATGCCTACGTGAGTTGCTGAACAAGGATGAGGGCCTTACAAAAACTTCTGTAAGGAGCCTAAAGATACTCTAAGAAATGCCTAGATACCTAAGGAGGTTAGGTGCTTAATATCTATTGACTTTTAATGGGAGTTAAGCGCCTAACCTGCTTAGGTGCTTTTGTAAATCCCAGGTGCCTATGTGCATCTTTTGGTTCCTAAATACCTTTGTAAATCTGGCCCAAGATCCATACACACAACTAAATTTCAGCCTGACATCTACTTCATGCAATTTTAACTCATTGTGATCACTCTAGCTGGGCATCAGTGCAGGTTTTGCTCCATACTGTCTTGTTAGTTATTATAGCCTATGTTTTGCTCTGTAGTTATTTATATGCTATACCAGAAAGATTGTGAAGCCGTAATTCTCCTATTGTATTATGCTAATCAGTGCGCTCCTTATCCCCCACTTATTTGGCTTCACGTGAAGAGAAAGTGATCCTAGCAGTTATCAGTCATGCTTATTAGATTGTCACTTACTTACTAAGGGAGAAGTAAATTGAACCTGTGGGTCAAGACATGGTAGTAAGCCTTAAGTAAAAAAAAAACAAAAAACTGCTACTTTTCCAGAAAGGGTCAGGATATTTATTACAACTATATAGCAAAACAGACAGAAAGTATCAACTCAAATTCATAACATGTAGTATATAACCACAAGGCTATATTATGACAGGCTTTCTCCAGGATGTTTTTAGCACTCAGAAAAGTGTGATTTCACTACTCTTTCAATAAGAGCCATTCATCTTTCTGGACCATTGCTATTGCTGAGCTCAGAGCTTTTGCTTTATCCTTTTATAGGAGCCTTCCCCAGCATGCTGTCTGTCTTAGTAGCTAGCCCTTTAAATCTGTGAGGGAATGAGTTGTAGCTCTAATATAGTCATTTTGTGGTTTGCGGGGAAGGAACTGCTGCTTTTTTAAAAGCTGGTAAGCGTTTGGTTTCTTTTATGTATTTGCTTATTTTTCTTTTTCTGGGGTGATAATGTGCTTTCTGCTGTGGAGGGGGTTTTATCTTTTGGGGTCTGCTGCTTTTTTCACTTTTTGTGTTTGATACTGGGAAACTTCCAAAGATCCTTTGCCTCTGCCATCAAAAGAAGGGCTTTCTGTCTCTCTGCAGTGTCACAAGAAGCCTGCTTGAGATAGTTTGTTAAAGTTACCTGAAAAACTGATATCTTCCTGTGTGAAGTTCTGTGCAATTAATGAAGAGCATAAGGACGCAATATAACCTAGATGCTGACACATAGAAGCATTTGATACATGCTGATAAATGTTATTTAGTAGGGTGAACAAGAGGAACATATTCAGCTGTGGGAGAATTCCAGACTGCATAGCGCTATGGGAGAGGGGCAACTTGAATCACAGATATACCTGAGATCCCTTTAACCATGTGAGTTACCTAGTGAAACAAATCCCTACAATCCAATTTCCTAGTATGTATACCAGCTAGGTGTAGAGACTTTATTTAGGTAACAAGACACAGGGGGAAAGTGTGAATTATATTGTTTATAAATGTCACCAGAATAAATGCCCATGGGGCGGATAGCAATTGAGGCTTATGACTGCCGTTAAGTTTAATTGGACTCATGGACTATATGTTGCCTTCCTGTATAAAAGACCCATTGCATGGAAGAGAACAAATGAGCTAAGTATAGCAACTGCATAGATGTGTGAGTACATTCTAACTTCCACCTAGCCTGGGAGGACTGTAGGGATGTGGGAAGGAAAGTGCCAGCAAAGGTACCAAGGGCACGGGATCACTGAGAGTTTAGGCTCCCATTCACATGGTTGATCTCTGTGTACTCTCCCTTCCCTCCCTCTCTCCCACCAGCCATGATAGCACAGTTGGGCTGGGCACTGTACTGCAATGGGCTACCAGACTGTGGCTTTTCTCTGTATGAGCTGAGGGTGTGAGGTTTTGGAGTACCCTGTCTGCAGGGTTGGACAGGGGTATGTGGAAACTTCACCGGAAGCTCTCCAAGCTATGGTAGACTGAGCATAAATTACCCAAAAATCTGTGTGTGGTAGGGGGCCAACCCAACTGTGGTTCACAAAGGCATCAGTGAAGTCAGGAGGCACAGGATTTGGAGATTTCATTTGGATTGGGGACTGACTTGACGCTATGTTCCAGCATAATATGCTGCCAAATACAACCCCTCCCTCTCCCCCACCCCCCTTCACTTTAGTGTTGTAAAGAGGCCTTGAATAAGGAGCTTGGTTTTGACTGGCTGGCTGTGACAAAATATATATTGGGTCACCCCAAATGACGCTTCCCTGCAAGAGTTCTTTCATTATGAAGAGATGAGGATATGCCGCTCGCAGAGGTGAACCTTTTAATTTTGGTCTGACACACACATTACACCAATGTTGATTTGAGTTTTCTTTGTTAGTAAATGTACAATAGGTATGTAAATAAAATCAATAATAAAAAGCCATATTCAGCTAATTGGTTTCAAAATACAGTTGTCATGTTTTCACAGAAATTATGATAGTTACAAATGAAGTCTATAGGATCTGTGGTTTGCTGTTACGTGAATGAAGAACAGGAAACATGAGTAAACTACAGATACAAAAACATGTATTAGTGTTTCATCATTTGGTCCTTTCACAACAAAAATAATATGAAGACCCTGTTTGGACACAGCTGGCTCCCAATAATCATATTTATTAACTGTCTGCAAACATACAAGGCCTAGCTCAGTGCATACTACTGCTCTGAGTGGTTTCTGATGGTTCTAAAATAGAAAATGGTGCTTGCAAATTACTTAGGCCTTTATACTATAGTCAGTTGAAGCAGCTAGTTGAGCTGTGAGACTCGTACAGCAGCAATGTGGCTTGGTACGCTTCAGTGGAATTTGGAAAACTCTCTCTGTGGCTAGAATATCTTCACCTTCTTTGTGTTCATTCCAAAATTCCACCATAGAAATGCCAGCCCTCAGTCTGACCGTGTTTGTGGGAACATGCAAAATGGTTCCCAGTGTGGTATGTTGTTCTGACAACTCTGTAGCTATAAGGACAACATCTTTGCTTCAAAAGACTCTGTTTCATGCAAATAATTTGATGGCTTATTGAACTAATCAGTATTTTGAAACATTACTTTAAATGTTAATGCTATATTCAGTTTACTTGGAAAAAAGCTGCAGAGGAAGGATTTTTTTGAAGTAGAGCATTTCATTTTTCTCTGATCAGTGAATGGTATTTGAAAAGATACAGGAGTTACTAGTTTGTGATGTATCTTGTTTTCTTTCAACTTACTTGAGATCATGCACAGAAATCTGATGTAAATCAGAGGGTCAAATATTTGAATATTTCTGTGATCAGACTTAACTGCAAGTGTAATACATAAGAAATACTCTTAGTGAAATGACATTCTCAATTGACCTAATGCGTTGTCCTTGTTTACTGTGACTCTGAAATTGTAAAATAAGTAAAGAAGTTGCTATTTATTATAATTAAAATATTTTAATTAATTGAGCCATTGTTGCTGCTGTTAGTACTGATGGCTAGTGATACCTATATTTAAGCATATCTAAGGGCTTGTGTAAGACCCTGTTTTGCACAGAAGGGATGTTTCTTCATTAATTTCTGCATTGAACTGCAGCATAACTAGGTGCTGCCTGCCTCCCCATAAGGAGATTTTTATAGTCTGTAATCCTGACACAACCATAGCACCAAACATCTTCATAGCATGGAAACTTTGATAAAAGGGTGTGTGTAGCCAGGCCAGTAACAGGGTTTCATAAAGTTAGAGATTTTTCAGGTCAGTGGAGACCATTAGATCATCTAGTCTGACCTGTATAACACCACAGAATTTCATCCCGATTTACCCTGCACTGGGCTCAGCAATAATTTGTGTTTGACTAAAATGTATCTTCTAGGGTGGCACCCACTCTTGATTTGAAGACATCAAGGGATGGAGAATCCACCATTTCCCTTGGTAGTTTGTTCTAATGGTTGATCACCCTCACGGTTAAATGAGGCACACATCTTTCTAATTTGAATTTGTCTGCCTTCAGCTTCTAGCCATTGGTTCTTTTTCTCTGCTGGATTAAAAGAGCATGTTACGACCCAATATTTTGTCAGTGTTGAGGTATTTACACCATAATTAAGCCACATCTCAGTCTTCCTTTGGATAAGCTAAACTCATTGAGCTCTTTAACTTGTACTGTAAGGCACTTTCTACAGTCCTTTAATCATTTTTGTCTCTTTTCTGTGCCCCCTCCAATTTTTCAACATCCTTTTTTAAATGTGGACACCAGAACTGGATACTGTATTCTAATACTGGTTTCACCAATGCCATAATCGGAGGTAAAATCATCTCCCTACTCTTATTCCTTACTCCTATTTATACATCCAAGGATCATATTGGGAGCTCGCATTCAGTGATTTAGCCGAGTCATTGATAAAGTTGACAATAGAATGGAGAGTTTGCTTATGAAGTTTGTGGATGACACCAAGATGGAAGTGGTTGAAAGCACTTAGGAGGGCTGGATTAGAATTCAAAATGATCTTGACAAATTGGATAATTGGCATGAAATCAACAAATTTAACTTCAATAAAGACAAGTGCAAAGAACTTCACTTGGGAAGGAAAAATCCAATGCTAAATGGGGAATAACTGTGTAGGCAGTAGTACTGCTGAAAAGGACATAAGGGTTGTAATGGATCATGCAATGAATATGAGCCAACAATGTGGTGCAGTGGTGAAAAAGGCTAATAGCATTCTGGGGCATATTAACAGGAGTGTTGTATGTAAAACCAGGAGGTAACAGTCATGCTCTACTCAGCACTGGGCAGCCTCAGCGGAGTACTGTGTCCTGTTCTGGGCACCATGCTTTAAGAAAAACATAGATCAAATTGGATAAAGTCCAGAGGACAACAACAAAAATGCTAAAAGGTTTAGAAAACCTGACCTCTGAGGAAAGGTTACAAAAACTGGGCACGTTTTGTCTTGAGAAAAGAAGACTGAGGGGGAATCTGATAAGTCGTCAAATATGTTAAGGCTGTTATAAGGGGGATGGTAATTGATTGTTCTCCATGTCCAAGGAATGTAGGACAAGAAGTGATGGGTTTAATCTACAGCAAGGGAGATTTAGGTTAATATTAGGAAAAACTTTCTAACTACAAGGATGTTAAGCACTGGAATAGGTTACAGAATCCTTGTCATTGGAGATTGTTAAGAACAGGTTGGGTGAACACTTGTCAGGGAAGGTCTAGATATACTTGATTCAGCCTCGGAACAGGGGGGCCTGACTAAATGGCCCCTCAAAGTTCCTTCCAGCTTTACTTTTCTATGATTCTGTGACTCTTAAATCCTTTTCAGAGTCACTGTTTTCCAGGACACAGCCCCCATCTGATAGATATGGCCAGTATTCCTTGTTTCTAGATGAATTTAAATGGATTTTGCTTGAATCCAGATCTCTCTGTAGGACTGTTTTGTCCTCATCGTTTGCCATTCTGCCAATTTTTATGTCATCCACAAACTTTATTAGGAGTGATTTTTATATTTACTTTCTGATTGTTGGTGAAAATATGAACGAGTGTTGGGCCTAGTACTGATCCCTGCAGAGCCCACCAGAAACACCGCCATTCAGAGATGACTCCCCATTGACAACTAACTTTTTGAGACTGGTCAGTTAGCCATGTTTTATTCCATTTAACATTTGCTTTATTGATACTGTATAGCGCTCACTTTTTAATCAACATGTCATACAGTACTCGGTTAAAATATATTCTATCAATTCTGTAGAGAGATTGTTATAGCACATTCATTGCTGCAGTATTTGAGTACCTTGAAGTAGTGTATTAAGCAACATGACTACACATCTGCCTTTCAGTGTTTGTTTTCTCATCCTCCCCCACCCCCGGGGATAGAAACAAATGCGGTGGATTGTCTTGTTTTTGCATGGTTTTAGGTTTGTTTATTATTCAAACATGCATGTTGCTATTATGTATGTGTTAGAGAAGGCAAAGTCAAAGAAATGAGCCTTGCACTTGGAGTAGAATGGGGTTGGCAACCTTTGGCACCAGACCAGTCAGGGTAAAGCCGCTGGCAGGCCGGGCCGGTTTGTTTATCTGAAGTGTCTGCAGGCATGGAGCCCCGCAGCTCCCACTGGCCGCAGTTCACTGTTCCCAGCCAATGGGAGCTGTAGGAAGTAGAGGCTAGCACGTCCCTCGGCCCGCGGTGCTTCCCACAGCTCCCATTGGCCAGGAACAGCAAATCGTGGCCAGTGGGAGCTGTGGGGCTCCGTGCCTGCAGATGCTCCAGATAAACCGGCCCAACCCGCCAGCAGCTTTACCTTGACAGGCTGGGTGCCAGAGGTTGCCGACCCCTGGAATAGAAGGTGGTGAAGTTTGTGATTGTCCTGAGTTCCTGGTGGAGTTCATTCCACAGTCTGAGAACAGCCCCCCTTGAAGTTCTGCCTACTGCATGCACAAGCTTTACTCATATTGTAGAGAGTTACATTATGGTCAACAGCTCTGCTCCTCAAGCACAGTCTTTGTTCCACATCTTAGGAAATCTTCTAGATAGCCTGAACCCAGGCCATCGAGCACCTTGAAGATAAGGACCAAGGTCTTTAAATTGCTTAGAAGTTCTATGGGAAGCAACTGCAGAGAGCAGAGGATAGATGTGATCTGTTTGTGGAGCTGCGTTGCTGAGGCGATGCCCTGCAGTGTTCTGTTACTGGCTGGAGCTTCCCAAATGCTGAAGGCTTCGTGCCCAAGTTTATGATGTGGCTATAATCCAGTTGAGAGGTGACAAAGGAATGAATAATTGAGGCCGGGTCATTGCCCATGGAGATGGGATTGAGTCTCCTAGCCAACTGTAGATGGCAAGAAAGCATGACTTGTAGCTGCTGCTATGTGAGAACTTAGCGTCAGCAAGGAATCCAAGAGTACTCTTAAATTATGGATCTAATCATAGCACAGCTATAGCTCTGTTGTTAAGGTTAAGACCTGTTTTCTATTTAAAGCTCAACTCTAAGCGCTCTAAAGTCTGCATGGTTACTTGAATTGGTCATGGGGCTCTGTTAGGGATTCAACGTTGGGGTCATTTGACCACAAGTTTCCCAAAATACGCCTGGTGTTTGGGGGGGGGGAGGGGCAACGCAACCACTTTTCTTAAAGTTGACCCATTCTGGCAATGTTTATTTGTGCGCAAAAAGTGATCAAACCAAGGTTCAGCTCATTGCACCAGTATCTCCAGTGTTCAAGAATTGCACTCTTTTGAGGGTATGGCACCCACCAGCCCTTTGGGGGAATCAAATTAAAATGTTGTTTGAAAGAGTTTCTTCTCAACTTAGGTGCCTGAGAAGGCTCGCGCACCCAGTGGATTACACTGTGCATGTGCAGAGAGAGGCTAACTATTTGTAAAATAACTTCTGTGTCACAGGAACTGTGTGGCTCCCAGGGTATGTTATGGTCCTCTAATCCGAGCGCTATCCCAGGCACCAACCCAATCTGCCTCTGTCAAAGGTTTTTTTTTATTATTATTATTTTTGGGAAATACAGCAGAGTATTCAGAAGGCTCTGAAATGACTTTTAAAACAAAAAAACCCTACACAAGCACATGCTTTCTATGAAGGTGACTGGTGTGGAAGAGTAGGTGTGAATGAGGGACAAGTGTTGGGGGATAAAGTCGGACGAGGGTAAATGGGAGGGCCCTTCCATTTTAGAAGAAAAATGCCCTTCTTTGACAGTCTCTTAGATCAGTGGCTCCCAACTTTTCCAGACTACCGTGCCCCTTTTAGGAATCTGATTTGTCTTGTGTACCCTAAACATACTTGCTTACAAAATCACACATAAAAAGACACAAGTGCCATAGCACACTATTACTGAAAAATTGCGGACTTTCTCATTACGACCATATAATTATAAAATAAATCAATTGGAATATAAATATAGTACTTACATTTCAGTGTCTAATATATAGAGCAATAGAAACAAGTCGTTGTCTGTATAAAATTTTAGTTTGTACTTACTTCACTAGCCTGTTGTAAAACTAGGCAAGTATCTAGATGAGTTGATGTACCCTCTAGAAGACTTCTGTGTACCCCTGGTTGAGAACCACGGTCTTAAATGGTATCAAAGATGGCAATAACTGTCCTTTTGGGGAAAAGAGAAGTTAGTTGAGATGGGCTGGAGCTAGGATTGTCAACAGTCCATTATTACAAGAGGATGACAAAGGCGCAGGGTTCCAGGAAATAGTAGCGGTAGCAGCCATGAGGGTGAAGCTCATTCTACTAGCTTCCATCTGTTCTCTATTTTTTTCCCAAAATCTTTCTTTTAGGACCCACAGAGGGAAGGATAGATGGAATGGCTCATTCCCCTCATTATTTTGTCTACCAATTAGGCCTAGTATCCGACGAACCAAAATTGGTTTATTAATTTCTGGTTCAACATCGTCTGCTTTTTCCCAAGTATGATTTCAGCATAATCCTTGAATTATATCAACATGACCTTTTTGTTTGGACTCCTCTAATCTTTCCGTCTGGTTCTCTTATGCCTGTTTATAACACTCGTTATCAAAACCAACTTGATTTTCTGTTACACTAACCTGCAGTAACAAATGTTAGCATGTTGTGAACTTTCCTATACTTTTTACAATTGAGTTTACAATTAGGATAAATTTGTAGGCCCAAGTATCAACACTCCTGTAAGGTCAGAAAACGGTATGTCCTAGCTCCTTTAGAACAGTCTGATGGTTGCAGGGATGTCACTTGAGGTGACCTGAGGCCTAATTTGTCATGTACAGCCAGTCAAAACCCAGCTCCGTATGTGATTATTTAATATATAATTAATTAGTAACTTAAATTTTTATCACAATCACTAATTTCTAACAACTTAATCTTGCAGTGCTCTATTTTAAAACAACTTTGGCCTTTGTTCAGTGGTGTGTAGTCACTATATGTAAGGCATGCATTGCATGCCCCAGGACCAGCTTTGCCCACAGAACAACTCTATCCAGCCTCCCATCACATGGACAAAATGGCATCCTCCACACAACATGACCTCGCACGCAGCGTATGTGTGAGGTCATGCTGTGTGGAGGATGCCATTTTGCATGCAGGTGTACAATTGCATGCCCAACTAAATAGACACGGCAAGACACTGCCTTTGAATAAGGAGCTGGGACCTATGAATAAGGCGCTAGTACCACAACTAAGGAACTGTGAATAAGGACCCAACTTCAGCCTTGTCTGATGCCTATGTTTGAATTTAGTGCATTCTTGTGATCTGTGGTATTATGCATGATGTGGTATGCTCCATGGTAGCATATTGAACTCAAAGGCATAGGACAGGGAAGTGGTACACATGACAAATGAAGCACGAAGGCAGCTGGGTCCATCAGAGAATGAAGTGGCTATTCTGGCCTCCTTTTCTGAAGGGAAAAGAGGATTGTTAAGAGGAAGGATGAATTTATGGCTAAGGAATTATATTGGTAGTCTGAGATCTGTGTTCAGTTCCTGGCTGTGACACTAGTTTCCTGGGGTAAGTCACTTAACCTCCCTTTGTCTCAGTTTCCCATGTATAAAATGGAGATAAATCCCCCTCCCCATCCTCTCTTTTTTCTGGAGGCATTTGCTTTCTTAGGCCAATGCTTCTGCACTGCGCAGCTGGAGGAGCGTAGGGACTTGTGTCTGAAATCACAGAGGCACGTAACCATGATGCTGAAAGCTGAAGGCATTCAGTTCAGCATTATCCTGAGTCCAGAGCACATTTTTGCAATTATTAAATAATTCTGAGAAGCATTTATACTATTAACTAAAGTGACAAGGCTCTGAATTGCTGATCAGTGACTGTAATCGGCAGTTTTCTATACAGAACCTCAACAATTCTGACCAGTGAAATCCTATCGACTTGACAGTCACAACTCTGATTATTTGTTTATGAATACAGCCCAGCCAATCAAACAGATTATTCTCCCACCCATTTTATGCTGAAAATTTAACAGAAAAAATGTCATAAGAAACTTAATTTCCTCCACAAGTTTCTGCCTGCCTGCTTTTCTCATTGCATTTGGCTTCTTAAATGGCTGTTAGATATATTTTTAAGACTTGACTTCTTGCTGACATGCCAAGTTTGTACTTGATTCAGTTGTACAGTTATTTAATACATCTCACTTGTTTCATTGGCCCAAGCTGGGAATGGTACTAGTGGTACGATATATAGGATTACTTGTCCAATTTCTGTGATTCTTCATCACCAAGGTATCTGAGCATTCCTAAACATGAATTAACTATCCACAGCACCCCGTCAGTACTATCCACATTTTACAGATGGAGGAACTGAGGCATGAAGGTGATAAGACTTCCCTAAAGTCACACAGGACATCTGTGGCAGAGCCAAGAATCAAGCTTCAAGTCCTGACTTCCAGTCCACTGCACTGAATGCTCTCGGTGAAATTCTGGTCCCATTGAAGTTAGTGGCAAAACTCTCATTTGCCTTCAGTAGTGCTACACCAGGATTTCCCCCTGTGTTTTTTTTTTTTTGTGTGTGTGTCTCTGAGACTTGTCTACACTGCGGTAGCGTTTGGAAATTTCTCTACGAACACCTCTGCTGGTAATATGTTGTCACTGAGTCTTTTGGCCAGCAGTTTTAGTGGTTATTTACTGTATCAAGCATTGTGAATCCCTAACCACTAATAATTTTGAAAACAAAGTTACTTTGGACTTGGGAAAGAATAGTGTCAAGACAAATAAAAATCTAGTCTAATAGAATGGGTTTTTCAATAGGGGTTATAAGTTTTCCTTTAGTGTAAGGCCATTATTACAATTTACCAGAAATACAGAATTTGTGTAGATAATGACAATGTATTGTCCTGAATAGAATTACATATTTTATAACATTAAAATATTCAACATGTATGAAATATATGTACTCGGCTTGAAAATATAAAGCCCTACATAAATGCTAACTACTATTGTTAATATTTCTTATTGTATCCAATAACCTCTTGGTCAGGGGATCTTAATAGTTGATGCCAGAAAACCTGTAATCTTTTATTATTTTGTTATTATTTAATTACATTTAGATACAGTTCTCTTTCTATAAGATTTTATAATTCAGGTTAATGTTTGTTGAAAAGAATGTACACTGTCAAATACATTTAGGTATGGGGCCATGCATTGAGCAAGGAGGATACAATAAAATATTGAAAAGCTTCTTATTAAGTCACCAGGGGGTTATTTTGTGCACTAAGTGAGACAGAAGGCCAGTGGGAAAATAGTATGTGACCATATAGTTAAAGACCATATCATAATGAATAGGGGTCCAAATTAAGAGTGCGCAGGCAGCCTTAATTCTGGCATGTCTTACTCTGGGTGCTTGACTTTGCAACCGTAACACTCATTTTTATTTTTTTTTTTAGTGTTTTTTTGGATGCAGTTTTTAAATAGTAACAATTGAAAAGACCAAACATTTTAAATAGTGCTCTTTGT
Source organism: Chelonia mydas (assembly GCF_015237465.2). Taxonomy (NCBI): domain Eukaryota; kingdom Metazoa; phylum Chordata; order Testudines; family Cheloniidae; genus Chelonia; species Chelonia mydas. The sequence goes on along the minus strand of NC_051246.2, from coordinate 29,876,475 downwards.
TATCTGAAACTCTTACAGCAAATCTGTAATGTGTTTTCGGAAGTTAATTTGCATATGGACTAGGTTATTTAAAGCAGCACTGTCTTCCTGGAGCTGCCTGCTGTGTCTATTGCCTATGACAATTTCTCCTGCTCTCTGTCAGCAGTGGTCTTTTTAGAGTAATTGCTTGGAGTAGCCATGACTTTCCACAGAAATTCTCAGTTTCTTGTTTATACTGCTCTGTTGCAGGAAAAGACATGGAAGGAAACAGTCTGTCAGTGCTGAAGGATGAGACTCCACAGACTCCAATCTCCATTAGTAAGGTATTGTGAGGATTGTTCTTAGTCTCATTTGCATCTCTTTGCAGCGTGGGTTATTAATCAGTTGTTCCATTTTTAACTCCTCCAGAGAGCATCTTTGGCAGTACATACAGTAATGCTGTGTGCAGGTGTGTGCGTCTGATATGAAAGAGAGCATGCTTAGAAGGATACAGATGAATCAATGCCTTCTTGTATGTCTGTACAGCACCTAGCCCAATAGGGCCATGATTGTTTGGGGTCTTGGAGGGGCAAAGGGGCTACTATAATGTAGATATTAATAATGATCGCTATAAGGTTGCTATTTAAGAGGCATCCCCTGAAACCGTGTTTCTGGTCAGGGAGGAGAGCCTAAAACTTTTATTACGTTGTACAGCATCCACCACAATGGAACCTCTGGGCATTAGTGCAGTACAAATAATTAATAAGAGCCAAAATCCCAGATCAAAACATTGCATCTGTATAATAAGCGAAGCTGAAAACCTGGATCTGAACGCTCCTGAATTTAGAGTTCAAAATCAGGATCCAAACCTAAAAAAATCCTGCCTGTCAGGATTGACTCAATGTAGCTATGGGATCAACCTGTGAACCTGGATCTGGATTTGATATTTGAACATGGAATTTTTGTTTGGGCAGTCTCTACTTAATTTGCAGAGCTAGACGTAGAAACAGAAACCTCTTAATAATTTTAACTTAATATAGTCAGAAATGAAGCTATAAAATGTTTTTCATCTGAAATTGAAATACAGCACAAAGGAAACAGCTGGAGGTTGAAGTGATTTCTTATGATACAGAGCACATTTTTACGTATCTTTAAATGCATTTGACTTGTCCAGGGCTTATGACTCCCTTATAAGTGTGGGCAGAAGATTGTAAACACTTCCACAGTGGAATCCTGATCGAGAAGCAGTAGGGAGAGATGCTGTTCTGGAAAAGCACTGGGGACAGTAACCTTTCTTAGTACAAAATGGCTTTGTGTGCATGTATATAGGCTATTGCTGTACCTAGACAAGCTGAGATCCAGTCCAACATCTGCTTTTCAGCTGAGTTCCTAATTTGAACCCAGGCTCCCAGATAGCTTGACAGTGCCAGAAAGAGGTCGAGTGATTTGTCCACAATCACCTGATAGCTACGATCTGAACGCTCTTTAATCCCAGTCATCTTGGAGACGCAACTAGACTCTGATTCTAAACCCATGATTTAGAAAAAAGAAAAGGAGTACTTGTGGCACCTTAGAGACTAACCAATTTATTTGAGCATAAGCTTTCGTGAGCTACAGCTCACTTCATCGGATGCATCACGAAAGCTTATGCTCAAATAAATTGGTTAGTCTCTAAGGTGCCACAAGTACTCCTTTTCTTTTTGCGAATACAGACTAACACGGCTGTTACTCTGAAACCTATGATTTAGAAAAGTGACGGGGAGGCTTAGCTTATTTTTGTCCATGTTTAGGCCACTCACGCTAGTCAAGGGACTGGCCTACAGATAATGGGCAACAGGATGGCATGTAAATCAGAATTTGATTTCTCAGTTACATTCTTGTGCTTTTCCCCCCATTGAAATGCATTTATTGATGTTTCAGGGATTTGAATATTGCCCTGCTGTATGTTTCCAGGTTGAGTGCTTGTTTTCTGACTTATGTGTCTAGATAAGGGGTGAAGGCTGCAGAGCACTCAGACACCCAGAAGGGCTTTCGCTGCTCATCAGGCAGGCTTTTGATTGGTTATTCTTTCCTATACGCTGTTAGGGGCATTTATCACCTAATAATTAGAGATGAGGCAAAACGAAAACCTTATCCAGCCCATTCCTGCAGCTTTGGAGGCTGAGATGACATGGAACCTAGGTCAGACCCAGGCCTGGTTCTGCTTTTGCCAAACCAAGGCCCTGATCCTGCATTGGGAGGTAGGCAGGTGAATTTCTTCACCAACACAGAGAGAGCTCCTTTGACATGCATCCGGGCCCCTATAACTTAGATGTTGAGGGTTTGTGAAAATCAAAACCTGGCTGCCTCAGCTCATTCCCGGTATTGGAAATTGGTGATTGAACATGCTAGACCTGGAAAGATGTAGTTAGTTTCCTGTTTCATTTCCTACCTAAATGATGTAAGCAGACTGACTGCCCATTACTAAGAGAGACAGGGTGGGTGAGGTAATATCTTTTATTAGATCAACTTTTGTTGATGAGAGAGAGACTTTTGAGTTTACACAGAGCTTTTCTTCAGGTTTGGGAAATGTACTCAGAGTGTCACAGCTAATACAAGTTGGAATAGATTGATTAACATAACTAGTTAACACACATTTCAAGGGACCATTAAAGGTGAAGTGGTCTGTTAACATTCCTCTAGACAGAGGGGAAAGGCAGCTGGGGGTCGTGGGGGTGGGTTATAGATTGTTGTAATAAGCAATAAATCTAATCTCTCTATTCAGTTCATGATTTTTTGTGTCTAGCAAAGTTATGAATTTTAGCTCCCAGGCTTGTCTTTTTTGAAATTGTTGGTCAGGTTTCCTTTGAGGATGAGGACTGACAGGTCAGATACAGAGCGATCGCTTTGTGAAAAGTGTTCACCCACGGGTGATATGGTGTCTTTTTTTATCATTTTCCTGTGTGAATTCAACACTGCATCCATGTCCATTATTAAGATGTTTGTGTTGCGTTGTTTAGAAACTGTGTCAAATGAATTGTGGCTCTTAATTGTCAGAGTGTCTAGAGCTGGGAATGGGCATTTTTTTTAGTATTTAAATTTAAAATAGTGCTTCCACCTTTGGTGATTCAAAGCTTATTTAATTAGATCCTATTTGGATCAGCAATAAATAGAGAAGAAAACACTTTTTTTTTTTTTTAGAACCCAAATTGTAATTTTCATGGATTTACAGTGACTATACTAGATAAACACAATTAGTGGGGAGTTGTGATGGGAGTAGAGAGACAGACAATTAGCCAAACGTATCCCTTGGTCAACCCTATTGGTCAGAGGTGGCACATCTAACCAGGTTTGTAGATGTGAGGTGTGCTGATATTTTCTGACCATTGCCATTACGATAAAATACACACCTGAAGTGTCGGTCCTCATCAGCCATTCAGATCCCTTCCTCCGCTCTTCCCAAGGGCTGAATGCATGAACGGGATGTCTGGAGAAGTTTAGGGATGAGGTTAAAACCCTGTTCAAAGCAGTTTACGACAAGTCTTGAGACCCTGTCACAATGGGTCTCAAACAATAGCTCTTAGCAGCAGCCCACCAGCCTGTTTGTACAAAGGTTGCCTGCCAGAGAATTAATGACTGGCATCCACATTGGTGCAGCTGCTTGCCTGCCTTTCTGGATAAAAGAGAAGGGTTGGACGTGGTGTAGAAAGGGGCTGTTGCTGTATACCAGCATTGGGATTATGCCAGAGCACACCCCAGCTGCGGCATGGGAGCTCAAGAAAGGAGCCTGTTAATTCCTTTTATTTAAAGTGAATTCCCTGCTGGTGAAAAGTGCCAGCCTGACAGCATTGTAAGCAGGCCAGTGGAACGGGTACTGTGGCAAGCAAGCTTCTCCAGCTGCCCCACAATTGTGCCTCTGGGCTGTTGCAAAAATGCATTCTTTAGGAGTTAGATTCCATCTCCAATCCTTGGCCTCTCTGAGTTGGCCAGCCAGTTAGCGCAAATCTGATTTGGACACCTGTCTGTTTGGAACTGCCCTGAGACCACGTTAACATAGGCTGTGATCAGCAGTCAGATGGTCATACTTTTCAGCCACTGCTGATTTGGGCTTGCTTTGTTCCTATGACTTTAATTTAGACATGAAAGACTGTGTCTCATTACCAACCCACTAAGTTCCCTACTTCTCTGTCACAACGCTTCTCAAAGGGAATTCAGATTCAAGGATGAAACCGGTTGTGAAGAACTGGAGTAATTTAAAGCAGTCATCCCACCCTATCTCATTTCTGGCAGTGCAGGAGAGGGAGCATTATTAAGCTCTCTCCTAGGAAAAACCTTAGTATTGGTCAGAGAATATGAGGCTGTGAATTCCTGGGTTTTATTTTGCACCAGCAGGGTTAACTGGCTTTATTACAAATATGTGCATCTCCAGCTTAGTTACTGTGACATAAGTACTTTTCCAAAGCTTGTTGACCTTTTCACTGGCTCCTGCAAAGGAGAAGAAAGGTGGCTTTGTGGTTAGGGCACTTGACTGGGTCTTGGGAGGCCTGGCTTTGGTTCCCAACTCTGCCACAGGTGGCCTATGTGACCTCAAGTGGGTTACTTGGGCTCTCTGTCTCGGTTCCTCATCTGTAAAATGGAGGTTGCGCTACATTTCTCCCACTCGTTTTCCTGTCTGTTTAGATAGTGAGCTGTTTGGAGGAGGAACTGCTTCTTTCCAGGTGTTTGTACAATGTTTAGCACAATGGGGCCCTGGTCTTAGCTGGGGCTTCTATGCTCTATTATAAACAATAAGAGCAGAAAAAGCAAGAGGTACCACTTTCTTTTTACATGATATCTTCTTCCTCTTAATTCTAATTATTTGAAACATTTTTAACATATTTCCCATCTTCACCTAGGGCCTTTTAGCTTTGCTGTCCACTGGCAATTAGGATTGCCAATTTTGGTTGGACGTATTCCTGGAGGTTTCATCAAGTGACATAATCTTTAATTCCAGGAGACTCCAGGACAATCCTGGACCATCGCAATCCTACTGGCAATGCTCATGACTGGCAGTGACCGTACTGCGAAACCACCGCCAAGCTTCAACTTTCTCTAAATGCAAATTTTCATACTTGGGCCTAACATCAGACTCTGATCTCTCATTATTTTCTTCATCATCAAGCTCTGTTATTGTGCTTTAATGTCGGTACCAAGGTGATATGTGCCTTAGCGAAGTGATTAATCTCTTTCCTGTCTTCCAGCTGCTTTGATCACAGGTTACTATTACTTAGTGCCCAGAAATCTGTTGAGATCCCATGATTTGCTTGCAAAGACCTAAAATGTTGCTCATTCTAGGGGATTAACCATAAAATCTTGAAGTTGGATTTCAGTGCTAGTTTCTTGTTCCTGTTAAGTCACCACATGAATGTCATAATTACAGCTACAATTAATACAGGACATGAGTTCAGATGTCACATGTACCATGATGTATTAAAGGGGCTAGCAGCAACGCTAGAAAGCTTAGTTCCTCAGGAGTGAGGGTTTTTTGTATGTTTAGAGTTTGTTTTGTATTGGTTTCATTGCTTGATTTGTATTCAGAAAGATGAGTCGAAACTTTTGCTAGAAGCCTCCTCCATTGGCTTTATTTTAATTACGACGCAATTACCAATAGTGTGTGTTATGATATATCAGTTTGGCTTTAATAGAGCCGCTACAAATCCCACATTGTCTTAAACCAGTCTTTTGAGTTCCAAGTGGCAGTGTGCCTTTAACCTTTCTCAGTTAATTAAAGCCACGTTTATGCTTAAAAGTGTTATAAAAGATCAGTCACAAGTCTGGCAACTTACAAAGTTTTTGCCGCTTACCCAGTGAACCAAGAAATCAAGACCAGACTCAGCTGGCAGAAAGATCTGATAGATGCGGGATCCGGGAACAAAACGTTCTTTGTGCTCACTGAGCATCGTTTAAAAGAGAAGAGTCCAAGCATTCCAAACATTGCTCTTGCCAGGACACAGTTCTTGTTGACATTTTATTGCAATAGTTCACATGCAAAAGTGGGCAATATGTGTGCACAATTTGATATGTACTATATAATATAGCTTCCACCGTCAAGATTTGAGTATATTCTCTCCTGCTGTTCTTTCATCAGCATTTTGCCACAGAAGGTGACAGTGAGTCAATTCAGTCACACGAGCAATTTAGGAAGCCAGCTCCCATTGGAGGAGGCACGGTGATGCGAGTCATTGTGGGCTCTCACTTATCTGGACAAGATAAATCAGGTGTGAAGTCTCAAGGGCTGAAAGCTGAATGAAACACCACAAAACATGGGAAGAAACCCTTGAGTTTTATTCCTCCCCAGCATCCACGTGCTTTACTCATGCATATGAAATTTGCGTGTCCAGGAGAGGGAAATAACTTACTCCTTCAGATTCCACCTGGTACAGTGTGTGACATTTTAATGCAACATGCACATTGTAACTGTTACATTAACAGTCATCCAGGAGTGCTTTTTCATTTGAACTAATTAGAATACAATGCCCCTCCATTTGTACATTGGTAGTCCTTATTTGTGTTTCAGCGGTGCCATGGGGCACCGCTCTCTTTGTGCTAGATACTGTACAAACACAGAGGAACAGACAGTTCCTACTTCAGAGATGTTCCAGTCTCAGTGGGCAAGACAGAGGCAGTGTAAGGGAAAGGGGGTATAACACATAAGCAGAGTGAGTAATGAGAACATCATGTTAATGCCACAATTTAAAAAAAAAAAAAAATTTAGGAGTGGGGTTGAATGGAAAGGGGAGTCGCTAAATAAAAAACCAAGGTACGGGATGATATTTGAAATAAGGGGGAAAGGAGAGGAGGGGGAGGTGTGGAATAAGGCTGAGCTGAGAATGTGAGGGAGAGGATTGGCGTGAACAGCCAGTCAGCACAAGGCAGAGAATGGCACACTCTCTGGTGCCATCAGTGTCCATCAGTCCGTGCTTAAATCGGTCCTGCGGCTCCTCTGCCAGTTTCAGTCTCAGTACATCATCTTTCTCATGGAGTGAATGATGACCGCTGCCGAATTGAATAATAAATAGCATGTGGGGTGATTAAGACTCGGACAAGAAAGGAGACTGGTTTTCAGATGAAATTTGAAAAGAGGTGAGTTAGGGTGGAACGATGCAAGAAGGACTCTAGATGGCAGAAGTTGTAGGGGAGAAAACATTCATACTAAGAGTAGTGAGACTGAGTTAGAGGGCAGAGACTGAGCTGGTGGTAGGCAAGGAGAGGGACCAAGAAGAAGGAAGAGACTGTGCCCGTGAGGTGGGCTGGCGCAAGTTTATGGAAGATTCGGAAAGCAAGCAAAGCCATTTTTAAGTGGCTCCTGAAATAAATGGAGAGCCAGTGGAGGTTTTTGAGGTGGAGTTCTGTGTTTAAGTGCTTCTCTGTTCCTCTGGGAAGGTGAGCTGCTTGATTCTGCACATATGGAGGGGTAGTCTGCTTGGACTCTGGCAAGCCATTGGGGAGGGGATTGTAGTAGTCAGAAGGGAGCTGAAGACCTGGAGGAAGATTTTTGGTAGTGTTGAATGCAGGGGAAGTTGCAGGAATAGTAGTAAGGAGGTTGTCAGAATGGGAAGAAAAGGGATGGGTGGAGGAGAAGAATCAGGGTGGCTTGTGGGTTACCAAGAACACAGACAAACAGGAGGCCTGCATGGAAAACAGAAGAAATCCAGGTGGTTTAGGATGTTTCTCTGGCTTGTTAGAAGCAATTAAAAACACAGGTTAACTTAGTGAAGCTATGCAAAGGAAGGGGAGAGGGAGGAGTCAATGAAGTGGGAGAAAGTAATGTTAAAAATCATGAATATAAAAATAGTTGCTAAAGTAACTGGGCAGAATAAGTGTTGAGTGTTAATATGGACATTCCTGATAACTATTCATGTGGTAGAAAGAACACCTGGATTCTCTGCAAGCATAGTGGAATCAGTGATATGTGATTGTGAACACTTTAGCTGAAATCCTCGTGCCATTAAAATCTACAGAATTTTTGCCATTGAGTTTCAATTTTGCTAGGATTTTGCTGTTAGTGTCCAAGGGAAAAGGAAGTCATATATGGGGAAAGCAAGAGAGCACCAGTACATTACCTAGATGCACCCAGCTATTAATATTCCTGAGCACTTCGCTGAATGGAAATAATTTCCCATTAAAAACAATAAAAACTCATGTTAAGCCAGAATAGCACTATCCTGTAATGGTTAATGGTGATCATACTTCCATACTCTACTGTATCTGAGGGAGGCAGAAGAGTTACTAAAATTAAAGGATTTTGAATAAGGTTTTGACAAAGCATATTTCCAACTCCAACATCCCTTCAATGCCTGCTTTCTTGAAATGCTCAAGTAATTTGATAACTCAACCTGGAAACCAAAGCTACACCGAGCAGAGCAGAAAGCATTTCTTTGCTTGAGAATTCTATTCAGAATTCAGTCTGATTCAGTATCCCAAGGTAGCTAACTTCTCAGTAGTGCCTGAAATACAATTCAATGTTGTTTTAGGCCCGTACTTAACAATAAATTAACTTTTTATGTCTAAAAGTGCAACCCATCCCCCAGAATGAAATGACACTACAGGAATGACCCAGTACCTGTGACCCTCCTTTATAATAATTGCTATAGTGCTTTGGTGTAATGGGGCAAAGTGTTTAACTAAATTATGGTAAGATTTAGTGCTTTGGTCTGTTGTTGTGAAACACATTTGTAACTTTTTAATTGTGATCTTTCTGAGATATTCCCGCCACTTCATCTTATTTATTTTATTTTTTATCGGCTTTTCTATTGTGCTCAGCACTGTAGTATCTGAGTACTTCTGTCTGTCTCTCTCTCTTTCGTGAATTTTTCCTTACCATCACCATGAAGTATGTTAGACTAGGAAGCTGAGACATGAATTAAGTGACCTGCTCAAGGTCACACAGGAAGGTTATGGCAGGGCTGGCACTGGAACGCAGATGACTTGAGTCCTAGGCCGGTATAAACATGAGACAATTCTTCCTTTCAAAGGGCCTGATCCAAAGCTCATTTAGGTCAATGGGAGTCTTTTCATTGATTCCAGTGGTATCTGGATCAGGCCCTTAAATAGCCTTGGTATAAAATAGTAGCTAAGGTAAATGGAAGACAACACAGATTAAGTGCTGTTGAGGATGGCGTGGCAATTCCATATTGTTTCTAAGTAAAACCCTCCATCTGATATTAGATCAAGGGTTCCTAAGCTGTTTCATGGTGTAGGTCACTTTTGACATGTCTCTTGGACCACCCCCACTCCCCCCATTTACAATGGCAAAAGAGCCCTTTGGCAACTACAGCACGTGCAAACACATGGGGAAAATATTGGGAAGTGCTTTCTGAAGGTTTAGCCATTGTCCTTCTGATGAGCATTTTATCCCTTCATGGAAAAAATAACCTGACCGGCTGCTGCTGCTCTTCACAAGTCCCCTCGCATCTAGTTCTTTCTCTCATTTGGAAACCAGGAGGAAAGCACCCAGTGCTTTGTGGGCTGCCATTATTTCACAGACCACAATTTGAGAATTGCTCTATTAGGTGTTTCTAAACTATTAGGTCTGTACCTAAATCTGATTTGTAAAGTTCTGTGAGTAGAGACTGTCTCTCTATATACCCACAGTGCCGAGCAGATTGTCAGTGATCATCAAGTGACTACTACCATGTCTCTCATTGTTATCCAACATCCTGTGAGCTAAGTGGCTGCTGTCCTGCACCCAACAGGTTACATTTTGCATTTGTAGTTTGTGAAATTTCGGTTCATTCAGACACTGGATTAGTAGGATCACTAGTGTGAGAACACTAATGTCTTATCAAAAGGGCACAAAAGAACTTTATGCAGTAAATTGAGGATTTCCTGATAACTGCTAACTATTACCCAACCCTGAGGATACAGTTACTGAGATCAAGGCGAACGGGGCTTTATTAAGTGTAAGGGTGTGCCTCAGAGTGGATAGAATACAGCCAGAAATCATCCAACCAAGGCCATCAGTCGGTCCTGGAAATGACAGATGGGGTTAAAGAACCAAGAAGAGCAACCTTCCCCTATTCCTATGTGCCTGAGCATGCTTTTTGAAATGCTTTTGCTGGGTGAACTTGCTCCTGGCCTTGTAAATTAGAGGCCAATAAACATAAAACATTGCAATTGCCTGTCTCTTTAGAAGACACTAGTCTGTCATTGATTTTATTTTTTTTTAAAGGACAAAGGTTCCATGCACCTCAGTTGTATGAAGCCACAGCCTTGGTTAATGTTCCTTATGTGCTCCTGAGACAGAGGGCCAACTTCTCTCTTTCGCCAGAGTAAACCCAGAATAATTCCAGAGATGTCAGTGGAGTTGCTCTGGATTTACTCCAGTGGACCAGGGAATAGAGTGTAGCCTAGAGATTTCAGGTGCTGACAAATTACTCCAGGGTTTTTCTACCACTCTGAGCAATGCATTATAATAGAAGGACATTATTAAATATACTTGGCATTTCTTGATGATACAAAGGCTGCTGTGTTTTAGTCATCCTAGAGGCAATGGCCCTGGAGTCACTAAACCTAATAAAAATAAAGAAATTAAATCAAAGTTATTAAGGCAGATTCATGTATAAATAAGAAATCAAATTAAGTTAAACATTAAGCGAAATGTACATTGTTCGTCAACACCTTCGGGATTGCAAATATAGAGAGAGCTACTGTGTATAGTACTGCAATCTTAAAATGCCACTTTTCCTGGAGAAAGTACTTTTTAGATTTTCTTTTTTTTTTTTTTAACAAGAACCCAGTGCTATTCAGTGAAAGTCACCTTGTAGAATAGCAAGTCTCTTGCAGAACAAATAGCATTTTAAGGCTCTAAGGCTTTGTTCTCCTAAGCACTTACACATAGTCTTTAAGGGCAGAAGGAACCATCATGATCACAAGGTCCAACTCCCTGCACATTGTAGGCCATAGAACCTCACCCACTGACTCCTGTAATAGACCCCAACCTCTGGCTGAGTTACTGAAGTCCTCAAATCGTGGTTTAAAGACTTCAAATTACAGAGAATTCACAATTTACATTAGTTTAAATCTACAAGTGACCCATGCTTCAGAGGAAGGTGGAAAAATCCCAGGATCTCTGCCAATCTGAGCTTGGGGAAAATTCCTTCCTGACCCCAGTGTGGTGATCAGTTAGACCCTGAGCATGTGGGCAAGACTCACCAGGCAGATCCTTGGGAAAGAATTCTCTGTAGTAACTCAGAGCCCTCCCCATCTAGTGTTCTGTCTCCAGCTATTTGGGATTTTTGGTGCCAGTCACCGATAGGCCACGTGCTTTCATAGGTGGTTCCATCATACCATCCCCTACATAAACTTATCAAGCTTAGTCTTGAAGCCAGTTAAGTTGTTTTTTTGCCCCCACTGCTTCCCTTGGAGGGCCCTTCCAGAACTTCACTCCTCTGATGGTTAGAAATGTTTGCCTATTTTTGAGCCTAAACTTTTTGATGGCCAGTTTATATCTATTCGTTTTTGTGTCCACACTGGCACTTAACTTAAATAACTCTTCCTCCTCCCTGGTATTTATCCCTCTGATGTATTTATAGAGAGCAATCCAATCTCCTTACTTAGCTAGCAGTTTGGAAAATGTCAGCATGTTAAAAGCTATTGCTGTATTGGGTTTTTTTTTCTTTTCCCCTATGTCTAGAATTTCTCCTGCAGAAAGTGAGGCAGCGTGTGAGAGGATTACCATCTGACAGGGTGGAAGATGATTGGCACTTGTTCTTGTTGTCAGTCATTAAGTTGGTGTGAACTCCCTTCCCATTACTCCTCACTGATTAGGCCTCAGCTTGAGTATTGTGTCCAGTTCTGGGCGCCACATTTTAAGAAAGATGTGGACAAATTGGAGGAAGTCCAGAGAGGAAAGAAGGTCTAGAAAACATGGCCTATGAGGGAAGATAGCAAAAAAATATTTCTTTTAGTCTAGGGAAGAAAAGACTGAGGGTGGACATAAGTTTTCAAGTTCCTAAAAAATTGTTACAAAGAAGGGGGAGAAAAATTGTTCTCTTTAACATCTGAGGACAGGACAAGAAGCAATGGGCTTAAATTGCAGCAAGGGTGGTTTAGGTTGGACATTAGGAAAAACTTCCTAACTGTCAGAGTAGCTAGGCACTGGAATAAATTACCTAGGGAGGTTGTGGAATCTCCATCGTTGGAGATTTTTAAGAGCGGGTTAGACAAACACCTGTTAGGGATGCTTTAGGTAATACTTAGTCCTGCCATGAGTGCAGGGGACTGGACTAGAAGACTTCTCGATATCCCTTCCGGTTCTATGATTCTATGTTACTGTTCAGAATATACATTAAGCAAATCCAGCCAGTGGCACACACACAAGCATCAGGGAGAAGTGGGGGCGGCAACAGACTCTTTAAAAAAGTGTGCAGTGAAACTCGATAAAAACACATGGATATTTCAGAAACCTGCAATAAAGAACTTCTCCAATAAATAGCCTACTGTCTTGAGACCATTTAAAAGAATCCCCCCCCAGGCTTCAAGTCCAGTTTAGCTTGATCCGTAGTTTAAAATCACCTCCGTAAGACAGGCAGTTGTGGCTGGTCCTTGGATGATGATGACTTCAGACAAATGTAATTGTCTGTACTCTGAATATTAACCAAACCCCTAAAGATGCCGCGCCAGTACTTGGAACAATATCATTCTCTCCTCCACACAGTATTTTGTTTTTGTTTTTTTAAATTATGGTGGGGCACCCCCATGCATTGAGATGGAAGTACAGCCTCTGAAATAAACAGAAACCTTGTGCCTGCCTCTTAAAAACATCCTGGATTTGAAGTTACTTCAGTGGCTAGCCCTTTTAAACCTCTCCCCTAGTCAGTTTACCTAAGACAGTTGCCATGACCAGGTTCACTGGGTGGGCATAAGTGTTCAGCCCTGGTTTAATCATGAAAATAACGATCTGCTGTGGCAACAATTCCTGGTGATAGGGAGCTTAGAGCTAGAGTCACATAATTTGGGACGAATGCAGTGATGAGCTGCCAAAATCTTAACAACGGGTTCCCTCCTCACCCCATGAGGGGGTCATTGCCCACCTCCGTCCCCCCCTCCCCCCAGGATCCCTGCCCCATCCACCCCCCTCCCCTTTCCCTTGACTGCCCCCAGAACGGGGCAGGAGGGTCTCATGGGCCACCGTAGTAGGTGCCCACCCCACCCCTAAGAGCCAGAGGCACCTGCTGGGGGGCGAGGTGGGGAGTACCGGCGGTGCTAACCTGGGGCAGCTCCCAGGAAGCATCCGGCAGGTCCCTCTGGCTGCTAGGGGCGGGGGAGCGTAGCTAGGGGGGGAGCAGCCACTCCCCCCCCACAGATCACATCAAAAGTGGCGCCTGAGGCGCCAACTCCCTGGGTGCTCCAGCCCTGGAGCACCCATGGGGAAAATTTGGTGGGTGCAGAGCACTCACCGGCAGCTCCCCGCCCCGCGCCCAGCCCCAGCTCAGCTCACCTCACCTCCGCTCCGCCGCCTCCCCTGAACGCACCGCCCCGCTCTGCTTCTCCGCCTCCTCCCCCCCCCCCCCCCCGGCTTCCCGTGAATCAGCTGTTCAGCGGGAAGCCGGGGAGGACTGAGAAGTAGCCTGCAGCTTCCTGCTCAGGCCGAGGGTGACGGAGGTGAGCTGGGGCAGGGAGCGGTTCCCCTGCTCCCCTACCCCGGGTTACCTGCTGTGGCGCGGGTGGCCCTCCTCGTGCGCCCCCCCTCCCCCCGAGCCCTCCTTCGCTCTGCCTCTCTGGGCCTGAGCAGGAAGCCAAGGCTTACTTCTCAGCCCGCCCCGGCTTCCTGCGCGAACAGCTGATTCGCGGGAAGCGGGGGGGGGGGCAGAGGAGCGGGGTGGTGCGTTCAGGGGAGAAGGCGGAGGTGAGCTGGGCCGGGGGGGCGGAGAAGCGGGGGGGCAGCGCGTTCGGGGAGGAGGCGGAACGGAGGTGAGCTGGGGGTGGGGTGGGGAGCTGCCGGTGGGTGCTCTGCACCCACCAAATTTTCCCCTTGGGTGCGTCAGGGCTGGAGCACCCATGGAGTCAGCGCCTAAGGCGCCACTTTTGGCCAGTTAAATTTAGAGCCCTTTTAGCCCTTTCCCTCGCGGAACAACCGGTTCTAAAAGGGCTTCTAAATTTAACAACCGGTTCTAGCGAACTGGTGCGAACCGGCTCCAGCTCACCACTGGACGAATGTTGATCGCTTTGCTGAATTTGTCTCCAAGCAAAGTCACGCAAGCCAGCTGCAGTTCCTGGACCAAATGTAATTCCTGGTGTCAGTGATTTGATGTCATTGCACTAACACCAGGGGTGAGTTTAGCCTGTAACGTTCAGTTCATAGGATACAAAGAATGTCTGATATTTTATTTAGAAATACCTATTTGAGGAGGATTTCCCAGAACCTGATGACCAACTGTGACTTCTTGTTTCTTTACTGTAGCTAATGGGTACAGAAAGGGCTTGTCTATACTTAAAATGCTACAGAGGCGCTGCTGCAGCCCTTTAGTGTAGACACTACCTTTGCGGAGAGGAAGGATGTTCCTGTCGGCGTAGGTAATCCACCTCCCAGAGAGGCAGTAGTGATGTCAGTGGAAGAATTCTTCCATCAACCTAGCACAGTCTACACTGGCACTTAGGTCAGCTTAGCTATGCCCCTCAAGGGTGTGGACTTTTCATCCCCCTGAGCGATGTAGTTATGCTGACCTAATTTTCCTCAAGTTGACCAGGCTGAAGTGTTTTTTGTACTTAGTCCCTTGTGTTTCACTTCCCCCCAATGTTTGGCTCATAATTGCATCTCAAGAACATGGCATTTTTCATGCTGTCTGGTGCAAAATAAATACATAAAATTCTTCTGACAATTTTTAGAGGCTAATTCTCTGGTCTTATTAAAAACATAATGGTTTTTATAATCCCAGATAGTTCTCTTCCAAAAAGCCTTCTGGCACTTACAGAAGTTTCCTCATTTTAAAAAAAAAAATGTAATCGTGTAGCTCTCAAATGTGTAACACTGGCCTTTGAAATGTGACACAGCCTCTAAGGGCAGAATTCTCTCTGTAACGGTGTGTCTACAGACCCCTTTAATGCTGAAGCCACTTGCTGCTGTGTAGATACTGACAGAAGAACCCCTTCCATCACTGTAGTAAAATCCTCCTCTCCAAGGGGCAGTAGCTAGGTCAATTCTTCCACTGACCTAGCAGTGTCTACACTAGGGCTTACCCTGTGTGATGTAGTTAAGCCAACGTATGACATTTTTCACAGCCTTGAATGATCTGCGCACCTAACTTTTTAGTAGAGGTCTTAGCTGCAGGATGGGTCTCTGTTGTAAATCCTGTGTCTGTCAGAAGGTGGCCCATGTGTGGAGTCAATATAGAACATGCAAGAGACTGCATTGCAGCTAGAGAGCGAGAACATGGCCTTCCAGAAAAATTAAAACACTGAACAGCTGGGTGGAGGCAGAAGCTGAGAATTACCCAGGAATGGTCTCTGAGCGAGGCTAATTAATAAAAATTCTTGTAATATTGTTGGTCAAACCTATTTATAGAAAAAAGATATTTATGTACTACTCAAGTTTTCATTTCGAAGTGTCATGTGTATTTATTTATTTATTACTACTATAATTTATTTATTTTTCGAGTGGAAGAATACCAGCAGCAAGTATTTAAGAACCTGTAATAGGTTAGACAGTGTTTCTGTCCATATTGTAAACTGCAATTTTTGCACTTATTTTCCCCACCCTATAGAAAGTAGTGACTGGTTAGGAATTTGCATTTCAAATACTCCAGATGGGGGTCAAATCCCTTGTGTTTAGTTACTGCAGCAGTTCTCAAAATGTGGTCTCCAGACCATTTGCCAGTGGCTGAACACATGGTTCTAACTCTCCTTGTTTCCATTAGCTAAACCACAGGAAAAGAAGCAATAAAATGTCAAGTTCTTCCCTAATTCTACTTCTCAATGTAAGTGATGGGCCGTAGTGTTCATGCAGTGGAGAGAGGTAGGTGCAAGCAATCCTAACCTGAAGGAGAGACTTTGTGTGTAAGCAAGCAGTTTCTGTCCTCTTAGATTCCTTGAGGACTGAAATTCTGCTGAACACAAAGACTGTTGAAAACATGTGGTGTTAAAATTGATGGTCATCAGGAAAAGCCAATTTTTACTTCAGGATGTTAAATGTCCTAAAATTTGTGATCCAAGAAGGGACAAGTTGTTTTCAAAGACTGGAGTGAGAATAATGGGATTGTTTACAGATAGGAATCTGCAATGGGAAATTGTGTAGAGACCTGATGGGGTGGGGGAAGTTCTAAGTAATTGTAAGTGTAAAAGGAAGATCACAGATTACACTACAAACATGCCCTTCCTGAGTGAGTTTGTCTAATGATGTGCTGATGAAGTCTACAATCTGCCTTCAGTGGGTTCCTGGAAGATGTAACCAACTTTTCATTAAAGCATTTCACTTAATCATTTTAATATTAACACATTGCTCCTCTTTTCTTTTTCAGACTGAGTATAAGCTTTGCAATGGGTCTGATAAAGAGTGTGTATCTCCCACAGCCAAATTTACTAAGAAGGAGACATTGAAGGTATGTACAAAACAATAAAGGTTGCCTTGGGCTGTGGTGTCACCAAGCTATTTCCTTTTAGAAAATATGGATAGTTTTTTAAAAAAACAAACAAACAAAAAAACCTCATAAACTACTTCTCCTTTTACTTCTGAGTGTTATTTCCCATGACCCATCAAGCTGCTCGTTCTTTTTTGGTCATTGCAGGTTCAGAACTTTTTGTTCCTGTATCCAGTCTTCCATGTGGGAGTCGTTAATATTCTGTAATTAGAACAAAACGACACAATCACCATGCATCCGAACAGTTATCTATATATTCCAGAGCCCTTCGACCAACAGGAGGATTGTAATCCATTTTAGCTCTTATTAGTAACACACAGAGTGTGCTCTAACACCATCTAGTTAGCTCTCATCACCGTCTCAAAGCAATAGGTCAGCTGGTGCTTTTGGGTAAGGAAGGCGGTTCATAAAACCAGTCTTGCATAAGGGGCTACTATTATTATTGTAGGTAGTAGCTTTAGGGCTCTTCTTGCTGCCTTCAGCAAACTGGGAAATATCAGTACCTTGTTCCCTACATTCAAGTACCTTGGTTATAAATGTTTAGTTGCCATAGACAGTTCTGCCCACATGGTAGAGCCAGCCCCTCTGGTATAACCTATGTGATCCACACAATGAAAGTAACCTTGAATATTGACATCGATATGACACCACTGCACAAGTGTCACACCCTAAGTGCCTGACATGTTGATTTAAAGCAAGTGGCCAAGTTTATACCTAGTGTGATTCAAAGGTTTCAATTTGTGTACACGAGGGATGGCTTTCCAGGAGACTTAGTCTAGGTGAAAATGTGATTATATGCCTCAATTCCAATCTGCTTCTACATAGCTTCTCACAGGGATTCCCTAGTCTGCCTCCATCGCTCTGTAGGCAGGGCGACAGCAGATTGTGTAACCTTTGTAACTGACAGAACTAAGTTTAATAAGAAGAACATTAAATCAAGAACTCTTGTAGAATTTTGCTATCAATGAAGATACTTGATATCCTGGCTGCTGTCTATGTTCCCTTATACTTTTGTCACTAGAACATACAATTTTGTTGATTTCTAGGGAACCTGTGTGAGGCCTGATAAGTTTCATGAGGCTCTATCTGCACAATAAATTGCTTTTCCAGATATATTATGTAAGAAGTTCCCTCCCTTCTCTAAGTAAAGCATGCAGTAAAGGACATGTTTATAGCTGCTATTTTCTCCATTCTGAAACAGGTACAGAAGAAGAATTACAGACAGGAAAAGAAAAGAGCCACCAAGCAACTCTTCAGCGCTCTAAAGGATCCCAGTGTGGTGATTATGGCAGACTGGCTGAAGGTATTTAATGCAAAACATCGCTTCTGAGGCTGGAGGAATAAATAAATGGATGAGAAAATCCTGTAGCATTTTGGGTTTTATGCAGTAGTACCAAGAGCATCCTCCTTCGAGTGAGCGGAGAAGACTTGCTTGCTTTCACTCAGTCAACCCCACTGGAATTGGAACAAAGACATTCAGATCCTCTCTCAAGTACTTGCTTCACTTAGTTCTGTCCTGAGTTGTAGTTTAAAAAGTAATCCCACCTTCTCTCAATCCAGAGGAGTTCTTTTGTTGGGTCCCAAACAGGCACAGAACTGTAATGCAGTAGAAAAAGAAAATCAAATGTCCAGTTTTTCACATGCAGACAGGAATCACATTGAACCAAGGTAGGGAAAAGAGAATTCCTGTAGCTAACTGAAAAGTAGTGTTGGATTCCATTCTAGTCCTCAAATAGAAGGAGCTAGAACTTCAAGGGAAGGACAACCACAAAGGCCTTGCTGATTTCTATAAGTGAAATGGCAGAATCCCCTGGGAAACAAGCAAACCACATCCCATTTTGGTCAAATCTGCTCCTTCCACTGCCCTGCTCATCCAGTGTCTTGGAGGTAGCATGTTTACCCCAAGTCCAGCCGTTTTGGATCCTCTCCCCACATATGTTAAGGAGTTGGATTCAGAATTCTCTTCTTGCTAATCTTTCCTGGTTCTCAGCCTCTTTGATACTCCTACATAAACGGGGTTGGATCCAAGGTGGATGATTGCTATAGGTGTATGGGTTGTGTTTTTCCTGACTCTCATTGCATGAGCTTCAAAGCAAGTACCCCATCAATCGGACTCTTTCCAACCAGGATATTGAAGTTGTTTCCCACTCCCTGCCTTGGCCATTGTGGTCTGTCCATACTTAGTGGCTCGTGTAACAACCAGCCTTAGCTGAATGCTCATTTGCACCCTGCCTGCCCGAGCTTTGTTTGTTGGCCAGAACCTAGAAGCCAGCTCTGTTCAGTGCACAACTGATTCCTGTAATCCCCTCTCTGTGTGTGTGTGTGTGTGTGTGAAATATAATTTTCCTTCTGCCTACAGATTTCTAGGAGTTGCTTTACCAAAAGGCTGGGTTTTGTCTGACCTTCTTGTCCCTGTGATGCTGCTGAGTTCCCCACTGTATTTCTCCCTCCACCCTCCTTCCCAAAATGTCTGCCTCCCATTGTTGCTGGATGCCAGTCTCCTTCCCCTTTGGGAGTTGGGGGAAAAACTGCATTTACCTTTCAGACGAGAAGGTCAAGGAGAATATGCATGGCTCCTGCTGCATCTCCTAACAGTTATCAGTAAAGCCATTTTACAATCTCTGTGGAACTGAAGTGGGAGTATGTGGCATCTCAGAATGAAGAGATGAGTGGAAGTCTCAGCACCTTTCCCCTCTCAGTCTTCCATCCCAGGCTTCTGCCTCGGAGATTATCATGTCCCCAGTGCTCGTCTTTTTCTGTTTTAGAGGTCTAAGGAAAAGTCCATTCTTGAATATCTGCTGCAAAACGAATGTTGTGAGAATAGGGAATACCCTGCTTAATCTTGTCTAGTGATTCCATTTCTTGAAGCTATATGCTACTAATGCTGTAAGTCACATAGCCTGGGGTCACTTGGCAAAGTGAGAAGAATGAAACGGGAACCAGGTCTCAGCAGCCATCTTGGAAAGACTTGCAGGTCTTTTCCCCACCCTTTTGTCCTCCTTGCAAAGAAACTTTGTTAACTCACTGCACAAGGAAGAGATATGGCAGTTGCCTGTAAGCAGACAGATACAAGATGTTTCACTGATGTTTGAAGTTTGTAGCAGTTAAGCTTTTGATTTTCGTTTGATACAGAACAAACTTTGGACCAGTTGATTCATGTAATTTCTCCTTGTCCAAAGATATATGAATATTGACAATTTATCACTGTGCCCTGAAACTTATACACCACAGAACAAATATTTGATTGAAATTGTGGGATGTAGATGGGGGAGACTAGCAAATACGTCCATGTTTGTGTAGCGTTGCTGATTTATCATAGGAACAGTGATTCCTGTCACTGTAGGTGACCATCTTCCGTCCGATAAAAGATATTACTTCACCCACCTTGTCTCTCTTGTGTTCTGGGGCCAGCACAGCTACAACAACAACTGACCCTTAACTACAGCTCGCAGTGCCCTTTCCATGGTAAACCCCCCGTTTCAGACACTTACAAAACAAAGTTGTTGTTGTTTTTAAATTATGGACTTCGAGACAATAGGATTTATTTATAGTTGTTACAAATGTGAACACTGGTGTTCGTGATCAGCAGTGGATTCTAGGTGACTGGAGACAGCATAGTCTACTAGAGAACTAAAATTAATAATGTCTTTGTACAACATTTAGGATTTATTTTATTATTTGTCTTCATGTGCAAAAAGTTTTGTCCTGAGGAGTTCGAAGCTGTTAAAACAACTTCAGCTCAACAGCAAGCCATTTATTATGTATTCTCACAGCAGCAACCCCAACAAAAGGGTTACATTTTGAGATTCAGCCCATGTGTGGTGTTGGGCAAGAAGAGCTAAGTCTCACTTTACTGGGACACTCTTTTACCCTCAAAATGGCTAAATCCGTTGGCGAATCCGTTGACCTGCAGTGTATGCTATCTGACTTCATGTGTTGCCTACGAGATAGAATTTGCATTGAGCATGACTGAAAAGTAAACCAGTCAGAAAAGGTGCTTCACAAAATGAGGATATTTGATTAAACTTATTAATTGTGGTTTCCCACAGCGGACCATTACAGTAACTTCTAAGGCCACTTAGCCTGGACATAACCTTTTAAATACTTACTGGCCGAATTGAAATGTCCATCAGCATTGTCCCCAAATCATTCTCGTGTGGTCAACAACCAAAAAATAAGTGTCTGTCTGTGTGTAATAAAAGGGGGCTGTGAACTCACAAAATGGTAAGGGCTAGATTCTGATATCCTGACTCATGTGGAATATCTTCTTCCATGAATACGCCTACTGAAGTTGACGAGACTACGAAAAGAGTACAGTGCTAGGCAGCATAAATAAAGGCTTCAAAATCTGTCTTTGAGAGAGAGGCACATGCTGAACACATTGTACTGGATTAAAATACTTTATTTAAGGATTTTAAAAAAAACAACCCCAAACTGTTTCTGCTTATTTCCCTCCCAGATCCGTGGGACCCTGAAAAGCTGGACCAAGCTGTGGTGTGTTCTGAAACCAGGAGTGCTGCTGATTTATAAAACACCAAAGATCGGTCAGTGGGTGGGCACCATCCTGCTCCATTCCTGTGAGCTGATTGAGAGACCCTCCAAAAAGGATGGCTTCTGTTTTAAACTCTTCCACCCTTTGGATCAGTCCATCTGGGCTGTGAAGGTAACAATCGTGCTGAGATGAACAACTCCCCCCCCCACCCCAAAAAAAACAAAACAAAACAAAACAAAAAAACAAATTCTCTGAGGCAGAGAGGGATATGCTCGGGGAGGGGAAGCAGTGTTCCCAGCAGACTGGAAGGGCAGCTTTGTCTTGTCCTAGTAAAACAGATTACATTATTTAAGGCAAATTAGGGACTTGATTAAATTAAGTTTGATTTTAATACCAGATCAAAAGAACGTGGAGCTATTGAGGTGGGCTATATAAGTGTAATTTGTGGTGCATAGATACGTGACTGAAATTAAAGAAAGGGGGAAAGATTGTCTGAGTACAGGGAAAAGCTCCTTGACAGTCAGATGTGTTAGACTGTGGAATAATCTGCTGAATGTGGGAGGGTTAGGTAGAATTTAAAGTGCTGTACAGTGCAGAACAAGAGACAATCTGCCCTGGCAAAGCGAGGTGAAATGGATGATCTGGTCTTTTCCAGCTCTAATGTTCTGTGATTGAGAGGAAGTCTGGTCTTGTGGTTACAGCATTGGACTGGGCCTGGAGAGATC
Organism: Chelonia mydas; assembly: GCF_015237465.2. Taxonomy (NCBI): domain Eukaryota; kingdom Metazoa; phylum Chordata; order Testudines; family Cheloniidae; genus Chelonia; species Chelonia mydas. The sequence goes on along the minus strand of NC_051246.2, from coordinate 29,854,705 downwards.
TGTGTTCAAAACCTGGTTCTTCCACAAACTTCTTTTGTGTGACTTTAATCCCTCTGTGCCTCAGTTCCTCACCTGTAAAATGGGGTTAACGATACTTCCTTTCTCCTATCCTTAGTCTCTCTTGTCTGTTGTAACTGTAAGCTGTTTGGGACAGTGTACAGTGCCTAGCACAATGGGATCTTGATCTCCGTTGGGGTTTCTAGGTGCCACTATAATACCAATAATTGATTCCACCCATCTGAAAGATACAGATCCTGCAGTTTATATTTTTTAACTAGTAGCTGAAAGGCTGTGCTGTCACACGGGTATAATTCATAAAGTCATGGGGAGGCTGAGAGCCAAAAATGGCTGAGAACTTAAAAACTGGATGGTAGCAGACTGGGAATACCAGTGATGACTGAACCTGCTGATATTCTTAAGCAAAAAGAGCTCTCATCCATTCTCATTGCTCTTCCCGTCACTTCAGGTTGACGCAGCAGATATTCTAGGCTTCAGAGTGATGTTTAGGGTTATTATGCGGGGGTTGTGTTGGGAGACTTGTGTGGGTGGTGAATGTGGGATACATGCTATGGTGAGGGGCTCTGTGTGTTTGGGGTTATTGTGTGTGCTGGTTGTGTTGATTTATGTCTAAGACGGTTTGTACTGGGACACTTGTGTTTTTATGTGTCTGTTTTGGGCCAAGTAATCCACCATCTGTTCAGCCTCCCTCATATAACCAATGAAATTGTCGCGTGCAAATTAGCTGTAGAATAAAGGTGGTGATTGGTTGAGTTACATGTGATATCTCTATGATCTGCGACTCTTGACTTAGCATAGATGCATGCCTTACTTACACCACAAAGGTATAATTCATTACGTGAAATTCACTGACAATTGGACGGTAGCAGACTGCAAAACTCAGTGCTGATTCAGCCTGGTGATATTCTGAAGAGCTCTTAACCATGCATATAGCTGTTTCCATCACTTCTCGCTGACTGTGCAGACGTTTTAGGCATCAGAGTCATATGCAGAGTGGCATTTCTGGAAACTTATAATATCAATAACTCACCCAAAGTTTTAAAGAAATATATTTATTTCTCTAAGGTTGGATGAAACAGCATTTGCCATTAGCTGTGATTAAGGAGGATGCCCCCACTGCTTACGGACAGTAACATCTGTCTGATGCCCTGAAGAAAAAGCACTTAGCTACTCTGACTCTGTTCCACTATTAAAAATAGCATCTGTACAGAGTTATTGCAGATATAAATTCCCTAAGAAATATTACCAGTCTAAACAAGGCATTGCTGATTATGGTGCTACTGCAGGGAGGCCAGCATAGCAGAGATGCCTGGAAGGATTCATGTACCAGGGCTGATGGCATTCATTACTCTGGCACCAAAGGGTCTGGCAAAAATGGGAGAGCAGATGTATGAGGCCAGATTCTGACAACCTTACTCACTGTGCTTCATGGGTAGTCACTTTGAAGTCAAAGGAACTATTTGTAAGATAAAGTTCTGCTAAACTGAATCCAGCTAGTGGTAGAAAATTAAATGGACCTCAGCAACAAAGAGTAAGAGCTACTGTTTCCTCACAAGGTTTTTAGCCTAGCCTCAGTCTGTGTCTTGACTCTTTTCTTTGCACTATACGCTCTTGTCCCAAAGGTGTATGAGGCATTGTAGTTCACCTACCACTTGGCTTTTGTTCAGCCTTCAAGTTTCTGTTCATCTGGTTCATGTCCTGCATCCAAGAAAGCTGTCATTTATTTGCTGTCCATCACCACAACAGTTCCTTGTGAGCAGACAGAGGTCAACTGAATTCATCTGAAAAGTGCAGTGAGAATGAACGATTTGAACAGGGGCGGGCAAACTTTTTGGCCTGAGGGCCACATTGGGTTTCCAAAATTGTATGGAGGGCTGGTGAGCGGAGGCTGTATCTCCCCAAACAGCCAGGTATGGCCCGGCTCCCGCCCCCTATCCGCCCCCACCCCCCAGCTTCTCACCCCCCAACGGCTCCCCTGGAATTCCTGCCCCATCCAACCCCCCCTGTCCCCTGACAGCCCCCCCGTCCCCAGGACTCCTACCCCATCCACCACCACCTGTCCCCTGACCACCCCTGAACCCACCACTCCTGACTTGCCCCCTGGAACCTCTGCCCCATCCAATCACCCCTTCTCCCTGTCCCCTGACTGCCCCCGCCACCCCATCCAACCCCCTCTCTCCTTCCTGACTGCCCCCGCCCCGGGACCCCTGCCCCATCCAACCCCCTTGTTCCCTGCTCTCTGACCATCCTGATGCCTATCCACACCCCCGTCCCCTGACCACCACCCCCAACTCCCCTGCCCTCTATCCAACCCCCCCCGCTCCCTGCCCCCTTCCTGTGCTGCCTGGAACACTGGTGACTGATGGCACTACAGCCGCCCCTGGTCAGGCCGCGGCTCTGCAACTGTGCTGTCCGGCCACCCACAGCGGGTGGCGCCGCGCGCTGAGGCTGCGGGGGGGGAGGGGCCAGCGGGGGAGGGGCAGGGGGCAAGCCTCCTGGGCCAGGAGCTCAGGGGGACAGGAGGGTCCCGTGGGCTGTAGTTTGCCCACCTCTGGATTAGAAAGTAGTACGGTTTTGCAATTGGAAGCATCTTGTGGTATCAGAATGCTTTTTCCTTCAGCAAGACTGACCCAACAGAAAGGAGTCATATAAAATACATATATTATATTCTGTACATTAAAAAGTGGAAGGATTTTCCTGAACGCTGTTATGGAAAACAAGAAAATCATGAGATATTTGGGTTTTAAAGTCAGAGTAGTTCATTTGGATATCTTGAGCTGGATATTAGGGATGCTGCATTTGAACTGTTGTATTAGGAACCCTCCAGGTTGGATTGCTGTGTGTGACAGCCACTTTGGGCCACAAGATGAACACCAAGAGAGCAGCAAAAGGCCACCTCTAATGAACTGCTTGATGTCAAAGGAGCTGTTTGCACTCTGACAGCAGTCAAATGCTGAAGCTGCCAGAAATACTGTTTTGTTTTATGTCACTTCACTGCATACTTTTAAGGCGGGGTGGGCAAACTTTTTGCCCCGAGGGCCACATCGAGGTGCGAAACTGTATGGAGGGCCAGGTAGGGAAGGCTGTGCCTCCCTGAACTGCCTGGCCCTCTCCCCCTATCTGCCCCCTCCTACTTCCCGCCCCCCTCAGAACACCCCATCCATCCAACCCTGCCCCCACTCCTTGTCCCCGGACCACTCCCTCCCAGGACCCCCCGCCCCCTGGGACTCCACCCCCTATCTACCCCCCCCCCGCTCCCTGTCCCCTGACTGCCCCCCATCCCCTATCCAACAGCTCCCTGACTGCCCCCCAGGACTCCCAGCTCCCTTACCATGCTGCTCAGAGCAGCATATCTGGGAGCCGCGCTGGAGCCAGACATGCTGCCCTGTATGAGCGCGCAGCCCCGCTGCCCGGAGCGGTGTCCACGCAGCGGCGTGGCTGTGGGGGAGGGGAGGACAGCAGGGGAGGGGCCGTGGGCAAGCCTCCCAGGCCAGGAGCTCAGGGACCGGGCAGGACGGTCCCGCGGGCTGGATGTGGACCACGGGCTGTAGTTTGCCCACCTCTGTTTTAAGGCAACCAGTGGACATTTACTAGTGTAAATTGGTTTTGTCTAACGGTGCAAAGAGAGCCCGCTTCTCATGAATTATAGATGGGTTCTTTGTTCCAGCACAAGTTAAAATTATTACCTATAATACTGGAACCAAGATGTGGCCAAGAATTCCCACTGCCTGTTAAAACAAGACGACGGATCCTGAAACGTAGGGATTGTCTAGACTAGAATTTGTGATTGGGTTTTAACTCTAGTTAATTGTTTGCCAGTTAACACAATTGTCAATGCTAGTCTGGATGCTCCACTAACATTTGTTAAACGACACAGATATTTGTGGTTACCCCAGGGCTCAGCCGTAAGCCCTAGAACAAACGTTTGTGGAGCTGTCTAGACTAGCATTTACAGTCGCGTTCATCAACTCAGTTTAATGGGCAATCATTTAATTTAAACTAAAACAGAATCTCAAACTCTGAGGTGCCTGTCAATTGATTACCAGTGTATTTAGGGTGAAAGACCGCTGAATTTAGTAACTTCAATAATATTGTTAGGGCATGCACCTTCTAAATGTCAGTGTAACCCATACTTAAAGAGCACCAGCTGATTTGCATTAACTGCTTTTTGATAAAAATGACTGGCTTCCACACTGTAAATTAGAATCATTTGCCTGGATAGAGAGTTCGCTTCATTTTACGTGGCTCACTAGGCTTGTGAACATAAATAGCTTCTCTAAAGTTAGTTGCTTTTCGTCTAGGATGTGATCATTCCTGCTTCATAACGAAATAAAAATGCCCAATCTGTTCTCATGCTTTTGACAGGTGCTAAATTAACAGCGCTGAGATCTTAAGTTCTCTCTCTACACCACAAGCAGTGACTGAGAGACCTTCCCCGCATGATTCTGGCAGTATCTTCAAACCACTTTATAATGGGAGTGTTGTTTGGGTCTGTGCCTGCTCAGGCTACGGCGGAGTACCAGTTAATGCCAGTGCAGTGATTATTTTGGGGCTGTGTATGGGGGCACTGTATAGCAGTCAGGTGGTTAGATTTGTGGTAATGTATTGGATCATCCTATTGTACTAAAACACTTTTTTTAGATTTTTTTTCATTTGACTTAACTGGATGAACAACACAGTGTGGGAATGTTTGTTTGTTTTCAGTTACTCGGGCACCTAATGATGGCAGCAAATAATCCAGTGTAGGTACCTGTGAAATTGAAATCAATAAATAAAATAACAAATACACCCATTGTTTTGAATGAGTCCCCCCTCCCCCTTAAGATTTTATTTGTAAAGTAACTGAAGTGATGGCGCATCTATCACGTTCCTTGGGAAACTTTTACAATCTGTTCCTATCGTTTAGATCGTTGCATTAGGCACGCTTTTCTAATCTCCAGCCCAAACTTGTTTTGCTCATTTTCATCCACGTGGATGATATCTCTCTATCGTATTTTTAATGCCTGTCTTTGGTGATAAAAGCAAAAGTAAAATTAAAAACGACATACTGAATGGCTGTAGCTTCCGCGTATGCATTGACTAACTACTTCTTTTGGTTTTCATAATTCTTCCAGAGTCCTTACTCTCTGACATGGTAACGTAAATCCAATCCTTTTTTAGAACCACAAACGTATCCTTTTCAGGTGATGCCCTTCATTGCCCTGAAGATGAGTGACCCAAAGACTTCCCTGTATTAATTGTATTACAGTAGCATCTAGAGGCTGCCACTGAGATTGGGGCCCATTGTGCGAGGCATTGTATATTAATGGTAAGAGACAGTCATTGCCCTGATGTGCTTACAGTCTAAATAGGCAAGACAGAAAAAAGGTGGGAGAAAGGAAGGATTGTTATCCCTATTTTACAGATAGGAAACTTCACTTACTCTGTAGAATTGTTAAGGGGGGCGGCGGTTAAGAGTGGCCTCAGTGTCATGATCCTTTTACCCATGTGTGACTACTAAATCTGTCTGACAGACCATTATTTGGTCACTGTAATATTTTTCCACTTGCATAAAAGTCTCTTGAAACGTTGTGCCATCTACTCTTCTTTTAAATGTCAGTACCCTGGATCTGCACCATCTGTTCATGGGCTTCCCCCTATAAGGCAGGCTTCAATCTGTGCATTGAAAATCCATACTATGGTGTTATCAACAATTCTCCAAAGTCTCATTCAGCTGAAAGCTCCTGAAAGGAAAAATGTCACAAGGAATGCTGCCTGATTGCATCAATGTCAGTAGTAATGTCTTGAGGGCCTGGGCTGCGGATCACTTATCAAATCCCAGCTTTGCCAGTCCTGCATATCAAATCGCCATACAGATGTTTTTGGTTTCTAAATCTCAAGCACCTCGTGAAAGGAGTGTTTCTTGGCGCTCCCTGTTTTGATGAGTAATAAAGACCTGTCATTTCCCTGGCAGAGGAAGATAGTAAATGAAGCCTCTGCAGAGCCTGGAAATCCCAGGGATTAGAAATTGGGTCAGAGAGAATGAATGTAAACTACTGGACATGTTGTCAAATCCATGTCCATACCAAGATGTCTCCCATCTTCTGATTTGCCCTTCTTCCCATTCCCAGCCCTACAAACAGCTTAAAAAAAATGCAGGTAACTTTGCACAATCCATCTGCCAGACATTCATTCAGAGGAGCAATTGAGAGTAGCAGGCAATGATGGAGAATTCTAGTATGAGTTTGGGGCTCAGGGGGGTCCCCCTTAACTCACTGAAAAAGTCAGATCCTCCCACCCACTGCACGAATTATAATTTTGGGGATAAAAATTGGTGCAGTATGGTGCACAGAGAAAACAGAAAACAGTTTGTAAGAGAGGATGGGATATGGATATGAAGATATGAAGCCTTACATCAGGCAGGAGATGCCTGCAGAGATGGAAGAAGCTACCTTACATCCATGTGCTAAAACATTTTTCAAATGCTGTGTTCACAGCTTTCTATCAATTAAAGATACAACTTTGAATGGGGCCTTGGAGAGATCTGTTTTAGGCCAACTGCAGGTGAAATAAATAAGTGCAGAAGTCAGTGATGTCTCCTACTACACAGTGACTAATTTATTTATCATCCTTGTTCTCAAAGGAAATTCTGCTTATGTTGTTTCTTTGCAATGTGATTTATCCTGCAGTGCATTGGTGGGAAAGGGAGGGAACAGAGGACTAAGGGTGTCACTTTGGAAATAGAAAACCAGGAGGCGAGAGGCTCCCCCTTGTCCATAGCCAGGTTGTGTCCTGCTGCATATAGGTGGAGGGCAGAGGTAGCCTCCAACCCAACCCCTTGCACACCTGTGCATCAATCAGGCATAGCTGTTGCCTTTAAATGTACATCACGGATGAGAGAATGCCACACTCCCCTGAAGGGGTGTAATAGCGAATGTACTCTTTCCTTTGTACCAAGGAAACCTTAGCTGGAGTCTGCCTTTGTGAGAATTTTTTATGCTCCTTCCCAAGGAGGGTCAGTGTCTGCCCCCTAGCTGCAGACTGCACAGTAAAAAAAACAAACAAAAAAACAACCACCCTCCTCTGTGTCCTTGAAGTAATTCTCTGCTTAGAACCCATGAGGTAGGTGTTTCTAGAGAGAGATATGGGGCAAAGGGAAAGAGATTGCACTACAGAACGCCTAGTTACAGTGAAGCCTTCATGCCCTCTCCTAGCTCACCTTTCAAAGTACCATATCCTTCTCTTTTTCTTCCTTCTTTCAGTTGTGGCCTTTCAGAAAAGCTGCCACTGAAATGCCCCAGAATTTATCCCTCAGTCAGCCACATGAAGCCAGTGAAGGATCCAGGTTAGGAGCCTGCACTGGGCCACTCCAATCCCCATCTGCTGACTTCCAAGCTTATCCACCTCTAACGCTGGCAGAAAGAGAGATGCAAGGCACTCGGAAGCCAACAGCAGGAAGGGACAACACACGGTGATTTACAGGCATTAGCAGGACTAACTGAATAATTTAAGAGCAAACTGGCTTTCGTGGCACCAGCCTGCTGGAAAGACTGATGCCACCATCTGAGGTGTGAGTGCCACCTGCTGTTCTTCCAGCGATGGAGGAAAGCTGAGGCTTTTTGCCACTGGTGTTGCAATACTGCAGATGGACTCAGCAGCGAGCGCTGTGCTGAAAAGTCTTGTGTGAGAGACGCAGTAATTGCATGTTTTTTCTTTTCCATTTCTCTGTAGGCTTGTTCACAAACTTAAGGAGCAAAACTCTTCAGTTCTGGGGGTATACTTCTACATTGCTAGTGGTACTGACAATAAATCGGTCTTTGGGCTGAGCCAGACTTGAGTCAACGTCTTATTACTACTTTGGAGCAGTGGCTGGAATATCCTGGTTACTAATGGATCTCTCTAAATTACTCCATCTGTTCCTCTTCTTCCCCCTCACAAATACACTTGGCCCATGAAAGGGAAAAATTCACAGAACTGTTCCAGCCTCCTTTTTGCCTTACCTTTTTCTTGTTTGTGTGACTCTAGGGCCCAAAGGGAGAGAATGTTGGTTCCATCACTCAGCCTCTTCCCAGCAGCTACTTGATCTTCAGAGCAGCCTCGGAATCAGATGGTGAGTTCTGGTCTGCCTCTCCTCTCTCTCCACTTCTTTTCCACAGATATGAATGTTCGTCATGAATCCAAAATAAGAGTTTGATCCTGGGAGCTCAAGAGTGCCTTCTCTGGTGTCTCTTTCCTATTTAGGAAAATAAAGGTTGGGAATGCATAGGGGGAAGGATTTATGTGGCTACGGTTTTATGGCTTAGACGCTTGGTTTGGACTCGGCAGAGCAGGGGATGGGACGTGCGTTCAATTCCTGGTTCTGCCATAGACTCTCCATGTGACTTCGGGCAAGTCATTTACTCTCTGTGCCTCTGTTAAAATGGGGATAATACTTTTTTTCCTATTCTTGTCTATGTAGGTTGTAAGCTTTCTAGAGCAGAGGCACTCTTTTATTGTGTGTTTTGGTGCCCTGTTGTGTTATGCACTTTACACCGTCTGGGCTTTATAGGTTCTACTGTAATATAAATAATTGCCTCTCCAACATTTAAAGGAAGCAAAATAGATTTCACATGACTGATTCAGTGAGGGATCCAGCTCGAACTCTAATTCATGTGTGCATTTATTCTTCTAGGCATATGTCTTCCAAATTTTATTTTGTACCAAGTCATATAATTAAAAATATTTGCTTATATATAAATCCATCTGTATCGACACACACAGTGACAAAATACAGATTTATTTGAGTTACTAGCATTATGTATCATGATATCGTGGATGCGTCATCTTTACTTCCCCGAATAGAAGGTGGGGAGATGTATGTACTACAGCAAAATTACAAACCTATAAAAGGTTTGTACGCTACATTGTGACTTGACTGAAGGTGCAACTTCCTCCTATCTAGATGCTGCTGAGAACTGTGCTTAGGGTTTTCAAAGATGCTTAAGGGAATTAAATACTCAACTCTCATTGACTTTCACCTTTGAAAATCCCACCCTACATGAACAATCTACCGCAGCTGGCCAACCTGGAAGCACATGGATACTATGTTGTTTAGGAAATCCAGGCACAGGTGTGAATCTGAGGGTTTCACACCAAGGGCCACCAGAGCTCAGGTGGGTCACAAACATGCTCCACATACTGCTGGGTGATGGTGGATCACTCAATGGCCACCTTTCTGGACTGATTGGCCGTGTGTCTGGGAACAAGATACACTCTTGCAGATGGAGGAAAAGTGCGGAGTCAACAGACATGTAGAAGATGGAAGGGAGGTGAACACCAAATTTGGGATCAGGAAGGGATTATCCCCTGCCTAAGATGAGAAATTTCAAGATATTTGCCACTTTCACTGGAGCTTTGAGAAGGAAGCATGTGTTGTTTTCATGGGGCTATGCCCCAAATGCTCAATTTCCTGAGTCCAGAAAACTTGGTCTCACACTCATTCATTCTTTCTGTAGATAGTCCTTGAAATAAGACGGGGGAATATGTAGGGCATCCACCTGGATCCTCCTTTAGGCAGGGGCCCAAAGAAGAAAATGTGTTGGTGAGGAGAGGTCTTTCCACCCATCCTTCCCCCTAAGTTACTGTTGCAGGGATAGAAATGCGATCAGCACAAATAGTCGCCAGTGGATCCACATCTGCCTTTCTTCTAGAATCCACGAAACTAAGGGAGGTGTATGTAGGTCAATGTATGATAAACATGCCAGCTTGCTATGTGAAAATCTCTCTAACTCTGTAATGACTACAGAAAAGCAGTGGTTCGTAAGTAGATAAGAAGATTAAAAACATGTTTTCATTCCAGTTGACCTTCAAAGTACTGTAATTCTTGGCCATATCAAATTAACCCCTGCTGCTCCTTGTAGACATTTTCTGCCTGCCCCAAAGGGGCACCTAAGTGGCCATCCATGCACCTTGGGCCTGATTTTAAATCTACTTAAGTAAATGGATGCCTTTTCATTTATTTCAGTGGGCTTCAGATCAACAGTCCTTTGGCTAAAGGTTTGTTTCAGTTAAGTTTCTCCCAGCCCGATAGGTGTCAAATGAAACACTGGGGCTGCTGAATGCATTTCTGGTAGTGCACTTAGAACATGGTTAAGCGCACCAGCAAATCTAAGAGAAGGCATTCCAGAGATCTGGTTTATTTCTTTTGTTTTCCCTTTGGGTCTGTGCCTGCTGCCCTCTCTTCCATTGGGCAAAGGGAGTTATTCATGGTGGGGGGGAAAGGCATTTTTGATGGGGAGAAGTGAATGTTCACTGCAGTGAAATTAGGTGGAAAGCCAAAAGAGTGCAGGTTTTAATTTGAATATGGTTATTCCTCCCTTTTCCCTTCCCTCTTCCCCCCCACCCCTGAATTTTACCACTCATCTTATTTGTGGAAAGAAATACAGAATGCCACCTCACTCTAAATATCTCCTATGTAGAAACAGGTATGTTGATTATAATACACACACCCTTTTTTAAAGCTTATTTATATTTTTTGGCAAGCATATCTGAATTTCAAATCTCAGTCAGCCCATCTGATAGAGAAACAAACAGAACTATTCCTCAGGCTTTTGAGGCAATGGAATGACTTCAGTTACTATCTATCCAAGCCTTAAAAGCTGCTATGTCCTTAGAGATCAATGTTACTTGCCATTCCATTAACTTAATTTGAAGATGTGCAATGCGAGCAGTGTGGTCTCTGTGGTGTGTGCTTGTTTTTAAAGGAAAATTGGTGTTTAACAGAGCACTACCTCTTAGCATTTTAGTATTCTTCTAAAAAGACTTCAAACTGGAAAAAGCTTTTCCACATCCGACTACAATTTTAGGTCCAAGATGGCAAAGGGTGATGGCTGCATGCCATCTTTATGTTCCCCTTATCCCTAGGGCTGCTGTGGGATACTTGTGTTAGAGCAGACTCAGGGCTGCTCTAACCTACACCATCTAGTTGTGGCCTCCGAGAAGTTGGGAATCTCTAGACTAAAGCACTGCTCCAGTTGTGCCCTATTCCTCTGGCACACCCACAATATGCTCTGATATATTGTATGCCAGAGGGATAAAAGGGCCAGAATCCCCCTCCCTGACGGGTTTTCAGTGTTTAGAATCCTTTCTAAGCTTTCTGCCAAATGAATTTTTATGAATTTGTGATAACCAAGGGATTAAAGTAGTGGGTTATTGTAGCATATCTTTAAGTTCAAAGCTAAGTAAGGACCCTTAGGAAGCAGATCTACAGCATTCAGGTGGAATCACAGCTAGTACCTGAGATTTTTGCCTCTTCACTTGTAACAGGTGCATATGACCTGGAGAAAAACTAATGTGATCTCTTACCTCTAAAAAAGGGAAGAAGCAAGAACCCAGAGACCTGAAATATGACATCTCCATTCAGAGAGTCTAGAAACAGTGATTAAGGATGAAAGATGAGAATGCTCTTGTACGGCTACAAGAATAATGAAGGGCAGTCAGCACAGATTTGGAGAAGGGAAGTCATGCCTAACAAATTTCATCAACTTCTACAAGGAGGGGTCAATGAGAGTTGACAGAGGTGAAGCTACGGGCATAACCTGTGTGTTGTTGGCCTTCGTGAAGGCTTTTGATGCAATATCACACCAAAAGATGTTAGCATGAAACATTAATGAGTAGGGTACTGATTGTGGAAATTTCTATTGGATAAAATATTGGCTTGGCAGCTGAAGTCAGTGAACAGTGATAAATGGATATGGATTGAGAAGGAGATATATAAATAGCCAAAGGCATCGCTGTTAAGATCCATACTCTGTATTGATAATTTGGAAAATGTAATACACAACACTGCATTCACATTGGCAGATGACATGAAACTGGTACAGTCAGTGTCACAGAGGAGGGGAACGGTTGCCTGGAGAGAGTCCTGAATAAAATGGGCAGACAAAGTAGGGACTTGTGCCTTGTACAGTAGAGAAATGTTTATTTCAATATGGATTGAGTTTAAAAAGGGGCGAGGATTGTGCTTAAGTCATTGTAAGCTACAGGACAGTGGTCAAATGGTGACAGATTAAAATATAAAGGGGTATGAACTGAAAGTAAGAAAAGACCAGGCCATAAGGGGGTTTAGGAGACACTTGCATACAAACAGTTTTTGTTTAATGCATTGGACAACTACAGATAAAAGCCAGTCAAGAAGGTTGGCACTTGGGGAGAGCAAAATGAGCTAGGGATATGAATAGACCCAGATAGCCTCTTTCCCATTGCATAATGTTAGTATACGTTTACAGTGTGTTCATGGATCATGAATCAGTCTCCATGCAGCCTTGATCACGTCCTTCTCAACACATCCTCTCATGCTAATAACTAGTGAGAACATTTGGTAATGTTAATGGTAATTCATGAGGAATTCCTATTTTCTAGAGTATTGAGTTACATGATAGGTTTAGCGAACAGTCCAGACATTCATCTATATCACAATCAGCAGCTTGGTGTCCTATTTTTCCTCTTACAATTTCAGAATACATTTTTGCCACTAATCCACAGTAAATTTCATATTCCATAAAGTCCAGTAGCAATCTGTTGACTACCTTGTTTTGTCACATACGGTTGTATTTGGAGACCTCTGGAAGGTCAAAACAGCCCACAAGGCTCAATGTCTACAAATATAGGGACTTTCTCTTGACATTTCCAGTAAAGGAATTTTATTCTGGAGACTAGCCATTATGTAAATAAGCTACACAGTGAAGATTTCTTCTTGTGAGTGGCTTTAGTGTATTGATAGAAGTTGTCATAACATGGCCCAATCCCCCTTTCTGTACGGACTGTTGTAAGTGGATCCAACCGCTGGATCCTTCATGTCTCTGAGCCCTGGTCTACGCTACGGGGTTAGGTCGAATTTAGCCATGTAGGTTGATTTTAAAATGGATGCATCCACACAACCAACCCTGTTCTGTCAACTTAAAGGGCTCTTAAAATCGACTTCTGTACTCCTCCCCGGTGAGGGGAGTAGCGCTAAAATCAGCCTTTCTGGGTCGAGTTTGGAGTAGTGGGGACGCAAATCGACAGTATTGGTCTCCGGGAGCTATCCCAGAGTGCTCCAATGCGACCGCTCTGGACAGCACTTTGAATTCCAATGCACTAGCCAGGTACACAGGAAAAGCCCCAGGAACTTTCAAATTTCATTTCCTGTTTGGTCAGTGTGGCGAGCTCAGCAGCACAGGTAACCATGCAGTCCCCCCAGAATCGCAAACGAGCTGCAGCATGGACCAAAACGGGGACACTGGATCTGATTGCTGTATGGAGAGAAGCATCTGTGCAGGCAGAACTCCGAGCAAAAAGAAGAAATGCCAATATATTTGCCAAAATCTCACAGGGCATGATGGAGAGAGGCTACAACAGGGACACAGCATTGCTGCGTGAAAGTTAAGGAGCTCAGGCAGGCCTACCAAAAGACAAAGGAGGCAAACGGGCGCTCCGGGTCAGACCCCCATACATGCCGCTTCTGTGATCAGCTGCATGGCATTCTAGGGGGGTACCCTACCAATACCCCACCACTGTCTGTGGACACCTGCAAGGGGGGAGTCTCAAGCAACAGGGAGGAGGATTTTGTGGAGGAGGAGAATGCGCAGCAGGCAAGTGGTGAATCCGTTCTCCCCGGCAGCCAGGACCTTTTCATCACCCTGGACCCAATATCCTCCGAAGGCGGGATCCCCAACCCTGAAGCTGGAGAAGGCAGCTCTGGTGAGTGCACATTTGTAACTACAGTACAGGGTTTAAAAGCAATAGTGTTTAATGTTTGATTTGCCCTGAAGAATTGGGATGCATTCACGGGCAGTACAGCTACTGGAAAAGTCTGTTCACATGTTTGGGGATGGAGCGGGAATCCTCCAGGGACATCTCCATGAAGCTCTCCTGAAGGTACTCTGAAAGCCTTTGCAGAAGATTTCTGGGGAGGGCTGCCTTATTTCGTCCTCCACAGTAGGACACTTTACCACGGCAAGCCAGTAGCAAGTATTCTGGAATCATTGCAGCACAAAGCATGGCACCGAATGGTCCTGGGTTTTGGTCACATTCAAGCAACATTTGGTCTATATCTATCTGTGTTAGCCTCAGTTGAGTGATATCATTCTTGGTCACCTGGTTGAAATAGGGGAATTTTTGTAAGGGAACAGTAAAAGGACCCCATTCATGCTGGGCTGTTTGCTCTTGGCTAAAAGGGATCATCCCAGAGAATAGCCACACGGCAGGTGATGGAGTGAAGGGATCATCCCAGATAATAGCCATGCGGTGGGGTGGGGGAAGGTGAGTGTTGCACATCCACCCAAAACCCACAGCCCCTCCTTTTATATGTGAAACCCAACCCATTGCTTACTATGGGAAAGGATGGCACTGCAGTTTGAAACCATTCCCACATCTTATGTGTAAGAAGCCAACCCCACGTACACTCTGCCTTACCATGGCTTCCTGGAAACCGAATTCTGTTGCCCAGCCGTGTGTTTTGTCACCATAATGGCAGGTGCTCAATATAAAAGGCAAAATGCTACCTTGTACCTAAAGCACATGTGCTGTCTGCTGTGAATTGCTTATTCACTGTGAAAGAGTATCCCTTTTGTTCTCAGAAATGTATCATCTTAAATTTTACTCTCCCTTTTAATCTCCCCCGAAGGTGCAAATGTTTCTATGCTCCCGCTATCATCTCTGTCCCTGAGGTTATCACAGATTAGAAGGTCAAAAAAACGCACTCGCGATGACATGTTTTCTGAGCTCATGCAGTCCTCCCACACTGATAGGGTACAGCTTAATGCATGGAGGCATTCAGTGTTAGACGCCAGGAAAGCATTAAGTGAGCGTGAAGAGGGTACGCGGGGTTGATGAAGCGTCTGGTGGAGCTGCAGGAAACCCAACAGGAGCATAGACCCCCACTGCATCCATTGTATAACCGCCTGACTTCCTCCCCAAATTCCATATCCGCCTCACCCAGAAGCCCAAGAACGCGGGCGGGGGAGGCTCCAGGCACCCAGCCACTCCACTCCAGAGGATGGCCCAAGCAACAGAAGGCTGTCATTCAAACAGTTTGATTTTGTAGTGTGGATACAAAAAGCAATGTGGCCTTGTCCTTCCCTCCTCCCCCACCCCACCCCACCCGGGTTACCTTGTCATTTATCTCACTTTTTTTTTTAATAAATAAAGAAAGAATGCATGGTTTCAAAACAATAGTTACTTTATTTCGAAGGGGGGAAGGAAGATGGTTTGGTTACAGAGAATTAAAATCAACCAAGGGGGGTGGGTTTGCATCAAGGAGAAACATACACAACAGTCACACCGTAGCCTGGCCAGTCATGAAACTGTTTTTCAAAGCCTCTCTGATGTGCAGCGCGCCTAGCTGCGCTCTTCTAATTGCCTTGGTGTCTGGTTGCTCAAAATTGGATGCCAGGCGATTTGCCTCAACCTCCCACCCCACCATAAATGTCTCCCCCTTAATCTCACAGATATTATGGAGCACACAGCAAGCAGCAATAACAATGGGAATGTTGGTTGTGCTGAGATCTGACCTAGTCGGCAAACAGTGCCAGCGAGCTTTTAAACGTCCAAAGGCACATTCTACCACCATTCTACACTTGCTCAGCCTATAATAGAACTGCTCCTTAATACTGTCCAGGCTGCCTGTGTATGGCCTCATGAGCCATGGGACAAGGGGTAGGCTGTGTCCCCAAGGATAACTATTGGCATTTCAACATCCCCAACAGTAATTTTTGTGTTCTGGTAAGTAAGTCCCTTCTTGCAGCTGCTCTAACAGCCCGGAGTTCCTAAATATGCGAGCGTCATGCACTTTTCCCAGCCATCCCATGCTGATGTCAGTGAAACGTCCCTTGTGATCCACCAGTGCTTGCAGCACCATTGAGAAGTACCCCTTGCGTTTATGTACTGGCTGGCAAGGTGGTCCGGTGCCAAGATGGGGATATGCATTCCATCTATCACCCTACCACAGTTAGGGAACCCCATTGCGGCAAAGCCATGCACTATGACCTGCACATTTCCCAGAGTCACTACTCTTGATAACAGAATGTCAATGATTGTATTGGCTACTTGCATCACAGCAGCCCCCACACAGTAGACTTGCCTACTCCAAATTGATTCCCATCTGACAGGTAGCAGTCAGGTGTTGCAAGCTTCCACAGGGCTATTGCCACTCACTTCTCAGCTGTCAGGGCAGCTCTCATCTTGGTATTCCTGCGTTTCAGGGCGGGGGAAAGCAACTCACAGAGTTCCAGGAAAGTGGCCTTACACATGCAAAAGTTTCGCAGCCACTGTGAATAATCCCATACTCGCAACACTATGCGGTCCCACCAGTCTGTGCTTGTTTGCCAGGCCCAGAATCGGCGTTCCACTGTATCAACCAGCCCCACTGCCGCCATGATGTCCACAGCCCGTGCTTTCAGGAATGTCTGTGTCCATGTCCTCATCAAAATCCTCCTCGTGCTGGTGTCTCTTAGCCCAGTTCTGCATATACTCCAGGCAGCGGTGTATTAACGCCTAGGCCAACAAGGCCAAGGCCAGGGACGGCAAATTTATAATAGCAGCCAGAGGCTGCTTCCCCTGGTGCTGGTTTGCGCCCTCCACCCTTGGCCCTGCCCCAACCCCCACCCTTCTCCACCCCCACCCTGCCCCTATTGGTCCCCTTCCCCAAATCCCCGCCCCAGCCCCACCTCCTCTCCTGAGTGCGCCACGTTCCTCCCTCTTCTCCCCTCCACGAAGCTCTTTTGTGCACAAGCACTGGCAGGTAGCGGGGAGAAGCAGGACCCAGCAGCGCGCTCAAGGGAGGAGACGGAGTCGGAGCGGAGGTGAGCTGTGGCGGGGGGGCCGGGGGCGGAGTGGCAATTATTTCAGGGCCTAGGGGAGGCAAAATCACTAATCCGCCACTGACTCCAGGATAATGCGTGAGGTGTTTACAATGCTCACAACAGCAGCAGTGATGGTGACCTGAGCGGCCTCCATACTTGCTGTGGTATGGCATCTGCAGGAGAGCAGAGTTGTAGCGGAAGCGGTGGATGACGACAGTTAGCAGTCCTACCGCACCGTCTGCTGACAGCAGCACCCAGGACACAACAGCTGTGGTGATGGTGAGTTGAGCGGGCTCAATGCTTGCCGTGGTATGGCGTCTGCACGGGGAAAAAAGGCACGAAACTATTGTCTGCCTTTGCTTTCACGGAGGGAGGGGCAACTGATGACATGTACCCAAAACCACCTGAGACCATGTTTTTGCCCCATCAGGCATTGGGAGCGTAACCCAGAATTCCAATGGGCGGCAGAGACTCCAGGAACTGTGGGATAGCTACCCACAGTGCACCACTCCATAAGTTGATGCTAGCCACTTAGTGTGGACATACGCAATCGACTGTATAAAATCGACTTCTATAAAATCTACCTAATTTCGTAGTGTAGACATATCCTAAGGCTCTGGGTCTGGGTAGAGCCAGGTCACTGTTCCTAACTCTGGACTCTAAGACACACTCCCAGACGTAGACCCTGTGTCTGCCATCCTTCCTTGGGATGTGGGGCTCCACAGCCCGTCTCCCTTAATCCCCAAAACTAGTGCCTCAGCTGCTTATACATGTGCCCTCAAAATTCCACCTCATTTTGGGAACTCTGAGAGTCTCAATTAACCCTTTCATGGACAGTGTAGCAGGCAAACAAGGAATACAGGCTTAGTCAAGGAATTTCTTAACCACAACCACTTTTACTCTTAAGAAAGAACCAGAGAGTTGCAGATCTTTTCAAATAACATAATCCTGAGATGCACCTTCCCCCGAGTCTGAATTTACCTCTTCTTTGAGCCAGAGGTCTGGTCAGCCTTTCAGGCAAGGCAGAGTCCCTCTTCCTTGTGTTCTGCTATGTGGCAATGGATAGCCTCTTGCTCACTCAAACCCTTCTGAAATACAGTCTGTCCCTGTTTTGCCCATGTGCTCCAGCTACAAAATTCCAGCCCTTTCCTTCAGATAGGCTTATCTGAAGAGAGTTCACCATCCCAGGGTGACGGGCTGGTAGTTGAGATAGTCGGCTTGGATGGTCGTACATTGCTCTCTGATGGCTTCTCAGTCATAGACATTCAACTAGGTGCCAAGCCCCTAATAAAAAATGGTTGCTCTAATCCAAACTGGAAGTTACTCTACGAAATGGTCACAATGAAGCTTACAATTCAAGATGGAGGTTGCAAGACCAAATAGATTTCACAGTTTGGTACAGAGGTGTCAGAGGAAATAAAATGTGTAAGTTACATTTTCTGTGCCATGTGAGCACCATTCAAAACAGCACATTGCTAGAGGTTAAGACTTGGCAATGGTTTAAAATTGCCTGGATTTTAACCAGCTTCAGTCCAAACTCTGCACCTGCAGAGGAATCATGTCTTTGTGTCTTGAAGCTAGATAAATTCACACTGGAAATAGAGTGTAAATTTTTAACGGTGAGGGCAATTAACCATTAGAGCAATTTACCAAAGGTTGTGGTAGATTCTCCATCACTGGCAATTTTTAAATCAAGATTGTTTTTTTTGTTCTTTTTTTTTAAAGAGCATCTCTAGTTCAGAAGGAATTATTTGGGGGGAATTTTATGGCCTGTGTTATATAGGAGGTCAGACTAGATGATCATAATGGTCCTTTTGGCCTTGGAATCTATGAATCTCTAGATCACCAAAGAATGGTTAGTAGGTACAAATCAGGTTTTCAGATGCCCAAAGGTTATAGCAAAATGGGAGGCAGTCAACAGAAAACATAGGCTTTCAAATATTCAACAGCAGAACGAAATCAGGGTCTTCTCTGTCGTTCAAGATGTGATTTATTTTTTTTTGTAAACAATATACAGTTATCAGATAACAATACATTGTTGGCTCACTGTTAGAGGCATCAATCAAATAGGTGTGAGGAGCAAGGCCAGAAACTGAATGACTTTAACCACCCAAGAAGTGTCATATTCCCCTCATGATGCACTGTCTGGAGTATTGTATGGCCATTTGGTAATAAGAGTTCTAAATAAAATCAGGAAAAGGGATTCAGACCAGCCATCCTCTGTCCACAATTTTGTGGATGGGGGAAAAAGTGCTCCCAGACTGAAACTTTAGTGCACAGCAATAAGCTTCGGGCTAAAGCAGATTTTTACATTGGAGTTAATGATGAGCACTGAGAGAACATCAGTTATCCCATTTGTTATCATCTATTGCAAAACATGAAGAAGACCTAGGGTCATCTTGATTGTGTGACTGATATTAGTTGATGTTTGTGAAGGACTTCAAAGGTGAAAAGATGCTAGTATTCTAATTGCATGACCTTCCTATAAAATATCTGATTAGCCTGGTTACAGATCTGTTGAATGAGTAGGACTTGCCTTCTGTGTTTTGTGACCAAGAGTTGAATAGAGCTAGAGAGCTGTTCAGGATCATTGGTGTTTGTTTTTGTTTTGTTAAATCATTCATTCCCCTTTGAAAAAAAAACAGTGATTATTTGAGCTGCACGCTCGCTCCCATCCAAACTTAAAGCCCCAGGCTTTAAGAGCTGTAGCATCGGCTTTGAGAGCTGTAGCATCAAATCTTCCTTGATATGAGCAGTGCACCCATGAGCTATGCCTAGAGCATCTTCAGAGGGGGCGGTAGTGATTTTGAATATATGTGGCTGTATTTCATTAGTTGTCTCAAATGGCCATTTAGAGTTAGTGCGGACACCACGCCTAATGAGCCAAAAGGCCTGGGGAAATGTATAGAATATTTTGCATCAAATTTAAGCTGTGGTATTGCAGGGCAAGGCAATAAATGCAAGCCCATGTTACCTTGCTTAGACCCTTTTACTAGGGAGTGTAGTTTGGAATACAAATAAAAACATAGCTGTACCCAACATCCTTGGTTTTCAGTTTTTATTTTGTTTAAAGTTTCCCAGGTATTTCTCAGTGTCTGTTACAAATATTTAAGAATGGGTAAATATCAGCGTTAATACTGGGGGACAGGAGGACAGAAAAAAGCAACAAATAAAGAAAAATAAGAGTACTGAAAGTAAAAGCAGTTCAATGCTGTGGTTTATTTCATGCATAGTCCATTAATAGTGTGTACACGTATATCCACATCTTCCACTACATTGTGTTACTTTAACAGATTTTGTTAACGATAAGCTAAGACATCTACCTAACGTAATGGACTGGATTTGCTTAACATAATCAGGGTTTTCAGGGGTGGTCCAAAATTCATGTGAAAATCCAGTAAAAACAGAATAATAGCTTTTTTAAAAAGCCAAGAATTTTTCAGTAAAAACTGAAAACAAAGGGCCTTTGCTGTACTGCAATATGTTTGACTTTTTTCCCCCAAGCTCTCTATTTTTATTGCAATTGCTTAATCAATTGTTACTGTTTTTACTGCAACAATTGCAGAATTATGCACACGAGTGCCAGAGATGGAGCGTAAGTAAGGCCAGTGCCAGAAGTCCAGGGAGACTCCTCTTCTTTCATCATTGTGCTATGTAATCCACTAGGACCTCTCCTAGGTTGCAAATGACTGTTCTGGAATTTCAAAAGTGAATTGGTGTCTATCCAAAATACACTTGCTGTAGTCTTGGATTGGCCTTAGTGTTTTAGCATTTAACACTTTAGTTATCGGAATTTTTTTCTTCTCTCAGGAATGGATTTTCGTTCCACTTATTGACTACTATCAGGTCTAGTTAAAATTTTGAAAAACCTTTTATCCAAAAATGGCAAATTCTTCATGACATAGTGTTGCTGGTTTTGATTAGTTCTACCTGCAGTGTACATATACAGCTATGGTAGCTGTCTCTCTCTGGGTCAGCTGTGAATGAAAAGGGTAAGGGAATGGTCTGTGTTTATAATGCCTGGTGGCAGAGGTGGGCTTAGGGGTGGTGTGAAGTGTGTGCAGGTGGTCGGGGTAGCTGGAAAGTCAATTGGTATTACAGGCAGTACAGAGCAATGGTTGGAACTCTTGCAGGGGTCAGTAGCTGGAAGAACCAATCCAAGGGGCCAGGATAGTGGGTTGGGGAGGTGAGGACAGGTGAGGTGACAAGGCACTGTGGTCTAAACAGCAACCAGTTGCTCAAACAGCTCCCTCTTCCTGTTGGGGTCTTTATATAGTCCTGGTGCCCAATCAGAGTGCTGTCTGTCCAGCCAATCAGGGGCCTGGGGTGTGGCTGCTGCAGGGCTGTAGGCTGTTAGCACTAAGGCTGTTGGTTAATAGCGGTAGTTCAGCACATTGCTGTGGTGCTAAGGATGCCACCTGGGGACCTGGTGGGCCAGGATTCAATAGTGGAGTCCTGATGGTTTTACTGAATTTCAGCTCCATCCATCCTTTCTAACTGGTCCTGTAATCAGGGTCTTTCCCAGCGCCCTTTGACAATGACTTCAATGAAAGCAAGATCAAGCTCAAAACACTTACACGACTCTTGAGAGAGTTCTTGGGAAAGATTCCCTTGCTCCAGAGAGGGGAAGATATGGGTATTTTTGAAGCAACATATACCTTTTGCATAATTTCTATCATAAAGGAGTTGTTGTATTTCAGAATTTTAATAATCAGCATTTAAACCCTGTGACAAATGCTGCCAGCTACTGTAGTTAGAGAGAATATATTCTTTCATCTTAGCCTGTGCTTCAAGCAAAACACTGTCCACTGCAAATATAATAGAGCACATTTTATTTATTGACTTTAGAAAACTTTTACTGCACTGTTGAATATGTTACAATTTTAAAAGCACCAAGCAGACCTCTCTAGCCTTTAAGCACTGTCACGGTATGAGCCTTATTATCTAACATAGCCCAGCCTCTCTTAAGGAATCAGTTCATGGCCTTCAACCCGGGGGGGTGTGGGTGTGTGTGTGTGTGTGTGTGTGTGAATCTTCCACACACAACTACACTAAAAGAACATTATTAAGGTTGCAAAGTCAAACGCTGGAAAATTAGCAAATGCCAGAATTAAAGTTGCCTGTGCAGTCTTAATGTGGGCCCAGTGTACATATGCACTATAATGCTGCCTTTAATGACATGATCACTTGCTGTTTTTCCATATTTCAATGTGAGATGGCAATGCGGACCCGTCTTGCAAGCACCACAGCAGCCAAAGCAGCAGTACCTGCAAACAGGAGACTACAAAGAAACCTTTCATTTTCATTGCACATGTGCAAACACAAGTGTGTGTGTGCGCACGCGCGGGCATACACAAAAGTAGTAGTATCACTTCAGTATGACATGTTCTGTTCAGCTCTTCAGTAATAAAACAGGTTTATCTAGCCTGCAAGTCCTAAAAATTATAGATGGTATGTTTTCAGTGTAATGCGCTGAAATTAGCACACGGTAGTGGTTAGCTTACAGAGAACGGAACCTTTCTTCTTTGCAGAGGAAAGGACGCATTTCACTTCTAACTTTGTGACAGGTATTTGAGTCGAGATTCGCAGCACCTCGCGATGGACAGGGGGCTGTGCTATAGTCCTTTTATCCTGATCTGTCTCTCTTGAATGCACTTTTGGTTTAAAGTGAATAAGTGGCCATACTTTGAATATTATTGATATGCTTTGTGAGTGAGTAGCAAGTTTGAATGCTAACTCAGGATAGTGTATTATAGTAGATACTCGTTAGAGTAGGGTTTAAGAATGACATTGTCTTAATGCTCAAATGTAGAAACACCTAACAAAGCTTTTCAAAAATGGTTTGCTAAATTCAAGCTTGTAGGCCAGATTTCTAAAGGTGCAGAGAGGCACCTAGTGGGAGCTACAGACGTATCTAAATACCTTTTTGTAAATCTGGGTGCTAAATCCTTATTGGGAGCCTAAAGCCATGTCTGCTCTTAATGAGTCTTAAGCATATGCTTGACTTAAGTAGGTTTTAAGTACGCGCATTGGTGGTTCTTTTTTTCTGAATTGGGGCCTAAATAAGTAGCATTGACATCAGTGGGAGCTGCTGATCTGTAAACCAGACCACATTCCAGGTCTATATTTGAACATAGGCTCCTAGCTTTTGAACTCCTATTTTTGAAAATCCTGGCCTGAACAAAATGCACAACAAATATAGCATGCGCAGTGTTTCCTAATGGCAAACTACTGCAGTTTCCATCCCATAAGACTGAATCATAAAAGATTAAATTGCCGTGCATTTTCCTCACATGGAGTAAACTAAATTGATTCTCGATGAGTCAGGTGGGGGGGGGGAGGTATATTTGTGCTCAGAACACCCATTAACACTGATGAGTTATCCTTGTAAATCCTCCATGTAGCGTGAAGAGAATAAATCTCTGCATGTAAAGCCTTTGATATGCAATACTTGTAAAATACAAAATAATATAAAATCAATTACAGCAGTCCTGACCCTGCCTAAGCATTTATTAAACATTATGCATGGTGTTATTAAACAGGAAGCCAGTGCTGAAGGAATTTCAAAGATGAAATAAGACTAAATTACTGAGCTCTGATGTTTTAAGGTTTGGTATTAAACTGGAATTCTTCAAAATCTTCACTCCTTTTTTTCCTCTTACCACTCTTCTGTAGCCTTTTATAAAAAGTGATTCATCAGACCATAGAAACATTGTAGAATTATAAATATTTCTTTTGTAAACAAATGACCCAGACCTATTTTGAGCTCTATTTTCTGTCCTCATAGGGCCTGGTTTCTGTTAAAGTCAATGGAAGTTTTTCCCACTGGAGATTTTGCTCATGAAAGCGGTTGAAGTCAATGAGATTTAAGTGTGTTCTTGAAATTAAGCATCTGCTTTCCTGCATGGCAGTGCATCCTGAGAGTGGGATTTGATCCATAGTAAAATTAAACATGAAATTCATGTGTTACAGTATTTTCCACTGCTATTGCTATGTCCGCCCTTGTTTTCTTTACAGCCTCTCAAATACATTTTTAATTATTCTGTAATGTAATCTGAGATACATAAAAAGATCTCTGTTGTACATGTTAGAAATTACGGAGTATCTCTCTTGATACCTCAGTTCTTGAATGTGCTGCAAATTTGCCAGGTGTCCTGGCCTCTGTGATCTCTTGTGGATGTCACCCAGAACTCTGAGCCGCTGTGTTACCACTCTGCCTCAGGAAGAGTGAGCTTTGCTGCTGATAAACAATGTGTCAGCTCCCTGATGCACCAGCTTGTCCACCCTGCCAGCAAACTCTTCAGGACTCCACCAATCCAAATCTTGCCTTGCAGGGAGCAATCTGTTATCCCTTCAATTCCAGAGTTTTCCCCACTGATGGCTTTCTGCAGTGTCCAGTTCCTTTCACTGGACACTCACAGAAGTTAGGTTATCTGAAGACCCACACTTCCCTTGACTATAACTGAACTGAGATGGTTTGTAATAAACCAAGAAAAAGTTTGTTAACAAAGAACATAGGCTTAAGTGATTTCAAGGAAGAGTGGAAAAGAGATGAAAGGTTGCAAACAAAACACGCTTTCTAGAGACTAAAACTTCAGCAAATTACAATCTTTGTCTTAGTCGCTTTCTCATCAATAGTTCGCAGAGCCTTCGGCCCCCTTGGCTGAAAGCCCATTGTCTCTGTTTCAGGAGCCAGGAAGGCTTCCTAGGGTACAATCTCCGTCCCCCATTGTGATCATGAAGTGGTCATCTCTCCCACTTGCTAGTCTGCTTGCTTTGTTTACCTTATCTGTAAATGTGCTTCCATTGTTTCTGACCTCACCTTGCTCCGTTTACATTGAAGAGACCATAAAGCAGGCGAAACAGCTTTCCTTTGCCTAGAACAGGCTGGGCTTATCCACATTTTAGGAACGTATTTCTAGCACACATCTAGTATTCTTTGTATACCACCCATACATATATATGCGATGATATTAATGACCAGCATGTTACCAGTGTGCATAGGATACCTTTCTGGGACACCTTTTAGTTACAGATTCTAACAGTGAGTTGGAGCAATGAATGAGTTATGGTATGGTGTGCCCTCTGCCGGTTGTCACTGAGGGGCTCCCTGGGTCACAGCCCATCAATGAGTCTGATTCTTCCTGTTTATACGTATTTTAATTTTCAAGAATACAGATGGTCTCTCTGCTAAGCAGACTAGGGTAATGGTTTAACGGCAAACAAAACAAAAGTTGAAGATTTCCATTTCCTCAATATGCAAGTGCCTTTAAAAGTCTCCATGCATATCCTGAATGTTGATGCTCAGATCAACACTCAGCATCTAAGTATTCATTTTCCATGACTACATGTGGAGTGGAGTGGCGTGTTTAAATGAGGGATCGCTCAGTTAAGGTCCCTATGCTTCTCATCCTGCAACTTGTGTGCCGGCTGACTGCTGGACTCCTCTGAGCTTACTGGAAGCTCCGCACAGGAGCAGTAGTCTAACCACACTTAAGAAGTTGCCGGCATGGGGCCTGTGTTTGTAAATTAGACCCAAAATATAAATTATGACAGATGCAGATTAAGATAGGTGCACTTGCTTCATTAGTACTATTGACTTTTACCAAATTCGCCTACAGGGATAAGGAAAAGGTGGGGGGAGAATGGCAGAGAGAAAGAAGGGAAACAATAATGGAAAAAAGAAAAGAACTCAATAAATAGACCCCGCGGGCTTTCATATTTGTCTTCGTCACTTTGCAAATGTTGACAATTTGGCTCTCATCATGAGTGACTGCTAATTATGATGATAGCATCCTGATCATGATTTTGGGGGCTAATAACTTTTCAGTGATCACATGGAGAACTGAACAGGGTTCTGGGACTTCTGTGCAGAGTGACACCTCAACACCTAGAAAGGTGAACAAGGGCACTGAATGTAAAACGATGTAAAACGATATAAATCTTAATACTTACTCTGCTTTTGTTAGCTCAGAGTCTCCACAGTAGCCTATTTAAATCTTTAAAGTACTCTACCTGATGTCTCTATTAGTGAAAATTAATTAGAACTCTGGACTCCCAAATGAGAAGCTTTTGAGAAACCTTAGATGAACATTTTTGCTGTCATCTCTGACCTCCTATGCTTTGACAAGTCCTGTTGTTCTACAGGTCGATGTTGGTTGGATGCTCTGGAACTTGCCCTGCGTTGCTCCAGTCTCTTCCGACTCAGCACCTCCAAACAGGGGAAGGATGGAGACCTGAACTGCTCTTCTGATTCTTCACATGCTGGGCTGTATAACCTGTTGCACACAGCCACCATCTCTGACCAGGAGCTCTTCCAGTAAGACTATGCTTTCAGCTATTGTACATGTAAAGGTGTCGGTTGGTTTGTATACTTGACTCATTTTAACCATATTATTTTTTCAGAATACACACTAGCCACCACAGGCTTGGTGAGGGGCTATAGACTAACCTGTCTCAAGGTCTGTCTCTGTCTGGGTTCTTATACCACACCCATCACTAACATCTGGGTGTCTTTTGCGGGGGATGGGGAATAGCTCTCTGTTGGGTGCTGTCCTATAGCCGACAGACTATGAACAGTTTGATTAGAGTTCCAGTTGTGTGAATGTGCATAACAAAGGACCCATATTGCCTTAGTTGGGCCAAACGTCTGTTGAAGCTGATGGCGGGTAGGGGTGGGGATAACCTATGTAAAGCGTATCAGTCTACCAGTGAGTTCAGCCAACAAATGGAGTATGCTAACTGGACATACCCGCTCTAGCATCTGGCACCAATTGGTAGATATGGCCATGAGTCTGTTTTTTTTTTGTTTTTTTTTATTTTATTATAGTGATGTTCTCTCTGTGCTAATAGTAGTACTGTGTTATAGTCAGGAGAGCGCACATGCTGCATGGCTATAGTTTCGTAACTGCTGTCTCCACTGAGTTGGTGAGTTCGTGGTTTCCTGCCTGTTCCCCAGCTGCATCATAAGATTAAAATTTTCATTAAAAAAGTCACTGCCACCATCTTGCTATCCACACTCCTAATATTATAGCAGCATCTCCTAGCACTTCACTCTAAAGACTGTTGGAGTAAACACAAGGGTTTTCTCTGCACCTTACAGCTAGATAGGTTGCCTTAAAAATCTTTCTGGTCTAGAGGATAGGACACTGAACATAAAGACAGCCTGGTTCTGTCTCTGAGTTGTGTGACCTTGGGCAAGTCATTTTGCCTTCCTGTGAGTCTGTCTTGTCCCGACCCTTTGTCTCTCTCTTCCATTAAGACTGTAAGCTTTTGGGGGCAGGGATTGTCTTTTGCTATGTGTACATGCAGCAACTAGCACAGTGTTGGCCTGTAGACAATACCACACTGTGAATATAAGAATATTATAACAATAGGAGAATCCAGGTCCTTTTCAGAATGTGGAAGCATCTTTGCTAATCACAAGGCAGGACACAGACTTGTCAGAAGCTCGGTGACCCAAAGCAGCAATGTATGTGCAGTTCCCTTGTTTTGCAGGGCTGTTGTATTTTCAGCACTTTATACTTGCCATTATTCTTCAGTGCTGAGCAGAACTTTCTTTGATACCCAGCTATAATTTGCACCATAAACAATGATCCGAGTGTCCTTTTTTTTTTCTTTTCTTTTCTTTAGTTCCCCAAGGTATAACATGGCGTGAGACAGAGCAGCAGGAAATCAGATGTATTACTAGGCCTTGCAGATTTAATTGTGTTTGTATGTGTTTATCTTATGGGTCTGTCCTTTGATGTTGATGTCTCAGATCTCCTACTCTCTTCTTAAGAATAAGTATACCAATAATAATGCCTGCACTGACAGCCTTTTAGTTGGTAGTGAACCAATGAGTGTTGTGTAGCTAGCCTTTAAATGGGGATTGGTTGACTGTAAGGTTCTAAGTAAAAAGAAACACTGAGTTATATGTTGTGGTAGAGAGTTTGTGCCTTTCTTCAGTTATGTGCATATGCCAATCCTGTGTAAGACTGTAAAATCAGATACTGTGTGCTGGTAATGGAAGTGCTATTGGCGTTTACTGCAGTTTTGTCTGAGGGTGTGTTTGTGCTTTTTTGTTCATATAATACTAGTCCTTAGGGGCTTCAACCAGGGTTTGGGTCCCATTGTGCTAGGTGCTGTACAGATGAGTAAAAGAGACTGGCCCCACCCTGGATAGTTCACAGTCCATATGCCACCCCTTCTCTTGAGGGGCACCATTATGATGTCATGCCACAAATAAATCCACTACTGTGTCTGTGGATCAGAAAGGAAAATGGTGCCTTGGGAATGTGCATTCAGACCCACAGCTGCAGTTAATAGAAAGTATAGGGTAAAGTAGAGAATGCATTAAGCTTCTAACTCAAACATAAATCGTGCATGTACAACAGCTACTCTGTTCTCTGCTCACTGGTTGAATTTTAAGGGCCCTACTTGGGCCTCCTGAACTTAGCAGCTTCCCATAGGGCCAGAATTTCAAAAGAGCTCAGCCCCTTGGCTATACTTCTGGGTGCTAACCCTCTTCAGAGCCTGGCGTGCAGTGTAGATCGCTCTCCGTTCTGGTGTGTTGTGTGGCTCTACCACGGGATTCAGTTTTTCTCAAATTTTTTGAGGCTTGGAGAATTTGGCAGCTACGTAACAAGAGTACAAATCCCCCAAAGCAGCAGCAGCGGTGCAAAATGGGGTGGGGAGTAAGTGGAAAACCAGCTATCCAAGTGTTGAGGAGATTCTTGGTTTGCCACTCACAGGGACTCATTCATTCTAATTAAATGTCTTCCCTTCAGGGAATCCTGCCCAATTAAGTTGGCATGCTGTTATTAGGGGACCAGTTAATTACATTTAACTGTATCTTCAGATTAGTCAAACTACTCTGCCAAAAAATAAAATGGAGACAGATGTTCTATATTGGTGGGGTGGGGGGGCGCTGCCGCTCCCCCTGGGGGAAAAATCTTCTCTTGAGCCAATACTGTAATTTTCCCCT
Organism: Chelonia mydas; assembly: GCF_015237465.2. Lineage (NCBI taxonomy): Eukaryota > Metazoa > Chordata > Testudines > Cheloniidae > Chelonia > Chelonia mydas. Next base: position 29,825,923 of record NC_051246.2, on the reverse strand, counting down.
CGCTATTTCTGTTCCTGTATTGGTGGGAAAAAGAGAGGAGACAACAATAGCAAAAATCAATCTATTTAATAATGGAAAAGAGGGTGAACTTTCAAAGCACCTTGCAGGGTCGCAGCCTCTCGACTTCCCTAGAAATAAATGGGAAATTGGTGGCTAAAACACTGCACAAATCCGTCTTGATGTTAATTAAGCATGAGGCTTTAAGGGGAATAGAGACTTCTGTTTTTATGCGTAAGCCTGTCTTTGTTTGTTGTTGCTTCCCCCACCCCCATTTGTGTGCCTTCTCTAACTGTGGTCTGTCCTGTTTGACACCTTGATGGTAAGTTTGCTGGGATAAGCACTGCTTTCGTTATGTACAATGGTGCTTTGACCCTTGTTTGGGGTTCCCAGGTGCTGCCATAGTAGAAATCCTGAACAATATCATGCTGCTCTGATGCACATACTGCCTTTTCATACAGTGCACATGGATGGAGGGCAGTAACATAGCCCTGAAACAAAGGGTTTACTCTTGTTTGAGTGAGCGAAGGTCTTCTGCTGCTTTTAAACACTGTTATTACAGCTCTGCATTTGGGATTTGACCCAAAGCCCATTAAAGCCAATTGGGGCCTTTCCATTGATTTCAAAGGATTTTGAATCAGGCCCATAATTTGGCTTTTGTTTTTAATGTATGTATTTACTGATTTTTTTTTTAAATTTTTATTTTTATGATCCTGTTTGAAATGGCGTCGCTCCATTTCATTCTCCCCATCTGTCAAGTTTGATATTCATACTGAATAGCATGTGTCTTCCTTTGTGCTCCCTAGAGTAGTGCTATAGCTCTGAGTATATTGAGGTTTGGCGTGTAGAAGGCTGATGTGGTAATTACTGCACAGAGTTGTTAATTGGGGAATTTTAGATGAATTAACTCCCTCCTGTTCCACTGCTCTGGAATAACTGAAATTCCAGAAAAGTGTCTTTGCAGAAGGATTTTTTTGGTTAGGAAAGAGCAGAAGTACAAAAGGAGTAAGATGTGCCCCAGCAGAAAGTTTAAATCATCTCACAAATTAAAGGAAGATCATAATTAACAGAAGTTGGGCTTTTTACAAATGCTGTTTATTTAAGCATGTGCTATTTCTCAAACATTGACACTAGCCCATATTGTGAACCTTTCTCTCAAGTACACACATCCCAAGGAGAAGATTTTCACAAGGGAAGGGAGCATAACCACCATATGCAGAACAATGACAAATTGTGTTGATTGTTGACCCCAAAGAAAATAAATCAAGCCTGAATTGTCAGCAACAAACAAACGATCTGCCAAACCAGCAAGTATCTGCACTGTGAGATAATGGGATAATCTCTTGCCTCCTTTCTCTCCCACATCTCTCACCATCCCCTGCCTTCCCCCCCCCGCACCCCACTTCTTTTATGGTCTTAAATTCACATATACACTAAACTCAACTTCAGATTAACTTTTCAGTCATCATGCCTGGTAGTCATTGTCTGAAACAAAACACAGAGGCCTGATCCTGGCACTGAAGTCGTTGGAGCTGCATAGTTTATAATATCAGAGCATCGGTGCTGGAATGTAATAGCCATTAATCCTCTGGCCCTAAGTCTATAATCATAATGATTATTGCGAAAAACTATCATTTAAATATAGAGATTAGAAAAACAGCTCCCACGTGTATAAGACGCTACTCGCCAGACTGTCAAAAGAGCACAACGGACTGAGTACTGGGCTATTCTAGAAATCTGACCAGCGGTGTTGCCATGGAGACTGTTGGGTGCTGAGCACTTTTTGAACACCTGGCCCTTATATGGGAGCCTAAATGGGCACTGACAATCTGACACCAATTCGAGAGAGAGAGAACACGAATGCAAGCTCACAACAACCACAAGCGAGTTCTCAAAGTAATATAGAATCAAAATATCAATGTCTCCAAAGAGAGCTGGTGGGGAAACCCATCGTGGAGCCATTTAAAACTAGACAAAGCATTCTCATGTACTTAAGAGAGATCCTGCTTTGGCTGGGAGACGGACTAGGTGTCCTAATGAGTTTCTTCGATCTCCATTTTCTTTGATTCTCTGAAATACGTTGGTAATGCAGAAAATCTTTTGTTACTGTAAGTGAGCGCCTCATGTATTTAAATTATGCATAGAGCTTGTGTGCCTCTTAGGATTCGCAAGATGAAACCTAATAAGCTTTGTCTATGCTAGTAAAATTGCATAGTTCAAGAGAGCATGATTTCTACTGTCAATATCACCTACTGATTAAAATTAGGACAGTCATTGATATTGCACACTGGGATAATTCCCAAGGATATAAAACAAGACACTGCATGGAGGCTTCATAGGAGTCTGTGACATTCCAGAGTGCAATCCAGGCTAGTGAGGGACTCTGTCACCCCTGCTCTGCAACCTTGGTGCCTTACAATGCCTTACAGCAGTAGCTCCGTCCTGGGCCTGCTCACAAACAGCCTTCCAGCATGGAAGCCACACCCTGAGTGTCTGTGTGTAACTGCAGGCTGCCAGCCACACTTCGCTTACAATCTGGCTTTTACCAACCTGGGTTACTCCTGTAGGGTGACCTGACATGCTCCCAGTCCCAGATTTCCCCCCATCTCCCCCAGTGTGTGTTCTGTACTGGCTAGCCCTCTCCTGGACAATCCAGAGATATTAGGTCCATTGTCCTTTTAAGGGAACAATACACAGCTTGCCACCTTAAATGGAATTACCCAGACAATTTAACTTGACTAACCCAGTGTGTTTTCAATTAAAGAATAAAACAAGTTTATTTCACTACAAAGAGAGGTTTTAAGTGAGTACAAACAACGATGAATAAAAGTTAGAAATGGTTACAAGAAAAATCAATATAAAACGCTTCCTAGTGCCTAACTTAACAAACTATACTTCATTCAACGTACAGTCCTTACCACATTCTTCCAACAGCATAACCGATCAACCTTTTCGGGTCAGGACCCAAAGTCCAGCGGCCATATCTTTTGCCCTCTTAAATGCAAAGAGGGAGATGGACAGGGCAAGAGATAACATGGGGTGTTTGGCCCTCACTTCTATACTTCAGTCCCCCTCATAAAGTTATTTTCAGTCGAGAGCAAGTAGATATCTGTTGAGGGAAGATGCTTCATGTTGTTTTCTTGCTGAGATGTAGATTTTCTTTGTCTCCTCTCTTTTCTCTCTTGCTGTCTGAAGACTCTGTTTACAGTTTATATGCAAATTGAGGTAACCACAAACATTCTTTTGTTTAAGACCTGCTTGACACTTGTGTCCAATTGGGGCTTGAGATTGAGCAGGTCCCTTTAACTATGTGAGTTTGATCATGTACCTTTAACATTATATAGGGTGGATTTTATAACTTTTCACACAATGTTGCTACATACATGTCACCGATATTATTGATCAGTGACTTACTAGTTTTCAAATGATACTTCACAAGGCATATTTTTTACAAAGATTATTACAAGGGTATGTAGGGTGTGGATGCAGGGGTGCATTTGGTCACAGAGACATGGGCCATATCACAATAAAACAGTTCCATGGGGGAGTCTTGTATTGGCACTCTAAATTGCACAGAGACCCAGAGTATGACTCTGAGCTGGAAGGAACATAGATACATCTGTGTTGCTACAGATGACTTGCCATCTTATAACCCATTGAAGGGGTGGGGGGAAACATTGGGTTCATGAACAGAAAAGAAAACTCTGTGAGATTTGGTAGGATTGCCTTAATTGACTGAGTGGTAGGCCCCTTCCTTGCCATATTTTCAATTAACTAAACTTAAAGTAATAGTGTTTCTTATCTATGAGAAACTAAGTATTAATATGGAAAATAACTGAGCACTAGGCACTAAGTTTTACTGTGAAACATAGGAACTGCCACTCTGGGTCAGACCAGTGGCCCGTCTAGTCTAATATCCTGTCTGACATTGACCAGGACTAGCTTCTTCAAAGGAAGGTGCAAGAAACCCTGCAGTTGGCAATTCATAGGATAACCTGCCCCAAAGAACTTCCTCCTAACCCTCTTTATTTGGAGGTTGGATTATGCCCTGAAGTATGAAGGCTTATATCCTTTCCAACTCATAGTAGTAAACAAAAAACAGAACTCTAGATATTCTTTTCCACATAAATGTCTAATCCTTGTTCTGAATGCTGCTAAGCTCTTGGAGTCGTCAATATCTGGTGGCAATGAGTTCCACAGGTTAATTGTGCATCATGGAAGGGGGGCAGTATTTCCTTTTATCAAAAGTAAATTTACCATTGAATGTTCCTTTGACCTTTATTGTTTTGACTAAGCATCTTCCTCTATTGAAATAGAGTTGTAGTGGTGGTGGTGATGACGATGAAAAAAATGTATTCCTTTATGCCGTCCTTTGCCTTTGCCACATGTTATGTGCTACTGGCTGGTTCTTATGCAGGCAAAAATCTCTCTTCTCTGAGACACCCTGCAGATCTCTGTCTGAAGAAGCAGTCACTGTTGCATACTTTGCATTCATTCTGTATGTTGAGTTTTGATTGAAGCCAATAGGAGTTTCTCATGGCGCAAATGCAGATATGCAATGGAGCTCCACAGTGTGGACTGAGAGGAGAATTGTGACCTAAATGTTTTACCGCTTCTATGGTATAGACCTAACCACTCAGCAAGCTGTTGTCCTTCACTCTTTTTGGTTGCAAGCCTTATTTTGAGTCCTGGGGGCTTTTTTCATATTGGCTAAAATGCTTTTCATAATCTGGCTTCATAAATCAAATTGAGCAATGTAACAAACCATGTATTTCAGTTTTAATGAATCAGCCCTGGAAAATCACCATGTGGAAAATGATGCTTTTTCGGACAAGTCTGAGAGAGACAACATAGAGGAGTCTGAGAATGAAACTCATGAGAACAGCCGGAAGACAAATGAAAGTGAGAGTGACCAGTCTGAAATCCACGGGGATATCTCCCAGGAAAGGAAAGGGACGACCTATATGGAGCAGATCTATGAGGAATTTGGGGAGGTAAAAAGCATTCTGAACTCTATCTATTCCACCGAAATGTCTCTGGGTTCATAGTGTTCATCTCTCCATTGTATTCAGCCTCCTGGATGCAGGACAGTCGAAAACTGCTCTGTGAGTTCAGATATTTTACAGGTAATGTTATCTGAAGATTTCTGCCAAATTTTGTTGAATTGTCCTTATTCAGTAATTGTGTGTTATGAACAGCAGCTCCCCTGTTGACCCTTGGCATGTTTCCAGGGTCAGTGAGCACTTCAACTGGGCATTGCATTAAGGAGCTATATAGCATTGCCACAGCTCATTACACTGCGGGAAGGGAGGTATCATTCCAGGCAGGGTCGTCCTTACCCATACGCAAAGCACGCGGCTGCGCAGGGCACCAGGAAATTTGGGGCACCAAATTTCCTGGTGCCCTGCACAGCTGGGTGCTGCTCCAGCCCCTGCTTCGGCTCTTCCCCAGACCCCTGCTCCCCCCCCCCCCCCAGCCCCCGCCCCCACTCCCCTGAAGATTGCAGCCAGGCCCGACCCTGCACTCACCTAGTGGTAAGTGGAGCGACCCAGCCCCAGCCTGCTCAGCTCCCCTGGCTCCCAGCCGCACTGCCGGCGAGTGTTGGGGGGCAGTTTCCCCACCCTCCCCCAAGCCTGGGAGCCAGGAGAGTAGAGCAGCCTGGGGCCCCAGGCCTCCGGGAGCGGGGGGAGCTGGCCCCAGGCCTCCGTGGGGGGGCTGCGTAGAGCACCAAAATAGCTAGGGACGGCCCTGATTCCAAGCCTATATCCTCACCAATTAGGATGCTTCAGTCCATTGCCTGCTGCAAGATATGGGACTTTCTTATTCATGTTACACAAAATGAACCTTTTGTGTGTCCTAATGAACATCTGAGCCACTTGGTCTCCTACGTGAAACTGCCATTGAGGAATCCATTTTTCAAACCGTTAAACATTAGAATGCATTCATGTCCAACATGAGGGCCTTTGTTGGCTTTATGTCACTGTGACTTCTTTGATGAAGATAATGTTAGAGCAGCTTGTGGAGTTGACAGCATTGGACGAGAGTCAGCTGGAGGAGGCTGGCAGCCAGAGGGGTTACTCTGGATTTACACCAGGAAAGCTGAGATCGGAATGTGGCCCACTGTTTAAACAATGAAATTAAATTCCTGTTGATGCATCACAGAGAAGCATTCTGCTCTAGAGATGTCTGCCCTGGGGATTTACTCTGATTTCAGCTATCACTGGCCAGACAGCACTGTAGCTGCAGCAGTCCAAACCTTTAACATAGATGGGGTAAATAGCTACAAGCCATGATGTGTACCAGTGCAGTTGGACCCTGGTTTCTTGCAAAGATAAGCTATGTACAGGTGCAAATAGTGGCATTACCTGTCTATATTAGTAGGTTGCATCAGTGCAGCTACACTGGTGGCCAGAACCATGACAAACTCCCAGTGTAGACAAGGCCTCTGTCTCATGGCTTGAGACCTCCCACCTGTGTTTATGGCTAAGGAGGCATGACTGGAAGAAAAAATAAATAAAAAGGTTGTTCAGGGGCAGCCATTCTTCTGCTTGGTCACTGCTCCTGCTGTGTCTTGCTCCCTTCAAATCCTAACGTACAGCAAGCAATTACAACACAAAGTATTATGACTCCAGAGTAAGAATATGCACAGGAACAAAGAGAAATTAACTCCGTCCATGGAAATTGGTATTTAGACCACTTCTAAAACGTGTCTGTGTCACATGGTAGACTGTCATGGAGGTGTTAGCAGGGTAGATAATTTGGCACTTCTTGAAGTGGATTTTTGACCCAGCTGACTGTAATTGCTCCATTCAGTGGTGGAGAGTACACCTGACTAAAGTATGTGGTGCCCTTTTTAATTCTAAATGAGTTTACCTAGGCTATAGGAAAAGCTCAGTGCAATGGAATAAACTTTGGTTGTATGGAGTGGCACCTTTCATGCTGAGTGTAGCCTAAAATGAGATAAATACTGGCAGCAGATTGTGCAGGCCAATTTGGCACCCAGTATGCCCTCAAATTGTTCATATACTGCTTTGATCATTGGGTGCTGTTTTTCATATTTCTGTTTAGAGAGAATGCTTGATCTTTTTTCCACCTAGACTTGCACCTGAGACAGGTGCAAGGGACCTAGGTGTAATATCTCAACTAGATGGTGCCACTGCCGAGTGAGGCACACCCCTCCCTTCAATACTACACTTCATTATCAGCACTGGGATGGGTCTGAGATATTGAGCTGCAGTAGCCAATTTACAATATAATCCTCCTTAAAATATATGCATGCTTTCTACCCTACGAAGGATAAACTTTTGATACTATGGCCCAAATTTTGTAGATTTTTTTTGGTGGTGGTGTTCTGCAGATTTTCAGCAAAGTTATGGAAGCTCAATTGAGGGGTATGTACATGCACTTCTACCTAACTTTCAGCTTTGCCTTAACTAAGCTTCCATATTTGTGCTAGAAATCTGCAGCACAAAACCCGTTGCAGGAATAAAATTCCTGCTTGCAGAATTTGTCCCATAATATCAAAAATTACACATCTTTACAAGATGGACTGACAGCAAAAAGAACTTCATTTGGAAAGCTTTAAGATAAGAAGTAGGAAAGCTTCTCTCCCCTACTCCCTCCCCTTCCCCTCATGACTCACTCTTAGGGTAAATCCTTGTATATCAAGTCCAATCTGGAATTAATTTGTATTGCCAAGATATACACACCTGAAAAGCTGGGTAAATAAGAAACAAGCTGACAGACTCGGAATTATCAAGTCCTAGCTAGCACTACTGTAATAAGTTCTCTAGTGGTTTCCATTTCTTCTCTAAGGCTTAAGTTGCGTGAGTCTCTGTCACCAGAAGGATGGTAACATAATAAAAAAAGGTTTCACTGTTCCTCATTCCCAAGTTTTCTAAAATACTACTTTTCCCTTTTTCCAAACCTTGCTCTAATGCAAGAAGTGAGGGAGCAGATTCTTGGCTGCTGGTGTATATTCGCTCTATTGACTTACACCACCTGAGAATCTGGCCATTGCAGGGTGTAAAAACACATTGCTCCCCAGAACTAAATTGCATTTTCAGAAATGGACCTATTTCACTCCCCTGTAGAAATCTTTTGCGTGAGCCACTAAAAGCAGCAGAAATCCTGATGAGATAAATAGACCATTATGTTCCCTTTCTTCATTTAACTCTAATGCCCAGGATGGCCTTCGTGTACTAGCTCTGATAACTAATAGCAATGTTGAACTTCACAGTATAACTTCTAATCCTGCTGCTTGAGGGGGCTGTGCATTCTGTTCAGTGATATCCATGTAATTCTGTTGAAATCAAGGGAAATACCGAAGTGTAACTGAAAGCAGTACGTGGTCCCTGACTTCTGCTGGTGAAAGGTGCTGGATTGAGAGTCCTGCAGGCTATAGTTCTTGATTAATTCCACATGACTGCCTCCACAAGGGCCACGGCAGTGCAAGCTGTGTCCCGCTTGCCCCACTAGTATGTTTTGACCGTGAAGGACCGCTTCCACTCTCCATTGTCTGTTCAGTCACTGGTCCCTCTGCTAAGTTTGTCAACAACATGGTGGGTTTTGCAGTCGTTTTATTTTCTGTCCAGAGTAAGAGTGAGAATACCACTCATTCTACACAACCCACTGTTACACACTGTAATGACTTTTGCTCCCTGTAGACCTAAGGCAGGTTTGAACTGTTTTCATAGAGGGTTTTACCATTCTCAATCCCCTTGGGCCATCCAGGCATATGTGCTTTGCTTTAACCGTTGCCTTCTGTGCTGACTTTTTCTCCTTTCATTTAGACGGGTGAATCCTCTCAAACAGAAACGGTCTCGGAAGAAAACAAGAGCTTGATGTGGATTCTGCTGAAGCAGCTGCGGCCTGGAATGGACTTGTCCCGAGTGGTTCTGCCCACCTTCATCCTGGAGCCACGTTCTTTCCTCAACAAACTCTCTGATTATTACTACCATGCTGACCTACTTTCCCAGTAAGCAGCACTTATGGCAGGCTTAGCAGGGATGTGTTTCCCAGCTGTGTGAACATGTGTGAGAGCATTAGTCTGTTTCTGGCTGGGCCATTTGTACGCTTGAGAAGTCCCCCAAATAATGCATGAGTCTCTAGTTTGATCTGTGTAGCTGTAAATTAGGTTAGGAATCAACATCAGTGACCTTTAAAAACAGACTGTTCCCAGTGGAAACCAGTGATGTGGGGGGAAGTAAGGAAAACGGGAAACTCTAGACAAAGCTTCCTATGCACCCTTCCCTCAAGTATGGGCTGGAATGGACAGAGGTTCTGTTATTTATTATAAGCCTGTTATAATAGTACTACTCCACCTTCTGGTGTACCTGTGGAAAGAGATTTTTGGACAAAGTTTACAGGAGAATATGTTTAAGCAAACCTGCCACCACCTGAAACCAATATAATTAGTGGCACTTGGAGATAAATAAGGGCTTTTCTTCTAACTCCATTGAACTGAGCAGTTTTTTGGAGTGCAGAGTGGAAAATAATAAATATTTTGCCTCTTGAATGGGCATGCTGGGTATGTTCTAACAAATTGAAATTATGCAATATTCATTCATAACATTACATGGATGTGTTTGTGCTTTATTATTATTTATTCTGTTGCCTTCAGCTTTTCTTAAAATCCCAGGGCATTTTCAAGCTTATTTGTCGAGATCCAGTTACATAGTTTGTAAGATGCAGCTTGCTAGGTGACTATGTTTACTCTGGCTCTTACTGATGGTTAGGTGAACCTCAGGAAGGTTGGAGGTTTTATTCAGATAAGCATCTTGAAGTCTGGATGTTACTTCTCAGTAGACTACCAGTTTTGTATCTGGTTGGAAATACACTGAGGACAGTTTCATCACATGATCACTTCCTGCTCCATCTAAAACTGGGAAGATTTAAAGTGGTCAGGCAAGTGCTAAATTTCTGATTCTCCCAAGAAGTTAAAGGTGTTGGTTGATTTTGAGTGATAGGACTGGACCAGTTACTATCTTATGACCTCTACACAATTTCGGATCAAGTGGCAACCCTAAAGCCAATTATTGCCCTAAAGATGAGATTATTGCTTTGGGATTTTTAGTGGGGCACATACCTGCTAGTCAATTCCAAGAAATCCCACAGTTTGTGTGTTTGATTTGCGTACACCACTAAGAAACCAATATCCACTGGGGGCCGGGGGGTGCTTTCCCCCTCAATAGAAGCAGCATAGTGTTTGTCAAGACATGTAGGGCCTGGTTCATCACTGCATTACTTCAGTTTTATGCTGGTGCAATGCTGAAAAATCAATAGCATTACACTGGAATTCAATTGGAGTCACACAGTGGTGAATCAGACATGTAAACGGTACAAAAAGCATTTTGAGTAAACGTCCTGTGTCCCTTCTCCCACAGAGCTGCACTCGAAGACGATCCATACAGTCGAATCAAGCAAGTGTTGAGATGGTATTTGTCAGGCTTTTATAAGAAGCCAAAGGTAAGACATTGCATAAACCTTGTAGATATAATAAACATTCAAACTTACTGCTTGTATAGTTTGGATTTATTTTCTTGCCTTTCTCTTGATCATTCATTTCTCCTTTTGTTGTTCTTACCATTTCACTTATTTAAAACCGAATTTACGGGGGATATGGGGAGCGGGGGGAGCAGGGAATAGCAGCAGGTTATCAGAAATGGGCTCAGCTCTCTTGCACTGGACAAAGGAAGCTAGGGCTGGTCGCGTGCCACAGAGAACACTATGTTTAATTGTTGGGGTCAACACTTCTTATGGTGCAATATCAGGAGTCTTTTTTTCTCTTCACAAGTGCTAACAACATATTGCTAGATCTCTGTATCTGAATGCACTTGCTGTGTGTAGTAATAACAGTGTAACTCTTTTCATCAGTAGATTTCAAGGTCCAAGTTAGTAGAGGCTATAGATCAGTCTGTGGCTCAGGTGGAAATGGTTAGACTAGACAGAGGGTGAGAATCAGACGCGCTGGGGTTCTGTCACTGACTCTGCCATTTGATTTGCTGTAGAACCGTGGGAAAGTCACTTGATTGCTCTATTTCTGTTTTTCCCCCATTTGTAAGATTGGATAATCAGTTTTCATTGGTAGTAACTTTTGGGTCCTGGGGCCATGTCCACACCAAGAACAACACAGCTCCCAGGCGTGCATTCTGTGCTGTAATATTCCCATAGCTCTGTGTGTGTGTGTGTGTGTGTGTGTGTGTGTGTGTAAGATTTGTGTCTTTTTATTTTATAGGGAATAAAAAAGCCATATAACCCCATTTTGGGAGAGACCTTTCGCTGCTGTTGGTTTCACCCACAGACAAACAGTCACACGTTTTACATCGCAGAACAGGTAAATAACTTTGTTTGCAATCCAGACTTTTGTAAGCACTAGAACTGTTTGAACCGATGGGTGAGCAACAGTGTTTCGTACTCCTTCTCTGAGACTGAGTCTTTTGCACAGGGATATAGAATAGGTTATGGCCATAAACTAGTCTTTTTTTTTTTTTCCCCCTCTCCAGATTTCCTTAGCTTGCCATTTGCTTCAACGTACACTTTAGAGATTTTTTCACAGCTAAAATCCTTCTGTGCTGCTTTCTAATATGATGAGTGGAACTGGAAAAAGAACAAGTTGTAACAGGGATCTATCTAGTTTGTGGCACCAGAGGCTCAGGAATGTAAGCCAGAGCCAGGCTGCTGCCATTCAAATAGTAGAGGCTCAACATGTAACACTGGCCTTTCAGGCTGTTTAATAAAGCCTCTTTTCCTGCCTGCCACATCACTCGCTTCTGACTAATGGAATACTATTCAAGTTAGTATGGTTTGCGTCTACACAGGGTATGAATCACATTGGATCAAATTCTGCATTGATTGACACCAGTCCAGCCCCACTGACATCAGCCGGTGTAAATGGGGGAATTAGCCCCTTATTCTTCATGGATGAAAGAGACGGTATGTGAGGGATTTAGCCCTTCATGACATAGGCTGCAAGGCTGATTTTTTTTTCTTCCCTTCGTCAAAGCTGCCAAAGGGTTTTGAATCCCCAGTTGAACTGGGCATGTAATTATTTTAATGATGGAGGAAGCTGAGAGTTTCACGGAGCTACCTTTTTTCCTTGTAGGTATCTCATCACCCACCAGTGTCAGCCTTTCACGTCAGTAACAGGAAGGATGGGTTCTGCATTACTGGCAGCATTCTCGCCAAGTCCAAGTTTTATGGTAAGATCTCAAACCTAAACACCCTTAAGGTTACATGCTGGTTTCTTTTGCTTCCTCTGATGGGCTTCTTACTCATGCCAGTGGACGGTGAAGATTAAGAGCAAAGAAAATGCCCAAATAAAGTCCATGTCAGCAGTATAGCCTAAAATGTCATTGGAGCTCCCACTGGATTTTCCAGTTACCTCCTCCAAGCAGGGCAAAATGGACACTTGCTGGGGAAACTGTCATCTACAAAAACAGCAATGCTCTATGGTGTCTCTTGGCAAAAATTCAAATAATTCAATTGTGTTGCCCACACGGAATGATAGGTAGAGGTCTAAATTCTGCTCTCATTTACACACGTGACAAGCCCATTTCTTTCAGTAAGGTTGTACAGGTCAGCGAGTACAGAACTTAGCCCACAACACAATTCTTCACAACTCAGATGATTCTTCACGATGAGATTGGCAGCGAGATCTCAGCTCAGATTTTTCACATCTGCATTTTTCAAATAGAGCTGTAGGACTGTAAGGGTCTGATTTCTCCAGAATTTAAGGTTCTTAGGGATTTGTGGGTGTTCAGTTGTGCACCTGCTTTACATGTGCAATTACCACGATTGTATTCACAAATCAGGCTTTTTACATATACCCATTAGTGCACACAAAATACCTGACTCGTGTGCACATGTAAATACACAACTGCCTCTGATCTCAACTTTCTAAGAATGGGGCCCTAAAGTTCCACAACAGACTCTGCAGATATGAATATGTAAAAGGACACTGCTACTTTGGGGCCTAAAGATAATGTAATTATTTAAACTAGTTTGTCATATGATACAACATCCATCAAGTAGTTTACACTGGCTGGAATTTGTGAGCAGTTACTGCTGTCCTTACAATGTTTATGGCATGCTTGTTCAGAATCATACATAATTAGAAGAACTTATATAATAAAGACTTTGGAAAAAATCCACTGAGCTCTAAATGACATAAGAACATAAGAATTGCCTTACCACATCAGACCAAGTCCAGTCTGCCAAGTCCAGTTTCCTCTCTCTGGCAGTAGCTAGTACCTGTTGCTTCAAAGGAAGGTGCAAGAATCCCTGTAGTGGAGTATTGTAAAATAACCTCCACACAAGATAGGTTTCCACTCCCATTAATTAGTGGCTGGTTTATGCCCTGAATCAATAGGGTTTATTTATTTCATTTAATTAGTGATCCTACATTAAATTGAAGTCTCATTTTTAAGAACTGGAAAATGCGTGAATTAGCTTAGACGTTTTTTTTACAAATATTCACATATGCTAATCTGTACTCCTATATCTATAGGTAACTCACTTTCTGCATTATTGGATGGGAAAGCCAAGCTTACATTTCTAAATAGGGGTGAAGACTACATCATTACGATGCCATATGCCCATTGTAAAGGTAGGATGTGAACTGAGTTCAAATATTATGTCTGAAGAAAGCAGGCAGAATAATATTATGGGATCCTAATGACTCTGGGTTCAGTTCTGCAGTAGTTCTGCTCTCTCATGTGTCTAACGTGAAGTCAGTGGACACTAAATGCATTGATAGTTACAACAGTCAAGCCCTGTACTGGTGATGGGATTACACAACACTCATTTGTTACAGAGGTATGGCAACTCTCACTGAAGTAATTTGACGTTGCTAAGCATGTCTAAGGGCAGAATTAGTCTGTTGCATGTTTCTATCAACACTATGCAGAAATTAGTAATCCAGAATATGTCATGTGCACTGTGGGTGAGGTGACAATGAACATTTTCTCTTTTTATGCTTCCTGGCTTTTGAGTATTTCTAACTGAAATTTTGATGTTAAAATACAAAGCTTAAATTAATGCCCTTCTCTGGCTTTTTAAGAATGACTTGGGGATTTTTTTTATTATTATTATTATTATTATTATTTTATTATTATTATTTAACTTATCTTATTTCACCCTGAATCCATTTTTGTGTAGGTAAATGTCTGTGAAATTGGAATTCCACAGTAAAATAGCAGCCCAGACCCACAGTGAGGTTACTATTCAATATTATGTGTAAATAGTATGGACCAAAATCTACTCTGTTTATACTGGTTCAAATATGCAGTAATGCCATTGTAGTCAGTGGAGCTACTGCTGACTCAACATTGTAGCTAAATACAGAATTTGTCCTAATAATGCTAAACCTGATATGTTGGTCTGCATGAGTAAAGCCAATTTTTCAGAAGCTCAGACCACTTTTTCTTTTCTTGGCCTGGAGACTAGCCTTCCGTGAAGATTAACCACCTGGACAACTTCAGCTTTTATAAATTATGCTGTTTTTGAGTTATGCATGCACAAAGTCTTTATCTTTTTACAGCACCAGCAGAAAAAGTACGCATTCCCCCGTCCCTCCACGCACATAGTGATGAGCATGCAAAAATATGGAATTCACATAACCTTAACTTGAGTGGTTTCAGAGGGGTAGCCGTGTTAGTCTGTATCAGTAAAAACAATGAGGAGTCCTTGTGGCACCTTAGAGACTAACACATTTATTTGGGCATAAGCTTTTGTGGGCTAAAACCCACTTCATCAGATGCATGGAGTGGAAAATACAGTAAGCAGGAATAAATATACAGCACATGAAAAGATGGGAGTTGCCTTACCAAGTGGGGGGTCAGTGCTAACGAGGCCAATTCAATTAGGGTGGATGTGGCCCATTCTCAGTAGTTGACAAGAAGGGGTGAATATCAACAGAGGGGAAATTATTTTTTGTAGTGACCCAGCCACTCCCTGTCTTTATTCAGGCCTAATTTGATGGTGTTGAGTGTTTGTCTACCAGAAGAGAATGCCCAGAATCCTTTTGTTAGAAGTCCTCCCCCTCCTATCCATTGCAACTCACAGGGCTTTTCACAGGAGCTCAGCTCCAGAATAGGCACTGAAATAAGTGGAGCTGCTGGGTGCTGAGCACTTCTGAAACTCTGTCCCCTCTCTGCCTTCAGGATCCTACAGCTAGTATCACTTGTGAGTGACTGATCTCTTTCTAAAGATAACATCTTGGAACCCCTCTGCAGGGTTTTGAGAGCATGTGGAGAAGCCGAACAGGAGTGGATGCTTTATGTTTAGGTTACATGGCCAATTTTAAAAAATCCCAGGCCTTTGCTGTAGAATTCATGCCTTTTTGACTAAACGTCATTGTGATGTCCACAATTCAAGAAGGTAAATTGGAGAGAGGGTCCAAAGAAGAGCCACGAGAAAGATTAAAGGATTAGAAAATATACTTCACAGTGCTAAACTCAAGGACCTCCATCTGTTTAGCTTAACAAAAAGAAGGGGAAGGGGTGACTTGATTGCTTTCTGTAAGCATCTACATGAGGAACAAATATTTAACAATGGGCTCTTCAGTCTAGCAGAGAAAGGTATATCATAATCCAATGGCCGGAAGGTGAAGCTAGACAAATTCAGACTGAAAATAAGGCATGTATTTTTTTTATGGTGAGAATAATTAACAATTGGAACAATTTACCAAAAGGTTGTGGTGAAATTCTCTATTAGTCACAATTTTACAGTCAGGCTTGGATGTTTTTCTAGAAGATCTGCTCTAGGAATTATTCGGGAGAAGTTCTGTGGCCTGTGTTATGGAGGGGTGAGACTAGATAAGCACACGGATCCCTTCTGGCCTTGGAATCTATGAATTTATAAGAATGTCTGAATTTAGAAACCAGCCCATTGCCTCTGCAAACATCACATCCTATTGTTTTGTTTTAGGAATTTTATACGGTACCATGACAATGGAGCTTGGAGGGAAAGTTACTATCGAATGTGAGAAAAGCAGCTACAGGGCAGAGCTGGAGTTCAAGCTCAAGGTAATCGACATAATGCCCTTGATCTGTCTCAGACCCTCCAGTTCTTTCTTATCAGTGCCAGACATCCGGGAATCACACAAAGAATCTTATAATGGGACTTCCCATTAGTGAGGGAGGAGGCATAGCCTTGTGATTTAAGGCACAGGGCCAGCAGTCAGCAGACCTGAGTTTTACATCCAACTCTGTCACTGATTTGCTGTGTGACCTGGGCCACGTTACTTCTGCACTGCAGCTGGGACTGTGCTTCCCAGCGCAGGTAGGCAGCTCAAGCAGAGCCTGCGCATCTAACGTGCAAACCGTAGCAGTGCCGTAGCAGCAGGATGGGTACTCAGGCAGTGAGCCCGAGCTGCTGCTCTGTGCTGCCACAGCTACGCGGCTGGTTTTAGCATGTTGGCTCAAGCAGAGCTAGTGCCTGGGTGTCTACCCATGTTGGGAAGCATACTCCCCGCTGAAGTACAGCCGTACCCTTAGGGCCAGATTTTCAGACCCTGGACTCTATTTTCGTGGGTGCAATTATTTGTGCTTTCAGTGTAGGTCACCTGTGAAGTCAAAGTTTGTGGCTTTCAGGCAACACTGGGGACTCTTGTAGGCATCCTAATAGAAGTGGGCATTCAGGAAGGATTAAAGGAGAGGGCAGTGGCCTGTCACTTTTCAGAGACGCTGAAATTGGTTTTTACAAAGCATCAGTTCATCTCCTATTCTGATGAGCAATCTCTGCCTAGCTGCAAACTAAATACAAAGGAGTAGAGTTGTGATGGCAACAGGCCTCACAAGGTAGGGTAGATCCCTTAGGGCAGAGCTGGTGCATTGTTACAGATTTCCGGTGAATGCTGAATCCTTTACAAATTCTCCCTGCGGGATTCTGCAGGGAAGGACAATGTTTTACTGTTTTCAACTTGTATTGGCAAAGCTACACAGTTCACTGTAGCTTCCTCAAATACCTTTTCAGCAGTGGGGCTGCCATTGGGTTTCAAACCAGTGGATTTTGCATCAGGCCCATGGAAAGACTGAAGTTAAGGGAAGTCTTTCCACTGACTTCAGTGGGCTTTGCATCAGGCCCTCTACATATCAAATTGAACTCCAAGTACCTGATATAACTTAATGCTTATGACCCTGAAATGTGTGTAGACCCTGCCTTTACTGGCTTAAAAATTGTCTGCCATGGCCCAAATCTGGTTTGGGGAGGTCACTGTAGCTTGCATGTCAGATATTTACATATACTATACTATGGCTATTTCTTAGAGCCTTAGCCACATTTGCAATAGACTTGTGAGCAATTGAAGATGTGATTCGTGGCCTTGTTAATTTGGATGCTTGCCTGTTCTCTGGTGGATCACATAGGTTTGTTCCTGCCATGCTAATTACCAAAGAATCCTTTTTCATGGATGGTGCAGTAATGAACGTTTTACAGTATAAAATAATCCTGTGCAGCTCCAACTTGCAAACAATGTTGAAAAGCAGCACTTAGAACTGATGAAGAAATATCATTGGGTGGTGGAAATGGAGCAGCTGGTCACTCTATTGCCTTCATTTCCTGTGTTAACCAGGTGCAACGTGAAAAGGAATTTTATATTGTTCTAAGGAATCTCTGGAAATACCCTTTTGCATTACCCACTTAAGCCTTGTCTACACTGAGGATTTGCACCCATTACATTGGTGGCCAGACACTGATATAGTTGCTCTGGTTCAAAACCCTGCTATAAACGGGGAAAACCACTGTTTGTATTGCTGCTGTTTACACCTGCTTGAAATGGGGCTTAAGCTGCACTATTGCAAACTTAATTCTGGAGGAGTTTACGCAGTCTGCACTAGGAGTTAGCACTGGTGGGTGAAGCTAGATCAGGGTCTAGACACCAATGGATGAAATTGAGGCAAATTCCCAGCATAGACATTGTTGGATGTTAATATATTTGAAAGTCTGTCCCTCTTCCCCTGTGTCTGCTACAGCGACTTCAGTATGAGAGGCAGATAGGATGGGGCACAGTGGTAAGGGGTATAAATGCCAGAATTCTTGTCTTTCCTCCCAGTGACACTGGAAATCTGACAAGTTTTCAGCTTTGTTCTTATGTACTGTTTTGTTTTTTGGCTCTCTTCCAGTTTTATCCAGATTGTATTTTTTTTTTCCTCTCAACAGCCCTTCTTTGGTGGCAGCACAAGCATTAATCAAATCTCTGGGAAGATTAAATCAGGAGAAGAAGTGTTAGCAAGCCTTGATGGACACTGGGTAACACATCTTAATCTGCACTGCTAACATTTAAAAAAAAAAAAAAAAACTCTGTGTGGTCGTGGGGAGGGAGGAGGATTACAGCTTGAAAACTTTAAGAGCATTTTGTTACTTTCTCATTGTTTGAAACAGAGCCTGGTTCCAAACTGACATCTCTGCCTTACCCCACATCATTCATAGTTAACAGCGGAGGATAGAGTTCAATGGGACATAAAACAGAGGTCCTGACTACCTCTGGTCTTTAAAGCTCTGGTAACCTCATCAGACTTAAGTGCAGGTGACTATAGTCTGAGTACCTGCACTTCTAGAAGCCCATTGGAGTTAACGGGAGTCTTTCCAATTACTTCAGTGATCTTTGCATCAGCCCACAGCAGATATTGATGGCAGCAGACAAGAGCTGGCAAATTGCCAGCCCTAAACTGATCAGGATTCTTGTCTGGCCTCCATTACCAGTGTCTCTGAATGCCTCACAATCTTTAATGCGTTTATCCTCACCACACCCCTCTGACGTAGGGCAGTGCTATTCTCCCCATGTCACAGATGGGGAACTGAGGGACAGAGAGACTGACTTGGCAAAGGTCATGCCATAGTCTATAGATGAATTGAACCCAGATCTCCAGAGACCTAGGCTAGCACCCCAACCTCTGGACCATCCTTCCCCTCAAATGCAATGTTAACCTGTATTTGAAATTTAGTCAGAATGTATTCACTCTTCACCATGGGGCAGGGTGTGTGTGTATGTTCCATTCCAACTCTAATCACCACTTTGTGCGTCTTTGCAATTTTGAGTAGTGCTGGATTATAGATTACATTGGCCATGCTGTTTTCTGTGAATCAGTTGATTATATTACATACAAGAGTCATGCTGTCCTAGAGTCTAATGCCATCCATTTGCGTGCCGCTCGGTTTCCTGCATTTGTAATTGGGTTTCATCAACCCTGAAACAATTTGTTCCTCCCTTGCCTTTTGCTAGGAACAATTTGCACAATGTGTTATGTAAACTCCATGGCTTCAAGAGAGCAAATCTGTAAGATGCTCTTTGGTTTTGGTGCTGTGTGTGTTGGGGTGGCACAGGGGGAGGAGATGTTATTGTTCAGGAAATAAGAATATCAGCCTATTCTCTGAGCTCTGCCTGCTTTGCTCCAGCATCATGCAAAATCTCTCTCTTGTCCATCCACCTCCATAATTTAAAGGAGCCACTGATGATTTCATGCTTTGGGAGCACAATCCCCAGAAGACAAGGAGAAGAGTTGGTTCTTGGTCAAGAAGCAAATTCCAAAGCTTCCCTAGGCTCTGGGCTATGATGTACACATGGAAGCTGTCAGCACCTGCCACTTGTTATAAGATATGCACCTGGTTTTTTTAATGGGCTTGTAAATACAGATTTTATAAACCTGCCATTCAGACTATTAGCACCTGCCTCCTCCAAGCTCCACAGCTGGAGAGTATCTTGGGGATCTGTTATCCTGACTTGGAACCAACTCCTCTGTTCTTCCCCGACCAGGGGATTGGCTCCCAGACTGAGATCTTGTCTCACCTGAGAAGGGCTGTGGAAGGGATTAAGGTTCTGGAAGGAATCTGCAGGTGGGGAGGAGGCTGGGGGACTTTGTGTGGGATGAAAGAGGAGCTGTAAGTGACAGAAAGTGGCTGGGAGCTTTGCATAAAGTGGGAATGAAGCTGAGCCTAAGAAGCAAGTTATAGGTGTACCAAGGTCCATTGCGTAGGAAGGAAAGCAGCTGGGAGGCAGGTGGGTAGACAGTGATGGGTGAAATAACTATCCGTGATCTAAACATGGCATGGACAATACTCACACCATGTTCAGATGGCTGAATGGCATCAACCTTCATGCTGTTCAGCAAATGCGATAATATATAACTCACTCCAGCCTCGTGGATGTCATGCTGTTCGCTATATGCTGTGTAAATTACCAGTCTGGCTCATTTTGTTTGGGGTGTTGCTTCGTCTGTAGGCAGGCCTACGACTCACTTAGTTAGGCAGAGACTCTAAGACATCACCTGATCAGTCTGTAAGCGGTGGAGCTCTATTAGTAGTTAGTTGCCAAATAAATTGACAAGGAATGTGGATGAAAGGCTGGTGGTGGTATCTGAAGAACGGAGTCTCCCTTTCACATGGTACATTTCCCGTTTCTGTTAACATTGCACTGTGAGGTTTTGTAGTCTCTGCTGTGCAATTTTCCTTTGGTTTCAGCAGTGATGATAGGGAGAAAGGGTTGGTAAAGAAGGAGAGGAGGTTGCCTGATGTTGAGCTTTGGTTCCTGTATTTGTGTTCAGATACTAAACTGAGGGGGGCCCTGTTAGCACCTATATAAATGGTCTTGTGGGGATGAACATGTGGTCAGCAGGGATGAATGGGGTTCATTCTCTTTTGCCCTCTGATAACTTGGCCAGTGTTTCTTACTTTCAGTAAACTCCCTGCTCCAATTGGATAGTTTTCAGAAAACATTTAGTGAACCTGTCTGGAGATGGGGGAAGGGGGGGTACTGACCTTCGACCTAAGTGCCACTCCCCAGCCTGGCACCAACCTTCTGCCAGTGTTCCTCAGGATTATTTGCCTGTGTGTTCCTGCAGTCACTAAACCTTGCCTTTCATTTTCCCTCTCAGGATGGGGAAGTGTACATAAATGACCTGAAAAATGGGAACACTGAAATATTCTGGAACCCAACCAGTGAGGTGCGGCGGCAAAGACTGAAACGCCACATTGTGCTATTTGAAGAGCAAACAGACTCTGAATCAGAGAGGTGGGTAGGTTGCTGGAAACCAGCCTGCTGAGCTTCCCGCTGGTCTTCATACAGTTGGAACTAAATACGAGGGCCCTGAGACTCCAGCAAGATGCTGGAAGGATTATGGCCTTGCTTAACCTGGGCATATTTCCCTGCTTTATGTTGTTTTTTGTTCCTTGTGTATTAGCGATGATGTAATATTTCCAAGGAGTATTAATGATAGCATGACCAAGTCCTAGGTTTCAGAAATGGTAGAGGCCACTCTTTTTTGTCAAGTAAAATAAGATCATTTTTCAGGACTCCAGAGACCATGAAAAGAAATCTCTGTTATAACCTGAACTGAATACCAGGGGATATGATAGATTCTTCACCTGGAGTTCTTTAAGTCAAGTTTGGATATCTTTTTTTTAAAAGAAGTTCTCTGCTTCAATCATAAATTGTTAGACTAGAGACAGGAATCGCTGTCCTCCTGCATAGAATTTTACACAGACTGCTTGATCACAATGGCCCCTTCTGGCTTTGAAAAATCTAAGAGACTTTAGATGTGTAAGCCCCCAAATCATCAATTGACCTCCACCAATGCAGACACCATTTTTACATATAAAACCCAGCATTTAACACGCTGATCAGGAAACTGCCTACCTGAATCACACACGCAAATATACCTCTGCGTACATAAATGCAGGGGCAGCGTGGAAATGAATTCCCCTGCACACTTTGCAGGCACGTCAGGAAATGCCATCTGAACTTCTAGGCCTCCATTGCAATGGAATATCTGTGAAATGAAAGTACTGTACCAATAAGGTCCACATGCAGTGCTCTAAATACTGAATAAATAAAGCTGACTTCAAAAGAACATAGACTGTTTAAAAAAATCATTGTGAAAGATAATTCGCCTGCACCCCAAAACAAAGAAAATCTCTCCAAATTTGGGGCAAATAGTTTGTAGTTTTTATTTACCAGGGTATCACCAAAGCTGCCTAGCTGGCCGACCCCCTTCAGCATGCCAAAATCTAATATGTGCAACCTGTTGTATTTGGGGGGCAGAGGGAAATGGCTGTTATGGTGGTGGCTGCGTGAATGAATTGCAGTCTAATACTGAATCAGCTATTCATCTCACAGCCCTGAATATCACCTGCCCATGGGTAAGCTTTGCAGTCTGTGACGCGTATGCTGTTGTGCAGCAGAGCATGGAAAGCCTCAGGTTGTGTAGAATCTGCAGCTCTCTGAGGGGATGGAGAAAACTGGCCTTGTCACAAAATTTGTTTTTCCTGCAGCTTCTGAGCCTCAGAATAAAGGCTTGAAGACCCAGATTTTTAAAGCTGTTTAGATGCTGCCATGACAGTCAACTCCCAGGAGCCTAAATCTCTTCCTAAAATGAAGTCAGGCAATGCTGAGCACACTGGTGCCTAAACAGCTTTAAAAATCTGGGCCTAACTCTTCACTACATTGATGTGTGGTGCAGTTACACCAGTAATACGCTAGTATAACAGAGTGGAGACCAAGGTCCAAAAACTAATTTTTGCAAGACATCAAGAGGCTGAGACTATTGGACACAGGCTCACACCTATTACTATTCATATTATAGTGCTGCCTAGAGGCCCCATTGTCCTGTACAATTGCACTATACAAATGCAGAGTGTGAGAGAGTCTCTGCACCAAAGGTGCACAGAGGTGAACTGATTTGCCCAAGGTTGCACAGCAGATTAGTGGCCAAACCGGGAATGGAACCCTGGTCTTCTAGCTCGCAGGACAGTACTGTACCCACTGGACTCCACTGCCTTCCTTTGCCTGTACTGTTATCTACAGTGACTGCAATAGGCTCCCTAACAAGAAAAAACAAGGTAGAGGGTACCGCTGTTCACCTCTCCACTGATGTGATTCCCTGCCCTTTGTGCTTTAAACTTGCTTCTTATTGCTGTCTCTTTGTCTGGTTCAGATCTAATCCTGGAAGTACTTCTCTCTGAGGTCTGAAGAATGGGCAGTTTTCCCTGTAAAAGGTTCTAAAAAGCTGGAGGCCATTTCCTTTTCTCACAGACTTATTGGAACAAGGGTAATGGTGGCATTGTTCTAAAAATGCCATCTTCCCATCTCAGCTGCTGGGAGTCCTAGGATACAGGGAGGCTTTGATCTGTAACTCAGCAAGAGCAATGCACCTTGTGCTTCTAGTTACTCTAAGGAACACATATATGTTCACTGGAAAACTTGCTATGCAAATCTTCTGTACAAATGAGCAGACCACCCCAGCACCTCTTTTTGGCCAGTGTCAAACAGAAATCTAGAACGCAGAGGGTGAAACCAAGGGCTGAGTTGCCACTGGCCGGCAGAATGGTCCCATGGATGAAACACTAGGTTGGGACATTGGAGTCCTGGATTCATTTCCTGGCTCTGCTACTGACCTGCTGGGTGACTTTGGGCAGGTCACTTCCCCTCTCTGTGCCTCCAGCCCTTTGTCTTGTCTATGTAGATCACGAGCTCTGTGGGGCAGGTAGTGTCTCTTCCTAAATGTTATCTACAGCACTTAGCTCACTGAGGACCCAAACAAAGCCACTGATCCACCAAAACCTTGAGGACCTCCGAGAGTGTTTGTTCTCAGTTCAGCTAATCTGGTGCAAACCCACCAATCCCCTAGGTAGGCCCTTGTAGTTGAGCTGCTTCTAGCAGACAGACAACTGGCAGCTTTCAGCTGTGTGCTGCTCTGTCTCTGCTGAATCCTGGGTGCTCTAATCATAGGATTCAGATTCCAAGAGTTCTGCCGTATCTTCCCCATCCCGTCCACAGAATACTAAATATGCTCACATCTTCCTCATGATTGCCTGAAAGCCCTGCTTGCACTCAGTACAGCACATGAACTGCACATCAAGGAGCAAATAAAAAAAGCTAACACTCTGCACATCTGTCTAGTCTAGGTGTTTGGAATATGCCATCACCTGTGTACCTGAGGACAGTTTTAGAACACAGATGCCGTATCATTTGAGGGTTTTGGAGTGCTTTACAAACATAAATTAAAGAACACCCTCAGTTTAAAATAGACTCATCTCAGATAATGAGGCCATTTCTATACTAGAAAGTTTGGTGACAGAACTTTTGCTAGCTTACAGCTACCACTGTTGCTAAAATGATGGAGCACCTGCACACTTGGCTGCTTTTGCTGGTGTTGTATGTCCTCGTGGCAAGAGCTTGTGTTGACAAAAACCACACAGAACAATGAGTAGCTTCGGATATTGCACCTGCCCTGGAAGTCTCTAGGCCAATTATTGTGCTTGTAGAATCACCTTCCTGCATGTGTGTAGGTTTTTTAAAAAACAAAAACAAAAACTTTCCCCTGTTGCTATGTGAAAGACCCACATACAGAGGAAACAGTAAAAATCTAATCACTAGATTATTCCCTGCTGTTTTTGGATGGCTATCCGTCTCACCAATGTTTTCAAGTCTTATTCAGCCCTTTACTAATGTTTGTTTAAAGCTTAGAGTGCAACAGAATTATTTATTAGATTCCAGTGGAGAGGGAGGCACAATTTGACTTGTGTTTCCAAGGTGAAGGGAATAATATGGGGGTGGGGGGAGTGTCAATAAAATATCAAGGGCCTAATCTTACAAGTTAGAAGCCTTCTGCACAGGAAAATATATGCATGCAATTGGACGCCTACATTTGTGCCTTCAGTTTATGGTGTTTGCAAGTGCAAATCAGCAAATTACATATTTAATTGGTTATTTAGCCCATCTAAATAGACATTTTCATGTGCAAATATCCAATTTGCATATACAGCTGCAGTCCTTTCATGTGCATTTTTTCCCACATAAACTCCTAGAATTTAGCCCTGGTTGCAAGGCAACTCTGACTCAAATCTCTGTCTCCTAGACTTAAATAGTTAAAAGGGCCAGTTCAACAAAAGGTTTTCCTTTTTACTATGGTCACCTTTTAAACTTACCATTGGCCTCAGACAACTACGCACTACTGCCTTACTATCTTTAGTGTTCAGGTGGCCAGTTCTTAAGGTGGTCTTTATATGCTGTATTCATTTTCATCCTCCTGATAAAAGTCCATTTTAAGCCAAAGCTCAGGCTGACTAAACCTATTATAATTCTCCTAGTGCCTCTCAGTGGACTAGACGAACATTTTTTTAAGGCTCCAGCTATCTGGGTGTGTTGCTGGTTTTGAGGCCGTTGTATTTGATTCCCTGTTTATTTCTAGACTTTGGCAGCATGTAACAAGTGCAATAAACAAAGGAGATCAACACAAGGCAACTCAGGAGAAATTTATATTGGAAGAAGAGCAGAGGAACGCTTCACGGGAGCGGAAGGAGAATGGCACGGAGTGGAAGCCGCTGCTCTTCCGACACGATGCTGCTACCAACGAATGGCACTACAAATACGAAGAGTGAGTGACTCGAAGCATGTATAGTTATAAGTGTGGCTATAATGGGTTAAGTGCAGACATTGCTTCTTGGGCTCCAGTCAGAAATACGAAGTGCTACATGCATACGGCATACACTGGCCTGCTGCACTTCCATCTGATGCTTGGGAACACTGGTCTTGCTCTTGACCAGATTGCACCTTGACCAGGCAACCTTCCTCCTGAATTCTCCCCAGTGAGTACTTGAACATGCAGTCCTTTCAAATGAAAGGAGTAGACAGGTCAGTGGAATATCTCCTGTGTATTGGTACAAATAGAGGACAGATCTGTAGTGATGGTAAGGTGTGTTACCAGCTGCAGGAGGTTTAGCAGTGTGTGTGATCTGAGTTGTCAGTCTCAGCTCAATTTGCTGAAGACACATCCGTATTGCAAAACCTCCACCGCAGTTGGTTCTCCATAAGCACCCTTGTTAGCAGCCTTGGCAAAGAAAAGAAACCAAGGACTTGGAGAACCTGAAGACTTCCCTGCCTTCCTACTCTAGGTTTGTTACTCTCTGTCTGGCTCGGGGCTGAGGCACCCAGATGGGCTAGGATGGAAGCAACTTATGTTCATAAATGCCTAATTGCCCCCACCCCAGTTCTGTGGGTACACCCATTAAGCCCACGGCTAAATATTTGCTCCTGTGTGTTTGGAATTCATGCATTGCTTTTAATAAACCTGCTGTGGTTCTGTTTTTTAATACTTTCGTTTTGCTTCCAAAGTTTAAGGCCCTGGGACCCTTTAAATGACATTGCCCAGTTTGAGAAAGATGGGATACTTCAAACCATGGAGAGGCACCTATCCACAAGGATATTGTCCCACAAAACCATGTGTATAAACAACCAAGTTATACGACACAAGGTAACCATCACTCAGCCAGAAAGCCCCTCTCTGGGAAGTTTTTTTTCTTCTTTGCATCTTTCTTCATATACCTGTATTTCTTTGATCAAGTGCTCAGCTCTGATTTTTTCATGTTTTCTTAGACACCACAAAATCCAAGGGCTGCCTCTGACATTAGAGGCTTGTTTCTCTAGTTGTACTTTGCCTCTGATATTTTCCTGGTGCCTACTCCAGGTGCTAATCTGCTAATATTTTTTTGGTAAGAGGCTGGCTGGGTGAGTTCCTGTTTGAAGGATCATTGTAATTGTGCTGGGATTTGTTGTAATACTAATTACATGCTAGAACACCTAGAGCTTGGTATAGGCAACACTTCTTATTTACATCTAAAATAAAACCAGAATCCTTGATTAATTGACACTGTGCGATTTGTAATAGATATCTTCCCTGCTATAATTTTACAAACTTTTATTATTTTCTTATGTTGGGTGGTGAATGGGGTTGAACTGAACTTTACTGTTCAATACTTACAAAGCACTTCTTTAGGCTGGATGTGATCTAGGGGTCTGAGCAGAGGACTGAGGCCCTGGAACTCAAATTCTAATCCTGACTCTGTCACTTCCTTCCTTCTGGACAAGCCTGGCAATCTCTGTCTATCCACTTTCCCCATTTGTAAAAGGGAACAATATCTACCTCTCTGCTTTGTTCTTGTTAGTTATTTATGGTTTGTAAAGTGCTTCTGAAATGTGGAGAGCTATATAGAAGTGCTAAATATGAGTTAGATATAGCCCATACCAAAATCCTGAACCTGGATCTTGATACATAGCTCACGCCTTTTTATAATGGCCTGAACACCTCTGAAATTTGGGGAATTTTAGGTTTGGATCGGGATTTCAAACTCCGTGTTCCCTGGTGTTTGGCTATATAGCTTTGGTTCTCCCGTTCTAGAGAGATGGGGTAGAACTTTCGAAAGCATGTGGGAAATGAGAACACAAGTACCTGTGACTCCTAATGGACTTGTGCTCCTAAAATCTCTTTGGTGCCTTTGAAAATCTCCCTCATGAGATTTGGATCCAGATCTAGGCTATTGGTCTGGGCCCATCCCTGTTGTACACTAGTGGCATAATTCAGAGCCAGCAAGAGAACCACAAAATCCAGCAGGCCAAATTCATCCCTGGTAAAAGCCTGTTGAAGTTACACCAGGGGTTGAATTTGGCCTGCTGGATTTTGTGGTTACTGAAAAATCTTAGCTTTTGGGAATTTTTTTTTTTTTTTTTGGGGGGGGGGGGGGTGTTTCTCTCTCTCTCTCTCTCTCTCTAAATTAGATATTTCAGATCTGATCCTGAGAGGTTCTGAGCAGGTGTTCAGTCCCCCTCATGATCAAACTCCTAGATTCCAGAGAATGTTCCCTACCAGACTGGATAACACTTAGTCAAATTGTTGTCAAATTTTTGACAGCGTTCCTTTTAATCATGCCCATTGATTTAGAGATCTGCGAAAGAATGCAGGCGTCGTAAAACCAGTGACCAACCATCCAACCACAGCCAGAACACTGAGAGCAGCTGTTCAACACCAGAGTCTGTGCAGGAACTGTCGGACGATGATGGCAAGTACTTGGCAAACGTTGGGCCAGATTTTAATACCTTTGCTCAAATTTAGCACCTTATTCCTTTGAGGAGCTAAGGTACTTCCCAGTCTCATTACTGGTGTCCGAATCTAGCCCATTGACTTCCTTTGACGTTGTTTTACTGATTGTTGTATTAGAAATACGTCTCACTCACTATTTCTGTCTTCTGTCCGTTCCTTCCTTCCTAGTAGTAACACACATGTCAGTGACAGGCTATTGTGCCTCTGAGGGCTTCCCAAGGGCTGACTTAGCAATATCAATCACTTCTGTGGCATGAAACATTGTAGAGAAATGTGCACTGCGACCACTCAGTGCCACCAGATTTAGGAAGAGAGCAGGCTTACTTTTCCACTACTCTTCTCCCCCCCCCCCCCACCCTTAGGTTTTGTTGAAGGGGGTAGCAAGGTGCCCTTGAAGATGAAGAGAGCGGGGGGGGGGGGGAGGGGTTTGCAAACCACTATATAATTGCGCTCACCCTACAAAGGAGGAAGCCAGGGATATTTGGGG
The DNA here is from genome assembly GCF_015237465.2 of Chelonia mydas. Lineage (NCBI taxonomy): Eukaryota > Metazoa > Chordata > Testudines > Cheloniidae > Chelonia > Chelonia mydas. Next base: position 29,797,570 of record NC_051246.2, on the reverse strand, counting down.
GGCAGGGGTTCTGTGCGCTGAGGGGGTACAACCAGTCTGACTTCATATCAGCCTCACTCCAGGGCTTGGTTTTCATGATGAAAATTCCACTCTGCATTAAGTTCCATGTTAGTGGTATCCTTTATCTGAAGTACTTCACTGCATACAGCTGCTCACTTGCTGGGGGATTTTGTGGCATATGTCACAGGTCTCCCAATCACCAGAGATGTGTGGTAAATCTGTTTGTCCCTTCAATGGTTTGCCGCAGGTTTTGAAAGTCCATGTGCTCGGTGCGGAAAGGAAATGAATCACCTGAAGGAAATCCACATGACTGTCTTATCCCTACAGAAAGCCCAGCAGGACATACACAGGTAGCGATTTGCATTTGTTAGTACCATGATCTCAGTAGGACCAAAATAACCTTTGGTGTTTAACTCCTCTGAGCCAGCCTTTGGAGTCTGGTTAAATCAGAGGGGTGCAGTTTCAAGGTATAACAATAAGTATCCTATTAAAATCCAGAAAAGGCTTAGTAAGCCTTCACATAAAACACGGAGAGGATCTTCTCTTAGCCCCATCTGGGAGCATTACAGATCTTCCAGCTCTTAAACCTACTGCATAGATGCAGACATCTGGGGAGCTCACCAGAGTACTGGCTAGAAGTCTGATTGCTAGTTGGCCATAGAAGGCCCTATTCGTCAAGGAACCCAACATGCCTACATTTGACTTGCAACCCCCGGTAGAGAGGGGGCTGCACAGATATCTCACTGCACTGCTTTCACTATTTCTCCTCTGACAGCCTCAGTCATTGCAGGAGAAACGGAGGCCTGAGGGCCTGTAATTGGGTATTGACAGATTCAGTTCATGCTTTCAATAAGGTCTCTGTATAATACCATGTCTGAGAGATTGGTGATCACACCTGGTTACTTCACTGGCAAACTGGAGCTACACCTTCTGAAATGGTCATGTTTTCAGCAGGGGTCCATTATGGCTTTTATACTCTGACTTGCCTCAGGGTCAGGGTGCTGCCACCCCATCCCTGCAGGAGTATAAGGAAATGGAGCTCCCAGGCATGCAGGGGGAAACATGGCTGCTGCTACATACCATATAGGGGGCTGCATTCATTCTCCTGTGTACCATGGGTTGATCCTGGGTCCAATAAAGTCCATTGGAAAGTTCCCATTGACTTCACTGGGGCAGGAATAGGCGCCAGGTCAGCAGAGTCTCTGGGTGCAGAAGTGGGTGGAGTCCTAGGTGCTGACTCCGTGGGTGCTCCGGGGCTGGAGCTGCTCAGCACCCACCGGTCGCCTCATGGATCAGCGCCTCCTCCCCCACAGCACCTCCTGCCTGCTGCGATCAGCTGTTCAGCAGAAGTGTTCAGGAGGTGTTGAGGGAGGGGAGGAGTGGGGGCAGGAAGACGTGGGGGTAGGGGGTGGAATGGGGAAGGGGCTGGGGTGGGAGCTTGGAGGAAGGGGTGGAGTAAGGGCGGGGCCCGCGGCGGAGAGGGGGTCAAGCACCACCTGGGAACTGGGGAAGTTGGTGCCTCTGGGTGGGGCCATAGGCTTACTGTCTCATTCCCATGTTTGGGGTGGCTGGTGCCCATTGACATGCTGGCAGGGAGCCAGTCCCTGCATTCACGGGAGGCCAAGGAATGGGATTGTCTGGCTGTGGGTGGAGGGGATGCAAGAATGAGGAGATGTCTTGTGCCTTCCTGCCCTTCTCAGCCTCATGCCATCTGGCTTTGAAGGCTGATTCTGTCCATCAGAATGGTTCCAAAAAGTACTGCTCAGAGGGAGAAGTGTGAGGGTTAGTGACCATTCAGACACCCTTTGGGAAGCTAATTCTATTTTAGGCTGTTTGACAAGACTAGTAAAGATTTTTCCAATGGCAATACTCCTCCTGATGACTTTGGAAAGCTAATGAGTTTGTTTAGGCTTGAATAAAGTGCAGCAGATTATGTTGTTTCAGTAGACAAGGCCAAGAAACCTATTCTTCCCTCGAGTTACTAAATCTTGGCAAGTACCCAGAATTTAGGTTTTTGTTAGTCTCTAAGGTGCCACAAGTACACAGAATTTAGTGTCTTACAATGAGTTGGCAATTCCTGAATTTTGCACTGCACTCTGGCCTTTGCTGCCTTTCTCACTCCTAGTGCTAGGTTTTCAAGGAACCTGGCCCCAGTTGAGGGTACTGAGCCTCACAAGTGCTCGGCACCAAGCGGTCCCCATAGTGAGAGGGCCAGATTCCCTGAACAGCCCATGCTGAGATTGCTGGAAAACCCAGCCATTTATTTTGGTGCCTGAGCTCGACCTGGGCTGTTCCACAATGAGGGCCAGATTTTCCAGGTGCTGAGCCCTTCTGAAAATTCTGTTCCTACTGTTTCTGTTGCATGGGAATCGACCCTTTTTTTAGAATAATTGTTGGTATTATAGGTAGCACCATGAGACCCTAACTGACATCGGGGCTCCATTGTGCTGGGTTCTGTGCATGCACATAGGGAGACAACCCCATCCCAAAGAGCTGATGGTCTATATAGAAAAGATAGACAAAGCATAGGAGAAAGGACATATTAATATTATTCCTTTGTTAAAAGAGAAAAGCACGTGGGCCCAATCCTGTACTCGTCAAACAGGCTTGTAAATTTAAGCCATGGGGAGTCTTGCCTATGTAGGATCTCCAGGACTGGGAACTGTAGCTCAGTGTTCATGTGTGTCCAGGGCGGACAGGGGCAGGGAAGAATATCTGTCAAATTCTTTCCTACATGCAAATGGCATCCGATGAAGTGAGCTGTAGCTCACAAAAGCTTATGCTCAAATAAATTGGTTAGTCTCTAAGGTGCCACAAGTCCTCCTTTTCCTTTTATTATTTGTTGTTTCAGAAACCTCACTGCTCTGAACAAAAAATCTTTCTACAGGAAGGCCTCTTCCGAAAACCTCCTCCTGGACTCTCGCTGCTGGTTTCTCATTTGCGTCTTTCTTACATGTCAATTGTTCATTAATTATGTCTTCAAATAAAAGCACTACGTTTGGCAGCAATAAAAGTTACTGGCTGCAGGAGGGGGACACTCGCGCAAGGAGCCCATCGAGGCACCAAGCACTTTAAAACCAACGCAGCAGAGATGGAAGAAAGAGCCAGGCTAAAAGGGGACCCAGGGAACCAACAGAGTTTAGTTCCTTCAGATTGTCATTTGCCTTTTTACATGTACATCTTCAAGGACCTCTTTACCTGTACGGGCCTTAATGCTAAAGCCAAATGTAGCTTTAATTGTGCAATTTGTTTTCTATGTCTTGTCATTTTCTGATGCAATCCATAATTACCAAGCAGTATTGCTGCCCCAATAATGGCAAACATCCACATGGTTTTTGGAATGATTCCATTGCTTTGTTTTATAGCTCTAAGGGTTGGGGGAGGTGGGAAGGGTTCTTATTGTCCATTTTCAAGATGTCTGTTGGATACATTCAGTTATGGGAGGGGAACATCAGACGGTCCAAAAATCCAACCACTTGGTTATTGGTCATGGTTTCTCCTGGGTCTTGCTGTTGACACACACACAGTTGGACCTGAAAATGTGCATGACACTCCACTGCACAGAGATTGTAAATATGCACCATTTCCTAAAGTTGCCACCTTTAGGAAATGGGAGTCATTCAGTAAAGCTCCTCATTCTGTTACAGAGCCGATAATGTCCTGAACTAGACCCACTGAGTCAAATGTCAGACATACTTGTTTATAAATCCTGGTCACTTTTTTTTTTTTTGCTATATGGCTGTTTTTATATTATAATAACACAAGAATTGTACAGAATTCCTCTGAAATTTCCCATTGCCTCCTTGGAGAGGGAGCAAGTATGTGTGTTTGTTCGTAGGCACATCTATTATTAAAGGTCAGGAAGGGTAAGGGTTTTGCCACTGCGTTGTTAACTCTGTTAACAGTCTTCCTATTTTACACCATTTTTTAAAAGATTTGCAATATTCTTTGTAGATTGCAGTCAGTACTAAGCCTTTATTTTCTGGCCTGAAGTAGTTCCAAGTGGTAAGTACTGCTATATATACAGCCTTAAAATACTTAGTGATGGTGCCAGACTGGCAAACTTTAAATGTAAATGTTTCCAAATTTTTAACTACATTCCTTGTCAAGTTCCCCAGTTAGGGGAAACCTGTTTGTGCTTGATATGTTAAAATAAAATTACACCGAACTTTCAATGACAATTTCTTTGGATTATTTGTGTTTGGGATTTTTCTCATTTTGTAGCAGTTATGCCGGGCTTTCCCAATAGATCGTATACAGTAATAGATGTACAGTTGGCTACCGTATGTACACAGAAGAGAGAAGCATTCCATGCTAAGTTCTGAGTGACACAATGAATGGTCTTCCTCCCTGAAGGAGAAGCAACAGCTCATGGATGGGGTTCATGGAAATGCGTGGCAGATGCTCTCTATCTTGCATGGAATGGGAATAGCAAAATTCTATGATCTGACATTTGTCTGACTCTCAAATTAGGCCATGCTTTTCAAATGCAACAGGTGATTTTTGGATGTCTGTCTTGCTGAAACACCTTAAAGATCCACGGTAGTTAGCACCTTCTTGAAAAATGCCTTCACAGGGAAAAAATACGATGAAGTGAGCTGTAGCTCACGAAAGCTTATGCTCAAATAAATTTGTTAGTCTCCAAGGTGCCACAAGTCCTCCTTTTCTTTTTGCAAATACAGACTAACACGGCTGCTACTCTGAAACCTGGTACTAAAGGGCTTTTTCATCTAGCAGAGAAAGGCATATCAAGAACCAATGGCTGGAAGCTGAAGTCAGACAAATTCAAATTAGAAATTATACACAAATTCTAAGTGATTAACGTTATGAATAAATTACTAAGGGAAGTGGTGGACTCTCAATCTCTTCATGTCTTTAAATCAAGACTAGAGCCTTTCTGGAGGGTACGCTTTAGCCAAACACAAGTTATTGGGTTCAATACAGGGGGTAACTGAAATTCTATGGCTTGTGACATACAAGAGGTCAGACTAGTTGATGAGAATGATCCCTTCTTGCCTTAATATCCATGAGGGGGGCCAGCTTTCAGAGGGCAGGAACTCGGCACTTTCTAAAAATCAAGCATCTCCAAGGCCTTCTCTACACTGCCACTTTGCAGAGCTGCAACTTTCTCACTCAGGGGTGTGAAAACAACCCCCTGAGCACTACAAGTTTCAGCACTGTAACGTGCCAGTGTAGACAGTGCATGAGTGCTGGAAGCCGCTCTCCCAGCGCTGGTAGCTACTCCACCCGTGCTCTGCCGTGACTACACAGCAGCACTTTAACGTTGCTAGTGAAGACATACCATAAATGTTTCAGTCTGGACGCCCAAGGTCACTAATCACTCTTGAAAATCTTGGCCTAGCTGCTTCACAAACAAGTGTAGTTCCAGCGTCCACTTTCTAACGAGTGTTCATTCCAAACAACCTGCCTCCAAGCTCTTCATTTTCAGCAGCAGGCACTTGTCTGGTCTCTCCCGTCTGCCAGTGCTGTCTGTGCCCTTTTCTTATGTTTTCATATTTTTGTGTTTATCTCCTTTCCAGACCTTGCATTAGACTAGCAAAGAATGTGCTGATAGAAACCTGTTCTCTTTTGCAGGAGTGTTATGTCTTCAGGACAGGATTATGACATACATTCTGGAAAAGAATGTCAAGAACAGTCTGAATCAAAGGGCAGGGGTGCTGATTGGGAAGCCATTAGCAGGTGCTGAGTAAGCAAATGCTTGAAGTTGTTGGAACTCTTCCACTTAAAGAAACAATATGCACCCTCAAGGAATTCCATTAGAACCTATTATTTATTTTTATTAGTCCTATTAGCAGTAATATAAAGGATTTTACAAAGAGATTTGCAGTGCGGCCAATGAAATGTTACCTACATCCACCGCGCCCCACTGCTGATGTGAAATAGGTGTAAGTCTCCAAAATCTATCACTGTTTCCCCACATGGGATCAAAATTATTCCAGTTTAAAAAAAACAACCCATACATTCTTCTAAAACAGCAGCTGGATTAAAAGCAACAAGCAATTGCTGTAGATGGAAATCAGAAAGGGAACATTCAAGCGGGCATGGGAGATGAGCCATTTTTTGTGTATAGCATAGATGGAAAATACTTCTCATGGTCATCTGTGAGCATCCAGCGCAGGTCCTTAGAAGGTAAAAGTACAAGCCCCTTCCATACAAACTAGAGGAAACACACCTTTAAATCTCAGGATTTTACTGTTTCTGGGGCTAGCCAGTGTAGGCAGACATGATCAGAGTAAAGCCATGGCATTATATTGCACTACTTATTCCACCTTCACAGAGGATAATCCCTCGAATTAAATGACAAAATGGACACAGTTGAAACAATGCCTTGCCTACCATTTTTCCTGCGCTTCACAATTGCTTGATATGCCGATAGGAAGTGCTTAAACTGAAAAGTACTATTAGGGAATTTTAGTGTACTTTTATCTTCTCATGCAGTTTAGAAGTGGGAAGCAGTTCGTCGCCCATCCATAATAAAAGTTTTGCAGTACAAATCCTACTATCAATAACTGCTGTGAAGTCCCCTTGTTTTCAAGTGCAATGTACAAGTGCAACTGCTTGGCATTTAATACACAATTCTGAGATTAATGTGCAAAAAGGACTGAAAGAATACAGCTCACTGTCCTCTTGTGGGGTTGGCTCTGCATAAGAGTTTACAAGATTTGTGGCTTTAGGGCCTGAGCCATTTCTCATTAAATTTAATGGGAGTTGCATTAGGCCTTTTAATTTGTAAAGAGGAGATTAAAAGTGTATAAGGAAGAGGAGAAAGGTGGTCTAATGGTTAGGGCACTAATCTAGGATTTAGGAAACTGGTGTTCCAAGTCCCTGCTCTGCCACAAGTGTTTGAATGATTTTAGGTAAGTCACTTAGCCTCTTTCCTCCCTTCCAGTTGTAAAAATGGGGAATTGTGGGAAAGGTGCTCAAATACTCCAGCAATGGGAGCCATATAAGTACCTTAGACAACGGGTCATATTGAGTCCTATACTCTAATGACCCTGTTTGTGGGTGGTCAGAACAAGAAGCAATGGTCTCAAGTTGCCGTGCGGGAGGTCTAGGTTGGGTATTGGAAAACACTATTTCACTAGGAGGGGGTGAAGCACTGGAATGGGTTATCTAGGGAGGTGGTGGAATCTCCATCCTTAGAGGTTTTTAAGGCCTGGCTTGACAAAGCTTTGGGTGGGATGATTTAGTCGGTGTTGGTCCTGCTTTGGGCAGGGGGTTGGACTAGATGACCTCCTGAGGTCTCTTCCAACCCTAATATTCTATGATAGGCCTCTCCCACAGACATCACAGTTGCATGAGCCATAGCAAGGTAACATGAGATCAATATATCTTTGCCTCTCAGATTTGGTACTTGCTATCTGACAAAAGTAGCTACTATTTAGTATCTGGTGAATTTTTTTTAAGTGAATATGCTCCGACCTTAAAGGTCAGGGGTCAAATTCACTGCAGCTATAAGCAGCTGTAACCCTGGATTTGGGGCATTATTTCTGCATTGTGAAAAGTTCTCAGCAACAATGCTGTGACTTAATTTCTGGACACATCTACACTAGGGAAAAGTAGGCATGTTCATTTCAACCAGCTACCCTGAAGTGAAACTAAAATGTGTCCTATCTACACTAGGATTTTACAGATAAACAATCTTCTTTTAACACTTTTTCTTTTCTTTTCCCTAAGTGTGGACATGGCATTGGTGGCCCAGTTAACCCAACTGCAGCCTGCTTCTTACACTATCATTGTTTTGAATCAGGGACTGCATCTGTCTACACCTGCATTCAGCATGTAGCATGATGGTGCCCCTATTCTGATTAGGGTTGTGGGCTTATCAATAGTTATGAGCAGTGACACAAGCCCATAGGCTTCATTAAAGGCAGTGTATAATTCAGTATATAACACCCTCCTCATTTGGGCTGTTTTCTCAGCAGATAGGCTAGCTCATGGGTCTGTTTAAGAAAGAACGATTTCTGATGTTAGAAAAAAAAATGCTCCCTGCACCCTGTGTTCTTGGGCTAGCAGTAGCCCCAGGTGCCGTTTTTACCCCAGGAATTCATTATATTAGCCAGGATATTTATAATGGAAAAAGGGAAGGCAATTTTAAGTTAAGACCCTCTGCTCAGTGAGTGGGAGGGGGGCTGTCTATAAATTAAGGAAAGCAGGGAGGGGCGAGTGGATCCTTAATTTTGCCTGTTTGATGCAGTTACAAGGGGGGGGGGGCGCCAAAGAAAATCACTCAGAACTGTGTTCCCTTATTTACGCAGAGAAAAGCAGGGGTGGAAGCCGGGGTCCCTGGTGCTCGCGGCGGGAGGCGGGGAAGGGGAGCGGGACGGGCTCCCTCCAGCGCCCTGGCTCAGCGCCCTTCCGGCGGGGTGGTTCTAGGGTGACTAATTACATCGGGGCAGCAGCAGGAGAGGCGCAGGCTCCGCCCAGGACGTGAGAGCCGGGTCCTGTGATTCCGGGCCCCGCGAGCCGCTCACCGGGACGCGCCATGGGAGCCGGGAGCTTCTTGCTGCTCCTGCTGCTGGGGGTGAGTGCGGGGCAGCGCGGGGGGGCGGCTCCCCCTGTCCCCGGCGGGCAGCGGGCCGTGCTGATCGCCGGGCACCGGAGCGCTGCAGGGGGGCTGCCCGCGCCCCCGCAAGCAGCAGCCGGGGAACGCCCAGCCCCGCCCGCGGGCTGCCCGCGCCCTGCCTCGGCCCACGGTCGGGCTGGCTGAGCTCCCGGGATCGTTCCCTCCGCCTGCCTGCGGGCGCGTCTCTGGGCGCCGGGAAAAGGGTGGGGGTGGGGCGGAATCCGCTGCGGCCAGGTGTTTCCCGGCAGCCGGTGCAATCTCTCCTGCGTTTGGGGGACGGGAGTGGGGGGGTGGAGATGGGTCTCTCTTGGCTTTAAGAAAAACTTTTCGAACAACAGACACTAATCCCCTGAAATGCGGATCTGAGCCGTAAGGAGGGTGGCCGATTTTGGTTGGACTTCTTCCCCGAGGTGTCATCACATGACCTAATCTGTAACTAAAGATGAATCATTAATTTCTGGAGATTCCAAGACTATTCGGGAGTGTTGGTTGGCAACCTTAGTCATGAGGCACGTGGGCTTGGTTTTATAGGGGACCAGGAGAGAAGATCAAAGTTTTCGTTTTTTCTCTGCATCATAGCAAAGGTGTGTCTGGAGCTAGCTTGATTGCTAATCAGTGGAGATGAAATAAGAAATTGGCTTCTCCTAATCCTGGCTTGGCCCTTAATCACAAGTGTTCAGACCATTTCTCCATCAATTCCCAGCTGTAGAAGACATCAGTGATGTGTGCTAGCCTGCCAGGACACAATGCATGCCCTCACAGCTCCAGGAACTGGCCAGATTCACCCCTTTCCCTTTTCATAAATCAGACACATCTGAGTCACAGAAGCAATCTGGGCTCAGACCAGCAACCCCCTAGATTTGGTCTCAACGTGCCCTTGGTTCCACAGTGCTGCACTTTGGAATGCCAAACTGGCCCTTTCCTGGGTGTCATGGGGAGCCTATTACTAGTTCTAACCAATTTATTTGAGCATAAGCTTTCGTGAGCTACAGCTCACTTCATCGGATGCATACTGTGAGCTGTAGCTCACGAAAGCTTATGCTCAAATAAATTGTTTAGTCTCTAAGGTGCCACAAGTACTCCTTTTCTTTTTGCGAATACAGACTAACATGGCTGTTACTCTGAAACCTGTCATTATTAGCTCTGTAGCTGTTGCAGTGATAAAAGGAGAACTTCTAAGGTCTCTTGATCCTACATGTTTCAGAAAGGAAAGCTCTTTCAGAGAAAGAGGGGTTTGATAAAGCATCGATCAGTGGAAGGGGTCAGAAATGGATAGTCCCTGATTTTTGTTTTAAATGTAAACTTCCTAAATTCTGTTTTCACAGTTCGTGCTATGATTTAGCTTGGCCTTGCTATGTTGCTTGTATTTGCTATAGAGGCTCCAAGTAGGGATCAGGAACTTCTTTTGCTCTGCTCTGTATAGCATACACATAACGAAAGGAAGGTCTGTGCCCCAAAGAGCTTACAATCTAACTATGTGATGAGACAAACACATGCATCCAACAGACATATGGAGGAGCACAAGGTAACAGAGAGACACAATTTTTCTGTCAAATTAACTACTGTCTCCTGAGGAGGTGGATTAACTACCCTTCCTGTTGCTGTAGGAAGTGTCTATGCTGAAGCATAGACCAGCCGCAAGACACACACTGAGTCCAGTGTGCCATAGGAGGGCTGTGTTGGAGCAGGGAATTGAACCCAGGTCTCCTGAATCCTGGGCTAGAGCACTAACTCCTGGGCCATCTTTCCTCTTGAAAATCAAAATCATGAGTCATTGACAGATTGCTTAACAGCTCTGTGCCTCGGTTTACCTAACCGTAAAGTAGGGATTAATATTCGTCTCCTTGCATAGGATGTTGAAAGGACTTTTAATTAATGTGTTTTTTAAAGTCAACATGCAGATCCTCAGGAGAAAGGTACTACCGAAGTGTGTATTTATTATTTATTTTATTTAGTAGCAGTTTTTCTTTTGCTAGGGATCCAGTTTCTGAGTGTGTGTTATGGACCTGAGATGTGGGTGTACTGTATATTTAGTACAAAAAGGCAGGGAGAAGTATTATAGGTCACCTGTAAAGAGGGGGAAGTTGCCCCTTTTTGCTTCTGTATGTTGTGTGAAGGTGGCCTGAAAGTTGTGATACTTTTTTTTTCCTCTTGTTTTTTCACACTGGACATTGAGGTCCTTGGTAGGCTGGAAGACTGCGGAACTAAATTAATGGTAATGAGAGTTAATAGTGAAAGAGATGTGGAGTTCTAGTCACACTGTCAGACACTTTCATGTTGCTTTTGTTCGTTTGTTTTAACATTTATTTAACTTGAGTTAACGTTGTTGCTCCTTCTGCTGAGGTACTAGATCACACAATCGACCTGCTCTCAAGCCTTCCCAGTGGGTCCTTCTGCAAAATCAAGAAAGACCAAACTTGATATTCCTGACTCTTCCGCAGTTGGGGGAGGGGAGAAAATCTTAAAACCTCAAAACTCCTTTCAGGCTTCCTTTATACGCTGGCAAGGGAACAGGCCTTATCTTAATAAAAAAAAAAAAAAAAAAAAAAACTTTAAGCATTCTTGCAAAAACAAAGCCCACCTTGAGATTATAGTGTGGTGGGTTTTGGTGGTGTTTTTTTTTTTTTTAAATTGCTCATGCCCCTATCATGCTGTTTTACCCTTACTGAACCGTTGCAGTTACTTGTGACTTGAAAGCTTAGCAAGAGGGAATTTGTGTTTCCTCTATTTCTTGTTGAAGTCTTTAGAATAATCGAATATGTCCATAGGCCTCTCGCTGAGAATGGCAGAGAGTCCTGTGGCACCTTATAGACTAACAGACATATTGGAGCGTAAGCTTTCGTGGGGGAATACCCACTTTGTCAGATGCATGTAGTGGAAATTTCCAGAGGCAGGTATAAATATGCAAGCAAGAATCAGGCTAGGGATAACGAGGTCAGTTCAATCAGGGAGGATGAGGCCTCCCTCTAGCAGTTGAGGTGTGAACACCAAGGGAGGAGAAACTGCTTTTGTAGTTGGCTAGCCATTCACAGTCTTTTTTTAATCCTGAGCTGATGGTGTCAAATTTACAAATGAACTGAAGCTCAGCAGTTTCTCTTTGAAGTCTGGTCCTGAAGTTTTTTTTTGCTGCAGGATGTACAGTGTCATGGGGGCGGGCGGGGGGTTGTTGATTCCACACATTGCAGTGTATTTTCCATAGGTTCAATCATCAGCAATATCTGAGAGTAGAGCCGAGCCCAGCAGCCACAACTGTGGTGATGGAGAATATCTGCATCAAGACTGCTGCTGTAAATACTGTCCTGCTGGTAAGCACTTAGTGATCTGTAGTTCACTTGGCTAACAAAGCGTTTTTCAGAGATAATGATTGTACTGGTTGGTTTTTGTGCTGTAAGATAAAACCAATGAGAGAACAATACATGTTTGCAAAAGCCAGCGAGGGCCATTTTATGCTGTTCCTCCTCCTCTTCAGCGGTGCGGCTCACTTCGGAATGGTGTCCAACCTTCCACTAAATAGGGTGTGCCTGGGTGACCTTGGCAGTCGGTCAAGAAACGTGGGCATGCTATAAAAGGCAGAGTCTACGTCAGTACTGAAGGAAGCTGTTCAAAGTTAAACAGCTTTGTTTGAACTCTTGAAAACTGAACCAATGCCCTGACCACTCTTTTTATTCCCCCAGCATCACCTAATCGTAATAATGCTTTGTCAGATACAAACACTCGGTACCGATAGTCAGCAGAAATTTTATGTATTTTAAATCAACATGCAAAACTTTTCTTTATTTTGTAAACTATATGCATGTCCATCTTGGAGATGGGTGTAAAATTCATTCATTCTTTATAGGGCCCTTTGCTCCTTGGCACAAAGCTAAGTGAATTCTATCCTCAGTTTGTTATAATCTCATGAGGTTTGCCCTGTGGATTTTCTAAATCTTGTGAGTGAATTTAGTACTCAAGTGTCAAATTTGCCTTTGCACAGAGACCTTGAACAAAGCATATACATTATTTGAATGTGACTTGAGCCCTGTTTAAGGACTTAGGCCCTGATTGTGCAATTGATAGCAGATGGGCACAGAGGCCTATCTGAGCGCTCTCAACAGTTCACCCATGTGGTATGAACTGCAAGAGCGGAGCCACAAGTAAGATTTAAGTGCAGTGTAGGCCTCGTGTGGGGTGGATTTCACTCAAAGTGAGGAGCTAATGACACTGGTTTCAGAGAGAGACAGCGTTAGCTAGAGCTGTATGAGCTCCCCTATACTTTATTTACCACATCAGTCTCACCTGAGGCACTTTCACTAATCTATTCCTAGCCTGTTCTGAGCGCAAACTGTTAGTGGTGCTGAACTATGACAAACTGCTTATTAATAAATAGGGATGTGAATACGTGTCCAAATAGAACTAAGAAAAACATTGAAACAATTATTTTATTGCTAAAACCTTCCATTTGGAAAAAAAATACAGGCATCTTTATTAGTAGAACATTTCAGAAAAATGACCAAAAAACAGGGAATTATTATTGATGGAAATTTTTGTAAAACGTTTTCCCCTCTATCTATAGAGGAGGAAAACCCGCAAGCCTATTGGCCTCTTATTACTAGTTATTTATTTGTTTTTTCTAATGTTATCTGGCCACTGACGTCTAAGTGTTCTTCCTGGTTTTGTTGTGTATACTTAATCTCATTCAGCTCCACTCCTTGCAAGGAGTGGCTGAAAGGAGTCATGTTGCAGTATGCTTGAATAACAGTTAACTGTATCCTAATACTACCCGAGATATACAGCTTTAGTGTTGAATTTCTGCTTCTCCCTTTATACAGGCACTTATGTTAGTAAACACTGCAAGGTTCCACATACAGAAGGAATTTGTTACCCTTGCACAGATGGAGAGGATTATACTGCTCATGCAAATGGCCTAGATGAATGCCTTCGATGTAAACTGTGCAAAGAAGGTATAGTACAAAGCTTGGGCTGATCTGTAAATACAGTTGGGTTGTTTTGGGAAAAGCTTTGGTGGTCTTTGTTCCGCAGAAAAATCTTTTGTCTTAATCCCCTTTCTTTTTTTCATAGATTTAAAAACACTTACACTTTTTAAAATAACTGATGCTTGGTAGAAAAGGAATCGCAAATTCAGCTGGATTACATTTGTAATTTATATGATTAACTTACTTTTCTCAGATCAAGTAACTGTGAACACCTGCACTTCGATGAGCGATACTGAATGTCAGTGCAAGCCAGGCTATTTCTGTCCGACTCAGGACTGTGAGATGTGTTACAGGTGCAAATCAAAGTACGTATAAGAACCGATTTAGGCAGTTGCCTTCCATATAGTACAGTCAAAAGTAGAACCTAGCTCCTGTAAATGCTTACCCACATGTTTACCTTTGGACACGTGAACAATCCCATTGAAGTCAACGGGGCTGCTCGTGTGTTCGAAGTTAAACCTATGCCTGAGTGTTTGCAGGATCAGCGCCTAGAACTGAACATACTGCTGTCCTGTTTGAGGCTTCTGCCTGTACACAAACGTTTCCTGATTCCTTCACCTGCCACATTTGAATAGGCTTTGGAGGGCTACCAGTCAGGACAGCTAATGTCAGTCGAGCTACCCAGAATTTTATAACAAGGGGCCAACTGTTGAAGGAGACTAATTACGTACGTGATTAGTTAACACTTCATCTCAGTATTTTTTCCCTTTGAATAAATATTTGTGTACGTTAATCTCTCCCCATGGGCGTCTGTGTTTTTGCTGTGCTGCCACATAATCTTCTAGCATCCTTTTTTCTTCATCTGTTTTTCAAGCACTGTTTTCTTAGTGACTGGTGAGAAAAGACAGGTTTTTTTTTTAATTTGCACATTCTGTCCATGTATATAAATTATTCCTTGAGAGTAGGAGTGAGCACGAGTACAGATTTGATTGCGTAACCATTATATTTTTATCATCAATTTTAGGTGCCCAGAAGGGAAAGAAATTGTACAAAAATGCAATGCTACAGTTGACCTGGAGTGTGGCCATCCTCCCATAGGTACAGTATAAACTATGCTAAGGGAGGTCTGATGACTTTCTGACTCTGTAGGTAATTCAGAAGCAGAGTATAAAAGTGAGGCTTTGAAATCCTACTGTTAAGTGTTTGACGAGCCCACGTAATTCACACTAGCAGCCGCTAGATGGAGACAAAGACTCTCCAAGTGTGAGCTGTGTAACCAACCAATATTTGTGGTGATATTTAAACTAGCACAGGGGACTTGTCTTGGTGGAAAGGATTACATAGTGGACACGCCTTTCCAAAGTGTCACGTTCACACAGTTTAAAGCTATAGGTAGCATGCCTTTCAAATACTCAGTTAAGTATTAAAACGTGAAAAATATCTGTATTGTGGCATAAATCTGAAAAGATATAAAATATATTGAATTTCTTTTCCCCTGTAGATGCCCTTCTACTAGCTTTTAATTTGCACTGACACACACCAGCACCCAGATACTCTAATGGTGTATTAATATCTGAGAGATGGTGGCTTTCTTGGGGCAGAGACTAGAGGTGTCACTGTAACAAACTGCTGAATTTCACAGGCGTTGGTCTCCATTTTTATCTGCAGCATCAACATTCTTACACTGCAAAAACAACTGTCTTATGAGTGGCTTTAGTATTTCAAGCTTGCTTTTTTTTTTTTTTTTTTTTGCAGGGACTGCGAATGCTGCAGGTTGGATTGCTGGGGTCATCGTTATGTTCGTTCTTTTTGTGGTTGGGTGCCTTCTTTTTCTTTTCCTTAAGAAAAGGATATCCTATAATAAAACAAATAAAGGTAATTAAAATTCCTTTCCATGGATAACCTGAGATACACAAAGACTCAAGTTTCCAAAGCTAAACGAAGTAAGAGCTGAGGTTGTCCTTATGGCTTCTGCCCACCCTCGCTCCGAGCTGCTGCACTGCTTCCAGAAAGAGCTGGCATGTCCCTGTGGTCCCTGGGGAGGGGGTTGCCACACGCTGCCCCCACCCCAAGCACTGACTCTGCAGCTCCCATTGGTTGGGAACTGTGGCCAATAGGAGCTGCGGGGGCGGTCCCTGTGGGCAGCAGCGCATGGAGACCCACTGGGCCCCCTGCCTAGGAGCCACTGCCAGAGAGGTGTGCCAGTCGCTTTCAGGAGCCACCCAAGGAAAGTACTGACACCCTCCTGTACCCCTGCCCCACCAAGCGCCTGCACCCCACACCCAAACTCCCTCCCAGATCCCAACTCCACACCCCATCCTGCACCCCTGCCCCAGCCTAGAGCCCACACCCAAACTCCCTCCCAGAGCATGCACCCCCTCCTGCATTCCAACCCCCAGCCTAGAGCCCGCACCCCAACTCCCTCCCAGAGCCCAACCCCACACCCCCTCCTGTACCCCAACCCCCTGCCACAGCCTGGTGAAAGTGAGTGAGGCTGGCAGAGAGCAAGCAACGGAGGGAGGGGGGATGGAGTGAGCAGGGGGCAGGGCCTTGGAGAAGGGGCAGTACAGGGGCGTGGTCTCAGGAGGGAGGCAGGGCAAGGATCTTTGGGTTTGTGCAATTAGAGAGTTAGCAACCCTTCTGGGCAGGCATGTGAAAGCCCTGGCCATGCCAGAAGAGCATGCCCAGCCAGCACAGCCGGCAGCTCGCTGGGCACCAGCCAGCACAGGTGCAGCACTGCCCAAATGTCAGGCAGACGTGTCCGCGCAGGCGTGGCTTGTGCGTGCTTGGAGGCCCATTGACTGTTTGGCCCTTGGGCCCAGAATTGCTGTCAGCGGGCCTGCTTCCGTCCTAGCTGTGTCTACAGCAGGAGTTTTGGTTGATCTAATTATGTTGCACAGGGCATGACATTTTTTCACAGCCTTGAGTGATATAGCTTGGTTGACCTAAGTTTTAGGTGTAAACCAGGTCTCTGACGAGCTTTTGGAACTGAGGCCTAAAACATTTTAAAGATCCTAGAATTTGAATAGATTACTACAATTAACAGAAAAGATAATGTTTATTTGTTGGAAAGTGGAATTTGGCTGGGCTTATTAAGTAGAACTAGACCCCAAATAGAACTCTGTTAATATCTATCTAGTAGGTACAGTATGCCCCAACCATTTGTGCTCCAGTAGATTTGGCCAGAAGGAAGTCATTCAGTTCCTTGAACTTGTCAGCCTGCTCTACAGGTTACCTACATTTAAACTTCTGGTTGAGATTGAGGATCTGTGTCAGAGAGTTCTGCAATGTAACCAATATACTGATTCAGCTATATTTAAACAATATAACTTAGTAGAGAGAGTTTAATTTATATTCTTCATACGTTTCAGAAAACAAAGATGCAGAAAAAGATGTGGTAAGTTTCCTTTGGACACATGCCACTTTTCTTTTACCTGTATGTTTATTGCATAAAAGTTCTTCTAAATTAAATTGAAACTGTTTAACTATAGATGATGCACACCTTTAGTCACTTTCTCTGCCCTGCTTGCTGTTGTATATTGGGACACTTTTCTTCACTTCATACAAAACCCCAAAACTTTTATGTCATCTGGTTCACTTCCTGTTAATGTTGGATTGTTCTCTACCATATAATGTATTCTTTAATGTCTTGTTTAGTTTTAAATGCCTGATATGATGGAGCTTCCAGTACCTCCCCTGGAAGAATATTTTAGAGCTCTAATATGTCTGTCAGGAAGCCTTTCCTGATAACCTAACTTTTTCATTCATTTCATTAACTACATACCATTATTTCTAGTTATATCCTCTTGTAATGTCTTAAATAGTTCCGCTTACATATTAGGGGTTTACACTCTTCAAATGTATATCAATGGTTATATCCTCCCTCAGCACCCAACCATTAGTAAATGCTTAGCTTCTTTCTCTCACTTTAAATATAACTGGTGTTCTTACACGAGTAGTTCCATTTGAGGTTGTTAGAACTCATAAAGTGACCAAGATTTTTACCCTTAATCTCTGCTTGTGAGTCAGTCTCTGTATGGGGTCCTGATCCATGCTTGGTGTTCGGAACACTGTCACAATACAAATAAATAATAGCCCCATCATTTTTGCTGCTCTGCTTGGAATACTGCAGCTGTAAATATCACTGTGATATTGACATGCCAAGAACTGCACATCTTACTTAAAGACAACCTGCTTAAGGAAAATTGTAATTTGTAGGGAATTTTGGCAAAATCTTCAGTTTCTCCATTAGGTGTGTAAAGAGCTTCAATTTTTTATATTTGGGTTAAAGTTTAATACTAGATATCATTGGATGGCACAGATAAGACTGTCTTAGTTACCTTTTTAATACAGACTTTTACTTAAATAAAAGTAAGAGACACAGTTCAAAGACATTTGTTTATTAACTGCTGTTCTAGGACAAATTTAAAAAAAACCACCCCCACCTCAATTCTGCAAGATGCCTTAGGGAAGTCGGTCACTTTAAACTGTGTGTGACACTTGAGGTCCATCGTAAGTGGCTCAACTATCTAAGCACCCAGCTGTGTTTTGTCACTGTTTTTGTTCTGAACTTGCAGGGTTATTTTGTGTGTTCTGTAAAGGCTTAGCAAAGTAATAGGTTACGACAAAGATGCAGAGAGAGAGGGTTAAACTGGGGTGGTGGTAAGAGCTGTGGAAGTTTTCTGCTCAGGTTCTCACAGGCCCAGAGCAGATCTCTCTGTTAAAATGATCAGCAGTGAAATAGTTAATATTTACATTTTAAAATGCAATTGTTAAACTTCAGAGTTAATACCAAATGTGGCTAGCTCACCTCCCTGCCCCTCAGCCCACTTGGCATGGGGTTGGTTATGTGGTTGGAGCGTGTAGTTTAGTGCTAAGGGAGTCATTGTAGCCTTTTTTCCTAAACAAAAGAAAAATTAAAAAAATCCTATTTTCAACAGATGTGGCACTCTCCTTGCCTGACTACAGAAGCTCACATGTAACTTCTTTGCCATTCTGTAAAGGTCTAGTGATTAAAGCTGCTCCTGTTTGTCACTTGTTAACACTGTAGCTTCTGAATTTTTATGTGGGATGTCTTGGGATTTTTATGAGGCATTAAGTATGACATGTTCTTCCACTGCAACAGGGGTGGCCAACCTGAGCCTGAGAAGGAGCCAGAATTTACCACTGTACGTTGCCAAAGAGCCACAGTGATATGTCAGCAGCCCCGCTGATCAGTGCCTCCCCCTCCCTCCCTGCACCTCCCAATCAGCTGTTTCGTTGTGCAGGAGGTGGGGGGTGGGGGGAGAGGAGCGAGGGCACTGCAGGCTCGGGGGAGGGGTCAGGAAGGGGTGGAGTGGGGGTAGGGCCTGTGGCAGAGCCCAGGGTTGAGCAGTGAGCACCCCCTGGCACATTGGAAAGTTGGCGCCTGTAGCTCCAGCCCCTGAAGTCGGTGCCGGTACAAGGAGCCACGTGTTAACTTCTGAAGAGCCGCATGTGGCTCCGGAGCCACAGGTTGGCCATCCCTGCACTGCAAGGTTCTTGGGAGCTTGCCTACAAAGCTATGTATGCTTTAATAAAGCACTCTTAATTAGCACTCTTTAATAAGTCACTCTTATTCCTTACAGGAGTCAGAGGATAGCACTGAAATTTTCTTTGCACCAGAAATGGAGAATGCTAATGCTAGTGCACCCATTTTAGAGATCCAAAACTCTGTTCAGAGTCCACCAGTTTTAGCAGTTAATAGTCCTGAATCTCTACTAAGAAATGAATTGCCTGAGGATACCAGTGTTGCATTTTCTGAGAGAAGTGGCCTACTTCTAAATGGTGAAAACAACTCATGGGAAGAGTCTTACCACAGGACTGCAGGATATTCAGCACAAAACAAGCCTCCAGACAAGCCCAATTTTGTCTCCCACCCTGGACAGTCAAATGGTGGGATGTCCGTATCTCAGATGGTAAGTGGGAAATGCTCAGTGTGTCATGAAATCTGTGTAATTTCATGGAAGAAATGTAATAGCTTCTTCTTCTAACATCTAGAGCTCCCTGGCTTGCAGAATGAATTGGTAATAAAATAGACCCCCATCACCACCCAAAAGGATATGAAATATGCTTTTGCATGATCTTAAATTTGTATGTTTGTTTGAAGTGGTATCAGAAATTTCCATCACTCATCCAGTCAACCTGGAAACATTGTTTAATTAAGTGACTGCTATGCTCTTCTTTCCACTGCTCAGTACCAACAGGGAAGACACTTTTCTTGTTAAGGGATTATTAGCTAGTGGCAGAGCTGGATTTTCTGGCTGGGCAGTTTTATTCAGGTTTTTGAACTTGAGTTTATTCTGTGAAACTTTTGAATTCTCAGACCTACCTTTATAGATACTGTGAAATCAAATCACCAGATCAAGGGTAGTGATTATAAATAAGCAAAAAATGTTTTCTGTTTGAATAAACATGGGTGTTTATATTGCAGGTCAGGGATTCTGAAGCCAGGCCTCATATAAAAGTTAAAGAGCTTTCTCGAGAAGGTGAGTAGTTCAAGTAGCCCACCTTATCAGGGATCTAAAATTGGTAATAGTCAGCAGAGTACTGGGCAAAGTGTGACTGTCTGAATTCATTGTACATAGCTGAATGAGAAAATAGATATTTGTTTAAATGTTTACAAAAATTTTGTTCTGCTTACTGTATTAGCACTTCTAAACTGCAGATTGTTTGTCTGCTGCATTTTAATTATTTTTGTACTTCTAAAAAACTGCTTTAAAAACAAAACAAAAAAAACCTCATCGCACCACCCCACATACATTTCATAGCAAATAACTATTTATACAGAAGGACATCTCTTTTGCATAATGTATTCATAGGGACATGAGACATAGGACTAGAAGTTACGTTATGGGTCGCAGAGTCCAGTTTCCTGCTATCACAGGCCACCCCCATCATACACTCTGAATAGTGATCTTTAACAACATGAATATGTGTCAATAACCTTAGGAACAGTAGCTTTTTAGAGCTAATCATGCTCTAGTAAAAGGTCCATTTATGTACCAGCAGTGTAATCCGTAGCATGCCATGTAAGGACACAGAGGGGTGTGTTTTGTTTTGGTGTGTTTTTTTTTTTTTTTTTTTTTTTTTTTTGGGCTGCAGCTTTACCATTCAAACAGATAAAATGCCAGGGTGTATCAGATACCAGTGAACTAGTATATTGTATGGCACTGAAGGAAGTAAACCATGTTCTGATTGAGGGTACTGGTGATATCAGTCTTACCTTGGCAAACTATATCATACTGATAGTTGTGTAGATGGGTGGGTAAAATTAATTGCTAAGAGTGGTCAGAAAGCCATCAAAAGTGAACAAGGACCTTAAAACTACAGTGAAATCTGTACAATCTCCCATCTTAAGAGACCACTTTGAAGTATGCATAATGACATCTTTGACCTTTTAAAAAGATGGTTTTGAATAGGAAACCAATTGGTTACCTGTTCCTTGGGTGTTAACTTAGGACAGGCTTCACCACTTTTGTTGAACTGAATCTTTTTATTGTATTGACTTTCAATAGTATACATGAGTTTTTGTTTTTAACCTAAAACAGTTCAGGTCATGCTAATCAGATTCCATAAAATATATGGGTACAACTTGATTTTAAAATCATACTCTCTGCTCCTGTCTTACACTTGGGGCCTGTTTACGTGGTAAAGCAATGTGCACCAGAGGGGTGTGAGTTCTAAAGTGCACCTGTTTCACACTAACTGGCCCATGTAGACCCCCTGGCACACACAAAGTCCCTAATGCAGGTTAACATAGTGCAATTTGACCCACATTAAGGAACTTTTAGCGCGTGCCAGCAGTATCTACGTGGGCCAGTTACCAAGCAATACGGTGGTGCGCATAGGAATTCATACCCCATTGCTGCACAGTGCCATACTATGTAGACAAGACCTAAATTGTATATTAAAGGAATAAAATGACTGCATTTAGAACAAATCAGTTATGATTTTATTACGGCATAAGAAAATTTCAGGTTTAGATGTTTCCTGAAGTCTATGTAATGGTGCATTTCATCTTCTACAGATAGCTGCCATGCGAAGTAAAACATACCTCTCTATTTGTATTCCCAATTTATCAGTAGCTGGTTGAACAGATACAGTATAGGCCAACAATGCAGTGTGGGAGGAAATGGAGTATATTGCTGAAATACTCTCAAGAGTTTATTTAAGCCCTTAAATCAAATTGTGTGCCCAGGAATGTTAAACTACAAAGGGGAAAGGCAGTAAAATGGCAAATGACCTGGATTTATCTGAGAACCTATACAAGTGTACATAGGCATCTATAGAAATGGTCATTTTAAAATATTCAATGCTTTTTTTTTTTCCCCAGCACTAAGTGACAGTTTTTATTATTTTGTGAAAGAAGTGCCATCACGGAACTGGAACATGTTTATGAGAACTCATCTAACAGATAATGAAATTGATAACACAACTTTTGAACATCCAACAAATATTGAAGAGCAATATTATCAGATGCTAATCATTTGGAGAAACAAATTTGGAAATGAGGCTTCCATTATTAAATTATTAGATAGCCTATGGAATATAGGACTTAGAAGGTCTCATGAAAACATAGTAAACCATTTAATAAGTAAGGATATTATAACTATACTAGAGGCCGAAGACTAATGAGTATACTATTATCAACAAAAAAACCAAAGCCAAAAGGATCTGTAAACTCTATAGATATGTTTCTATGCACAACCTTGCTTTAGTGCATATTGCCATTTTTTTTTTATTGTTGGTTTAAGAAAACTTGAAAATATCAACATAAAAACTACTGGTAAAACAAATAGAGAAATGAGTTCAGGTATCTTCACTGCAACTCGTGTCCTCTAGAATCGCGGAGTCTCAGAAATGTATCTTGCAGGACTCTACTTGACATTTGTTAAACGAGACAAGGATTCAAGTTGCTGTGTTCACTGAGAATGTGTCCTGAGTTGTAATACATTAAATAAACTTGGGTACCCTTTTCATGTTCAGCTGAGGAAAGAACATAAGTGTATGTTAAACTATATAATAAACTTTGAACACTGTTATGTCTTGGGAAATGAGAACTGTAAGGGGAACCTCACAGTGACTGGATGGAGTGATTTGTTGTCATTGAAGGTTTTGAAGCATATTGTCTTTTTATTGTCTGCACTGATAAACTGGACCAAACATCCAGAATCTTAATTTATTTTTTATATGCAGTGAAGAATGTACTTATGAGAACACTGTAATGTGAAGAGATTTGTAGAGTTTTAGGCCAGAAGGGAACGTTAGACCATCAAGTTTGATCTCCTCTATAATTCAGGTCATTAAATTTCACCCAGTTACCTTTGTACTGAGCCAATAACTTATGTTCGGCTAAAGCTTATCTTCCAAAAAAGCATCCAGTCTTGAAATGAAGACATCAGGAGATGAAGAATTCACCATATCCCTTGATGATTTGTACCAAAGGCTAATTGCACTCATTGTAAGGAATTTATGCCTTATTTCTAATTGGAATTTATCTAGCTTTAGCTTCTAGCCATGATTCATCTAGCAGAGAAAGGAAAAATAAGAAAGAGCCCTTTAGTACCTGGTATTTTCTCCCCATGAAGGTGACTTGGATACTGATCCAAGTACCTCATCTTTTTGATAAGAAGAAAGAGCTCTTTAAGTCTTCCACTGTAAAGCATTTTCGTGGCTCTCTTCTGTAACTTTTCCAATTTTTCAACATCCTTTTTCAAGTGTGCACACCAGAACTGTATGCAGTATTCCAGTCTCACCAGTGCTGTATACAGAGGTAAAATCACCCCTCTACTCTACTCACTATCCTGTTTATGCATCCGAAGATTACATTGGCCCTTTGCCACAGCATCATACAGGGAGCTAATGTTCAGTTGTTTCTTTAAATCCTTTTCATAGTCACTGATTTCCAGGAGACAGTTCCCCATTCTGTAGGTATGGTCTGCATTTCTTGTTCCTAGATGTATAACTTTGCATTTGGCTTTGTTTGAATGGGCTCAGCTTACCAATAAACAGCCTATAAATCTGTTTTAACAGTACACTTAAATGCTGTATTTTTATTGTCCAATCTTAAAATTATGCAAATGGAATTTCTACTTCATACCTATTATGATGTACTTTATATTTTGCTATTAAAAGATTTTTCACTTTTTTAAATGTGCTGTCATTTATGAATAAATATTTGGTCTCATTCTCTCTCTAATTTTGAAGGTTTTTTAGTAATTGGGGACTGTGCTTTTTAAAATAATATTAGTAGTACTGGAGCAATTCTGTTGTAGGGGGTTAAATACATTGAGCTAGCCAGATTAATAGTCTGCTTTTTCCTGTCCTTGGACTGAATTGAAGAAGTGATTAGTGACTATTCGTGGTGGTATGGGATTGTGTATAATATCCCACACCCTTCAGTGATGGCTTGTTGATTAAATTCACAATTTGTTTACCACGGCCTCTTTTAGGCCTGTGTGCATTAAGGTTTTAGCTGCTGGTTTAGCTGCACTAATGTATCTGTACCAGCTGTGTATCTGATTACCAAGGCAGACAAGTATAGATAAGTAAGGGAAAGCAATTTTAATAATGTTGGCTAGGAATAATCCCCACTTCTTAGATAAAACAAACTAAACTAGATTCCTTGTGAGACGTGTTTGGTCACAGGGACCCCATTGGGACTGTCACCTGACGTGCTGGAATTACCTCTGAGCCCGTTTTCCCTGCCAGCTTGGGACTCCAGAGTCCTGCCCTTTGAGCCAGACACATTAGCCTGCTGTAACACAGACCCTGGTCTGGTTCATGCCCCCAAAACTGTAGATTTTAACTAAAAGCTGCTCAGCAGCTTACTTGCCTCCAGCACTCAGACACCCAGCTCCCAATGGGATCCAAACCCCAAATAAATCCATCTTACTCTGTATAAAGCTTAGACAAGGTAAATTCATAAATTGTCCGCCCTCTATATCGCCGAGAGAGAGAGAGATGCATGGCTGTTTGCTCCCCCAGGTATTAATCACTTTTGTTTATTCATGAACCCCAAGTAAGTGATTAAGGATAAAAAAGTAGGATTTAAGTGGTTTCAAGTAATAACAGACAGAACAAAATAAGTCACCAAGCAAAATAAAGCAAAAACATGCAAGTCTAAGCCTAATACATTAAGAAACTGATTACAGGTAAAATCTCACCTTCAGAGATGGTCCAATAAGCTTCTTTCACAGACTAGACTCCTTCCTAGTCTGAGCCCAATCCTTTCCCCTGGTACAGTCCTTGTTCGTTCCAGCAGACATCTTAGGTGGAAAGCAGAGGTGTTCTCATGACTGGCAGCCACCTTTGTTCTGTTCCACCCCCTTTTACAGCTTTGGCATAAGGCAGGAATCTTTTGTCTCTCTGGGTACCCACCCTCCTTCTAAATGGAAAAGTACTAGATTTAAGATGGATTCCAGTATCCTGTGACGTGGTCACATGTCCTCTGAGACCTCATTCTTCATTACCCATGGACTGGCCCACAGGTACATAGGAAGGCTTGCAGGTAAATAAACCCATTCACAACCAATTATCCTAATCAATGGGAGCCATCAAGATTCTAAGCCACCATTAATGGCCTACACTTTGCATAATTACAATAGGACCTCAGAGTTATACTTCATATTTCTAGCTTCAGATACAAGAACGATACATACATACATACAAATAGGAATAGATTCAGTAGGTTATAACCTCTGATACCTTACAAGAGACCTTTTGCATAAAGCATATTCCAGTTATATTATATTCACATTCATAAGCATATTTTCATAAAACATGGAGTGCAACATCAGACCTCGTGCATGTTTTCTTGATGAGCTGGAAGAAGAGAGCAGATAAGTACAAATCTGGATCTGAATAAACTTTACACAAAAAAAATGGGGAAACTGTCATACTTGAACAGAGCACTGCCCTATCTTCCTAACAATGACCCTGGCATGCTAGATCCCTCAGAATGTGGCAAAACCTGCTGCACTGCATCTAACTCCTCTGTATTTTAATTAAGGTGCATCTGCCCATTTGACTTCTATCTGTATTAATTTTCAGCTATGTAATATGAACCCAGGCTTTCAGCTTGGATTTGCAGAGTTGAAGTATTCCTGCAGTGCTAGGGCTGCCTACAACACTTCTCTTCTGCGCACAGAATATCTATAGTCAGCCAAGTGCCTTCTACAATTCAGCCTCCACCAGCTCTTACTTTAAACACCTTAAGCAGCTGTGTCATTATTATAGCAACCATGATGGCATGGGTCAATTGGATGAATAGAAATTAGAATTCTCTGTGGTGTCAACTCTTGTGTGATTTTATCCTGACTCTTATGATAGTTGGTGTTTTCCTTAAAGCCCCCGCTCCTGGAGTCATCTGATGAAAGGGTTTTCTTCCCCCGCCCCCAATCTCCTGCTGGTAATAGCTCATCTTAAGTGATCACTCTTCTTACAGTGTGCATGATAAACACCCATTTTTTCATGTTCTGTGTGTATATAAATCTCCTCACTGTATTTTCCACTGAATGCATCCGATGAAGTGAGCTGTAGCTCTTGAAAGCTTATGCTCAAATAAATTGGTTAGTCTCTAAGGTGCCACAAGTCCTCCTTTTCTTTTTGCGAATACAGACTAACACGGCTGCTACTCTGAAACCTGATTCAGAGAGACTCCCACCTTCCGTTCTGAAATAAATGCACGTTTCTAGCCTTTGTGGTTGCGGCGAGAAGCTGCCTTGCACATGTGACCTGAGGGTGCCCTAAAGGCTCAGCAATCAGAAGGCAAATATAGAGAACCAATGATTTTATTATTTATAACTCATTATTTTATGCCAATATCAAATTTTTTGGGGGTAGGAGGGAGTCTGACTCATAGGGTTCAGCATGCCGGGGGTGGCAGCACTGCCCACCCTGCAGAGAGCATGGCCTCCTGGCTTGGGGTGTGTGTAGGGCCTTCCCCCATTGGCTCAGTGGGGCGGGGCAGCAGGGCAGGTGAAGCTCCCAGGCTCCAACTCTTGCAGGGACAGGGGAGCTCAGTCCCCCTTGCCAGCCCCTCCTCCTCCTCTTTGCAGGGACCAAGCTGATCAAGGGGGCGGAACCTCACAAGCCCCGCCTCCCAGCGCTGCGGGCAAGGCCAGAGAAGACCAGTGAATCCCATTCGCGCACGCGCACCAAGCGCTAGTACCGGCGTCTCAGCCCCCCCTCCGTCACGTGACTCCGTTGGCCCCCGAGGTGCGTTTCTCCCCGTTGCCCGGTTACCCTGTGGTCACCGGAAGTGTCGTAGAGAGGCGGAGCGAGGGTTTTCCATCCGGACGCGGCGGTCTTGCATCAGCCTGTGAGAAGAGTCGGCTAGACGCGGCAGAACGAAGTAGGAGGAGGGAGCAGGATGGCGACAGCCGGCGGGGAGCCCAGTAAGTGCCAGGTCCCGGGCTCGGGCGGGCGCGGCCCCTTTAAGGCCGCTCGAGGTGCAGGGCCGGCGGGGGTCCCGTCGGGCAGGTGCGCCGTGCCATGGCAACGGGTCGCCGCGTCCTCGCGCCTGGTGCCCTGCCAGAGCCGAGTGTCCCGGCGTCCTCGCCGCCCGGTGCTGGGGCTGCGCAGTGATGTCATAGCGCCCTGCTGCTGCTGCAACGTGCCGTGAGGTCACTGCACCCGTAGCCGTGGGTAGTGATGTCACCGCCACCCGCCGTCACCGTGGCTCATGAGGTCACTGCCTGGGGCACAGTGGGGGAGCGTGATGTCACCGCACCCTGGTGCAGCAGGGTGTCATGATGTGCCACCGTCCGGCTCCGGCTCATCCCGAGGGGTCGCTCTGCCCGCATGTGGCCTGGCAGCTCTCTGTTATCCTAGCACTGAATCAAACCGGTGCTGTGCTGGGACGTTGTCACCTTGCTCCTGCAGGACCTGGGATGCCCTGTTCTAAGCTGCGGTGAGCTTGCAAAGGCCAGGTCCGTGTGTTCTCGCCATGGTTTGTGGCATCAGATGTTTCCTTTCCTTCTGATATGTCAGGAAGGGGCAGTATGAATTCTGTGCGGTTTCGGGAGCTCCGCGACCTAGTTTAGCTCATGCGAAGGTCACTCGGGTATGTTCCTGCCCTATAAATCAGCAGTAGTGAGACACACAGGCTTGTCAGTTGTTGGGACTGAGAAATTTAAAGATATTGGATTTAAAGATTCAGCTTTCAAAGGCACAAATGCCATTTAGTTACCTAACTACCCTAGGTGCCTAGCTGTTGTTTGTGCCTTTGAAACGACACCCTGGAGGGTTAGAAAAGATGCTATCCTGTAACAAGTCATATGGATCCTAAACTTCTGAGGCAACTGTGTTGGGTTAGTGGTAGCACGGTGAGACGACTTACTACTGTACGAGGCAAAACTTGGGATACCAGCAATACAAGCCTGAAGTACCATTACTGATATGTAAGTGGCTCTCATATAGGTTAAATATCCTTAAATTTCCATGTTGTCCCTTCTTCTTTGACTCCTAAAGTTGCTTTCTTTCCTGTTCGTTAATCATAATACTGTTTGTCAGTGGGACAGACTCTTCTAATGATGGGCTCTACAAATTATAAGAATCAGTGCAGTACAGGGTTTGTTTCCGAGGGATAAACTTGGCACACGTGTTTGTGTTTAAAAGCGAAGGAGTGACAGTCTGCATTCTAGACCCCTGACATAAGACCTGTTCTACAGAAGAGCTCCTACAATCTCCCCATGTGAGCCATATTGTGGTACTTTTTGTGTGCTCCTTCCTTCTGTCTCTTATGATTCAGGAAGCCTCCTCTCCAGGGGAAGGTTTTTAAATAAAAATGTTTGGTTTTGTAAGAAGAGTTCTTTTATCCAACATCACCAAAAAGTCTCGCATAGTAGGATTGTCTTTGCCTAAATATGTGGTATGGATATGCAGGACATTGTTAATTAATGTGAGAGCAACAGCTCAGGTGCTCCTGGAGTAATTGACAGTGTTCTATCTGGGGAGCATCTGGTGTCCTTCCAATCTTCTAAAAACCTTTTTTTTTAAAAAGTTTTTAAAAAATCAGGGTTTATTTTAGTAGAACAGTTCAGAGTTTTGCGCTTTAAGTTATTATTTACTATATATATTGTAGTGCAGCCCCATTGTGCAAGGCACTGTACAGACATAAAACAAAGTGATGGCCCCTCCACACTTAGTGAAAATATTATTGGTAGTTCTGTTTTACAAGTAAGAATAATATTCTCATATTTATGAAGTGGTTGCTAGTACACCTTTTCGTTTTCTGATTTATTTTCAACAGCTTAAATAAGAATAATTGAAATATCAAGGCATGAGCTTTCTTGAAAACTTTTGGTTAAGTTTATTATAAGGGCTACCAGTATTACTTATTGCTTAAAAGTCCACTGTTTAGTTCTTTAAAATTTAAGTTTATTTTACTTAAAAATGTATATTTGCATAGTCTAATCACATTAAACATTTTTTCATGAATTTTTGTTTTGAATTTAAGTATTCTCCTCCAGTGTTCCACCAAAGTACTGTAACTTTAGGTAAGTCTACACTGCACATGCCTTTTGGTGGTGTCTAGAATACATACACTACTTGCCCTCGTAGCGCGGGTATTAATAGCAGTGTAGATGGTGAGGCACTGCTTAGGCAAATAGAGTACAGGCATGACTGAACGCTGTGGGACGTACTCAGCTGTATCCCTACATGGCTCTCTACAGCCCAAGCAGTGCCTCTCTATTTATGCGGCTATTTTTAGTGATGTCGTGTCCCGCTACCTCCCCACTGCTGGAGCCCTTTTCTGCTGCAGGAAGCTGCCAGAGACTTTCCACCACAGGGAAAGGCGCATGGAGTGAGGGAGCTGCTGGAGGCTTTCTTCACAGCCTCCCCTCTGCCAGAACCTTTCATCGATGCATGTAACTACACACCTCAGTGTGTACACAGTCTGCTTTTCACTGTGGCATGTAACTGCACATATCCTACAGGCCGCTGTAAGTGGTGTGCAGTGTAGAGGTAACCTTTGTATTAGTTCATGAGAATTTGAAAGTGAAAATGACTAAAAAAACCAAAAATGAAACTGATGACAATAGATCCTGCTTTATTTGAGCCTCCCATCTTACAATCCCTATTGCCAGAAAACAGTTTATGCCCCCAGTATACATCATTTGCACTGAAATATCATCTGTTTATCTGAATGAATTTCTGTGCCCTCCATTCTATTTGTGTACATTCTTTCATCCAGCTGTTGCAAAATTGTTATGAAAATGTAGTAAGCCAGACACAAAATCTACTCATCCACCTTTACCATGTGGCTGAGGATAATGGGCGGGGGAATGACTCCTCTCGGATGAGCAGAGTTTTTGCAAGGCTCCTGTAATCTTTTCAGTGACCAAGATGAGTAATATGCAAACTGTAAACAGGCAGCAGAAATGGTGAACAAGTAATCTGAAGTGGTGTGAGTAATACAGCACATTATACTTTTATAAGTACTATTTTTAAAGTGCAGATCACCTGAAAGAATGCAGAAGAGAACCAGACCTTTAAAGTGTCTTTTTTTGTATATAAAATAAGAGTGTTATGAATTGGTATGAATATTTGTAATCATTTCCGATTGCTGTCTGCAAAGGCTTTGGCAATCTTCTCTGCAGCAGAGATTCCCAAACTGTGCCCATTTGGCTTGTACAAATCACTGACAATGTTAGAGGAACTCCACTGAATGTGTTGAGCCCAAAATATCTGGTACCCCACTGAAGTAAGGGATCCCCATATATTTGTGTGTGGGTATCCTCTTCCAGTCTAATGTCCTTTCTATGCCTGCTGTGCTGACAATGTTTTTGACAGCATAAAGGCCTTACACTTTGTTTGTGGGATTCTTGTCTTACAAAAGTGAGACACTGATGACATTGGTATCATTTAAGTCAAGCTATCTAACTGATGTATTGCATAACAAGATTTCAAGGTTGTTTTTCTTTTTTAATCTTTCATGTAAATGGTATGTAGAAACTAATATGTCTTAATCATCAGCTCTGTGTCTTATTTCAACATTCCATACAAGGCCACAATGTCATATAGCATTAGGTGGCATAATTTTCCATATATGGAAAGTAGAACATGTTGACAATTATATCACATGGAGGGTTCATGCACCTATATTAATTAGCATACCAAAAAGTAGCACCGTATTAGTCTCTGCAGTGAAGCTAAGTGGTGCTAAACTTTTTAACATTGGGGAAATTTCAGATTTGCTGCATGTTAATAGGTTTCAGAGTAGCAGCCGTGTTAGTCTGTATTCGCAAAAAGAAAAGGAGTACTTGTTAGAGTACTAACCAATTTATTTGAGCATAAGCTTTCGTGAGCTACAGCTCACTTGTTGCATCTCAACTACTGATGTTCAAAGTGTATATTTAAAAAGAGAGAGCTGCCATTGAGTGATTTAATAATTGCCAATGGATCATTCCAATCAGATGAGTTTTAATCCTGTGTTCAGTGCTTCTACAGCATTCTTGTTCTTCTGTAGAGAAGAAGCTGCCTATCTTGTTGAATACTAATAGATTATTTTATATATTTTTTTCAGTATGGACGTTAATACACTGGGGAATAGGATGGTGGGCCTTTTTTCATTGTGGTATAAATCAAATTTGAACTTGGTACACCAATTTTTTTTTTAATTAAAATAGTTCAGGCTTTAAATGGGTGTGGTGGTTTGTTTTTTGCTTGAGAAGTTCTGATCACTCCAATCTGAAGTGTTCTATCTGTACAAAAGATATGGCATGAAAACTAGCAGTGCAATCATTCCCATTCTGCCTACTAATATGCTTCAACCTTGTTCTGGAAGGATCACATCTGAGTTTGAGAGGGGGATGTTTTATTCTTCGTGTTAATTCACTTGTACTTGGGACTGCCACCAAGAATAGTAAATGTGGAGGTGACTTCTGGTATAGCTGTTGACCATCAGGATGAACCGGACAGAAACCAGTGTATTTTACATGTATTTTACAATCATTAGATTGTAATGACTGTTGAGTTTTGGCTGAGTTTGAGCCAGTAACCTAACAGTAAAAGACCATATCTTATTAACAATCCCCTGAGCCATCTAGATTCCCTTGCATTCAGAAGGACACATGTGTTTTTGTATCTCTCAGTTAGTTGATGGGTTTGTGTAAACAGGAGACACAGGATACTATACAACTTCCCTTTCCAAATGGTTTCAGGGTGTGGAGGAAAAAGATCATTACTCAAACGTACCAAGTTTCCTTAAATTAGTCAAAGTTCATACCTGCAATAATACTTGTCAAAAAGAGTGGTGCCTCCTCCTTAAGGCTTTTTGAGACTTATGTGTTGGGATATGAATCTTTCTCCTAGGGAGTATGTTGTTTTCCTGATCTTTCATACACACAATATATCATGGAGCTCATCTGGCCATTCAGATTTCAAACTGATCAACCAGTTTACATCTTACATTAATGAATGTTTCATTTTGTAAACATCTACTAGAGATAAGAATAAATATTCCAATATTTACAAACATGAACCATTTAGAGAGAAATTAAGTTCATGGGCCAATCTTAATCCCATTTATAAGATTGCACATATTGTCTAGTTAAAACTACACATATCCATTTTTCTTTTTACTTCTTATCCACCATGGATAATACTGCATTGACTTAAATTTGAGGGAGATTTTTAGTGCATTGAGCTGACTCTTTGATTTTTGTGTGTGTGTGTGTGTGTGTGTGTGTGTGTTAAGTATGCAAAGCAACCATTGTGACTGTGATTTTTCTGTCACTGGTTCTGTTCATTGCACTAAACTTGAAACATCTGGCATTACATCCTGTGTATATTTTAAAGGGTCAAATACACTTGTTATCTCACTAGCATTTATACATCATCCCTCTATATTACTGTCTTCTCGAAAGGTTGCTTGATGTAAATAGACAATACATGCAGTATTAGATATGGTTTTAGAAGTGTAATTGACTAATATTTTCCTCTTTGTTTTATAATTCTAATTGCCACTATTCTGCGTTGCTTCCAATGATTTGCAGGAACCAAATGAGCCGCTGAAATATTCCATTAAAGCGAAACAATTATTTTGTTCCCCATAGGAAATGGGCCACACACAAAATCTCAGTCTCAGCTGATAATACCTACACACATCTGGAAGAATCCCCCCACCTTCAGAGTTCCCACACCCACTTGTAGCTATTGCTTTTCCTTTCAAAAGCTGTGCTGTGGCAATAAGCTTAGTGCTACGGAAGCTATATGGAAACTTCCCTTGTAGAACAAGATTACCATACTGTCTGAGAAATAAAAACTTGGTTTAGTGGCCTGGAACATGGGATTTGGAGACAAGAACTCATGTTCTAATCCTGGCACTGACACAAACTCTTTGTATGATCCTAAGTACATATTAATTTTTCCTTTTCACTTATGTACCTCACGAGACAGTTCGTTAATGTTTGTACAGTGTTTTGAACATGGAAAGCACTCGAAAGTGCTAAATTGTTAGGGAAAGATTTAAGGCTGTGTGGACTTAATGTGAGTGCTAGCACAGATTTTATAACTGCCACTGAGAGCAAATCACAATGCTTTCTATACAGCAGTGGTTCTCAAATCCCCCCCCCACCCCCAATGACTACTTGAAAATTGCTGAGGGTCGCAGCGAACCACTTAATGATCTTTCCAAATGTTGTTTGTACCGTTAGCTAACTATTGTGAAGCGCTTTGGATAAAAGCACTATATAAAAATAACGTAATAATAAATGTGATTTTGTTCTATAAATAAAAGCAAACAACTCACATTTTAATATCCGTAGTCTTCCCTTTCTGATACAATGGATGTGCCCTCTTTCTCCTGCCATGGCAGCCCCCAAGCTGGGGCTGGGAAGCAAGGGGGGGTCTCTCCCCTGCCATAGCAGCCACAGAGCTGAGGCTGGGGAGGAGGGCTATCTTTTCCCGGCAGCCGCAGCCCTGGAGCTGGGAAAAGTCGCCTCTTTCTGTGGCCACCGCAGTCCTGCACATCCCAAATTCCCCGTACCCCCTCTTCTAACCCCACTGCCCCCTACCACCCTATTTCCCCCAAGACCACCACCTCACTTTACATGTGAGCCTGCGCAGCTCCGCTAATGAGGTGGGTGGCCCTTCATTCTCTTGTGTGCAGCAGCCCAGGCATGCAACTTAGAGGGAACTATCTGCAAACCACCTAAATGGAGCATGCAGACCACTGGTGGCCCATGGACCACAGTTTGGTACTCTGCTGTACAGTACCTTATTGTGAGTGTGCCTCCCAAACCACAGAACTTCTCCCTTTGTAAATGTGCTATGCTCTTTTCATTATAAAAGTTACTTAGTGCTTGTAAAATAAACTGTATAAAACAAAGCCTATTTTACGTATGCATGATGGAAGATGAGCTGAGTAAGTCAGAGGAAAGAATGGGGGTATATGTGAGGTAGTCTGCCATCTCTTCTGTCCATTAATATAACTCCTGTTCATTTTAATGCATATTACATACACATTTGAGGAAAGAAACTGATGCAGGGGACATACAGGTAGTAGCACCGATGGCTGTAATTTAACATTCTGCAAACATCTGTGAGTCAGAGCAAGTAAGGGAAAGTGGGCATCAAATTAGGACCCCACACTTAAGCCCCAGTCCTGCAAAGTACAACCTGTATATGTTGTGAGTAATTCCATTAATGTTAATATGACTACTCACAGTGCATAAAGTTAATCATAAATGTGTACATCTTTGTGGGACGAGGGCTTTAGTGGACTAAGAGAGTGAAGTGCTGATTAAACCCACTAGGCATGGAAGATCCTCTATAACTGTTATACATTGTATTTTTGTTTTCATGCAAAAGACCTGGGTCTGTGCCTTTGTCTCTGAGCCATGATTTCCCCCTGAAATTTACCATGTAAAAAAATTGTCCTAATATTTAAAAAAAAAAAAAAAGACCATTTAGAACAGCCTTTTATGGTTGTTCATTACATTTGACAAAATATTTTTCGCTCAAATTTGCTGTCAATTTCTAGTATACATCTGGTTGTTTCAATGATATTATTTGCCCTACTAGCTTTGGGATATATTTTTGCTCATAATATGCCTTTTTTACTTTAGTTCTGACCATATGTCCTGTACCTCTGTCTTTGCAGCTTCCAACTACAGTTTCATTCTGAGCATTAGTGAAGAGGAAGCCAGGCTGAAGGCTCTGGACAAGTACCTCAGCACTCGTAGTTATATCCAGGGGTTCACATTTTCACATGCAGATGTGGAGGTATTCAGACAGTTTTCGAGGCCACCTATGGACCAGCATTTCCATGTTGTTCGGTGGTACAGGCATATAGAAGCAATCTATGGTGGCAGCAATGAAAAAATTGAACCTT
This sequence comes from Chelonia mydas, assembly GCF_015237465.2. Classification (NCBI taxonomy): domain Eukaryota; kingdom Metazoa; phylum Chordata; order Testudines; family Cheloniidae; genus Chelonia; species Chelonia mydas. Next base: position 29,762,709 of record NC_051246.2, on the reverse strand, counting down.
GTAAACTTCTGACAAGTGAGTAGTGACATGGAATTGGTGGGCAAGTTACAGATTAGTAGACATTTTGTTTGTTTGTTTATTTTGATTGCAGAGAACCTCAACAATTGCCCACCCATCCTATCGGTGATTTTACACAATATTAAATTTCACAATATCAAAACAATATTTAAATCCCATATAACAGACTGCAGACACTCTAATAATCAAACCAGCAGCAAGTATAAATATAAACCCTTCAATATCCCCTCATCCTCAAATGGCCAAGGAAGAAAAGGATGGCCTTTGGAGATTGTCCAGAAGTATGACAAATCTGGGCTCTGGCAGACTAAGGGGGAAAGCAAATTCCAGAGTTAGAATCATAGGACTGGAAGGGACCTCTAGAGGTCATCTAGTCCAGTTCCCTGCACTCATGGCAGGACTAAGTATTATCTAGACCATCCCTGTCAGGTGTTTGGAGATTTTTAAGAGCAGGTTAGACAATGATCTTTTTGGGTTCAGAAGTTAAGCTGACTGGTCTGCAATTCCCCGGGTTGTCCTTATTTCCCTTTTTATAGATTGGCACTATATTTGCCCTTTCCCAGTCTTCTGGAATCTCTCAAGTCTTCCAAGACTTTTCAAAGATATTCGCTAATGGCTCAGATATCTCTTCAGTCAGCTCCTTGAGTATTCTAGGATGCATTTCATCAGACCCTGGTGATTTGAAGACATCTAACTTGTCAAAGTAATTTTTAACTTGTTCTTTTCCTATTTTAGCCTCTAATCCTAACTCATTTTCACTGGCATTCACTATGTTAGACATCCAATCACCACCAACCTTCTTGGTGAAAACCGAAACAAAGAAGTCATTAAGCACTTCTACATTTTCTGTTATTGTTTTTCCCCCTCATTGAGTAGCAGGCGTACCCTGTCCTTGGTCTTCCTCTTACTTCTAATGTATTTGTAGAATGTTTTCCTGTTATCCTTTATGCCTCTAGCTAGTTGAGAGCACCTTGCTAACAGTTTCCCCCACCTTAATACCACGGAAGTTAGGTGTCTCTGCAGATCACAACTGTGGAAGAGGTGGTTCCTTGGGTAACGCGATCCCATAGAGTTTAGGAGTTAAAAGGGGAAACCAGCATCTTGAACTCCACCTGGAAACCCACAGCCAATTAGTACAGTTCCAGTGACACTACATTATGTGCTTCTGATATGAGGCTTCACTTAAACAGATGCTATGTTCATTCTGCATTAGCTGAAGTTTCCAGATGTTCTCAAGGTGTAACTTCATGTAGAAAGTATTACAGTAACTTAGTTTCAAGGTGGCAAAATCATGGATAACTGTGCCAAGGTCGATGGTAGGATAAATGTGGCTGTTTCTATCAGATGAACAGAAAGCTGGGTGCCATTAGTATACTGAAGATATCATAGCACTTGGCTCCTTATGAAATCTCCTAGTAACCTTATGTTCACATAAATAAGAGAGGGAACAGAATGGAGCCCATCACACCTCATGTGACAGGGCTCTTGGAGCTCACAGTTGCTATCACTACCCTCTGAGTCCTTCCAAATTAAAAGGAGTAAAAACACTGCAGAGTGACTCCATCTATTCCTGCTCGGTGATCGGAGATGTGTCACTAGCAGTGTAACACACACTCCAGATTACATCATTAGCAAATTACCACAAAGTTCTACACTGGGGTGTAGCTAGTAATGTGGCATAATTGATGGATTCAGAGGTATTTGAAATAGTGAAGCTATTTCCTTATTTGTTTTATTTGATATTTTCTCCGCTTACAGAAATCAATTATCAGTGTTTTTAATAATAATAAAAAAACTAACCATTAGGTATAAGACATTTGTCATAGATCCACAGGAGCAGTCTCTTGGAGGAGCCTCTTCAATGTGCTATCCCCCAGGGGGTCTCACTCTTCCTGAAGGGTAGGCCATACAGCCTCACCATCTCCTGAGAATGAACTGCTGGGGCTTCAGCGCTTCTGCATCACACCATAAGCCCGACTGAATAAGTCCAACTGAGATAGACTCCAGGTTAGGGACTTGTACACTTTTCAGGGTCTAATGCACGTCACACAGTATTTGCAGTGACACTCAGTGGTTTCAGAACAGCAGGGTTTATTAGTCAACTGGATGCACAGCACTGAAAGTCTTTAGGTTAGCATTGTGATATAAAGGCTAAACCATAGTCCATTCTGGTCAGCCCAGAGCAATTCACCAGTCAAGCTGTAGTGAACTCCATTTTCAGGCTCTGTGTTTCTCTCTGACTTTCTTCCTTAGTCTGTTCCCAGATGAGCGAGCTCCCAAACTTCTTCCAGAGCCCACACTTATCCTTCCCCCATCACACCTCTTAGTTCTTTGTTCTTGAGCTGGGGCTCTGCTCAGCTTCCCTGCTGAGAAGTGGGGAAACCCTCTTAGAATCATAGAATATCAGGGTTGGAAGGGACCTCAGGCGGTCATCTAGTCCAACCCCCGGCTCAGAGCAGGACCAATCCCCAACTAAATCATCCAGCCCTGCCTGGCGGACCCTTGAAGCCTGCTCGCGGCCCCGCAGTGGGCCCCAGATACCTGGCTGAGAATCACTGGCCTACTCTACAGGGTTAGGTCAATGTAAGCTGCCTTGCGTCAACTTAGCTGTGGAGGCATCTTCACTTGCATTTGGCTCCTGCTGACGTAAGTGCCTCTCTATGCCAATTTAGTAACACCACCTCCCCAAGTGGCGTAGTCACAGTCGATGTAATTAGGTTGACGCAATGTCAGTTCAGACGTTGTGTTGCTTATATCGACTGTTACTGGCCTTCAGAAGCCATCCCACAATGCCCCACACTGATAATACAATCGATACAAGAGCTCCACCAACACAAGGAACCAAGTGTGCGCACACACACACAAGCAATTTAATAACTGCAGTGGCTGTATGCCAACATAAGTTAGGTTGACATAATTTTGTAGTGCAGATATGGCCTAAGAGTGTCAGAGCTAAATACGAGATTGAACAGATAATTTAACTTAAGTAATTAACACAGGATAACTCAAGGTAAAATGCTCCTTTAATACATCTGTAGTCAAAGGACAGAAAGGGGGTATCAAGGTTCCTTCCCCACTCTTAACTCTAGGGTACAGCTGTGGGGACCTGCATGAAAACCTCCTAAGCTTACTTTTATCAGCTTAGGTTAAAACTTCCCCAAGGTACAAACTATTTTACCTTTTGCCCTTGGACTTTATCGCTGCTACCACCAAACATCTAACAGGTATATAACTGGGAAAGAGCCCGTTTGGAAACGTCTTTCCCCCCAAAATCCTCCCAATTTCCTGGGGAAGGTTTGATAAAAATCCTCACTAATTTGCATAGGTGAACACAGACCCAAACCCTTGGATCTTAACAATGAAAAAGCATTCAGATTCTTAAAAGAAGAATTTTAATAGAAGAAAAAGTAAAAAGAATCACCCCCGTAAAATCAGGATGGTAAATACCTTACAGGGTAATCAGATTCAAAACATAGAGAATCCCTCTAGGCAAAACCTTAAGTTACAAAAAGACACAAAAACAGGAATCTATATCCCATTCAGTACAGCTTATTTTCTCAGCCATTTAAAGAAATCAGAATCTAACGCATATCTAGCTAGATTACTTACTAAGTTCTAAGAGTCCATTCCTGTTCTGTCCCTGGCAAAAGCATCACACAGACAGAGAGAGCCTTTGTTTCTTCCCCCTCCAGCTTTTGAAAGTATCTTGTCTCCTCATTGGTCATTTTGGTCAGGTGCCAGCGAGGTTATCCTAGCTTCTTACCCCTTTACAGGTGAAAGGGTTTTTCCTCTGGCCGGGAGGGATTTTAAAGGTGTTTACCCTTCCCTTTATATTTATGACAGGGGGGCTAGTAGGTTACAGATTGTGGTAACCTGCCATAAATCCAGTGTCTTTATTAAGACCATGATTTCTAGGGTCTAGCAAAGTTATGAACCACAACAGACTAGTGTCCATCCAGAGAGCGGGACAGATCAGGCTGGGACAACAAAGAAGATGAGTTTACAAATTTCTCAGACAAAACCAATACTGAATCTATTATTATTTGGTACAAGTGAAAGTTCTGTCCTAAGCAAAATAATGGGGCAATTTTACCATTTGCCTGTTTTTCACTATTTAGTCCTATGAACACTAGAAGCACAAGCAGCCAAAAATAGGAGAAATTCAATCTGAAAGAAAATAATGAATATGGCAATTCACTGCACTAGACATTTGAAAACTCCAGGTTTGGGGACAGATGAGAGTTCATACAAAAAACACTTTGACCTATCCCAAGAGCACTTCTGAAGAAAGCTAAAAATACCTCCCATCCCAAGACAAGAATATGCAGAGACTCCCACAGAAGGTAATGATGAAAGAGAACAAAACAAAAGATTGTCTCCTCTTTTAGCACCACCAATCTTTGGATTATTGCGGCATGCTTGTAGCACAGCACCTGCTGTGCAAACAAGAATACAGACTTATAGTTACAGTTAATACAAATTTAGAATCTTATTGAAATGTTGCATCTTTAAAATAAGAGACTGGGAGGAAAATAAATGTCTTTAAAGGTGACTGCTGTTTAAATCTAATTGCTATAATCCACAGTTTTACGACAATAAAATTGCTCCTCAGAATGCAGAGTTCTATTTTGAGTGACTATTTTGAGTTTTCACTAAGGACTTAGGACAGAAAGAATATAAATACAATGGCAGACTAATGAAGTTTAGTCTTTAATTAATTCACACGTCCAATTAATACTATCCCCAAAGAAGACTATTACCAGGACAAAAAATCACGAGGGTCAGTTCCAGGCAAAACATCTAACTCAGACATGTGCATTTTAATTCTTTATTAAGAAGTAGTAAATATCTCTATTAGAGGATTACATTTCTTCTATAAACAACAACTCAGTAACACAGTATGCAGGAACTTAGCACTGTGATCTGAATAAGAGTGATCATCACTAGTCACTGTCTTGCTCCTAATGGGGTGAGTCACTCTGTTCAGTTTTCTGTTAAGATGGGTCATTTTTATTTAAGACTCAGCAGAAGCACAGCCGGCTAGTGAATTTTCAGTGTGTGCCTCTTAAATTGTTAAGTCCCAAAATAAAATATTTCAGCGAGAAAAAAAAACTGCTTTCCACTACACACACACACACTTACACACTTACACACTTTTACTTGGACTTACATCCACATTCCATTGGCAAATATGAAATTTTAGCTAACAAGAGGAAACCTAAAACAGCAGATCCTGCAGAACTTAAACTATCATTTACGTACATTTCTCAGGATTGCAAAGAAATCTTACTGAATGTGAACCAGCTGAAGTGTAGGCTTCCTGAATCTGCAGACAGCTCCAGTGTCTCTGCTGCAGCCTATAACTTTCCCAAGCAGAAGCTAACTGAAATTGATAAGTCAGATCAGTTTCACAAATTAAATCTAGAACCCCTTAGGCCAGAAGTGGGCAAACTATGACGCGTGGGCCAGATCTGGCCCACCAGCCGTTTTGAGCTGGCCCTCGAGCTCCTTCTGGGGAGCGGGGTCTGGGTTGTTGGTTGCTGGGTGTCAATGTATTGGTGATTGATTGGGTTTTCCATTGTTTTTTGTGGGTTTTCCATGGATGTCAATCAGCGTTGGCCAATATTTGTAATAACCCTTTCAATCCGCTTAGACAGCTAAGCAACACTCCACCTGCTCCTCGTGTCTCCTGGTCTGCCTTGACAGCAAACGTAATCCTTTTCCCACCCCCAATGCAAAGTAAGGGGGAAACGGGTTCACATAAGTCATAAAAAATATTACCAAAAAATCCTATTCTGTCACAGATGTATACAGTTTTTGTTTTGACTGTGTGAGGGTCCAGTCAATTGGAGCCGTTCAGTTTTTTTGCAAAGGGTTACAGAAATACAGATTTTGTATACTGTACAAGTTTATAGTAATGTAAACTGTGTTATTAACAGGGTAAATTAACATTTCTGAAAAGAATGTAGCTTTTCCTTGGTAATTAAACAATTACTGTTCACGTGAGGAAATGTGAACTGGTTAATCTAGGTTATTTTGTAACCTCTTGGGAGTTTGTCATTCTTCTCTGATGCTTTCCTATGCGCCAGCTGCCCTTAAACAAATGCTTTATAGTGAGGTCCCTGCTCAAGAAGTCCTGTAATAGTTATTATATTATTCATAGTACTTAGCTCTTGTACAATGCTGTTCAATAGCTGCATGTTAACACCCAATCTTTTTTGATCAAGGTTATTGAGAAGGTGGTGCTGCATTAACCCCAGTCGCATCCTGTCATCATACATGTTGTGAATGCCTACCAGTCTGGTGTTAATTGTTAGTCTGGCACAGACAGGTTTGGTTTTGTTGACTAACTCCACCTACCAACAGACACCGTGAAGGCTCCTGGGCTGATTTGTTGGCTCTGGCAGTAGTCTTTGATAGCACTAACTATAAGTCTTTGTTGATCCACCCACAGAGTTTCATGGGTGGCGATAGGATAGCCCTTCCGTAGATTTGTGCCTTTCTGTCTGAGAAATCTTACAGGGCGGTAATGAATCTGCCTTCTCCCAAGGTCTCCTTTTTAAGATATCCGTCTGACTGCTGGTGAAGATTGTGAGATATTATGTCTTACAGTGTCCAGTAGGCAGATGATATGCAGCGCTGCAATGCCTTTTCATAGAACTTGGATATTGCTCTTTGTATTGTCTTAGTGTCTAACAGTGCTAGGGATGTGGATGAGAACAAACTCGCTTAGGCTTAACCTAGAGAAGACCAAAGTGATGGGAAGAAGCATATAGATGAATGGGCTGGAACTGTACGTTGATCTTTTATTGGAAGTGTATGTTTGAACTTTACCATTATAGTCTATATATCATTGCTCCTGGATTGTGAGCTGACAGCTTTGGCACATAGGATCTTTTTTCTTCTGTGATTAATTTGGCTGTTGCCTTCATCACAGTAATCCATGTCATTGTAACCTTTGTAAATCTAAGAATAAACATTTGTCTTCTGGTATTTGGACTCCTTTATGGATAGGCTGGTTTTGTACTTGAGGTATGCGTTAACTTACATCTCATTTACAGTAAAATACTTAGAACTAATGATACAGCTCCGTGTACAGTATACCAATATAATATTTTATCCTTGTCTGGGTCAGGGTATTAAATTAAGCCTCTCTTTTCTAGTTACCCAATTGTTCAAAAGGATAGTGGGAATTATATATGAACACTTTTTGCAATTGATTATTGTGGTTCTCAGTTGCAATACACAAAGGAAGATGTTTCCAGGGAAACTGAGTGAATGATGGGCATGCTGAGAGACAAAACATGAAAGCCATTTTGACAATACAAGTTACAAACAACTGGATAATATTTTAGTTGCAGGTAAATTGCATCCCATATAAATTCTTAACAACAATACTGAAATAAATCGGGAGGGGAAACTTGTTGTATTTCTCAGTTTTCTGTCTTGCTGTTATTCTTCCAGTTTTGATGTAAGTTAATGTGTTAACTTAATATTCACACATCACATCACTGAAATACAGCCACAGGTGGTATGGAGCGTGGAGGCCAGATGCACAGCACACTGCAGCTTCTTGGAGGAGATGATACTCTGCTGCTACTTGTTTTTTAAGCACATCAGAGGTGTAATACCTAATGGAAGCATAATGGAAAAGAGAGAGTCCAGTTCTGCTCAGTGCTTATGTGCAGGTGGGCAAGGAAAAGGGAGTATATGAAGCCTTTTAATCCCTCCAGTTCCTTAGCGCAAGCAGCAGGGCACCCTTCCTGCCTTACAAATGCTGAGAGTTGTGCCCAGCTATTACCCCAGCACTCCAGCGGGCTCACACTGCATCCTCAAAGAATCATGTTTAGAGGTGTGTCCACGCCTCCTGTTTGGCACGCTGCAAGCTAGGACATATGATATGCTCCTTTTTAAAGGGGTCTTAAATATTGCCTGGCAATGCATTACCGTGCTTTGGCCTGAACCATCCTGCTATCTAAAAGCAGGATAGCTCTGTATTAGAGCTGTTCAGAAAAATTTCTACAGAATTTTTCTGCTGGGAAATTCAAGTTCATTGAAATTGAAACGATTCATGAGAACATGTCAATTTCAATTGGGGTTTTGTTGTGTTTCTACTTTTTTGTTTCATTTTCATTTTGTTTTGACTTTTATACTTATAATTATTTTATATATTTGAATATCATACTTAATATTTTGTATTTTGACATTATTGAAATGTTTTTGTTTTCATTGTACTAGAAATTTCAAATTTTCATTCTGATTTGAAATGAAAACAGATTACTAAAAGTTGGAAATTCCCACAGTATGGAAATTCCATTTTCTGATCTGCTCTACACAATGTTAGAACTATAGCTAGTACTACACTGATCTTCATCCTCTCTCTGGCCCCTTCCTCCTTGCTCCTTCCTCGAAACAGTACCCTCAGATAAGGGCTGGATTTTGTCCCATAATTTATCATACTTCTTCTTTTACCATAATGATTCTGCTACCTGCAATAAATAAATCAAAGACTAGATTGTGCCTTTTACTGAATGTGCTCCACTTAGATATGTATTTGTAGTAAATGAAGATGTTCAGAGAAGCTGTGTGTGATAAAAGGGTGAAGTTCTTTCTGAGCTATGCTGTCTGCCCTTTTCTCTTTCTCCCACTAAATATGTGTTCTTCAATACTGACTCTGGACTCTGTGGAAATTTTTCTAGGTATTACCTGAGTTTTAAGATATGCAGTCTTATTAGGGTCAATGGTTTTACAAAGATAAATTGTTACAGATCTTTTTGAAAACCTAATTACCTCAATGATTGACTAAATTTCAAAATCTTTGTACATGCTTTAATGCACACTGTATTGCAATTTTTTTCTATGTTTTAGATTTATAATTTGAAAAGGGATATAAACTGATGGCAAGCAAGAGAGTAGAAAATAAACTTGTACTAGCTTTATGGGAAGGTCTACATAATATAATTAGTTTGGGCTATTTTTGAATGGAGCTGTTTCTGTACATCCTATAAAAACATTTTTTCCTTTTGAAATAATTTAAGGCAGTAATGTGGAAAATCCTTTATTATAAATCCATATGTCTGTTATAATGATCTTTAGAAGTTTCTTGAGGTTGTCTTTACGTTCTTTTCTAGGTAAAGGCAAACGTACGCAGCCCCGTTGGTCTTCCCCAGAAGGAACAAAACAGTCTAAACTCTGCCTCTACAACAGCCTCACTCGCAACAAGGTGAATGAATGAAAAAAAAACTGCAGGGTTTTCTGTAGAGATGCAAATATAATTGACCAGTGACATTTTTTTAAATGGCTTTCATATCTATTCACAAGCTTCTGTGGCATACTAAATAGATGTATTATTTTGCTGAATCTTATTAAATATGTGTCAGAGATACCTAGTTTAGTCAAATATGTTTGTAAACATAGAAAGTGCTATTATATTCCAAGTATAGTATATGACTGCAGCCTTCCATCACCCAAGAGCCCATAACATAATACAACATCATATACACAAAACAGAACCAAATCAGAATTTGTCTTGTTAGGGCTTGTCTCCATGAGAGAGTTTTACCAGTATTGGTGTAACAGCTCCATGTGGACATTGTTGTTCTGGTATGAGTACCTTTTTTGTTTGTTAGGTTTTAAGCTAAATAAACATTCTTAAGCACCATAAGCTAAATCCAAAAAAGCCATTCTTTTATATGGGAGTAAGAGCATCCAAACTGAGAGTTATACTAGTGTAACTATATTGATTTAAATTCTCACCTCAGGTTATACCGAAAAAATGTCTCCTTGTAAACTAGGCCTCACTCTTCCCTTTGCATGCATGGGTAATATCGGCTAAGGGTTAAATGAAGATCTGACCCATCTGGCTGTCTACACTTTGATATCACATTTTGTAGACTGCAGCTAATGAAAAAAAATGAACTATGTTATCTCTTTTAGGTCGTGAAGTTAGCATTCTTTTCTTACAGTAAAATTGAGAGTGTAATTGTTGTGTGTTAATCCATAATCATATTCGCTTGACATGCCTGTGCTCCTGATGTTGCTGCTCCGAGACCATATGTCTTCAATTTGTTCTGCTCACTGTACCTTCCTTTCCATTTAAGGATGTATTTCAGCCCCAGAATGGCAAAAAAGTGACATGGTATTGCTGTGGCCCAACAGTATATGATGCTTCTCACATGGGACATGCCAGGTACCACAGAGTTTCTTCCTTGGATAAAAAGCAAACAGTTTATATTGTAAGCAACTAAATAACAAAGCTGAAAATCCCTAGGAATATATCAAGCCAAGTACAGTGAGTTAGACATATTGCTGGATGACAACTCGGGTACTCTAAGATGGAAAAAGAAAATTACCATTTATATTTGTTATGCAATGAAAAGCCTGTTTGTAGTGGGGGGGGGAAGTTAATATTGCTATGGGAACTTCAGTTGGGAATTTACTGACTTTGGGATTTAAAATCTCGTTCAGTGCTGCATTAACATAGTTCTTGCATATAATAGATGTGTATATGAAGTATTTGCTAAGTAAAAGTAAGTTCTGTCTTTTGAATTTTTTTTAGGTCATACATCTCATTTGATATCTTGAGAAGAGTGTTGAGGGATTATTTTAAATACGATGTCATCTACTGTATAAATATTACAGATATTGATGATAAGGTAAGGTGTCTTTAAAGGTGCATCTAAATGACGACAAGTTGACCAAGTCCAGGGATTTGGAGTCAGTATGCATATAGTGTGTTTTATCAATTTGGTAAGGCTAGACTAGTAACTTTAATTGCACTATGTAGCCTGATTCTAATATCTGTCACAAAGACATTGATTTTCAGTCACTGGATCTCATTCAGGTTCAGTATACTGTCTAGACTTTAGCAGAGCATCTAGTAATTTAGATCCATGCTGCTTTTGTGTACAAGTAGGCTTGGCAGAATTCAATTTTTGTATATAATTTCAGTGAATAGTATCTGTTTATTTTTAAAATTTTCCCCTTTTTAATCGAATTTTAAATTTTCACAGTTGTACAGAATTGTGAGTTAGAAGCATTTCTAATTTTCAATTGTGGGAGGGGCCGAGCCAGACAATGGGGGGTGGTCAGGCAAGAATTACTGACAGTAATGATAGTAAATGTTGAAATTCAGAAAGTTGAAGCTTTATAGCTATTAAAACCAAAATTGTCAACTTCAGATATCAAAGTATACAAAGGTAAATACTCTTAAATCAAACTCTAAAGTTCTCAAGCAGCACTTTTCTTACTTGCCTGTGTTTAAAAAACTTTGATTATCATGGCTGGAAATATTTTGTGTCCGTTTCTGTGTGCATGATGAAATCAACCAGTACCAACATCTACCAATTTAAAAATCTAATCCTTCCAAGCTGATGTATAAGTGAATGCGGTTATAGACAATGAAGATTAACTGTCCTTTTTACAAAGGTAACTTATTTTACTGGCCTGCTTCATTATTGGTTATTAATGCATTTAATTTCATGATTACTTTATTTGATGTGCTTCAGTGGTGCTAATTAGATATGTAATTTTTGTAGCTTGTTGAATTTAGAGGGGTCCTGCTAAAGTATGTAGTAGGAAAATACATTGGTATTTGGACTTTGCCCTTTTTAGAAATATGTTTTAATATTCTTGCCTTGTAGATCATCAAGAGAGCAAGACAAAATTATCTTTTTGAACAATATAGAGAGAAGAAGCCACCTGCAGTCCAGCTATTTGAAGATGTTCAAATTGCTTCAAAGGTGAGCTCATAGTTTTCCTCTGCTCATAACTTAGGCTCTGATTCAGTAAGGTACTTTAAGCATTTGGGGAGTTCCACTGATTATGTAGGACTGCTCATGTGCTTAAAATTAGACATTTGCTTAGAGTACCTTGCTGAATCAGGACCATCCACAGGAAAACTTGTGATGCTATATTACTGGAAATAAACAGCCATCTTCACATCTGTAGAATTTTTGACTATTTTTTAAATCTGCGCCAGACTTTTCTGATGCTTTAGGCATAGAATTGCATGTGCAAAATGCATGCTTAATTTTGTCCCCAGACATGTAATATGTATGTATGTACTATTTTGAGGAAAATTCAGATGTTCGCTGCAATATTACTTGAGCTTCTGACAAATAAAAACACAAATTTAAGGAAAGGCCATGTATGAAAAGTATGTAGACTTTCTTTATGGAGTAAGTTTGAATATGAATTATATGGCCTACTGTGCCATTGACATCATTGAGCTTTTGGTGCTACAGTTTAGGGGATGCAGTGAGTTGAGGATGAGTTTTTGGCCTTTTTCTGCGTCATGAATTGAAAAAAAAATTAGTGATTCTCAACCTTATGAGTTGAAGCACAGAGCTGGGAGCTAGGGGGCTTGCGTTTTATGTCTGTCACCAACGTGTCACTTAACTTTTCTGTGCTTGAAATTTATCCCATCTATAAAATGGGGATTATCATGCTTATTCACTTTTGTAGAGAGCATTGAGATAAGGGAAAGTACTAAATAGTGGTTGTTTTTAACCTTTACAACATTATAACTCTCTACAAGGAACACGTATTGTGATATAGCTGTTTAATTCAGATTTAGACAGTCAAATGTGGATGGAATTTTATATTCCCATATCCTTTTGGACCGTTAAAACTAGTGGCTGCCTTATTGCTCCTTTACTGATGTTGAGCAGTACATTATTCTCTGAGTAGTCTGATAGATTTCAATCTGACTGCATGTGGGGAAACATACTACTCATCTCAAGTAAGGAATTATGTGCTTAGAACATATTTTACATGAGGAATATACAGCTGTTGAATAATGTTCTGCGCTTGTAGCACACCAGAACATGAAGAAAGTGCCAATAATTCTGTTATCCAGTTAAAGTTCTTGGATTGATGTTTTTTTTTCTTTTCACTGTACATTATTTCATGAACATTTCTTAATGTAGCCTTTTTCAGCTATGTTAAATGACACCACTGATCCAGATAAAAAGCAGATGTTGGAAAGAATTCAGAATGCAGTGAAGTCTGCTGTGGAACATCTAGAAGAAGCTGTGCAAAAGAAACTTACTGGAGAAGAGATCAACAAACATGCTGAGGTCAATATGGATGGATTTTAAGTCTCTTTGGCTTGTAACAGTTTTCTGAAACATATAAATGGTCTGAGAATTTCCCAATACTTAACATTCAATGCGATAAAATTGTATCACTGAGCTCAATTAAATAGCTTTTGTATGCCACTCAGACCAGCTTCGGACCTCCTCATAATCTTCTTTTTTGATAGCTGCTATTTCCAGTTATTTCCAGTTTTCCGTAAAGGATTTTCTCCGCCACCAACAGACTCATACCTTTCCCCTTCTTTCATGGAATTTCTGTCTTGGGGAGGGATTCATGCCATAACTTGTTGTACATACAGGTCTGTCCACAGCGCACATGCAAATATCTTTGACAGTTTTATTGCTGTGCTGCTCAAGTATTTTATGCTTCTTGTTCACTGAATTGATGTTTCCAAATTATTTCAGAAATATCTGTCCTCTGGATGAGGGCCTGAGCCAAAGCCAGTTAAAATAAATGGAAAGATTCCTATTGACTTCATTGTCCTTTGGATAAGCCCCAGTAAACACAACAGATGTTGTAACTAATTTCTTTTGGTAATTAGAGTCCTGGATGGTACTGCCTCTCTTTCAAGCTGTTTGGTGCAATAACTGCTGGGGGCACAGACTGTGTGCTCCCTGCCTTTGTGAAATGCATCCCTTTTGGTCCAACTTATGTAAAGTTCATCCAACTACTAAAAGATGGGTGCCTTTATAAATGTTCTTGTTTTTAAAAACAAATCTATTATGTCACCAAAGTAGGTGTTCTTTTTAGACAGATTCTATATATCTGTCTTCAAAATGTATGGTGTAATTAGAGTGTTAATGGAAAACTAAAGAGAAAATAGGCTGAATAATATTTAGGAAGCACTTTTTTTTACTGAACTATCTTTTTTCATTTGCATGATATTTCTCTTCAGCAAAATGCAAATCCCTCAGCACTTCTCTGTATCTTTTATCAGAACACCGTTAAGACTCTCCAGATGTAAATTATGTAGCCATTTTCTGTTCGCTCCAAGCACATGGAAGGCTACATGGCTGCAAAGAATGATAGGTGCAGGAATATTCATGCCCAGGCGAATTAAGTGTGAAAACATATTTTCTATTAAAAGGCATTACAGTCTAGGCTCATAAATAAGACTTTTTCTAGATTTGTATTGCACTGAACTGTTATATGTATATAATTTTCTTTTCATAGAAATTGTTGGAAGAAGCAAAAGATGTGCTGTCCGAGTGGCTAGACTCCAAGTTTGGCAGTCAGGTGACTGACAACTCCATATTCTCTAACCTCCCCAAATTCTGGGAAGAGGAGTATCATAAAGATATGGAAGCCCTCAATGTAAGTAAACAAGCTGTTCCATTTTATGAACGTTGTATGTGCCAGACATGTGTATTGCTGGCTGCACCCTCAGAAGGCCCTGAAATAAAATTCAGCAACTCGATTGTGATTGAAGGCCTTAGCCCACCCCCTTATTGATGATCTTTAACCTGCAATGAACTGGTAGTTATTAAATCAGCATATTAAGACCCTGCTGTACTCTTCTCACCAGTGTAGCCACCCTGCAACTGATCATGTTAACAATAGTTCCTGCCATGTGGAGATCAGGCACTTCGTACTGCATATCTACACCCCATCCCTTCCCCTTGACATGAACTGGGCAAACTCATCAGGGTGGGTGTCTCATTCCCTTACCCATTAATAAGGTCCATTTTCCTTCCTCAAATGTTGCTAATTTCTGCCTTTCCCCATCCTGTTGTCCCAGGCTGAGTCTGGAATTTGAGATACATGGCTGGGGTCACTAACTGCATCACCAGGGGCCCTGCCAACGAACATCAGCATTTAGCATGACTGCCCACCATCACTGGGTGCCTAAGATATTCTTACTAACTCTAAGGTGGCAATAAACAAGCCTGCCGAGACATTTTATATCTGAATGCTGTTGTCTATATGGAGGTTCAAATAACGGAAAGCTATTTTTCTATGTGGCAGGTAGCTCAGAAACATGGTAGGGAATAATTCCTGCCCAGCCAGAGATGCCACAAATTGAACAACTTTCATCTCCTGCAGCAGCCAGACCTTTAGTAACTTGGCTGATGGGATAAGAAGTTTAGAAAAGAGGTCCAGTAGGAAACTAGGAATTAGAACATCTAAGTTCTATTTCTGACTGCCACTTGCTGTGTTCCTTTGAGCAAGTCATTTAACTCTGCCTCAGTTTTTCCATCTTTATAAAATAGTTATTACCTACCTCACAAGGAGGACGAAGTTTAATTGAGATTCTGGCATGAAAAGTGGTGTGAAATGCAGTATATATAAATGCCCTTTTATCTTTATCCATAGGTGTTACCTCCTGATGTCTTAACTCGGGTCAGCGAATATGTACCGGAAATTGTGGCATTTGTTCAAAAGATTGTGGATAATGGTTATGGGTAAGCACCGTTATGGCTTGTGTGCAACATTACAGAATTATCTCTGCAATTATTGTGTTACAAAGCAAAACTCTAATGCTGAAATAATAGTTCTGCAATATACAGTGGAGCCATCTTACTTTGTTTCTATAAGCAGTGGTACAAAAGACTACATTCAAGCAGTGTTTCTTTGGGATAAAACTAATCAGCTTGTTCCTTCACACCCAAGCAATATTCTCAAACCTGATTTAAAAAAAAATTTTGTTACTGTGGTTTTCGTGTTCTTTTACAAACGGAGACTTCAGATCATAAAAATATAGGGTGAAATTACAGCCCCATTTAATCAATGGTAAAACTCTGATTGACTTTAACAGGACCAGGATTTTACCCATAGTGTTAGGCAACAATTTTTAGAAATGGAAGTGTAAAATAGGCCACTAAATCTTTATTTAGGCACTTACGTAGAAGTGGTTTCGTTTTTTTCACGTGTGCAGATCTGCTTCTCCCATCGACTTCCCCAACTCTTGGTGTTGCTTAGTACCTTTGAAAATCAAGCTGCTTCTGTGTAGGTGCCTAAATATCCAGGCATCCTGACTTAAAAACTTTTTCTGTTTGTAGCTTAAGCAGGTACAGATTTACTGTATGAAAAGATTTTCATCACAAAAACATCTTACTCTGAACAGTTTAAAAAGCAAATTTGTTTTTTCTAGAACAGCAGAGAAATTCATACACTATGGCTCAAACTGCCATTGGGTGTCTAATATACATGTGCCGAAAAACTTCCATTTATGCCTATGCTCAAGCCATAGGAAAATTGGCCCTGTGCTCTGAGTGGTGCACACTGCTGGTGGTTTTGAAACAGAGAAGGAGGGGGGGAAATCCCAAGGATGACCCATTAAAGCCATGACAAAATAAATTGGCCAAATAGAGGAGGACAAAATTGATTGGAAAATAAATGAGAGACACAAGGTAGGTAAGGTAATATCTTTTAATGGACCCGAAGAGCTCAGTGTAGCTTGAAAGCTTGTCTCTGTCTCTTCTGCCAACAGAAGTTGGTCCAATAAAAGGAATCTCACCCACGTTCTCTGTCATATATCCTGGGACCAACACAGCTATAACAACACTGCAAACAACCTGGAAAATAAATGTAACTTGTAATTGTTACGTTATTGCAGACAGTCAAAAGATGGGAGGAAATATTAACATTTATAAAGGAGAAATATCTAATAGTATCCTTTTTATATCTTGCTAAAATATTTATTTAACAAATTAATTTTAATTGGCTTTCCTAGGACACATTTACCTTGGCTTTTTACAGTTTTTACCTAAAGTTTTTACCATGCAACTTTAACAACTTAGGACCAAATTCTGTCACCCTTACTCATGTTGAACAGTACCATACTCTTCAAGTAGTCCTGCTGAGGATCTTATATAGGATGGATAGAGATACTTATTGCTGAGTTTTAGTTTTATATTGATAAAGGTTTTGTTAAATTCTTTTAACCTTCTAGTTATGTATCAAATGGGTCTGTCTACTTTGATACAATGAAGTTTGATGCCACTGAGAAACACTCCTATGCTAAGTTGGTTCCTGAAGCTGTAGGTGATCAGAGAGCTCTTCAGGAGGGTGAAGGTAATAAAATCAATATTCACTTAAGTTGCTATCAGCATGCACAACGTCAGATATTCCCATTGACTTGGTTCAGGCCCATTAGCAGAATGGAAAAGTTTTGTAGTCTCCACGTTGCACTTCCTTTATTTTTGGAGTCACAAATGGGTAGAGTTGGGCAGAAAACAGTTTTCCTGTCTTGCAAACAATTTTAAGATTTTGAAACAAATTTCTGTCCCAAGTCAGGACAAGAAGTCAATCTCAAAAAATGTTATGAACCAAAAATCTGAAAGGGGGGAAAAAAAAGAAAGAAACAAAAAGTCATTTTGAACTGGGAAACCAGAATCTTTCATTCTATGTTGAAATAGGGTGTTTCAAAAACTATGAAACTTTTTTCCAACAATTTTGAGTCTTAAAAATTTGTCAAAATTGACCCTTTCCTGCAAAAGGTTTTGGTTTCAATTAATCAGCCTTTGATGTAAAAACATTTGGTTGAACAATTCCCAATCAGCTCTACAAATTAGCTGTTTTCCTGAAATCAGTGACCAGCACTGGGATTGGATCAGCTCTTGTTACAACTTGCCGGCTTCAAATGTAAATTACTTTTATATATTGAGAACTGTCCTTCACATTGTAAATATTCATGTTACTGTGCTGAGCTAAATGGGTGCAGCCCTCTTTTAATTAAAACTTGTAGTAGAGGGTGATGCTAAAATTTGCAACAACGCACGATGCCCATGAGGAAATTAATAATTCTATATTCAGTGCAAGGTTTGAATGGTCTGCAATAAATAGTACATGGGGTCATGTGTTGAATGATAAGGATAAAAAGAAATGCTGAATAGCTACAGGTTCAGTGATTACCATCCATCCTGTGTCATCTCCTGAATGAGACAGAGATGCTATGGAAAAAATAGTATGTGATCATGTAATTAAAGAACAGATCATGATGCATATGCAAAAGGGACCTGAATTAAGGTTGCACAGGCAACCTTTATTCTGGCATTTTCTAACTTCTGACTTCTTGAATTTGCAACCTTAACATTTGGGGGGGCCACGGAGGGTTATAATGCTGTAATTATGAATACTGAGAGAGAGTAGCTGTTGAATCACATATTTCAGGGCTTAAGAAGCTTCACAACTAACACTTTTGTTGGTAGTCTCAGAAGAGGCCAAGGATTAATCAAGAAGCAAAGGATTGCTCTTTTCAGTTGTAAATTTTTAGTGTGGTTTTTTTTGTTTGTTTTTTTGCATTGAAAGTTACAGCAGAACCAGGAGTAGGTAACGCTAATGTTTAAAGAAAGTATAAATATGTACAAAGTTTTCTCCATTGACAGGTGACCTCAGTATCTCAGTTGATCGTTTGAGTGAGAAACGTTCCCCGAATGATTTTGCTTTGTGGAAATCTTCCAAACCAGGAGAGCCCTCATGGGACTCCCCTTGGGGAAAGGTAAGGATCAGTGTGTTCAAACCACACACATAATACAGAAGCTAATCTTTCTACAGCTTATGAATATCATCTGTACTAGCCTGTACAACAAATGATCCAGCCTCATCTTGCATTTAATGAAGTCGAGATTGCAATAATACTTTGTTCAGTAGCATTGCTGTGTTCATTTATTATCCTATACAGTGTAGTTAGCCAGTTATTAGCCACTTCTCAAATAGAAGTCTGTGTGCAGAAATGTTGTCCATTAAATCAATATTGTCAATGTACCTCTAGACATGGGGATCGGTCTACCTTGTCCACTTTCCCATTATTAACCTCCCAAAGTTTCAGTTCGGTATTCTGTGCTCAAATCAAAATGCCTGTTGGAATGAGTGGGGAGAAGGTTCCACTCATTTGAAAGTAGTTTGCATAAGAACGAATGCCTCACTTTAAGGCAAGGGTTCCAAGACTTATAACCCCGAGAATAAATGCAGATTTCCCTCGTGATGTTAAGAGAGACAAAACCATTACTTGAATGCAATACTTTATTTTGGAAGTATTAGAGGGGCCAGGATTGTGTTCTGTATATTCATCTGCTCATAGATACATTTGGCATGTATGATTTATTACAGTATGGGAGATCTTGAAGTTCAACACTATTCTTGTATCAAGGATGATAATTAAAAATCTGTTCTCCCTCATACCTCTATGTCATATTAATTTATTTGTCTTTATTAGTGGACAAACCAATGAGGGAATGATACAGACAAAGGTGTGGGTAGAAAGTAGTTTCTCCTAAGAAGGGTTTCTGTAAAAAACCAATAACAAAGAATATTTAATCTGTACTGAAATCAGTTGTTTATCTCTAAACAGGGCCGTCCAGGTTGGCATATTGAATGCTCTGCTATGGCTGGATCCATTCTGGGAGAGTCGATGGACATTCATGGAGGGGGATTTGATCTTCGATTCCCTCACCATGACAATGAATTGGCACAGTCTGAGGTAGGTGACATGTTCACCATCTGTCTTTAGTTTCTATTATACAAAAATTATACCATTTTTAGATTTGACTGAGACTTAAAAAAAAAAAAGCCCAGAAACCCCAAACTCTTAATGTGCAGTTTCTCTTAGCTGGTGACTATCAACAGAATAGTGAAGTTGATCATATCCAGTGTGGTGATGAATGCACAAAGGAAAAAACTGAAAAACAGAATTTTTTTTTCCTCCTTTTTTCTTTGGTTACTGTAATCTTGGGTATTTGTAACTACAGTAGGTACAAATGTTTCAGGCAGAAATTATTTTTAAAGCTGATAATATCCCTTTAATGAAAAGAATAAAACTTTTTCAAAATAAAAGGCAGAAATAATCTAAATAAAAGGGAGACTTCATTAAACTAATGTGAAATTATATTTTGTCGCTGTCTAATGAGGTTTTATCAACTCCAGCACGTCATCAGATTCTCTTAATTTAAATCCTGCTTCTTTTTTTTCCTTTTATTTAAAACTATGCTCAGGTAAAATACTCACGTGGTACCTGCACGGAATCCAGTGCTGCAGCTGGATCTGCACAAGTGGGAGTCTGCATCTATGTGGAGTCCACTGAAGTCAGTGAAGCTCCAGGCAGATGCATGTGTCATTGCAGATCCAATTGTAGAATTGGGGGCATAATCTGAACAGTATTTTCGCTCTTAAAAGAGTAACATTTTGTGATTCCTGATCATGTTTAGGAAATGTGCCTTCAGAAAATCCTTTTTGTATCATCATGTTGGCTTTGTTTTGTTACATTTTTTTCCTGTTCAGAAACCTTATGTGTGTGGACGTGTGCTGTTGTTTTTAAAAAAAACAAAAAAACCCAAAAAACTTATCCTTTCTATTTGTGGTTTTGCTGCAGGCATACTTTGAAAATGATCACTGGGTTCGATATTTTTTGCACACTGGTCATTTAACAATTGCTGGCTGTAAAATGTCTAAATCTTTAAAAAACTTCATTACTATCAAAGATGCACTGAAGAAACATACAGGTAAAATCTTATTTGTGGCAGAAACACTTTTTATGAAGCTTGTAAAATGTATTTTTTAAGAAAATTTAAGCCAAGAAAAATAGCAATTTTAAAAAATGCCATAAATTAAACATTATTTCTTGTATAAATTTCCTGATTAAAATGGGAATTGGCAAGTTTGGGTTGTTCAGTATTTTTTTTTTTTTTTTTTTGGTAATTGAATTTGTGCTTAACGATTCTTTTTTGTTCATGCTACAGTAGTTTAGGAATATAGAGCATTGGAATCAATTTCAAGCAAAGTCAATTTTGTGGGTAAGAGAGGATGGTTAAGGCACTAGCCTAGGACTTAGAAGACCTGGGTTCAAGTCCGTACTCCACCACATATTTCCCATGTGATCTTGAGCAAGTCTCTGAGGTCCAGATTTTTCAAAGGCATTTAACCTCTTAAAAATGGAAATGGACATCGAGTGGATTTTAAAAAGTGCCTTTGAAAATCCCACTAGGCACCTATCTGCTTCTTTCAGCAGCTAAGTACTTCTACAGATCTGGCCCTGTGCTTCTCTGTGCCTTCATTCTACATCTATAAAGTGGAGACAATAGTATTTCCATACCTCACAGCAACATTATGAGGATAAGTACATTGAAGATGTTGAGGTGCTCAGATACTATCATTTTGGGGCCATATAAATATATTTGATAATGATGATTTTCCATCTGCATCTTAAAATTCCTAATTCCTAATAGCACGACAGTTACGGCTGGCTTTCCTGATGCACTCTTGGAAGGATACGCTGGATTATTCAAAAAACACCATGGAATCAGCTATTCAGTATGAGAAATTCCTGAATGTAAGCAAGCTTTCCTCTCTTCTTCCTTATTCTTTAAACTTTGTGCTATCCTATCCCCCAATAATGTAAACCAATCCCAAAAGGAGCTAACTGCACTCAACTCCACTGAACTCAATGGAAATTCAGAGCTCAGAACACTTCTCAGGACTGGGCCCATTTTTCTATGACTATGGTGAATACGATGACATTTTTTGTGTGTTGTGGAAAATCAAATAAAAATTGATTTTAAGAGTGGTAGCACATTATCCAGTATAACTACATTTAAAAGTATAAATTATTTACAGTTTTTTGAGTTAAGGCTGCTACTCTCTATTTATAATTCTTCATGCAGCAATCTGAGACCCTTCACAATTGTGTGGGCGGGAAAACGAGCCCAACCTAACAGCTTCCAGAAATGCTGTCTTAGTGAAATACATATTTCCTTTTATGCCAATAATACCTAAAGTGGTGAGAAAAATGTGAAGAGATAATTAGCTATCCAGGTGGCACAAGAATCACACACATTCTGCTGAATATATCTGGTTGTCTTTCATTTAAAAAAAATTTTTTTAGTATCACCTTCAGTATCTGCTCCTTTTCCCTACTTACACACATCTCAAAACCACCACACAGTTCTGCACAACAGAAGTATCTTCTTAAGTGAGGCCTCTTCCTGGAATAAAAAGACTGGTGCATGTCAGGGCTGAGGTGCATTTGCAGAGCTGTCTGGAAAAACTTGCATGGCACCTGTGCACTGCGAGCAACTCAGATCGCTCCAGCTAAGCCTTGCCTTTTCATGAGTCGTAACTTGACGCACTGTTTTTTGTTTTTTAAAGTGTGCTGTGTAATTAGTTTTGGTCTGTCAGTTACTGCTAATGATAGTCGGTTTATTGTGGTGATAGTAAAAGCATTAAGCAATACACATTACTTACTGCATCAACACTAGAATGAATTGTTGCTTTAGGGAAATACACAAGTCTAATGAAGGAAAGTCATTATGTACTAGAATCAGAAACGCAACAAAAAGACTTTTCTTCCAGACAACACAATTCATGTTTCCACAACCTGAAATACAGTAAACAAAGGAGAGATTCATAACCAATGTAAGTTATCATTACCTCATTTTGTCCACAACTGACAAGATTGTTACAGGGACTCCAAACTAAAAAGATCATAGTTCAAAGAAATTAAATTGCAGGGGTTTGTTGTTAATGTCTAATGTGTTGTGTTAGGTCACAACCTTGACAAAGAGCAGCTTAACGCTCATAATATAATACACTGGGTAATGCAAAATAAGTGTATTTTTCTTATTTTGGGAGGTCTGTAGCAGATCTTTGCTGAAATTGTATCTAGGCACAAGTATTAAAATGGCTAACTGAAAATTTACTTTGGTATAGTAAACATAGGTTTGTCTGAGTTATGCTGATTTCAAACTGCATCCTTCTTTTTTAGGAGTTCTTTTTAAATGTAAAGGATATCCTTCGGGCTCCTAGTGATTTGATAGGCCAGTTTCAAAAATGGGAATTTAGAGAAACAGAGCTGAGTAAAAGGTGAGTGAGCTACTTTTAATTTCTGCATTAATAGCTGTTTATACATGCACACTTAAGATTCCCATTTTTCTAACTGGCATTTCCTTTTCTTGAAAAAGGATCTAATAATACTTTACGCTCTTACAGCAACCTTCCACTCAGAATCTCAAAGTACTTTACAAGCTGATGAGTTTAACCTTGCAACAGTTTTATTAGGTATTTTTCAGCATACAGTACATGGAATTAATCACATCACTTCTATTGACATTCATGCGACTTGGGTGCCTAATTTTTGAATGTCACTTTGTATATGTGTGCTGAAAGGGAACTTCTTTCTGGTTTGAATCTCCTCTAGGTTATGTGACTATCAGGTGTATACTTAAGAAACTATCTGAGAAGGGGCAGATCACGCTAATGTAATGTGTTTCGACTGTAGTAATAAACTAATACTTGGCACTTACAACACTTTGAAAATGCAAAGTGCTGTGGGGAAACTGAGACAAATGGAAGTTAAGTGACTTGCCCAAAATCAGAGAGCAAAGATAAGAACTCAGAAGTTTCTGACTTTTGACCTTACCCTCAATCCAGTAAAACAAAATAGTGATATTGACATTATGGTCTCTTTCCATTTAGATGATAATCCTTCACATTTTAATGAGATCCCACTTCAGTTGCTGTAATTTAAACAACTTTGTGCATGATTTGATTCTTCTTTTTAAAGTCAAAGCAACATATAGTTAAGTGTGTCCTTGGGAATTACCAGAGTCATTGTGTCCGCAGTGCTGGAAAGACGGGTACCTGTTTCTTAGTAGCAGATAATGCTGCTTCTGGATTTTCAACTTTGTATAGCAGGCAGGTGGGGCAAATTGACTGTTAAAGGGGAAAAAAATCAAAGCACAGAAAACATTGAGTAAAGGAGAGAACTAGACACAGGAGGGAGAAAGAGGATAGAACAGGAAAAAGAGAAATATTGGGGGAAGAGAGCATTTCCTTCCTCCTTTTACTTGTCTTTCTCCACCTCCTTTTCTTTCTCCTTTCCCTTCTCTTTAGAGTAGATAATGCCCTTTTGGATCTTAAATAAAAAAACTACTTCCTTAAATCTCTATTTTGCCTGAAGAAATGGGGGACGCATACCATATGTATTACAAATCAATTTATGAACAGTTTAAACAGTGTTTCCATGGAAATGTTCACAATTAAGGCTGCGTGTCTGTCACAGAGGTTGCGGAAGTCACGGATTCCATGACATACCACTACCTCCGTGACCTCTGACTCCAGGGCCGCCCAAGCAGCAGGCCCTGGGGTCAGCCACACTGGCTCCTGCTGGAGCAGCCCCACAGCCAGACGTTCCAGCTGCACTAGCCGCTGCTCGGGCAGCTGGCCCTGGGGGCCACCCGAGTAGTGGCCCTGGGGGCGGCCAGAGCAGCCACTACTCGGCTGCTACTGGACCCAGGGGCTACCTGAGCAATTGCGGTGCGGCTGGACCCGGGGGCAGCTGCACCAGCTCCTGCTCAGCGGCCCCCGATTGCTGGCCCCAGCAACCACCCGAGCAGTGGCTAGTGCCACTGGCCCTGCAGACAGCCTGAGCAGCAGCCAGAGGGGCTGGCCCCAGGGGCCCCCCCAGAGGTCCTGCAGAGCAGCAGCGCTCTGGGGCTCCCCAGCTAAGATTTAGTCAGGTATTTATAGAAAAGGTCATGGACAGGTCACGGGCTGTGGATTTTTGTTTATTACCCATGACCTGTCCATGACTTTTCTAAAAATACCCATGACTAAATGGTAGCCTTATTCATGATACCTGCTTGGAATGGCTTCATAACATGTAGCTTCAGAACAAGTTTCCTTAAATTAGTGGCATTGCGTAGGAATTTATGCAACAGAACACTCAGCTGGCACACAGTGAGAGTAAGCAGCACTAAAATGAAGCAGTGAAGAAGGGAAGAGACTGAACAAGCGAATTGTACTGCTTCTGCAAACATACAGAAAAGTGAGCTCTGAAGTTATGCTAGGTCTGATTTGTCCTGTCACTATTACCTGTCAGATAATCCACCCTCTCTGAGACTTTGGCAGCAGTATAGAATCAATATTTTATTATGCAGGTAAAATATTTTAACAAAATCACCTATATCGTGGATACCAACACCTGTCTCTTAATCATCTTTTTTTTCCTTCTTCAGATATCAACTGTGACCAAAGAAAGGGAAATCCTTCCCTTCCACCTCCCCCACTTTTGCTCCTCTTATGGAAGCACTTCAGTGTACTGATGGAGCACATGAATTTTGACATTAATGTTATAATGACAATATCAATTGTAAACTTGTCTGCTTTTCTCTGATTTAGTTTTTACGACAAGAAGGCAGCCATTCATGAAGCACTGTGTGACAACATTGACACTCGCGCTGTCTTGGAAGAAATGCGATCTTTAGTCAGTCAGAGCAATTCCTATATTGCTGCTAAGAAAACTGCCAGGCAAATGCCAAACAGACTGCTGCTAGAAAGTATTAGTTCTTTTCTCACTCAGATGTTAAAGGTAAGTGGTAATGAGATTTTACATTAAATTAAAAAAGAATAGCTGCCATCACACTACGCAGCTGCTACAGCAATATTTTCCAGACATGTATGGATCCGTACAGTCATTCTGTAGATCTTGCCAGATTCTAAAGAGCCAGTTGCTTAAACAAAATCGTAACATTTTACGTATGGGGGGGGAATACAGTTCTTTATCATTTTGTTTTACATTAATTTGCATTTGGTGAATGGATAGTTGACAGTGAAGTTGTGCAATCAACATCACTAAGGCAACATTTGACCGTCAACTATTTAGGATGCTTTAAGAATAAAGAGCAATCTCCTAGTAGGATGCCGGAATATGGATTAGATGAGCCTTGTGGCCTCTTCAAACACCAGTATGTCTGATTTCAGTTAGCCTCCAGATATCTTCTGTAGAAAGAATGTGTCTTTAATTTCCTTTTCCTTGACTAGATCTTTGGTGCCATAGAAAGTGATGAAGCACTTGGATTCCCTGTTGGAGGAAATGGCCAAAACATAAATGTAAGTGGAGAACAGAGTACATTCTACTAACTTATTCTGACTACATATAGACAGGTTTCAGAGTAGCAGCCGTGTTAGTCTGTATTCGCAAAAAGAAAAGGAGTGCTTGTGGCACCTTAGAGACTGACCAATTTATTTGAGCATAAGCTTTCGTGAGCTACAGCTCACTTCATCGGGTGCATGAAGTGAGCTGTAGCTCACGAAAGCTTATGCTCAAATAAATTGGTTAGTCTCTAAGGTGCCACTAGTACTCCTTTTTTTTTTTTTTTTTTTGACTACATATAGTACTTGCTAAAATAAGACTCATTACAAGTAACTACATGTATTAATATTATTTATACAAATAAAAACACAAAATTACACTGATTAGGACTCATTGAAGTGTACCAAAAACTAGCAGGGAGGCAGTTGGATTTTGATTTCAGTCTCACTTTCTGATCGCTTTGTAACCCATATAGTTAATTAATGGATAGTTAAGGGAACAACATTTATCTGGCTTCTATAGGCAGCCTTGTTCTGTTCATCTAGCAGTACTACTGCGGTGAGGTATTTCTGCTGAGAGCAATTAAGACACATCTTCTGGGGGATGCTGATGAAGTTCTGTCATGTAGGAGCAATCTTTGGCGGGGAATAGGAGAGTAACGCTCCAGAGTGAGGGGAGGCCAATGATTATGGTCTTTGTACTGGAGCAAAATCTAACCTGAAAAATGGCACTATATCTTTCAAGTGTTTTCCTTTAGCACGACATCTGATGACAGCATTTCGAAACATGGTCACATGAGACCATTCAGATTTAAGTGAAGTACATTTAGAAAAATATTTTCTGTTTCCTGTAAAGAATAGCAATGAAAACATTCACAGAATATTCTATCTTTTTATAGAATAACAAAACAAAACTACACCGCCCATTTTAACTCACCAAGAAAAAGAACTTCCTGTGTTGGAGTTGAGGCAAATGAATGAACACCCAGACTCTGTCTCTGTCTAGCTAGGTATTCATATGGTCCCCATTGCTGTAGCACTGAGTGCTATAGCAGTGGACTAAACAAACATTTACTAGGAGGTCTGTACCTTTTTCTCTTTTCCAAGACTGTATGGGAGAGAGGGCTGTGTGAAGAAAATGGTACTGTTCCATATCAGAAATCATGAATATTGGATTTCTAATTTAGGTCAGAATTAGCAAACACCATTATCTCAGATTCCAGCAGAAAAGCCAGGACCTTGTTAGTAATCTTTCATAGGTGAGATTAAAAATTTATTTTTTAAACAGTCCTCACAATGCTAAAAGCAAATGTGCCTTACAGAAGGACTGGCATTAGTGCGGAACAACAAACAAAGCCTTTCACTGTTAAATACCACCAAGGTTAGGAGGCATCAAAATGAGCTGATCTTGGAGGGAGTTTTAACATCTGTTTGTAAAATCCATGTAATTCTTTATATCTCTTTCTTTGTAAACAAACACTCTGGCAATTTTAAATATGAAAAATGAATGTCATCAGCCAAGCACATATGAACAAGCCTATAGTTTTGTTTTTTAAAGAAATAGACTTTCATTTCCAGCATCCATTACAGTATATTACTAATTATTTGATTTTTGACAGTGTCCTCCTTAAATTTGCTACTTTCCTTGAATCTTTTGGCAGCTTTTCTTCAAGGTTTTCTTCGTCTTAGTCTTCTTCTTCTTAGCAAAGTTATCCAGTTGAATGTCCAATTACTTCATTTGGGACCTGATCCATAGCCTCTTGAAGTCACTGGGAGTCTTTCCATTGATTTCAATGGGCTTTTGTTCAGGCCCACATTCTTCTTGTCCATGACTGAACATGAGGGGATGAGTAAAAACTGAAACAGGCACTCTCTCAACAAAGGCATAGTCTTTGTTTGAAAACTTTAAAAATGATGACTAGTATTGCAGTCTGAAAAACCCAGATTCTAGAAGACTTAGGTTTTCAAGTGAATTTAGTGATGTTGCGAGGTTCGCTACTCTGGAAACCAAACTCCTCCATCTGTATCCACAGAACAGAATACAGCAAAAGTAGTGGCAGTGCATGGTTCCCCATGCCACCCTGCTCATGTACCTCAAGCTAGCTTCAGTGAGAAAAAGATAATGAGAACAAGAGTGTTGTTCATTCTCTATGGCTTGCACCATTCTTGGTCTTTCTGCTGAGACTGCCAGCAGTTGTGATAGTGGTTTTTGTAGTGTGGATTCTTATTCATGAGGATCTGGACTGAGCCCATCAACTCATTTCATGTAGGCATTTCCACCTTTTAACTGGGTAGGAGCCCTAACACACAGATGTTGGGGATCCCCGAAGACCTTTTCCACTCATTTCCAAGAACTCCGTTCACCTCCAGTCTCTCACAGGTGCGGTGCTGTTGTGTGAACAGCAACAGTTCCTGTTCCCCAGACAAAGCACTGGTCTTCACTAGCCTTGCAAGCAGGAGTCTTCCTGTGTGTTTTTTTTTTTTTTTTTTTTTTTTGCAAGTGGTATTATCTGAGTTTATTTAACATTAGTTTATTGCCATAGCAGAGCCTAATGATGCAAATCATCTCTCTCTCCTTGGAGACACTGAAAGGAAATAAATACTGTACTGGTAACCGAAGGTTCAAGTTAAAACTTCAGCCCAAGTGTATAGTGAACATTGTGTGTGTGTGTGTGTCTCTTACAACAGTGATACAGAATGTTAAACATGAAATGCAGTTCCTCAACTGATTTAAATAGTCATAGCTCTGTTGAAATCAGTGGAACTATGTCAGTTTTCGCCAGTTGAGGATCTACCGTGAAGTTAGCTTCTACTTTATACTATATCCCTTTTACCTCCAGAGAAGAACAGAGCGGAGTTTGGCCCCATAAGTGCATACATATGAAACAGTTTTTGAATGGTTTGAATCTAAATTATTAACTAATCATAGAAATGTTTTGTTCTACAGCTTGAGTCTACAGTGATGCCATACCTACAAGTGTTGTCTGATTTCAGAGAAGGAGTGCGACAAATTGCCAGAGAAAAGAAAGGTAAGGGTTAACTTTTTTCAAACATTATTGTAACTGATTTCAAGAGGGGGGGAGAAAAAATTAAATGTCGTTTTTTGATTATCTGATTTACATAAATAGCGTCTCTGCTTTGAGAATAAAAATGGCATATTTATCTGTACCTATACACATTTCTCTGTGTATACAAAAGTAAACCAGAGTTAGTTTAAATCTTTAAATCTTTGCCAGGTGTCCTTTTAATTATGATTATCTTTTTCTGATGCTTCTAGATATGTTCATGTTAACCTGTTAAAGTATTCAGAATTTCCTATCATTGGGAGAGGGAACACAAGGAGTATGAATGTTTTGTTTCCTGTAGTGCCCATAGTGTGCTATTGATTGCAAACATAAAAGAAGATGTAGTTCCTGTCCTGAAGGGCGTGCACATTGTAAAAATTGTAAATTGTAATTATTCCTTTTATTGGAACCTTCAACCACTTTGAGTACAAACAGGCTGAGTTGTTTCTTCGTGGTTTGATAGCATAGTCTGATCACAAATCCCCAGATAGTATTTTGTGATCTCTTTGGAGTATTCATAGGGGAGTTTGCTGAAGGTTGTTGTGGACTTTTTTCTTCTCCTTGGAAGCTTTAATGCTGCTTCGTGATTTGGCAGCAGAGCTGTATTGTGTTACAAATGGTGTTCTATTAATCTCTCTTTGCTTTTGCTTGTTGATGAGCTCCTACTGGATTTCTTGTTGTTCTGCCTACTATTCCCCTTGGTTTCAGAGTAACAGCCGTGTTAGTCTGTATTCGCAAAAAAAAAAGGAGTACTTGTGGCACCTTAGAGACTAACCAATTTATTTGAGCATGAGCTTTCGTGAGCTACAGCGCACTTCATCGGATGCATTCTGTGGAAACTGCAGAAGACATTATATACACAGAGACCATGAAACAACACCTCCTCCCACCCCACTCTCCTGCTGGTAATAGCTTATCTAAAGTGATCATCAAGTTGGGCCATTTCCAGCACAAATCCAGGTTTTCTCACCCTCCGCCCCCCCCCCCCCCCACAAACTCACTCTCTTGCTGGTAATAGCCCATCCAAAGTGACCACTTTCATGGTCTCTGTGTATATAATGTCTTCTGCAGTTTCCACAGTATGCATCCGATGAAGTGAGCTGTAGCTCACGAAAGCTCATGCTCAAATAAATTGGTTAGTCTCTAAGGTGCCACAAGTACTCCTTTTCTTATTCCCCTTGGGTTTTTATGCATCTTCAACGTATATTTGATACTGATTTTCTTGAAACTAATGTCATGACTGAGAGAGAGTCAAAATAGGAAATATTGATTTTTTTTTTTTAAATAAAAAGCCTTTGATTGAGTAGATTTGATAATAGCTAGCAAGCAATTCTAATTCTGTTACCATATTGAAACGTACTAACCAGAACAAACAGAATAAAATATCTTACAAACACAAAAATGCTTCCAATGATGTGATCATTCAGATATAATCAACAAACTTATTTTGGCGTAGTTGATCTTACAAAATAGTCTTACTGGTTTCAAATTTTATGTATTCTAATTTTGATTTTTTTTAAAGTTCTTCAGCTCACAAGATGAGTGAGTGCCTTTTACTATTTAAAACATACATAAAATTTATTTTTTCTTTATGCAAAAAAACCTCAGCAGTTGAGATCAGCTGATTCACACTCTAATAGTTGAGATTTGAATATCTAGGGGCTGATGGTAGTATATTTTCAGGAGAAGAAACCCAGCTCTGGAACTCATTTACCCTGTTGATCCAACAGAACTCAGATTTGTTAATTTTATAGGGCTTCTGCCTGAAATAGAACTTTTAAAATGGTTTTGATTAGTGGTTGGGAATATTGCCTCTGATTTTATACTTTCTTTTTAATTAGGGTTGTTGTAAATTAAGGGGATGTCTTCTTTTTTTTATAGCCAATTGCTGGCAGGATAATGTTAAATATGAATAATGGTGTTTTAATTTTGTAAATGCACCCAGACTCTTATGTTAATAGGTATGAGTCTTTTATAAAACTAACTGTAAAAATAAATGTAACTTTTTTGCCAGTAAGGCAATCCACAAAGCATTCCACAACTCAGGCACCTGTAATCTGGGAATCTTGTCAGAGGACCAGAGGGAACTATAACAAAGTGTGTATTCAAACATTATTGAATAAACTCTGTCTTCAGCCAGAATGCCCTAATTGTAGGACATTCAAACATCATGTGAAAAAAAGTCTTTATCCATTTACAAGACTGGCAGACATCTGAATCGGAAACCTGCATTATTCATTCTTAGTAGAGTCTTGATTAATCTGTGAATGTTTCTATTGATGATGATAAATGGGGGAAAGAAAAATACCAATGGTATTTGCTAGGTGTACAGTGGGCAGAAATGACTCTAAATAAAATGCTTTTAATAATATCCAGGAAAAGTGGTGAGTTTTTAACTCATCCCATTGTGTCAAGTAACTTCACATCATGTGCCTTTAGGTTTTGTTTCAGTACTTGGGCAACTGCAAAGTTCCTGTATCTCTGCCTCTTAAAGCATACACTTTATAGCAGATTTTCTGATCTGTCACAGGCGTTCTTAATGCGAGAGAATAATTTTGTTAACGCTAAACATCCATTCAAATGTTTTCAAACACCATTGACTCTTTTTTTGCTTGTCCTCTATATTTCTAACTTCATTCTTACTTCTTGGATCCCCGCTAAGTCTATTACCTTACTGTAAAGTCTTCCATTACTGAAATCTTGGTATTAAGGAATCTGTCGCAGTGTTTTATTAGATGGTGGGTCTCTCCGTATTCTACAGCCAGAACAGAGTTGGGAGAACCTACTCCATTTTCCTAATATATCAGATGGACTAAAAGTAGAACTACGCCTCCATCTTTTTTACTGTGCATCCTCTGTCTTCACCATTGGCTATAATGTATATTGCTCATTTAATCTTTCAGGGTGACTTATGAATTAACCCTCTTTCTCCCCTCCCCTCCCCCCCCCCCCCACAAAAACAAACAAACAAACAAAAAACCAATTGATTTTACTAGTTCCTGCCCCCAGCTCTGTTTGGCTTCTGAAACCCACTACCTTGAAGTTCTCAGCGGATGTGAAGAATGGGCTAGGAGCATCCACAGAACTGTTGCCTGGCAGCTGGTTCACTCCTAATCAACAGTGTGCACCTGGGCAGTGTCACTGAGACCACACCAAATCTGGTTTTCCTATCCATTCCCTTCTGTGGACAACATCAATCTTTGGTGAGAGTGACAACTTACAGTTGGTGCAACTGAGATCCATAAACAAGTTCCCCACTGTCAGTTAAAGCCTCTTGCTGGGATGGTGCTAAGATAGAGAATTGGCACAGTTCAGCCCTAAGGCAGTGCATGAAGCCATTATGCTGACACTTCTAGAGGCACCAGTGGATAACCTTCTCTTATAAATTAAGAATTTCTCATGTATAAATTCCTCATTCTCCTCTACCCTGAAGAATTTCTCCTGCTTCTTATATTTAATTATTCATAGGTTCAGACTGGTAAATATTTATAACTCAAGCAGACACTGCTTTTGTTATACATTCAGTAGATCTATCATATTAATTCCATGCACGAGATATTATCAACACCTTCTAGTATTAACAGATAATGGGCTAAACTCATCTGTGGTTTCACTCGTTGACTTTGTTAGACTTACACCAAGGATGAATTTGACCGGCTGTGCCCACCTAGCCAGGATACAGAAAAACAAATAATTCACTGGAGATAGACTGCAGACTAAAGCAAACAGTTCTTCTTAAAATGGAACATTTTCATATGCACACAAAGGCCAGGGTTGATTCCAGCTCCTCAAGCAAAGAACGGATGAGACACAGGTTCATAACACCAAGCAAAGGCAAGGACTCTGATTCTAGTAGTTTAGACAGTGAGGAGGTGTGTATCTTCACTTATATGTGCCAGTGAATAACTGAAGAAAATAGACCTTCTAAAATAATAGCTTACATTATCCCAATTACATACTTTGATTCCCGTATCTAAGCCTCATAATTGATGCTGAAGACTTTCCCTGGTATGTGCAAGGTATTGAGAATTATCATCAAATGTTAGTGTTTCTTATACAACATATCCACCAAGAACTACTTGGAAGTGTTGTTTAGTATATTGAACCTACTGAAACATGGGTGCAAGAACAATTTACTGGGGGGGAAGAACCTACTTATTAAAAACTCATGATATAAGTTGACCCAAGTAATCTTGTCACCATCAGCCTCCTCTAAGAAAAAATACTTACTGTGAATCAAACAAGGATACTAAATTTGGATTGACAGCAACATAAATACATCCAGAAGCTCTAATGTCTGTATTTGCTCTTGGTGTGTGAACCACTTCTGTTGCTTCTCAAGTAACCAATGTATTTCCTCTTTTCATCACTTTCTTTTATTTCTGAGTAAATACATGCAGTTTTTTCCTCTCTTTACTTCTGTTTTTGCATGAGTAATAAATCTGAGACTCTGATTGCTTGTGATCATTAACATCCAATGGCACTTCTGCAAGAAAAGAGATGTTAGCCATCCTGTCCTAGCCAATTTCCAATTCAGCTAAGTCACATTCTCCTAAAATCAATCAGTGCTTCTGCAAGTGACTGACTTGGAGAAGGCTAGAGTGAAATGGATAATGAACAGAAAAGCACTTTGGGAAAGATTTTCCATAGAAATGGCCCGTGTCTTTATTTAGCATAGCTTTGAAAATGTGTGATATTGGAAGGATACCGGAAAATAGCTTCTCCACTGTCCTGTTGTGTGTAGGTGGGATAGATGTGATTCAGTAGGGCAGTGGTTCCTGATTTCACCTGTTAGAAAACCTCAGGCAACAGGCAGGTGGATTGGCACTTCCCTGCATACCCTCATGCCATGTCTTGGCAGAGTTCACAGGATTTAAGGCCAAAAAGGACCATTCTGATCATTTAGTCTGACCTTCTGCATAACACAGGATAGGAGTCCACCCAATAGTGTCTGCATCAAGCCCATACCTTCTGTTTGAGCCATTGTTTACCTTTAAAAAAGATAACCAGTCTTGATTTAAAGACTTCAAATGATGGAGAAGCTATCAAATCTCTAGATACATTGATCTAACGGTTAATTATCCTCACTGTTAAAAAATGTGCACTTTATTTCTACTCTGAATTTGTTTAGCTTCAGCTTCCTTGCTGTGTCCCTTCTAACTTCTGTCTATTTTCTCTTTTCCTCATCTCTCTCTCTTCCCCTCGTCCCCTTCTTTCTTGTGATGTCCTTTTCTTTACTTCTTCCAATTTTATTCACTTTTACTTTTTTTTCCTTGGGGGAAGTTTTAGTGTATTTTTCCCTTCCAGCTCATTCTGCCACTCACCAGCAGGCTACAAACTAATTGGGGCAGGAGGCATCTTTTGATAGCTTTCTGTTGCTGGCACACCTGATTTTGCAGCAGAGCTATGTTATGAGAGCGAAGACAAACACAATGCTTAGTGTGGCAGACCGCTTCCTATATCTACAGTACTGTACACAACCTACTCCTGTGGCTATTTTTATTAGGGGACCACACATCACAAGAGCAGAGAGGCTCAAGTATTTTCCTAGAGCATTAATCACAGCAATAAACTCACAAAGAGCAGTCAAGTGGCTCCAGGCAGGGTGCAGCTTTTCCAACTGCCTTGAACCCTTTCTTGTCCACTCCACTCTGCCCCGCACCATCTTAGATTAGGTTAGGAAATGCCATCCAGGTTAGGAAATGCTGCTTTAGGGAACACTGCTGTGAGAAATTCTGAAACCGCAATTCAGTATAGGAAATAGCTACTAAGAAATGCTACCATGAAATAAGGCCATGTTTTCATTCATTTAGCAATCAGCCTGAAAGAGAGAGTAGAGAGGAAACAGTAATAATGGAAAAAGGCACTTAAATATCTAGAGATTTTTAATACATAAAAAGCTAAAATAAAGCTCTGTGTAGTTGCATTCGTTCTGGTCAGCTCTGGTTTCTTTCAGTAGTGTTTGCACTTTCCTGTTTTGTGAGCCAAAATTAAAACTCAGGCAGTCCTGCCAGAAAAAACATGCTTTTAATCTAACCTCCAAAATATTGTGCTAGAAACTAAATGTCTATAAAGATTTGCTAAATATTTATCTGAATTAGTGATTCAATATTAAACATTAAGCTGCCTGTCTTTGAAATTTCTCTTCCCCCTTCATTGCTAGATTCTTCAGCAGGGTTTAGAGGATTTGACTAAGGCACCTGGAAGTGGACATTAGCGGAGCTTTAATATATGTTTGATTGGGCGGGGCTGGAGATTCAAAATATATTTGAACAAAAATGTTATTTCAAGCTCCAGCAATTAAGATTTCTTTATTAAAAATCTCTTAAATTAAAACTAAAGCATGTTAAATTATTTCCCCTGACGGACATGATCAACTGATAGCTACATAGGTGATGTGCTTCAAGTCTTTAGAACGTATATTACTGTTAACCCATCCTTTCTTGCTCACCTGTATATTTCATTCATCCATCTGTTGCGTCATGTCATTAATGTATAATGTAAACTCTTTGGGGTTGGGGCTGTCGTTTTATTGCATGTATGCTGCACCTAGTAAAACAGAGCCCCGATCCTTGATTGGGGCTTTGCTGCAATACAGATAATAATGGTATCAAACATTTAGGCAAAATATATCCTCAGTTTCACCATGTGTAGTTGAGTTAGCCCTCTGTGAAAGAGACTTACGGTCATGACATCCAGTTTTTTTACATAACTTGCAGTGATTTTTTAAATTATACTTATTAGTGACATCCTGGAAGATAACTAGATGTAGCTGGCAAAAAATAGTGAGTATAGTTTTTTGTGTATAAAATATTCAAATTATAGCTCCACTTTTACAAAATTGTTTAAATAGTTAATCAAGTGAAGGAAGAAATGGTTTTGATAATTTTAATGAGAAAGGAAACGAGGGGACATGACCAAAGTATATGCAGTACTGAAAGGTACAGAGGAAGTCTCTTGAGTTCTGAACTCAAGAGTAAGGAGACATTCAATGCAATTAAAAGATGGCAAATTCAAAACTAATAAAAGGATTATATTTTTTACACAATGAATAATTAGACTGTAGAACTCCTTGCCACAAGAAGTCATAGAGGCCAACAGTTTAGCAAGATTTAAAAAGGGACTGGGCAATTATATGGATATCCAGAAGATCTAAAGTCATTACAACATCATCATTTTGGAAAGGATATTAAACTTCATGCTTCAGAGCTTAAGTCAGTCTAACTATTAGAGACCTGGATGAGACCTAATGTGAGAGGGCAGACTTTTTCACATCTGACTACTGTGAGGTTCTTACATATTTCTCTGAAACATCTGGTTTTGGCCACTGTTTGAGACAGTATACTGGACTAGATGGACCTCAAATCTGTAGTATGGCAATTCCTAGGTTCGTTCTTAGAGGAACTATTCGGACACCAAAAGTTGCTATTTTTCATCCTTGTATGGAATGGTGAAGAAGTCATTAGTAGGGTGCTAAAGTACTTTTAATATACAAATTCACAAGGTACAAAAGGCTAACTTCACAAAATGTCTTTTCTTTAAATGCTGAGATGAGGAATTCTATTTAGGGCTAGAAATCGTGCATTGTAATGCCACATGATTGGAGGTCTGTTTAACAGCAACTGCGAGACTCTTGAGCCTCTGAGCAGTTACATCACAGAGCTGAGGTATCTTGTTGGTTTTTTGGAGTAGTAGCAGCATCTTGACAAATTCCAGGTCTATCTAGCAGAAGCATGCTTCTCTGTCTCACAGGGTCAAGAGATTACACTGAGCCAGAGGAAGAAAGAACTTGTAACCTTACTTACATCTATCACTTAAATAAACAAATAAATAAAAGAAACTGGTCTAACTGTAGTAATTTTTTACTTGCATTAAATTACTTGCAGCGTGGAAGAGAACTAAATTTTCATTTTAAACTAATATCAGAACTTCTAATTTTTCTGTGCCTTGTAGTAACTGAAGTACTGCAGTTGAGTGATGCTCTTCGGGATGACATTCTTCCTGAGCTTGGAGTTCGATTTGAAGATCATGAAGGTAACAAACTGTCTGTCTGTATTATAAATTGTAGCTGTTGCTAAAATTTGGTGAATTCTTTTCTTAAGATATTGCAAAATGTCAATATGATCAAGAATAATCAGGAATCCTTGTCAAACTTACTGAATGCACAGAGCTTTAACAGATTTAGTTTTTAAACTTTCAAAAGCATTCAGATAAAATGTACATTTGCATCTCCTTGTATGGTGCTTAGCTCCTCAGTCATTTCTAAATGGTCATTTTGGTGGCATTTGCATTTAACTTAGTAATACAATTTGAAAAGACTATTGCAGGATGTGTTTCAAGAAACGTTTGTGGTACCAGACATATAAGTGTTGGAACTGCTATGTGTTTATTTTTCTTTGTTGTTTCTCCAGGACTCCCAACTGTGGTGAAATTGGTGGACAGGGAGACCTTACTGAAAGAAAGAGAAGAAAAGAAAAAGGTTTTAAATTATTTTAATTCTTTCATGTTAAACTAGTTTGTGTATTATATTATTTTGCACATGTAAAGTAAAACACACATTCTTATTGACATTACATATTTCCTTGCTGATTTGTGAGAGAAATAGCAATTTTAACACAAACAAAATGGAAAATAGCACACCCAAATTGATAGCAAAACTCAAGTGGCAATGGAGAAAAGGAATTTGAGATAATTGCTTGAAAGTATGCTATGAGGGATTTAAATATCTTTTCAAGTTTCAAAAGGCTTTATACAATTATGATGTGCTGGGTATGATGTATTTATTTTTTTGTCTCCCTGGTAGAATAATGCCTATGAGTAAAGTATTCTTATTTATTTGTCAATACAAAACAAAGGTAAATATTTCCATACAGTTAGCAGTACTGATTTGACATCTGCTGATAAAAACAGAATGAAATTGCTAAGTCTTCATTAACGTAGCACTGAATGAGGCAGGATTCCTGTGGAAAAAATAGCATGTGATCATGTAATTAAAGACTGAATCATAATGCACACCCCCAAGGTGACTGAATTAATGCTGCACAGGAACCTTAATTCTAGGATTTCCTAACTTTTGAGTGTTTGACTTTGCAACCTTAATAGTCTTTTAATGTAATTTTTTGTGTATACGTTCTCTGTTTTAAAATAAAGTGAAAAAATGGCAATTCCATCATTTGGAGCCATACTGACTAAAGCTAGTTTGGAAAATTTTGTTGTGTTTTTTCCAGGGAAAATTTTTGACTCTTTGGCAAAAAATCAGAAACGGAAAGTTTAATATATTGATTAGGAAATGTCATAGTGCTGCATGGGAGTTGCATTTCAGGTCCTTGTGCTCTCATTCTTTTCTGTCTTCTGGGCTCTCTGGCTAGACTATACATCTCCCCTGCTGAAGTATGCTCAGTACTGAAAGAATCTTTGGAGAATTTAGCTGTCAGACTCTAACAAGTCTGAGCATGTGTAAACTGAGACTTTCCAGAGATTCATAACTTGGCCAAATTTGGACAGCTTTTTCCCATAGGAATAGCAAAAGGCTCATCCCTGTTACAAAGATGACCCTCCTCCCAAATTTCAAACCCTTTTTTCAAAGCATGGAGGAGCATGGCGCACTAGAGCGTCTCAATTACAATTGTAAGGATTATTTAATGTGGGCCTAATAATGTATTGATCCCTAATCTCTTTCTGAGTAATGGCTGAAACACTTCTGTTGAAACTTCCCAAAAATATTCCGGCTGAGGCAGACACCAGGCAGGGAAAATTTCAGTGTGAAGAGTTGGTTTGGCAAAGGTATAAGCAACTGAAAACAGGGTCTTATAATAGACGCATTGAGCAACAATAATTATAGGTGTCATTACCAGTTTTGTCTATAATCAGATATCTAAAACATAGAGCTACTTAGCTGACATTAGTAAGAAATAACCTACTGCAATGGTTTAATTTTGATTAAGTAATGCTGTTTTTCAATTTGACTTTTTATAGATTGAAGAGGAGAAAAAAAGAAAGAAAGAAGAAGCATATAGGAAAAAACAAGAACAGGAGGTAAATATTCAAATATCTTTTTAACATACATTAAAATGGGCATTATGTTTTTGAAGATGTGCGTTAATGGCTATATTCTTATTCAGGCAAAAATACACTGTGGGCTGAATTTTCAGTCCAGCCTCAGCTGGCCCTCCATTTTTAAATTGTTTTGTTTTTGTTTTTGGTGAGTGAAAATTAATGGGGTGGGCAGTTTTTTGTTCACAATTATTTGTGCCTACAAGTTAGGTCACTTAAATGTTCAAGTCTTTGTTCAGATTTTGTGGTAAGTTTTTTGTTTTGTTTTGTTTTGATGGTGCCATCAGAGGTGGTAAGTGCTTCTTAAAATACCTTGTAGCACATTTTTTAGTGCATAGCTGTGAGTAGGATACAGCATGCACAACAGTTTTACAGCTCTGGCAATTCAGGAACATTTAACTTAGAGAGGCTTCTGCCTGTGTCAATTATATTTTCTTCCCTCTCTTTATTATTGTATAGATATGCATGAAAACAGCATCTTTTTCCTTAAGAGTCCATCTGTTCCTGCTACTTATGCTTCACCTGAGTCTAATTTTCTGTGAAGACACATTCATCTCCATAGCATCTAATTGTGATTAGCACAAAGGCTTAAGACTCCAGGTGAGGAATAAGCACCAGGAGCCAGATGCTCTCTTGCAGAGCAAAGATCCTATTTCCATGCAAATTGCACTAGTAATGCAATACAGGAAAGTAAACCTTCAAAGTATGATCTACAGGGAAAATTGTCTTTAAATAGGATGTTTCCTTTTCATGAATCTCCAAACAGCTTTATCCATTCTTTTTAAAACTGTTTATGATTTCATTGCTTTTAATGATCTTGAGAGGCCACCATTTTCAATAAAACCAAAGTTTAATTTTCCTTTAATATGGTTTAGTTATTTTGGGTCCTGATCCTGCTATGACCTGCATGGAGCCCTATTCAAATCAATAGGATTTCTGCTTGGACATAGGGAAACATCTGCTTGGACATAGGGAAACATCTGCATTGCCAAATAGCTTACTTTTTATGTTTGTACCTAAAATACAACAAGAGCTCAAATTAAACAAAAAGTACATCTGGCTTCTGCACCACATAAGCTGACTATTTTGAGCTGTAGTAGGGTTGTTGTTTTTTTGTCTTAATTGGATTCTAACTGATTAACTGTTGCAACAAAGTACTAAATGAATTACTTATTCCCCCAGACAGGTATGTTCAAGATTCATATAGAGTTGTCCCTCACTGATGATTCCTTTCTCTCCACATAATGGAAAAGTGTGATGTGGGTCTCCTTGATTTGCAATTTAGATGTTCCGTGCATCAATTAATGTACAACCAGGGACAGCTTTTCAGAAAAGGACAAGTGACAGTGTAATTCGTTAGGATGCTAATTAACTGTAAAGTTGTAATGCATATTTTATATTGCAGGCAGCAAAACTGGCAAAGATGAAGATTCCACCACATGCAATGTTTAAATCAGAGCTTGACAAATACTCCAAGTTTGATGAAAACGTAAGAAGCATGAGGAAATTTTCTTTATGCCAATTGAAAAATAAGAACTTAATAACTGACTAAAATGCCTGATCATT
Organism: Chelonia mydas; assembly: GCF_015237465.2. Taxonomy (NCBI): domain Eukaryota; kingdom Metazoa; phylum Chordata; order Testudines; family Cheloniidae; genus Chelonia; species Chelonia mydas. Next base: position 29,722,105 of record NC_051246.2, on the reverse strand, counting down.
TCCTCACTGAAGTCAATAGTGCATTACCAGTTAATTTGATGGGAGCAGGTTCATGTTCTTAAGTGTTCACTGAATTGTACAACATTGATGTCCTGTGTAAGGGTGTATGTAAGAGCCATAACTTTTAGGGGGTTTCCATAACATGGCCATCCTGCTACTGGGCAAGACTTCTATGACTTTTGGGATAGAAATCTTCTTAAAGATTAAATTGCAGAAACTTCCTGTTGGGAGGCAAAGATTGCGCACACACCCTGTCTCCCCCCTCCTCTCACTCCAAAACCTGACAGATTCAGGGGATCTGTTGGAGACCCAGACCATTTGCATGGAGACTGTGGGACTCTGTCCACTGTGCCTCCTCTCCCTCTCCCTGACAGCACAGCTCCATTGGACCATGCTAACAGGTTCTCTCTGTCCATTCCCTGGAGGGTGAAGGCTGGTGCTATCTGGGAAAGGTAACTGTATTACCTTTTCTGAGTAACAGCTGCTGGACCAGTACTAAACCAACATACATTGCCCCCCAGTCTCCTTCCCCAATGTGAACCCTTGAGTGCCCTCTGCAGGCGAGCAGGAATGGTGCTATGTAGGCAGCTGAGCCCCTGCCATGCAGAAGTGGTAATGAGCACATGGATGACCCTCTGTGCGCAAATCATGGGGAGATAAGATCTGGGCTGAAAAGAGCAGTCTCAGTATGACCTAGAATATTTTATTGCATTTGCTTTAAAATCTGGAGTTTAATAATAAGCTGATATGTCTTGAATAGTGGCCTAAAGCTCCTGATTTACACAAGCCCTCTACTATGGTGCTATGTTCATTCATTTAGAATGTTTTATATTAATTATGCTGTTACTCCCTTCTATCAGTAATGCATGATTCTGGTGGAAAGAGGTGATAAAATTTAGCCACGAATTTATCAGATTGACCAAAGTCAAACAAAGTATCTGGATGAAAATTTCTAAGATATTAGTGTTCTTAATATTCCAGGGATTTCCTACCCATGATACAGAAGGCAAAGAACTCAGCAAAGGACAAATGAAGAAACTGAAGAAACTTTATGAAGCACAGGAAAAACTTTACAAGGAGTATCTACAAATGGTTCAGAATGGAACTGGAAATTGAGAACAAAACCAGGACATTCTTCTTTTTTAAAATAAAGGCGAGAGCTGGGTTATTATAGGAACAGTAAAGAGCATATATTGATGCTCATATTGTGTTTACATGTTCTACTGTGGTCAAGCTAAAAATACTTGTTTACCTGGATTAATATATCATCAAGTTTAGAGTGTCAATAAAATTTTATTATTAAAAATAAAAAGAGCCTGTAGAATGTTTGTGTCACAATCATTATGTATTGAACACTTCTCTTGGGGAAGACAGTGTTCAGTCAAGAAACCTATGTGGATTTGCTGCTTGTTATAACTTCTTCAGGCCCCCGGGTAATTTCTCATGCATGTCGCTCTTTAGCCAACTAACATCCAGTGTAGCTTGTGCTTTGGAATAGTTAATGTGACAACAAGTAGAACTTACTGAGACCTACAGCAAAGCTAATCAATTTGTCCCACAGTAAGAACCATAAATATTTCTCAAATTATTTCAATGACATTACACAGGCAGAAAGTACCATAAATAGTTCAAGTAGGATGCATCTGTTGCAGTTTTTCAAAACCCCAAATATAGACAAATAAATCTGTGGTATAAGCAACAGTCATTTCCATAAGCTGGACTGTCACAGCCCTCACTTGGCCAAACAGAGCAAGAAGGTTCCTCCCTGCTTGGCCCAGCTCAGCTTTTGACTTCAGTCATGGAGATGAGTGCAGGGGCGAATCATCTGCTCTGAACTGTGGGTGGGGAGAGAATGGACAGGGCTAGACAGTGGGAAGAGGCCTGCTCTTCCTCGCCCACCCCTCACTGTCCAGAGGAACAAAGGTGCTCCACATAAGAGTGAAATAACTTAACCTCCTCTGAGCAAGATGGAAGCAAGGGAAAAATTGTGAATGTTAAAATTCACTGTCTGGACTGCTCCGAGAAAAGGAGTACTCCTTTCCTTTTTGCGGACACAGACCAACACAACTGCTACTCTGAAATCTGGTCTGCTCCTGGGACAGTGCAGTTTTGCACTCTACTGAACTAAAGACATCTAACATTAGAATTTGCAGTGTTTAAACAAACAGATGACTGAGTCTTTAAAGACCCAGCATGTTGTTTACTTTCAGTCCCGTGTTCCATCTTATGTGAATTCTATAGCTCAAGCAAGATGTTCAAAAGTGACTAGTGATTAGATGCCTCAATTTTTGGGTGCTCAACCTGAGACATCTTAAAGGGTTCCGATTTTCAGAGACTGAGAACTTAGCATTCTGAGAATGCAAATTTCAAGTTGTGTATGCCTGAATCACTGGACACTTCTAAAATCTTGTCCTTGGTGTCTGGCGATAATCTACATTGCAAGAGGGGTATATGTTAAAACATAACTACTTCAAATTCAGGTGACCTTAATAAAAAAGGTTTCAGAGTAGCAGCTGTGTTAGTCTGTATTCGCAAAAAGAAAAGGAGTACTTGTGGCACCTTAGAGACTAACAAATTTATTTGAGCATAAGCTTTTGTGAACTACAGCTCACTTCATCAGATGCATTCAGTGGAAAATACAATGGGGAGATTTACATACATAGAGATCATGAAACAATGGGTGTTACCATACACACTGTAAGGAGAGTGATCACTTAAGGTGAGCTATTACCGGATTGGGGGCGGGGGGGGACTGAAGTGTTCTCCAACTGGTTTTTGAATGTTATAATTCTTGACGTCTGATTTGTGTCCATTTGTTCTTTTACGTAGAGACTGTCCAGTTTGACCAATGTACATAGCAGAGAGGCATTGCTGGCACATGATGGCATATATCACATTGGTAGATGTGCAGGTGAACGAGCCTCTGATAGTGTGGCTGATGTGATTAGGCCCTATGATGGTGTCCACTGAATAGATATGTGGACACAGTTGGCAACGGGCTTTGTTGCAAGGATAGGTTCCTGGGTTAGTGGTTCTGTTGTGTGGTGTGTGGTTGCTGGTGAGTATTTGCTTCAGGTTGGGGGGCTGTCTGTAAGCAAGGACTGGCCTGTCTCCCAAGATCTGTGAGAGTGATGGGTCGTCTTCAGGATAGGTTGTAGATCCTTGATGATGTGTTGGAGAGGTTTTAGTTGGGGGCTGAAGGTGATGGCTAGTGGCATTCTGTTATTTTCTTTGTTGGGCCTGTCCTGTAATCAGGAGGTTTATTCCCCCTCCCCCACCGTTCCTCAGACATTCTTGTCAACTGCTGGAAATGGCCCACCTTGATTATCACTACAAAAGGTCGTCCCTCCTGTTCCCCCCCCCCCCCCCCCCGCTCTCCTGCTGGTAATAGCTCACCTTAAGTGATCACTCTCCTTACAATGTGTATGGTAACACCCATTGTTTCATGTTCTCTATGTATATAAATATCCCCACTGTATTTTCCACTGAATGCATCCGATGAAGTGAGCTATAGCTCATGACAGCTTATGCTCAAATAAATTTGTTAGTCTCTAAGGTGCCACAAGTCCTCCTTTTCTTAATAAAAAAGAAACTGCAGAATGGATGGCCTAAATAGAAAATTTAAATAGTGGTTTTCCTGTGGGACATTATCTAACTTACCAGAATGCCTAATGTCTAAACATTTAACAACAAGCAAAAAAAAGAAAGGGGGGGGCATTTAATATTGTTTGTCTAAAGCATTGTCACCTCAATGAACATTAAGGCCTTCCTTACTACCATTTGGTGGGCAACGAGAAACAAACATAAAATGCTTTCAAAAATAATGTTAAAGGGATAATGTTAGAGTACAGACGTTTCTAACAGTGTACACTGTTATAAGGACAATAGGTTTCTCAGCAAGATATGTTTAGCAATGCATGACACGGTGTCTCTCATCATGCTTATCTACATATGATAGAATAAATTTAAGGTAACCCCATACTCTCGTTGACATTTGTTTCCTGTGCATAAACTAGGCAACACCTGTTTAGATTCACCTTTTTTTGCTGGGAACCCCTAAAACCAGTTCTCTTGCTGGGCTTCTGCCATTGCTGCTGGAAACCTGTAAAACCCAGCACCCTTCACAAGCGATGACCCCATGATGATGGCTTAGGACCATTGCCTTGTATGGTAGAGATTAATTTTCTGGCAGCATGAATGATATGATGGTTGTAAACAGCAGCCAGTCACATAGAGCTTCTCAGCAAAATTTGACACAATGAACCATGCATAAGATAGTGTAGCAGTGACTAAGGGATGTTGCTGAAATGTCTGGCACTGCCTTTCAATAGTACAAGGCATTCCTAGAACATGGAATCAATCAATAATAGTGGACATGTGCCTCAAGATACTGGAAATTCAGCATCCCTCAAGCTATCCTGTAATCTATGTAATTTAACATAGGAGGTTTACCAAGATGATGTCTGAGCAGGAAGGAGCTCTCCTGAGATACACAGACGCAAATGTTCACGGTGAGCCTTCTGGCCCCAGTGCGGATGTGAGTGGTGAGGAGATGCCTGATCTTCCAGTTAGTCAGAGTGTAGGTGACCTGGCAGCTACTTCAGCATCCATATCTCCATCTCAAATGGATGTAACCATGCACATTCCTGAAGAAAAGTGTAGATCAGAGAAGAGTGTGGTGGAGGCGCAAGAAACAGCTGCTGCTGAGTTTAGTTCCTTAAGTCTAGATGATCCAGGACTGTAGCCTGAGGGACTTCCTTGTACTGCATGGGCCACAGCAAGTGAAAAACTTCATGTTCCCCAAAGACAATGAAAATAGAAGTTTCCATCCAACACTTTACTGGTGTGAAATCCCCAATGGTGACAAAGTGGAGAGGCCATGGCTTATGTACTCAAAAACCCAGAATGCTGCATCCTGTTTTTGTTGCAAACTCTTCCAATCTAATGTTCCAGCCACATTGGATTCTACAGGAACAAAGGACTGGAAAAATTTGGCTAGAAATCTGTCATGCCATGAGAAGGCAGCAAATCACCAGAGAGCATTCCATAGGTGAAGAGAGTCTGAGATGAGACTAAGGTTAAAGGCCACCATAGATGATCAGCATCAAGAGACGATTGCATCAGAGTGTTGCAGAGCAAAATGTTCTGAAAAGGCTCATTGCCATTGTGAGAATGCTTGCTACCCAAAACCTACCACTGCGTGGCACTTCAGATAAGCTCTATGTGCCAAACAATGGAAACTTCCTTAAAATTGTGGAGCTGATGGCTGAGTTTGATGCTGTACTCCAGGAGCATCTAAGAAGAGTCACCACCCAAGAAATGTACACACACCACTACCTTGGAAAAACAACTCAAAATGAGATCATACAGTTACTGGCAACAAAAGTCAAACAGAAGATGGTGGCAGATCTGAAGTCAGCAAGATATTACCTTGTTATTCTGGACTGCGCAACTGACATCAGCCATACGGAGTAGTGTGTATCATTTCATGGTGCATTTTGTAACAACAACAGAATCTAGTGAAAATGTCCCTGCAATGGTGACTGTCAGAGAGCATTTTCTAGAATTTATTGACACTGGTGATACTACAGGAGGTGGTATGACAAATGTGCTTCTTAAAAAGCTGGAAGATATGGGAATTGCAATAGCGGACATGAGAGGTCAGGGCTACAATAATGGTGCCACCATGAGAGGAAAGAACAGAGGAGTGCAGACATGGATCCGAGAGTTAAACCCTTGAGCTTTTTTTGTCCCATACAGTTCTCATTCATTGAACTTGGTGGTCAGTGATGCAGCATCAGCTTCTAGTGAGGCTGCTGAATTTTTTAATGTAATTCAAAGCATCTGTGTATTTTTCTCTGCACCAACTCATCGATGGCAAATTTTGAAGCAACATCTGAGAACATCCTTTCTGAGTGCCACCTAATGGGAAAGTCACGTGGAGGCGATAAAGCCTACCAAACACCAAATTGGGAAGATAGATGATGCCATAGTTGCCCTTATGGAGGATAATGCTATGACAGGAACTGTTCGTGGGAGAACAGTGGCAGAGGGAAATGGAATCACCAGAAACATACATAACTTCAAATTTCTGTGTGGCTTAGTGTTGTGGCATGACATACTGTTTGAAATAAATGTTGTAAGCAAGAGACTCCAAGGTGTTGACCTTGATATATCTGGAGCAATGGAACAACTGGACAAAGTAAAGTCATACCTACAGTTTTACCGGTCAGATAGGGGATTTCAAAACATTCTGAAGAGTGCACAGAAGTTGGCAGAGGAACTTCACACTGAAGCTATTTTCCCACCCATTCAAGAATACAAGAGTCACCGAAGAAGACATTTTGATTACAAGGCACGGGATAATCCCATAAGAGACCCAAAACAATAATTCAAAGTTGAATTCTTTAACCAGGTGCTAGACTGTGCAATACAGTCAGTTGAACGTTTCATGCAGCTCAAGGAACACAGCAGTATATTTGGGATGTTGTATGATATTCCAAAACGCCTCACTATACCTGAGGAAGACCTACACCAGCAATGCAGGGCACTAGAGACAGTGTTGACACATGATGACATGCGTGATATTGATGCGAGTGATTTAGGTGATGAACTGAAAGCCCTTTCAATATACATTTCAGCAGGATCAACTCCAAAGGCTGTTCTGGAATATATGTGCACAAATAAGATGACCACCCTCTTTCCGAAGGCCTCTAACACTTCCTGTAACAGTTGCCAGTGGAGAAAGCAGCTTCTCCAAGCTAAGTTAATAAAAACACATCTACTCTCCAATGACACAGGAGAGGCTGGTCGGCCTTACAACAATCTCAACAGAGCATGAGCTGGCCCAGACTGTGGATCTTCAGCAGGAAGCAGTTCAAATCTTCGCAACCACGAAGGCACGGAAAGCACCACTCTGATTATTCAAACAGATAAAAATGCCAGTGTTTACTATGCAGACAAGAAAAGTTACATTTGCTGTTCAGGCATTCGAAAGTTAAGTGTTACTTAAAATTTTTGAACACGGCATTTTAGGTTGTTAGGTCTCCTTTATTGAGGTAGGTAGCAGAGCAGTACCATGAGAGGAGTAGAACAGTAAGAAGGCAGAATTGAGACTTTTCAAAGTTTTTGGACCAAGCGAGGGGGCATGGGGGCATCATTTGAGCTCCCCACCTCAGGTGCCAAAATGTTGTGGGCTGCCCCTGATTGCTATCCAAAAAAACCTGAGTTCCCAATGTCTGGGGCTGTACTAGTATAGCTGAGAGGCAGTAACACGCGTTGCTTTCCCATTTCTCCAGAGTATACAGACACTGTACCCAAAATCCAAACGTAATGGTTTCCTACAGTTTGGCTTTACTGATAACTGAAGTACAAAAAGACTCAGCCCGAGCTTTCCCTCTCCGCTTGGCTGTTGCTAGTGTTCCCCTGCAAGACCACTGTCCCTTCTTCATCAAAGAAATGCTCCTACTCCTCATATATATCTAAACCGGATGCATCTGTTCCAGCCCCAAGGTGACTCTGCAAGATATCTCCAATGTTTATGCAGGATAACTTGAAGGAAGGACCCTGCTTCCCCATGCAGAGTCCTAGAATGTGCCAGCATGTTACAAAAGGTTAGGCAGTTGTCAGTACAATAATTCATATATCATGGGGTCTCAACCTGAGGGAGAGGACTGAACAACCACCCAAGGAGACAGAGTACTAGAAATGTACTAGTTTACTTAACATTTGTAGAAGAGAGAATAAGTATTACAAGATTGTGTCCTCCTCAATACTTCGGTTGTTACACAGTCTGTCCACAGCCTATTTAAAGTAGGGGTAGTAGCATTTACAGTAGTAACTGCTTTATTGTTAAATACATCCTTGCACATCCATCAAATTAATTCTTTCCACAAGGAATGCAATGTTAGAACAAAATCTGAATAACAGCAATAGACATGTTTTTGAAATAAAAATAAACAGCCTGGTTCTGTACTCACTAAAGCCTATGTGGTAAGACTCCTATTGACTTCAACGGGAACAAGCTCTGGCACAAAATAATTTGTTTGAAAAATGCTTTTAGCAGAGTATTGGGGATACTTCTACAGAGCTTTTATGAATAACAGCCATAAAGATCTAGAAGAATCCAAAACAGCCCTGTGTCATAAAACAACTGAACAGAAATTTTAAATGGGAATGCCTGAACACCTTCTGGGACCTCTGCAGATCCTCCTTTCTCTACAGTACTGTATTATTTGAGATTTGCAGGGAGTCAGAGAAACATGTGGCCTCATTCTGTTTTTACTTATACCAGTGAGAACTGAGAGTAAATCAACTGATGTGAATGGAATTACCCTAGAGTAAAGCCAGTGAAATTGAGAAGAGAATTAGGCCCATAAACTTGTTAGTGACTGGAAAGGGTCAGTTTGGGTGAACAGGAAGAGGATGTAAGCAAATGCTATATCTATATACACATACACACACGCACACTACTGACTGACTGTGTCCATGTTAAATTGAATTCTCTTTACCAAGCTTACAGGATTGATGCAGTAGTTCAGCTCTTTGAATTTTATTTCCTCATTAGCCTCATTTCTCTAACTAAAGTATTAATACTTAATGTAACTGTCGTTTCATCAATTATTGCTGTATCTTTAAATCCCTGGAGTAACTGAATTCATCCAAGATACCTATCTAATCAGTAATTATATTATGTGGTAACTGACTCTGGAGATTAATTACTAAAACCTCAGGCTTAATCAGGAGGATTGAGTGATTGAATCAGTTCTTTTTGTAAAAGAAGTGCCCAGTGAGAGGCCCACAGATGTTTAAGGTTTAAATATTTTTGCCACACAATGAAAACACCCCCCCCCACCCCGAGCACTGCAAGTTTCAGCGCTGTAAAGTGGCAGTGTAGACAGTGCACCTGCTCCCCTCATGGGGGTGGGTTTTTTATAGCGCTGGGAGAGCTCTCTTCCCAGCTCTGGGGCCATGACTACTCAGCCACGTTAAAGTGCTGCCACGGCAGCGCTTTAACGTTGCTAGTGAAGACATACCCTTACTTTTACTTTTAGCACTTTAATCGTGCAAAGCACTGTACAAACACGAGTCAATTAATTTTCACAAGGGGAAAGAATCATACCTGTTTTTACAGATTGAGAAACAAAGACACAAAGCTTGAAGCCTAAATTTTCAAGTGACTATTGATTTTAGGTGCCCAACTTGAAACACCTTAAAGAAGATTCCTTTTCAGAGATTGGGAGCTCAGCACTTTCTGAAAATTGGACACACGTAGGATGTTTTAAGTTGCTTTAGATGCCTTTAATTTTGAATGTTCAATTTTTAGACTCTTAGGGCTTGATCTTCAGAGCTGCTGAGCACTGACTGCACCTAATGAAATCAATGAAGGTACAGGTATACGGCACCTCTAAAAAGCAGGTGCAAACTGTTCAATACTTGACACTCAGGGCTTGGCTACACTTGCTAGTTAGAGTGCATTATAGTAGGCCCAGGTGCCCTAACTCACGACCCATCCACACGGGCAAGGCACACAGAGCGCCTGGACTCTGCAGCTGGAGTGTTCCTGGTAATCCACCTCCACGAGAAGCATAAAACTTGTTGCAACTCGGCTGAAATGCCCCAGCGTCAGTATGAAGGAGGTGTTGCATTACTGCGCTTTGATCAGCCTCCCGAAACGTCCCATAATCCCCTTAAATCAAGTGGCCACTCTTATCATGGTTTTGGAATCGGCTGTAGGGATGGGAATATGCCCTTTCAAAGCTCTGTTTCTGATAGCTGGCATGCTTACCCGGGACAAAGCAAGCCATTAGTGTGGAATGTTGCTTGCTGTGAGTGAGAAAGAGAGAGGTGGGGGGGAGAGGGGTCTCAATTTACAAGACAGCATGCTGACATACTCTCAGCACCCCAAAAACCCACATACACACAACACACTCCACCTCACCCCCCACATTTGAAAAGCATGTTGCTGCCACTTGAATGCTGGGATAGCTACCACAATGCACTGCTCTTTGTGGCATTGCAAGAGCTGCTGATGTAGCCATACCAGTATGCTTCCAGCTGAGAGTATAAACGCTCAGCAGCGTTTTCCCTGCTGCGGTCTCTGAAGGCTGATTTAACCCCCAGCGCTCTACATCTGCAAGTGTAGCCATGCCTTCAGTTTCAGAGTAACAGCCGTGTTAGTCTGTATTTGCAAAAAGAAAAGGAGTACTTGTGGCACCTTAGAGACTAACCAATTTATTTGAGCATGAGCTTTCGTGAGCTATAGCTCACTTCATCGGATGCCTTCAGTGTGCCACATTCAGGCCTTCTGGACTGATTTCCAACATGGCTCCCCCTCCCTTAAACTAAAGTTGTGGATCATCAGCACTTCTGACAGGCACACCCTTAGTGAGCTCACCATGCTCATACAGGAAGCCTGCAACAGAGCTTGCCTTAACCATTATCCTTCCCATCTATCTTTATGATCATACACATTCAGGTGGTGCAGCAAAAGGCAGGTGTCTATTTATATAAGGAATTCATTTGCAAATTGGATACAATTGACTTAGGCTTGATTAGAGACTGGGAGTGGCTAAGTCATTATGCAAGGTAACCTATTTCCCCTTGTTTTTTTCCTACCCCCCCCCCCCCAGACGTTCTTGTTAAACCCTGGATTTGTGCTGGAAATGGCCCACCTTGATTATCATACACATTGTAAGGAGAGTGATCACTTTAGATAAGCTATTACCAGCAGGAGAGTGGGGTGGTGGGAGGTATTTTTTCATGCTTTGTGTGTATAAAAAGATCTTCTACACTTTCCACAGTATGTATCCGATGAAGTGAGCTGTAACTCACAAAAGCTTATGCTCAAATAAATTGGTTAGTCTCTAAGGTGCCACAAGTACTCCTTTTCTTTTTATTTATATAAGGTTATCTTAACACTTGGCTTAACAGAAATGGATCACTAAAATGCATTAAAATTGCACTAAAAACAAGTAAGGTCCAAATTTTAGATACCTGATCCTGCAGGCTCTAAATCAGATAATTATAATCCCACAGGAATCTATGCTCTCACTGGGGCACTGCATATGTGCAACTCACTACAGGGTAGGGCCACTAGCAGGAGTAAGGGTTTACAGCATCAATCTCAGGAGCTGTGGTAACTAAATCCTACTGATTCACTATACTATTGTATTTTTCCTAGTTAAAAAACAAACAAGCAGTCGTTGTGGCACCTTAGAGATTAACCAATTTATTTGGGCATAAGCTTTCGTGGGCTAAAACCCACTTCACCAGATGTATGAAGTAAAAGATACAGGAGCAGCTCTAAATACCTAAAAGGATGTGGGTTGCTTTACAAAGTGTAAGATCTGTCTAACAAGATAAATCAATTAACAGCAGGATACCAAGGGAGGAGAAATAACTTTTGAAGTGGTAAGAGAGTGGCCCATTACAGACAGTTTACAAGAAGGTGTGAGTAACAGTTAGGGGGAAATTAGTATAGGGGAAAGGCTCCAGACTCATCCAGGTCTATACAACAGGAGCGCTGTGTGCAGGCACCATGCTGCATATAAACAGGTTTCAGAGTAACAGCCGTGTTAGTCTGTATTCGCAAAAAGAAAAGGAGTACTTGTGGCACCTTAGAGACTAACCAATTTATTTGAGCAGGAGCTTTCGTGAGCTACAGCTCACTTCATCGGATGCATACTGTGGAAATTGCAGAAGACATTATATACACAGAGACCATGAAACAATACCTCCTCCCACCCCACTCTCCTGCTGGTAATAGCTTATCTAGAGTGATCATCAAGTTAGGCCATTTCCAGCACAAATCCAGGTTTTCTCACCCTCTGCCCCTCCCCCACACAAACTCACTCTCCTGCTGGTAACAGCTTATCCAAAGTGACCACCCTCCCTACAATGTGCATGATAATCAAGGTGGGCCATTTCCAGCACAAATCCAGGTTTTCTCACCCCCCAGCCCCCTCCAAAAACCACACACACAAACTCACTCTCCTGCTGGTAATAGCTCATCCAAAGTGACCACTCTCCCTACAATGTGCATGATAATCAAGGTGGGCCATTTCCAGCACAAATCCAGGTTTTCTCACCCCCCCCACAAACTCACTCTCCTGCTGGCAATAGCTCATCCAAACTGACCACTCTCCCCACACTGTGCATGGCAATCAAGGTGGGCCATTTCCAGCATAAATCCAAGTTTAACCAGAACATCTGGGGGGGGGAAGGGTAAGGAAAAAACAAGGGGAAATAGGCTACCTTGCATAATGACTTAGCCACTCCCAGTCTCTCTTTAAGCCTAAATTAATAGTATCCAATTTGCAAATGAATTCCAATTCAGCAGTTTCTCGCTGGAGTCTGGATTTGAAGTTTTTTTGCTGTAAGATAGCGACCTTCATGTCTGTGATTGCGTGACCAGAGAGATTGAAGTGTTCTCCGACTGGTTTATGAATGTTATAATTCTTGACATCTGATTTGTGTCCATTTATTCTTTTACGTAGAGACTGTCCAGTTTGACCAATGTACATGGCAGAGGGGCATTGCTGGCACATGATGGCATATATCACATTGGTGGATGTGCAGGTGAACGAGCCTCTGATAGTGTGGCTGATGTTATTAGGCCCTGTGATGGTGTCCCCTGAATAGATATGTGGGCACAGTTGGCAACGGGCTTTGTTGCAAGGATAGGTTCCTGGGTTAGTGGTTCTGTTGTGTGGTATGTGGTTGCTGGTGAGTATCTGCTTCAGGTTGGGGGGCTGTCCGTAGGCAAGGACTGGCCTGTCTCCCAAGATTACCCAAGCTCCCAAGCGCTTGCTCACAGGAGAGTCAGACATCGTGGCCCCTGGACTCCAGCCACTGAAGACGCAGAGTCAGGCCACAAACACTGAGGGCGCTAAAAACAACGCACGTGGGGCCTTATGTCACCCCGGTTTGCCTGGGCCCTCAGGGATGCAATCACTGGGGACAGAAATGCATTCGGGGCGAGCCACAGCTCCTCGCAGGGGGGGTCTGAGCTTTCCAGACGAACACCCACAACTGAGCTGCAATTGGCAACCGCTTCCGCGCGCAGCGCCCCACCGTTTCCTCGCGTCTGCCCCTTTCAATACCCAGGCGCGACCGGGCCCCCCCCGCCGCCGGCCGCACACTCTCAGCTCCAGCTGAGCCCATGACCCCGCCCCTTATGACCCGGACGCGCGCGGAGCCGCGAGCGCGCGCCCCTCCCTGCCCCTTTCTCCCGCCCACACCGAGCTGCCCTCGCGCCTTGATTGGCTAAGCGCTCCTGCGCCGGATAGTCAACATGGCCCGCGTGCAGAGCCGTGGCTGTAGCTCTTTGCGGGCCAATCGAGGTGGGCTTTACTGTGCGGGTTGCCTGAGCGTCGCCCAATGGGAAGCGGCCTTCTTGACGGCGGCGCAGCCCGAGAGAGAGAGTCTGCCTGAGAGGAGCTTGAGCGCCGCTGGTGGGGCCGTGAGGAGACGCGACGCCCGGGCAGGTGAGGGTCGGTGGGGCCGGGCCGGGCTGAGCGCCTTGTCCTTTCCCAGCCGTAGCTGGGAGGGAGGCTGAGGGGAGCGTTAGCCGTGGGAGGCCCCCTGTCTGGGAGCGAGGCCCGCCCGCCCTCTCTGTTCGCGGTTGGGGCGGGCGGAAGCGGTCTCCCTAGCCTGGGGTGGGGCTCCGGGAGTGGCGTGGGAGGCCCGGGGCTCCCCACTGGAGCGGGGCGGGTCTAACTCAGAGCGGGCATCGCTGCGCGGAGCTTCTTTCGCTGTGCCGGGAAGTGCGGCTTCGCGGGGCGGATGTGGGGGGCGCCTGAGTGATCGGTAGGCCTGGGGTGAGGCTCCCCGGCCTCGCGTGCTTCCGCTCCCTTGCGGGGAGGCCGGGGCCTGGGGGCGCTCCTTCCCCACCGCTCTGTTCCCCCCCTGCCACCCCGTCTCTTCTCCGCGTGCCCCGGACAGGGGGTTCGCTTCTTCTACGCCCCTTCCCCCTGTGCGCGCTGCTGCCTCTCCCCTGGCATGCTGAGCGAGTGCGGAAGAGTCTGATTACCCTACTCAGTTGCTAGCCGCATTGAATAGCCTCAGGCGGGCTGGGCGTTGCTCTTTGAGACGTTCACAGCAGAAGGGCAGAGGAACAAGTATAGAGACACTAGGGGAAGGAGAAAACAGCTAAATTATACAAGTCACCTTGACTTACTGCCTGGTGTGTGGCAAGAGTAGGCCTTTAAAAGGAGTTTAAATATGGGCAAAGAAGAGGTCATGTGAACAAGCTTAAGGAATTTCTGTCCAGTCCCTATTTTTATTCCTCTTAAGTTTCCCCAGTTGGAATATAAAGTTGATACTTGGTTGCTGCCTACAGAGTTATGTATAAAACATCTAACACAGAAGTTGTAACTTTTCTCTGTGGTTTGGCTTATCCATGAGTTGGGCCCTACCAAATTCACAGTCCATTTTGGTCAATTTCACGCTCTTACTATTTTAAAAATTCTATATTTTATGATTTCAGTTATTTAAATCTGAAATTTCATGGTATTGTAATTGTAGGGGTCCTGACCCAAAAAGTTGCAGGGGGAGGCTGTGACAAGGTTATTGTAGCAGGCGTTGTGGTACTGCTACCCTTACTTCTGCACTGCTTCAGGTGGTGGCACTGCCTTCAGAGCTCAGCGGCTACTGGCCGGGAGCCCAACTCTGAAGGCAGAGCTGCCACCAGCAGCAGAGTAGAAGTAAGGAGGGCATGGTATGGTATTGCCATCCTTACTTCTGCACTGCTGACTGCAGAGCTGGGCCCTCAGTCAGCAGCCGCCACTCTCCTGCCGCTCAGCTCTGAAGGTAGTAGCACAGAAGTAAGGGTGGCATGGGTATGGCATTGCCATCCTTACTTCTGCATTGCTGCTGGCGGGGCACTGCTAGCCCACAGCCACCACTCTCCAGCTGCTCAGCTCTGAAGGCAGCACAGAAGTAAGGGCAGCTATACCATGATCCCCTTTAAAATAACCTTGTGACCCCCCTGCAACTCCTTTTTGGGTCAGTACCCTCTCTCAGTTTGAGACACTTTAGTCTCCCCCATGAGATTGGTATGGTATAGGCTAAAAGCACACAAGACCAGATTTCATGGTCTGTGATGTGTTTTTTGTTTTTGGGGGAGGTGGTGCCAGCCCATGGGGCCCCGCAAAGCGTGGGACCTGGAGCGGTTGCCCCAATTTGCTGTCCTCTAGGGGTGACTCTGATGCCTAAGGGCCAACCAAGACTGGGGGCTTATTGAGCTAGGTGCTATAGAAACAATAGATGGTACCTGCTTACAAAAATGCTTACAGTCTAATTCAACAAGACCTGATTGCACATGTGGGTATAAAACAAGTAGAGTGATGGCATTAGACATGGTGGTTATGCTGTTTTTTTCCTTTTTGAGGGTGTGTGTTTGTTTAGGAAGGGATAATCTAAATGGAAATAAGAGGGAAGGGAGGAGAGGGGGCAGGGGAGTAAAGGGGTAAGAAATTAGATAGGTGTGGATTGAGGTTTAGGTGAAGAGACTGTGAGAATGGGGGGGGATTAGGAGTTAGGACGGTTAGAATAAACAGCCAATGAACTCAGGGGTGGAGCAAGTCCAGTCAGAACTACAGAAAGTTCTCTGAGTAGCAGCCGTGTTAGTCTGTATCCGTAAAAAGAAAAGGAGTACTTGTGGCACCTTAGAGATTAACAAATTTATTAGAGCATGTGCAAAGGTCCAAAGGTATGCTTTGGCTTTTTGGCTGCTTCTTCCCCTACTGGCTGGAGTCTCTGGGCTGACTCTTATACAACCCCCATGATGAGATGGGAGGCACCACCTGGGTCCTAGTGCACCCAGAGTGGGGGGATTCTCCCCTGCACAATTCTGGATCCAGGGGCTAACTGAGTGGAGGGGTGGTCTGGTCCTGACTGGGCCTCATTTTACCTCTCTTCCCAGTGCAGAAGGCTCAGCTTCTTCCTCTGTGCATTGGTTTACATGCAACTGTAAGAACTAGAAAACTTTTTTTAAACAAAATGAAAGCTTTCTTTTTCAAAATGCATTCCCTCTTGTGGGATGGTGCCTCCTGACTTTAAGCTTGCAGGACCTTTTTCAAAGCTGTGCCCATTAGGGGTGAACAAGCCCTCTCTTTTGTGGCTGACTTTTGTTTTTGGGCCCTACATGGGATGAGACCCTCCCCTACCCCCCAATCATTTCCATTCCTATGCTGCTTCAACTAACCTGTATTGTGTCTGGTTTGCACCAGGCAGACTTTAATTGCAGCATGTTTCCTAGGACTAGTGAGGTGGGGGTTTTTTTGTTTTGTTCTTCTTTGTTTTAATATTCTGTCACTAATGACCGTAACTTGTCCTGCAAAGCTTATTGGTGGTGATGCCCAAGAAGTAACTCTCTTGATTCTAAGTTCCAATATTTGAGTGGCAACTGTTACAAAACTGTAAACTGAGCTTGCTTATCATGGAAATAATTATGGCAGTAAACATGGAGACTCCATGATATCACTTAATTTCTCATTGAAATGCACTCTGATTGGTTGTCTGACTTGCATTTGAAAACACTTGATTCTATCATACTTAACTCTTCCAGAACATTCTTTTAATATTTGTCCCTTCGACACCTAAGACAATCACAGGCAATTCTGTGATCTTTGTAGGAAGAGCTTTTTTAAAAGTTGTACTATTTTTTTGATTTCTGTGCTTCTCTTAAGTTTTCTCTAACTGGAAGAGCTCTGTTTGAAAGTCCGCCTTCAATAAGTTTTGAAACACTGGGGAAGTTCCAGAAGACCTAGAATAAAACTAATGTTGTGCCTGATTTTAAATAGGATAAACAGGGTGACCTGGGTAATTATAGGCAGGGCAGCGAGTCTGTCACATAGGTCACGGATTCCGTGACTTTCCGTGACCTCCATGACTTCTGCAGCAGCCGGTGCTGGCTCAGAAGCACAGCAGTTTGGGTGTGTGGGAGGGGCAGAGGGTTGGGGTGGTGCGGTTCCCGGCCAATGGGAGCTGCGCAGCTAGTGCTTGTGGCAGGAGCAGTGTGTGGAGCCCCATGGCCCATCTGCCGCCTAGGAGCTGCAGCACCTGGAGCCGGGTAGGAAGCCCCCGCTAACCACCTCCAGCACCAGTGGGGTCCTGGGCCAGTGCCCCCGGACCGTCTCCCCCCCCCCTCCCCCCCCCCCGGAGCACCCGCAGCCCCCCGTGCAAGTTTTAGTTAGAGGTATATAGCAAAAGTCATGGACAGGTCATGGGCCATGAATTTTTGTTTACTGCCCGTGACTTGTCCATGACTTTTACTAAAAATACCATGACTAAAACATAGCCTTGATTACAAGCCAGTCAGCCTAACATTGATTCCTGGGAAGATAATGGAGCAGCTGATATAAAACTCAGTTAATGAAGAATTAGATGAGGGTAATGTAATTAATGCAAATCAACATGGATTTATGGAAAATAGATTCTATCAAACTCACTTGATATCTTTTTCTAATGAGGTTACAAGTTTGGATGATAAAGATAACAGTGTTGATCTAATATACTTAGACTTAGGACCCCATGACACTTCGACTTAAAAATTAGAATGATATAAAATTAACGTACACATGTTAAATGAATTTGGAGATGGCTAATAGGTCTCAAAATATAATTATAAATGGGAAATATCATGAAATGGATATGTTTCTATGGTCCTGCAGGAATCTGTACTTGGCCCTACGCTATTTAACTCTTTTATTAATGACCTGGAAGAAAACATAAAATCACTGATGAAGTGTGCAGATAACACACACACTGGGGGAGTGGTAAATAATGAAGAGGAAAGGTCACTGATACGGAGCTATCTGGATTGTTTCAGAAGCTGTGCTCAAGCAAACGAAGTCTGTTTAATATGGCTAAATGTCAGTATAGCCTATATTCTTTGTTCCTAGACATATATATTGACAGGATGGAATGCTCTATCCTGGGAAGCAGTGATTCTGAAAAAGATTTGGGGGTTTTGGTAGATAATTAGCTTAACATGACCTCCTGCAGTGTTTGGAGGCATAGACATGGGAATTTCGAATAGGAATAAAGAGGTTATTTTACATCTGTTTGGCACTGGTACAACTGCTGCTGAAATATTGTGTCCAGCTCTGGTGCTTGAAATTCAAGAAGGAGGTTGATAAACTAGAGAGAGTTCAGAGAAGAGCCATGAGAATGGTTAAAGGATTAGAAATCACACCTTATAGTGACTGAGCTCTTGAGTCTGTCTATTTAGCTTAACAAAGACAAGGTTAAGGGGTGACTTGATTGTAGTCTGTGAGTATCTAAACAGAAAATAAGTATTTAATGATGGACTCTTCAGTGTAGCATAGTGGTTCTCAAACTGTGGGTTGGGACCCCGTAGGGGGTCACAACCCCGTTTTAATGGGGTTGGCAGGGCTGGCGTTAGACTTGCTGGGGCCCGGGACTGAAGCCCGAGGGCTTCAGCCATGGGCAGAGGGTTCAGGTTACAGGCCCCCCCACCTGAGGCTGAAGCCCTTTGGCTTTGGACACCTCCCTCCCCCGCCCTGGGTGGTACAGCTCAGGCAAGCTCAGGCTTTGATCCCTCTTCCTGGGGTCATGTAGTAATTTTTGTTGTCAGAAGAGGGTTGCGGTGCAATTAAGTTTGAGAACCCCTGGGAGCAGAGAAAGGTATAGTGCAATGCAATGGCTGGAATCTGAAACTAGACCAAGTCAGACTGGAAATAAGGCATACATTTTTAGCAGTGAGAATAACTAATCATTAGAACAATTTACCAAGGGAAGTGGTGGGTTCTCCATCACAAATAATTATTAAATCATGATTGAAAGTTTTTCTAAAAAATATGCTGCAGAAATTTTTTTGGAAGTTCTGTGGCCTGTTATATCGGAGATCAGACTAGCTGGTAGCAGTGTTTCCTTCTGGCCTTGGACTCTGTGAATGCCCTAAATTTCTAAATTCTGACACCTTGAATTTCTAGGAGATATGTAAGTGCTTGATACTAGAATATTGCAGCAGGGGTTGTTGTCTTGATGTTAATTTATACCTACCATGTAGGAGATTAGCCTTCCTCAGAGCTTGCTTGACACATGGCAACAGTCAAACTGGGCCTTAGGCCCCAATCCACAAAGGTACTTAGGCACCTATATCCCAGCCTTTGGCTCCTAAGTAACAATTGTAGGCTCTACTGTGATTCACACAACTCCAACTGACTTCTGTAGGGGCCTAGACTTGGTTTCTTGAGTTTTCAGGGTGAACATTCTCTAGATGCAGAAGTTTATGCTTCTGGACACACGCATTGCTGCCTCACTTTAGGTTTCAGATCAGTGCACGAACCAGGGGAAGATAGGCATTCTCTCGCCTAGCTCCCATGCGGAGCTTGATCAGGTAGGTGTCCTCAGAGGCTGCATACCACATCAGGTTTCATTCAAAATTGGTCTGCTGAAGGAGGAAGAGGGGGGTGGTGCCCACCTTAACTTCTAGCCCATTGGTTAGAACACATACCTGGAATGTGGGAGACCTGGGTTCAGTCCCCCCACCACCTCCTGGCCTCATGAAGGGAGAGGGTATGAACAAGGGACTCCTACCTCTCAGGAGAGTGCTCTAATCACTGAGCTGTGGGATATTCTTATGTAGGGCTCCCTAAATAGCTCCTTTTGAAGCTATTCCACTTGGGATGAATATGCAAATAGTCATTGGGTCAGAGACAGAATAAGATTATAAACTGGTGTTTAGGGCCAGGTATGAGGTTTAGTGTGGGGCAAGAGATAGAAGGAAATGCTGGAATACTGCATGCTTTCTCTCCTCAAGTTAGGAAAGAGTATGGGAGGAAAAGACTAGGAAGTGGAAAAAGGGAAACCTTGATCATTAAAACTTCTGAGTCAGGAGTATTTCAGCTCTTTAGTTGTACTGCCCTTTGTCAGGTTTGTATTTAAGAATATGTATGTGTACTCCTGTTTGGGACAGGAGGTGAATGAGATGACTAAGTACTGGGTAACATAAGAGGAAAAAATACATTTTTTTTTTTTTTTTTTTTTTTTAGAAAAGGAGCGGGGAACCTATATAGGAGGTTTACCAAATAGAACTATCTTACTGATACATAACCTAGGTTTTAACACTTTTGTTTTTAGTATATAGCTCAGGTTTTATGATGCCAGAGGAACAGATTACAGGCTGAAATACTTGAACTTTTAAGGGATGTAAAGAGCTATTTAACCGTTTAAAAACAAATATTCCATGAGTTCACATCATAGAACAGCTGCTCATAAACTTACATTCAGATGTGATGCTTGGTGTGAGTAGTCCGGTGAAAGATGTACAGTACATAAGATCCTGCTGATGGCTGTTGGTATATTGACTGTTCCTTAGCAGATCCTGCAGCTATTATTGCAAGCATCTTCAGGTTTTAATCAGATTTTTATAATTTTATATAAGAACAGTATTTTGTCTTCTAAACATTTTATATTTTATTTTGTAGGTGGATACAAGCATACAGATGGCAGATAACAGGTAAGTCAGAATGCTCTCAATATCTGTTCTAAACAGAAATGATTTGCTACTTACCTATCTTCAGAGCTCACCAGTATCTTAGTATGTGATTCTTTCATGAAACTTGGCAAATCAAAAATAGAGAAGGTTAGCCAAAACATTAATGCTTTCTCCCACAAAAAAGGAAAATGAATTGGTGCATGGGAAGCGAAGAATGTTGCCCAAATGGTCATGTGTAAAATCACTCTGTTCTTAGTATTGTCTACTTCTGAGGGCATTCTGCACCTAAAAATTCTGCACACAATATTTTAAAAATCTGCCAATTTTATTTGTCAAATAAATGTGGAGGCTCCAGCACAGGCCACTGGCTGCACAGAGGTGGGAGATCACTGTGCAGCCTCCACCCCCCATCCTCCCTTGGGACACGGGCTCAGCGGTGAGGCTGAACCCAACCATGACACAGTGCAAGGACAGAGCCAGCCCTATAGAAACAGCCCAGGGTCCTGGCCCTCCATGCCAGGTGTGGGCAGGCAGGCTCAGCAAGGCAGGATCCTAGTGTGGGGGAATCCAGGTGTGGGTTGAGAGGGTTCTGTGTGGAGCAATCTGGGTGCAGGTGACCTGGTGGAGGATCTGGGTGCACAGGAGCTTGTTGGAGGGTTCTGGGTGCAACAGTAATGGGACTCTGTAGTGGGGGGTCCAAGTGAAGGTGGTTTGAGTTCAACGGGGGGGGTCTGGGTTGTGGGGGGGGAATAGAGCTTGGCAGGGGGGTCTGGGTGTGTGGGGCTCAGTGGAGGGTCCAGATGCTGAGAGGGAGTGGGGCTCCAGTGGGGGATCCAGGTGCAGCTAGTTGGGGCTCGGTGGGGTGGGAATCCGGATGTGGGGGGCTCGGGGTAGTGCAGGGGAAGTGGGGCTGATCGGAGGGTTCTGACTGCTGGGGGGTGGGGTGAAGCTCAGCAGGAGTGTCTGGGTATGAAGGGGCCTGGCTGCACGGGGGTTGGGTGGATAAGGGAAGCAGCTTCCTGTACAGGGATCTCACTCCCTGCAGCTGAGGAACGATGGGTGCAGGAAGCAGGGGAGTTTGCAGAGCTTCCTACAGCCAGGGGAGAAATCTGCGGGTGGGTCTGACCCAACCCTAGATGCTGTGCAGGGGAAGAGGAAGTCGCCTCCTCCCCAGCCCAGCCGGGAATAGCAGCTGAGCCCAGCACAAGGAAGGAGCCACCCGCCAGGTCTTCCCCAGTCCCGCCTCCTGCCCCACAGTGATTTACCTCTCTGCCAGCTGCTCTGGGCACCCGAAACATACTGCTGGGGAGGGCTGCATGACCGCTCTTGTGGCCTCCGTTTGTTTCCCCCATCAGAAAGTCATTTTTCTGCAGGGAAGCAAAGAAATCTGCAGGGGATATCGATTCTGTGCATGTGCCATGGCGCAGAATTCCCCCAGCAGTAATTGTCTAGACTCTGAATAAAGTATATTACAATTATCTTAAACTTTAGATGGACATTTAGAAACAAGGAAGTGATTTTATCAACATAGTAGTTTAAGTGGTACGAGTACTTTTTTCAGTTTGCTAGTAAGATAGGTTTTTTTGTTTTTTTTTTTTTTAAGAAGACAACCTGAAATTGCAACTTTTTTCTAATTTGTTAAAAGTAACTGCTTTTACTGCGATTCAGAAAAAATCCCTCTTGATCTGAGGTTTTACAGGTATAGGGAAATAATCTGAGCTTTGAGGCCCTGTGCTGTATTTAATTCTTCTGATTGTATGCTTTTGTAGAGTCCCAATATTGCTCTTGCCTCAGTTGGGAGTGAGTCCCCTGTGTAATTACTCCATTTTGTACTAATAAGATGTTGCTTATATTTTAAATTCCTGAGGGGAAAGAACATATCATAATCTTGATCTTGTAGATAGCTGGACATGATGCACATAACATTATTCCTACACATGAAGGACTTTGCTTCCACCAAAATGTAATGTTCTAAAACTAAGTTTGTGAACTAGAGTTTTTAGGAAAAATACACTGGTCTCTGAAACAAAATGTACATGTTGATAGCAAAGGTTCAGCTTTAACTAACTTGCCCTAACAGCTCTTTTTTTTTTTTTTTTTTACCATCTTTAGGGCAAATCTGATTCTCAGAGTGTCTTCTTCGATTATTTAATTAGAAATATATTCAGTACATATGAGTAGGGAAATAATATAAAACACTGCATCTGGCATGTATTTTTTTTTTTTTACTTTCCAAGTTTCATAGCTGCTAGTGTATCAAGGCCCTACTTAACTTGCAATATTGCGGAATCCGCAATTTCCGCGATATTAGGCTTCTAAAGCAGTTTTGACAGTGGGAGGAGCACCAGGTGGCCAACAGTGGAAAAGTAATGGACCACAAATAATATGGACCATTATTACTTTTCTGAAATTTCCCATGGGTTGTCTGCAACTCGGCCACAATTTTTTTGATAATCATCCTGCAATTCAAGTAGGGTCTTACATATTGTGCATTACAAGCATATGAACACACTGCCCTGAAGAATTTACAGTCTAGTTAATAAATAAGAGCCTATGAAAATGGTAAAAAATACATTTTCTTGCATTTGAATTTAGAGATGATTTGTTTAGTGGATTCCCAGACTGTGGTCTGTGAACCACCAGTGGCATGGGGAGCACTTGCTGACCAGCTACATGGTGCTGGTCCCTTTTTGTCTACAGCAGCAAAATTGAGTAAAAGATGGCTAAAAATACTTCCGTTTCCCTGTGTCACTTTTCTGTGTAAGTAATTGCTGTAGCTGCAACAGGGTTGTTATGTGGTTGTGAATGAGTGAGGAAGTCTACATGAGCGCAAACGGCAGTGGAGATGGTTCACAAGATTACCTTCTAATAAGATATGGTTCACACTGTTAAAGTTAAGGAACCACTGACACAGGCCAGTCTGCACTGCGGGTATTAAGAGACATACCTGCTTACGTTTGACCTCTCTGCGCCTTCAAGTCTAAACTATGTTGCTGGGGAAGCTTTTATAGCCAGTACATCTCCCAGAACTTGGTTTTAAAGGGTTCGTATTATTTTTTTTCTTTATAAACGTAAACCTTGATTGTCCCTGAATTTCAGGTTATCCAAATTTTAATAAATCCCCAAATATGCTTTTCTGAAATTCTTCTCACAGGACTTTCTGGGTGTTCTGTTTTAGATTCTCCTGTACAGAGAGGCTTTGAATGATCAGTTTTACCTCTATTTCTCCTTCCCTCACCATTTAAAGAGTTTGGATTGCTCCCCACTTTTAGATGAAAATCAAATAAGCCTTGTGCTCTCAAGTGCCTTGTGTTGCAACATCCTCCTGGCCAAGGGAGGATGCATGCAGCTCCAGGGTCACACAGTTCATGTGAGAACCTTCCACACAAGGAGTTAGGTGCTGATTCTACAGCTCCCTCAGCTTCTTTCTTTTATGAGAGAAAACAATTAGCTTGATATCCAGACTCTGATATCCAGGTCTCAGCCATCTGAGCACAAGGTACTGATGACAACAGATATCTTTTAATGGGATCTACATATTTTAAACTTTTGCTGTGCATCATACTTTAAAAACAGCATTCCTTTATATGTAATATAATACTTTTAGTAATTTCATAATTAGATGTAGTAACAAATATTGAGCTGGTGTTACCTTTTGGTGTGTAAATCTAACTTTGGCTTCTTTAGTAAAGCAGAAGATGCTACCTCAGATTCTGTGGAAGCTGCTAAACATGCAAGTGATAAAAAAGGTAAGTGTGAATAGTAAGTAACTGTGTAAGGTTACATTAGTAGTGGTAAGCCTCCTGTTTCTCTTGTACACTGAAATCATTTTCTATACAACAAAGTGTTTACATCCAAAATTGCGTATGCATGTGTATATTTAAGGCTCTGATAGTGACCTGTAGTTAAGGCTGAGAGGCCATTTCTAAGTTTTGACCAAATCAGTTGATCCAATTTTGTTCAAATGTGGAAAACCCTTATCTTTGATGAGAACATTTTGCAACTAAATAAAATGACGACAAAATAGAAACTTCAGACTGGGCTTGTAAAGCTCTGGCAAGTTTCTTCAAAGTTTGAAGATCATTAGTTGCATATCTTTAAAGTTATGAACATTTTAAAATGGACAGTCTTTTGTGTACATCACATCTACAAATACATTAGAAGCAAGAGGAAGACCAAGAACCGTGTAGGCCTGTTACTCAATGGGGGGAGGGGGAAAACAGTAACAGAAAATGTAGAAATGGCAGAGGTGCTTAATGACTTCTTTGTTTCGGTTTTCACCAAGAAGGTTGGTGGTGGTTGGACGTATAACATAGTGAATGCCAGTGAAAATGAGTTAGGATCAGAGGCTAAAATAGGGAAAGAACAAGTTAAAAATCACTTCAAGTCACCAGGGCCTGATGAAATGCATCCTAGAATACTCAAGGAGCTGACTGAGGTGATATCTGAGCCATTAGCGATTATCTTTGAGAAGTCATGGAACACGGGGGAGATTCCAGAAGACTGGAAAAAAGCAAATATAGTGCCCATCTATAAAAATGGAAATAAGGACAACCCAGGGAATTACAGACCAGTCACCTTAACTTCTGTACCCAGAAAGCTAATGGAGCAAATAATTAAGCAATCAATTTGCGAACATCCAGAAGATACGGTGATAAGTAAATGTCAGCATGGAAATGTCAAGAACAAATTGTGTCAAACCAGCCTGATAGCTTTCTTTGACAGGATATATCTTGACTTTAGTAAAGTTTTTGATACTGTCTCACATGACCTTCTCATAAACAATCTAGGGAAATGCAACCTAGATGGATCTACGATAAGGTGGGTGCAAAACTGGTTGGAAAACGATTCCCAGAGAGTAGTTATCAGTGGTTCACAGTCATGCTGGAAGGGCATTACGAGTTGGGTCCTACAGGGATCTGTTCTGGCTCTGGCTTTGCTAATATCTTCATCAGTGATTTAGATAATGGCATAGAGAGCACACCGATAAAGTTTGCAGCTGATACCAAGCTAGAAGGGGTTTCAAGTGCTTTGGAGGATAGGATTAAAATTCAAAATGATCTGGACAAACTGGAGAAATGGTCTGAAGAAAATAGGATGAAATTCGATAAGGACAAATGCGAAGTACTCCATTTAGGAAGGAACAATCAGTTATGCACACACAAAATGGGGAAATGACTGCCTACGAAAGAGTACTGCAGAAAGGGACCTGGGGGTTATAGTGGACCATAAGCTAAATATGAGTCAATAGTGTAAAACTATTGCCAAAAAAAAAAACCCACCATGATTCTGGGATTTATTAGCAGGAGTGTTGTAAGCAAGACATGAGAAGTAATCTTCCACTCTATTCCGCACTGATTAGGCCTCACCTGGAGTATCGTGTCCAGTGCTGGGCGCCACACTTCAGGAAAGATGGGGACAAACTGGAGAAAGTCCAGAGAAGAGCAACAAAAATGATGAAAGGTCTAGAAAACATGACCTATGATGGAAGATTGGGGGGGGGATTGGGTTTGTTTGGTCTGGAAAAAGAGAAGACCGAGCGGGGACATACCTTTTCAAGTACGTAAAAGGTTGTTACAAGCAGGGAGAAAAATTGTTGCACAGGCAACCTTAATACTGGCATTGCATAATCTGGGTGCTTTGCAACCTTAAATTTCTTTCATAGGTGTTTTTGGTAAATTTAGAAATACATTTGGGCCAGAACCAAGCACCTAAATGCTTTCAAAACTATATTTTAAAAAAGCAGCTTTTATGCTTAAAGGCCAGCAGTGGAAACCACATGCTTCATATCAGGCGCCCAATCCCTACTATTAAATTGAATCAAAAATCTTTCCAAGGCTTTGGAAGTCTTAAATTGTGTGTGAAGCTTATTAAATTTGAGCAGGCCACTAAAGGGAGAGAGTTAAAAAGTATAGATTTTTCTGCTAAGAGTACCTTGCTTCTTCCCATGGAGAATTTAACTTTGGGAGCAATGCAATAGATCTGAACTCCCACAGTGGGACATGGGAAAACAGGATCTTTCAGGTAATTGGCTCCCACACTATCTGAGGAGTTTGGTAAATTGTAACCAGAATCTTGAATCATATTTGGAAATGAACAATGGCCAGTACAGTGCTCATAGGACCTTGCCACGCTCAAAGCTGGGCTGCTACATTCTGCATTACTCAAAGCTTTTGACAGTTTTCAAGGACAGCCCCAGTTAGTTTGCAGCCTGGCCAAAAATATAACACCGCAGTTTTCTGTTCTCTTCCCACTCCCACCTCCTTTTTAAGACTGGCTCAAGCTCTTTAGCCAGGTTTAAATGGAGGGTAGAAAACTTGCAAGTTCCAGATGCTATTCAGAGAACATTATGAATCCACCACGCCCTGAACCTTGATTGCAAAGGTTGGCCATGCTTCTCAACTGGAAAAGATGCAGTTGGCGTCCTCAAGTCATTCTCATATGCAAACTAAGGAAATGTGGTCTGCATGAAATACCTATAAGGTGGATGCACAACTGGTGGATAGAACGTACTCAAAGATTAGTTATCAATAGTTCGCTGTCAAATTGGGGTGGCATATCTAGTGGGGTCCCAAAGGGGTCAGTCCTGGATCTGTTCAATATTTTCATTAATGACTTAGATAATGGAGTGGAGAGCGTGCTTATAAAATTTGCAGATTACATCAAGCTAGGAGGGGTTGCAAGCACTCTGGAGCACATGATTAGAATTCAGAATGATCTTGACAAATGGGAGAAAAGGTCTGAATTCCCCAAGATGAAATTCAATAAGTAGAAGTACAAAGTACTTCACTTAGGAAGAAAAATTCAAATGCACAAATACAAAATGGGGAATAAAGTGGTGGTACTGCTGAAAAGAATCTGGGAGTTATAGTGGATCACAAATTGAATGAAAATCAAGTATGTGATGCAGCTGTGAAAAAGACTAATATCATTCTAGGGTATGCTAACAGGAGTGTGGTATATAAGACATTGGAGGTAATTATCCACTCTACTTGGCACTGGTGAGGCCTTATCTGGAGTACTGTGCCCAGTTCTGGATGCCAGATCTTAGGAAAGATATGGACAAAGTGTACAGAGCGTGGAGGAGAGCCACAGGAAATCTAAAAGGCTTAGAAAACCTGATGTATGAGAGACAGATTTGGCGGGGGGTAGAACCTAGGGCATTTTTCAGGCTTTAGAAAAGACTGATAAGTCTTCAAATATATTAAGGGCTGTTATAAAGAGGACAATGATCAATTTTCCTCCATGTTTACCGAAGGTAGAATAAAAAGTAATTGACTTAATCTGCAGGAAGCGAGATTTAAATTAGGAAAAATGTTCTATGTGTAAGGATAGATAAGCTCTGCAATAGGCTCCAAAGGGAGGTTGTGCAATTCCCATAATTGGACGTTTCTAAAAACAGGTTATACAAACACCTGTCAGGGATGGTGTAGGTTTACTTGGTCCTGCCATAGCACAGGGGACTAGACTTGATGACTTCTCAAGGTCCCTTCTGTGCTACATTTCTATGATTCTGGGATTCTCCATATGCATTCTCCTGCCCATCAATATCACTTCTTTCTGGTTTGAGTCTGAACCAATTTTACTGCTGTTGACAGTTCAGCACAGCAGTGATTATAGTTATGATCCAGAGGTTCAATAATATTGCTTAATGGTGCTACCATAATATTTAATATAGCACCAAATCAATCCAAATGTATTAATGTTTTTATTTTCATAGAAAAGCTAGCAGATCAAGTCATGCAAAATCCACAAGTCTTGGCAGCACTGCAGGAGCGACTTGACAATTCCTCTCACACTCCTTCAAGCTATATTGAAACGTGAGTACAATGCATATCAGACTTTCAGCAAGACTGAAAAAATAACAGACCAGATTTACTATTTAGTCAGAAAAATAGAAATGGCAGAGTAAGGAGTGTTGCTGCTTTAATAGATGGTGCAATGGCCACCATCCTAGAGAGGATGACACACATTGTCCTAGATCAGTTCCACAAACTACTAACTTAAGATTGCATCCTGATAGGAGAGTAGTTCACTTTAGTGTTTAGTTTCTTAACTTGACTCGGCTTTTTTTATGTCAAACTTCAATTCCCCTTAACTGGGTTTTAGATCACTTCTCTGAGGTTATGTCTACACTACGAAATTAGGTCTAATTTATAGAAGTCGGTTTTTTAGAAATCGATTTTATACAGTCTATTGTGTGTGTCCCCACTTAAGACCATTAAGTCAGCAGAGTGCATACACAGTACTGAGGCTAGTGTTGACTTCCAGAGCGTTGCACTGTGGGTAGCTATCCCACAGTTCCCGCAGTCTCCACCGCCCATTGGAATTCTGGGTTGAGATCCCAATGCCAGATGGGGCAAAAAACATTGTTGCGGGTGGTTCTGGGTACATGTCGTCAGGCCCCCTCGCCCCCCTCCATGAAAGCAACGGCAGACAATCGTTTTGCGCCTCTTTTCCTGGGTTACCCGTGCAGACACCATACCACGGCATACCATGAGCTCTCACCATCACCATACGTCTCCTGGGTGCTGGCAGATGCGGGACTGCATTGCTACACAGCAGCAGCTCATTGCCTTGTGGCAGCAGATGGTGCATTACGACTGGTAGCCGTCCTCGTCTCCTGGGTGCTCTTGGCCGGCCTCAGTGAGGTCTGTCAGGACGCCAGGGCAGACATGGGAGTGACTCAGGTCATTCTCTTTAAGTTTTATCTAATGGAGATTCAATCCTGCCTGGAATATTTGCAGAGGGATAGCTCAGTGGTTTGAGCACTGGCCTGCTAAACCCAGGGTTGTGAGTTCAATCTTTGAGGGGGCCATTCTGCCTCAGGCTGCTCTCCCAGCCAGCAGCACCACAAGCACCCAGGAGACAATGACAGCCAGCAGTTGTACTGCACCATCTGCTGCCAGCCTATCCCTTGCTCCCCCCTCCCTCCATGAAAACAACAGCCAACAATTGTTTTGTGCCTTTTTCCGTGTGGGCGCCATATTGCTGTCAGCATTGTCATCCACCTGCTGCTTCCGCTGCGACTCTGCTCTCCTGCAGACACCGTACCACAGCAAACATGGAGCCCGCTCAGATCACCACAGCAGTTATGACTGTTCTAAACATCACGCGCATTATCCAGCAGTGTATGTAGAACCAGAATCTGCAAAAGCAGGCAAACAGGCGATGGCAGCGCAGTGAGGAGAGCAATGAGGACATGGACACAGACTTCTCTCAAAGTATGGGCCCCAGCAGTGTGGACATCATGGTGATAATGGGGCAGGTTCATGCCATGGAACACTGATTCTGGGCCCAGGAAACAAGCACAGACTGGTGGGACTGCACAGTGTTGCAGGTCTGGAACTATTCCCAATGGCTGCGAAACTTTCGCATGCATAAGGGCACTTTCATGGAACTTTGACTGGCTTTCCCCTGCCCTGAAGTGCCAGAATACCAAGATGAGAGCAGCCCTCAGAGTTCACAAGTGAGTGGCGATAGCCCTGTGGAAGCTTGCAATGCCAGACAGCTACCGGTCAGGAATCAATTTGGAGTGGGGGCTGCTGTGATTCAAGTAGCCAGCGCAATCACTGAGCTGCTGCTACCAAGGGTAGCGACTCTGGGAAATGTGAAGGTCATAGTGGATGGCTTTGCTGCAATGGGATTCCCTAAGTGTGGTGGGGCAATAGATGGAACCCATATCCCTATCTTGGCACCGGAGCACCAAGGCAGCAAGTACATAAACCGAAAGGGGTACTTTTCAGTGGTACTGCAAGCACTGGTGGATCACAAGGGATGTTTCACCAACATCAACATGGGATAGCCGGGAAAGGTACATGATGCTCGCATCTTCAGGAACTCTGGTCTGTTTCAACAGCTGCAGCAAGGGACTTTCTTCCCAGACCAGAAAATAACCATTGGGGTTGTTGAAATGCCTATCGTTATCCTTGGGGACCCAGCCTGCCCCTTAATGCCATACACATGAAGCCATACACAGGCAGCCTGGACAGTAGTCAGGAGCTGTTCAGCTATAGGATGAGCAAGTGCAGAATGGTGGTAGAATGTGCATTTGGACGTTTAAAAGTGCGATGGCGCAGTTTACTGACTCAGACCTCAGCGAAGCCAATATTTCCATTGTTATTACTGCTTGCTGTGTGCTCCACAATATCTGTGAGTAAGGGGGAGACGTTTATGGCAGGGTGGGAGGTTGAGGCAAATCGCCTGGCCGCTGATTACACACAGCCAGACACCAGAGCGGTTAGAAGAGTACAGGAGGTCACGTTCTTGGGCTTCTGGGTGAGGAGGCCATGGAACTTGGGGAGGAGGGCAGTTGCTTACACATGCTGTAGTGGGGGTCTGTGCTCATGCTGCCTTTCCTGCACCTCAACCATACGCCGGAGCATATCCATTTGATCCTCCAGTAGCCTCAGCATTGACTCCTGCTTTCTGTCAACAAGCTGATGCCACCTATCATCTTCAGTCCGCCACCTGTCCTCGCGTTCACATTGTGCTTTCCTGGACTCTAACATTGTCTGCCTCCATGCATTCTGCTGGGCTCTTTCAGTGTGGGAGGACTGCATGAGCTCAGAATATTTCCTCACCAGTGTGGTTTTTTTTTTTTCCGCCTTCTAATCTTCACTAGCCTCTGGGAAGGAGATGATAGTGTTAGCGTTGAAACATTTGCAGCTGCCGGGGGGGGGTGGGGGGGAGGGAGAGTAGTAGTAGTTAAAAAGACACATTTTTGAGAACAATGGGTAGACTCTTTCAGGCTGAACCTTGCTGTTAACATTACATAGCACATGTGCCTTCGGTACAAGGTCGCATTTTGCCTCTTATATTGAGGGTCTGCCGGTTTGGTGTGGGAGATCACACACGCAGGGCCAGCGAGCAACAGAATTCGGCTTGCAGGCAGCCATGGTAAGTCAGTCTTTCGGCTTCTTTAACCTTCATAACTTGGAAATGGTTTCAAACAGCAGTGCCCTCATTTCCCATACCAAACAGCTGTTGGGTTGGCCATTTAAAATGGGTTGGCAGTTTTAAAAGGAGGGGCTGCGGTTTTCAGGTTAAAGTGCAGCACAAACCAACTTAAACCCCCTCCCCCCCCCCCCCCCCACACACACACCCAATTCTCTGGGATGATTGCTTCACCCCTCCCCCCACCTCTGAATGTCCCCTTAATAAAATTCCCGTATTTCAACCAGGTGACCATGAATGATAGCCCTCTCCTGAGGATAACACAGAGATAAAGAACGGATGTTGCTTGAATGCCAGCAAACACCGGGACCATACGCTGCCATTCTTTGTTATGCAATGACTCCAGACTACGTGCTACTGCCCTGGCTTGGTAAAGTGTCCTACCATGGAGGGCGGAATAAGGCTGCCCTCCCAAGAAACCTTTTGCAAAGGCTTTTGGAGTACCTCCAGGAGAGCTTTATGGAGATGTCCCTGGAGGATTTCCACTCCATCCCCACACGTTAACAGACTTTTCCAGTAGCTGTACTGGCTGCAAATTAGTCATTAAGCTTGCTTTTAAACCATGTGTTATATTTACAAAGGTACACTCACCAGAGGTCCCTTCTCTGCGTGGCGGGTCCGGGAGCCTGCCTTGGGTAGGTTCGGGGGGTACTGGCTCAAGGTCGAGGGTAAGAAACAATTCTTGGCTCTCAGGGAAAACGGTTTCTCCGCTTGCTTGCTGTGCGCTATCTTCAACCTCCTCCTCATCACCTTCCTCGTCCCCAAAGTGCGCATCCCTGTTGTGTGATAATCCATTGACGGAGTCAAAGCACAGGGGTGGGGTACTGGTGGCTGCAACCCCTAGAATGGCATGGAGCTCATCGTAGAAGCGGCATGTCTGGGGCTCTGACCCCAAGCGGCCGTTAGCCTCTCTGGTTTTTTGGTAGGCTTGCCTGAGCTCCTCAAGTTTCACGCGGCACTACTGCGGGTCCCTGTTATGGCCTCTGTCCTTCATGCCCTTGGAGATTTTTTTCAAATGTTTGGGCATTTCGTCTTTTGGAACGGAGTTCTGATAGCACAGATTAGTCTCCCCATGCAGCCATCAGATCCCGTACCTCCCGTTTGGTCCATGGTGGAGCCCTTTTGCGATTCTGGGACTCCATCATGGTCACCTCTGCTGATGAGATCTGCACTCACCTGCAGCTTGCCATGCTGGCCAAACAGGAAATGAGATTCAAAAGTTCGCAGGCCTTTTCATGTCTATCTGGCCAGTGCATCTGAGTTGAGAGCACTGTCCAGAGCGGTCACAATGGAGCGCTCTGGGATAGCTCCCGGAGGCCAATACCGTCAAATTGCGACCACACTACCCCAGATTCGAAATGGCAAGGTCAATTTCAGTACTAATCCCCTCGTCGGGGGAGGAGTACAGACTTAAAGGGCTCTTAAAATTGATTTCTAAGTAAATGGCTTCGTCGTGTGGACGGGTGCAGGGTTAAATCGAAATAATGCTGCTAAATTCGACCTAAACTCGTAGTGTAGACTAGGGCCCAGATTGCTTCTATCATCATCTGTTTTCTCACTGGGTTATGCTTGGTTTTTAGAACTGAGTTCTCTAGGGTCAGTACTAGGATATAAAGTGAAGGGTTCAACACTTCTGGAACTTTTCTTTCTGTGTGAGAACAGGCTAATCTGTTCAGGGAAGCTTTTGGAGGTTTGGTTTGTATCTGGGAATTTGGCCTTTGTTTTGTCAATGTATATATTTATATAAACTTCTATCCCGATATAACGCAGTGCTCGGGAGCCAAAAAATCTTACCACATTCTAGGTGAAACCACGTTATGTCAAAGTAGAGGGATTAGAGTGTACAAGGAATAACGTGCTTTTGAAATTTTACAAGGAAAGATATATTTTTAGTCCTTTAGGATAAAAATGTTTGTAAACTTGCAAACTAAATCATTTTTGTTAGTAGGGGCAGAGGGTCTCGGGTGGGGGCGCATGAGGGAGGCAGGAGCTGAGCGAAGCGGCGGCAAAACCGCCCAGCCCGGCGGAGCGCGCAGCACCCCCTGGCCAGGGCGCGGAGTTGGGGCCTGGGCTGCAGCACAGACCTGCTCCCTCTGGCTGCAGGCACCCGGGCTGGGGTATGAACTTCCAGCCATGAGCCACGCCCCGGGTCGCTGCAGCCTGGCCAAGCCCTGCTGCAGCCCCGCCACGCTGCCCCTGCATGTCTGAATCGACCCCTGTTCCCGTTCTCCCCCATGGCCCCATTATCCATCCCTCGACCCTGGCCCGACACTCTTAACACACTGATGCGCTGATCCACTGGAGCGCACAGCCCCGCCCCACCCCCCAGAGCGTTGCTTTACTGTGTTGTATCTGAATTCACATTATATTGGACCGCGTTATTATCGGGGTAGAGGTGTATTTCAGGGTACAGCCCATGAATACATGCTTTTCTCTACAAAATACACAATTTTCCATAGAAGGGTCGTTGTAATTGCACAAACTTAGATGTAAAAAAAAGTTACTTTCTGCCTTCTGAAATATTGGGGAGGTTGATGGTCTAGGGGATGGAAGATAATAGTATCAAGGACAACATGGATAAGAAAAGATTGTTATAAAGCTTTTAAATGCCTGTTAAAAAAGGAACGTGTATGGGGGGGGGGGTATGACTAAACTATCCTGATATTATAGCTATACTCTTTAGTCATAGGAAGGTTTAATGTACAATGAATATTAGATGTGAAGAAGCTAACCTTCTAGACTTACAGAGCTGTTTATTTCTAGGTTACCAAAAGCAGTAAAAAGAAGAATTGATGCCTTGAAACAACTCCAGGTGAAGTGTGCCCATATAGAAGCTAAATTTTATGAAGAAGTTCATGATTTAGAGAGAAAATATGCAGCCCTCTATCAACCCCTCTTCGATAAGGTAGGAAGACTATAAAGATCTTTTCAAAATTGCTGTTTTCTCTCGTTTCCTTTGTTTGGGGGTAAATAGAGAAGAGTAAAATAGAAACAAATTATCTCTCCTTTCCCTGTTTTTTTTTTTTTTTTTTTCCCCCTCCAGCTGCCTTAAAGCGAAGCTTGGATTACCAGTCTAGAACTCTAGCCCTTGTTCTTTTCTCATCCTATCAGGTGTTCCATATTGTAAAAACTGTACTTCCAGTGATAAAGGCTGGAGTTAATTACTCCTTTAGTACCTCTGAAGAGGAGAACTGCTGGAGAGCTGTGTAAAGCACTCTTTTCTACTCCTCTGATTGTATTAAAAACTTGAAGACTTGTAGACAGTTTGTCCATTTTCAGGATTCTATAGCAGATGCAATCGCATATCTAAAGCATGTTTTTGATATCGCTACTCCAGCACCAGTCAGCCAGTTAGGTCTTCTCCTGCAAGGTCTGGCATGCAGACTAGTTGACTATATGTTAAAAAACAAACAAAACCTCATAAAGGAATGAAATGGACTAACAAAACAAGGCAATACCTGGAAAATCCCTGTCAGATTCCTGAACTTGTTACTGGGTGTAAAAGAAGGTGTATAGTGTATATAGCATATCCTATGCTTGGGCTCTTGGGTTTATTAGAACTGTACTAGATAGTACATTTTAGCAACTTTTCTAGATCCCAGCCTCCTCGCTTTAAAAATTTGTTTCAAAAACCAAAACACACAAACCAAACTGATGCTATGACCATATTCATAAGTCACGCTTTCTTTGGTTTATATTCAATAATGAGAAAATAGCAAAAACCTTTCAGGAGGTGGGGGGGGGGGTGTACATTTTTCTTAAATGTAGACCTCTACACAAAGTAGACAAAGATTCTTGTCTTTGACAGAAGAATTCCTTTAATTGGCGGAGAACATTCTTTAGTACAGCAGACTGCTTGTTAATGTCAACTGTTGGTTCTTACCTCAGTTTTAGCTTTGGGTAAAAACACTTCCCATGTTAGATATAAATAATAATGAACTCCTTTTGGAGACAATTTCATCCTCTGTCTGTTCGTATCTTTTTCTTTGCATAGCTAATGCATTTTTCTGTATAATTGATAGGATTGTAATTGAACTTCTCTTAAACGTGAAGTGTATTTGTGGCCTGCTGCGAACTCCTAAATTGATACCCGTGACCGTGAATTTCCTGACATTGACAATATAAAAAACACTCCAGTTTTTGATAGTGGGACAGATTCTCAGATGGAGCACAGCTTCTCTACTCTGGAGCATTGGCAGAATCTGGCCCAAGGAGGCTCATACTAGCGTTGGGGAATCTTCTGGTGACGTAGAGCTAGTATACTGGTTTTGCACTAGCTCTATTTGCTTTTGGCCAAGTGAATGTGGCTGGTGCTTTTACTAAACCCTTCTGGTCTCTGGCTGCATTTTCAGCCTCTTGGTGGTGTTGGCAGCCTGTGTAACTTCAGCCATTAGGCTGCTCCAAAGTTAAGTTGAGGACTTGTCTGGTACAGAGCCAGTGAAAAAGTGAACTTCATACCATCTTTGCAGTCTCCATCTTTCCTCTCCAGTGCTGTGATCCTCTGCTGTGGCTGAGGATTTGGCTCTTTTGTATGAAACTTTTTCTGCTCCCCTGTTGTGTGTAAGGATCTCTAGCAAAAGTGAAACTAATGCCTGGTTTATACTAGGAAATTAAGCGACAGTTATACTGACCTAGGGGTATGAAAACTCAACACCTCTGAGCTATGCAGTTAAACCAACCTAACCCCCATTGTAGACCGTGCTAACTCGATGGGGGAAGCCTTGCCGTCAGCGTAGGTAGTATCTTCCCTGAAATGCTATAGCAGCACAGCTGCACTGCTATTGTGGTTTATTTGCAGACATACCCCAACTGCTATGCAAGAGTAGGAACAATGAGACTGTATTTGATGGAACCTTTTTTATAGCCAAAGTACGTGAGCTAAAAGTTATTTTTGCTGACATTCAGTGATACCTAATTGAAATTGTAGTAAGTACAAAACAGACAATTGTGACTTTCACTTTTATTGTTTTCACTTTAAACATAAGTAAATCTAGTTCTGTTTTGTTCATTTATGTTGTAACTTACTGTTAATACATGTGGTAACCACCTTAATAAGTTATCTGTTACCTTCATGCTCTTACCCTAATAATCGGGGATACTTATCTATCCTAGTAGTGAGTCAATTGTTTTCCTTGATTTTTTTGAGGATTGTTTTGCAAGCTGGGAGTCGTTATGAGAATTAATTTTGTATTTTGCCAGAGGCAGTAATTTTGCCCAGGCTTTTATAGCAGCCCAGGGAATTGTTCAGAGTAACTGCTAATTACTGCTTTAATATTTTCTCCCTTAAATGTATAATTCTTTTGTGCAGAGAAGGGACTTTGTCATTGGTGAGGCTGAACCTACAGATGCAGAGTCAGAGTGGCACAGTGAAAATGAGGAGGAAGAAAAACTAGCTGTGAGTAGAAACTAATGATTAGTTTGAAAATTTGATAAAGTACTAATTTTGTTTAGTAATTACTAATTTGTTTAGTAAACTACTAATTTTATAGCCTGAAAAATACTATCTTAAATCTAATCTCTCTGAAATCTAGATTTCATATAGAACTCTTGTAATAAGCATATGCCTGGACTGAACACAATGACATATAGGACTTGTCTACATGAACAATTAGTTCATGGCAAGTTGGGCTGTGAATTTAATCTGCCCCGTTCGAGCCCGCCATAGACTGTCTGTGGACCCTGCTGACATGTATTAACAGTTTGTTAATGCTCTTTGATATCCTCCCTTTTTCAAAGAGGACAAGGTTAAAGCGTATTATCAAACTGTTAATGTGTGTCAGCAGGGTCCACACAGATAGTTAGTCCATGGAAGGCTAGTGTGGCGTAGATTCTCATTCTAGCTTGCTGTGAACTAAATGTTTACATAGACAAATCCAAACTTTATTCAGTGTTCTAAAATCATAATCCAGTTTGCTTTTAATTTTTCATGTAAGCAAAAATACTTAAGTCTTAACTCCTCTCCCTTCCTGTTGTTTAAATTAAGGGCCAGTGTTGGCACAAGAACAAATGGATAAAAACTGGCCATCAGTAAGATCAGGCTTGAAATTGGACACTACTCTGATGGATAGAAACCTGTGAAGTTCTAAAATAGCCTTCTAAAGGGAGTTGAGGAGGGGGGAAAACTTATCTGTTTTAAGGCTGAACGTGGTAAGCCTGTGGAGGGGATGGTATGATGAGATTGCTAACAGCAGTCGTGGCTTGCCCATATGCCATTGTAGACAATGCCTCCAACAGTTAGAGCCCTCCCCATCTGGTGTCTTGTCTCCGAGTTACTACAGGTAACTTTAACAGATCTGTGTCAGTCATGGATTTTGACCACATACTCAGGGTTTAACTGATTGTCATATCTGGGTTTGGGAAGGAATTTTTCCCCAGGTCATGTTAGAAGAGAGCCTATTTTTGTTCTGTTTTTTTTTGCCTCCCTCTGTAGCTTGGGGCACTGGTCACTTGCTGGTTTGAACTAGAGTAAATAGTGGATTCTCTGTAACTTTGAAGTCTTTAAATGAAGATTTGAGGACTTCAGTAACTCATCCAGAGGTTATGACCCTACTCCAGGAGTGGATGGGTGAGGTTCTGTAGCCTGCAGTGTGCAGGAAGTCAGGCTGGATGATCATGGTGGTCACTTCTGGCCTCAAAGTCTCCATTTAAAATTTAAATTTCAGAAATTTACTGAATTTTTACACCAGTATATTGCCATCACCCAATACTGTTTAATGGCTGTTGTTCCTTATCATTTGCACTGTTCGTAACCTGTTGACAGTATCTTTCTGCTGATGGGTTCCATTCCAGTGCTACATAAATCACCAAAGTAAGAGAAGGCTGGCTGGCTGGCTGGCTGTTCTTTATTTTGGGGGACATAACTAGCTTTTAGTACTATGAGTATGGATTTGAAAATAGATATGTCATACTTTGGTAAAGTGTATTATAAAAGCAAGTTTTATTCCAATAAAAAGCATGCTGGCTGCTGGATCTTTATATATTCTGTGTGTTGTAGAAAATATTTAGTTTTAAGAAGGCTCTTCTATAGCTTCAGCACATTCCATTTATATTTAATGAGTTTTAGGAACTCTCAAAGGTGTTTTTTTTTTTTTTTTTTTTTTTTTAAACCTTTCTGAGGGGAAGAAGTGTCTTTAAATTTAAAAAGTTTGTCTTGCTTTTCACTCTTTGCACGTATGCACTTTTTCCTTTCTTCCTGACTTGTTCTCTATTTTCTTTAGTCATTCTTATCTCTTTGCAAAATTAATACTACCCTCATTCTATATTTACTAGTCATTGTATTTGATGGTAATCCACAGCACTAGCACAAACGACAAGGTTTCTAAATCTATGGGATGAGTGGCAACAGTTTATGAAATTACTGGCATGTGTTGAGGACCACCTTTTGGTAACTTCCAGCAGTCCTCAAGCAATTGACGTTTGTAGTGCTTTGAGACTTCCTATTTACCTATTCTTATGTATATACACAAGTTCAATTAATCTTATGAATTGCTGTAAATATTGCCCGAATTTGATCCTCTGGTAGTAGTAATAAATTGCTGTTTCCTGCTCTTGACTCATCACTCAAATAGCAGATCTTGTTGGAGGCAATTTTAAGAGCTTCTGGTGATGCTACCTAGTGGTGGGAGTGCAAAGCAGCAGAATTCTTCATGATCAAGAACTGGATTTGCTGTGGTGTTGGATGAGGGCACAGCAGCAGGGGCGTGTATTAGCACAATCCCATGCTGAATTTTAGTTCTGTATTTAAAAAAAAAAAATTCTCAACATACAACGAGCAGCTTTCATATATCTTTTAATATATTTGAAGACTGTGGAGTTGTACCCCAAAGAGAAGAACCCAGACAGCATATTCTGTAGGTACTTTTCATTATTACATTGTCATGACTTTCATAGGAGCCATAAGTTGGCCAGGTCTTTCCTAGAAGACTTGGAAAGACAGTCGCTGCCCCACAAGCTACCAGTTTAAATTTTAGACAAAGCACAGTGAAAATGACAAACAGAGAATTGGTCTATGTCTTGCCCTGTAGAACAGTGCATCCACTTAGTTTAGGCATGTACCTGTCTTTAGGTTTTATTATTTTAGTGTATTTAAAAAAAAAAACCCTGAGTATAGCGAATGAAATTAGAAACTTATATGTATCTTATAGTCAAGAATTCCATGTAAATTGAAAGCACTTTAAACTAGTGCCAAACCAGCAGCAGTTGTAAGTACTTTAAAATTTACAAATATGGAAAGACAGTTGTAAATCAACATGGGATCTGTTTGATGTGATTTGTAAGTGGAATTGACTGTCTTGGTTTAAAACCATCTCTAAGCATGAACTTTTCAAGTCACAATTTTCAGGAATCTGACAGCATTTTAAGCATCTACAGTAGAACTTAAGAGTTACAAACACCTCCAGGAATGGAGGTTGTTTGTAACTCTGACCAAAACATTATACTTCTTTGAAAAGTTTACAGCTAAACATTGACTTAATATACCTTTGAAACTTTACTATGCAGAAGAAAAATGCTGCTTTCCCTTTACTTTTTTAGTAGTTTGTTTAAACAGTACTGTACTGTATTTGCTGGTGCATGCATGTGTACGCACGCTGCTGCCTGATTGCTTACTTTTGGTTCCAAATGAGGTGTGTGATTGACTGGTCAGTTTGTAACTCTGAGGTTCTACTGTAGTTTTTTATACTAAGTGAGGAAGGCTCTTAATTTATGGAGAGTTTGTGCTTTTCTTCTATGTTTACTTCATAGGGAGACCTCAAAAACAAAGTAGTAATAGAAGAGAAAGAAGCAGCAGCCGCAGCAGAAGAGTCAAATCCCAAAGGAATTCCAGACTTCTGGTTTACAATCTTTAGAAATGTAGATATGCTAAGTGAATTAGTACAGGTAAGCTAATTCAATTTGAAAAAGCTAACTTCACCTGCTTTTTTCCCCAATTACTAGATGATACTTGAGGAAGATGTGAGTAACCAAGAGCTTGCAGTTCTTGCGAATCCTTTACCTGGTTCTTTGTTACTAAGTGAAAGTTTTTGATAAATAAGATCTAAGCTGTTTGGAAACTGGTATTGCAATTAGTTCTGCATCCATTAGAGCATATATTCACATTCTACTCACAAAACAATTATTCCCATACGTTTTTGCCACTTTATTTCATAAAGGTTTAGGTCAGGGCGGGCAAACTTTTTTTTGGCTTGAGGGCCACATTGGGTTTCGGAAATTGTATGGAGGGCCGGTTAGGGGAGGCTGTGCCCAGCTGTGCCTCCCTGTATTGGACTGTATTTGTATATTTGATACATTTTGTTGCATTCTGCCCTTATACAATTTATCCTATTAACTTTCTGTTAATATTTTGGAATAATCCCCTAAAACCAGTCATTTTTATACATCTGTCATGTCATGCCTCTGCTTCGCAGTGGAAGTAGTAATTGGATTTTTCATCTTCCAAGAAGTTTAATTTTCAGTCACATGCTACCCCAGGAGATGGCAACTTTAACTTCAAAGATAAGATGACAGATTTCAACAAATGAGAATTTGGCAAATGACAGTTCTAAACTAACTTCAGAGAACTTGGATCTGAATTTCAAATTTATCACAAACTTGTGGTCAAATTACTAGGTTCTACATAGCTCACTGCTCTGAAGTGAGCTAATTTAGATTAAAATTTGCTTTTCAAAATACTGCCTACTCAAACTTTTTTCCCTTTCTGTTTAGGAATATGATGAACCAATCTTAAAACACCTGCAGGATATTAAAGTGAAATTTTCTGAACCTGGACAGCCTATGGTACGTATTGTTTGTTTGTTTTTTTTTTTGGTTTGTTTGTTTTTTTGTGTGGTGTTTTGTCTTTGTGTGGTTTTTTTTTTTTTTTTAAATAGCACACAGTAGTGATGGGCGATGGTTCAATATCTTTGATCTCTCCCTGCGTACAGCCATCAGTGTGAAGACATGGGGTATACTGCTCTGACTAAAGATTCCAAGCTTCAGGTTCTTAGCACAGATTTGTAGTCGTTTTTCTTGCCCTTTGTCTTGTAGTCTAGTCAGTCTTTATCATCACCTTCAGCTCTCTTCTATCTCCTCTTGTTGCCCCTTTACTTAGGTTTAAAAAGAGTGAACTAATTTTTGTATTGAAAAATTGAAACAGCTACTTATGCCATATTTAGTGAATGTTGTTCAAAAAGAATCATGGGTACTGTTCATCACATTAGAAAAACTATACCTTCCCCAAAATAAAAAATGGAAATCAATGTGACTTAAGTTGTTAATTTAAAGCATTAATGAAAAATATGGTAGAGATGGAAAAATACAAAATTTTGAATGAAAGATTTCACTTTTTTATATATTTTTTAAACTGCACTTAGAAATATTTTTTTTCCATATAAATATACACTTAGAGTTAATATCAACACAGCAGCTGGGAGAAGTGATTCCCAGCTCAAATAGACATACATACACACTAGCTAAGCTCATGCTAATGCCTAAAATAGCTGGGTGGCCACAGCAGTTTGTTACCCATTTAAGTAGTCCCACTCAACCTGCTGCAGTCATACTTTGTGTGGTTAGCCTGAGCTGCAACCCATGGCCACATTGCTATTTGTTGTTTCTAGCTTAAGCAGAGCTAGCATGCTTAAGTCTACCTGAGCTGGGAATTATACCTCCTAGCTGCTGCATAGATGTGTACTCTGACTTCACTTTTTTTACAGTTTTGTCAAGCTTTTAGTGCAATCTTATCTGTGGAAGCAAAAAGCTAAACTACTAGTGGAGTTTATAAATGAGCACACACAGGGAATCATTTGGTGCTTACCTTCAGAAATTAACTTAAATCAGTATGTCTGGCTCATCATGACTGAACTTTAAAACATCTAGGTTATCAGGAAGCCAGAGTATTGGCAAGTACACCAGAGAGTATTCATGGACTTCAACTGTAAATCTACAATTTGAGACAGTTTATTATAATAGGTTTCAGAGTAGCAGCCGTGTTAGTCTGTATTCACAAAAAGAAAAGGAGTACTTGTGGCACCTTAGAGACTAACAAATTTATTTGAGCACAAGCTTTCGTGAGCTACAGCTCACTTCGTCGGATGCATTCAGTGGAAAATACAGTGGGGAGACTTATATACACAGAGAACATGAAACAATGGGTGTTACCATACACACTGTAACGAGAGTAAGGTGCCACATGTACTCCTTTTCTTTTTATTATAATAGAAGTCATTGCCTTGACAGTAGGTCATGCCAATCCTCTTTTGAATCAAGCACTGCTTGCCTCAAAGATATTTGTCATGGACATCTGCAAGGCAGCAACATTTGCAAAACATGATTGCTTGCATTCAGTTTCCATAAGGAAATCCCATTTTGGTGCCTTAACACCCCATAACTTGTTTTTGTACTTGTTTGGATTTCTGTACTGTGGAATTCCTATTCTTTCAGGGTGTCGCTTACTTAAAGTGGCTAACCATCTCATGAGTGTGTGGTTTTTGTTGTTTGTTTTTTGTTGTTTAACTGGTACATCCTTCAGGCTACCTGTGTTATCCTGGATATTTTGGGGAGGTCTCTGTTCTGTGTGTGTTTTTAAAATACCTATTCAGGCATCACTGGCTGGCCTAGTTCAGGGGTTCTCAAATTTCATTGCACTGCGACCCCCTTCTGACAAGAAAAATTACTACGCGACTCCAGAAGGGACCGAAGCCCGAGACCATCCAAGCCTCACCATCCTGAATAGGAAGGGCCAAAGTCCAAGCCCCAGTACCCTAGCGCCAAAGCTGAAGCCCGAGGTCTTCCGCTCCAGGCGGGGGGCCTGTAACCTGAGCCCCGTAATCCAGGGCTGATGCCCTTTTGGCTTTGGCCCTGGGTGGTTGTGCTTGGTCTTCGGCTTTGGCCCCAGCAAATCTAAGCCAGCTCTGGCGACCCCATTAATATGGGCTCGTGACCCACTTTGAGGTCCCGACCCACAGTTTGAGAACCCCTGGCCTATTTGTTGTCTGTTAGTGTGTGTGGTGTAAAAAAAAAAAAAAAAATCTTTTGTGGGATGGAGTGGAGGAGACCACAATCTCCCTGAAGTTTCTTTCCATCCCTCTGAATTTCATTCCTGGAGTATCTTCTTTAGAGAAGG
Organism: Chelonia mydas; assembly: GCF_015237465.2. Lineage (NCBI taxonomy): Eukaryota > Metazoa > Chordata > Testudines > Cheloniidae > Chelonia > Chelonia mydas. The sequence continues at coordinate 29,678,582 of NC_051246.2, read as the reverse complement.
CAAAAGTACTTGCCTGTAACTGCTTTTTTTGAAAGTATTCTGACAAGATTCTTGCTCATGTCCCTTCAGACCTCTTGACGATGTTGTTGGTTTTTGCACGTTGACCCTCTTTTTACATTTTTTGTAAGGGGATGGATGGCAGGGAGGAAGCTTTCTTCCTGCAAAGTTGAAACTGACTACAGTATTCTAAGGGTAATGGTCAAACTCATGCTGGCTCAGGCTGGCCAGTAGAGGGCCTTGCAAATGCTCCACCTACTATCACTGCTCTTAAATGAAAAAACCCTAAGAGCTTAGAGCTGACATTGTTTTGTTAGGTAGCTGAGACTAGGGGTCCTGTCAGAATATTTTTAGAAAAATCAGATTTACAAGTAATCTTGTTTTCTCTCAGCTACCACAGAGTAAACTTCTTTCTGGTTCTCATGCATTAATACGTTACTGTGGCTTGAAAATGCTACACTGGGATGTTTGTCGAATAAATTACTCCATTGGGTTTTTTAATCCATGCAAACTGACTTTAGTCTGTAATTTTTTTCCTCAAATATTTTAACTTCTATTCACAGCCTCTCTTCACACTTCATTGTGTGACTGTTTATATTGTTGAGTGTTGTGACAGTGCAGTTGTCCATGATAAAAGGTGTGTGTGTGTCTGTGTATACCCTACTTGTTTCGTTGCAGGACAAGTAGGAAAAAAGATGGACTTTCCTAAAAGCTTTAATGATTAAAAGAGTTGGAGAATAATTTGACTTCATTCTGTGAGGTGCCCCGGCTCTGTAAAATAAAACAATAGCTCAAACTAATTGAGGGAGTAAAATATAAGGGAAGGAGTAGCCATTGAGGCAGACAACGCTAATAACTTTAGCGAGAGACTTAAAGTGCTCTCAAAGCAGGGAGAGTGGTCCAAGATGCATGCCAAGTGAGTTTGTCACAGAGGGGCATACAATACCAAATGCACAATGGTCTGTTGCCTGCCAACCTAAGATACAACCAGGAGATCCCAAACTTGGTGGGTTGTGTTTGACCACAGAAGCAAACCCTTTAAAGGGTTCTGATTTTTTTATCCAAATAAAACTTCTTTAAAGTGTAGTTCAGAGAATATTAATAAAAACTCTTCTGTTCTGCAGATAATGTCATACTGTCACTCAGCTTAATTTTCTGTGGTTTAAAATAGCTTAAACAAAATTGCAATTACACTTGGTTTTTAGGGCTGGTCAGATTTTACCAATTAGTTTCTTTTCTTGCCATTTGCACTGTTCGTAACCTGTTGACAGTATCTTCCTGGTAATGGGTTCCATTCCAGTGCTACATTAAATCCAATAATAGAAGACTGACAAACTCAATGTCTCTTCTAGCTTTGGGACAAACTTCATAAAAAGACACTGAAACTCTTACCCACTTTACAGGAAAACTGCTCTCTGGTCTTTTATAATAGTGACTTTCTGAAAAATGACTCACTAATATGTAATAGTAACAGCATTGTGTGTAACTTCAATACTTGGGATTTTTTTATTGCAGAAAGTACTCACTGCCTAAGTATGTTATGAATTACCAGATTCTAATAAAACAGTTTCTCTGCTTCAGAGGCATAAGCTGCAAACTAACTAATGGAATTATCTGTAATTTTTGTTTTGGACCAAATGTGACCTTAGCATAGTTGCTGCAGTTCAAGAAAGGCAATTTTTAAAGGAATATAATCAAACCTTGATACTGAGGAGTCATGTTCATGCTATAACTTGTTCTGTTCAGTTTATTTTAAATATGTCAGATACATCTTGCCCACAAATGACCTCAATAAATCTTAGTCTTCAATATTTAGCAAAATTAGTCACATTTTGTAGGGGAGATTGTCTTCCAGTCTTAACTGTCAGGATCCTGTAGCTAGGTGCTATGCTCTCAAGCTACAGTGATTCACTTTCAGAATATCACTTCAGTAAGTGGTTTTCTAAATAAATTGGAGAAGGTTTCAAACTATACGCATGTCAAAGAACATTTTAATATATTGCTCTGAGCTGTTATCCTGAAGAGAGATGTAATGATGCCATACAAAATAGTATTGCTATAACTTCATTCTTATTTTTTTATATATCTGGATTTCTTAATTCTGTAGTATTTTTCTGAAAACTAACTTTTTTTTTTTTCTGGAGGAGGGAAGGGTGTTGGCATTCCATTGTTGTCTAATTCCATTTCAGATCTGTTTCTAGTTGCACAACACTGCCAGCCCTGCAAATGTTCTCACAAATCAACAATAGTAAGATTTTTGCTGGCAAAATGGCCATCAGTTATCCCATGTAACATGAGTATTCAGTGGGGTTGTATAAGTGTTTGCAATTTTTTTAAAAAAATTTTAAATAAAATACAAAAATGTTTTTTGTTTCTTAATGAAGAGTTTTGATTTTTTTTAAGATTCCATTCCTTCATGCCCACTTTTTTTTTCAGCCACAACTATTAAATTAATTAAACCTGAATTTGTGGATTGTGTCCCTCCACAAGGCATTTTCTGGCAAGTTTACTACTTGCCAACATGTCCCGCCCCTCCCCCCCACCTCTAGTCCTCACTAGGGGCAGATAGTCTAGCTTGACTTTTAGAGCCAAGGCTGAGTTTGTGTAAACTCTGCGGAGTTTATAAGTCTCCCCCTCACCTTTTTAGTTTTACAAACTTAGTAAGATGCAACCCCTGTTCCTCTTAAAAAGAGGATCAAAGTATTATCCAAGTCTATTTCTGTTAATTATTGTACTTTAAAAAATCATTACTGTAGTCAGTAGATATGTATTTAACACATGCTCTTTCAATTTCCTCTTACCTGTATTTGTTCAGAATTTGGTCATCGTACTGTTTTTGGTGTTTGTTTGTTTTTTTTAAAGTCGGGTATAGTTTAAAACAATAATGGACCTTTCTTTTAGTCTTTCTCATTAGAGTTCTACTTCGAGCCCAATGACTACTTTACTAATTCAGTCCTGACAAAAACCTACAAGATGAAGTCAGAGCCAGACAAGACTGATCCCTTTTCATTTGAAGGCCCTGAAATAGTTGATTGTGAGGGGTAAGGAAAATCTTTGTTTTAAAAATATTTTTGGAGCTTCTAGTCTGTATTCTCCCGGACTCTATTTTCATTATCTTAGTAATGGTGGATACTAGGAAAAAATCTTGTGGATGAAAGCATGAAGCTGGTAGTATAGATAGTGAACTCTAACAGTTTTATTCTGTGCAAATGTAATATAATATGCATTTAAAACTGTGCCTCTCCTGTTCAAGGGATTAGTAGTGAGGATACAAGTCTTTCAAATTCAGTCCAGGAAGGTAGTGGCTAAAAGTTGTTTTGGTTCAAAGTTAATGGCTGGTCTCGGTCTAGTCCTTATTGGGCATTTGCCGGCCTCACAAACACTACAATCACAATTGGCATTAAATTAGCATTCTTGAAGTTCAGCAAAAAACTTTTCAATAGTCACGTGTAGGCCTGGCAGAACTTGATTTTTATATATTTTAAAAAAATTGGATATTTATTTTTAAGCATCTTTTCCTGATTCTTATGAATTTAAATTTTCGGTGGTTGGAAATTAGGGGGCGGATCAGACAATGTGGGGGTCAGACAATAAGTTAACAGTGGATGCTGAGATTCAAAAAGTTAAAGCTTTATAACTATTAATGCAAAAATTGTCAACGTCAGTGTCAAAATACACAAATTAAATATCCTTAAATCCAACTCGGAGTTCTCAAGTAGCATTTTCTTACTTTGGCTATCTGTAATTTTTCAATGGCAATTTTTTTTCTCAGTTTGTGTGTGCAGCAAAATCAATATTTACTAATAAAAATGTAATCCTTCCAAACCTAGTCATGTATGAGCTATCCTCTAAGTCTTTTTTGACACGGTGCATGGAAGATTGAGGTATGTTGACAAGTGTGCTGAAACCAAGGCACCCTGCCAGCGTGCCTCAAGTGTTCAGAATATTGCAAGCAAACATTTGTATTTGGAAACAGTTGATGCAGGGGTCCCCTGGTGGGGAAAAAAGAGAAAGTAGGAGGGATGCTTTATGCCAGTGGTTAGGACATCTACATGGAAGGTGGAAGATCCTGGGTCCAGGCCCCCTGCTCCAATAACCCTTTCCTTATTTATTCAGAGTGCAACAGCTTCAACAGGAAGGTGTTTCATTTCAGAATATCCCATAGGTCAATGGCTAGAGCACTCTCATGAGAGGTGGGAGACCTCTCTGTTCAGATCCTTTCTCCCACTCTCTGGTAGAAAGTGGGGAATTGAAGTGGGTCTCTCACATCCCAGGTGAGTGCTCTTATCTGCTGGACTAAAAGTTCTAAGGGGGCACCACTCCTCCTTCATCGTCGTGCAGCTGGATTTTGAATGGAGTCCAATCTGGTAGGTGACATCTGAGCTTGCCTACTGGATCAGGCTCTACACATGATTTAAGCAGCTGAACACCTGTCTTCCCCTGTTTGTGAATCATTCTGGGACTTAGGTGGGAGTTGGGTGTCTGGACACCTAAAGGAAGACGTCAGTGTGCATGCTCACAGGCAAGAATATATGCAGTAGGAAACTTTTGACTCTGAAAAACATAGGCACCGAATCAGCTTAGGTGCCTACAGGATTTGATGGCAGTTTTGTGGATCGCAGTGGAGCCAGAACTGGAACTTGGGTGCTGAAATGGGAGACTAGGTGTCTAAGGCTATGTCTACACTACCTAGGGTAGCGCTGCAACGCTGCTGCAGTCAATGCACTGGGGGCTGATTTAGTGGGTCTAGTGAAGACCCGCTAAATCGATGGAGTTGACTGGAGAGCGCTCTGCCAGTACTCCTCCAGGAATGAAGGGAGTGTAAGGTAAGTCAACGGGAGAGCGTCTCCCATCAACCCAGTGCTGTGTAGACACCACAGTAAGTCGACCTCAGCTACGTTACTCACGTAGCTGGAGTAGTGTAACTTAGGTTGACTTACCGCAGTACTGTAGACATAGCCTGAGTCAGGGGTTTAGGTGCCTAAGTACATTCATGGATCCCACGCTTAATTACTGGGATCAGTAGAGCAAGAAAGCAATTGTTTTCATTGACCCTATCCATGTCAACAGCTAATTATCAAATTGTTCTGTGAGACCATCTGTGGAACAAGATGTTTTTGGCCACTGAACTGTTGGCTAAGTGTGCCAAGCAGCCTTCTTTAATTAAGGGTTTGTTTCAGTTAGGACAGAACTGTTTATGCTGCAGTTCATTCAGTGGTACCAGTAGTCATGACTAAACTTCATCTAGGTATAGCCTCTCACTTGAGGTGCAGTGAGAACCAAGTCAGGTGACGTTCTGGCAGCAAGGACCGGAACAGCAAGCAGTTTCTCGTTTAGTATACATTGGGCTCAGTTCTTTGGTTGTTTAGTCCAAGCTGTGCTTTGCACATGACTAGGGCAGGGGACTGTAAATATGGCTGTCTCTCCTTCACAGTTCCCTGATTCTTGGGGCAATGGGACTACTCTGATCCCTGGTATGAGCAGATATTGAACTGTCTTTTAATTTATGCTTGGCTGCCTGCAGCTCAAAGGGGATGTGCCAGGAGCATAGTGACACTCTGGCCATGCCCCCACTTCTCCACCTAGGGATTCCCTGACAGCACCTAGGGATTCCCTTACAAAAACGAAATACCTGGCCAGATGCAGAAAGTTTATAGCTTCTTTTCATTGACAGAATTGTGCAAAAAGGTGTGAACAGATATTTGGCTCCTGCATTTAAGAAAATGTTGGTTTGTACACTAAACATTAGTCCTTGTAACTACAACATTAATAAATTCAATATGTTCAAAATAGGTTTAGCATTTTGTAAAGCAGTCTCAATTATCTATGCCTCGATTTTTATTGCACTAAACGCCTTATTTCCCGTCTTCCCCCAAATGTCTTTTTGCATTAAAGCCTTTATTCCTTGTGCTGTTTTTAGGTGTACTATTGAATGGAAGAAAGGAAAAAATGTTACAGTTAAAACAATCAAGAAGAAGCAGAAACACAAGGGTCGAGGCACAGTTCGAACAATTACCAAACAAGTACCCAATGACTCTTTTTTTAACTTCTTCAGCCCCATAAAAGGTAAGCTTGTTTGAGCAGCAAAAAATACCTGGATTTTTGCAGTTACCCAAACTGTTTTTACAAAAGTAGTTTCTTCACGGTGGCTATATTTAGGCTATCTGTTAATCTGCCTTTATGATGTGACTGTGGTAACAGTTAGCCACTCATTTGAAGATATTTATCAGTCCTAAGCAGTGGGATTTATATTGGGGGAGTTTTAGAGTACTGAAACAGACTGGGTGTTGTCACTCTACTTTTGACGCTGTAAATATCTGGAGCCTGAAACAAGTGCTATTTATCAGCCTGAAAAAGCTGTTATTTGCTAATAACTAAACTCAGATTTTGCTTTGACTATAACTATAGCTAGAGTAACTCATTTAGCAATCAGCTAATTCTACAGGGAATTATTAGCTGAAGAACAGTGTAGACAGGACTCCTTTTGTTAGCATATTGTGCCTGGCCCATGTTCTTAATATTACTAGTTTAAGGATATTTTACTTCTTACCACAGGGTGGCTCCATACTTCTATTCTGGATGTGAAATCTTCACACATTACATCTAATCTTGGTTCAATAGACTGATCTCACTTAAGTCTTCAGTAGTTACATCCTGTTCACCCTGTAATTATGTTAGGGTTTGCTGTAGTGCCTATCATTGTATCCAAGTGCTAATCTGACCAAATTAAGCAAAATTGCTAGTGCACTTCAAGAGGCCTTGTGCTCTTTTCCCTTTTCTGGGTAGTAAGCCCTGTTTGCACCAGGGGGTTTTCTGCAGTTATGTTTATCTGCCATACAGAGAGATAAAATACATACCTGTGACTGCCATATCCTAATGTATGTTATGTGCATTCTTTTTTGGTCTCTATTTGATATTTTAGAACACCTATTTGTATACCTTGAAACCTCCATAGTAATAAGAGTAATAATACCTTGCTCTTTATATGGGGCTTTTCATAAGTAGGTATCACATTATGTAGGATATAAATAGTAATGCCACCAAACATTATTTTATTTTTATATAAACATCCACTTTCTTCAAACAAGACAATCACAAATTGCCTGAGTTGTAGCTGGATTTGGGATGTTGGGGAGGATATAAATATAGTGGGCTAGATTCTTTGGCATGCCAGAGCTCCATAATCTGAAAAGCAGTGCAGATTTGGCATTGTGTTACTTTTCTACTTTGAACCCTGGGGGTATCCAAAGACCACATTAGCACCCCTGTGGCTTCTCTAGATTGCAACAGGGGTCAAACTTATGCTGGCTGGAATGGTGCTTTGGAGACCATTTTGCTGACCCCAGGGTTGCTGGAACACACTCCAGCTACATCACCACTTGTCCCAAACTTGCCTCTGGAGCAGGACCACCTGGTGTAGAGCTAGCTGGCTTTAGAGGATTTCCCTATGATAGGAATATTCCCAGTGGCTCAATAACTTAAGTTTCACTTGTGCTGTTATGATGCAAAGAGGATTTAGCCTGGGCTGCAGGTTTGGCCACTACATACTGTTATGTCATTCAAGATGGTTTGAACTGTATTAGCATAGAGAAATTCCTCCTGCAAGTTATACCAGTGTGTATTCTGTCTGTCTGGAGTAAATATGTGGCTCCTTCAAATGCCTTACAAATCTTGGTGCTGGCAAACTGATACTGGTGAGCTGTAAGGTCAAAGAAAATGGCACACATTTTGCTTAATACAGTGTGTGCATAATTCTCACATGTTCTCCTAATGCTGCAGACTGCTAAAGTTGGAAGGTATTTAAAAAAAAAAAAACTTGTTTAATATTTTAAACTATACTTAACTCGATTGTAAATAAGAGTCCAACCATCTGAGATTGGTCTCCGATGGCAACCTCCAACCTTCTCTTTAAATATGTGAGTTTATGAAGTTCACATGATGAAACACTTCTCAGATGATGCACTGATCAAAATAGTCATAAGTTGTTTTTTTTTTGGTAGACATGTCTCCTTTTGTAAACTGCCTGGTTAACCCCTTGGTAGCACCAGCACATGTTGTATAGTCTCTCCAAGTCTTTCATAATTAGGCTTGGAAGGATTGGATTTTTGTCAGTAAATGTGGATTTCAGAGTGTTAACACAAACTAATGAAAACCATTTATTTTCACCGATTGAAATTTACAAATAGGCAAAGTTTTTTTTTTAAAAAAAAAAACTGCTTGAACTTCTTAGCATTTGATTTTAAGGAGATTTAATACATATTTTCATATGTGGTGGTGATCCCTATAATTTTTGTGCCACTGAAAATCTAACTCAATAAAATTTGGGGGGGAGGAATCTTAAAAATAAACATCTTCAATTATACAAAGAAAATTAAACGTGAATTCTGCCATGCCTATTCATAATACATAGTTCATGTCTGGAATAGAAAATACTTGCACGTGGAATGTGTGTAAGTATATTTATAGTATGGCTGTCAATCGCAGTTAACTCACACAATTTATTTTTTTAATCACGATTAATTTTTTATCGATTAATCAGTTTTAATCGCACTGTTAAACAATAGAATACAAATTGAAATTTATTCAAATATTTTTGGATTTTTTCTACGTTTTCAAATATATTGATTTCAGTTACAACACAATACAAAGTGTACAGTGCTCACTATTTTTATTACAAATATTTGCTCTGTAAAAATGATAAAATAGTAATTTTTCAGTTCACTTCATACAAGTAGTGTAGTGCAATCTCTTTATTGTGAAAGTGCAATTTACAAATGTAGATTTTTTTTTTTGTTACATAACTGCACTCAAAAACAAAACAATCTAAAACTTTAGAGCCTACAGGTCCACTCAGTCCTACTTCTCGTTCAGCCAAACAAGTTTGTTTACATTTATGGGAGATACTGCTGCCGGTTTCTTATTTACAATGTCACCTGAAAGTGAGAACAGGCATTTGCATGGCACTTTTGTAACTGGCACTGCAAACTATTTTTACCTGCCAGATATGCTAACCACTCGTATGCCCCTTCATGCTTTGGCCACCATTCCAGAGGACATGCTTCCATGCTGATGATGCTCATTTAAAAAAAACTATGCACTAATTAAATTTTAACTGAACTCCTTGGGGGAGAATAGTATGTCTCCTGCTCTGTTTTACCTGCATTGTACCATATATTTCATGTTATAGCAGTCTCGGATGATGACCCAGCACATGTTGTTCGTTTTAACAACACTTTCACTGCAGATTTGACAAAATGCAAAGAAGGTACCAAGGTGAGATTTCTAAAGATGACTACAACACTCGACCCAAGTTTTAAGAATCTGAGGTGCCTTCCAGAATCTGAGAGGGACGTGGTCTGGAGCATGCTTTCAGAAGTCTTAGAGCAACACTCCAATGTGGAAACTACAGAACCTGAACCACCAAAAATAAAATCAACCTTCTGCTGGTGGCATCTAACTCAGATGATGAAAGTGAACATGTGTTGGTCTGCACTGCTTTGTATTGTTATCGAGGAGAACCAGTCATCAGCATGGACGCATGTCCCCTGGAATGGTGGTTAAAGCAGGAAGGGACATATGAATCTTTAGAGCATCTGTTACGTAAATACCTTGCCACGCCAGCTACAACAGTGCCATGTGAATGCCTGTTCCCACTTTCAGGTGACGTAAACAAGAAGCGGGCAGCATTATCTCCTGCAAATGGTTTGTTTGAGCAATTGGCTGAATAAGAAGTAAGTCTGAGTGGACTTGTAAGCGCTAAAGTTTTACATTGTTTTATTTCTGAATGCAGTTATTTTTTGTACATAATTCTACATTTGTAAATTCAACTTTCATGATAAAGAGATTGCATTACAGTACTTGTATGAGGTGAATTGAAAAATACTATCTTTTTTACAGCACAATTTGTAATAAAAAATAAAGTGAGCACTGTACACTTTATATTCTGTGTTGTAATTTAAATCAATATATTTGAAAATGTAGAAAAAATCCAAAAATATATGAATAAATGGTATTCTGTTTAACTGTGCAATTAATCATGGTTAATTTTTTTAATCTCTTGACGGCCCTAATTTATAGGCAGATATAAATTTAGATATAGCAGTAATACACTAATTACTTCATGCAGGGTTTCATGTTGGCTTGCTGAAGTCATTATGAACAAAGACAGTAGTGGCAAAAGTTTAGACTCTGAAGAGCAGTACGTTGGCATTTCATATGCTCCCCAGGTGCAAGTGAGAATTGATTTACACCAAATTGTCACTTCTGGAGTGGGAGCTAGTGCACCATCTGTTGCTTGCATTTGGTCTCATTAAATAACCAGTCTCTCCACTTTTGAAACACAGGCACCTTAAGCCCTGCTCATGCAAAGAGAACTCTTGCTGCACGTCAATGAGGCTCTAGTGGATGCAGGATTCTGCCTGTTCAGTATTAATCACAGGATTGAGGCCTTAATTTGTAGCTAATATCAGTATATAAATACTTCTTGGAAAAGATCTTAATTTTCCGGTAGGGCGGTAACAAAATCAAGCTATTTAATTTGTCTAGTGTTAATGCAGAGATAAAATATAGATGGCATTGGTTGAAAAGTGTATATCTTGAGTCTTCATATGCCATAAGTACCCAATGTTCTTTCTACAGAGGTGACATTTCCCTGTGCAAACATCTGGATGTGACCACATAGGAATGGCAGTGCAGGAATTTAAATTTTATAACTTCATTATAATGTGATTTGCAGTGACATTTAAATTGAATTTAACATGGGTTAGATTTAGGCCTTGTCTACACTACTGAGTTTTGTCAATGCAAGTTAAGCAGATGATCAAAAACCAGTATTACATCGCTTGTGCATGTTCGCACAATGTTCCTTCTGTTGGGAGAGCGCATCCACTGTTGGTGCTCTAACATAGACAAAGAGAGCAGTTCTCTTGTAGCTATTCCACTGTGCTACTTGCCACCTTCTGCAGCTAGGAGTTGTGGGAAGGCGGAATGGTTTGCAGTGCATCATGGATGCAGGCTCAATGTCCTATGATGTAGTTTTTTCTGTCCCTGACTGCGTTTCACGGCATTTTTTTAACAGCCCGTTTACTGTGTGCTCACCATCTGTGTCTGAAAGGATGGATTCTGCACTGCTCTCTACTGTTGTGGTCACTGTTATGAACACATTGCAGCTGGTCATGCAGTATATCATGAGCATCCAGTCTGGACAAGAATCAGAGGTGCCTGACCTGCTGTGTGCCATGGAAAGAACACATTACTTTTGGCATTCACAGAGCAGCTGCACATGGTGGACAGTAACTTTTGGGCTTGGGAAACAAGCACTGGGTGGTGGGATCACATTGTTATACAGGTCTAGGATGACGAGCAGTAGCGGTAGAACTTCCGGATGCAGAAAGCCACCATCCTGGAACTGTGTGCAGAGCTCTCCCCAGCATGGCAACTCAAGGACACCAAAATGAGAGCTGCCCACTCAGTGGAGAAGCGTGTGGCAGTTGCTGTGTGGAAGCTGGCAACTCCAGACTGCTACTGATCAGTCACAAATCAGTTTGGAATCAGGAAGTCCTCCGCTGGGGTTGCATTATCATGAATGTGCAGAGCCATTAATTGCATCCTGCTACAAAGGACTGTGACTCCTGGCAATGTGCGTGAAATAGTACATGTGTTTTTGGTAATGGGATTCCCTAACTGCGGCAGAGTGATAGATGGCGCGCACATCCCAATTTTGGCCCTGGACCATCTTGTGCTGGAGTACATCAATAGTACATCAGCTCCTCCGTTACCCCTGATTTCCCCGAAGCCTTTGCAGTGCTTCTGAGGGGTACAGGAAATATGGTTCTATACTGTAGTTTAAATGAATTATTACTCAGTTCTATATTAATATGCCTAGTAAGGAATCTATTTGTCAAACATTTCCTGAATCTTTTTTGTCTGTATTGTTACAGACATACTTGCTGACAGGTATTTTGAAAAAAATTACCAAAATAATTGAAACTGGTATGATTATAGCGTGGTGTTTTGACAAAGTATGCAGAATTGTAAAATATTGTGTGCAGAACTTTTAATTTTTTGGTGTAAAATTCCCCCAGGAGTACAGCTTGCTGTGTACTCCATAATGTTGGTGACACTATGGGTGAAAAGTTCCCCTGGTGTGGACGTGGATCGCCCGGCAGCTGATTTTGAGCAGCCATTAAACAAGGCTGTTACAAGGGCACAACTGGAGGCTATTCGAATCAGGAAGGTTTTGAGGCACCATTTTGACAATGAGCTCCAATAATGTCTTTTTCTACAGTACTCTGCCATGCTTTAACTTGCTGCCTTGCATGAAAATTTTGGTAATTCCTAACCACAATTTATACTCAGCAAATGATCAGATTGCCACTGTGTATTAATTTCATCAGCAACCACCATGTATGGTTTCAGAGTAACAGCCGTGTTAGTCTGTAGTCTGCATAGAAGACTTATAAAGATTGGTTATCTTTCAGAGTGTGTTTTTATTAAATACCAATTAACAATACACACAAAAGGCTTGGTGGTCAGGAAGAAACAAATGAAGGGCACTGTAGGCTCTTATGGCTGTGTGAAGTTGCAATAATTTTGGAAGCTGTCCAAAGAGGGGGAGTGAATGGCGTACTGAGGCAGGTCGGGAAGTTGCAAGGAATGTGTGGGAGGAGTTGGGGAAGGCATGGAAAGTAGTTCTGTGTTTGTTGCAGTGTGGGGGGCTGAGCAAACACAAATTCTGCTTGCAGTTTGATTAGGGACGTCAACATCTCCATTTTCTCCTCCATAACTTTTATCATCTGCTCCTGGCCCATTAAAATTTGCTTCTGGCTCTCCTTTCTGTTCTGCCTGGCTATTTTATAATTTTCTTCTAAAGCCTTTCTCTGTGCCCTGCATTCTTGTTTTTTGGCTTCTGAGGATTGGAGCACCTCCCAAAACATGTCCTCCTTGCTCCTCCTTTGTTGCTTCCTTATCTGTTGACAAAGCAGGAGAGTTTTGTTGGTGGATGGAACATTGTACTGTGTACACCTTCACTGTTTTGTTGACGAAAGCTGACTTTTGTCGACAAAACTCTGTAGTATAGATGAGGTCTTGGACTAAAACTGAATTGTTTTCCTTTCAGTAATGCTAACAGTACCTGCAGGCTTTACAATTCTAATGTAAGAACAGAAACCTTCTAATAGCGCATTCTGCAAGCTTGAACAACCAGATAGGCTGGGTTTTTCAGTGTAACATGAAATTTTTTTTCCTCTTTCTATTTGTAGTGTCTGGGGATGGAGAGTCATTGGTAAGTCTCACTTTAACAAGATTTGAAATCTCTTTACAATATTTTTGTCCTAAAGCTCCCCTTCCTAGGCTTTACTCAGATGCATACATCAGTGATCACCACAAATTTCTCCATTAGTCTGACTTTTGCCTAATAAGAAATCTGAGCCACAGCTTCATTTAAAATAACATACTTTCTTCACTGGCCCCTGCACTTTCCCCAGTAGCCCATTTCTTCCACTTCATCCCCAATATCTGTTTTACAACAGCCCTTCTTGGTAAGAGGTCACGTTGGCCACAGGATATCACTGAATCATGATGAACAGCATTATGTCTGCATAGTGTTGCATTTCCAGTAGTAATTCTCTAAAATCTGATTGACTTGCTTTACAGGATGAAGATTCAGAGTTTACTTTAGCTACAGACTTTGAAATTGGGCACTTCTTCCGTGAAAGGATAGTCCCTCGTGCTGTACTTTATTTCACTGGGGAAGCAATAGAGGATGATGATAACGTATGTATATTGCTCACCTATCTTGTATGTCTTTATACTTGTGGCTGAAATAGTAATACCATTACTTTCTCAAATGAAACAAATGAAAAAGCAGAATTGGTTTTTCTTTGCGTGGAATAAATTACTCATCAGAATCGGATACACTGAGAGAATGCACCGAATAGGGTCACATTGCCCCCTCCCCCTTTTTCTTTTTTAAACCTTCCATTGACTGCCTAGGACTTCTGAAATCAGGTAGAGGGGGTTCTTTTGGACAAGGCAACAACCACAGTATCCCTATTATTGGTGTAGCCCACAGAACTGATCCAGGCCATGACTGTGCTTGCTGAGCTGTAGCTGCACATTTAATTGGACCTCTGAAGCAATACAGCATCTAGAATTTGGTTTCCTTGAGTGGGCAACTTCATACTTTTTTGGAGGAAGCAGGAAATATAGCATTTAAAACACTAGCTCAAGGCAGAGAAAGCTTCTGGACTAAGGAAGGATTGGCCTTTTTCTTTAAAGATGTGTGTATTTCTAAACTATATTGCCTTTACCAGTTTGGTTTCGGCAAATAATTTTAAATACTGCTTTGAAATGAGAATTTTTTGTAGTATCTTGTCTTCAAACAGAACCGAATTAAAAAATAATGTAAAATCACTTATGCTGAATACCCAGAAAAACGCAGCAGAAAAGAACACCAGTATACTGCTTAAACTTGCATTAGTATAAATATACTAGTCACAAGATGGTAATAGCATCCTTTATTTGTTAAATTTCTTGCTCTTAAGTTTCTCCCTAATGCTGCTTGAATGTTCAGTTTGTTTAAAAAATGTACGTTATCCAAGAAGCATATTCATTATTTGTATTTATTCCATGAGTTCAATTTGTAAATTAAAAGTAGGGCTTGTGGCTCGTCCTTTACTTAAACGTATATTCTCTGTATAATTTAATGATTATACCCCAATCATTGTCTTGCTGAGCTGAGTGAAACTGCATATCTTACTGTACTACACATGTCGTCTGAAAAGCTATATTCAGGATTTGGTGTCACCCTTCTTGATATAAGATTAAATGGCAATTGTCATGGAGGCAGCATTGTTTAGAGGCTACAATGAGTGGGAGAACGGGATAAACTGGGAGTTGGGAGACATTGATTATAGAATTCTGTTGTTGTTACCAACTCTGTGTAGGACTTTAAGCAAATTACTTAGTTCTGTGTATCCCCATCCACACCTGTAAAATGGGGTTAGTGCTTTAGAAGGTAAATTAAGCATTTTGAGATTATCTGAAGGGTACTCTAAGTGCTTGCATGTGCTATGTCTATTTTAGCTAATTGCATAAAACATTCTGAAAACCTGTTTTATTTTTGTTTTAGTTTGAAGAAGGAGAGGAAGGAGAAGAGGAGGTGAGATGCCTATTGTCTCGATTTTAGATTACTAATCCATTTTCTCCTTTCTGAAATAGTAATAACTAGCCCCAAATAGGACAAACAAGGAAGTGTGTGTTTCATAGTGCCATGTTCGTACTCCTCTACAAAATAGTCATTATAGCTTAATGTTAAGCAACTGTAAAATCTATACAGATTTTAATTTTTTCCATAGGTATATTTCATAAAAGCACACATTCCAATTATGTTCAATATCTCAGAGCTGCACTGTCAAAATACAGTTGTAACTCTTTAATATTTGACAAAGGAGTAATTGATTGTCACTTCCATTTTTTTTAACCATGACTTAATGTTGAAATTGTTTTGTGGGCAGATGCGAAGATTGCATTGCACTGAAAAATGTTTTGTGTACCTGTTTATCAAGTTAAACCTTGGGCTGTAAGGAAGGCTAATGGGAAATGCAATCCGAGTTAAAACG
This sequence comes from Chelonia mydas, assembly GCF_015237465.2. NCBI lineage: Eukaryota > Metazoa > Chordata > Testudines > Cheloniidae > Chelonia > Chelonia mydas. Next base: position 29,662,965 of record NC_051246.2, on the reverse strand, counting down.
CTGTGGGGACGGACACTGGACAAGACTTGTGAACTGTCTGTTTTAACTGTTCTAGGGATGAGGCTTGGTCCTCAGAAATTAAATACATCCTTTTTAATTAAAAATTGTTATAAAGGGTTTAATTAGGTTCACAGGCAGTTTTGTATTATGGCAACCATTGTGCTCAATTTTTTCCAGTGTTTCTGGAGCAAAAACATAGTGATAGGCTCTATACAAAATCTCTGCACTAAAATGAAAATAAAAGCAACATTGGGGACAAATCACTGCCTTTGACAGATATTAACTATTTATTTGAATTTTGCCCCTTTCACCATGATGTGCTTGAGACTTTTTTTTTTTTCATAACAAAGCCATGGTAATATGACCCAATCGAGTACTGGAATGCTTAGACTGGTGGCCTCCTTTGACATTGGCAGGTCACATCATGCTGCCTCCTTTTCCCCTGCTTCCACAGGAGTCCTAGTTTTTTTTTTTTTTTTTGCAGTGAAAAGCTTTAACTCTTGTAAAAGCAGATGTGACAGAGCTAGCCTGTCTGCCTCCATCAAGATACTACAACTTGAGGTTAGGCATGTGCAAGAGGAGGAACGGAAAGGATCCAGGTGTAGTAAAGAAGCATGTGTGTGGGGCACATGACTGTTCGAAGAAACAGATAAGATAAGGGTTGAAATGGAGGAACAAAATCAGACAGATCCGCTAGCTGTTTTTCCAGAAGTACAAAACTCAGAATTGTGTTACAGGCACAACTTTTTAATTTTTTTTCTTTTTCCTGTGCAATTGCAGTAACTTCCACAGGAATGTTACATTCAGATCCACACTGACATATGAGACTTTCTGGACCAGATGACTGGTTGTCTCATCCAACCCAAGTAGATTTATTTTTCACAGCTGACACACACACAGGAATGCAATAGAAGGCACTGTATAGTTGGCTTTGTGCAATGTAAGCAGTTGCTTTAATCTAATTTTAATTCTTGTTAATCTCTCTTCTTATCATAGGAATTGGAAGGTGAAGAGGAGGGAGAGGAAGAGGAGGATACAGAGAGTGATCCTAAGGTTAGTTTTTTTTATTTGGGCATATATACTTGTAGTACATTAGAATTGTACAAACTGTAACCATGAACAACGTATCAGGATACTATGTCGTGATCATTCTCTTCATTCCTGTTCTTTTACACTTTTTGTATTGTGAAGGGAGTTAACTTCTGAACTGCAGATTTTCTTAAATATTTTCCTTAAGTTATAAATTGCATAAGTAATAGTTTTTATTTGACATGTTAACTTTCTCACTTACCTACACTGGGGAACAGATGTGATTGATATGTTTTACCACCTTCCTGTGTAAAATTAAAGGTGAATATTTAAATATTTCCAAAGAAATTAATTTACAGGATGTGTAGGTAGAAATCTTATACCAGCTGAAGTCTAGTTTTAGAATGAATTAGTTTCCTTGACAAGTTAGTTTGCTAGCTCTATCTACTTTTCTCCTATAGTAACTCTGCTCCTTCCATTGTGGTTGCCTTGCTGAATCCCACACACTGCCATCATGTCATTGTGTTTAACCTGAAGAAAAGCTGAAAGCTAGTACAAAATATAAGGTTTAGTTTAAAACTCAGTGAGATATGGGCACTGCTCCCCCTTTTTACTCAGTTTTCAGCCATAATTTAGTCACCTGGACAGTTAGCAACTAAAGTTAATGAAAAGGGGAGGAGACTGTTTTATTCATTTTGCTATTAAAGTAGCATCTTGCCATTTCTTTAATGGCAATAAGTATATAAAACTTGCAATTTGAGATCATGGTACTGATACACGAAGCCTTCCAGAATTTATCACAATATGCAGAGTCTACTATTAAATGCTTTTAGCCTCCATGCCGGGAATCAGTCCTGTCTCTTGTAAAAGGCAATAGTCAGTACAGTATTAAAAGAAGTTTGTATTCTTGATGAAATATTTGTTTGAATAGGGAAAGAGTAGCACTTGCAGAAACAATATTTCACACTCCGTTTTCATGGCTCTCCTGAACAGAGTAGAGTAGCTGGAGGGCAATGATGGGTGAGCTGAGAATTAAAAATTATTAGTACTGGAGTAATGGTGTCAAAGATACTTCAGGGGAGAATCATACCAGTTACTGTATTCTTAATTACAGTGGCCATACATGTTTGCGGTGATGCAGATCTGTCTTCAGTAGCATGCCCTGTGGAGTGTGGTATTCTGCAGAACCATGTCTTAAGCTATCTCGGAACGTTGCAGTTGTTGCCTCCTGTATAATTTTGTACATTTCACTTTTTTTCATGCTGACAGTTCCTTTCAATTTTTTTTTCCATTTAGGTGTAATTTAAGTCTGTTTATCATTCATACATTTCTAGGTAAGGTGGAATTCCATTCATACCTAACTTCCAATGTGTAGCCCATGCAATGTGGTTTGTTTATAGCTACCTTTCTGGTTTTAAAAAAAAAAATTAGGCAAAACTGAAGTTTTAGGCCTCATTTGCAGTTCAGAAAAGTGTAGAGAGAAATCTGTGGCTGTACCTGTGAATCATCTCCTTAGAATGGATTTGTATCTAGATTATCTCCTTGCCTCCCTATTGCAAATTTATGCTTACATTGTAGCACTCCAAGGTAACATTACATATTGAATATACAACATTCTCAGGACACAAGTTATACCTCTGAGACTTGTCACAAAGATGTTTTCTCTTGTATCTGGGTTTATACTGTGTCTTTTTAGTGTGACTTTTAGTTGGTTTTCATTGATAGATCTGTATTTACAACACACTTCCAAACTCTCTCCTCTAGTTTGCTCCTTCTCCACTCTGGTTGAAACTCCCCTCATGAGTCACTGACTTATTCTGAATCTAGGTGTCTTATCTATAATCAATCTCTGCTGTCTCTGACGGCTGCCCGGTTCTCCGGAGATCATCTTCTTTCTTGGGCTTCTGTGATTCTTTACTTTCCTGGTTCACTTATCCTTCCTTTGGTGTTGCTTTCATTGGATCCTCTTTCTCTTGTTCTCCAGTGCTCCCTTCTTCCCCCTCGCCCTGAGTGATCTTGTCTGCTCACATGGGATTTTCTCAAATCTACCTGTTACTTCTCTTTCCTAAGGCTTGTGTCTTTCTGTTTTTTTATTTCCTCATAGCTGTCCTGCTGCTTTCCAAAACACATGACAAACTGGACTCATTCCTCCTAACCTTCTCCCCACACCCCTGGATTTGACTGTGATTGATCACTCCACTGTACTTCCGATCACTCAACCTCAGCACTGAGCTTATCTTGTGATTTGTTCTCTACAAATCTAATTGCTTTGAAAACCAGCCCCGACCCCTATTGCCAAAACTCATTCATGTCATATTCTCTCACGCTCACCTGGACTCCCCAACTCTCATCTCCCTATCAGTGGCTCCCCATCTTTCAGAATAAAACTTGGATTGGAGCCTTGCCAATTTATCAGTACAAAAAGTTTTATCTTCCATTTCTCCCATCTTATCCACTTCACTTGGCCGACTCGCTTCTTGCCGCCTTCCTTTTTATTCACTCTCTGTTCCCTATGCCTGGAAAGGCATTCCATTTCTGTTCACCAAGAATCCTTGCTCTCCTTCAAATCTCTCCTAAATCCACTTTTTGCCTAATTGTCCACTGACTTCCATTCCTGTGCTGTCTACTCCTCCCTTCTTACCTTAGCTCATTTGCTATATAAATATCAGAATATAGTTTATTTTCTTGCTTTGATTTGCTTTTTTTGTTTTTTTTGTTTTTTTTTGTTCCCTACCCACATGTCCTAAGTTTGTCTAATTTAGGTTGTAAAGTGTTCAGGCAGAGCCATGTCACTTTAACTTGTGTAAAGCAGTGTGCAAAGGGTTGGTGTTGTATAAAGGTGTTAGGTTTAGAAAGGCTGTATAAGTAGCCAATTATTTGTCTTGTAACTGGTACACTGGGTGCCTTGGAGGACCCTTGTCCGCTTACTGATTGAAGGCGTGAGTATGATGTCGTTGAGGGGAGAAGGATAGCTAACTGGCTAAATTCAGATAACTAGTATAGTTCTGTCAGTACTCCAGGGCTGAAATCTCCCCTCCTGAGAGGATGACAGCTGATGCTTTGAAATACTTGCTCCATCTTCAAAGCAACCTTGGCAGAAGCCTCCAATACTAAGCAGCAAATCTGTTTTTGATGACCTATGAAAGACATAGGATGAATGGAACCTTTCAAGAACTCCCATACTCTAGCACAGTTCCTCACATACATTTACTGTGAAGTTACTTACAGCTTGTTTGATGCTTGCTTTTTTCTCCATTCCTTAGGATCATACCTTGGGTGACTTATTGAGGGATAATAGGATCATCAAGATTTGACATCTTGACGTGATGTGTGAGCCTTGGGGGTGGTGGGGAGCTAGTTAACGCTTCTAATGTGTAGTCTAGCTTCCAGTGATTGATTAAATGCCTGGTTTTCTCCTTGCTGTGCCTGACTCTGAGAACAAGTATTTAGTGCTCAGTACCTTTTGTTGATCCCACAATAGCTGGTGACCAGGTTGCTGTTAAGGGTGCAGAAATAAGTGGATGACCAGCTATCAGAGATGCATGTCAGTCCAGAATATGGAACAAAATGGATCACTCCATTGTATAACACTGGGTGCTTTCCTGAAAAAGACTGGTAAAAATTTAGAGAGGAGGAGTGGAATATTCTTTGAATCAACCAGCAACATCTATTGTTTGAGACAAGATAACATTAAACAGTGGTGGAAAGGTGAATGACTGCATCTACAGTCAGTAATATCTTTTGAATAAACGTATTCCTAATATGAATCAAAGGATTGGGAATCGAGGCATTGACACTAACTTGCAGAACTTTATTACTTTATAATTAATGAGCAGAGACATTACTTGAAATATTTGCTGGACTTTAAATGTATATCAGTTCAGTGCTCTGAAAGGGTGTAGTTTTAAAAGCATTTAATCTGCAATGCTTTGGGGATGTACAGAAGTCGGGAAAGCAGTTTGACCAGGGAAGTTTGCAGTGTCTTGGATCTGTCTTGTTCTTCCCCTCCTCCCCAACACACTGCAAATTTGGAGCTACAAGTAAAGCAGAGGACCACTCCTTGAATGTAGAGCTCAGTGAATAACTCAGCTCTGATCTATAGTACACAGCTAGGCCAACGTAAGGCAGCTTATATCAACCTGTGTCAGTGTATACGCTGCAGCCTTGCTCCTGCCGAAGTGAGTGCCCTACACCAACATAACTCAAGCCCTACGTCTCTCATGGAGGTGATGTTTGTGTAGTTAGGGCGACGCAGTGTCTATGTAGACAGTGCATTATTTACATTGGTTGTTGGCTGTCATTCTTGTCAATTTCATGGCTCCATGTTGGAGCTGTGAAATTGACAAAAAAGTCCTCCTGTGCCAGGAGCCAGGTTGCTGCCCCGGGACCCTGAGGTTCTCTTCAGGGAGCAGGGAGGCAAGATCCTGAGCTCTAAGCTCCCCCCACTGATCCTCTTAGGTCAGTGGAAGTGCTCCTGGCGAGGAAGGGCAATATGGACATTAACCACTGCAGTAATTACTGTGGTAGCTGTAATCTGGCCTAATATAGGTCGACTTACGTTTTTACCTTTCTCTGTAGGCTTGAAGAGCCACTTATTAAATACATGTTCCCTTACAGGGTATAGTCAAATGCCCTTTAACCTTTTTTTAAACTACACTAGATTCTGCTTAATAGTAATCCTGATAATAGCTACTTCTGGTTAATTGCAGTGTTTTACTGGAAATCAATCCCATCCCATTAGCATTTGTATTAATAGGATTTGGATGTTAGCAACAAGAACAACAAGGAGTCTGGTGGCACCTTAAAGATATAACAGATTTATTTGGGCATAAGCTTTTGTGGGTAAAAAACCACTTCTTCAGGTGCATCTGAAGTGGTTTTTTACCCACAAAAGCTTGTGCCCAAATAAATCTGTTAGTCTTTAAGGTGCCACCGGACTCCTTGTTGTTTTTGTGGATACAGACTAACACGGCTACTCCCTGATGTTAGCAACAGTGTGCCACTTATTAGCAACCTATCCTGGAAGAAAGGTGCCACCTGCAGGGAGGTTTTCAAGGCTGCAGCCAGGGAAGGAAGGTGCTGGGTTTTATCTTCTCTGACTGCTGCCTCGCAAACCTGCCTGTGAGTAGTGCTCAGCACATGCCAACACTGATTCCTCCTGGTGCTACTGTCCAGCAAACCTGCCCGCATGTAGTAACCACATAGGAGGTAAGAGGCTGCAGACTGGGAAGGGAGGCTCAGGGCAGACCAGTAGCAGGAAGAAGAGCTGCAATTCGTAACAACTTCCCAATTTGGGGGTATTGTTAGATTCCTAGGCTGCTACTGGATTCCCAGGCAACTGTATCTGTAAAGAAGATCACTTTCCGTCTGCACCTGACAAGGCAAGTGCAACTTGGATGGTTTTATGTGAAGCTTAGTACAGCTATCCATGCCTCTGTCATTTCAAGGCTAGACTAGTGTAATGTTCTCTGTGTGGGGCTACATATTGAGACCATTTTGGAAAGTGAAACTTAGAGAACATCTCTGTCAGCTTGCTGAAGAGAGCCTTAACTCAAGAGCAAACCACTGGTGCTATGTGATCTGCACTGGTGGAGTTCAAGGAGTAAAGGAAAGCTCTAAATACTTTTGGGTCCTGGTTCTTTAAGAGATCACTTTGCTCCCTATGGTACTTCAAAAGATGTAGATGGTGAAGATGCTCAAGATAAACCAACCCTCCATTCCCCCACATTTGGATGTGGGTCCCTACTGGCAGGGTATTCTCTATGAAAAGGTGCATTGTCTTGGACCTTCCTAGTCTGGGCGAACCAGATCTGTTAACCTTCTGAATATGCTCTATATGTAATCTATCACCATATTTTTTTTCCCTCTGTGCTTGGAGACTGGATTTAGTGAGGCAGGCAAATAAAGCTATTTACTGTGTGAAATACTGGGGTTTAGATCATTTATATTTCAATTGCATTTAACAGGTAAATTTTTCAAAAGCACCTAATCTACTTTTTAAAATGGGACTTAAGCTTCTAAGTGCCTAAGATAGTTCATTGAAAGACTGTGAGATTTAGGTGATTTTTACATCCTTGCCCAAAGCACTGTATTCCTGTCTATTGAAAAATAAAACTATCCTAGAGATATACAAACAGATTTTCAGTGTGATGGAATAGCATTTAGAACAATATCTTGGTTTTAACATGTGACACTTACTACAGAGGGAACTTTACAATATATATGCAATTTCATGTATCTTGTTGAAATTATGCAACAGCATTTTATTTTTTAAATGTTTTTATTGCTGTAAGGTGGTACAAAACATAGGTAATAAATAGTTTATTAGAAAATATAATACACAAGGGTTTTGTCTTCATGAATAAAACTGAAATAAAATAGTTTTTTCTCTTTGAAGCAGTAACATCACTACTTCCCTTTCCTACCTGCTTAAAGGCTGTTATATTAAAAAGATCTAAAGTAGGATTAAAATATAGCTTCTAAACCATTATAATGTTGTAAACAATCTTTAGTTCATCAGTTAAGTGTTTGGGTTAAATTTAGCCATATTTTGCAATTCTGATAGATTATGTCATTAATACTATCTTTCTCTTAACTGACGTTTCTGCTGTCTATTTGAAATGACAAACTGCTGTCCGTTGACTTGATATTTATCTCCACTACAAAGCAGTTGTTTAATAAAATGTTCTTTACTTCCAAATAAGCTTTTTTGATGGCTAGGAAGTTGTTCATGTTCTCCCTCTTATCCACAGCTAATCAAACAGTAGTACCATGTGATTACAAGTAGTATCTGTCAAATAGGCTTTTTAATAAACAAAACAACAACAACATTTCTTTGCTGCTGCTGCGTTGAGTGTATGAGGATTCCTTCTTGACAGGGTAGGCACCCGATGTTTGAGGCTATATCCGTGCAGATTGATTAACTTCTGTGTCCTTTGGAAACCCAGACAGTTAGGAAGAGGCACGTGGGCACCTGATGATGATGAATAATTAATATAACATTTATTCTTTATGCTTGCTTTTTTACAATATGAAATGTTCAGGTTTGGAATAGTTAAGTATAAATCATTTTACAGTCAAAGTGGTACATTGTCTTAAAAGATGTCTTCCTTAGAGCTATTTTCCTTACTACTGTAGAGTTCAACAAAGCCGTGTTTGTGTGTTTAAAAAAAAAAAAAAAACCCCAGAAAACCAATAAACACAAATCCTATATCTAGAGTAGACGTGGGTAATGAGAAACAAACAAAGGGAAGTATATGCTCAGATTAAAATATCCTGCTATGTTGTGTAAAACAGTAAAGCTAAGCAGTTGGAGCATTTAATCAACGCACCTTTCTTGTTAATTTTTTTCCCCAAGGCTTTTTCAGGCCCTATGCTGTTGTAGGGGTATAGGTGCTTTTACTTTCTGAATGCTCTGATAGATCAGATTAACATTTGGCAAGAAGTGTCTGAATGAGTGTTAAATGGTTGAGTAGTTACTGGCTAGTGATGCAGAAGGCATCTGAGGGGAACACAGCCTGTTAAATAAATACGTTCCATCATCTCCAACATAGAGCCCAAGACTTGAAAAAACAAGTGCATTGATTTTTTTCAAAAGTGCTGAGGACCCTGCATCTCCCATTGAGTCCAGCACTTTTGAAATCTGGGCCACTTATTTAAGAGCCTACATGTGGACTTGAGAATTTGTTTTTGAAAGTCTTCTGTGTTGCCAGAAGCTGGGAATGGGCAACAGGGCATGGATCACTTGATAATTACCTCTTCTGTTCATCTGTACCTCTGGGGCACCTGGCATTGGCCACTGTCAGAAGATAGGGTACTGGGCTAAATGGATCTTTGTTCTGACCCACTATGGCAGTTATGTTCTTAAATGGTAGAGAGAATAGAAGTATAATAGAATAATCTGTGAAGTGCTGAGCAACCGTAGGTCAATGGGAATTGTAGTTAAGCACTTCATGATTTAGCCCGTGTTTACCTGTAGCTTTCCTCCCCAGTAGACTTTTTTTGGTGGTAACCTATGTAGTTGCCTATGAAGGATGCATGACCAAATTGCACTGAGTGAACTACCATTGCAGGCTTCTTCCTTTTTTTAACTTTTTTTTTCTTCTCCAAACAGAAAGATTCCAGCCAACCTGCTGAGTGCAAACAACAATAATAAGGAAATACCACTTCAGAGTGATATTTGAACGACTTGTAACAAATATATTTGGATACCTGGCCTGCAGTTCAGGATATTCCATTGCTGCAGCACAATCTTATTAACAATGCTTAAAATTAATTTGTTTTCAGGTGCATGATTTTCACTAACTCTTTTGTTTTCTTATTTTTTGCTTAACTTGTACAGTGGTATCTTCACTGCATTTGGGAAGTATGAGGTTTAAATAAAGCACACTCTACAGCCTTTGGTACACTGTAGCTAAATTATCTGTAGGCTTTCTGATGAGCCTTTTGCCCTATTCATAGGGAACTAGACCAAACTTAGTCTTTACATTGTAGTTTGGACTATCCATTTTCTGGGTAAACATTGAAATTGTGGAATAGCATATGTGCTGAGAAGCTAAACTAAACGAATTAAATTTATGATAGCTAAAACAAATACAACAACATGACTTGACTTTTGCTAGTAGTTCTCCTTCTTTTTTAATATAAAATTTTCCTGCAACCTACAAATCAGACTAGTGCTTGAGCAGCTTCAAATGTCATATTTATTATCTCAGTAAAGCCAATTAAATAAAAGTAATTCTTCATTAAAGGGGATGTCATTTGAGATTTATGTAGTTCACTTTCTATTTATTTATTCATGTTTGTAAGTACTTTGACTGAATTAGTGCTTTTTTAATAGTTTTTAATATACTTGAAAATATTTTCCTGTTTGCATAAAATATGGGTACTTGTACAAGGAAAATTTTGATTTGGTCTCTGAAGGTAGTAGACAAAAGAAATGAACATGTTTCAAAATGACAGCTCTTTTGGGGAAAAGCATACCATACAGGCCAAATTACTGCTGTTGATGGAAATGAGTTGCAGCCAAAGAACCAGAAAATTTCCAGTAGTCTTACTGCTTAATATCCAGCATGGGAGGGGCTTTCATTCTGAACATATAAATTAACAAAATTTAACTCAGTAAATCTGAAGTTCTGTTTTACTTGCAACACTCAAATTACTCTGTTCCACAGTTTCTTGTTTTGTTTAAAACTCTGAAGTCTTCAAAGCTACCTTATGTTGTTGTGCAGAATTTCAGGTGCACATTTCTAGTTTAAGCATCCAATGCCAACCTCTGGCAGCAGCTGAATAGCAGCTGTATCAACACTGTGACCAGGCATGTAGAGAGTGCTCCAGCCTTACCTTACACATTTGTAACTTAATACGGTGTTTTCAATTTGTACAGAATAGTTAAATATTCTATTAAAGTTGTGAAACATGGAAAGCGATGGCTGTCTTGTTCATTTTTCCTATATTAACTGAACACACCCATTTGATTTCCTATTTTACATGCCTCTGTATGCAGTATGAAAAGAGGTGTGCCAAATGGGCAAAAATTTGACCACCTAATGGTGTTCAGCTTCTTACTCTAAATCCAAATATTTAGAGAAGGTTTGAGGTGATTATGTCTAGTGGGCGTTACCCAGGTGTAACTACGTTTGAAGTACAGATACATAATCATATTTATAACTTCAGATACAAAAATGATGCATGCATACAAATAGGATAATCCTGTTCAGCAACTCATAACTTTCCCAATGACACCTCACAGGACTTGTACAAAACGCATCATAATTATGCCACAATCCTATCATATATCACTGTGAAGACTATGGTGTGCAGTGTCAGACTTTCCTGCATTGAACTGAAGTTTTCTCATAAAAAGTGACCTTGTAAAAATGCAATTGTAAGGGTTCTTTATTTTGTCTTGCTCATTTGCATAATCAAACTTACTCAGCTGGCAGATTTTTTTTCTTAACTGCCAGAAGTCTCACCTTGGGCTCTGACATGCCAGCTGAATATTTTCCTCCAGTCACCAGCAGGAAAGACTCTGGAGGGCAGGTTATTCCCTCAGCATCACCTGTCCATGCCCACTATAGACTGAGGTTGCATGGGTGCCAGAGGACACACTTTGTTACCAGTGATGCACGAGATGGAAACCCAGCTTGATAGTCCACCACAGCCCAGGATAAGTTCTACGGGGCTAGTAGAGAAGTGTTTACTTGCAAAATGGAGCAAGCTTGATGCACATAAGGAACCATGCAGTACCATTGTTTCTTGCTTATGCATCATGGATGAAATGTGTTTGTTAAAAATGAGTGACAGAGAGACTAGGGAGTTCTTTTAAGAAGGGTTTATTAGCCCCAAAAACCCCCATGATTCCACTATCCAGGTAGGACAACTTTGGATAAAAGCCTATCCTGACAGAGTGGCAAAGTGAAGGTTGCAATTAGAAATTAAAGCAATATACACCAAATGGGAAATAGCAATATAAAATTAGAAGCTATGCAATATTGAAAACACTTTGTCCTTATCTCTGCCAGCCATGGATTTTCTTCTGATGTCTTTAAGTATGCTAGAAACAAAAGAAATCCTAGAAATGGTTTAGGCCATTACTAGATGGAGATGGTAAAATTGTTCATGCTAAACACAAGTATGTTTTTTTTTTTTTTTTTTTTTTTAAATTGTTTTGGGTGGCAAGAAGCAGGATGATGTACTCATACTGGGTAAAGAAGTAATTTCTATCCATGGGTAACAGGATGTTAAACATCTGCTAGGAACAAACATTACACACTGTAATCCAGTCACCTCACTCTTTTTATCAAAAAAACAAAAAGAGACTGAGCTCTAAGTCTCAGTAGAAAGCATTTTCTCCAGTCTTCAAATCATTTGTGGTTCTCTTCTGCAGTCTCCCATTTTCACTATTTTTTAAAAATATAGACAAATGTAGAACTGTACACAGTATTCCAGTATCTGTCTCACCCATGCCCTCTATAGAGGTAAAAATCACCTTCCTACTCCTGTTTATACAGCTAAAGAATTGCATAGGTGTTTTGCCACAGCTACATAGAGAGCTCATACTGAGGTACTTCCCCACAAGGATTTTAGGGGTCAGAGTCACTGCTTTCCAGGATACAGGGCTCCATTCTGTAGGTATGGCTTGCACTCCTAGTTCCTAGATGTAGAACTGTGCATTTTGCTGAATTAAAAACATTTAAAAAACAGACCCAGCTTCTGCTGTGATCAGATCCCTCCATACAACTCCCCTGTCCATCATTTACCTCTCTGACAATCTTTGTCATTCACAATTTATCAGCAGTGATTTTATATTCACCTGAAGATCATTGATCAAAATTTTGAATAGCAGCAGAACCCCACTAGAAACACCCCCATTCAGTGATTCCCCACTGACAACTACGTTGAGATGTCATTAGCCTGCTCCCAAGCCATCAGTGTGCACTGTACAATATCAGTAATCAGAATGTTGTGCAGTACTCAAACACCTAATGTCTAAGTATATTACATCTACACAGTTACCTTTAGCAAAACTTGTAATCTCAATAAATGAAATAAGGTTTGACAAAACCTTAAGCCATGTTGACTTGCATTACCTATCTTCTTTTCCTTTAGGTCTTTATTAACTGAATCCTGTATCAGCTCTTCCATTATTTTGCCTGGGATTGAGGTCAATATAGCCAGCCTATGGTTACCCAGGTCATCTCACTTGCCCCTTTTGAATACTGGCACTCTTGTCTTCAGGAATTTCCCTGGTGTGCTAAGATTTATTTACTGTTATCAAGTCTGAGATGACTCTTTTCGGACTCTTGTGTGCAAGTTTGTCAGGTCTGCAGATTTAAGTACCACCTTTTATAGGGAGAAAATAGTAGGGTACTAAAGGAATTAAGATCCACCAGAAAAGGGTCCAAAAGAGCCAGTGGCTGGAAGTTGAAGTCTTTTAAGTTTTTTACGTGAGGGTGCTTAATCAATGGAACACACTACCAAGGGAAATTGTGGATTCTCCAGCTTTTGCTGTGTTCAGATCAAGACAGATGCCTTTCTTGAAGATATACTTGTTGTTTGGTTCGATATAAGGGTAACTGAAATGTAGTGGCCTCTGATGTACAGAAGCTCAGACTAAACATAGAGATCCATTCTGGCCTTGAACTTTCTTTGGGAAAAATTTTTTTTTAACATAGGGTACGCTAAGAGTTTGAGAAGGAAAGAGAAATCGAATTTTGCCATTGTTTGTAGTATGTTAAGTATACAGAGTTCCATCGTAAAATGTTCGCAGCCTTTAATCCTTGAAAAGCCTAATTTTAGGGCCAAAACTAATTGTGCTTGTTCTCAGCCCAAATATTGGACCTTCTGGAAAACTTGTACTTGATATTGTACAGCTTTTCCTGAGTTATTTGGGGTGAGAGGAATAACAATCAGCAGTAACTCAGCTGGCTAACAAAGCTGTAAGCTTGTATGCTACTCCTCTGAGGACCAATTCTCCCATCTAATATTGAACCAGCATGCAACTGGCTGAGTGTATTCAGTGGGCAATAATATCCTTTGGCTTCCATTTACTGTCATGTTCCTCAGCAGGAGTCTGGGCAAGGACGTGGAGATTCCTTTAGGCAGCTGGGGCAACTTTGGACTGAAATCCAAGACACAAATCTCAAATGGGCAAAACACTAAAAAATATACTACAGGGAATAATCCTGCAGTGGTGGAGACGGGCCATGAACTATTGTGATTGACTTACGAGGTTTTTGCTATCTGATAGAGGAATTGCTAGACCAGATCAGAGCTACGGTCCAAGTCCAGTCAAAAGGGAGATCTACCACTTCTAACACAAACCCTCTAAACCTTTTCAATAAAGACAAGGTGGGTGAAGAAAAATCTCCTGTTGCAGCATCTTGGTACATTTGATTAGTGAATTCTAAACTTCTATTCAACAAAAATAAGTAATCTTCTGTGTAAGTACCTGTAGATTGCCACTGCAGGGACCACGGTTCTGCCTTATCCCAAAGTCATTTTAAAGTAGCTTATCTACAAGGGCCAAATAGCTCTCTGTGCACAGCCAACAACGGCAGTAAAAATCTCATTTTCACGGTACATGTAACTTTGTTTAAAGAGATGTATTAAACTAGTTTCAGTGGGGCTAGGGCCAGGAGTCAGAGGCGTGTTCCATTAACTTTAACCAGATAATAGTGAAGCAAAAAAATTTAAGATTAAAGGAAAAGATTTAGTAGAGAATTTTTAAAAAATCCCAGGTACAGCAGCTAGACTAAATTGACATTTGTAGCTATCCTACCTATCATGGTAGAAAGAGCACTTCCAATTTTTAAGAATAAATGATCTCTCAAGTCCCGTGTTTCAATTAAACAGCGCTGCGATAGGTGTTCCCTCCTGTGAGAGAGGACCATTCTAATTCAGGCCAATTCCGTGCAGGGAATTGAACATGGAGGACCGTAACCCTGACAATGACCCTGTACTGGGTAGGGAGCCAGGGCAGAGTGGATGGCTGGGGTCACAGATGCCTGGTGGCAGGCTTTGTTGCTGAGTAAACAAGTTTATACTTTACCAGAGCATCGACTGCCTGAGGCTATGATGAATTTTCTCATAAGTATGTTATGTAATTGGCTATTAAAGCGTGCTACATCTTTGTCTGAAGCACCGTCTCCCTTTTCTTGTTGCAGACAGGATATCTGCCTAGATGCACCATTGGTCTGAGCAGATAAAAACTTAGACATTTTTTCTGTCTAGGTGAGTCCACAACCATGGAACCATGTATGCAGATCAACCATTTAAATGCAAACATTCCATGTAAAATTACAAAGCCACTGGGGACGTTGAGAGCTGCAGACTCCACAGCTACGTTGCTCACATAAAGTTTAACTAGTGACATAGACATACCTTGAAAATAAATGGGAGCCTCTTAGCATTCCTAGACTTTCTATCTTTGTAACACTAATAATGAACTAAGAGAGGTTTTTGTACTTGGTATTGTCACATGCACATGCTGTGATCCCAAACAGTTCTAGCCTCTTAAAACCTGTGGACGGAAGCCCAAAGTTATTCCCAAAAGGCAGTGCTGTTTGGGGGAAGTGGCAGCCTCCTGCTCTCCAATAATAAACAGTCAGTCACTCACATGGGACAAGCGTCCAAACCATCAACCCCCCACAAGTTGGTGCTGACGAAGCTTGTTGCACAGAGCGAGCTGTTCATTGACTGCCAGATTTGTTTGTAGCCCAATTTTCTGCTCTGCTGGTTCACCTCTCGCCTACACAAGAAAATTACTCTCCACCCAACAGCATGTTCACCTCCTACACAACTCACATTACTCTAGGGTTTTTACCGTGGGAATCTGTACAGCTTGTGATGCCAAACCCAGCCTAATAAAAGCACACCAAGCATGGTCTTCGCTTGACTGTATGTAACACACTAACTCGACATTTTTTTCTCTGCAAAAGACTATAATGCTTTATTAAAATACCCCATCCTCAGTTGTATCCTCTTCTCTCCCTGCCCAGGCCCCCAACAATATATGAAAGTTAAGCACAAAGGAATCCTGGAAGATCCTGCCTTTGTAGTCTAGGAAAGGTGCAATTTGGGGAGAGAGGATGTGATTATTCAACACAAGCCAAAACAATTGGCCCACCTTTCAAAAGGTACCACCGTAGGTAGGGTGCATCATGCAGCCACAAGAACTACTTTGGCAAAAGGAGAATGTAGCCTGATACTAGCACATGGAGCTCAATCTCCTCCAGCGAATGGCAATAGGGATGCTACCATTAACTAGGTGCTCTCCTGCAGCTCACTATGTACACTTCAACACTGGTGCAACGGTCAGATGTCTCAAAGGGCTGCAGATGCTCAATTTCATTACGTACCAAGGGTTATTTGGGTACTGATCTTGCCATTTGGCTTATTTGCTTTGTAGCAGATGGCCGCCTGTTACAGAATGTGTGCCATAGCAAAGTTTCGGGAGGAGGAAGCAACTAGGACAGTGAATGCAGTTCTGCTTTGAGCTTTCTTTGGAAGAGGTTAGACCCAAACATTCACTTATGAAACAAATCTTGAGCAGCCTCTAAAAACGGTTGTAGATACAAATACTCATCGATGTTGAACAAAAAATTGCACATAATTTGGCAGTTGCATGTGGTTACTTGATTTGCACATATAACTCCACATCTATGGTCTGTATCGTTATATGTTGCATCCTCTGTTTCGGTGAGGGGACGAAAAGTTTGGTTCATAGTGTCTTTGGTTGCCTAGAGAAAGGCTCTTCCTTGATTAAATCCATATGCTCATAAAGTTCAATATCATGAACACTCTCAGTTTATAAAACCATGTTAGTTATAAGAGCAACACAACCTACAAATGTAACCAACCATTCCATATGAATGGAGCGAAGCAAAGGGGATGGAGCTTGAGGAGGGGCAATAATATAAAATGGAAGCACGATAGAAGTACTCTAGCATCTACTTTGGGCATGCTTGGAAGTCATCCGATTGTGAAGAGTTCCATATTTGTCTATCTAGAGCATCGGTTTGTGCCAAAACTAGAAGTGGAGGTGCTAATCCAAATTCTTGACAAAACTTAATGATGGAATGTACCCCTCTGAATTAGGAGCGTGAGTTTATACGGGGAGGTATCTAGCTAAAAAAGGGGCAGACTGACTTGTTTTAGACGTTTTAATGCAAAGCAGCACCAATTAAGTTATACCTGCCTCTGACATTTCTTCAAAAAGGTGAAAAACTCCCCAAATGCATTGCTTTCAATCTCAGCCTCAAATGCACTACTGTTTAGAATAAAATAGGACAAATAGCAGCACCTTGAGAAAAAGATGGGCTTTCTCTACATGAGAAAATGGAATCATTATTAGGATGAGTGGCTGTTAATAACAGTGGCACCTGAGCTGGTTCTAAGTGCAGTTCACCTGTAAGTGTTGACAAGGCCTAACTGTGTCTGCAGTACACAGTAGTAAGATAACACGCAGTAAGGTAACTGTTTAAAACCTGCTGGGCTCAGGGTTTAGAAAGGCTGGTGTCAGGAACGTAACATCTGGGCCATGCAGCAGGACAATCGCTAAAAGCATTGTCTGCTGCGTATTCACGACCGTTAGTTTTAAGTTTCTGGTTAAACTCCATGTTGTTTTGCATGGCGCTCAGCGATTATCAACTTTATAGTACTCACCAAAAACAGACGATGGACAAAACTTTTTGTGACGAGTGCTACCTGGAACTGGGGTACCACTGAACCCCCCCAAGCCTGGGGTCCCTTTCACACTGTGCTGCTGTGACAAGCTGCAAAGCCCTCCAGCCTACACTTTCACCAGCATTCACACAGATAGGGACACCCCCAGCTGCAGTTACACACACTCAAGCTAACCACCAGCTTCCCAGCCGAAGATCCCCCAGAGCAGTACAGTCCTGCCTTGGTCAAATCTGGCCAGTATATGGGTTTAATACCCAGTCCGCCGCTCCCTCAATGTGAAGAGAACAATGCACACTTGTGCTAACCAAACAGAGATGTCCCCCAAGCACTCCAGTCAAAGCTCACTGGTTTAAATTAAAACAAACACAAGTTTATTAACTAGGAAAAAATAGATTTTAATTGATTATAAGGGATAGCAAACAGATCACCGAGCAAATAAACAAAAAATACAAACTAAGCTTAATATACTAAATAGACTGGATATGAATTAGCAGATTCTCACCCTGAGAAATGATACAAGCAGGCTGCAGATCATTAAAGGGCAAGTTGTTCTTGCTTTACAGCACTGGACACCCCTGGTGTTTCATACACAGGCTAGAAAGCCCTTTAGCCTGGGTCCAGCACTCCCCCCAGTTCAGTCTTTGTTCCTCAGGTATTTCCAGGCGTCGTCTTGCATTGGGAGTGAAGAACCACAGATGATGTCACGCCCTGCCTTATATAACTTTTGCAAAGCTTGGTTCACAGCCCAGTCTGTGGCAAAATACTGACATCCCAAGATGGAGTCCAGCATCATGTGGCCTGGTCACATGTTCTTGTGGAGTCATAGCAGCCATCACTCACAGGCTGTCTGTAGCATTCTCAGGAAGGCTCAGCAGGTGGGCAATCAGCTTCGCCTAAGGCCTATTGTTTTTAACCTAATGGCTCATTTACCTGAATAAACCCTTCCCAACCAGCTATTTAGCCTGAATGCATCTTGTCTTGTGGACATGACCCAGGTGTAACTACATGTGAAGTACAGATACATAGTCAGTATTTATAACTTCAGATACAAAAATGATGCATGCATACAAATAGGCTAAGCCTATTCAGCCCATCATAACGTTTCCAGACACCTCACATGACTCATCTTGCACAAAACGAATCATAATTAGGCCATAATCCTATCACAATAATAGCACCGTGAAGAATAGGGGGGGGGTGCAGTGTCACACTTTCCTCCTGGTACTTAAGGCTAGTCCAAGGATGACTGCACAGAGCTGAGCGCTGGCCAGGCGTAATCGGCTGTAGCAATAGCTAGGTGAAAGGTGCTCCCTCAGCTCCAGTCAGCTGTTGCCTGGATCCAGCACTAAAGGAGCTGTGCTAGAGAAGCTCTGTGTGGCTTCTTCCTAAAGGCCTGACTGTGAGTCCCGTTCTCCTAATGCTGAGCAGTTACCTGGATGGTCCAATGACTTCAGGTGGAGTATTTTGTGTGACAGCTCACAAGCTGGGCCTCTGTGTTTAGGAATTATGCAATTTAATCCCAGGGTGCATGGGCCTTTAAATGCCAGTGAGGACAGCCAGGTCTATGCTCCCCGGAAGCGAGGCTTCTGATATTTTGGGTTAGGTGCCATGTATAATTCTGCCGTGACTTGTCTTCTTTACTTCCTTGAAATTCCTTCTGGTTCATGAAGCAAGTAACCCTTCCCAGCGAATCTCACTTTGAAAAGAAGTATGGTGGGTTGTGATGCAGGAATCCAGTGATCTTTGTACTCAAAACCTCTTGCAATTTTTTTCACTTTGGAAAAAAAAAAAAAAAAATCTCTTTTGAGCTTATTTGATTCACTGATGATCAGAGGCAGCCACAGCATTTTTGGGTGAAACATGGGGACTCGTGCACCAATGAAACTCACCTCCTCCCGTTGTGCTCATACCAGGATGGCTTTAGGATTTTTGTTGAGATTGGTGAGATGAAGCTTCGGGGCACCTAACTGGAACCGGAGGGTCACGACCAACTTTGGGGGCCCAACCCACAGTTTGTGAACCTCTGTGCTAGAGTGCCTAGCTCAGCACGCGATTGATATTTGTGGCCTTACTCCCATTCAACCACCTTTTCCCAGCCATGGCGCAGCAGGCTGTGAGTGCGATTTCATTGCACCAGCTCAGCCACTAGCTAGTATTTCACAGGGGTGCTTTTTGTGCTCTACAAGCACATCAACAAAGCCTCATGCCACCCCTGTTCAACAGGTAAACTGTTGGATGTTTCTGAGATGCTGCAGTTATGCAAAAACCGTTCATGTTTTCATAAGATTGGCATTTAAAGGCTGAGGCATTGGCTTCCTGCCCCAGTGAGCAGAAGCGGAGAATGAGTATGAATTATTTCATGCTGTACTTTGCTTCATGCTGGTTTCAAAGACTTTGTCAAGACAACAGTGATTCCATTTAAGTTGTGAAGGGAATTTTTACAAGCAGAAAGGGTAAGAATGAGGCTGGAGCACACAATAAAACTGAGGAAATCCTCTGCCTTGTGGTTTTCCATTGCATCTAGGCCATGTCCATACCAGCAAAACAAAAACCAAAAAACCCTAGCGTGCAGGGTTTGTTGGACTCATGGCCATGCTCACACAAAGGTTCTCCAGTCCTTCACGCTTGCAAATCATCTACTGAAACGGATGGAATCTTAGCTTGCTCAACTATTGGGATGTTAGACTGGGTTGTGGTAATTTTACCTTTCCCCTTCCCTGGTGGCTGCTGGACCACAGGCCCAGAGCCAGCAGCAAGAGCTCACCACATGCCCATTGATGATTCCTATGCAAATCCTAGAGTCCTGGGGTGGACAAGTTAGCCCAGAAACTGGAACTGCAAGAATGTTACACTCCTTATTTTAGGAGGCTGACATGGAGTTGATTTAGGGTGGATAATTGTCTCAGGTGGAATCTAATAAAAATGGGTAATACTTTTCACTTCTGCTGTGCCTTTCATCTGAGGAGCACAAATCACGTTGCAAGCATTAATTAAAAGCTTCACCAGAAGAAGCTAAGTATTACAGTATCTGCATTTTACTGATTGGGAAACTGAGGCAGGGAGATTACAGGTTGTGCCCAAGGCCACAGGTTGAGTCAGTGACGGAGCTGGATTCCCTGCCGCATCTGGTAGAAAATGCCAGTGGATTTCTTCAGGAAGGATGTGTGTCATTTCTGCTCGTGTTAAACTAGCTGCCGGTCCATTGCATTTGAAATAATGTTAATTTCTTAAAACAAAGCAGTTGTCATTAAATGTTGCTCTCTCAAGAAATGTATGTTAGATGTCCCTATATTAGGGAGGAAAAGGCCGGCTCAGTATTTTGAGCTATACCGTTGAGGAGACCTGGTTAGATGGGATTACAGAATACGTGAGCCTGATTCTCACTTACTTCATTCCTACACTCGGGGACAAAGAAAGTGCAGGACTGGCGGAAGGTGCCTTTAAATCACTCTTCTGGTCTGCGGCTGTCCTGCCTGGCTCCCTGTGTAAATTCAAGCAGCCTCAGAACTATTCTAACCTACTTTGCTTCCCATGACTCCCACTGTGTTCTGGGAAGCACAGAATTGCGATAGCACAATATAATCCAACCCTGTCCCTGACCATCCTGCTAAACCAAGGGGACAGATTAGGAGCAGGGCTTGTGTATAGACCTGACTTGTGCTCTACACTGGCTGGGGAGGTCCTCTGTACACAGGAGCTTACTTTCTTAGCTGGTGGAAGTTGACTTCAGTGGAGCTACATTGTACATCAGCTGAGGATCTGGCCCAGGGTATTCTCAGGGGGACTCACTTTAAGGCCCCCTTTGCATGTTAGAGCTGTGTAAAAGGGCCATAGCATAACTGACAACTGGCTCCAGTGTGTACCACTTCAGCCATTAAAACTTTCAGCCATGCCGAACCTGGCCTTCTCAGACAAGCCCTGTACTGTGTAATTCAAACTACCAGAACACAAAAACTAACCTAGTGCTCTCTAGCTGGCAGAGCTGGGCACATGCTGGTCTGGGCTCTACGCCATCAAAGCCCTTTGGAAGCCCAGCTTTTCTTGCATGTTGCCTGGGGTCTTTCATCACTGTTCTGTGCACCAACGTCAGCAGCATTGCCAGTAGACGTGATGGCCCCTTAGCCTTGGCAGTGGAAAGGTTCATGAGTGGAGATGAGCAACTTAGCCCAAAGCGGACACTGGCGGGCGGGAGCAGGCAGCTCCATCCCCCTTTTCCCACAGTGGTGGAGGTGCCTGCCTGTCAGGGTGGAGAATGGCTGACCCTGCTCAATCAGTAGGTTGTGTTGCTTGAGAGCAAGAAGCCTGAAAACTACATTTAACCGGGAGTCGAATTTCAAAGCCAACACTGATTAAAAGGTTGGACTAAGGCAAAGCAAACCGATACCTTAATTGCGATGAGCTTTCTCATCTTCCCTGGAAGCTGCACAAGGTGGTGCCTCTTCCCATGTCAGCTTGACTCCAGTTTGCTTTAATGAAGCGAGACAATGAAATAATTTCAATGTCTAAGTGAGGTAGGGGAGAGGGAAGCCCCACCTTTAAACTGTGTTCCTAGCCCAACAGGGAGCTTTGTGTGTGCAGGCTGTGCTCAGGCCTTCTGGGGCTGGGAATTGTTCACTTTCAAGAAGAAGCAAGCTTTACAGGATCTCCAGCCTCCCCCAGCACAGAGCCCCTGAGGCCTCACCACTTCTGGTGTCATCGCTATTGACCCAGCTGGTCAAAAGTGACTAGTGATTTTGGGTGTCCAGCCTGAGTCTCCTTAGAAGGGCCAAATTTCAGAGCGTGGATGCTCAGCACTTTCTGAAAATCAGGCCCACCCCTTTGATGGCTCAAATTGGACATACCTAGTCACGCTTGAATATCTTGGCTTCAATATCAGCCAATCTCACTGTTCATAATGATGGTGCCAGTTACTCTGATACAAACTGGCACCTTTATGTCAGGTGTCACCAGGCGGTGCTGTTACACATAATCTGCCACGTTCTTTTTTCTTAGAGCTGTTCTACGCTAACAGTTAGGTCAGCCGAGCTACCTCGCTCAGATGTGAAAATGTCACTCCCCTGAGAAATGTAGTTAAGCAGATGGGTGACAGTAGTACCAGAATGGGACAATAGGTGCAGCCTTCTAGTTTTCCCTGGGGTGCTCCACCCCCCGCTCTGCCCCAAGGCCTCACCCCCCATTCTGGCCCTTCCCCCGAGGCTCCACCTTTGCTTTGCCTCTTCCCGCCCCCCGCCCCCCCCCACTCAACCTCAGCTCAAATAGTTGTGAAGACACAGGATAGTGAGTATTTGTGATCAACCCATGATTTAACAAATAAAAAGTGAAAAGGCACTTGCATAACAAATATATTTCGGGCAATTGTTTTTGCCTGACAGACACTCCATGAGTGAAAAAGAGAACACATTCATTAAAAATATGGCGCATTGTGCATCTATTCACTCAGCAATAATGAGCCTTGAAAAAAATCATGGCTTTCTACTCATGCCTGACTTGGGCAGGGAAAGTCAAGCCCTGTCCTGATATTTTATCACAAACTTTCTTAAAAAGGCAGTGTTCAGTAACGAGCACAAACAGGTTTCCACACAGCATGCAGCCCAGCTTTGTCTCCCTGGTTGCGTTTGCCACGCCCCGGCTGGAATGCTCTGCAACTGACAGCGCTAGTGGCTGAAAAATGAACTTCAAGTAATCACAGCTACCATTCCAGAGGCTGGGCGTCTTGCCTAGCTAATCCACGTGGATTACACTCATCGCCACCTGAGTACTCAGGCTGTGTCCCCTAGCAAGGGCTGACTAGTGATAGACAGCAGGATTTGGCTCCATAATTTTAATTCAAAGCCTTCTTTGGGTGGCTGAAGTTTTTCTTTCAAAGCATTTTAGCACATTTTTTTAAAACTACAGCATTAAAAACCAATATTCTGTCCTGTAACTTCAAACCAGCAGAAAAGATAAGAATTCTTCCTTATGTGACTTGCGCCTGGTTGTTTCTGACCCTAGTACAGGTACAGTATGTTACTTTGTTAAGACCAAACATGAGGGGGAAATAGGGTGACCAGACAGCAAGTGTGAAAAATCAGGACAGGGGGTGGGGGTAACAGGAGCCTATATAAGAAAAAGACCCAAAAATCGGGACTGTCCCTATAAAATCGGGACATCTGGTCACCCTAGGGGGAAACGTAATCCAGACTGTCATTTTGTTCCTTGCTTGTTCATTTTATTGAGAGGGTTAGAGTTAGCATAGAGGAAGCACAGCAGCTGGTCTCTGTTAGGCCGTACTGGCCAGATTCCCTCTTGCATTACAGCTGTCTGTGCTGCACCACTCGCTCAACGCAGCCCTGAAGGGTCTCCTAATGTGTGTGGAGTCTCTGCTGACATTAAAGTCTATGTGAAGTCTAGGACCCGCCCTCACTGCAGTCCTGGTGGCTGTGTAGGGGGCATGGTTGAGCTTCCCTGTACTTCCATAATCCCTGACTGGCATAATTTACCCAGTGGAGCTTCAGACTAGCACACAGCTCTCAGCTTTTGAAGAAGATTGAAACAGGACAGGGAGGCCTCACTTCACTAATGCAGGAGGATGGGGAGTGCTGTTAGCCAAAGTCAGGGAGAGGAGGGGGGGTGGGCTCTCTGCTTTAGCTGAGGAGGGAAAGCAGCTCCCCCTTCAAACCATGCAGCTCTGCCAGAGTCAAGAAAGCACAAAGGGGGCTTAAAGCTCCTTTTGCATCCCTGCAGCCCACCTCTCAGGTTGTGTTGTATGCTCCTGGGCTGCCATTGAGGTACCCTGCTTGCATCCGTGTTCCCAAACCAACCGAAGCGTTCTAGAACTCAGCGCATCACAATGAGAGCGAGGCAGGGCTGCACCATGGACATTTATAGAGCTACACTGATTTACACCAGCTGACAATCTGCTTCTTACCCTTAAAATATTCCTGCAGTCCTGCCAGTATCTTGCCTTGGGGAGACTAACTAAGTGACACTGTTACTATTTTATCTGGTAAAGTATATATAATCAGCTGGCAGAAAAACGATCTCATCAGTCATTGATTGAGGCCACTCCTAGTTGTATATTTATTAAAATCCATGACATTTATCATCTCGGAACTTCAGCCAGTGACTGGTTCCAGAGTAGCAGCCATGTTAGTCTGTATTCGCAAAAAGAAAAGGAGTACTTGTGGCACCTTAGAGACTAACAAATTTATTTCAGCCAGTGACTGTTCTCCTGCACTGGGATTCCCAAGCCACGTATTGCTATTAAATATGTCGTCACTTTATGACGTCCTACTGTTGGAAATAAAAGGAGTCTTTGTTGGATGCCTCGCCCTCAATGTGTCAATGGGCAGTTTCTTCACAGAAGCTATGACACTGGGACTGAGACTCCTCCCTCTGAAGCCAGGGGTGGATTTGCCCTAAACTTCAGTGGGGTTGGGCACAAGGCACAGCCACTTTAGACAGTCCAGGATTTATTAGACCGTGAAGCTGCCCGGCACTGGCAGCAGTTGTGAATAGAAAATATGCTGCAGAAATAGGTCTTCCTGTAACATACCAAAATACCGCCTCCTAGAGAGCCTGCTTCTGCTAGCTTTGTTCACGCTGAGTAGTTCCCTTACTGTGCATTTATCCCAGGGAAGAATCTGGCCCTTTGTAACAAAGATTTTCCTTGGATCACACGTACCCATTGGCTTAAAACGTATATGATCCTGAAGCTATTCTGACAGCACAGTCCCCATCCCAGAGATGTCCTCATCCAGTGAATAGGACCCTGGACAGAATCAGGGGATCTAGGTTCTGTTCCCCAGGTCTGCCACTCAGCTGTTCTGTGACCTTGGGGGAGTCACTTGGCCTCACGTACTTCTATTTCCCCATCTGTCCTTAGTGTGCCAGGTCTAGCTAGGCTGTAAGAGTTCTTTGAGCTAAAACCTGGCTCTTTCAATGTGTTTGTACAGGGCCTAGCGCAGTGGAGCTCTGATGAAAGTCCGGGGCCTTGGTAATTTGATTCCCACTTCATCCAGATGCATATCACTGGGTCTCAGTAAATCATCCTTGAAACAGGTTGCACATAAAACAAGTATTACATTGCCAATATGAGCCATAGATTAGCATGAGAGCAGAGCCAGAAAAATCAGGTACAAGGTACTTTGCTTGAAATAACTGATTCACATGCTATACAAACACACTTCAGCAGTCTCAGAAGCTGTTCTGTGCGTGGGCTGAGTCATACAGATCCTGCCACTTGGACTTTGAGTTTTGTGCCAGATGGAGGAGCAGGGTTTCTTTTAAAATCATCATCATAAAATCAAACCTGCTTTTCATATCTGATTGGAAGCAAATTCAGAGCTAAGCCAGATGCAACAGCTGAAATCCCAAAGCCTCCCAACCTTGAAGTTCAGTTCTGGGGTTTGATCCTGTTTCAGGCTTTACAGCCGTCCCTGGCTGAAATCCTGATCCCATCAAAGTCAATGCAAAACGCCCACTGACCTCACTGGGGCCAGGACTTCAAGCCTAGCTAGAATGGGTCAAATTAAAGCAACTGTCACGGCTGTGCAAATAACGATGCCTACAAATCCGAGCCCCGATAAACTCTGACGGAGTTCAGATCTGAATCTTTATAGCTGAGGCCCATCTTTAATTGTAAAATGCCGGACACAAGAAGGGTTCCTATATTAATTTTTTAAACAGGACTAATGGAAGGGATGCCAGAGAAGAGAGAGGGGCTGAGGCTGCAATGAAAGTTTCAGTGGGTGGGATTATTTTACTGGAACGGATTTTCCCATGTGTTGAACGAATTCCACGTGGTTGCCTGCAGGGCCGTCCCGAGCTATTTTGGTGCCCTCCGCGGGGGGAGCTGTGTGGGGCCCCAGGCCTTCACAGGGAGGAGTGTGGGGGCGGGGGACTGGCCCCAGGCATCTGCGGGGGGGGGGGGGGGGACGGACTGTGTGGGGCTTTGCCCCAGGCCTCCACTGGGGTGGGGGGAGAGGGGGGCCCGCCCCAGGCCTCCATGGGAGATGGGGAGGAAGGGGTGCTAGCCACTTCCTGCGGGAAGTGGAGTGACCTGGCCCCAGCCTGCACCGCTCCCCTGGCTCCCAGGCTTGGGGGGGAACCACTCCCCAGCACTCGCCGGCAGCGGGGCTGGGAGCCAGGGAAGCGGAGCAAGCTGGGGCCAGGTCACTCCACTTACCGGTGAGTGCAGGGAGCCCGACCGCTCCTGGAGTCCTCAGAGGAGTGGGGAGGGCGGGGCAGAGGCAGAGCAGGGGCAAGGCCTGGGGAAGAGCCAGAGCAGGGGCTGGAGCAGCACGCAGCTGCACAGTGCACCAGGAGCTGCCCTATGCAGCTGCGTACTTTGCGTATGGCTAAGGATGGCCCTGGTTGCCTGCCAGGGAGAGGTTGAGGGAGGGGGAAGACACTGGTGGAACAAAGAACTCAGTTCAAGGAGACTTTATCGGCATTGCATGCCATTTACATGTTCCCCTAAAAATGCACCCCTCCGCTGTCTGTGAGCAGCAGGTACTATCTGCTCAGTATGGGGCTACCTGCTGTTTGGGGTTTGAGCAGCACCATCCAGTCCTGAACCACTTGCAGATTCATTGCTACATAGCATGCTGCCATATAGCTCTCTCCTTTCTCCCAGGGTTAGGCTCATTTATTTTCTCATCGCTCTTTGATGAAATATCTTTTATGATTCAAGATAATTTGAGGAAGTAGCTTTCTCATAATCCTTTGCCTATCACTATGAAGTTCTTCTTAATCACAGTTACTCTACTGCCTTTCTCTGGGTCTGGACTGTGCTTTGGTCTGCCCAGTTCCCACCTTTTATTTGTGGCCACTGATTTCATATTTGGTGAGCATCTGTCTTAGTTCTGCACGTTGTGTTGTGGTGAGGTGGTCTGCTGGGGCAGGGGATAATTCTGTGCAGGGATCTGAAGCCATCTAGCTTGTTGTTGCTTTTGGTTTGTGGCACGTTTGTTGCTGTTTTAATTGCTGCGCTAGCATCTTGAGACCGCAGCATCATGGTTTATCTTTCAGATTCTGCTGTGTGGGTGAGATGCTGAATTTTGAATAGATGGATGATCATTTTATTTTACAAAGTCCAGAAGCGAGCAAGGCATCTCCCATTACAAATAAACAGCATAGAGTCCCTGACCTGAAAAGGTTACAATCCAAATGAAACATGGACAACAACACGTAAGTTTGGGGGAGACGAGACAGTGGCCACAGTAACAAGATTGTGTGGTCTCTCCGCAAAGCCATGCACACAGCATTGATGGAGCTGGGAGGGTGGAGGCGGGAAGTCCTCAGCTGGTGTAAACTGGGGTGTGTGTGTGTGTGCATGAAAAATCAATAAAATAAATAGATGTCTTAGAAAAGAGGAGGAAACATTCTTGGCATTAACTCAACTGTGGTCATTTTGCAGAGGTGGCCACCACCTAATGGCTATTAGGCAGGTGAAAGCACTCGCTGTGGCTGCTCTCCAGCTGTGGAGAGCATCTGCTTCCTTTGGGTGAGATACCTGGTGGTGAGCTAGGAAGGAAAGTTGGCTTGGCTCCTGGAATTACATGATGGTCTGTGCACAGGAAACCAAAGGGACTGTCACCACCTGTCAAAACTGTCCTGTGCCAGTACATGGTAAAATCCTGAGACCATCTCCTGGAGTTCTGGTGGCTTTCTATGACTAACCCCTAGCCCAAGGGCAAGAACTGCACTGAACAGTTGTGCAAATGGTATTAATCATCAAGCATTCTCTGGTGTGGGTGTGTATTACTTCTCCTTGGCAACCCAACAGTGCATGTGTTCTCCACCCAGGGCTTGAGACTTGACCTTTGATGGGTTTTCATTCTGCCTAGTTTTACAATGGGATGTGTGTGTGTGAGAGAGAGAAAGGAGATCTGAGGCTGAGAGGAGCAGAGAGTCAGCAATGCAGTGTGAGATGCATGAGGAAAATGGCTGTAGAGAACTCACCCCAGGAAAAGTTCACCCAATGCCTGGAGCTCCATTCAGCAATGGAGCAACACTGATTTACACCAGTTGAGGATGTTTGATCCACTGAGTCTAACGATTGCTACAGGCAAACTCTTTTCCTTTTAAGGAAGAGTACCGCTTGCTGCTGAAGAGAAACCATTTTAGGTTATGGGTTCTCATGTAAGGGATGCTTTGGCACTGTTGCATATCTAAGGGTATGTCTTCTCTTGCAACATTAAAGCGTTACCGCGGCAGCTCTCCCAGCGCTGTAAAAAACCCACCTCCATGAAGGAAGTAGATCCCAGTGCTAGGAACTGCACTGTCTACACTGGCACGTTACAGCGCTGAAACTTGCAGTGCTCGGGGGGGGGGTGTTTTTTCACACCCCTGAGCGAGGAAGTTGCAGCGCTGTGAAGTGGCAGTGTAGACAAGGCCTAAGGCTCAAGCACCTGATGCATTAAAGTGAGCCTTGCAATTCAAAGATACACTAGTGCTTGTAATAAATGAACGGTGTCACATTGTCTGTGTGTCAATTCTGGATGGACATGCCATTGTTATGGATGGTGTACAGAGCTTCCAGGAAAGCAACATATTAATCAGTCTCAGATTTGCAATGATCTTTCTTCCCAGATTTCAGCAACAGCAGAGCCCAGCACAAGATACATTTTTCCCTGATTGACCTGGAAATATTTCATTACACCTGAAAGTGTCCTGCTGCTGACCTTTCCAATGTTGTTGATTTTTATTTATTATTGTTGGTATTATGGTAATGGCTATGGTAAAGACCCCAACCAAGATCAGACTCCTGTTGTACTAGGCACTATACATCCACAAAGAGACAGCCCATGCCCCTATAGCTAGCAACTCATTCATTTTTGTCTATGAAGATACTATACCCATCCTTAACACACCTCATTGTGCCTGTGTGACCCAGCTTACCTTGTTCAAAAGACTACACTGGAGCTGCCAGATTGGAATAACAGGGATGTTGCAGGGCAGGACTGAAATGCATTGGAAGAGCTGTGTGGGGAAAATTTGAATGCTGCCTGCCTATAGCAAGCCTAGCTCCAGCCATTGCCATGAATATCCATGAGCTCTCATATAACCTAGCCCAGTTTAAACGCCATTAGACAAAACTGTTTCATGTATCAGCTTTCAGCAGGCTAAGTCCATTTTGTACTGGACAGGTCCCTACACCCCCTACCCCCACCCCATCGCTGCCTCGGCAGAGAAGCAAAGGCAGAATTAGCCTGCAGACTGAATGACCCTTCCCCAGAGGAGGTGGGGCCCCTCCAGCTCACAGGGTATGTGGGACAGTGGGAGAAGCTTGCACTTGCCATATACACTTCATTGTCTAAGGGTGTCCATCTGGCATCTTCCATCAGCACTAAAAATAGCATTAAAATAATGCCAAAAAATGCACAAAGGAATGGTTTAACACAAGGGCTCCCTGTGAGTAGAGTGCCAACTGAGCAGCATCTTATTCAAGCGGAGGGACCACAGAAGAGTCAGAGAGAGATTTCCTGAAAGCCAATTCGAAGTGACTAGGACTAACAATGCTGACTAAGGCACTTCAGACCAGATTCTGCCACCCTTACTCACACTGAATGGCACCTTGCTCTGCAGCTAGTTCCATTGACTTCTGGTCTGTGCTATTCAGGTTCTTACACTGTGCCCATTACCATGGTATCAGAGGATCTTCCAATAGTATTCTAAACAACATGAATCTGTTACCTATGGTTCCTTCCTTTGTTGGTGGTGCATTAGGTGGTACTCATTATAAGGACATCGAAATCTGGCTGCTAGAAACTAGAGTAGATGCCATGGAAACAGGTTAGTAAGGCTCTATTTGTACTGCAGGGGTTCCTGGAGTCAGGGGTTTGGCATTTCTTCCTTCCTAGCCCGAGTGATAGGAAATGCAATCTGGGGCCCTTCTTTCAGTCACCTTCCCCTCTCTCCTAACCCCCTGTTGAGAACAACCATAAATGCCTGCCCGCTAATCACAGCACCCAGCTGTATTTCCTAGTGCTAGAGGCAGAGTGGGGATGGGCAAGCGCTGATGAAGTACCCTGATATTTGGACACCTAATTGTGATGCGTCAGGCTGCTCCTCAGGCAAGAGGACCGGCCTCTGAGTTTTCATCATTGGAATTGCTGCCTTAGGCCTTGGATACATGGACGCATTTATTTCTGTACAACTTAAGAGGCAAATTTAAACCAACAGTTATACTCGTATAGCCCCCACTCCCCATGTGGGTATTCTTATTCTGGTATAAGGGGGCCATTTTCCTGTTATCTTATATCATTTGGGGAGGGGTTTAACTTTAAGCTAAAGCACACAAAGCCATTCTAATACCTAAATATGAGTGTCCACACAGGGTGTTATACTGATATACAGGTCTCAATATAACTATATCAGCATTACCGGTAAAATGTTCCAGACAAGGCCTTCCGTTCTAATAGGGACAGATGAAGCTGTCCAGAATAAATAAACAACTCATTGAATGAGTGATTTGTGTCTGCTGAAGAGAGACCTGCTTTATCTTTTCGTGGAGAGGGATCTGTGGAAGGTGGTGGGGTTTTGAGCCCCCACTACTGAAACCTTCCTTCTTGTGTTTACTAGTTAGAGCATTTAAGTGGATTCAGCAAAGAACAACGAGGGAGAACTTGAGTTTAAAGCATAGGAGAAGCAGAGGAATTTATGAGTCACGAGAGATAAGAGGTCAGCATCCTTCTCTTATCAGCTTGCATAGTGCTAAGATATGTAAAAAGGTGAGGTCCACAATGTGATGTGCCTTTAAAATTCCAGGGGCATGTGATCAGTGGGGAACTGAGCCACACCCCACTGAAATCAGTGAAAAGACTCCCATTAACTTCAGTGGGCTTTGGATCAGGGAGTCACATCTTGAACTGCTAAGTAAATGTTTAGCCTTCTCTTACCCATTCAGTGACACTTTTTTGCCAGTATCTGACCAAGCCAACGCCCATTGAGAACTTCCAGTTACGTTCCAAGTCAGTTCAGAAAGTTAGCATAGTTAAATAAACTGCAGGTGATAAAACAGCTGTGCGGCCACATGAAAAGCATTTGTGTGTTGCCACATATTCTGCATTACTGATATAACTGTAGAGAAATCGCCTCCAGAAAGGGTAAGTTGGACTGTACAGAGCAACTTATCTTGACTCTCTGAAGTTCTTTTGAGATGCAATTAAGTGATACAGTAATGTGAGATATACACATGTACCCCAGTGCATGTTCCCCTATTATTACCTGTAGGGAAGACCTGTAACCCTCTCAATAAAATGAATCTCTTCAGTGATACATAAACTGCTCAAGGATCAAAAGGATTCGGCATTTCCTGAGCACTGTAACACTTCAATCACATGGACCCAGCCTTCTTAGCTGGCTCAGTACCTCTTCCACCCAGCCTTCATACCCACCCCACCCACAGCACACAGCTTCCTTAATTCCTGCTGGAACAGAAGGTTTAGGTATAGATTATTAGCTTCCCATAGGTATTTCCCAATGTGGCCAGTCCCTTCCATTTTATGACTGATCATTTTTACAATAAGGATTACCGAATGAGAAAGCTACTTAGTCATTCTAGCCACATACCACAGGTGCTTAACTCATTCCGCTCTTCTTGGAGGTTCTTTGTTCCACCATCCAGTAATGATAACTGAGCAGCTAAGCAGAGGACCATTTATTAATGCTTTCTGATCCTCAGGGAACTACAATGGGTCAAGCACCCCAAGTAAACAAGTAGTTGGGAGTTTCAAGGCTTTATTCTCGTAAGGACTTTGATACGGTATCACATTTCCCTCCAAATTAACCTCTCTGGTTACTGTCTTTCCAACATAAACCTGATTCCTTCCCTGGATAATCCTATCAGAGTCACTCAGGTACATACTGCTTAGTTTTATATTAGATTTCCACCAGTGACAGAAATTATTATTATTGATATTACCATAGCATCTAGGGTCCTTAGTCCTGGACCAGGGCTCAGTTGTGCTAGGCGCTGTACAAATACAGAACAAAAAGACAGCCCTGCCCCAAAGAGCTTATAGACTAAGTACATTATACCTCTTTTTAAAAAAATCCATTGCTTTTGGGTTATTAATCTGCACTTTTGTGACATGAAGGGAAAATGTTGGAGTATTCACAGATTAAAGAGCAAGGGGATGTCCTTCTACATTTTTGTCTTATGCTTTCAAGAAGATCAGTTAGAAGAAAAGGTTCATTGTATGCACATTTCATGTGTTTACTGATTTGAGGCCCAATCCTGCATTTCTGACATCCAAACTCCCACTGAAGTCAATGGAGTGCACAATAATAAATAAATGACATCAGCAGATCTGAAAGCAAAGGATTGGGTTCTTGATTTGTATTACTTCAGTGCCGCAAGATCACCTTTTCCCCTCTTTCTCGCAAACAATTAGTCACCACTGAGGAATAATTTTTTTCATGCGGTCTGATCAGTAGAACTGTATGGTTTTAGGCCATATGCACATTTCCTGACTAGATATAGGGTGAGGCAGGTTTAAATAAGTAGTGTTTGAAAGAGGTCAAGGTTAAAACTAAAAACTTTTTTCTGTAGGAGAAAACTGTTAACACATCAGCCCCAATGACACCGCCAGAGATGGGAGGTTTTTACTATGGAGTGAGAGAATTAGTGAGAAAATCACCCACACATAAAACTGCAGCTCAGGTAAGTGTGACCTTCGAAACCAGAAAAGGGTAATGTTGAGACTCAGTACTTTAGTGCATGCAGCTGATGTTTTCATCACCCACTCACAGCCTTAAATGATGGACATTGAAAAATGACTTTAGCTTAGATCCTCATGAATATAAGGGACCAGATGCTGCTGCCAGTCACAGCAGTGTAAACCTGGAGTAATTGCACTGGCTTCAGTGGGATTATTCCTGATTTACACCAGGGTATCTGAGCAGAACCTGACCTAAGGTTATTTTTCTAACATGCCCATTTCCTGTATGTTTATTGCCTTCCTGCTTTATCACTGATTAAAGGACACAATCTTTTTCCATTCACAAAAAATGCCTTGCAGGCTTTATACACCTCAGAATAGATTTCCTAGACATCCTAACTAGAAGGTGATATTTCCTGGGACATTTCTCACTGTCTCAGAGAATACTTTCTCAAGTGTCTGACTGGTGGGTCTTGCCCACATGCTCAGGGTCTAACTAATCGCCATATTTGGGGTCAGGAAGGAATTTTCCCTCATCAGATTGGCAGAGACCCTGGAGGGTTTTTGCCTTCCTTTGCAGCCTGGGGCACGGGTCCCTTCCAGGTTTAAACTAGTGTAAATGGTGGATTCTCTGTAACTTGAAGTCTTTAAATCATGATTTGAGGACTTCAGTAATTTAGCGAGAGGTTCGGGGTCTATTACAGGAGAGGCGGGGTGAGGTTTTGCGGCCTGCGATGTGCAGGAGGTCAGACTAGATCAGTGGGTCTCAAACGTATTCGATTGGGCCTCCTGTCCGTAGTCATTTACTCCTCCCCCAAACCCCAAGTACATGTACCGCCACCGAGCTCTGAAGGCAGAGTGGAGAGCAGCGGCTGCTGGCGGGGCTCCCAGCTCTGAAGGCAGCACGACACCAGCAGCAGCGCAGAAGTAAGGTTGGGTGGTGATGTGAAAACGGATATCTGTCGGTATTGCTTTTCACAGCAGACTTAGCGCACCATGGCCACCCTTACTTCTGTGCTGCTGCTGCCAGCCCGGGGCTGACAACTGGAGCCCAGCCACCTCCTGGGGAGGGATTGGGGGGTGGGGGGAGGAGAGCCTGAGTGGTGGGGCTCTCTGGCTGTCAGCCCCAGGGCGGTGGGGTTCTCACTGTCTCCTTTATCCAGCCACCTGGGGCTGACAGACAGAGCAGTTCTCAACCAAAAAGAAAAAGAAAAAAAAGCACACAGCTCACGCCTCCGTTGACACATTCCCATGCCTCCCTTGAGAGGCCCATCCCTCAGTTTGAGAAGCACGGGACAAGATGATCATGATGGTCTCTGCTGACCTTAAAGTCTATGAGACTTTCCTAGAGTGAGAAATTGTTATTTTGTTGGGACTGGGTGGTTATGCTCCATATTGTTTCCCAGGCAGTCTCAGGTCCCAAAGTGGCCAGGAAAGGACTTGAGCCACAAAGTTCAGATCTGGGCCAGAACTTTTTGAAAGCTTAGAGGTGTTTGGTACTAGGGTTTTGGTATGGGGTAAGCCAGCCTGCCAGCCACCAAATTTGAATCCAGATGGGAAGTTCCCCAATATTTGTTTTGAGAATGGGAAATAGGGAGGTATCTGTTCTGGGGTTTGGAGACGGGTCTGTCTCTAAATGCAGCATGATGGTGCTACATAAGAATTACACAAGCAGAAAGTCGGTCTTGATTTTTTTACATACATCATTTCATACAAGATTCAGCCATGCCTTTTTGGATCTCGAACCATTCACATTAAATCATCAAGCTGCTGTGGCCTTCTAACAGTTACTTCCCCTTTCTTACAAAAAAAAGTGACATCTGCCTTTTATGACTTGTTCCCACTGTCCCTTCCTCACCTTAGATGATTCAGCCCTTAGATGATTCAGCCCATATATAGTAAAGTCCTGCTGAGACATATCCCATGGACTGTGAGAAAGTGAATAACCACAGCACTGACGATAACTACATTTTTCAGCCCTTAAGTTACGAAAGATTACATCAGAACAATTAGGATCACCCAGCAGAACTTAAGCCAGTGACATGCTTAGAGATGCTTTTGGTATTATTTATCAAGGTGGGGCCAGGTGTTCAGAAAGAATCCAAATAACTGACAGAGGAAAAAGAAGGGGCTAACCTGTTCGAGTTGCGCTATCAGTAAATATTAACATAGTAATGCAAAGCAGCCAAACCTGCATTACCCACCTACAGTCTGAAACAAAAGACAATGGATAAGAGCAATCATATGGCACCTGGGCCTTGTAAATGCCAGATGCCAGAGCTACTGCTCAAACGTATTAAGTTCACCTGTGGGGGGAAAGTTCACCTGTGGGGGAGGGGATTCAAATTTGGGAGGGATGGGGGAAACAAACAGAAAAATGTTAGATTTACCTCTCGTCCTACCTCAATCAGTTCCACTCCTGAGCTTCTCCATCATCTTAGAATCTGGTTTGAAATGTATACTTTCTGCCACGGGCTGGATAGCTGCTGCAGTTGATCCATTGGATGCAACTGCTGTTCTGCATAGCAGCAAATATGTTTATTACCACAGCATGACTTGAAAACTAACAGCTTCACTCCATCATTCCCTTTGTGTTGCCAGTTAGTTTGATTGGCATTTATAGCTGTCCCTTCTACTAATGGAGACTTCAGTTGCTTTATTTTTTAGCTAAAATGACTGGTTTGGGGATTATAACTATTATGCTTAAAATGTTACTTAAAGCAGCTTGGAAACTGTAGCCAGCTACTGGGCATGAAGATTGTACATTAAAGTAAGGGGAAAGCATCAAACTTTGGAGAAGAGAGGGGATAGAGGAATTTGAAATCTTGTCTTTAAACACAGCATACCACCATATCCTGTACATAAGAGAGAACTACACTGGTAGCAGCATAATGAAAATTAAATATGGTACCAGCCCCATGGCCTGTCATCTTGCAACATCTGCAGACAAAGGAAACAGAGAAAGAATATACCTCTGCACTTCCTGGTTCTGGCCACAACTGGAAGTGTACATTTTGAGAAATTTTTCTTTTGCTATCTCTAGCCAGAAGCAGAAAATCCTGGAAATCGCACAGGATCACCAGATCCTGTGAGATGTCCACCCCAGTTCTGCAGAATCCAAGAAGGTGGAATCATTTTTCAAGGGGTTGGATAAGTGCCCAGTCTTTGAGGCACTTATTTGAGCTCATCTTGAAGTTCACCCATGGCTAATAAAAACTGATAGCTAACTTTATAACTTTCACAGAATCATAGAAGATTAGGGTTGGAAAAGACTTCAGGAGGTCATCTAGTCCAATCCCCTGCTCAAAGCAGGACCAACACCAACTAAATCATCCTAGCCAGGGCTTTGTCAAGCCAAGCCTTAAAAACCTCTAAGTATGGAGATTCCACCACCTCTCTAGGTAACCCATTCCAGTGCTTCACCACCCTCCCAGTGAAACAGTTTTTCCTAATATTCAACCTAGACCTCCCCCACTGCAACTTGAGACCACTGCTTCTTGTTCTGTCATCTGCTGCTGCCACCACTGAGAACAGCCAAGCTCCATCCTCTTTGGAACCCCCCTTCAGGTAGTTGAAGGCTGCTATCAAATCCCCCCTCACTCTTCTCTTCTGCAGGCCAAAAAAGCCCAGTTCCCTCAGCCTCTCCTCGTAAGTCATGTGCCCCAGCCCCCTGATCATTTTTGTTGCCCTCCGCTGGACTCTTTCCAATTTTTCCACATCCTTTCTGTAATAGGGGGCCCAAAACTGGACACAATATTCCAGGTGTGGCCTCACCAGTGTCGAATAGAGGGGAAAAATCACTTCCCTCGATCTGCTGGCAATGCTCCTACTAATGCAGCCCAATATGCCGTTAGCCGTCTTGGCAACAAGGGCAAACTGTTGACTCATATCCAGCTTCTCATCCACTGTAATCCCCAGGTCCTTTTCTGCAGAACTGCTACTTAGGGTATATCTACACTACGGAATAAGGTCGAATTTATAGAAGTCGGTTTTTTAGAAATCGGTTTTATATATTCGAGTGTGTGTGTCCCTACACAAAATGCTCTAAGTGCATTAACTCGGCGGAGTGCTTCCACCGTACCGAGGCTAGAGTCGACTTCCGGAGTGTTGCACTGTGGATAGCTATCCCACAGTTCCCGCAGTCTCCGCTGCCCATTGGAATTCTGGGTTGAGATCCCAATGCCTGATGGGGCTAAAACATTGTCGCGGGTGGTTCTGTGTACATATCGTCAGTCCCCCCTTCCCTCCCTCCCTCCGTGAAAGCAAGGGCAGACAATTGTTTCGCGCCTTTTTTCCTGAGTTACCTATGCAGACGCCATACCACGGCAAGCATGGAGCCCGCTCAGGTAACCGTCACCATATGTCTCCTGGGTGCTGACAGACGCGGTACGGCATTGCTACACAGTAGCAGCAACCCCTTGCCTTCTGGCAGCGACGGTGCAATATGACTGGTAGTCGTCATCGTCATGTCCGAGGTGCTCCTGGCCACGTCGGCTGGGAGCGCCTGGGCAGACATGGGCGCAGGGACTAAATTTGGAGTGACTTGACCAGGTCATTCTCTTTAGTCCTGCAGTCAGTCCTATTGAACTGTCTTATGGTGAGCAGGCAGGCAATGTGGATTGCTAGCAGTCCTATTGCATCATCTTCTGCCGGGCAGCCATGAGATGTGGATGGCATGCAGTCCTTCTGCACCGTCTGCTGCCAGCCAAAGATGTAAAAGATACATGGAGTGGATCAAAACAAGAAATAGACCAGATTTGTTTTGTACTCATTTGCCTCCTCCCCCGTCTAGGGGACTCATTCCTCTAGGTCACACTGCAGTCACTCACAGGGAAGGTGCAGCGAGGTAAATCTAGCCATGTATCAATCAGAGGCCAGGCTAACCTCCTTGTTCCAATAAGAACAATAACTTAGGTGCACCATTTCTTATTGGAACCCTCTGTGAAATCCTGCCTGAAATACTCCTTGATGTAAAGCCACCCCCTTTGTTGATTTTAGCTCCCTGAAGCCAACCCTGTAAGCCGTGTCGTCAGTCGCCCCTCCCTCCGTCAGAGCAAAGGCAGACAATCGTTCCGCGCCTTTTTTCTGTGCGGACGCCATACCAAGGCAAGCATGGAGGCCGCTCAGCTCACTTTGGCAATTAGGAGCACATTAAACACCACACGCATTATCCAGCAGTATATGCAGCACCAGAACATGGCAGAGCGATACCAGGCGAGGAGGCGACGTCAGCGCGGTCACGTGAGTGATCAGGACATGGACACAGATTTCTCTGAAAGCATGGGCCCTGCCAATGCATGCATCATGGTGCTAATGGGGCAGGTTCATGCTGTGGAACGCCGTTTCTGGGCTCGGGAAACAAGCACAGACTGGTGGGACCGCATAGTGTTGCAGGTCTGGGACGATTCCCAGTGGCTGCGAAACTTTCGCATGCGTAAGGGCACTTTCATGGAACTTTGACTTGCTTTCCCCTGCCCTGAAGCGCATGAATACCAAGATGAGAGCAGCCCTCACAGTTGAGAAGGGAGTGGCGATACCCCTGTGGAAGCTTGCAACGCCAGACAGCTACCGGTCAGTTGGGAATCAATTTGGAGTGGGCAAATCTACTGTTGGGGCTGCTGTGATGCAAGTAGCCCACGCAATCAAAGATCTGCTGATATCAAGGGTAGTGACCCTGGGAAATGTGCAGGTCATAGTGGATGCCTTTGCTGCAATGGGATTCCCTAACTGTGGTGGGGCCATAGACGGAACCCATATCCCTATCTTGGCACCGGAGCACCAAGCCGGCGAGTACATAAACCGCAAGGGGTACTTTTCAATAGTGCTGCAAGCTCTGGTGGATCACAAGGGACGTTTCACCAACATCAAAGTGGGATGGCCGGGAAAGGTACATGACGCTTGCATCTTCAGGAACTCTGGTCTGTTTCAAAAGCTGCAGGAAGGGACTTTATTCCCAGACCAGAAAATAACTGTTGGGGATGTTGAAATGCCTATATGTATCCTTGGGGACCCAGCCTACCCCTTAATGCCCTGGCTCATGAAGCCGTACACAGGCAGCCTGGACAGTAGTCAGGAGCTGTTCAACTACAGGCTGAGCAAGTGCAGAATGGTGGTAGAATGTGCATTTGGACGTTTAAAGGTGCGCTGGCGCAGTTTACTGACTCGCTTAGACCTCAGCGAAACCAATATTCCCACTGTTATTACTGCTTGCTGTGTGCTCCACAATATCTGTGAGAGTAAGGGGGAGACGTTTAGGGCGGGGTGGGAGGTTGAGGCAAATCACCTGGCTGCTGGTTACGCGCAGCCAGACACCAGGGCGGTTAGAAGAGCACAGGAGGGCGCGGTACGCATCAGAGAAGCTTTGAAAACCAGTTTCATGACTGGCCAGGCTACGGTGTGAAAGTTCTCTTTGTTTCTCCTTGATGAAACCCCCCGCCCCTTGGTTCACTCTACTTCCCTGTAAGCTAACCACCCTCCCCTCCTCCCTTCGATCACCGCTTGCAGAGGCAATAAAGTCATTGTTGCTTCACATTCATGCATTCTTTATTCATTCATCACACAAATAGGGGGATGACTACCAAGGTAGCCCAGGAGGGGTGGTGGAGGAGGGAAGGAAAATGCCACACAGCACTTTAAAAGTTTACAACTTTAAAATTTATTGAATGCCAGCCTTCTTTTTTTGGGGCAATCCTCTGTGGCGGAGTGGCTGGTTGGCCGGTGGCCCCCCCACCGCGTTCTTGGGCGTCTGGGTGTGGAGGCTATGGACCTTGGGGAGGAGGGCGGTTGGTTACACAGGGGCTGTAGTGGCAGTCTGTGCTCCAC
The DNA here is from genome assembly GCF_015237465.2 of Chelonia mydas. Classification (NCBI taxonomy): domain Eukaryota; kingdom Metazoa; phylum Chordata; order Testudines; family Cheloniidae; genus Chelonia; species Chelonia mydas. The sequence continues at coordinate 29,623,279 of NC_051246.2, read as the reverse complement.
CTGCCTTTGCTGCAGCTCAGCCATACACTGGAGCATACTGGTTTGGTCCTCCAGCAGCCTCAGCATTGAATCCTGCCTCCTCTCATCACGCTGCCGCCACATTGGAGCTTCAGCCCTGTCTTCAGCCCGCCACTTACTCTCTTCAGCCCGCCACCTCTCCTCCCGGTCATTTTGTGCTTTCCTGCACTCTGACATTATTTGCCTCCACGCATTCGTCTGTGCTCTGTCAGTGTGGGAGGACAGCATGAGCTTGGAGAACATTTCATCTCGAGTGCGTTTTTTTTTCTTTCTAATCTTCACTAGCCTCTGGGAAGGAGAAGATCCTGTGATCATTGAAACACATGCAGCTGGTGGAGAAAAAAAAAGGGACAGCGGTATTTAAAAAGACACATTTTATAAAACACTGGCTACAGTCTTTCAGGGTAAACCTTGCTGTTAACATTACATACATAGCACATGTGCTTTCGTTACAAGGTCGCATTTTGCCTCCCCCACCCCCGCATGGCTACCCCCTCAACCCTCGCCCCTCCCTGTGGCTAACGGCGGGGAACATTTCTGTTTAGCCACAGGCAAACAGCCCAGCACGAATGGGCTCCTCTGAGTGTCCCCTGAAGAAAAGCACCCTATTTCAACCAGGTGACCATGAATGATATCTCACTCTCCTGAGGATAACACAGAGAGATAAAGAACGGATGTTGTTTGAACGCAAGCAAACATACACTGCAATGCTTTGTTGTACAATGATTCCCGAGTACGTGTTACTGGCCTGGAGTGGTAAAGTGTCCTACCATGAAGGACACAATAAGGCTGCCCTCCCCAGAAACCTTTTGCAAAGGCTTTGGGAGTATATCCAGGAGAGCCGCGAATGCCAGGGCAAAGTAATCCTTTCACATGCTTGCTTTTAAACCATGTATAGTATTTTAAAAAGGTACACTCACCGGAGGTCCCTTCTCCGCCTGCTGGGTCCAGGAGGCAGCCTTGGGTGGGTTTGGGGGGTACTGGCTCCAGGTCCAGGGTGAGAAACAGTTCCTGGCTGTCAGGAAAACCGGTTTCTCCGCTTGCTTGCTGTGAGCTATCTACAACCTCCTCCTCCTCATCATCATCTTCTTCGTCCCCAAAACCTGCTTCCGTATTGCCTCCATCTCCATTGAAGGAGTCAAACAACATGGCTGGGGTAGTGGTGGCTGAACCCCCTAAAATGGCATGCAGCTCATCATAGAAGCGGCATGTTTGGGGCTCTGACCAGGAGCGGCCGTTCGCCTCTCTGGTTTTCTGGTAGGCTTGCCTCAGCTCCTTCAGTTTCATGCGGCACTGCTTCGGGTCCCCCTTATGGCCTCTGTCCTTCATGCCCTGGGAGATTTTGACAAAGGTTTTGGCATTTCGAAAACTGGAACGGAGTTCTGATAGCACGGATTCCTCTCCCCATACAGCGATCAGATCCCGTACCTCCCGTTCGGTCCATGCTGGAGCTCTTTTGCGATTCTGGGACTCCATCATGGTCACCTCTGCTGATGAGCTCTGCATGGTCACCTGCAGCTTGCCACGCTGGCCAAACAGGAAATGAGATTCAAAAGTTCGCGGTTCTTTTCCTGTCTACCTGGCCAGTGCATCTGAGTTGAGAGTGCTGTCCAGAGCGGTCAAAATGGAGCACTCTGGGATAGCTCCCGGAGGCCAATACCGTCGAATTGTGTCCACAGTACCCCAAATTCGAGCCGGCAAGGCCGATTTAAGCGCTAATCCACTTGTCAGGGGTGGAGTAAGGAAATCGATTTTAAGAGCCCTTTAAGTCGAAATAAAGGGCTTCATCGTGTGGACGGGTGCAGGTTTACATCGAATTAATGCTGCTAAATTCGACCTAAAGTCCTAGTGTAGACCAGGGCTTAGTCAGTCAGTCCTCACCCCGTAGCAGTGCATGGGATTCTTCTGTCCTAAGTGCAGGACTCTTCACTTGTCCTTGTGGGACCTCATCAAATTTCTTTTGGCCCAATCCTCCAATTTGTCTAGGTCACTCTGGACCCTATCCCTACCCTCCAGTGTGTCTACCTCTCCTCCCAGCTTAGTGTCACCCACAAACTTGCTGAGGGTGCAATCCATCCCACCATCCAGATCATTAATGAAGATGTTGAACAAAACCAGCCCCGGGACCGACCCCGGGGCACTCCGCTTGATACCGGCTGCCAACTAGACATCGAGCCATGAATCGCTACATGTTGAGCCCAACAGTCTAGCCAGCTGTTTATAGTCCATTCATCCAATCCATACTTCTTTAATTTGCTGGCAAGAATACTGTGGGCAGACTGTTTGGGGTCTTTAATTCAGCATGTGCGGTCGACTTATTACTATATTGCCCAGGTTTTACAGTAATTTCCAGCAAATGCTGTAGCTGTAACCCTGAACAGCAGACCACTGTCATAAACAGTTATCAGTCTGGAGAAAAACAATTGGCATGATTTTTAACCAACGTGAACTAATTATGCATTCAAGGGCAGAGCCAGCACTGAAGTCAAAGATGTTTATTACTGTTCCTGTAAAATAAATGTACCCAAATATTTATACTGAATAAACATGGCCTTGGAGACTAAACATATTGGGATGTCACTTTAAAATGGTGAGCTACAGTTAAATCATTTCCTGATCTCATTAAATAAGAGTACGTTTTCAATGTATTCTGTGGGGTTGCAAAAAAACCAATACCTTGTTCATCTCAGGAAAGCATTAGTAAGGCTATGGGGTTTGTATGGCATGTTCCAAGCAGAAGGAAAGTCAAGTTTTTTGTTTTTATTAGGATAAGTAGGGAGTCAGTGGCTCATCCTATGGGGAAGCATTATAATTCAGCTCTGTCATCTCTGAAGGCTGTGGTTGTGGTCAGGTTGAAAAACTGAATCGAGAGCTGTAGTCAGATGTCAAAATTATTAAGCAACATAATGAAGAAGATCTAGCTATAAGCCTAAGAAAGGAATAGCTTACTGGAAATGGCTCATTTCTTCCCAGCCCTACCTCACCGTTGAATTACAGCGTAGCAGTTTACAGTATATAATAGTGACACCTCTGGTTAGCGTCGATGAGACATTTAAAAAACTGTTTAGGAACAAAGAATCTACATCAGGTAAATATTAATAAATTAAGCAATAAGATCTACTTTATATTGCTGATTAATGCATTGATGTGTATGGAGTGAGAACTTCTCATAGACTGGGCAAATAAACTGCTGTCATTTCCCTTGTTTTCATGATGCCAAAAATCAGATTTTTGCAGTGTATAAATCCAAAAAGATTCAGTCTACAGGTATTTAAATCACTGTATTCATTAAATAAATATTAAGTATCTCCTACCTCACCCGCTAGCAGTCTTTCAGATCAGTTGTGAACGGGAAGATCTATAAGAAAAATATAATTGAACTCTATTTAGATATATTCTGGAATGGGTTTTTCCTTAATTAATTTGAAATTAAAAAAAAAAAGACATTTACTAACAAACATTCACAACTCTCACAGAAATCATCATGTCTATATTACATCTACTTATATTATTTTGAACACAAAAGCCCTAGGAGGTCAGCCATCATGCTCTGATCTGCATTTCTATCTCTTTGTGTGTATATACAGAGAGACAAGGTGGGTAAGAATCTTTTATAGGACCAGCTTCTGTTGAGGAAAAGAGACAGCCTTTCTAGCTACACAGAGCTCTTCTTCAGGCCTGGGAAAGGCACTCAGTGTCACAGCGACATACAAGGTGGAACAGATTGTTTAGCGTAAGTCGTTAAAACATATTGTAAGAGACCATTCAAGGTGAAGAGGCCAGTTAATAGCTCACATGCAGTTGTGATGTAGCTGGTTGGTTCCAGGATTTTAGAGAGACAAGATGGGTGAGGCAACATCTTTCATTGGACCAACTTCTGTTTGTGAGAGAGAAAAGCTTTTGACCTTGCACAGAGCTCTTCAGAAGAAGTTGGTCCAATAATAGATATTACTTCACCCGCCTTGTCTTGCTACTTAATAGCTTGGCAGTCATAGGACAAAAAGGGCAGTTAGGAGTTTACAGATGGTTGTAATAAGCCATAAATCCAGTGTCTGTATTAAGACCATGACTTTTGGTGTCTAGCAAAGTTATGCATTTAAGCTCCCAGGCCTGACCCATCTGAGGGGTCAGATATGGAGTGATCATTTGGGAAAAATGGTCATCCATGGGTGATATGGTGTCTTTGTCTTTTATCATTTTTCTGTGAGAGTTCACTCAAGAGTGTACTGAGTGGCTTGTTATTGGGGCATCTAGTGCACTGGATGAGGTGTGTACACACACTAATTTATTTATGCTACACTGGCCGTGTGAACCAAGAAATAAATACCTTTGTTTCTCCAAGAATGGAATAAACTGAAAACCAGGGAATAAACTGCATTCACTTTTCACCTTAAACTTTCTCGCTCGCACTGTGCCCACTAACATAACTCAGATGAGACTTCCGTAATTCCAATCCCGTGAGCAGTTTCCTCCTGCCCCCACCTCCACAACTGCCCTTTAAAAAAAAAAAAAATGGGGATGAGGGATAAGCTGGGCCCGATTCTCCATTTACTTACACCAATGACAATCAGGAGTAACTCCAGTGCAATGAATGGTGTTTCACCAGGTACAAAACTAATGTGAGAGGAAATTCAGGTCCTTTGTCTTAAATAGGCAGAAGATGAGCTGAAAGCAAGGATTAAAAATTACCCTGGTAGAAACTACAGGGCCCTGAGGAATGTGAGTAATTTCTAGAGCAGTCAGTGGGGGTTATTTGTATCCCCTGGGATAGGAAGGAGAGACAGGGCCATTGAAGGCATTTAGGTGCCTAATTCCCATTAAAATCAGTGGCTAAATACTGAGTTTGATGTTCTTGGCCGAAGTATTTTTAGTGAGGTGTGGACCAGAAATCCCTACAAATCAATGCAATGCTGTATCCCATTGGAGAGTTGGGTATCATAGCTGAATGGGTATGTAGCCTGTGGGAAGATCCTGAGCTGTTGCAAATTGTTATAGCTCCATAGACAAGGTATACCAGCTGAGGATCTGCCTCTTAGGGCTAAAAACTATCAGGTTACAAAATAGCAGCCTTGAACTCACATTACAGTCAGCAGAAAAATCTATTTTTTGTGCTATTTCCCCACCCCCCTCACAACACCACCTGCATAGCTGGTTTGCTTTACTTACTATGACTCCTGGTAACTAAGGGTAGGTCTACACTACCCGCCAGATCGGCGGGCAGCGATCGATCCAGCGGGGATTGATTTATCGCGTCTAGTCTAGACACGATAAATCGACCCCCGAGCGCTCTCCCGTCGACTCCTTTACTCCAGCTCCACGAGAGGCGCAGGCGGAGTTGACGGGGAAGCGGCAGCAGTCAACTCACTGTGGTGAAGACACCACGGTAAGTCGATTTAAGTATGTCAACTTCAGCTATGTTATTCACGTAGCTGAAGTTGCGTAACTTAGATAGATCCCCCGCCAGTGTAGACCAGGGCTAAGGCAATCAGGTTGTGCAGGCAGAAGGAAGCAAAAAGGAGTATCAACATAAGTGTTTAAAACTCTAAAACTATTACAAAAATACCTTTCTTCTAATATCCATTAAATAAAATATGTGATAGAGTGGAGAGTAAAAGATTTTATGGGCAGTTGTATGGGATGACCTACATAACACACTTTTGCTTTCATCGTTCATGAATAATGCACACCAAATTCACAACAGTAAAAGCAAACTACACTCCCATGCATTTCAATGGGATTTTCCCCATTGACTTCAATAGAAGATGGTTTGGGTCCCAGTATATAACCAACTTTTTAAAATCGTGCTGTTCTGCAGAACAAAAATTGCTTTAGAAGATTGTTTCAGGGAATTCTTAAAATGTATGAGGGTCAAAGGCAATGGTGACTTGCTATTTAATTTATGAGATAACAGAGAAGTTTTTTTTTTTTTTTTAAAGTGTGTGTTAAACTAGGGGAAGCACACATGGAAACAAAATTATATATTATTGAACGAATGTCTGTATGTTTCACAATGCCTTCTGCTGAAAAGTAAACTTTTGCCAACAGTTACAATGCTTCTTACCTGTTACCACAGTTATTTCCTAATCTAAGTATAGGGACAAACTGCTATAGTTCAGATCGCATTTGCCAAGAGTTCTCAGACACTGTATCTAAAATACAGCAGTTTTCCACTATACTTGGAATACAGAATAATGCTCAATGTGGCTAATGCTGTCTATTTAATGGCAACTACTGTGCTTACATTATTGTACTCTATAGTACTCTATAGTACTATAGTACTCCATATACTGTAGACATAGAGGCTTGATAGGATGGATGGTTGAAGATATAAGATTAATAAACCCAGCTCAGTCTTGGAAATAAACAAATTCCCATATCAAGTTTACAGGCCCTGAATGATGAGTAGAAAAGTGGGAAACAATGGGCTTCTCTCTCAGCCAAAAAGCAGCCTTACATTTCCCGTATCCACTCCAGCAGTGATGATCTGAACTGCAGTTATCCCAAATTTACTGTTATCTGAAGTAGGGTCATGTCCTCCAACATGAAAATTCCCTTTATAAGCCAAATCTATTTAAATCCCCCATGACATTTGGAAAAATCCAGATTGTACTGTACCAGTTAATGATAAGTAGCTGCATTGTATTTGCTACCCCAAGCACTGAAAATGAAATTAACATTACGTTGTTATAAACAAAAGCCTTTTGATAAAAAAAAAGCTCACACATCCTGATATTTTAACCTCTGATTAAAACAGATTATAGTAAGTAGCAATGACATGGTTTTTTCATTATCCAATCATTTAAATCTACGCCAAACAGGTATTACACCTATTAATATTAGGTGACAGCAAAGCCATATAGCAGGGTTAAGGCTGTTATTTATTTTGAAATAATTGATTATTGGTTCCCATTTCCTTTCAAATTGTTGAGTTCTCTGTTGCTCTTGCTGAGGCTTGTATCATTAAGATTTATTCAGACTGGGTTAAACTATACAACCTGTTGTGGTTCTAATAGAGTCCATGCCATCAGGAATGGCTTTTTCTTTTTTAAAAGCTAGTCTTAAAAATTAATAAAAGTTTTTATACCCATTTTATGAAACGTTTTTCAATGCCAAAAACACACTGATATTTTAGGAACAATAATTTCCAATATGCCCTCTCATGTGTGCCTGTTACTTCTGCCTAAAAGCTTTGTGTTAATTGACATGACAATATTACATAAAAATAAGAGTTCTTGTAATTTACATTGATCGCAAGCTAGGACCCCAGTCCTGCAAAGACTTGTGTGTAACTTTATGCACTGTGAGTAATCCCACTGGAGTCTCATTTCATGATCAGGGGCTAGCACATTTTCTATTGAGCAGATCTGTCCATTCTGAGCCGAAACCTGCTATGGTTAGTGCTGCAAAAGGCCACGCTTTCTACTGAACAAGCACACGGAGGCCTGGTCTACACTAGAAAATTAAGTTGGCATAACTACACCGCTCAGGGGTGTGAAAAATCCACACCCCGATTGGTGTAGTTAAGACAACCTAAGTCCATGTGTAGCCAGTGCTAGGCTGATGGAAGAATCCTTCTGTCATCTTAGCTACTGCCTCTCGGCGAGGTGGAATATTGATGCCGACAGGAGAATCTCTCCCATCGGCAAAGGTAGGGTCTACGCTGAAGGGCCACATTGGTGCAGCAGAGCAGCTGTGCTGCCATAGTGTTTTAAGTATAGAGTAGCATTTACATAGACACAAAACTCATGTATTTAAAAATGTGTAAAGTTCCTGTTACGAAATCACTTCTAATCCAAGAATCTCAAAGCACTTCACATATAACTAATTATATACATCGCAACGCCCTTGTGAGTTAAATAAAGTATTACTTTACTGTTGTCTACTTCACACACTGAGGCATAGAGAAGTTAAGTGACTTATCCAAATTCACAAAGAGATGGGATAGACCAGGGGTCTCAAACACAGAGACCGCTGCGGCACACCAGCTCCCCGCGGCACCCCCGCCCCCCCACTCCCAGTATTTACCTAGAGCGGCTCCGGCCGGCAGGATCCCTTCCTGCCTGCCCTGCCCCCGCGCCACTCCGGGAAGCAGCCGGGACCTGGGGGGGGGGGGGCCCACAGGGTCCCCGTTCCCGGCCAATGAGAGCTTAGGGGAGGTACCTGGAGGAGCGGCCAGGGCAACACACAGATCCCTGTGCCCCCCCCCCCCCCCCCGCAGGTTCCATCTGCTTCCTGGAGCGGTGCAGGGGCAGGGCAGGCAGGCAGGGAGCCTGCCCTGCCCCCAGTGCACGCCAGGCTGGACCCGCCCCCCGAACCCCTCCTGCACCCTGACCCCCTGACGCACCCTGCACCCCTCCTGCACCCCCCTGGGGGCAGGGAGGGGGTGGAGTTGGGGTGGGGATTTCAGGGAAGGGGTTGGAATGGGGGCGGGGAAGGGGTGGGAAGAGGCGGGGCGGGGCCTCACAGAAGGGGTGGAGTGGGGGAGGGGCTGGGGCAGCGGGGGGGTGGTGGTGGTGGTCAGTGGTGCAGCCCTTGGGCAGATGTACTAGTCCTCATGTGGCCCTCACGATCGTTTGAGTTTGAGACCCCTGGGATAGACTGACTCTAGTCCTATGCTTGGACTTCTGAAGGTTAAGCAAGAGTCAAATAACCTTGGACAAATTGAATAGGGCTTCTTTTTACCTCAGGTGTCTGTCATGTCTGTCCTAACAGCTTTTATTGTTCACTTTTCATTTTAGCAGTGCCAACAAGATGACAACATGCTGCTTGTATGTGTTTCGTTATATATACACATTTCCAGTTGGGCGAGGCCCTGCCTTTTTAAAATGACAAACCCGTGGGAAACAACTCCATTGAGAAAACAGAAAGGCAGTACTGAGTGTGTATCTGCAGAAGTGAGTTTCACTGATGAAGTAAGCTGTAGCTCATGAAAGCTTATGCTCTAATAAATTTGTTAGTCTCTAAGGTGCCACAAGTCCTCCTTTTCTTTTTGCGGATACAGACTAACACGGCTGCTACTCTGAAACTGGTCATTGAAAACCAAGTATATGTTCTATTTTTAGAAATCTGAAGTAGGGTATGTGCAAACATGTACCTTCCTGTAGGCCTGATGTTATTTGAACCTTCCTCCCAGGTGCTCCTTTTCCCACTGCTGACTTGATGTCTTTTTCAGGGTGCTCTTCTCTTCCTGGAGCAATGTCGCATTTCCTGTGTGCAAGGCTAATTCCCTCTCCTACTTCACAGCCATTCTTAAAACTGCCTTGTGCTTAGCTGTCCTGCTTTGATCTCCTCCCACTTGGAGTCAGCCCCCCCTCCATCCTCCTTATTAGTCTGTGTTGTAGCTTTACAAAGTAGACTATGAACTCCTGTTGGGCAGAAGCCTGGCCATTTTATGGGTTTTGATAATGCCTTGTACAATTAGTGTTGCTCCATGAGTTAAGTTATGTTCACATAGGACATAGTTTTCTACCGTAGCACAGAGGTTAGTTAGTATTAGAGCACTATTCTCAGCACTGAAACAAAGGAACAACAATAAACTCGCATACTTTGTTTCCTCCTGAATCATCGATAGCAGAAGAGTATTCTGGATCTTTCATCCATGAAAGAAGTATCACCTTTGAAGCCAGAAGCACTGTAACATTTGATTTCAGGGACAGAATGAATATCTGCTAAAACGTGTATTGATGTGCAGCAGACATGTATTCCCTATTGTGGGTCTGATTGTGCTGCCCTTACTCATGTTTAAAATCAGTGGAACTATTTGCATAGTAAGGGACTACTCACTATGAGTAAAGGTAGAAGAATCAGCACCGCTGGGGTGAAATTCACCCCTGTGCAGAGGGACAGCACAAGCACCACTTAATTCCCGCTAGGCTATTGTGAGGCCTTAGAAGTCACATTGTGTCAGGGACCAGCACAACAGCAGAGGTGCATTTTACTAAAGACATCAAAAAGAAACTGGTATTCACTTTGGGGAGTTCACTTGCATACGAAAGGGTTTGGTAGCTGCAACAAGTGGATGCTTAAGGTGAAATCCTGGCCCCACTAGAGTTTTGCCGTATTCAGTGGAACAAGGAGTCACACAGAACACGTTCACTTTAACTAACCCTGAAAGCATTTACTTTAAAAATGTAAAGAAATATAGCTCATTCAAAAAGCTAGGGGGTATGTGTGGAAAGAAAAGCTGTGCAGGCTGCATAATTGATTAAACGTGATTTTTGAAATGGCCTATCTGAAGCAACTATAAAGTGCTTGTTACAAATTTTCACCTTGATCCTGGCCCCACTTCAGAGAAGCAGTGATACTTGGTACACCCCATTGTCTTCAGTGGAACTTAAGCAAATGTGTTACAGTTAAACATGTGCTTAAGTGCTTTCCTGAATTAAGGCTGAATTTTCGAGGTGCTGAGCATCCCAAATGGGAATTCCCTCCCTAAGGAAAATCCTACACTTTGATATACTGTTTATGGCGTTGTTTAAAATGTAAAGGTGAAGCAGGCAACAAAACCAGAGCATGTCTCTATTTTGTGAAAAGCCTTTTGGTAAGCAGTCACATGCAGCCAGTGACAGCTTGTGTGCAGTAGAACCCAATGATGTGTAGAATTGATTTGATTTCAGTAGGATTTGGGGAATGCAACAGGTCCAGACATTGTCTGATATTGGCCCATTCAAATGTTATGATAGCTACAGCATTAATACAGTGCATTATATGCTTTTATTTTAATATGCAAAATCTTTTATATTTAATTTAAAACAGACACTGATCAAGTGACAGACTGTACCATGACCTATGGATCAAAGGCCATGGAAGCCTATTGTGTAATGGGGGACTGCTGGCATGCCATTTAACGTCCTATTAATGTTAAGAAAAGGGAGCTGTTAGGTAGGATAAATAATACTAACAATTAAGGAATTTAAATAAATATTACATTAAGGAAAACAAATAAGCAAACACTAAAGTAATGCTAGGTGTCAAACAAAAAACTTACCAGCCAAACAAACGGAGGAAAGTCAGGACAGCAATTGCTAACGCATCACTTGTTATCACTCATAAACTGCCATTTGTGCCTTAGGTTTTTATGTAAATGTTTGTTCCATCTGTTAGAATAACTGGTCCCAATGGGTGAGAGGAGGATAAGGATCATGGGTCAGTTTAAAACTTCCTCTACTTTCCATTGGTAGCACATGCACACGTACTCATTGCTGTGCTTGCCTGCTCTACTTTTTTGTACTGGAAATAAAAGAAATGTTGACAAGAATCATAGTACCACATAAAGTGATGAAGGTGGTCAACATAAGTGGGAAAGAAAAATACAGGTCTGTTCATGAAGACAGAGAAAAATTATGTATATTCCCTACTGCAATGACTGAACCAAGAGCTATGTTTTAGTTTTTGATGGGGGGGCGGAGGGGGGGGCAGAGAGTTTGCTGTGTAAAACCTTTCTCACCATGGCTTATATAATATGAAAGAAAAATTGTTACATATTTTATTGCCATTTAACATTAGCTATGTCAAATTTTAGCCAGGGCTTGAAAACAGCCACGACAGGCCCATAAGCCATGTTGTTACATCAATGGATCTATGATCTTTTTCTCTAGCTTTCATTTAAAAAAACAACAACAACAACAAAAACCTAAATGTCTAGAGCAGTGGTTCTCAACTCTGGTCCACCGCTTGTTCAGGGAAAGCCCCTGGCACGCCGGGCTGGTTTGTTTACCTGCCGCATCCGCAGGTTCGGCTGATAGCGGCTCCCACTGGCAGCAGTTCGACGCTCCAGGCTAATGGGGGCTGCGGGAAGGGTGGCCAGCACATCCCTCAGCCCGCGCCGCTTTTTGCAGCCCCATTGGCCTGGAGAGGCGAACCACGCACGGCCAGTGGGAGCCCTGATCGGCCAAACCTGTGGACGCAGCAGGTAAACAAACCAGCCCGGCGCGCCAGGGGCTTTCCCTGAACAAGCGGTGGACCAGAGTTGAGAACCACTGCTCTAGATTTTAGGATTGCAAAGAAGCCTCAAAAGAGCTGGTATGTTGGCAGAGAGTCTGAAATACTAGCTCTCAGAGGTATGAACTGCCCCATTCATCAACCAGGAATTAATTCAGGCAGGCCCTGCCCTGTGTTATATAGCAGGTCAGACTAGATAATCACAAAGTCCTTTCTGACTTTATAATCTAGGAATCTCAGTGAGGTGGTGTTAAATCACATCTCCAGTGATGGTAATTCACTCTCCTCATTGTTAACAAATTTCATTCCTTATTTAAGGGTTTATCCATACACAAAAAATATACTGGTTTAACTAAATTAAAGTGGTACAACCCACCCTCCTCGCAGCACAGACATAATTATATCAGTATAAAGGTGCTTTATACTGCTATCGCTAGACATGTAGAGCAGGGGTTCTCAAACTGGGGGTTGGGACCCTTCAGGGGGTCACGAGGTTATTACATGGGGGGGGGGGCAAGAGCTGTCAGCCTCCATCCCAAACCCCACTTTGCCTTCAGTGTTTATAATGGTGTTAAATATAAAAAGTTTTTTTAATTTATAGGGGGTGGGGGTTTGCACTCAGAGGCTTGGTATGTGAAAGGCGTCACCAGTACAAAAGTTTGAGAACCACTGCTGTATAGCCACACAGGCAGGAGAACTTGTGGCACCTTAGAGACTAACCAGTTTATTTGAGCATGAGCTTTCGTGAGCTACAGCTCACTTCATCGGATGCATAGCATATCGTGGAAGTCTTCTGCAGTTTCCACGATATGCTATGCATCCGATGAAGTGAGCTGTAGCTCACGAAAGCTCATGCTCAAATAAACTGGTTAGTCTCTAAGGTGCCACAAGTACTCCTTTTCTTTTTACAGGCAGGAGAATAAGCTGTACTGTGTAAGGCACCTTTATCCCAATATAACTATGTCCACACGAGGGGTGGTAATGATAGAACTCTGTTGATTTAAAAAATAAAAATAAAATAAAATAAAAATAAAAAAATCACACCCCAACCAACATAGTTGTACTGGTATAAAATCTGTACCTAGACCAGGCCTAAGAAAGAAGAGGGAAGATCACAGACCTGCACAATTTACTGTTAGTGACTTCTCATTTTGGTGCTATACCACCAGTTATTTTGTTTCACCAGCTGAGAAGGATCCAAGCTCAAAGGGCCTAGCAGAGATCTGGGGCGGGGTACATTCCAATCCCACTGAGGGAAAGCCCAGCTCAAGGAGCACAGTGAAACCAAGTAGCAGCACAATCATATTTTGAACATCTGCATATTCAGGAGCAGCGTGAGTTATATGCGGCTGTGGTGCCCGTGCTCCAGGAATATTCAGGGCCCAGGGTCCCAGCTCCACCTACGTTCATGGCCAGGTCTCTCCTCCAGCCCTGCCTGACGCCCCTGTGCGCCTCCCTCGAGGCATCTCCAGGCCCCGCCTGCTGCCCCCGGGCAATTTAAAAAGGCCCCGGGGCTCCCAGCCGCCGCCACCAGCGCAGTGGGGCTAAGGCAGCTTCCTGCCCAGCCTCGCTTCATGCCATTCTCGGAAGCGGCTGGAATGGCCCTATGCCCCGGGGGTGCGGGTGTCTCCGTGTGCTGCCCTCGCCCCGAGCGCCAACTCTGCAGCTCCCATTGGCCAGGAACTGCGGGCCCATGGGAGCTGCAGGGGCGGTGCCTGCAGGCAGCAGCATGCGGAGACCCTCTGGTCCCACTGCCTAGGAGCTGCTGCCAGAGGGGTGCGCGGGTCACTTTCGGGAGCCACCCAAGGTAGCGCTGCACCCCTCACCCTCTCCCGCACCCCTGCCCCAGCCCAGAGCCCGCATCCAAACTCCATCCCAGAGCCCGCACCCCTCTCGCACCCAGCCCCCCTCCCAGAGCCTTAGGCAAGTGTGGGGGGGGGGAGGACTGGACCCAGTGTGGGCACCAACAAAAAATTATACAAACCTGCCACCCCTGTGCATATTCTACTGTAGCAGCATCTCATTCACAGGGGTGTAGCATATTTTGTAAGTGGTGTGTGGGAAAGTACTGCTCCCTTCCCGCCTGCCTCCATCTAACCCCTATATTTTAGCCTTGACAATAGCCCTTTTAATCAGGCCACTCAGAATACCTTAATAAGTAATGATAATAATTAATACCTGGCATTTACACAACTGTTCACGTTCAAGGTGTTTTACCAACTTCTGCCTGCTAGAGGACGGAAAATTTCCAAAGGATGGGAAATGGACAATTTCATGGGGGGGAGGGGTCAAAATAAACAAAACACGAAACATTTCTTTTTTTGGACCCCCTCTACTCTGCATTTCTGACGCACCCATCACTCTATCATTTAGGTACTAAATCTTAACTAACCTTCTTAATTGTTTCAATTTCTTTAGTTTTTATAGTTTAAAATGCAATTTGTTCTGCAAGCTGCTGAATCTGCCCTCAGAAACGCCTGCCAAAAGCAAATTTCACATGAAACAGAAAAAAAAAAACCCTCTCTCCAAACTACCAGGTGAAAATGGAGCTTTTTGCACAGAAGTTGATCTATAGCCTTCATCCTGCCATTCATTGTGCGTGGACTGGGTGGGTTTCATACAGAGTTCAGCATACTTTTCCAGTCTGATGAATTATAAGATCTGGGCCTTGGATGATCAAAGTGCTGTAGTAGAAGATAAGAGCTTCCAATGTGAGAAAGTGTCGTGCATTCTTTAATGTAGCTTAATAGAGAAAGCCTAGATAGCGTGGTGATGGGCACTTCAGAAATGCAGAGAGATGAAATAGGTTAGGTAGGTGAGTGGAGGGCTGCCCTGGACATATTGGGGGTGGCGGGTGGAACATTTCATGGCCAGGAAAGGCAGAAGTAGCCTAGAGCCCTTCTCCTTTTGTCCCTCCTGGCATGTGAGCTGGGGAGGATCCCAGATACCTGGCTGTCAGGAGGACAAAAATCAGGAACCTCAGCCCACAGGTTTCCAGGACAGAGAGCCGGTCTGGTGACTTTTAGGGTTAAGGTGCCTCCCCATCCCCCAACATCCGGCCTGAGCGCTCAGCCCAGCCTGGAAGAGGCTTGAATCCTTGAGAAAGTTCCAAAGGCCGCTGCAGGGCTGAGTCACGCTATGGGCTGGGCAGCAATTGCATTCCTGAGCAGAGTCACTGCTTGGGGGCAGGCAAGGGGAAGAGTGGGAGAGAAAGGAGCCAGGTGAGGGGCTAGCCAGATAGAGGGGATGGGGAGGGCAGACGGGGGGGAGGGGTAGAGGGAAGGAGAGACACACAAGAAGAGAGAAGAGCCTTGGGGAGGGATGCCAATTTTGGTTGGATGTATTCTTGCAGGTTTCATCACATGACAGTCTTGAAGTAAAGATTAATCTTTAATTCCAGGAGACTCCAGGACTATCCTGGAGGGCTGGCAACTCGGAGGGGGGGGGCAGAGGGAATGGGGGAGACTTGACACAGGTGGGAGGCTGGGGGAAGGGAACGAGCAGAAGGAAGGGGGAAGAGGCGAGGGAGTGGCGCAGAAGGGGAGCTGTAGAGAGGCAGGCTGGGGGTTGATGGAGGCCAGGCAGGGAACAGGGGTGGAGAGGAGAGGGGGGCATGGAAGAGGCTGAAGAGGGAGGGGCGGGGATGCAGGAGGCGGTGGGAGATGAACCGGCCTGGAGCTGGAAGGCAGTGTGCCGGCGGTGTCCTGGGGCCAGCGGGGGAGGAGGTGCCGGATACAGGCGGGGCTCGGGGAGGGGAGGGACAGGGCCGGGCTCGGGAGGCCGGGGGTGGGTGACAGCAGGGCTGGGGAGGGAGTGGCACCGGAAGAGCGAGGCGCTGACTCACCAGAATAAATTGCTCCTCATCCAGCACCCTTCGCTCATTGCAGCTGGAGGAGGCGCCGGAGCAGGAGCCGCTGCAGAGTTCGCCGGCTCGCAGCGCGCTGCCCAGGCAAGAAGGCGCCGCAGAGGATGAAGATGCCGGGCGAGGTGATCCGGGAGGGCGAGCTGGAGAAGCGCAGCGACAGCCTCTTCCAGTTCTGGAAGAAGAAGCTGGTGGTGCTGACCAAGGACAGCCTGAGCCTCTTCCCGGACGGGCACAAGCGCGCCCGGGGCAAGGAGCTGGGCTTCCACTCCATCCTCAAGGTGGACTGCGTGGAGCGCACGGGCAAGTACATCTACTTCACCATCGTCACCACGGACCGCAAGGAGATCGACTTCCGCTGCCCGGACCAGAGCTGCTGGAACGCCTCCATCACCATGGCGCTCATCGACTTCCAGAACAAGCGGGCCATCCAGGACTTCAAGAGCCGCCAAGAGCTGGAGCCGGCGGCGGGCAGCCAGGAGCGGCGCCTGGCCCGGGCGCCCTGAGCAGCCCGCGGGGCGGCAGGAGGTGCGGCGGAAGGTGAGCCCCGGGGTGGGGGGTCCGATTAGTTGCAAAAGGCTCGGGCGGGCTCCGTTTCCAGAGCTCGGGCTGCAGCGCTGCGCCTCAGTCCGTCTCCATAGAGCTGCGCGGGGTGCAGGGCCGGCGGCGGGGGGGGGGGGGGGCAGAGATCACAGGCCGGCGAGCTGGCCACGTGCTTAGCGCGGGAGGCATTTCCCCCCTCACCCCCCAGGTCCAGGCTAGCGCTGCTCCCGGGCTTTAAACAGCGGCTGCCAGCCCCTGAGAGCACGTGGGCGCCTCCCGCCTTTTCACGGGGACCCCCACCGCACCTGCCCGGGCTCGGCCGGCTCTGCCCGTAGCGCTCGGACGGAACCGGCACCACCCGGCCTTAGGTTTAAAGACCCCCCCACCCCCGACTCTTGCATCGGCTAGAAACGCAGCCCTGGCGCCTGCAGGCGGAGGCGCGGGTGGAATTAGCCGAGCCGGTCGGCCCTGGAGGGGTTGAATGGACTTGGCCCCACAGCGGCCCCTGCTGGGCAGTGCAATTTAACGATTCCCAGAAAGCACCAATATGCCTGTGGCTTCTTATGAAAATCACTAGGGATCGTTTTAAAGCCACTTCAGCATCCGGCAGCCTGGGATAAGAAGTGACTGTCTAGTAGCTAGTGTGGCAAATATCTCCTTTTTTAAGAGGAGAAGGGACGCAATAATGGGGATGGGAGAATCGCTGTTGGGATCCTGCCTGCCTCTACTCTCTCTCTTGGGCTGGGGACCTCCTTCTGTGGGTCTGACACTGGCTGGGTCTCCCTGGGAAGACTCTCACATCCTGTGGTTGAGGCACTCAGCAGCAGCTGACTTGGGTTTTAATGCTTGAACTGGGGAGGCCAAGGCCCTCTTACTACTTTGAGGGGCTACCTCACTTCTGTCTTATTCAAAGCACTGGGTGGGCTGTGTTGTATTAAGTAGGTTTGCCTGTTTCAGGCTTTCATTAATCACCCCCTTAGCCTTCCTCCCCACATAATTCAAGCAGTGGACATTGACTTTTCATGCTGCAGCTTTTGACTGGAAAGTAATACTAGCCTTTAGACGACCACCAAAGCTGCTCCTTAAGCCACTTTGGCCAGCAGAGAACGCTGAAGTGTTGTAGACTTGGCACTCCATTTTGGAGACTGAGCTTTTTGTGAGTGTTGCCTACCAGGGATCTCTGGGTGATACTGTGCATGGTTACTAACTAGCAAGAGCAATTTAATAATTATGCCATTTAGTTGAGGAAATGTGGAGAGACACTTAACAGGGGCTTCTTTAAGGAACTCTGTATATAGGCTGGGATTTTTAAATATGAGTGCCAAACTCCCTTAGGCTCTTACCCCACAAGAATATTGCTGTATTGTTGCACTTCTGACTTATTTTCTGTTTCTCTCTTTTAGAATATACCGCTGGATGATAAACCAGATCAAATGTCTTGGACTGAAATGGGACAGGGTACCAATGAAGGAAAGCAAAGAAGGTGGCTGGGAACAGTTGAGTTTCCTCCAAGTTTGAGGCTGCTGAGCAAAGAGCCCTGAGCTTCGCTCCAAGATGCATTTTAAAAACCAAAGACTCTTTCAAAAGGACTTCTGGTGAAGCTTCAGCAAGTTTTTAAGTGGCACAGCTTTGCAAACTCCTTTCATCTATTTATGAGATGCAAAGAATATTCAGCACCCATTGGTGCAAAACAAACCCAATTTAAATTATTTGTGGTATCTATATGTATTTATTTTGATGAATGTCTTTAAGCAGATGTCTTAATATTGCTTTTGCATTAATGTGTCCATTCCAAATAAATTACTTGAAATGTTCACATTTTATAACTATACACTGTGGTGCAGTATGTTTATTGGTGCAGGTTGCAGAAAAATAGTTCATAGACACCATCTGGAAATAGGGCTATACTAATGTATCCAGACACTTCTGTTAATAAAAATACTAATGTGCTTTGATAACAGAAAACGGACATGTCTCTAGGAAAGGGCCTGCTTCAGTTGGTCTCCAAGCAGAAAATCGGTTGCATCTAAACTAGGAATTGCTATACTGTATCAGACCACTGGCCCGTCTAATCCAGAATTCAATGGTCAGGATTAGTTGTGTCTGAGGAAGGTGCAAGAACACCTGCAGTCACCAGTTACAGAATAAAAGTGCCTTCCAGAATGCTTCCTCTAATACCCCCTGCTTGCTTAGTCCAGAAGAAGAAGGATATCTGAACTGGTTCAGGATAAAATAAAGACCAATCTATATAATCTCAGGGGTTTGGAAAGGTTTATATAATAATTTCCCTGTTATTTCACATCTCTATATGCAACTTTTCAGTTTCTAGATCCAGCCAGGATCAGCCATGCTTAATGGAAGAGGCTGTTCTCAAGGGATTTCCAGCCTAACCAGAGGCAGGAAGTACTGTTTTATCAGCTTCTTCTTAGGACACTTTGCAGAGCCCAGGGGTTGGAGAAATAGCTGAACTTCTTGGTACTGTGCTTATGAAAATCAGGTCTTGTCACTAATTAATCTACATTTCCTTGAGAGAAATTCTGTTAACATACAGCTATCCCTTCTCTACAGCTAGAAAGGGGAAGTGCAACTCAGTTTCAGTGCCAAATGCATTTTTCCTTAAGACTTTTCCTGTGTAGTGTTTCTTACTAATGGTCTGAAACTGAAATCCTTAATTAGGTAAAGTTCCCACTGACTTCCACAGAGCCTTGCTTGAAGGAGACTAGAGAGTATTGGTGGAAACTACAAAGATTATCCTGTGAACAGCATGTAGGAGGGTTAATTAGGGGCCAATTAAAGCATAGTTCTAATAAGGAGCTAGTGGAGGGTGTGGCTCAAAAGGGAAGTGCTTGCTCATCCAAAAACTGGGAAATGCTATGGCTATAAACTACTTAGGAGGCTTTATAAGTTATGGACTAGCTGCTTTTTTCCCACTGGATGAAATAGGTTTCAGCTATCTGTTGGTTGGACCAGCTTGAAGAAAGTCTTGATTCTGATCCCCTATGTATGGCTGGTGGCAAGAAATGCTCTGCATTGAGGGGTTTGTGCCTTTAAGCAGGATACAGTACTTAGGTTTCCTGAACCTACAGGTTTTTCAGTTACCTGTACTGCAGCCTGGAATACCCTCCTAAAGAGGGGTGGGTTTCTTCTTTCTCCAGGTGGGGTTAAAGCATGACTTAAATATGGATTCAATTGGTCTTTAGGACACCATGTCTGAAAAAATCTGGATGACATGCCTTTATTTCCATTCTACAGTGTAAGAGAGGATAGACCCACACCTGTAAGTGGGGGTGGCTGAAATGCAGTCACTGGAACTTCTGTAACTATTCGCACTTGATATTGTTGTATTGATCAGAGGCCTAAATGAGGATCTGAGCCTCATTGTGCTAAGCACTGTAAAAACAACCTGACCTCCACATTACTCCTAAAGAGAGAGGGCTGTATCCTCATTGGGTTCATTGACTTCAATGGAACTAGGCTGATTTACATCAGCCAAGGATAGGGTCCTACGTCTTGTAATTGTGTAGTACACACTTATGTGTGGAGCCCAGAAGAGTCTGCAAACTATCAACGGTGTGGAATGTCATTTACTAAGGCTTTGTAAACTGCTTCAATAGCAAAAGTTACTGTATACGCTGCTGAAATGCATAGTGCTGGTTTAAGGCTGCTTTTATTTTCAATCTGGGTGAATGGAGGCAAAAGTCCTGATATATAAACATTGCACATTTTAGTTTTTGTAGATAAAGTAGACTTACATGTAGCCTGGATTACTGAACTCTCTCCTCTTTCTGGGGTACTTTATTCTTAAAAATATACAAAAACAGAGCTATATTGACAGCCAGTTGCAAATAACCAAAGGCTGAGACTCCAAACATCTTGTACAAAATTCCACCTAGTGTTGGGCCCACTGTCCGTGTCAGGGGAGGAACAGATGCACATATCCCAAGCATGGCACCTACAGAAGAGGGGAGAGAAAAAGGGCATACATAAACTACAGATTAATTCTAATTACAAAGCTTTAATGACAGTTTGTTGAACAGACATAATTTACATGGACTCTGTGTCTCCAGAAGTGTGTAACTTCCACTGTGAGCCATCTCAGCTCTCCACTGCAGTGTTCACACAACAGGAAGACTGTAGTAAAGGGCAATCAGATTCTGCACTCTTCAAGAAAGAATTCAGTGCCCAATACTGGGAGCTAGGTTCTGATTCTGGAAGTAGTCCTCTTAGTTAGGCTTGCAACTGGGAACATTTATTTCATTAAGGGTGTGGTAATTTACACTTTAGTACTCTGTCACTTGCAAAGCTTGGAAGATCAGACTTTTCTAATACAATAATTAGATGAGGCAGCTACCAGTGCATCTCCACCTTACTAAAACAACCTATCACAATTTGTCCTCTTGCTCAGGATATGGGATGTTAAGGATTTGCAGTATAGCAACTTGGCTCTGGGAGGTTGGGTTCTAACTAGTCTGTTCAAAAGATGATGCCCTAAAAAAGCCTCATCACAAATAAAGATTGCTTCAATATGAATGAACACATGCATTGTATCCAGCTGCACCAGATTCTTGTGCCATGTTGGGAGCTTCAAGGGAGCAGGAGCCACAGGCAAAGAGAAAGCACTTACTACTTGGCAAAGTAGGGCCACTTGCATGTGCGCATGCAGATGAATGGACATGGAATATTAGAGCACGTGGTAGGGTGCAGGCACGTTATCCTGCTATTCATATAGGAAAACCAGTACAGCACCAAAATGAAAAGCCTTAGAACAGGACATCAGGGAAGGAGAAGGGAGGCAGCTTGTGAGCTAAGCTTAGACTTTGGTCACATTTGGACCATTTTCAATATTGGTATGTTTGTTTTGCTGTTTGCACAGGTGTGAGAGAACTCTGGATGTAGGCATTTTGACTTTACATAAAGATCCTGCTGTCAGGTGTGGCACTGTACATGGAGGCCCTGCCTAGCTAAATGTGAGCACAAATGCACTACTTGATTCTACTAGTTATAAAGTGATGGAGGACCATGTAACTGGAACAGAACTGAGTCCAAAAGTCTTTAGGGGAGCGTGAATTAGAGGAAATCTGACCAGTCCTCAGTCTAATGCAGATCCAAGCCTGCTGTACTTCTATTCATAATGCTAGTTGAGAAGGGAGTCAATAGGAGGGGGAGTAGTATGTGTGTGTGTCTTCGAAAAATCTTTCTGCCAGACATTGAGTACTGCTCCCCATCAATGAGCTGGGTGGATCCCCATAATTGACCTCTCCCAGTGGGAGCAATCACACAGCCACCAAGCTTCCTGGGCAAGTTCTACATTTTTTTCCCCCTCCAGGCATTTGAACTAAACTAATTACTATATACAGTAGCCAAACTGGCTCCCAACAGTTGAGCTGGCACTTTGTGGTGTGTGGGTGGGTTGCGTGTGTATGTTTAATCAGATATCCATCATCTAAACAGGCTCAGGCTCCAGGTCTGCACCTCTGAAAGATTTATTTTGCTGAAAGATAATTTCTGTTTCCCAAAGAACCAGATGGCTCCAAATTAGATCCTCCAGTACGAACCACCTCTGATCTTTAGGCAGTTTGAAATCTGAATTTACTGCTCTCAGAATGTTAACTGCCTAACAAGTGTCTGAGGATCAGTACATTAGCAAAAACATCTGCAATGCTCTGTACAGCTCAGTCCAATGTAGAAGCAGCCAAGTGCTGCATAAATTCAAATCCACAAACTTTTTCTCATCCTTTTATTCTGGCTTCTCCACACACTACCCTTCCCCCAAAGCTCTTGCATCTTTGCACCTTTCGCTATTCTCCCTTCACCACAAGTGGCCCACTCTCATTCTCCCTTCCTTTATTCCCCTCCCAGCCACCCATCATTCCTTGTCCTACGCAGTTACCTGCCTTGCCTACGATTGCTGATTCAGCCATCTTCCTACCTCAGTCTTCCCAACCTCTCTTCTTCTGTAAACTTCAGGGCTTGGGCCCAGAGGCCTCTGTAAGTGAAAGGTGTTGGGGCCAGTGGTCTCTCAATCCCTCTTTTAGTTTAGCTAATGCACCCTTGTGCTGCACTGGACTGCCCCAACTCCCTTCTTTTTGATTTATGTCATGTTACAATGCTGTGGTTAATGGGGTTGTCCTACAGCTGGCCTCAGACCACAATGCGGCCTAATTCAATGATCAGGGAACAATCAGGGAGGTGGCACATTTTGGACCAGTCAACTGATAGCTGAGTCTGAGCAATGGAGGAAGAAGGTTGGTTATGAAAAGAGAGGAGGTAGGCTCTGTAGCAGGACGGGAGCCAGACAAGGCTAGGAAAGATTAAGCAGCGCTCCCCTACTTAGCACAAGAGCAGGGTTACCCCAGCACAGCACACAATGCAGCAGTAGAAGTTGGCTGCCAAAAGTTTGGGGATGCCACAGTGCTGGAGACTGGCCCTGGATTTAAGGATCAATTTGTTTAATCTCCATGGTGAGCTTTACTTCTGAATATACAAGTCAATCCATAAACCAGTGAGCCTCCTAAACTGGACCTGTGCACAGAAACAACATCTCCATTCTAGGAAGCGAGATTGAGTTCCACCAGGGATTTTAATGCTGACAGGTCACAATCGGGGCTAGCCTGTACTCCCACCAGCTCTCCCATGCCGATGGTGTTACTCCAGCATGCTGCAAAATCCCTTTCTGCTTTGAAGAAAAAAATAACAAAACAAAAAACCGCACAGGAAAATGAAAGAAATCATTTCCAGTCCACTCTTTCAACAGAAAGCCCCAGTGACTGGTAAAAAATGAGTGGGAAACACATCAGCCCCCATTAGGAAATGACTTTGGGAAAGCAAGATTTGATGCAGAGATCTGAATGATCTCAGCAAGTGGTAATCTGTACCCATGCCTATTTGGGAAGGACAGGGACGCTTTAATGTTTGGTGACAGTGGAGAAGAAAATCCTCACTGGACAATCGGCTTCCACTAACTTCTATCCAGTCTTCCAGCAATTTGATAAGAGGAGCACTCTAATCTGGGGCGAGTCCCCTCTTTATCATAAAGGCCTGACCCAGTGCTTATTAAGATCAATGGAAAGACAACAACTGGTTTTAGACAATATTGGATAGGCCTCTTAATGAAAAGATCTTCAGAAGATTCCTTCAGCGAGACTCAAGACAGACACAATTCCAAAGGGAGTTCCTCAAGATGAACTGGCGAATAGAACGATCTTGCGAATACGAGTTCTTTAAATTAACTGAAAATCTTCACGGCTAACTCCACTTTCTGTGTTTTTGATGTGAAAAGCTTTAATGTCACAATATCACATCAAGCTTAAGAGCTATTAAAAGGCAGAGATTTATTAACAAATGCAAGTAGAAATGACTAATTTGTAGCGTAAATTTAACATTTGTACAGTTGGGACAATAGTTTTATCTGGAATGTGGGTGGAACGGCTACAGTATGGTGTCACCCCTGATCAGAAATGGGTGGCAGGCATTTTAGTAGCATTGTTTCTCTGGGAGACACCCATACTACATTAGACAGGTACTCCAAAGAAACATCTTACACATTGAAATTGCTCTGCTAGGCCAGGTACTCTTGATTTCACTGTTGCCTCTGCCTTGAGACAAAGTTTTAAAAACAAAATCCTACTTGAGAAAGTGAATGACTCTCAGGACCCCTCTTTTACTGCAATCTCCTCATGCTTTTGCTAAAGAAGTACAATCCTGACCTGCAGCAGCACCTCCTGCCAATCTAGTTTTGAGCCCAAACACAACTCTGCCAATGCACCTCAATCCTAACCTACTAAATCCCCTGCCATTGCAGTTCTGGGCCCATGCACAGCTCTCCAAATGCACACAATCTTTTCTTGCAACACTTCCCAATGGGCTAGTTCTGGGCTCCACACAACCTCTGCAAGTGCACCTTTGTCCTAAGTTGCAGTACCAACCCTTCCACTGTCCTTCAGCAGAGACTGCCAATTTTGCTGAATTGGGGGTGGGGTGTGACCTAATAATGTACGCAAACAAACGAAGACTACGAAGAGGCCACTAAACTCATGCTCACTTGTGACTGAAGTTAGCCTCTGGGCTTTGAAAGAGGCGCATGCTCCATTTTTCCTCACAAAAGCCTTTTGAGAGCAGTCTGGATGCTTTCCAGATTTGCTCTATGTTTAAATGCCATTTACTGCCCCTCCTCCACTGCTCTCCCTCAAACATTTCTTGAAGACTTGAAACTCCTGATTTTCATTCGCACAGAATCGAGTCCTGGAAAGTTCTGTCCTTAGCTCAATGTGAACTAAATACGTTTTAGCAAACAAATTAAATTCTAACAGAGATTCAATGGCTCAAAGTGCTCACAATGTATGCGGGGTAGATTTCAGCCTTAAATCAGGCTAACAATGGGACATTCTCATCCAGAAAAATCCCAAAGTGCTTTACAACCTTTGACAGACTGCACAAACTATGAGTTAAATTTCAACTGGGCTCTGTATGGACACCTGCCCATAAAGCTGCAGCCGGAGTGGGGAGTGCAGGATAGAATCTGACTGGACCAGTTATGGAGCTCCCAAAAGAGGACAACTCCACAGATATTTGTGGAGTGGGGCCATGGAGGCAGGGCTTAAGAGAGCAGAAGCATCACCTGCAGATAGGCACTAACTCATCTTAATATGCCCCATTCCCACAAAAGGACCCTCTACTTGGAGCAAGAATAATTTGGACAGAGATGGTGGGGGCCAGGGAAGGCTCACCAGAACATTGCTGTGACAGCACAGATGTGTGCATACATTTTCTGGCCACATCTGAAGGAAATAAATATACGTGTCCACCACTGAACCACAGCCTCTTCTATGGCAAAATGCAACAACTCTTTTAACAGCGCAAGGAAACATCACAAAATAGTTTAAGTATTATAACCAGCTGCAACCAAAGCCGTAGCTGCTCCTCTGAGGGGTGTATGGATTAGGGTGGCTGGCTCTGTGGGTGACCATCAGCAGTTTCACTGTGTCTTCACATAGAACAGCGAGGCTGTTAGGCAGGAGTCTTTGTTTTGTCCATGGTAGATAGGACAATAAGGTTGCTTGGCAAAACCCAGGAGTCTGCTGGGCTTAGCAGCCTCTCAGTTGCCCGCTACCATAGTGGAAAGGAAGGTTCAGAGTGTCATGCTGATGTTGGTACAATATGTACGGCCCTGCATCCTGGGAGAACTCTTTCATTGAGGGAAGGCACGGACATTCAGATGATGAAGTCTTTTTTCAGGACCATGACCCTTCCTCTCCAATAGGGTGGTGGCCAGACACTTCCTTTATTATAATACACAGAAATCATGACTCCTTTTAAGATTCATATCTATGGTGACTCTCTGGCTGAACAGGGCCCCTCATTTACAAGAATATGCTCCCATGTTTCCATTCTGAGCATTTATTGTTTATCATGGTGTCCCATAGCCTGGTTTTGCATGCAAAGAAGCACCTGAGTGACAGGAAAGCTGTGTGGACCTTTCCTTGTTGGATCCAGACATATGGCTGGGTATTTGCAAGTGGAAGTGCAGGCAACAAGAGCCTGAATGACTATGAGGAACATACAGTCAAAAATGGAGTGTTCGGTCAATATTGTACAAGCTAGTCCTTTGTTCATCCTGTACCTGCTCATCCTCGTTTCTGACATAAATTACATACAGTTGTTTGAACAGGATTTCTCAGGGAATGGCATGTTTCTCAGAAATGTGCCTTAGTGTAAAACAAAAGCTGCACAACCACACTACAGCAGTGTGGCAAGGGTGCTATGAAGCGTGACAACCTTAAGATACGACTCAAGCTAACTAGCTATCCAATATTGTAGCTCTTCCTTTTATCATAGCCCCTTCAAGGGCCAAATCTATTAATCTTAATCCTAAATCAGTGGGCCAAACTGTGGGGCGCGCCCACCTAGGGGCGGCGCAGAGGAATGTTCAGGGGGCTCCTGGCCCTGCCTCCAGCTGTGACCCCAGCCTCAGCCCTCTTACTCCTGTCCATGTCCCCCCCTCCCAGAGCCGTGACCCCACTCCGGGGGAGGGGGGCACGGACACGGGGAAGGGGGGAAATGAGGTAAAAAGTTTTGGGACCGCTGTTCTAAGTGCAGAGGGCTGACACAAGGCCTTGTGATTCACCTAAACCTTAAGCATAAGTAAAGCTTTGCACAGATCCTCTGCAGCAAGGTGGATTTCACTCTAAGTAAAGGCTGCAGGATTCTGCCTCTTGTTATGCTGTCGTCAATTGATGCTGGTCGCTGGCTCACTTGTAACTCTAGTCCTGCTCTTTCTGACCAGCGTTCATTGGCTGGCAGAGATGCAGGACTAATACAGGTTACGCTTTGTTCTTAGTCAAATTATGCCTGACGGGATGTGCTGGGAACTCGGCATTCTTCCCACAACGCTCTAAGTCGTGGTTGGCAGCACAGCACCAGCACAGCTGCATTTATGCACATGCCAGCTCACAGCTTGAAACCTCGGGCTTTAAAAGTCACAAGGCCCAGAGTCTGAGCGTGAAGATTGTCTAATTAAAAAAAAAAAAAATCTCGTCTTTTAACAAGTCTTACCAGTGTCAGAAGGAGGGACGGACTTGGTGAGAATGCTGTCTGTAATGATGCCCATCGTGCAGAGTGCCAATACCATGGGGAGAGCAATGACACAATAATGGAACACGTTGGTCATCAGCGCCTGAGTGACAGAACAAAATATACCCCGTCTATTAGAAAGCCAGCTCCTGCGCAGCACGAAGGATAACGTCACAGTGAGGAGATACAATCCTACCTAGATTTTCATAAGTACATAGTGCACTAGACTCCTGGTTGGTGTACAGTGGTGAAGCTCTGATGCAGCAAAACAGATTTGCACTAATAGAAGATCCAGCCCATTCAAATCACTTGTGTTAAATTTGTGTTGAATACAGTATTATAAACATTCAGTATATGTAAGAAACTATAACCGATACATTAAGGTAGAACCTCATCTAGTTTTGCTTTGCTAATTCACAAAGCGTGATAATTCCCACAATCCCCCCTTCTTTCCCCAGGCTGTCTGCTCCACCTCTCAGGAAAAATTTAATAGCAGGGGCCTGTAGTGCAGTCTCATTAAGTTCTCATTACTTATACAAAACAGGCTTCTACAGCACCCATTATAATGCATCATCATAAATAATTAAAACTAAACTTTGCTTGTCAAAATAAATGAACACAGTACATTATGTAATACTGTACCCTTGGGATCGCTAATCCTGTTTGTCAGTATACTTGCTAATGAATTCACTGAATTCAGTAATCTGGAACGGGTCTCCCAGTCATAAGGACACATTAATGAGCATAATTAGTGAGTGTAACCATTTTCTTATTGCACATGTTCTGAGCAGAGACGTCATTTCAGAAGTTTATTACTTAAACAAAAGTACAAGAATAAACTTCTTATGCAGTGGGGCTAAACCAGCTCTGAATTCATTCACAATCCCTGCTGGTCAAATGAATGGATTTCTCTGGAGCACGGAAAGGAAATTAATGCCCCTCCTCCCTCACTCTGTACTGGAACTCTCTTATCCTATGTTTAATTTCGAGGTGTGTTTCTTTTACTGTCATCTGGAGATCATTTATATCCTTTGTTAAGCTGGAAGTTTTACTCATTGGATCATCCTGCATGGGTTTTCCTTTCATAAAATCCAGTCAGCGTCTCTTGGTTACAGAGGGAAAACAAGCCCAGAAACATACCTAACTCATGACCTACTCATGCTGAGGTTTAAAACATTGTCCTGACTGGATTAAAAAGTATGTATATATTCAACCCCTGTCTGGAGGCAAAGGTAGATAGGTGCCTTAATTTCCATGGGACCTTTGCCTGAGTTTTGAGTCAGGGCTACAGAATATAGCCTTGGTGCACAAAATATTCAGACCAGTGGATGGATAATAAGAGCTCCTTTGCTAGAGCAAATGCTTCCAGAGCTCATGCAGGGATCTCAGGAGAGAATGCAGCTTTAACACTCCCCTGACCCATAGGAATTGTCTGCCACCTGGGCAGCATGGAGGCAGCAGGGAGTGGATGGAGCAGAACCATGGCTCCCTGCCTTAGATGATAAATGCTGGACTGGCCCTTCAATAACAAACAACAAAAGTGGGGAATGACCGTTAAAAGCAGAGGGAGTGCTGGGGAGAGTGCTTTCCCCCACTGAGGCCCTATAGGAATCAGGGTTGGAAGGCCCCAGTATGAACGTGACTGCCAAACCTGGGATTTATTTTTCAGATAGGGAGGGTTGTGCCTGGGGTCCCAGGATGGGGGCTCAAAGGCAAATGGATGGGAAACAGGAGAGAAGGGGCAGCACAAGTCAAAACCATGCACCCCCTAGAGGAAAACATCCCTCATTTGACTGACAAACCTTTCTGCACCACCACCCAGACCCCCTGTTAACGCGTAAGCCTTCCCACACCTGCAAATGAGAAGCATCATCTCCTCTGACCACTGAATGCTCATCCCAGCTGTTCAAACTCCCCATGTCTCCCAGCTGGCCCACCCCTGCCCCATCTTCAACCCCCGGGTAATACGCACCCATCATCTAGACTCCTTTCAAGCTGCAAAATTATCCATGAAAAGTCCCACAGAGGGAGGCCATGAAAAGTCCCACAGAGCACCTCCTGTGCTAGATGCCAAAACCCTTCCAGGGAGGTGTTTAGGTTTCTTTTTCAAACATCTGCTCTCTCTACTTGCTTCCACTCTTGAGGAAAAGGCTTTGTTTTGCACACGTGGCATCCATTGGCAGCCCAACAATAGCAAGTACATAGTAGGAGGAAAAAATTAAGTTGAACTATCTTTAATGTTCATTCTTGGAAGAGAGGAAGGGGGAATTAAAGTCATAAACATTTTATGACCCCAGATCTGTAATCTGAGTGCTGGGGTCAGCCAGGGCCCTCCTGACACTGCGACAAGCTGCCTCAACAAGGCTCATCCCTGTCGGGACCTCCATTATGAAAAGCCACCCCGCACGCAGATGTTGTCTTGGCAGCCCCTTGAACAGAGCACTTTTTAATAAGCTCTCCTGGGTGGAAAGGACTGCAGCTGTATTTTCCTATGAATAGTTGTCATAGGAAGTCATTCCTGACCCTTGTCTCTCAGGTCCATCAGGATGTCCCAAGCCCCCTGGGCATGTCCTAACTGCCAGCTCTGAAGTGAATTCCCAGCACAGTTCCCCCACAAAGTTAGTAAGAACTTCTTTGGGCTGGATTTCTTCCAACCATGGCTTATTAATCCACAGTAAGTGGGGCAGTTATGTGCACTGCCCTGCAACAACACTGTGATCTGTCCAGAGGAAATTTAAATTATGATCTTTAAATTACTCCCTTTTTAGTCTTCCTCATTATTATTACTTAAAACATGCCCAGTAAGTGCATGCATCCCACTCCTACTGCTTTGGATGGGTTTCAAGTCTTTTAAATGACACCTCATCTAACAAATTCACTAAACAAAGAGTCTGAATGAGAGATGCCGTCTTGCTTGGCTCATGATGTTCTCATTACTGCCTTTGCTCATTTCTCAATCTTCTGAGGTAATTAAAGTCTGGTGCATGGACAGGAATGTTAAAATGTTTCCGTCAACCTGCTCCATCACTCCTGAGACAGCAAGACTAAGGCGGGTAATTGGGCTCCACTCAGGTTCTGCATCTCTGGCGGTGCCATTGAAGTTCATCCATTAGGCTTGTTTCAGGCCAGCTGTGTGTGATGATGATGATGAATGGTATGCTGGACTTAGGGCAGCACAGTATGCAACCCCATGTAGGATTTTGTGCTCATGATTTTGATTCCTCAGTTCTCTGGCTGGTAGGGCTTAGGAAGCCTTGCTAAGACAGGCCATTTTATCTGGGTTGAGCAGGGAAAGGGTGATTTGCACCCCTTTTGTGTGACCCAATTTGGTACTTATGCAGCCTCTGGGTGGAAGGACAGGTCAGCACAAAGCAATCAGGTGACTTGCCACAAGGTCACCCAGTGAAACGATGGTTTACTTTCTCAGACTAAAACTCCAGACCTTCCTGGCTCCTAGCTCTGTGTTCTAACTTGTATAGGGGACACAGTGTTGCCTAGTAGCTCGAGTCTGGGTCTGGACGTCAGGAGACCTGGATTCTATTCCTTACTCTGGCATGGATTTGATATGTCCTCTTGGAAAAGTCACTTAACCTCTGTGTGCCTACATACAAGGTTACAGTGTAACAGGTATGTGAAAGAGACTTGTCATTTTTGCCACTGTAACACAGTCATTTCATTGCAACATACACAATAATCAAATGCTAGTTAGAGGGTTCAAGGCCAAACCATTCAGTGAATTTCTAAAGGCCGACAGCTGAATCTATTGTCATTTTTCTCTGTTATCCTCATCCAAGACTTCATGCGCCCTGGAGTCTTGGCAGTTCAAGACTGAGGTACACAAAAATTGTTCTATGTTTCATTCCAAAAAGGCACTAATCTCGATTGTTAAAAACAACGAACCAAAATGATCAACCCCTAATATCACCAGCAAACTTTTGTCAAAGTATGGGTTTTTTGCCTGTAACTTTCGCTTACTTTCAGAGACGTTCAGGAAACATAACCAAGCAAAAACTGAGGGTAAGATTTTCAAAAGCATCAAGTTACTCAGGCCTGTTCTCAACATGGTTTGTACTGGTATGACTCTTTGGGTTAGATGTGTGGGGAATGTGTTGTGGGGTTTTGTTACTGTTGTTTTTGTTTACCAAAAGAGTTATACCAGTACAACCCCTAGCGTGGTCACAGTTAGGGCTTATCTACTTTGCAATGCCTTGG
Source organism: Chelonia mydas (assembly GCF_015237465.2). Lineage (NCBI taxonomy): Eukaryota > Metazoa > Chordata > Testudines > Cheloniidae > Chelonia > Chelonia mydas. The sequence continues at coordinate 29,592,135 of NC_051246.2, read as the reverse complement.
TTGGTATCCCTATGCTGGCATAGTCTCCTAGTGTAGACACAGCATAAGCCAACAGTAGTTCTGACAGCACAGTAATGTCCCTGAATTAGCTAAGTGGACGGAAGCACACTTCTGTCAGCCCAGTTGTTTTTACACTGGGGATTTTGCTGGCATAGTTGTATGGAACAGCAGGCATGGGTGGGTGCATGTGATGCCAGCAAACTCTGTTGGGTAGATGAGGCCTTCCAGCAGGATAAAGTTTTCTTATACTAATACAGCTTATTCCTTTTCCCATATAGGAAGCACCTTTATAGCTCTATAACTGCATCCACTGAGGGTTGTACTGAGTTAACAGCACCAGTATAGGTTGAGAGTATAACTTATGTGTAGACAAGCCCTTTAGGAATACAAGTTTCACTGAAAGTCAATGAGCCTTTTGACCCTAAGTCACTAAGGGCCCGTCTAGGCTACAAAGCCATATTGCTTTACTTCATTAAAGCAGTACAACCTCTCTAACATGGGCATGGCTATATTGGTTAAAAAGGTGCTTCACGTCAGAATAGCCATGCGTGTAGGGGGAAGGGGGATAATTATGCTGATAAGTCATACTAATCACACTAATATAACTGCATCCACACGAGAGCTGTTACCGGTATAGCTATATTGGTTAAAAAACTCCCAAAACCCACACCCCTCATCAATATATTTACGCCCGTGTAACTTTTAAATGTAGGCCAGGCCTAAGGATCTTTTAAAAATCCCACCTCTTGTCTTACCATAGCAAGGCCCACTCCACTGAAGAGTAAAACACTCAACATGATCAGGTTCCTCTCTGTAAAGCGACTCGTTAGTCTTCCAATTACCAGACCCTGGACAACCTAGAAAAAGAACAAACACACATATATGTTAAGTACTATATGAAATATCTTAGCGGGCAAGCTATAGGGGTGGAGCTGTTGCCAGTGTTTCAAGCAAGGACCTGGGAGTCAGGACTTCTGTATTGTGACCGCAGGTGAGCTACTGACTGCCTATGCCTTAGTTTTCCCATCTGTAAAATGGGAATAAGTGTAGGTCACTATCTCAGTGGGTGGTTGCAAGACACAGTTCATTAGTGTATGTAAAGCACTTGGACCTGGAAGGCATTTGGGATTCAAAGTGCTGTATTATGAAATGCATTCTAGATTAAATTTACCCTGCGCAGAGGACCAGCACAAAACCTGTGTGTCACTTAAGACCTCTATATAGGGTTTAAATGGGTTTAAAAGTTTCGTATTCCAATGATAAAGCTACACAAATCTGCCAGAAAGATACATGATATCCTCTAGGGTGTGGATTTTCCCATTAAACTGTGTTATTACTAGAACTGGTCAAAACTTTCAAATGAAGTTTTTTTGTGGGGGGAGGGGGGAGGGATGTAAAATGCCTTTTATACCAACATGAACATTTTTACGAAATATAATTCATTTTGGTTGAAATTTTTCATTTTGATAAATGTTGCAATTTTTTTCCTGAAATTTTCACTTTGATGGGGGGGGGGGGGGGGGGGAGGAGGAACACACTTGCCTTTCCTTCTCTTCCTGTGTCTTTTATAAGCATAAAAAATGTGTGGCTATGGGTTTTAAAACTGGAAAAAAGTGAGAGAGTTGGTTACTCTCCACCCCGAGTAGGAGGGAAAAAATTTAAACAATTTTTTTCATTAAAAAAATTAAAACTCTCATGAAAAATTTCAAACACAATGAAAAACCATGTCTTTTGACACTTTTCATGATATACTCACCTTTTTCCATCCAGCTCTAGTAACTATGATTTTGTTTTGCATTCCCCCCTCCCCCAAGAGTGAGTAAATACTATAAATATAAATTAGAAATACCAAATAGATCATCTTCCTGATACAGTGCTTCTGAGTGCTCAGTACACTCCTCAGACAGTGTAATAAAGATTTTCATTTTGGGATAGGCATGATAGAAACATCTGTGGAATACTGGAAAAAGTAATGAATTTTTAACAAAAAACTGAAGGGACACTAGCAACAGTTATTCCCAGCCTTTGTCTTGTCTATAACGATTGTAAGCTCTTTGGGGCACAGGTAGTGTCTATACTGAAGCGCTACAGCAGTGCCACTGCAGTGGTGCAGCTTTGCTGCTGTAGCTTTTTAAGTGTAGACACACCCATACTAAAATGCCTAGGACTATGAGGCCCTGATCTTGGCTGCGACCACAAAGCACTACTGGAAGGTAAAGACTGCAACATTCAGTAACTACATTAAAAGAATGTTGAGGTTGCCAAGTCAAGCACTCTAAAGTGAGGAAATACTAAAACTAAGGTTGCCCATGTAACCTTAATTCAGCCCCCTTGTATGTATGCATTATGATACAAGCTTTAATTACATGATCATATGCTATTTTTTCCATAGGGCACCTGTTTCACTGAGTTCACACGATGAGCCTTTGCTGGGGATTAATCAGGGTTGGAGACTGTCTGATCCCTGATTCATTTGTTCAGAAGTGAAGAAGGCCAGGGCTAACAGGAAGGGAAAGGATGATATCATGGTGAAGGCAGCTGAATGCCTCCTTGAAGAATTTGATTCTCTCTGCTTCTATCTCTGTGATGCTGGGCAAGTCACTTAAACCAAAATTTTCAAAAGTAGCCACTAACTGTATGTTCCTCATTTTCTGGGTGCCCAACATTAGACACCTGGGGCTGGATTTGCAAAATTGCTCAGCAGTCACAGCTACAACCAAAGCTGAGCTCGGAACATAAAATCCTATACAAATGCTAAATACTCTGAAAATTCAGGCTCTTGGGCCCAGCCCCACAAAGGTATTTATGGAAGTGAGGAGCCTAAATACCTTTCTGGCTCAGAGCTGTGGTGCACCAAAACTAGTGGACATTTTTGGCCTTAATCTCTCTATACTTCAGTTCCCCACCTGTAAAGTGGTGATAATAACAGCATCTATTTTCACAAGGGCGTTGAGAAGATAAATTCATTGATGCTTGTGAAGCACTCAGATACTATGATGAGCGCACCACAGGTATGACCATGAGAAGATTAATTATTGTGTATTCAGTGCCGGGCTTGTTGATGTGCAGTAAATGAAAACTGGATCACCCTCTGAATGTGAAAGATAGAAAAAAATATTGAATAACTGGGCTTCACTGAATGAGGCAGGGATCCCGTGGACAAATAATATGTGATCATGTAATTAATGACCTGGCACATTTTGGACGCTACTAGGTCAACTAAAGTGTGTCATGTGAGGTCTCAAATAAAAGCCAGTGTCACACTAGTCATCAGGATTATTGCAAAATGCATGTACGGATGTTGTTTAAGGATTTATGTATAGAAACAGAAAATTACATTCTTAAAGTCATTGTCTAGGGACCGGTCACCAGCAAAGGTGAAAAACAGGTTTTCTGTCAGACAAGAAACGTTAATCTATCCGGCTGTTTACATGTATATTAAGTATTGTATGGTTCACAATGGGTCTCCTCTCACAAGGCTAAACTGGATGATAATACAGACTGTAAAATCTTCAGAGAGAGAATAGTAACAGGAAGAACCAAACTGTGTGGGGGTATGGGTGACACGTAAACCACCGGCTTGGGGAGGCTAGCCTCCAGCCCCACCCCTTCCACCTGAGGCCCCGCCCCTTCCATGCCCCTCCCCCCCGGAGCCCAGAGGCGCCCCCGCCCCCACTGCAACTGCTGGCCCCCACCCCAGGCTAGTGCCCCCAGCCCCGGAGCACTGGGGGAGGGGGTGGCAGTGCGACCCTAGCCTCCCCAGCCCCGGAGCGCCAGGAGGGCGGGTGATGCAGCCCCAGCCCAAGCCGGGGCCACCGCACAGGAGGAGCAGCAGAGCTGGAAGCAGGAGTGGGCCTGGGCACAGAGCATGGACGGGGCCACACCTGGCTATTTGGGGAGGCACAGCCTCCCCCAGATTATGATACCCGCTGTCCATAGTGGGGGGGAGGAGGGAGACCCCCCCCATCTTGAGGTGCACATCAAAGGTTTGCTCTAGTGTATTTGGAGGACAAAGACGACACCCTGGCATCCTTCACTGAAGAAGTAAATTGCATCCACTTCATGGAAGAGGGGTCTCAGGCAGGCCTGGTTGAAAACACTGGAGAGAACTTTGGATGAGATAAGCTTCTTGGGACAGGAGGGTAACTTGTTAGTAAATTTTAGTCTCTAGGAAACATGTATGTAACCATGTGTTTCCAATCTTCTTACTCTCTTGAATATATGTTTATTGATAATGACCTTATTCTTGCTTTCACTAGAAACATATCTAAGTGCTGTGGTGTTAAGTAAAGTGGTGATCCTGAGTGGAATCTTACAAGCTGGCATGTGCTGTTCCTCTGGGAGCAGCAGGCCTGGTAATTCTGAAAACATTCGGTGCGTAAGGGGCTGGGCACTACAGGGAATGCTCCCGAGGACTCAAGGGTTGGTGTGTGCCTATTGCTAATGTGTACAGACAGAGGGAGGCCTGGAAGGCAGGGCTTGTGTTGCCTGAGGCTGGGGGTTTCAGGGAGCTGATCCACAGCAGGCACAGACAAGACTTCCTCACGCTATGGGCAGGTGATGGTGAAGTGCTTCACAACCTGGGCTACCCCTGGGGAGCGTCACAGCATTAACTGGCACCCTCAAGCCCAAGGCAGACCATCAAAAATACTGAAAAGCAGAGAAAACAACAATGGAGGGGGGGAATAAAAAAGCACATCTGTGATCAGACCCTCAGTTCAGGTAAATCAACACCTGCACATCTACTTCAATTTACACCAGCTAATGACCTAGGGTGCTCACACTTTCTCTATCTCACTCTAAAATACAGTATAAAATTTTCTCACTAAAAGTTGTCTGGGGCTACTGCGGTCTCTGTCCTTTGGAGCAGCCAGGAACAGGGTTAAGCTGGAGGGAGTGAGCAGAAATACTTATCATACCCTGGCCCTCTCAGCAATGGGAGGATGGGAAAAGTGGTGAAGTAGCCACATCCATTCTAGTTATCAGTAGGAGGAAGGAGGGGGAGAGGCTGATGAGAATATTGTATTGGAGCTGCAGTGAGCCACAGAATAAATACTGTGCGGCACCCTAACATTGGCCTGCAATGCTGTGTCAATATATGGGGTGATTGTCAGAATAGCTGGGTGGGCCAGCTGAGGTGGGCGCAGTCTGTCAGAGCTACCAGGCAGCTGGGAATTCTCCCAACAAGGCAGCACCACCAAGCAGACTAAAGTTGCAGCTTTGATTAGGAACCTTCTTTGGGGTCATCTGGTTAGGCCCTTGTTTGGGGACGCCAGTTGATTGGCATGGGCCTATCACAGGACTTTCAGGGAATGACCTCAGTGCTCACCAGCTCAGGCATAGGGATGACTGACTAGAAAGAGGCTGAGGGAGACCAATTGCAAAGCATGCTGTGCAGTGGCAGGAGGTGGTTAGTGGGGTGATCATAGTGCTACAACCAATTTGTGGCACCATTCACTGGAGGGAGGAGAAGTGGCTGAGCAATGCTTCTCTAGGAGTACCTTTTTAAAAGTGTGCAGTCATTAGCCTTTTGCAACATTCCAGTCTAACTAATCAAATCTCAAGGAGATGCATGCCACCAAGGCCTGTCACTGCTGGATTGGACCTGCAGCTTTGCTGAGTCACAGCTGCTCACCCAACAGGTATTGTAATGAGATCTGGAGTTTGATCTCCAGGAGACTGACTCAGCCACAGTGAGTTTCTAATACTGTATTAGAAATGTGAGCTGCTCACTTTTTCACATTGATCAATGCAAGTCTTAATTTTCTCAGACTTGAACCGAGAGCGCGCCTTTATTTAATTGGGTTACACCATACAAATTCAGCCCATTCCCTGCCTCAGTTTGTCTCTTCCTTATCTCTCTCCTGCTGTGGTGACTGGAGCTAAATGCACAGCAAGAATTAAAAGGCTGTCCTGTCCCAAAGTCTTCCACTAGTATATGGAACCTGGGACATCCCTCACAATGAAAATATGCTACAGGAACTCCTCACTTAAAGTTGTCCCAGTTAACTTTGTTACGTTGCTGATCAATTAGGGCACATGGGGCTCATTTAAAGTTGCACAATGCTCCCTTATAATGTTGTTTGGCAGCCGCCTGCTTTGTCCACTGCTTGCAGGAAGAGCAGCCCATAGGAGCTAGCTGGTGGGGGCTTGGAACCAGGGTGAACCGGCAGCCCCTCATCAGCTCCCCTAAGTTCCCTGTGCAGCAGCCACCCAGCAGACTACCAATTGCCGGCAGTTCAGCTGTTCCTCCCCCCACTGCCGTGTGCTGCTCCTACCCTCTGCTTTGGAGCTGCTCCCAGGAGCGTCCTGCTTGCTGGTGGGGGGGGGAGGGGGGAGAGAGCGCAGGAAGAGAGAGGCTAATGTCAGGGTGTCCCCCTCCCCCCTGCTCTATGGAGATGGGGTAAGCAGGGGTCAGGAGCAGGGCTCAGGACGGAGGGAGCGTGCTGGCAGTAGGGGCTGTCTCAACTTGCTGATCTACTTAAAAAGGCAAAAAGAAAAGGAGGACTTGTGGCACCTCAGAGACTAACAAATGTATTTGAGCATAAGCTTTCCTGAGCTACAGCTCACTTCATTGAATGCATTCAGTGGAAAATACAGTGGGGAGATTTATATACACAGAGAACATGAAACAATGGGTGTTACCATACACACTGTAAGGGGAGTGATCACTCAAGGTGAGCTATTACCAGCAGGAGAGGGGGGAACAGGAGGGACGACCTTTTGTAGTGATAATCAAGGTGGGCCATTTCCAGCAGTTGACAAGAACGTCTGAGGAACAGTGGGGGGTGGAGGTGGGGGAAATAAACATGGGGAAATAGTTTTACTTTGTGTAATGACCCATCCACTCCCAGTCTTTATTCAAGCCTAAACTAATTGTATCCAGTTTGCAAATTAATTCCAATTCAGCAGTCTCGTTGGAGTCTGCGTGACCAGAGAGATTGAAGTGTTCTGGTCACGCGATTACAGACATGAAAGTTGTGATATTACAACAGAAAAACTTCAAATCCAGACTCCAGCGAGAGACTGCTGAATTGGAATTCATTTGCAAATTGGATACAATTAACTTAGGCTTAAATAGAGACTGGGAGTGGCAAAATCATTATGCAAGGTAACCTATTTCCCCTTGTTTTCCTAGCACCCCCCTCCCCCAGACGTTCTTGTTAAACCCTGGATTTGTGCTGGAAATGGCCCACCTTGATTATCATACCCATTGTAAGGAGAGTGATCACTTTAGATAAGCTATTACCAACAGGAGAGTGGGTTTGTGTGTGTGTGTTGGGGGTGGGGAGAAATCCTGGATTTGTGCTGGAAATGGCCCACCTTGATTATCATACACATTGTAAGGAGAGTGATCACTTTAGATAAGCTATCACCAACAGGAGAGTGGGGGTTTTTTTGGGGGGAGAAAACCTGGATTTGTGCTGGAAATGGCCCACCTTGATTATCATACACATTGTAAGGAGAGTGATCACTTTACATAAGCTATTACCAGCAGGAGAGTGGGGTGGGGGGAGAGAAAACCTTTTGTAGTGATAAACACCCATTTTTTCATGATTTGTGTGTATAAAAACAAACATCTTCTGTATTTTCCACAGTATGCATCCGATGAAGTGAGCTGTAGCTCACGAAAGCTTATGCTGAAATAAATTGGTTAGTCTCTAAGGTGCCACAAGTCCTCCTTTTCTTTTTGCGAATACAGACTTACACGGCTGTTACTCTGAAACCTGTCTTTATGGCACTGAAAAAGCAGCAGCTGAATGTCAGTATTATTTCAATCTTTGTGTTCTGAGCTCCTTCCTTGCATGTAGCCTCTGTTTTAAAGAGCATGCCGTGGGCTGTTTCTCTTGGGCTTATTCTCACCCATATGGTGCTGACCTTTGTCCTTTGAAGTACTGTGAAAAGAGACCTTGCAGAAATCTGGTCTGTCATCAGTGAACAAAAGAGGAAGGAAATAGTTTGCAAGTGAAATTACAAGAGCCGCCCATGGCTGTGTACACATGCCAGAGGTGAAACAGCTTTATCTTTTCTTCTTGAAAGACAGATAAGCCGCTGAACCGCCAGTGGAAATATTGATCTGGAAACTCCCAGCAAATACTTTTAAGCAGTGAAATCTCTTTCTAACTTCCATGCTCCATTTGCAATTTAAGTATTTATCCACAGTACAACAGTCATTGCGTGAGAGAGGGAATGACTCTTTAGTCCAGTGGTTAGGGCACCCAGCTGGGAGGTGGGAGACCCAAGGTAGGTGGACACAGCAAGCAGCTGCCCAAAGCAGCATGTCTCAGCACAGGACTACAGACCTGGGCTTGCGGTGCTACAGGCCAGTGCTAAAAATAGCTGTGTAGCTATTCAGACTCTGCCTCTTTAGCCCACCCCGCTCCCTAAACATCAGAGCCTGAGCCTGAATGTCTACCTAGCTTTTATTTTCTTCCATAGCACTAGCCTCACAAGCCCGAGGCTGTAGCTCCGGGACTCAGTGCTGCTCACTGTGTAGATGCACCCCCAGAGTCCAGTGCAGAGGTGGGCAAACTACGGCCCGCGGGACCATCCTGCCCGGCCCTTGAGCTCCTGGCCTGGGAGGCTTGCCCCTGGCCCCTCCCCCGCTGTCTCCCCTCCTCCACAGCCACGCTGCCGTGCGGGCAGCAGGGCTGAGCGCCCTGCTAAGGGGGTGGCAGCAGCATACGTGCAGCGGTAAAAAAATGGGTAGGGGGTCCCGGGGGGCAGTCAGGGGACAGGGAGTGGTTGGATGGCGTGGAGGTTCTGGGGCAGTCAGGGGACAGGGAACAGTGGGGGTTGGATAAGGTGTGGGAGTCCTGGGGGGCCTGTCAGGAGGTGGGGGGCACTCAGGGGACAGGAAGCAAGGGACGTTGGAGAGGGGGTGGGATCCTGGGGGCGCAGTTTGGGGTGGGGGGCCCTGGGAGGGGGTGGTCAGGGGACAAGGAGCAGGGAGGGTTGGATGGGTCGGGGGTTCTGAGGAGGGCAGTCAGGGGGCGGGAAATGGGAGGAGGTGGATGGAGGGGTCCAGGCTGTTTGGGGGGCACAGCATTCCTTACCTGGCCCTCCATACAGTTTTGCACCCCAATGTGGCCCTTGGGCCATAAAGTTTGCCCACCCCAGTCCAGTCCTTCTGCTCCAGTCACTCTTCTGTTATCTATCCACAGTGGAACAGCTGGGGGAGCCCTGCATCAGAATATCCCATAGCCCAGTGGTTGGGGTCATGGATCAGCGTTCACATCGCACGCCCCGTCAGTACCCGGCCCGGGCCAGGATGCGAATGACCCAACCAGCAGCCCAAATTCAGTGATGAATCCTGGTCATGTGCCACCTGAGGCACATTGTGCATGCGCTAAGAAGAAGTGCTTAGAGCGCTCCCCTGGCGGGGGGAGACCCTGGTTCAAATCCTTTTTGCCTTTCTGACAGAGAGGCAAGGAATAGAACCTGGGTCCCCACATCCCGGGTGAGTGCTCCAACTCCTGCGCCAAAAGGTTAAGGAGGGCACCACCATCACCACCTCCTGTGGCCATTTAGTGTGGAGCAAGGCAGGCGCGCAAATGCATTCTCACAAGAAATACCTTGGGTATGTAAGGCACCTGACTGCAGGAGAGGGGTTCCCATTCATGGATCACTATGCAGAGACAAGACAAGGACTTGTGGCACTTTAGAGCCCCCCCCCCGACCCATGCTCTCCTGCTGGTAATAGCTCACCTTAAGTGATCACTCTCCTTACAGTGTGTATGGTAACACCCATTGTTTCATGTTCTCTGTGTATATAAATCTCCCCACTGTATTTTCCACTGAATGCATCCGATGAAGTGAGCTGTAGCTCACAAAAGCTTATGCTCAGATAAATTTGTTAGTCTCTAAGATGCCACAAGTACTCCTTTTCTTTTTGCGAATACAGACTAACACGGCTGCTACTCTGAAACCTATGCAGAGATAGGCTCTTACCTGCAGCCTAGACTTAGGTACCAATCTCTGGGCAGGGTTTAGGACACACCCTTCTCATTGCCATCTGCATTTGGCTAGCTTAGGCAGCTCCCCAACTAGTGTGCTGGCTTTTTGTGGATGGCATTCTTAGCTGCCTATCCTCTCCCCATTTATTGTATGGGGAGTGTAGGTGCCTAACTCAGCTTTGGGGATTACAGTGTTGGTCCTGTGATTTTCCAGGTGCTTAAAAGTTAGATACTATGACTAGGGTTTCCAACTGTCTAATTGCACAAACCCAAACATCTTTCCCCCACCCCTTCTCTGAGGCCCTGCCCCCTGCTCACTCCAGTCCTGCTCCCTCCGTTCCTCGCTTTCCCCCACCCTCACTTTCACCGGGCTGGGGGAGGGGTGTGGGCTCTGGGCTGGGGCAGAGGGGTTTGGAGTGTGCGAGGGGGCTCCAGGCTGAGCCTGAGGCAGAGGGTTGGCGTGCAGGAGGGGGTGCGGACTCTGGGAAGGAGTGTGGGGGGGAGGGGGCTCAGGGCTGGGGCAGGGGTGCAGGGGGTTGAGGCGCAGGAGGAGATTCGGGGTGTGGGCTCCAGCTGTGTGGCATCTCCCCTGCAGCTCCCATTGGCTGTGGTTCCCCGTTCCTGGCCAATGGGAGCTGCAGAATCGGAGCTCAGGGCAGGGGAGCAGGCGAGACCCCCTGGCCACACCTGCATCGAGGAGCCGCTGCCACCGCTGGACATGCCAGCTGCTACCGAGAGCGGCGCGGAGCCAGGGCAGGTAGAGAGCCTGCCTTAGCCCCGCTGCACTGCTGGACTTTTTAGCAGCCTAAAATCTCCCGGATTGGCGTCATTAGTCTCCAGGAGATCAAGCCCGATTCCGGAAGACTCCCGGCCAACCTGGGAGGGTTGGCAACCCTAACTATGATGCTCACTATTGCAACACTTAAGCCTCTTTGTGGATGCCATCCAGAGCATTTAGAGAAAAAGGATTTTAAAACAACACAGTCTAAGTACATGTCTACCTTTCCTAAAGACTCACTATCCCCATAGTAACCTGGGCAGGCCTAACTTCTTCATACAGTTTGGTGGTTGCCTACATCTTAGTCTGGGTCCTCTGAACAAATTCTCCTTATTAACTAAACCACTGTGCTCATACATCCCAACAATCAGGTCAACATACAGTATACAGAAGTTATTCCAGAACAGCTCCAATTCTGTCAGCGGATCGAGGGGAGAACTGTACAATCACGGATTTCATCCACCTGCACTCTACAGAAGATCAGCAGGTACCATGTCATCTTTAAAACACTGAACATCCACTGGGTGTACGTGCGACTCATTCACAAACCAGATCAGCAGCCACAGGGCAACAACAAACAAACAAAAAGAGGAAAGTGTGGCTTTGTACAGGCCCTCCGCCCCTTGAAATTCAGGGCCTGTACAAAGCCCTGGGAATGTCGGTAAGTAAAGCCTGCTTTTTTACTTTATCAGCTGGTCGCAACTTCCTGTCACAAACACCTTTTGCTTTGAACCCGCTACTTAATGTTTGTGAGATTGAGGGAAGCATATGAAGATGCTGGGTGGTTGTGGGAAGGTCCACATATTGAGACCCAAACTGCTGACCATAGCATCTTGCCTGAAAGAATACAGAATATTTTATATTTTGCAAGCTCCAGGGTGTCATTCATCTTTTCTATTGGCTTAAATTCTTCAGATCGGGGAAACTGAAGAACTTCATGTTTGTTTTCTTAAAGCCCTCTTTCATCAGGTAGATTTTCTGCAGGCGTACCTGTCTATAATTAAAAACCCAATCCTTTACTCATTTGTTTGTTGCCCAGAAGAGAAAGCTAGAGGGACAGACTGAGAGTATACATAATGTAAATCTTTCCTCCCAGAGACAGTCTCTCGAATAATCCTGTAACAACTTCTTGCTTCCCGAAGCTGTGTAGTTGGAGATACAATTTGTTTGACAAGAAGAGATAAATTTAGTCAAGGGACCAGTTTGTCTGTGTGTGTAAACTCCCCCCCCCCCCTTTAATTTTAAAATCACATCTGGTGCTTAGATATCAGTTACTTGCCAGCAACTCCAGGTGCTTCATTTGCCTAATCCTCATGCAGCATGTTCAGAGCAGATACAGTACTGTGCTACAAGCTTTCCAGCATCATGCCCTAGACCAGGGGTTCTCAGCCTTTTCCTTTCTGAGCCCCCCCCGCCGCCAACGTGCTCTAAAAACTCCAGAGCCCATCTGTGCTACAACAACTGGTTTTCTGCATATAAAAGCCAGGGCCAGCATTAGGGGTAGCAAGCAGGTCAATTGCCCGGGGCCTCATGCCACCGGGGTCACCACAAAGCTACACTGCTCAGGCTTCGGCTTCAACCCCATGCGGCAGGACTTTGGTTTCTGCCCTGGGCCCCAGCAAGTCTAATGTTGGCCCTGCTTGGCAGCCCCCTGAAACCTACTCACGGCCCCCCAGGGGGCCTCAGACCCCTGGCTGAGAACCACTGCCTAGACTTTCTCCATATACTGATGTTTACAACTCTATAGAAAACTGGAGCATAACAGCTTTCCTATCAGGCCAGCTGCAATCAATGGTGCAGTGTAAAATGACTCTCTGGAGAGAAAGGGGATAAAATTTACACCTTCAAGCAAAAATTCTCATAGGAGCCAGGTCTACACTACAAACTTGTGCTGGCATAGCTGTGTCGGTCAGGCACATGACTCATGATAGACATAGCTGGGCCAGCAAAAGCCCCTGCTGTAGATGTAGTTATACCAGCAAAAAAGTGTGCTTTTACTTGTAAAGCTTAATTTGCTCGGTGGGGTGGGGAGAGGGGTGGAATATGCTATGCCAGCAAAGGCAGCTTTGCTGGTATAAACCACATCCCCACTAGAACCACTTTGCCGGTATAGTATAAAGCACTCCTAGTGTAGACATGGGCTCAGTAAATGTACTTTGAAGAAGGTTTTGTTCACATCTTTTCTGTGATGAGACCACTGTGAAATCAGAACCATTTTACACAGTCCTGGCTGAGAATGGTTGTGTGTTACTGAAGGCACTCCAAGCCCTTGACTAAATAGCCTACAGTGATCAGCTCTCTATGCCTGCTGTAATATATTGTAGGTTTTAGGGAGTCTCCCTGACACTAGCTGAGTAGCGTGGAGGTGGCTGCTTGCAAAACTCTTGACCGTTTGGATTTATATTGGCACCACAAGTAATTACACATCATCAGGATATCACAACTTCCCTATTACTCTAGACCCCTGGATTTCTTCCATTAAGCTACCCGCGCTACTTTCACCTAATTGCCAGACCTTAGCAATTCCAGTTTTGGTCATATCTAGTTCCTGAGGGGCTGCTTCATCTCCCAGTCAAATAATTCTTTGTTTTCATGGCCTTTAAGACACTGCATTCCAGAACCCTCTTCTCATTTTCTGATCTGATTTCACTCTTCCTTTTCCCAGGCCTCAACTTTCTCCCCTTTTCCCCCGTCACTTAGCTTTATTTTACAGCTGCACAGCACTTTCCAATATCCTGTGCTATTAACCTGTGATCTTTGCTTAACTGGGAACAGATGTAGCTGAAAATAAATTCTAAGCTGCCATTAAAAAAAAAAGTTAAAACAACCCAACTTATCCTAGCTGTTAGAAACCATGATCCAAAGCCCAGTGAAGCCAGTGGAAAGACTTCTTCAATGGGAGATTGAGCAGGCCTACATAATGCTCTTTATTTGTAGATGTCAAAGTTCTTCACAAAAGAGGGTAAATATCATTACCTTCATTTCACAGGTGGGGCGACTGAAACACAGAACATTTAAGCAGCTTGCCTAAGGTCAAAATGTGGGTCAGTGGCAGAGCTTGGAACAGGACAAAGGTTTCCTTCCTGTCCAGTGCCCTATCCACTACTCCACAGCACTGAGGTTTTCTGGAGAGGACATTCCTGGGCCAGATCCTCAACTGGTGGAGCATCAAGTTATACCAGCTGAGGTTCTGGCTCTTGTAGCTGGACACCAAGGAAAAGTGGATGAGATAATTTGATACCTTAACTTATTTGTTGAGCCAATTAATGATATACAAGCTTCATGCCAAAGAGGTCTCTCTGCTGGGTGTTGCTCTATGAGACATGGAACGTTTCATTTTGATCAGATTGCAAGTACTGGATTGGGGCAGATTCCCTCATTAAGTTTTAGAAGACGCCTTTTTAAAATAAATCTATTTTGTTAACATTTTAAAGAAAAACTCGGAATGAAGATGCACCAGAGCCCTGGCTATGGATTAAGAAAAGAGGCCCAATACACTAGAGATAATTTAAGGTACTATTGTATAGCGAGACAGTTGGATTTAAAAACGTGGCCTGGAAGTGTGGCTTCTTAATAAGGCAAGAGAATCAGCAGTCCTCACAATAGCGTATCACTGAAGACAATGCTGGAATGAGACTTGTTGAACCTAGCCATTTGGCATGTGACCAGCTGTGTTTGTGTAACACTCATCTGACCCATTTACAACAAACACAGTTTGAGTTCAGACTGCTACCTTTCTGCTTTGCAACTGGGGCTGAATTGCACTTGCCTAAGTAGTTTATATCAGTGCATTGTGGGAAAATCATGACAGCTATCCTATAGTGTCTCCGCATGGGAGAGAGTGCCCAGAGGACGTTCACCAGCACAACCTGGGCCCATGCACTCTTTGATATTCTACAGCACAGAGAGAGGGGGAAGGAAGGAAGTCTAGCCAAACTGGTTACACAGACTCACATGGTGTTGGGAGGGAATTCCCTTCTATATGGCAAAAGAAAAGATGTGCCAAAGCAATTACAAGATGACAGCAGCATACCAGACAATGGTTACTAACCAAGTAGGAACCACATGGGACTGTGAGGACACAATCTGTGGTCAGAGCCAATCATGCCACCAACTGGATACAAGCTGCATTAAAACTTACAGTGTAAGGCCTCTGCTGAAGTTTTGTTCATTGGTAAAACAAGTATGAGTGACGCTAAGAAGCAAAGTGAGTCAGACCACCACAGACGAGGGAGGCTCCCTGGCTGCAGTTATACTGCACAAGTTGTGTGTTTGGGGAGCCTGGACTCACAGGGCTGCTGAAGGGATGCACCCCTCTTGCATAGCAGAGAAAACCCGGCACTGCAGAGGCTCCCTGTGAACCAAGGAGAAGTTGAAGATATGACAAGATTCTGATCAAGGCTTTAAATCTACTTACTAAGTGGTAGGGATGGAACGGGGCTAGTACAGTCCTCCCACTGCCACAGGAGTGCTGCGGGGCTCCATCAGGCTCCAAGGAATAGCTCTGCACCTGCTCTACAACCTTGGAAGGAGAATTCTGTTCTCCTGTGAGCTAAGCACTGGGTCCCTGGATGTGGCCCTATGGGTATGTCTACACACTGTTTTCAGACCTGTGGCAGTGAGTCTGAGAGCCTGGGTCCACAGACTTGGGCTTGTGCTATGGCTCTACAAAGCGCTGTGCAAAGATACGGGTTCAGAGTCTGAAGACCGGGGTGGGGGATGGCTTTCAGAACCCAAGCTCCAGCCTGACCCGTGACTTCAGAGTGCTGGCTACACAGCTATTTTTAGAGCATTAGACCAAACCCCACTAGCCCAACTCTGTAGACCTGGGCTCTGAGACTTGCTGCGACAGGTTTTGAAATACAGTGTCAGCATACCCTAAGTAGGTTCAGAGTAGCAGCCGTGTTAGTCTGTATCCGCAAAAAGAAAAGGAGGACTTGTGGCACCTCAGCGACTAACCAATTTATTTGAGCATAAGCTTTTCATGAGCTACAGCTCACTTCATCGGATGCATTCATTACCCTAAGTGGCCAGTGCTGTGATTCAGTGGCACTAAATCCAGTTTGGATCTTTGGATCTGTTCTTTGAAGCAGCATTACAGTATTCAGGGAGGCTCTCATTCATACTGACTAGTCAGCTGTTCACTAACTGCTCTGAAGTCCCGGATGACTGGAAAAAGGCTAATGTCGTGCCCATCTTTAAAAAAGGGAAGAAGGAGCATCCTGGGAACTTCAGGCCAGTCAGCCTCACCTCAGTCCCTGGAAAAATCATGGAGCAGGTCCTCAAGGAATCAATTCTGAAGCACTTAGAGGAGAGGAAAGTGATCAGGAACAGTCAGCATGGATTCACCAAGGGCAAGTCACGCCTGACTAATCTAATTGCCTTCTATGACGAGATAACTGGCTCTGTGGATGAGGGGAAAGCTGTGGACATGTTGTTCCTTGACTTTAGCAAAGCTTTTGACACGGTCTCCCACAGTATTCTTGCCAGCAAGTTAAAGAAGTATGGGCTGGATGAATGGACTATAAGGTGGATAGAAAGCTGGCTAGATTGTCGGGCTCAACGGGTAGTGATCAATGGCTCCATGTCTAGTTGGCAGCCGGTATCAAGTGGAGTGCCCCAAGGGTCAGTCCTGGGGCCGGTTTTGTTCAATATCTTCAGAAATGATCTGGAGGATGGAGTGGATTGCACCCTCAGCAAGTTTGCAGATGACACTAAACTGGGAGGAGAGGTAGATACGCTGGAGGGTAGGGATAGGATACAGAGGACCCTAGACAAATTGGAGGATTGGGCCAAAAGAAATCTGATGAGGTTCAACAAGGACAAGTGCAGAGTCCTGCACTTAGGACGGAAGATGCCCATGCACCACTACAGAATAGGGACCGAATGGCTAGGCAGCAGTTCTGCAGAAAAGGACCTAGGGGTTACAGTGGACGAGAAGCTGGATATGAGTCAACAGTGTACCCTTGATGCCAAGAAGGCCAATGGCATTTTGGGATGTATAAGTAGGGGCATTGCCAGCAGATCGAGGGACTTGATCATTCCCCTCTATTCGACACTGGTGAGGCCTCATCTGGAGTAGTGTGTCCTTTTTTATGCCCCATACTACAAGAAGGATGTGGAAAAATTGGAAAGAGTCTAGCGGAGGGCAACAAAAATGATTAGGGGACTGGAACACATGAGTTATGAGGAGAGGCTGAGGGAACTGTGCATGTTTAGTCTGTGGAAGAGAAGAATGAGGGGGGATTTGATAGCTGCTTTCAACTACCTGAAAGGGGGTTCCAAAGAGGATGGCTCTAGACTGTTCTCAGTGGTAGCAGATGACGGAACAAGGAGTAATGGTCTCAAGTTGCAGTGGGGGAGGTTTAGGTTGGATATTAGGAAAAACTTTTTCACTAGGAGGGTGGTGAAACACTGGAATGCGTTACCTAGGGAGGTGGTGGAATCTCCTTCCTTAGAAGTTTTTAAGGTCAGGCTTGACAAAGCCCTGGCTGGGATGATTTAATAGGGGATCGGTCCTGCTTTGAGCAGGGGGTTGGACTAGATGACCTCCTGAGGTCCCTTCCAACCCTGATATTCTATGATTCTATGATTCACTTTCACTGCTTGAACAAGCTACCTACACAGAGGTGCTATACGTATTACTTACCAGCTGGTCAGCTTTGTGCTTGTCTAGGAGAACTGGGAATCACACCGTCCAGTTCAAATGCAGATGTACCCTGAGTGGCTCTGCATTGCTCTTTTAGAGATAGGCAACAAGAGAAATATTTTCTGTCAAATATCCTCCCCCTAGATTGACACAAGGCTATTTTTAAATCTCCTTTCCTAATGCTTTAGGCCAGTGCTTGAACTGGATGAGTGGTGCCAAGAAAGGGGGGGGGGTATTTATTTATCCCTCCACTTCTCACTTGCTGCAGGCTAAAAAAGAGAGAAATGTTCGAGGAAAAAAAAAAAGATAGCATAAACAGTTGGAGTATAATATCTTGAGGTAGGGGGAGGGGAAGGTAGAGGACCCTATCAGTTTTTGAAAGGATTGGGGGCAATAACCATCACTCCCTGTGGGAGATGATGGGGGGGGCAGAACCATCATTTTTTGTGTGGAAGAAAAATATCAGTATTGCCAATCACCAGGATTCAAAAACCAGGGGTCAGACCTCTAAAGTCATGAGATTTGCTTAAAAACCTTGAGTTTAACATTAATTCTTTTTATTTGCCTTCCAGATTTTGAGCCATGGGGGATCATATTTTGAAACTTTTTACTGCAGCCAGGGTATTCTGGTGGCATTGTGGGAATATTGGCCACCGCAGGCTCTGCAGACCCAGGTTCTAAGTCCCAGGTCCTTACAGGATTATATTTTAGGGACCGAGCGGCTAGGCAGCAGTTCTGCAGAAAAGGACCTCGGGATTACAGTGGATGAGAAGCTGGATATGAGTCAACAGTGTGCCCTTGTTGCCAAGAAGGCTAACAGCATTTTGGGCTGTATCACTAGGAACATTGCCAGCAGATCAAGGGACGTGATCTTTCCCCTCTATTCTGCATTGGTGAGGCCTCATCTGGAGTACTGTGTCCAGTTTTGGGCTCCACACTACAAGAAGGATGTGGAAAAATTGGAGAGAGTCCAGCGAAGGGCAACAAAAATGATTAGGGGTCTGGAACACATGACTTATGAGGAGAGGCTGAGGGAACTGGGATTATTTAGTTTGCAGAAGAGAAGTGTAAGCAGAGTCAGGATGAGCTCCACCCTGACATCTGGTGGTGAAGTGTGGCAAGTTGTGGAAAAGAACTTCAGGGGCTGATCTCATTTGCATAGGCACACCCACCCCGCCTAGAATGAGGCCATAGCTGCCCAAATGGTCACTTTGGCTGCTGTGGGATCCCCAATGACTCTGTTATTGGGGCAGGAAGAATAAATTGTTATTACCCTGATTATGGGAATCAAGGACAGTGGAACTGTACTTGGCCTTTTGTTATGATGGAGGGACTCGCCATCAACTAAGTAGCGCTCGCTAGGCAAGGGACATGGGTTCCAAAACTCTGTGAATTGAGAGAGGCTGGAGACAGGTATTAATACTTGGTGGCATGGTGAGGGCCTTACATGCTAATTGCACTTCCTCCTCTCTCCACTGTGGAATATCAGAGCTAATTTTGATTCCATTAGGAGTCTAGTTACAGGCTGCTGAGCTGAATTCACTTTGGGCTAATGGTGCATCAGCACTGAGGCTCCCCTACTAGAAGCTGAAATCACAAAAGAGCTAAACTTACTAAGAGCTGAAATCACTGAGTGTTGTGTTAAGTAGTGGGGGAGCCTGAAGATATATGGTGGAGCAGTTTGCGGGGCGGCTGGCAGAGCCGAGTATTGCAGTTTGCAGGATGGCAAGCAGAGTGTCTGGTGGAGCAGAGCAGTTTGTTGGATGCCTAGAGCAGCTCATGGGGCAGCTGGCAGAGCAGCACCCTATGGAGAGGTGGGGCCATCAGCTTTGGACCATGTAAGGTGCCCCTTAACCCCTTCCTCCCCTCTCCCCCACCTCCACTCAGGTTGGGAGGTAAAACTCTGGGGCTGCCCTGACCAGGGACAGAGACTTTTGGGTCGTTGGACTTTTGGGACTTTGGGTTGCTGGACTCAAGAACCAAAGGGAAAGGACATGGCCCAGTTGCTCATGGGTTGTGTTATGAATCCTGTTGGTGGTGTTTCCCCAACATAATGCCACATTGTTTCCCTCTGTTATTAAAAGGCTTTTTGCTACACTCAGACTATGTGCTTGCGAGAGGGGAAGTATTGCCTCTTGGAGGCGCCCAGCGGGAGTAGTATATATTTGTCCCAGGTCACTGGGTGGGGGCTCAAGCCGGTTTTGCATTGTGTTGTTGGAATGGAACCCCTAGATACTGAACCCAGCCCTTGTTGCTGCCAACTCTGACAGGCAGAAGGGTTACGGAAGAATGAGGGGGGGATTTGATAGCTGCTTTCAACTACCTGAAGGGGGGTTCCAAAGAGGATGTATCTAGACTGTTCTCAATGGTACCAGATGACAGAAGAAGGAGTAATGGTCTCAAGTTGCAGTGGGGGAGGTTTAGGTTGGGGTTACCTAGGCAGGTAGTGGAATCTCCTTCCTTAGGAGTTTTTAAGGACAAAGCCCTGGCTGGGATTATTTAGTTGGGGACTGGTCCTGCTTTGAGCAGGGGGTTGGACTAGATGACCTCCTGAGGTCCCTTCCAACCCTGATATTCTATGAAAGCTAGAAACTACTTAAAAAAAACCCTGTAACCCTGAGATTCTCCTGCAATCACAAGACTCCAGGAGCCGAGGCTTTAAGAAAGGCCTCAGATATCACAAGGCTCACAATAAAATTGCAAGAACTGGTAATCCTGTATCTGATTGCATTTTAGGGGCTGGGTGCGTGGATAAGGGCCATACCATCACTTGCTTCCCTCCCGCAAATCTGCACCCTTCTCTTGCCCCTGCGTGTGTGGAATGTGTGCTAAGAACACAGCAAACCACAAATGCTGTTCTCTTCCCAGTAAACCAGCTGCTTTATTGTTTCTGAGACACAATGAGGGTGTGTGTTTGGCTTTCCTTATAACTAAACCATTTTGTTTTGAATATACACAGCGAGATTTAAAGTAAACACTGCTTGATTTCCGTCCCCCCCGCCATTCATTTCTGTGATATCAGCATCTACCTTTCTACTCTATCCCTTGAAAATGAACAAAGCACAGGTCCATAGATCCTACATATGGATAAAAGGGAGTCTCCTGCATCATCTTTAATCTGCAGAGCTCCTCAAAGCAAGTTAGACAGACATTTTATAGAGAGCAAAATAAGGAAATGAGAAATCTAATCTGTAGCTGAGGATCAAACCGATGTGGTTTACTGAAAAGTACATTACATTTGTTATGAATAAGGCTTTAATTTACTCAGTGAAGTAGGGAGTCCATTCAGCAGTTATTCATCAGCATTCATTCATTTAGAGAGGTGGAATTCACTTGCACCTTAATCACACACATATGCCTACAGTATCAACCAACATTATACCACAGAAACAAATATATCTGAAATGCCAATCTAAAGAAAGGTGCAGGTACACAAACAAAAGGGCTCTGCTGGACAGACAGCACACCTGCAATAAACTCAGTAGAAAGTAATTAAAAAATTAACTCCATTATGGCCACTGTCTACATCCGATACCTTTGGACTGGTTTATTTAAAGACCTGATCTGAAGAGAAAACACAATTCTTGCTAAATATCAGCATATTTTAGGCCAGATTCTCAGGTGGTAGAGCTACACAGGTTTACATCAGCTTAAGATTTGGTCCCGCTTATCTAAAACTTGTAAAAGTGAGCTACAAAGTAAAAAAATAAAATGTGAGTTGTTCCTAGATTTATGAACAGGATTCTTTTACTAATCAGGATGGTGGAGGGGTGGGGTTGGAAAAGCACAGGAATCAGTTTTAACATTATTTTCTTGCTTCCCTAGAGAATTTTCCCTGTGCTTTTGGCTCAATGCCAATATCCCACAATGGGACATCGCAAAAAAATGAAGTCTCACTGCAGCCCACAAACCCCATGGTATTTGTGATGTACAGAATTATGCATTCAAGGATACATTCAATGAAGCAGCATAGTTCCATTTCATGGATGGGAAAATAATTACCAAAAAGGCTGATTAAACATAATTTCAGTTAAAAAAATTAACGTCTGCAAATACTTATTGGGTATAGAGTTTACTAATAGACATGGTCTTATTGGCTTTGGTGGGACTATGCCTGATTATTAAGCACTATAGCCAGCAGTAATTATTTGCAGGACCAGATCCTTGGTTAGCATAAAAATCCAATTATTATCAGGATTAGAAATAGAGTGGCACCTAAAGACCCCAACCAAGACTGAAGCCCAATTATCATAAGGACCTTGTAGACACACAGTGATAGACAGTCCTCGCTGCCAAAGGACTTGCAATCTAAATAGACAAAAGAACTATCATGGCTATTTTACACTACCACCATTTTACAGATAGGGAAACTGAGGCACAGAGCAATTAAGTTACTTCTCCAAAGTCTCACACGAACGGTGTGGCAGAGCCAGGAATTGAACTCTGATTTCCTAAGCCCCAGTTCAATGCTTTAACCCCAAGATGATAATTTAGGGTAGAACTTAACTCTCATTTTTACCTATAAACTAACTCTTGATATTTCTGCAGTTGCTTAAGTCTCTTCCTCTTTTCTGAGAAAACTTTGGTACAGTACAGTACCATTTGATTTTCTCCCCTTTACCAACTAGCATAGCTGAATTTTCCCACTTTTTCACTCCCATCTCCTACTGGCTGTATTCCCTTGACAAGTTCTCCCTCATTACAGGGTTTGTAATGCACTAGTCAGTCATGCTCATTTCCACAGAGTAGATAGGGTTCCTCTCTCAGTATTCAAGGCCCCTATAAAAATACTGGGTCAGATCATCCACTGGCGTAAGCTGGCAGAGCTCTGCTGAAGTAAATGGAGCTCCGCCAATTTATACAAGCTAAGGGTGTGGCCCATTGAGTTTAGAGCAAGAGCTACACTTTTGCTGTAGGACAATATGTCAGTTCAACACTATGGCCTAAAACTCAATGACAAAAGTCGTCAAGTGGAAGAATATTTTCCAGAGACACTCCATTCTCGACAACTATCGGAAAGTGTGGAAGAAATGCTTATTTATAATTATTTTCTAGGTTCCAGACAAATGATCTAGTCAGTGCCCTCCACAGCCGAGAATTACATTTCACAAGTATTACCCAAAATGGTTTTAATGGTAATCCTCTGCCTGAAGCAATCTGAATGTACTGCAACAGAAAAGGTGATGAAGTGCATGATTAGATACTAGCTAGGAAGCAGGTGGGACTTTCTTCAGCGCACTTGGTCGGTCAGTTTCCTGGAGCTTTTGCAGGTCTTGGCAAAGTCTTGCCTGCTATGGGCTGTGTGTCTTCGGGCTAGCTTACACTAGAAGCGCTATATCATCGCAGCTGCACCAATGATGCTCTATGCCGATGGGAGAGCACTCTCCCGTCAGCATCATTACTCCACGTCCACTAGAGGTGGATGCTATGTTGGCAGGAAAGCATCTCCTGCCAACATAGCACCAGTGTGGACAGCGCTTAGGTCGCTGTAACTGGCGTTGCTCAGAGGGGGTGTCTTTTTCCATACCCCTGAGTGACATACGTTATATCAACATAAGTGATAGCGTAGACCTGCCCGTATGCGCTAATTGAATCTAGCTAAAAACTAGAGGTTCTCCTGAGAGCACTTGGCTGCTACATGACAGATACAGCAGGTCTGATTATATTGTCACGTCCACTCACCATTTGAAGGACACCAAAATATGACATCAGATATCCAGTCTGTGCTGCCTCCAGCCCAAAGAAATTCATAGAGATGATGGAAAACATAATCAGGAACAAACCTACAGAGTGTATTAAAAAGAAAATATCTTTAAGGGGTTTCGGAATATATTTACAGGGCAAGTAAAGGGCCAGACCCTGCTTAGTCACCATTGATGTAAAGACAGTGGAGTTACTCTGCATTAACGCTGAATGCAGACAAGCAGACAAATATACTTGGGGTTTTTAAAAAAAAATCTTTAACCATTTCAACTATTACCTTTAAAAATATAACACTGAGGAAGTTAGATACAACCATGCTGATTAGTGGAAGCAGTTCGCATGGTTTTATTAGGCCAGACATGCTAACCTTTAGGATAGCACAAGAAAAACATTTTTTGTTCAGGCAAGATTGTAACCAGGGGATAATTCCTTATTCCTTTTGCCAAACTTCTGATTTTCACCATTGGATTTGGCGTCCCAGAAACAGTCTAGGGACAGGAGATTAAATACACTGGTTTCACTGTGCACAGGGCGAATGACTTAATTGGCAAGGGGAGTTTATGTCTCTCATGCATCTCTAATGTTGTCAGCACAGAGAGGCAGTCAAAGAAGCATGGATGGCCTCAGGCCACAGTGGGCCTGCTTTTCATTTACTGTATTTTACACACACACACACACACACACACACACACCCCCACCCATACAGACCGCTGACCAACAACTCACTAACCCAGCTACAGCAGAAGGATTTTGCCCACATTTCCTGTGACGCTGAGAAGGATTATAATTATCTGTCTATAATGCTGTATACTCACAGGGGTTCATTTTGTCCACCTGTTACAAGCATACAACTAGATTATTTTCACTTGTAGCTTTAGAGGCATTTGGACAGGGAAATATATTTTTCAATGGAAGTCCACAAAAAGGAGATGTCAACTAAAGGCTATTTTGTACAGAGCATACGGTCACTCGTATTAGACCAGTTCCTCAGTGGGTGTAAATCAGTGGAACTACACCAATTCACTCCAAATGAACATCTGGCCTATTGACCACATCAGTTCATAACTTTTCCAGTGCTGTTTTGGCTGACCAACAGAACTAAGATGGCTGCTGAAGTTCCATCCACTGTCCACCTTGCACTGCTTGCGATGTAAAGCTAGACAGTATATTTAACAGCTATTGGCTAGCATTAAGGGTGGGGAGAGAGGTGTGTTCACTATGGCCAGAATTTTCAGCGGAGCTGAGCACTACAGTCAGGGCCAGACTTCCAGAAGACATTTTTTAAAACTTAAAAAACTGACCTTTATTTAGGTGCCTACATGGGAGCTGAAGTGCTTTGAAAATCTGGATGTAATGACCTAGAGCTAAATTTTCAAAGGTATTTAGGCGCCTAAACCTGCAGATAGGCAAACAGTGGGATTTTCAATAAGTGCTGTAGTCCCTTTGATTTCAATGGGAGTTAGGTGCCCAGGTGCTTTGCAAAATCCTACTGGAGCCTATCTGCATGCTTAGGCACCAAAATATCTTTGAAAATCTGGACCCTAAGACACTTTTGAACATTTTACCCTTGATCTGTTTTGCTTTCTCTCTCTTTTACATACTCCATTTTAATGGGGCATTCCCTCCTTCCCCCTACCCCCCACCCCCCGCTTAAGTTGAGAATGAAGCACGGTCATGTAGTAAAATACCCCACCTTGTTCTTAGACTGGCAGATAGTCCCACTATTAGAGGTACCCAAACTATATCAGCCTATCTGTCCATCACCACCCTGCCTTAAATTTACCTTACTTAGGAAGGTACTTATTATCCCACACAAGTTAATTTTAGTGAGTAACCACTGCCAACTTGCCTCTATATACATTAGAAACTTGTTTACAATGTAAATAGAAGCAGGTCTGTAATTTAGATGAATTAACTAATATAATTATATGGTTGCAGAAGTGAGATGAAGGTAAATGAGAGTTTAGCCTCAAGCAGTGAGGTGTGAATAAGTGGACAACAGCCAAATCGCCTCAGGCTGTAATCACCTGGTCAGTAACTTGATGCGAGACCTGAAAAGTGAAGTCACGTGTTGTTAGAGATTTAATAGGTAGAGCTCTTCTGTGTCAACCAGCTACTTTCCCAGTGTGGCACTGTGCTTCTGGAGGGACAGTTTTTCCGATGAAACATAAGATGAGACCCTGGCCACTCAGGATTGTTAAAAGTTTCCACGATATTTTTTTTAAGTGTTAGAATATTAGCCACTGTGTCCTGTCCAAATCCCATCTTAATTAATTATATTTTGCCTACCTAACATTTCCCATTTAGTTTTTGAATAGTATTGTTATTCTTTGTTTTCCCCTGTAAATATGGTACACTGCTGCTTGTTCCACCCTATGGGATGATGCATTTTGGCAGTGGGTGACTAATACCGAGATATAAAGTGCATCTTGGGATTCTTTTGGAAGAAAGCTGCTAAATGTGGTACATATGAGCCATTATGTTGCAGATTGTACAGAATTATAGCCTCAGGGTTACACAGTGACATTTTAAAAGTTAAAAATAATACCATGAGCCAACACCTTGAAATTAGGAATCCCCTTAAAAATATCACTTTACAATCCTGCCTGTTTTGTAAAACAGATTAATTCTATGAATTTTCCATTAGGCGAGTGTAGTTAAAGGCAAGTAATATTTTTGGAAGAGTTAAGGGAATTGCATTTTTCCTTTGGCCTTACTTGCATACCGTTCTTTTCTCCAGTGGGTTTTCTTTGGACAGGGGTGTTAGGTTGCACAGAACTCAGCATCTCCAGTCAATGCCAAGTGCATGCAAAAAGAGAAATGCAGAAACCCCTTACTTAGAAATCCTTCACAGATACCTGTAGAAGACAGTGAGTCTTGTTTCTTACGTTACCAGGACACTTTCCAGGGAATAGTAAAAACATTTTATCAAGCCCAGACAGGCTGAAATGCCATCTCTGTCTTTCAGCCACTCCTAGTAATTCTGCTTTGATATGCAAGTTAAGTTTAATGTTACTTAGACATCAAGAATCATTTTTAAAAGGGCCGCCTCCTTTTTTGAGAGTTTGCAAAAGTTGTGTACACATCCACCTAACACAGTTCCTGTGTTTATAAATTGGCACTTTCCCAATGTCTTTAGGCACACAAAAGTGAAGCCTTGAAATTGCATGGTCCAGAGGGATGGTACTGATCATTTGCACACTTAGCAAAAAGAACCCTCAAGAGTCTCCAAGTGAAAAAGGCACACCAGATTATTCAGTTCATCACTTCCTGAGTTCCGGGTCTGTCCCCTTCAAAAGACTGTGACCACTGCATTAGATTCTGACCCTCTCCTTACGTCTCAAGTAGTAGGGTGAGCAGATTCTTTGTACTTGCACAGCAGCTTCCTGACACAACATATGGGAGGAGAAAGGGTTGTACCATTCAGTGAGGAGGGGGAATATACATTAATAAACAGCACAGTCAATAGTAGGGGAAGTCATAAGAGCTGTCAGTTCCCCTATACGTATGTATAAATGAATGCAGCCAGTCATGAATGAATTCTGCTGGTCCAGCAATCTCTCTTCTCATTGTTGAAAATGTATCTTTATTTTCTTATTATTTTATTTGTATTGCAGCAATGTCTAGAGGCCACAACTGAGATCAGAGTCGCATTGTGCTAGGTGCTGCACAAACAGTCTAGCCCAGTCTCTGAGCTGAAGAACTTACAGACTAAATAGACAAGACAAACAAAGGATGGGAGAGAGAAAGTTTCCTTATCCCCATTTTACAGATGGGGAACTGAGGTAGAGATAATACATGATTTGCCCAAGGTCACACAGAAAACCCGTGGCAGGAAATTTGTTATAAATTCAACTTCAGATTTGGACCCTATATAACTGTGAGTGGCCTGTGTTGGAATATGCAATGCTGAATATGGAATAGCTCCAGCAGGAAAAAAATAGTCCTGCTTCCTTTCTCCTTCATCAATGACCAAATATAAAGGGCTTTCAGATACACATGAAAAGCAAATCTACTGGCTTTATACTTGTCATTTTAAATACTGCGATGATCACAGAGAATTACCTGTAGGGAGTCCGGAAAGGACCTTGATTAAGAACACTTCCTTTACTCCCGGAAGCTTCAGCAGGCGTAGGATTTCCTTGAGACTAAACACACTGCTGGACTGCGATGTGCCTATGAAAATGACAGACAGAATAATAGTCTATTTACAAGGACAAGAAGCAGGAAACAAGAAACGATACATTATCTTATTACACTCACAACTAACTCTCTACAGGGAAAATTTCTTCCTTCTTCTCTGCATCATGGTTCTCCATTGCCTGTTTGGGTTTGGTTCTATGTGCATGGAACCCCACTAGCATCAGGGCGACGTTGGTGTGCAGGGCAAAAGCAGAATATCCAACAGACATCTGCAGTGTGGGTCAGTGACAGGCAGAGCTGATTGGAGAGGACAATGCTGCATATGATTCAAAAACTTATAGCCCTTTCCCTCCAGCCCTTATAATTGGTCACATGGTGGGACATTCTCATGACATTTCCACCTTCTCACCTGTCCCAAATCTTTTTTTATTTTAGCTTCACACAGATTTTCCAAATTGTATCACAACTGGTACAACTTGGAAAATGTATGTGAAGACTGCACATAGAACCAAAGTCTGAAAGACGGTGCACCATAAAATACCACACAGAAATAAATGACAAGGTCTGACACCTTTAAAGAAAAGATAACCCAGGCCAGATCCTCAGCTCGTATAAAATCAGCCTTAAGCCATCAAAGTCACTGATTTATAGCAACTGAAACTCCACCCTTGACACTACTGGCCAAGATGTTGTCCACTCTACAATCCACCATGCACAGAACTCCCATTCCAGCCAAGGGGAGTTGCGAGTGTGGAGGTCTTGCACACTGGGCCTTTTATGCACAATAATCCCCTTGCTAGAGTCACCTATGTACAGTGGGGAATCGGTGCTCAGGATGGAGCTTCAGGCTGCGCTGTAAATATTCTTGGTTTTGTGGCCTTCGTGTTATCTGAAGAGTTTACTGGAATGTAATCCATATGGTTGAAATGATTGTTTTTGCATTAGTGGGTTTTAAAAAAAATCCTCTGAAGAGAGTTTCTGTGATTTGGCACAGCGGACTAGTGAATGCATAGGACTGGGCATTAAGTAGAGAAAAGTTTAACGGGGTAGTAGAGGCTGGGTGTATGTCAGTGGAGAATTGAGCACTTCTGTAAACAAACTGGGTTGCAGCTGTTACAGCTATGACAATTTCCTGCAATATCCTGGACAAACCTTACTGGATTAAGTGAAACCTTATTGAATTACGTTTAAGTATCTTAGAAGTTCGTTGCAGTCACGAGTGAAATGTTTATGTATAATTGTGGGATTGTATGCCATATCTCTAGGGGGGAAACATGAATTCTGTAAACCCTAAGAAGTGTTATGAGCTTCAAAGGACTCTTTAAAACAGGGGTAGGCAAAATTTTTGGCCTGAGGGCCACATCTGGGTATGAAAATTGTATGGCGGCCCATGAATGTTCATGAAATTAGGGTTAGGGTGCAGGAGGGGGTGAGGGCTCTGGTTGTGGATGTGGGCTCTGGGGTTGGGCCAGAAATGAGGTGTTCAGGGTGGGGGAGGGGGTTGGAGTGTGGGAGGGGGGCTGAGGGCTCCAGCTGGTGGTGAGGGCTCTGGGGTGAGACTGGGGATGAGGTGTTTGGGGTGTAGGAGGGTGCTCCAGGCTAGGCCTGAGGGGTTTGGAGTCTGGGAGAGGGCTCCGGGCTGGGACAGGAGATTGGGGCATGGGTGTGGAGGGCGGTGTGAGGGCTCCGGCTGGGGGTGCAGGCTCTGGGGTGCAGGAGGGTGCTCTGGGCTGGGACCGAGGGGCTTGGAGGGTGGGAGGGGGATCAAGGCTGAGGCAGGAGTTTGGGGCGTGGGAGGGGCTCAGTGGTGCAGGCTCTGGGAGGCGCTTACCTCAAGCAACTCCTGGAAGCAGTGGCATGTCCCCCCTCCAGCTCCTACGCGGAGGGGGGACATGCCACTGAACTGTTTGAGCAGCCAAGTTGCACAGCAGATGATAATGGCACAAGCTTAGGCCTCTGGAAATCTGCGTTCAAGCAGTGAATGGGTCCCAAGTGAACACCAGTTCGATGGTTTCATCGTCATCGCCAAGAAAACCCTTCTCATTTGATACATGCTTGGCACCATGGCCACGTCTTCTCAGATGAGGGTGAGGGATAAGCACTTAGCATTTAAAACTGCCGAGCTACACTCCTATAGCGCTGAAAAGTTGCCAGAAAAGGTAAACACTCACGCTGCTGCGTAGCTTGTTCCTTCAACTTTGGTTTGGTGTGAGCAGGGATACAGGTCATTACTATCACTGCACTTATGAGACTTGCCACTACCGCAAGATACGACGGAAAGTACATGCTGTGAACAGAAAGAGCAATTAAGATATACATACTATGGACTGAATTACACAGGACTAACACTGTGATCCTACAAGCACTTAGGCATGTGCCTAACTTTACTCATACGAATAACAGTAATAGTCCCAATGAAGTCATGTTGAGTAAGGCTATGCATGTGCTTAAGTGTTTTTGGGATTGAGGCCTTATTTGAATGCTCATGATCTGACCATGTAATTCCTTCAAAGATGGATTTTAGTGTAAACCATGTTACAGTAAAGTATTAATAATTGGCATTAACACAGTGCTTTTTTAATTTGTAACGCTCAGAAAAAATTGCTTTCTTGGCAAAGCTGCTTAGAGATCCTCAAATGAAACAACGGAATTGTTAATTATGATCAATCCAATCCCACAGTGGGCCAAATTCTGTCACCTTTATTAACATTGAGTAGCGCCTTATTCTGCAAGAAGCCCACCTGATTTCAGTGGGAATCCTCCAGGAGGAAGATCCTACTCAACAAGAGTAATGGTGGCAGAATCTAGTCCAACGAGTACACCGAAGCTAGGACACTAGATATGCAAAACCACAAGATAGGATCCATGTAAGATGACAAACATCATTTTAAAGAAACCAATTTATCTATTTATCTTAGGGTAACCACTTTGTCACTCACTGTCCAGAAACAGGTATAGACTACCACCTTTGATTGGTACCCTATCTCATCTCTTAAGATGCCCACAACTAAAAGTCTCCCAGTGAGTGAAATAAAGCAAAACTATTTTCCACTCAACCACCAATGGCCCAAGTTATTGTTATTTTGGATCTGCCCATATATTGCTGGGATGTGGGATGTTGTTAACAGATCAGGGACTGCTCCCCAGCGGTTCTCACAACAAATTTTTTGGTGGCCTCAGAGTGTGGCTACCAACTTTTGCTGGAGGCCACTCTGACATTTTCCCCTAAAATATTTAATTAACTTTTGGCAAAACAAATAAATATGCACATATACATATGTATCATTGGAATTGCATGTAGAGATTTTTGCAGACTCAAAAATAATGTACAGTTGTCTCTATTCTTTACTGGACATAAACAGAATAGAAACACAAATCAGGTGCTTTGCATGTTCTTGACTTTTTTCTTGTTTCTTTTGCTTTTTTGGTGCTTTTTTTTTTTTTAAGACTTGCTAGCTACTAAGTTTGTACATTAATATCACTTTTCACAGCAGATTTACTCACTCCCGGCAAGCCTGGGGACAAATTAAGTCCTAAATGGAGAGGTCTGTATGCAGGCAGTGGGGGCCAGGGGTGATGGGGCACTGGGGCAGGCAGTGGGGGCCAAGGGTGATGGTGGGAGGTGGTGAGCTCAGGGCCAGAGCCCACCACCACACAGCTGGGGAATGGAGCCTGAAGCCCCCTGGCTGGAGCTTGCCACCCGCCACTCCAGAGCTGAAGCCTGACCTCACTGCTTCCGAGAAGGTGGGAAACTCAGTGGCTGCATGCTCCTCCAGCTTTTGTATCTCCATGGGGGGACAACCACTACTGGCAGCCCCAGGGGAGGGGCTGTTGCTTTGCCTCCCACCCCCAATCATCGGCCAGGAGACTGTGGCCACAAGAAAAGGCCCTAGTGGCCACACCCAGCCGCCATGGCCGCACTTGAGAAACACTTTAGACAGCTTTCTGTGGCTGGGGAAGGACAGTGTTGCTTATTATCATTTTGAAGTCAACAATACTTGCTTCAGCACCACTTAAGCTCTCAGAAGAGAAGGTGAAGAGATGACTTGAGATTGATCTTTAAGTAACTGTGACGGGTTGGGTCACAGAAACCCCCTTGGGACTGCCACCTGATGTGCTGAGACTACCTTGAGCCTGTTTTCCCTGGCAGCTTGGGACTTCAGTACCCTGCCTTGTTGAGCCAGACACGCTAGCCTGCTACAAACATAGACCCAGGTCTGAATCACGTCCCCCAAAAGCTGTAGACTTAACAGAAAACGGCTTAGAAAGTGCTCCTATCTCTAGCACCCAGATACCCAGTTCCCAATGGGGTCCAAACCCTAAATAAATCTATTTTACTCTGTATAAAGCTTATACAGGGTAAACGCATAAATTGTCTACCCTCTATAACACTGATAGAGAGATATGCACAGCTGTTTGTTCCCCCAGGTATTAATTACTTGCTCTTAATTACTTAATAAGCAAAAAGTGCTTTTATTAAGTATAAAAAGTAGGATTTAAGTGGTTCCAAGTAATAACAGACAGAACAAAGGAAATTACCAAGCAAAATAAAATAAAACATGCAAGTCTAAGCCTAATACAGTAGGAAACTAAATGCAGGTAAATCTCACCCTCAGAGATGTTCCAATAAGCTTCTTTCACAGACTAGACTCCTTCCTAGTCTGGGCCCAATCCTTTCCCCTGGTACAGTCCTTGTTTCAGCTCAGGTGGTAGCTAGGGGATTTCTCATGACTGCAGCCTCCTTTGTTTTGTTTCACCCCCTTATATACCTTTGGCACAAGGCGGGAATCTTTTGTCTCTTTGCGTCCCTATCCCTCCTAAATGGAAAAGCACCAGGTTTAAGATGGATTCCAGTACCAGGTGACATGGTCATATGTCCTGTGAGACAGCAAGACTTCATTATTCATGGCCTGACTCACAGGAAGGCTTGCAAGTAAACAGAGCCATCTACAGTCAATTGTCCTAGTTGATGGGAGCCATCAAGATTCTAAACCACTATTAATGGCCCACATTTTGCATAACTACAATGGGACCTCAGAGTTATATTTTATATTCCTAGTTTCAGATACGAGAATGATACATTCATACAAATAGGATGAACACACTAAGTAGATTATAAGCTTTGTAATGATTCCTTACAAGAAGCATTTTGCATGAAGCATATTCCAGTTACATTATATTCGCAAAAAGAAAAGGAGTACTTGTGGCACCTTAGAGACTAACAAATTTATTTGAGCATAAGCTTTCACTGAGCTGTAGCTCATGAAAGCTTATGCTCAGATAAATTTGTTAGTCTCTAAGGTGCCACAAGTACTCCTTCTCTTTTTGCGAATACAGACTAACACGGCTGCTACTCTGAAACCTGTCATTATATTCACACACATTAGCATATTTTCATAGAATCATATGGAGTATAATGTCACAGTAACTTCATAGGGAGAAGATTTCTGATACTAGAGAGCTCCTTAATCTATCAGACAAAGGCATAATAAGTGACTGGAAGCTGAATCTAGATAAATTCAGGTTAGAAAGAAGGTGCTAAATTTTTAACAGTAAGAGTAATTAACCCCTGCAACAATTTACCAAGGGATATGGTGGATTCTCCATGATTTGAAGTCTAAGTCAAAACTGGATGTCTAAAACATATGCTCTAACCCAACCACAAGATGTAGGCTTGATGCAAGACTTTCACCCAGTAATTCCATGGCCTGTGTCATACAGATGGTCAGTGTCACTAGATGATCACCATGATCCCTTCTGGCCTTGGAAACTAGGAAAACAGAGCTTAACTGATGCAATGGCATTGCGCTGGCCCTCTGAACAGGAGTGACTGTCACCCTAGATCACTTTTCAGGTTCTGTAATAGTCTACATAGACTTACACATGAACTGTACGAAGCAAGACTCATCCATAGTAACTGGAATATTCTGCACACAAGAGCCAAAACAACATGAAGTAGCTGTAATTTGCAAAGCATGCCTTTTTATGATGGTGTAGATAGCCACCCTAATGCCCAGTTATTGCTGATGTCATGAGATATCAGCAATAACCATGAGCTCCCCCACAGAATAACGAGCTGTACTAATTGTATAAGTCTCAGGTCTTTTCCTAGACAGACAAAAAAGTGTGGCCTGAATAATTCTGAGAACTTGCATTGTTATTATTAAAATTAAAAAATGGGACAGCTCAGTGTATTCATCTGAATCCTTGAAACATCAAAGAACAAATTCTACATAGGCATTACTGTAGATAGCAACTGCACAAATAAAAGAAATCTTTTAGTTCTGTATTTATTAATTATATCAACCTCAAATAATATCTTCATGTAAACAGACATACCGCAGAGAGTTACACTGACTTTATTATGTCAACCAGTTCTCCCGGACCACAAAATCAAACATTTGCTGTGTTAAGATTTTAGCAAGAGATTTTATAAGATCTTGTTTGCCAGTGTTCCATTTTCAAGTTCCAAACAAGATTCAAGACAGGTACCAGTCAGTAAAAATGGAGGATTTCCCTCTGAAAATCAAGTAAACAAAGTACTAAACCAACTCAAGCACCAAATCTACCCATCAATTCTTTGCCATAATGATGGGGTGGCCCCCCCCCAAACAAAAGCAAATCCCTAGTGATTTTACACACCAGCGTCCCCCCACCTCTCAAAAAGTGACTTGCCTTAAGCAAACGAGTAAGTGGAATTGTACAAGGCTAAACTCAATGATTTCGGAGTTCTGTAGCAAAAACTGAAAACTCATTCAGGAAAATATAAAGCTCAGGAGTAAGATTATCCAAAAGTACCTAAGTCACTTAGAAGCCTCTGAAAATATCACCCTCAAACTATAACTTCTTTCTGGCACTTTATTTTTTAATTTTCCAAGTATCTTTGCCCCTTTTTGAAAAAAATGGTGAAGATACACCATTCTTGTTGATAGCTACATTATTTTTTCTCATGTGGAGGGGATGGATTCCATAACCGTAGCTAACATATTTCTTGAGCGCATTATAATGCATCTCACATTATTTTTCTTATATAAAGTAAGATTTTTTTTTTAAAAGAGGAAGTGAATTCAGTGCCCATGAAGACTGGCGGATCGACAGATCAAGAGATTGAACTCTTTATGTAGTTATATTGATTTTAATTAATGAATCAACAGATTTCTAAATTTTCAGAAAATTCATTTGATAAGCACTGTAATTTTGGGGAGGATAGGCTGCATTCTTCATACATAACATAACATGAACTCAACTTTGACTACGGAGCCATGACTGGCACCTCCAACATAAGATATACCGAAAGACATTAGCTTTGAAAGCTTCCCCTACCCACACCATTAACATAACCCTGACCCAGAGGAACCTGGTGATGACTTCTAGAGGAGAAAGGAGCAGAGCAGTCTCAGAGCCCATTCAACCCTTGCTTTCTCCAATGAAACCAACAACAGTGATGCCAGTTGTAGTGATTGGGCATTAGAAGCCAGGCTGAGATCCACAAACTCATTTCACATAAGTCACAAAACAGCCATCAGATGATAACTACCTACAGTTTTTACCAATCTGGGTGGTCTTTAAACTGGTGACCCAGAGATGAAAGACTTAAATATCTTGTTACCTAATTCCTAAGTGCCTAAATTTAAGCATTTAAATAAGTGGGCTAATTTTTTGATGTACTATGAATCTATTGATCTCATTAGGAACTGCAGCTGCTCCATACTTCTGAAAAATTAGGCCCCTTATTTAGGTGCCTCGATAGGGATTATTAGGGTGCCGAAATCCACACATCTGAAAAAGTTGGGCATAGTTCCTTTCACCAGTGTTTTGTACCCTCAGAATCAGAGTTGACATTTCAGCTCCAAAGAGCTTATTCTCTAGAGTTCTGATCCTGCTTCACAGAAGTCAATTGACGTTTTGCCACTGACTTCAATGTAGCTGGATCGGGTTATTTCTATATGAGAACATTCCAGTGAGCACCCTGTAAATATGTGGGCTGACACAGTAGATAGTTTAGACCAAGGATCAGCAAGCTTTTTCAGAACTGGACCTCATTTTAACAGAGCGATTGTCGGCCAGGCCACCTCCCCTTCCATTCCATGATCTCACAGTCTGTCTCCCCTTCCCATTCACA
Source organism: Chelonia mydas (assembly GCF_015237465.2). Taxonomy (NCBI): domain Eukaryota; kingdom Metazoa; phylum Chordata; order Testudines; family Cheloniidae; genus Chelonia; species Chelonia mydas. The sequence goes on along the minus strand of NC_051246.2, from coordinate 29,556,784 downwards.
ATCCAACCACATCCCTGTGTCAACTTCCACAACTGGTTTAATCGAAAAGTAAGACAAGGAACATAATGTATTTATAGCTGTGTTTTGTTGCAATTTAGCAACTGGAGATAAATTTGAGAACAGCACCATGGGACATGCCGGCGCTCCATGGACCATCCAGAGCCCATTTTGGGTACCTCTGGATCAAAAAGATAAACATGAGTGACAGCTCTCTTTGTGCACAGAACGCAGGGTCTCCTCAGAACTATGAAAATAAGAAACAAAACAGAAGGGAAAGTGGAAGGTTGGACGTATGACCAGGGAAGAGTATAAAAATATTGCTCGGGCATGTAGGAAAGATATCAGGAGGGCCAAATCGCACCTGGAGCTGCAGCTAGCAAGAGATGTCAAGAGTAACAAGAAGGGTTTCTTCAGGTATGTTGGCAACAAGAAGAAAGCCAAGGAAAGTGTGGGCCCTTTACTGAATGAGGGAGGCAACCTAGTGACAGAGGATGTGGAAAAAGCTAATGTGCTCAATGCTTTTTTTGCCTCTGTTTTCACTAACAAGGTCAGCTCCCAGACTGCTGCGCTGGGCATCACAAAATGGGGAAGAGATGGCCAGCTCTCTGTGGAGATAGAGGTGGCTAGGGACTATTTAGAAAAGCTGGACGTGCACAAGTCCATGGGGCCGGACGAGTTGCATCCGAGAGTGCTGAAGGAATTGGCGGCTGTGATTGCAGAGCCCTTGGCCATTATCTTTGAAAACTCGTGGCGAACGGGGGAAGTCCCGGATGACTGGAAAAACGCTAATGTAGTGCCAATCTTTAAAAAAGGGAAGAAGGAGGATCCTGGGAACTACAGGCCAGTCAGCCTCACCTCAGTCCCTGGAAAAATCATGGAGCAGGTCCTCAAAGACTCAATCCTGAAGCATTTACGTGAGAGGAAAGTGATCAGGAACAGTCAGCATGGATTCACCAAGGGAAGGTCATGCCTGACTAATCTAATCGCCTTTTATGATGAGATTACTGGTTCTGTGGATGAAGGGAAAGCAGTGGATGTATTGTTTCTTGACTTTAGCAAAGCTTTTGACACGGTCTCCCACAGTATTCTTGTCAGCAAGTTAAGGAAGTATGGGCTGGATGAATGCACTATAAGGTGGATAGAAAGCTGGCTAGATTGTCGGGCTCAACGGGTAGTGATCAATGGCTCCATGTCTAGTTGGCAGCCGGTGTCAAGTGGAGTGCCCCAGGGGTCGGTCCTGGGGCCGGTTTTGTTCAATATCTTCATAAATGATCTGGAGGATGGTGTGGATTGCACTCTCAGCAAATTTGCGGATGATACTAAACTGGGAGGAGTGGTAGATACGCTGGAGGGGAGGGATAGGATACAGAAGGACCTAGACAAATTGGAGGTTTGGGCCAAAAGAAATCTGATGAGGTTCAATAAGGATAAGTGCAGAGTCCTACACTTAGGATGGAAGAATCCAATGCACCGCTACAGAATAGGGACCGAATGGCTAGGCAGCAGTTCTGCGGAAAAGGACCTAGGGGTGACAGTGGACGAGAAGCTGGATATGAGTCAGCAGTGTGCCCTTGTTGCCAAGAAGGCCAATGGCATTTTGGGATGTATAAGTAGGGGCATAGCGAGCAGATCGAGGGACGTGATCGTTCCCCTCTATTCGACACTGGTGAGGCCTCATCTGGAGTACTGTGTCCAGTTTTGGGCCCCACACTACAAGAAGGATGTGGATAAATTGGAGAGAGTCCAGCGAAGGGCAACAAAAATGATTAGGGGTCTAGAGCACATGATTTATGAGGAGAGGCTGAGGGAGCTGGGATTGTTTAGTCTGCAGAAGAGAAGAATGAGGGGGGATTTGATAGCTGCTTTCAACTACCTGAAAGGGGGTTCCAAAGAGGATGGCTCTAGACTGTTCTCAATGGTAGCAGATGACAGAACGAGGAGTAATGGTCTCAAGTTGCAATGGGGGAGGTTTAGATTGGATATTAGGAAAAACTTTTTCACTAAGAGGGTGGTGAAACACTGGAATGCGTTACCTAGGGAGGTGGTAGAATCTCCTTCCTTAGAGGTTTTTAAGGTCAGGCTTGACAAAGCCCTGGCTGAGATGATTTAACTGGGAATTGGTCCTGCTTCGAGCAGGGGGTTGGACTAGATGACCTTCTGGGGTCCCTTCCAAGCCTGATATTCTATGATTCTATGATTCTGGCTGTAGCCTTAGATTTTTCCAGAATTAATTTTTCCGCTTGCTGGTAAATTCGGCACTTGGTGGGTGTTCTTTGTTTCAATCAAGCCTTTGACTTGGAAGAGAAATGGTCACAGGGTGGCATTTTGCTGTGTACTTAGGGAAGTAAATATTGACACCCTTCTCAGCTTCCCCAGCCAGCTGGCACAGTTTTCACCCCCATTAAAGGTTCCATTCTCTTTTAGCAGTGCAAGGGTAATGACTGCTATTTCGTTGTGCTTGAACAGTTTGTGATGATTGCTCTGTGGGTTATGTAGGTGAAGACTGGAGGCAGCCAAGCAGATTATGGAAATACCAGGCTACCAAGACATACCCGACTATTTACACTGCTAGGTGACAAGGTAGAGTGTGCAACAGCCCAGGCATATTGGGTGTGTGCACTTATTCCTGGAAGCATTGTACATAAAACCCATGGGACTGAACTGACAAATAGTCTTTGCAAACATACCAGGACTGAAGTCCTGGGGTCAAATTATCTGTTGGCAGAAATGGGCAAAATTCCACTGAGCTGTGCCCAGTTACACCAGCAGAGAATTTGGCCCCTGGAATTAAACAACACATGTTAGGTAAGTAACTAAGATGCAATTACTATTATTTGTAGACTAAGAATATGCTTTATAATTTTTCTGTTGGGCTATGACCAGACCCTCACCCTGTGAGGGTAAAAATGCTCTAGAAAAGACCCCTATATTAGTAGAGGATGGACTAGATGTTCTAGTAAGTCTTTTCCACCTCTGTTTTCTGTAATTTTATGAAGTTTCTAGCTGCCTTTGGAGCCTTAATTCCTCCTGGCCATTTGCAAATAACCCTGTGAAAGTCTCAGCGCCTGTCTCTGCACCCTTGATCTTTTTGTGGGTCACCTATCGGAAGCTTTGGGGACAGGCTGTTTTAGCAAGCTCCTTGAGGAATGGTGATTGAGTCAGGGAAGCCTTTTCCCTCCACTTTAGCTACATCATGTTGTGAAAAACTCAGACAGATATGACAACCCCTATTGTCCTACCAGTTTGAAGTGTTCTGGACTTGAAGACTGGAGCTGGGCCTGTGAGGAAGCGAGGACACATTATTCTCTCCTTCATGAACCTCCTCAGGAGAAGGTGGGAGGCCTGCAGCCATCAGTGGAATCTCTGTCCAGTGGCTGGACCCATTGAACATTTACCCCTTATGTTACCACTGTCTACATTTGAGCCAGGAGGATTCTTGGGATTTGCATGATGAGTTCTACCAGATCAGCTCAAAAGATGCCTCACCCTGGTTGAGCCAATAGGAGCAGCGCTGAGCTGGTCTCAACTGGAACAATGCTTAGTGAGGGGACTTGAAGGCCAACAGTCCATAAAACAATGGTTATAGTGCAACAGAACTGGTCTTTCTTGCCTGAGACAGGTAGGCATTTTGATCTTGAATGCACTATTTTCCCTCCTCTGCTGTGATCTGCGACTGCGAGAGGAGGAGGAGGACGGAAAGGAGAACCTTCTGGAAGGAGACCCCCCAAAATGTCTGAATACATCCCCACCAGTTCCTCCTCCATCTGAAGCAGTGCTCTGTGTTTAGAAACCAGATCCATCAAGTCCTATCCTGTCTTTGCAGTGTCCTACGTGGATTCTGGGTGGAAATCCTACATCACAACCTGGGATGACGTCTTTTAATAAACTTCAGTGCCTGATTCATAATAATTTCAACATGTGGTAAGAGGTGTGCGTGAGGTACAAGGCATATGCTGAGCGGCCATGCAGTAACTAACCGGGGGGAAAGCGCCTTTACAAGGCACGTACGACACACTGTTTATATTTTGTGTAAACTGCTGAAGCTAAGTCAGCCTGCTGTAAACATTTATATTACATGACTAGTTTTGCAGCCTGGGGCAGTTCATAATGCGACATTGGTAGGAGGAAATGGTTTTCCATCTGGAAGCCCCGTCCTTATACAAGCTCGAAAACAGAACTGACAACCGTATTTACGATCAAGGAGTAATGTCATGGTAAAAGAATTAAACCCAAAAGAAAATATTATCAATCAATGCTGTATGAAAATGGTTGAATTCCTTTCCATGTAACGCCTCAGCAGCATCTGTAAACATTTTAAGATAACAGTAAATCCTAAAATACACCGAGTTTCCGGGATGATGCAGTGAAGGAGATGTACTGTACGCTATCCCTCAAGGAATCAAATGGATTGTAGACTAAAGTTTAGTCTTTCCCTTTCAATAGCTTCAACATCAAAAATATGTCAATAAGGAAAGCATGCATGTGGCTCACTGAAGTCTGAGTCCATGTAAAGTAAGGTAAGTTCAGTCACTTTCTGCTTAGCATTCCAACAGCTGCTCCTGGCTCTGAATGCAAAGTGCTGTGTATAATCTGTGTATTACTGCAAAATTAAATTTTACAGCCATAGTTCATTTCTTTGTAGAAGGTTGCCGTTCCCATTTATCGTTTCAGGATTCAGTGATCAAGGCATGTCTCTCCAGAAAATGGATTTTTTTTTCCCTTTCCTTTTTTCTTAATAAAGTCAAAGCTGAGTGTGGAAAAAGTACAAATTGTTTTTTAGTGACTCACTCCTACTTCAAAACAATGCTGCATAAAGCTCTCATTCATGACAGCTCCAAATTCGCTGAAGTGCTCTAAGAAGACTTAACTACTCCTTTGATTGTGTTCCAGAACTATCTGCTCAAACACTTAAGCCTTGAGCGAGGGGACAGCTGTAGGTGAAAGAGGTTCACTGAACACAAATCCACGCTGCTAAAAGCGAAGAGGAAAAAAAAAAGCACTGTAACAATGTCACAATTTCATCATTCTCCAAGTAATATGTCCATGTTCTTTACAAAACAGAGGGGACGGACCAGCCCTTCATTAATGGAAGACCAAGCATATGCCTAATGACTCCATGATCAGTGAAAACTACAGTAACTAGCATGTGTGGAGGATGAGAAACTAAGGTTTAATTCAAGAGGATGTTATTTTAGTTACTCTGCCAATTTGGTCCATGTAGCTCAACTTTAACCTCAAAGATCAGCCCACCATAGCTAAGATTCCCGTGACAGACAAATGAACTGACACAAAGCGTCACCCAAAGCCTGAACCTAAAGCCCCAATTTTTTGTTAAGGGTAGAAAAAAAATGCAGATGGCCTCTTTTTGTTTTTGAAAATGTCACTCAATGTCTGGGACTATCATGTACATATATTGTTACAACGTATCTTCTCCACAGAGGGATGGTGGGGGCAGGAGGAAAACCAGTCTGGCTGCCAGATTCATGCTAATGTGTCAGTACAGGTCAGCCAGTTGCACTCACACCACTTTTATTCATGCTTCTCTAATGGCCAAATTTCCCCCTTAGGTGGGATTATGCAGTGGAAATTCTGACACTCTGACTTGGCTGTCCCCAGGGGGAGAATTTCACACAAAAGCAAGACTAGAAAATGGCATGTGTTCTCCTCCTGACCTCCCCGCCCAAGCAAATGCTCCTGTTAGAATGGCATGCAGACAGAGTGGGGATTAATGCTAGTTAAAGCAGCATTAAGTGCCATGCAGAGCCTTGCAGGGAGGGTGGGGGCTTGCTACAGAAAGGGATCTCCCTTCTAACTCACATCATAAAGTTGTGGTGGTGGACCTGTCACAAGGGCAGGGGGCATTTAACTGCCCCCTTCCAATGGCCTTACCCACGTTGCATCATTGCAGCCCACTTTTCAGATGCTGCCCAAGAGTAGGGTCCCTTTGATTTTTCATCACAACTCCTCCATAGACATGTCCCCGTTAGCTCTCTCAGCCACATGCGCTATATTTGAACTCCAATTCAGAGTTACAATGCATAGCTTGGCCCAGGCATCAAAAGCAGGAGGGAGTGATGGGATTTGTTAATTCCTCCTCACCTGATGTGAAGAACAAAACAAAAACAAAAAAACCAGAAAACAGCTGTTGGCTTGGGCTGTCACCTTGAGTGAATGGAGTAAAAGCCTCTTCATGTGCGATGAAAAGAACTAGATCACATCCAAGACTGGCTCTTATGAAATCTAGCACCCACCCATATATCACGAGCTACTCACAGTCCTCAGGTGAATATCTACACAATTCTTTATTTCTGGTGGCAGCCGTATTCTAGCTTACTCAGGATATTTATTTGACCGAAAGATGGCCCGGGTTATTTTGCAGTAGCCATTTGTTCATAATCTTAGGCAATCTGACACTATTATAATTCAATATTGATTTTACAGTAGCGTCCAAAGGCCCAGATCAGGATCAAGGCCCCATTATGCTAGGCACTGAACAAACACAGGTAGACATGAGCCTTGCCCATGTCTTAAAAATCTAAGATTGGCGGCCTCTGTTCATAAGAAGCCTAGACCTGGAACAGGATGGGTGTTACAGATCAGCACTGTAGTGCACTGGTGTGGTGTGTGTAGGGGAAGAGACAGGATTCAAACACTAGATGCTGCAAGTTAGAACTGAAGTGGAGTGGCAGAACTGGGGCAGGAATGGAACAACACAGGGTACTAGATCACAACTAAGGTGTATTAACAGGGCTGTATCCTTAAAGGGCAGCTTTAAGTGTCCTTTGTGCTGTCAGCACAAAAAGGTCCTAGCCTGGGCCAAGATTGGGTCCATTGTGTCTGAGTGTCTATACGGAACATTATATTTCAGCACAGGATATTAAATTAATACACTGGCACTCGCATAGGGCCTTTCATCAGAGGCTCTCTCTACTTGGAGGATAGTCTGTATGAATTGATATAAATGGCTGAGTATCTTAGGGGTGGCGTGGTAGCGAGGCTGCATGCCTTCCATAAGCATTTGCTAGAAAGGAAATCAAAACAATAAAAAGAGGTTGAGATAATTGGTTTCTTCTGTAGCAAAAAGCCTGAGTATAACACATCCTCTGCTTTTCTGCCAAATGAATGAAATATTTGTGGCATGCCTGGGAGAATGCTATTCCCCAAGGCAGCTGAGAGCAGCGTGTCTTTGCCAACCCATTTACTGCTTGAATCCAAAGCAGGGCTCTTCAGAGGAACTCTGCTAATTGCAGGAAGAGGCATATCAGTTACACTTGAATAAGATGTGGGTGGATTGCACATTTTGCCCATAATCCAGTGTCATTAATCTTGAGTGTCAATTATTTTCATGCACGCAGCGCTGGTAAAAGACCACATTTCAGAAAATGATACTTTGCTAATTCAAAGCTGGCACTTGCCTGTGTTATTACTGCTTTTCCCGCTGGTGTGTCTTAGGCAGTTCTGCTCGTTTCTTTATCTGTGCACAGAAGAACACCTGCACATTTAAATTCATTTACAACAAACGGAAGAATAAACTTCCCTCCCTAAGAAATTTTACCCAGCTGGCTAACCGAAGACCTCCCTCTGCTCTCAATTATATCTGCTTGCTTCATCCTCCATGTATGGAAGAGAGAGAGACCAAGCAAGGACCAAGACAGGCTGGTCTTGTGGTTAAGACACTGAACGGGGGACTCAACATCTGGGTTCAATTCCTAAGTCTGCCACAGGCTTCCTGTGTGACTTTGGGCAAGTCACTCAGTCTCTCTGGATATGTCTCCATGGGGATAAAAGACCAGCCGCAGCTGACTCAGACTTGCGGGTGCTTGGGCTGTGGGACTAAAAAAAAATCTGTGTAAATATCCAAGGGTCCCAGAACTCAGGCTCCAGCAGAAGCCTGAATGTCTGTACCAGGGGTGGCCAACCTGAGCCCAAGAAGGAGCCAGAATTTACTAATGTACATTGCCACAGAGCCACAGTAATATATCAGCAGCCCGGCATCAGCTCCCCCACCCCACTCCCAGCACCTCCCACCCACCAGCAGCCCCACTGATCAGCGCCTTCCTCCTCCCTCCCCGCACCTCCCGATCAGCTGTTTCATGGCGTGCAGGAGGCTCGGGAGGGGGAGGAGCGAGGGCCTGCAGGCTCAGGGGAGAGAGTGAGAAGGGGTGGAGTGGGGGCAGGGCCTGTGTCAGGGCCAGGGGTTGAGCAGTGAGCACCCTCCGGCACATTGGAAAGCTGGAGCCTGTAGCTCCATCCCCGGAGTTGGTGCCTATACAAGGAGCCGCATATTAACTTCGTCTGTGAAGGGCGGGCTCCTGCCTCATACTGAGAAGGAGGGGCGATCAGCAGGTTATCTCAAGTGCTTGTATACAAATGCACAAAGCCTTGGAAACAAGCAGGGAGAACTGGAGGTCCTGGTGATGTCAAGGAATTATGACGTGATTGGAATAACAGAGACTTGGTGGGATAACTCACATGACTGGAGTACTGTCATGGATGGTTATAAACTGTTCAGGAAGGACAGGCAGGGCAGAAAAGGTGGTGGAGTAGCACTGTATGTAAGGGAGCAGTATGACTGCTCAGAGCTCCGGTACGAAACTGCAGAAAAACCTGAGTGTCTATGGATTAAGTTTAGAAGTGTGAGCAACAAGAGTGATGTAGTGTGGGAGTCTGCTATAGGCCACCGGACCAGGGGGATGAGGTGGATGAGGCTTTCTTCCGGCAACTCGCAGAAGCTACTAGATCGCACGCCCTGGTTCTCATGGGTGACTTTAATTTTCCTGATATTTGCTGGGAAAGCAATACAGCGGTGCATAGACAATCCAGGAAGTTTTTGGAAAGCATAGGGGACAATTTCCTGGTGCAAGTGCTAGATGAGCCAACTAGGGGGGGAGCTTTTCTTGATCTGCTGCTCACAAACAGGGAAGAATTAGTGGGGGAAGCAAAAGTGGACGGGAATCTGGGAGGCAGTGACCATGAGTTGGTTGAGTTCAGGATCCTGACGCAGGGAAGAAAGGTAAGCAGCAGGATACGGACCCTGGACTTCAGGAAAGCAGACTTCGACTCCCTCAGGGAGCGGATGGGTAGGATCCCCTGGGGGACTAACATGAAGGGGAAAGGAGTCCAGGAGAGCTGGCTGTATTTCAAGGAATCCCTGTTGAGGTTACAGGGACAAACCATCCCGATGAGTCGAAAGAATAGTAAATATGGCAGGCGACCAGCTTGGCTTAACGGTGAAATCCTAGCGGATCTTAAACATAAAAAAGAAGCTTACAAGAAGTGGAAGGTTGGCCATATGACCAGGGAAGAGTATAAAAATATTGCTCGGGCATGTAGGAATGAAATCAGGAGGGCCAAATCGCACCTGCAGCTGCAGCTAGCAAGAGATGTCAAGAGTAACAAGAAGGGTTTCTTCAGGTATGTTGGCAACAAGAAGAAAGCCAAGGAAAGTGTGGGCCCTTTACTGAATGAGGGAGGCAACCTAGTGACAGAGGATGTGGAAAAAGCTAATGTGCTCAATGCTTTTTTTGCCTCTGTCTTCACTAACAAGGACAGCTCCCAGACTGCTGCGCTGGGCATCACAACATGGGGAGTAGATGGCCAGCCCTCTGTGGAGAAAGAGGTGGTTAGGGATTATTTAGAAAAGCTGGACGTGCACAAGTCTATGGGGCCGGACGAGTTGCATCCGAGAATGCTAAAGGAATTGGCGGCTGTGATTGCAGAGCCATTGGCCATTATCTTTGAAAACTCGTGGCGAACGGGGGAAGTCCTGCATGACTGGAAAAACGCTAATGTAGTGCCAATCTTTAAAAAAGGGAAGAAGGAGGATCCTGGGAACTACAGGCCAGTCAGCCTCACCTCAGTCCCCGGAAAAATCATGGAGCATGTCCTCAAGGAATCAATCCTGAAGCACTTACACGAGAGGAAAGTGATCAGGAACAGTCAGCATGGATTCACCAAGGGTAGGTCATGCCTGACTAATCTAATAGCCTTCTATGATGAGATTACTGATTCTGTGGATGAAGAGAAAGCAGTGGATGTATTGTTTCTTGACTTTAGCAAAGCTTTTGACACCGTCTCCCACAGTATTCTTGTCAGCAAGTTAAAGAAGTATGGGCTGGATGAATGCACTATAAGGTGGGTAGAAAGTTGGCTAGATTGTCGGGCTCAACGGGTAGTGATCAATGGCTCCATGTCTAGTTGGCAGCCGGTGTCAAGTGGCGTGCCCCAGGGGTCAGTCCTGGGGCCGGTTTTGTTCAATATCTTCATAAATGATCTGGAGGATGGTGTGGATTGCACTCTCAGCAAATTTGCAGATGATACTAAACTGGGAGGAGTGGTAGATACACTGGAGGGCAGGGATAGGATACAGAGGGACCTAGACAAATTGGAGGATTGGGCCAAAAGAAACCTGATGCGGTTCAATAAGGATAAGTGCTGGGTCCTGCACTTAGGACGGAAGAACCCAATGCACAGCTACAGAATAGGGACCGAATGGCTAGGCAGCAGTTCTGCGGAAAAGGACCTAGGGGTTACAGTGGACGAGAAGCTGGATATGAGTCAGCAGTGTGCCCTTGTTGCCAAGAAGGCCAATGGCATTTTGGGATGTATAAGTAGGGGCATAGCGAGCAGATCGAGGGACGTGATCGTTCCCCTCTATTCGACATTGGTGAGGCCTCATCTGGAGTACTGTGTCCAGTTTTGGGCCCCACACTACAAGAAGGACGTGGATAAATTGGAGAGAGTCCAGCGAAGGGCAACAAAAATGATTAGGGGTCTGGAACACATGACTTATGAGGAGAGGCTGAGGGAACTGGGATTGTTTAGTCTGCAGAAGAGAAGAATGAGGGGGGATTTGATAGCTGCTTTCAACTACCTGAGAGGTGGTTCCAGAGAGGATGGTTCTAGACTATTCTCAGTGGTAGAAGAGGACAGGACAAGGAGTAATGGTCTCAAGTTGCAGTGGGGGAGGTTTAAGTTGGATATTAGGAAAAACTTTTTCACTAAGAGGGTGGTGAAACACTGGAATGCGTTACCTAGGGAGGTGGTAGAATCTCCTTCCTTGGAAGTTTTTAAGGTCAGGCTTGACAAAGCCTTGGCTGGGATGATTTGATTGGGGATGGGTCCTGCTTTGAGCAGGGGGTTGGACTAGATGACCTCCTGAGGTCCCTTCCAACCCTGATATTCTATGATTCTATGATTCTGAAGAGCCACATGTGGCTCCTGAGCGACAGGTTGGCCACCCCTGGTCTACACAGTGATTTTTCAGCCCCATGAGTCTGAGTCAGCTGACCTGGGTGAACCATGGGTTTAGCATCGCTGTGTAGATGTAGCTTCTTTGTTCCAGTTCCCCACCAGTAAAATGGAGATAATAGTGTCTCTATACTCCCACCTTTTGTCTGTTCTTGCCTATTCGCACTGTAGGCTTCTGGGGGATGAAGTGTCTCTTAAGTGTTTATACAGTGCCTAGCACAATGGGTCCCACTGCTTGGTGGTTCTGTAGGTGCTACAATTAACAATAATAATGTTGCTGTCTAAATAAGACCTGACGCATTCCAAGGTAAAATATATTGATTTGGAATTCTGATTATTTTTACTCTCCAACTATTACAATTATTAAAATTCAAATTCCTGGTGCATCTTTCCCTGCAGACATTTTATTTGTATTAATAAAGTGTACCTGTGTGCAACCAGAAAATCCAACACAGTTGTTGTGTCACCTCAGGTGACTCTTTTGGCTCAATTCATAGGGAGACTACAAGGCTTAACTGGTCAGTATTTGTAACGTCTTTGAGATTGTTAGATGCTATAGAAATGCAAATCATTATTACTATTTAGCTATACATATTTTATATGCAAGAACATTTCTGACTGGAATGGTTTGTCATATTATCTGTGTGATGTCAGTTTCATAGTGGATGGTACAACTTGCAAATATGGAGTTTTTTTTATTATTATAGTTAACAATCTCACAAACTACTCTCACAAGTTAGCCATATGGCACATTATTCAGATAGTCTGGGTGTGCCATTGTGTAAGCACTCCCACGTACTGCCTGGTGAGAAGGTAAGCTATGGCTTATCCAGTGACTCATAACTGAACACATAATGATTAATTATGTTACAACATGTCTGACTTCATAAAATGCTGTAAATGGTAAAAGATCGGCTAATGAGGTCAAACTTTTGTTAACCAACACAGACCTCGTAAAAGTAATGTGCTTCAGAGAAAGGGTTCTTACTGACTACGTAATATCAGCAGGGCAGGAATGTGGCTGAGTGTTTGCTACAATGATTTGGACTATATTCAGTACAAAGCAAGATCCAGCTCACAACAAGGGTATGGATGGGATGCAAATTTTATACCAGCTAAATCAATCTGAGACACAGATTATCCTACATCTACCTACTGCAGGATTTCTTGACCTTTACTCTGCAGTATCTGATATTGGTCCCTTTTGTTAAGAAGATACCAGACTACATGGACCCCAAGTCTCACTCAGTATGGCAGTTTTTATGTAAAATTAGGTGCTCATAGAATCTCAGGGTTGGAAGGGACATTAGGTCGTCATCTAGTCCAACCCCCTGCTCAAAGCAGGACCAATCCCCAACTAAATCATCCCAGCCAGGGCTTTGTCAAGCCTGACCTTAAAAACTTCTAAGGAAGGGGATTCCACCACCTCCCTAGGTAACACATTCCAGTGTTTCACCACCCTCCTAGTGAAAAAGTTTTTCCTAATATCCAACTTAAACCTCCCCCACTGCAACTTGAGACCATTACTCCTTGTTCTGTCATCTGCTACCACTGAGAACATCTTTGGAACCCCCTTTCAGGTAGTTGAAAGCAGCTATCAAATCCCCCCTCATTCTTCTCTTCCACAGACTAAACATGCACAGTTCCCTCAGCCTCTCCTCATAACTCATGTGTTCCAGTCCCCTAATCATTTTTGTTGCCCTCCGCTGGACTCTTTCCAATTTTTCCACATCCTTCTTGTAGTGTGGGGCCCAAAACTGGACACAGTACTCCAGATGAGGCCTCACCAATGTCGAATAGAGGGGAACGATCACGTCCCTTGATCTGCTGGCAATGCCCCTACTTATATACCCCAAAATGCCATTGGCCTTCTTGGCAACAAGGGCACACTATTGACTCATATCCAGCTTCTTGTCCACTGTAACCCCTAGGTCTTTTTCTGCAGAACTGCTGCCTAGCCATTCGGTCCCTAGTCTGTAGCAGTGTATGGGATTCTTCCGTCCTAAGTGCAGGACTCTGCACTTGTCCTTGCTGAACCTCATCAGATTTCTTTTGGCCCAATCCTCCAATTTGTCTAGGGTCCTCTGTATCCTATACCTACCCTCCAGCATATCTACCTCTCCTCCCAGTTTAGTGTCATCTGCAAACTTGCTGAGGGTGCAATCCACACCATCCTCCAAATCATTTATGAAGATATTGAACAAAACCGGCCCCAGGACTGACCCTTGGGGCACTCCACTTGATACCGGCTGCCAACTAGACATGGAGCCATTGATCACTACCCGTTGAGCCCGACAACCTAGCCAGCTTTCTATCCACCTTATCGTCCATTCATCCAGCCCATACGTCTTTAACTTTCTGGCAAGAATACTGTGGGAGACTGTGTCAAAAGCTTTGCTAAAGTCAAGGAACAACATGTCCACTGCTTTCCCCTCATCCACAGAGCCAGTTATCTCGTCATAGAAGGTAATTAGATTAGTCAGGCATGACTTGCCCTTGGTGAATCCATGCTGACTGTTCCTGATCACTTTCCTCTCCTCCAAGTGCTTCAGAATTGATTCCCTGAGGACCTGCTCCATGATTTTTCCAGGGACTGAGGTGAGGCTGACTGGCCTGTAGTTCCCAGGATCCTCCTTCTTCCCTTTTTTAAAGATGGGCACTACATTAACCTTTTTCCAGTCGTCCGGGACCTTCCCCAATTGCCATGAGTTTTCAAAGATAATGGCCAATGGCTCTTCCCCTACCATAGGTCCCCACGGTTAAAAGGTACATTGTGAAGCCACTGAATGTCCCTCTTTGAAATCTGAATTTTCTCTCTCAACCGAACTCTAATCAAGGAATAAAATTTCCAAACTATGTTTTCTCTTTTTAAAAACAAAACAAACAAACAAAACCAGTGTACTTTACACTAAGATAGCAATCTGAATATAAAATGCTAGTGGAGACAAGGCACAGGTAGTTTTACCTTGATTAGTTAGTTGAGGTCATTCTTATACCCCCCTCACTTAGGGATGATCTCAATTAGCTACATCAAGGTAAAACTACCTGTGCCTTGTCTCCATTAGGATTTGGCAGTGAGAGTGTTAACTTGTTATAAAAAAACCTTTTCTGCGGCAAAAACATAGCCTTAGAAGTGTTTTCAGCAGGTGATGCCATTTCAGTTTTACCTCAGAAGCAGGAATTGCATAAAAAGAGTGAGTCATTTAATTTAAACAAGCAGAAGAGTGCAACCATTAATTAAGGTGTAAGATTTGCTTGCTTGGACAGGTTCTTTATGTTCTAGCCATAAGGGTCCCTTCTGTTACTATATTTACAGAGCTTTTCTAATCAGGTATTTTGTTTGTCTGATTCCATAGTGATGATGGCTACTGCATGTAAAATACATTCAAAAAGCAGATTGCTCTGCATTTGATATTTGTGAGTTTAGCCAACTGGCAATTCAGCATTACTCTTCCCCCAGTTGGTAGCATAAACACACTCTATTTAATGAAAGACTAAGAACCTCAAACGGAATCTTTTCCTTTTGGCCATCTTATTACAGTAAATAATAATAATATCTATTAAAACAATAAAATAAGATAGATAGATAGGCTGCCAATGAAGCACAGTTAATGCATGCAATTAACACAAAACAAATTACCGTATATACTCGTTCATAAGCCGAATATTTTTGGTAAAAAGTGACCATCAAAGAGCGGGGGTTGGCTTATAAACGGGTCTACACCAAAATTTGATTATTTTAAACTCTATAAAATCATTGAATTGAATATCTAATATATTGTTGTTTTGTTTACCTGGAACTCCTGCAGGCCTGGAGCCCCTCAGTTCCCTGTGGCCGCAGTTCGCTGTTCCCAGCCAATGGGAGCTGCGGGAAGTGGTGCGCTGCTTCCCGCAGCTCCCATTGGCTGGGAACGGTGAACCGCGGCCACTGGGAACTGAGGGGCTCCAAGACTATGAATGCTCCAGGTAAACAAAATGTCCCGACCCGCCAGCAGCTTACCCTGACAGGCCGGGAGCCAAAGTTTGCCAACCCCTGAAATATAGGGTAGGCTTATGAAAGGGTCATACAGTTTTTACTATTTTTACCTATCCATCTTGGGGGTCGGCTTATAAATGAACGGGCTAATGAACGAGTATATTCGGTAACTAGATTTAAAAAATCATCATGATTAATCACAGTTTTAATCACCTAGTACAAGTCCACTCAGTCCTACTTCTTCTTTGTCTTAGTGATGGACTGAACAAATTTATTTACATTTACGGGAGATAATGCTGCCTGCTTCTTATTTACAATGTCACCTGAAAATGCGAGATGCTGTTGTAGCCAGTGTTGCAAAGTATTTATGTGCCAGATATGCTAAACATTCATAGGCTTCTTCATGCTTTGACCTATAGTCTCCACAGTTTTACACTGTTTTGTTTTTGAGTGCAGCTATGTAAAAAAATAATAATTCTCCATTTGTGTGACAAAGTGGGAATGTTCTTAATGTTTTCTCTGAATACTGTATGTGTGCCTCAGTTTCCCCTATGCAGTTCTTAAGTATCTAGGCGGTGGAATAAGCTGTGTGATTGTTGCAGAGCCTTAGAGGGCCAGTGTGATGTTGTCTGCACAGAGAATGGCCAACACCCTGTCTCCTGGCAACTGATGGCCTGGGCCCTTCCTCTGCAAAGGTGCCAACTGAAGGTCGTGGAGAACAAAGAGATCAGGTGGCCTCCTGGCCTGGGAAAGAAAAAGGCCAGAAGAGGGCTGGAGAGTTCAGTGTGGAGCTGGCTGGGGAAATGGAGGGGGGCCCAGACGGGGCTCTGGCCTCCCTGGCCCCAAGATGGACCTGACTTAGGGCTCCTGTTTCCTGTACCTACAAGCTCTGTTTTGGACTGTGCTCCTGTCATCTAATAAACCTTCTGTTTTACTGGCTGGCTAAGAGTCACGTCTGACTGTGGAATTGGGGTGCAGGACCCACTGGCTTCCCCAGGAGCCCCGCCTGTGCGGACTCGCTGTGGGAAGCGCATGGTGTGGAAGGGGATGCTGAATGCTCCGAGGTCAGACTCAGGAAGGTCAAAGCTGTGTAAGCTTCTTGCTCTGGAGACAGTATGCTCACAGAGAAGAGGCCCGCTCCCCCAGAGTCCTGACTGGCTTCATATGGAGTAGTTCCAGAGCATCGCCCGGAGTGGCAATTTGTAAGTTGCATTTTCCCAATAAAGAGATTGCATTACAGTACTTGTATGAGGTGAATTGTCTGAAAAATACTATTTCTTCTGTTTATCTTTTTTATAGTGCAAATATTTGTAATAAAAATAATCATATAAAGTGAGCATTGTACACTTTGTATTATGTGTTGTAATTGAAATCAATATATTTGAAAATGTAGAAAAACATCCAAAAATATTTATAATAAATTAAAATTGTTATTCTATTATGGTTTAACAGTGCGATTAAAACTGCGATTATTGAGACTTTTTTTTAATCTTGTGATTAACTGCGATTTTTTAAATTGTTTGACAGCCGTGAGAGAGACACACACACACACACACATTGAAGTTACCTTGTACACCTTGTAGAGGTCAGCTGAGAAGAGATTTAGTAAAGTCCACAGCAATCAAAGGTGTGATTGCAGAGTTGCTGCATGTTGTTGCTGTATTTTTAAGTGGATTTCAGTGCTGCCATGGAAACTAAAATCCTCTAGGCACAGAACAGACACAGAGTGACACAGAGTGGGCAATGGCATTAAATCTTTCCTTCAACCATAACACTAATGCACCTTAACTCTCAGCGGGAGGTACAATTTCTTGGGGGAAAGAGGCTCACTCATTCTCTGTAGCCTGTTCAGTCCTTGACCCTTCTACTGAGACAACCCCACCAAGGACACCACTTAGTGTAATTTGCATTATGCTGTAGTACTCTGTACACGAGGACTTGTCAGCCTCTTTCGTCTTAATAGCGAGACCACCTCATGGACAACCTCCCCTCCCGTTCTGAGGCGCTACCTCCTATCCTGTTCCTGTTCAAATGACTTTCCTGTGGCAACAATTGCTGATATGGAAAAATGTTCGCAAAGTATTTTTTGTTGTTTTTAACTGTAATTTGGCAGCTGGAAAAAAGGAGGGGTGAGCACTATGCTCCACCCAGCGCAGTTTGGAAGCCTCTAATGGACATATCTATAGGGTCCACGATCAAAGAAATCAGCCTCAGGTACAACGGGCTTTCACTGTATTTATCAGATTTGCATTTCAATCAATCTGTTGTTTCAAGAGCCAGAGACCCAACATGTCCACTTTGGAATTATATTTCTTTACCACACATCTATCACATGGTTGTACTTTACAAGGGTAGAATCTAGAACTAACCATATAAGCCAGTGACTGGCCATTCTTTTTGAACCTAGGGCCAGAATGATGATAACAGATTGATGCTTGTGAATGGTGATATCTTGTGAACTCTCCAATTTCAGCCATTTTTAGGGATTTTTTTTTTTTTTTTTTTTTTTTAAAAGGCTGGTGCACCAACTGTGCCTGAAAAATGCAAATGGGTTGATCAGGCACTTACATACCTGTTTGCCCACACATTCACTACAGTTTTACACACAAGTTTTTTTCTGGGCACAGTGAGTGAAATTGCTCCTTTTGTCAGCATGCATTTATTTGAAAATTTGGACTCTAGAGTGCTTCCAAGAGCTTGGAATAAGTACAGCTGTACAGAATGGAAGAGAAGGGGTAACTAAGTAATACAAGGATGTCAAGGCCAATGTTCTCTCTAAATTTTTATGTCCATGTGCGGAATTAATTTTGTTATGTGCACCAATATGGAGGTGATGTGTGGTGGGGACGGGGCCGAGGGGTTCAGAGTGTGGGAGGGGGCTCAGGGTTTGGGCAGGGGGTTGGGGTGTAGGGGGGTGAGGGCTCTGGGGTGGGGTCAGGGATGAGGGGTTTGGGGTGTGGAAGGGAGCTCAGGACTGGGGCAGAGAGTTGGAGTGTGTGGGGGGGTGAGGGCTCTGGCTTGAGGTGCAGGCTCTGGGGTGTGGCTGGAGATGATGGTTTGGGGGTGCAGGCTGCCCGAGGGATGCAGTGGGGAGAGAGGACTCCCCTCAGCCTTCTCTCCCCAGCTGGGGCAGCTCCGGTGCCGGTGCCAGTGGAGAGATGCCTCTCCCCCGCCGGGGCAGCTCCGGGGCCGGGGTAGAGGCGCCTCTCCCCACTGGCACGGCCCTTGATAGCCTGCTGCACGGCCACGCATCTTAGAGTGAACTTAGGTCAGGGCTCTCCAGGGCTGCTTCCCCACACCAATTTAATAAGATCTAGGAAAAGCATGTGATAGAGCCCACACTATCCGATCCTATATTGATATTTTCAGGGAAAAACTGTTCCTCCAAGCAATAAACACAAAAATCCTTGTACAATGTTTTTCTTTCTTAGCTCTATTAGGTACTTATACAGCCCCCATTACTGTAGTAGAATCATAGAAATGTAGGGATGGAAGGGAACTTGAGGGGTCATTTAGTCCAGCCCCTGCATTGAGGCAGGACCAAGTAAACCTTAGACGATCCTTAACAGCCTCAGGGGTTTGTCCAACCTGTTCTTAAAACCTCCAACAATGGGATTCCACAACCTCTCTTGGAAGCCTATTCCGGAGCTTAACTACCTTCTAGTTAGAAAGTTTCTCCTAATATCTAACCTAAATCTCCTTTGTTGAAGATTAAGGCTGAAACTTCTTGTCTTACCTTGGGCAGACAGAGAGAATAACTGATGATCATCCTCTTTATAATAGCTTGTAACATATTTGAAGTACCTGAGCACATCTCAACCTTTCATGTCTTTATCCTCACACCAGTCCTGTGAAGTAGAAAGTGCTATTATTCCCCATTTTACAGATAGGGAATTGAAGCACAAAGAGGCTAAGTGATTTGCCCAAGGTCACACAGCAAGCCTCTGTATCTACTAAGTCCTAGGTTAGTGCCCTAACCTGCCTTCCTCTCTATTCTTTTCTTCCCTTCATTAAAATCCATATTAGATTTTGACCCAGCCACAAAGCTAATGAGATATACAGGCAGTGCATGCATTTAATGGTTAAAGCCTTGTAACACATTTGTAATGTAAAGTCTGCAGGAGCCAGTTAAGGGGAGTCCTTCTTAATAAGGCTCCCCTTGCAGAATTCCTCATTCATCCTCTTAGGAGTGGGGTTGAAGAATGAGCTTTGAGGCCTGCTCACAAATCTAAAATGATCCCAAGGAAACCTTAGGGACCCCTGGAATCAGTTGGAGGCTGTGTGCCCCTGCATCTCACAATTCTCTGCTTCCTGTCTGAGCCAGTCCTACAAATATTAAGAGGATGCGCTAAAAATGCCTTAGGACCCTCTCCAGTCCTGATGAACACTGCTCCTCTCACGCATTTCTGGGAGACAAGGAGTCACCATGGTCAGAAGACACTCTGTGTGCGAGAAGCTCAGCACCCTGAAGGACTGGGGCTGAAGTCAAATGGAGTTGAGGGTGCTCAAGTACTTAACAAGATCTGGCACAGTGTCAGCAGACTAGACGTCCTATTGGGAAGGAGCCACAAAATGGCAGCTCCCAATGGCAGACACCGGAGTCGTATACAGTGGGTGTGATATTAATCAGTGTCAGGAAGGTACTAGAATTTATCAAAGCAGTTCCTCTTTAATAAATCATCAGTTAGCAGCAGGAAACAAGGTGTCCAGGAGAAAGGTACAGTGGTGTAAGTTTAATATCAACGAGTTTATCTCTACATTTAATCATAGCTAGTATTTAAACTGGCTTCAGACAAAGGCAGTTTTGTACAAACCAAACATCAATTAAATGAAAACAAACAGCATTTCCAGATACGGGGAACAAGCTCTATGTATTAGATTGCCTTAAAGCAAAATGCCATAGCATTTGGAGCAACAAGTTATACAATAGGCTATTTTTCCGTTGCTTTAAGTTAGTGGGATGTTTGTATTTAACTCATTTCATAGATCTATAGGTTGTTAAGTGGAAACACTATAAAAATGAGCCTTACAGAAAGATCACCACCTGGCAACAAAACTTAATCCAGAGGAATATGAAAAACAGTTGCCAAGAGGTTCAACCTGCAGCAGGCCGAATGCCACACACGGAAACAGAGCAAAGTTACAAAGGTATGTCAGTGGGACAAGCAAGCTAAGATGGAACCCTGTCAGGTGCACAGCAGAACTGATCTTGTAATGAGACCAAAAGAAAAAAGCACCTCCTGAAGGTCAGAGCTAATGTGACTAAGAGACTTGCACAATTCGAAGGCGTAATGTGGCTGTGGTGTACTGGGTGGGGTGGGGGTGGGAATATGGGGATAGCTAATCCCCATTCTTCATTGCTCTGGCCAGCTATGTTGGCACAAAGGGGCTGTAAGGCAGATGAAAGGCCCACCTCAGGGGATTTCCACAGCACAGGTGACTCCTAACACCTGGCACACAGCCAGCTTTGCAGTGCCTCCAGGGCAGCCCTGGGCGCAAGATGCAGCTTGAGGAGCTTGGAGGAACAAGCAGCATGTCAGGGGGAGGAGGTGGCGTAGCCGGGGCAGACCTGTACCCTGGCAATTCTGTACCTCAGCAAGGCCCCATAGGGGCTACTGAAGCAGGGTCACAACTTAAGCTACCCTAGCTTGTGCCAGGGGCTTCACTGGCCTCCACAACCCCTGAATAGGAGAGGTGCAAGCTGCCTCCCGCTCTGTCCCTGCATGGCACATGAATCACTCTTCTCATCATTGAGAAACTTCACCCTTTCCCCCCCCCCCCCCCCCCCGACTCAGGGGCTGCATCCACTAGACAGCCCAGTCATTGCTGCTGGTTGCAAGAAAAAGAACCAAGCGGGAGCGACTGGTCAGGATATGCCTCGACATGTCTAGCTCCCTTTCTCTGATTGGTCCAGACTCCCCAGCAACATTACAATTATATCCTCATTCCTCAGACCAAGATAAAGTTCAAAGAGACAAGAAAACCCGTTTTAATCTGTTGCCGCACAGCAACGTCCTTGAAACGGAAATGAAACAATTCCAAGAGATAAGGCGAGGGAAGAAAGTAAACGCTCCACTGAAGCTATTCTTTAGTCACATATCACCACAGGAATAAAAGCTCTGCTTCAGGCATTTCATACTGCGTTCAAGAAAAGGTGTTATCCCTCTCAACTGGAAGGCATATTTAATTTATGGCTCCCCATCAAAGTTTGTAGCTACTTTCTCCCACTGTAGTACCCACAGTAATATTGTCCCCTAAGGCTACAGAATATTACCCTACGGCTAGGCAGTAGGGTTGCAAGATCCAATTCAGTTTTGATATCTAATTTAACAGTGAAGTTTTGCTATCAATAATCTTGGTCTGAGATACTATGGAGACGAGCACCATAGAAATACCCATAAATAAAATGTGAATTATTAATAAAACCTATACCAAAAAGCGGGTTAAGATTTTTTGTCTTTTAGTCAGTTCAGTCCCATTCAAAGGTGCTGGCTTATTTGACTTCTGTGGAGAGGGGCAGGCCCAGCACCTAAAAAACAATGACCTCCTCCGCAGATGGAGAGGGGAAGGGACACAAAGACACAGATCCACTAATGGAGAAATAAAACATAGACTGGGACGAGGTCAGACATGTAATAAAAGCCTGCCAGTGGGGGACACCAAGCAGAGAACCCCTTGAAAGATACTAGGCACCTTTGTAAGGGTGGATGGAGGCCCACCAAAAGGGAAGGGGAAACAAAACAAAACAACCCCTCCTCACCCAAGGAGCAACTAAATGGCAGGTGACAAATAATAATTTAAAAAAACAACCAGGAATAGGAGCGAGGTCATGTGTTCCAAACAGGGATCCAGGGGAGACACTAAGCAGAGTCCCTTGAAAGTTATTTGCCTTTTTCAATCCCAGAATGGTGGGTGGAGCTCACCAGCACAACAGAAGCTTACCCTCTCAAATGAGGGAGAGGCCAGAGAATCCTGGAGTTAACCGATTACGGGCGACCAAATGACAGAACCTACCGGGCTAGGGTGCAAGTCACAGGATCAAAACGAGTGATCTAGAGGGAGACACCAAGCAGAGAACCCATTGAAAAGCACTTGCTTTGCAGCCTTGCAGAGCAAGGCCCCTGGTTTCTCGACACAAGTAGTATAGAGAATGGTTAGCGACCACATACGTTTCTCCACACTGCCTCGTTAATACTGGGCCTCTTTCTGCTGATACTGCCAACAAGGATGCCAGTTGCTGCCAACTGTGGTAACGGCTTTATGCTGTGGATACTTGGCCAGTAGGAAGTTGACTGAAACCTTCATGGCACAGGTCACTGAACAGCCTATGGACAAATCTTCTCACAGCCATTCACCTGGCAGGCCGGATTTGAAGTGGGCGTCTAGAAGTGAGAGGTGAATAAACAGTTTCTTTTCTTATCCTTAATTAAACTATTATTTGATATAGCAGGCCCACCTCAATATTTGGAGTGGTTTTTGATGATCTAATGGGTTGTTTTAATTATTGTCTCAGATTGCAAAATGGTACAAACTTAAACAACTAGAGAGAGAAACCAATTCTCACTCTAGTAATGTAAAACTGATAATGTTTCTAATTATAGTCAGGTTGCATGAGGTTTGAATTATCCAACTAGAAGACAGTAAATACTTTACACAACTCAGGAGTTATTTTTTTTCCTCTTCACAATGTCAGTGAATTTCTCACTCTCTCTCCATTATACGGCAGTTAGGAAGCGGACATACAGATGAAGTTGTCCCTGGTCATGAATAACGAGAGGGAGAATTTTCTAGAACAAGGCAGAAATGTGAAAGGTCTTTCTTCTTATGGGGTGACATTTGCATCCCTAAGTGATGACATAATAAGACAGCAAACAAAAAAGCTTTATATCCTTATGCTGCTTTTGAAATCTCTCAGAGCTGACTCAGTTCCTCACTTGTAGTTTGGTGAAAGGAGTTTAAAACCTATTTGCATCAGGCTGATTGACTTCTCATTGTGTGTTGTTGTTGTTTTTAAACATCCAATGCAAATAAAAAGACAGCCTACATCAATATTAATAATGCTATTTTACAGTGCCTTCTGTTCCGAAGTATCCCTAAACACTTTACAGACCAACAGAATCACTTCACCAGCCACTGAAATGCAGTCACCCCACTACAGGCCCTGATACAACCCAGTGTTTAAACACATCTAACCCATTGGGACTACTCCTGTGCTTAAAGTTAGGCACATGCCTAGGTACCACAATGAACTGTGTAGGGTAGAAAGTAGGAGTTTAAGAACTAATAGAACACAACAGTGTAGACCAAGGATCAAAGGACGTAGACGATAATGGGAACTATGTAAAAAGAAGAGGAGGACTTGTGGCACCTTAGAGACTAACAAATTTATTAGAGCTCACAAAAGCTTATGCTCTAATAAATCTGTTAGTCTCTAAGGTGCCACAAGTCCTCCTTTTCTTTTTACGGATACAGACTAACACGGCGGCTACTCTGAAACCGGGAACTATGTAGTAGTACACAGATCCCCAACATTATATTAGGCTGAGCTAGGGTTTTCTGAGGCTCTTAGGGCTTGATCTGCTGCCCACTGAAGTCAATGGAAAGACTCCCAGGGGCTAAGTGGATTTTGGATCAGGCCCTTATTCTGCACAAGCTAAGCCCTGTCGTATTTTATTCCACTTAATCACAGAAGCATAGACTATCAGGGTTCGAAGGGACCTCAGGAGGTCATCTAGTCCAACCCCCTGCTCAAAGCAGGACCAATCCCCAACTAAATCACTTGGCTGTTATTTCCTTTAATGTTTCTGTTTTCTAACTTTGCTTTATTTAGGCCACTGTGGATTTAATTGGCTGTTCGCTCTGGCTTGCAGCCCCAGTTCCATCTTGCTAAAAAAGGAAAACCAGACTAAGGATTCAGACAAGTCTGTGCAGAGACAGAGGTACTCATGTGTCACAGCAGATGCTGAGACGCTGCCTGTGCATGGCTGGGGCACAGCCAAGGGGGAAACATAAAGGCCGAGAGGCACTGCAGACAGCACCTAAACACAAACTGCACAGCAAGAGGAGGTGAAGTTGCCTCTGGAGCACGTTTTCTTCTCCCCACATCCCGTGGCAGCAACAAACTGATGTGGGAAACCTAAACCTTCCCCAGGGAATTTTAAATATTGCTGCATGATTCACTCAGATTCTACTGGAAGCAAAGCAGATACCAAACTGGGATGCAACCACATCCACACGAAACAAGTTGTGCTACCACTGGAGGGCCAGGCAACCGGATGCAACCAAAACATTGGCTGCTACTTGGACACTCACTATAGCGATTAAAGCTGCTGTTGTAAAATTACGATGATTCACCATTACACGGAGACATTTCAACCATATAAAAATACAGCATATCCCTTTAGCTTTTAATATGCATGTATCTCACAGCCAGGAGAGACAGCTTACGGAATAAAGCCTCCTTTCAGGTGGACCTTCTCAAAACAGTATTTGAAATCGTGTATAGCGTATGTGTATTGCTGGCCGTTCTTTAAAATAACAAAACAAAAGAGAGAGTTTAGCACAGACTTAAAGGGGCACAAGCAGGTAGTTTGGCCTCCAATTTTACAAAAGGAAGTGGCCAGGGAGTTGTGCAGCTCTGAAGCAGAGTCATAGAGGCGATGGCCTCTGAGTCAAAACTGGCCACCTAAGCCGATGGGTATTTGCTCATTTCTGTGGGAATGGGGAAGCCATGTCTCACTGGTGTAGGAAGTTTAGAGCTTGGCAGCGATAGAGATTGAAGTCTCCCGAAACCATGGTTACATAAGCATCTGCTGGGTTTCAACATGCGTTGCTGATCCAGAAATAATTTCCTGTTTCATTTGATAGTATTAGCGGGAATCAAGAGCATAGCAGGAACAATTGCGCCACTTCATGCTGCATCCAGCTAGTCATCAGCTTTCAAGGGAAAAAAGTTAGTCATTTCTTTTTGGCAGGTAGGCACGACTGCCTGGGAGGAAAAGGGAACTAGAATGATGCTGTAAGCCCTCTCCTGCCCCCTCAGAGAAAATCTCTGTAATAAGCCTGGCAGAGAGCACCTATCGCCTGTAGTCTTCGTCCTTTGGGGTCCCTCCTTTCATTGAATGGCTTCCATTAACCCACACACTTGTATTGTTGCCTATGGCATATAAGCAAGACTAAATAGGATGCAAAGCCAGCATATAAAGTCTGAGATCAAATCAGCTCTTCACTCTGCCAGCATTCAGGGGGCTTTAAAGGAGCTGGGAGGAGAACGCCCCTCCTGCACAAGCAGTGAAGGGCTGCCATAAGTGGCTTTTTACTGTCACGCTCATATCCCCCGGCATAAAGGCCATGCTGGGGTGGGAGGGCGAGCCTCCATAGTGCATAGGGTCCAGGCAGCCCAAGTAAGGCTTCTGTAAATTTGACCACTCCTGGGCCTCTTTTGATTTATACCAGGGGGTGTTTTCAGTCCCCAGCTGGCTCAGAATCGGTGCAGCACAAGCCTGGTTACAAACACTTTTGCCCCACCGCCCCCTGGGCTCTGCCCAGGCCCCTTCCAGGAGGCACAGCCCAGACTCTATCTCAGAGAGATTTTACTGTACGGCCTGTACGAGGGTCACTTGCAAACTGAAGATTTACTGGAGTTCACTCTGGAAACCTCACCTGAAGTACAATGGGGATTTAACTTCTGCCCACTCCATAGCCTGGCACATCAATATCCTTTTGAGCAAGAAAAGAAGACAGCAATCTCCTTCATGAAACAAAAGTAATCATAGTACTTAACACTCCTCATCTGTGGATCTCAGAGCAGTTTGCAGAGGTGGGTGAACATTTTCCAGATGAAATGGAAGTGCAGAAAACTGACTTTCTGCAAGTCTCACTGTGAGACACTGGCAGAGAACCAGTCCGCTGACTTTGAGGATAGCGCCCTTTGCGCTACACCACTGGTTCTCAACCAGGGCCCCCTGGGGGGCCGTGAGCAGGTTTCAGGGGGGCCACCAAGCAGGGCCAGTGTTAGACTCGCTGGGGCCCAGGGCAGAAAGCCAAAGCCCTACCGCATGGGGCTGAAACCCCCAGAGCTGCAGCTGAAGCCTGAGCAACATAGCTTTGCGGGGCCCCCTGTGGCGTGGGGCCCCAAGCAATTGCCCTGCTTGCTACCCTCTAACACCAGCCCTGGCTTTTATATACAGAAAAACAGGTGTGGCACAGCTGGGCCATGGAGTTTTTAATAGCATGTTGCGGGGGTCTCAGAAAGAAAGGCTGAGACCCCGGCACTACACAACATTGCCTGAAGACATTCCAGTGACCTACAGATTGGTCCAGAAGAGGGTGTACTCCCCCGAGGAGACTTGCTGCTCAGGTATACCCCAGAAACAGAGATGGTCACTTCTGCGATGCTCCCTGCATCAGCTGCCTCAGAAGCAGAGATCCAACCTAGCACCAGGCAAGAAAAATGTTGCTACTCTTCTGTCTGTCCCTCTTTTCTTGCCAAACCCAAGACTACCCTTTAAAATTAAAGATGGACAGATCTTAAATTCATAGATTTTTAAGGCCAGAAGGGACCATTATGACTATCTAGTCTGACCTCCTTCATATAGTAGGTCAAAGAACCTCACTCAATAATTTCTGAACCAAGCCTATAAGTTCTGTTTGAGCTACACCATCTCTTTTAGAAAGACGTCCCGTCTTGATTTAAAGACGGTAAGTGATGGAGAATCCACCATGTCCTGTAGGGAACTCAGACAGAGTGGAAAGCTGCCAACAGGGAAGTGAAATGGTAAGTCCCAAATTGCTACAATCCACATCAAAGGACATTCATTCTGCTCAGAGCGAAGTTTCATTCCACTCCAAATGGGCTCCAAAGTTAATAGGCTTATAATGCAATGGCATCATCTACTTGGCAGATGTGGAGTAATGTGTTTCCAACAGGGTTACTGCACCTTCCTCCTTCAGCCAGAAGAGAGGATGAAAGGAGTCCCCCTGCTGAAGGGCTCTGGGACAGCAAAGAGACGCAGGGGATAAAAAGAAGCCCCCTCTCTCCCAACTCTGAGCTCCCTTCCATAGCTTTGGGGGGGAGAAGAGACGTCCCACAGGCTTTCAGAGCTGCAGTCTGGCTCCCACAGCATGCATATTTTATAAGCGAGGCAAAATGGACAGCGTGAAAGGTGCATAAGTGCCAGTTTTAGGAGAAGAGATGCAATTCTTGCCCTTCTAATGGCTCTACGGCTCTTCTTGGATCTATGCAGCTGCAGACAGCAGCTGGACTGGTTTTCACCCTTCCCAGCTTCACGGGCTAAGGTGGGGGGAATGAAAAGGAGGTGGTGGTTGCTGTTGCTCAGCTGACCTAACTTGGTAGCTGCTGATGATGCTCCCTCAGCCTAGCAGAGTGAAGACAGGTAGCTGCTCCAGATACAGCGCAACTCTGCGTACAAGGGATATTTTCCAAAGCACAAATGGGAGTTCAGTGCCCAAATCCCACTGAGTTTCACTACTGCCGGTTGTGCTTTTCACATCAGCCCATCTATTCTTGCAGGAAACCAGTTGTTTGGACACAGTTCAAATAAGGTGCCTAGCAAACTATGTTCTAGTGCAGCATAGAGGCCTACTGTAGGCAGGGCAAAGGCATAGGAGCCTAGGGGAAAAAACAGCTTCTACGAGTATGTCTGACTAGAGATGATCCAAGTATCTGTACACCCAGGAATGCTTTGGTGAGCAGGTCATAAACTGAACCCAGAACCAAATTTTGCAACTGGTGCTTATCTCAAATGAGCTGAATCAGAACTCTGGATTCAAACATCAAAAACTTGGATGTTCAAAATCTGGATCCAAGTTTTGAGCTTTGGGCTTTAATCTACTTTCAACAGAATTTCGGCCCAATCACGCTGATCCTTTAAACTGAGTGTTTAAACACAGTTCCCCCACGAGGGCAAAGGGGGCCAAAATGAATTGGATCATTTCATTGTAAGAAGATTCCATTGCCTAACATCCACTTTGCGTGGCCAGGAGCTAATGAAAACTTACAGGAAAATAAATGATGATCTATACTGCAAAACTCTGTCACAAGAATGAAAATAAGCTATTGATAATGCATCAGGTAATGAGAGAATCTGCTGAATCCATGCAGTTAGGGATCTAGTTCAAGCTTGTAGCCCACCTACTATCTCAAACATCCTTTATTTTATCCCACTGTACCTCAAAGTATTAGATCTGGGTCAGATCCTCAGCTAGTGTCAAATGGCATAGCTCTGTTGAGATCAGTAGGGTTGCCACCCATCCAGTTTTCACCTGGACAGTCCAGGTTTCGGCTGTGTCCGGGTGCTATTTGACAAGCCCTGATGTCTGTTTTTCTTTAATCTAGGGGGTGGGGAGGAGAGGCAAAGCAGGAGCGGGGCCTTAGAGGAAGAGGTGGAGCAGGGGGAGAGGTCTGGTACTGGCCATTGGAAAGGTGGCAACCCTATGAGTCACTGGATACACCAGCTGAGGATCTGGTGCTGTGACTAAGTATTTCACCTTTGAAATACCTTCCTTTGAAATGAGTTATTTGCTACGTGCACCCACTTTCCTATGGCGTAAGGTGTTTTTTAATATATATTTTAAGTAAACTTTCATGAAAGAAACATGTCACATAATACACAACCCAGAAAGAGGCCACTGAACCTCTTACAGGAGGGATAGTGCCCTACAGTAACAAACAATGGGCTTGCACCTATAGAAAGTGCCATAACACCGACAAGTCTGAGCTACAGATACAGGTGGCCCTAATGTGTCCTATAAAAGTTGCCATGTGGCATTCAATCTGGCTGTGTCCTTGTCTGAAAGGGCCATAAGACGCTCAAATGCAGCTACCTCAAAGATGTGGATGAACCATTAACTGATGGATAAGGCCTTCTCTGCATACTGTTTTTTTAGGATTTAAATGGGAGACCTAGGGATATGTAGCTCTTGGATGTGCTGACGTGGCAAACGAGAGCTTTAGTTTCAATTCCGCATCAAAGAAAAATACCCTGCCTCAAGCAAAAGGCAAAACTCTGCTCTCAGGTCTGCCTGTTGGATCTTGACTCCACGATTCAGTTCTGTATCAGAGCCACAATACCCACCAGATGTGAAACGCTCGCTATTTGGGTACAAATTAATAGCAGGGATGTGGTATCAGTACATTGACCTCTTCCTTTTGTACCATTCTGCATGTTTAATAAGGTAACAATCTGGTGCCTGCTGTTAAACTTCACCCACAGCTCATTTGTTTTCCTTTCTTCTGCATTTTAGATTTTTCTCAAACAACAAAGTCACATTTAGCAAATAAAAGTTAGCCTAACTGCCATAAAACTGCTCTTGTCAGGAGATAGTCAGGCATTCCAGAGAGCTTGCAGTGCCTGACTAAATATTTACGCTTGAATGGCTCATTTCCAAAGTCTAAAAATAGATAATGATACAGGGCTAAAAAATGTCCAGGTTTGTCATCTATTTGTTTCACCACCCATTTAGCATTATATTTTAAACCCTTAGTAGTGTACTATTCACACAGCACTGCTCCTGGCTGGCAGGCAAAATGCTGTCGTGTATCTATGTAAAAGCAGACTTGTAGGCATTTAGTGGTGGATTTATTGGCAATCTGGTTTATATTATTGGACCTTGGGTCCTGTTACACTAATTAAGTTAGGGCTCTCTAATGACTGGACTGCTGAATTCAGTTTTCTATTGTTCTTTTAGTTTCATGTTTCTCAGCACACTCAACTGGGCATCAAGACTCCCCTCTGATCTAGCATTAGTACATATTGGCACAAGTTTCTGAATGCAACCTCTCAATGGGGCGTTTGCAAATGCATGTATTTGCATGCACCAGGCCGTGTGACTGCAAATTTTGCAGATGCATTTGCTGAAGCCCTTTGCCATTTTAGCTCCATGGCTACCGGGTCCATTCATCATTATGTGCCAAATGTTCTGAGACCAAGGACTATTTCTAGTTATTGTATTAGATAACGATGTGCAATGGACCCCTGTTCAGGAAAATCCAAGCTCTCTGCAGATGTACAGGAAAGTCTTCACCGAGTCTTTGAGACCTGTAGACTGCAAATGGAAAAGTCTGTTGTGCAATACCGAGGTGAAAAATGTAAGTGATACAACTTTTGGAAATATAGACAAATTACACTTGAGCAATTAGACACAAAAGTTCACATAGAATTATGCAATAAGAACACACCCGGGAGTGGTGTCAGGCATGAGACTGAGCGTCATCAATCATGAGACATGGTACATCTACACAGCAAAAAAACCCCATGGCAGTGAGTCTCAGAGTCCAGGTCAACTGACTCAGGTTAGCAGGGCTTGCACTGAGGGGCTAAAAAGAGCAGTGTGACATTCGGGATCAGATGAGCCCAGGCTCTGGGAACTTCCACCTCGGTGGGTTTCAGAGCTTGGGCTCAAGCCTGAGCAGAAACATCTACCCTGCTATTTTTAGCTCCGCAGTGCAAGCCTATGTCAGTTGACCCAGGCTGAGACTCGTTGCTGAGCATCTTATTTTGCTGTGTATGGATGTACTCTACATGTCATCAACCAACAAGGTGTGGACATATTAATAGTACAAACTCCTTCAAATGTATTGAAGGTTTTCCCCAAAATGGTTTCAATTTTTCTTTTCAACCAACAACCGCTTTTAGAAGTATGTATCCTTCTACCATGAAAAGTAAGTCCTGGTAGATTGGTGATATTTCTAGCATCTTATTAGGAAGGATTTGCCATAAAGGATCAGCCCATCCATTATCTTGCATCATGTGATGGTGGTCAGCACATGATATTTCAGAGGTTAGCACAAAAAAGGAAGAACCCCCCCTCAAACAACTCATGACACACTTAATCTGTTGCACAATTCTGCATGTTGGGAAGATTCCTTCCTGACCCCTGCAGAAAATAAGGTTCAGCTCTGAAGCATGAGACTCTTTTTCTCTTACTGGCTCAGCTTTTAAAGACACAAATGTTTTTAGTGGCACAACTCCTTTTTAAATCCAGAGACAGTATTTGACTCTCATCTCCCATAGCATGGAATGCCACAGTATTTTTGTTGTTGCTATTGTTTCTTTAAAAATACACTGCAAGTTTTTCTAAAGCTTATGGATTGTTTCATCCCCGACACCACAAATTTGTTTACCTAAGGCTTGATATGAAGTGCAATGAAGTCAAAGGAAACACGCCCATTGACTTCAATGAGCTTTGGATCAGGCCCGTAGGTAACAAGAAAAAATACTAAAATCTAGTAAAAATGAAACGGAGCACACTCAAAAGGCCTGAAAGCCACATTCTGTACTGACACAATCTCAATCCAAATGTTTTCGTCTAGGACAGAGGTTCTCAAACTGTGGTCCACGGACCACCAGTCGTCCGCAAGCTCCGTTCAGGTGGTCCGCGGATAGTTCCCTCTAAGGTGTGTGCCTGGGCGGCCGACACAAGACAATGAAGGGCCACCCACCTAATTAGTGGAGCCGCACAGGCATGGCTCCACTAATTAGGTGCCTGGACCCTGGAGAAGACTCACATGTAAGGTGAGGTGGTGGCCTTGGGGGGAATAGGGGGTAGATGGGAGGGGGCAGTGGGGTGAGAAGAGGGGGTGGGGGGAATTTGGGACGTACAGGGCTGCGGCGGCCAGAGAAAGAGGTGACTTTCCCCAGCTCCAAGGCTGCAGCTGCCAGGGAGAGATGGTCCTCCTCCCCAGCCCCAGCTCGCGGGCTGCTATGGCAGGAGAGAGAGGGCACATCCATCACATCAGAAAGGTAAAACTACTGATATGAAATATGAGCTGTGTGCTTTTATTTGTAGAACAAAAAAACGTTAATTATTATTAAGGTTTTTTTTATATAGCACTTTTACCAAAGCACTTTACAATAGTTACGTAATGGTACAAACAACATTTGGAAAGATCATTAAGTGGTCCGCCGAGACCCTCAGCAATTTTCAAGTGGTCTGCAGGAAAAAAAGTTTGAACCACTGGTCTAGGACATCAGAAAACAAAGGAATATGTTCTGGGAATGTGGAAGCTAATACTGTATACAGATCACAAAGGATTATTTATATATGTAAAAAACTATTCAAATCAGACATTAAGTAATACTATATGTAAGAGAGACAAAAACCGTATGTTGGCCAACATTTTCCAAAGTAGTTTTCAGATTTTGAGTGCTTAACTTGAGACATCTTAAAGGGGTCTGATTGCGCTCAGCACTTTCTGGCACTCACCATTTGAAAATCAAGCCCCTCTAAGGTGTCTTAATTTGGGCATCCAGAAATCGAGGCACATATAATCACTATATCAGAGGGATAGCCGTGTTAGTCTGGATCTGTAAAAGCGGCAGAGAGTCCTGTGGCACCTTATAGACTAACAGACGTATTGGCGCTTAAGCTTTCGTGGGTGAATACCCACTTCGTAGGGTGCATATCATGGAAATTTCCAGAGGCAGGTATAAATATGCAAGCAAGAATCAGGCTAGGGAACACCAAGGGAGGAAAAACTGCTTAGTTTCTCTTCCCTTGGTATTCACACCTCAGCTGCTAGAATAGGGCCTCATCCTCCCTGATTGAACTAACCTCATTATCCCTAGCCTGATTCTTGCTTGCATATTTATACCTGCCTCTGGAAATTTCCAATACATGCATCCAACAAAGTGGGTATTCACCCACGAAACCTTATGCTCCAATACGTCTGTTAGTCTATAAGGTGCCATAGGACTCTTTGCCGCTATAATCACTAGTCACTTTTGAAAACCCGGGGCACTGCTTTCATTTATGTGGGGCATAGAGATGCACTGTGCTTTACAAGTCTGTAAAATGAAAGGTCCTTGTTCTAATGAAGTTACAGTCTAACACATGCCCACCTCATCCCAGCTCCAATGTGGTGGGATGAGGTGCTATGATCCAATAACTCCTTCATGCCAGCTGCAAGTGTGTTACAGGAATGTCCTGATTCTGGTACGTGCATTCTGGTTCACCAAGAATGTTATGTGAGGTCTTAAATGAAAGCCAGGATCATACTGGTCAGTAATAGCATTGTGGAACGTATGTGCAGATACTAAGTAAGGACTTATGTATATATACCGAAAATATAGAATCATAGAATATCAGGGTTGGAAGGGACCTCAGGAGGTCATCTAGTCCAACCCCCTGCTCAAAGCAGGACCAATCCCCAACAAAAATCATCCCAGCCAGGGCTTTGTCAAGCCTGACCTTAAAAACCTCAAAGGAAGGAGATTCTACCACCTCCCTAGTTAATGCATTCCAGTGCTTCACCACTCTCCCAGTGAAAGTTTTTCCTAATGTCCACCCCCTAAACCTCCCCCACTGCAACTTGATACCATTACTCCTTGTTCTTTGAATCTTGCCTCAATGACATCCTTGGATAGTCAGTTCTACAATTTGTTTTTATGTCACATTAAATTTTTTTCATTAATCAGTTTTGAATTTGCCACCTTTTAATTTCATAGAATCATAGAATCATAGAATATCTGAGTTGGAAGGGACCTCTGGAGGTCATCTAGTCCAACCCCCTGCCCAGAGCAGGACCAATCCCCAACTAAATCATCCCAGCCAGGGCTTTGTCAAGCCTGACCTTAAAAACTTCTAAGGAAGGGGATTCCACCACCTCCCTAGGTAACGCATTCCAGTGTTTCACCACCCTCCTGGTGAAAAAGTTTTTCCTAATATCCAACCTAAATCTCCCCCACTGCAACTTGAGACCATTATTCCTTGTCCTGTCATCTGCTATCACTGAGAATAGTCTAGATCCATCCTCTTTGGATCCACCTTTCAGGTAGTTGAAAGCAGCTATCAAATCCCCCCTCATTCTTCTCTTCCACAGACTAAACAATCCCAGTTCCCTCAGCCTCTCCTCATAAGTCATGTGTTCCAAACCCCTAATCATTTTTGTTGCCCTTCGCTGGACTCTCTCCAATTTCTCCACATCCTTCTTCTAGTGTGGGGCCCAAAACTGGACACAGTACTCCAGATGAGGCCTCACCAATGTCGAATAGAGGGGAACGATCACGTCCCTCGATCTGCTGGCAATGCCCCTACTTATACACCCCAAAATGCCATTGGTCTTCTTGGCAACAAGGGCACACTGTTGACTCATATCCAGCTTCTCGTCCACTGTCACCCCTAGGTCCTTCTCTGCAGAACTGCTGCCTAGCCATTCGGTCCCTAGTCTGTAACGGTGCAGTGGATTCTTCCATCCTAAGTGCAGGACTCTGCCCTTGTCCTTGTTGAACCTATCAGATTTCTTTTGGCCCAATCCTCCAATTTGTCTAGGGTCCTCTGTATCCTATCCCTACCCTCCAGCGTATCTACCTCTCCTCCCAGTTTAGTGTCATCTGCAAACTTGCTGAGGGTGCAATCCACACCATCCTCCAGATCATTAATGAAGATATTGAACAAAACCGGCCCCAGGACCAACCCTTGGGGCACTCCGCTAGATTCCGGCTGCCAACTAGACATGGAGCCATTGATCACTACCCGTTGAGCCTGACAATCTAGCCAACTTTCTATCCACCTTGTAGTGCATTCATCCAGCCCATACTTCTTTATCTTGCTGACAAGAATACTGTGGGAGACCGTGTCAAAAGCTTTGCTAAAGTCAAGGAATAACACGTCCACTGCTTTCCCTTCATCCACAGAACCAGTTATCTCATCATAGAAGGCAATTAGATTAGTCAGGCATGACTTGCCCTTGGTGAATCCATGCTGGCTGTTCCTGATCACTTTCCTCTCGTCTAAGTGCTTCAGAATTGATTCCTTGAGGACATGCTCCATGATTTTTCCGGGGACTGAGGTGAGACTGACTGGCCTGTAGTTCCCAGGATCCTCCTCCTTCCCTTTTTTAAAGATTGGCACTACATTAGCCTTTTTCCAGTCGTCCGGGACTTCCCCCGATGGCCATGAGTTTTCAAAGATAATGGCCAATGGCTCTGCAATCACAGCCGCCAATTCCTTTAGCACTCTCGGATGCAACGCATCCGGCCCCATGGACTTGTGCAGGTCCAGTTTTTCTAAATAGTCCCGAACCACTTCTTTCTTCACAGAGGGCTGGCCACCTCCTCCCCATGCTGTGCTGACCAGTGCAGTAGTCTGGGAGCTGACCTTGTTCGTGAAGACAGAGGCAAAAAAAGCATTGAGTACATTAGTTTTTTCCA
Organism: Chelonia mydas; assembly: GCF_015237465.2. Taxonomy (NCBI): domain Eukaryota; kingdom Metazoa; phylum Chordata; order Testudines; family Cheloniidae; genus Chelonia; species Chelonia mydas. Next base: position 29,521,387 of record NC_051246.2, on the reverse strand, counting down.
CATCCTCTGTCACTCCCTCATTCAGTAAGGGGCCCACACTTTCCTTGGCTTTCTTCTTGTTGCCAACATACCTGAAGAAACCCTTCTTGTTACTCTTAACATCCCTCGCTAGCTGCAACTCCAGGTGTGATTTAGCCTTCCTGATTTCATTCCTATATGCCCAAGCAATATTTATATACTCATCTCTGGTCATTTGTCCAATCTTCCACTTCTTGTATGCCTCTTTTTTGTGTTTAAGATCAGCAAGGATTTCACTGTTAAGCCAAGCTGGTCGCCTGCCATATTTACTATTCTTTCTACACATCAGGATGGTTTGTCCCTGTAACCACAATAAGGATTCTTTAAAATACAGCCGGCTCTCCTGGACAAATATGTTTTAAAGTCTGTGTTAAGGCAGAGTTGACGAATTGGTTTCCTGTCGGACAAAAGATGCTTATTCTATCTCTGTGGAGAGGTAAATTAAGCATTGTAAACTAACACAATGGATACTATTTACATATGAAGTCAGTGGAGAGATGTGAAATCAGCAAGGAAGCAGCACACAGGAAATTTAAGCCACAGGTGGTTAAGTCTGCCCCTGAGTACAAACAATGAACTTTGGGGATAGAAGTAGAAGGTAAAGAAGACACACCCCTTTTATCCTGCTCCTGGGAAGTAAATGGGTGGTGCATTTACTATGGGGAGGGATACCTTAGTGGTTTGAGCATTGGCCTGCTAAACCCAGGGCTGTGAGTTCAATCCTTGAGGGGGCCATTTAGGGATCTGGGGCAAAAATTGGGGATTGGCCCTGCTTTGAGCAGGGGGTTGGACTAGATGACCTCCTAAGGTCCCTTCCAACCCTGATACTCTTTGATTTTATGATTTACATTCATGAAAATGGGATCTCAGCTAACCTTGGTGGCTATTTCTACAAAAGATGTTGTGTGAGATAAACTTCTTTAGACAGGAAGTTATCCTGATAGTTATGTTTACTCTCTAGAAAGTGTGTTATGATTTTGTTTTGTATGTAACCTGTTGTTTCTAAAATTCTAACTCACTATCACTTGAATCTTTCATAATAAACTTATTTTTGTTTTCACCATCAATATATCTCCGTGCGACGGTGTCATGCAAAGTGCTGATCTTGGGTGGACTCATATTAGTTAGTGTGTACAGTATTTCCTTGGGACAGCAAACCAGGGCCACCCGGGCGGTGGGGAGGAGGTGGGGCAATTTGCCCCAGGCCCCGGGCCACGCAGGGGCCCCCACGAGAGTTTTCAGACCCAGAGCGGAAGACGCCGCGGTGGCAATTCAGCGGGTCCTTCAGTGCCGCCAAACACACCCAGAGTGAAGGACCTGCCCCTGAAGACCCGCCGCCGCTCCGGGCCTTTGGCCGCAATTGGGCGGCGAGGGGTCCTTCCGCTCCATGTCTTTGGCGAAGTGCCCCGAAGACCCGGAGCGGAAGGACCCCCACCTCCGAAGACCCCAGGCCCCCTGAATCCTCTGGGCGGCCCTGCAGCAAACCTGGTATTTGGGTGAGTGTTCAGTGTATAAGAGGTTGGACGCTACAAGGAATGCCTCAAAGCAGTGGTTTTCAAACCTTTTAAGCTGTGTGCCCCATTCCAAATAATGTAGTCTACCGTGTACCCCATCTGAGATAGGGTCATAATACACCTATGATTAGGTTGCCAAGTCTTATTAAATAAAGTGTGTTGTGCGCCATTACAGGATTTTTCTTGCATACCCCCGATGAGAGCTCGCGTACCCCAGTCTGAAAACCACTGCCTCAAAGGAACTCCGGGACTGGGTACACCTATTGTTAGTCTGCAAGGCAAAGTCAGGGCTGGCAAAGCCCAGAGGAGAGTGCCTGTGAGGCTCACAGGCGGGCGGTGTCAGGAAGCGGATACCCAGTTATGCACAAACAAGTCTTCCTCGTGTGGGAGGGAGGGGGGATGAGAAGGTGACTCAGTCCAGTGACCCGAGAACCATCACTGATGCACACATTGACAGAGAGGAGAGAACACGAGTATAAAGCTACTGTATTTATCCAAAATGGAAAGACTGGTGAAGGAAGGTTTCAGAGAGAAGTGGGTTTTGCAGAGAGATGTGGAGGAGGGATGGGATGCTTGCAGCACTGAAGTGGACAGCAATTCCAAATGTGGGAGAATGATGGCCACGGGGGTAATGCTACCTTATGCAAAGTTGGGATTTGCTGCCTTCATAATCACTCCATACCCATCCTTCCACCAAGCCACTGCCAGCAACTCAGGCAATCCCTGCTCTGTGCCAGTTCCTTCCCCAGTGTCCCTGTCCCTTCCATCTCAGGCAGGTGCATTTAAATTCCCAGTTGTGTCCAGAAGCCTGTATACTGGCTCAAAGGAGGGAGAGAATGAGAATAACCTCACTGCTATCCAAGGGCTTTGCTTGAATATGTGGCTTCTTAGGCAGCCACTCCCTTAGACCAGTGGTTCTCAAACTTTTTGTATTGGCAAACCCTTTCATACAACAAGCCTCTGAGTGCAACCCCCCTTATAAATTACATTTAAAAATATTTAACACTATTTTAAATGCTGGAGGCAAAGGGGGATTGGGAATGGAGCTGGGGAGGGGATCCCAAGCTGACAGCCCCGTACGTGGTGGGGCTCCAGCTGACAGCCCACCAGGTGTGGGGCTGATAGCTCACAACCCCCATGTAGTAATCTTGCCACCCCTTTGAGGGCGGGTCATGACCCCTAGTTTGAGAACCCTTGCCTTAGACTATGCTAAACCCAAATCTACACAAGCCAGGAAACAAAATTTAACCTGAAACTGCACCCTACTCCATTGTGCCTTTTCCCACATTCATGAGATATCAAGTCACTTGTAGTGTGAAGACCCCTCTGCACAGTGGGGTAATGCTCAGTGCTAAAACACCAGCTATTCCCGATACGCTAGAGGACAGAGGGTAAGGAGCGATATCCTGCCCTTACTTTCAGCAGCACAGGGAGGAGTGGTGAGGTTTAATGTATAGTTCAAGACCCTCCTTCCTAAGGCAGGGCAGGATAGCTCAGGGCAAGTCAGGGAGCACTGGAAACAGAACACTATGCTCCTGCAAGGGAGCATGGCACAGTAGCAGGTCTGCTAGCCAGCTGAGAGTATGGTCACACAGCCTACCTGGATCCCACTTCCTTGGGGCCATGATGTCCCTGAGACCACAGTAGCTGACGGGGCGGCAGGTTTGTATAATTTTTGGTGGGCCCAGAATGGGTCCAAGTCCCATTCCCCCGCCCCACCTGCCTAAGGCTCTGGGAGGGAGTTTGGGGGCTGGGTGCAGGCTCTGGGCTGGGGCAGGGATTTGGGGTGCAGGAGGTGGGCTCTGGGAGGAAGTTTGGGTGCGGGGTGCAGGCTCTGGGCTGGGGCAGGGGTGCACGAGAGGGTGAGTGGTGCGACATTTACCTCGGGCAGCTCCCGAAAGCAACCCGCACACCCCTGTGGCAGCAGCTCCTAGGCGGGGGGGAGGGGTGGAGGTCTCCACACGCCGCTGCCTGTAGGCACCTCCCCCACAGCTCCCCTTGGCTGCAGTTCCAATGGCAGAGTTGGCACTCGGGGTGGGGGCAGCGCACGGAGACTCCTCCCACCCCCCGGGGCCTCAGGGACGTGCCAGCCACTTCTCGGGGAGGCAGGCAGGGCCAGGAGACGCTCTGGGGGAGGCGTGCGGGGGTGGCAGGTGGGGCTGGGGGAGAGACCGGGCCCTGAACATTGGTGGAGCCAGGCCCCCATGCTCTGAATATTCCTGGAGCATGGGCACCACGGGCCCACACCACTCACCGCCCCTTGTAGCTGAGTTAGGTGAGAATCCCATCTTTGTTGCTATGTGAATGCACTGTGACTGGGGGAAGAGAGGAAACTTCCTACATCTTCTTCCCCACAGTGCACCAGCTCAGCTTAGGGCAGGATTTGGCCACAGCAGGAATGAGAGGTTTTGCAATACAAACGCTGCACTGAGTGAGTCTCTCCTGACACCTCCAAGCACTTTTTTCCCCCCCTCCTGTTGGTCTGACATGTCATTATTCAGGTAAAAGACAAGCTTCAACAGGAACTACACGCTCTGGTGATCATGGAGACAAGCCATTCAGAAACCTCTTTGGCCCCCAACGGCAAAGAAAGTATTCATGGTCTGGATGTTTCACATACCTTTGGTATACACAGTTCTTAAAGGCTGTATTGGTGTATTGGCCAACAGGAATTTTTCACAAGGGAATCGTGATGAAACAAAACCCTGTGCTGAGCCCTTCAAGCTGAATGCAGTTCATACTAAGGGTCACACAGTTCTCATTTTCTTATACAAATACTACTGTGCCTTTAACCTGGGAACAGAAGTGGACTAAAAGGGAAAGAAGAATTGGATAGCAGCAAGGAGGCTTTGCCATTTAACAACCGAGTCTCCAACGTTAAATGTTCAACAAGGAGGACTCCCAGTTCAACTTCTCTCCTTCCCTCTCAGGTAGTAATTATTGTATTACGTAGCATGTAGAAGCTCCAACTGAGAAAAAGGTCCCATTTTTCTAGTCACTGCATATATGCATAGTAAAAGGCCGGCCCTGCACCATAAAGTTTACAGTTAAATACACAAAGGAAGTATTATTATCATCCCCATTTACAGGTGGGGAACGGAAGCAGAGATTAAGTGACTTTCCCAAGGTTACACAGGAAGTCTGTGGCAGAGATGGGCATCGATCCAAGATCTCCCAAGTCCTAGTTCAGTGCCTGAGTCACAAGGCCATCCTTCCTCGCTGTTTTGCCTTAACAAAGAAACAGTATTTCCCCCTCCATTTGAGCCCTAGCAACACTGCCAGAGTGGCAGTCCAGTCATGACATTTTCCATTCGTGAGAAGGCCAAATGTAGCTCTAGTGAGTAACGAGTAGACACTGGGGAATACTGCACAGCCTGCATATCGAGGGTTAAATAGTACTCTCTGATATTTGCATGCTATTCCCATCAACCTCAGACCAGAATCCAGCCAGGAGTATTTTGGTCTTTCCATATAATCCTCGCTAATTACATTTTTATTATTTCCAGGTTTCTAGCTCTTTCCATCACAACAAGGCTTCACAACTGCTGCCCTATCGACATAGTTTTCTTGAAAGCTATATCCAGATAAATACCCGAGTGTGATCCATAACCTCCAAGAGACGCTACATTTTCAAAGCCTAGGTGTGAGGCTGCTTAAATATCATAATTACTCAGCAAAGGAAACCTACGAAACACACTGACTGTTGGCTGGAGTCTAGGGACTAAAACAGGGGTGGGCAAACCTTCTGGCCCGAGGGCCACATCGGGGTGTGAAACTGTATGGAGGGCTGGGTAGGGAAGGCTGTGCCTCCCCAAACAGCCTGGCCCCCACCCCCTATCCGCCCCCTCCCACTTCCCACCCGCTGACTGCCCCCCTCAGAACCCTCAACCCATCCAACCCCTCCTGCTCTTGTCCCCTGATCACCCCCTCCCGGGACCCCCACCCCCGGGACCCCTCCATCCAACCCTTCCTACTCCCTGTCCCCTGATTGCCCTGACCCCTATCCACACGCCCGCCCTCTGATAGGCCCCCCTGGGACTCCACCCCCTATCCAACCCCCCCTGCTCCCTGTCCCCTGACTGCCCCAACCCCATCCACACCCCCCCCAACCAGTGGTGAGCTGGAGCCGGTTCGCACCCGGTTCGCAAGAACCGGTTGTTAAATTTAGAAGCCCACCGCCCCTGCTCTGCTTCTCCGCCCCGCTAGGCTTCCCGCGAATCAGCTGTTTGCGCGGGAAGCCGGGGCAGGCTGAGAAGCAGGCCACCGGCTTCCTGCTCAGGCCCAGGGATGCGCAGGTGAGCTGGGGCGGGGGGTGCGAGGAGGGCCGCCCGCGCTGCAGCAGGTAACCCGGGGGGGGAGGGGAGGGGGCGTGCAGGGGAACTGCTCCCCGCCCCAGCTCACCTCCGCCACCCTCGGACTGAGTATGAAGCCGCTGCCTGCTTCTCTGCCCGCCCCCCCCCCCCCCGCTTATCTGTCCCCCCACCCCACTTCCCGCCGAACAGCTGATTCGCGCGGGAAGCCGGGGCAGGCTGAGAAGCAGGCCACGGCTTCCCGCTCAGGACCAGGGATGCGCTGGGGCGGGGGGGGGGGGCGAGGAGGGCCGCCTGCGCCGCAACAGGTAACGGGGGGGGGGGGCGCACAGGGGAACCACTCCCCACCCCAGCTCACCTCCGCCTCCCTGGGCCTGAGCGGGAAGCCGTGCCTACTTCTCAGCCTCCCCCGGCTTCCCGCTGAACAGCTGATTCGTGGGAAGCCAGGGGAGCACAGAGAAGCAGAGCAGGGCGGTGCTTTCAGGGGAGGAGGCGGAGGTGGAGCGGAGGTGATCTGGGGCCAGGCACAGGGTGGGGAGCTGCCAGTGGGTGCTCTGCACCCACCAATTTTCCCCATGGGTGCTCCAGCCCCAGAACACCCAGGGAGTCGGTGCCTAAGGCGCCACTTTTGATGTGATCAGTGGGGGAGCGGCTGCTCCCCCTGCTCCCCCCCCCTAGCTACGCTCCCCTGCCCGGAGGAGCCAGAGGGACCTGCTGGATGCTTCCTGGGAGCTGCCCCAGGTAAGCACCTCCGGGACTCCCCACCTCGCCCCCCGACAGGTACTTCTGGTTCTTAGGGGTGGGGTGGGCACCCACTATGATGGCCTACAAGACCCTCCTGCCCGGTTCTGGGGGCAGTCAGGGGACAGGGGAGGGGGGTGGATGGGTCAGGGGTCCTGGGGGGGCGGGCATCAAGGAACGCTGGGGGGTTGGATGGGGCAGGAGTCCCGGAGGGCGGGGGTGGGCAACGACCCCCTCGTGGGGTGAGGAGGGAACCCGTTGTTAAGATTTTGGCAGCTCATCACTGCCCCCAACCCTCCCCAGGACCCCACCCCCTTTCCAACGCTCCCCATCCCATCCAATTGCCCCCCCCCGGAACCCTCTGCCCCTTATCCAACCCCCCCACTCCCCGCCCCCTTACCATGCCACTCAGAGCAGCAGGAGTTCGCAGCCACCGTGCTCCCCCACAGGAGCGGCGGGCCAGAGCGCTGGCGGCGCAGCAAGCTGAGGCTGCGGGAGAGAGGGGACAGCAGGGGCTAGCCTCCCCGGCTGGGAGCTCAAGGGCCGGGCAGGATGGTCCCGCAGGCCGGATGTGGCCTGCGGGCTGTAGTTTGCCCACCTCTGCACTAAAATAAGGTTGCTACACTCACCCTCCATCCACTCACTTTCTGAATACAAGCATGACACCCCCCATTCTGCAAAGCAGGACTTTCCTGTCCCATGGCCTAGGCTGGAAAAGATTGAGGGTTCTCCTTTCCCTTCACTCCCTGGCACATTTCTCTCCATTTCCTAATCTTCCTTCCCCTGATATAATTACAATGCAGCACCTTTACCCCAGACAGAGGATAGGTCGAGGGTACACAGATCCTTTAACTACACCCAGCGTGTGATGAAGTGAAAAGGACTGCACTCACTGACAACTCAGCCTTTTACTTTCCAGGGGTTGAGAGCCAGGCTGGGGTCCCCATGTTGCTGACTGGTATTGCACCATTTGAATGATTTCAGATACACTTAGGTAGGTAACATATTCATAGATGTGGAAAGCATGGCATACAATCTGTGCTAGTTTTCAAGCATACTAGGGATGGAAAAACTCAAACTGATCTATATGATGACACCAGTCCAAACATACCCACACCCTGGTGTATCCCATTTCTGAAGCCTGGGTGGCAGAAGAGAGCCAGCCACATAAGGAAACAGTCGGCCTGCTCTCTTCTCCTTGCCCGCTCCCACCAGACAGCAGACTCTTCTTAGCAAACACCACATCACCATGTTGTGCCCAAAAGAACCCATGCAATATCTGGGTTCAGCTTGGCAGACCTGGTTCAGCCAGGTTGGTATTTCCACTCAAACCTGTTACCCAGACCAAGAGGGGTAGTGTGACCACAAGATTGGGTACCTAGGACTCCTGAGCTCTAATCACAGTGCTGACACTGGTTCCCTCTGTGGCCCTGGGCTATTAAAAATCTCAGTTGACGACCTCTTTCCTCCCAGCCAAGATGAGCCTACACCAAACCCTGCAACTGAACTTTGGACAGAATGTGGGGGTTTGAAATCCAGAACAACATCCAAATGTTGCAACTCCATCTCTGCTCTGTCTCCCTTGCCTACACCCTCTTAATTTTTCCTCCCCTCACCGGCTGTTGTCTCAAACTGGATTACCGGATAGCATTTGATGCCTCTTTGGGGTGCAGTCTGAAAGACACAGTATGAAATAAAGCTGAATTGTATTGTACAGTATCAAAGACATAGATGGGACTGTAAAAATCACCAGGGGTGGGACTGTTAAAGAAATAGGCATAGTGTTGCCGTGATTGTGAGCTCTCTTGCTAGGAAAGGTGCTGTGTTTCTGCAGCCACTGCATGTGGGTTTTTCATTGCATGAACTGAAACAGCCACACAAAGGAGCTAGGTTTTTAATGAATGAATGATGCAGTCTCTTATCTTGCACTTAGCCTCATTCATGCTGGGTAGCTCCCTGAAAAGAGGAAACATTCATCTGAAATGCCAGTTATCAAACAGGGAGGGGTGCCTGTCAGCAGGTGTGTGGACTACAGAGGAGAAGGCAGGCAATCCCCTCAGACTCAGCACAGCCAGGCTGGCAACTCTAATGTGTGGCCTGCTCTACACTAGGAAATTAGGTTGGTACAACTACGTAGCACAGGGGGTGAAACATCCACACTCGACAGTAACTGTTATACTGACCTAATCCTCAGTGTAGACAGCAGTAGGTTGACAGGAGGCCCCTCTCTGCCCATGACTACATTCTAAGCTGCTTTAATCAGACACAAGTCTTGCCTCATGGTTACAGATGTTTATACTTTAAACCATTACAGTGTACTATTATTCCCATGCTAATTAGCAAAGGCTTTGAAAGCAAGGACATTTACTGCCCCCGAAAGAAGTCGGCCCTCACGTCTCCTTTTCCTAGCCCAAGAGGCCAGAGCTGACGCTACTCACGTTTTCTTCCCCAAAAGGCTAGGACTAATGCGGCCCCCAAAGTCATATTGAGACCACAGCCTCTAAAATTCAAATCATCACCATGCAAAATGAACAGAGTGGGGAGAGAGATTTGCACTTTGGTGCAAATTGCTTTAACCCTTAGGATCCTGGTTTGCCCTGATTGCCAGCCAAATAAATGCTGTGGAGGAGAGACTGCATGCGTTTGCAGTCTCTGAAGAGTTAAGTCAGCTCCAAAGGCGTCTCTATTTCAACTCCAATCATAGTTCCACTTGACAAAACAGCCCATTATTCACTCCCCCTTTCCTGTGCAGCGGCAAGGAGCAGGAACTACTATGACAAGCCTGCGCTGAGATGCCAGTACAATACAATTTATTGGCAGACTGGACATCAGCCACAAGGAACTCACCCTCCAAAGTTGCTTGACAAAGAACAAAGGAATGTTTGTGCCAGTTGTCACCAACGCAAGCTGCTCGGCTAATCAACATCATCATCCCAGGCTGAGAAATACCAGGGTTCCTATTGGAAGTGAGCAAGAGAGATTCCAACTGCCAGAATGGTCACTATTGTCTAGAAATAGAGTGCAGGCCCATGACCCTTTGCCATGTTCAATTCTTGGTTCCCATCTTCAACTCTTTAAACCACCCACAGACTTTCCATTCCTCCAGCACAAGCGAGAAGCAATGAGAAATTCCACAAAATTCCCCATAGGAACATTGTTCAGCTGCGTTACGGGAAAGAAATATGATTCTCTACTGCAGGCAAACAACCTCCTTCTTTCCCCCTTGAGGAAGAAGAAGAATAGCTTGGCAAAAAAAAAAAAAAAGCCCAAACCCCACTGCAATAACATTTAATAAGAGACCAAGGGGGGTTTGGCTAGGAACATCCTGAATTCAACAGAATAATTGTTCCAAGACATTTATGTCTAAAAACAAGTCACTAAGATTAAGAAACCTCTCCCTCTCCGTAAAAAGCAGACAAATCCAGGGTCATGAAGCAAAGGTTTCATTATGATCTTGTTAAAAGAGAGACTGGTCGCCATGAATTACAGTCTCAGAAGAAGAGATGAAGTCCATGTAATTGCACTACCCAGGCTCATCATTCCACCTTTGGAAACCATTCCCACCTCATTCCTTCATACTAACTCAATAGCCCTGAAACAAAATGTTATGCAACCAACCTGCCCTGTTCCATCTAGGCATTTATATCCTGGTTTTACTCAGTTCTAATCTAGTTGGTAGATGAACAGAAAAAGACTTTAGCAAAAAACAATACACAAAAATGAAACAATTCTGAGGAACGTAAAGCTCGACTGCTCATCGTAATTAAAGAACCTGGCCCAAACCCTCAGCTGGTGTAAATCTTCCTAGCTCCAAAGAAGCTGTGCTGATTTATACCAGCTGAGGGTCTGGCCTTCCCAAGTCACTGTTTTAAAGACCACTGTCTTTTAGCTAACGTTTCATTTGGGTGATTACCTTCTAAAAGCAACCCCTGTCCTGTCCCATGTTTCCAGTGGTAGAACATTCTTCAGTTCCTGTTGCAAACTGTTGTACAGCATTGTTGGCTGCTGCTAAACGGCAGCCACGCTTCACCTGTTTGTATATTGTTTGTATGCAGGTGGGTGGGAAGGGCTGTGCTGTGGGGTGAGAATCCCCAGCAAAGTGATACAGTAGCAGATCCCTTAAGTGACAAGAGATTCATCCAGATGACACTGGAAAGCCACCACCAGTTCTAACCATCACAGCTCCTTGGCTACAGCTTCATGCAGTTTAGGTGATAAGCAAACAAATTTAGCATTTTGCAGAGGAGCAGACACAGGACTTCTGACTCCAGTTTAGGACTTGGGGTGGGGGGGGGGTCAGGAAGCGGGACCCTGCCTCAAGCTCCCTGTGAGACTTTGAACAAGTCACTCAGCTTCTCTGTGCTACCACTTCCCCGTCTGCAAAATGGGGATAAACTATTTCCCTATCTCAGAGGGGTGTTGCGAGGATAAATTGATTAAAGTTTGTAAAGTGCTTTGAGAAGCACAGACTGAAGTTGCTATAGGAGTATAAAGCATAATGGACTAGATCCTCAGCATTGATTACACTGGACCTACCCCAGATTATACGAGTTGCGGAATAGGGCCAATTATTTCCATCTCCCTCCCTAGCACACAAATATTTAACCACCAAAAATATGAATAATATTGTAAACAGCAAAAAGAGAACATTGGCGAGCTTTGGGGTGGGAAATGCAGAAAACTCCAGTTACATTCTTCTTCTGTGATATCACAACAAAGCACTTTCCTTAATGGCAAGGGGACTGTGTTCATTTTTCTCTAAAAAATGAAGCTTGTGAAAGCTTAAGTGATTATGCCAATAAAAATACAACTGGAGCCTTCTCTTACCAACGCGGAATGTTAGGAGGACACAGTGTACTAGAACTGCTTAGCATATGTCACAGCCTCACTGCCAGAGGTTCGGGGTATGGTTAGGAACCAGCTGGTGGGATTTAATTGTACTGATGTATTTCCATGGTAATGGATGGCTGTGTTATTTGTAATGGGACATGGAGCCTTGTACCTCAAAGATGATGGTTGAAATACAGCCGAGGTCTGTAGTGATTTTTAGAAGGCTGTCTGGTGGTCTTCGTTCAGTTGCTACTAGACAAGTGTTCACATTGCAAAATTTACCACCACAGTTAGCAATTGTCGTCTACCTCAGCTGCAGGGACAATGATTGAATTAGCATAGAGGCAGGACTACTCTCTCATCTTTAGAGCACAAATCTGGGTCAGGATTGAGGCACAGGGTGGGAAAGTTTATACTTCATGCTTATAGCCTGTGATGTAGCTAGCCTGTGAATAAATAAGAGGGCAGTCTCTCAGCACATTTCTCCGGCACTTAACCTGTTGTTTAAAAATCAGACTATTATTCCTAGTGTCACGGACCCTATGGCCTTGGATAATAGTATGTTTCCCACATAGATGCCAAGGAGCAGCCAGCTACCAAGACAGACTTATTAGCCAAAGCTGCCCTCCATAGGATAGAGGTGAAACAACAACTTCAAGAGATTTCCATAAGAGCTGAAATCAAAGAGGAGTGATTTTACCAGAACTGGCTCCAGTTCACCTTTGCTAGTGTAAGGGCTTGTCTACACATGGAATTATTCCTTATTAATTCCCTCTAGATTAATAGATTCTAAGGCCAGAAGGGACCATTGTGATCATCCAGTCTGACCTCCTGTATAACACAGAATTTAGGACTTCCCCCAAAATAATTCCTGTTTGAACTACAGCATCTCTTTTATAAAAACACCCAGTCTTGATTTAAAAATTGCCAGTGATGGAGAATCCACTACAACCCTTATTAAATTGTTCCAATGGTTAAATTACCCTCACGGTTACAAATGTATACCTTATTTCCAGTCTGAATTTGTTTCACTTCAACTTCCAGACACTGGATCTTGTTAAACCTCGAACTCCTAGGCTGACGGGCCCATTATTGAATATTTGTTCCCCACGTAGGTACTGTAATCAAGTCAACCCTTAACATTCTCTTTGTTATGATACATAGAGATTGAGCACTTTGCGTCTATCACTATAAAGCATGTTTTTCAATCCTTTTATCATTCTTGTGGCTCTTCTCGGAACCTTCTCCAATTTTTCAACATACTTCTTAAACTGTGGACACCAGAACTGGATACAGTATTTAGCAGCGGTCACACCCGTGCCAAATATAGAGGTAAAATAACCCCTCCACTCCTACTCAAGAGACAAGAGTCCCTTGTTTATACATCCGAGGATTACTTTAGCCCTTTTGGCCACTGTGTTGCTCTGGGAGCACTTGTATTCCTGAATAAGAGTGTCCACCCATGGAGTTAACCAGGGGAAGTTAATCAGATATAACCATGTGTAGATAAGTCCAAAGTTTTCAAAAAATAAGGGCCAAGGATTTTCCAAAGTGACTAGTGATTCTGGGTGACCAACATGAGACACATTTCAGAGGCCTGCTATTCAGACAGTGCTGAGCACCTGTCCTCTGCACATCAGGCCCCTTTAAAGTGTCTCAAGTTGGGCACCCAAGACCTGAAAAATGTTGCTTTTTAAAGTCTTGCCCTTGAAGATTCAAATCTTCGAATTGTGAGCAAAATGAGCAGAGAAGACAGTCTAACTCAGGCAACACATGACAGCAAATAGTAGGGACAGGCATCACAGAATTTTCCTCTCAGAATCCAAAAGGGATGAGGAGTCTGAAGTCAGAGCAGAAAACCCTGGAAGTCAGCCCTTTCAGGACATCCCATATAGGCAAGAGAGCAGAGCATTCCAGCAATCTTTTCAAAACATTGGTGCCCTCTAGTGTACATTACCGGCAAAACATTGTATGGAAAAGTGTGTTCCAATCCCTTCCCTTTTAAAGTACACCTCTTCTGTACTGTAATATGTAGACTAGTAGCTGGTATATTGTTAGGGGACATTTTCAAACCAGGGCTGACAGTGCTGAATGAAAAGCATCGTAGATATGAAAACTTCTTTTGACAAACAGACAAAAAGTGGTATTGAAGCACAAGATGGAAAGGTGCTTGTATAGTAAGTGCTGGGAGCCACACAGGTATCTAGTTAAATAAGTCCAGCAATGTCCCCAGATACACACTTGCAATGACATGAAAACAATGGGCTGAGAGATACCCAAAGGAAAATGAAAAACCCACAATCCTGCCAATTTCCCCTAAAGGAAGGTTCCATCCAAATTTGGCATTCTGTTTATATAAGTGCACATGACCTACAATCATGATTAAAGCAGACAATCTATGACAATTTTTGCTTTTTGGCAATTAATGCTTGTGAAAAGACAAACTGACCACACTGCGTGAGAAAGTCCACTTATGAGCATGCAAGAGTATCACATGTCTATATCCAGTGACAACTATTTGCCCTTTCAGATCCAGACAACCCCTGAATTAGAGGTTTTCCCAATTTTCATTTAATTGAACTGTATAACTGCTGAACAATGGATCATACTAAATCACAGCTTCAAATACGTAGAACTGAATTATAGGCAAAGACCACAAAGAATTAAGATGTTGAAGGGTTGAAGTTGTAAGGATGCAAAAGCCACAACTGAGGTTCTTTTCAAAGCCATTTAACATAAGAACAGCCATACTGGGTCAGACCCTCCATCTAGCCCAGTATCCTGTCTTCTGACTGTGGCTGTCAGATGCTTCAGAGTGAACAAACAGAATAGAGCAATTACTGAGTGATCCATCCCCTGTTGTCCAGTCCAAGTATCTGGCAGTCAGAGGCTTAGGGACATTCAGAGCATGGGGTTGTATCCCTGACCATCTTGGCTAATTCCCATTGATGGACCTATCCTTCATGAACTTATCCAATTCTTTTTTGAGCGCAATTATAATTTTGGCCTTCACAACATCCCCTAGCAACGAGTTCCACTGATTGACTGTGCCATTTAAATGAAATGAATGCTACCAATATGTAGATACAGAACAGAGATTTTAGCAGCAGTTTCACCGTACCATAGAATATCAAACATGATGTTTTCTACTGCTTTGTCATCCTACATATATTATCAAGGTCAAAAGTAATTCATAGTACTGTGCCAACTGCAGACAAATGGAAGCATAACACAAACCAAAGGAAGGTAGACAAAAAATAGGATTTTCAATATCAGAACTGGTCATGGCCCATGTAGAGTATCCAGTCTTTGACACTGGGAAGCATATTAGAGTGCACATTGTTTTGCAGTGCTATACTACTGGGAAAAGATTTTCCTGACTTCAGATGTTGATTATTAAGGGCCTGATCCAATGCCGATTGAAATCAGTGGCCATCCTTCCACTGGCTTCAGTGAGAATTTAATCAGCCCCTCAGTGCTCTGAAGAAAAGGGATTTCTAGCCCTCGTAGTGGATTTAGTGTAACTGTAGATATGGCTCCCACTCAAATCAATGTCAAACCTTTCGTGCATCTTTCTAAGCTATTTGCCTCAGTAATATCCTGAAGAATCACAGAGTTCATGAAAATGGAATTTTTAATTAAATTGCTTAAATGTTTAATTAAGTAAATGGTGCCCAGATTCATCAAAATAAAACCAAACAATATGAACAGAGATTATAACTGTCATGTATGGAACCCAACTACTACAGCATGAGAAGAATGACTGCAGGTCAACAGTGGCATCAAGTGGACAAAGACTTACAATCTACATACCACACAGACTATGCTGACAGCTTGTGCCACACGCTCTCAAAGAAACTGCGGAACCACCTGATCAACATCCTCTACAGCAAACAGGGAAAGATTAAGCATGAGCTCTCAAAACTGGATACTCTCATAAAAAACCAACCTTCCACACAAACTTCCTCGTGGCTGGACTTTACAAAAACTAGACAAGCCATTTACAACACACACTTTGCTTCTCTACAAAAGAAAAAGGACACTAAACTTTCTAAACTACTACATGCCACAAGGGGCCACAGCAATGGTTCCTTCAACCCACCCAGCAATATTGTTAATCTATCCAACTATACTCTCAGCCCAGCAGAAGCAGCTGTCCTATCTCAGGGCCTCTCCTTCTGCCCCTCCACCCCCACGAACATGACACAGTTCTGTGGTGACCTAGAATCCTATTTTCGACATCTCCGACTCAAGGAATATTTCCAATACACCTCTGAACAACATACTAACCCACAGAGACCTTCCTACCAAGACTACAAAAAGAAGGATTCTGGATGGACTCCTCCTGAAGGTTGAAACAACAGACTGGACTTCTACATAGAGTGCTTCCGCCGACGTGCACGGGCTGACATTGTAGAAAAGCAGCATCACTTGACCCATAACCTCAGCTGTGCGGAACACAATGCCATCCACAGCCTCAGAAACAACTCTGACATCATAATCAAAAAGGCTGACAAAGGAGGTGCTGTCGTCATTATGAATAGGTCGGAATATGAACAAGAGGCTGCTAGGCAGCTCTCCAACACCACTTTTTACAAGCCATTACCCTCTGATCCCACTGAGGGTTACCAAAAGAAACTACAGCATTTGCTCAAGACACTCCCTGAAAAAGCACAAGAACAAATCCACACAGACACACCCCTGGAACCCTGACTAGGGGTATTCTATCTGCTACCCAAGATCCATAAACCTGGAAATCCTGGGCACCCCATCATCTCAGGCATTGGCACCCTGACAGCAGGATTGTCTGGCTATGTAGACTCCCTCCTCAGGCCCTACGCTACCAGCACTCCCAGCTATCTTCGAGACACCACTGACTTCCTGAGGAAACTACAATCCATCGGTGATCTTCCTGAAAACACAATCCTGGCCACTATGGATGTAGAAGCCCTCTACACCAACATTCCACACAAAGATGGACTACAAGCTGTCAGGAACAGTATCCCCGATAATGTCACGGCAAACCTGGTGGCTGAACTTTGTGACTTTGTCCTCACCCATAACTATTTCACATTTGGGGACAATATATACCTTCAAATCAGTGGCACTGCTATGGGTACCCGCATGGCCCCACAGTATACCAACACTTTTATGGCTGATTTAGAACAATGCTTCCTCAGCTCTCGTCCCCTAACGCCCCTACTCGCGCTACATTGATGACATCTTCATCATCTGGACCCATGGAAAAGAAGCCGTTGAGGAATTCCACCATGATTTCAACAATTTCCATCCCACCATCAACCTCAGCCTGGACCAGTTCACAAAACAGATCCACTTCCTGGACACTACGGTGCTAATAAGCGATGGTCACATAAACACCACCCTATACCAGAAATCTACTGACTGCTATGCCTACCTACCTGCCTCCAGCTTTCATCCAGATCACACCACACGATCCATTCTCTACAGCCAAGCTCTACGATACAACCGCATTTGCTCCAACCTCTCAGACAGAGACAAACACCTACAAGATCTCTATCAAGCGTTCTTACAACTACAATACCCACCTGCTGAAGTGAAGAAACAGATTGACAGAGCCAGAAGAGTACCCAGAAGTCACCTACTACAGGACAGGCCCAACAAAGAAAATAACAGAACGCCACTAGCCATCACCTTCAGCCCCCAACTAAAACCTCTCCAACGCATCATCAAGGATCTACAACCTATCCTGAAGGACGATCCATCACTCTCACAGATCTTGGGAGACAGGCCAGTCTTTACTTACAGACAGCCCCCCAACCTGAAGCAAATACTCACCAGCAACCACACAACAGAACCACTAACCCAGGAACCTATCCTTGCAACAAAGCCCGTTGCCAACTGTGTCCACATATCTATTCAGGGGACACCATCATAGGGCCTAATCACATCAGCCACACTATCAGAGGCTCATTCACCTGCACATCTACCAATGTAATATATGCCATCATGTGCCAGCAATGCCCCTCTGCCATGTACATTGGCCAAACTGGACAGTCTCTACGTAAAAGAATAAATGGACACAAATCAGACGTCAATTATTATAACATTCAAAAACCAGCTGGAGAACACTTCAATCTCTTTGGTCACTCGATTACAGACCTAAAAGTTGCAATTCTTCAACAAAAAAACTTCAAAAACAGACTCCAATGAGAGACTGCTGAATTGGAATTAATTTGCAAACTGGATATAAGTAACTTAGGCTTGAATAGAAACTGGGAGTGGATGCGTTATTACACAAAGTAAAGCTATTTCCCCATGTTTATTCCCCCGCCCACCCCGCACTGTTCCTTAGACGTTCTTGTCAACTGCTGGAAATGGCCCACCTTGATTATCACGACAAAAAGCCCCCCCGCTCTCCTGTTGGTAATAGCTCACCTCAAGTGATCTCTTTACAATGTGTATGGTAACACCCATTGTTTCATGTTCTCTGTGTATATAAATCTCCCCACTGAATGTATCCGATTTCCATTTCCACTGAATGTATCCGATGCAGTGAGCTGTAGCTCACGAAAGCTTATGCTCAAACAAATTTGTTAGTCTCTAAGGTGCCACAAGTCCTCCTTTTCTTTTTGCGAAAGACTTATTAGCAATTTTGATTTCTTCTAGTAGCAAGAATTCTCAACTACTGTTAACTCTTTCGCCACATAAAATATTTAAGAATACCTGTGGAAGAATCATGGGAACTTGGGTCATTCTGCCTCCTGAGAGAAAGATGAGTCACCTCTCATCTCCCTAGTGTTATCAGACTAGAGCAGTCTGCTCTGTGGAAAAGATCAAGAAGTTGGTTCTTATCTGGGGACTGAACTCACACCACTGGTGCACAGATAATTTGCTCCAGTGAAACAGTGGGAGAAGGGAGGCCTGCCTGTCAACCTCTTTTAACAAAGCATGCTGCGAAGGGTAAGAGTCTGAGGCCTTATCAAATACAGGCCTTTTTCTTTTTTGTGACTGTGGAGGAGGACAATGCTGAGGAAAAACGGTGCTGGCTGCTATACCGGGAGGAGAATGCAAGTATAGGTCCAGAAGGATTTTCCCACTTGGAAGACTATCTAGCTATCTTTGGTACTTATCTGGCTCCCATTATCATATCATTTGAGTACCTCACAATCACTGGTGTATTTATCCTCACAACACCTCTATGAAACAGGGAGGGACTATGAACCCCATTTTACAGATGCAGGAACTGAGGCCCAGAGAGACTAAGGCCCAGATCTTCAAACATATTTAGGTGCTTAATTCCGAAGGACATACAGGGATCTATTACAGAAGAGGGTGGGCAAGGTTGTGTTGCCTGCGATGTGCAGGAGGTCAGACTAGATGATCATGATGGTCCTGACTGAATGGAGACTATCAAACTTGTTAAAAAAAAATATCAAGGTTTTCTATAGCAGCAAGTGCAGACACGCTTTTAAAGATGCCTAGTGGGTTTACCCGAAGCTCTAGAAGGAGCCCTGGGAATGATCAGACTTGACAAGTTTGGGTTACACTCACTCATCCTTGTTTTGGAGGGGGCAGACTGCCTCATTTGTCGCACTCCCTCTCTCCAGGCCCTCTTAAGCTCTGCTCTCCTCCCTAAGGTCCCACATTACATTAAGCGTCCCTCTAAGAATGTTGTGATTTTGTGAGCCTCACCCTGCTTGAGATTTAAAGCTATACCAACACCATTTTTAAATAGCACTTAATACACTGGTAAAGTTGCTCCACAATGCACACAGCCCTCAGGGGAGGGCTTAGGGAGTTACGGGGTCAAGCCAAGAACCTGGACTAGGATTGCTTGTAGCTTTTAACTAACTTTTTAATAATTGCTGCTTCTAAAGCAACTGAGACATGGATATTAGCCCAGCTCGCAGAAATGGGGATTTACAACTAGGCTTATTTAAAACAAGAAATAGTGACACACAGTGGAACAGATGACAAAAGTGATTGATCCTTGGCCCTTAAGATATTTTGTGCCACCAGGGCTGCACAAAGGGGCTGAGTATTTCCCCAGCACAGGGTTATCCTGGAGTGATGTAGAGCTGCCAACCCTTCCTGACCCTTGGTACAGGGTAAATTGGGCATGGAAAGCATTCTAGGATAGGGAGCAGGCAGATTTGGAGTGTACTGCCTTCTGCTGATCCCTGACCAGTGAAATACAGGACCATTCTAGCCAGTGCAAGTTAGAGAAACCCTGTGGCTGCTCTAACTGGTGCCAGGGGCTGATTTGGCCCCAAGATCAGGCAGCGGCAGCTGAAAATTGCACCCAAAGAATAAGGAAAGTGTTATATGTTTGTACATTATCAAATGAGGGGAGAACAAAATACCCCTCAGCAGCTGAATGAATTGTTATAACTGCATGACAGAAGTAAAAAACAACTCAACTACTTACCCAAATTTTGTGCTGAGTGTCCCACCCAGAGATGATCCAATGATTACTCCTATTCCAAAGCAAAGTCCAAGCTTCCCTAATGCATCTGCACGCTCAGCATGAGTAGTCAGATCTGTAATGACCATCTGAGCACCTACACAGATATTTGAAGAAACTTAATAAGAAACACTGAACTAAAAGAAACGTATTCTGGTGTCTGAATGATAAATCTATTCCTTGAGGTGACCATGCACAAATGCAAATGACAGAGCTTTCCCAGAGGTCAGACCTTGTAACACTGAGCCAGATCCTCATGCAATGCCCCACTGAATGGGAACTGACCCCAGGACCTCTTCATCTAAAAGCACAAACTTCTACTATTTGTGCTTAAGGCCTGAGGGCCAGATCAACAAAGAGACTTAGGATATGTCTACACTGCAGTTAAACAGCTGTGGCTGGACCATGCTGGCTGACTTGGGCTCACAGACTGTTTAATTGCAGTGTAAAAATTCTGGCTCAGAGCCTGAGCTTTGGGACCCTCCCACATCACAGGGTCCTAGAGCCCAGACTCCAGCCCTAGCCCGGACATCTACCCTGCAATTAAATAGCCCCGCAGCCCGAGTCAGCTGGCATGGGCCAGCCTTGGGTTTTTAATTGTAGTGTAGACATACCCTTAAGCACTTAAAACCCTTTCTGGGTTCAGCCCAGAGTCCAGTAGTCAGGAGAAGGAAAAGACTCAGAACTTCTTATGTGGACCAACCGCTAATGGGGGTGAAGACCTCCGTTGGTTTAAACCAGCTGTGTGTAATCCACACGAACACAGTGTGGGTCTTCGTTACCCCCACTGGCGATACTCCATCAGCAACGCAGATTTACACCAGCTGAGCATCTGGCCTGATGGTTTTTACTGGACGCAAATGGCTGGAGCAAAACAGAATGGAATGGTGCGAATGAAAGCCACTGTAATGCAGCTTGCCATGTCTGAGGTACTCACTAATGCTGACATGCAATTTGCTAGGCCGTGTGTGACCGCATGTTGCTAAAAAATTATTCTGGGACAGTTCTTGCTTCGGTGAACGCAGCTGAGACATTTGAAGTGGCTGCACTGCAGTGAAGGACATATGCTGTTTATTTTATTGATACGGTTTATTCCATTGGAATGAATTCTGGTCTGCTAAAGAGACACAGCTCTTACCTCTGTCATAAAATCAGGGCATGGAAAAACCCACTCACCCACTGCAAGTTGCAATGAGTGGGGCCAGGGAGCTTTTGACCTCCTGTCTGGGGTAGAGGGGGAGGAAAGGAACAGAGCTGCTCAAGTGTGGCTGTTCCTTTAACAGAAAGGCTGGGAGGGAGCAGAGAAGCTCAGGCATCTAGTTCTTTTTCTAAGAGGGTGTGAGCTGGAGGAGCGATGCTTTTAACAGAATTAGTGGTGGGCATGGAGCAAAATAGCCTGTGAGCTGTGGCTCCTTAAAAAGCATGGGGTGGGGGAGGAAATCTAAAAGAATAGGGCCCAGATGGATGAAAATGCTGGGAAGCAGAGAGCTTTACGTCCATTCAGGAAAGCAGCGGAAATGGTGGCTGCACAAGGAGAGGTGCTGGGGGTGAATTGGTTTATTGGGGGGGAATGAAGATCCATGGCTGCGGGGGGGGGGGCATAGTAAAGTAGCTTAGTGCTCAAGCAAGTGGATATCAGTGAAACTTTTCAAGCCCAAGTAAAAATAATAAACTATGCTTTGCACTTCTAGAGCACCTTTCATATGAGGGCCTCAGAACACTTCACAGACATGAACAAATTAAGCTTCACAACACCGTGGTGTGGTGTGGTGTGGCCAGGCCAGGAGGTTAGCATTGTCATCTTCCATTTTACAAATGGGAAAGCTGAAGCACAGAGAGACTAAATTGTGATGCTGTGTGTACGAAAGATGACCATTTGTATCATTGTTGTTACTACTGTTAGACTATTGCAACAAATCTTGCACAAAGTATGGGGTTAAGGAAAAAGTTATGATTTACTAAGTATGATTATCCTGTTTATATGCATGTATCATCTTTGTATCTAAAGCTATGACTATTGGCTATATATGTGTATCTCCAACATGTGTGTTGTTCCTGGATGACACTCTCCAAATAGATTTGCATCAGGACTAGACAGCTATGTGTTGATGGGCCATTAAAGACACACAGCTCACAACGGGCCATTGAAGAAATTTATCCTGCCCAGTAAGCCTTTCCAGTGGATGCCTCAGAAAGAATATGGGCAATGGCTGCCCCTGTGAGTCAGCAAAGCATGTAAGGACATATGACCCTGGACTCCATCTTGGGCCAGTAACTTTCTGTGAACTTGGCTGTAGGCTTTGTTTGGGACAGTAAATTTCCATGCACATGGCAAAGGATATAAAAGACCTCTGAGAGACCTCCATGTTGCCTCTTTCCTGCTCTAATTCTCTGGACTGTGGATTTACAACTAAAAAGAGCATCTTGAACTGTGGTCTGAGGACCTTCCAATCTTTTGGACGTTACCAGAGAGACTTTACAAACCAGCAGCCTATTCCATCACGGCTACAAACCTGATATAAGGACTTTGCAATCATTTGTATGTATGTGATCTATTAACCATTTATAACTCTCTTCTTCTATGAATAAATCTTTAATTAGTTTACTGACAATGTGATATTTGGATAAGATCTGAGATTCAGAATGACCTGGGGATACGTCTCTCATCCTTTGGGATGAGTAAGAACCTCACACATGGTGAAATTCGTTTTCGATAACCTTTCATTATATTAGACTATGTTGTGTGGACGGGAGCCAAGGACTGGAATGCCTAAAGGGAACTGTGTTTGGCTTCTGGTTAACCAGTGTGGTACTGCAGAAGCTCTTTTGTTACTGCCTTGGAGAATCTAATTATAGAATAAACCACCAGTTTTGAGGATTGTCTGCCCTGTTTCTTGCAGTCTGCCCTGAGTGTGGCATTCTCAGTGTGGTCTGTCCCAGGCACCCGATCACATAGGTGACTGCTCTAGCTCACACAGCAAATCAGGGGCAGAGCTGGGAATAGAATTTCGTTGTCAGGCATCCCAACAACCTCCTCTAACCGTTAAACATGGTGCCTCATGTTGTTAAAACCCAACTACTCAGAGACTGATTCTGCAACCCTTATTAGTCCTACTGACTTTAACCTACTCGTGTGAGGAAGAATTGCAGGGTCAGGCTCTACAAATGGATTGGAAAATACAGAGCTCAATATTCGGGTCATCTTATCATGTCATTACCTGGTAGCCCATGCATGAACACGGATGGAATTCTGGACAGGAAGAGAAGTGGGACGCTGGTGGAGATGGACAGTAGCAGAAAGAAGGCAGATCCAGAGAGATACGAAAGAGTTAATGCAGCTCGGGTGCCATACTGGTCAGCAAACCTAGCATATAAATTATGCAGCATTTTAGAAATGGAACTTTTTAGCAATTGTAAATACAGTACATCCAGGCTGGCAATGCTATACTGTCATCCCACCCACCCACATTGATCAGATTTTTCACTTCTGAAAACCTGGCCCCAATTGTGGGTGCTGAGCACTTGAAAATGTGGCCCTGTGAGAAGTCTGAAGCTTTGTCTGGACTAGGATTTAGCAGTGTGGTGTTACGCCCTTTCAGCTAACATAGTGCCTAATGCATTCTAAAATTTGGTGCTAGCGTTTTCAGACATGTGCGTTAAAATGTTTTAAATCTAACCACACACACACCTTTAAATCCTGGTCTAGACAAAGCCTGAGAGTGCAGTAGAAACAGTTATTGGTGACTAAACATAAGTCACCACAAGCTAGGTCCTACTAGGCTGTCTGTTTAAAAGATTCAATTAATCTTCATTTTGTCTGGGTTTTCTACTATGGTTATCAAAAAATTGTGATCTGGCATAAAAATGAGTTATGTTAAACTAAGGAAGCAGAGAATAAAGTAAGGCGTGGCCTAAAAAAAAGACACATCAATTTCACTAAGAGATGATTTTAAACTGATTTACATTAAACCAGTGCAACTTGTGTGTGTAGACAAGCCCTCGGTAAATTTGGGTTTTTGCTGTTTGTAATCCCAGGAGACCAGTTCATGAGATGATCTGGAGTTTTTTCAAAGAAAAAAAAATCTAGCAGCTTAAGTGCTTGCAACTTCACATTAGTTTTAAGCAAAGTCATCCAGATACAAGGAAAACTGACTCATTCTCATACTCTGAGGTTTGAAAAAAATGCAGTTAGTGGATTTGTTGTGAATCTCTATTTCCTCATTTTTGCATTTTAGCTAAGATATGGCATTCCCCTTTATATATCTACTTCCCCATTGGGACAAACAGTTCTCACAGTACCACCCTGGGTGAAGTTTCAATCTCAGATTTGCACAGCAAATTTTGCTTTCAGCACAGCTACTTTGATTTACAACAGTTAAGGATCTGATTCTAATTAGACCCCTGTATTTTGTTCCCCTCATCCCTGCATGCATCTCTCATTGCTATGAGTGGGTATTCCACCCACAGAGAAAGAACAGAGCTTCAGAAGTAAGACCCGCTTTTCACAGATCCAGATCAGAATTATTTTCTATAAATTTGTACATTTATAGAAAAAAAATCACTTGAATTATGCCACTAACACCACCTCAGATTTGTGGACAAGAAGGAATTCATTTCTGGGCTGTATTGGTAGGGAAACTGACTATTATTATTAATAATAATTATTTCTCTCCTATTAGCACCTGTTAGCCCTACTGTGCTAAGCAAGAGATAGTCCCTGCCCTGGAGAGCTGGCAAAGGAAACAGAGGCACAGAAAAGCAACCTTCCCAAGGTCACTGAACAGACCAGTGGCAGAGACAGGAATGTAACCCAAGTCGCCTGCATCCCTGTCCAGTGCCCTACCCATTGGACTACTCTGCCTCTCCTTTTGTGCATCTCTGAACAGGGATAATCTATTATCTGCTGTATATTCTCCATATCTATTACGTTTTTCAAGGCCATCTCCTCTTCTATTTGGAGCAGGATCCCATATCAGCAATTTCCTGCAACTGCTCAGAGGCAGAAACACAGGAGATCCTCAAGTCTTTCCCCCGCCTTCCTTTTGCTAGGGCTGTTTGAACTGTAAATATAGAGTCCTCCTGATTCTAAGCTCACTGACACCAGTGTAAATCAGGAGCAACTGCACTGAAGTCATTGGCTGTGACATAGTGCAATGCCGGTATAAATAAGATCCGAATCAGGCACAGAAATTCTATGATTTCCACTAGAACTATTTATTAATAACATTGGTTAATAACCAAAAAAAAAAAAAAAAAAAAAAGGCCAAGTTACACTCATCTTCTGGGTTTCCCAGTCCTGCTCATGTTCGTAAAGTTACTTATATGCGTAAATGATTGCAGGATTAAGGCATTAGATTGCAAGCTCTGCAAAACTAAATGTTTTGGCTAAGCACACTGTCTGGATCCAAATAATCAAATTTAGAGAAATAACTAATACAAAAGCCATTTATATGTTACAATAGTTTTAATTAATATTTATTTCTCTGTAGCCTGTTTAGTAAATCCAAATGGCTTTTTAAAATATTTCCCAAGATTCAGAACGAGGAATGAAGTAGATTTATTTAAAAAAATAAATAACTCTGATCTTCCCCAGGAATGGAAGGTTCACAAGAATGGTTCTTATTTACCTTCCAAAAATAGGACCTCCCAGAAGTTGCAGAACGCCAAAGGTTGTCTGGAGGTAGCCAAATCCAACTGAATCCAATCCAAGGCTCTTCGCCAAGTACTAAATAAAGCGGAGAAAAAGTGAAGTATGTTACATTTCTGAATGTTAAAGAGCTTAGTAAGTACAGGACTACTACAGTAATAAGTGAGCATGTGCATCCGTTCAAAATAAAATCACATTGCTTGCCCACAGATACAATATAGCATGAGGAATATAAAGGTTATTTGATAAAAATCAAAAGTCTCTGGCCCGGATCATCAGCCAGCGTACATCAACGGGGCTCCGCTGAAGTCACCAATTTACATCAGCTGTGGACCTGGCTCTCTATTTTTACACTATTGCATGCAGTGTTGCTGTAGCTGTGTCAGGATATTAGAGAGATAAAGTGAGTGAGGTGAGATCTTTATTGGACCAACTTCTGTTGGGGAGAGAGAGAAGCTTTTGAGCTACACAGAGCTCTTCTTCAGGGCTGGGAAAGCTACTCAGAGTGTGACAGCTAAATACATGATCCAACAGATAGTTTAGCGCAGGGGTTCTCAAACTGGGGGTCACGAGGTTATTACGGGTAGGGGGTCGTGAGCTGTCAGCCTTCACCCCAAACCCCGCTTTGCCTCCAGCATTTATAATGGTGTTAAATATATAAAAAGTGTTTTTAATTTAGAAGGGGGGGCCACACTCAGAGGCTTGCTAGTGAAAGGGGTCATCAGTACAAAAGTTTGAGAACCACTGGTTTAGCGTAAGTAGCTAGCACATATTTTAATGGACCATTCAAGGTGAAGTGGCCGGTTAACATCCCTATAGTCACAGGACAAAAAGGGAGAGGGGATCAGTTGTTGTAATAAGCCATAAATCCAGTGCCTGTATTAAGATCATGATTTGTAGTGTCTAGCACAGAGTTATACATTTAAGCTCCCAGTGTTGTGCAAGGTTTCCTTTGAGGATGAGGATGTTCCCCCATGGCGGATATGGGTGTTTTTGTCTTTTATCATTTTTCAGTGTGTAGTGATTGCCTGGTTTCACGCACATTGCTGTAAAAAGCCATAAATGAAGTGCACCCAGAGCACTAAATGCCCCAATAATAACGATCTGTAACCCACAAACTCCCTTGACTACAGGGGCGTTAACGGGTCACTTCACCTTGAATTGTCCCTTGAAATATGTGTTAACGACTTATGCTAAACAATCTGTTCGGCTTGTTTCAGAGTAGCAGCTGTGTTAGTTTGTATCCGCAAAAAGAAAAGGAGTACTTGTGGCACCTTAGAGACTAACAAATTTATCTGAGCATAAGCTTTCATGAGCTACATCCGATGAAGTGAGCTGTAGCTCACAAAAGCTTATGCTCAAATAAATTTGTTAGTCTCTAAGGTGCCACAAATACTCCTTTTCTTTTTGTTCAGCTTGTATTTAGCTGTGACACTGTTGAGTACCTTTCCCAGACCTGCAGAAGAGCTCTGTGTAGCTGGAAAGCTTGTCTCTCTCACCAACATACGTTGGTCCAATAAAAAAATATTACCTCACCCACCTTGTCTCTCTGTTTTCACACTGGCATTTTGAGGCAGACAAGGAAGTTCTTAATAACTCAGCTAATGCTGAAGGGGATGATTTAACTTTACCCCTCGTTTGCCTTTGGATATGAAGTGCACTTCACTCTGAGCACCACACAGGAGGATCTTGTGGATCACGTCATCATGAAACCCTATTTAATCAAGCAAGCTGCATTAACAGCAAATATCACATAAACAAAATGGCATCTGTACTACCAGTCCCCTCCACATCCCAAAGCTGGAAGCACCCTAAAAAGCCTTGTGCCCAAGGGACAGATGCCTCAGACTCAGGCTTTTGCTTTGTAATGTTTAATGCAAACGTAACATTTTGAAGCTTCCAAAGCACTTAATACCACCTGTGCACAGAGTCACCAGCCCTGTAAATCTGACACTTTCACTACCACTAAATACACTAAACACATTTTGTAAATGAGAGAGCCACCTTGCATTGCTATATGGTGTATTCTGAGACTGTTCATGCTGTGATACTGTGCACTGCATAAAATTAATTTGCCTAAAAATGTATATATGTAGAAAATCACTCAAACTACAGCAAACAGCTTCTTTCTTGTAGCCCAGCCTACACACTTGTAGCCAGCCAACACTTAATACTCCAATGTGAGTTCACCATCCTTCGGTATTTAGAGGGACATTATAAATGCAAGACATTTTACTGTCTGGACAGTTTTATACACTATTTATTACAACCAGTATTTGAGAATACTGCAGCTGAAAGAGTAAAGCAAATAATATATCTAGTACAGGTATTTCTGTGGGTTTAATCTTTGTATTGGAGAGAGCTTGGTGAATACTCAGAATTCCTTCTGTGTGGAAAGTTAGTTTTACTTAGTCTCATAGCCCAGCGTGATTACATCAGTCACCCACAGACAAGCACTAAGAGACCATGCAACAGAGCAGCCACTGTTGGATTGGTTTATGAAAGGGGGGCACAGAGCGGATTGTCTCTGGAGACACAGAGATGGGAGAGAGCTCTCATAGCAGGCGAGAGAAGAAAAATGAGGACAAGAAAAATAAGAGGAAGAGCTCAGAGCTGTGAGTGGAGTGGGAACTACATTTTTACTTGATAATATCCTTTTAAAATGACCTGAAACTTGATTACTGCAGCAACCTCCAGTCTGGCTTTGGCATCTGCAACTCTGTGCCCTCTAGGCCATTGAAATTGCTGCTACAGAGATCATCTTCTTGACTCATTGGTCTGATCACACCAACACTACTTTTGAGACCCACCCTTGACTCCCCCTCCTGGACTGCATCAAACACAGATTTCTTGGCCTTCCATGCAGACACCTTCACAATTCAGCCCTGCCATAACTAATCCGTCCTATTGTCTTAATGCAACCTCCATCCCCACCTCTACTTGGACAACAGGGCCAGTTTGCAATCTTCCACAAACACTTTTGCTCTCTCTAGCACGTAGCCTCTTACATGTGGGGAAAGTGCCCTGTCAAAATCTGTAAAGCCACTCTTTTATCAACCTTCAAATCCCTCCTTAAAACTCACCTCTTGCACGGTTTCTACAGAAAGCTGCCACCCGAGAACCACTGTATGAGTGGCGCGTTGTGATTACATGCTCCTGATTGGCTTATTACACACACGTACTGTGCACAAAGCAGTCTATGCTAATATAGTCTATTATTATTACCCTATGCTCCCTCCCCATGCCTGCTTGTTAGTTCACTACCTACTACAGCTTGTGTTTTAGATTATAAACTCTTTGGAGCAGGGACTGCACTTTGTGTTTGCACAGGGCCCAGCATAATGCAGCACACATCCGGCAGAGGCCTCTAGCCACTACTGCAATATAAAAAATAATCATCTGCCTGCCTGCCGTGCTTAACTGGTAATGAAAGAAGTGCCAGGGCTCAAGCAATTTCATAATTGACGCGGCAAGCCCAAAGGTCCCGGGGATATGAACTGCCAAGCCGGGGCTCAGCCTGACAAGCCCTGGTACAAATTAAGTACTGTCTGCCTGTCATTAGTTATGTGCATCTATTCACCGAATGTACATGGAGTGCCATGTGAAAGGCCAATACATTCACTTACATCTGACTTTCTAGTCAGATCTAAACTTTCTCCCCTCTTTCCTGGTAGAAAGTCTCCTCTAATGTTGTTGAAAAACTGAATAGTCTGTATTGAAAGAAAGTGGTCTGCTCTATTAAAGCAGGCTCAAATGGTACTCACTGGAATGATCCCAATCTGCATGAACAAGCAGGTTAGGTCCATGGCTGTGATCAGATAAGTGAGCCGGATCACTTGCTGCTTTTGGATCATATTTTCTGGCTTGTTCTGGTCCTGCAAGATCGCTCTCTTGAATATCAGTTCCTGTTTCTCTCCTCCAGAGCTGGCCCCTTCATTCATGCACGCTGCCCAGGCTGAAATGTAACCTGAAAGGAACTTTTAGCTAGGCACATAAGCTCATTTACATGCAAGGTGCAAAAGTCACATTTGCAATTTGAGGCTTAAGGGCGTGAAAGCTGCTGAGTCACTGTGTTTTGCTGAGTCTTTTTCTTTTATTTCGTTTTTACAAATGGAGACCTTCTGTGTTATCTTTGATCCCGGCATTAGAGTTTCCACGATATGCTATGCATCCGATGAAGTGAGCTGTAGCTCACGAAAGCTCATGCTCAAATAAACTGGTTAGTCTCTAAGGTGCCACAAGTACTCCTTTTCTTTTTACGAATACAGACTAACACGGCTGTTACTCTGAAACCTTTAATGACAAGGAATCTCATTCATGTTTCTTGTTCTCGACTTAACCATTGGATTAAACAGAACTGTTGTAGTGTTAAAGAAGGCGGCCATCTTCAGAATCCCAGCAGAGCTGCAGTTGAACTCAGTACCAAAGGGCTAAAATTATAGAGCACAACAATCCCTCACTTTGTAATTGTTACTGCGTCAACACCTTAAGGGTATGTTGCAGGGGTGGCAAACTACAGCCTGTGGGCCGGATCCGCCTCCGTGGTGCCATGGGCCCCGCGCCGCTCCCGGAAGCGGCCGACACCACATCCCTGCAGCTCCTGGAAGGGGGAGGGGGCAGAGGGCTCCGTGCGCTGCCCTTGCCTGTGGGTACCTCCCCCCGCAGCTCCCACTGGCTGAGAACAGGGAACCGCGGCCAGTGGGAGCTTTGGGGGAGGTACTCACAGGCGAGGGCAGCGCACGGAGCCCTCTGCCCTCCCTCCTCCAGGGGCTGCAGGGACATGGTGCCGGCCACTTCCAGGGCACGCAGGCAGGCAGGAAGCCTGCCCTGGCCCCGGTGCACGCCACTGCCACCCTGGAGCCGCTCCAGGTAAGCAGCGCCATGCCAGAGCCCGCACCCTGAACCCTTCCTGCACCCCAACCCCCTGCCTCACCCCTCCTGCACCTCAACCCCCTGCCCTGAGCCCCCCTGTGCACTCCTCCCTGCACCCCTGCCCTGAGCCCCCTCCCGCACTCCGCACCCCTTCCTGCACCCAACCCCCTTCCCTGAGCCCCCTCGTACACCCCGCACCTCTCCTCTGCCCCAACCCGTTGCCCTGAGCCCCTTCCTGCACCCCGCACCCCAACACCCTGCCCCAGCCCTACATTCATGGCTCTGCATGCAATTTCCCCAACCAGATGTGGCCCTCGGGCCAAAAAGCTTGCCCACCTCTGGTATGTTGAGTCACCACTTTTTTTCAGCTGACTGTTTTGGCTTCTCTAAGTGCTGCCTTTTTAAAAAACAAAAAATGGCAAGCCAAAATAAACATGATTAGTATTGATTTTAAAACGTGGAAAATGAAACATGATGTGGAATCACATTCAAGCCCTGAGTCTTTGTGCTACTTTTAATGGATCTGTGCAGACACTGGACCAACCCCTGCTCTCTCACTCATAGACATGGAAGGTAATCTGCAGCTACACCTAAAGCGGAACTGGACCCTAGGGCTCTAAAAGGGAACGTAAAGGGCAACCTGTGATCTTGAGGGAAGACAGCGAGCCAACAACTCAGAGCTTTGACTCCAATGAGAAAGTGCATTTACTCCATGCTTTTAAGGTTTCAAATGGCTGATCAGGTGCTCTCTTACTAACTTAGTCATGGCTTTGCCCATTTATGGCAGTTAATAGATTGACATGTGCCATGTGTGCTTGTTATTATTTAATATTTATATTACCATGGGGTCCAGAGGCCCAGATTTGGGATCAGTGATGTATTCATAAATGTTAAGGCCAGAAGGGATCACTGTGATCTACTAGTCCAGCCTTAATGCGGGGTGCAGCCCTCCGGTGGGGCATAAAGGACTGGCTGAAGGGGCCAGGTGGAAGTCACGTAGATTGAGATGAGGACTAACAACACATGAGGAGATTGCAAGGCAGGTAATGGTTTCATTTTCCTGATGGTGGTTCAAGTTTTCCAAAGTTTAAGAAACACTGGTCTAGTCTGACCTTCTACAGAACAGAGGCCACAGAACTTCAGCTGGTGATCCTGCTGCAAGCCAGGACCCCGCTGTGGCAGGAGCTGCACAAACACACAGCCTGCAAACACTCACATGTGACTTCACTGACACCGAAGTCAGTGAAACCAGTCCAGGATTGCCAACCCCAAGTGATCAGAATTCACCCGTCAGGTCCCCAAAAGCCCAGAAGATTGGCTTTAAAAAAATCATATAATTTTAAAAACAATAAGATTTTGGCCTCTTTTTATTTACCTGTTGATTTCTGAACCTGTAGGGTCACACTTTGTAGCTTTTTTCCTCCAATAAAGGCTGGAAATTGACCTCATTTACCTGACTCCAGGAGCTGAGGCTCTAAGAAAAATACCAAATTGTGCAAGACTCATGATAAACGGTGACAATGGCACATCTGTAAAATGACCTGTGTGTGTTTGCAGGGTTGGCTCCATAGAGGGTGTCATGGTTCTTGTAACTCTGTTGGGGAAGCAGATTGTAAACACTTTGGAGCAGGGACCATCCTTTTGTTCTGTATTTGTACAGAGCCTCGCAAAATGGGGCCCTGGCCCATGACAGGAGTCTTAGCCAACACTACCACAATACAAATAAATAGGGAGGTTTCATGTTACAGGGGGAGGTGTTACCATAGTCAGAGAGTTCAGAGCAACACCATATTTTGCCAAATGAGCTGCAGCATGAAGAGCTGAAAGCAACACAGAGAAGAGACATGGTTATCGACTCTGATATTGTAAATGCCGTGCTCAAGTGCTCAAGTCAAACCCCTATACAACCAGGGTCACATTTGTCATTGAAGAAGAGGAAATTACTTACAGGCTGACAGTTTTGTGGAAGATTGGTGCTAACATTCAACTCATCTGAGCATGAAAGAACAGGTTCTTCAGCAGCTGAATTTCCTGGAAGAGAGCAGCAAACAGCGTAAAACAAACTTCCTGGTTGAGAGTATGATGGGACAGGGGACTGTGAACAAATTATAACACTCAATATAAGAGTAAAATTAACAACAAAAGTCTGTCTTAGAGATTTTGAGACCATCAGAAATCCAGTCCAGACAAAGAACATGTAATTACTTACTGCTGACAGGAAAAGCTGCCGACCTGCACTTAAAAATCTTCAGTGAGTTGATTGATCAGCACGTCTAGATTGGAGCTGAAAACAGTCTATGTAAAGGCAACCAAAGAAATTTGGTCACACACCCCACTACTCCTCCCACAGCTGTGCTCCATACTGCACTGCCAAAAGGAGTCTGTATGCAGTCTCCCTATGTGCACTTTGGATTGACCTGATGTTTACTGGCACTAAGAAAGGAACTGAGATGAGAGGCCAGTTTTCGCGTCTAGCCTGTGGATCAAGGTACCGAAGGGACAAGACTCTGAAAAGGTTACACCTAAAGTTAAGCTCTGAGGCCAAGATTTTCAATATTCAAAACTGCTAATTTTGGATGAGTCAATGAATTGAGGAGCAAGCCGCTCTGTCTGGCTTGTTCCTCTTTGAAGTCAGAGTAAGTTACAATGCAAAATGCATCAAAAGCTACTGCTTATCAGTATGATTTCACACCTCCGCTAGGAGGCCCTGTGGGTTCAGCTTTTTGAGAGGTATCAGAATGGCCTCAGTTCCATGGGATCTTCACGGATATCTCCCACAGATCTCCAGATAATGCAGCTCATTGCGATCATTCCCACTTTACCAATGTGAAGCCTCCAGCCCCACAAGGAGGCATGACTAGATGGTCCATGTTCTCTTTCCACGCAGCTTTACAAGGGAAGGGAGCATCCGGCCCTGTAGAAGCCCTTGAGGAATTCCACCATGATTTCAACAATTTCCATCCCACCATCAACCTCAGCCTGGACCAGTTCACAAAACAGATCCACTTCCTGGACACTACGGTGCTAATAAGCGATGGTCACATAAACACCACCCTATACCAGAAATCTACTGACTGCTATGCCTACCTACCTGCCTCCAGCTTTCATCCAGATCACACCACACGATCCATTCTCTACAGCCAAGCTCTATGATACAACCGCATTTGCTCCAACCTCTCAGACAGAGACAAACACCTACAAGATCTCTATCAAGCGTTCTTACAACTACAATACCCACCTGCTGAAGTGAAGAAACAGATTGACAGAGCCAGAAGAGTACCCAGAAGTCACCTACTACAGGACAGGCCCAACAAAGAAAATAACAGAACGCCACTAGCCATCACCTTCAGCCCCCAACTAAAACCTCTCCAACGCATCATCAAGGATCTACAACCTATCCTGAAGGACGATCCATCACTCTCACAGATCTTGGGAGACAGGCCAGTCTTTACTTACAGACAGCCCCCCAACCTGAAGCAAATACTCACCAGCAACCACACACCACACAACAGAACCACTAACCCAGGAACCTATCCTTGCAACAAAGCCCGTTGCCAGCTGTGTCCACATATCTATTCAGGGGACACCATCATAGGGCCTAATCACATCAGCCACACTATCAGAGGCTCGTTCACCTGCACATCTACCAATGTGATATATGCCATCATGTGCCAGCAATGCCCCTCTGCCATGTACATTGGTCAAACTGGACAGTCTCTACGTAAAAGAATAAATGGACACAAATCAGACGTCAAGAATTATAACATTCAAAAACCAGTTGGAGAACACTTCAATCTCTTTGGTCACTCGATTACAGACCTAAAAGTGGCAATTCTTCAACAAAAAAACTTCAAAAACAGCCTCCAACGAGAGATTGCTGAATTGGAATTAATTTGCAAACTGGATACAATTAACTTAGGCTTGAATAAAGACTGGGAGTGGATGGGTCATTACACAAAGTAAAACTATTTCCCCATGTTTATTCCCCCCCTTCACCTCCGACTGTTCCTCAGATGTTCTTGTCAACTGCTGGAAATGGCCCACCTTGATTATCACTACAAAAGGTTTTCTCCTCTCTCCTCTCCCCCGCCCCGCTCTCCTGCTGGTAATAGCTCACCTTACCTGATCACTCGCATTACAGTGTGTATGGCAACACCCATGGTTTCATGTTCTCTGTGTATATTAATCTCCCCACTGTATTTTCCACTGAATGCATCCGATGAAGTGAGCTGTAGCTCACGAAAGCTTATGCTCAAATAAATTTGTTAGTCTCTAAAGTGCCACAAGTCCTCCTTTTCTTTTTTCCTAGAACACTGTCAGTAGATGGAGCACTTCACCCAGGGAGTAAATGACAAATAGGGAGGTGGCAGAGATAACAATCCTACACTTCCTTAATGGAGACGGCCCTGAGCACCATGCCAGTTAAACAAGCACACCCAGTTCCTACTGAAGTGCAACAGGGGCTGCACCCACACAACGGATAGGATGACACAAGTCCCAGGATCTTTACATTCAGAGTTCTATGTAGCTTTCCTCATGTTTGCTCTCTCCTATCCTCTCATTCACAGCCTAGCCCTAGACAGTCTTATAGGGTTCAGCAAAATCAGTTTTTGCTGAAAACAGAGAAGGAGGAAAGAGGCGTGGGGAAAGGAAGGAGCAGATCTTGGGGTAGAGATGTGGGGTTGAGAGACAGAGAGGCTTAAAGAACTGGCGGAGAGTCTGGTGCATGAAGTTAAGCCTTTGCTGAATCAATTTGAGGCTGAACCTTCATGCTTTTACTTATTCCCACTCTGCATTTTTTCACAGTGGCTACACACAGAGTGGCAGATTAATTTTCTGATTTCAAACCAGCTCTGTTGATCTTTAAAGGTCTGATCTAAAACCCACTGAAATCAATGGAAAAAGTTCCATGGGCTTTGGATCAGGGCCTAAAGTCTTTTGCTCTTTCTCAGATCTTATCCTTGGGCCTTGCCTCTGTAGGGATGTCACGATGGTACATTGAGTACGTTGGCCCTTATAATGTGGGACTCAGTCTACCTTGGCACCTATCTCAGACCACTTAAAGTATATAAAACTTATCCTTCAAAAAACTTATTTTTTATTAGAGCTGTTAAAAAAAGTGAAAAGCTAATTTTGTTTAAAATGTCACAGTTGTTTTCAATTTAAAGTGGTTCAAATTAACCCCTTTTTAGTTTTATGGGTTCCCTCCCTCCTTCCCTCCCCAATATTATTTTTAAATGAAAACCACAATTGAATTTTTTTTGTATACCAGAAACCTGATTTTTTTGTTTTTGAAAACTAAAACTTTCAATAGCTATTTTCATAAACATTAAAAAACAAACGAACAAACAACCCCCTATTTGGGCCTGAATTTTTTCATTGCAATTCTTATTTTTTAAGACTAGGTCATTTTTCAGCAGCAAACAACAACAAAAATAAAACAAAAAACCCCACAAAATCCCCTCCCCCCACAACCAATTCAAAAATTTTCAACCAGCTCTGGGTTTTATTATGAGTGTGCGCACACACACACACACACACACACGGTATTGCAAGCCATTTTCCTTCCATCCCTTTTTTCTTCAGTAGAACCTCACCCCACTTTTGTCTCATGAGGGTGGGTTTTGTTATATTCCCTGACAGTACTTCCATAATCTAGTTACCCTGAATTATCAGACAGTGCTCCTAGCACCTGGTAGCAGAAAAGTGGCTTGGGGAAAGGCTGCTTTATTATTAACATTCTTATAAGAAGAGCCTGCAGAACTAAAGAAGCCATAGTAGGTGCTGACTGTGGAGGAAAGGTTCCTCTTTCTTCAGCATGGTCAGAGTTGACCCACTCTCATCGATCTTAAGGCCAGAAGGGACCATTATGATTATCTAGTCTGACCGACCCCTTGTTATAACACAGGCCGTACCAAAAAAAAAAAAAAAAAAAGGATGGAGAAT
Source organism: Chelonia mydas (assembly GCF_015237465.2). NCBI lineage: Eukaryota > Metazoa > Chordata > Testudines > Cheloniidae > Chelonia > Chelonia mydas. The sequence continues at coordinate 29,485,063 of NC_051246.2, read as the reverse complement.
CCACCTCTTCCCTTGGTAGTTTGTTCCAACAAGTTTAATCATTCTAGTTAATACAAACTGCAAAAGAAGGTTTCATGGATTACAGTTAACTAAGTACAAGAAAAACTGTTTTTCCACCTGAAGTTTTGGTGGTGAAGCTTTTTGCCCTGATGATGCAAACACACATATGCTTTCCTGTGACTAGCCCTATTGGAGTCACCTGGATTTGTGCTGGAAATGGCCCACCTTGATTATCATACACATTGTAAGGAGAGTGATCACTTTAGATAAGCTATTACCAGCAGGAGAGTGGGCTGGGGGGAGGTATTTTTTCATGCTTTGTGTGTGTATATAAAAAGATCTTCTACACTTTCCACAGAATGCATCCGATAAAGTGAGCTGTAGTTCACAAAAGCTTATGCTCAAATAAATTGGTTAGTCTCTAAGGTGCCACAAGTACTCCTTTTCTTTTTGCGAATACAGACTAACACGGCTGTTACTCTGAAACCTGTCATTATGCAAGGCACTGCATTTAGCCGTATGGAGTGGAAATCTATCAACTGCATGAAAAAACCTGTACAGATACAGACAGACATCATCTTCCTTTCCAAATGCAAACAGATGGACATTGTACCAAAAGGACTGAAGGTAAAAAATCCATTACAATCTACATACCACACAGACCATGCTGACAGCTTGTGCCACATGCTCTCAAAGAAACTGCGGAATCACCTGATCAACATCCTCTACAGCAAACAGGGAAAGATTAAGAATGAGCTCTCAAAAATGGATACTCTCATAAAAAAACAACCTTCCACACAAACTTCCTCATGGCTGGACTTCACAAAAACTAGACAAGCCATTTACAACGCACACTTTGCTTCTCTACAAAAGAAAAAGGACACTAAACTATCTAAACTACTACATGCCACAAGGGGCCACAGCAATGGTTCCCTCAACCCACCCAGCAATATTGTTAACCTATCCAACTATACTCTCAGCCCAGCAGAAGCAGCTGTCCTATCTCGAGGCCTCTCCTTCTGCCCCTCCACCCCCACGAACATGATACAGTTCTGTGGTGACCTGGAATCCTATTTTTGACGTCTCCAACTCAAGGAATATTTCCAACACACCTCTGAACAACATACCAATCCACATAGACCTCCCTACCAACACTACAAAAAGAAGGATTCTAGGTGGACTCCTCCTGAAGGTCGAAACAACAGACTGGACTTCTACATAGAGTGCTTCCGCCGACGTGCACGGGCTGAAATTGTGGAAAAGCAGCATCACTTGCCCCATAACCTCAGCCGTGCGGAACACAATGCCCTCCACAGCCTCAGAAACAACTCTGACATCATAATCAAAAAGGCTGACAAAGGAGGTGCTGTTGTCATCATGAATAGGTCGGAGTATGAACAAGAGGCTGCTCGGCAGCTCTCCAACACCACTTTCTACAAGCCATTACCCTCTGATCCCACTGAGAGTTACCAAAAGCAACTACAGCATTTGCTCAAGAAACTCCCTGAAAAAGCACAAGATCAAATCCGCACAGACACACCCCTGGAACCCTGAACTGGGATATTCTATCTACTACCCAAGATCCATAAACCTGGAAATCCTGGGCGCCCCATCATCTCAGGCATTGGCACCCTGACAGCAGGATTGTCTGGCTATGTAGACTCCCTCCTCAGGCCCTATGCTACCAGCACTCCCAGCTACCTTCGAGACACCACTGACTTCCTGAGGAAACTACAGTCCATCGGTGATCTTCCTGATAACACCATCCTGGCCACTATGGATGTAGAAGCCCTCTACACCAACATTCCACACAAAGATGGACTACAAGCCGTCAAGAACACTATCCCTGATAATGTCACGGCTAACCTGGTGGCTGAACTTTGTGACTTTGTCCTTACCCATAACTATTTTACATTTGGGGACAATGTATACCTTCAGATCAGCGGCACTGCTATGGGTACCCGCATGGCCCCACAGTATGCCAACATTTTTATGGCTGATTTAGAACAACGCTTCCTCAGCTCTCGTCCCCTAACGCCCCTACTCTACTTGCGCTATATTGATGACATCTTCATCATCTGGACCCATGGAAAAGAAGCCCTTGAGGAATTCCACCATGATTTCAACAATTTCCATCCCACCATCAACCTCAGCCTGGTCCAGTCCACACAAGAGATCCACTTCCTGGACACTACAGTGCTAATAAGCGATGGTCACATAAACACCACCCTATACTGGAAACCTACTGACCGCTATTCCTACCTACATGCCTCCAGTTTTCACCCTGACCACACCACACGATCCATCGTCTACAGCCAAGTTCTGCGATACAACTGCATTTGCTCCAACCCCTCAGACAGAAACAGGCACCTACAAGATCTCTATCAAGCATTCTTACAACTACAATACCCACCTGCGGAAGTGAAGAAACAGATTGATAGAGCCAGAAGAGTTCCCAGAAGTCACCTACTACAGGACAGGCCCAACAAAGAAAATAACAGAACGCCGCTAGCAGTCACCTTCAGCCCCCAACTAAAACCCCTCCAATGCATTATTAAGGATCTACAACCTATCCTGAAGGATGACCCAACACTCTCACAAATCTTGGGAGACAGGCCAGTCCTTGCCTACAGACAGCCCCCCAACCTGAAGCAAATACTCACCAGCAACCACATACCACACAACAGAACCACTAACCCAGGAACCTATGCTTGCAACAAAGCCCGTTGCCAACTGTGCCCACATATCTATTCAGGGGACACCATCACAGGGCCCCTCCCCCCCAGATGTTCTTGTTAAACGCTGGATTTGTGCTGGAAATGGCCCACCTTGATTATCATACACATTGTAAGGAGAGTGGTCACTTTAGATAAGCTATTACCAGCAGGAGAGTGAGTTTGTGTGTGTGTGGGGGGGGGTGAGATACCTGGATTTGTGCTGGAAATGGCCCAACTTGATTATAATACACATTGTAAGGAGAGTGATCACTTTAGATAAGCTATTACCAGCAGGAGAGTGGGGTGGGGGGAGGTATTTTTTCATGCTTTGTGTGTGTATATAAAAAGATCTTCTATACTTTCCACAGAATGCATCCGATGAAGTGAGCTGTAGCTCACGAAAGCTTATGCTCAAATAAATTGGTTAGTCTCTAAGGTGCCACAAGTGCTCCTTTTCTTTTTGCGAATACAGACTAACACAGCTGTTACTCTGAAACCTATTGGAGTCAGTAAGTGTTTGCAAGATTGCCTTACCTTTCATTAACCTATCCACCTTAACATTTCCAACTTCCTACATGCTACATCCTATACATGAATTTTTAAAATGCTACCCCTTTGAAATCAGATGCCCTGCTAATGGGCCACACTGCATGATTACTAACTTGTTTCCAGGGAAAAATTCTTCTTACCAAGCTTGGAATGATGGGTATGCATCATCCAAAACCAGTGGCCATCTATTGTGCATGCTAACTAGATCCAGTATATAGCTCAAGTCAGCAGAATCTCTGTTATATTTAACCCAGACTTCCTTACACAGGACAATATTCAAACATCAAAGAATTAAGTGTATTAATTTAAAAAGATGAAGTGAGGGAGGGAGATTAAATTAAATCAGTTAAACAGTCAGAGACAAAAAAGTCTCAGCATCTCTCTTCCCATTCTCTATATGGCTGTAATCCTGACCCTGGAACTGCTACCTTTCGGTGGAATTTATGGGCAAAGGGCAAACTTCACCACTGGCATCAGAAAGCCCCACTCCACTGAAGTCCAAGTAGTCTGGCACACACTTATGCCAGTGGTGAATTTGGTTCCACAACTTAGCTGAAAGTCAACAGCAGTTTGAGAAAAATATGTTTGGCTGAAACTTACAGAATCAGATGAACCACTGGCCCAAATTCTACTCTTGGTTACCCAGTTGTAAACTTCCACTGAAGCCAATGACACTATAAAATGGAAATCTTGTTAATTAACTCTTTGATCCTTTGTAGTAGTAATGTTAGTGAAGAATTGGCATTGGAGTAGCATAGCAGTTTTATCTGAAAGCACCTTACTAGAGTTAGTAGACTAGATAATTGTTGATAGCATGTGATAACTAATTTGTCACACTTTAAAAAAGATTTGGGCTGTCAAGCGATTAAAAAAAATTAATCGCGATTAAAAAAATTCATCACATGATTAATCACACTGTTAAACAATAACAGAATACCATTTACAAATGTCAAATTATGTACAAAAAAACCCTGCATTCAAAAATAAAACAATATAAAACTTTCGAGCCTACAAGTCCACTCAGTCTTACTTCAGCCAATTGCTCAAACAAGTTTGGTTACATTTGTAGGAGATAATGCTGCCCACTTCTTGTTTTCAATGTCACCTGACAATGAGAGCAGATGTTCACATGGCACTGTTGTAACCAGTGTAGCAAGATATTTATGTGCCAGATGTGGTTAATATTCATATGTCCCTTCATGCTTCAACCACCATTCCAGAGGACACGCATCCATGCTGATGATGGATTCTGCTCAATAATGATCCAAACCAGAGCGGACCAATGCATGTTCATTTTCATCATCTGAATCAGATGCCACCAGCAGAAGGTTGATTTTCTTTTTTGGTTGTTCAGGTTCTGAATTTTCCGCATCTGAGTGTTGCTCTTCTAAGACTTCTGAAAGCATGCTCCACACCTCGTCCCTTTCAGATTTTGGACAGAACTTCAGATTCTTAAACCTTGGGTCAAGTGCTGTAGCTATCTTTAGAAATCTCACATTAGTACCTTCTTTGCATTTTGTCAAATCTGCAGTGACAGTGTTCATAAATCAAACAACATGTGCTGGGTCATCATCTGAGACTGCTATAACATGAAATGTATGGCAGAATGCAGGTAAAACAGAGCAGGTGACATACAATTCTCCCCAGAGGAGTTCAGTCACAAGTTTAATTAACACTATTTTTTTTAACGATCAGCAGCAGCATGGAACCATGTCCTCCGGAATGGTGGCTGAAGGGGCATACGAATGTTTAGCATATCTGGCTAAATACCTTGCAATGCTGGCTACAAAAGTGCCATTAAAACAGCTGCTCTCACTTTCAGGTGACACTGAAAATAAGAAGCAGGCAGCAGTATCTCCCGTAAATGTAAACAAATTTATTTGTCTTAGCGATTGGCTGAACAAGAAATAGGACTGAGTGGACTTGTAGGCTCTAAAGTTTTACACTGTTTTGTTTTTGAGTGCAGTTATGTAACAAAAAAAAATCTACATTTATAAGTGACACATTCATGATAGAGATTGCACTACAGTACTTGTATGAGATGAATTGAAAAATACTATTTTTGTTTGTCATTTTTACAGTGCAAATATTTGTAATAAAAATAATATAAAGTGAGCACTGTACACTTTGTATTCTGTGTTATAAATGAAATTAATATATTTGAAAATGTAGAAAACATCCAAAATTATTTAAATAAATGGTATTCTATTATTAACAGTGCGATTAATCCAGGAATAAATGGACTGCTAGAGCAAACGGAAAAGGATTTACTAGTACCGAACAGATACACTCAGAGGGGTGGGATGGGTTGAGAAGGTGAAGGTGGAGGGAAGGAAAAGACAGAAGACAAATCTGTTGTGAATACTATGCTGATTGTGCTGACTGCTATCCCTCATTGTATTCACTGATGAAAGCTATCTGAGATGTGTTTTACAGTGTTGATGAATGACTTGTCTATCTAATGCCGGCCTTCCTGATGTTTGTTTACCTGGCAATTGCTGGAAGAACACAAAGAGTGGGAAAGCAAAGCACATCTTCAAAACAAGGGTTTTCACAGCTTAATGACTCTTTTTATTATTCAGGCAGAATTCCCACTGAAGTCTCTTGTGAGAATCAAGGCTTTCTAAAAGAGTGTATTGGGGATATGGGAATCTGTCCACAGCAAAGCTACTGCTTGGAAATCAAATGTTAGCTTAAAAAGGGTTGCTGGAGGGGAGGGTTCTTTAGATTCTTAAATAAATTAATTGTGAGGAATCTGTAAATAGTCTCCTCTGTTCAGCAGTAGATAGCAATTTTTATTAAGCAGGTTAAGTTTCCTTTTTCAATTTAACATGTATGGGAACTATTCAGCCTTATCTCTAGCATCGCTGAGGAGGTTGGGTGCAATCCACCCGCTATGCAGACGGCCAGAAAAAACGCTGATGGACCACTAAATACAGGGCATACATGGAATGTGAAAATAGCTTAAAGCTGCTTTCCCTTCTGGCTGTCCCGCCCCTGCACCATTTAAGACCTCAAAATAGAGCAAGGACCAATAGTCAAGGAACTATTATATTAGTATGTTGCTTAAACACTGTCAAATATACAGTTTAGATGTAAAAAGATTCAGTGAAGACAATTATATTGTTACTTATCCTCAAAGTTCTACCTCCCTAAATCCCATGTGATAGCACCCAGGAAGGGACAAGAGGGAGAAATATCCCCAAACAAACTCAAAGTGTATGCTAAACTGCTTTAATGATGTTAACTACTAAAAGGAGGTTTTTGACTCTGCGGTCCTTCAAAGTCATGGGCTCTCCTCTGGTCTGATACACATCCTAAGAATAGCAGCAGAAAGGAAATGGTCCTCTGCAATTCTCTCTGGGGACAGAGTACAGGCAGCTTCCTCATCAAGAAACATTCTCCTAATAAGCATCCAAGAATGCTGTGAGAGTGAGCTCTTGTTACTCAACACTTTAAATTAGTCCCCCCATCTTTACTGAAACGGTCTCATTTGTAATATGGTGAAAGATTTATATAGTTAAGCAAACAAGAGGGTATATGGTCTGATATTGCCAGAGTTATGTCCCATGTTTGTTGACTGATTTATTCCTTTGTCTAATTGTGTTTAAAAAAAAAAAAGGCAGCTCACTAATGAATGGAAAAAGAACTCACATGGCCAGCAGAAAAGCCATGTTTAGTTTACAAAAAAACACAGGCTTCAGGGATTTTCATAAAAACTACAGAGACAGTCCAAATCGGCAATTAAATCAGACTCCCAGTGGCTGCAGATTTCTTTTGGCTCTTTCTATGTGGGTATTCAATTGCAAAGAGCAATTATTTATAATTTGTTCTTACACAATACTGGTGTGCTTATTCTGCCTTGTACATTTTTTGTAAAATGGAAACGACTATTGTTCATTCTTTCGGTAAGTCCTTTGTTACGTTGCATATTAAACTACAAATCACATTGTGTCTCAGCTATGACTGATTATTATTAACGTTTTAATGGGAGAGCCCAAAAGCCCAATCTGAGACTGGGGCTCCATTGGGGGCTGAACAAAACACATCGTAAGAGAGAGAGCCCCGGCCCAAAGAGTTTATAATCTAGACAAGAGCAAAGGGTGGGAGAAAGGAAGGATTGTCGTCCTCATTTTACAGATGGGGAACAAAGGATTTTGTGACTTGACCAAGCTCACACAGGAAGTCTGTAGCTGAGCTGGGAAGTGAACTCAGATCTTCTTCCAAGTCCCAGTCCAAAGCCTAACCCAGGGATTGGCAACCTTTGGCACGTGGACCACCAGGGTAAGCCTCCTGGCGGGAGGGGTCTGTCTGTTTACCTGCCGCGTCCGTCGATCGCATCTCCCACTGGCCACGGTTCACCGCTCCAGGCCAATGGGGGCTGTGGGAAGGGCAGCCAGCATATTCCGCGGCCCACACTGCTTCCCAGTAGGAGCAACGATCGGCCGAACCTGCGGATGCAGCAGGTAAACAAACTTATAATTTACTCTGTGCATAGTTCAATTGTAATCAATGGGACAACTCTCTAGGTAAGGAACAACTCAGCAGGAGGAAATGTGGCAGGGCCTCTGACCCTAGTGTTGCATTGGCATATATGAGAACTGTGCTGGGCCTGATGTATCTTTGCAACAAGAAGATACTTTGGAACCCATTTTCAGTAATGACATTTGGTACAATCTCAACTGCAGCGAGAAACAAAAATCACCAAGCATGGCTGTTGTCATATTCAACAATGATATCATGTGTGTTCTCATGTGGCTGTATAGTCCAATCTGTGAGGAGAAAGATTGTGAACAATTGTCACATAAGAATGTGCAGGCTCCCACTGAAGACTTGGGATGGCACTTGGTCCTTTTTTCAATCAGTTCTTTGCGTCTGTCTTCCTCAAAGTGTTTACAGCCTTTACTGATATAGTTGCTCTCCATTCAGGCCTGTCCTTGGCTGTATCTTCAAAGTTATCAATATTTGTACTGTAATAGATGCGATTCGGCTTGTGGTGTCTGATTTGTTTCTGTTGACCATCCCCTAGTGCTTTCTGATTTTCAACTCGTCATAGACAACTTTTTTCAGGAATCTATCACCACCCATTCTGATAACATGACCTGTCCATCTAAGTTGATCACTGAAGATTATTGCCTCGATGCTGGGTGGTTTTGTTAATATGTGAGATTTTTATCTTGCCAGTGGACCTTTAGAGCAGAGCAGTGACAATGCATGGGAAAAATTTCAAGTTGCTTAATGTGTCTATGGTAAACCACCCATGTTTCACACCATATAAAAGGGATGCTATCACTGCTGCCTAGTACATGATCGTTTTGTTAACTGTTGGTGGTGTGCTGGTTGAGTAGCCAATGGTGAAGACTTGCAAAAGCTGGCTTACCTCTCGTATTCAATTTGATATTTCTTGAGCCAGGGTCAGGAAACTATCACTTTAGATGGTACTGCCAAGATACGTTAAGTGATTGATGCTCTTTAGTTCTATACCATCAATGGTGATGTTTGGCTCAGTAGTAAAGGTTGATGAACCTGGTTGAAAACAGGCTTCAGGTTTTTTCCAGGCAGATGGGTGAGAGCCCAAACTGTTTAGTTGTCTCTGAGAATCTGTCAAAGACAAGCTGTAGGTCACTTTCACCATGAACACAATCATCTGCAAAAAGGGTTTTTCATACGAGTTCTTAAAATTTTTTTGTCTTTGCAATAAGCCTTTGGAGACTGAAGAGCTTTCCATCAGTTCTGTACTTTATGTAGATACCCTTTAGAAGACTGTCCACTGCATAATTCAGAATAGCTGCAAAGAAGAAATCAAAAAGGGCCGGCGCCAGTCCACAGCCTTGTTTCACCCCATTAGGTATGAGAAATGGTTTAACAAGGGCACCCTCTGAGAGTACTTTACCAGTCATATCTTTGTGGAATTAACATATGACGTTAACAAATTTGGTGAGGCAGCCTAACTTTTCAAGAATTTTCCAGAGGCCATTTCTTAGCACAATGCTAAACTTTTTTTTTTTTAAGACTAACAAAAACAGGATATAGTTCCACGTTTTGTTCAATACATTTTTCCTGAATCTGTCTCACAATAAAAATCATATTTGTGTGGCTCTGACCTGATCTAAATCCACACTGGATTTCTGGTAGAAATTGCTCCAATACCATTTTGACAAGCCAACTGAGCAAAATATGTGCAAGGATTTTACCACCTACAGATAGCAGGGAGATACCCTGGTAGGTACCCCGTTCAGATTTGTTGCCTTTATTTTTCTATAGTGTAACTATGATTGCATCTTTGAAGTCCTGTGGAATTTCCTTGGCTTCCCAGATATCCTTAATGATTTCATGTAGATAGTGGAGAGTTTTGGGACTTGCGAGTTTAAAGATTTCAGCTGGTGTGCTGTCTTTGCCAGGTAATTTACCTGACAATTTGTTTGACAGCTTTTTGCACTTCCTCAGTGATAGTTGGCTGAGTGATTTCTTCATATATGGGGTGCTGGGTCCATTCCTCTAGCACCTGTGGGTTGACAATAGAGGAGTGGTTGAGTAGCTCAGTAAAGTGCTTTCAGAGGTGCCTCTCTTGTCGTTGATTAAGACAGATGCATCCGAACTCTTCAGTGGAGCTGGTCCCAATTTTGATTGACCATAAACGGCCTACAGGGAATCATAAAACATCTTTGTATTGTTAGCAGTGTGATGCTGTATTTCTTCTGCTTTCGTTTCCCACCAATTATCTTGTAGGACACAAAGCCATCTCTGAGCCTGTGCTTGCAGGTAGTTGGATTTATCTTTGATGTTGATTCTTGGTCATTTTGCCAAGACAAATACATCATTCTTTTCCTTGAGGATTTTTTTTATTTCATCGTCATTTTCATCAAACCAGTCCTGGTGCTATCTTTGATTTTTGCCTAGCATTTCTACTGAGGCTTGAAAGATGGCTAATTTGAATATATTCCACTTTTTGAGTATGTTACTGGGTGATGATATAAATGCTGTCCAATTTTTCCTTTAAGTTTTCCCTTCAGTTTTATTGAAGAAATGGATGACTCAGCTTTACTATATTCAATTTTAATTTAATCTGTTCAGCACTGTTTCACTAAGGGGCAACAGCATGTAAATTAAAAATGGCTCTGATCATCCTGTGATCAGTCCAACAGTTTGCTCCTCATATTGCTTTTGTGATCTTTATGTCCCTTTGCTGTGACTATGCTGGATCTTGGATACATTCAAGAGATTTGATATTTGTTGGCTTGCCCGAAGCTTGGGTTGGTAATAGTGAGCTTGTGCTCAGCACACTTGCTGAGTAGGAGGAGACCACTGCTGGTCATTCTTCTGACTCTACTGGTCATTATTACACCACTCCATGCCTCATGGTCTTTTCCAATTCTGCTGTTAAAGTCTCCCAAAAGTATGAGCTTGTCTTCACTGGGTATAGGTTTGATTATGTCATCTAGTCAGAACAGAACCATTCTTTGTGTCTTCCATACTGTTCGTGGTTGAAGCATAAGAACTGATAGAGTCACAAATTGTAATTTTCCAATGGGAAGTTGTAGAGACATTAGGTATTCATTTTGCTCACAGATAAGTCTTTCAGTGATTTCAGGAAGCTGTTTCCAATAGCAAAACCACTGCCATAAATCTTGTCTTCCTATGCTGATTTCTCTTTCCAAAAGGCAGGTATAGCCACCTCCTAGTTCCTTTATGGAGCCTTCATGTGCAAGTCTGGTTTTGCTGGAGGGAGCTATATTGATGCTGTACCTCGCACATTCCCTTGCAATTAATGCTGTGTATCTTTCAGGTCTTGATGTGTTGTTATCTGTGTCCCCGAGAGTCCACATGTTCCATGTCACCACAGTGAGACTCATTTTCTTAGAAAGACAACTTGTGTGAATGATTTAACACCAAGGTAAAGTGGCCAGATTATAGTTGGGATGGCAATATTTTGGGCACCTTTTCTAGCCCATTTCTTGTACTAGATGAATGGTGCTGTTCTGAAAAAGGGCTGGTCAGTCACTTGGGGTGTCGCTGAATATCCTTGCTACCCAGGAGTCAAGATGAATGACCAGAGTCCCAGGTCATCTGCATGTAGGTTTGTGACTTTGAGTGAGTGTTCATCTACACCAGACACTTCACCACACATGCCCCCCATTGCTACCGGACTTCCTTTCTATGATGCATGAATACATCTTTATGTACAAAGATTTTTAAGCGAGAAGACCATTGCATGGAGGCAATCTCACTCTCTCAGCTGCTGAAGTCAAAGAGGGAGTGGCATGAAGGGTCGTGACACCTGGGAACTTCATTAGCTGCAGTGGATAGCCATTGATGTGTTTGTGTCCTGCCAAGCCTTACATATTCCATGTAACATTGTTTTGCAGAGAGAAACAAACAAACAAACAAAATCACATAAACAAGTAGTATAAGATGAAACTACTTAAATAGCTTTGAAAGGGGTCTGAATCTAAGATGTATGTATCTTTTAATAGGAGGAATAAGTAGCTTTAATTAGATGCCAACAAAATAATTAGCTCAGTGTTTCTGTTTTGCATACTGTGCCAGATACTGCTCTCATTTGCTCTGGTATGAAATGGGGTTACTTCATTTTCTTACTCCATATTTAAATGAGTTGGTCCCTTTTCTCTCTTCTATTTATAGTCCTGATCCTGTACATGCTTATGGATGTGTGTAAATTTACATGGGTCTACTCATGTGTGTGGCGTCATACAGAAGCATTTGCATGTACGGTCTCAGGTAGGTTGATCCTAGGCCATTTATGGCTTTATAGATCATAAACTCCACCACGAATCTGATGGGAAGTCAGTGCAAATCCTGGAGCACTGGTCTTACATGCTGTCAGTGAAATGCCTCACTCAATAAACGACCCACTGTGGTCTGCACCACTTTCGGTGTCTGAATGGTTTCAAGACATAGCCCCTTGTAGACCACACTGTCATAGTCTAATCAAGAGTTAACAAAAGCATGGATAACAGTGGCAAAGTCCTCACTTGAAAGGGAAGGTTGCAGCCTCCTAGCTAGTCATTGATGGCAAAAAGCTGACTGAGTTACTGCTGAATATGGTCAAACAGCAGCTGGGCAGAAGGGTCTAAAATCCCCAATAAACTGCAAACATTAGTAACTAATGACAGATGTACTCTTTCAATCAATGGGACTGATATTTCCTCGGCTATCTCCTCTGGCTGCTTTCCCTAGCCCCTCAGTCTTGCTGGGTTGAGCTTCAGTCAGTTCACTCTCATCCATACCCCAATCTCAACTAGACACTCGTTGAAGCCATGGGGTCCAGAATACACACACAACGTACTGAAAGCCCAGTTTTGATGATCGAAGTCTAGAGAAGTGTAAGATGTATGTATATTGTGACTAAAGCTGATCTATAATAAAAATAAAACCTAAAAACTTTCCTTCAATATATGAATATTTCATCGGACTAGTATTATAGAGCCCCTCTCTGGAACTGCAGCAATGTCTGGAATGCAAAAGCTGTTTATCATTTAAATAACATTTAAGCCATTATGATCATTTATAAGAGAACTGTAAATGATCTGGGCTGTATGAAGCCCCTTGTTGTGGTTTGCTGCAGGAATGCTGTAGATTTTCTCTGCACACACTTCATTTTGCAAACAATGGGAGTCTGAGACATTTTCTGCCAGTTTTGAGGCTCCCGTGTTTAGCAAAATATTTTCCTGTGTCAGAATCAAACAATTGCTTGATTTCATAACACATAAGCATTCAAGAAACCATCAGCAAAACAATATAAACAAGAATTTCTCTGTCAGTTAGTGGTCCCAATACTCTATGCAGAGCAAAAACTATGGAAGTATCTGATGTTTCTGATCATATGTTTCTGCAAAAAGTCATTAAAGAACTGCAAAATGTGTTGCTGTAAAACCTTGTGCATCCAAGGTCACTTTTGGGTGAAATTAACTCCCCTGCATAAACCCTGAATAAATGGGGCCTGTGTAAGGGAGCTAGTCAGGGGCTGGGGACAATGGAACCCAGTCCTTCAACCCACAGCCAGGGGTCAACTATGCAATCCTGCTGTGGTCACCACCCTTAGTCCAGCTCAGTCTACATGCCCTGAAACAGGGATGCTTGTGGCCTGACTTATGCAAGTTCCACTATCGCGCTCCCCCGCATGTCAGATCCACAGCACATCCGTTCTGCAGAACAGCCACTGGAGCCCTCCATGAACCCTTTTATGATGGGTGAATTTTCCCTCTTTCTCCACTCTTTTGAGCTAAAGGATGAATTCCCTTAGCTAGAAGCTTTAGTAGACTCATTAACTGCTTATGTGGACCAGCCTCTAAAGCAGGGGTGGGCAAACCCTTTGGCCCGAGGGCCACATCTGGGTTTGGAAATTGTATGGCAGGCCATGAATGCTCATGAAATTGGGGTTGGGGTACAGGAGGGGGTAAGGGCTCTGGCTCGTGATATGGGTTCTGGGGTGGGGCCAGAAATGAGGAGTTCAGGGTGCAAGAGGGAGCTCCGGGCTGGGGCAGGGGATTAGGGTACCGGAAGGTATGAGGTTTTAGCTGGGGGTGCAGGCTCTGGAGTGGGGCTGGGGAGTTTAGGGTGCAAGAGGGTGCTCCAGGCTGGGATTGAGGGGTTCAGAGAGTAGGAGGGGGATCAGGGCTGGGGCAGCGGGTTGGGGCGTGTGAGGGGTCAGGGGTGCAGGCTCCGGGTGGCGCTTAAGCAGGTCCCAGAAGCAGCAGCATGTCCCCCCTCCAGCTCCTACGTGGAGGTGTGGCCAGGTGGCTCTGTGTGCTGTCCCATCCACATGCGCCGACCCTGCAGCTTCTATTGGCCACAGTTCCCAGACAATGGGAGCTGCGGGGGCAGCGCTTAGGGCGGAGGCAGTGTGCGGAGCTCCCTGGCTGCCCCTATGCGTAGGAGCCAGAGAGGGGACATGCCACTGCTTCCTGGAGCCATGCAGAGCAGCAGCATGTGCACACGGAGCGGCCCCCCCCCCCCCCGCTCCCCAGCTGGAGTGCAGGAGTGGGGCAAGGTCTAGATCCCGCTCCCCAGCAGGAGCTCAAGGGCCAGATTAAATCGGCTGGTGGGATGGATGTGGCCTGCAGGCTGTAGTTTGCTCACCCCTGCTCTAGAGCGTGAAAAAGATCCACACTCACTTACTGTGGGTTATAAAAGTATTCAAACATTTGTGTTGTAGGAAGAACACACACAAAATAGGACTTTCAAATAGATCTGAGCAAAAGAATTTGTTAGCCCCAAACAAAGGTGGCTACAGCAACTGGAAGGGCTTGTAATTCAGAATATTGAGAATATTCAGTTATATCTGAGATGTGCCAATTGCTTTTTGCTATGATATTTGTTTACGGAAGGTTTTTACTGTTACTAATGCCTAATTCAAGGAAACTCTCAGGGCCACATTCTAGGCTGGTATAATGGAGTGGTGCATACACATGCTAGGGCTGAACTTGCCAGTTTCAGTACATCTTGGCATTCATTTACTTTCTTACACCGTGGACCGGGTGGAAATAACACAAATACAGCAAAGTTGTCATTTAAATCTGCAATTCCGTCATTCGTCTTCTGGCACTAACACAAATCTTTATATAAAAGACATAAAAATCAAAATGTAGTGTACTATATACTTCCCAGAAATTAAACAAGTCTGGCAAAGTCCAGTCCAAATTGTGCTAGCTTTTTACAAATAACCCATAAACGCCAGGTCTGGACCTACATCTTTTGCAAATACCTTAGCTACAAAAAGAGTGCTGCATGCGAAGAGCGCTGTGCAAGACGTATTAACGTAGCTCACTTTCCTGACAGCCTTCAGGATAGCCTTAGAATTGGCTTCATTAAGCTGCCTCAAAGAGGGAGCTCAAATGCAAACACTACCAACCTTTTAAAGTATGACTCTGATCTGAACAGCTACACTGCAAAAATGACAGCACCTTACTCAACAGATCAGCTCCTTGCATCTGTTCAGATTCTCAACTGCTGAGTTTAAAGACAAAAATAAAGTTTTAGTCATTCTCACTCCTGTTAGCCCAGCAGAACCAGCACAACCATGAAAATGAGCTGGATTCTTTTCCCAAATGTGCATTATCTATAGAATTGCTTGCTAAATTCCAATCACTAACACACATGCCAACCCACTGACAGCTCAGGTGACATTGGGGACATAGTATGAAGACAGCAGAACTGCACAGATATCTCTGAGGCTCTTAATTTGGCCAGCAGAATCTTTGCTTACTGTTGATGATGCAATAAAAGGAAAGACTCCAGCTTACGTTTGCAGGGCTGGCAGTTAGAAAAATATTTAGTTATATTTTCAAACTGAGCACATTTGATCCGGAAATCACAACAAACATAGAACCTCAGGATGTTATTTTTTACACAATCATTTTCAAACTAGAACTCACTTTGAGTAGGCAACTATCAGTTTAAATTACCTCAGCTGTTTTATATTATGGCTCCAGCATACCAAGAATGACCAGTTGTCTCACTTTTATTTAAAGAAGAGCCCAATCTGAAAGATCTGGATTCAGATCCACCATTTTCTAAAGATCCTAGGGTGGAGTCCTGGCCCCATTGAAGTTATGGGACTTTTGCCATTGACCTCAATAGGGTCATCTTTGCTTTTATTTTTATTTAAAAAACATTCAGTGCAGTAATGCTGAATGATGAAATAAAGGATCCCGTTTGTGCTAAAGGTCTTTCTACTACATCATCTTAAAACGCCTTAATCTGCTATTGCATGTGTGTGTGTGTGTGTGTGAAAGCGTTATCAGTGGGAGGTGTGTTTCTCTTTATAAATGACTACTGTGGGTGTTATAGTCCACTCCAGGCCAGATTCTGACACCCTTATTCACACAGAGTCATGCCTTTCTCTTCAAACTGCCTCAAGTGAATCAGTGGGACTACTTGCAGAAGAGGTGCAATGAATAAAGGTTCTTTCTGTATGTTTGTG
Source organism: Chelonia mydas (assembly GCF_015237465.2). NCBI lineage: Eukaryota > Metazoa > Chordata > Testudines > Cheloniidae > Chelonia > Chelonia mydas. The sequence goes on along the minus strand of NC_051246.2, from coordinate 29,468,854 downwards.
TGGGGAAAGCTGCTCTCTGTGGAACAGAAGGGCACCTGCAGTCCTGTATAAGAGAGTGGCAGGAATGTGTGCCTTTCATCTCATGTCTGCATGAAGGGATGATTACATCTTTGTGCCTTATCCTGTAGTTCTTACTCTGGCAAAAACCCCATTTGAAGTCCAAGGGCTAAAAGCCTGGAGTTAGCCTTCCGTGAAATTTACACTGGCAATAAGTTGTGCAGAAAATGGCACAACAGCTGGGGAGATGCGTAATATGGGCCACTGTGGAAGAAAACATATATTTGTCTAACATTTTCCCACTGCAGACAAAGCCTTAGGTTTCTCCTGGATTCCACTGCCTACTTGAAAGGCATTACATATACATGCCTCATCAGGGTTACACTCACCAGCACTTCTGAATAGGGCCCAAGGACCTCAAAACTGAGCCCTTTACATCTTAGCCTAATCCAAGATGTGTGACAGACAGACAGAAATAATATTTGTGGGTTTAAAACAGTGACTCATCGCATTAGTTTAATGTAGTATTATTTGTGGCTTCATAGTATCCTCTCTCTCCTCTCTGTTTTAACTAGGAATATGGCAATTTCACTTTTCTTAGAACCAGTTGGAAACCACTTGAGCTGGCTTATTAAAAAAATTGTTGTTGTTTTAGATGGCAGGTATAATTGGTCAACTTACATGACATCTCACATACAGAGCATGGTTTCTGTTCCCAGAATAGACAGATACTCGGAGTTTGTAGTGTGTAACAGACCAATGCATGTACAGTATATATTACAGAATATATTGTGAAGAGGCGATAACTTAACCTAGTTAAGGTTTAAACCAGATTTCATTATAAAACCCTATTTTACCACCCCACAGCCCAAACTTTAGTTTGGTAAATGGCTTGGCCTGAAAATTGCCAGACTTGCTTTGTAGGCAAAAGGGAATGTGCTTGCAGAGTCCGAAGAAAATTCAAACTGCTTTTGAAGCATAAGTCATTAAAATATTATCTTGCTTCTTTGTCTCCCCCTAGCTTAGAAAGGGCTCCTTGTTACGTGCTTAAGAGGTGACCCTTCCAACTCCAACAGGACCATGGAAATACAATTTTACCTTTTCAATACCTACAGTGTATCCATGTACTCCTCTGATGAGATCTAAGGACATCCTCTAGCAGTTACATGCTGACACCGGTGGGAATTGTACAAGAGATTGGAAGAGGAGTATAAGCCAAAGAGATGCTCCAGAATTCTAATATGCAGGAGGAACACTGACTTCGAATAGGGGTGGGAAATACACTGGAGGGAAGCCTGCCAAGTCTCGGAGATGACCTTTTGGCATGCGTTAGAAATATTGTGAAGCAAACGTATCCCTTTGCTGTTCTTGACAACCAGCTGATACGGTGCCATGGTTGCATTGGGAAAGGGTAACTTATTGCAGCACAGCTAATATAACTTGCATCCAGAACTCCACCTCTAAGTCACCTCTTGCTTTCTAGATGTGCTGGTCAAATAAAAATGGCTGCATTTAAATGTGTTCAAAGACAAATCTGGTGCCACCCGACACAGAGAGGAAAGTGAAACTGATTGTGACCAGGTGGGGTCTGAAGAGAAAGTCAGGATTGTAATAGAGACTCGGAGGTGAGTTATTACAGTGTCCTCTCTCTACTCTGCACAGCTACTCAGAGCAGTATATGAGGAGAATCCTCTTTAAAGGTTCTTTGGACATCAGAGGGCGCCATCGCCCCACAGATACATGACATCATCCACCAGCTCTAAAAAAACTGTGCCTTGGAGGAGCAATCCCTTCTCTTTTCTGCTTCAGAAACCGACTGGAACTAGTCCAGGCGCTCAAAGTAGCTTTGTGATCAGAGACGTCTCAGCCTCAGTGTGGGGGATTCAAGCAGGAGAAGCTCTCCAATCCCCCAGTCGACATGCAGCTTCTGTAAACCCTAGGTGCTAGAACAGGGGTTCTCAAAGTTCATTGCACGGCAACCCCCTTCTGACGACAAAAATTACTACAGCACACCAGGACGGGGGACTGATGCCTGAGCCCACCTGAGACCTGCTGCCCTGGGCAGGGGGTGGGGGGGTGTCAATTCCAAAGCCTGGTGGGGCCAAAACTGAAGGCGAAGGGCTTCTGCCCCAGGCAGGGGGTAGAGTGGGGCTGTAATCTGAGCCTTGCCACCCAGGGCTGAAACCCTTGGGCTTTGTCTTTGACCCTAGGTGGTGGGGCTTGGGCTGTGGCCCCGGGCCCCAGCAAGTCTCATACTAGCCCTGGTGACCCCATTAAAACAGGGTTGTGACCCACTTTGGGGTCCCGACTGACAGTTTGAGATCCGCTGAGCTAGAACAAACAGAGTAGGGTGGAAGGTGATCACCTGCTCCCTAACTTTCCTGCCGGCTGCACTGGTAGCAATCACAACAGGAACATAATCCTTGGAGGCTCCTTGTACCAATTCATAGCACAAATTCTTTGATCGGAATGATAAACAATAATAATGAATAAATAATATTAATATCGTAACAAAGGAAAGCTACATAATCTGTGTTAGAACTACCTAAAAACAAAAGCTATGAAGCACATCCTGACACTTACCATCACAGCCCAGTTAACCATAATCCTTCACACAGAATGTTCCCCCTCCTATCCTGGCACCAAATTTTGTCACCACCTGTGTAATATAACCCATCTAAACCACCTGACCAGGATAGAAGGTGACACCGATAGATGCTGTTTGACAAGGGAAATAAACAGCTCGTGGCTATAATTCTATCCTTGCATGCAAACGGCACACAGCTTACACTTTTTTATTAGTTTTGTGACTAAACAAAGGACTTCAGACTCCAGGCACTAAAATAAAATGGATCTTTTGCGATATCTGATTTAAGTTCTTGCACATCTCTGCCCTCCAGAATATTTATCAGGATTCCTCTTCACACACATTCCCCTCAGAAAGCTTCATATCTCTCTCTCTTTTTTTTTTTCTTTTTGGGCAGGGGGGTTGAGGGGAGTGGGGAAGGTAGGCCAAAATTTTGTTTTCCTTGAGTGTGGCAGTTAGAGTGCTGGAATCCAGGCTGAGATTTTACTCCTGCATTTGACAGTATTTTTGTCAGCAGCAAATCCCTTTTAAACAAGGTCAAGTGCAGGATATCTTTAAAAGTTGACAGTATGTCAGAACCCACTATAAGCCTGGGATGGAACAGAGCCAAAGCACATCATGCGTGCTCAGTTTACAAGCCCTGCTCTGAGCTCACACTTCTGGTCAAAAAATAATGTAAAACCAGAAGCAGCAGCCATTTGCTGAATCTAACCTCCAAGAACAAGATCCCCCACCTCCTAGTAAATACTGGCACTGGGAGCCATGATGTCTGAAAAGATAGGCAGGAAAAGCTATCAGATATTAGTCTATGTTAATCAACTGTATGGAAACTAAGCTGAATTGGCAGGAGTATAATTTAAAGGCAAGCAGCATAGTCCAATGGGAAGGGCGCTGCATTAGCAACCAGGAGCCCTGGAGTCTATTCCTAGCTCTGCCACTGACTTGCTGTGAGTGCTTTGGCATGTTACTTCACCTATGTTTCCACTCCTACCCTTTGCTTGTGTTGTCTATTTGCTCTGTAAGCAGGCACTGTCTCTCACTATAAGAATTTATAATGAGTAGCAAAACGGGGCCCTGATCTCAGTTAGAGCTTCTAAATACACCTGAAATATAATAAATAAGAAGAAGCTTAATTGACACAATAGATTACATGAAAAGTCTCCAGCAGAACTGGCACAAGACTTTGAATTACTAGCACATCTGGCATAAACATGGTGTTTTACTTAAACTTTAGAATATGCTTCCAAACAAGAAATGATCATCCTACAATTCTGCCAAAAAAGAACACCTTCTTGGTACAAGAAAAGTAGAGGGCCAAAGTGAACATTAAAAATCAGAATTTGAAAATAGATTAGTGCGAGGAATGACAAAGATCAGTAACGGTTAGAGTCAATTATTTTCACCCCAGAAGACAGTAGGAAAAAAGCAACAAATCCACTTTGAACAGAATTCAAAAAATTATATATGTATATTTTAAAGTGACATCTTGGCAAGGAAGGACACAAATGGAGGACTGAACCAAATTAATAATTAATGGAGTATTTAATTTCCAGTCAAAGATGACTACATAGGAAGTCAACAAAAAGTGCCGTCTTCCACAGTAAATGTACCACAAGTCTGAGGCATTGCTTATAAATTATTACTTTCTATCATACTTTCTAATTCACAACATATACCAGTAAGGTTTGCTGAATACACAGAAAAAAACAAGCTACACAGAGAATCCTGGAACTTATTAAAGATTCTAAGGTAATGGCTGCAGGCCAGGTTGCAAGAGCATTATTGGACTTAACAATCACTCCTATCTATTAAATGTCATGTATCTAACAGAAAAGGTATTACTAGGAAGGGGGAGCCTACTAAGGCCAAAGCTGCATTAGTGGACTGTGCAACAGACTAGGCTAGATTCACTAGCTGCTTTGCTCTCCACTAATGATGTAAATCAGCTTAACTAACCAGTTAACAATAAAGAGCAAAGAGGTTTCTTAGTGGGTTCCAATAGGATTAAATATCAGGGCTGACCTTAAAAGGAAATCATTTGCCATACTTTTTTTTTTTTTTTTAAATAAAATGAAAAACTTCATCAGGCTTGAATTTTTTCCATGAAATTTTCCAATTTTTCAACAAAACAATCTGAAACAAACAAAATGGGTCAATTCAAATCTAACGGCATCAAAAAGGAAAGGTGGGTTTTCCTCCTCCCCCACTTTAAAACCAAACTAAAATGTTTTTGTTTTGATTCCATATAACTCAAATCAAAATAATTCAATTTTTAATTGTTTCATCACAAAATCAGAAAGTTTTGAGTATGAAAGGTTTTGTAGAATTCCAAATGCATCTTTTTGTTGAAAAAACCTTTGATGAAAAGTTTTTGACCACTTCTACTAAATATTTTACTTGTATTTGAACTTTGGTTATGCCTGGTTTCTTTAAGCAGGACAAGAAAGACAGAGGGGTACAATGAAATGTTATTGATGTAAATGTATAACTGCAAATTATTCCTGCATGTATGCATAGTGCTAAACAAGTATATGATAGACAAACAACTAATATTTATTATTCCATTAGCTGATATAATTATTTTAAATTAAAGTATTGTGTGTCAGGTTATTTCATATTTGGAGTTTTCGTATTCAATGCATTTTGGATAAATACAGTAACTTTACACATAACAGGGACCCTTGACAAGTAGCTTGAAGCATAAGCATTTTAGGGTATGTCTACATGGCAAAGAAAAACAGCCAACTCAGGCTCATGCTGAGTGTTTCATTGCTGTGTAGGCTTCTGGGCTTGGACTGGAGCCCAAGCTCTGGGACCCTCCCACCCTACAGGCTGCATCCTGAGTCAAGAAGTCTACACAGCAATGAAACAGCCCTGCAGCCTGTACCCCAAAAGCCCAGCTCAGCTGGCACGTGCCAGCCCTGGATTTTTCTTTGCTGCGTAGACATACTGTTAAACTTGACAGTCTAAAGACTTGCTTGTTTATTTGACTGTGCCTCCAGAACTAAACCATTCATGCCTAAGATGACTACTTTTGGAATCTTCACAAGGAGGAAGACTGGTTGGTTGTTTTGTGACAATATATCATAGGGATCTGTTCATCTTACTTATACAAATATACTGTCAAAATGGCCACTGAGGAGGTTAAAGTGCAGTTTAGTAACAAAAAGCAACTGTTAAAATAACAGGGTCTGTGTTCTATATTTGTTGTCTCAATGACTTCTCACCAATTTTCCTTGATTTACAATGTAAAGAGTTTTTTCCCCTAACTGCCAGCCCAGAAAACTCAACATGGGTTCTGACAAACTGGGTTCTCTCTCACTCAGAAATAGTCATAAGTAACAAGTTATGTATTCACAACTGTTTTGATGCATGAGGCAGAAAAGAGTCTAGCTCTCTCTCCCATAGCCCTCCAGAGCCAGCTAACAGAAGTAAAAGCCAGTTTAAAAAAGTATTTTTGTCCCCATAAATACACAATTTATGACTCTGAATACACCCAGGGTGCAGGTCTTTGTGGTAAAAATGTGCCATTCCTACCTAGATGTTGTTCAGACCATCACTGCACTTTAATTATTCTAAGTATTATGAATACTTTCTTCTCCTGAAACAGAGAGACTAGAAATTTCTAAATGAGATGCTGTGGTTCAACCAAAATTGAAGGGCTTAATGGCAGGAAATTTCTGGGTAAAATTCTATGGCCTATGTTATACAAACAATTAGACTAGATCAACCTTTCCAGACTACCGTACCCCTTTCAGGAGTCTGATTTGTCTTGCGTACCCCCAAAAGTTTCACCTCACTTAAAAACTACTTACTTACAAAATCAGACATAAAAATACAAAAGTGTCAGAGCCCACGATTACTGAAAAATTGTTGACTTTCTCATTTTTACCATATAATTATAAAATAAATCAATTGGAATATAAATATTGTACTGTACTGACATTTCAGTGTATCGCAGAAAGAGCAGTACAAACAACTCATTGTCTGTATGAAATTTTAGTTTGTACTGACTTTGCTAGTGCCTTTTATGTAGCCTGTTGTAAAACTTGGCAACTATCTAGATGAGTGATGTACCCCAGGAAGACCTCTGCATACCCCCAGGGATATGTGTATCCCTCTTTGAGAATCACTGGGCTAGATGCTCATCATCATGCTTTCTGGCCTTACAGTCTATGAATTCAGCAAACTAAATGTACTTTCATGAGAAAAGCATGAGCGTGTCAGGTCATGCCAGGATGTTCTCCATCTCCTGGAGGAGGATAAGGATGGGTACGGTTAGTGCCAGCAGAGCTGGGTACCATGTCTGAGTGAAGTCACTGATACGTGCATTAAGACACGTGGGTAATGAGAATGTCACAATGCAAGACAACATGACAAAGGGATGTGAGGAGCGGGGTTAGGGAAGGTAACTGTCTTATTGCAGGTGTGCATCCACCACCAGAGCCACTGGATCTGGACTCCAGCCATACAATTGTTTCAGCCGACAGGTGAGATGGAAGGTGAAGAGACTGCCCCCACAGGCCCAAACATTGGGCAATCGATGAATACACTTTCCCTTCATGGGTGTAAATATCAGCATCCCCGAAGTAACATGTAAATCACTACTGTGTTAGATAACCCTGGAACGTTTTCTATGTTGGCTGAAATTTGGGTTTTGAGAGAAAATTCCCAGATCTTCTAAATGCCATGAATGGTTGTCTGCACAGCGTGTGGTGATTCCTTCAACTGTATGAAACCTTGGGCACAGAAAACAACAATGGAGTTACAGCCCTCTCCCATCACACTGTTGAATGAATCTGCTAAGAGTTCTAGCACGGTCCTGTGGGTTCCCTCCAAGACCCCTGTCTTGGACTGACTGGAATATCACCTCCTTATTCCAAGTCTGAATATGTAGTTGTCAGCACTGCTTGAGTTCTTCTCTGGTCTGAAGAAATAGAGCAGTGGTTCTCAAACTAGGGCCACCGCTTGTTCACGGAAAGCCCCTGGCAGGCCGGGCAGGTTTGTTTACCTGCCGCGTCCACAGGTTCAGCTGATTGCGGCTCCCACTGGCCACGGTTTGCCGCTCCAGGCCAATGGGGGCTGCAGGAATGGGGGCTGCAGGCCAGCACATCGCTTGGCCTGCACTGCTTCCCGCAGCCCCCACTGGCCTGGAGCGGCGAACCACGGCCAGTGGGAGCCGCGATTGGCCAAACCCGCAGACGCAGAAGGTAAACAAACCCACCCATCCTGCCAGGGGCTTTCCCTGAACAAGCGGTGGCCCTAGTTTGAGAACCACTGAAATAGAGGGATTTTTCTCCCTGTACTTTATCCAATTGAACCAAACACCCCTTTCCAACTTCAAGATGGTACAGGCAGCCTAGGAAGATTGGACAGAAGCAGAGAGAAGGCCTAGGAATCTGGTAATCTCTCTCTCTGACACCAAATCCATATGCAACACCCTTCTCATTGTTTCCTTATTTTTCACACCTTGGAAGACAGAAGTCTTAGCAGTCCTTGGGAGGAATCAACAAGCCCAGAAATGTTAACTCCAGTGTTGTCTTTTGCTCTTCGCACAACAAAGTAATATGTAGAAATCATACAGACACAGTGGGGTTCCAAATATCATGTTTACTAAATATACAGAATGTCTAGTTACTTATACACCGTGCTGCTGTGGCTGGTTTTTAAAATATAGAACACAGAGACCTCTAGAGGTCTCACAAACTATTTAAAGGGACACTATCCCATTCCGAAACACTACATTCTGGAAATGCATAAGGAGAGACTGCTTATAAATTATAACTAAGCCTCTAGTACTTAAGTAACTTACAACACCACTTAAAATGTTCCTTATCTGTGCAAATACACTGTGCAACCCCGGGCTACCATCATCACTTTTATGATTTTTCTTTTTTTTTTTTTTTTTGTGAAGCACCAAAAGGCTAATATTAGAAAGAATTATAGCAAGTGAACTGCTTGCCTTTGTTGTCTCTGCTGGATTGTAAAAACTTCAGAGCGTACTTCACTCAGAAATACCAGGCATAGGTCTTTTAGAACGAAGCACACCATCTAATTTCCTTGGAAAAGAATCCTTACCCTTGACATAGGTCACAAGTACATGACAGGTTTCAGAGTAGCAGCCGTGTTAGGCTGTATCTGCAAAAACATCCGATGAAGTGAGCTGTAGCTCATGAAAGCTTATGCTCAAATAAATTGGTTAGTCTCTAAAGTGCCACCAGTATATGTAATTCTGTCAGATGATCCTGTTTTCTTTCCAAGCAGAAACAGGTTGCTGAGAAAGGTTTATAATGGAGGCAGCACCTGTTGAATGTACCTCTCTCGCTGTAGAGCAAACTAGCTTCTGCCTTAGTGAAACTAAGTGCAAGGAAAAATTCTGGTGCAGGGTTTCTGAGAACAAGATCTGCAGATTGGTTACTGTCTGCAGGGCTCATAAATCACTGATAAGTTTTTTTTTCAAGTCTTGGGGGTGCAGGAGAAGGAGGGGGAGAATGAATCCTGCCCCCTTTTGCCAGTGGACTAATGATGAAAAGGATACCCATATAATACTCATCTGTAGGCTGAGGCTGAACTGGCTTCAATCAACCCATTCATGAAGCTCCCCTGAAAGGTTGCTAAGGAAAGGGAAATAATATTGGGTTCATCTGTTGCCACTGAAGGCCTTGCTGGTGAGCAACCTCTGCTTCTTTCTTCCCTATCAAAAACCTTTCTGACGCTTCGATGTTGTCTAATGAGGTGTACTGTTCGTGCCAATGAACCAAGATAGCCTTTGTATGAACTGTTCCCTGAACAGCTTCTCTTTGGCCTGCAGACCATCTTCCAAATGGAATACGGTCTTCTTGGAGTCTACTTCAATGAGGAAAAACCCATGAAGTAACATTTCCTCCAATACTACTGCTGGCTGGTTTCACTTGTTTACTTAAGCATTCAAGCATATCTGACAAGGCCATAACTCTTCAGACATCTTTTAAAAATTACCTTTGTATCCCTTATGGGAACTATCCTACCCTTCCTGTGATCCTAACAGGACTGATCCATATGTACCATGAGTTGGTCATGTTCCTGTGTGATTCCGATATTGTCCTGGAAAGGTCATCTGTGTCTTCATCTGACAACATTACTTACTAGCTCAACCAAATAGTAAAGAAAGTTGCTACATGGATATTAGGGGTCTTCAGTCTGAAGACTTTAATTGTTTTAGCTTCTTTATGTTAAACACTGCTGACCTTTATCACTAAGCAGGGTTGTCAGTCCCTTGGTTATCAGAAAATGCTGAATTCAAGGGGTCAAAATTGCCTTTAGCCTCCTTTTACTCCTCAGCTTGAGGAGGAGCATTGCATATGTCCTTGGCAGGCTCTGTGCTGCTCGAATCACATCTGTGACCCTTACTGGACTTGGATGTTGAATATTTCTCTTTACATAGGAGTCTAGGGACTTGAGTGAGGCCAAAGACATTTCCAGCCTCTCCTTATGGATGCAGATATCATGTAACACTAGAGATATGGCAACGAGTGGCCTCTATGCCTTACCTTGACATCTCACAACCTGAGAACTGGAGTACTTGTGGCACCTTAGAGACTAACCAATTTTATTTGAGCATGAGCTCAAATAAAATCAAATAAAAGTGGTTAGTCTCTAAGGTGCCACAAGTACTCCTTTTCTTTTTGCGAATACAGACTAAAACGGCTGTTACTCTGAAACCTGAGAACTGTCTCCACATTCAAAGTGACACTGGAGGCCTTACCCACCAATGACCTCACTGTCTGCTCACCCTCCATGTGGCCAACGTCCTCACTGCTAAGGCTTTGGAACCCAGTGGCCTCAATGGCTGATCTGCGGCCTGCTGCTTCACAGCAGTGGGGATTAAAGGGTAGAAAAATGTTTAAAAGAAAAGGCTTTCCTTCTGCTCAAGGGCACTGCCTGGCTCTTGGAACTGGTAATGAGTTGCAGAGCCTTTCACCTCTAGTTTTCCATTTCCAGTCTGGCCCAACTCAGTACTGATCATCAGCTTTCCAATGCTCTAGGGCACATGGAAACTGAATCATCTTCTGCCACATTAAGAAGAATGCTCCCCGCTATCAGGGTGGAGAGGCAACAGTTAACTGCTTCCTGCTCTGTACCTGTTTGTTGGATAGAGACAGGACTTCAAGTCTCCATTGCTCACTCAAATGGACACTTTTCACAAACACCACATTCACATGCAATTAAACATTCATCCTCCTCACTCTTCTTATGAAAGCAGCAAAAAAAGATGAGCCAGTCCAGGGGTGGCCAACCTGAGGCTCTGGAGCCACATGCGGCTCTTCAGAAGTTAATATGCAGCTCCTTGCATAGGCATCGACTCTGGGGCTGGAGCTACAGGTGCCAACTTTCCAATGTGCCGGAGGGTGCTCACTACTCAACCCCTGGCTCTGCCACAGGCCCTTCCCCCACTCCACCCCTTCCCACCCCCTCCCCTGAGCCTCCTGCAGCTGATTGGGAGGTGCAGGGAGGGAGGGGGAGGTGCTGATCAGCAGGGCTGCTGGTGGGTGGGTGGGAGGTGCTGGGAGCGGGGGTGGGGGAGCTGATTGAGGGGGGGCTGCTGATGTATTACTGTGGCTCTGGCAATGTACACTGGTAAATTCTGGCTCCTTCTCAGGCTCAGGTTGGCCACCCCTGAGCCAGTCAAAAGCATAGGCTTCACAGAGGCAGTAGCAATGTGCAGGAGTGAGAAGAGTGCTCCCTAACCTGCAAACCACTGTAAAGTTGATCTTTTCCCTTGTTTGCTTCTGTGCAGAGGAGCATTAAAGAAAGCCCATTATGGTAGGAGCACCTTGCAAGATTCTCTTCCCCTCCCCCATCACAACAAAAAGCAATGATTGCAATGATCGGCAGAAAATGTAAAGGACAAGTCAGCTGATTCCTGGCAACACAATAGTAAGATTAGCTCATCTACAGCAGACAAACGTGTATGTATTATATGGGTTTTAAAGTTAAGACAGGCAAAAAAGCTGTGGTTTTCATATGCAATGCTTCTACTCTGTAACGCAAACACATACCTAGTAACTTATTACTTCCAAGTGACTACAAAAAAAGCCTTTTAAAAAACATCCTTTCCCTTGTTTTGAAATCTACATACATCTAGCTTTGTTTTGTACTAGTTTTTCCTGATAACCTTTTGTCCATCATACTGCCATATAGATTTCTTCAAACCCTTTTCTTTTAAACCCACTTGCCTTTTTAAAAAGCCCAAATTAAACAAATCTAAGCGTCTCCCCCCGGAAACCCAGCGACTCCATTCTGCGACTGGCTCCTAAATGTAAAAAAAAAAAAAAAAAGCAATCACACAGCAGCAGCACCAGCCACCGCTGCCTGCAAACAAAGGGGGCAGGGACCTGTTTGCAGGCTGGGTGTCACGTTACTCAACCTCCCTTCTCTTTAAATCGCAACCCCCGCCCCCCACAATCGCCACTATATAACTCAGACTGACAGGTCCTGCTGACCAATGGCAGGGATCTTGCCACTTTTGGCGCCCGGCCACCGTTTCCCCTTCAGCCAATGGGGAGCGGAGATCGAGGTATTACACCCAAGGGGACAGCGGAGCCTCCACCAATGGCAGCAGTGTTATTAAAGAGAAATACTATTATGCTAATAGATGTTTTGCTCTAACTTGGTGAGGGCTTTAAAAGCGAGGCAGCCCCAGGCTCACCAGCAGACTGCCGAGGTTCCAGGCTGGTTGTGCTGGCTGCCCATCGAGCGGGGACGGGTGGAAATCACAGCCCTTTTCTCCCCAGGAGCACCACGTTTGGGTCCCTGCCTTCCCTGGGCGAAGCAGCAGCAGCAGGACCATCATGTCCAACGTGCACCTCTCCAGCGCCTCGGCTCTGGAGCGCTTGGCCGCCCGCAGGACTTTCCCCTTGCACGCCCGCACGGGGGTCTGCCGGAACCTCTTTGGCCCCGTGGATCACGAAGAGCTGAGCCGGGAGCTGAAGAGCAAACTACGGGAGATCAGCGAGGATGACCAGAGGCGGTGGGACTACAACTTCCAGACCGACACCCCGCTGGACGGCCCGGGCAGGCTGCAGTGGGAAGAGGTGGAGGGAGGCTCGGTGCCCGCTTTCTACCGGGAGACGCTGCAGGTCGGGAGGTGCCGCTTCCCGGTGCTGCTGGTCAGGTCCAAGCCACCTCTGGGGGGCATGGACACTCCCGCGGGGGTTAACCCCAGGGACCCTCACCAGGAGCTGGTGGTGTCCGCGTCCTCCTCCCCCAGCCCCCAGGGTAAGACGGCAGCCCTGGAAAGCACTATCGCGGGGGGTAAAGAGCGGCTCAACCAGGAGAACCGAGCCGATCAGCTCAACAACTACTCAGGGATTACAATCAAACCCGCACCCTGCGCGCCAGCGGCGCTCAAAAGGGTCTCGTCCTCCAGCGCAGCCCACATCACAGGTAAGGCTGGGGCATGCCCCGCGCACGGCACGGGCGCAACCCTCCCCCCCAGTCGGGCTCTCTGCGCTTCAATCCCCCTGCCTGCCCCTGAGTTTAAAGGGCCCCGGGCATCGCTCGCTCCGCGAAAAGGCTCGCGGCGCAGCTCGCTGGGGCCGGGCTCGGCGCCCGGCCGGGGAAACGCTTACACAGCACATTGCGCGCTGCGGGCCGGCGAAGTAAACAAACCCGACCCAGCTGCAACCCTCCCCCGAGGCAGAGAGGGGGAGTCAAGAGCCGCCAGGCCTCCCGTGCGCGCTGTAATGCGGGGGCCCGGGCAGGGCGGGGCCCGGCTGCTGCGGGAGCACGTTCGTGTGTCCGTCCGCCCCTCCCTGCCGCGGGGGCCGCCCCTGGGGGAGGCGGCGGCGGCCGGGGTGCGTGTGTGTGTGTGTGTGTAACGCCTCGCTCCTGCCTTGGGTCCCTAGATTTCTTTGTCAAGCGGAAAAGGCCGGGGGACTCCAAAGCGGCCTGCGACCATCCCGGCGGGTGTCCCGCCTCTGCGCCCGCCGTGCCCGCCGAGCAGACGCCCCGGAAGCGGCTGCGGTGAACCAGGTGAGCGCCCTCCCCGGAGACCAGAGCGAGCCCCCGGCGGGCGGCCTCCCGAGCCTCAAAACCCAGCCGCGGCGGGAGGAGGAGGAGGGCGGCTGCTGCCGCTGCCCGGCGGCGGGGCGGGCCGCGGGAGGGTGCTGCTGGGCCGGGCCTGGGGCGAGGGCCGTGTCCGGCCTGGCGCCGCGCAGCGGGGACCCACGGAACGCCTCTCCGCGGGGCGTGCGCGCCGCCAACCCAGGAGCGGGGCCTGAATCTCGCCGGGAGCTGGGGGGCGGGTCCCCTTGGAAGGCGGGCCAGGCTGCCGCCGCGCTCTGCCAACGCACACGGGAAGCCACTTCCCCGGGGGGAGTCGGGGCCGCCCCGCCCTTGTGCAAGCCCCTCCCCGGTGATGGGTGAGCTGGGAAGGAGCTGGTTTCGCTGACTCATTCGCCGAGATGGAGGGGCAGATGGGGCGGGGTCGGCCGAGTTACTTTGTGGCCGCCCGGGGCTCTGTCTGTGGCTGCTGGGAGCAGCAGTCGCGGTTACTTTCAGTGGATGTTCCTGAAATTCATAGGGCTGCTTCGCTTCCCTTCCCCCCTTTTCTCCTCAGATTTTGCACTATGACACCCTAAGGGAGATTTTGCTTCGTCTCTGGAGGCGCGGAGCCCAGCGGCTGTTCTGCCCACGCTTCGGCAAGGGGCAACTCTCAAGGGAGCTGGAGCAAGGAGGATTAAGATCTGGGCTCCCTACACCCTCTCCCACGCAAGGAACTGCATGTAGTGAGAGTAGCTCTGACTACAGCCACGGACGGAGCAGTGTTAATTTACAACTGTGCAATGTATTGCGTTTTATATATAAATGTATTATGCCTAATGTGAGTACACTGGCCAGAAGTGTAAAGCTTTAAAGTCATTTATATGAAATGTTTAACCTTTGCTGATCTCTCAGTGCAAAAAAAAAAAAATGTATATTTGTACAAATTTTTTTAAGAGTTATACTAACTTATATTTTCTATTTATGTCAAATGTGGATAACGTTGGTTGATACCCAATAGGCTGTTTGGTTTTTTTTCTTTTGGTTAAGCCAAAGGGCACTATATTTGCTTTTATTTACAAAATGTAAATTTATTTTTATAGTGGGTTTCTTTTTTTTTTTTTTTTTTGCATTCACAAAATGTAGCTATAAATCAAAAAATTTAGTTTTTACTTGAAGACATCTGTTTCAATGGTTCCTGAGCCGGTCTGTACCACTGCCATTGCAAATAATGCCACAAAGTTCAAATAAAAAAAAAAAAGGAGTCAAATCTATTGATGTTAATTCGTATTAAGGAAACATCTAGTGGAACACAAGTGACAGAAAATGCCCTAGTTTGCAAACATTAGAAAACACCTGTGTAAGCTTAAAGTTCCTCCTTAGATCTCAAACTATCTTTCCATTCCACTAACTCATTCATTCTCACACTCCACAGCTGCTGGGGCAGGGGGACACTACAAAACAAGGCCAGTTTCCATACCTTTGTAAAGTAGGATGCTCAAAGAACACAAGGATTGTGGTACAAAGAATCTCAGGATAAAAATGTGCACCACCCCACCAGCCACT
This sequence comes from Chelonia mydas, assembly GCF_015237465.2. Lineage (NCBI taxonomy): Eukaryota > Metazoa > Chordata > Testudines > Cheloniidae > Chelonia > Chelonia mydas. The sequence continues at coordinate 29,453,682 of NC_051246.2, read as the reverse complement.
ATAAATATTTAAAAAACACGTTGCTTCTCAGTGCCTCATCCTGTACATATTGCGTAGCATAGATTTTTTTCTAGTGGTGAAGATTGTTAGAGGCACAATTCTGTTCCCCCATATACTGTAAGTAGTACACAATTGATTAGCTGTCCATGGTATAGAGGAGTTTAACTTTCTCTAAACCAGTAGGATTGTAGCCACTGCTGGAGTTAGCATGAACCAATTATCTGATTCCCAGAATCTAAAATACACTACATTAACAAAAAGTTACAATCCCTCAAGCCTTGCTTTTATAATTCATGTAGATAACATTTACATACAGGTCTAGACAAAGTTCTGGCCCATTTAGTTCAGGAGAAGACTGAATTTATGTTCAATACAATACCTTTTAGCATTGTTTCATGCTCCCTCTTTGTGGGGAGGGATATTTATTTTGTAAAGCATCTTGCCATCCATATAAAATTAGCTCTAATGGCTATTTTTTAAACCCACTTACGCTGCAGTTAAATCTGCCCAAAGTGCAACTGTAGGATGACACTGTCAGGCACTTCAAGTACCACTAACGTGTGCCAAGCTTTGACACACCCACACTCCATTTGCAAGGATTTGAATGGTCTGATTCAAAAATCTTCCAGTGACCCATTATTTACAGATCAGTAGCATGATAAACCATAGTGGCTCCTCTGCTGTGTCAATGCATTTAGGGAGCTCTTAATCCTTGACACAATAGATGGAGCCTTTCTGCTCTTGTTTGGAAAAGTTTATATATTTAAAAAATTTTACACAGCATTATCTGGCATCACAGTATTGTATGCATCAAAGGACCACATGCCCAGCAATAGCTTTGTAAACTACAAAAACAAAAAACTCTTAACTTGTATTTGATTCACTGTTGTATTGGAACACAACATCTTAATTGCAAGAAAGTGCTTCCTGGGATAGCAATTTAAATCGAGACTATGTGCTTATGAGTCAGCTATAAATCCTGAAAAATATAGTTTGTAATAGAAATGGTAACATACAATCGTGCTTGTTAACTATAACATAGGGTCTAATTATTAAAAAGCCATAAATCAACATTTTAGTATTAACATTTTACTGCCTATTTTGTCACAAAAATGGACAAATATCACAACCTATTGTCAATTAAGTACACTACCTCTGCAGCCCTGATGAGGTTGAAAACATGGGGGACTATTACCAAAATAACCCCACTTTAAAATCTATACATGGAAATTACTCACAATCCAGGCAGCATTAGCATTCTCTCTCTATATATATATGGGGTGGGAAGGCAGGTTGTAAAGCAGGTCTAAAAAGCCTTCCGGGCATAGTATTCTGTGACTTAAATATATATATAAATTGTCACTAATTTTTCTTTAAATTATTTAGGTTTACCAGTTTTGAATGGCTGGATATTATTTTCAGGATTTTCTGCACTTACATAACTTGAAAACATATACACACACAAGTTGTTGCTCAGTGTAATTAGGTAAACTATACAAAAAATTAGTTTGAAAGTGGGTGTGTGTGTGCGGTCAGTACGTTTTCCTAGTAAACGTTTGAAATTTTTTTTTTAAAACTGTCAATATCGGTGCAAGCAAACACAATAGCATAGAAGAGGCTGCAAAGGCAGGGTTTGAATGTTGTAAACTACCAAGGACCTGACAGAGTTGACGGCCAAATGCCAGCCAGGTTTCCAACAGTTTCACTCACACGTAGGAATGAGGAGTCAACCCACATTTCCCATCTGAAATCTCTTGCCCATGTGGTTTAATGCAGGCTCTTAAGGTAACGCTTACATGGAGTTTTAGCAGCTGAATTTCCTTTGGTTTTTACGGTAATTTCTGAGGTTGGATTATATTAGCCTTTATGTACCTATAAAATACTCATAAGTGGTTTAGTGACCCTTTTGACTCCTCCCCTCTAAACATCGCTGTAGTTTAATCTGGCGAATTGAAATCTCTGTCCTGCCCCTCTCCCCAAGTTAAATCCAGCTGCTGATTTATATCGCTGAGCTGAAACTTGCGGTTCCCCAATTAATGTCTCAGCGCTAGCTGAGAGGGGCGCAGTTTTAAATCCTGGGCTAACCTTAGGCAGGGAGAAAGTGGCTGGCGGTGAGGGAAGCTTTAGCTGAGCCGATCCACTGTGTGGGGAGCTGGGGAAGCACAGGAGGATTTGGAGACAGGGCAAAGACCCGGGAAAGGAGCAAGAGATCCAGGGGCCGAGGACGGAGAGAATCCGGGACCGGGGCAGAAGGATCCGGGTTGCCCAGTCAGGAGACGGAGACGTTCCCGATTCATTCCTTCCCCCAGCCCCCGTTTAGGCCCGGCTTCCGTTCAGACACTCCTCCTTTCCCCCTACAAAATCCCCAAATAGCACAAGCGCCGCGGTCCGTCTGGCTGAGGACTGCGGTTTCACATGCTTTGCAGCCTCCTGCCATGCACTCCTGCAGCGGTTGTGCGGACAAGTCCCTGACTCCTATTAGCGATCAAAGCCACTATTTCACCATGCCAGGGAGGAGAAATAAAGCTTCCAGCGGCCAGCACGTTTTGCCCGAAAGGCAATCACCTTTATTTCAAAGGCAATCACGCGAGCCCCGTGCGTAACATTGATTACCTCAAAACGAGATGATCACTTAATCAGAACTAGATTTTATGGTGCCTGCATCAATGGGCCCTGATTCAAAACGATCTTCTCCTTTGAAAAGAAAAAAAAAAAAAAAAAAAGCTTTTCCCTTTCTTATGAAAAGCCAACAATACACGGAGGGAGGCAGCTGGATCCTCCAGGATTTATGGGCTTTTCTCTTGCTTTCATGGAAGCAGGTGCCTTTGGGACTTCCATTGTCTCCGCGTCTTACTAATAATAGGACCTTCTGAAATGAAAGATCCATACTCTGTGTAGCCTTCAAAGACCTCGTATGGCGGAGCCACAGTTTGCACAAAGGTGCAAAAACCCACCCCAAGGCAGAAAGCGTTGGAGGTTTCAAGGGAGTTTATTTATTTGTGTTAAACGCTCATTTTCTTTACCCCAACGCAATAGTTTCGAAGGACTGCGAGCAGGAAGCGCTGGGAAAAGCGTGGAGCGCTAGAAGGGGAGAGGCACGATGAGCGTGTCCGCTCACTTGTACAGAATCCACCACAGAGCCTTTCTCTGCGCACACAGAATTGAGTCTAGTCAGCCTTTGTTTTTATGAATCTTCCAGTCCCGACTTTCTCTCTCCTCCCCCCCCCCCCACCATGCAATTTTAATTTCCCGGCAGGGCCTGTACCCAACCAGTGATAGTGGCCCTCTGCTTGAATGACTTGGTCTTGCGTTTGTGGTAAAAGAGAAAATATTTTTTGCATTTATTTTTGCTCCCCCCAGTCCTTATCTTTTGGAAGGTGTGCAGCCCTGCTTCTCCTTTAGAATCCCCTGCTCCACCCAGCTTGGCACTGCCTTCTTCTTATTCCCATCACAAAGCACACTGCCCCTATTCTTCTGGCCTTTGTAGCCATATGGCAAATCCATGTAGACACAGCCAACATCCATTTATTCAGGCACATAATGTCCCGCAACAGGGAACAATTGGAACTTTGTTTGCTTCTATTATTGATGCGAATGGCCAGAGAGAGAGAAAAAAATCATTTAACTATAAGAGATATCCAGCTAATTATGAGCCATATGTGCCTATAGTTTCAAAGCAATCCAATGAAGTTCATTTTAAATCTAGACTACTTTATTAGGTACAGAAGACAGATGTCCCAACAGTACATGCATCAGAGGAAACCATGTAAAGAAGTTCTTGAAATATTTAACTGGAGCTCATTCACTGTGAGAGGGACTTTAAAGTGCCCTTTATCACCAGGATACGTAGGGGAAATTCAGGGGAGATTTCTAATCCCCATTGCCAAACAATTACCCTAAAAACCATTCCAGCTTGGATTCTAGGAGAGAGATTTTTTTTTTGAAACAAACATCAGGCGCTTCATAAAATTGCTTATGCAGTGCAAATCCTGGCCGAAGTCAGATGCTTATTTGAGCTGTATTGAACCTAGAACGAAGAGCAAAGCAACCCAAAGAAATCGCTCAGGTTTCCGGTGCAGAGGGCTTCGTGCTTCCTAAAACGGTGGTGCACTTTTACTCCTATGCGAACTGGGAGAAGGGGTTTATTATTTTCAGACCTCAGCGATTCGATCATTGAGAGTACCCTTAAGTGAGAATCCTGCAGTGCAATGCGAAAGGGAAACGGCACTGCAGGGAAATTAAAGAGAAACTCGTTAGAGGAAATTCTTTATGAAATGCAATTATTGGCAGGCTCTCCACCCCCGGACACCGCTCTTTCACCCATAAAGCCAACTATCTAGGTTAAAGGATTAGCGTTATCTTTAGCAGTGATTGCAACATCTATTAGTAATTAAAATATTTCAGTTAGAGGAACTCACAATATGGTTGGCTCTAGAAAGCTTCATTTTACATCAAAATTATTGAAGAGGTTTAATTGTTTCCCCCAAACCTTGTTGTATTTATATCACTTAAAAAAAAAAAGCCATTTCCCCACCTTTAAGCAAAGAATCATCTCTCTTCAATGAGCAAGAAACATTCAGTATAAATAACACAAAAAACATTTCAATTTTTTAAAGAATAAACTTCCTACATTCAAGAATCAAGATTGAAAATTTCTTTGTAAGCATCCAGTTCACACCAAATGTATCGTCTGCCTTGGTGACAGATTTCTTGGCATGCTGATTGCATTTAAAAAAACTGAGGCAAGAGGGAAATTTAATGATCAGGTAAAGAAAAAGAAATAGGTATAGAAAACCGTTCTGCTGCCTACATGTAAAGAAGTAATTAGATGAGCGCAGCTGGATTTGCTTGAATGAAGGAGCCAGCTTTTGCTGCACTTCCACAGAATATAGGGTAAACACCAGATGTTTCTTCACTGGCCCCATTCTTACAAAATTGAGGTTGTGTTTCTTTCCCAAAATTTAAATATAAATTCAAAATGACAATAAAGATGATCCCTAAGGATAGGGTAATATCTATGTTACTTTCTACTCTTCCACTGTGTGAGCACATATCAAGGTGGCTCCTCCACTCACAGACACAAATAGTAATATGTAAAGGCCTGATCCACCCCCTATTGAGATAATTGGAGAGATTCCCAATGAAGAGTCTCCCATACAGAAAACAACGGATAGGTAGGTAACTGCTGTTTAGACTTAGGAGAGCTCTGTTCTATTCCACACCCTGACAGTGACACGCTGACACACCTCAGGCAAGTCACCCTACCTATTTTTCCACCTATTGTCCATTTAGATTGTAAGCTCTCTTTGGGGCACGGTCCGACTCTTACAGTTCCTAGCAAAATGGAGCCCCAATCTCAGTTTGAGGGGGCATAGGCACTACTATGATACAAATAAATAGTACTAATTACTTCAATGGACATTGGCTCAGGCCCTAAAAGAAAAGGAGTTAATACAAAGCAATGGTATTTAGTGTGGGCATGGCAGAAAGCATCACCTATTTTTAAGGTTGCCTGACACTTCCCATAATAAGACCCTGTTTTCTGTTGCTTTTGACTTCATCAAACTAACTGTTTGAGCTGAAATTTTCCATGCTATGTGCCTTGTCTGAGTCTGAATATTTTGGGGAAAGTTAAACCAAAACAGATTAGCCATTTCCAAGAATGAGACTTGGGGGGAAAAAAAATTGTTTTGCTCATCTTAAATTCTGTTTAACTGTTCTTTGAAAAGTTCTACCAGCCTCATAATTTGAGGAAGGGTCTTGAAATTTGGTAGGTGGATGGCCTTTGTGTCAGGAATGTGCCTTTTGCTGGTGAAAATCCACCCAAATTTGGCCAAGTTATAAGCCTTTGAAAGATCACATTTTTCATATGTTCAACAGACTTAGATTTTAGTAGCTAAATTCCCTAAAGATTTCATCTACACCAAGCATGCTCCAGCCCTAGGATGAACTGACTTCCCCTGCAATTGCAGCTCTGAGCTGCTATAAACTGTGCCATGTCTGGGCACCAGAACTGAGAGCAGGGAGATTGTCTCTCCTGTGCTTTCAGTTAGGCCCAGGCCACATTAGAGGAAGAAGCTGCCTGATTCAAATGCATAGGGGACAAAAGCTGAACCTGGAGAGGCAGGAGTAAAAGATCGGGACAAGGAGCCCGGTGGGGGAGGCTGGAAACCAGGACTAGAGAGCGGGGGATGTAGGCAGAAACTGGGACTGGGAATTGGGATCTGGGAGGAGACTGCAACTGGCTGGATAAGTAGATTGGGCCAGGACTACAGAAGAGGGAGGGAAATGACGTAGGGGGACTGGGAGCCTATAGGTTGAGGAAAAACAGATTGGATAAGGAGCCAGGGGGGAGACTGGGTCATAGACAGGTCATTTCATCTCTGTGCCTCTGTTTCTCCTCCCACTCTCTTTTCTACTTCAACTGTAAGCTCTTTGGGAGAGGGAACTGTCTCCCAAACACATGTAAGGACAGGATCTAGCACACTGGGGCACTGATTTTGTTTGGGCCTCTAAGTGCTACCATAATACAAATAATAAACAACCCCCAACATGTGGGGGCAATGAGGAGAGACAGAGGAAAAGGGTTGGGCCCAGGGCCAAGCATGAAGAAGCTAAGCAGATTTGGGACATTAAAGAAACTATAGAGTATTGCTCACGTTTGGTATGTGTGCAGGTAGCTCCATTCTCTGCATGGGTGACTGGATGATGCATCTATAAGCCATTCATTTTATTATATAAACACCCCCCTAAAATTTAGAGCCACATGCCAGTGCCTGGTTTGACTGACTGGGTGTGGGAATAATGCCTTTTGGATCATGCCGGGATCTTTATACATATTAGCATGAACTGGATGCTTTACATGGTTTCTTCAACAAAGCAGCCACCTTTTCCAGAACACAATGCACAGGAACTAGTTGGTTTAATGCAGCACTGTTCTACTTGGAGCACTAAACAGAAACAAGCTTGTATTCAAATATGACTATGGCTAGCGTATTTTTAGTATTGCTTAGCCTGACATCATGGACAGGGATTTCTTCCCCCCCCTCAAGTAACTCTGGTAGCCAAAATGGTGCTATAGATTGTCCCTACCCCCATCAGAGTTATATAACATGTATCCTGATTCTGAAAACCTTCTCTCACACAAGTAGTCCCAGGACTCTATTTTCTAAATTGACTAGATTTCTAGTAGTCAGAACCCCCTTTAAATGGTTTTAACATTTTGGCCAGCCATTGTGGAGTAGGACAAACTGTCTGAGACTACTACTGGTGCACAAACCTAGTCTCAAATACAGTTTAAGCATGTTATAAGTGTAAAATAATTGAAAAATGTTTGAATATTTTCCCCGCCTCCCCATCTAAACTGGAGTCCTTTCTGCACAAGGAAGATGATCCAGATTTCAACTGTAGACCTCTCAAGTATGGCTGAAAATGGTTTGGCCATTAACATAGACAAAGCCAAATTAGAGCTGGTCAGTAAAATTCTGATGAAAGTTGTTTGTTTGTTTTTTTGGTTGGAATTTACTGATTTGTCAAAATCCAAATGTTCCACAAAGACCATTAGATTTTGCTGAATTTCCTATGAAACCTGCCTAGTTTCTTGCCAGCTCACCCACCCAGCTTCTTGGCAATCCACTGGAGGGGCTTCTGGAGAGTCCGGTGTTCTAGGGCCCACCTCCCCAGGGCTTCCAGGAGGATTGCCCCTAAATCGGGGACCTCAGAGGTGTCCCTTTCACTGAGAATTTCAAAAATTTTGGTCTTCCTTCCTAATCAGAGCTCAACCAAATGTCAAAATACTGAAATCTTCCTTGAAACAGAATTACTATTATCCACAAACTCTGAGCCAAACTGTTTTCAACACCCACTGCATAACCCTGCTTGATCCCACATTCCACAAGGGATCTGGCCTTTTTGTGACAGGACCAAAACTGCTTGCAGCACCTGTTAAACATTAGTGGCCAGACTTTTCAACCCTGACAGCTGGCAGAGAGGGTGCAATAGGACCTGTATTTGACACCTGTTGCCAAACATGAGTCATTTTCCTAGTCTGGCCAGCTTAGCTGTGTTGCAATCATTTTAACCCACATCAGGAAACATGTTTCAGGGCATATTATCTCTATCTCGATTTAAAATCACTCATTATTTGCATTACAGTGTCAGTAGCAACTAGAGAGCCCAACTGAGATTAGCTACACATAGTAAGAGACAATCCCTGCTCTAAATAGACAAGGCAAGCAAAGAGTGGGGAAAAAGGAAGTATCATTATCTCTATTTTAGAGATGGGGAACTGAGGCATGAAAGTTGAGTAACTTGCCCCTGGTCACACAGTGAGACTCTGGCAAATGCAGGAATGGAACCTAAATCTCCTGAATCTCAGTCGACTTCTTAAACACAACACCATCCGTCCTCTCTGTTGAGGCCATCGTATAGTCCCGGCAGTGAGGTATGCTAACAAACATGCTGCTCCCTGGCAATAGAGAATGATGTTAGAAGAAGAAGCTTACAAGAAGTGGAAGGTTGGACATATGACCAGGGAAGAGTATAAAAATATTGCTCGGGCATGTAGGAAAGATATCAGGAGGGCCAAATCGCACCTGGAGCTGCAGCTAGCAAGAGATGTCAAGAGTAACAAGAAGGGTTTCTTCAGGTATGTTGGCAACAAGAAGAAAGCCAAGGAAAGTGTGGGCCCCTTACTGAATGAGGGAGGCAACCTAGTGACAGAGGATGTGGAAAAAGCTAATGTACTCAATGCTTTTTTTGCCTCTGTTTTCACTAACAAGGTCAGCTCCCAGACTGCTGCGCTGGGCATCACAAAATGGGGAAGAGATGGCCAGCCCTCTGTGGAGATAGAGGTGGTTAGGGACTATTTAGAAAAGCTGGACGTGCACAAGTCCATGGGGCCGGACGAGTTGCATCCGAGAGTGCTGAAGGAATTGGCTGCTGTGATTGCAGAGCCCTTGGCCATTATCTTTGAAAACTCGTGGCGAACGGGGGAAGTCCCGGATGACTGGAAAAAGGCTAATGTAGTGCCCATCTTTAAAAAAGGGAAGAAGGAGGATCCTGGGAACTACAGGCCAGTCAGCCTCACCTCAGTCCCTGGAAAAATCATGGAGCAGGTCCTCAAAGAATCAATCCTGAAGCACTTACATGAGAGGAAAGTGATCAGGAACAGTCAGCATGGATTCACCAAGGGAAGGTCATGCCTGACTAATCTAATCGCCTTTTATGATGAGATTACTGGTTCTGTGGATGAAGGGAAAGCAGTGGATGTATTGTTTCTTGACTTTAGCAAAGCTTTTGACACGGTCTCCCACAGTATTCTTGTCAGCAAGTTAAGGAAGTATGGGCTGGATGAATGCACTATAAGGTGGGTAGAAAGCTGGCTAGATTGTCGGGCTCAACGGGTAGTGATCAATGGCTCCATGTCTAGTTGGCAGCTGGTGTCAAGTGGAGTGCCCCAGGGGTCGGTCCTGGGGCCCGTTTTGTTCAATATCTTCATAAATGATCTGGAGGATGGTGTGGATTGCACTCTCAGCAAATTTGCGGATGATACTAAACTGGGAGGAGTGGTAGATACGCTGGAGGGGAGGGATAGGATACAGAAGGACCTAGACAAATTGGAGGTTTGGGCCAAAAGAAATCTGATGAGGTTCAATAAGGATAAGTGCAGGGTCCTGCACTTAGGATGGAAGAATCCAATGCACCGCTACAGACTAGGGACCGAATGGCTAGGCAGCAGTTCTGCGGAAAAGGACCTAGGGGTGACAGTGGACGAGAAGCTGGATATGAGTCAGCAGTGTGCCCTTGTTGCCAAGAAGGCCAATGGCATTTTGGGATGTATAAGTAGGGGCATAGCGAGCAGATCGAGGGACGTGATCGTTCCCCTCTATTCGACACTGGTGAGGCCTCATCTGGAGTACTGTGTCCAGTTTTGGGCCCCACACTACAAGAAGGATGTGGATAAATTGGAGAGAGTCCAGCGAAGGGCAACAAAAATGATTAGGGGTCTAGAGCACATGACTTATGAGGAGAGGCTGAGGGAGCTGGGATTGTTTAGTCTGCAGAAGAGAAGAATGAGGGGGGATTTGATAGCTGCTTTCAACTACCTGAAAGGGGGTTCCAAAGAGGATGGCTCTAGACTGTTCTCAATGGTAGCAGATGACAGAACGAGGAGTAATGGTCTCAAGTTGCAATGGGGGAGGTTTAGATTGGATATTAGGAAAAACTTTTTCACTAAGAGGGTGGTGAAACACTGGAATGCGTTACCTAGGGAGGTGGTAGAATCTCCTTCCTTAGAGGTTTTTAAGGTCAGGCTTGACAAAGCCCTGGCTGGGATGATTTAACTGGGACTTGGTCCTGCTTCGAGCAGGGGGTTGGACTAGATGACCTTCTGGGGTCCCTTCCAACCCTGATATTCTATGATTCTATGATTCTATGATGTCCCTCATCCAAACAAGTGAGGATGCAAAGTACACTGCAAAGGTTACTGAGCATTATGGCAGCTCTATGACACTGGAGTCCTGAACCATGGAACATGTTCCTGCAAGAAGGGTGCAGCTAAAGAACTCAGACATCATTAAAAGTTGGGTTTTCACGACATTTGTCCAAGAAAATGCATGCCTGATGCTGACGGAAGCCCGGCTTTGGCTGAATTCATTGGGAAAACTATTAAAGAATGGTTCATTTTTTAATAAAAATTATGCTACAAAATGCTACATGATGCCTTGTGTTGTTTCTTAAATAAGATGTATCTGCTGCTGAAAAGCCAGAGCTACTTACATCAGCTGAGGATCTGACCCCCTACGTCTACATATTGGTTCCATAATAAATAATTGCTCTTAGTTCAGCTGTGTGAGAGGGGAGGATTTCTTTTTATCTAGACTTTTTGGATTTGAAAAAGTCCTCTCAGTTGTGCAAGATTATAATGAGAAAGACTTTCTAATTGTACATTTACTGTGTGTTAAAGCAAAACTAAGGCGGGAGAGAGGATACATTGAGGGTGAGATTGTGAAGTATTAGGGCAGCTTTCAAATGATCTGATTCTATAGCATTTGGGCTGGAGCTGCTGCTTTGCAGCTCTGATTCTGCTGGTACAATTCTATAGCATTCGAACAGCCTGTCTTGGCTGTGATTCTCCTCTGCAAGTCTGATTCTGCAACATGAGCTACTTTCCATAGGTCTGATCTTTTAGCTGCTTTGTGTGTGATTCAGCAGCTCTTTCAGTTGGTGTGCCGCACTGTCCAAGGGTCCAGAGAAAAGGAAGGTAACTAAAATGATGGTGGAAAAATGTGTAAGTTCGAGCAGGCAACCAACACTTTCTGGCTCAGCAGAATTCAAGTTACACTAGCGGATGTTGCACTCACATTGGAAAATGGGTGTAAGCAGATTTAAAGGAGTCTATCTGGTCTGAAAGGCCTAATTCGGATCTCTCTGATAAATCAGGAGTATTTCCATTGAAGTCTTATTACAGTGGTGTAATGGGATCAAAATCAAGTCAACTGATTAGAGCACGACTTGGAGTCGAGAGACTGGAGACCAAGATTTCCAGTGTATGGAGATGAGGATTTGAATAAATCTGAAGTCAATCATTTGCGCTGGCGTAATCAAGAGTGGAATTTAGTCCCTGGATTCTAACTAGAGCTACGCAACTAATTGATTTTTGGGTCAACCTGAAATTGGAATTTTTCAAATTTTTCAGCAAGTCAAAACAGTACGGCTGTAGATTAATCGCAATAAATCACACTGTTAAACAATAGAATACCAACTGAAATTTATTAAATATTTTTGGATGTTTTTCTACATTTTCAAACATATTGATTTCTATTATAACACAATACAAAGTGCACGGAGCTCACTTTATATTATTTTTTATTACAAATATTTGCACTGTAAAAATGAAACAAAAGAAATAGTATTTTTCAATTTACCTCATACAAGTAGTGTAGTGCAATCTCTTTATTGTGAAAGTGTAACTTACAAACGTAGTTTTTTTTGTTACATAACGGCACTGGAAAACAAAACAATGTAAAGCTTTAGAGCCTATAAATCCATTCAGTCCTACTTCTTGTTCAGCAAATTGCTAAGACAAACACATTTGTTAACATTTATGGGAGATACTGCTGCCTGCTTCTTATTTACAATGTCACCTGAAAGTGAGAACAGGCATTCGCATATCACATTTGTAGCCGGTGTTGCAAGGTATTTATGTGCCAGATATGCTAAACATTTGTACACCCCTTTATGCTTCGGCCACCATTCCAGAGGACATGCTTCCATGCTAATGATGCTTGTTAAAAAAATAATGTGTTAATTAAATGTGTGACTGAACTCCTTGGGGAGAATTGTATGTCTCCTGTTCTGTTTTACTTGCATTCTGCCATATATTTCATGTTATAGCAGTGTTGGATGATGACCCAGTACATAGAATTGTAGGACTGGAAGGGACCACAAGAGGTCAGCTGGTCCAGTCCTCTGCACTCATGGCAGGACAAAGTATTATCTAGACCATCCTTGACAGGTGTTTGTCTAACCTGCTCTTAAAAATCTCCAATGATGGAGATTTCACAACCTCCTTAGGCAATTTATTCCAGTGCTTAACCACCCTGACAGTTAGGAAGCTTTTCCTGATGTCCAACCTAGACCTCCCTTGCTGCAATTTAAGCCCATTGCTTCTTGTCCTATCCTCAGTGGTTAAAAACAATTGTTCTCTCTTCTCCTTGTAACAGCCTTTCATGTATGTGTTCATTTTAAGAACACTTTCACAGCAGATTTGACAAAACGCAAAGAAGGTACCAATGTGAGATTTCTAAAAATAAATACAGCACTCGACCCACGGTTTCAGAATCTGAAGGCCGTCCAAAATCTGAGAGGGAGGAGGTGTGGAGCATGCTTTCAGGAGTTTTAAAAGAGCAACACTCAGATACAAAAAGAAAAGGAGTACTAGTGGCACCTTAGAGACTAACATCTGATGAAGTGAGCTGTAGCTCACGAAAGCTGATGCTCAAATAAATTGGTTAGTCTCTAAGGACTAACACGGCTGCTACTCTGAAACTACTCAGATACAGAAATTACAGAATTCGAATCACCAAAAAAGAAAAATCAACCTTCTGCTGGTGGCCTCTGACTCAGAGGATGAAAATGAACATGCATTGGTTCACTATGCTTTGGATTGTTAACAAGCAGAACCAACCATCAACATGGATTCATGTTCTCGGGAACGGTGGTTGAAGCATGAAGGGATATATGAACCTTTACGCATCTGGCACATAAATATCTTGTGACGCCGGCTACAACAGTGCCATGTGAACGTCTGTTCTCACTTTCAGGTGATATTGTAAATAAGAAGTAGACGGCATCCTGCAAATTGTAACCAAACTTGCTTGTCTGAGCAATTAGCTGAAGTAGAACTGAGTGGACTTGTAGGCTCTACAGTTTTACATTGTTTTATTTTTGAATGCAGGGGTTTTTTTGGTACATAATTCTACATTTGTAAGTTCAACTTTCATGATAAAGAGATTGCACTACAGTACTTGTACTAGGTGAATTGAAAAATACTATTTCTTTTGTTTTTTTACAGTGCAAATATTTGTAATAAAAATATATAGTGAGCACTGTACACTTTGTATTCTGTGTTGTAATTGAAATCAATATATTTGAAAATGTAGAAAACAGCCAAAAATATTTAAATAAATGGTATTCTATTATTGTTTAACAGCACATTTTTTTAATTGCACGATTAATCAGGATTCTTTTAATCGCTTGACAGCCCTTCAAAATAGTAAAAAAAAATTGTTCAACCCAAGCCCAAATATTTCATTTAGATTTCAAGCACTTTAACACTAAAATACAAATGAATAGAATGAAAGGAAATTTTTAAACAAAAAGTAGTTTTGAATAAAAAAATTGAAATGTTTAGTTTTGAAAAAGTCAATATAAAATATTTCGACTTCTGTTAATAAAATTTCTTTTCAGGACTAACAATACAGCAAAAACCATTTTAGTGTTGCCACATCTGCATTTTTCACTAAAAAGTTTTGGTCAATGAATTTAACTCAGCTCTAGTTCTAACCCCAGCTCTGACTTTCTGTATGATCTTGGGCATGTGACTTCTCAGTGCCAGGGGCTACATTCAGAGGAACTTTTCAAAATAAATAGATATACCCCAGATTTTTACTGCTGGAAGTACCCTTTGTGCCTCAATTTCCCAGTCTGTAAAATAGAGGTAATAACACTTAGTTACTTTATATGGGTATTGTGAGGATTAATTCATTAATATTTGCAAAATATTTTGAGATCCTCATATGGAAGGTACTGCAGTATGTAAAGTGTCAAGTATTTTTCTACAGTGCTGTGTTGCTCTTTGCAGATGTGTTTTTGAGCTATTCCTTGTGGGGATGATTCTGCAGCATTTGAGCTGAAGACCTTGGCCAGAGATAACCACACCACTTCACGTATGCAAACCCAAAAGAGAATGTTTATACGTAGGCTTGGAAGAATTAGATATTTATCTGTTAATGTGTATTTCACTGTACACATACAAGCCAAAAAAAAATATTTCCATCAATAATCATCAACATTTACAGATAGGAAAAGAAAGAAAAATGCTGCTTCAGAACTTATCAGCATTTGATTTAATGTATTTACTTTGTATATTTTGACATATGATGTTGACAATGTGTGTTTTAACATTTATAATGCTTGAACTTTTTGAATCTCAGTGTCTGGTCATTAAATTACTGGCACCCTGCATCAGTTCCCACAACTGTGAAAATTTAAAATAAAGAAAAACAAATTAAAGCTTAAAACTGATAATTTTGTGCATTTAAAAAGATAGAAAAAATGCTTAAAAATAAACATTGATATTTTCCATTGAAGTTATAAAAATGGATTTTTCTGCCAACCCTATTTGCATGATATAGTGCATATGCACAAACAAGCAACATTAAAAGAATATTATTAAGGTTGCAAAGTCAAGCACTTAAAAGTTAGGAAATGCCAGAATTAAGGTTGTCCATGCAACCTTAATTTCTCCCCCTGTGCATATGCATTATGATACAGTCTTTCATTTTCATGGGGACAGCAAAATGTACATCCTTGACACAAAGGCCACCACCACATTTCAAGTCTCTGCTCCAAAGCAAATTTATAAGCAGCTGAAAACAGGGTCTTCTGATGCAAAATGTTGGGCAGCCTTCCTATGGCAAAGGTATCTTGTCAAACAACATTTGTTGCAACTTAAATTAAGTGCAAATAACAGGGTGGGGTTTGTTTTTGTTTAGTTTTTTGGAGTTTATCTGTGGCAGCTCTGAAAATGTACTATGAAAATCCCTTTAACCACCACATCAAACACACAAATCTTTTCATGGATTCGATAGAAGTTGGTGAGGGGGAAAAGAAGACAAAAAAAATGACTAAAAATAAAAGCACAGTCTATATTCCGTGAAACATCCTGCCAGGGATGGAGGAAGCCCAATAGGAAAAATAATAATTTCTCTATGACAAATAAATACCGAGCTGGAGGATGATTATTGGTTGAAGGGAAATATTCTGAAATGGCAGAGAATGGAAAGAGTTTTCCCCAACCCAAGGAAATATAATGACAGATAAAGAGATTGACCATTTTGGGAGGAGGATGCCTTCATTTCTCTACGTGACTGTAGATTATTTCGGCTTCAGAAGACAAGAATGTCCCTTTAACATCTGACCTGGCCTTTATTTTAGAGAAGCACTTCACGGTTCAGAAAAGACAGACAATTTTCTAATTCCCAGCTCTGCTGGAGGCTGAGGCAGCAACTTCCAGACAGGACACCTGCTAACACTAGAGAAATGGCATTATTATGTCTACAAGTTTACAAATCTGAGGATCAAAAAGCCTTTGCTGTTGCCGCTACTACACAGGCCAAGGACAACGACTTCTTCACAACAGAGTTTCAGAGGTTTTTCCCCCTTCCCCCCTTCAAGCAATGGTCTCTTTTCACTTTCAGTCGCAGTAGATTGGTTTCCACGTGAAGAAGTCAATCGTCAAAGAGTTTGCTAAGTTTCATTGGTGTGTAGCAGAAAAGGGATTAGACTTGGGGCCTTTTTACCGGCCAGCCTTTAAGCAAATAAATGTTCTTGAATTCTTAGAGAGAGAATTGTAACTTAAAATAAGGAGTATTCTCCCAAACCCCAAATGAAATAGTAAACAAATCAATGCAAAATATTTCAGTAAAGATTTGGGGGAACATAGGGTTAAAACTTTGTTTGCTGTACTTCTCTGCTTTTAATTATTTCTGTTAATTATTCCTGAGGGCATAGGTATTTAGACATTAAAACATACATATACATAGCACTAATATTGAATGATATTTGAACATCCATTTTTAACATATCTATTCAATGAAGGCCTGATTCTCAACCACTAGCAGCAATGAGGATGATGACGGGGGGTGGGGTTACACTCAAGGGCAATATATTTTAGTACTATGATTCAAAATTTTATTACATAGCAATAACCTCACTAAACAGTCCCTTTGGGCCAAATCCTTACCCCAATGAAGTAAAAGTACATTTTTTCCCTCTTAGTGGATGATGGAATCACTGGCATTTTTCTTAAATCCAACCCATTGTCATAAATCACTGTAGCAGGAGTTTTAGTACCCAAAGGATGATAGTAGAACCAAACAACATTTTACACTTTTGTTAGACCTTGAATCCAAAGCGCTTTACAAACTAACTACCCCTGGTTCTGTAAACATGTGCACAGGTGTTTAGCTTTAAGCCTGAGTAGTCATTGGGACTACTCATACTCAAACACCTGTGTATGTGTTTTGAGGCTGAGGATCTAATTAAGTCAACTCCCATGTGAAATAGATAAGTATTAGCCCATTTCAGATTGGAGAATTTAGAGAAGTTAAGGTTTGGATCCACTAAACAACTTAAGCATTGGAAAACTGAATGTCACAGTGCCTAACTTTTAAGAGCCTAAAAATTCACAGGAACAACACTGTGACCCACAAAGCCTAGTTAGGCACCTACATTCCCCATACAATTAATGGGGAGAGATAGGTACCTAAGAAAGCATTTCATTGGGTGAAAATCAATTTATAGCTCAGTGGTTAGGGCACCCACCTGGGAGATGGGAGACCCCAGGTCTGGTCCCCCTGCTTCATTTCTTTATTCACAGTGGAACAGCCTCAACAGGAGAGATTCAGGGAGCCCTACAGGAGAATATCTCAGTGCTTAAAGCACTCTCCTGAGAGGTGAGAGACCCCTGCTCAAATCCTTTCTCCCCTTTGCCTGAGGGGATAGTTGAACCTAGGTTTCCCACATTCCAGATGAGTGCTCTGATCGTCGAGCTAAGAGTGGTAAGATGGGCACTATCACCACCTTCTCCTCCTCTCCCCAGATTTTGAATGGGGTGCAATTTGTTGGGTAGCCTCCGAACAGGTCTACCGGATTGGGCTGCACACAATTTAGGCAGGTGAATTCCAATCTTCCCCTAGTTCATGAATTGCTCTGTGGCTTAGACAAGAGATGGGCATCTTTCTACAGGGAATCAGCACTGTGCATGCCCAGAGGCAGGAACGTAGGCTCCTAGAGAAATTTTACTCTGACAATGTAGGCTCTGAGAAAGTTTGCGTATCTGTCGGTTTCACAGGAGTTTTGTGGCTCATGGCGTAGCCCAAACTGGGATTTAGGCACCTAAACTGGAGAGTTAGGGCTTGCCTACGACCTACAGTGCTCAGTGAAGATGCTACTTACACCAACAGGAGAGCTTCTCCCGTCAACATAGCTACTGCCTCTTGGGGAGGTAGAGTACCTATGTCGACAGGAGACACCCCCCTGTCTACACCGGGGGTTAAGTCAGTATAACTATGTAGTTATACTGACATAAATTGGTAGTGTAGACCAAGCCTTAGTCTCTGCCATAATTTAGCCTTTTTCCACTGGCATCTTTGGACCAGTTCTCTCCTCATTTAGGGTCTGATTCAAAGCCTCCTGAAGTCAATTGAAAGACTTAAAGGTTTTGGATCAGGCCCTTCTACTGGTATAAATCAAGAGCAACTCTATTGAAGCCAGTGCATTTACACTGTCATAAAAGGAGGACCTGACCCTTCTGTTTCTAATCTAGTGGACAAGGATGGCCGAGATTCTCCAAGACAGAAAGGCTCAGATCCTCAAAGATATTTAGGTGCCTAACTCCCATTGATTTCAATATAAGTTAGGTACCTAAATACCTTTGAAGACCTGGGCCTAAGTGATTTTGGGAGCCCAAACTGAGATTCTGAAAATTTACACCCCTTTTAAAAGTACGTGCTGAACACCCACCCTCTGCGAAGCACACTGCTTTAAAGTCAGTGGTTTGAGCATTGGCCTGCTAAACCCAGGGTTGTGAGTTCAATCCCTGAGGGGGCTGTTAAGTTGATCTGGGACAAAAAAGTGGGGATTGGTCCTGCTTTGAGCAGGGGGTTGGACTAGATGATCTCCTGAGGTCCCTTCCAACCCTGTGATTCTGGGATACAGACAAAGTGTCTCACATTGAGCACTCAAAAATGGAAGCACCCCAAATCTTGAAAATCTCAGCTATGTATCCAAAGCAGCGGTTATCAAATTTGCTGGTTATCCTTCCCTTTTCTCAGCAGGAGGAAAGAAACAATCCTATTTCTTGGAAGAATATTTTTTAAAGAGCCAGATCATTTATTTTCATTCAGAACCTAATTTTGTTGAATAATAATAATAATAATAAAGGTTTCAGCGTAGCAGCCGTGTTAGTCTGTATTCGCAAAAAGAAAAGGAGTACTAGTGGCACCTTAGAGACTAACCAATTTATTTGAGCATAAGCTTTTGTGAGCTACAGCTCACTTCACCGGATGCACTGGTCAGTCTCTAAGATGCCAATAATAATAAACAAATTAAGCGAAAAAGTTTCACTTTTCCCATCCCAGGAAGGTGAATTCTTTATGGACGTTTGCCTTGCTTTTGGCTGGGTTCTCTTTGGTTCCCAACCACAACCATCCGCACCAATTCAGGGAGAGGATTTTTTTTGAGGGGGGGGGAGCTAAAAAGGGAAGGGGGAGGGAATAAGCAGATCTCATGTGCTGATTTTAATCTGGTCACTTCCCTGTCAAACTAATCCCTGCCTGACTCGGATCGGACTTTAAGAAATGTGCCTGGAAACCAAAAAGCAAACTTCATTTGAATGAAGCACACACTCCGGAGCCCCCATCTGCAAAGGGCCGCAATTAAATGCAAAGAGAGGTGGGGGGGAGAGAAAAAATTAGCATTTTCCGCGGCCATCTGGCATGAGGAGCAGGCGATGGGGAACAAAAGGAGATTTAGGCAAAGGGGAGAGGCGAGTGTGCCATGGCATTGACCTGCAAATGAGCCTTTGTGAGCGAATTAAAGCTTCCCGGACCCCCCGGGACACCCCAAAACAGGCACCATTACAAACCATCCGGACAAAAACCCACTCATCAAAATTGTCTGCGATTGGGGGGAGGGAGGAAACGCCAACCATTTAAATATGCACTAACCCCCCCCCCCCCCCCAGACTAAACCTCTCTGTAATAGGCGGTTAATAGTGGGTTGGCTTAAATGAGCTCTAAGGTTCTGATAAACCTGCTACAATATCTGGCCTGGGGCCTTCTCCCCTCCCCCAGGGAAATGCTCTGGGATACTGCTGGGTTTTAGGAATTAATTTAATTTTTACAAGAGGAAAAATATAACCCATCCGAGGCCTAATTTATAGCCCCACCACCAAACAATACAAATGGGGGAGACAGAGGGGAAGTGGGAGGGCAGTTGGTGATCTATTAGCCTCCAGATGCTGTTTATTAAAGTTTTGATCTGTTGTGGGGGTAGTGGTGGCTTGAAAGTGTATTTCTAAAGCAAACAAGAATCATTTCCCTAGGACAATGTGTGGACGTTTGTAAAAGCAACTGGAGCTAGGGGGAAAAAAAGGGGGCCGGGGAATTTTCATATTCCAAAGAGAAGTCTGAAACCCTCAGGGCTGGCAAACAACTGCCCCACCGCCATGGCTCCTGCCTGCAAGCAAAAGAAACCTTGAAGTTATTTCAAAAGTTAAATCAAAGCTCCTGACACGGACAACTTGGTAAGGTGCAAGGGAGAAAAATCATTTCAAAACAGACCCGCTCCCCAGAGATGAAGGGGGCCAGAAGAGGGAAACTTGTAAATACAACGTGTTTCTTTATTACCCTCCTCCCCCTGGGGAATAGTCCCATTATAACCCATCAGCAATATATACTCAGCTGCTGTTACTCCGGGGCTGCAGCAGGTAGATTAAAGAACAGGAGGGGGGAGGGGAGGCAGAAGCGCTGTCTGTCTCCAGATCGGGCCGCGAAACAAAAGCAAATGGCCATAGCGGGCAATTTACTCCTGCGAGCAATTCAAGAGGAGCCGTCCATAGAAATCATCAATCACTCGGAGGGGCCTTGAGATTCAGCTACCAGCACTGATTCGAGCACACAGAGGAACTAGAAAGTGACAGCTCTTGGCTCTTCCCCCTCCCCCCCCCCCACTCCGCCATTCATCGATAAAATAAAGATCTCGAGAAAGTCAGAAATGTGCAGGGCAGGAACAAGCCGCCTCCGTAAAACGGGGTAGATCGTAAGCAGGCCGCCTCCACTTGCGAAGCGGGAGGTTTGGATCTAGACGATCCCAATCCCCTGCCTTATTGCAACTCACAGCCTCATGGAAATGTTCCCTGCGGATTATTAGTCAGGCAGGGTTCCTCCCCCAGGGCACCGAGCTTGCTTCCACCCAAGAAGCCCCAGCCAGCCTGCCGCAGCCCCTGGGGCGTCCCCCACCCCCCGACGGAGATGGGTCTGGGATCCGCATGTCTCTGCCCCCTTGGTTCGCCCTGCAGGTGGGAGCGCTCAGTCACTGCCTCTCCGGCTCTCTCCGCCCCCCCGGGGCCGTGTTTGGCGCTCCCAGGTGCCGCTCTCCCTGGGTTTGTTTGCAGTCAATATTCATGTGTTTCTGTCACCAGGGTGGCTCTTTTCACAGTGATCAGCCGGGCAGAAGGCTGAATGACAGGAGACTCGTGGCTCAGCCGCTCTGGGAGGGGGAAAGGCAAGGGGATGGAGGCGAGTCCCCAAACTCCTCTGCCTTGGTGTGTGTGTACACACTGCCCTACAGAGGCGGGGTAAGGAACTACTCCAGGCAGCAGTTCAGACACATTGCAGGTTGATCTGAGCTGGGCTTGCCCTGGAGTTTAAGCACAGGCACACACCCCTCTGCCCCAAGTTTTCTAATAGGATGGACCAAGAAACATAAAAGAGAATCTCAGCTTTCATTTAAAAACATTTCTAGCCCCCCTATAAAAAGCCTCCAAAACATAACTGGTACAAACCCATCCGCAAGGCTTAAAGCCTGGCACTGATTTTTCCTAAGAGGTCACATTGTACCTTCCCCTGTTCCCCCCAAGGGCTGGACTTAGGCATACAGAAAAAACATTGCTAGAGGTTTCTTGATATTTAGGAAGACCCCAGATCTAATTTTACAGCTGATATTTCCCATTCCCCCGTAAATAAATGTGTCCCCCAACTTGGCTAATTGCTCATAGACACGTTAGAAGTAGGTCTGGAGGAAGCATTTGAAGCAGAGGATAGTGATCTTATGGGATCAACATAAAGAGGGTATTTCAGGTGTCCGCACTGCTGTGGAAGAAAGCGGAGAGATAGTTGAGAGAGAAATGGATAAATCTGAGGTGGAGGCTGATGACCCTGCTAGAGTGGAGAGGGTGAGTGTCAAAATATTTCAAAGGCTTGTCTGGCAAAAACTGCTCAGGCCAGCCATGAGAGTAATAAATAACCACCTGAATTTATCTAGCGCCTTTCATCCCTATTAGTTAAACCTCATGACACTCCTATTTCACAGACAGGGAGACTGAAGCATGAATAAGGTTAAGGCACACAGTGGCAATGTGGAAAACTTTTATGCTTCAGGTTATTCCAATTCATTCTGGCAGCAAGTTGCAAGTTAAAAAGTAATTCTTTCAGTTACAGATGCTGATAAACATGGTTGAATATGCAAGTCCAGCTATTTATTATTTCCCATTTCCTTCTTTATAAGCGTACAATCTAAAACCAAAGGCCCATCCCAGTGCTCCAGATACCTCCCTCTTGTGCTGCAACTTTGTTTTGTTGTTTACATTTTAAAAAAAAACCTCCATACTTGTGATTTTCAGTCTAAATAGAAATAAAAATCACAAACACGCTTTACGCAGAGGTGAATAAATTATAAACAAGAACAAAGAGGATACAATTGAACAATGTCTCCAAGCCAGTGTTTGCTAGGGAATTACTATTCCAGTCTTTGAAATCAATTAATACATAATTAGATTCCTCAAGAAAGGACAAACAAGAACTGCCATTCACCCCCTCCTTCTCCCACATGCATCCCAAAGAGAGACCGGGTCTTTAGCACAAACCAGACAGACAGCATTCTCCAGCAGTAAAAACATATTCTGGCTTTGGGTGTTCATTTAACAAACAGATCCTTGAACCTTGCTTCTGTTTTCAGTTTATTTCAAACATGTTTCTTTGTCTTCAGTTCATTAAAACATGTCTCTTTTGAGATCTATTTTTACATTTCAAGAATCCAGTATTGTACTTTTGTGGTGGCAGATGGCTCTAGACATCCAAGCATAAGCTCTCTTTCCTGCTTTTCCCTTCTGAGTCCCTTTCTGTACTACACTTGAAACCATGTTAGTAGCGCCCTTGTTTGCAATGTCCGAGACTAGAGCCCAATTCAGGAACATGGTAAATGTATGGCTTGGTCCCTTCTATACACTAAAGTCGAAATAATTTAACCACAATGAGCACTACCGCTTGTTGTGTAACTGAGTCCCACAACCTGGTAGCTTTTCATAATGAGGATGGGATCTTAATTGTCTTTTCACCATGTCCTTGTGTTTACTTCATGTTAATGTAAAATAGGTCTAAGATGGTTTGGTTAGCTGTTAGGCTGACAATCCCTCAAGAGAAAAGCTAGGTAACCTTGCTGGGTATAGCAAGGGGAAAGAAGTAGTCTCTTTGTAAGAGGGTGCAGCAAGGTCTATGGTTTGCCAGATGGGATTTTGACTATGTTGGACACAGGATAATTTTCTTGTGTAAAAAAACCTGATTCTAAGGGCATGAGAAAATATACTATCTGTACAAGACAAATGTTAAGGGTTGTTAAACACAGCAGTAGCTACTCACTTATTGAAGACATTGGCTTATATGCCCTGTACATGCAAGTTGTTGATGAACTAGCAACAGACACTTCTAAGACCAGTTATCAAGCACGGATCTGAGAGGACTATTTGCCAGCATGGTTGTTAGCATAATTTATCTGTCAAATATGTACCAGATTTTTTTCCCCCAACAGTTGTGTGAAATGCTATAGACTAACCCACAGGGTAATCTGATTTGTAACACAGCCTGTAACCAGTTAGTTGACTGCATCTTATTAAATAGCAAGTACTATACAATAGGGCAAGAATTACAGTAAAACTGACAAAGAAGTGACTTAGAGACTTTAGACAGAGGTGAATCTGGATTCTTTATAACAACAATAAGGAAATGTTCAAAGATGTGTACGTGTGGTTGAATAATAATTGAAGCAGAAGGGGGAGAACAGATATAGCAGTCTATTTGAACTCCAGTGTTCTAAGATTCTGTATCGTTATATCGAGTTTAACATGGTTCATTGTTTATCCTGTGTTACTTGTAGTATTAAACAGGGGCTGAACAGCAAACTCTAAAGATAAACTGTACAGGTGGAAGTGTGCCTCAAAGCTTTTCTTTTTACTTCTGTTCCCAATACAGATTGGAAATCTGAACCCAACCTGCTTGCACTCCTGCCCAGAGTAAATACAGGTGACAGAATGGTCCCATCTTTGCTGTAAATACCATCAGTAACAACCTGATAGTGTTTACCTGTTCAGTCTTGCAGGGTAGATGGGCCCAAACCCTGGTTGAACCATGCTTCCAGCTCTACATTTCTAGGATTCTAGGTTCCTGAACTGTGGAATAGTGTAAACTGTGTTTTAGCTACTTCAGGAGAACAGTATTATAAACAAGACCCACACCATAGTAGGAATTACAGTATCAATGGGATCCGTGGTAGGAGACCATCTCCAAAGGAATTAAATTTCTGTCTCACCTGTGTTGGACACCAGGATATCCTGGAGACTGAAGATGTCTGTTTAGCCACAGGACAGGACAAGACAGCAACAGTACAAGCTAATGAAGTCTCCATGTTCATTCACTCCTTGGCCTCCTGTGTCAGAAATTATTCCCATCTCAGAAATCATAATGGAGTCACGGCACCACTACTTTTTTTTCTAATATGAGAGTGAGCAGGATAGACTGAGGAGGCTGGCTGAGGAATAAATTATGGTAGGATCCATGGGTCTGAAGCCTGGGTTAGAAAGGGCCCTTGAATCCACAAAGGAAGATTTGGAGAGGTGGGGAAGAGGGTGAGGAGTTACATGAGAGAACTAGAGAGCAGGAATTAGCATTGACAGGGAAGGCAGAGTCTTTGGTTTGTTTGTTGAGAGGGAAGAGAAAGAGGACTCTGGCTGGATCTAAAACCCATTAGTCTTAATCCACCACTAAGAACGCCCACTCCCTTCCCCAGAGCTGTTGCCCTCTTCCCTCGTTTATTTCTTTCCTTATTCCTTTTAAAATGTTTATTTAGACTTACCTGCTCCTAGCTCTTTCACTATTGCAAGCTGCAGTTGTTTGGAGAAAAGAGTGTCAGAATGGAGGACAGGCAATTTATACATTAAGACACTTGCACACTCATAATTAATTAGGGGGAACACCTGGAGCCTTCTACAGAAAGCAGCCAGAAAATCTGAGTTGTATTCTGGAGAGAGAGATCCCAACTAACACTTTTTAATTGCATATAGAAAATAAAGAATAGATAAGGGCTGGATAGAACATAATAAAGGAAAACAGACAAGTGCCATAGAAATGATGTCACCCGTATTGTTTTTTTTAGGCCTTAATCCTGCAAAATGGATCTGTGCAGAGTCCCACTAATGTCAGTGGGGCTCTGTGCAGATAGAGGGGTTTGCTCACATGGAGCAGCTTGCAGGTCTGGGGCCTCAGATCATAAACTGTTTGGGGCAGGTCTTATTTTGTGTCTGTAAAGCACCTACCCCATTTCGACTGCTAGACGTATAGATAATAGCCAGGTCTATAGTAATAACTTTTAATTGTATTATCCGGTCTGGTTTTATTTTGATCAGTCTCACTTGCATGCAATAGCTACAATTTATAATAAGAGCACACAAGAACTGGACACAAGATTGTTGTTTAGCACTCCCCATTCCCCATCACTCAAGGCAGTTTGATAGACTTTCTAGCGTGTTACTATACATGCCAAGTAGGGACAATGGTGATGTCATCTATCGCATTCTAAGTCAAATATGTAAATGTAAACCTATCTACACAAAACGGGATTCAAACCTCCATAATAATATTCTTAGAAAGGAGAGTCTATTTAAAGCAACATGTTTATTCACAAATATTTTCAATGCAGTTAAAGAAAACAAAGAAATCCCTTTTTCAATTCTTAGCTAAAATACAAAAGATGAATCCTGTTATATGAGTGGTCATCATAATTATGTCACAAGGTAAGACATCATAGAAAATTAAACAAAGATAAAATATATAGATTAAGCTTTATAGGGCCAAATATGACCCCTACAAAAACTGTTACAGACTAATGTTCTTCAGATTAAAAATATTTCACTTCTATTTTAAATTTAAATCTACCAGATTCATCACTGAGATGGGAAATGCCAGTGCAGTTCCGGGGTCCACAAAAACACAATGTTGTATGTGCTCCCTCTACTGGCTCTGCCACAGCAGCTGTCTAAAAATATACATGGAGTCACACTGACATCTGATGATGTAGAAGCCCAGTGTTTGCAGATAAGACAATAATGCCATCTGAATTTGAAAGCAAACACCCCATCCCCAAATGCTAACATGAGCTTTGTTCAGAAGATAAGGGGAAATGGAACATTTGCAGTATGGAAGAGCACAAACTCAGTACGGAAAACATTGCTATTTCTGCTGGCTTTACAGACAAAGAAAAGAAAAACAAAATGATACCCACCCCCAATCCTGTGTGCAGACAGCTGCTCCTGCACAGAGCTCCAAGCAGTTATTTATTTAATATTACTTGTTTTGTAGTAGCACCCAGAGGCTGCAATCAAGACTGGAGCCTCGTTATGTTAGGCACTGTATATACACAGAATGAGAGACAGTCTCTGCCCCTAAGAACTTGCAATTTAAACAGACAAGACTGGCAAAGCATGTGAGGGGAAACAGAAGAACAGAGAGAGAGAGGAAAAGTGACTTTGTTAAGATCACAGAGCACCTCAGTGCCAGGAACAATAATAGAACCCAGGTCTCCTGCTTCTCAATCTAGTGCCCTATCCACTAACTAGACCATGCTGCTTCTCAATGAGTTCTATGCACAGCCCTGCAGTCTGTGCATGAACTGTCAATTGCAGAACTAGGGACCTTAATGTCTGAGAAAAAAGTTTAAGTGTTGTTGTTACTAGTGGCCATTTTAGACTTGACCCCCCCCCAGTCAGTCAACACCACCTTTGATTATGAGCGAGGCAAAAAAGTAACTGATCTGCAAATAGAACTGTTCTTTTATTAAGGATCTTCCAATTATCATCCAGTATAAGTTGTGCATCAGGCAAAAACATAGAAAAAGAAATAATTAGTCAGTCTCTCAACTGAGCCACAATGCCTAAAAACACCTATATAATACTACAGGTTAGGTGATCCTTTCGGTGCTGGAAAGATATAGTTTTTATTTCAGTGCTGACCTGAACACAGCATATTTTAATAACAGTTACAAAATGCTGAAAGGAACAGCTGGTGCCATTAGAATGGGAAAAATAAAAGTACGTGTGCTGTCTATGTTCTCACAGTAGCTGGATTTTTCTGGTGAAATGATCAGCAGTGAAATGGTTAATGTTAACACTACATTTTCACCACTGCTCTTCAGAATTAACTCACCCTTGAGATAAGGGGGCAAGTCTGCATTAATATTAAAACTGCTGCTTGAGATTTCCAAAGCAGTCCAGGGGACTTAGCCACATTGTACCGTTAGTGAATGATGTGTGGCTAAGACCCCTGGACTACTTTGAAAATTCAACCATTTCTTTCTGTCTGCCTTCAGCAGACTCAAGACAGCGCTGCATTGGTTCACACTCATTTCATATTTGGAATGTCACGTTCAAATTACAGGGCTAGAAATACCCCCGCCCTCTTTTTTTAATGGATTATTGGAAGCCTAAATTTTGCAGAAACTACTGGTACCACCAGACAAGTTCAGGAGTACAGAAAAAATAATTGGGCACCTCACATTGGGATAGAAACCACAGAGGTATCTGAGGACTTTAATTTGCCATAGATCAAGTAGAATATTTAAGCATCTACTAATTAAAAGAGAAAAGAATTAGTAACCCTTAGGGACGATCCATTTTTATATAAATATGTGTTGAAGGCAACTCATAGACTTTAAGGCCAGAAGAGACCATCATGATCATCTAGTCTGACCTCCTGCACATTGCAGGCCACAGAAGCTCACCCACCTACTCATATAATAGACCCCTAACCTCTGGCTGAGTTACTGAAGTCCCCAAATCAAGATTTAAAGACTTCAAGTTACAGAGAATCCACCATTTACACTAGTTTAAACCTGCAAGTGACCCAGACAGGCCCCATGTTGCAGAGGAAGGCAAAAACTCCAGAGTCTCTGCCAGTCTGACCTGGGGGAAAAATTCCTTCCTGACCCCAAATATGGTGATCAGTTAGACCCTGAGCATGTGGACAGACCCACCAGGCAGACACCTGGGAAAGAATCTGCTATAGTAACTCAGAGCCCTCCCCATCTAGTGTCCCATCACTGGCCGTTGGAGATATTTGCTGCTAGCAGTCACAGATAGGCTATATGCCATTATAGCGAGGGAGTCTCGTCATACCTAAACTTCAGAATTTAAATTTAATTTAGTCATTTAGAGAAGATAAGTGAACTGACTTAGAAATGAATGTAATGCTAATACTATGATGGATATATGGGAAATAATTATCATAATTTAATAAGACTCAACATTTTGATCTTTGGATGGATTTTGATAGAAATGCAGGAATTTTAAACTTTTAAGACCCATTTTGTTAAAATGAAGGCTATATTAGACAATATTTATTAGTAAAAGGTGTTACAGATTAAATCTGGCTAAAGTTTAAGACAGGTAGCAGAGCTGATCCAGGGGGAGTATATACCGTTTTGTAAAATGAAACAAATATTTTTTAAAACTAGCGTGGATCTGTGATCACTTAAGCGAATTATGAATGAAAAGAAAACAATAACACAACAGAGAGTAAAAAACAGTGACACTGATAATAAAAGAGAATAAAAAGAGAGGATATCAAAAGGGTATTCAAAGAATAAAGAAGAAAAATAAAGCAGAAATAATTGCAAAATCTATTAAGATAAAAAATAAGAGATTCTTTAAACATATTAGAGGCCTGAAAAATACCAGAGAATGAGTGAGGCCAATAGCAGGATTGCTGAGGACTAATTGGTTATTTACAAAGAAATGGTGGAAAAATGAAGGCCTAGATTTTCAGAAGTGACCGGTGATTTTGGTTGCCTCATCTGGGACTTCTCAAATTGGCCTGCTTTTCAGAGGGTACATGCTCAGCACTTTCTAAAAATCATTTGTCTCATGCTGGGCTCTCAAAAATTGAAACACCCCAAATCACTAGTCACTTCTGAAAATCTTGACCTAAATTGTATCTGTGCATCTCGATATGAAAAGGAGAAATATTAATAATATGTTTATGACAACAGCGTTTCTGTGTCCTAATGACAGTGACTTGGAGGAACCTTCAGTTACTGAACCAATGGGAAGCAAGTTTCTGGAGATGGTAAAGCACCAGGTAGTGATGGATTATATACTCATCGTGATACGAGATTAAGGATCAAATAGTTGCACTGTTAACTACAATACTGTTCCAATATTTAGAAAGACGGAAGTTCTACGAAAAAGACCAAACTATCACCCTCCTCCTGTCCTGCAGCCTGGCCTAGCTTTGCTCTGCAGTTGCTGAGACATAGTCTAATCCTCACCAACAGTCTCACCCTCAGCAACAGCTCATATCGCACTTATGGGACCGTCAAACCCTTGCCTAAGGGCAAAGTGTGTGAGTCTACCATATACTACACTAGGTTACTGGGGGATGACATCAGGGATAGCAGTGCTTCTTTAACATCCCAGAGTGTGGTTCTCCTAAGGAAACTGAATGAACTGCACTGCCTGGGGCAAACATCCCTGGCGGACAGCTCCCAAGGACCATTGAGACGAGGAAACTGCCATAGTGAACAACGCTGCATTTTCATAAATTAAATGAACCCCCAGCCCCACTGCACTGACACTGAAAGGTGTATTCTATTTCTCCCCTTTCATAGTAAGTTACCTGTGACTGGGAAACAGATGTTCCTCCTTCAGACAAGTGCTAAACTAGCAGCAGCAGGAAAGGTCACTTATTTTGTTTTGCTGACAATGCGTTATCTCTGGTGCACTAATGTGTTTATTACCTTTTCCATGGTAGTACTTAAGGCAGCATACAGATGAGCTGGCCAATGAAACTCTAACTAAGCGCAAAGGTTAACAGGGGGTCATTGTCTATACATGTCAGGCATCAGCATTTTCTCTGTATGTTTAGTTAGAGGCAAGTGATTTTAATGTAAACACAGGCCCACATTCCAGAGAAGCCTATTACATAGAAGCTATTTATTACGTAGGTTTACAAAATAGAGCACATCCAAAGCAAAGACTTCAGTGAGCAAAATAACCACGGAAAATTTGCTGCCAGTTTTCCTGATGAAAGTGTCCCAAAGTTCCCTCAGTCCTACAGTTCTTACCTTAGTCAAAACTCCCACTTAATGCAGGGAATCCAGAACTAAGATCTAGCTGACTGTGTGATTCAGAATGTCACAGAGGTTCAAATCACTCTGCTACTATCCCTGACCGTCCCACCACAGTGGGTTTTGGCCAGTGGATCTAAGTAGCTGTTGATCCATTGGTTACGTTCCTACTGTACCCCACCACTATCACATAGCTGCACAGAGACTTCTGCTGCAGATTCCCCCCGCCCCCCACCACTTTTCTTTTTTTTAAACACAACACAAATTAGCCTGTGAAATTTAATGCTACGTTACGCTACTGAGGCCAAGAGTTTAGCAGGAGTCCAAAAGGCACTGGATATGGATAATGAGAACATTTGCAGTTACAGGACATGAGGTAGAAGTATTAAACAAAAAGTATGGAAGGAACATAAGCCAACCTCTAACAGAGAGAGAATCATCACAAAAAGTCTCTGTGGGCAGTTTATTCCATAATCTCATACAGTGGTGCTTCCTGCACCTGCTGCTGAAGCATCTGGCACTGACCACTATCTGAGCCAGGATACTGGAGTGGATGGACCACTGGTCTGAACCAACATGGCAACTCCTACATTCCTACATACAGCATGTCCATGACAGGAAACCGTCCCACACACCAGAACTGGAGACTTCTGTTGACCTTTCATAGGTGGCAGGACATGGACATAAGGCATGGTAATTGTTCACGTTAAGAAGCCTGTCAGTGCAATAGAGTTTTAACTGTTAAATATTGTCAGCAGTTTTAGATTTTATCCAGCATTAGGGCCCAGTCCTTCAACACCCTTACTTGCACGAACAATATCACTGGGTTCAGCAGGATCACTTCTAGTAGGTAACATTAGCAGGATTGGTACCTTTCATGGTCTGTGTTGGTTTGAAGAACAGTATACTACAGTGACCCTATGACTTCTGGATACTGGGAACCCCTGGAAAATGAGGAGCCAAATTCATCACTGGTGTAAGCCCATGGACTCACACTAAAGACTAAGCCAGTGTATTCATCTAATAATGGTATCCCAACCAGTATGATACACATAAGTGCATGCTATACATAAATCCATATCACACAATCCCTGTCTATGCTTTTTTGGGAGTGCAATCTACCCAAATGCTTCCATATGCTTTGAGGTGACCTATTTTTGTTCAGTAGTATAGATTACCTCTACATTTTGATAGTACAATCTTTTTACTCGGTCTTGAAGATTTATTTGGCTCCCTCCCACTGCAGGTAATTTATTTCATTTTGGTTCTTAAGCTAATTTTGTCGCCACAAAACAACTAACCCCAAAGCTTTTTTTCAGTTGGCTTTATACATAACCCATTGACGATGATAACTAGCCACAGCAGATGTAAGGGCAAAGTCCTACCCTTTATTCTGAATTTCCTGACTTTTATAAATTTAAGCCAGACCCTTGTTGTTATTTTAATGCAGAATGAACTGTCTTGTTTTCATGTGTGTGCACATGAATTATATTTCAGTATATAATTGGTTTGCAGGGTAGGAAATTCCTTGTTGGCCAATAACGAGAGAGTCCAGAGTGGGAGGGTGGGGAAAGTCATCAGTAATTTCATTATGGGCATTAGCTTCTCTAAAGATAAAATCTGTTAGAAAGTGCATCTGAAACTTCATTAAGGAATATATATATCTATATATCTATCTATCTGTCTATCTATATATCCACGGAACACAAAAGACTAGGTTAAACTAACATGAAAGTTCATGCAATTGATAACAGATTTTATCTTTTATAATTATAATACAATATAATTTACAGCTTTGGCTGCATACTTTCTAAAACAATTAAAGACACTTGCTCTGGCTCTCTAGTTTTCAGATCAGCTGTCTCTTTGCTTGGACCAATCATCTAGAATTGTGTGATGACCCACATTTCCATCCCTAAGGATGTCATACAGGGACAGTTATTTTTAAGGGAAATGCCCTGATTTGTTTCAGTTTCCATACAGTCAAGCTATTGCTTCTCAGTGTGTTGTAATCAAGGCTCTGTGCACTTCACAGCAAACTGGTCTTTAATTCTGCAGCAGGTTTTCAATGAGTTAGAGATGAAAAAAAAGAATAAAATAATTTACAGTAGTGCTTTTATTATATTAAATTCAGTGTCGTACCCTGTCCATCCCCATTTCCAGTTTTCCATATACCATATATTTTTATATTATCAGTACCTAACTAGATTTGCAGACATTGCCAGATAGAAGCTGGAGGCATTCGACAGCTGGGAAGCCCTGGCAGGCCGTTTAGGTTTGTGGCATCAACACATTATTTCTGCTATGTGATCAGCAGTGAAATAGTTAATGTTGATACTTACATTGATTCACTGACATTGCTGATATAGCAGAGTAAATCAATACCATCGGCCTTTCACCAATAACAAATCAGAGTACCAGTTCAGGTCTTTGAGGTGGGGGCTGCTGAATGAGTCAGGGGAGTCGGGGGGGGGGAAGGGTGGGGGGGAAGGCCAAGACCTAAGGATGCACAACAGTATTAACAAATAAAATTGTTTTATTTTCCATTGCTTCCCCCCCCCGCCCCCCGTTTTAGAAAACAATGTTGTATGGCATTGGCATTAACGGTTAAGTTATATCCTTACCACAGACGTGTGTTGGGTAACAAATACATTGATAATCGTTGTATACAGTGTAATGGGCAGCCGGTGACCCAGCCACCGGGGGAGGCTAGCCCCCTGCCCCCCTCCCCCACCAGAGCACCCACACCGTGGTCCCCGGCCCCAGTGCACCAGGTGACCCCAGCCCCAGTGCACTGGCCACCCATGCCCCCAGCGGCACAGCTGCAGCGTCCCCAGCCCCTGCGCACCGGGTGGCCAGCCCCAGAGCACTGGGCAGCGCGGTCGGAGCACCTGGTGGGTAGCGCAGCCCCAGCACCAGCCGCCCTGAGTCTCTGTGGGACGCAGACTGGCCAGCCCCAGCCAGCCTGAGCCAGCCAGAGCAGAGCGCTGGGAACTGCAGGAGGGGCCTGGCTTGGGGGAGGAGCATGGGTAGGGGCCCCGCTAGGCCTCCCCCTGCCTATGATACCCGCTGCCCATATACAACGTTGTAGCCGTGTCGGTTCTAGGATATTAGAGAGACAAGATGGGTGAGGTAACATTTTTATTGGACCAACTGCTGTTGGTGAAAAAGACAAGCTTTCAAGCTTACACAGAGCTGTATTCCCTTCATCTCAAAGTGTCTTTTTTTTCTTTCTTACCCAGTCCAGTCTGCACTTGAAAGTGATTACTGCTGGATGGGATACCAGTTCAGAGTGCATCCTGACAGTCCACCTAGAGTTGCGTATTGCAGGTCTCAAACTTTAGACAGGAATATATAGCAGTGAAAGAAGAAGATTAGTGGCTGCTGTGGGAGTTGGATCGAGTGCAGTAGTGTAACACCGACAGATCTCCGGTTGTCGGCGGGTGAGATTGAACCTGGGACCTTTGGAGCTAAATGCATGAGCCTCTGCGGCATGAGCTAAAAGCCATGTGCCCCTTAGCTAAAGCTGTAGAGCAGACTCATTAATCTCTATCTCAGTGCCACTAGATGGGACACCCAGGAGGTGTGCAGGTTACATACTTGCCCTAGCTGAGGAAGGGCGACCTAAGCTTCATGGACTCTGCAGAATATGCCAATGTACTTTGGAACTTTGCTATTATTAGCTAAAGTGCAGTGCAATGCAACAAAAACTTGTGATAGGAATCAAAATACTTAATAGTTAAGCACAATGCACAGCTGGAAAATGTGCCAATGGTATTTCAATGCAATTTCTCAGGCTACAGATTTTTGTTGTTGCAGATGCTAACTGTAGTAACACAATTATATATGGTTCATACTTCGCTGGATTTGAAAGTCTTCTTAAGAAGCAATGCAAGTTTTGCAAATCCACAAAGAACATTGTTGAGACTTGTTGAGCTGCTCAGCATAAACTGTAGCACACAAGCCCTTCAAACAAAGATATCGTCTGGCACATACAGTACCCATATGGATCTTTCAAAACCAATCTCCGGCTCGGGAGCTCCTATGAAACATGAAAGTTGGTCATCTGAGTTTGTTTTAAATGTTTCTGGAAGATCCTTTTGTGAGGTTTGCTTTTTGTTTGTTTTTACTCCTTGAATTTGTTGCCAGTGAACTGGGAAAGAAATCTGATTAAGGACCTGCACTTTGCTTAATAAAATTAAGAATCTTCTAAAGACGACTCCAGTGGCAATTACCTTTAAAAATCCCAAGCGATATCTGTGCTTTCTTTGTGTGCTCATAGCTTTTAGTTTGGCCACTTACAGATGTGTAGATCTCAAACAGACCTTTAGAAGCACCAGCCAGCCAGGATATGCACAAACAAAATGACAAAGCTGTCCACCACTGTGGACGTATTCTGTGCCAATAAGCAACTCCTTCTATGAGTGGCCGACCTGATCCATCTCTCTCTGACAGTCCCATTGTCTAACCTGACTGTTGACTGAAGCTTTAAAGCTATGGAGTGGATAAAAACTTACAATCAACCATGTCCAATGACTGACTCAATCATGTGACGTTTCCCCCATGTACATAAAGGCATAATTGACACTTTGGACCTTGCAGATGTTTTGCAATTCATTTGGTTCCCACAATGATATCAGAAAATAAGTCTTGTGAACTGGCAATAACTGTTTTTCCTCTGAACACGTTCTCATCTCTAAAACGTATTTAGATGCAAATTGCATCCTGCCTCATGTCCTGGCTTGTCTCTCCACCCCCCATTAAACAGACTGTGCTCTTGACTCTTTGGTGTAAATATGAAAACAGGAACATTCAGGCTTTGTAAAAATAAAATTGTGTATCTGGCTTTTAAAAAGGGAGTCTGTCCCCTATGTATGTATCTCAATGCCTTCTCCTGCCTTCTGTGCATGGCAGTCTGTTTTATTCTCCCTAATTTAATTTGCCTTTCCCATCCTTCAGTGATCCATGTCCCCCAGACAACCTAAAAAATAAACTCTTCTACTTAGAATCCATTTGCTGTGCGCTTAGTTAAAGCTGATGCTATATACAACTGGCCAATATTTCATCTGCATGTGAGAAGTGGTCTGGTCAAGTGAACAGAAGCATGGTCTAGTGACGACTGATTACAGCACCGGGAACTTCTGAGATCAAATCCCAGTTTTGCCACTGACTACCCAAATGACCTTGGATAAGTCATTAATTTCCTTGTGTGTTAGTTTTCCTGTCTGTATGATGGGGATGATCACACTTCCTTACCTACCTGGCAGAGATGTCGTGAGTAACGTCTATGCAGCACTTTGAAGGTGGAGTGTGCTAAGAATTGTGCTATCTTCACAGGCAGCTCATGAAGGTTCTTATGGCCTTGATTGAGAGAGAAAGAGTGCGCACACAGAAACACTCTTTGGAATTGGATTTACAGCAGAAATGGTTGGGCTTGATTTTTGCAAGGGCAGTCTTGAATCTAGACTACACCATTATTCCTTCTCTCAAAGGTTCCAGCTTGGGGCAGCCTACTCCTCCAGCCAGAAGAGCTAACTCAGTGGCTCTCAACCTTTGCAGACTACGGTACTCCTTTCCAGGAGTCTGATTTGCCTTGTGTACCCCCAAGTTACACATCACTTAAAAACTTACAAAAGTGTCACAGCATACTATTACTGAAAAATTGCGTACTTTCATTTTTGTCATAATTATAAAATAAATCAACTGGAATATAAATATTGCACTTACATTTCAGTGTATAGTGTATATAGAGCAGTATAAACAAGCCATTGTCTGTATGAAATTTTAGTTTGTACTGACTTTTCTAGTGCTTTTTATGTAGCCAGTTGTAAAACTAAGCAAATATCTAGATGAGTTGATGTACCCCCTGGAAGACTTCTGCGTACTCCCAGGGGTACACGTACCCCTGGTTGAGAACCACTGAGCTAGAGGCCAGCAATACCACTCCTGAGCTGACTAGAGGGGGCCACTCAAGAGCAAAGCAAAGCACCCCACTAAAGATGAGCATCCTGCCTGGAGTCTAGGGATGGAGACTACCCTCAAACTCAGATGCCCCACAATGCAGTACTGACAGACTGAAAACTCAGCCCATTGGATTAAGAGTTTTGCAATAAATAGCACTTGCTTCCTCAGATTGTGATTTCTTGTTCTTTGCCTGATGCACCTGGCTCTCATCTCTGTCACTTTCTCAACAGCCGATCTGAAGCTGTTAGGATGATAAATGTAGAAATAAGAATGACAGACCTGTAACATACTGTTAAAGCCCCCACAGTTTACCTGTGAGATTCAGGATTTGTCTGACTCAGGAAAATAGCTGATCTCTCCTTTCCCACAGGAGAAATAAAAATGTTTCCATTGGCAATAGATATTTTTGGACTCAGAACCTAGATGAGAATTTGTACTAAAGATGAGGTAAATTTTAAATGATTTCTTTAGAGAGATTCTCTTCCACACTGATGCCTGAGTCTTCTTTTTTTGGCTCTCAAATTCCTCCTGTTAAAAATCACAAAAACCTTACTCAGATCAGCAGTTGGCCTTCTTTGGAAGTAGCTGATATACATGACCCTCCGCGCTATCTTAGGTGCCAAAGTTTAAGTCAACTTGATTGACACTCTCCGTAAGCATACTTGGCGTAAAAGTGGACCAGGGACTCTTGATAACATTACACAAAACAAAAGAGCAGGGCAAGTGTTGTGCTCTTAGCAGCATCCTCCTCTGGTCAGTGAACAGGGACAACAGCCATTCCAGTCTTGTTTTTCTTTAAGCAGAGCAAAGAGACTCATTCTAATGCAGAAATTCCATGGTGTGTCTTGTTAGATAGCTGATTGCTCGACACTCTTTTTTATATATATTTTTTAAGTGAATTTAGGGCTAGCAAAAGGTGCTTGATTGACAGCCCTGGTCACTGGAGTCCTTTGTGCACTGCATGTATAGAACGTAGGCAGCTGCACTGCAGTGTAAGCTCCCCTTTTGTCCACCCCACCCTACCCTCAATACATATGGAGAAAGTTTAAGGACCACAATGCCTTATCAGGAATGCTTGAACCTCCCCTCGCCCCCCCAAAAAATTGCCAATGCAAGTTCCTTGTGAGAAACACCTACCTGATTTTGCAATAACAAGGCCTAGGGCTAAAGTTACCAGGGTTTCAAACAGACATCTAGAATTTGCAGGTACAGTATCGGTCAGAAGAGATAATTAAACTTGTATCTTCCTGTATCACATCATGTGTCTATCTTTGCCTTTTTCTCACCACAAGGAATTCCTTGCAAACAGAACAATGCCCTTATTAGGTTATATGCTCCATATTCTTGCTAGTACAGGATTATTACCTACACTAAAGGGCTCTTTAACCTAGTGGAGAAAGGCATAACCAGAATCAGAATCAATGGCTGGGGGTTAAAGACAGTCAAACTCAAATTAGAAATAAGGCACAAATTTTTAGCAACAAGAGTGTAACTGATGGATTCTCACTCTTTTGTAGTCCTCAAATCAAGACTGAATGCCTTTCTGGAGAATATGCTTTAGACGAACACAAGTTATGTGTTAGTCAATCCCAAATTATTGGTCTCAATACAGAGTTAACTGAAAGAAGTTCTATGGCCTACATTACACAGGAAGATCAGATTAAATGGGCCCTTCTGGTCTTGGAATCTATTGAACTGTGAAACAAGTTCAACTCGAGTTGGACCAGATTGATACAGCATCCTCACCATGGCAATTCTTTATCTGGAGGGGACAAAGGGAACATCTACTCTAGGTCACCTTTAGTCACTTTCATGCACTGAAGTTCTAGAGGTGCTGAGGAAGCTTTGATCTGTGGTTTGCAAGTCAGATCCACCCTCCTCCCGGCTAGTAAAATCAAATGGGGGGAGGTGCTTGGTCTGGTGGTGGTGGAGATTGGTAATATCTCCCTTTCAGATAAAGGGAGAGGGTGCCAGTTCCCCACAAAGAAGCATATGTTAGGTTCATGGTAAAAAATGTAGCGATCTTACCAGTTATCATCTTTTCTCTAATCCTAGAGATAATTATGGGCAAAGCATCTTGGGTGATGTACGAAGTTCTCTGATATTCTTCACCTCCCCTCAATCTGGCATTCATTCTGGGATTACCCTGATCTTGCTGAGTGATCATCTCTTCCTAGTGACGGACACAGATCAGATGTCCATACTAATTTGATACTGGATGGTTTATTGCTTTCTCCTTTATATTCATGGAAGAGGAAGAATGCAGCAGATTTCCAATCAAAGGAGCTTCCTTCTCTGTTGAACTGAGACCAAAACGGACCTTCTTTTATAATCACACCCAAACACATTGTGTGCCAAACACAAAGGCCCATGTTGAGGGCAGTGCAGAGCCGCACTGCCACAGGGGAACTAGGGGGAGGGATTGTGCCTCAGGAAGATTGTCCCGTATGCACGCCTCTGCCATGTTAATTATATGGGAAGGTGCTAAGGGAAGAGGGGCAGGATCATATCTCTGTCCCTGACTGGGCAAGTTGCTTCCTGCTTGTGCACAGAAGTGGCAGTCCCTGTGCACTCCTGAGTACATGGACTACAATTGTCCTTGGCCCTTGAACAAGGCACATAGGAGGCAGGAAAGGCTGCTTGTTCCTTTCCCTACACTGATCATCTGCCCCAGTGCCTAGGAAGAGTGAGGAAGGTTGGCCTTTGGGTTAAGGCATTAGACTAGTCTTTGGGAGAGCTGGCTTCTATCCCTGGCTGTGCCACAAGGTTTACTGTGTGATTTTGGGCAAGCCATGTAATCTCTCTGTGACTCAGTTCCCCACCCGTAAAATGGGATAATGATAATTCCTTTGTCTACCTTTTCTGTTTAGACAGTAAAGTTATAGAGGCCAGGACTGTCTCTTATTATGTGTGCCTATCACAATGGAGTCTTCATTCTTAGCTGGGACTGATCAGTGCAACTGTGTTATGAATAATTAATAATAATGATAATAGCCCCTCTCCGTTTTGTTAAGATTGCAGTAATTGGGAGTTGGGAAGAATGAAAAATGAGTCTGTAGGTTACAGAAAACTTTTACAGTTTAAAGAACAGCAGCAATTTGAGGTACAGTGTTAAAAAATCTCTTTGGCTGGATTTTGATCTCTCTCACACTGGTTTAACCCCAGCAGATCCACTCTTGACATAAGCTGGTTTAAGTGAGATCAGAATCAGTCTCTCAGACACTGGTATGGTTCAGAGAGATCAGGGCAGTAAAGAGTGGCAAAAGCACTGCAGTCATTTACAAATGTGAAGTACTGCAATTAAGAATCACAGTGATTAACTAATACTAGAGCTGGAAAAAAAAC
The DNA here is from genome assembly GCF_015237465.2 of Chelonia mydas. NCBI lineage: Eukaryota > Metazoa > Chordata > Testudines > Cheloniidae > Chelonia > Chelonia mydas. The sequence continues at coordinate 29,414,418 of NC_051246.2, read as the reverse complement.
ATTTACAAAAATCCTGACATTTTCTTCTTGTTCTTCATTGAAATTTCAAGAAAATGTGCCATTAAAAATCAAAATTTGGAAAATTTCAACCAGTTCTAAACTATGGTAAAACACAATAACGGGCCTGAGCAGCAACATTTATGTTGGGAATTGGATTCTGAACCTTCCAGTGTTTGAGGGTGATTGGAACCAGGGTTTGGCTCAGCCCATTGTATTTCATTTGGCACAGGTTCCATCAAAGTCAAGGCTGAGTCTGCTCCTACCAATTTGATCAAAAAAGGCTCTGTTTTGACTCACGTTTCATCGCTTATGCACCATCAGGTCCCCAGCTCAAACTGGAACTGTGATAATGTACGGAACCCTCTCTCTCATGCGTGCACACACCCAGAAAGTCAAGGCAGTGGGAAGGACAACCCCACCCCCCGAGAAGTCAAGGATGTGGGAAGGACACACACACACACACAGTCAAGGCAGTGAGAAGGAGAAGACTCTGCTAACTAATTAATTCCTTTCTAGTATCTGGCTACCATCCAGCAGACATAACTGTACTTGCGTAACCCATTGGTGAGTTTGTTTTCCAGGTTCCCTGCTGTGCCCAATCCACAGAGGATACACATTTGTTACAGTCCCAGCTACAGAGTCTTCGCTCTTTAGCTGAAGTGGTAGCAGTAGGTCCCCCGTTGAATCCCTGGTGTGTTGGCCAATATGGAAGCCATCACCCCTACACGGACATTTCCAAATCTCCCTTTATCAACACAAATGCTCAGCACATTTTGCAATTAGCAAAAAAAAAAAAAAAAAAAATTCTGTCCAACTCTATAGAAGCCTGATATATTTCCAGCCCTTTCTTCCTTCCATTGAATATCTCTGATCAACTCATAAACAAAGATCCTGTCCATACTTATCTCTACCCCTTCCTGCATATACATTCTGATACAGTCTTTACTTTCATGATCACATGCCATTTCTCAATTGCCACAGTATTTCCCTAGCTGTTTATTTTGTGAGCCTAGCAAAAATAAAAATAAAATAAAACAAAAGGAGTGAAAAAGGCATTGCATGTGTGCAACATGCGATGTCCAAAAGAGTCCAAACTAATCAAATTAAAACCAGATGTCACTGGAATACTCAAAGGCACTTCCCTTCAAAGAAGACTATCCCCACACCATAGTCTAACTTTCTGCCTCCCAACTCTCATGGCTGAAGAGTTGTTCTAAACACGATTGCAAAGATTTTTTCTTAACAGGAAAATTATTTTTTTTTCCGCCCGCCTCATATTAAGAATTTGACTGAAACATTTTGGCCCAAACTTTAAAAAATAAAATTAAGTAAAGCCTTTACCCAAGTAAACAAGTGTCAACATCTCACTTTGAGAGGCAAAAGCTTTAGAAATTTATGAATGACTGAAAATAGGGAATTAAAATGGAACCAGTATGCACACAGCTGTACTATCTATATAGAGGATGGCGATAACTATTCTTTAACACCAATGTAGAGAACCTCTCTCTTCCATTGTTAGGTTTCTAATAATATTTCCCTGACTTAGTCATTTTGCTTTAATATGCACTGTCTTAAACTGAGACAGATAGTATAGAATATTTTTTTAAAGTCACTCAGGACCTGATTCAGGAAAGCATATAATTTCATATGCTTAACTTTAAGATAGGCTTAGGTTCCACTGACATCAAGTTAAACATGAGGTTAAGTGCTTTCTTGAATCAAGGCCTCATCTCCAATGTTTTAATTTTTTAAAAACAACTACATTCAGTTTGCCATATGAAATAAGTAGTGGAGTCCATCTGGATTTAAGAAGTTACTTGGAGTCTAATTAATTGGGGCAAGTTAGGGACAGCCGATGATGGTAATGCAACTAATCTGCAGCAATATAAAGGAAAGTGTGGGACACTGGGCTCTTATTGACAGCAAAAGCTTTTATTTGCTATTGCTAATGTTGTTGGCAAACCTTTCTGGAGTACTTTGCTAAAACTGGATTTTCATAGGGCAGGGTCATGTATTATTTATGGTGTTTGCATTTGATGATAAACCTAGAGGTTGGTTATTTAAGCAACCGAAGGATAACAGCGTTAAAAAAAGGTTATTCTGAAGAAGCTAAAAAAACAGAAAGAAAGGGGAAAAAAAATCTGTGTCAAACAGAGTCACGAATAATTAGAAATCTGGGGACCTCATAGTCAGTGAACTGACCTGTTTCCACAGGAAACTTATGAAAATACATCATCTGCTTTTATTTTTGTTCTGGATAAAAAGTGCAAGTCCCTAAAAAATACAGCAAATAAAAGTTTTTAAAATAAGCCACCTCAGTGTTTCATGGAAATGCTGCCTTTCGCAAAGGCTTGTCCAACCACAACCTAAATAATTCAAAGCATTGTCATTAGGCAGCAGCAAAGTCCTCGTTCTAAAAAGGCACTTGCCTTATCACTCTACAGCAGATGCTTCAGTCAACCATTGGATATTGAAAACATAAATAATGAAACAAAATTTGGAGACAATAGTATCTGGGCTGCGGACAAAATACTCACGGATATTGTCAGTCTCTGAGTAACCAAGCAGCAAAAGCCCAAGTGACAACAATAGCAAGGAAAAGAATAGAGACAAGTGAGGAGGCCTGAATCTGAATAAGGCCTAGAGCTGCACATGCTGCTGTTACCGTAGAAACTAACCTCTCCCCTGAAGAGGTTTGCTGGGGCATTGTTTGTGGGACACAAGATGTGTCATACACCAGATGGTCGTGTGCTGTATAACTCAGTTATCTGAGAGGACAGAGTAAAGGAATGTGCACTACAGATCACTTCAGAAGGCAGAGCAGGGCACCATCTGTTCTTTCAGACTGAAGGCACTCCCCCCCCACCCCCAAGAAAGGGGGGAGACCAAATTTAAAATGATTCACTATTCAGGAAAAAAAAAAATTCCTGATACAGTCACCATATTTGACTTTCATTTAGCTAATTTTATCCTTGGGTTTTATGTCAGGTGAATTGCATTTTTACGCATGGGAGAGCGGCAATTATTTCTCTCTCAGGAGTCTATCATTTATAAATAAAACCCTCTGGAGACCTCATCACTCCTTTACTATCTGAAGCCCTCAAAACAATTTTAGCCATATGTTCTTTAAAGTCTCTCTCCTCCTCCCTTTAGTTGTGTACCAATGTTTATACAACATGCGGGGTGGTGGTGGTGGTGGTGGGGGGAATAATTCTTCCTTTCCAGGAATTGTTCTATATTTCAGCAAGGAGCGGGCAGGGTGGGGGAGGGAGGAGGCACAGAAAAAAATCAGAATCGTAGTTTGGGTGACTGAAGGAGGAAGGAAATTTTAATTAGGGTATGTGTAATACCAAGCAGCGATGACTAACATGTCTGGTAGGTAAGGTGCAAATAGGCGTGGGCAGAGGAATAATCCCACATGGGCCTGCTCCAAAGCCCACTGAAGTCAATGGAAAGAATCACCGACTTCAATGGGCTAAGGATCAGGCCCCTGTGAACTCATGGGCGTGGGGAAACCTGAAGGAAAATTAAGATTCAGTACTTAAAATGTGCTTTAATGTTACAGTAAAGCTGAGAGCTTCAGTGCAAAGAAGTCAGGACAGTGGAAAGTTGTAGGAAACCTGAATTTGGCTCCATATTCACATAATACGGGGCATTTTTGCCCTCTGACACACTCAGTGGGAGTTAATCACACACAAGTCATCCTAGAATGAAATTTAGCTCTCAGTGGTTTGTAATACTCTTAAAAATCCTATGCAGCAGATCCTTCTCTCTTCTCTGTGGGCCAGATTCTGTGTTCTTCTGGTTCTGTGTTGAGTGGAGCAAGAGGGCAGGGAAAAGGGACTTAAAACCACCTTTCTGCCTCCCAGTTCCGACCCCAGTCCCTGGGCTGCTGTAAATTACACCATTTAACAAAGTCCTCCGGAGCTGTTATGCCAGTTGTGGTGCAGTTCTGAAGATGAGGTCGCAACCACAGAGTGGATCCTGTGGAATCCTGGAAGGAGAGGATCCCTTTTTCTCAGTCCCCAAAGGGATCCCCAGCACACAGCTTCGCCAAGCTATGGTTTGCTGGTGGGTGGGACCTTTAACTTACAAAAAGTGAATTATATTTTCTCCTTGACATTCTTTGCCTTAAGGCTGCAATAACTTACATTTTAGGTGTTTCTGGTGGGTGTTTCTAATCTAATCTATCTATCTATATCTCGAATAAAATGCCTGCTGGAGATATATATATATACACACACATATAAGCAACCCATCTATAAACCGCCCTCCCCCCAAATATGGAAAAAATTGGGAGAATAAAATGCCTGCTGGATTGCACATTGAAATAACAGACACACATTTGAAACCACTGAAATAAATGTGTTTAAAATCTTTGAAATAATGGCTGCAGGTGCACACAGGCTGGGGCAGTTATGAGTCTGGAGCTGCACGCAGGCCCTTATGGAAGGACTTCTGGGTTTGAATAAATGTACATTCGGGTGATTTGGACTTTAAAAGACAGCAACTATGATTAATAACCCAGCAGAATATAATCAGGGCCCAGGAGAGAAAAACGCAGCTTCCTACATCTGGATAACTGCCACATGTCCTCTCCCTGGACACTGCCTGAGCAGCTGGGTCGTGTACACTGGAGATCTCCAGGGGTGGGAGAGGGAGGAATCCACAGCTAGCCTCAAGACTACAGTAGTATCTGTAAAACTTCCTACTCCTCTCACTCTGAACAGGGAAAGAGCCACTGGATCCACACAGAAGTGGATCCGTTGGTCATACCCACATGCTTCTTCTGGGCTGTCCCCATATCCCTGCTGCATGGTGGTGAGCAGGGAACCCTGACAGAGGTAGGTCTCATGGTGGACAAGGGATGTACAACACCTATATTCTGTTTCCTCCTGAACAGCTTGATCACACTGGCTCCATTGCAGGCAAAGCCTTTGGGGACAGGGTTTGCTCCCCACGGGCATGCTTGTTTAATTATCAACGGGGAATGTACTGTGCATGACAAAATGGATCTGAACATCAAGATTCACTGAAATCAATTGGAGTCCTTCCATTGACTTCAATGAGCTTTCGATCAAGGCCCCTTGTGATACCAGGCCCAATGTGTGCTAGTGGCCCAAAACGACTTTATTTCTCAGCTATATTTTTTTAAACAAATGCTCCTCATGGAGGACTATGCACATGTGAAATGTGAAGTTTTAAAACACAACCATTCTTGTGTTATTCAAACATCAAAAACAACAACAAAAATAGTGTGAACAATTTTTAAATCACGGAAGTCTCCTCTTGCATGCCCCAAACTCAGTAGATTAAAAAAAAAAAAATCTGGATGTATTTTTACCAAACATTAAAAAACAAAAGCCCCTTTGGTCTGAGAACACGAGCCTGAAAAACTGCAGCCCCAAAGGAAATGTACTAAGAACATTCCAAGTACTTGAAAGTCAGATTTACAATGGAAAGACCATCTCAGCCCTACCTACAACATTCCCTACAGAAGTGAAACGTCTCAGTTTAGGAAAGCAGTAAAGCTCATGCTTAAATCCATCTGTGTTCAGCAAAGCACTTATGCATGTGCTTAACTTCAATCTGACTCGAAAGGCCTCGTTCACCACAAGTTTTATGTGCTGCTAATGCTTGAAAGTTGTGGAACTGACCTCAATACTGCAGTAGTATCAACTCATCGTTTCTACTAACTTCTTTTTCACTAACCACTAACTTACAATAATTAATACCCTCAACCTCTGCTTTGCTTATGTCTGGAAATGTGGGCATTTCAGTATCTAAAATTTCTATATACTCACTATCGGACAGATCCTGGGCCCTGGATACACTGGCTGGCTGGGTTGCATGCTGGGGATCTCCACAGGAGCTAAAGGGGAAAGAGCCCTCTTTTTAGGTTGTAGAGAGATAGAGGAGATGCTGCATGGTTGCAACTGCCCCTGTGGCATTCTGCTGCTCCTTTCCATGAGAGTGATTGACCCTGAAGTTCTGTAGGTAGTGAAAAATGCCTGAGATTTATCTACCCGATAGTTTCTACCAGTTACCACAACATGATTTATCTACACTGCATCAACCACCGCAATACTACAGCCACGCTACACTACCTATCTCCACTACAGTTATACCTGCTACCATTACGCCGCAGCCACATTACGCTGCCTATCAACACTACAGCTTCCATTAGCTACCGCTGGTGGAGAATTACAGATCCGAGGTTTGCTAGTGCAGAGGTGGCCTAGGTGTGTACTTCAGAGCTGCTGCTGTCTGCTCTACTTTGTGTCCATCTAATGCCTGTGAAGCTTCCATATTCCTGAGGGCAGGGGAGCATCCTGCACAATTATTTGATTTCCATGCACGCTTTTATGCATGTGCCATTTCTATGCATGGCTGCTGTGCTCACTTGGACCCATACAGCTTGGCAAGTCTTCATCCAGCTATTTATGATTACTGTACACACATGTAGGTTAAGCATTTTCTTCCACTTATATACTATGCATTACACTACCCAGATAAGCCAGGACGAGAAGGAATATTTTGAATTAACACTTAAAAAAGTCACCATGGGGAAATAACATCTATGAGGTGATAAAAAAAGAGAAATGGGATGAAATTATCATTTACTGTAGCGCCAGTCATAGACCAGGACACAGGCACCCACTTTCCATTGAGCAAGGGGGCGCTTAACCCCTGGCTCTGCCCCAGGCCCCGCCCCCACTCCGCTCCTTCCCCACTACCCCATCCTCCTGCACTCTGCGAAACAGCTGATTGCGGAGGGAGGGGGAAGCACTGAATGGCAGGGCTTGCCGGCAGGCAGGAGGTGCTGGAGGGAGGGGGAGGTGCCTATAGGGGGCCTGCCGGTGGGTGCTCAGCACCCATAATTTTTTCCCTGCAGGTGCTGCAGCCCCGGAGCACCCACAGACTTGGCACCTATGGACCAGGACTTCGTTGTGCTGCTGCATAGGCACAGAACAAAAAGATGGCCCCTACCCCACAGGGTTTGCAGTCTAAGTATAGGACATGAGACAACAGAAGGATACAGACAGACAGGGGAGCACAAGAAAACAATGAGACAATATTGGTCAGCATGATGGGCAGTGGTCTCTGCACACCAGCAACCTAACTGCTGTCAAGTTTTTTGCAGGCATCACAGGAGAGTTTTAAGGAGGGCAATGGTTGGATGTGTAGCATAAGGGCCACAAGAAAAAACTGGGTCACACTTTCTACGGAGAATACATTTATACATATCATTTATTAAACTTTTAGAAACTAACAGATTTCTTAATAAACAGCTAATCTATAGTAATTGATGGTAGAATCCTACAGATTGCTCTTAGTCATGGTTTATAATCATCTATAGCACTTTCTACTCATGTGCTTAGGGACAGCTATAACACTGCTCATGTCTATAGTATGTTTATATCATCTATTTCCTATTTATTAACTCTTTCTAAATCATTTATCCGGGTACCCTTAATATCAATAGGCTTAGCAGAATTCAGTTTTTACTTTTGTATAATTTTGATAGATACTGTTGATGTTTATATGTCAGCACTTTTTGTTATCAATTAAAATGTTCACAACTGTGCAAAATTATGGATTTTAAGCATTTTTGATTTTTATTTATTTAAATGTTCAGTTATGGGAAATTGTGAAGAAATTGTGGGGGAAAGAATGAGACAATAATTATTAAATGACAGTAAATGTTGAGATTCAAAAAGTTTAAGCATTATAACTGTTAAAACACAAATTGTCAACATCACATGTCAAAATATATAAAGAAAATATCCTCAAATCAAACTCTAAGTTCTCAAGCAGCATTTCGCTTACTTTGCCTATCTGTAAATTTCAGTGATCACTGATGGAAATATTTTCTCGGTTTGCATGTGTATGGTGAAATTTACTCACATTTACCAATAAAAATATATTTTCAAGCCTAAATGTAAAGTGGGACTAAACTGAATGGTTTTTCCCCCCAGCAACGTCTTTGTAACACCATCCACAAGATGGTCAGTGTCCAACTCCCCTCCCAAATGAAAACAATGTGCAGAGGAGTTGTTAAGTTGGTTTGAATAGAATAGTTAATAATAATAAAACTTGTTCCATTATAATTAATAAAACGGACAAATAACATCCAGGGGAATGATAGAGAGTTTGTTTTCAGAGCAAACCCCAAAAGATAGATGTCAACATTTCTGGTTCTGGAAGCTAGACCAAGGAAATGAATGTACAAAAAACCCCTGCTAAATAGCAGAAGCTTTTAGAGCTGCCACATATTGACACGATAAACTATTAGGAATAGAAAACATCTACAAAATATTTCCGCACAAATGGCTTTTAAAAAAACTAGGCAAAATGTGGAGACAATAGACCCTTAGTTATATTTATGCATATGGTAAATTATGGCAAGGAAATTACTAAAGACTCTTATTATTCACCCCTAAAAGATTTGCTGCTCTCTGTTCCAAGCAAAGCCTGTGGAAGATTGCCGATCCTACTTCTGCACCTGGCTGAGTGATTTACCAGAAACTTGACAGGGTCGTGGAGGCTTTATTTTCTTTGTTCCATGGGTGCCTGCCATGGAGAGCCAAGGCTGGATTAACTGATTCTAAATCCCTGGGCAGTTTGCCAGAGCAATGCTTACGCTGAAGAAAATGGAACTTCCCGGAATGATTTCAGGACCAGTTCTATGTATTCGTTCTTCCTATGTTCAAAAACCATGGGAAGAAAGTATAATGCCTCATGTCAAGCTGATAAGCTTTTCCCCATAGGGTTTGCCAGTGTGAGAGTTATGTGAGCATTCTGCCTACCTTGGACAATGCTTTTTCTTTGGGCCAATTTTTCTTCTCTGGCAGCACTCCATCACTAGTAATATAGGTGTCTTCACACTGAAGAACATACTGTATTAGGATAATGTGCATGGACAAGTCTAACATGCCTATCCAGTGCCTCCATTTTCTTTCTTGCTAGCATAGCCATTTTGATTCGGGAACTCCTAGCAGTGCCATGTCCACTTTTAGCACACTGTCATTCATAGTGCTCCAAGCTGCGTTAAACCTTGTTGTCGGTTGAGTTAAAACCTTGTTAAAACTGATGTGTGAACAGACCTTTCACTTAAGATAGTTGTAAGAGACAGTTGAGGGTCACAGCTAAAACAAGGCATAATGGAGTCTGCCCAGAAACTAGCACCACATAGGCAGGGGGTTCCACTGCGTATTGTTCTGCCCAGGTGGGCAGGGGTGTCTATGGGTGTAGAAAAGTCTAGTGGGGGAGGGCAGACTACAAACAGAGAGACTGAGGGAGAGCAAGAAAGCTAAGCAGGAGCCTGTAATCATAGGGTGACCTTGGGAGAAGCCTAAAGAGAGCTTTTGGCTAAAGAAGCTTGGGGCTGTAAGCAAAGCAGCTGTCCTGATTTTGGAATCTCTTGCATTTGGAGAATCAGGACTTCATACATTCCTTGTAAATAAACAAGGTTGCAACAAAGAAAATGCCAGATTCCATCATAAATTTCTACTCCCAACTGGAACATCCCTGGGGCCCTGAACTGTGCCTAGCCACTTGTGTCAAAAAGGGGTAAGAACCACCATACTGGATCAGACCTATCGGCCATCTAGATGAGTGTCTTCCACCAGATGCTTCAGAGGCAGGTGCAAGAAATTCTGCAGTAGACAGCCCTGGGCTAACCTCCCACAACAGAAAGTTTCTTCCTAATCCCCAGTATCCAGAGTGTGGCTTATGCCCTGAAGTATCCAGGTTTGCATCCCTTCCAAACCTCTATTTTTGGAGGTTTATTTTAGTATTTTCTATTCTTCTTCTGCATATTCTTATGGCTCCTGTAAGTGGCTAATCCCTTTTTGAATCTAAGTCTCAATGATATCCTGGAGCAATGAGTTCCAGGTTGAGAGTTATGTGGAAAAAGTACTTTCACCAGTTTTGAATTTGCCTCCTTTCATGTGCAATGATTGTCCCCTAGTCACAGCTGCCATGTTCTATGCAGTTCAATGTGTGACATTTTATGCACATAATTTAATGAGTGAATGTGCATAGTGGGATTTTCAAAAGCACCTAGGCACCAAACTCACATTGATTTCTTTTGATAGACTTGAAGGGAGTGTGATGTGAGATCAGGGAGGCTGGGGAGAAGAGGGAGGGTCTAGTATTCAGGGCCAGCTCTAGGATTTTTGCAGCCCCAAGCAACAAAATTTTTGTCCGCCCCCACTTTTTTTTTTGTGCCCCCTGCCCCTGGCTCCACCCCTTCCCAACCCCTTCCCCAAATCCCCGGCCCCGCCTCCTTCCCCTGGCATGCCACATTTCCCCCCCACCCCCCTGCTTCCTGCAGCTCCGCAACCCCCCGCCCCCGCCCTCGCTCACCTCTGCTCCGCCTGCTCCCCTGAAAAACGCTGCCACTCCGCTTCTCTTCTTCAGGCGAGGGAGAGGCAGCGCATTCAGGGGAACAGGAGGAGCAGACATGAGCGAGGGTTGGGGGGAGCGCAGGAAGTAAGGGGCGGGTAGAGGAACCGCTCCCCGCCCCAGCTCACCTCCGCTCCACCACCGCTGCCTCCCCCGAGTGTGCTGCCGCTCGGCTTCTCCTCCCTCCCTCCCAGGCTTGCCGCGCAAAACAGCTGTTTGGCGCGCAGCAAGCCTGGAAGGGAGGGGGGAGAAGCGGAGCGGCAGCGGTGTGCTCAGGGGAGCGGGTGGAGGCGAGCTGGGGCGGCGGGGGCACATGTCTAGGGGCGGCATGGCCGGCGCCGGAATGCCGCCCCTAGACATGTGCCCCCCCAAGCACCTGCTTGTGTTGCTGGTGCCTAGAGCCGGCCCTGCTAGTACTCAGGCTTAGAGCTGAATAGGTGGATCAGGGATTTTAACAGTAGGGCAGCTAGACATTCGTTTTGCTTAGTGCTCATGTTTCCAGGGAAGAGAAGGTTCCTAAGGTTACGTACCCCTGTAGGCAAGGTGCAGATTAGCTCATCTCACTGATTTGGCGGGAGATTGCCTGATTCTGGATGAATTTTTAAGCAGTTTTAAAAATACCACCCTTTTGTGCTGAAGGATTTTGTTGTGTGCACTCCAGTCATTTATAGAGTCCAAGGCCAGAAGGGACCACTGTGATCATCTAGTCTGACCTCCTGCGTAACGCAGGCCACAGAACTTCCCCAAAATAATTCCTAAAGCATATTTTTAAAGAAAACATGCAATCCTGATTTAAAACTTATTAGTGATGGAGACTCCACCACAACCTTTGATAATTGTTCCAATGGTTAATTACTCTCACTGTTAAAAATGTATGCCTTATTTCTGGTCTGAAGTGGTCTAGCTTCAACTTCCAGCCACTGGATAATCTCTGCTAGACTGAAGAGCCCATTATTAAATATTTGTTTCCCAAGTAGAAACATATAGACTGTAATCAAGTCACCACTTAATCTTTGTTAAGCTAAATAGACTGAGCTCCTTTAGTCGATCACCATAAGACATGTTTTTTAATCCTTTAATAATTCTTGTGGCCATAAACACCAACTCCATGGGTGCTCTGGGGCTCAAGCACTCACGGACTCTGGCCCTACCCATGCTCCACCCTGACCCCACTCGGCCTCTTTCCCCATGGCCCCACCCATGCCGCACTTCTTCCTACCCCCACTCTGCCTCTTCCCTCTGAGGCCCCCTGCTACTTGCTCCTCTCCACTCCCTCCCCTGTCACTCGCCCTTAAGGCAGGAGGGGACAGAAAGGAGTGAGCAGTGGGCGGACAGGGCCTCTGGGGCGGAGAGGAGCGAGCGGTGGGCAGGTGGGGAAAGTCTTGGGGGAGAGGGCAGAGAGGAGCAGGCAGGAGGCACTCAGGGGTGGGGGCAGAGAGGAGCGGGCGGGCAGAGGGGCCTTGAGAGAAGGGGCGGAAAGGAGCAAGCAGTGGTGGGGTGGGGTCGGAGCAGGGGTGGGGTCTTTGGGGGAAAAGGGCGAGCAGAAGCGAGGCCTCAGGGCAGAGCGGGGTTGGAGCACCCATTGACAAAAACAAAAGTCAGTGCCATGGGTGTCAGGTGGAGCCCCCCTTCACAGAGGCTAGGCCCTGGCTCTACCCCTTCCGTCTGCAACCCCACCCCCGCAGCTGAAGCCCTGAGACCTACTACCCCTCCCCTGTGGCTAGGGCCAAAAGTCCCACCCCCTGGAGGAGTCCCGAGCACCCCCACCCCCGCACCCTCAGCTGGAGGAGCCCTGGGCCAGCCAAAGCCCCGAGCCTCCCCGCTTGGAGGAGCCCCAAGCGCCCCCCCCCGCCCCCCACTGGAGGAGCCCTGGGTCAGCTGCAGCGCGGCATGCCTCTCCACCCCAGACCCCAAGACGCTGCAGGGAAAAGCCTCTCGCTCTCGTCCGAAGAAGCTTTTCATATTCCCCATCCAGGTTCCAGGGTGGCTGAGGAGGCAGTATTTGCTACTCAGCGTCCTGGGTTCATCAGTAATTTCTCTGGAGTCCAGGGAGATTACTGATGAACCTGGGAAGCTGAATAGCACATATCGCCTCCTCACCCACCCCGGAACCTGCACAGGGCATAATAAAGCAAAAACTTCCCCCCAAAACCCTGCAACCTGGCGTCCGGTGGCCACGGCAGAACTTCCCCTGGCCTATTATACCCACTGCCCATGGTCAGCGCCTGTGCTTGTGGCTCTTCTCTGAAGCCTCTCTAATTTATCAACATCTTTCTTGAATTGTGGGCGCCAGAACTGGACACAGTATTCCAGCAGCAGTTGCACTGGTGCCAAATATAGAGGTAAAATAACCTCTCTATTCTTACTCGAGATTCCCCTGTTTATGCATCCCAGGACTGCATTAGCTCTTTTGGCCAGTGCGTCACACTGGAAGTTTATGTTCAGCTGATTATTCACCATGATCCCCAAATCTTTTTCAGAGTCACTGCTTCCCAGGATAGAGTCCACCACTCTGTAAGCGTGGCCCACATTCTTTATTCCTAGATGTATACATTTATAGTTAGCCATATTAAAACATATATTGTTTGCTTGTGCCCAGTTTACCAGGCAATCCAGATCACTCTGAATCAGTGACCTGCCCTCTTCGTTGTTTACCACTCCCCCAGTTTTTGTGTCATCTGCAAACTTTATAAGTGATGAATTTGTGTTTTCTTCTCAGTCATTGATAAAAATATTAAATAGCGTACGGCCAAGAACCAATGCCTCCAGAACCCACTGGAAACACACCTGCTCAATGACGATTCTCCATTTACAATTACATTTTGAGACCCATCAGTTAGCCAATTTTTAATCCGTTTAATGCGTGCCATGTTAATTTTATATCATTCTAGCTTTTTAATCAAAACGTCATATGGTACCAAAGTCAAATGCCTTTCAGAAGTCTATTATGTCAACACTGTTACTTTTATCAGCCAAACTTGGAATTTCATAAAAAAAGGTATCAAGTTAGTTTGAGAGGATCTATTTTCCCATGTTTATTTTGATAGACTTGAATGGACCAATGAGAGATCAGGGAGGCTGGAAAGAAAATCTCTCTGCTTCTAATTGCCACAGCTTGAGAGTGCTGAAGGTCCATGAGGGTGGTGTGATCTAATAGTCTGAACACAGGACTTGGAGCCAAATACAGTAACTCCTCACTTAAAGTCGTCCTGGTTAACATTGTTTCGGTATTAGGTTGCTGATCTATTAGAGAACATACTTGTTTAAAGTTGTGCAATGTTCCGTTATGAGATTGTTTGGCTCGCCCTGCTCCATCCGCCCACCCGGCGCTCCTGCCAGGGAGCGGGGTCAGGGCTCGGGGGCTTGCCCCGCTCCTCTTGCCTGGCGTTCCAGCCAGGGAGCAGGCAAGCCCCTGGCTCCACTCCCCAGCAGGAGCGCCGGGCGGGAGAGCGTGGCAAGACCCCGTGCCCCAACTTTGCTATGCCCCTGCCTTGACCAAGCTTCACAATCATCATTGGTGAGTACAGTATTAAATTGTTTAACATTATTTAAAAACTTATACTGTATATGTATATAATGTCTTTTGTCTGGTGAAAAAAAATTCCCTGGAACCTACCCCCCTCCCCTATTTACATTAATTCTTATGGGGAAATTGGATTAGCTTAACATCGTTTCACTTAAAGTAGCATTTTTCAGGAACATAACTACAACGTTAAGCAAGGAGTTACTGTACTTATGAGTTCACATCTCTCTGTCGCCTTGGGGAAGTCATGTAGGGCCAGATCCAATTTCCATTAAATCTATGGAAATCTATAGTGGAATCTACTTATCGTCATAGGCATAGGCGCTGACTCAGTGGGTGCTCCAGACCTGGAGCACCCATGGAGAAAAATTAGTGGGAGCACCCACTGGCAACCAAACTCCCCCCTACCCCCCCACTTCCGCCTGCTGCTGGCCCCTGCTGATCAACTCCTCCCTCTCCCTCCCAGTGACTCCTGCATGCTGCGGAACAGCTGTTCAGTGGCATGCAGGAGGCACTGGAAGGGAGATGGAGGAGCGGGGATGGGGTGCACTCAGGGGAGGGGGCGAAAAGAGGTGGGGCGGAGGATACGGCAGGCCTGGAGGGGTGGAGTGAGGGCGGGAAGAGGCAGCGGTGGGGACTTGGGGGAAGGGGTGAAGTGGAGGAAGAGCCTGGGGCTGAGGGGGGGGTGAGCACCCCCAGGGAAAATTAGAAGCTGGTGCCTGTGGTCATAGGCCTTGATAATGCTTCAATGCGGCTTAATAATGATTGAACTGCCATTGTTTCAGTGCCAGCATGGAGACGGATTAGCTGCCACAGTTCAACTAGTCCTCTACTAAGTCCAAAGCTGATTGCAAAGAGTTACAAAAGGATCTCTCAAACTGGCTGACTGGGCAACAAAATGGCCGATGAAATTCAATGTTGATAAATGCAAAGTAATGCACATTGGACAACATAATCCCAACTACACATGCAAAATGATGGGGTCTAAATTAGCTATTACCACTCAAGAATGAGATCTTGGAGTCATTGTGGATAGTTCTCTGAAAACATCTGCTCAATATGCAGCAGCAATCAAAATAGCTAACAGAGTGTTAGGAACCATTAGGAAAGGGATAGATAATAGGACAGAAAATATCATAATGCCACTATATACATCTGTGGAATGCCCACACCTTGAATACTACATGCAGTTCTGGACATCCTTCTCAAAAAAGTTACATCAGAAATAGAAAAGGTAGATAAGGGCAACAAAAATGATTCAGGGTATGGAACAGCGTCTATTTGAGGATAGATTAAAAAAACTGGGACTATTGAGCTGGAAAAGAGACGACTAAGTGGGGGCGGGATATGGAGATTCATAAAAAATCATGAATGGTGTGGAGAAAGCCAATAAGGAAGTGTTATTTATCCCTTCACATAACACAAGAGCCAGGGGTCACCCAATGAAATTAATGGCCACCAGGTTTAAAACAAATAAAAGAAAGTACAACACAGTCAACCTGTGCAATTCATTGCCAGGGGATGTTGTGAAGGTCAAAACTATAACTGGATTCAAAAAAGAATTAGATACATTCATGGAGAATAGATCCATCAATGGCTATTAGCCAAGATAGTCAAGGATGCAACCCCATGCTCAGGGTGTTCTTAAGTCTCTGATTGCCAGATGCTGGGACTGGATGACAGGGGATTGATCACTTAATGATTGCCCTGTTCTATTCATTCCCTTTGAAGCATCTGGCATTAGCCACTGTCGGAAGACAGGATACTGGGCTAGACGGTCCATTGGTGTGACCCAGTATGGCTATTTTTATGTACTACTGTCCCACAATGCACCAGTGATCTTGAAAATCTTCCACCATGCATTGCTTCTTGAAACTGAGCTGGAAATGTGGGATAAGAACCCACAGGGCATTTCAGCTAATATGGTTTAAGACAGAGCTAGTGTAACCGTGAGGCAAATCTGCAAGCATTCTTAACACAATTCACTTTGGCTAGCATGAACGCAATGAACCATTTTTGCTTAAACCAACTTTATACAATTAGTTCAACCACAGTCATTACTGCTCGCTAGTTGAGATAAGGACCCAGAGTCCCTTACAACCACAAGCTGTTCAGCCCCATCTATTATGGGAGTCGGTTACAACAAGACAGCAGCCAACAGAGTTCAAACATAGGGCAGAAGACTATGAAATGTCTCTATACTCATTCCCCTCTTATTTTTAAAAACCACTCCTTGGAAATACGTTAAAAATCAAGCTAACAGATAGCAGGAAAGATATATGAGCAAGGGAAGTGGTGGATTGTCCAGTTCCTCATGTCTTCAGATTAAGACTGAATGCCTTTCTGGAAGACAACCTTTAGTCAAACATATTATTGGGCTCAATGCAGGGTAACTGGGTGAAATGTAATGGCCTGTGATATACAAGAGGTCAGACAAGCTGATATGATGGTCCCTTCTGGCCTTAAACTCTATGAATTTATGAAACATGGTTCGGTTTTGTAGTATATGAAGGATCAAACCATGTTTTAATCACATTGGGTGCTACTTCCTTGTAATTGAATCTGCAAAAAGTGCATTTTTCTATAGCATATCTAAGATTATATCAACAAATTAACTGATGCGGAATATGGCATGCCTTGGCAGCCAGAAATACAAGAGGAAAGTGTGATATAGTGTTATAGATCTAAACCTGTTTTTTCTTGTAACAAAGGTCTCTTATAGGTAGCATAGATTATATATGTTACCCTTCTGCCAGGTGGAGTCGGCAGCAACCAGGGCCGGGTTCAATATCTAAAAGTTCCTTTTCAACAATACAACACAGAACCAGCTCGAGCCCCAGTCCAGTAACCTGGGAAAACTACACACCACCCCTGAGCGCCTCTGAGAGGCAATACTTCCCCACTCGCAAGCACAGAGTCCGAGTCTAGAAAAGAAACTTTTAATGAAAGGAGGGAAGTCACCCAACATTAATTAGGGAAATGCCACAAGCAGGATTCATAATCATTAAACTATGAGCAGGACACCCACCCCAGACTAAGTGTGTGGAGCAGTGTCTTCTGCCTCATGTTCTTGAGTTCTACAACCAAAAGTTCCTTTTCTGTGCCCCCCTCTGCTCCCTCACCATACCCCACTCATGGCAGTTGTCCTTGGTAAGTGAGGACCCAGGGTTCAGAGGTGCAGTTGTGTGAGTTCACCTCCGACCCGGGGAAGAAGGCATCTTGCTTGCTCTGCCATCTGAGCACTTACTCTGGCTGACCACTGCACCAGCCACGGTTCTTCTCTGCTGGCCGCCTCGCCAGCCACTGTTCAACTCGCTGGTCACCTTCTGCCACCTGTCTCTCTGCTGTGACCTCTGCAGGTCAGTCTCTTAGTGATTTTCAGCTCTGAGGCTGGGCAGAGACACTGTCCCACCACAAGTGATTATCAGGTCTTTTGAGCACTTAAAATAACAAAAGACTCCTAATGGAGCTTATTTATCTCTATCTTTGATTAGTGGGGAAGAACAGGTTAAACCAGACTGGGAACCCTTAGGGAGAGTCCACTCCTCCTGGCTGGGATACCTGTTCCCACCCCTCTCTACTTTCACAAGGGTCTGGCATTCAAGCCCCTGGCTTAATGAGGCCCTTTTAGCTGAGGGTGACCTCCTCATTTGAGACAACACAGTTCTACTTCCCTTTACTCAGACAATAAAGACAACAACACTGATAAAAACATTTCACTACCCCTGCATTCAGATTTAATAATTTTATTAAGATAATGTTGAAATAAAAAGAAAACGGTACAGAGTTCAAGCATAAAAGTTTCTGGTTATCAGGGAATAAGGTACAGATTATCAAGGGGTGCGAAATTCGGTTTAGGAGCTGGTGGCGTAAGGAATACATAATCTGCAATCTCCCTGATTGGGGGTAAAAGTTTAACCGGTCAAAGTACAGACATTGAGATATGGGAATATGTTGTCCATATAACGGCTATGTTCAGGTGTGGAGTATAATGAGCGGATACAATGATGGGCATGGATCTACCCTCATTTGGTGGGATTTAAAATTCAGTGAGTTTATGATTCCAGTTCATATGGTCCAATGGAAAAAGGCTCTCAGTCCCTTTCCCATAGTGGATGCACGATGTCATACCGGCTCACACCGCCTGGTACTGTCGGTGGCCGGTGATGTGTTTGATGTAGATGTCCCTGGACCATCGGATGGTGTCCGAGACCATGAGGCGCCGCATGAGCCGTGCGTAGCGTCGACCAATCCCACAAGTCCGCAGCACACGCTCGTTGCAGGGGTCCCAAGGGCCCAGGGCTCCGACGATCAGGGCATCCATCTGCACCTCGTAGCCCTTTGCTCTCAGGGTGTTGGCCAGGGGGGCGTATTTTTCCAGCTTACGAGCTCGGGCTTCGTGGAAGGCTGGGGTCCTGTTCTTGAAGGAGACTGTGATGTCAATGAGGATGATCTTTTGCTGGGCCTCATCGGTGACTACCACGTCGGGTCGCAGCGGGCTGTCGGTACTGGGGATGGCGCAGTTCACGGCGACCTCCCCCAGGTGCGGTGCGATGGCTTTCACTAAGCGGTTCTGGATGGCGTTGTGGCGTAGCTGCCAGGCTCTGGAGTGGGGCTTGCAGCTGCACAGGACGTGGGGCAGGGTCTCGTTGGAGTAGCCGCACTTCCTGCAATGCTTGTCTAGGTTCCTGTGGCGGACGGCTCCATTGAGCGGGACGCAGTTGAGCCGGGTGTGGTGGATGAACTGCCAGTCGGCGAAACGGGTGAAGCCGCCACCGGCGAGGAAGTGGTTGCTGGCGTCCCACTTGCTGGTCAGTTCGAAGGCTTTACCCTGGTCCGGTTTACGCTTCAGGGCTTCCATGTACAGCGAGTGGATGGCTGCCTTCAGGGTCCTCTCCAGCATGCCCCTGGTGCTCGGGGTGATGATGGTGTTGTCCTCAGACCTGATCTGCAGCACCAGGACTGCCAGCTCCTGGCGCTCCTTGCACCACTCCCAGCGGCAGCTGATGCGCTTCCCCAGGCGAAGCGTGGCATTGCGAGCACGGGACCACAGTGAAGCGATGTCGCGCCCGTCCTGTCCCAATTCGCCATCCAGGGAACCGCTCAGGAAGCTGGCGGTGTCTTGGTTGGAGGGGGCTCTGCCGATCTGCTTCTTTGTTGCGTCATGGAGGGCATTTGCTGCGATGTTCCTTACCATGGCGTCGGGACACATCAGCAAGCGGAAGGCGTGGGTGATCACCGCGATGTCACACAGGTCACCCATGCGGGGGACCTTGGCACCGCCATGCCTGTGGGCGATATAGACCAGCTCATTGCTGGCTCTCTGGGGAAGGAACAGCCACTTCTTCACCAGCTGGCGGACGATCTTGTCTGCCTTGTTGAGGGGTACCTTCGCCACGGCGGATCCCCTTAGGACAAACGAGATGCGGGGGATCAGGAAGGTGTTCAGGGCGTTTATCTTCTGCCATGGTGCTAGCAGGGAGGTGTCGATCTTGGCGGCATCCTGCAAGATCTCCTGGATGGTGTTCTCGGGTGTCTGCCGGACACGGAAACCCGTCGGCGTGCCGAGGTGCCGGTAGGCCGCCCCTCTGCCAGGGGGATGATGGGTTTGCCCTGGATCTGGAACCCTGTCGTCTGCACCGAGTCCCTTTTGCTGCCGTCGATGTGGAGAGATGCACACTTCTTTGCACTGAAGCGGAGCCCCATCCAATCGGCAGCTCAACTAGTGGCATCTAGCGTATGTTGGAGGTTCTCTGGGTCGTCCGTGGTCAGGACCAGGTCATCCACGTAAGCCAGGATGCTCACCCTCTCACCGTGGAGGTTGAGAAGCCATCTGCGCCATTGGAGATCGCTCACAGCAACGGCTCCATGGTGAGGTTAAAGATGATGGGGCTGAGGGGACAGCCATGCTTAACTCCGCTCCGGATCGGGATCTCGACGGTCTCCCCTTCGACCGAGCGAATGGTGGTGCTGCATCCCTCGTACATCTCTCAGATCACACGGAGGAAGTTCTCTGGCATCCCAAACTCCTGGAGCGTGGCAAAGATGTGGTGGTGGGACATGGACCCAAAGGCATCAGCCAGGTCGAGCCATGCTACAGTGCACTGCCTCCACACCCTTCCGGCCATTTCGATGGTGGTTTGGAGGACAAAGTTGTGCCCTCGCAGGACATGAAGCCTTTCTGGGTGGAGCTGATGGCTCCCCCGCTCACCGACCACTCCGTGATCCTTGACGCCAGGCAGCTGGCATAGAGCTTGTACATTGTGGAGCAGAGGGAGATGGGCCTCCAGTTGCTGGGGTCATCCCGCTCACCCTTCTTGTATACCAGTACCATCATGACCTTCTTCCAGGAGCTGGGAGTCCGGTAGAATCGCTTGCACTGTGGCGAGGACCAGGCAGCTGGGATCTCGCTTTTTCAGGAGGCTGTAGGGGATGCCGTCTTTCCCAGGAGCTGTGTTTTTTGTTTTTGAGAGTCTGGCCATCATTTCCTTGGGCGTAAAGTCAGTTTCCAGGACACCTGCTTCGTTGACACGGGGCAGGGGGTGGAGGCAATCTGGGCGCTGCGCGTCATTCTGGGCTGTGCGGTCGAATACATCCTTGAAGTAGCTGTAGAGACGCTCAGATGGGATCGTGCAATAGGGCGAGGGCCCGTCAAAGATCTCCCTCATGGCTTTGGAGCGGTTTGCCTGGTACAGCTTTTGGATCCTTGAAGCCGCTGCTGGTTCGTAGTGGCGGCTGGCATCTCTACTTCTGGCTCCCCGGTGGTGGTGTTGAGGTTTGGAGCAGGCATTCTGTGGGCAGGCGGGGCTTTCTCCTGGTTGGAACTTCTCCTGCGAGCGGTTTCCGCAGACAGTTCTTGGGTGAGCCTGTCTACGAGGAGGTCGAAGTCGTCAAAGGAAGCTGTCGCTTGTAGCTCCTCAGTCCAGGCATGGAGTGGCAGCCCTCACCATCGGCTGCTGGCCCTCATGGTCCTCGACCTCGTCTGGTGCAGGCTCAAAGCCTGCGTGGTCGGCCTGCCGTCTATCTCGTGAGTCAGGATTCCCTTCGGTTGGGTGCTGGGGCGGGATCTCTGGTGGGATGCTGGCGTTGCTAGTGGTCGGAGAGACGCAGTCCGGCTCGGGGGTTGCTGGGACACCGCTGGTCCTTCTATGAGTGGCTGCTGCCTGGGCGGTTGCTGCTGGAGTGTGAGATCTGCTGTAGGCAGCGTCCCGCAGAATGGACTCGGGGGCCGTGCTGGACCGTCTGGCGATGAGGGCCCGGTGTTTTCCTGTGGCTGCGGGGCTGGTTCCTCCAGTAACGTCTGGAGCTCGCGGGGCAGTCTGAGGCTTGGCACTGGCTCCCCCGGCTGCTGGAGTTTGCAGGGTGGTCTGAGGTGGCTCTGGCTCCTCCAGCGGTTGCAGTTCGCGGGGCGGTCTGAGGGGCGGCGCTGGCTCTTCTGGCGACAGGATCTCGAGCAGCTATGCGCGATGGGGCGCTGATCCTTCTGGGGACGGGGACGTGCTGGGCAGGGGGCAAGGTAGTACTAGTCGTCTCAGTATGGAGATTTGCTTGGCGACGTGAGAGGGTGAGACGGGCCTCCTGCTGGTGAGGACCTGGGTGGTGTTCCCCACGGCAGCAGGTACCTTCTCGATCGCAGCACCCCGTTGCGCTGGTCTGGCGATGGGGGCAGGCTTCTTGACGGCAGCTTGCACAATCGCTTTTCTTTGTTGAGGCTCAGGAGCAGCGGCCCGGCGCGCAGCAGGAGGGCTGGGAGCCGGGGCAGGAGACTGTGTTGTTCCCTTGAGGCGTTTCCTGCAGGCGACTTGGTGCGTCTTGCATTGCTTCTGCGTCTCAAAGGGCAGGCTGCAGAGGGCACAGCTGAAGGCGACCCCAAGTGATTTGTTACCCAACACCAGCCAAAGTTGATTACTAGGAGCTGTGCAGCTCCTGTCTGCTAGATACCTACGCAGAGTAGATGTGTTCATGTAAATACAGTTTGCTCCAGAAGTCTTTCTCCCTCCCCAACTTGCTGTCAGGGGGAGGGGGAGGGAAGTTCATTCAGACCCTGCTTACATATATACTGGTAGCACAGATTAAACTGGAGTTTAATCAGTTTAAACAGAGCTGGTTAAGATTTTCTCTTATGCCCCCGCATTAAGTCCAGGACCAGAGATAAAGGCAGATTCAGTATTGGGAGATAGGTGTGTTTTTTCAACTAATATCCATGGTCCTTTCAAAATCTGTCACTATTTGCTCAGAAACAAATAAATCACATTCAACAATAGTCATGTCAGATAGGGAAGATTATGTTGGAAATCTTCCCAATTAGAATCAGTCCTGAATTTTGGCCAGTTGAACACAAAGTGACAAAGAGGCTTTCTGAAAGGAAAAGGCTGGGGCAGAGCCATGGCTGAGGTGAAGAACTCTTACACGACCTAAAAACCAAGGGTAAATTTTCATTTGTATGCACCTCAAACACCTATAAATGAAATAGTGGTGGAACCCTCTGACATAACGCATTTGTATTCTGCTCAAGTGGTGCTGTTTTCCCTGAATATGTAGAACCAATGTGGATAGTACAGGAATTTCCACACACTCACATTCTTCCTGCTTTGCTACTTACCTATCTGTTTCAGCTGGAGATCTGAGGCAGAGGTCTCAGTAACGGAGAGAGCACTCCAGAAGATCGTGGCCAGCTACTGAAGGCCATGCCCATCCTCCACTTGCGTTCTCCAACCATACCATGAATAACATTGGTGAAAGTACTCATCTGGTGAGTCCATTTTTGCCGTCAGGATGCTCACTTCCTTATTCCAAACCGCAGCTAGAATAAGTTATGCATGGCAAGTGAAAAGAGGTTCCTATCCAGAATGTGTACAGCTGGCCAGTGGGCATAAAAATCACGTTTACTGTGGCTCTGAATTAAGAATAATGGGTGGATCGGGGCAACTGTAGTATACTTCAGTAAGAACTGCAGTGCCTATCTTTGGGATCACAAGTCCTGTAAATATGCCCTTTTCAGGAACAACTTGTCACAATTTTGACCATCTTTACAAAAGGGGACTCTGACTGGCCAGAATGTGGCCCATTCCTGAGGAGGAAACTCATCTTGAAAAAGCATAAGGTCCTATACAAATTCTAAGCAATCTGAGTGTATTTTTTGTCATCCAGAGCCGTTTGTAATACTGATCTTGGGGACTTATCAGAAAATGTATGAACTATGGCAAATAAAGAAGTCACTTCAAGTTATCAAATCATTAATAAAAACAGTTCAGACGTCTCAATGATTATACGCAATTATATGATTAGAGTAGTGCCTGTAATTTTCCTTATTATTACTAAAGAGATCAACAAATTGTTTCATAAAAGTTCATCTGTTTCTGCTACTCCCTTTCAACATGAAGACAATCCTCCAAAATACTTGGTCTATACGAAGTTCAATGATGAGTTTGGGTCTTTGAACCTTTTTTTTTGGCCCAAGAACCAAGATAGATGGTTTGAATCATAAAGAGATCCAAATTATCCTGAACTGTCAGGCGACACTTTCCTGTCAGTTACAGCAGTGTAAATCCAAAGTAACTTCACTGAAAAGGAGTTGCTCTAGATTTACATTGGCATTACTGACAGCAAAATATGATCTCTTCTTTCTTGGGTGGTTCTTCTGAAGGAATGAAAAAAGAAATCAGATGTGGGGAAAATGGAGGAGAAATTGGACATGATCCTCTTTTACATTAATCCCCTTTACTTGCCTCCGGCCTTTAAGGCCTCTTTACACTGGCAGAGCAATCTTTCAAGAATGACTAGGACCCTAAATGTCAATGGTTATTTGACCCCATGCTTCCTTTGGAAAAGATATCAGTCTTCCTCCTAGAAGGACACACTCTCCTGCAGAATGAAGAGTTAAGTCAGAAAGGATTTAGGAGCTGGTACCATGTTTCTGAAAGAAATGACTGGATCCAGATCTGGAATAGCTAGTTGTAGACCTGAGAAATAACCACTGCAAGGTTTGAAATCTTTTAGGAAGAGTTTAGAACAGGATTTTGGTGAAGGTGGTTTCTGAAATGTATACATTCACACACCAGTGTGTAAAGTGATGGCTTTTAGATCCTTTGGCGTGAAATGTGTTGTGTTCAATGTTATTAGTACTGAGGTTTACCTGCCAGAAAGAAAATGAAGACATGATCTTGGAAGGTTTGGGTGCTGGAGGCAGAGCTTTCTTGGTAGCAGCCCTGTGCCTCTGGAAATATGTGTAAGCACGAACCTGGTTGCTTTTAGAAAGAGCAACAGGACACATCTCTTTGCCTGTGTCTTCTCAACAGATTAAATCCTGTTTTCACAGCTCTCTACTTAAGATGCAGGCAGAACAGGAGGACGGAGGTTGGTCACTCTTACTGAGCTCTTGTGTTTCAAATAAGGCATGCACACACCATGGTGACGGACCCAGAAAAAATACCAGTCTTTCTGGAATGTACCAAGTCTGTGGAGTTCCGAACAAATCAAAGGCATAGCATCTCTGTCCTGTATTTTATTAGGAAATTAACAGTCAGATTAATAACCTGAAATTACACAGTGAACCTCATTAAAAAAACAAATTCAAAATCATCACAATTATTTTTGATTTCTATAAAACATAATGCCCAGAAATAGTCCCTGTTTACATCTGTAAATTTCTAAACCCTTAAAATGATCTACTGTATAGCAGCAAGACTGAATCATGTTAACAGTTGGTATGAGGAGATACAGTAAGCTTTGCTCTATAATCCAACCGAGATAAAACATGTTAGAAGATGAAATGTTTAAAACAAAGCCCAGACCTATTACCTATACTACCCTGTGAGCTCAATTCAATCGATATGCACAAGTATTTCATATTACTCATATGTTGAAGTGTGGTGAGGTTAACTATGTAATATTAAGTGGGGCATCCGTTTTGCAATACAGTCCAATTCCTTTCAAATGTACAGGACTAAATATTCAGATCTTTGATTTTTATATCTATTGCTACAACAGTAGAAGAGTTTGTGACCCATCTACCCTCCTCTTCATTTACCTGCAATAAACCTAGTCATTAATTTGGCCTAAATATTTGTTTTGTAATCACCATTTTCGGTCACTCTCTCAACCAGGGTGAACTTCATCCATGTTTAGAGAGCCAATACAAGACTTGTGCACCATTTAAGTCCTACTGAAGCCTTCAAAGTGGATAGGCTTTGTGCTGGCTTTCTGTACGGGGTGAATTTCACTCTAAGTCACCTAAGTCCAAATCCTGTTCACCTCACTCATGTGAGTAGTCACACTGGGCCAAATTCTGCTCTCATTAATACAAAAATAAATGTGGAGGAACTCCATTAACTTCAGTGGAGTTACTCCAGATTTACACTGGCATAAATGAGGGCAGAATTTGGCCCACTGACTTCAGCAGGGACTACTTGTATGAGTGTGACAAGCGAGATTTGGAGCCTGAATGACCAAGTCAATGTGAGTCTTTGGTTTTAATGGCCGTGGTCCTCTACATTACGGCCTAAGGCTTTGGGGGTGTTGAGTATTTCCTGTTGAGAGCTGAGTGATTTGAGTCCCTGATTCAGGAAAGCACTTAGGTATGTGCTTAAGTCTATCCCTAATCAGGAAAAAACATGCTTAAGGACTTAATGTATGTGCTTACATGCTGTACCGACTAGAGATGCATTTCTGACTGGGGCCTTGGTTCCTATGGGAGCTGTGGATGCCCAATAACTGGTGGATTCAAGCACTTGACCAGCAAGATCCAGTTGCTTTAGACTTTTGCATGTATTTACTTGTAACATTTTTGGAAATAATGCTACAGAAATTAGATATAGAAAAATATAAAAGCAGTGAACACTCGTTTTTAAAAGATCTTTCTGGACAAGCACATTTAGATAGTTGTGTTAACATTTATATATAAACTCTTTGGCAGCAGTTTTCTAGAAAGCAGAATTTTTTTTTTTCATTGCAATATTTTATCCTTCTCCCATGAAAACTTCGTATCTTAAAAAATCTATAGCACTGTCCTCTATAAATAGTATTGTTTCAGATTAACCACTACTTCTTCCCTGAAGAAAAACAGATTAAAAAGAAAATCTAGTCATTATCTGGTAAGTGTTCATGTAACAGGAAAAAGAAAATAATTAACTGTGCGGTTTGTCATTCTCTAGAATGTCAGTGGTATGTTTATACAATAAAATCAACATGTTACCCCATTTTGCTTTAAAATCTAACTAGTAAAACTATATTGCTATCAGTAGATTCATAAACAGAATGCACACATTGCTATCTAAGTTCAAGTATTACTATTTTTCCTTTAAAAGGAGCCACAAATTCCTTGCTATTTTGCCTGCCTTTTATATTGTTTTGGTCTTGCAGTGCCATGATGAATTGCACTCGACTGTTCTTGAACAAAATAAAAATGGAACTTAAGAGTGTACTGTGCTGTACAACACAGCACAGAGGCCTTGAGGTGTGTTAGGTTGATAAACCTTCATCTGATATGAGTGACTGTCATTGGAAGGAGTGTTTCGGAGGCTAGAAACATTGATTCAGTAGTCATGTGTGTTCCATGTGGCTGAGAAATTTAACTCTTTCCAGATTCACAACCTTCAGTTCCATTTAAAAAGGGGAAAAACAACCACCTGTATTTCTACCATATCAGGATATGTCGTCTTGGATTCTTCTTGGTATTGTCAGTTGTTCATAAGTGGGGAGGGTGTTGTTAGGGAGGAAGTGATCTGAGTTAACAGGGTTGCTTCTCTGAGATGATCCATTACTGCTTTGGCCAGCCTGCTGACTGGAAACCAGGTGATGCAGCATATCTGTAATGAGGTTCAATTTCTGGTCCATTTGCATTACCTACAAAAACAAAGCAAAACATTGTTCAGTGTCAGAATCTGAGAAAGTAATAAGAAGACATGGCATAAGTATGACATATTAAAAATAGCTTTTTCATAATTAGCACTGGCCCGACTCCCTCCTATTCATGTAAACTTCTGTTACTGAAAGAAAACCAAGATACTGAATCCATTCATTATGATAGGAGCATATCCAAGTGTTGGTTTGAGAGAGGCTTGTTAATATTCTAGCTAGGAATGTACAAGTGCTAGAGGAATCAGGTTCTTAAAGAGCAAGATCCACATGTCAAAAGGGAACTGGGAAGCAGAACTTAGTGCTGAAGAGCATAATTAAAAGTGTTTTTTTTTAAAAGAGCATAAAGACAAACTTCTAAAATGTCTATCCGTGCTAACTGCTTTAACATGCAAATTCCTGCTCTACTTGGAATGATCTTTTTGTCAGACACAACTTGTGACTGAAACTTGTATTGTGTTCTTTGGGCCAGATTCCCAATGGCATAACAACCCCTTGATGTGACCCCAGGCCACAAAATGCCAAGCAGACCCCTGCCTGAGGGGAAATCCCTGCTGGTGCAAATGCATGGCAGCCAGGTCCTATGTCTGTGCCCACTCCCAGTCCAACTTAGTAGGTTTATTGGGGTGGTAGAGACGGGGGTGCACGGGGTGTTGTGGAACTCTGTTTTGACAAACCAATCCTCCATTGGCATTGGGTCCATTAAAGGCTCTTTGTCAATGGTGCATTTTAGAGCAGCCCCGTAGCTGCTCTAGGTTGCACTGGGGCCAGGGCTAGCCTCAGAATCAGGGAGAAATAACTAGCTCCCTACTGCCCCTCCCCCGCCCCACCTCATAGCTCCACTGTACATAAATTTCTTCTACTTTTATTTCAAAAAATATTTAAAAAAGAGAATCTGCTGTTTCAAGAAATATAATGGCTGGCCCATGCCAGGTGACTTGGACTCGCAGGGCTCGGGCTAAGAGGCTGTTTATTTGTGATGTAGACATTTGGGCTCAGGGTGAAGCCCGGTCTCTAGGACTCTGCAAGGTGAAAGGATCCCTTAAACAGGAAGTCCCTTAAACAGCCCCTTATCCCAAGCCCCATGATTGCGAGTCAGCTGGCATGGGCTGGCCGCAGGTGTCTAATTGCAGTACAGATGTACCCTCACAGAGCTACAATTTGAGAGTCTGGTTTCCCCCTTTCTTCAGTGAGAAAGTAATCTGTAGCAACCCTTTACATGGATAAAATACTTTCCCCTCTGTTTCACATCAGCTGTACTGGCTGTGCATTGAGGGGGCAGATTCAAAGCTATACCCACCCCCTGCCCACCTACATAAGCAGCAGAGTAATAGTCCTATAGAGGCTGCTGTCCTGCAACACATGTAGCCTGCTTAGGGCAGCAAGAAACAAACCACAATATTGCTCTATTTGGAGCTAGAGATCATAGCAGTCCTAAGATACTAAGAAGAGATACAATTATACACAAAAAGATGTAGCAGATTTTACAAAAAGAAAAGAAAAAAATAACTTGATGAATGATGACAGAAAAATTATTGCTCAGAATATCTGCTGGAAAGTAGTGAAAGGTATTTAAACCAGCACAAGGTGAAGCAATCTATGTATGTCTGGCTATCATCCAAGTAGCAAACAGGATGGTAAACGACAATAAGACTGAGTAAAACACCAATATACCTGGATAATTTCAAAAGACACTACAATGTTTTTCCACTGTAGAGAAAGTGCTGTTTTTAATCAAATGCTTTGTACAACGAGTGGGGAAGCAGATATAGAAAATTCAAAAATATGAGGTGCCAGGGATTTATACTTTGCAGCTGTTTTTGAAAACATTAGTCAACGCATCCTAGCTGGTACAGAAAACACTGGAAAGACTGGATGGAAATGGCAGTTGAAAGATGAGATCCTTAAAATGAAGAAGTTCAAGAACATATTATGAAAAACTTCTAGAAGGAAGCAGAGATGGAAAATGGTGGAGTTTTACTAAGCTTTGGTTTCAATCTATTAAACACTGGTACATTAATTCAGAGAAAGGTGTATCTTCTCCAAAATGCATCCATTGTGGACGGTCCATTGAGGATGCTTCAGGGCATGATAGAAAGCACAGAGTTGGCGTGCAGAATATCTCAATCCCGTCTGAATATCACTTGTAGGATATTTCTATCACTTTCCCTGGCCCATTTGATTAAACTTTGAAGAAGTCATCACCGAAAGCTACAGTCTAATAGCAGTCTTAAGATGCTAAGGGATAACTATTTCTACAAACAGAAATGTCATTTACTTAAGTATCCTAATACTTTCTGAGAAGAACTGTGCACAGACTTCTCTCTCTCTCTTCTCCCCCATACTCCCTCTCCTCAAACAGGGATCTCAACAGAGGAAACTCTGACCAAAAATGTACAGAACAGTATAGATTCATAGAATATCAGAGTTGGAAGGGACCTCAGGAGGTCATCTAGTCCAACCCACTGCTCAAAGCAGGACCAATCCCCAATTGTGCCCCAGAACCCTAAATGGCCCCCTCAAGGATTGAAATCACAACCCTAGGTTTAGCAGGCCAATGCTCAAACCACTGAGCTATCCCTCCCCCCTAAACTGATGGTGCTCTTGCAATGGTGAGCTATTCAGCACGACAGTGGATTGGACTGAGGTTCTTCAACAGCTGTGCATCCCAGGGATGAAGATACGGAAGAGTAAGCGAGATATGAATACCCTTGCTCGGAAATCAATTCCCGGAGATAATTTTCTCTAAGGAACCAAGGTTAGCTGCTGCAGCTGTGCAGTGCAGGAGGCCCACAGAAGCAGAAGAAAGGCTAATTATTATTGAGCTGAGTCATATGAGATTAAAAATAAAGTCCTTACTCCATGCCCCTGCTTATCTGTGTAAGCCTTTAGAACCACAGGACAGAGTTTGTAAAATGAGGTGAGGCTAGTTGGTTTTATTTATTGGCCTTTAATCTGTTCTATTTTTAAATAAAGAAAAACTTTTCCTAAGTGAATTTAGTGCCCGTGAAGGGCTTGATCCAAAGCCCATTGAAGTCAATGGAAGTCTTTGGAAGTCATAACTTTCCACTGACTTCAGTGGGCTTTGGATCAGACTCATAAACAGCTGGGTTGACCGCTCCAGAGGCTAACCCCTTCCTTCAGATATTGCAGGGAATGGGGAGATTTAAGTTTCCCTGTGCTGCTCCACTCATGTGGCTCATCCCTGTCAACCTTTACCCTCTGTTGAGTCTGCCAATGGGCGTCTTCCATCAGAAACTTGGCTAAGACCAACACTATATTTCATGAAAGCTAAAGAACACCCATCAGAAGGCGAAAGTTTTGTGTTGCCACTAGCCTTTGATGTATTGGAACCAGCGGCCCTGTGGCGAAAGACTCGCATGCTAGCTTTCCTTAGTCTTCCTGTTGTCATCCAAATATTAATCCATAATGTATCTCTGCAAACTAGTTTGCTTCCGTCAAAGAGAATTGCACTAGTTATAAAACTATTACAGTGAAGTAGTAGTAATAGTGCCTTACTTATGAAACTGGATTTCAATACATTTAACATATCTTGTATAGAAATGTAAGATTTCCCCTTGAACCATGCTTTCAAACACATTTACTTGATTAGAAATTAGCTATGGTGCCAAAAAGTGTAATAAAACCAAAGCAAACAGAAAAACTGCTGATGTTAGTGTAATCTCAACTCCTCTGGACAACTCTGATCCTTTTACTTAAAACAGCAAACTGTGCTCGTAAAACTGAAAAATAACTCACACTGATTTTGTTTCTTTTATGTAAACACCAAAGAAAGTGCTATTGGCAGGCTTGAGTTTTATAGAAAAAGAATATGCAAAGTGTATGTGATCAGATGCTCTAGATGCAACTCATTTTCACTGTTTGTATGTTTGCATTCTGGAGAGTCGCTGGGAACAGGCAAGCAGTGGTTTGAAATCTTTTTTTGGAAATTACACACCGACATTATTCTGAAGTCACACACAGGAGTTTCTATGGATGAAAGCAGCATTCCCTCCCACAAGAATAAATGCCCTCTCCTTAAAAAAGTCGTGTGAACAAGATTAATAAATTGACTTCAATCAAGTTAAGCAGATTTATACCATTTTAGGATCTAGCTCATAGAAACAAATCTAAATCTTCATGAAGATACATTAAACTGAAATCGTACAATAATAGCTTTGCTCAAAGACTGATGGTTCAGAGAGCAAATCTGGGATCACTCATCATGAGCAAATGTTACAACTGTATTTACTCTCTCACTCTGAAGAAGTTATAGGGGTGTGTGATTCACCATGAATCACAGAGTACTCTTCACCATGAACCACAAGGTACTCTTATGGCATGTTTTCAGAAAAAGCTGTTTTGTTCTACATAGTCAGAAATAAAATGACATGCCAACTTTCAAAAAGGTACCAAAAAGCATTCCAGGAGGTGTTAGTGAACAAGACAGATATTATTCTTGTTGGGGGGGTGGGGGGGGGAGAAGTCAAGAGTAATTTGTCTTAAAATTCAATAGACCTTTATACTCTTTGCATTTTAAAGATTCTGTAATTTTAAGCATCCATGACAAACTTACAGTCAAAGTCAGAAAATGAATTATAACAATTAAGCAGATAACAGTCTAGTGTGAAAGCCTCACTCCCACTCTGGCTCCTTGACACCAGGTAAAAAGGTCGCAGTGACAAAAAGGGGGCTGTAATAGCCCCGGTTGCAGCCGAATGAGGATTCCCTGATGCAGCCACCATGGAAGGCTGCCTTCTGAGGACCCAGCTGCAAACCCTGATGTAGGGAATGAGCTGGGGGAGGGGCTGGGGCAGGAGAAATGTTTCGGGGAGCAGTGCTGTCAGCTGTGGAGAGTTAGGGCAGTGCTGTGGCTCACAGGGATAACTTAGACAGCCCCCCAGTTTCCTATATTATGCTAAGGGTCCTGGAACAGCCCAGGATCGGGAGGGTGAAAATGAATGAAAGCTGCTTTAGCTCCTCCTACCCTTTGCTCTGAGTTCTGTCTCTCTTAGAGGCAGAGCTTAGAGTCACCCCTCAAGTTTTTATTTAAAGCAATTACTTTAGCAAAAAATTAAAGAGATCTTCCTCTGTAGGAGTTAGGACAAAAATGCTGGGGCATAATTATCTGTGTTCTTAACACAGTTGAATGAAGCAACAGACACCTTGGATTGACACAGCAGAAAGGTTCAGCATACACAGGATCGGCATAATGCTATTCAGTTAAATCTAGTGACTGCATTTGTGCTTAGAACAGGAACACAGGAAAAGTGTAAACAGACATACAGTAGTAGCAGAATGTAGGCTACACATTGCTAAATGAACACTTGGATCTTAATACCAAATATCCGATGGTTTCTAAAGACCAGCGTCCTGATTCTGCAACCCTTACTTATTTTGAGTAGTAATTATTTTGTGAGAATAGTCACTGAGGGCTTATCTACACCACGCAGTTTTTAGAGACAAGGCTGTGTTGACACAGCCTTGTCGCTAAAAGTCAGGGAGTGTAAACGCTCTTTTTCGGTACTTTGTTGGCACTTTTGCCAACAAAATACTTCCAGCCCCGTGAGCGGCGTTAGCTTTGTTGGTAGGAGAGCGCTTCTGCCGACAAAGCTGCGTTCACACGTGCGTCGGCAAAACTTTTGTCTTTCGTGGGGGGCGGGGTGGGGTTTAAAGTATCCGTGAAAGATAAAAGTTTTGTCTACAACTTCGCAGTGTAGACAAGCCCTGAGTTTAATGGGACTATAGACTACCCATGTAAGTACTAGTCAATGTGTTTAAGGGTTCTGGGAGAGGTCGGTAGGTCTTATACTCCCTTATGGCTTCCTATTGAAAAGTAGCTCACTGTTCTTTATTGTGCTGTATCTCACAGCCATGATTTACTCCTAATTCTTTGGTCCTCTGAAGAGAAACTCCACTTTTAGTTGCTCCTTGTGCCTTTCTGTGTCACTGCAGAATCCTCTCTCCATTCTTCACTCAATACCAAATTCTGGAACAATCCAACATTTTCTCTGACAAAAATCAAACTTTTCTGTTCACTTTGGGCATCACGCAATCATCTTCAGATGGGCAAGATTCTCAACTGAAGGGAAGATCGCAACAGCAAGCCTCACAGGATTCCTTAAATTAGTTTATGCAAGCACATGTGGAAAGGATCCTGCATCAAACTGTAAAGCTTTGAAAAGGAATGGTGTATCTGGAGCTTCCTTTTGCAAGCCATTGTTCTAACTGGCTACATTATTTTGTGGTATCAGATTTCTAGGCTGTTACATATTTTATGTAGGTTTCTTGATAATACATGGAGAAGTTCCAGAGACCCAGTTCTCTAGTTCCTTTCTTATCTATTTCGCCGTTTGTAGTATCTGAGCACATAAAGAAGCTTGTGTTTAATTCTGCATTTGCTCCCATCCAAATGACAATGGAAACTTGGGGTTCCAGGACAGTTTTTTGGCTATATCAGGGGTAGAAAATGGAAAAGGAATAGAAATCTTGGTAGCACATTAATTTCATTCCTTCTATTCTACCTGTGGCAACTAGTGGTAGAAATCTGATTTAATTTGTTTAATGGTTTCAGTATTATTATAGAGGTTCTTATTGATCAGTTGTGGTTCCAAGACATCAGAAACCTTCTTTATTCCAGTTACAGGACTCAAGATTCCGGAGAATTGGTGCCCTCTTATCAGAGCTCCTGATTTAGATTTGTTTACTTTGTAGTCAGAGATTAGGTTGAATGCTTGCAGTAGGCTAATGCCAGTCACTGAGGCATTTATAGGAGAATATCATCTGCATGAAGAGAGATTTTCTTTTCCAGACCATCTATACTTTCCCCTGAGAGGAGTTGTCCAAAGAAGGGTGGTCTGTGTGGGGTGGGTGGGGGACCGGGGAAGTCAGACCAAAGCGGAAACCCTCTCCCTTGATACACAAATCCTGGCCTTAGAAAAAGAAACACCTGAACATTTGAGAAAAATTAGAAAGTTTTATGTGCTTTACGTAACATGTTTCTTTGCTAGTCAATAAAAATAATAGTCACCATAGCAACTGCCACATAAAAATGCTACCTTCGAAAAAGAAAGCACCTTCAGAAATAAAGACACTTGCTACATACCATGTTGGATTTTATAAAACTCACAAGGCCTAAAGGTAACCCTCCTTCACAAAGCTATCAGTGTCAATCTCTCCCTCACTTTGAGGATACTAACAGTTTTGTCAGTAAAGGGTGTTGCTCCAGTCTCGCTCCACAATTTTATAGCTCTAAAATAGGAATGCCTGAATGAAGGGTTTTTTTTTATTAGTAACTGTTAAATCACTGCTACCAAGTCTCCATTAATCAGTGCGTGACAACGTGTGTTTTCAAGTGTGCAATGGTGTCTGTGGAGTGGAAAGAAACTTCCAACTCACCAGGTGTGGATCAGAGCTCAAACACAACTTGGATTACAGTGAGATATTTTCTGTACATATAAGCCAAGCATTGGCTCTGGTTCCTAGGGACTTATCTGGATAACAGGCTGAACTGCCGAGCTGTTAAAAAGGACTTGACTTGATACTATAAATTCCTCACGCACTCTAAGGAAATTAAGTTTTGTCACATACTTTTCTTAACTTTGGCACAAAGTTAACAAATTGATAAACCAGTTTCTGAGAACCAACACCCGATTTTCTTGGATGGTACCACACACTATATCCAACACCAACATCTGGCCATTTGATCAATGGCTGTAGGGCTCTTAGCATTTTAAAATAATGTTTTCTTGACTCAGATGTACTGTTCAGCTTCTCCAGTAAAATCTTCAAGGCTCCTGATATTCAAGCTACGGGTAAAGAGCAAATAGGGTAATATTTTAAAATGAGATGTTTAGTTTTATTAAAATTGAGGGAGGAGTAGGAAAAAGGA
The DNA here is from genome assembly GCF_015237465.2 of Chelonia mydas. Taxonomy (NCBI): domain Eukaryota; kingdom Metazoa; phylum Chordata; order Testudines; family Cheloniidae; genus Chelonia; species Chelonia mydas. The sequence continues at coordinate 29,379,739 of NC_051246.2, read as the reverse complement.
AATCTTAGTAAGATGGGTTTTAGTCATAAGAAAGGCTATTGAAAAATAAGAGTCACTGATTGTGATCTCACTTACTAAAGCGTAAATATATCTAAGGTACTTTACATGGTCCCCATCACCACAGTATTGGAGTGCTTCACAATCTTTAATGTGTTTATCCTCAACTCTTCTGTGAGGTAGGTAAGCACTGTCCTCTCCATTTTACACATGGGAAACGGAGGCACAGAGAGACTAAGTAAAAACTTGCCCACAGTCACACAGGAAGTCTGTGGCAAAGCAGGGTCTTGAACCAAGGTCTCCCAGGGGTCCCCCAACCTAGGCTTATGCCCTAACCACAATTCCTACTCTCCCAAATGCTGAACTGAATGAAACCAATGGAGTTAGCCCTGTGTTTAACACTGATATGATCTCTTACACTTACATTTCTTTACTAAATAAAAATGCCTCATAGCTTTGACCTTGCAGGTTTTATGTGAACAAAAATCACAACTGCTTGAGGCCTTTATTCAGGAACCCCAAGGGAAAAACAAACTCCACAAATTTATGCTAAATAATCCAATTCTTATTTGTTACATAGTAGTAATTTAGCACAGTTTATTTAACGTGGACAGATTTGTGCAATATTTTTGGGAGAGGATAGAGAGCTATTTTAATGTTATTTTTCAGAGAGCCATATGAGATTCCTCTTTAATTTTGTTCAGCTATGTGACAAATAATAAAAGACTTGCTCTGACAAATTAAACACACAAAATCACTTTGAAAAAAAAATTAAATGCTGCACCCTCAGAATCTGTGACTTGCATGGAAACCAGCACTGAACATGTGTAGCATGTTTGAATGACTGCACCTTTTAAACACTGATCTCTGCAATCTCCAGGAGGTAAATAACTCATCAGGAAAGCTAGAGGAATGACATGTGCTCTTCCCCATGATGCACAATCAGATAAAGCACTTTATATAGTACGAGAATAAGGAATATTGTACAATGGAATAGAAGTCCTTCATAGACTATCTTTGATCCTTTCTGGCCACTCACACAAATTCATCTACACTCCTTTATGTGTGCATGTTTCTGACAATGGTTGGAATGGCAAGCACAACATGTAACTGTTAAAAGAGACTGTGATGCTGTACTACATATTCTTTATGGAAATATGCTTATGATATAGATATGGTATAACAGATATAGTTTATGCAAGATGTGTCATGTAAGGTATCATTGGAAAGGTTATGATTTACTGAATGTGATTATCCAATTTGTATGCTTGTATCATTTCTGTATCTGACGTTAGGAATATTGACCATGTAGCTGTATTTCAGATGAGTTACTTTGGGTGACACCCACAACTAGCCCTTCAGGTACAACAACGAAAAGCTAGACAGGGCTGATGGCCCATCAGCAAAGACAATGGACTGTGAAAGAGTTTAGTCTTCCTGTGGACGCTCCACACAGCCTACGAGTAATGGCTGCTATGACCCTGCAGAGACATGTGACTGAGCCACCTAGTACTAGACCCCTCCACCCTGCCCACCACCCCCATGTTGGAATGCCAGTGTTTTTCCACTGGCAGACAAAGCGTTCCCGCCATACACAAAAGCTATAAAAGGCAGGGGATGGACATCATCATGGTTCTCCTATGCCTCCCCGCCCAAAGAGACACGGGGAAACACCTGGAAGCAAGAACTGAACTGGGGGGAGAAGAGTTGAGCCCAGGCTGGAAGGGTGTCTAGCCTGTGAGTAATAATACCTGAAGTTTCAAGCTGCAGGCCAGTGCAGCTGGCTTTCAAGACTCTCTGTAAGCTGCCTGTGACAATATTTAGGATGAGAAATTGCTATTTGTAGCCAATTTCTTTCGTGAATCAAGCTTAGTTTGTGTGTTTTGTTTTATTTGCTTAGTAATCCGCTTGCTATCCCTTTGATCACTTAAAATCTGCCTTTCATAGTTAATAAAATTTGTTTTGTTTATTATTAAACCCAGTTTGTGCAACTTATAACTGGAGGAGACAAGAAGGTGTGCATATTTCTCTTCACACTGAGGAAGAGGGCAAATTTTTATGAGCTTGTGCTGTGCAGATTTTTCTATACAGTGCAATACAATATACGTTTGGGTTTATCTCCCAAAAGTGGTGTGCACGTGAGTACAGGGTGAATCCTCTCACACAGAGCTGACTTCAGTCTGTGTCTGCAGCTGGGTGTGGCCCTACCTGTGTGTGTGTGCTGCAAGAGACCAGAGATCCTAATTCAGAAAAACAGGAAGAGGGAATCCAGGCTGGTGGAGCAGGAGAGGCTCAGTAAAACCCCATCAGGTGTTTAGTACATCAGTACATCAGGTATCATCCTGGACGGGGTGGGTCCAACTGTCATAGAGATCTGCAAAGAAATCTGTCTTTTTGTATGTGTGTTTGTGGCTTCTTGATCATGTAGAAAAAAGGCCCCAAAGCCTGGATGACTCAAACTGGCAGGGCTATGGCATGACATATACAGAAGAGGAAAACGTGGTTAACTGAGATGGGATGTGATTTTTAATAAGGTTTAGTTTTATGTTTGGCTTTGTTAAGGATGTTATGTTTGTTAAGGATCTAAAAATCTCTGTCTTCTGTTAATGACTGAGCAAAACTCCCAGTTCACATGTCTAGGTCATTTAAGAAGGGTTCCAACAAAACCAGGGAACAACTAATAGTCCGTAGAAACTTTTTTTTTTCCTTATTGAGGACTGTGAATGAGTGAGTGTGTTAGTGTGAGAGATTCCTTTAAAACCTTCTTCATATGTTGTAAAAAAAATAAAAATAAAAATTAGGGTTGTCAAGAGATTAAAAAAATTAATCTCGATTAATCGCACTGTTAACAATAGAATGCCATTTATTTTAAATATTTTTGGATGTTTACTACATTTTCAAATATATTCATTTCAATTACAACACAGAATACAAAGTATGCAGTGCTCACTTTATATTTATTTTTGTTTACAAATATTTGCACTGTAAAAACCAAAAAAAAAAGTATTCTTCAATTCACCTCTGTAGTGCAATCTCTTCACCATGAAAGTTGAACATACAAATGTAGAATTATATACAAAAAAACCCTGAAATCAAAAATAAAACAATGTGAAACTTTAGCATCTACAAGTCCATTCAGTCCGACTTCTTGATCAGCCATTCACTCCAACAAACAAGGCTGGTTACAATTTGGAGGAGATAATGCTGCCTGTTTCTTGTTTACAATGTCATCTGAAAGTGAGAACAGGCATTTGCATGGCACTGTTGTAGCTGGCGTTGCAAGATATTTACATGCCAGATGCGCTAAAGATTCATATGTCCCCTTCATGCTTCAACCACCATTCCAGAGGACATGCTTCCATGCTGATGATGCGTTCTACTTGATAACAATCCAAAGTAGTGCGGACTGACCATGTTCATTTTCATCATCTGAGTCAGACGCCACCAGCAAAAGGATGATTTTCTTTTTTGGTGGTTTGGGTTCTGTAGTTTCCACATCAGAGTGTTGCTCTTTTAAGACTTCTAAAAGTCCACATCTCATCCCTTTCAGATTTTGGACGGCACTTCAGATTCTTAAACCTTGGGTTGAGTACTGTAGCTATTTTTAGAAATCTCACATCGGTACCTTCTTTGCATTTTGTCAAAGTGTTCTGAAAATGAACATGCACTGGGTCATCATCTGAGTCTGCTAATAACATGAAATATATGTAGAATGCGGGTAAAACAGATCAGGAGACATACTATTCTCCCCCCAAGGAGTACAGTCACAAAATTAATTGATGCATTATTTTTTTAACGAGCATCATCAGCATGGAAGCATGTCCTCTGGAATGGTGGCCAAAGCATGAACGGGCATATCTGGCACATAAATACCTTGCAATGCCGGCTACAAAAGTGCCATGTGAATGCCTGTTCTCACTTTCAGGTGATGTAAATAAGAAGCAGGCAGCAGTATCTCCTGTCAAGGTAAACAAACTTGTTTGACTTAGCGATTGGCAGAATAAGAGGTAGGACTGAGTGGACTTGTAGGCGCTAAAGTTTTACACTGTTTTGTTTTTGAGTGCAGTTATGTAACCAAAAAAAATCTGCATTTGCAAGTTACACTTTCACGATAAAGAGATTGCACTTCAGTACTTATATGAGGTGAATTGAAAAATACTATTTCTTTTGTTTATCATTTTTACAGTGCAAATATTTATAATAAAAAATAATAATATAAAGTGACCATTGTGCACTTTGTATTCTGCATTGTAACTGAAATCAACATCCAAAAATATTTAATAAATTTCAGTTCATATTCTATTGTTATAAGTGCAATGAATTGCAAATAATTTTTTAAATCATGATTAATTTTTTGAGTTACTCGTGTGAGTTAACTGCGATGAATTAACAGCCCTAATAAAAATTTTAAAAGGTACAAACACACAATTTGCAGGTTGCTTTTATAAGAGTCTCTGAAAATATGACACAATGAAAATGGTTTAACATATTGCAGCATCTTAATCATCTTTAAATTGAACTGATTCTAAGAAGAACCTGATGTGCTTTAGGAATTATTGCTCCCACCTATAGCTATTGCAAATGTGCAGAACCATTTTCAGACTAAAGTGATTTTACACCCTAAAATGGTCCATAATTTCAAATCCATCCAACATCAGTGGGCTGATTTTTAAAGCTGTGCCCGTCACGCATTTATTTCTCAAGCATAGCCTCACAGACAGAACCACTTTGGTAGCCCAAGAAGATGGCAGTTTGCTTTTCCTCCCCAATTCCTATCAAGGGGTTGGGGGATGGATTCACTCATGCAAATAGGAAGGGTACCCAAATGGGGCCAGCACTAAGAACTCCCTCTTGGCTACTGGTGGATCACATGTAGCCTCTCCATTGCATGCAAAGGGCTATTAAAGCTTCCTGCCCTAATAAGGGCAGAGGATTCAAAAGCTAGCACACAGCGCTCAGTATGAGGAATGGGGCTCTTTCACCAGACAAGGGGTCCTCTTGGTCCAGAGAATCAGAAGAAGAAGGGGCTATCCTGTGCCAGAGATCTGTTCTCACAGTCACAGGGACAGGAGAGGTAAAAGATAGTGGTGTCCTGGCTCAGAAGAAACCCCCAATCAAAATGCCATCACAGCAGCAGAAGCCATCTGGGCTCCAAAAGTACCTTCTATCCAACTGAGGGCAAGCAAGATCAGAAAGTCTCCTGGTGTAAAGATCCCCCTTCTAATGAGCAGGTCAGTGGGACATTACTGGGGAAAGAGGGACAGTCATGGGAGGGTGAAATACATTTGGGGCTGGGATTGCTAGAGTGAAAGTGATCTTGGGGGCGTTTTTATCAGGGATAGGAAGGGACTCAGGAGGCCAAAGGGATAAAAAGGATGAGAAGTGGATGAATGTAGGGAGACCCAGAGGACCGAAAGGCGGATATAAGAATGAGGACTGGGAGGTAAATGGAAGGAGGAGATGGGCATGATGGGGATCTGGGTACCAAGTGATATTGGTAAGCAGGAGAGGGATGGGAGAAACTCAGGAAAGAGAGAAGTGGTGGGGGAAAGAGAGCTGGAGGATTGGTGAGGACATTAAAGTTCTCCTTGGAATGAAAGAGACATGGGGAAGAATAAGGAATAGTGACAGGATAGCCAGGGTGGGAGAAAGAACAGAAATAATAAAAATGGGGAAAGAAAGCAGGTAGAAAAGTGAGAAGAGAAAAAAAACCAGAATGGAGAAAAGGGAAAATAAGAAAAACAGAGGACAGAAAGAGAAAAAGAAGGGAATTAAGGAATGGGAAATGGAAAGAAAAAGCAAGACTAAAATCAGTAGTAGGGTTAATAGGTTCCTATGTATCTGATGTATCTCTTCTGCAGAGATGAGGACTGCTGAGCATGCTGTGGCAATAAAAGGACACAGCTCTGCACTGGGGAGGAGACAGGCATAGGTTGAACTGGCATAGGTTGGGGATCCTGATGAAAAACGGGTGGGGGAACCAGGCGACCTCAGGGACTGTGAAGACAATGCATCACCATGCACCAATGTAGGGCCCTGGCATAGAGATGCAAATATTGCAACCTTGCCTCACAGCACAATTCGGTAAAGCAGGTTGGAAAAATGGGCATTTCCTCACCTATTCCCCAAAAATTTCAACAAAAGCTAACAAAAATGTGTTTTTGCTGACATTTAAATTTCAACTTTGTTGAAAAAGCTGGAAGTTGTCTGGTTTTGACAAAAAGTTGAAATTCCAATTTTTTGTGAAAACATTTGGCTTATCAAAAACCCAATTTTCTGCTGAAAAACAATTTAGATCGAATTTTTTGACTATCCCTAAACTGGAGTTTGGGGGAGGGAATCCCTCTGACACCAGCCGATAACTGGTCTCACAGCCCCAAACAAATGCCCAAATGCTTACAAAGTTAACGGGCAATCAGAGGGTTACAACCATGCAATTAAAATTTGTGATTGAGTTTTGTTGTAGATAAATCAGACATGACTTAAAATACATGGAAATCCTCAGGCTAGGACACTGTCCCAAATCTGCAGTCTTTGGACTGAGCACAAGCCTCAAGATGCAGCCTACTCTACAGAGAAATTAAAAAAATCTCTGACCTTTGTAAACCCTTTCTTCTGACACACGTCATAACCAGAAGATTGAAAACAGATAGACTGTAGATAGAAAGTAGAGCTAGGATTTAAAGTGCTGCTTTTCTTGTTCATGAAGTCAGGGAATGTTAAAAGCTCAGAGTATGGGATATTTAGTGGAACTTGTTCTCCTAAATTACTTAGATACTTTTGAAAACCCCACCTTTTGTCTACAGAGATATAGCAATTGTCATGCTGAAACAGACCAATGGTTCACTGAATGTAGTGTCATGTTTCCAACAGTAGCCTTTATCAGATCCTACCAAGGAAGATAAAATTCCCCTCCACTGCCAATAGAAAATCTAGGATTTTTCTGTAATTTACTGTGACAGAATGTACCCCTGTATTCACACCCTACACACTATTGTAATAATCTTTGTACAAAGTATACCTTGTAAGGTATCATCTGAAAGCTCATAATTTGCTGATCGGTATCATCCTGATATGTATGTGAAGTTAAAAGATGGTGGTATGGTGGTGTTAACACATATTCCAAACTGAGGTTAGCAGACAGGTCTGGCTCAAACAAGGGAATGTGTGCTCTGCTTAATTTGCATTTAAGCAGTAAACGGAGTCATTAAGCAGGAAGGGAAACAAAGGAAGCTCAAACAGGTGAGGAAAAAGTAGCAGGGAACATCCTTTCACATAGATTCTGTCTCCTGAATCTCAGCTGCAAATGTTTTTCAAGCGGGGCACTGACTCTATAAAAAGGAGGGACAAATACCCCAAAGCAGCCCCCCCGCCCCCAGCCCATTGCACTGATGGCACCTGAAGCGACAAAGGAAGCAGTGATTGGGTACTGGGGGAAGGGGTCCGGACCTAAAAAGTTTGGTCAGTAAAATATGAAGGAATAGTCTCTCCTTGACCAATCACATCTTCCCTTCCAAATGTGGACCTTACCTTTAAAACTGAGAGATCATCATCTTTACGATAAGGGAATGACAACAAAACCACTACCAATTTATAGACAATATCATCTCGCATCTATCAAGAGCCTTTAATTTCAAAGGTTTCAGAGTAACAGCCGTGTTAGTCTGTATTCGCAAAAAGAAAACGAGTACTTGTGGCACCTTAGAGACTAATCAATTTATTTGAGCATAAGCTTTCGTGAGCTACAGCTCACTTCATCGGATCCGATGAAGTGAGCTGTAGCTCACGAAAGCTTATGCTCAAATAAATTGGTTAGTCTCTAAGGTGCCACAAGTACTCCTTTTCTTTTTAATTTCAAAGTGCTTTACAAACTATACATCACTGAAAAACAGCTGTGCATAGGGTGACAGCCAGGGCTTGGCATAATAGGATGGGAGAAAGGAAATATTGGCCAGGGAAACTGGAAGACTCTTCTTTGAAGAAATGCACAACGGGACCCTCAGTGTCTACAGACAGCGAGTAGATTCTCAGTTTTTAAGGACCTGATTTGAATGACTGGCTCACAGCTAATTGCATGGAACTCAATGTAGATAGCTCTCATGAAGGGCAGAGTCAACCCTGCTGTGATTTAACACACATGTATAGGCACGTATATCTCTGAATGGGAAGGAATATACAATGACATTTATTTCCACTGGTTATGCATTGGCCCCTAATTCATGAGAGATGGAAAAATAATAATCGATAGCATCTTCAAAGCGATGAAGTAACATTAACTAATTGATTCTCACACTGCCATTGTGAGGTAGCGGAGTATCATTATTCCTGTCTCAAAGACAGGAACATTTAGCAAAGCAGTTAATGGCATTTTCTGGAGTGCTGAGCACTCAACTCCCAGTGAACTACTCAAATGAGACCTTAAAAATAGGTCTTCTCTGTTCTGGGTTGACCTCAAAGATCCCAAGGGCACTTTCCATAGGAGCAGGGTGGGGAGTTATGCCCTGGTTTCCTTGGGCAGTATTTCTGCTCCGCTGCCTGTATGCAAAGCATTATGCACTGGCTGTCACGTTTGAATAGGAGTTGTGTGTGCTCAGCACAGGTGAGAAGTCATATTATAAATAACTAGCTCAAGGCCACAGAATCCGTCAGTGACAGAGGAAAGATTAGAATTTAGCAATTCGTGGTTCCCAGTCATATGCTCAGATCACTGGACCACATCTCTCTCACATGTCTTGCTGACTTTGGATATTAGACAGCAGCATTTTCCCAGTTGATGCTTTCCATTGTGAATGTGGAACAGAGGAATAGGTAGATATTTTAGGGTTAAACAAGCAAAAGACTTGAATTAGAATAAAAAAACCTCCAAAAACTCCCCAACTTAAAAAAAAAATTGACTTCTTTCCAAAGTGGACTGTTACGCTTCTTGCATCCTTGGCTCTTAGCCCAGTGTGATACTAGGACTATGACTAATAACCCCCTGCCTGAATACTGCTGATAATTTCACAGTTGAGTAGCTGTCCTGGTTCACCATAGCATGCACTGAAGTTGCCAAGATTTTATTAAAAAAAAACAAAGAATGAGATACACACTCACAGGTCCCTAGTGTTATAAATACATTTTTCAGTCAATGCATTTAGCTTCTATGCTGTTACAAGACATTTCCCACCCTACCCCCCAATAGTTATTTTTCAGATGCCTACAAAGACTGTGGTTCTCTCTTTCTGTCTCTGACGCACACACATTTCTTAATTCAAAACAGGTTTGAAACGGCTTCTATTTATTTTAAGCAAACATGCCATGTATCACATTGGGTTAGGTCAGCTTTGCTTATGTTATGTTTCACGCTTTGCCCAGATGAGGCAGCCATATTCCTTTTGAAAGGAGAGAAAACCAGACTTGGTTTTCTAATTGGAGGGGAAGATGAGGGACACCGACATTTTGTGCATTGCATAAGAGGCCCCAAATCTGCCTTACAATGGAAACTCAGTTGCAACATTTACTATGATACCACCAGCACCACTCCATAAAACAAAATAAAACAGAAGGGAAAAAAGAACAAACTAAGCTAATCAATAAGCAATTATTTTGTTGCACAAACACTCTCCAAAGCTTTAGACCAGGGATGGGCAAACATTTTGGCCCGAGGGCCATACCGGGGTTGCAAAATTGTACAGAGGGCTGGGTAGGGAAGGCTGTGCCCCCCAAACAGCCTGGCCCCTGCCCCCTATCTGCCCCCTCCCACTTCCCGCCCCATGACTGCCCCCCTCAGAACCGCCAACCCATCCAACCCCCTCTGCTCCTTGTCCCCTGACCACCCCCTCCAGGGACCCCCGCCCCTAACCACCCCCCAGGACCCCGCCCCCTTATCCAACCGCTCCTTCTCCCTGTCCCCTGACTGCCCCGACCCCTGTCCACGCCCCACCCCCTGACAGCCCGCCTGGGACTCCCACCCCCTATCTGATGGCCCTCTGCTCTTCTTCCCCTGACCACGCTCTCCCAGGACCCCCTACCCCCAACTGCCCCCCAGGATCCCACCCTCTTATCCAACTCCCCCTGCTCCTTGTCCCCTGACTGCCCCCCCCCGACTCCTATCCACACCCCCATCCCCTGACAGGCCCCCCGGGACTCCCACCCCATATCCAACCCCCCCTGCTCCCTGTCCCCTGATTGCCCTGACCCCTATCCACACCCCCACCTCCTGACAGCCCCCCGGGACTCCCACTCCCAACCCTCCCTGTTCCCCGTCCCCTGACTGCCCCTCCAGAACCTCTGCCCCATCCTACCTCCCTCTGCTCCATGACTGCCCCCTGGGACCTCCTGCCCCCTTGCCATGCTGCTCAGAGCAGCAGGAGTGCGCCACCTAACCGGAGCCAGCTGCGCTCCCTGCGCTGCCCGGTAGCAGCGGCGGGCCAGAGCTGCGGGGGAGGAGCCGGGGGCGAGCCTCCCCGGCTGGGAGCTCAGGGGCCGGGTAGGACGGTCCCGCAGGCCGGATGTGGCTTGCGGGCCGTAGTTTGCCCACCTCTGCTTTAGACACTTTTTGCTTTCATAGATTCCTGGATTCCAAGGCCAGAAGGGACCACTCTGATCATCTAGTCTGACCTCCTGAATAACACAGGTCATAGAACTTCCCCACAATAATTCCTAGACCATCCTTTAAAAAAATATCCAATCTTGATTTAAAAATTGCCAATGATGGCAACTCCTGATAAATTGTTCCAAGAGTTTGGCAGGGTGTACTTCCAATCTGGACCTTACAGTCAAAACAGCCTGGGTGCAATCAAGGATCACCCTGCCTGTCCTGTGCCTGGGGACAAATATATAAACAAGAAAAGGAAGCTGAGCAAGAGAAAGTTCCTTAAGGGCTCCCTTAGGCTCCAGGACACTAGCCTGACCTGACCCTTAAAGACTTTGTTTTTAAGTTTGGCTGCTCTGACTCAAGGCTCTGAGGAAGGGCATTATGAATTGATTAAGCCGCTCCTTCTCTGACCTGAAGCCTAAGGGAAAGAGAGAGAGAGAGCTTGCCTACCTCTGAGAACAATAGGAGTGCTAGAAACTCTCGCAGAGTCTGTTTGATGACCTTTTTAAAGGGGACTTTTTTTTTTTTTTTACTCCTTAGCTTCCCTCCCGCTTCTCAGATCTGGATCAGGGAGACACCCCTAATCTTCCAGTTCCCTTCTCACCTGCAGGAAATGTCATGGGTTGGAAGAAATGCATAGTGGACAAGATTTTCAAAAGTGACTAGTGATTTTGAGTGCTTGGGGTGCTCAGCTTGAGACACCGTGAAGGGGCCTGGTTTTCAGAAAGTGTTGAGCTCCTGTTCTCAGGAAATCAGGACCCTTTAAGATGTCTCAAGTTGGGCACCCAAAAATCACTAGCCACTTTTCAGAGCTTTGGCTGCTGTCACTGTGATGGTAACAAGAGGGATAATACTCAGTTCTTTTCCATACATTTTGTCTGGCTGAACATATGTCTTGAGGCTGAGGGTGGGTGACACCAAAATGCTGGGCAGAGGGAGAGGATGGGTGTTATGTAGAATGGGAGCAAGTGCTGCTGGTACAGGATGAGAGGGAGAGGACTGGATCTCCCGGTGTGGAACCCTGACCCTATAGTTGGGGAAAAAGGGCTGTGAGAATAAATCCATTAAATATTTGTAAGGTGCACTGAGTTCTCTGCGTGGGAAGTGCTCTAGGAGTACAGAGTATAATCATTAGATTATTGTGGGAGGGAAAGACCATTGACTTTTAACATTTCTTTTTCAGCATAAAACATCAAGGATGACTTCAGTTAGTTTTTCAAAAAGACTTTCTGCCAGTTCATTTTTTAGCATCTGTGATCTACTCATTATTTGCAATTTGATAGTTATTAAATGGGTAAAAAAGACAAAAGCTCTTTTATACCTTAAATCACCTCACAAAATTAATAACCATACGATGACTTCTGAGCAATCAAAAGAGAGAGAAAGAGAAAAAAGCAATTAGAATAACAGCTAGTTTTGAGATTCCCTGAGGGGCACTGGTGATTAAACTAACACCAACATAGAATCTGTGTTTGATGTGGTCACAAATTTGTTTTCAAAAGAAAATTTTTGAAAAGGGTTCTTTCAAGAGAAATTTTTGCAGAGCAAGCTCAGCGACATAATTGGACCAGAAATACTTTGATAAATATTATGACGATGAAGAGGTCATTTATGAGCTGGTGGCATAGGAAGGTTAGCAATCCCAGTGACAAAGTGACAAGCACACACTCCTTTTGAACACACACAAATTGCATGGTACGTAAAGAGGCTGCCTCTATTCTTTTCTATTGCATTCACTTTTACAAACAAACAGATGCAAGACAAAAAACTGCAGTGGGAAATCTCAGTGCAATGAAAGGAAACCACATAGAATTCCAAAGGCACATTTTTTCTTACCAGGGGCTTGCACAAAGTTCAGAGGAGAAATTTGTGATAAAATGTCTGAAAGCAAGGTCTACTCCACTGCCTCCTAACTGCTAACACCTTTAATGAAATGGTATTGCTGGAAGTACTACCTCCAGAAGGCTCCAGATCTGAAAACAATGGCCTCATTTTTCAGATGTTCTGAGTCCCACAACCCACTGAAGTCAATGGGAGATGCACGTGCTCAACACCTTTGAAATTCTGGCCATCACAGTTACTTGCTGGACATTTCAAGTGGCATCATGGCTGAGGCAGGTAAGACCAGGGCCAGGAAGCAGCCAGCCAGTGAGATGGACTGAACCCATCAGTCAATGAGCACCCCTGTGTCTGGAAGCAGCAGAATCATTCTGATGGGCTCTCTCACAGGGGAGACACAGAGAAACTTATGCAAAGCAGTAGAAAAGTTACAACAGAAGCAGTGGATTGTCTACTGAGGAGAGTTTTTGAGCCCATTTCCCTGACATATGCAAAGACATTAGATTAGCCGCACCAGCAGTCAGTCACAAAAGCAGCACTAAAATTCAAATTGTGGAATTTGGGTTGAATAACAACAATAATAATAAAAAATTGCAGGGTTGCCAATCCTCATGAATTTATCATGAGTATCATGATACTATACTTCCCCCCCCTCAAAGTCTCAGCTCCTGGAGTCAACTGATTACATGAGAATCTCAGGTTCCATTATTAAAAAAGTAAAATTATAGCCCACATTGTTGCAAAGAAAAGTGTTTTTAAAAAGTTTTAAAATATGGTGCCATTCTCTGAAATGCTTTCAGTTGTACATGCAGGCCAGTTAGTCGGGCAGAACTACAGGATCTCAATGCATGGATGAGACAACGATGCTGGGAGGAAGGATTTAGGTTTATTAGGAACTGGGGAACTTTTTGAGAAAGAAAGAGCCTGTACAGGAAGGATGGGCTCCACCTAAACCAAAATGGAACCAGACTGCTGGCATGTAAAATTTAAAAACTCCTTTACGAACTTTTTAAGTAAGGGCTGGAGGAAAGCCAACAGGTGCGAAGGAGCATGTGATTTGGACAGACAAATCCTTCAGGAGAGGATTTATTAAAGGGTATATTCTATATTCTAGTAAAAAGGAGAGAATAAAACTTGATAAAGTACAAGTAAGAACTGAAGGGAAACAGTCAAATGAAAGAGAGTCCCATTCAATTATATCACATGAAGGGAGACAACTAAATACATTTTATAAGTGCTTGTGTACAAATGCAAGAAGTCTAAATACTAAGATAGGTGAATGTGAGTGCCTGGTATTAAATGAGGATATTGATATAATAGGCATCACAGAAACTTGATAAAACAATGATAATCAATGGGGCATGGTAATACCAGGGTACAAAATATATAGGAATGACAGAGCAGGTTGCTGTGTGTGGGAGTGGCACTACATGTGAAAGAAAGCACAGAGTCAAACACAGTAAATAAATATAAAAAAAAAGGATCAAACTGTACCACAGAATCATTACGGATAGAAATTCCATGCTTGAATAATAATAAAATATGAATAGTCTACCAATCACCTGATGGTGATGGTGGTGGTGACGACTATGAAATGCTCAGGGAGATTAAGGAGGCTACAAAAATAGAAAACCCAGTAATAATGGGGGATTTCAACTATCCCCATATTGACTGGGAACATGTCACCTCAGAATGGGATGGAGAGATAACATTTCTAGACACCATTAATGACTGCTTCTTGGAGCAGCTAGTCCTGGAACCCACAAGAGGACTAAATCAAGAATTTTCTCTCCCAAGTGGCACACAGGATCTGGTCCCAGAGGTGACTAGAGTTGAATCGCTCAGTAATAGGAACCATAATGTAATTGCATTTATCATCCTTGTAGAGGGAAAAATACCAAAGAGATTCGCCACAGTCGCATTTAACTTCAAAAAGGGAACGACACAAAAATGAGGAAGCTAGTTAAACGGAAATTAAAAGGAACAGTCACAAGAGGGAAATGGCTGCAAGCTGCATGGAAACTTTTTAAAAACATTATAATAGAGGCTCAAACTAAATGTGTACCCCAAGTTAAAAAAAAAAGTAAGAGGTCCAAAAAATGCCATCACGGCTAAACAACAGAGTAAAAGAGGCCGTTAGAGACAAAAATACATCCTTTAAAAACTGGAAGTGAAATCCTGCGGAAGAAAATAGAAAGGAGCATAAACTCTGGCAAGTCAAGTGTAAACGTCATATTTGGCGGAAGATTCTGCTCTATTTTACATCTCATCCAAAAGATGGCACCTTCTCCAAAACAGGGTCCCTTAACTCCATGCTGGGCACTGGTTCATTACTGACTTGGGGGTAAGGTACCACTTACTGCATCAATGCCACCACTTTCCACAGCAAGCAGCAGCCTGAACTTCCTGGAAATGTTGCTTTCATGTTCTCACACAGTTGAACTGCCTTAGCTTGTAAGATCGGAGAGGGTCACAGCACAAAACTGGCTGAGCTGCAGGCAGTTCTTATTTTTCCCTCATGTGTTTTCCTTGAAAAATTGAAAGGGGTTACTATGGAGTTAATCATTTTGTTCCCTTTCCATCTCTGCTTCTGCACATTTATGCAGGCATTAAAAAAGTAAAGTCAAGTAAGCTTAAAGCTGAAGAAGAGGCTGAAGCAAATGGAAGTTTGATTTAAATCATAGTACTGTAGTCCCTTTCTCAATCTGAAAAATTGACATGGCCTGTGAATAAGTGTCATTTTCCAGGCTAGCATTTTTATATGAATGCTTCATATAGATAAAACTTTGACTTCTACATGTTTGGGGTCCAATATTGCAATGTGCAGAACACTTCCTCGAAGGTGTCCTCCACTCTCACTGAATTGAATTATTAAGACGTATGCATTCAAGAAAAACTAACTATATGTGAAAACACACAGTGGGTCTTGAATGTGATTTGACCTCTCAACCGTGTCATCACTTGGGATGTGTTACTTCCCTACACAGCCCTCTCCTTTCAGTGCAGGTTTCTTCTTTTGAACAACAGTCCTTGATTTTCAGCTTGTTATAGAATTTGCTAATATCTGTTGCCTATTTCTTCAGGATGTTTTAGACCATCTGCAGGCTAAATTACCAGTAACAGTCCATGAACTGCCAATCAAAGCTGAGTCTATACCTTCTGTGCACAGCGGTGATTGCACAATAGTAGAGGTCAAAACAAGGTTTCTCTCCTTGCGTATTGTAACCACGGCCTATTTACAATTCTATGGATAATTTCATTATTGCAAGAGGCTTGTATATCAAAGCTGGACAAAGAAGCTTTCCATGTGTAGAAAATTACTTGAACTTGACCTTTGCCAACAGTCCCACAGCCTGCAAGGACTTTTGTTTGTACAGTGAGCACCTGTACTAATTACGCACTTCACTAACTGGAGGTCACTGCTTATGACAAAGGTTTATATCAGCCACCACAGTGGACAGACATTATAATATTACTACAGCAGCCATTCCAAAACAGCCAAAAATAAAAAATAAACCATCCCAACCAAACCTCAAACCAAGCAAACTCAACAACGTACCAAACGACAAAGTATCTCTAGCTAAAGTTTGCCTATTGAAAGACTGAAATATCCCACTGTAAGGCAGGTTGAGACTGTGTCTTTCAAGAATCTAAGGCCATGTCTACACTACACAGCTTTTAGCGACACAGCGATGCTGCTAAAAGGAGGGCAGTGTAGCTGCTGTTTGTCCTCAGGAGAGAGCTCTCCTGCCAACAAAAACCTTCCATCCCCAAAGAGCAGCATTAGCTTTGTTGGCAGGAGAGCGCTCCTGCCGACAAAGCACTGTTCACACTGGCGCTTGTCATCGGCAGAACTTTTCTCTTTCGGGGATGTGCGGTTTTTTTTTTTTAACGACAAAAGTTTTGTCTTTCACTCGCCAGAGTAGACAAAGCCTAAATAATGGGTGAAGATTAAGGGAGAAATTAGAAGTTATTGTCAAAATCTAAAATTTAGTATTATTTTTGGATTAAAAAAATCAAACAATCCTTTAAACTTTCACGTTGACTACTTTTTTCATAGCATATCAGCGTACAGTAAAGCCCTGACCCAACAAAGCTTGTAAACATGTGAGTAATGCCAAATGATATCATTTCACTCACTGTGCGATTCATGGGGACCCCTCGTGCACCTATTGTTACACGTGCTTCATGCTTAAGAGTCAACTCTGACCCCATGACTGAGGCCCCCAGGCACTACGATAAAACAAATAATAAATAATAATAAACTTATGACTATTGCCTATATGGAGTTCCATTTTTGAAATCCTCTCCAGCCATTGCAACATTCTTCAATTTTCCCCATTAGCCTCCCCCCTTTTCATGTGACACTAGTCAACACCATAACGCTCCTTAGCTAAACAAGCCATTGTTAGTTCTTGGCCTCTCCCTTGCCTATTGCACGCACCTATCCTCAGCCATTGCTCTGCAACTGCTTCTGCTTCCCAGGCCCTATGTGACTTTCTTCACTATTCTTCCCCCAGCTATTTCTGGTGCAGCGGGGTTGAGCTACCAACACACAATATGCGGGTGTCAGTTTGTATGTCTCTGGTACCCTACATACTCCCAGCCTTGTCAACTCATGGTTATTGACAAGAATGATTCCATTCCACAACTTTGACAAATAAGCCTCGTCCTGTACCGTATTTCTAGTCATTGATGCTCTGTTACCAAAAGGTATTATATTCTGGAAATAATGGCATTCAAACAATGGTGTTCCAAGTCTGGAGATAGACAGCATGGTCCACGGTATTTAATCTGGAAACCAGCCTCTAAGGGTATGCCTACCCAGCTCAGGGCAGGGAGTCTTCAGCCGTGGGTTGACAAACTCGGGCTCGTGGGGTTTGCGCTCCTGCACTAAAAATAGCTGTGTAGATGTTGCGGCTCAGACTAGAGCTTGGGCTCTGCTGCCTAGCGAAGGGGGAGCGGGGGTCAGCGTTTGAGTCTCAACCTCTACACAGCTATCTTTAGCGCTGTAGCATGAGACCGAGTCTGTCGGGCTCAGAGACCCGCTGCCACACACTGTATAGACATACCCTAAAAGATGTGAGTGAGGTTCAGAGCGACCTGTATTCTACCAATTTCTCTCACCATCGCTCTGTCCGTCAGGGATCAAAGTTTAACAGCGGATCTCCGACCTGGCAATTCATACACATAGTTGAATGGCTACTTCAGCTTCATGCTTGCTCCAGTTTAATACACCTCGAAACTTTTTTTTTCCTTAAATACAGTAATTACATAATTCATGTCACCTAGAGAGAACCCAAAGTGACTGACACAGGGATCTCTACGGAAATGCAGGAGCCATCTTACACCAGCAGCATCATGCAAGGGGTAGAATGTGGAGAATAATTTCTCCAACCGAAACTGAAAGCAGGCGGTAGGGAGGCAGAATGATTGACAGAGGGAGCCACCCACCCAAAATGTGGATGCTAAAAATCCAAAAGGACCCAAATCCCCAGAATCACAAAAATCTACACAGTAGGCCCAGAAATGCTGCTAACACCTTTCCAGCAAGACCTAGAAAATTACGTTTTATAGCAAATTACCTCTAAATCCTTTAATCTATACTATACTTAATCCTGTGAAATATTTATAGTTGATAAGCAGATGGTTTAAAATTTTAATGAAAAATGTGGATACACAATTCTCATACTATTTATATGACCTTTCTCAATCAGATTAATTAAACAGCATTAGAAGAAAGTTCCCTCATAGCTCAATGTATCCTGCTTTCTGGAGTGCCATGAAACAGCTCATCATTACTCATCAGCGAAATGAGCTTTCCAACAATGTATCCGAAATGCACAATGGGCCTGCTCCATTTGCTTTTACACTGGATTAAATCAGAAGTAAATGTCTGATGGAGTTAAACTAGTTTATGTGAGCTGAAAATTAGGCCCACTTTTAGTACTTCCTAGAACGGTCCATTCTGAAGACACACTATAGCCCCCAACAGTAATGAGAATTTCATATTGCTGTCACTGATATTTGTTAAGCAATTCTTTCATCAGGGGTACAAGGAGAACAGTGATCCCTTTTTACACTATTAGAAAAATTGCAATGTACAGAAAAGCACAACCACTTTATATGACATTTTTATTTCATTCTTTTGTTATTTAAAATTGCAGATTTCATTTTTTATAAAAGCACATGGTCCATAAATATGCTGTAAAAGAGCAAAACAGACCTGGCTGAATAACTTCTAAGCTACTAAAGTTTCAGATAGAAAATTACAAGGACTTTAGAATGTACTGTAAAATTAATAAGTGTAAGGTTATTTGAAGTATAATTTTCAAAATTTGTTTGCGATGTGTTTAAACACACACTCCTGAGACTATATGTAAAAGCTCCAAACTGCAGAACAATAATTGGCTTGTGAATTAGGACTGTAAATTGCCTATTTTCAGAATGTGACAGACATCAGGAGTATACATGATTGAGTCAGCAGTTACTAAGATACATTCATACAGTACAGGCCTCTCATGACTCAAACCCGCCATTTATCACTTCCCGAGAGAACAGTTTCTTGGCAAAGCTCCTTTGAAAACAAAAATTTTTCC
Source organism: Chelonia mydas (assembly GCF_015237465.2). Classification (NCBI taxonomy): domain Eukaryota; kingdom Metazoa; phylum Chordata; order Testudines; family Cheloniidae; genus Chelonia; species Chelonia mydas. The sequence continues at coordinate 29,360,728 of NC_051246.2, read as the reverse complement.
AAAACAACTGACCATTCCAGCAGGCTATGAATACCACTATAATTTGGACTATTTTTCATATCAAGCAGACTGTGTGTGCTAGTTTTCAGCTAATTAAAGAAGCCTTTTTTTCAGATTTCTAAGCTCTGTTTGCAGCAGGGTAGGTACTACAATGAACCAGTTCTAAGAGAGTGCCAATCATGGACTGAACTGTACAAAGACAGAAAAAAATAACCCAGATGTGTAAATAAAAACAAAATCTGGAGTAATGTTGTAAGTCTAGCTTACATAACACCATGTTCAGCTGCTCTGCCAAACTACTAGCTTTTGTTTGTAATAACAACCACCATCTTGGGTTCAATTTCCTTTCATACTCAAGAATCTGCAATAGCTCAGAGCTGTCTATTAGAACTCCAACTTGATGTATTATTGTCAAATATTATAGGTATTACAGCAGAAGCTAGAAGGTGCATCTGTGATCAGGGCCCTATTGTGCTGGGTACTGTACATACACACAGTAAGAGACCATCTCTGCCTGGATAAAACTTACAATAGATCAGACAGACAAGGGATGTAAGAAAGGTAGTATTTAATTCCCCATTTTACAGATGGGGAACTGAGGCACACACAACTTGCCCACAGTCACATAGGAAATCTGTAGCAGAACTGACAGTTGAACCCAGATCTCTTAAATCCAAGTTCAGTGCCCTTAACCATCAAGACAATCTTTCCTCTCTAGCCTTACAGTCACTTACTGCAAGAGATGGACTCCGCAAACACTATTAGTTATAAGTGAAATACTCAGGGGCCAAATTCTGCCCTAGGATATGCGCACTACAGGCCTGGACAGAGCAAGGGAAGAACCTGGCAATAGCTCTGTCAAAACATCCAGGTTAATATAAAAAGTGGGTCACTGCTCAAGGTTTTAGAAAAACCAAAACTGAAAAAACTTTGCCTCTGTTCATTTTTTTTGCTTCCTTCTTTGGCAAATGAAATCTAGATTCCACCATTTCTCACGAGAATTTGTGCTGCAAACAGCCACAGCAACTATGGACTATGTCATACTTAGGAAAAAATCAACACTGAAGTAATCTTATAATGGATTTCTCCAAACAACTGTCATGTCCATCATCACCGTTTAGATGTCCCTTGTTATTTGGGAAACATCAGTGTAAAATGTCTCTTGCTCTGAGCAGAAATAGTCTGGATCCCAAACTAAATAGTCATACCCTTCCAAAAAACCTGAAAAGTGGATAGAGATTGGAAAAAAGGTTAAATTATACAGCAGAAGTTGGAAGGAGAGGGGGGAAGAGAAAAACAACAAGAAATTCATACTGGTTGTTAAGCCAATTCTCACTCCATTTCCTCCCATCTCTCTCTTCCACCCACCAGTCATATCATTTAGTATTAAGTATAAGTGCATGTTTCTCAATGAGCATGTACATATCACAGGGGAAACTGGTTGCACTACCTACACTTGGAGTTGACCAATGCTTCTCATTATAAGACCCTGTTTCAGTTGCTTTTAAGTTTGCTAAGCTTTACCTGTTCTGGCTGATACTTTTCCATTCTGGCTGTCTGCCTCAGGCTGTTGGTGGTGATTTTTTTTTTTAAAGTTTAATCTAAAATGGTTCAGCGATTTCTGAGAATGAAGTTAAGGAAAAATACATCATTTTGCCTATGTTAAAAGAATTCTTATAGCCATAGTTTTCAGAGTGGTAGCCGTGTTAGTCTGTATCAGCAAAAAGAACGAGGAGTACTTCTGTTAGAGACTAACAAATTTAATCTCTAAGGTGCCACAAGTACTCCTCGTTCTTATAACCATCGTGATTTTCTTATGGAACATGTGAGAACTGCAATTTGTCAGAGGCTTACAATTTGATCAAATATGGATGTTTTTTCAGGAGAACAGGAAAAGACACACTCCTGATGTCAGGGTGACTCCCTGTCACATTTCAAGTCTCTGCTATAAAGCATGGACCCGACAGAGGTTCTCTATGAAACAGTTGTAAATTTTTTTTTAAACTTGGGCAAAACGTATTCTTTTAGCCATATTCTCAGAATTGACTGAACTGTTTTAGCTGAAACTTTCCAAAAAATTTCAGCTTTAAGCAGACACCCAGCATGGAAAAATTCAGGTCAAACAATTAAAGTTATAAGCAACTAAAAATAGGGTCTTATAGTGGGAAGTGTCGGGCAACCTTAACTATAGGTTTCACCATATGGGCCACCTATAAGGCACGTACACATACACACACACTCCATGTACACACATGCATACGCTCTCCATGCATTTACACATAGACACATATACTATATGATACAAGGGATGAGGGGAATCCAATTTAGTGTGAATTGGATTAACTTCCAGTTACATACAGTCACACTTCACGTACTGATCATGCATTACGTTGGTGCAACTGAGGCTGAGCAGCACAGAGTGTTACTTGGGAGTAGGGAGTGAAAAATGATGGCCCCAAAGGTTTGTTATGGCAGCCACATATCATTGGGGTGCTGGGAAGGCCCAGCCATGTCCTTTATGCAGGCTTTAGGGGGAGTGGCACAGGGGCTCTGTATTACTTGGGGATACCCCCACGCAGAGGTGATACTCTACTGGCTTCGGGGCTGCTTTGTGTTGGCAGTGTGGAAAAAGTGACCGAAACATGGCAGAGAATGTGTATCCCCTTTATATTTTACATCATTTGGATCAAGAGAACGCACATGTCCTCTAAACACACAGAACATCGTTCTCTCTGTCTGTGTGTGTACATATTATATACCAGGGGTGGGCAAACTTTTTGGCCTGAGGGCCACATCTGGGTATGGAAATTTTATGACGAGCCATGAATGCTCACAAAATTGCGTTGGGGTGCGGGAGGGCTCCGTCTGGGGGTGCGGACCAGGGATGAGGGGTTGGGGGTACAGGAAGGTACTCTGGGCTGGGATCGAGGGGTTTGGAGGGCAGGAGGAGGATTGGGGGGCAGGCTCCAGGTGGCACTTACCTCAAGCAGCTCCCAAAAACAGCGACATGTCCCCCCTCCAGCACCTATGTGGAGATGCAACCAGGCGGCTCTGCGCGCTGCCCTGTCTGCAGGCGCCGTCCCTGCAGCTCCCACTGGCTGCAGTTCCCAGCCAATGGGAGCTGTGGGGCAGCACTTGGGATGGGGGCAGCATGAGGAGCCCCCTGGCTGCCCCTATGCATAGGAGCTGGAGCGGGGACATGCTGCTGCTTCCAGGAGCCGTGCCGAGTGGGGCAAGACCCCGACCTGCTCCCCGACTGGAGCGCTGGAGCGAGGCAAGCCCCAGACCCCGCTTCTTGGTGTAAGTTTGAGGCCTGGATTAAAATGTGTGGAGGGTCGTATGTGGCCCCTGGGCCACAGTTTGCCCAACCCTGTTATATACACACACACACACTCAAACGTATCACGTTACCTCAGTGGTAGTGACAGGCCTGTAATAAATTGCAAAACAGATCTGTAATATGCCTTTGGCCACATCATTTGCCCTCTGCTCACTAACCCATGTTCCCAAGTTCAAATCCTAACATTCCAAACCACTGCCCCGCTTTAAATAGCTGCCAGTTTGCTTTTCAAGTCACCTGCCTCAGAAATGTCATCATTCTCCCACTGTGTTGCTGGTCTAATGCCCTGGAGTAATGACTAGTTTAAGGTACAATATCTCGTGAACCTGCAGAACTAGAAACGGGAGCTTTACACATTACTGGAAAGAGAAGCAATCCCAGATTTCCAATGGGGGCGGGGGTGACGGGAGGTCACAGTACTTGCTTCTAGCCCTAGAAGATATCAGGATATTTGACTTTAAAAGTGGTGATGTGTGTGTGTACAGGAAAGGTATTTTAATTATTTTTTATAGAGTTTTAAAAATTAGTCAGTTTTCCCATTAATTATGGGACCATGAAGAAAATATGATGCCACGGCATAAAGATTTTATTGGCACTCATTTGGGATAGCCTGCAAACTCATTTGTGGTTTAGTCACTTGTCAGTCAAATAGACATCCTAATCACATGCTGAGAAAACACTTTGATCATTCATAAGGCTGCTACAAAGATGACTGACCTGGCTTGTCGCTTTAACCAAGCCAATCTTCTCTTTGCATCCCTCCACGGGCTCATCTTCCTCCATCGCAGCAAACCCAAACTACCCATCTTAACTTCCAAGGCCCTTCCCCGCCTGTCTCTACTCTCCCTGTCATCTCAAAGGCTATGACTACACCAGCACTTTCGTTGCTAAAACTTTTGTCGCTCAGGGGTATGAAAAAACACCCCCCTGAATGACAAAAGTTTTAGCGATGAAAAGCACCGGTGTGGATAGCGCTTCAGCGGTGGAAGACGCACTCCCATTGACGAAGCTCATTCGGGGTGGTTTTATTTTATTTTGTTTTATTTAATAATAAATTTATTATTAAAGCACGGCCACACAGCGCACCTTACAACGGCATGGCTGCAGCGGCACAGACATTGCCTATGGCCTGTGATTGGCCCATGATGCCAACCTTCGTTGCCCACTTGTGAAACTTTCAAACAAGCACCTCCATTGTTTTTCCCAATCTGCCTCTCTCTCACACCCGTAAAACACCCGTAAAGCCACCACCTTGTCCTCCTTCAAATCACTCCTTAAAACTCTCTCTGCTGAGATGCCTACAAAAATCTTGACAACGAATAGGCTGGTATGCTGAGTCCACTGATGATCTTATGGACCATTATTATCGCATGGCTTCCTTGTGCTCCCCTGTGTGTTTGTCTCCATCTGTAGTCATTTGTCTTATATCTGGACTGTAAGTTCTTTGGGGCAGGGACTTTTTGTCCTGTGTTCATACATTGCCTAGCAATGGGGTTCTATTCCATGATTGTGGCTTCTAGATACTACTGCAAAACAAGTAATAAATAATATAGAATGATAATAGTTACATATATTTTATTTTTGATAATGACATTCTTCTGCAGCCTTCTATATTCAGTTCTACATTCTACATATCAGATCAGCATCCTGAATTAACAGATTTGGGGCATAGAAAATGATCAATAATTGATGAAAATGCTTTGGTAATGCTTCTCAACACTCAATAACAATCGAGTAAACATAACAAATCCCCAAACATATTTCCATAGAAGACAACATGTTTCATTATTTGCCTTCAATGTAACATCATTGGTTAGCTCCACAGATGATACTATGGTTATTACCAGAGCTGGCTGGAAAATGGAACTTCCATCCCCAGGAAATGTCAACATTTTGAAATTTCTTTTCATCCTGTCAAAATCTCAAAAGATTCTGTGGAGTGGAAATTCCCAACTCTTTTGATTCAGAAGCATCTAAATGATATCAAAACATTTCATTTGGATAATGCTGAAATGTTGTGTTTCACTAATGTCAGAATATTATTAAAGTCTAAATGAAATGAAATGAAACAAAACAAAGTCTAAATTAAATATTTTGGCATTAGTGAAATGAAATGAGAAACTCAACACAAATTATTTTGAAAATTTGCCAACAATGTTTGAAAATCTACACATTCCCATGGAATGTTTTGATTTTGAGAAAATAGCATTCTCCAATGGAAAATGGTTGTGTTGAAAGTTTTTCAACCAGCTGTGGTTATGATGGTTGAACAATTAGGACTCTTTTAGTTTTTATGACCAATTCTTATTCCTGTCTTGCCATCAGGGTGCCTCGTCTATGATTTTGACATTACAAGAGTCTGCTCATTTGGGAATCACTATCTGAGGGAGTTGGCCTGTGAAGAAATGCCTGCCATCAGGGCTATCAGTTTTAAAATCTTTTACAAAGCTGGAGAATTTCCTGTTTCTGTCATTTTGTCCAGCTGGCTCTTTCTAGCAGGAATCCCTGGAGAGGGATTTGTTTCACCCTGCACAGAATTGTAACTACTGATGCTGTGAATAATGTGACTGGAAATAAAATAGGAGTGATCCCTGAGCAGAGAAATATACCTCTCCACTCTGAATTCCACCATGGGTAATGAAGTAACATGACCTGCTTGGGGTTCCCCTAAAGCATACTGTGTTTTGGATCAGCTGTCTGGGTGTATGTCTACACTGAAAATGCTACAATGGCACAGCTGCAGCTGCGCTGCTGAAGTGCTTCAGTGTAGACACTACCCCCACTGCGTGGAGGGGTTTGACCATCAGGGCAGAAAATCCACCTCCCTGACAGGTGGTAGCTATGTGAACAGAAAAGTTCTTCCATCGACCTAGCACCGTTTATACCAGGAGCTAAGTCAGCATAGCGACATCTCTCAGGACCATGGATTTTTCACACCCCTGAGAGATGTAGCTATTCTGATGTAAGTTCCCAGTGTAGACCAGCCCTGAGGATGTTATTAACTAGAAATGGATGATACTTTCTATTCCTAGCTACATATTCTGCATCAGTAAAGTCAGTGAAATCTATGGCAAAACTCCTAAAGGGAGAAGGATCAGGTCCAAAAGTGCTCTCTCTTATCCAAAACATAGTTACTCTTGGGGCCAATCCTAAGGGTCGGCAACTCAGGTCAGAGCTGACCGTTGAGGTCTTTGATACTGGGAGTCTATTAATGTCAATGCTAAAATCAGTTTGTTTTTTTTTTTGGTTAAAAAATGGGGGTCTCTCCAGGCCTTTTAGTAGGGAAATGTAAATCAGTGTGAAGCAATTATTAGGACTGAAAGTTTTCCATGTTTGATTTGGGGGCTGCAAAGATCGTCTTGAAGACCACCTGAAAATCTTAAGGACAATATGCATATATAGGTCTGATCAGAGGGGAATACAGGGGCAGAGAAAAGTCCTGCAGGCCCACCCCTAATTGTAAGGGCAATGCTTTGTAGGGAGAGCGGGAACTATGGCTGAACACTTATCCCTAACTGTCTTTGTGGGGGATGTGGCAAATTCTGGCTCAGTCAGGGTATCACTGGACAAAAGGTCAAGCTTGTTTAATCTCCACCACCTGATGATGTGGAAATCCCAAAGGTAACCTTGACCCTTTTATGGGTCCTCAGGGACAACATATTCTTGATAACACTGATCTTCAATGCTTAACAAACATCATCAGCAAGGGTCTCATCCGTAACTGCACCCTGATGAGACTAACACATGACCAGCATGACCATGTAAAGGGCTGTTTTAATTTAAAGAAACATTATTTTCAGATGTTCATTACATAAAAAGTATGGCTGTGTGGTGAGATTTTCAGAAGTACGAGGAGAACTGACTTTCAAGGGGAGTTGGGCATCTACTTCCCATTTGTGCCTTTGAAAGTCTCCCCCCACAGATTCTAGTGTGTTTTATATATTTTAAATATCTGTTTATAATTTAATGCATCTTTAGGGAGTTGTTACAGCTAAGAAACCCAGTGTCATGCTGGTGATAGATATAACTTCAAGCCACAGAGTTAAAATCGGCACACAGACCTAAATTGCATCTTCCCCCACATTCACAAGCCTTCGCGTTCAGGATTCTGGTTTGATCCCATTGGCCTGACCTGGGAAGTGATCTGGACCAGAATCTGAAACATACTGAAGTCTAGGGAGACTCCCATTGGTTTTCCGGTTTAGTTTGGGTCCATCTCTAGTTTGTTCCACATTGTTGCTAGAAGCTCCCAGTCCTTCCAAACTCACAAGCCATTTGTCATGCTTCACATTCCATTAGGTAGCTTTGGAAAGGCCAAGGCTGGATCCAAAATGGTAAACACTGGAGCTGTAATTCTCTACTAGCGAGGCACCACCAGCGGGTAGCAGCATGGTAGAAGCTGTAGCGTCAACAAGACTCAGGCATTTTTACCACCTTGTCGTCAAACCGTACTTGGAGCTGTGGTAAAGGTGGTTAAAAGACCCATACTCTCTCTTCACTAGTGGAGCTGAACTGGTGGTGAATTACATGTCTTAATTTCCCAAAATGTGTAAATGTTTTGCCTCCTCCCTAAGTATTCAAACAAGGCTCACTGATCACTTCTTTGCCCTGTGGCTCTCCGTTACTCATCTCCACGTGGCAGTCATTACCACTCTTTCCCTCCCACTAGTACGGCAAGGTTTGCAGCAACCTTCTACAAGACCCCAGTGTCAGTGCAACTCTGCGGATTGGCTGGCAGGTGGAGTAGGGCAATTAATCCCTATTGGCTGGTGGGCCAAAACATTGGTCACTGCATTGAACAAAACTCCCAACAGTGGCCAAATTTTAGCCCCTTTCTTCAATATTTTCATAATTTAAAAAAACAGTTCAGCATCAGTTCAACTCAACACAAATCTTTTCACAGACTCTACACTGCGATAAAAAACCCGCAGCGCCGAGTTTCAGAGCTCAGGTCAGCGGATTCAGGCTCGCAGGCCTCAGGCTGCAGGACTGAAAACAGCAAGATAGATGTTTGAGCTCGGGCTGGAGACCAGGCTCTGAGACCCACTTCCCTTGCAGGTCTCAGAACCCAGGGTCCAGCCTGAGCATCAACATTGCAATTGTAGCCCCTCACCCTGAGTCCCACAAGCCTGAGTCAGCTGACCCAGGCCAGCTGCAGACATGCCATGGGTCTTTTATTGCAAAGCAGAGAATACCTTTCCTGAATCCCAGGATTTGCTGCCTAATTTTTCCTACAGCCTCCCCGCATTAAGGCTTCTATCCCTGTTTCCTGCAAGGTATCTCCTCAATAAACCTTCCACCTGGCTGGTGCAGTGAGTTCCTCCTGCATCCATTCCCTGCCCCTGCATCTCCCTCTCTAGTCTCAGATCTCTGAATATCATTGGTTAAGTCCTGCATTCTAGACTAGCTAATCCTTTACCCATGGAAATTATGCAATTGCTTCTGACATTGTCTGATTTTTTTCCACAAAAGTTCCTGGTTGAAAACAAAACAAATAGTAAATTTTCATCATATACAATTTGTTACTAATATTTTCCTTGCAATAGTTCCCATGGCTGTTTTTATTCCAAAATAAAGGCCCAAACGTTTACAGCCAGCACTCAAAGCCAACTAATAATTTATTTGAACCATATTGCAAAGCTCCGGAGGATTTCTGAATGAAACATTTAGTGAATAGACTGATAGCCAAATACTGCCTTGGAGCCCTGCCACTGTAATACTGAAGATGCAGGGAGCTCTCTCAGTGACCAAGACATAAACTGAAAAACAGTCAATCAGATGATAGTAAAGTTTTTTAAATCTAAGCTAGGAAGGATACCGTAGGTTAGGAAACTGCTAGCCTTAATATTTCCTGAACTTGTCAATGGTTCCTTGTTATGACTGAATATTTAACATTTACCACTTGAAAAGAAGAAAAGTCCAGACTTTATTTTTTATCCATATGACCATAATACAGATAAGGCAAAATTTTACTTTTCTGTACAGCATGGGAATCTCCATTTTCTGCCTGTAGCCTTTAGCGCATACAAACTCCTATGGGTTCATTTAGAGTTACAGTATGTGCATGTGTAGACTGCAAGAGCAAGCTCTGAAGGGTAAATCAAAAGAGGAAAGCATGCAAAAAATTTCAGAATTTTATTTGAAAAAATTATATTTGGGAAGCTAAATGAAAAAGACACATTTCAGGGCTGAGCACGATGCCTTGCCAAACGTAAGCTAGAATATATATCACATTTTAAACCCCTTTTCAGAAGCAAACAGACCTAAAGTGTATAGAGAAACAATCTTAGAATCTAGCTTTTACTTGGTTAATGAGAAAAAAAATCCAGAATGTTGCAAAAAATTGAACTTTTCTGTGATTGAAAAGAAAAATCCCTAAGACCATTTTGTAGCTAAAAGAAAGTGAATTCAAACAGGAGTACAATGTGAAAATACAGACCTTCCCATTTACTCATCCCCTCGTGGTGCAGAACAATTTGCTTCCAATATTGCAATAGACTGGAGTTTCTAGCACCCTGTGGCTTTGGCTGGACTGAGAGCACTGGGTTAGCCTTGATTTGAACTTGCTGTTTACAATACCCTGTAAACTCTTCCCTTGCAGCAGACTTACAATGAGGACTGTGTGAAAAAATTCTCACATCTAGCCAAAATCAGCAAAAAGCAATGCACTTTCATTTTTCCATTTCTTTATACAATATCTTTTTCCAGTGCAAAAGGGGAGAATTTAATTTTCAACAAATATGTAGAAGTTTGCAATTTTTACCCAAACAATAGATTTTTTGCCACTTACCATATTCAGCTGAATCCTCCCATCTCTTCAGAACCTTGAAAAATTCTATATGATCAGCCAAGCTGGGAATGTGTGGGGTTGTTTTTTTTTTTAAGCTTTTAGTTTTGTAATTGACTGTTTCAGCTTGTGAATGTCAAAAGGTTTGGAAGCTGGGTTCAATAAGCAAGCAAACAGAATCTTTTCTGGAGCTCATCTGAACCTCCTGAGCCTGCAAAATTGGGCTCAATATATAAGGAAGTCTGGCTTTCTTATGGCATTTCAGCACTTCTAGATTCTACTTAGAAACAGAAGCACAGATATAAGTTAAAAGAAAATTAAAAAAAAAGTTCTAATTTTTTTTCAAACCTCTAAAAAGTGTCTAGGTCAGGGTCGACTAATATTTCAACTGACTGATCCATCCCTATATTATTTTGCACATTTAGGCCTCCCATCTGGCAAAGACTTACCTATATGCTTGACTCACACGCACTGTGAGTAGTCCCCATTGACTTCAGTGGGACTTCTTATAGTCCCTGAAGTTTAGTACATGCAGAAGTTATTGCAGGATCTGGGCTTTAGTGCATATTCTATCTCAGGGTCTGAAAACAGCTTTACACATATGAAGCTCTTGTGGATAAGATACTGGACTATGACTCAGAGGATCTCAGTTCAGTTTCTGACTGTGACATAGACTTCAGTGGGACCTTGGACTAATCACCTGGAAGGAGATTTTCAAAAGCATGTAAGGGATTTAGGAGTACAGGGCCTATCTATCTAGACAGTCATAAACATTAAGGAGCTAAGCCCCACAAATATAGATGATGAACTTGAAACAAACTTGAAGAAGTTCAGTTCTGTATCCAGACTGTATGTTCCTGCCCCATCTCTACTTTTACTATTTATTATTTTTACTGCAGTGGCACCTACGAGCCCCAGTCACGGACCAGAACCCTTGATGCGAAGTGCTATACAAACACAGAACAAAAAGATGGTCCCTGCTCCAAAAAATATACAATCTACTCACGACACTGTTATGAGATAGGGGATATTATTCATATTCTACAGATGGGCTAACTGAAGCACTACAAAGTTTAATGATTTAGCCAGAGTCACACAGCGTGAGTGAGTGGAAATACAACGCTAGCTGGATGGACTCCCAGTCCCGAGCAGGCCGACACTACACAATGTAGTACAAGACAATCTTAGCATTTGATTATTTACAGCCATTGTAATTCCTAAGATCTATCACATCAAGTCCCTTTACCATGATAAAACTATAGATTAATTAGTTGTCCAGGAATGTGTGGAAGGAAATTTCGTTTCCTTTGTTTAAGCACACTAATGGAGAGACACTTAGAGTATGTCTATACTGCAATTTAACACCTGTGGCTGGGCTCCCTCAGGTGACTCAGGCTCACGGGGCTCAGGCTGAAGGGCTGTAAAATTGCGGTGTAGATGTTTAGGCTCGGACTAGAGCATGGGCTCTGGGACTTGCCCCTCTTGCAAGTCCCAGAGCTTGGACTCCAGCCTGAACCCAAACGTCTACACTGCAATTTTACAGTAGCCTGAGCCCCATGAGCCCAAGTCAGCTGACCTAGGCCAGCTGTGGGTCTTTAATTGCAGTGCCCTTAGGGTATGTCATCACTGCAAAAAAATAAAAGTCTTCTTAACTCAGGTTAGCTAACCTGCATTAACTAACTTGGATTAAAATGGCGGTGAAGACATGGTAACTTGGCTTTCAACTCAGGCTGGCAGCTCAAGTTAAAGCCAGTAGGACAGTAGTTTTCATACTTTTTATATTGGTGACTCCTTTCACATCACAAGCCTCTGAGTGTGACCTCCCTTATAAATTAAAAATGGGGGGGGGGAGGATTAATGTAATGTAATGGGGGCTGGCCCACAGAGCTGACAGCTTGCAACCCCCATGTAACCACCTTGCGACCCCCAGAGAGGTCACGACTCCCAGTTTGAGAACCCCCAGGGGAGAACCTGGGGTTGAACTAAAGCTGCTAACCTGAGTTAATAGCTGAGTTGCCATGTCTTCACTGCTATTTTAACTGGATGTTAGCAAGTAAAGAATGAATTTTTTTCCCCCTGCAGTGAAGACATACCCGTGGAGAAAAAATTCTGCCCTCATTTCCATGGTTGCAACCCAAATGAAATTAGCTGAATGCAGAATTTAGCGGTTAATGTCTTCATGTTGTTTAGTAGAAGCCTAATAAAATATCACGTGGTCAATGCTTGTTCCGGCATATTTCTGTTAGCATATCATCTCTTCAAGTATCAGTGAATAAACAATTAAGGTAGCACAGTAATGTTTTCACTGTATGACTCTGTTGTCTAAACAAATATGAAAGAATTGGATCTCAGCTCAGGTTGTTGTATAACAGGAACACTGGCGAAGCATTTTCCAAACCGGAGTTATTTATCAGACCAGAGAACTCTCTTTATTTTTTCTCTCTGTACACACTTACAAACCTGACCCAACTTGTTTCCAGAGAATCTGGGTCTGTTGTTGCCAAGCAATGACTGCAGTCATTTTTTAAAGCCCCACACTGAAATGGGGGAGAGGGAGAAGCTCTTTGTTTGCAAGTGAGAATAACTGTGTCCAAACATGTCTCTTCAGAGTATTTTTAAGTTACAAAACTGATAAGAGAGAAAACTGTACAGTGATTTCCTTTGCTTGCACTGCCCTCTTCTCTAGGAACTTTCTTTGCTCCTGGTCCCATTATGGATGAGTAAACTCTTCAGAAAAGAGCTGTCCCAAACCTCAATCCAGATCAGCAAACTGAACACATGCCTTTTCTTCGGTTTTATAACATTTGGTGAATTCCCCCCACCCTTGGCTTCCAAAAGACCTTCTGTCTTCACATTAAATCGATGGGGTGACTCTGTGTATATGACAATCTTTGCTGGCTTGGCTGCTGTCTTCAAATTTTATGGATTGCACGGCTTCCCAGGGAAAGGGGAGGGACAATACTTTTTTCGGGGCCTCTCCTATCCAGAGAGACTCTGAAACTCATGAGCTGTGAGAACTGCAGCTGGCTAAAAGCCAGCACAGAGACTGTTAGATCTAAAAGTCTCTTAATGGACTATCACCAAAGCTCTGAATCAGAGCGAGCGAGATAGGAAGCTAAAAAGATTTGGCTGGGTTGGCAGTGGAGAGGGAAAGACGGGATGTATTAAAAAAAAAAGGGAGGGAGGGGGAATCTCAAAAGCAATAGATAAGAATCAGAGAGTATGTATCATCCAATATGCAAAGGCTTTTCCAACCCAAGAAAAGAGATAAAACAAACCTCATCGTTCTTTTACACACAAACTAAAAAAATTAAAAACCTCTTGCCAAAACCTTGCCGCTAACTTTAAGTCTGGGTGTAACATGTTCATACTGGATCAACCCAGGAATGTGGTTCCTGTCCTTTCTTGTTTACATTTAAGAAAAACCTAAAACATCGCTTGTGAGTGAATTTTCAAGCTTGCGACCATTGTAACACATGATACAAATACACACATCTGATCAATCTTTTTACAGGCAACAGAGAGAAAAGGGGGTGGGGGGGGGGGAAGAGATTGGTTTTGTCCATGCATGTTCTGGGAATTATCTTGACTTAACCCTCCTGTGACAGATACTGGATCAGTTCATACAGGTATGTTGGCCACTTCTCAGAGAAAGAAAATGTGCATAAACTGTATAGGTCCCTTGCGGCTAAGCCCAGCAATGAAGCTGATTGTGTGTCTTGCTATGTTACTCTAATTTTTAAGCCAAAACCCCAGATTTTATTCTTCCTTAGGAATGTACCAGAAGGTCAATATTTCAAGAAGAAACACACTGAAAGAAGCAATTGGAACATACACTGTAGTAAGTTCCGGGTACAAAGCTGGGGAGCCACTGATTTTTGTAGCATTTTGCTACTTATAATGGCCCACATCAAACAAATACCCAGGATTTATTTATGTAATGAGAGCACCAGGGTTTTTTCCAGGGTTCTGTTAAGCTGTACTATTAGACCTGTTAGATTGGGAATTAATTGGATGCACAAGCTGTATTATGCCTCTATTTTAGTGCAAGAGTAATTTCCTGAGAGCTGAATGGCTCAGGAAATTGGTAATTGGAGGGTGAAACTTTTCAGTTCTAAGGTGCTTGTTTCAATTTAGCCCAGGTAAGTACATCTAAAAATTATCCTCATCTGATGGTTGTTCAGTGGCTTATCTATGTAATGAGTTTGGTGGTCTCAGTCCAGTAACCAGTGGACAGGTGCCAACATCACAATTTGCACTAATTAGAACCTTAGACATGGAGGATGACTTAGAGTTGGTCCCTCCAACTTTGGGTTGAAGAACATTGGTAGGATATGGAGAGGAAGCTTGAATTAACAGAATAACATAAGATTTTAGTCTCTAGTCCAGTCAAATCCACCAACACTAAATTCATGTGAAAAGAAAAAAAGAACGGTTTTAGAAAGCTGTTTGTGCAAAGGACAGAAGCATTGCCTCTTCACTTGGTGAGAAGTGAGTATCATGTATTCCAAGGGTTACTGAAACTTTAGCATAGGTCAGAGAAATTGTCTCAGGGATACCTTCCCTGCCATTCATGACCATGCTGACCAGTTGTTTTCATGGACCAGTAATATACAGAAAGTGGGTAGGCCAAGTCCTTTTTCAAAAGTGACTAGTTATTTTGGATGCCTTCAGTTTTGAATACCCAGCTTGAGACACTTTAAGGAGGCCTGATTTTCAGAAGGTGCTGAGCACCCACCTTGGAAAAATCAAGCCCCTTTAAAGTATCTCAACTTGAAAACCCCAAAATGGAGGCACCCAAAATCACTAGCCATTTTTCAAAATATTGACCATAATGTTCTTACTTTATTTTAATGCAATATAGCATTTGCAAACAAGCAAGATAGCCCACTCAAAGGACCAGCCATCTGCCTGCAGTGAGTGCTTCACAAACTACAGGTAGTCGTAAGAACGGCCATACTGGGTCAGACCAAATGTCCATCCAGCCCAGAATCCTGTCTACCAACAGTGGCCAATGCCAGGTGCCCCAGAGGGAGTGAACCTAACAGGTAATGATCAAGTGATGTCTCTCCTGCCATCCATCTCCACCCTCTGACAAACAGAGGCTAGGGACACCATTCCTTAGCCATCCTGGCTAATAGCCATTAATGGACTTAACCTCCATGAATGTATCCCGTTCTCTTTTAAACCCTGTTATAGTCCAAGCCTTCACAACCTCCTCAGGCAAGGAGTTCCACAGGCTGACTGTGCGCTGTGTGAAGAAGAACTTCCTTTTATTTGTTTTAAACCTGCTGCCCATTAATTTCATTTGGTGGCCCCTAGTTCTTATATTATGGGAACAAATAAATAACTTTTCCTTATTCACTTTCTCCACCCCACTCAAAATTTTATATACCTCTATCATATCCCCCCTTAGACTCCTCTTTTCCAAGCTAAAAAGTCCTAGCCTCTTTAATGTCTCCTCATATGGGACCCTTCCAAACCCCTAATCATTTTAGTTGCCCTTCTCTGAACCTTTTCTAATGTCAGTATATCTTTTTTTTAGTTGAGGGGACCACATCTGTACACAGTATTCAAGATGTGGAGGTACCATGGATTTATATAAGGGCAATAAGATATTCTCTGTCTTATTCTCTATCCCTTTTTTAATGATTCCTAACATCCCATTTGCTTTTTTAACTGCCGCTGCATACTGAGTGGACGTCTTCAGAGAACTATCCACGATGACTCCAAGATCTTTCCCCTGATTACTTGTAGCTAAATTAGCCCCCATCATAGTGTATGTATAGTTGGGGTTATTTTTTCCAATGTGCATTACTTTACATTTATCCACATTAAATTTCATTTGCCATTTTGTTGCCCAATCACTTAGTTTTGTGAGATCTTTTTGAAGTTCTTCACAGTCTGCTTTGGTCTTAACTATCTTGAGCAGTTTAGTATCATCTGCAAACTTTGCCACCTCACTGTTTACCCCTTTCTCCAGATCATTTATGAATAAGTTAAATAGGATTGGGCCTAGGACTGACCCTTGGGGAACACCACTAGTTACCCCTCTCCATTCTGAAAATTTACCATTTATTCCTACCCTTTGTTCCCTGTCTTTTCACCAGTTCTCAATCCATGAAAGGATCTTCCCTCTTATCCCATGACAACTTACGTAACAGCCTTTGGTGTGGGACCTTGTCAAAGGCTTTCTGGAAATCTAAGTACACTATGTCCACTGGATCTGCCTTGTCCACATGTTTGTTGACCCCCTCAAAGAACTCTAATAGATTAGTAAGACATGATCTCCCTTTACAGAAACCATCTTGACTTTTGCGCAACAATTTATGTTCTTCTAGGTGTCTGACAATTTTATTCTTTACTATTGTTTCAACTAATTTGCCCGGTACTGACGTTAGACTTACCGGTCTGTAATTGCAGGGATCACCTCTAGAGCCCTTCTTAAATATTGGCGTTACAATAGCTATCTTCCAGTCATTGGGTACAGTAGCTGATTTAAAGGACAGTTTACAAAACACAGTTAATAGTTCCGCAATTTCACATTTGAGTTCTTTCAGAACTCTTGGGTGAATGCCATCTGGTCCTGGTGACTTGTTACTGTTAAGTTTCTCAATTAATTCCAAAACCTCCTCTAGTGACACTTCAATCTGTGACAATTCCTCAGATTTGTCACCTTCAAAAGACGGCTCAGGTTTGGGAATATCCCTAACATCCTCAGCCGTGAAGACTGAAGCAAAGAATTCATTTAGTTTCTCTGCGATGACTTTATCGTCTTTAAGTGTTCCTTTTGTATCTCAGTCATCCAGGGGCCCCACTGGTTGTTTAGCAGGCTTCCTGCTTCTGATGTACATAAAAAACATTTTGTTATTACCTTTTGAGTATTTGGCTAGCTGTTCTTCAAACTCTTTTTTGCCTTTTCTTATTACATTTTTACATTTAATTTGGCAGTGTTTATGCTCCTTTCTACTTACCTCACTAGGATTTGACTTCCACTTTTTAAAAGATGCCTTTTTATCTCTCACTGCTTCTTTTACATGGTTGTTAAGCCATGGTGGCTCTTTTTTAGTTCTTTTACTGTATTTTTTAATTTGGGGTATACATTTAAGTTGAGCCTCTATTATGGTGTCTTTGAAAAGTGTCCATGCAGCTTGCAGGGATTTCACTCTAGTCACTGTACATTTTAAATTCTGTTTAACTAACCTCCTCATTTTTGCATAGTTCCCCTTCTGAAATTAAATGCCACAGTGTTGGGCTGTTGAGGTGTTCTTCCCACCACAGGAATGTTAAATGTTATTATATTATGGTCACTATTTCCAAGCAGTCCTGTTATAGTTACCTCTTGGACCAGATCCTGCGCTCCACTCAGAGTTGCCTCTCCCCTTGTGGGTTCCTGTTCCAGCTGCTCCAAGAAGCAGTCACTTAAAGTATCGAGAAATTTTGTCTCTGCATTTCATCCTGAGGTGACATGTACCCAGTCAATCTGGGGATAATTGAAATCCCCCACTATTACTGAGTTCTTTATTTTGATAGCCTCCTCTAATCTCCCTTAGCATTTCATAGTCACTATCACTGTCCTGGTCAGGTGGTCGATCATAGATCCCTACTGTTATATTCTTATTAGAGCATGAAATTACTATCCATAGAGATTCTATGGAACATGTGGATTCATTTAAGATTTTTATTTCATCTGATTCTACATTTTCTTTCACGTATAGTGCCACTCCCCCCCACCACCTGTTCAGTCCTTCTGATATATTTTGTACCCCGGAATGATTGTGTCCCATTGATTGTCCTCACTCCACCAGGTTTCTGTGATGCCTCTTATATCAATATCCTCCTTTAACCTGAGGCAACTCTAGTTCACCCATCTTATTATTTAGACTTCTGGCATTTGTGTACAAACACTTTAAAAACTTGTCACTGTTTATTTGTCTGCCCTTTTGTGATGTGTCAGATTCTTTACATGAACGTTTCTCGTCTGATCTGGCCCATACTTTACCCTCTTCCATCCTCTCCTCCTCACTAAAACCTAGAGAATCTCTATCAATAGACTCTCCTCTAAGAGACGTCTCTGTCCCATCCACGGGCGCGTCTGCAGCCATCGGCTTCCCCCCCATCTCTCAGTTTAAAAACTGCTCTGCAACCTTTTTACTGTCCATAGACCACAGTTTGGGCTCCAGCGCCCTATTCCCTCAATAGTGGACTGTGGGTATTAAGAAATCCCTTTTCTGGATGCATGACTCCCCCTCCCTTCTTCTCACAAGGACCCTTCATCTTTGACTCAACAAAAGAAAAAAAAGGAAGAAGAAAAATAGATGCTGTACATTTTGTGGAGTAATCGTAACTGCACATAGATTATTCTTCTTAAAAAAAATAAAAAATAAAATAAAATAAAAAAAAATATTCAGAGGCCCAGAGAAGGGAGACCGTTATTTTTATATGTAAAAAGAAACCTTAAAAAGGTTTTAACATTTTGCTGGCAGACCTAACGTGAGCTAAGTTAGAGTTCAAAACTATGGATGAATAAGTCCAGACTTAATCTCAGGTGGGCATATGAAAGCTTGCACAACACTAGATATCCTTTCAACATGCCTCAGACAGTTGCCAACCTTTTTATATAAACATTAGGTATTAAATAGTGTAAAAGAACCATCAGGCATTTCAAAATGTACCAAATGTTTCCTGAAGTAGTGCTCCTCATACAGGTAAAAATCGCTACCTCATCATCGAGGAACCTGACACAGTATTCCTTTGACAGTGTACGTCTCAGGACTTGGGGAGATTCAGAGGGTTGGGGAGTGTTAAGAGCACACTCTTAAACAACCAAACAAAACCCTGCGCCCTGCTTCCATTTGCTTCAGCATTTCTAAATCAGTTAAATACAATTTTTCATTTGCATTTATTTTCTTTACTAATAAACAAACAAACAAATATGGAACATTTTCTCCAGGGTGCATGTAGTAGATATTCCTTTGGCGCCTTTCATGTTTAGGGCAAGATTGCACCTGGCCTCTGCAAGCCTTCGCCACAAGCACAGGAGGCGGGGCTAATACTAATGCCCACGTTTAGACAGCACAAAAAATGCTGAAGATTACAGTTGTCCAAAACACTAGTCTGTCCAAAGGAGCTGGTATGAGAGTATTGGGCTGGCCCCCTCTACAGTGGTCAACAGAATTTAGCGGGACAGTAAGCAGATAGTAAACCCACCCCAATGACTGTCCTTCCCATGTGCAGCCCAGAGCTTTGGGGGACACCATGCTAATGTAAGACACAATGCTAATGGAGCACCTCTTTGGACAGTGCATCTCCATATTGCCCAAACATGGTTCCGTGAATAAAAAGGCCCAAAAGAGCCCATAACCTTCCCTAATTTTGCATTTGCTGAAACAAGTCATACAATATCTCCAAATTAACAGATGTGGCCAGTATGGTGCTAGTTTTACAGATGATAAATCGCTGATCCCAAAACTAACTTCTGTCTTTTGTGGTGATTTCCAGTTCTGAAAGCCTGTCTATGGCCTCTTGACAAGTTTGTCAGACGCAGGAGTGGTGGTGAAAGCTTTAAAACCTTTTCAGATTTTTTTTTTACATTGATTTTATTAATGATGTGTTGTTCATTTCCCGGCATGTGCTTTATGTTTAATTTCATAACTATGGAAACTCTTCAGTAAACAGATTATTATACAGTCATGGCTTGTTACAAGAGGATCCAGAATTTATTGTGATTCAAAGACTAAGGGAAGTAATTTCTAACACTTGAAATCTTCTTGAAATGGCATTTGTTTGTTGAGGTTTATTTAACACACACGATTCAGAGAAATGTTCACATATTTCACCAAGCAAGATGTCCTACATATTTATCCTTAGTGAACATACTGCTGTGTAGACTGGGACTTGGTGAGGATTTTTGTATTAAATAATATAAATACTTGGAAATAGCCCCCTAAGTTCCCTTCTCACATAGTTAAGGGCTGGAATTTATGAAGGGAATTATTCAGATAAATAGTAGCCTCTAGCTAATCTTTTCCCAAAGCCTAAAGAAGGCGACAGCCACATACGAGCATGGGCCAGCTGTCATTTCCACTTACAATTTCAATTTGGCTAGCAGTAAATTCATTCTCCTTTTTATAAGGACTTTTTAACTGACCAGTTTAGGGCCTGATCAAGCGTCCATTGATTTTGAAGGGAGTTGGATTGGGCCGTTAGGTCTCGGAAGGAAAAGAAAATACCTCTGAAAGAAAAACAAAACCACTTGGCAGTTATCAGTAGAAAGGTAGGAAAATGTGCTATTACACTGCTTAAAATAATGTGTATTCAGTAACAGGTACTAACATGCACGTTACATCAGCGTATGTGATTTCTGAAGGAAGCAGCCTATAGCTCAGAAATCATTCAGGTGCCATGATAGTCACATGCAAGGATACTTTAATTTCTTGTTAATTATTAGGTACCACCTCCCCCCCCAAATCGTGATTCATAAGTGGAGTTACAAAATGTCCTGGACCCACAGAAATGCACATTTTTGCTTTTCAACCCTTTCTTAATGTTTGATTTCGTAAGTGTGCACATCAGATGTGTTAGTATCTGGTCTAGCCCTCTTCTGGATAAGTTCATTTCCTATGGAGGCAATGAGCCAAACTCTTCTTATGGAGATAGGAATTCTATTCCCAGTAGGAGTGAAGCTAGAGAGGTTTAACAAGCCTAGGGAGAAAAAAATGGCATGAAGATGCTGTATGAGCGTAAGTTACAAGAAATTACTACAGTGTGATTTCATTTGCAACAGCCAGCACCATTAATGTGCAATACAACGAAAAATAAAATTCTGGGTTGGATTCTCAGCGAATGTAAATCTCTGTGACTCAACTGAGTAAATGGAATTATGCCAATTTACACTAGCTGAGGATTTGAGCCCCTATTGTTTAGTAAGATCAATAACTTTCAAAGGAGTCATCTAGTTTTCAAAGATATTACTCTGTCTTGTTAGAGAAGGGGTAAGGTGAATAAAGGTACCATAGCTTTTAACATAATTCAGTTTCAATTAATAGAAGTCACAGTGGTTTGCCTTGTGTCACTCAAAATATCACTATACTGATTTTTTTATACAAAAATGTTACACTGTTCAGGAAACAAACAAACCCTTTCTAAATGCTGGCATCGCATACCCAGAACTCATGTAACAATGATTTACAGTTACTTCTATTTACTTTACAATTCTTACAAAGAATGGATTTATACCAACAATGCCAGTAAAAAGCAGCAAGATAAATAGCGTTTTCATCATCTTTAACTTATCCAATATCTGACAGTTATTTCAAATGAGGGTTAGTTACTTGAAAACTAGCAAGACAACATGAAAATATAAAGATTTATTACTTCCACAAAATGCTGCTCAAGTCATAACGACTTGGTTTTCAGTGGGAAAAGTTCAGACGTAATCCTGACAACTTGGAAGTTTAATTGCTGACTTTACCAGACTCTTCAAATGTCTTTTGGTTTGTGCCAAGCAATGAAAATTATTTATGAATTATCAAGTTTCAAGAATATGTTGTCTTCCTGTCTCAGTACAGTATGTGCAATGTGAAATCCTGGCATTATAACCATATGAATCAAGTTTTAGCTTCTATAGATATATATTAATGGGGGATATCTATATATATATATCTATATAGATATATATATATTATAATTTAAACTTAAAACTTACTGAATGACAAAGAACTGATTAAAACCTTTAAGTGATATAAAACTTAGAAAAAAATTAAACCAATAAGGTAAGATGGTTGATCAGTACTTTGAGAACCAAATTAAAAATTTTATTACCAAACAAAAATTATGCTTAGTGACTGTTAGAGTTGTGGCAGGACACACCCCATCCATTTAAACACTTAAAGCAGGGAAATAAGACATTACGGGGAAAGACTTATGCATTCCTTTCCACAACATAAACACTGTTGATAACACACTCCAATATTCCACAAGGCTTTCACTTTCAACTCTAACAGATCCCAAAAGCAATATGTATCCCAACTTAATCAAACTTTTACTCTAATGAAAACTCTTAACAATAACCTTTATATCATATAGATCCGCACTGACTGTCTCACACCCCAGCTGTTAGGAAAGTTAAAAATAACTTATATTATTTTACTTATATTACTGAAGACACTGTTAAGGTTTTGTTGTCAAATAAAATTTGGCAGCTTGAGTTTGGTGCACAAATTTGCCATTGAGGTGAAATAATTCCAATACACTTTATAGGCAAACAGTACAAACGTATGACTGATATTCTAGGACTCAAGTACATGAGGAGCAATAATGTAGCCAAAGAAGAGTTCCAAGTGCGTTTTACCTTTCTTGTTAAAGGGTTACAAAAAAAAGTCAGACACTCCCTAGCAAAATTTGCAAATATGCCTATTTTTCAATACTTATTATGAACTTTACAGAATTTAAAACTGTACAAACAGTAGAATCATAGGACCATAGGGTTAGCAGGGACCACAAAGATCATCTAGTCTAATCCCCTGCCAAGATGCAGGATTTGTTGTGTCTTAACCCTCCAAGACAGGTGGCTATCCAGCAACCTTTTGAAAACCTCCACTGAAGGAACTTCCATGACCTCCCTAAACAGTCTGTTCCATTGTCCTACTGCTCTTACAGGTAAGAAGTTTTTCCTGAGATTTTATCTAAATCTGCTGTGCTGTGGTTTGAACCCATTGCCTCTTGTCCTGCCCTCAGTGGCAAGAGAGAACAACTTTTCTCCATCTTTTTTGTAGCAGCCTTTCAAGTATTTGAAGATCACTATCATGTCCCCTCTTAATCTCCTCTTTTCCAAACTAAACATACCCAGTTCCTTCAGCCTTTGCTCCTATAGCTTGTATTCCAACCCTTTGATCATCTTTGACACTCACCTCTGGATCGTTTCCAGTTTCTCTACATTCTTTCTATACATTAGTAACCAAAATTGCACACAGTACTCCAGCTGAGTCTTAACCAGCACCGAATAGAGTGGTACTATCACCTCCCGTGACTTGCATGATATGCCTCTGCTAATGCAACCTAAAATTGCATTTGCAATAAACACAAGTTCCATAATTAGCCAAGGATTACAATCCAAATTTCATTTTACTAAAACTCAGACACCATTCTTTCCATTGTCAAACAGGAACTCTGTAATGCAAACTCACCCATGGTATAGTTACTGCTGTACCATAATATTAAAAAATATCCAACATAGTAAGTGAAAATAATCGTCATTACATAGGACCCTAAATTCATTTTCCAGGTACACCACCAACTCAAAATTCTGCAGTTTAGACACATAGAAATGTTTTCCACCTCTATCACTGCCCCTAAATCTTGCTGAAAATTGTGTGATTGTATAACCACATTATCCTATTTTTAAAATGTTTTTCTCTCCTTTTTGCTGAGACCCATGCAAGCAACAGGGGACACTAACTAATTGACTATATTCCATGGAAACAATGAAACAGACTATAGACAAAGTTCTGACAAATAATGCACAAGTTAAAAGGATAGACAAAATAATGTTTTACTTTGATCTTTCAGTTATAACAGAAATTCTCAAACATTTCATTTTGTGGACCATGTCCTAATAGAGAGACTGTCTTGCGAACAACCTTGGCTCCAGTTGCGTGATCACATTTCAATCCTGTGTCAGCAACAACAATTGCTCACATGGAAAATTAACATTAGGAAAGTAATGTGCTCTTTTACTGAAATTTAGCAGCAGCAAACAAGGAGGCCAGCCAGCACTATGTGACTAGCCAGCTCTGTAGACCACCAGTTCATTGTATAGGACTATAGCTTTACAGACCAACAATGGTGTGCTCCAGCCTTAGCTCAGATGTCTACACTGCAGTTTTACAGACCCACAGCTGCAAGCCCGAGTCAGCTGACGTGGGCCAGCTGTGGGAGTTTTATTGCAGTGTAGACATACCTTTAGATTTTACTTGTAACAATAGTTGGCCATAGACAGAAGTGTGATTTTTAAATTGATACAGTATATGTAAATCTTCACACAAAACAAATGTAACAATGCATGTATTTTCATATTGCTTTTCATCAAGTGCTCTCATGTTGTGGAATCTCCATCACTGGAGATTCATAAAAGCAGGTTAGACAAACACCAGCCAGGGATGGTCTGGATAATATTTGATCCTGCAGGGAATCCTTGCGTGCAGGGGACTGCACTAGATGACCTCTCAAGGTCCCTTCCAGTCCCAGGATTCTATGAACCACGCTGAATCAGAAATATAACCTACATACAGCATGCATATTACTTCTCTCTTTTAAGGGGAAAGTCGCCCCATTCCCTCTTTAAGTCCCACTTAAGCCCTTAAAATGCATAGTAATAAAACACTACATTCTGTGTAGGTGGGTATAAGAGAGAGTTCTTCCTCTTCCTGCTCATCCTGTATGAAACAAAATAAAGAGAGATTTTTTTCAAAAATAAAGTGCTTTTAAGAGGGAGGACTTCAAAACGTCCCAGGCTATGAGAAAAAGGAACATACTGTGCTTGATTCTCCATTGCCCTGCATCTTATGTAGTCATTACTTCAATGCAAACTGAGCGCAAAGTGGGTTGAAATGCTATGGAAACAGAATAGCATTTTACACCCACTTTTTTTACCTGTGTAAATGGCTGTGCAAGGTGTAGGGCAATGGAGAATCAGTCCTAGTGCATCTAGTTTTACCCTCGCACGCACCAGTGAGAGTAACAACACAGCTGAAATCAATGGCGGTTACTCCTGGGTAAAGCTGATTTAAGTGAGATCAAAATCAGGCCCTTCGTCCTTAACTAGGAAAACTGTTTTTGAGGTGGAATGGTTTTCATTCATTTTCTAAAACAGTGTGTTCATAATGACTTAGCATTGTACGTTCCTACTGTTTTAATACAAGAAATGGCTCTGAACCAAACCCTGGAGCTCAACAGCTCCGAAAGTGGGTAAAGTTCAGATAAAGAATCAAACTCTGCTGCTAGTTCTTGCCTATAATGGGCCAGACCAAACAGCCAGCTCTGAATACCCCCAGATTCTGGAAAAGTTCAGTTCGAAATTGTGTCTCTCAGGGTCATCTTTAATTGATGAAGTTTGTTTTAAAATTATATTTAACATGCTACAGAGTCTCAGACAGGGCCTGATTCAAAGCCTGACTGAAGTCAATGGGAGTCTTTCTCCTGACTTAAGTGGGTTTTGGATCAGACCCATTGAGCAGTTAGATTGATTAATCTGCCTGGGCATCAATCCCTGATCTTTCTGCTGGACCTGACAGTAACGCTGGTGTTGGGTTTTTCTGGGGACTGGACCGAAAACATCAAGTTCATCTCATATATATATATATATATATATATATATATATATATATATATATATATATATATGGGGACTCTTGTCCCCTTACTAAAACTCAGTGGGGGTGTTTTGGTTGGCTAGCTCCCAGGACCAAAAGAAAGGGGAAGGGAAATCAGATGGGAAATCAGAACCTTGAGACTGACAGTCCCTAGGGGGAATGGGGAGAGGCCAATGCTCCAGGTCAGCCTGAATGACAGGGCGCGCAGGCTCATCAGGGAGTAAGGGGGCCGGGGCGGTCCTGTCCTCCATGTGAGCTGGATTTGTCTGGGTCAGACAGAGTGGGGCCAAGCTAAGGAGAAAGCAGGGGCCCAAGCTGAGCTGGCTGTGCCAGATCCAGAAGGGCCAGAAAAGCGGCCCAGGAAGCAGGTCAGTGCTGGGACCAGAGTCACAGAAGCAGCCCTGAGAGCAGACTTGTCCTGGGAGCAAAGCTGCAGCAACCAGAGCCAGAGGGGCCAGAGAAGCAGCAGCCGTGCTGAGGCAGAGTGGTGGAGCTGGAGCTGGGGCAGTCCGGAGCTGGGTGTGGTGAGCAGCTGGGGAGAGCAAGGGGGACCCTGGGCAGTGGGCCAAGCACAGGGAGATGCCCCCCAGCCAAGATACCTGGCAGGCCAGACTTGGAGGGGGATCGTAAACCCAACAGGGCAGAGGCAACGCTGGGAAAAAGGGTCCTGCCACCAAGAGCCTGAGGGCGTGTGGCCACCGCGAGGGCAAGCGTCCAACCTGCAGCATCGCTGCAGCACAGCCAGGGCCTGAGACTTGTGAGGAACAGACTGAAGTGCCCTGACATTCCAGAGAAGCTGGCTGTGACGTCCCCGTGCCACAGAGCTGGGTGACGGGTTTTCCTTTAACCTTTCCTATGTTTTCCTTATTTTTTTAAATTGGTTGCTGTTTAATAAATTGTATTTGCTTTGAACTGTATGTGACGATCAGTGGATCAGGGAAGCATCCAGTGCAGAGAGAGCACCCCGGAGTGGGGACACCCTAGCCCCTGCCTTAAGTGACCACGTCAAGGTTGGGGGTCAAGCCCCCCAGGAATCCTGGGCCCAGCCTTGTTGGGGTTACGAGGACTCTGCTACACAGGAGAGTGGAAGGGGAGTCCTCTGGGTGAGGCAGGGCTCTGGGTAAAGGAAGTAGGCGTGAGGACTTGGATCCTTTCACTAGCCCATTCACCAGGGTAGTGTATAAGCCAGGAAAGTTCCCCACAATAATGGGACCATTCCCATGGAACTTGGAACCATATAGGCCAGTGGTTCTCGAACTTTTCCATACTATCATCCTATGTTACAAGAGAAAATATTTCAGGATCCCCACACCATCTAGCCATAAAGATGGGGGGAGGGAGAGGGAACAGCCATGACCTCTAGTTTAAGCCCCCATGACATATGTCAAAAACTGATATACTGTTAGATTGCCTAACAACACCTTGCATATTAGACCGTGTGAGCGATCAAGGGAAAAAAAGCCCAAATAGCCTGAAACATATGAGAGAGTGCCGTCATATAGAGTAAAATAATTAGTGATGACCCTTTACATAAATGTACTGGGATATTCTTGAGATCAAGAACTCAGCAGGATTGAAGAAAGCATTGGTGCATTTCATTTGGTTCCTTTTTTGCAATCTACAGCAATCTGGGTTTGGCAATGAATCAATACAATTGAATTAAGGTTCTGATGTCATGATGAATGACCCAGATCAGTAATGAATCACTGCTCTGTAACAAACCACTATCAGAAATATCACGTTAGATGTCACATACCAAAAACCTAACCGGCAAACATTGCATAAAACTGTTTTCTCTTAGGTTCCAGCAGCTGTGATGTTTAGGAAGGTTTACTTTTTCCTCCATTTAGGGATTCAGTTAAGCCTTATAAACATAAAAGAATAAAACAATTGTATTAATTACTAGAAAAAAGAGGAGGATCTAAATTGTTTATTATTTTATTAGTGAATAGATTCTAAATGTCATCTGACAGTTCATATGAATAGGTAGCATGTGTCTTGGAAATAAAAAGGCAAGTTTATGTATTCTGAAGGATTTCTTTCTTTTCTTTCTACAGTATCCAAGAATCCTGGGCTAGGATTGGAGACACAGTTCTGCTAGCTTCATATAACTTGAAAAAAATTTCTTTACTTCTCCTATTTCTTCCTGGAATTACTGCTTCATTCTGACAAAACTGCCTTGAATCTGTATGTGTGAAATTTCCATGATGTCTATTTGTTCACTTCCATGATATTTCTGTTTGATAACAATGCAGATCCAGGGCAGCATATGACTAAAATTCCTTCTATCCTTTCCCTCTAACTCTCCCCTGAGAATTTGCAGTGTTAGCAGGATTCACTGAGCTGCATCTTGCAAACTGGAGTGGCTGATCTTTGCTGGGCACTATTGCAGCTCAAGATTTCTGGGCCCTTTATTTTGTAGTAGTTAATACACTTTCACTTCCCCCAGACCAGAAGGAACAGATGAAAATCCTCTTCCTTCTTCTGTAGAAGAAATGACAGCTATGACTTTAGGAAATGAGCTTATCAGCACACTTCACTTCAGACACTAGCCTTCTTTGTGATCGCAACACCTGAAGTTGCAAAGCTTCTATTCGATTTACACAGTAGTCATTCCAGTTATTGTAAAGCAAAGTGCAGTGATTCACACAAGCAAACAAGCAACCAGTAGCAGTTCCATGTGGCAACATATGGCTCTTAGTTTTGGAAAGCAAGCTCTAACATTATAGCCCTCATGAGAGAAATCAATCTGGCAGTCCAGAGTACCATTTCATATCATTACAGGGTTAAGGACATACTAAGTGGGTCTCATGATCTACAGAAATCTGACTAAGTGGATGTAGACATAAACACAATGGTAACAAAATACTTTTGGTGGAAATGTCACAGCTTCAAGCTACCCATGTTTCTACATGATTATGATCTTAGAAGGAAACATCTGTTTGTCAAGTGAGCCTTTTCCAGGAAAAGTAGTTTTTTCCAGATATATGAAAGTAATATGGTAATTCAGTGGTGTAATTAATATAATCAGCATTCATTGAAGTAAATCAGGCTTCTGGTTACATTCATAAATGCAGGAGTTTCACTTCTAAATATGGACTTCCTTTATATAGTTTTGTGAATCCATTTGTTTCATCTCATTAAACAAAGTTGTTCCCAGTGAATAAGAGAGAATTAGCTAAAACAAGTGAAGGACGATGACTTAAAGCAAAGCACATTTTTAAAAGTCAATGTGGAAAGACTTTATCTAAATTAATAATATTTAATAATACTTTACTCTTACAATGCCAGATTTCTGGCCTCTCAGGTAGCAGCACATCACTGGCTTGCCACCTGCATCAACCACCTAGGTGGGCATTCCTTTGGTGTAGGGGAATCATCAGGGGGTGTAGAGTTGGCAGAGCTGATTGTACACAGAGCTGATCCTACAAAAACTCTGTTTCGTTGGAATTTGCTGATTTAGGTGACATCAAAATGTTTCATGGAGCTGGTTCTATTTTGCCAAAGTTCTTATGCAAACCTGCCTGGTTTCTTCCCAGCTTGCCTGTTCAACTTTGGTAGGCTATCTGGCAGACTGCTGGACAGCCCAGGGCCTCCCGGGTCCACATCTCAGGGGCAGCCTCTCAGGCAGACTACCTCAGGTAATAACAGGGACCTCAGATCTTTCAGTGTCCATGGTTCTGCGGAAGCCCACTGGGTGGATTGTCCTGGTTCTGGGGCACCATTCCCTTTCACTGAGAATTTCAAAATTTTTCATTTTCACTCCTAAGTGGAATGCAACTAAATTCCAAAATCCTCCACAAAATGAAATTACTGTTCTCCTCCAAACTCTAGCTGTATTCCACCAGACATTGGTACCAGGAGCATGTCAGTGGGGCGAAGGTGTGGCGAGAATCAAGCGAGTCCCTGTTGTGCAAAAGATCCTTGGATGCCTTTTGCAGCCAGACATAATTTAGAACAGCTCTGAGCCTGCTCTAAATAATTCCAGAGATGACCTAGCCCTAGAGAAAGGGGGAGAGCAAAGGTGGCTTAAACCCACTTTTCCCTCACTCCCAACTATGCTAAGTGAAGTTCTTGCACTGGTGAAGAACTGTTTCATATGGCATAACCTTTTTTTCAAGTGAGGATCTCAACGCGCTTTACAAATGTTAGTTATCTGACAGGTTTCAGAGTAGCAGCCATGTTAGTCTGCATGCGCAAAAAGAAAAGGAGTACTTGTGGCACCTTAGAGACTAACAAATTTATCTGAGCATAAGCTTTCGTGAGCTACAGCTCACTTCATCGGATGCATGTAGCTCACGAAAGCTTATGCTCAAATAAATTTGTTAGTCTCTAAGGTGCCACAAGTCCTCCTTTTCGTTTTAGTTAACTGAGCTTCACATAATTCCAGTGAGGTGTGTATTAGTACATCATTTACCAGTGTGTATACCAGGACACAGAGATTAAGCTGACTTGCTGAAGGTTACAAAGTATGTCAGTGACATAACCAGGAACAGAACCTAGGAATACTGATAAATGGTCCCACCTCTTATCATTTGGCCATGTTTCTTCATTACAACATTGTGTCATACAAAAACAGTGTGGTATTGGTGAGCTGGGTCTGATTCTTCCACATTATTATTATTATTAGCATTACAGTAGCAACAGTAGAAACCAACAAAGATCGGGGTCCCACTACACTAGATGCTGTACAACCACATTGTAAGAGATGGTCCCTGCTCTTAAACCTATAGAGACAAGACAGACAAAGGAGGGAGGTGAAACAGAATAGAGAGGTGAAGTGACTTGACCAAGGTCACACATCAGGTCCCTGGCAGAGCTAGGAATAGAACCCAGGTCCCAGTCCAGTACTTTTCCACTAGCTAGACCATGCCCTCTCTCCAAATAAACAGCTGCCCTGTTAAGTCACTTGCTGGGACCTTAAGAAATGTAAGAGCAACTCCCCATTCTGTAATTGGAGTGCACATTTTCCTACAACGATAGCTACTGAGCCAAATTCACTAGCAGCACAGATACAAGCAGAATGCTTTATAATGGTTTATGCTAGTGTAATTAGTGGTGAAAGTCCCTTGGGACACAAACGGAGCCTGGGGATCCAAGGTGTGCTGGAGGAAAGCAGCAACATTTGCACTTGTGGGAGATAGAGCGCTGTCATGGTCAAAGCAACAGGAAATGTGGGCAAAGCTAATACAAAAGGGGATTTGACCAAAGAGGCCATGTGGTTTTGTGAGGAAGCTCCTACTGATAGGTATGTCAGACTAAGTTAAAGCTCTTCTGCCCACAATACCTAACCCAACGTAAACTCAACTGGGCAAAGCCAGAAGCACCTCCTCTCTCCAGGGTTTTGTGACTGCAAGGTTCACTGCGGAGGTGGAAAGTGCACTTCATACCCTCTTCACCAATTGTTCTGAATTTGGACTGCTATATGCAGCATTTAGTATTAAGCTGAATCTGAATATTTGGCCTGTATGCTCTTCCTTCACCTTCCAGTCCATGGTATCTATATCATGTTTTCATAAAAATATTCAGCAGATGCAGGCATAAGTGTGAAAAATTCCAGCCCTTTAAAGTTTAGAAAAAAAAATGTTACAATTAAAGTATTATTTTTAGGGCTGTCGATTAATCAGTTAACTCACGTGATTAACTCAAAAAATTTAATCGTGATTAACTGTAGCTTTAATTGCACTGCTAAACAATAGAAAACCAACTGAAATTTATTAAATATTTTTGGATTTTTTTTACATTTTCAAATATATTGATTTCAATTACAACACAGAATACAAAGTGTACGGTCCTCACTTTATATTACCTTTGATTACAAATATTTGCACCGTAAAAATGACAAGCAAAAGAAATAGTATTTTTCAATTCACCTCATACAAGTACTGTAGTGCAACCTCTTTATCATGAAAGTGCAACTTACAAATGTAGATTTTTTTGTTACATAACTGCACTCAAAACCAAAACAATGTAAAACTTTAGAGCCTACAAGTCCATTCAGTCCTACTTCTTGTTCAACCAATCACTAAGAGAAACAAGTTTATTTACATTTATGGGAGACAGTGTTGCCCACTTCTTATTTATGTCACCTGAAAGTGTGAACAGGCGTTCACATGGCATTGTTGTAACCGGCGTTGCAAGGTATTTAGCCAGATGTGCTAAACATTCGTATGCTTCTTCATGCTTTGACCACCATTCCAGAGGACATGCTTCCATGCTGATGATGCTTGTTAAAAATAAAGGCATTTATTAAATTTGTGACTGAACTCCTTGGAGGAGAATTGTATGTCCATGGTTTTACCTGCGTTCTGCCATATATTTTGTATTATGGTAGTCTCGGGTGACAACCCAGCATATGTTGTTTGATTTAAGAACACTTTCACTGCAGATTTGACAAAACACAAAGAAGGTTCCAATATCAGATTCCCAAAGATAGCTACAGCACTTGACCCAAGGTTTAAGAATCTGAAGTGTTTTCCAAAATCTGAGAGGGACGAGGTGAGGAGCATGCTTTCAGAAGTCTTAAAAGAGCAACTCTCTGATGCAGAA
Source organism: Chelonia mydas (assembly GCF_015237465.2). NCBI lineage: Eukaryota > Metazoa > Chordata > Testudines > Cheloniidae > Chelonia > Chelonia mydas. The sequence continues at coordinate 29,328,681 of NC_051246.2, read as the reverse complement.
ACTACAGAACTCGAACCACCAAAAAAGAAAACCAACCTTCTGCTGGTGGCATCTGACTCAGACGATGAAAATGAACATGCATTGGGTCCTCACTGCTTTGGATTGAGCAGAATCCGTCATCAGCATGGACACACGTCCTCTGGAATGGTGGCTGAAGCATGAAGGGATATATGAATTTTTAGCACATATGTCAATTAAATATCTTGTGACGCCAGCTACAACAATGCCATGCAAATGCCTGCAGGAAGTATAATTTCACCATAAAAACAACTGCCAAGTTTGATTCTCCAAACTGAGCAACGGGAACAAAGTTAAACAGGATCCAATAATGTTGCTTTTCAAAATACTTTATTAACCAAATGTGTTATTACTTTAACTATGCTGATAATGTTTTTTATAGAATGTTATTTTTATCCTGACTGTGTCCCTTTAATAACTCTTGGACATAACTCTTTCAAAGAAGGCACACACGTCCTGGATACCTGCACTAGCTGTCTCTGCTAGTACTAGTAAAACGTCTGCATCTTTACTTCATCAGATGCTGATAGTGAGCTTATTGCCTTTTCTAGTATCCCATTGAGAGTGATTTGTAGAACAAGTTACAAGACTTTGCAGAAGAGTCACTGGCTATCTTACCTGAGAGGATTTTTCTTCCCTTTGTTACTCAGGTTTGCTATCTGGGTATCATCATGTTAGATCCCTGGATATTCTTATAGGAGTAGCAATTAAAGGCACTTTCTTCTGTCTGCACCTGTTTGGCATAGTGCAGCTATACTTTTTGCATGAGGACCATGCCACAGGCAATATAGCCATTGCTATCTCCAGGGTGTATAGGTGCAATGTGTTCTAATTGTGACTACACCTTTAGACCACTTGGAAGCTTTTACTAGTGCTGGAAACAGCTGCATGCTTATTGAGAAGTATTTCATGCATGAAACATTTTGTGGATGCATTTTAGGGTATTGACTTTGATTTATACAGTTCTGAATGGCTACACTACCTCAGAGCAATGAGCAGTGCTTCGCTTTTTTTGGCCTGTGATTAAAAATAATAGGACAGAAATTGTCCTGTGACCTCCCTGTCTCTCAGTCCTTTGCAGCCACAAAGGTAGTTGACATCTGAGTCATGGCAAGAAACTTGGGTAATCTGTGGATGTTGGATCAGAGATTTGGTGCTGCAATAGGCAATGGCTCATGTTGAAGGGTGGGGCTGTCCCCTGAGGCATTGGGTTCTCTCTTTGGGCTGGGGGAGGACAGTTTTTGATAATTAATGTTGTTGGCAGCAAGGGTCAGAGAAGGGTATGTTTGCACAAAGAGCCACTTTACCTCCCCTTCTCCTGAGTTACGCTGAACTCTCCTCAGCCAGAGCGGAAGATCAGTGCCTGAAAGTTCTCTTATGGTGTCGTGAAATTTTGTTAGCTGTATGAAGAAACTGCCCTAGATTAAAAAAAAACCCAACAAACCAGTAATGGAAAAATTTCCCTCCAGGTCTGCAAAAGTTAAACCTGCAGCTGCTTTTGGTGAGCATTTAGTCATGTCAGAAGGGCTTTTCTCCCAGGTGAAAACTGGCTTTTCTGCCCAAAATCCACCTAATTTTATCCAGCAGAAAATACGCAAGCCCCAGGGAGTTCTAGGATCAGACAAAAACCAAAGTTTTCAAAAAAACCCAACAACCTCTTTCCTCTGAGGTGATCTTGGGCTTCGTGTAATCCTTTTGGGGGTCCCAAATTCCACGGTGACCTAGCAGGATATTCTGTGGAACTCTACTAGGCAGAGGTCTTTAAGGGATGGCGGTACAATGCGTGGAACTAAATCCCGTCAGCCACAAAACTTGCCCTGAAGTCCAGTTGACTATTTCAGTGACGCTTCATGGAAGCAAAAGAAGCCTTATTGGCTGTTGCATGTATTTTCAGTCACTGTGACTTGCATTTTAGATTCAAAGGAACTCTACGAAATAAAGAGCAAATATCCTTCAAACTCTCTCTCACTGCAGCAACCTTCTGCTGTCTTACAGGGAGTGCCCTGTGGGCAGACCAAGGGGACTGTTTTACAGGTGCAGCATATAAAGAACAACCAAACATCTACACGCGCCACATAAGGAACTGCATTTCTCTCCAGTTCAGGTCTCTCCTAGGAAAACAGCCTGCTGGAAGGATCCTGAAAGGGAGCTTCTGAAACAGCAGAGTAGAACCCAAGAGGATGGGCCAGGTGGTGAAATGCCACCCAGGAGAAAAGGAGCAGTAGATACCAAGAAGAAGGAGATTTATTTTATTTTCCTGCCATCTTGTGTAATATTTTTCTCCCTTCCAGGTGTGTTTGGGGTGAGGGAGGAAGAGAAACCAAATGGGAGATTTGTGCTCAGGTGCAAAATTTCACTATATTTTGCTGAATCGTCTCCCTAGGCCTAATGCAAATTTCACAGATACTGGTGTTTGAATAAAAATATACAAACCCCAGTTTGTAAAAGGGGAAATCCAGTAGCACTGTGCCACACTCAGCACATCAGGACCCCGGGGTTTGTGTGAATCTTTTCTTTGGGTTGGCTTTATGGGGGGCTGCTTTGGACCCGTGTGTTATCTGGGAGCTGAGCTTCACTTTGTGCCCACGCAAAACCAGAAACCAGCCCAAGTTTGAGTGAAACTGGGCCCAGGTTTGCTTGGCAGGCTGGAGAATTGTAACAAAACTTTCCATGCACCTGGAATGGGCTTCGAGTTTGTAATGAAACTGAAAACGAGCCAAGTTTCTCCTGGCTTTGTTGCCAGGCTTTCGCCCAGATCTACAATTAGGAGCATTGTAAGACACCACATTTGTTTCCTTTAAAAATGAGCAATTAGAAAAAAATCTTTGTTTGATTTTTGAGGGGAGGGGTAAATGTAAAAAAAAAAAAAAAGGAACAATGCTGGTTTCCATCCAAGAGTAAGATGCAAAATTGCAGCATATGAGTAAATATCACCACAACGGCCCAGTAGTTATAAGGATAGACTGATAGCTTCAAATGTAGGACATTCTTAAAAAAAAAAAGAAAGATAGAAGACAGAATGATTGTTGTTTGTCTTGGCTGGCTAGCACAAACTCCCCACCTGCATTTGATTCTACTCAGTCTCTGACTCCTCCCTCAATTTGGAGCCATGGAAATACAGGAAGTCAGGAGGGGAAGAGAGACAGAACACTTTGTACTAGCAGCCAGACCACTGTTTAACTTTTTCAGCCAAAAACCCAATATGAATATGGAAAGACTTTATGGCTAGATACATCAACATTCTCAGCCATTCTGAAAACCCTTTTACTGTCGCTCATTTGAGGTTTTCAACCTGTGGACTTCTGCAATTATTAATCCTGTATTTATTTTCTAGTGCAATTATTGACAATTTAGCAAATTACATAAAAAGCTCCATTGTTAAAGGGATCTATGTACTTTGCATCCTGCAGGACTCTGTAGTATTCACTTGTATATTATCCATCTTAATTATCTCTTCATTTTCACTACTCATTAATAATGAAACACGTAAGAATTCTATGCTTTTCTTAGCAATAGAATCTGGGTCCAGTCCAGTAGAAATACACTGACTCTGAGCTTCCAAACACACAGGAAAGGACGGACATACAATAGCCAGCAAAACTCCTATGGAAAAGGTAGCGAGGGTTGTGCAGAATGTTTCATATGCAAAGTGAAACCACTGAATTTTGTCCAACTGGCAAAACACAGAAAGGGAAAAATAAACCTTTCATGCCAGTCTGCTTTTGCGTGTTCCCTTCCCTCTAAGCGCCAAGCAGCTTTCAGCAGCACAACCGCTTTGCACAGAAGTTAGGTCCGCAACAGAGGAAGAGGTCAAAGGGTAAATTCCACTTGTTGCAAAAAGTCTTTGCGAGCTTAGGCTTCTCCACATGACCAGGGTGATTCAGCTTTGCGGGGGAAGAGGGGATCACACAGTCGATGCAGGAGAAAAAGGCAAAGAAAGCAAGTGAAGGGATGAGAGATCTACTATAAAGCTTTAAAGTTGTCAGCTGCAGTACTGTACCCTGTGAGCCCAACAGCTTGATGTGTCTTCCATACTTACTGTCCAGATAGGCCTGCAACAAAATCCTACAGATGAACATTTCTGGGCTTTGTGGACAGGGAAAAGTCTTGATCTGAATTTCACGGCCAATTCCTCCGTCTATACCAGACTGAACTGCTGAGCCTGAAGACTCCAACTCTGGTTGTTCACAATCTGGATTTAGCTTGGAATTTTGCAGTTTGAGGCCAAATGGATACAGAGATTTCCTATGAAGGGAATCTTCCAAGACAACAAGGGTTATTACACAGGAATAGCAAGGAAACAGGAAAGGTTTGTTCTCAGCGAGTCAAGTAGTAATGTGTTTGGGGAGGGAAGGGAGGGAGAACAGGAAAAAGAAGTTCTCACCGTTTTGTGTGTGTGTGTGTGTGAGTGGGAGAGACAGAGTGATTGGGGACTGTCTACTACTTTTTCAAAACCTATTTTTATCCTTGTTTTGGAAACAAATCCAAAAATGAGAGGAGAAGAATGCTAGTAAAAGCAAGTCATGCAAATAAAGACTCAACAGCAGAAGCTAAGCCTAAGTGTATTGGGTCTGGCCGTACCCCAAAAACAATGCTGCGAGGAACAGACAGGGCAGCAGCAACTATTCCTTCAGGTCTTACAAAACCTCAAATACAAAAATACATCCTCTTGTTGAGATTTATCACATAATGAGACATCAGACACTTCAGAGGCAACACATGCAGTGCAGCTAACGGTGCAAAAGCTGTTGGAGAAAGCAGGAGTGATGAAACAGAAGACATTAAAGAGCCAGGCATCATGGATTACTGAAACAATAGGAAAACATCTCTTCGCCTTCATAAGCAGACCATCACAGAGATTCACTCTAATATTCTGCTCTCACCTAAGGCTTGGGGCTGGCAGGAGAAAGAGACAGTTATATAGACAGCAAAACCTGTCTTCTAGTTTTGGCAAGGACACCGGGAAAATCAGGTTGTGCCCGGTTCCCTCTGTGGTGCCACCTGGGACTGGGGTACCACTGACCCCTCTGATTCCCCAGCCTGGACTCCCTCTCAGCACTGTGGTTTTATGACAAGCGGCACACCGCTCCCGGTCCTACATTCCCACGGGCATTCTCACAGGCAGGGACAAACCCAGCTGCAGTTACATGCAGGCTGACCAGTCACTGTATGAAGCAATAATAGAGAGTCCACAGCCAAGATACCCCCAGGTTCCCAGTCTAGGACCCCAGAGTTGTCCTGTCCCGGTGAAAATCCTGACCAGTATTAATTTATTACCCAGTTTGCCTCTCCCTCAATGTGGAGAGGAATACGCAGCAAGCCTGTGTTAATCAAGCTGAGATTTTTCCTAGACACTTCACTTAAAGGCACACTGGTTTAGATAAAGCAAAAACCAACTTTATTAACTACAAAAAGATAGATTTTAAGTGATTATAAGTGATAGCAAACAGATCAAAGCAGATTACCTAGTAAATAAACAACACTACAAACTAAGCCTAAGATACTAGATAGATTGGATACGAATTAGCAATTTTTCACTCAGGCCCAAAACCAGTTCCCAACACAGTTTGTGGAAAAATACAGGTACCTAAAATGGAGTTAATTATCATGTGGCCTGGTCACATACCCTTGCTGAATCATAGCAGCCATTACTTACAGGCCAGCCAAAACATTTACAGGAAAGCTAAGCTTTTTCACAGTCCATTGTCTTTGCTGATGAGCCATTAGCACATTCTGGCTTCATCATTGTTGTACCTGAAAGGCCACTGTGATGGGTTCCCCCCCGGGTGCCTTCTGGGACTGGGGTACCATTGAGCCCCCTGACTCACCAGCCTGCGCTCCCTCTCACACTGTGCTGCTGTGACAAGCTGCAGACCGCTCCTGGTCCTACACTCCCAACAGCATTTGCACAGGCAGGGACACACATAGCTGCAGTTGCATGCAGGCTGACTCACCACTGCATGAACCAACAATAGAGAGCCCACAGCCAAGATACCCCCAGCTTCGCAGCCTCACTCCCCACACAAGGGGACTCCTGGAAACATCTGAGAAACAAAGACTGAGCTGGGGGAAGTGCTGGTCCCAGGCTAACAGTTACTTTTGTGTCATCTTCATGACTATTATTATTTATTATTTGCATTACTGTAGCACCTACACAGACAGTCCACTATTTTATCCCACTTTGGTAAGGAAGAAACACAAAACAATTCACCATTTCAACATCAACCTGTGGAACTTGTTGCTGGGGATGTTGTGAAGGCAAAAAGTATAAGTGGGTTCAAAAAAGAATTAGATAAATTCACAGAGGATAGGTCCATCAGTGGGTATTAGTGAAAATAATCAGGGAGGCAACCCCATGCTCCAGGTGTTCCTAAACCTATGACTGCCAGAAGCTCGGACTGGACAACAGTGGATGGATCACTCAATGATTGCTCTGTTCTGTTCATTCTCTTTTAAGCATATGTCACTGGCCACCATCGAAAAATAGGATACTGGGCTAGATGGACCTTTGGTCTGACCCAGTATGGCTGTTCTTAAATACACAACACAGATGTAGCGAGTTTCCAATCCCACCTCCCTTCATTCCAGCAACCGGAAAATTAGCAACCCTTGTAACACCTCTTACTATCTACAAGGATCTGGCTTCCAGAGCTGTGAACATCTTAAACCCTTTGGTGAACAGAACAAATGTGGAAGTTCACGGAACGGACATTTTTGAGATAAGTTGTTTAAAAAAAGAAAAGGAGGGGTAAAAAAAAAAAAAGGGAAAGACGTCTCCTGTTTTCTCAAACTCCCTAAAACATCTTGTCTGATTCACAGCAAGTTTGGAAAAAAAAAAGGTCTTATGGCAAGGGGCTGCATATGCAAAATGTCATATGGACTGATTTCTGAGGGAGAAATTTAAAGGGAGTTGGGGTAGGGTTGGATGGGGAAAACTGGGTTTATAATGGAAAACTCTGTCACAGCCTTCACTGTGGAGAGACTATGGCCTCCCCATAATAGGGCATTTCCAATTTAAATTCCATTGCCTCTCAACCTGCTAATTGTGTTTCAAATTGCCCTACATGGTGCCAGAGGCAGTAATAAAAGTAAACAAAATTATGATAATAATACAAGTTTGGTTTTGTGGGGGTCTCCATAGTTGGGTGGCACCTAAATAAAACCGTCTAAAGTACAAGCAGTGAATCTGAGGTTTGGTTTTGGATCCATTTTTTGTTTGGGTTGGCTTTGAAACAATTCTAAAAATGGGTGGGGTGGGGTATAGGAACACAGAACCCTCTTATTCCTGTGGGATGGCCATGTTTTATGGTGCTCTCCCTTTCCATTTGTGGTTAGTTTCTCCATTGGGCTATTAACTATGATCAAGAGAGCAGACACTCACCTCACCCACTTTGAAACTCTTCAGTGTGCGTGTGGCAGGGAGGGGCCTTGGCTTAGGAATTAGAGCAGGAGTGAAAAAAATAAGGGTTCTCTTCCCAGTTGGTGAATATGCTAGTGAATTGCTGTGTGACTGGGGACAAGTCATTTCCCTATCTGTAAAACAGAAACTTTTATATCTTACAGGGGTACTGTGTGGCATAAAGTTTGTTGAGATCTTCTTATGAAAGGTATGATATTAAGTTAGAGTATATAAGCATCTCCTTCATGCCCTATTTACACCAAAGATCATTCCAAGAAATAAACCTGCTGCCTCTGAAGAGCCCAATATCTTGCTTTACACAGCAAGTAATAGCAACTGCAAACAACCAAAGATATTAATTTGAATCACCAATATGCTGTGAGTTGCAGTATTCTTGCTCAAATAGATAGGATCATACAGGGAGTTCAGGAATATTGTAGTATTCTTACTGCAGGCGAACTCAAAAAAGGTGTTCTGTTTTGTGCTTTTCCCTCACTGCAAATAAACACTGTGCACAGTCATGCCCAAACCTTTCAGTTAGCTGTGTTCAGAACTCTTGGGTAAAAATGTTTTTCTTACAGCGCCTACGTGACTTAAGTGTCCAAGTCCCATAGACTTGCAGTGGGACTCAGGTGCTTTTGACAATTTTACCCTCTTGTCTATTTTGCACAAAGATTGTGCCAGGGTTTCCCCTAATCCTTGAACTTCTCTACGTTTGGAATTTTTCACTGAAAGTTTCCACTGTTGCCACCACCAGTTCAGCTCCACCGATGGCAGCAATGGTTGCAAGTCAGTGGAGACAAGGTGCCTGCAGCTGCCAGCATTTTAAGCACCATGCCATATACACCTGTTCTGGGCAGGTTTGGATGACACAGTGCTTGAAATGCCTGTCAACTTTCCTGGAGCCCTGTCAATAGGAATGCTGTCAACAGTGGAGCTACCCTGGTGTGAGTAATAGTGGAATGATTTTTTTTTTAAAAGAGAAAACAGGTTAGTGTAGGCAGCTCTTCAATGGCTGTCAATTGGCGTAGCTCCATGATGATCAGGCCCAGAGTTTCCAGATCTTTATTGGGGACGCATATTTGTGTAACTCATTTCTCCTCCCTCCACTGTTGTGGATTTAGCTGTGCAACAGTTTGATGCTAGCCTCCATCCCAGAGCTGGCTGTCCATCAGTGTTGTACATATCTAGGCCCCAGTCCTACCATCAGATCCATGAAGGCAGACCCCTATGCCTGTACAGAGCCCCACTGAAGTCGATAGCGCTCTGCATGGGCGTAAGGCTATATCTGGGGCTATTGTTTGCAAAGCACACAGGGATATCTCAGGATGAAGAAACAGTTAAGTTACTACTATTATATTTTAACAGCTATGTTTGATTGCCTTAACAAGACAACCCGCGAAATGAAATCCATGGCTTCCAGATATTTTAGGACGGGAATGGGGAGGGGTGAATCCAGATGGAACACCTTGGGCACAGACTGTTAATGGACTGGGTAAACAGGAGTAGTGAGGCAGTTGCGAGGTTTATACCTGACTTTATTAATTTGCCCTAAATATCATATTTTGTGATTTGTGCTGATTCTTCAGTTTGTGGGATTAGTTACAGTTCACTGTAAGTTCTAACTGTATTTCCATGTAGTGTGTTAAGGCCTGATTCAGAAGTAGTTATATTTGATGAAAAACAGATGTTCTTAAAAGAGACTCTCTCCTTCACAGTACAAAACATTATTCTTATAAATTTTGTAAGGTACATACAATTTCTAAGCACAGCATCTCCCTGCACGACATACGACATTATTATATTTTTCCCTGTTGAGGCACTTTTAAGTCCTGGGGTCATCACCTCTCTGCCTTATGAGAAATGGAGAAGCACATGGTTCTAATTTTATCTTCAACCCTGCCCTCATGCTGACATGTATGTTTACAATACGGTTCATCTGTTGACCCTTCACTCACATTTAAAATATTAGTTAACATTTTTCAATCCCAATCAGGGCTGTACATGGTGATTAGCTTTTAGACCGGTTGTTTTCCTTACTGAATTTCGACATGTGCAGCTTAGCCAAAAGCCCTTTACTGGTTTTCTAGTTTGGAAAGAGCAACAAACACGACCCCGTTTTGCACTGATATTTCTGCTCTTGCTATGACACTGTGAACTTCATAGCCTTCCATACAAAATATCACCAGACTTTTAGGGAGATGGGAAGTGTTATTTAGTGGTTATAGATGCCCACTGGGAACCAGCAGATCTAGATTCTATTCCTGGCTGCTGCTGAATCACTGAGAGACTTCAGGCAAGTCAATGAGGGGGAAGGAGGGGTTCAGATTACACCTTGGGGGTGGTGCAGAGCTACACAGCCCACTGGAAACGTTTCAAGAACTTCAGCTGAGGGAGACACTACCTCAGAGAGAAATGTGCATCAGGATGGTGGTGTGCTCCCCTTTCAGTGTTCACTCCCAGTGGGAGGGGACATGTCCACACAGAGGTGAAAGTAAGCTGGCCTGGTGTACCGGCAAGAGCCAGTATGCCGTGCTGGACTGGACTGGCTTCCCCAGGCTGGCCATTTAACGGGCCTGGGGCTCCCCGCAGTGGCCAGAGCCCCGGGCCCTTTAAATTGCCTCCCGAGCCCCGCTGCCAGAGCCCTGGGGTAGCAGCGGGGCTTGGGAGGCAATCCCCTCCCTTTTTCCGTTAGAAAAGGGGGTGGGGGAGGAGTTTTTTTTAAAAAAAGGTTAAGTGAGAGAAAGACAACTACTTTCAGAGAACAGAACGCTTTCATTTTTAAGTGGTAAGCATAAAAAGAACACTTTATCTCACTTTTTAGCCCTTTCTCTTTAAACACAGGAAAGTAACCCTGACATTTTTCCAGTTGAAAAAATAATTAAAAAGTGAGTGAAAGAGGCTTATTTAAACCACCCTTTCTTTTATGTTTTAATCTCCCTGTCCCCCATTATGTTTTAATCCCCCCTGAAAAAAACGGGGTTAGGAAGAAAAGTAAAAAGGTGGGAGAAAGTATCTTTTCCTTCCCACTTTTGTTTCACTTTTTATTTTATTTCCCCCCACATTTTTCCAGTGGCAAAAGAAGAGAAAACATTTTAAAGGAAGGTAAAATGTAATTTTCCCCACCAAAATTAAATGAAAAATACAAAAACTGAAAAACGAAATCTTTTAGGTTTAAAAAACATTTCATGAAAAAAACCCAAATCCCAACAACAACCAACAGCTTTGACCAGATCTATTTACAAGATTTCAAGAGATGTTGGAGAACACTTTTCATCTTAACAAAATGAACTTCAGTTATTGAATTATTTGCATTATTTCATGTTTCAGCGATGAAGAATAAATATATATGGTACCTCAAACTGCATGACGTGGTATCACATTTGCAGCTCATCTGGCACAAAATATTTGCTATACTTCATAGTATTACAGCACAGCTCTGTGAATTAGATACTGCACAATCTACTGTCTAATTAGATATTTCTAGTCTATCTGTCGTTGTCATATTCGGTTTCCACCAAAATTACATCAATCAACAAACAATTTGCAGGGCCTGTGTTTTCCAACACTGTCACATTGCTAGAGCGAGCCTGTGTAAAGATACTATGGGCCAGTTTTGTATATGTATTTAGGTGAGGTCTCATTGAGGTCTCATGTTGGGGAGGCAGTGGTGGACTGTTTGAGTGTTATTGCGGGAAGATTTTATTACAGCTCTGAAAGTAGTGAGATCCAGGATCATCCTGATCTACGGTGGACAGGAATGCCACAGCCAAGAAAAAGCCTGACTCTTGCAGGCCTCACTTTGGCACAGTGAGCTTCAGAATCCTGAATGAAGACAGGTCACAGAGAGAGAGAGAGAGTTCCTGGGATAAGCCAGACCCAGTCCACTGAGGGCTTTGCAAATCCAGACTAGGCCTTTGAAGTTCCTCCACATATTGGATGGGGGACTAGTACAGAGCACTGTAGTAATGTGCTCTCTTCATCCTGACATAATATACACACATGTATACTAGAAACCATAGAAAAGTCGCTATTTACCAACCATTACCACACGCTAACTGGAGATCCTTATGTTCCAAACACTGTGGGCATCACAGATACAACCATGTTATAACCTGGCAAATAATTTTGTTTCAATAATATCCCCTGTACTCTCAAACTAATTTATAAGGGTCCAATCCTGCAAACTTTGTCGATCTGAGTAGTTATAATGAAGTTAATGGGATTACTCATATGAGCTGGTGTTAGAGGACCAGACCCTAAAATCTGAATTATTTCGGTATTCATAGAGTTCATTTAATTTAATTGTTTACCTTTCTTCTCTTGCCTGCAATTGCCAAAAACATCCACATCTTGCCAAAATGCTTGGCAATCTTGCGTCTGAGGAGTTGATGCCAATGAAACGGCTACTGGAGTAGCACTGATGTTCAGCATAGCTGGCTCCTTTCCTTACAGCAATTAAGACATCATGCCACCTCTGCCTCCACCATCTCTGACTTTATGATCCTGAACATGGAGCCTCTCAATGCGGTATAAAATCAGTCAAAGCCAATGTCAACAAGGAGGCTACCAGTTGCCATGTTTGCAAGTTACTAATCATGTGTCCTTACTACGATTTCACATGAAGAATAGATCTATATATCATCCCTGAGATAGCTACAAACTGGAACACATTATTAACCTCCATATGAAACTATTTCCAAAAGCCTCTAATGCAACATTTTACATTGTTTATTTTGCGGTTTGTGCACAATTTTAAGATGCATCAGCTCATTGGAGCTGTGCCATTTAGTCATACATTATAAAGCTGCATTATTCTCTTCAATTGCCGGGTAAAAAACTAGCCATAGAAGTGAAAGAAGACGCATAGGTTTACCGGTACAAAAATCAAATTCTGATAGATTAGTCTGATGCTAGAAGATGTGGGATTTCCTGCCTCTCATTTTCACCAATACATGGCAATACAAGCTTATTACTGGAAGCTTTTGTTTAGTGCCTGCATTGCTTTTTATTCCGATATTTCTTGTGACAGTGAAGAGCAGATACATTTGCCACACGGTATTCTGTCTATAGACTGTCCTGAATGAGAAAAATTGTACTAGCTGTATGTGATTTAGACAAAGGGAGGATTCAAATATGGGCATACAAATTCCTTTCTTTTAACCATTGAAAGAAACAGTATAACAACAATGCATTGAATTTACACAGCACCTTGTATTTATGTCTCACAAATTGCTTTACAAACATAAATGTACCCACATAACACATTGGGGGCAGAGGGGGAGGAAAGGAGGGTGGTATTACTGTTCATGTTTTACAGATGGGGAAACTGAGGCAGAAACTGTCCCAAGATCACATACAGTCAGTTAGAGTACAAGGAGAAGATCCCAGGTCTCCTGACTCCTAATTATGTGTTTTATCCATACCAGCATCCTTTCTTCTCATGGATCATAAATTAACACACAGTTTATACTTCACACAATATTTTTCAGTTGAGGGTAGTGTACAGGAATGGCTCTGAGCTATGGAAAGTGGTTGGGAAAACTACACCAAATTCTATTCATATCAAGGCCGCTTTTTACGCCCGAAGAGCTTTCTGCCTTTTGCTGCTGGTGCCAATCTACACTTGACAGCTGGAAGAATGCCAAGCTCTTGAGCATCTCATGCCAACCTCAGGGATAACATTTCTTGCACAGGATTACACAAGGCAATACATTGCTCTTGTGGGGATTAAATGCTGGAGCGAAGAGGAATATCTTGTGAATATACTTCCATGGCCATGAAAATTACTGCCACAGTGAACTGCAGCAGGCCCAGTGTTTTGACCTCGTAAGGGTAATGGGTTAAATCAGTACCATGGTTTCAGGAAATCTATGGACCAAGTTCACTGGTGACACACAAAGGAGTCAAAAGGATGGTGCCTTGTTATCACGGTGACTGGTGCACAATAGATAAAAAGTGTAAGATCTAGTAGAGGGTGAGGCTGGTTTATTTTACAGGCTCCTGTTGGTTGCTTTTCCTACCTTTTTGCCCCTTTGTTGTATAAATTACTCCAGCTTACACTCATGCAGACTTACTCACATGTAACACCAACATTTACATCTGCTCTGAATTTGACACCAGGTGTTTCAGACCAGATCCCTATAATTGTAAACCCAAACCAGACCTATAGGGATTTCTTTGGATTAGCCCTAGAAACAGAGTGCTTCCTAAGGGATGGGCAGTCAGGAGCAGGTGTACATTTGTTGGTATGACTAAGATCCGGGGGGAAAACAGGACTTGGAGGCAGTTCAAATAGGATATAGCAAGAGGCTCTTACGGGGGGAGGGGAAGCTGTGTTTGTTTTGAGGCTTTCTGTGTAGGGAAGAAACTGCAGTATCACCATTGTGGGTCAGATCAGCCTCTTGTTGGGAAGGCAGGGCAGGTATTGCTGCAGAGATGAGAACATCAGTGCAGATTACCTGAATTTGTTTATGCTATGATCAAGAATTCTGGGTCAAAACCTAAGTTGGTGTAAATTGATCTAGCTTCATTAAATCAAAAGAGCTACACCAGTTTACACCAGCTGAGGTTCTTTCCCTTTGTTTTAATATCCTCCTGATTTCATCTACTCTGGTCTACCTCTTAGCTCTAGAACACCTCACCTCTGTTCCTAAAATCTGGCAAGCAGAGAAAGCGCATGAGTCTAGAGAACTTTAGGACTACTTCATTGTTTCTTTGGGGTGGCAGGAAAGCATGGGTAGGGAGATGAGTTCAATATAACTACAATAGTAGCTCCTTTAAGGATCCATCCACTTTGCTACTGTATGCAGCTGGATATGTTCAGATGTATTTGTATTTTCAAATGAACTACATTTTAGACAAGGCAGTATGGATAGGGAACTGGACTGGGGCTCAGGGACCAGGTTCTTTGACTAGTTCTTTCACTGACATGCTGTGTAACTTTGGACACATTTTCACCTCTCTGTGCCTGCTTCCCCTCCCGCCCTTCGTCTGTTTTGTCTATCTCATTGATGAGCTCTTCTCTACAGGAGCTGTCTCTTACTCTGTGTTTGTAATGAGCTTAGTGTGATGAGGATAGGGCCTTTGGGTGCTACCATAATACAAATTACATTAACAAATAAAAAGCATCAATATGTGTTTCACTTTAAAATAAGAAGTACTTTGCTGACCACCTCATTTAAGCAGAGAAAAATAGTTTTTATGTATTTAAAAATCAATGAGAACATCATGCCTAAACTAACTTAGAAGGATCTGGTTTGAACTTTCAGACTACTGTATTAGACATAAGAAATGGTTAAGTACCATATATTTTACACACACACACACACACACACACAAATCCATTGTTGAAACAAGATAGCTGGCCATTCACTCAGTTAAAATGGTTTGAAAATATTAACTCTATTGAGGGTGATTTATTTGTATCTGATCTGGGGAAGGAAAGGAACTTGACAAAGTGAAAATGTACTTTCAAACTCTAAATGTAGCAGATGTTGTTTTGGTCACTTCCAGCTGGCTGTGAATTTAGAGCCCCAGAACTGTGGTTTAGTATATGGTACAAGTGTTGGCTGAATTTATGTTGGAAAAAAAGGAGAAGACGCTTGCATGCAGAACCTGGCACGCACTGTTAAAAAAAAAAACAACAAACCATGTCTGTCTTCAATTATTTTCCATTACAGCATTGTCTGTATATAATTGTTCCATGTTTTCCATTATAGAGTGCCAAATGAACCAGTATGTTAGAGTATAGAATGTACAAATTCTATTGGTAATTCTGCCCTGTCTCAGTAAACAACATGTAACACAAATCTCACATGACCTGTATGACGTTCACATAGAATTAATCTGGATTTTTCAAATGTACGACATTATTTACCATAACATCCAACAACAACTGAGACTAATGGCTAAGCAACATATCCAGGCAATGGAAGCTTTGACACTGATTTTAATAGGAGCAGGACTGGGCCATAACTTGTCACTCCAGCAGCTCTGGTACTTTTGGAACCTGAACTTGTACATGCAAATAGACACTTGTTATGTAAAACAAACAACAGCATACCTAATTGCTCCTTTTTGTGCATGAAAATAGGCATTCTGCACAGTCAGTCACTGCATGTGCATTTTCTGCAGGTGACATATTTGAAGACTTGGCCCTAAATGTAATTTCAAACTCAGCTGAAATCATAGGGAGGGTCTCCAAAATACACAAGAATTGGAGCATAAACAGCCCCCTCCCCCCGGCCCTTGCCATAAGGCACCCCCTTACTCCCTTGTGTTGGCTACTTAAATTACAGACAGCAGTGTGGGGAGGAGAGCAGCCTCTGTCGGGCCGTTATGTTCCCTCGCACAAGCGGGCAGGATGGTGCAGGGAATGGGTAGAGCCTTGGGTACATAGCTATGCCAGTGGACCAAGGGAAGTACACTATGCCAGGGATGGACTTGGACTTGACACAGGATATTTTTCTCCTTGGAGCAAGGGGGAATCTGGAAGTCAGATATCGACTCTGTCAGCTGCATGCTGCTCCTTGCTTGGGGCTCATGGCAAAGCTAAGGTAATTGCAGAACAATTTCATTTCTGAAATCTGTAATTAACCAACTAATTCATTTAGTCAGAAAGTTAAATACATGACCAAGAACAATTACAGTGTACATACAAAGTAGTTAATGTACCTGGATTCTAATAATATGTGTATTAACATCACTGCCTAAGGGGTAACAGTAAGTAAACCAGGCATGTAGTTAACTATTTGGGTTTGTGAATTAGTGGTATCTACACTGGAAACAGTGTGATTATATTATATCTGCAATGTAACTATGCTATAATTTTGATCCCCTTATTATATGACCAAACTATAAAGATGTGCACGTTTAGACAAAGCAAACCTATGATTTGAGTGTTATAAACCTTGTCCTACCTTATCCCTTCTCTTCTTTTGGCCACGTTACTCTCACTAGTCTAAATTCTAGATTGTAAGCTCTTTGGTACTGCCAGCTCATTTCAAGATGTTGATGTTTGAATGTATTCACACACTGAAACATGATGTGAACTAGTAACAGAAACTAAACCAAAGTTATCACCAGAAAGGTATGGTCAGGGCACTTAACCTTAATGAGGTGAACACAGACTGACACCAGTCAGATAAGTAATTTTAGGCAGAAGTTTCAAAAAGATCAGGGAGTTGTGATTTTCTATGGAAAATACTCAGCTCATATCAGAGCCATTTGTTAATTGGATTTGGCAGAAGTTCCATGTTTCTTTACGTTATCAGCACATTCAGAAACTAAAGCTGGATCAGCTCATGGTCATGGAGCAAAACGGTCATGTATAATTCTTTCAGTGGGATTTGTTTTTAAAGCTGCTGTTGTACGGAGCAAGAGCAATAGCAGCACATTTCTCTGGTAAACACACGTTTTCAGTACAGCTGTTGCTACTTGTTTATTCTGAAAAAAATGCAGTGGATAATGGAACACAGGAACTGTAACATACTGTACAGTTATAGCTGAATGTTCTGTATAAAGTTGGTTATTTCATCAGAGCAGTTCCAAAAACACATGCTTGTTCTGAAATCACGTCTCATTAGGGATAGGACAGCAGGTTTTATATTCACACACCAAACAATTTTATATGCTATATGCAAGGGAAGAGGCTACTCGCAGCAAGAGATCAACCAATAGTGTAAGCTCTTTTGTGTGCACGTTTGTACAACATCTAGCACAACAGGGCCCTGATCCTGACTGGGGAGTCTGGGTGCTATTACAATAATTAAACTGGGACCATTTATCCAAATATATTTGATTTTAGGAATCTGACTCCAAATCATACCCACTGCTGCTACCATATTGCAAAGTCAAATCAAAACACACCACTGGGCTTTGCCCATCTCCACAACTCATTAAAGGGCCAAATTTGCCACCCTTACTTGGGTTGAGTAGCACTGTAAGGCGGTGAGCTCTCTCACCAACCCACGAAAGAAGCAGTGCCACATCTGAGTTCATTTAAGAACCTTGTCTCAGAATACAATTTATTATTCAAACACAAAAAACCAAAACTTTCCTCGGCCAACATGGGCTTCTCTTTGCCTCTCCTAGTCCCTAGAAAGAGGACATGACCTTACCTTAAATCGCTTGCTGCATTATATGACTGGCCTTAAGCCTTTCCTGACTGTTAAACCCTATCAAAAGCACCTTTCTCTGTGAGCAGGTCCACTGACTTCAAGTGAAGCTGCCAATGAGTGCTCACCACCTCTGAAGATCAGGACATTTTATTTGGATTGAGGCGCCTAATCTTAGGCACCCAAGTTTGAACAGTTTGGCTATGCTGTAGATTTTTCCATATAAAACTTTTTTCAAAGCATTAGTTATTCAGAAAAAGTAAGAACTCAGTGGAAATGTACTAAATTCTCTCCTTGCATGTCTTTGTCCATAAAAACATAGTTTGGCCCACAAGAAGTTTACGGTTCGGCCTCAGTGCTGCAAAAGGAACTATATAGACGGACCCTATACCTGGGCATAGACCCATTGTCTTTCCTGGGGGTCCACTCAGGGATCTGTCCACAAAGATCTCCACAGAATCAAAGCACAGGTGGCAGCATGCAAGACTTCCAGAATCTTGAGTTCTCCTCAAGGTCTCCAAGTATAAGACAGCTGTTAAAATATACTCAGTAGTTTAACATCTTTTCTTAGCTACAAGACAATATGACCCATTGGGAAGACCTTATATACCAAAATAAAGCCATTGTCATGGCTTACTGCACTGAAAAGACGCTCAAGGGTGAATTGCAGACAATGGGGCTTTTGCCATTGACTTGAGTTGGGGGCGGGGGGGTCAGGATTTTACTCCAGATGTTTATACATACTCCACAACCACCACCACACCATTTGTGCCCTTTAGTGATGTGTGAAGTGGGAAGAAGAAAAATGAATAGCTTATGAAATGCCCCAATGAACTTTTCACGAGGAGCATGATTTACACATTTTACAAAACCAGCCAGCACACAAAATGACTTTTGATGATATGGAGAAGCTACAGCTGTACTATTTCCATGTCACATCTAGGATTCCAAAGTAAGATTGGATCAGAAAACTGGAAATAAGGAACAGGGGGCTTCCCTCAGCTGTGTGGCCTGGAGAGGAGAAAGAGTTAGGGCACACATTAGTCCTGTAATTTTAAACCTGCTGATGTTCTTCCATGGCTTCTCTGCACATAGGGGCTCCGTTGGGTAACTGGGGAGCGGCGAGTCCCTGCAGCATGCCTCTTTAGCAACCCATAGGAGATCTGAATAGAAATCCATCTGGGACTCTCACAATTAACTGCCGGGGGAGTCCCCTCTGTGGCTTCTTCAGTATGCACATCAAACGGGAGCATGGTGGTTCAGAAACAAGCCATGCTTCTCAGCATAGAGGCTTTGATATTGTAGAGGAAAGCCCCTAACTCCTCACAGGATCTTGAGCACAAATTCTCCACTTCTTCCACAAGGCCAGTCACCCCTCCCGCCCGAAGGGGAGAATATCGCCAAAGAACTGTAGATATTTTAATTTGATTTTTTCCATCCCCTTCTGTGTATTTTTCCAGTGTAGCATAGGGCCCAGAGGATTAGAAAAAAGTCAGATCTGAGTCTTCTGAACTGCGGTTGTATTTTCAATGGTGACATATACTGTGTTCTACCTCTGTATTGAATTAATACTACAATACAAATCCTCTCACTTGTTACTGTATTTGTGTAATGTGCAAATTCAACATGAATGGTTATTTGAGAGAATCTAATCAAATCCATTTCCAAGGAACATCAGGTTTTAATCTAAAAACAAAACAAAACCTCTCTCTCTAATATAGAGCCCAGATGAGTAAGGCCTGGTCTACACTAAAAAGTTAGGTTGACCCATCTATGTTGCTCAGGGGTGTGAAAAATTCACACCCATGAGCAACATAAGGAAGCCAACCTAACCCCCGGTGTAGATAGTGCGAGGTTGATGGAAGAATTCTTCCATCTAGCTACTGCCTCTCTGGGAGGTGGAGTACCTACCCATCAGCTTAGGTAGTGCCTACACTGACGTGCTACACCGGCGCAGCAGTAGTGTTGCCAACTTTCTAATTCCAGAAAACCGAACACCCTTGCCCTGCCCGCTGCCTCCTCCACATCTAGCATGCACTAACACATATACTTCCACGCTATTTATTATTACAATTGTTGTTTAATGCCTAGAGACCCCAACTAAGATCAGGGCTCCAGGGAGGTAGGTGCTACATATACACATGAAAAGAGAGAGTTTGTAATGTAGCTAGACAAAGGTGGGGAGAAATGTATGATACATTGGCTCTTCTGCAATTACTAGTCAACAACATTCACTTTTTAAGAAATAATACATTTCTTTTAGAGTTCCCTTCCCTTTAAAAACTTGTTATGAAATGAATACACACATATTTTATGTCATCAATTTTTGTGTGCGTAAGCCAGAAAATAGAATAAAAGTCAAAGAGTTAGGCTGCAAATTTTATTCACACAGGTATACACGCACTTCCCTACACAAAGAGACAGTCTCTTACACACATACAATGCATGCATGCACACACTTGCCTACACAGAAACACTTTTTCATACACTTTTCCAGGGGCTGCCTAAATCACCCAGCCGGCAAGGGAGCAGGGTGGGCTGGAGGGGAAAAAACGGGGTGGGGGTGGAGGAGAGAGGATGGGGAGGAAAAGAGGCCAAGGATGAGAGCAGGATGGGGGTGTGACGGGCAGTGAAGGAGAGAGGAGGAGGTATGTGGGGTGGATGGGGATGCAGGTGGAAGCAGAAGGCTACAGATGCATGAGGATGTGGGGGGCACAGGGGTGTATAGAGACATAATGGGAGTGCAGCGGTGAATGGGGTGCAGAGGTGTGGGGGTGAGGGACATGCGGGTGGCGGCTCTGGGAGGTGGAGAGGATGGGTGGGAGAGCGCTGTAAGGGATACAGGGCTGGGATGGGACGGGGAGGGATGCAGTGAGGGGGGGTTGGGATGGGGAGGGATGCAGTGGGGGGGGGCGGGGGATGCCGCCCCATTGCCAGCATTCAGAGACAGGGATACACATTCCTCCAACTCCTGGGTGCCAGCAATGGGGCAACAGACCGTGATTCGCCACAGGGCACGAGCTGCAGCTCGAGCCCAGCTACGTGAGGAGAAGAGGGCTGGCCGGGCAACAGTGGGAGAGGCGCGCGCCACGCGACCCCTCTCAACAGCCACCTGCTGAGCGCTGGAGCGGCGCTAGTTCCTCCCCTGCCCTGCCCCAGCCAACAGGAGCTGGACCTTAGGGTGCGGGGTGGAGCAGCACGCAGCCCCCCCCGGCAGCCCCTAAGGCTAGGAGCTGGACATGCCGGCTGCGTCGCAACCTGGGAGGCGCGCGGGCCACGGCACGGCATGAGCAGGGAGCCTGTCAGCCCCGCTGCGGCGCCCTGCGAGCCGGACAGTCAGCGGCCTGGTCAGCGGTGCTGACGGGAGCTGCCAGGATCCCTTTTGGAGCGGGTGCTCCAGTCCCAAACTGGACACCTGGTCACCCTGTGCAGCAACAGCACTGCAGCTTTGCCGCTGTAGCATTTCAAGTGTAGACAAGCCCGGAGACAAGGCATGGGAGTCAGTCTGACTGAGATTCAGAGTGAAGAGTTGCAGAATCGGGCCCAGGTTCACACTTTTCTCTTCCTGTGGCCAGGATATGACGTGGTTCAGAAGAAATACACAATTGGAAAATCTTCTATCTAAATGATAGGAACCTTCCTTAAATATAGTTAGAGAGAGAAAGGAAGCTTTATGGACTGTTCTGAGAGCTAAGAGGAAAGGGTAGCAGGTGATTGGACAAAGGTCAGGTTATGGGTATTTGTTACTGGAGGTGGGGAGTTCTGGAGCATTTGACATCTAGGAGAGAGATCCTGTTAAGGTAACGAGGCAGTGGAGTACAATTTGGCAGGTGAATGAGGGATCAAACTGGGGTTTTCTCAGGGGCACGCAGAATGGTTTGTTAGCGGAGATCGGGGCTATAGGGACTTTGCGATATTTTGGCAGCTGGAGTCACTGAACGATGACATGTGAGATTTGGTAGCTGGTGTTTGGATTGGGGCTCCTGTCCTGAGTACATTTTGATGCCATTAGTGATGCTGACAGTGGGGGAAACCTAAAGCTAGGCTTTGTAAGCCAGTTTCCAAGTTTAAGTGTCTTGAAGAAGAACTAATCATATTTAAATGCAATAATTTAATACAGCTTTTCTAACCTAAGGTGCATGTGCAATGCCTCCTTCAATCTCTCTTTCTCTCCTCCCCCACCCCCAGACTTGAACTGCACTCACAGAAGTCAGGTATGTGGTTGTAAAGAACTGGGCCTTAATGTTTAAATATTAACCATAAACATTTCCCCCCTCTACTTTTAAACCAGTATGAAAGCAGCCTTTCATCAAGAGGCCAGGAGATCAGAAATACTAATTGTAACTGAAAGCTAAAGAGGGCATTGGACCACTCCACAAAATTCAAATCTGTAACCAAACTTCAAAAACCGGGAAGGTTCAGAACCCCAATTTTGGTTTGGTTAATTAAACAGCTAGACAAGCAGTTTGGGGGTGTTCAGATTTTTGGGTTGTGATTTGAGCTCCTCAGGGGGCTTTGCTACAACCCATTCAGCTGTGAAGTACAGATCCAAATATCAAAGTGTGGAGAGAAAGGTTTCAATTCTGGGGTAATGCTTTAGGCCCATATCTATCAAAACCCAAAACATATACAGCTGTACATGATGATGAAGATTTTTTACCAGAACAGCCTTTTGGACTGAGCAAAATGAGTGCAGTTTTCTTTTCAGAAGGAGAGAACAGAGTCATATGAGTTATGGCTATAACCCTGCCTTGTGCTGAAGCTTTGGTTTAATTCATTTTTAGCATTACGTGGTTTATCAGGAAGTATCTTATCCCATGGAAGAATTTGCTAAATTAACAAGGCAAACAGAACAGATTGTATTAAAGTTTGGTGTTCCTGGGAAAACTAGCTACAGAATATTTACACTGCTCAGGCCCAAATTCACTGTGAATTTACACTAGTGTAAATAAGAGAATTCGGCTCCCTGACCTTATTGAAACAGGTAATTATAGTTGAAATATTAACTGATCTTAGAATAATATTTTTGCTGCTAGGGATTTATTTCTGTATAAAAGTTTATGGAAGATCATATTCTTTGCCCTTTAAGACTGATACTGACATATGTAAACACCATTGGGGTTGGTGTGCCATAGCTTAATCCAATCTCTCTAAAACTGGCTAAAACAATGGAAATATCTTTCTGAAACCATTGTGGGTTACATCCAATATAGTTAAAAACATCTGACTCCAACCACAAATATGCTGGTATTTAGCTGTGCTATAAAAACATTTTTATGTCAAATATAACTGGGACTAATACAGTAAACTGCTAGTACAGTTAACCCTTGGAATGAATTACACTTAGAAGCTTGAAGGTTAAGGTACTCTGATTGTTTTTATTTTCTTATGAATAGCACAAAACGTACCTAAGGTATAAAATATTAATTACCACTACTATTTCTATGACATCTTTCAGCCAGAGTACCATAAACACTCAGACTTTATAAAGTACTGTAACTACCAGCTATGGCCCTCACCCTTCACCCTTTATACAGGCAATCCACCAGTAGCTTCAAAGGGAATTTTGCCTTAGCTGAGTGTGTAGAATTGTACCCTATCTGGACAGAGATCTTTTGGTCCATCACTGAAATGCAGCTGAATTTGGGGTGGATGGAAGAAGCTTTTAAACAGCATAAACCAAATAGGAGAGAAGGAGAAGGCTGTCTTATCTAGTTGAGAAACAGGGGCATTTTTAGATTGCAGAATATAAATATCCTGGAATGTAGCCAGAACACTACTGGGTCTTTACTGTACTAATTAAAATTAAAAATTAAAATAGCTTATTGAGAAAATTCATCTAGTAAATTATTCAATCAGCTTTAGCTTTAATAGCCCTCCTCTAGCTGAAAAGTGCTCTGGTGTTTTGAATCTCAAATGGTCAAAAGCTTGGCTTGGCCTCCACCAACACAGTACACCTGAGCACCGTCCTCGGGCCCTGGTTCAGTACTGACTCAGAAGAAAGAGTACCACTTGCTGTAATTCAGTCCAGGACAACATTTTTAATAAACAGAATGCATACAATTGCTATGCAATGTGCATAATTTTTAATATATATATTTTATATAAAGGTGGTATCAGAGTGGAATTTACTTTAATATATATATAAAAACCTAGGGTAAACATTTCAGGTGTGTCTAGGTGATTTAGGAGCCAAGATTCCATCACCAAAAGTGACTTAGAGATCTGGATGCTTAAGTCTCACTGAAAGTCAAAATTGCTTTGGAAAATAGGCCTTAGACGTCTAAATACTTAGGTGTGAAAGTGTTGCCCCTAGTTTTTATTTTTTTCAGAGTAAAGGAAAATCTAAGAGGCAGATTGTCGAACTCTTAGTCTGAACACAACAGTTTATTTTTCAAATAAATTAATACTCAATGTTTAGCAGCACTTACATCCATCTTCAAACTCTACTCAGCTACTGAGGGATTGGAAAAGGTCAATTATATAACCTGGAAAAGCAGCAGTTTATCAGAAGTATAGTATGGTTTCCTTAGTGGTTTGAGTATGGAGTGGGAAGCTACACTCTTCCTGAGCATCAGTCGCAGAATAGCCACTGATTGGCTGTGTGACCTTGAGCAAAGCACTTAACTTCATTTCTCTGTGCATCAGTATAAAACAGGACTAGTCATACTAACACACAGAGGTGTTGTGAAGATTAATTAGTTAATGTCTACAGTGTCTTGAAGCTGTAACATGCTATATAGGTGCATGCCAAATATCACCAACTGTAAATGAGCCGAGATACTTGTCATGCTCTCAGTGTCAAAGTTTGCTGGGCATCTGAGTTTCTCCTCAGAAGGAAGAGGAAACTTGTTGAACATATCATTGGAAACAGAAACAGAATAGATGTGTCTAAATAAGATTTCCTGGTTTTGGCCTTTCAGCAATAGAGTCTTTGTGTTTGTAAATTGATTTAAAATCAGCCGCTACAGCATGCCGTATTTGCAGAAGTATGTACTGTTATATTATTTCTTGGTAGGAAAGTGATTAAAATTCTGTCCACTACCATAACATAAATGTCAATTTCACACTTCTAAAGTGAATCAAGGGGAGTGCTACAGACTGAAGCAGTAGTCAATTTAACAGTTATATATGTGCAGAAACAGTGCAAATCAGATAACCTTCTCCAGCTGCCTGAAAATCCAAGCTTTCCAAGTTTTTTTGGACCTTCACTATTAATACATCAATAACTTAATCCACTGAATGCTTACATTAATTTATAAATAGCAGTGGCATCTGTTTCTGTACTATTAAAAAGTAGCTAGCGGTTTTTAAAAAATGTGTTTATTTGCACATATGCTCCACTTGTCTTCATGTCCGTAGTTTAAACGCTGTTTTAATTTTTTTTATATGATCATATATAGGACTCAGTCATGCAAGGTCTTGAGCACTCTGGCACTGATCCAGCAAAGTCCTTACATAAGCATGGCTCCGATTCAACAAACCACCATCTATGCAAGCACTTAAGCACATTTTAAAGTCCCACTGACTTTAATGGGAATTAATTTCATGCGTAAGTACTTTGCTGAATCAGGGGCCATGGGCTTGATCATGCACTATACAAATCAACGGGAGCTTTCCCACTGATCTGAATGGGAGCAGGATCAAGCCCCATGTGCTTAAATTTAAACATCTGAGTGGTCTAATTCAAGACCATTGTTGACTGGGCCAGAGTGAGGCAGGATTGAATCTGTGGGGCCCTGGTTCATGACTGGGGTTCCTAGGTGCTATGGTAATACAAATAATAAGAAGTAGGCCATTTACAAGGGTGTATCGTTGAAATAACTTAGAATATTGTCAAGTTGAAAAATATATTAATAAAAAAAATACAAGGAATAGTTGATTTTTCATTGTTGTATCAAAATATTTTCAACCATTTCCTTGGCTGATGAGTTTGTAATTAGATCAGTCTTAGTGACGGTGTTTTAGTTGTGTGGACAATATTCTGCATGCATTTAGCATTCGTGAAATAAACAATAATTGAGGTCTTTCAGTTTTCTAATCCCTTTATGTCCTTTCTGCATGTGTTTTGGGATGGGCAGCTAATACTTCAGAATGCTGTTGTTTGTATAGGTTAGTTTTTGCATGACTAAACTATTCCCAATCTTTACCCTTTCCACTTATATGAGGCTCGCAGGTCCTCTTATTTCGCAGTTGCAGTTTCATTATAAAACTAAACACATCCAGAGTATGTGGTTTTGTTACACAAACATCCTCAGCTTATCAACAGTTTCGCTAAGTTCCATTGGCTTTTCAGGCAAACTTGGGCTGGAATATCATTTCTCACTTAAAACTCTTGAAACTTCACAAGGCTTCACAAGGGTTTGATGTGAAACCAGCTGAAAGTTGGAGGTTTCCTCTGACTTTTGCTCAATATGAAACTCAGGATATGGGGGGTGGGGGTGGGAGGTGGGAGTTTGCATGACCGCCTTGGAAATTAAATCTACTGAATTTCACATAATTTCAGTCATGAGTAGCTGTTGTTCAATTTTTATGTAAAAGCAGTAACAATTTATATAAAAGCAGTAACAAAGATCTGAACTTACAATCAAGGTACAATAAGATAAATAAGTGTTGATTGTTAACAATGGAGCGACTTGTTTGCCACGTTACTTCAAAAATCAATAAAGAAAGATATCTGGGGAAGGTGTACATCTTTAACTCCCTTTAAATGTAGGAGAAGGAGAACTTTAAGTAGACTAGAAAGAAAAATATGTATTTTACTTAAAAAAAAATAGGAACTGAAATTGAAAAATAGCAGCTAAACTAGTATGAGATCAGAATCAGGCCCATATGTACTCTGTGTACAGAGTACCATTCTCTTGGCGAAAGTAAATGGAAGGGAGGTGAATGAGTGATGATATGAGTTTGTCTGATTTTCAAAGATATATCAGTAGTGTACCAGCAATCTCTGGCCACACCCTGCCTTGTCAGAGGTGCTTAGCACCTGGGAGGGTCAAACCTTTTATTTCCAGATATTTGGGGAGTAGTTCAAAAGGACTCTCCAAAGCTTCCCTCTGGACGGCAGCGCTGACTGGTGATCAGTCAATGGGCCATAATGATTTATAATTCTAATCAGACCACTAAAGAACATCAAGTGGGAAATACGAATACTTCCTTTATGCAGTGCACATTTAACCTATTTATTCCATTTTAAACAATAAAGAAAGTTAACTTATATCAAAATGAAAATCCTGTCAAGCTCTTCTGAGAACTCTGTCCCCTTTCCTACTTCTCTTCTCTCCCTAAAATGAACATTGCCAGCTTGCCAGTGTGAAATTACTGGTTAGGATAAGGCTGGGGAAAAAAATCAGTCTTGTAAACAACATGGTTAGGGCCAAGTGTTGTCCTCAGTTATATGCACACATCTCTCCCTTATTTAAAGCCCTGATTTTGCAAAGTACTTCAGCACACATTCTTCTGTAGTCAGTAAAGAACTTAAGCTCATGCTTTACCTTAAGGATATTCAAGTGTTCTGAACAATGGTGGATTTTAGCTTGTGCTTGAACTGAGCAGATATGTAAGTACTTTGCTGAACTGGGGCTGCAAGTAGGAGCCGTTTTCCACATTTTACTTTTACTGAAAGGTTTCTTTTTTTCTGTGTGTGTATTTTAAGTTTTTCCCAGTTCCTTGGTTCCATAAAATCCACAGCCCTCTGCTGGCTCCGCAGAGAATTTTATAAGCAGAGTGGAATTTTAAAAGTTGAAGACCACTTGCCCAGTATTATATCTAAATCTCCTTCCTTGGACACCATGTAGATAAAGTAAGCTGCAGGCCAGATAAATACTTTTCATGCTTTTCTTACTGGAGCACACAAAGTTTCCAAGATTTTATTAATTCAGTTACATCCATGTTCTCAAACCTTTAGGCAGTAGGGCGTGAGCTATTTATCTTTTGGTTTCTTGTAAGGAATTCACACTAGACTCACTGATAAATCATTTCCCCTGTACTACTAGTACAGGAAATTAACTATAAATGAACTATGAAAACAAATCATTCTGTTACAATTTTCCATTGATATTACTTTACAATTTTAGTATATTCAGGCAAAGCAATATAGCTAAAAACAAGCTTACATCACATTAACATACTGATCCTTCAATTATGTGCTTTCCTGTTTTAACAGACACCAATCGTAAGACATTTCTTGTTTGTTTTGCATAGCATAGCATAGCATACATTTTAGCTGAAAACATCCTTACAATTACAGCACTGTGCTAGCAACATTATAGTTAAGACTATAAAGACAATTTCATTTTGAGAATGCTGTTTGCTGGTGCTTGCAGTTCAAGGAAGAAAAGACAAAATAAAAAAAATAATCCCTTTTCTCATATTTTTATCCAAAAGGTGAATTGATTTTGAAAGTTTGTAAGATTCTAGTTCGCCATTTTTGATGGCCAGCCAGGATATCTTTCACTAGGTAGGGATGTTTTCATAATTTCTTCCCTGCACAAAAAACTACGTAATTAAAACAAACAAACAAACAAACAAAAAACATTGAAACTTGCCAAGGACTTAAGTCCTCAGTGAGGACTAGTCCTTTGTAATTGGTTAAAACACATACTCTAAATGTGGAATACGTATTTGCCTCAAAAATATTTTTAAACAACACAGAAAGGTACTTATAGATGCCTTTTCCATGTCTACTAAGCTACTTCAGTAAGTTTGTGAAAACTGAAGGTCAGTTTACATGACGTGGAGTTACTGAATGAACATTCATATTACATATTTGCAACTTAGTGTGTGTGTTTTTTGTTTATATATAAAAATCCCAGATATAGTGCTAGGATCTGAATACAATAAAGAGAACACACACACACACAACTGTCTGTATGTAGGCACGCATTATGGGTTAGACTTTCCCCTGGTGTAATGCAGCCATGCAGAAGAGTAGGGGGGAGTTAGGCTAATATACCACTTGTGCATTCACATGAGAGCTTCCTGGATTGAGGCATCAGGCCCAGGGGGTCAGAGCAGAGATTGTGCCTCAGATGCTCCCACACTGAGCAAGTAGGGAAGGTTGGAGCCATAGCTCCATTGCCTGAGCAAAGCAGCTGATGCCATGGGATGGTGTTGAGGAACTTGTGGGTGGGGAGAGAATATGCTGAACCACAAAAAGAGATGATGCAAAGTACTTCCCGCCCAGTCAGTATAAATATGGAACCTTGAAGCTCATAGTGCCTGTGAAGTACAATGCCTCCATCGGCTTCACCTGAGGGAGGTGCTACTCTGTATCACACCTTGCTACAGGCTGGGACTTAGCACCCACAATTTAGCCCTTACATGTGTATTTATCTCTTTCTGTATCACAATACAGCTTGTTAGTTAAACTCTCTGGGTCTAATTCTGTGCTGAGATTGCATGGGTGTAAGTCAGAACAGAATCTGGCCCTCTGAATTTTTCTGGCATTGTGATTGTTAACAAATAGAACTGGTTGAGAAACCAACATTATTCCCATGAAAAATTTTGCAGGGAAAATGCCCGCTCAAAATCTTTCAATTGAAATTCTTTTGGTTTTTCATGGGAAATTTTGAAATGAAATTTTCTGGGTGAAATATTGACCCTTTAAAAGTTTGTGGCAAAACTCCCATTGACTTCAGTGGGGCCAGGGTTGCACCCTTTATTTCATTCTAAAATGTTTCATTCAGGTATTTTCCATTTTCAGTTTCTGGATTCCTCCTTCCTGACACCCACACCCCTTTTTACTCCCCACCCCTCTTTTTCACTGAAAAGGGGTGGGGTTTAAAAACTATGAGAAAGTGGAGAAAAACTCATTTTTCAAACTTTCTTATTGTTTCCCAACTTTTTGGAGTGTAAAAGAGGTGGGGGGGGGGGCAGGAGGGGGAGGGAAAGAGGTTTAAAAAAATAGAAAGGGGAAGAGACCCAAAAATCTAAAACTCTATTTTTTGGTTTCCAAAAACTGAAATGGAATGGCCTTTTAAGTCAAAACAAAATAAATTTTTCATTTCATTCTGAAATGAACTATTTTTGTTTGGAATTTTCCTGTTGGAAAAATCACAATATTTTGTTGAAACCATCATTTTCTCCACAGAAAATTTCAATGAAATCTCATGTTCCAATAAGGAAATATTTTGGTTGGAAAATTTTGATCAGCTCTACTAATAAAGGACCTTTCGTGCTTAGCAGACAGAGTTACCTGCCAGTAGATCAAATTCTTCTATTAGGTATGATTGTAACTTCGTGAGGAGCTGCAAAATCACATTCAAACAGAATTTGTCCCAATGGGAGGATATTATTTATTAGTAGCAGGAGAATTAAGTACAGAACCTGTAGTAAACAAGACCCAATATCAAGGTGGTAGTAGACTATTACTGTGTTACAACTCACAACAAGCAAAAGCTCCAATGGATTATTTTTCTCATCAAAAGAGCCTGGTGTCTGTTTTTTGACTACGTAATCTTCTCAACATACAATATTAGGATGAAATACAATGTAATTTACCAACTAACCAAACCAAACAAAAAACCTAATGCGAATATGAGATTTCTTGGATAGAATTCTAGTATCATTTCTTAGATTTTGTTTTTAAACACAACAAATTGTTATTCAATAAATACCTTTGTAACAAACCCTATCTGTAACTGTTTTCATTCAAACAGATTTAAAATGAAATTCTTGCATATTTATTTTGTCAGATACACGGAAAACTCAGAAACTGTATGTACTGTTCCAAAAAGAGCTTATTAGTGAAACAAAACCCTATTTTTTTTCCAGTCAGTACTGTTTGTGCAGTTACCTCATGACATCTATTTGGATTCAATCCAAGGGGAAAAAGGCCAAATACAGTTTTAGCATTTGCCTGCTACAGCATAAACATAGTTATTAGTTAACAGATCTTTCCTGGAAGTCTTTATCTAATCCACAACATCAAAGTGTATGATATTCATGAAATAATTAAAACAAACACTCTACACATTTAGCATATTGTGTACATTTTTTCTAGCAGCCTAGGAGTCTTCAAGAATTAGAATGTGCTCTTTTAGGCCCTGATCCAAAGTCCCTGGAAATCAATGGAATTCAGCTAGAGTGGCACATAGGGAAAAGCTGCATATTATATGCAGCACTTAGGGCTTGTCTAGATGAGCAGTTAGTGCACTGGGTTGTAAAGCTACACAGAATTAATGTGCTGTGAACTAACTGTCCATGTGGACCTTGCTGCTCAGGATTAAAAGTTCCCTAGAGCAGTGGTTCTCAAAGCCGGTCCGCCACTTGTTCAGGGAAAGTCCCTGGCGTGCCGGACTGGTTTGTTTACCTGCTGCGTCCGCAGGTTTGGCCAATCGTGGCTTGCACTGGCCGCGGTTCGCCGCTCCAGGCCAATGGGGGCTGCGGGAAGCGGCGCAGGCCAAGGGACGTGCTGGCCGCCCTTCCCGCAGCCCCCATTGGCCTAGAGTGGCGATCCGTGGCCAGTGGCACCCGTGATCGGCTGAACCTGCGGGCACGGCAGGTAAACAAACCGGTCCGGCGAGCCAGGGGCTTTCCCTGAACAAGCGGCAGACTGGCTTTGAGAACCACTGCCCTAGAGCATATTGATCTACTCCCATATCAAAGCATTACAGAGTAGGTCAATCTGCATTAGGGAACCTTTAGTGCATGGTGGCAGGGTCCACACAGACAGGTAGTGCAAAACATGCTGTGTGCGACAGCTATACACGCAGTTTGCTTTGCACTAAATGTTCATCTAGAGAAGCCCTGAGACTTGGTAGGAGATAACGGATGTTGTTGGGTTAAGATTTTAAAAGGTTTTATGTTAATGGAGGAGGAAGAAAGAATCAACATCACTTGATAAAGAACTGCTATAGTAGCCACAGATTTTAATCGGATACAGATCATTTGCAATATAAGGGTATAAGGTAAGGATTTATCCTACACCCATCTGTTCTGTGACCTAGGGCACTCTTCATTTCTCTGTGCCTCTGTTTCCTCTCTCACTCTTTGGCTGCCGTGTCTGTTTAGATTGTGAGCTCTTTGGGGCAGAAACTGGCTCTTACGTGTTTGTACAGTTACTAGCACAATGGGGCACTGATCACAGAAATGCAGGGCTGGACAGGGCCTAGAGCGGTCATCAATTCTAGCCCCTACACTGAGGCAGGAGTAAACCTACACCATCCCTGACAGGTGTTTGTCCAACCTGTTCTCAAAAACCTCCTATGATGGTGATTCAACACCTTCCCTTGGAAGCTTATTTCAGAACTTAACTATCCTTGTAGTTACTTAGGAAGTTTCCCCTAATATCTAACCTAAATCTCCTTGCTGCAGATTAAGACCATTATTTCTTATCCTTCTCCAGTGGTCATGGGGAACAATTGATCACCATCTGTTTCTAACAGCCCTTAACATATTTGAAGGCAGTTATTAGGTCTCCCCTCGGTCTTCTTTTCTCAAGACTAAACATGCCCAGTTTTTTTTTTAACCTTTCCTCATAGGTCAGGTTTTCTAAACGTTTTATCATTTTTGTTACTTTCCTCCGCACAGTCTCCAATTTGTCTACATCTTTTGTAAAGTGTGGCTCCCAGAATGGAACACAGTACTCCAGATGAGGCCCACTAGTGCTGAGTGGTGTGGCACAATTTCCTTTTTTGTCTTACATACAACGTGCCTGTTAATACATCCCAGAACGATATTAGCCTTTTTTGCAACTGCCACATCGTTGATTCACATTCAACTTATGATCCATTATAATCCCCAAATCCTTTTCAGCAGTAGCACCACCTATTTTGTAGTTGTGCATTTGATTTTTCCTTCCTAAGTAAACTACTTTGCATCTGTCTTTATTGAATTTAATCTTGTTGATTTCAGACCAATTCTCCAATTTGTCCAGGTCATCTTGAATTCTAATCCTGTCCTCCAAAGTGCATGCATTGCCTCCCAACTTGGAATCATCCACAGATTTTATAAGTTTACTCTCAACTCTGTTATCCAAGTCATTAAGGAAAATATTGACTAGTAACAGACACAGAACTGAACCCTGTGGGACCACACTAGGGACACCCTCCCAGTTTGACAGTGAGTCATTGATAACTACTCTCTCTCAAATATTTCTGCACTCTCCTTATAGTTATCTCATCTAGATCACATTTCCCTCGTTTGCATGAGTGCATCATGTTGGACTGTATCAAAAGCCTTACTAAAATCAAGATATATCATGTCTACTTCTTCCTCCCCATCCACTAGGCCAGTAACCTTGTCAAAGAAAGTTGTTTTATAATCAATTATTCTTGACACATCCATGCTGGCTATTCCTCATAACCTTGTTATCCTCTAGGTGCTTACAAATGGATTGTTTAAAATTTTTTCCAGTATCTTTCCAGGTATCAAAGTTAGTCTGACAGGCCTATAACTCCTCAGGTCCTTTTTGTTTCCCTTTTTAAAGATAGGTACTATTTTTACCCTTCTCCAGGCTGTGGGACCTTACTCATCCTTCAAAAGTGCTCAAAGATAATTGCTAACAGCTCTGATCTGAGGCCTCTTCATGCTACGGCAGTACAAAACATAAACACCACCAAGTGAGGTGACCGTTAAGGATAGTTTGGGACAAGCAATCACTATTTAATAAGGTTTCACATTTCAAGCACTGGAAGTATTCTGGATACAAATAAAGGAAAATTCAACTTGTAAAACGCTCAATTTGACAAAAAGGAGGAACACATGAAGTGAAATACCGTGGCAATGTTTATTAGCAAGTGGCGTCATAGTTGGCTCAGGGGGAGTACATACCATTATGCAGAATGAAATGTAAAACATAAAAACCAGTGCAGATCATTGATAAGTTGTTTAAGTTAATTGTAAGTGAAAACAGAGTTCGAAAAAGTTAGAGGGAGCAAAAAGCTGCAGTATTGTTAGAATTTTATCAGAAGAAGCAAAGGGAATGTAAAGACGGTAGTCAAAGAGAAAAAAGAAAATGAAGCACAAGTAGCCAAGCATACTTAGATAGAAACAAAAACCTTAAAACTTATTGGAAGACTGCAAAATAAAATGAATTCAGTGGGGCTATTAAGGGCCAGATCCAAAGCACTCTGAAGACAGTGACAAGACTCCTATTGGCTTCAGTAGGCTTTGGATCAGACCCTAACAGAGCAATGAAGGAATAGCTGGTTACTGAAAAAGGAACAGAAGAAAACCTAAATGATTTCTTTACATCTGTATTCGATATAGGGGATATGGATTACATCCATGAAGGTTATGTTTGTAGGTACTAATAAGAACAAACTGGAGGAGCCTGTGATTACTGAAAACAGCTATAACAAAATATTTGGATAAAAGGAAGGACGATAATGAGTAGTGATTTACAGCTAGAGGCAATGCATACAATTGTGTGTGTTCACCTGCTCATTGTGAGGTTTATTTGTAATGATACTTTAAGGTTCAAAGTTTGCATGTGTAACTTCAATGCATACTTTGTGTATTATCAAATAAGCATCTTTAGACAAAAAATAAATAGAGACTTAATGTATTAAAACACAAATATCTTCTTAAACAAAAAAATAGGATCTTGGGATCCAGCTGATCACCAGATTTGGTGTTGGGAAGGAATTTTCCCCCAAGTCAGATTGGCCTGGACTATGTTTCCCCCCACACCTTCCTCGCCAGCATGGGGCACAGATTGCCTCCTAGGACCATCTGGGTATATCCCACCTAATCAATTTCCTGCCATTGCTGGACCTTGGGCACTGGGGGCACTTTGGTCTCTCTTGTTCTCCAAACTGTGGCACACAGCTTAAGTCTCCTGAGGACTGAAATGCTTGAGTCTAAGTAAAGTCTAATATAGAGGTAGCCAGATAAAATGTAATAGTCTGTGATATACAAACTGGCCAGGAGATCAGACTAATGACTCCTTTTGGTCTTAAATTCTAAGAAATTATGAAATCTTACTGGAAAGATTCTGCAAAAGTAAATGGAACTTTTAGCTGTTACTTTAAGAAATTCTTTTATTGTACATTTCTAGCTTGTAAAGAAACTGAGATCTCATACTACATAAAGCAAGCCAGGGCAGGTTTGTAATGAGATAGGAAGTAACTAGAGTAAAGCTTTTCTTTTGCTTGTTTTGTTTGCTCTCTTTCTCTCTTTTAACTAGTCATGTGAACAATAGTCAAACTGAGACATTTCTGAATATGAAGTATCATGTATGGATCTAGTCCAGGTCAGATTATTGGTTTAGACACTTCATAATATTAGGCAACAAAGAGTCCTGTGGCACCTTATAGACTACCAGATGTATTGGAGCATAAGCTTTCGTGGGTGGATATGTGGGTGACATGCGTCCGACGAAGCGGGTATTCACCCACGAAAACTTATACTCCAATACATCTGTTAGTCTATCAGGTTCCACAGGACTCTTTGCCCCTTTTACAGATCCAGACTAACATAGCTACCCCTCTGATTCATAATATTAACAAGTAGAGGCATGTCTGAACAAAACGCTCTAAATCTTTAAATGTGAGCTTACTCCTTGGGTCTATAGTAATTATCTTCCAATACACTGGCAATCTATACTTCCTTGCCTTAGGCAACAAATTTTTAGGAATTATAAAGTCTATTCTCAGTGTGTCATTTCATAGATTGCCATTTTACAGCCCTTCCCCTCACACTATGCCATTCCTTTGGTCTATCAGGATATTTTCATAAACTAGATTCAGTTTTGGACTGGTGAGTACTTGTGTGTAGTACAGAAGGGAACTGGGGTTAATTTTTTGTGAGTAATTTCCCTTTAACATCTAAACAAGTGTCCCTCTCCCATTTGAAGGGGTTGTGGAGGAGGGCTGGCCTCCATCCAGATGTTTATATTTTGTACAGCCAAGAGAATAAATGGCATTCTCTGTGATGGATGCTAATGTTGCTCTTTGGAAAAGCCACCTGGATATTCTCTTTTGTTTTCCTCAAGTCAACAATTGACTATTCAGACACCATGAACAACCCAAGAGATATTTTAATCCATGATTCCAAGTTGATAACTATTATTAAAAGTCTTCCACCAGAGAATGCCAAAACCCCCATGACTCAGACACAGGGCACTGCCTTAAAAAAAATCAATCCTCCTGGGCACTGGACTAGACACAAGGACGGTACCAGTGCCAGCATTTTAGGTTCTACTGAAAATACAAATAATTATTTTCCTTCCCCTTGGCCCGGGAACACACACCTCAACTATTCCCAATGCAGATCAAGTACAGAAAAATGTTATGCTCTAAAGCCACTGAGACCCAGCTTATTCCTTAGGTCTACAATAATTATCCTGCTATACATTTCCAATTACAGAATCATAGAAATTTGAGTCTGACAAAAGACATATTTGGTCATCTAATCCACCCACTAGCAAGTGCATGATTGTGCCCTACAGTACATTCTCCAATGCTTTGTTCAGTGTCATTTTAAATATCTGAAGAGATTGAGCTTCTAGGTTTCCACCATTTCCTCTGGAAGACTAGTTCTAATATTTCACAGCTTTTTTCCTATTCTGCAACATGTAGCCCCTACCAACATGTGACTATATAAACCAAAGTAAATGACTGGATGAGCATTATGCCCAAATAATAGCAACTCTTGTGTGGATTGAGCAGCTTTCAGAACCTTAGAAGAATTGTCACACCATGCACAGGTATGGATTATGGCTAATAAATGGAACTATTGAGACTAATTATCCCTCCATCCTTAAAATATTTTTGTCCCACTTAAAATCTTCTATTCTCTCTTTAGGTGACATTTTGCATAAATCCAGTCAACACAACATAGGTTATTATAAAATAATATTATAGTAATTGAGAAACAAAGTTCAAGTGACAGTCAATTTAAAAGAACTGACACTTCCGTATGAAAATTGTTACCTGCTACTGTTACAAACAGTACTTAAGTTTGTACAAAACAAAGAGGTTTGAGAAAAATACACCTTTCCATTTATCAGTTGAGTTCTTTTGTGCATCTGGCAGCACTTTGTCTCTGAGTCAGCAAAAACACTCATGCACACACTTAAACGTGACAAGTATCATTATGCTTAAATGCTTTGCTGAATGAGGCCGTTGTGTACAAACAGTTTCAGTGTTCCTCTGCAGAGTCAGTTAGGCTTGGACACCTGATTGCAGGATTGGGGCCTTTCCCCTGAAATCTGTGAGAGTCTTTCACACAGTAACAAATAGGAACATGTGATTGAAAAACCCCAAAATTGGTAGAGGAGCTCTGGGGCAAGTGTAGTCCCTGAAAACACATATATTATCTCACAATGCAAAGCACTCTAGAATCACATCACAATGGACTGTAAACAAAATACACAGGAGTCATTGGCCAGCAATCTTCCTCCACATTTCACAGTCTTCACACAGCTTTGAGACGTTCACCTACTGCATCCCATCCAGTCAACCATATCATCATACCACAGTCATCCCTGGCAACAATCCCTGCAAAACTTGCTTTGGCAATCTTCCGCCACTTGTCCAACCCACGAGTCCCGCAAACACTCAAGTTTTCTTTGTCTGATCATCTTGCTATCCTGAATTCCTCCAGTTATGCAGTGTTGCCTCAGCATTTCAGTTCAAAGGCAGAAAAGCCTCTTAATGTCCTGGTCTCAAATAAAGCAAGATGCTGAAGGCAATAAACTGCAGCTATTTCATTTTACACTTCATGGTAATACCTGTGCTTCTCCAGATGTGACTGAGTGTTGCTAGAGCAGCAGTTAGGAGTTCAATTCTATGTTGGATCTCTAAGGGATGTTTAGCTTACCTTGTAGTCATACCAGCCAGGTATGTGAAGTTCTCACGCACTCCAATGCCTCCTCAGATTTAGGTAGGAATATCTTTGCTTTTTCAACTGACTTAGAGATGTCACCATTTGCTTTGTCTTTTCATGTGATATCTTTAGATCTAACTTCTCTGCTTCCACCACTCTTTCTAGCACCCTTTTTTTTGCACCTTGTCTTGCAAAGAGCCAATCAGGTATTTCAGACCCTGAAAATACTTTTGACTTTAGAAAAAAAAAACTGATTAATTTCAAGCTGATAGTGTCCCTTCAATATCTCTCTGTGGGGAGGAAAAAAGAAGGCATTTAGCAAGCTGGGAGTCAGAAGCAAGAAGAAGAATATACTGGGTTTTCTTCATACTGTCATTCTTTGATTTGTAATGATTTTGGGACTGAAATTAACTTTCCCCAATAAATACCTGGTATCTGATACTAGAGGGCTCCTCAATTTACAAGTTTACAGACAAAGGCATAACAAAAGTCAGTGGCTGTAAGTTGAACTGAAGAAAGTTCAAATGGGACATAAATGCACAGACAGGGTAATTAACCACTGGAAGAGATTACCAAGATGTGAGGATTTGAAGCTGCTCTGTAATAATTGATGAATACAGTCTACTGACCTGATGATTGTCAGAAAAACAAGTAGACAAGAAAGAATGGCACAAGATAAGCCATTTCTCAGCAAACACTTGAGAGTTGTTAAGAGACAACGTTAGGAAAGAAAAAGGCCTGTGAACATAGGAGATCAAAAGAATGGTGGCAGGTTTAAGAAATTACACTCTCTCTTGAGAGAGGTGTACTTGTTCTGGGGAATTAGGCTGAGAGTAACCACTGAGGGTGACTGAGGAAGTTAGGCCTGCTTAGGCTGCCATTAGGGGATGGTAAGCCTTTAGGTAAGACAGATATGCAGCTGGACCGTCTTTGTTGTTTTAAAATCCTTTTTCTCTAAACACACGGTTCCTACTGTTAAAATAAATAGTACTTTGGTTTTAAGAAGGCTGTTTTGTCATTGTACACCACTGGTCACAGACGCCTCAAGGGAAGAATCCAGGTGTCTGAACGCAAATGGACTTGCTGGCTGAGAATGGTCAATACACAGGGTACTGTAGCCCAGGGCTAAAAGTGGGAGAATTGTGGAATTTCACCCAAGGAGACATAAGGGCATGAGGTCTGACACTCAGAGAGATCAAATGGGGGACAGAGGTGTAGCTAGCTCTGCAACCGTGACACAAGGGAGATGATAAATTCTCCATCACTTGCAGATGTTAAATCAAAGTGGGATGTCTTTCTAAAAGATATGGTTGAACAACAGAGTAAGCTGTTGGGCTTAGGGTTCATAATGGATCTTTCTGGCCTTAAAGTCTATGAAACACCTGTTTTGAATTCTTATGGATGATTTAATATTTATTTTTTTTTAAATCTAAAAAACATTTGTCACCTTTCCTTCTCCTTCCACCCAGCCTCTATGTGCTTACCCATCCAAAACAGGCATTTGCCTTCTCTAGTCCAAAGCCATCAAAAATCAAGAAATAGCATTTAAAAATCCTTTTATATTTTGCCATTCGCATTTTACTGGTTTGGAAATGGGACAATGATGTAGTATGTGCTTAGGCTAGCAAGACCCAGTGCATGCTGTTACAATCCCATATGGCCTGGCCAATCACCCACCAAAATACTGTCAGCTCAATCCATTTTATAAAATGTTACTCTATTTCTACAAGGAAAAACAAACAACAATGCCACCAAGCTGCACACCGACCCCCAACAGTTAAGCTGGCAAAACTAATAACACTGAAACCCAAGCCATGAGAATGAGAGACTGAAAGTTTTTGTCATAACTTCTCCAGACCCCATTCTACTACAGAACTGCTGATTTCTTAGAAATAGAGTGTATAAAATAGACCTTTGTAGCTTTAAAGGCAGGGAGGGGGTCTCTCCAGTGAGATTTTAATGAACAGACATTAAGGCTTGGACTATAAATAAGTCACTCGGAGAACTGGTATGTATGCACAGTAGTGTAACATTCCTGTTGATTTTATTTCCTGTGATTACAGTCCCTCAGTGGAATGACAGTTAATATTTACTAGGCTGGGGCTAGCTTGGTAACAAACCCCAAGCAAAGTAAAGGTTCTCTATGTTCACTTCACTCACAAGCTTAATGCATAGAAACAAGGCAGAACTGAACTAGAGTGGCATGAGGTTAAAATTTAAGCACTTAAATAGTTTTTAGAAGGAGCCTAACAAAAGTTTAATAATAAGTCAAAATATGAAATGCTCACTCATGTGCGGTTCAGTTAGGTACGGCTAGATTTGTTTTGTAAATAAAAATTCCTTCCCTCTCACCCCTCCTCTCCATGTGTTAGGTGTTCTTAGTTTTTCTTTCAGTGTTTCAACATGCTGGTTTGGTGCTCAGCACAACTCTCTCTGGTAACAGGACTAACTCTTTGCACATGGGGGTTGAAAGAATTTGTCTACAGAGGCTGAGAACTTCCTCCCACAGGATTTTTTTTTTAAATTAAAATTTCAGAAAAGTTACAAATGTTATTATATAGGAATCCAGTTCTTAGGCCCAAGCCGGTGGATCAAAGTGGTTGAAAGACCTGTGGGTCTGGGCCCTACAGTATTCCCTCAGGTCACCCTCCTGCACTCCTGTTGTATGGTGTCAAGTGGTGCAGATAGGAGCATAACCAATATATCTTTATGTTTTGGCAATCCCTGGTTGCTGCAGTTGCATCTTGGGCTTGTTGGAACCCAGGTATAAGCTACAGCAACATAAAGCTGTTCTAATTTACTTTGGTGAGTGGCCGCACAATCAGGCAAACACCCAACGGCAGCATAAAAACCACCTTTGCTCTCCTCCCCCCATCCTGTGCCAGATGCCAAAGTATCTGGACCACGCTGCCTACAGAAACACCCAAATCAAACAGCAAACTACAGTTGCAGAGATCTATGTATCATCATGCAAGGGGGTGACGGCACAGCCCCAGTGCATTTGGCAGTTGCTTTTCCAATTAATTGCTATTCTTGGGGAAATTAAAGTTAAAGAAAAGGACAGAGTTTGGGAAAGCAAGGGTAAAATGGATAGAGAAGCGGATGCATGTTTACTACAGGACACTACAGGTCCCTTTGCAAAACAAGGCCTCCAATTTTGTGCATTCAATCCTGTGCCCTCTGTTATTAATGCCAACACTGGGGTAAGTCTTGGATTTAGCACTTTATCACCTGTTGAATTACTACTGTATATTAACGACGAAGACGCCTAACCACTGTGCAAACAAGTGCAGCATATTCTGCTGTGTATTTCTGCTATTGGTATGGTAAGTTATACCACAGTTGGGAAGTGGCCTTCAGTGCACACAATACATTATGTGGGCCCAATCCTCCATGGTGCTCAGTACCCTTAATTCCTATGTCCTCGGTAGGAATAGAGGGTGATTAGCACTTTGCAGAAAGTGCTTACAAAACTTCACCCTTTACACAACCCCAAAACAAATCCTATTCCAAGTGATGTTGGGATACTTTTCACCATTCCCTTGGCATACAATAGCCTTGACTTCAAAAGTGTGAATTGCTTGCCAGTCTGGGTTTGTAAACTTTTTAAAGAAAGAATTAACAGCAACAACATTTCCCTGATGCATAGCTCTTTTCATCCATCGATCTCAAAGCACTTCATAAAAGACACTATGTCACTATCCCGATTTTACAGATTGGGGCACAGAGAAGGGAAGTGACTTTCCCAATGCCAAACAGCAGGTCAGAGCAAGGCCAGAAATGGATCAATGTCTAATGTCTTTAGCCATTAGTCTCTGCCGCAGCCAAACAAGCTTCTTTGGCAGCAAGGCGATAAGCTCTGAGGGTCTCATTCATTAATACTGCACATACTTGGCTAGAGTTTTGTTTGCATCTTCTGCTATTAAATCTGTTTATATTTATTCATTGCTTATGATCCTGAGCCAGTCAGATAATGGATGCCCCTCGTTGCCATTGACATCAATGGGACTTGAAAGCACTGATCAAACTCATAGGAGATGCTGATCTCCTGGCAGAACAGGAAATGGTTTTCCCATCCCACAATGGAAACCTTTCTAAATTTTTAAAAAAAAGAGATCACCCCAGAATTCACAAGGTAAATAAAAAGAACCCCAAAATGTATTGTTTTCTTAAATCTCATGGTTTTTAAGCTAATGTCATGATTTGTAGGGGCCTGACTCAAAGGTTTTGACTATCTAAGATTGGCAATATGGATTTCTATTTCCCTGCAGACCCTAGCCTAATCTCTAGACACTTTAGAGTAGTTAGGACTAGACTGTGATGAGCCATGCCTAGCCTGCTGGAGGGGGCTGGAGTAGGAACTGGGGTAGGAAGCCACCACTCAAGGCTTCCCATGATAGCAATCCTTGAGCTCTGGAAGTACAGGGACTGCTCATTACTTTCCCCCTTTCCCCTGGGAAAAATTTACCTGACACAGGAAGTGGAGGCAGGGAGAAGGCAGGACCATCACTGTTGCCACACTCCTTCTAGACTCAAGGAGCTGGGTTGGAGTAGCGGGGGAGGAAGAATCCATGCCACTTGAATGGCTAGTGCAAAAGGCACAGTGACCTTTGTGCCTGCTTGAGTTACAGTCTCTCCAACTGTTCGTCCTGGGGTGGTTCAGCCCTGCACTGCCCCTTATGCAGGGCTGTGGAATAAGTTCCCCAAATTTAGCCCATATAATATAACTAGATACCCCCTATTTACTAATTGATCTGCCATATAATATAAAAATAACCCTGGCCACAGAAACATGAGAGATAAAGGACCATAACTGGAGAAAACTGAAAGTCATTACACAAAATCAGATTTAATTCACAATAACACAATCTCTTCATCTGACTAAAAGTGCCTGCCTTGATTTCTTTATTGGTCTCTTTGATGTCAGTAAATGTGCACTCTATTAAAAGAATTCAGAACAAAATAGACATTTTCTCTTTGATGAAACCATGACTCATAACCAACAGGGGAGGTCAGCATGGGGACATGATGGTGTTGAGGTTACACTTATTGGTTACTATACTGAAAATTAGCCTGATGTTCTGACTCAGTTTAACAAGAAATCTTAAGGCTGGCAACAAAAATAAGCTTGAGAAATACTGCTTTCTACTGACCCTTCAAAAATGTTACATCACAGTAGCACCCGATGGGATGTGTGTGTGTGTGTCTCTCTCAGGCAAACGCTCCTTTTAAAATTAAATTACTTGTAGATAAAATGTTTGTGTTTCACTTGTTGCCTTACACCATGAATGAAGGCCAAGAATATAAGGGGCAGATTCCTGCCTGCAAATACATTCTGACAAACCCAGAGCACACCCGCACTATTCAGTAGTTGACTGTGTGCCACTCTGGTGGTGCTAAGGGGCTGCTCAGGATGTCTCTAGCATGGCTGGCTCTACATCTTTCTTTGCCAGCCCAACCCTTGGGTACAGAACATGCTAAGGGGTAGAGAGAGGGGGGATGGTCAGACATAATGGTGATCTCTAGCTGGAGCAACAGCTCCTCAGGGGCCATTACACACAAAAGTTAGAGTAGACGCCAAGTGTCTATAACTTATGAAAGGGCTGAGCCAACCCATGACTGACCTGGGGTTGGGGAGCACAGCAGCGGTGTACAGCAGCCTTTGCCCCCTTATTGGGTCTTGACACAACATCTAGCAGAGCTTGGCTGACCCAAGGATCAGGGCCTTAGAGTACATTGCCCCTGCTCTTTCGCTGCTGTGCAGCTGGTAAAAGCAAAGCCGGGTCTTATGAAAGATTTTGTTGTTACACCATGAAGAAGTGTCCTTCTGAGTTGACCTCTCATCTGTCAGGCAATGTTTGCATGTGGTAGTTTATTGCACACCTCGGCTATACTTGCTGCTGATTGCACCTTACTGACTGAAGAAACAGAGTTTGGACTTCACACCCTTTCTAGTGTAAACATTACCTGTCTACTCCTAAAGTAAACATTCTTTATATTATAATAATGGTATCTTGGCCCTCATCTCTTAGGTCAGGAATTTTAAAAGAACTATAAGATGAGGAAGGATTTTTCTCACCAGAAGGCCTCACAGAATGTAGACTCCTGCTGTTTCCAGGCTCCTGCTTATATGTTCTGTTCCATTTCTTTCCCAGAGCTGTTTTTGGGCTTTGCAAAAAGACTTTCTCCCGCAAATATCCAAAGCATTCAATATCCCCCTAGGACTTTGAAAACAGCTTATCTACATAAGGGGATGAGCTAACAGTTTATCAAACACTTCAAGCTAGGCTGGACCAAGGGTTTGTGGAGGCAAAATATTCACTTTCTTTAGAGTTGTTTTTTTCCAAAAGCACATTAGAAGGTTAACGTTACAGCAAAGAGAAAACAAAAATCGATTTCTTTTCACATATCTCTGCTGAATAAAATAAAATGCTACACACTGTTACATTCCTGCACTGCTCCCATGCAATAGTTTTAAATGTGACTTGACTGAGACGTGTTGATTTTATTCTTGATATGATGTTTTTGTTATACATTAAACCTTGGGAAGCCCATATGGTTTTAGGCACAGGGCTTGCTTCCAAGTTCAATATATAAGCATTTAACACCATGAATTAGCTACTGTGCCTTTTGGAACATTACTAAATCAAGTTCCCTAAAAATGAGGGTTCTGGGTCCAAATGACAGATGAGCCTCTGACTCCCTGTGCTATTTGGGCAAGTCACTTCATCTCAGTATAGCTGAGGAGGGATGAAAAACAGGTAAAAGGCAGGATATGTTACTGAAATCCTGGTGCTGAATCTGAGCTACCGTTTCCTGAGTAAATATGTTTCAAAATAAGAAGTTGAGGTTTTGCTAAAATGATTAGACTATCCATACCATTGGCTTATTTATTTATTTTTAGTAAGAGTGAGAGTCGAGCCATTTTCCCGTGTGAAATTGGTCTGGTAACATTCAGTTGGTCAATTAACTGTGGCTCGCTAAAAATAGCAGGGTAGGGCTCAGGCAGGAGTCTGGGCTCTGAGACTCTCCTCTCTCACCGGGTTTCAGAGCCCAGGCTCCAGACTGAGCATCTATACTGCAATTTTAAACCCAGCAGCCCGAGCCCTTGCAAGCTGCAGTCAAGTGACCTGGGCTCTGAGACCCAGGACCACAGGTTTTTCTTTGCAGTGCAGACATTCCCTAAGTGGTTAGTGTGCTAGCCTGAAAGTCAGGATACCAGGATTAACTCCCTGCTCCAGTACAGATTTCCTGTGGGACGTTGGGCAAGTCACTTGGTCTCTCTGCCTCCATTTCCAGTGTCGTGAGGGTAATTATATCAAAGGTTGTGAGGTGCTCAGTTACTACGGTAACGGGGGCCATAGAAGTAGCTTAGATAGATAGGAGCTAGGTGCCCAGCTTCCAGTGGGATTTATGCATCTAAGTCTGTTCGACCCCTTTGTAAATCCCAGCCCTAATGCATAGGAATGATATTTATGGCCTTCCTATTTCTTATTTTATATATTTTCTACCATTGTGTGACTTGCTTCTGGTCTAGAAACACCTACATTA
Organism: Chelonia mydas; assembly: GCF_015237465.2. Classification (NCBI taxonomy): domain Eukaryota; kingdom Metazoa; phylum Chordata; order Testudines; family Cheloniidae; genus Chelonia; species Chelonia mydas. Next base: position 29,283,822 of record NC_051246.2, on the reverse strand, counting down.
AAATCCCTTCTTCCTCATGATTCAGAAGCTGTATGTGAAAGGCCATTGTCCAATAGTCTTTGTAGATAAAAAAAAGCATACTCTGCAAAATGCTGGAAAAACTGGTTACGTTTTCCTCCATCTGACCAGCTGTTGTTATCCTGCTGGTGAGCATATCTGATTTTCCTGACATGAAGAAATATGAATGCTCGAAGCACAGAATCAGTGTTCTGCTTCCCCAAAGACAAAATAATACAAACCTTTCCATGTATGCATCCTTTCTGGATTCTGTTGTATAGATTATAACAGGTATTGAAAAAAAAGTGACTAAAAGAAGGTAGCTATCCGTCACAAGAGGGGAACTTTTACATATCAGCACTGGTTTATGTCTCTCTTTTACGAGAAATTATTTTAATCCCATATCAAGGCTGTATACCACTTTGGTATAACTGGAAACATATTCGATACCTTATAATTTACTGAACAGCAGAAACCAAAATTCACATAAATAACACTGCTAAATAATGCACTGCTTTCCCATGTTGTGAAACACCAAGTTACCTGGGATTACAGAATCTAACCTTTAAACTCTAAAGAAGTGTCAGCAACTTTTAATACCCATCTTATAGAGCACCCAAAAAACCTAATTCCAGGACTCTGGAAACACAAAAAGCTTCTGTCTTTAAATAATTTGTCAGCATCTGATAGATGCTAAGTTAGAGAGAAAAATACAGTAGTCTTTGGTCACAGAGACAGTTCTTGTACATTTACTGTGGCAAAGAACGCAGTGCTGCATAACCATTTACCACAAGAGAGATGCACCTGTAGCAACTCAGAACCTGGAAACCAATCCTTTAAAAATCAACTTCAATTAACATGCCTCTATGTCACCTGAGGCACCTCTGAGGAGAAAGAAGTGGATATGAAAGTGTGTTTGTTTTACTTTGACATGCCATGCAATAAGAAATTTCATTCAATATTTATTTAAGGATTTCAGTAGTAAGTCCAGAGTTTGTGGCAGATGAATGAATGTTTTCACAGTGCTGTTGTTACTGAAGTTGTAAAGTTTCACTTATGATTGAATGTTCAAGCTGGTAAAACCCCATGTCTCTTTACTGCTCACAGATGTGTCAGAAATAAATTTACTATAATGTCTGTTTTTTATTACTGTTCTGCTGATCTCTTCTGTTGACCTTCCAAATGCAAGTTAGAGCTATCAGGGAAAGCATCTTCCAGATATTCACATTAAAGCATATAATTAATGTAACATAAAACATACTACAACGAAGTGCAATAAAACAGTCTAAAAATGTAAAAAGAAAGGGAAAAGTACTTTTGAAAGGAAAGCTTGATTTTCTCTCTCTCAAATTTTATTGATCCAGTTTTGGAAAGAAATATGTGTAAGCATACAAAATATGTTCAGAGAAATATCACCCCAGGTGTTCAGATTCAGTTAATTTCAAACCAGAATGATTTCTACTAAGAGATTTTATTCATAGAATTTAAAAACAAAAATGACTAAGTCTTCAAAGAATAAGATGTATATAAGATGCCTATATTTTATCTACATGGAAATCACCAATATCTCATGGCATCAAGGTCAAATCCAAGACCTAATTGTACATCTAGGATAAATAACCTTTCTACTGCACAACCATTAAATCCTAATAATTTTCTAGGAGTTCAAGATCAATCATTCAAACAGAATGTCCAAAGTTATGTTTTTATAAATCTCTGCAATTAATGGCTACTGTATTCCTGCTGCCCCCCAAATATTCTATGTTGTTTGTATGCATCTTTCTATAATATAATATTTAGGCCAACTTTATATACTTTACGTGAGGATTCAAAAAAGCAGCATCATGCACACTTATGACATTATATAGATAATACAAAAAATGTACTTGTTTTTTAAGTCCTCCATGTCCTTCACCAATAAACTATCAGATTAATCCTAGAGGACCCAATCCTGCAAACACTTATGCACACAAGCAGACACAGTGAAAGGTAGTGTGGTTTGGAGGAATGAGTGCTGGGCTAGGAATGAGGGTATCCTGAATTTGTACTCTGGGGCTCTGCCAATGACTTGCTGTGTGGTCTTGGGCAAGTAAAATAGAGATAAATAATGCTTACTCACTAATGTTGTGTGGATTAAATAGTTCAAAGCACTGTACAGACATTAACATGGAAAGCACTGTAGAAATGCTCAGGATTATTATTCCCATTGACATGAATAGGACTATTAGTATAAATAAGGATTAAAGGGTCAGATCCTTAATTTTTGGCTCTGTTTTTTTTTTTTTATAATTTTTTTTTTTACAAAAAATACCAACCCTTCTCTTTTTACCAGTTCTTCCTCATAATTCCTCCACTCATTTGTTGATATTAGAGTGTCATCTTAATTTCTGAGGCAATCATGAGCTTTAATTGTAAACTCTTTAGGGCAGGGACTGCATCATAATATGTATATGTACAGCACAATGTGGGCCTCTGTTCCTGTTTGGAACGACTGTGTGGGCAATACCATAATGTATTTATTATTACACATTATTATTATTATTATTATGTATTTATTAGTTTACATACTGGCACTGAGTTTAGTGGGATCAGGATTTCACCCATTAATTTTAACATGTGAATCTCCTCTGAAATAGGGAAGACAAAAACATTTCTATTTGGGTGATGTTACAGGTGCCAAGACACATATTCATTTTCTCCATTGCCAGAAGGCTGTCTGTTTTGCCTATTTTAGTGTGTTTTTATTTTTTGAGTAACTTCTTTAGCTGTTGCAATGAGGATATTTAATTTGCTGGTTTTATCTGCTGACATATTAAGCAGTGAAAAGGCCCTTTTTCTAATAAACCATAGGTAACAAAGATTCATATTTAATGTGATTAAGGAGCTGAGAGATCGAACACATGGCATCTTTCAGGACCCATTATTTTAATCAAAGTCACTAGAGTCTATCCTCTATCCAATGAAACTGGCAAAGTACTTTATATAAAGCAGCCCCATACAATATAACATTTTACTCTTGTATATACAGTAGTTGAGAATATGCCCCTTTGTAGAGAAGTTTGGATGGATAAATTATATACAAGATTGAACAGAAAATATTATGTGGGTTTGTTCAGCATGGAAGGTATTCTAGATTCACCACATAGTACTTACATAATCAATGCCTTGTTTTCATAATACATCTTGTTCAGATTCTGGTGAACCTAAATTAATTATTGATGTAACCAAAGTGGGCTTTTCTGTGACCTAACACATAGTGATATTTAAACACCTGCAAAAGAAACTGTTGCTTTGTATTCTCTAATGCCATGAACACTTCTCTCTTTATCATCTGAAAGGAGTTTAATTTCTTATCAAAGCAGTTGCTATTAAGGGATGTAATCTGCTTTAATATATTAAATGTGTTATAACATAACTTTTTCCTTTGACATGAATGAGATTTCTTGGCTCAAAAGGGTTGAGGCCATGTAATGTATATTGCCCCCCTTATGAAATTTCTGCCCCAAACATATTCAACATATGTTTTTGCGTTTGTTATGGTTCACTTTACTCTAAAATTATTTCTTGAACTGGATTACTTCTCATGTTATCAAAATTAAATAGATGACTAACAAACAGTGAAAACGTGTATTTCATTACTTGTGTTCTTCAACTGAAACAAACCCCTTTTATTCACATGCTGTTGTTTACTGCAGATGCTATAAATCTGTTTGTTTTTTAAAATCACTTACCAGCTCTCAGTAAAGTTATCTATATTGGTCCAACAGAAAGAATTCAATGTTAACCATATCTAGGTCAAATAGTATTTGTATACAGATAGTATACGATTATAGCTGACTTATCTAATGGTATATCTGCCCCCTTACTCCAAGTGCACTTACTATCCTTTAAATAAAACAGCTGTGAAATGCATCAACTGTTACGAGATGAAATCCACTATATCATAAAAAAAAAAATCGTGAAGCAGTTCAGCATTAACTGGTTTTGACATAAATTGCATGTGGCATGTACCATCTGGCTTGCTCAAGAAACCTAAGCAAAGCCAGGGCTGTGCTGGGAGACTCCACCCCCTTCCGTGACTTGAGTATAATCAGAGGGACGCAAGATCGAGCAACAGAGATTTGCTGCAGGTAATGGTATCGGCACATAAAAAATGGCAGCTGTCAGAAGGATTCAGAACTTGTTTCAAAGGCACAGTAACATGACCATGGCTAATGAAACATTTTGTAACACAAAGGAAGGTATAGGACAAACAGTAAATCATTGGTCTTCTGAGCGGTAGCTGTCCATTGGAAAAAATGTAATTTCAAACAGAGGAAAAAAAGAGGTAAGTATAAGTATTCCATATAAATCCATATCTAAAGAGCACATTGCTTTGGTGGAAACTTTTTTCTTTATTGTTCTGTGCTTTTAGGATCCAATCCTGCCCCACTGAACTTCTTAATGAGAACCAGAGCAAGCCCTTATTTGCCCTAGTAAGTTGCTTTCTGATCCTAGCATTGTACAGCATCATAGCAGCCAGTACTTTCAAATGCTCTTATACTTTCTTGTATAAAACATATCATTGCTTTGATAAATGTAGCTTCCTAAAGTCACTTCATGAAGGTTTCAAAACGGAAAAAGAAACTAATGTTATTGATTTTTATACCTTCCAAACAAATGCCCAAGAATCCACTGAACAGAATCCATTTTAAGAAGACAACTGCTATATTTAGTTAAATGTTAAAAATACTTCCATATATATATATATATGAATGATGTAAAGATCTTGTCTATGAACACACACCTCTCTCCACCCCCAGTTTTGGCAGGCCATGTGGCTGGTTATGATTCTTCATTAGTGATTGTGAGAGGAAGTTCATAGTTTTCCTAGATTCTTGCACAACACAGGCCACAGAATTTCACTTATTGATTTCCTGCCCCTCAAACTCTTTCCAGAGGGTTTCTCCACAGTAGTGGGTAATCTGGGCTCATATTATTTCTGAATCTTTTGACTCTAGACTTTTTTCAGTAATCAAATATTGAACAATTTGCATGTTTGCTTTTTTAAAAATTTCCTCCTGGTACAAAATTCAGCCAAAAAATAGATTAACAAAAATATACTTGGAAATAGAGGTGATTGAAAATCAGAATTTCCACCCTGTAAGAAATTCTGATATTTCAACATGAGTTTTCCTCTCAAATTGGGTGAAAAGTTGAAATATTGAAACTTTTTGTGGAATAAAAAATTCCAAAAAAATTTACTTTAAAATGTCAAAATATTACATTTTATGTCAGTATGATATTAAACTGTGTCCACCTAAACACCACCAGTGCCTCATAGGAATAGAAGTTCAGGTGCCTCAGGCCCCCATGCTCTCAAATAGGACAGGCTTCCCAGCTGGACTACATGTCCCAGGATGCAATGAGGTCTCCTCCTCACTGGCTGAGCCACCTCTGTGCATCACATGAGTTCCCCGATCATAGAGCTTCATGGAAGATGTAGTCCAGTCAGGGAGCCTGGCCCATAGGTGAGAACAGGGACTCGATGAGCCTAAACTACAACAAGGCACCACAACAAACTCAGGCACACAAATTAATGTCAAACCAACCCAAAATGAAAAGTTTCAATTTGATTTGATCACAGACATTTTGATTCAACCTGACCCAAAACCGACATTCTGTTTCAATTTTTCTGATGGAATAATCTTAACATTTCAGCACAACTGATGTTCTCCTGTAGAAAATTTGGATTTTGCAGAAACCACATTTTATGCCAAGCTCTTCCCGCCACCCCCCCACCCCCCCCCCCCAAAAAAACCCCGTTGCGACAGAAAATTCCCAACCAGCTCTACTTTGCAATAATCAACATCAACTAGGTGTGTGCAAAATAAAAATTGAACCATTCCAGGCCTAAAAAAAAAAAAAAGCCCATTTCTTATCATTGTTCAATTCTGTCCACCAGTGCAGGATTCAGATTGCTAAAAATTACTGTTGTGTAGATGACATAGGTGCTACAGCATGTGATCATAATACTGTCTGGTCCCCCCATATCTTCATTGCTATTGTTAACTGCAATAGCTAGATTCGAGCTATGGAAGGCAGGCATTCCCACACTACAATTACACCTTAATTTGTGGAGTAGACATACCGTAAGGCTGTCAGTGGCCTTCAGAGTAACTTCCTATATTAGGGATCCAATCTCCTGACTAGGCTCAGCTAGTAAGGATTTGGGACGTTTTTCATAGCAGCAAATGAGAAAATAAAACTTGCCTACTTTGCAGGCTTTTCAAAAGCATTTACAGCTCTAATCATACCCTGTTTCCCCTAATCTGCACTGCCATATGAGATTTATCAGTGACTTCCTAAACGCTATACAACAGTGCCGACTGCTGAAAAGGAGTAAAGCGCTGGAAGGAAACCTCGGGAGTCCTGTGTAAATGAATGGGACACATGGGACTTCACTACTTTTCAGCAGTCAGCACCATAATATGTAACTTATTGGCAAATAAAGAAAACTTTGGAAGTTCTTAGCCCTGTTTTCTCTATGGTGCTCTGAATCTCTGGGAATCTGAAGTTTTCATACTGGCAGATTGTCTAGTCCTCACCCTGGAGATAAGGGAGCTGAAATTTTCTAGTGCTACATGGATTTCAAGACACGTGGTTGGAGTCCTTCACTTTCACACAGCCAATAGCATTTATACACTAACTCAAAAAATGGGATATTACTTGTGATCCAAATTTCCCCATAAAAATGGAAGCTTCCTCAAAGTACTATAGTCACTTTAGGTCAAAAAAAGATAATAAAATTCAGATCAGGGCATTGATTCAGGAAGATACTTAAGCACATAACTAACTTTAAGCAAGAGAGCAGTCCCATTGCAGGAGTCAGCATTCACTTGTGCTTAAAGTTAAGCACGTACTTAAGTAGGGTTACCAAATAGCAACTGTGAAAAAACGGGCCAGGGGGTGGGGGGTAATAGGCGCCTATATAAGAAAAAGTCCCCAAAAACTGGACTGTCCCTTTAAAAACGGGACATCTGGTCACCCTATGCTTAAGTAACTTATTAATATAGGGCCAAGTGTGTAATATTCAACTTGTAAGCAGCCATTTTCTAACAATGCATTACACAATAAGCAAGTGACCCAAAATGTACTATGGTTCCAGACAGCGCTTTCAGAGGAACACAAAATGGGTATGTAATCTGCTGTGCTGAAGGTTGGAGCAGAACCCAGGGTGCTAAAGCAGCATAATTAAGAAGGGTGTGAAATGTTGCAGAGTAGTTCCATGCAGACTCACAAATAAATATTCAACAATTCTGTTATATGTTAGTTTCTTGTCCTCCTTCATTGTCAGTTTTGTCCTTTGTGCGTGTTTTATTTTTCCTTATTTCAGGAAAGTTTTTAAAAGAGAAAATGGTGTTTGTCAGTTTTAAATTAAGGGTTAAAAACAACTCCTGATGCTCAGTTCCTGCTGCCTTACAGAGCAGATTCAAAGAACTTAATGCCTTTTCCCCCCACGTGCATGTAACTCCTATTGCCATTAATGAGAGTTATACACATGAAGGCAAAGAGAAATCAATCTCCTAAACGGATGACTGGTTTTTAAGGGCTGGTGCACTGGGCCATAATCATTAATAAAGAGGAAAAAACCTAGCAATTTTACTTAACTGGATTGTTCGAAAGGTACCTAAAACCACAGAACATGGTAAGTTTCTTTTTATCTCTTTGCTTTTTCATTTAATTTCAGCTCACCATTCTTTGAAGATACTATCTGGCTGGTTATAATGAGGCACAAGGACTCTGAATCATGATGTGTATAGTCTACAGCACTTACTAAGGAAATGTGCTGCCTGACACAGTCCAAGAGGACCATGACAGGTTCAAGGCATTTCCAACTATAGCATTCTTTGTCCCCCTGCTTACTTTTTAAAACCTCCTGAAGAAAAAAAAGACACCACCCCTACTCGCCTTTCCCCTTCCCCCCACATTTCTGGTGCTGGAACATTTCCTTCTTTATCTCACTCAGCCTTCACAGGCTATGTTACAAAAACATAGGAATTGACACATCTGATCAGGCCAATGATCCATCCAGTCCAGCATCCTTTCTTTGACAGTATCCAGTATTACATGCCTCAGACCACAATATAAGAAACCCCATAACGTACAATTATAGAATGACCTCCCGATAGCATCTAGGAAGAAACATCCCCTATCTGTTAGTGATCAGCATATGCCTTAAAGTAAAATTTTATATATATATATATATAGAATTCTAGGCAGGGTTGGTAGTGTTGCCTATTATTAAGGTTGCTGAATGTTTCCTATTATAAGATCCTGTTTTCAGATGTGTCTAAAACTTGGCCAAACTTCTACCATTTGGGCTGAACTTTTCCATGCCTGGTATCTGTCTCAGGTTGACTTGATCTGGAAAACTTCAGCTGTTTCTGAGAACAAGGCTAGGGAAAATCATATTTTTTGCCATATTAAAAAATTCTGGTGATCTTTAGTGGCTTGCTTTTTGGAGCAGGGACTTGAAATTTGGCAGGGAGATAGATGGCTGTGTGTCAGGGATGTGACTTTTGCCATCTCCATGAAAATGAACTGAAATTTGGCCAAGTTATAAGCCTTCAAAACTTTGCAGTTCACACATGCTCAGTAAAGACTTCTTAGATTTTAGCAGCTAGATTCCCAGAAGAGTCTGTCTGCACTAAGCATGCTTCAGCCTGGAGCCAAGCAGAACTCTCCCTGCAACCACACCTCTTTGCCACCACAGACCATACCAACCCAAGGCACCTGAACTGATAGCAGGGGGCCTGTTTCTCTTGTGCTCTTAATGACTCCCATGTTGAATCTAAGCAGCCTGGAGGAGAAAGTTGCTTTATTTGAATGCACCGGGGTCAAGAGATGGACATGTAGAGGAGATGGAAGATATAGACTGGAACAAGGAGCCTGGGACTGGAGGCTGGAGGGAATAGAGAGGAGGGAAGCTGGGACAGGGAGTTGGGGTAGGTGGAAGACTGGCACTGGCTGGACAAGAACACTTGGACTGGGATGAGAAGCCTGAGGAGGGGAGACTTGGACTAGCTAGGTGAGAAGAATGGGACTGGGAAGAGACAGTCAGGTTAGAGGGGACAGGGAAAAAGGGTCAAGTCTGGTGAAGAACAGGCAGAAGACTCTGTGCCCACTAGAGCACACACCCCTCCAGTGCATGGAAAGGAACCCAAGATTCCTGAGTCTCACCATTCCTCTATTTTCACCAAATACCTGTGAAACCTAAAGGCAAGGTGTCCCATTCCCTGTAGTGCTGGGCCGCATAGAGAATGACAACATACTACAGCTATCAGTTACTTCATTAGCACAAGTGACAGATTTGTGCAGGGAATCTAAAGATCCCAACCCTGATGATGACCATGGGGGTGTCAATATAATGCCAAAGGATGAAATTTTTGTTGATTCAGTTTGACTTATTAAAAAACTTAGGAAATAAAACACTAAAGAACTAGGTTAAAAGAACATTATCAAGGTTACAAAGTCAAGTACTCAAAAGTCAGGAAATGCCAGAATTAGTGTTGCCTTTGCAACCTTAAAATGGCTCCTTTGTGTGTATGCATTATAATATGGTCTTCAATTGCATACTATTTTTCCCCATAGGATTCATGCCTTTTCTAGTGTACAGAATGGACCTGCTCTGGGCGTGAATCAGGGTTGTGTAGTGAAGCAAACTGTTGTGTGTCACACACCAGTTCATTTCTACTGAAGTCGGAAGGTGTGTAGTAAGTGAGGCAGGGGATTGCAGTAAGAGAAAAGATGCTGTAATGATTAAGTCAGCAGAATGCTTCCCTGGAGAACTGGATTCTATCCCTGCCTCTGCCACAGAGTTTCTATGTGACACTTGTTAAGTCACTTAAATCAAACTTTTCACAGGTGATCATTAATTATATGTTCCTCATTTTCTGAGTGCCTGACTTGAAATTCGGGGTTCTGATTTGCCGACGTGCTGAGCACTCACAACTGCAACTGAAGTCAATGTGACCTGTGTTTTGAATATATAAAGTGCTGTATAATGCTATGTACTCTGAAAAATCAATTCCTAGGTGTTTCAAACTGGGAACCCCAAAATAATGAATACTTTTGACCCAAATCTCTGTGTGTCTCAGTTTCTCACAACTAAAATGGGGATAATAATACTCTCTCTCTTCTCACAGGGATATTATAAAAATAAACGTGTTAGTATTTGTGAATCACTCACATACTACAGAGATGTGTGCCATAGAAAAGCCAGTAAGGAAATTAATAATTCTATCATCAGAGCAGGGTTTGAATAGTGCACAGTAAATAAAGCATGGGGGCCACACACTGAACAATGAAGAGAAAAAAATATAACAGCTGCTCATTAAGTGAGAACAATCCATTCTGTGCACTGAATTAGGCTAACATCCTGTGGGAAAAAATAATACATAGTCACTTAACTTGAGACTCTAAGATAACACATACTCACAAGAGAGCTGAATGAAGATTACACAGACAACCTTAATTCTGGTGTTTCCTAACTTTTACATAGTTGATTTTACAACCTTCATAATGTTCTTTTAAGGTAGGTGGTGTGTGTGTAATATAAAATATCTATCTATAGCTACAAATATATATAAATAAAAGGGTCTAAAATAATATAGCTAATATTCTGGTGGATGCCTTCATTATCTAAATAAATGTCTAGCCCTTTTAAAATCCTTCTTGGTTGCAATAATATAGTTGGCAATGAGTTCCACAGGTTAATTACGAGTTCTGTAAAAAGATTTTCCTTTTACCGTTTTTATATTTATTGCCTGTGAGTTTCATTGGCTGTTACTGTCTTCTTGTATTAGGAGAGAGGATAAATAAGTGCATCCAATTCATTTTCTCTATGCCATTCATTATTTTGTGTAACTGTATCATGTTCCATCTTTATCGCTTCTGTAAACTAAACAGTCCTAAGCATTAGAGTTGCTGCTCAAATGGAAGGTTTTCCTTGCATTAAGTTATATTTGTAGCCCATTTCTGTTACCCTCTCTATTGCTGCTATATCTATTGTGAGATAGGGTGAGAGTATTCCAAAAGAGGGATGTTATAGATTTATACAACAACATCATCATATTTTCATTATTATTCTTTATCCCTTCATTAAACATCCCAAGATTTTGTTAGTGTTTAAGGCAGCCGCAGGGTACTGAGCAGAGGTTCTCATTGGGCTCTACACAAGGATATCCAAGGTTAATTAATTCAGAAGCCAGCAATGTATATGAGTAGTTCAAATTAATCCTTCTAACATGCTTAGTTGCTACACTGTATTTATATTTGGTGGATCAAGAATATTTGACTTTATCCTACAAAAGACATGAAAGGAATAGCTTTTTAAGCTCCACCAAAATGCAAAGTTTCTTTTTTAAGGAAGTGAAGATGCAAAACTCTACAGTGTAAAATTATTTTTCCCTTCCAAAATAACCCCTAAACCTGTAACAAATAAAAGGGAGGTGGAGTGATATAATGCAATTATTCAAATGCTTTTCTTCTTTAAAGTAACAGATTTTTTATTAATAACTCATAAGCTATAAAATCATCTTAACAAAACACACACTCACCCACCACAACAGCTTAGCTTCTGGGTATTAACTGTAATCCACTTTGCAAAATTAAGAAGGAAATGTTCTTTCAACAGGTAATACCAAGTTCTTTTACCTAATATTGTTTAAACAAGTCTATTGAGCCTGGAGGCAGCACTGTAGCACCTGGGAGTAGCACTTTAAGAGCCAAATTTTCCTCTTTGGTGTCTATGTTATTCCCTTTGGCATGTGCATCCAAAGGCAGAATTTGGCCCTAAATGCAATACAGTCCAGGCGTTTTCAAATGTTAACAGAAGGATTGTCTTGCAGACACTTTCCCTCTCATTTATAATCATGTGGACTATCTACCTTTCTGCTGGTGAGCGCTTACCATTCCTGTTGTAACTACTCCAATTGCAAGCGTAGATCAATATAATTTTAGCAAAGTATTTAATGTACTTTTAGCTTCTTTGAATGCAGTTTACTGAGAAGTAGGGTTCCAGTACAATGTGACCACCAAGCTCTCTAGAGACCCACAGACCACTGTATAGGAACTATTGTGTTAAATCATGCAGAACAAGGCTGCACAAAAGATGCAAACCAACGGCTGAAATGAGTCTACCTGAGAAAAGTGTCAGAATCACTGTCTAATTAGATTCCACTCGCGAGATAGGGACCTACCAAATTTATTCAAGGATCCACAAAGACGGGATGGGTAGCATGTTAAGGGAAAGCAGGGGAAAGGATGTGTAATAAATTACTTTCGAGAGAGTCTTGTTTGGACCTATGAGTCTCATAAATTCGAGGTCTTGTGTCATTTTTGTTTGGTTTGGTTTCTGCCCAGCAAGAGAAGCGGACTAAGAGCCATCATTGGTACACAGAATTAGGAGTATACTGTGTTCAAAGCAGCACTGAGCAGTTTTTCTTTGAGGCCAACACGTTTCCATGTAGCTCTGTTAAATGTAGGCATGAAGCAGTTTTCACCTGAAAAAAACCGTGCCTTTTCCAGAGCAGAAAAATGCAAAAAAAAAAAAAAAAACCTGGTGAAAATTCCACTTACTTTTTATTGCTATTGTTTGTGAATTCAGATAATCTTTTCTACCTCCATGGCAACAGCTTTATGAAAGACAAGTGTAGCTTGCCCCAGAAATTAAATAACTGCTTTTTCCCCCCCCCACAGGAAGTCCGAGCAACAAAGTTTGCAATATTAGGTCAAATAATTAATTCTTTCATCCTGTTCTGACCACCATATTTTTATATGCTAGAATTGTAACCAAAATATTAAACTGAGATACAAATAGTTGCAAAACAGCCCTCGAGATGTGGTGCATAGAAGAACATGATGAAAATCAGAATCAGAATAGAGTTCTTTGCTGTAAAAATATTTTTTTAAACTGCTGACAATGCACACTGCAAAATACTGCTAGAGAACTTTCATTGTTGCTAGCAATGTTGTCATAAATCAGAAAGATTCTAAGAAACAGCTCTGTGGTTACCCTAGGTGAGAATATTGAACAATAGCCTATTGTTTCTAGAGGAGGATTATTTGACACCTCTTAACATCACCTCATATATTTAGCAACCGAGACTCTACATTTAATTTCATATTTCTTGCCTAGTTTCAGAGGACAAAACTAGTTCTCCCTCTCTCTCTCTCACACACACACAGCACCAGAATAAATGCAAGTGTCACTCACATTGACTGTTAGCATTACATGTAAAGACAAGTAACATCTTCCTAACATATTATTGGGAAAGCAAGAAACAGTGAGAGAAAGAGAGCCTTATTTCATCATCTCTTGAGAAAGTTTCATGACGAACCTCAACCTCTGGCAATTGCTGTGCAAAACACAGATCAGAACTGGCCAATCACCTCTCAGCATAGCTGTAACATGAACAAAAGCAAACACTTTAAGGCCCCTGCAATGTTACCTGGCAGAGCAACTCAACACCCAGTTCCACTCTAGAAATAGCTAGAGTCTCATGGTTTTTACCAAAAACATCATCATGAAATTGCCCAATCACTACTGGTTTTAGCTTTCTAAATGAGCCATCATTGTTAAAGATGCAAAAAGAAAAGGAGTACTTGTGGCACCTTAGAGACTAACCAATTTATTTGAGCATAAGCTTTCGTGAGCTACAGCTCACTTCATCGGATGCATACTGTGGAAACTGCAGAAGACATTATATACACAGAGACCATGAAACAATACCTCCTCCCACCCCACTCTCCTGCTGGTAATAGCTTATCTAAAGTGATCACTCTCCTTACAATGTGTATGATAATCAAGTTGGACCATTTCCAGCACAAATCCAGGTTCTCACCCTCCGCCCCCCCCCACACAAACTCACTCTCCTGCTGGTAATAGCCCATCCAAAGTGACCACTCTCTTTACAATGTGTATGATAATCAAGTTGGGCCATTTCCAGCACAAATCCAGGTTTTCTCAGCCCCCCCCCCTTTTTTTTTTCCAAAAACCACACACACAAACTCACTCTCCTGCTGGTAATAGCTTATCCAAAGTGACCACTCTCCTTACAATGTGTACGAAAATCAAGGTGGGCCATTTCCAGCACAAATCCAGGTTTTCTCACCCCCCCACCCCCATACACACACAAACTCACTCTCCTGCTGGAAATAAATAACCAAATAAATTGGTTAGTCTCTAAGGTGCCACAAGTACTCCTTTTCTTTTTGCGAATACAGACTAACACGGCTGTTACTCTGAAACCATTGTAAGGAGAGTGATCACTTTAGATAAGCTATTACCAGCAGGAGAGTGGGGTGGGAGGAGATATTGTTTCATGGTCTCTGTGTATATAATGTCTTCTGCAGTTTCCACAGTATGCATCCGATGAAGTGAGCTGTAGCTCACGAAAGCTTATGCTCAAATAAATTGGTTAGTCTCTAAGGTGCCACAAGTACTCCTTTTCTTTTTGCGAATACAGACTAACACAGCTGTTACTCTGAAACCTGTCATTGTTAAAGATGTTTTCTATATGGCCACTGAACACCATGAGGATTGTGGGTGCTCTGCACCTCTGAAAATCAGGCCATTCATTTAATGCAGGGGTCGGCAACCTTTCAGAAGTGGTGTGCCGAGTCTTCATTTATTCACTCTAATTTAAGGTTTTGCGTGTCAGTAATACATTTTAATGTTTTTAGAAGGTCTCTTTCTATAAGTCTATAATATAGAACTAAACTATTGTTGTATAAAGTAAATAAGGTTTTAAAAATGTTTAAGAAGCTTCATTTTAAATTAAATTAAAATGCAGAGCCCCCCCACCCTCCCGGCCCGGTGGCCAGGACCTGGGCAGTGTGAGTGCCACTGAAAATCAGCTCCCGTGCCGCCTTTGGCACGCACGCCATAGGTAGTTACCCCTGATTTAACGTATGTTCATTGTTATGGATTTAGGTGACTAACTTTAAGGCACGCAGGTTTTACGCTCTTGGCCTAATTTACATAGGGTTTGTCTACACATGAAAATCGATCTGGAATAAAACAGGGTGGAATTTTAAATAGATTAACTATTCCTAATTAACTCCATGTGTAGACACTCTTCTTATTCTACAATACGAGCATCTGTTTATTCTGAATTAGCTTAATCTCAGGAATAATTCATCAGGCAGTGTTTTTCCAGAATAACTGTCTGTGTAGACAAGTCCTTAGTGGAATACAACAAATCTATGAGAAATTTACTGCCAGCTCCTTGCTCAAATCACTAACGAGCACAACCTTTATGCCTATGTGCAGTCTTTATGCCTATGTGCAGATCTAGGAATAACCAAATGGAATAGCAATCATTTATCACTGTTTTCCTCACACAGGTTCTAATTGCATAGACTAAGGTTGTCAGAACAGGGCTTATGCCTTCCAAGCTCCCTTGAACATTTTTATTACTCTATGATATATCACCATGCAACATGAGACTTATTTTCTAGCAACATCTTTAGTTTAGTTTAGACAGAAGAGAGCAAGGTTGATCTTATATTTACAGGAAAAACCATTCGAAATCCCTTAGCTGTCAGAATTACCCCAACTGCCTGTCACAGAGCTATATTGTATCAAGATATTTTTCATGGATAGACTTTCTCATCATGTACCTGTGGAAGTTCAAAGCTCAAATGTAATCAACTTGACTAAGTGAAGACATAAGTGGTCCAGTAGGAAGGAAGCAGTTGGCATGTATGGCCCTGGCCTCTTGCAGATTCCCTGATATCCACGTGGACACATGGGGATCTTCAGGGTTTGTGGGATATTTCCATCCCTTTTCCAAGATATTTACCATATGAGGGAGGGTATTCTGGCCTCCAGAGCCTCTCCCCCCATTGATTTCTATGGAGATTTTTCCTGCATCAGGATTTTCTCTGAGACTGGGAATGGGTGGGACCTGAGAGACAAAAAATTAATTTCATTGTTGAAAGAGCTATTCACCCTCTCCTGCAGACTTCATGCACCTAGCCTGGTTACCTTCTGACTGAATACAGATCACTCATTATATAAGAAACCTGAAACATCTTGGCACTGTTCCAAACGCTAAACAAAAAGGGGCTGTAAACTTTAACCAACCTGCCTTCCTAAGTCTGGCTAGAGAGCCTGATTTTCTGAAATTAAATCTTCTTGCCCCCTCCCACCTCGGAAGAAAACAGTACATTCCTGGAAGGTCTCTTGGCTTAAAGACTTGCACGAGCCAAATAAGGTTCTCCTCTTCCTCTCCCCTGGCCCCATGGCAGAAAAGGGTAACATCAGAGGGCATCAGACAGAAGTTTAAACCCTCAGCAAGCAATCAACTTGTCTTAGGCAAGAAGGAAAGAATAAACTTGAGAAGGAGGAGAGGAAGAGAAAAAGAAAACACATGGAAAGATACATGTTATATTTTTGAAAATACCACTAACCGCTCCCCTCCTCAAAGCGAGAAGGAAAAAAAAGTCACTAGGAAAGTCAGTGGTAGGCCATCTGATCATAGCTCTTTGTGGGCATGCTCAATACTTAATTGTTACATACCACGGTGTTAGATACCATGGTAATATGTGCTTTAGTAGTCCTGAGACATGCAGATTGATATTATATATACACACACACACACAAGGGCTGTCAATTAATCACAGTTAACTCACGCGATTAACTCAAAAAAATTAACTGTGATTAAAAAAATTAATCGCTGTTAATCGCACTGTTAAACAATAAAATACCAACTGAAATTTATTAAATATTTTTGGATGTTTTTCTACATTTTCAAATATAATGATTTCTATTACAACACAGAATACAAAGTGTACAGTGCTCATTTTATATTATTTTATTTACCAATATTTGCACTGTAAAAATGACGAACAAAAGAAATAGTATTTTTCAGTTCATCTCATACAACTACTGTAGTGCAATCTCTATCCTGAAAGTGTAACTTAAAATGTAAATTTTTGTTACATAATTGCACTCAAAAACAAAACAAAGTCCACTCAGTCCTACTTCTTGTTCAGGCAATTGCAAAGACAAACAAATTTGTTTACATTTGTGGGAGATAATGCTGCCTGCTTCTTATTTACAATGTCACCTGAAAGTGAGAACAGGTGTTCGCATGGCACTTTTGTAGCAGGCGTTGCAAGGTATTATGTGCCAGATATGGTAAACTTTCATATGCCCCTTCAGGCTTCAGCCACCATTCTGGAGGACATAGTTCCATGTTGATGATGCTCATTAAAAAAATAGTGCATTAATAAAATTTGTGACTGAACTTCTTGAGGGAGAATTGTATGTCCCCTGCTCTGTTTTACTCACATTCTGCAATATATTTCATGTTATAGCAGTGTCGGATGATGACCCAGCACATGTTGTTTGATTTACAAACACTGTCACTGCAGATTTGAGAAAATGCAAAGAAGGTACCAATGTGAGATTTCTAAAAATAGCTACAGCACTTGATTTAAGGTTTAAGAATCTGAAGTGCCTTCCAAAATCTGAGAGGGACGAGGTGTGGAGCATGCTTTCAGAAGTCTTAAAAGAGCAACACTCCAATGCGGAAACTACAGAACCCAAACCACGAAAAAAGAAAATAAACCTTCTGCTGGTGGCATCTGACTCAGATGATGAAAATGAACATGTGTCAGTCTGCACTGCTTTGGTTTGTTATCGAGCAGAACCTGTCATCAGCATGGACGCATGTCCCCTGGAATGGTGATTGAAGCATGAAGGGATGTATGACTCTTTTGCATCTGGCACGTAAATATTTTGCAATGCCGGTTACAAAGAGACATGAGAACGCCTGTTCTCACTTTCAGGTGACATTGTAAATAGGAAGCGGGCAGCATTATCTTCTGCAAATGTAAACAAACTTGTTTGTCTGAGCAATTGGCTGAAGTAGGACTGAGTAGACTTGTAGTCTCTAAAGTTTTACATTGTTTTATTTTTTGTACGTAATTCGACATTTGTAAGTTCAACTTTCATGATAAAGAGATTGCATTACAGTACTTATATTAGGTGAATTGAAAATACGATTTCTTTTGTTCTTCACAGTGCAAAAATTTGTAATCAAAAATAAATATAAAGTGAGCACTGTACACTTTGTATTCTGTGTTGTGACTGAAATCAATATATTTGAAAATGTAGAAAACATCCAAAATATTTAAATAAATGGTATTCTATTATTAACAGTGAAATTAATTGTGATTAATTTTTTAATCATGTGACAGCCCATATATATATATAAAAATTAATCGTGATTAATTGCACTATTAAACAAATAATAGAATACATTTACATTTATTTACATATTTTTGGATGTTTTCTACACACACACACACACACAAATATATATACACCCATACACACACACACACACACACAATTCTCCATTTATGATGGTCAAATATTATGGTGATGACACCTTATAAATACTTGTAATAAGCAAATTAAAAATTGTTGGCCAAAGTATTCCTTTATGCAGGCCTAAACCATGTACTCTGCTTGCCCATGAAAGAAATAATACTGCAGTACTACGAGCAATGTCAGATTCCTCCTCTGCCTCAGTCCTTAAAATGTGGCTAGTATCATTGACCTCACATGTTAAAGAAGGGAGGGTCAGAATGAAGGAAAAATCTAGGTCCTTTTTTTTTTTTTTACTTTAAAAATATAGAAAGCTGTCTCTTGGTGTTTGTAGAGCACCTAGCACAATGGGGCCCTAAGTCTGATCCCATGGCATTACCATAATATATTTATTACTACTACTAACTTTAGATAGTTTTCAGCACTTGTCTAAGTCTGCTCTTCTTCCTGCTTCTACAGAAATAAAGCTGGGGTGTTTTTAACATAGTTTTTCAGAAGACTGGCTGTTTTTAGATCACACAATAGCCAAGGCAAGATCTACTGGTGTGTGTGTGTGTGTGTGAGTGTGAGAGAGAGAGAGAGAGCGCGAGCACGCACCCCTGTGTGTAGGAGTTGTGACACACTCCTTCTCATAATACGCACACAGCCCTATTTTCAGTGGTGCTGAGCACTCAGAGGTCCCATGGGCATAAATGGGAATTGCAGGGACTCAGCAACTCTGAAAATCAGGTAAACAGTGAAAGGGAAGGGAAGGGAAAGGAAGGGGAGTGGTGGAGCCAGTGTCTCATCTCTCCTCCCTGTCCTTTGGCAGCACTACAGGCTGACAAAGGGTGGAGGAAGTTGAGATAGGTGGAGCAAGGCACCTCAGCAGAACAATATGACTGCATTTAAATTGCTTTTTGCTCTCTCCACAAAGGACAGTCTCCTGCTCCCAACTCAATCTGCAACACAGTAGCTGGAGCAGGTTATCATGAGATCTGAAAGCAAAACTGGCCAGTCTTTTTCACTGTCCAAATGCCAAAGATAATTGCAAGAAGTAAATGAAGATTTTAAAACTCCTTTTGGTTTTAATTATCTACTATACAGGCTGTAATATAAGTAACCATGTTTGTTTTTAAACATGTACATTACTTTTAACTTGACAGTATCCCTTTAGCCATTTTTAAAAAAGTTTGGTTATATTTTGCTTAACTTTTGGGTGGAGCTTCTTGATCCTGTGCCCAGTTACATACAGTACAAAATGTTAGACTAAATTATAGGTACATAGTATGCCAAGAAAAATCAACACGGTATACTTTGCCTAGGCTCCCTCAAAGAAAACATGTGCATTGTGCCATTATTAAGGTTTAGAATAGCTGGCTCTCCAAGTCATAACACTACTGTACTCTGGCACAAGGTGACTGAGTACCCTTAGTAGCAAAGGCACCAGCTAGCTCGTGGACCCTAAGTGCCATTATGTTCTCTGTATAACATGTGCAGCTAACAGCATCTTTTTGGTACAAAGTAATAGAAGAGGTAGGGAAAGGAAAGCAGCACAGAAGGGAAGGTGGAAACAAACCGGATATCTCAAAATGACCCTCATTATTATTCAACACAGACTGCTCACAGAGTCCTGATGTTAAATTGCAAAGTGGGTGGAAGAGGAAACCCCTTGTCAGTAGCAGAGACAACATCTTGAGCATTGGCAGAAGCTGCTTATCAGCACTAGTAGCTACTTACTGCTGAGCTCCTGTATTTATCTCTGCTATTCTATCTGGTTAGCCTTTTCTGGACAGTTAGAATCCCTTTATCACATGGAGTGGAACATCTAACACTGTTCTGTTACCAAGACATTGACTCTACCATAAGGACAAGATACTTCAGGGCAGGAAAAGACCACTTGGCCCAACCAAGTAGTCTTCTTTGACTTTATCGCCACACCTTCATTTATGTCAGCTTTCTTCAGTCATTTCAAGGAAATATTTATCTGTCTCAAACTGCTATGTACTAACTCCTTCCAGTAAATTTCTATGTCAATAAACAGTGTCCCGTGTCTTCAGAGTAAAATATTCACATTGTTCCTATAATTTTCTAATTTTTATACTATGTTCCCTGGGTTTTAAATCCTTCACAAGTGTCAACAGTATAAATCTTGTACCACAGAACTTGGTTTACTTCTCTTACACATTTTTGAAGAGATCATATGAATTACTCTGATGTCTGAATGTTGTCAGGAGAGTAAGACTGACCTCTAAGACTTTTCCACCCAAAACAATTTGAATTTAAAATGATCCTGTCTGCCAAAAGTTCCACTCCTTCCATGGCAATAATTTCCTACAGAAGAAACAGTGATCAAAACATTACATAGTACTTTTTGAAAGTATTACCACATGTGCAGTATGGTACTTCTTTGGATTGACATTCAGTCTCATTTACCTCTATCGATACATTTTGGTAAGCTTGTTTCCTTCTTTAAAAAATATTGCAGTCATCCTAGAAGTTGACGACACCATGGAATTTTCTATAACAAGTCCTGAATCCCTTTCCCTTGTTGATAATTTTCTTGTTCTTTAGAACCATTTGGAGATTGTGAATTAATTGTATGTCCTACCAGGTATTTATCTGGTATGGCAATCTGGAAAATACCCATGTTTCAGGTGCTAGTGTGTCTGTTTTGATTTGATGCTGCTGGTCATACATTGTTTTTTTTTATGTTTAATAGTCTAGGCACCCACAGAATCCAGATCCTTCTGGGCTGGAGGCACAACTTTTTATTATTTGCTGTATAGAATGTCCAAATTGTGGCAAAACCAGGAAACTTTCTAGGCACATAATAAGAGACAGTCCCTGCTTACATGGAAGAGTGTGAAGAGTTTACAGTCTAAATGGATAAGAGAAAGGGTGGAAGTGGAAACAGAAGCACAGAGAGGTGAAGTGACTTGCGTAAGGTCACATAGGTAGGGCCCTACCAAATTCACGGCCATGAAAAATGTGTCACGGACCTTGAAATCTGGTCTCTCCCTGTGAAATCTGGTCTTTTGGTGTGCTTTTATCCTATAGTATACAGATTTCACTGGGGGAGACCAGTGTTTCTCAAATTGGGGGTCCTGACCCAAAAGGGAGCTGCAGAGGGAGGGAAGGGGGGGTGTCACAAGATTTTTGAGGGGGGTTGCAGTATTGCCACCCTTACTTCTGCGCTGCCTTCAGAGCTGGGCAGCCAGAGAGCAGTGGCTGTTGGCCGGGTGCCCAGCTCTGAAGGCAGCGCCTCACCAGCAGCAGCACAGAAATAAGGGTAGCAATACCATACCAGGCCGTCCTTACTTCTGTGCTGGTGGTGGTTCTGCCTTCAGAGCTGGGCTCCCAGCCAGCAGCCACCGCTCTCCAGCTGCCCTGCTCTGAAGGCAGCGCTGCCGCCTACAGCAGTGCAGAAGTAAGGGTAGCAACAGTACCGCAACCCCCCCTACAATAATCTTGTGACCCCCCAACTCCTTTTTGAGTCGGAAATTTCAGATTTAAATAGCTGAAATCATGAAATTTATGATCTTTACAATCCTATGACCGCAAAATTAACCAAAATGGACCGTGAATTTGGTAGGGCTCTACACATAGCCGGTCAGTGGCAGAGCCAGGAAAAGAACCCAGGCTTTGTTAGAGTATATTCCCTGTTTCCACATCCTTATAAATGGGTTGAAACTTTCCACTGTGGGGGACAGATTCTCCATTACATCCCCGTTACACAGTTGCAGAGGCAGAAAGGAGACATAGAGCTAGAAGATCTGGCCATCAGGAGTACCACTGGGATAGAGGGATACCTTGGGTGGTGAAGAGCTGCCAAAATGGTTCTATGCAATGCCTCTCTCAGGCTCTGGCACAGAAGGCAAGGCCATGGGAAGGGAGCATGGCTAGAGAGGTTCTGTGTTCTGGCTCTTCATGGCTTCTGGCATAGCCCCTGAGGGCCATAGGCAAATGAGTAAATTAGGGCAGCTGGGGTGGGGGGGGGGCCCAAAGGGGGGTGGCATACCATAACACATGGAAGTACCTACAGTTCAAGGTAGAGAATAGAGTATAAAGGGGAGAAGGTGAGTATTAGACAGAGTCTCAAAGCTGCTTAGGGGATTTGGGCCCCAATCAGTATGAGGACTCCCATTGACTTCAATGGGACTCTTCCCAGCACAGAGTTAAGCACGTCCTTTGTAGGATCAGAGCCTTGGACAACTAATTCCCATTAATTTTAATTAACTCCCATTAATTAGGGTGTCTCAGTCCCTTACCTGAAGAAGAGCTCTGGGTACTTCGAAAGCTGCTCTCTCTCACCAACAGAAAATGGTCCAGTAAATGATATTACCTCACCCATCTCTTTAAATCCCTTAGGCAGCTTCGAAAATCTCAACTCTAATGTTTATAGAGTGCTTGGAAAATAGAGAGCTAAATATTATTCTCCTCCTCCACCCTCCCCCTTTCCAGTTCAGTGTTGAAGTAATTACCCTCAATCAGGTGCCACAATGGGCTTAGCAGAGGAGTGCAGGGACAGACAAACCAGGCTTTGATGCATGATAAGTGGTTCTGGTAGCAGCTGTTATTATTATGGTTGCCTGACACTTCCCATTAAGTTGTTTAAAAATTACTTATAATTTTGCCAAATGTTAACTGTCTACAGTGAAAATCTATATGCCAGTTATCTGCCTCAGGCAGATATTTTGCCCCCTGGAAAATTTCAGATCAAACAGTCCAGCTCTTCCTGAGAATGAAGCTAGGGAAAAAATACCAAGAATTCTTTAATGTGACAAAACAATGTAACTTTTTCTTTGACAAGATCTTATGCACCCATGGTTTGGAGACTTGAAATTTGGCAGGGGAGAAACTTATGTGTCAGGGATATGCCTTGTTAGGTCTCTGAAAATCCACTCAAATTCGGCCAAGTTATACGTCTTTTGGGGGAAAAATCACAATGTGCACATGCTCAGTACAGAATTGCTAAACCTTAGCAGTTAAAAATCTTTGAGGATTCCATCTGTACTGGGCATGCTCCAGCCTAGAGCTGAGCAGGACTTTCCCTGCAATTGCGCTCTGAGCTGCTGGGGGCTGGGCCAGGTCCAGGTCCAGCATCTGGAAAAAAAAAAAAAAGAAAAGAAAAAGGCTTGTGCTCTCAGCATGGCGGAGGAAACTACATGAGTAGAATGCAAAGGGGACAAGAACTGGCCTGACAAAGAGCCCAGATGCAGGAGAAGAGCTGGGCCTGGCTGGGCAAAGAAAATGGGAAGAGGAGCCGCGGACGGGGGGAGATTAGGACAAGGAACTGGGGACAGGATGGAGAGGAGAGACTGAGCTCAGAGAAGGAGGCTGGAGAGGGAGACTGGGACTCGGCGCGAGTGCACAGAATGGGCAATGAATGCTTACTTAAAGTGCAACTATTCAATATTTTGCTTTCTCCTCATTGTTCAATATGTGACCACATGCCCCGGCTTAACTATACACCTTCCAGGTTTTGTAACAAACGAACCAAGGTTCTACAGACAGCAGTCTATTTCCCTATTCAACCCAGATTCACTCCCAGAGCAGGTCCATTCTGCACACTAGAAGAGGCATAGATCCTGTGGGGAAAAAATTGTATGTGCTCATGTAATTAAAGACGATCATCATGCACACGCACAAGTTTACCAAATTAAGGTAGCCTGGCATTAATACTGGCATTTCCTAACTTCTGAGTGTTTAACTTTGCAACCTCAATAATATTTGCTTAACATAGTTTGTGTGTGTGTGTAATAATATATATCTAGGCAGTCGGTAGACTACGTACACAGAATTTCCTTGAAACCTAATTTATTTACAGTTATCATTGCATTATGCAGTAACACTGGTGTGTCAAGAGTTTCTCCTCCCACCCCCATCCACCCAGGGAGGCAGGGTGGGGGAACAAGCCAATCCTTTAGTCATCAAAATCAGTGAAGCATTTGTTAACAACAGCTATGCATGTGTAGTAAATGGGTGGGTTTTTATTACTGCAGCAGTCTCATGACTAACTGACAGATGGCCTGCGTTCCTCATTGATAATACATATGAAAGGGATCAAGAAAAAAA
This sequence comes from Chelonia mydas, assembly GCF_015237465.2. Classification (NCBI taxonomy): domain Eukaryota; kingdom Metazoa; phylum Chordata; order Testudines; family Cheloniidae; genus Chelonia; species Chelonia mydas. Next base: position 29,259,383 of record NC_051246.2, on the reverse strand, counting down.
GAAGTTATTTGTTTTGGGTTTAACACAAAATAATATACACCAGGCCGAGCCACATACAGTTTTCCTGGATTTATCCCAACTTCTTTTCTTTTTTTAAAAAAAAGCCACGATAAAGGTCTCTATTTCAAAGCCTGACTTGTTGATCCTTGCTTTAGTTGTACCTCCAATTTAAACCTAAATTGTACAGCCAGCACGTGCACACAGAAATTATGGTGACCAGCTGTAGAGGACTCACTGCTTTTCTGTTCTTTAACGTAGCTCCTTTAATTTAACTCGGCATTTCCCCCTTCATCTAGATTAAATGAAACTGATTTACTCTATCCTGCCTCTAGCACCTGATCACAAACCGCCAATATTCAAGCGTTCCACCCTTCAGTCAGATTAAGGATGTTTGAGATATCAGGGTTTGTAAGTCAATATCTTGGATCAGTCCACCAACATTCTGTCCAGCCAGGCTGAGTATCTCTGCCTCTTCCCACTTTTCTATGCTACCCATATTTAATTTACTGTTTTAGCAGGGTTGGGTACCCTTTGATCTTAGAACCTGGCAAAAACAATGCAGTCTGAGGTGAGCGTGAAAGAGGAGAGTCACTGGCAAAGGGCCAGCGTCATTGTGAAGTCTCTGCTCCGAACAAAGGGACTGATTATTGTTGACCATCTATCCCCAAGGTGTTTTCCTGTAAATTTCCTCTGTTTAGAACTTTGCAGAAACTATAATGGAGAGAAAGAATCACCTCTTCACCTTCCTCACAAACAAGGCCTGGGATTACAAAAATCCCTGTCTCCACAATTGATTGACAAAAAATTTCAAACATGGTAAAGCAAGAAGCTCTACCTCACTGCAAGTTGACTTCTCTATTGCTTTTTACTTGTCCAGTATACCTCATTTGGGGGTGTGTGTCACCCATGACCATTGCTGTCCATTTGCATCTGGAGCCTCTTCTACACTAGGATTTTACAGGCTCATAATTCCCAATAGGTGCAGCTCCACCAGTGGCAGCTGTTGGGTTTAGACGTTTTTACATTGGTACCAGCCGTAGAACTGCACCCATTGAGAATTACAGCTCGAAATATCCAAGTGCAGACAAGACCTGTAAGGGCTGAACTCCATGGTGACTGGAGAGAAAATGCCACTAAAGAAATGTATATGCAGGAAGATGCAGTGAAGAGTGGGATGGGTCGGGGCTGGGAAGGAGCTGGAATGAATGGTGGCTCCATAATGAAAGGATAAATGAAAACCAAAGAAACTTTTCAAGAATAGTCTTTGTTCCCATCCATGTAGGGCTAAAGGCTAGCCCCATCTTCAGATGTTCGTGGAACAGGGCTATACACACAATCACGTGCACGCACACACAAATATCATTTCTATTATTGCTTAACAACTTTTTTTTTGTAGGTCAGCATTTTAGAGTATTTATCTTGCTTGGGGCATTTTCACTTTGGAGACACAATGTATTTATTCACTCCTTTTGCAGTACTGGACAAGGGGCAATATTTATTAGGTGTAGCTTCTGACAAAGCCTTCAGTATTGTTAATCACACCAGCTTCCTTGATATATTAAAGCTATTAGGATTTAATTGGGTTAAGATGCGGATGTTACTAAGTGAATTACCGCCTATCTGTTTAATGGAAATCAAGTGTTGCATTAAGTGGAGTCATTTGTTGAGAGAGAGAGAGAGAAACCAAAGCAAACCCAAGAGTAACAGATGGTCCAAGACTTTTTAATAGTAACTCCCTTACTGTCTCCTTAAATATATAAATAGCATTTTCCAAAAGGCATATATAACATCTCTCCTAGCCACCCCCTCTACATGAGAGTGGGGGAACTATGTTTGGAGGTCAGTTCCCAGATGGCTTAAAGGTTTCTGTATAACATAGTTTCAGTATGTTTATATTGGCTGGCTTGGATTGTTATGGGTTTTTATAAACTCTTCTCGGGTATTGAATGCTTTTTAAAATTAATGCCCTAGTCCACACTGATCAATACCATCAGGTGAGGCTGAAGTGGCTTTAAGAGGAAGGATGGGACTAAGTGAGAGGAAGGATGGTTTGTAGTTAAGGCACTGGATTGGGATTCAGGTGATTCAAGGTAAATTCCTGGCTCTGCCAGTCTTCCTGTGTGACCTTGGGCAAGTCACTTGATCTCTCTGTACCTTAGTTTTCTCTCTGTAAAATTTCTGTCTTATATATTTAGACTGTAAGACTCTCTCCTGCTATGAATTCATACAGCACTAAGCACAGTGGGCCCGGACTGTGGGTGAGCCCTTTAGCCACTATTGTATCACAAATAATGAACAACAACAAATCGCCTCTCCTCACATAGTTCCATCAAGCCCAGTAATAAAATCAGTTTACGTAATAGACAGAAACTAGTATCTTGGTGTGTAAAATAAAGGCGTTTGCAAAGCAATTCTGATTACCTCTGTGTCATATTTTTATAAATGAATACAGGTCTTTGATTTGCACATACGACGATAAGCTGTGGTTGTGGCACAAGCTCTGTGAATGAGGCAATGTGTTGTTATGCTGACTCAGGAGCAGCGATGGAAGCAGTTTATGATTCTCTCTTGCCCTCCCCTTCCCTAGGTGGAATCCACCATACAACAGCCCTATTCCTGGCATTAAGGCTAAACCCATTCCCCACCTCTGCCTGAATGGGAGAGCAGTTGCACTACAGGGGTTGCATCCCCGTGTTTTTCTAATCACAATGTAATTACTCTCCCGTGGCGGCTAAAGCGGGGAGGAGAAGAGATATATTTCCCTTTTGCCTGTACGTTTCATGCACCCAAAAAGACTCCAAACTAAAATGTTTCCTCTTGACTTTAATGCACGTTCCTCCCTGATACCAATTTCAAATTAATATAAGGATCAATTATTTTAATTCTAATGAGGTTGTTCTGTCAACAAACAAGGACATTGGGCCAAACTCAGTCCAGATGCATCTGATTTCACTGCAGTTGCACCTTCTTACACCAGAGTTGAATTTAGCCCACTGTGTTAGAATATTTATTGATTTTTTTTATCTACAACAATTTAGTGCTACAAACAAATTAAACAAAGCTGGAAGAGGGTCTTATGGCCTCTTATCTAGTTTTGAGGGAAAAAGCCCTTCTTGTAATTTTTTTTAATAGAACTTTTTTCTATTTTCTTTTCTGTAGGGTATTTGCTCCAGACAACTGCAGTACATGCTCTGTATGCAAAGTCACTGTGCATTTCCACTCCACATCAGATGTAAACGGCCTACGCACTAGAATGGTGTGGGCTGAGTTTCAAGTCTTGCTTTCATCATAAGTTTATCTTTGAAATGCTAGACAAAACAGGATTTGTGTGGTTTAACGGAAGATCAGTCATCTCGATTTGCAGACCTTGTATCCACTCACATCTCTACTCAAATATAAACACAAAAACAGATTCCCAGAATAGTAGCTAATTTGAAGACCGTTTATTGGATTATTTGTTTGATCAGCTGATAAATTCCTGATGGTTCCTCCTTCAAACCTTGCTGTTCGTGAGTTACCCAACAGGGATTTTTTTTTAAAAAAAAATAAACACACACACAGCTTGTTATATAATTTTTTTCCTGAATTTCTACTTACTTAAAGTAAGTATACAGGTATTTGAATCACAAGTGACAGAACTTTAAGCCTGTATATAACAACTCATTCATTATTGCTAGTCCCAAACATTCAAAAATGATGAGTCAGGCCCCCCAAAATCACAGAGTTGGCTTAAAACCAGGATTTTTAAAAATACATTTTGTATTTTTTATTTACCTTCTGGTTTTTGAGGCTTCAGGATAGATTTGAATCATGTTTTCCATCTTTTCTCTGCAACCATGAGAGCTAGAAACTTGGATAAAAACCTGGCACCTCACTGAAATGACAAAACTCCCATTAACGTCAGTGAGGTTAGGATTTCACCTTTGTTTTTTTTTTATTTTAAAACATGAAAACCGAGGCTCTCACATAATCTCATGACTTTAAGAGCCAAGGCTTTAAGGAAAAACACCCAATATTGTGAGACTTGGCAACACTGCTCACTTCTTTTGTGACCCATCACTGTAGTACCTAGGCACACGACGTTTAATGAAGTATTAGTGAAAATAACATTTATTTAATAAAAATAAAATTCAATTATTCATCTTATTTATTTGTATTGCAGCAGGACCTACAAGCCTCACTCAGTTATTGGATGCCCACTGTGCAAGGCATGGAAAACAACTTATCACCTCAAAACTAAACATACCCAGTTTTTTTTAAACCTTTCCTCATAAAAAGCTTAGAAAATCTGAATTTATCATGTTTGTTGCTCTCCTCTGCATTCTCAAATTTATCCACATCTTTCTTAAAGTCAGAATTGGATACAGTACTCCAGCTGAGACCTCACCAATGCTGAGTAGAGCGGGGCAATTACCTCCCATGTCTTACATTACACATTCCTATTAATACATGCCAGAACAATATTAGCTTTTTTTGCATCACATTGTTGACTCATATTCAATTTATGATCCACTATAACCCCCACATCCTTTTCAGCAATACTACCTACTACCTAGCCAGTTATGTCCCATTTTGTAGCTGTGCGTTTGATTTTTCCTTCTAAAGTGTAATACTTTGCACTTGTCTTTATTGTCTTTGCACTCGTACTTTTCACTTGCACTTGTTGTCTTTGCACTTGTCTTTGATGATTTCAGACCAATTCTCCAATTTATCGAGGTAATTTTGAATTCTAATCCTGTCCTCCAAACTTGGTGTCAACTGCAAATTTTATGTGAAAGTGAGATGTGATTTTAGTCCTGTTTATAGAAAACAGGTATCTCACATCACATAATACAGCACAAAAACCGCTACCCTACTCTTGTACCCCAGTCTCCGGACAGAAGCCAAATTTTGAAGGGGTAGCGATTAATCTCTTATACAGCTATTTTTTAAAAAAAATTCATGCTCTGTGTGGTTGCAAAAAAATTGGATAGTGGATCAGTCAATACTTGCTAGTAGCTGTATCTGTATTATTGATTTGATAGGTCTTTCTAAATTAAGGTTCCAAACAGATCATTTTTAGTTAGATTTCTGGGCAGCTAGAAGATAAATTGTCAGATTTATATCTGCCTTCTGCAGGATGCCGATATTTAATAGCTGCCAAAACTGGCTAGTACAAACATAGATTCAACCTGCAAAATGCTGAACATTTCCTTCTGTGTCTCTTTTTGCTGTCCAGGAAAATGGAAGCCATGGTACTTTAAAAAAAAAATTAATTATTACAGTATCACGCCAACTTTTCAGCATTAATAGTCAATTAAAAATAACTTCAACGTTTGCTCTACTGCTGCTGCATACCCGTGTGAAAGACAGCCATCGTCTGCCTGGCAGGTTCAAAGCCTTGCCTTTCAAGGGTGTGCTGCTTTTTATGGTGCAGCAGGAAGTAGAGTAAACATTCCCAAAAGGAGTACAGGGTGGTGTGTTGCTGCACATTTAAAAGGCACTATGAATGGTTGTGTGTTAAGGAAAGCAGACATCTCCAGGAAAACGGAAAGGTGAGCAACATGTGAAGGATTCTTTTCAGGTATACAGCTGTCAACATTAACACCAGCATTTGCCAATAGCTTGAGGAGTATCTGAGATACTACAGTTTTCTCTGGTATTTAAAACGGGAAATTACTGCGTTAGGTGCATGGTATTGTACCTTTTGGGAAACGTGGTCTTTTTTAATGATGATCATTGTCAGAACATACTGGCTTAGAAAAATGACAGCTCAATTAATATTGCAGTTTCTCTCTCAGACAAGCACCCAACATGAAAAAAATTACTGCATATCACTTCCTCATATGCTAGCCCTACAAGCCTTATTATTTCCTATGCCTCTGCACCGCAGACTCTGAAGGCATGAATCATACCCACACAGGAGCATATGGGAATCAATATCAAATGCTGCCAACTTTTGTCTGTGAACTGGCATTACAAAGAATGGAGACAAAGGTATTAATGCAAGAATCTTGTTCAGATGAATACAGGAACATCTATGATTTCTTGCCACATATGTGTCCGATTAAAACAAAGAAGAAAGAGACTCTTCTATACCCAGGGCATTAGTGGTATTAGCTTACCTAGTAACACTAAAAATAAAATAAACAGTGCAAGTTCTGCTCAGGTTGATCTCATCACATACACTAAAGGAAGCCGTTTTCCTCTTCTGGACTTTTTTTTTCTTTTGCTATTTACACACATTGACTGTGGCCACTTTCAATGTCCAACATCAGTGCGCACAGCCAGAGGCTCTAATACTGAGAGAAAGACACATAGGCTCAGTGAAGTACTTTCATGGATAATTATCACAACACATACATTACTGAGTAAGCTGGGATCACACAATACAGTGGAAAAATGAATTTCAATATTATATGACTATAAAAGGGTTCAGTGATTCAGCCCTTCCTGATCAGGGAAGATTCAAATTTTGGATCATCGTGACTGTATTATGTGGTGATTAAAGGCCTGCTTCAAAGTCCACCAAGTCAAGGGAAAGATTCTGATTGACTTTAATAGACTTTGGCAAAGGTCCTAAATCTTTTTGCACTGGATGTATACTTGGATTTTGTATTACTAGTGGCATGATTTATCATTTACCTTATGATACTATAAAACATCAACTTTAATAAATGCCCACTGGATGGGCTGCTGAGCGGAATTTGGTGCAAGCGCAGTTGGAATTGAATACAACTATATAGACATTTGAGCATAAGCCTATTAAGCATGGTATCAAAACAGAAACTATTCAATAATAAGAGAGTTTGGAAAAGAAACTATGTTATGGGCTGATTAGTGTGTTATGTATTGGGCGGGATGTGTTTTAGTGGGGAAGCTTTCATCTTTGGAAAATAGGAGGGGACAGATGGGGGATGTTGACTCTGCTGATTACAGTTCAGTGTCTAATTTCTGTCCATTGATGCCAGAGAGGAATGAAACAAAGGCAAACAAAAATATCCCCCACCTTTTGAATTAAGTATGATGAATGATCTGAACCTAAAGCAAGCTTTCGATGGGAAAACTAGAGTTTAGCAAAGAATGATAGTTCTAGGGGTTTCCTCAGCACTGGATTGTTTCACATGATGCTAAATGTTTGCAGTGACGAAGCACAGGAAAAAAAAGTTGTTCACTTTGAATTTATTTTAAGAATGGGGAATGATGGAATATGTTCTTAGAATTATATTATTTAACATTTAAAATTGTATAGATGCCCTGTGTTTGGAAGTAAGAAAATGTCAGCATTTGGGCCTGATTCTTTGACATCCTGCATATTCACAACCTCCGACTGACTACAATGAAACTAACAGAAGGTGCTCAGCACCTCACAGGATTGGCTGCTCGATGTGCAAGAGATGCTTCATGCAGAAAACTTTTTCTTTCTTTTTTTTTTAAAGTGCTACTGCTGTAAGTACATAGTAGCAGCATGGGGTAATGATTATGTTGATAATACTATAGACTTCTATAGTGTGTTTTTTACAAGCATCCAAAAGTATCTTCCAAACATTCAATAATTAAACCTTGCAGCACCCCTGTGAGGTAGATATAGGATAACGCGTCATTTACCACTGAAAAGCAGCTACCACTGCGGTAACACCCAGCAGCTATTTATCAGTGCACAGCAAAATTATAAAACAGTTTAGGGCAGGAAATGAGGGGAAAATTGCATTAATTTCAAACACAGTGAAATTTGGTAGGAAGACTCTAATATACCAGAGTTCAAATTTACCCAGGACATGAGGTACACCTGTATTATTATGAAAGGGCACATACATTCTATGATGATGTAAAGTGGCCAGGACTTCAATTTTACATCCTGTCCAAAGAGGCACTAAGAGGATTTTTTTTAAAAAGCATGTGCTGTCTTAAATATGTAATCAAATCCTTGCAGATTACATATTCGATCAGTTAGATACCTCTCACAGTATGTAACTACAGAAATTTATATTCCTTATCCAGTCTAGCAGGCTTTTAAACAGTAACAGATGCAAAAACCCAAAGTTAAGTATGAAATCTGCATAACAGGGAACTATTTGATGAGGGGCCAAACAGCAAAATCCAGGCAAAGGAAAAATAGTAGCAGTCAGCAACTGGATCTTAGGTTCCATCCATATTAAGGCTCAAACTGAGTGAAGGAACCAGGCTTAAAGATAGAAACTGGCTTAGCCGGAACTAATACATCTAGTATGGATAATTTCTAAACTAGTGGTCAAACCACAGTAGAAACCAATTTTGCCAGAACAGCGTTTAGACGCATTTTATACATGATTTTCAGACTCAGTTTAAAGCCCAGTGCACGGAAGGCCGTTGAAGTGCCACTGCTCTTGTTGAATATAAGTAAATTCCATACTTAGCTAACGTATTGAGAGCAGGTCATGTATTTACAATAGATTCTTTATAGGGAATCTATACATTTAACAATCAAACACCGTTTTAGAGAACGAGGCATTATAAAATGAAGAAGAATGGGGGAATTGGTTCCAATTTGTACAGAAGTGCATAAGACCGCCACCAAGGGGTCAAAATACCGCTACACATTTGTCCATTGGGTAGTAACATGTAGGAACAACTTCTCAAAGAGTTTTACCTTTAAGGAACAGTTCTGTTTTCCATCATACCAATGGGCAACTGAATAAACCACTGTATGATTCTTTTTATTCAGAGAATTTATAAATATTTCAAGAATTATAAACTACTTCCCACAACAAATTTATTTTCAATTTGACTTGTGAATCTACATTTTCAAAAATACATGTGCAGTCTGCACACTTAGAGAGCATACTCACTTGCATGACTAGCATGCCCACTTTTGAATGTGTTGTGTGGTTCCCTACAACAAGGCTTCCACTTATTTATGGCAGTTCCCATTTAAGTCTTTACAACTTTATTTTTAGAAATAGGTAACAGTACCAGGTTATTCACAGTATTCTTTATAGTTATAAAAGGTGTTGTAAAGATTTTAATGGTGACCATGCTAACTACTCAATGGTATTGATGATTTCAGTGAAATCAGTTATTCATGTTTGCACAGATAAGTGTACACCCAGAAAGCTGCTTTGAATTATAGTAGTGATTCTTAAGAAAGCAGAATCTAATTTTACTATAGCAATGATTACAGCAAAGATCTTATGTGGGAGAAGTCTACTTTAATTTCTCATGAACATGGATTGTGATATTCTGCTCTTCACACTCAGACAGAACTTTTATTGACCTCAGTGGGAGTTTTGGCACAGAAGTAGAGCAGAATATCAGAATCCAGGACTGCTAAATTTTGCCCAAGCTGTATGATCCAGCTGATCTCCCAGGATAACATGTTTTGACATCAAAATATCTGTGGGAAATTAAGTAATGGGTCCACCTGTAACCAAAAATAAATAAATAAATAAATAAATAAATGAAGATTAGGCATACCATACCTAAAATAATGATTAGAAAGTGGTTGGATATGGTTATATTAATTTTAGTATCAGCAATTATCATGACAAAAATGTCACATTGTGGAGAGAAGAAAGGATCCGTGACAAATAAAGGTTTGATAGCAGCCTACAACTACCTGAAGGGGGGTTCCAAAGAGGATGGAGCTCGGCTGTTCTCAGTGGTGGCAGATGACAGAACAAGGAGCAATGGTCTCAAGTTGCAAGTGGGGGAGGTCTAGGTTAGAAATTAGGAAACACTATTTCAGTAGGAGGGTGGTGAAGCACTGGAATGGGTTACGTAGGGAGGTGGTGGAATTTCCATCCTTAGAGGTTTTTAAGGCCTGGCTTGACAAAGCTTTGGCTGGGATAATTTAGTTGGTGCTGGTCCTGCTTTGAGCAGGGGACTGGACTAGATGACCTCGTGAGGTCTCCTCTAACCCTAATCTTCTATGATTCTAAAGAATTCTGAGAGTTAAACCACTGGTATGTGGTGTGTTCTGCAGTTCGATCAACAGTGGCACATAAATTAGCTGTGCAGATCTGGAAAACTGCTTTTGATTTTGCATTTGGTAGCCAGCCAGCAGCAGCCAGATTTCGTGGGTTGGATGTCAGTGGGGCTGGACATTCACAGATGTTACAGGATGAAAAGAAAGGTCTGGGCACAGCAAATAAATTGATTTGTTCTTGCTACATTCCTGCTCAGCCACATCCTCTGAGGTGCATGTTAGAGGAACAGATGGGCAGGGTGTGGTTCTTGACTTAGCTTCATCTTTCAAAGAACAAGGCACACGACACTGACTCTTACACAGCAGAGAACCATGGCAGAACTAAAATGTGTTCTGAATACATACTAGATAGTGAGTGTTGTAGCTCTTATTATAGGCCACTCAGGTAGTGACGCCTATAGTTAAGGTTGCTCGACGCTATTACAAGACTGTTTTTTCAGTTGCCTGTAACTGACAAATTTGAAGTGTTTGGGGTGAATTTTTTACCTTTTCTTCTTTAATTTGGCCCCCGTGTGCACATGCATTATGCCACATATGATCACATACTATATTTTCCACAGGACCCTGCCTCATTCAGTACACAGGTATCTGGGTGATATTTTATACAGAAATATGAAGGGGCATTTGTTTTCCCCTTCAAGATCTAATGAGAGGTGCCAAATTCCACCACAGGAAGAAAAAATGTTCCTCTTTCAGTGGAAACAAAGGTGTGTTTCATGTGAAAATTAAAAGGTAGTTTTTGCTGGCAGAAACCACCCTCCTCCCCCAAACTGTTCCTAATTTCTAGAAAATAGTGTATTCGGGGTGGGGGGCAAATGCATGAAAATTCAGAAATTTTCTGAGAGGGCAGAATTTTTCTATAACACACCATGATTGCTGGGAAAAATAGTGACGTTTAACTCTGGATAAAAACCACTTATTAATAAAACAGAAAATTTTCTCTTTCACATACCGTAGTTTGTGAAGTGGCCACTGCTAGTCATGATACATGTAGCTCTAGAACAGATTTGCTTCTCTCATTATTACAGACAAGTGTAAATGCTTTGCCAACAGTGATGGAAAGGCCTAGAAAGATCCAATAATGAAGGAAGTGGTTCACAAGGTGAGGAGAAGCTTTGAAAAAAGCAAGCTACCTGGAGTGAAATCCTGGTCCTGCTGAAGTCTATGGGAATTTTGCCATTGATTTCAATGGGGCAATGATTTCACCCCAATCCTTTGGCTATTGTTATGCCGTGTGCAAGTAGTAACTTTGAATAACTGTTCTGCTGGCAGACTGATAAACGGATGCATCTGAAATGCCTTGGTCCCTTCCTGCTGGTGCAAAGAAGCTGGAAACTAGCCACTGAGAATTTGCTTGGCATGGGGAATCCTCATTTGGGGTAGAGACAACTTATATGCCACTCCCTGTTTGTGGCCAGACTAGGAGTGTGTGAGCAAGCTATATTGGAGGGGATATATGCCCAGTTTATATGCCCAGCTGGAGGACAGCCTATAGGACCATTGGAACAACCTGAGAATCAGAGAGCCGTAACAAGCTTCACGACAGCCCTACACCAGCCATTGCCTCCACTGTGCTTGGGTGCAGCAGAGCATCTGGGGCTGAATCTCTTTATAAAAGCATTTTAGTTACCTATGACACCAGATGTATTAGATGGAGTATTTATCCGCCCTACGTAGGAAGTATCACATTTCCCGTCATACTGTTTAAATATGAATATATAGTACAATAGTAAATGAAACAATGAATTCACACTACTGGGGCTCTTTTGGGTAATGTTGAACGCCAGTTTGGCTCCTGAACCTCTGAGGTCTGAGTATCACTGTTTAAATAATTAATTACTATTTGTCCATCCTTACAAATCAGTACACCTTGAATTTATGACTGTTATATCAAGTCATAGAAGTATAAAAATACTGCCTATTTAATTTTGTCAAATGGGTTAAATTTTAGCCTTGTTTTTAAGTATCAGATGCTAGTTTCTTTGTAGTTTATTAGGTCATCTGTGGTTTCAGAGATGCACGTTATCTAATCAATACAGCTAGTCCTATGTACAAAAACTTTATCTGAAAGTAGCTGTGAGACAAAAAAATAAGGAAATTTCATTTGGACAGTACAAATATTCTGCTGAATACAGCAGTATCTATGTCAATACCTTGACTATGGTGAAATCAATTTTTTAACTGCAGCTGCAGAAGGTCTAAAGTTACTTTGTTACTCTAGTCTTTGAGATTGTCTTCTGCCTTTCTCTTAAGCAAATGCTAAATAACATGCTGAAGACAGATTTCAAAACAAAATGGAATCCTTACAGAATACTGTCTAAAAAAATAAAGATCCAGGGTAAAATTTTCAAAAGCATCTAAGGAGCCTAAGTCACTTTTGAAAATGGGACAAAGGTTCCGAAGTCCTACTGACTTTCAGTGAAACAGAACAAAGGCGCAAGTGGTAACTTTAATTTTCAACAAGAGTTAGGCACCTGCCATTGGTGCCTTTGATAATCTCCCCTTATGTGCTTAAGTCACTTTTGAAAATGGCAATTAGTATTCTACGTCATTTAGGTGCTTTTGAAAATTTTATTCTAAGTGTAACATGAGACCAATATATTTAGGTTTTTATTGGTTAATAACAGTGCAAGTTAGTAATTTAATTAGTTAATTACATAGTAAAACCATCCAGATTGGTTAACTTAGATTGGTTAATAATTAAATCACACAGTATTTTAATATCATGCGCTGCAAAGAGCTGCCGGGGACATTTTTAAGAGTCACTTGTGGCTTGCGAGCCTCAGTCTGAGTATCACTGATTTAGAAAGTGGATTTCTGTTCCCTGAACCAGCTACAACTCAAAATCTTTTTATTGTACATTTCCAAACACCACCACACAGAATCTACTTTATCTTTGGTCAAAAACTAGTTGCCAAGGTGAGAAATGTTCAACGTTTGTCATGTTCAACATTTTTAATCCACCTCAAGGATACAACATAAGTAGCATGCCAGCTTTTTGAGAAATGAGCTCCATTTGCGTGTATAATTTCCAAGTACAGATCCTTGAATGAGCACTGCACAGCACATAAATGTGCAAAACCTGTTTGGGTGCCTATGCAACCTTACACTCCCTTATCGTTGCTTAGTACACACCTTGTCATGCATCGTCTCCGAATCCGACCCCTAACTCTTCAATCCACATATTTTCTTTAAAACACCATATACTAACACTATGCAGAAGTAAATCTCTGAGCACGATCATTTACATTTATGTAGTGCATGATGGAGAACCATGTGAGAAACAAACAAGTCATTGGTGAATCTCCACAGATTAGGTGTTACCTAAGCAACCCGGAAGTTTGGATGCCTTGACCAAACCACTTTGGTCTGCAAAAGTGGACTGGAAATTAAAGCAAAACCAAGTTCTCTCATGAGATAATTAGTCTATCTTGTTTCCAATTGTGCTAGAAGTACCGTGAGAGCTTCTTTGCTCAAGATACTTCACAAATTGTACTTCTAGTCTTAACCAAACCAGAAAACTGAACAAGTAAGTGAAAATGATCATAAAATTAAAAGAACCCTTGCAAAACCTCAAACAGATTTATTATGAGAGACGGGTGAAGGCTCCAATCAGTGATTCTCTTAACTCTGTGTCTATCCTTAAAACAAACATAGGCAGTTCTATATTTCTGAATTTGACATAAATCTCTATCTTTCTGTCTAGCTCATCAAGCGCAGCTAGCATTGAAATAAAGGGCTGCAGCAAAGCACTTAACTGTTAATTTGTGATTATAGAACAGCTTTTTCTCCCCTGGCTTCACATCTCTTGAAAGGAAAAACTCCATTTGTCATAAAGAATGAAAACCAGGACAGAACAACATTTGCTCCCACTCTCTCTAAGGAATAGTAGGTGGAGTTATATAAACAACAGAGCAATGATCAAAGAGAAATCTTGGGACTGTAATATACCAGAGTATTAAAGGAACAGAGCCTTTTATCTATCATGGAGGAAGGAAGGAAGTAGAGCATTGAGACATGTGTAATACATACCATTAAAAATCAAAAACCAAGTGAGTAACAAAAGAGACTGAGATCAATTAAAAAGCCTGATTTCTTCCTCTGTGCTGTTAAAACAATCATGAAGAAAACGCAACTTTCAGTGTTAAAATTATTTTCCATCACTTGGAAAAGCCAGCATGTTACTCCAATTTAAGCCATACGTTTTTCCTGAATACTATGAAACACAGCACTGTTCAGTAATGGACCATCTCCATCCACTACCACTACTAACTCAGGCCTACCTTGTCTTCCACTCTGTTCAGCCTTGCACCAATCGTGTTAGTCCCTCGGTCTTTGCTTTTTTCTGTGGAGCAAGGTATATTTTTCAAATGAATACACAGTGTTATAACAATATATAGCATTAAGCCACAATACAAGGTGTCTAACCAGCCCACCAGTGCAGACTAATTGAACACCTTTGCTAGGATGATAGTTTTATTTCATAAAAGTAGCTTTTGTTTCTTTTATAGCATTAGTCCAAGCCAAGGTTTTTAATAGCTATTTAGTCTAGAGCACTTTCAACCTTAATTTTATGCTTTTAACCGAGAGAATTAAACTGTTCCTAATTTAGCGTATGTTTCTAATTACAGTTGAAAAAACAACCTGGCACAATGTAAAGCTCTACAGCCATGTTGATAATGTTCATGGAGGATGTTTTATCTGCATTTTTTCTAGACATTTAAAACTGGAAATGACATTAACAAATAGCTCTCAGCAGCCAAGCAGATGATATCTATGTATGTGAACCACATCTCAAAACAAAGAAATACTATTAATACTTTGCACTTCTATTATGATTTCCAGTCAAAGCTCTATATGACGATGGTCGATTTTAGCTTCATAACACCCCTCTGAAAATAATCTCCATTTTAAGGCTGAAGTAATTGAGGCAGAGAGAGATTAAAAACCAACATTTTCAAAAACTGAATGCCTAATATTAGGTGTCTAAATAAAAACCACCAAGTTTTCAGAGGTGCTAGTGGCTAAATATGAATTCAGGTGCCTAACTTCAGGCTGGAACTGGCTGGCAATTTCTGAAACTTTGACAAGTAATGAAAAGTATTTTTCATCAATATTTTCACAAAAATATGTTCTAACCAGCTTTATTCCAGGCATCTCTCTCACATTTTGAGGTTTAATTGTAGCCTGTTATTTAGTGTAGTATAATGATTAAAGCAGGGGGCGAGGAGTCAGGGCTCCTGATTTATGGTGCTGCCTTGGGCAAGTCCACTAAACCTTTCTATGCTTCAGCTCCCACATGTGTAAAATAAAGAAAAATATATCACACATCACCATAGTACCTGAGCACCTTACACATTCTTGTGGTTCTTAGTCATATACTTATGCAGCAGACATTTTTTAATTCAAGCATGTCACTGATAGTCTACATATAATTACAGGAATTAAAATGTATTATCTTACCTGAGACAGAAATAAAAAGAGATGGCTTCCCTATAGATTGGTCCAACCTGTAAACAGAAAGAAATTATATTTTTCGTAACAGAAGATAACTCTTCCTCAGATTTAAACAGAATATTCACTTTCTTTGGTTGAAAAACCTCTTCTCCAAATAATAGGTTGCAATGTTCAAGTAATTCTGTTTGCAGTACAAATGAACAACTTCATTTGATTCAAAGTTGGCCTTGGAAGTTAGGAAAATATCAGCCCTCTATGGGTGTCTTAGTGCTTTAGCTATTTTATAGATTCTAGCAATGACCATTGCTTTTCATGATGATCAGTACTGTCTCATAGTTTCCTGATGCTTGTATCCATCTGTAGTATCTTTTCTTAGATTATAAGATCCTTGGGGCAGGCACTGTCTTTTTATTCTATGTTTGTATAGTGCCTAGCACAGTGCGGATACTGGTCTATAATTGGGGTCTGTAGCCACTACAGCAATACAAATAACTAGGTTCTGATCAATGGTTCTTAATGATTTAAGTTTTTTTTTTTAATTCTCAAAATAGAAACCTTTACTGTGAATTATGTCAAACAATATTTCTATAATTTTGCAGTCCTACTTGCCATTTACAATCCTTTAAATTGTCTCATCCCCACTCGACTGCCCTGCTTATTAGAATCCTCTTCACAGACATTTACCATTTAGGATAGTGAACTTTATGCCATACCTTCTTTGCAACTCTTTGATTCGTACCATCAAGTTGAGATGACCCTGAGAATACTGTTCAATAACATCTCGTACATCATAAGGTTTTCTGGCTTGCTGCAAAATAAAACCAAAAAATGAAGAGCCTGACAAATACCACAGCAAAGACATGCCAGTGATTTGCCTCAATAACAGATTTTTCAGACAACTCACACAGATGATTTTCTACCCTATTACATGCATGAGAGAATATTGAGATTTTCCAGGTTTTTTTTTTTTTTTTTTTTTTTTTTTACCATGCCCAGGACCTTACACATTTATTGTGGTTCATGAAAGTCTCTTTTTCTCTCTCGTGCCTTCCCTCTCCATACTGTAGGGATATGTACTTTTGGACAGGTTATTGAGGAATTGAGAGGTCAAAGAAGAGAGTCTGCATTTTGCTCTGAGGTTTGTGGTTATCTTGGGCTCTTCTGGAAGTTAGCTTCATGGTCACAGGCCAGTTGCCATAAACTCTCTCTCTCTCTCTCTCGCGCACACGGATTTCACTCTTCTGAGCCAGTAACCAGAAAGCCAGCAATTTCACGTCAGCCCATGCTAAAAGTACGGAGCCACTGGTGTCACTGAGGCCAGTCCCTTGACATGTGACAAGTAACCTTAACATCAGCCCAGTGTGTTAATGTTGCTGTACTAGTGACCTTACGGAGCACTGTGCCTTGACATCAGCCCAGCAAGCAACATGTGTCGAACTAGAGACCTCCCTGAAATCTGGGCCTTCGCATCAACCCATTATTCTAGATTAGCTGTTGCATAAAAGCTCCTTTAGGCCTGTAAGCGGACAAACACAGAAAACAAGATGTGCTGTGCAAGCAATTTTGACACAAGTCCAGTAATATATATTCACAGATTCCAAGACCAGATGGGACCACTGTGATCATCTTGCCTCTTCTCTGAACCCTCTCAAATTTATCAACAATCTTCTTGAATTGTTGACACCAAAATGGATACAGTATTTCAGCACCCATCACACCAGTTCCAAATACAGAGATGAAATAACCTCTCTACCCCTACTCAAGATCCCCCTGTTTATACAGCCAAGAATTGCACTGGTCCTTTTGGCCACAACGTCGCACTGGGAGCTCGTGTTCAGCTGATTATCCACCACAATCCCTAAATCTTTTTCAGAGTCACTGTTTCCCAGGATAGAGTCTCCCAGGGTGTAAGTATGGCCGACATTCTTTGTTCCTAGATGTACACATATATATTTAGCTGTCTTAAAACACATCGTTTGC
The DNA here is from genome assembly GCF_015237465.2 of Chelonia mydas. NCBI lineage: Eukaryota > Metazoa > Chordata > Testudines > Cheloniidae > Chelonia > Chelonia mydas. Next base: position 29,242,003 of record NC_051246.2, on the reverse strand, counting down.
TTGTGACCTGTTTACCAAGTGATCCAGATCGCTCTGTATCAGTGAAGTGCCCTGTTCATTATTTACCACTCCCCCAATTTGTGTGTCATCTGCAAACTTTATCAGTGATGATTTTATGTTTTCTTCCAGGTCATTGGCAAAAATGTTAAACGGGGTAGGCTCAAGAACCAATCTATGCAGGACCTTAATAGAAACGTACCCACTTGATGGTGATTGCCCATTTATGATTACATGTTGAGACCTATCAGTTAGCCAACTTTAAAACCACTGAATGTCTGCCATGTTAATTTTATATCTTTTTAGTTTTTTAATCAAAATGTCATGCGGTACCAGAAGTCTAAATATTGTACATCAACACTATCATCTTTATCATGCAAACTTGTAATCTACCAAAAAAAAAAGATATCGAGTTAGTTTGACAGGATTTATTTTCCATAAACCCATTTTGATTGGCATTAATTATATTACCCTCCCTTGATATTTATTAATCGAGTCCTGTATCAGTCGCTCCATTATCTTGCCTAGGATCAATGTCAGACTGACAGGCCTATGATTACCTGAATCATCCTGTCTACCCTTTTTAAATATTGGCACAACATCAGGTTTCTTCCAGTCTTCTGGAACTTCCCCAGTGTTCCAAGATTTAATGAAAATGAAATGGACACTGTATCCACACATATGCAGGTGATACCCATGGAATACATTCATTTATTCTCCTGCTTTTGGGCACTTCGTCCGCCTTCTAACCACTAATTCTTTCCCCCTGGGGTTTATTCCAAACCTCTGTTCCCCTTTACACCGCTGCCATTTGACTACCAATATCAAAAGCCTGGTAATTTAAATTTCTATCATTCTGCACAGTTGCAGTACTTTCAGTATGAAGAGATGGGCTCTCATGATTCAGCAATATTACCCCAAATTGTCATAAAGTCATTCTCCTTAAAAGTATTAGTAACGTGGCCTAGGCTTGTGTGAAATGTTTCTATTCCATATACGCATTAGGCAGTTCTTGTTTTCAAGCTTGTTTACCATGTATACATTTTCTGTTAGGCTGCATAACACAGCCCTTACTGTTTCTATAAAGTGAGAATCCAACAGGCTTACCCTTGGGAATCAGACCCAAGGCATGTGCATGGAATAGGGAAACAATGGTAGAGTTTATTCTTTTAAAAGTTGCAGTTTAAATAGCATCCATTTTCAAAGCTTCTGGTAAGATTTATTAGTAATGGTGAAGTTCAGCAACTCTTAAATAGTTCTCAAAAGTTCCAGTCTGCTGAGACACAATGAACAAATCCCCTGGTAAAAGAAACATCGTTGCACTAAAGAGTTACTACAGTGATGAATGCTGGAGGAATGCCTATAAATAAATAATGCAATAAAATACAATAAACCCTCACAGATATGTTTCTTACTCCAATTCAGTGTTTCCCAAACTTTTGAAAGCTGATCCTCTTTCAGAAAAATGAAATTAGTTGTGCTCTCCCTGCCAACACACACACACTTTCCATGTGCTGTTAAAGCCGATACCTCTTAATGTACAAAACTGCCACACGCCTCCAGTTAATCCTCCATACACTCCCTTCTGATAAAATAGTGGCATAGATCTTCCTCTCCTTTCTTATGTGCTTTGATCAGCAAGGAAATATTTTACAATGTTACTTTTAAAGTATCATTGCTAGCATCTGAGTTAGCACCCATTCAAATGAATGGGGCAATACATACTTTAGAGCTATTGTTTCAGGCTCTCTGCAAACTCAGGCTGACACCTCTGCTTTGCTTATGTTCATTTCACATTCTGAAAGCTTTCCTCACACCCTAACATCAAATACTTCAGTTTTAAACCACAGGAAAGCTTAAGACAATTTGCAGGCCCCCAGCTAGTACTTTGGGTCCTCTTAGAGGAGTACAAAGCACATTTGGGGACACACTACCCTAATTACTTCCCATCTGTTTTGGAGAAAATTGACTCAGCTTGTTCTCAGCCATCAAATAAGAACATAGTATTTTAATACAATGGCACGCCCAATGTGTACAGCCTTCTTGAGGACCATCATAACAGCCTTCTTAAAGAAGAAATACACTCAAACAGCTGAAGTTTTTAAGAGCTGATGTTGGAAATAGAATGACCTTTTCTGGAGAGAGAACTGATTTCCAGACTTCTCAAGTGTCTCTCAGGTGCAGGTTTCGCTACAGAGCAGTTCTTAGCTTTTCTCTGCTGCAATTCACCCCTATGCAGAGGGACAGCACAACCTATGCACTGATTCAGTTCCACTTAAGCTCTAGTTGGAGAGTTTAAGCGAGACTTAAGTGCTGTATAGGGCTTGGGCTGGACTGCTAGTCAGGGGCAGAAGTTCATGCTTAAGTGCTTTTAGCTGTCTTCAAAGTCAGACATCTTCAGCAAACTCATTTCCCATACCATCCTGAATGTTTTCTCTCTTAGTCCATAAACTAATCAAATTACTACAGTTCAGATCTCTCTCTTAACATATTTACTTTTTTCAGTTCAATCACATCATTAAGGAATTGTAGTTCAGTCCATCAGATACCCCCAAAGCAAATCACAAACTCATGTAGCTTTGGGTCACTTCAGAATTGTGGAAGTAGCAGGGATGAGTATATTGACATCTACATATAAGCATGGACAGAGGGATGGAAAAAATCACAGCAAACCTGACTCTTTAAAAAAAATCCTTTAGTTAGGATACATCTATATTGCAATAAAAGACCCCCCAGCATGGCCGTGACTGGCCCAGGTCAGCTGACTCGGGCTGCAGGACTAAAATTTGCAGTGTAGATGTTTGGACTCAGGCTGGAGGGGGGTGGTCTCAGAGCCTGGACTCTAGTCTGAGCTTGAGCATCTACATGGTAATTTTCAGCCCAGCAGGCCAAGCCCTGCAAGCCCGAGTCAATTGACCTGGACTCAGACTTGGTGCCAAAGGCTTTTTATTGCAATGTAGACGTACCCAGATTCCACAAAGAAAGGGGCAAGTTCCTCAGCTGGTATAAATTCGTGTACCACCAATTTGCACTAGCCAATAATCTTGCCCATGGACTGATATTCTGAACACAATACTATCAAAAAATGTGAATACACGACTATGACCTTACACAATAGAGTCTTGTAAAATAAGGCTGAAAACTCTAAACTCAGAACTGCTTAGCTACAAGACAAGTCTAATTTAACAGAAATGGAAACAATAGGCCCGGTCTTGGGTTCCTTGCACTCACAGGGATGGGATGTGGAGGCCTGAAAACAAAATGAGTAGGTATGTTATAGCCTGCTTTTTAAGTTACCCTGCTGCTTCTCTCAGCTAAGGAATAGTAAAGTTGGAGGCTTGGAGAGCTTAGATTGTGTGCATAAAGTTAAGTTGCATTTCTAGGAATAAGAAAATGAGTACTTGTGGCACCTTAGAGACTAACCAATTTATTTGAGCATAAGCTTTCGTGAGCTACAGCTCACTTCATCGGATGCATTCAGTGGAAATGCATCCACTAAACGGGTTAGTGTTTCCACTGAATGCATCCGATGAAGTGAGCTGTAGCTCACAAAAGCTTATGCTCAAATAAATTTGTTAGTCTCTAAGGTGCCACAAGTACTCCTTTTCTTTTTGCGAATACAGACTAATACAGCTGCTACTCTGAAACCTGTCATGTCTAAGAATGTGTATTTAACAGTCAGAGCTGATTATCTTGTGCTTACTTTATCTAATTAGGATGGGCATGTGAAATATTTACACACTAAATGATCTTTCAGGAGGAAATACTTATCATGATTATAACTTAGTACTCAGAAGGTTTGTTAGCTTGGTTGAGAAAAGAGAATTTGCAAGTTGGAACAGAATAACCAGGCCCTACAGTATTGGAAAAGCGAATATATAAGCCAGTTCCAATAGCTTTCAATGACATTGCCTGTTTCAGCCCTTTGCTAATTAGGAACATTACTGATGATGATAATAATCTAAATAGGTTAGTGTGACAGAATACACCCTGTATTCACACCCAACACAGTACTGTTATAATCTTTGTACAAAGTATGCTTTGTAAGGTATCATCTAAAAACTCATAATATGCTGGTCAGCACTGTCCTGGTAAAATGTGTGTGGCAACATTGTGAAGTTATAAGATTTCCCTGTATGATATTATTAACACATGTTCCACAGCCCTGTCCGAACAGAAGTTGGCAAACAGGTCTGTCCTAAACAAAGGGATGTGTGCTCTGCTTAATTTGCATTTGAGCAGTAAACAGAGTCATCCAGAAGGAAAGGAAGACAAAGGAAGTTTAAACAGGTGAAAAAAACCAACAGGAAATATCCTTCCACATAAACACTTTGCATCCTGGGTCTCAGCTGGAAATGTTTTTCAAGAGGGGGACTGAAGCTATAAAAAAAGAGGGAAAAAACCCCCAAAGCACCTCCTTGCCTATCACATTCACTGCACCTGAAAGAGACAAAGGAAGCAGGCACTGGACTCTTGGGGAAGGGTCCTGACCTGAGAGTTTGGTCAGTAATCTGCTGGAGCATGTGGTGAGAAATTTTGCTTCAATCTAATAGGTTTGTTAAGTTAGGCATTAGTGAGCATCTTTATTTTTCCTGTAACCATTTCTAACTTTTATGCCTCATTGTTTGTACTCACTTAAAATCTCTCTCTTTGTAGTTAATAAACTTGTTTTCCTGTTTTATCTAATCAGACGTGTTCAAGTTGAAGTGTCTGGATAACTGCATTTGGGGTAACAAGTTGTGTGCATATTATTCCCTTAAAGGAGTAACAGACTGAATGTATTTGTACTGCCCAGGAGAGGGTTTGACAGTACAGGACACACATTTCTGGGGGAAAATCTAAGAGTGGAAGTGTATTGGGGTCACCCTGTGGTCATTTTTGAGGTTGGTTAGAGCCAAGTTGTGGCTAGCCGGCTGCAGCACACACACAGACATAGCTGGGAGTAATTTACATGCCGGAGGCTGTTTGTGAGCAGCAAGGTACTGCAAAGGGTGCCCCAGGTTACAGGGCAGGGGTGACAGAGCTACTCACTAGTCTGGATTGTACCCTGGAATGCCACAGTCAGGAAGGATTTTTGCATCAAATTCAAGAACAGAGTTTTCAGAAGGCACAAGAGTGAATGACAAACACTCAATATGGGCACATATTGTTGTTCCTTATTAGCTGAATATGCAGCAGCTGCATGCACCCAACAGTTCTCCAGGAGTCAGACTAGGGAAAGGGAGAGGGAAGCGAATGCGAAGGACATTTCTGGGAAACACAACCAAACCGTACAAATGTGTGCAACATCCTTTGAACTATTTTGTTTTCTAGAGACCTCTGCAGTGATTATAGAAGATTACACACACAATTCCTGATTGATAGCAAGGTAACTGAATTACATATAAAATACAGGCCAGTAAGTAGTAAGACTTTGAATTATAAGGCTATAAATACATCAAGAGCTTCTGGTGACATCACTATAAACCACAACAGAGACACTAGTTCCTCATGTCATCACTGCGACCCCAAGCTGTATTTTTAGCTTTGTACACCATGTACAGCAGATTTTTAATTTTAGATACTACAGTGCAAGAATGAAAGATATTTTTGCAGACAACTAATGTAGTCAACAGAAAATTTACTTGGAATGAAATATATATATATATATATATATATATATATATATATATATATATATATATATATATATTTTTTTTTTAAATTAGATTGAGGACTCAGGGATCATGTCCTGCTCTCCTGTACGGTTTGTGTGCATGAGATTTGTACCAGTGCACATAAATTTGAGTCCAAGAGTTTAAAAGCATTCACAATTGTAAGAGAATGTAAAAATGTTATTATGCTAGTGAATTAATTAAACAGGACATTCAAGAATGGTACTCTGCTTTGAAAGTAAATTATAGGGTGGATAAACTAGGCTGTACTAGAAATGATTTATTCCTGATGCATGAAATTCACTCTTGTGCAGAGGGGTAAAGTAAGACTTAAGGCACCACCCACGATCCTTTTAATCTCTCAAAATACCATTGTCTACTAGATTCTATAGAATCTTTCCTCAACAGTGATGTATTCACCCCTGTGCAAACAATACAGCACCTAAGCGGTGCACAGGAGTTGCGCTGGTCCTCTGCTAAGGGGCGAAAAAATTTCTACACAATTTTAAACAATCCTATTTATTAGTTTATTAGTGAATAATATCCTTGTTATAGAGAGTTCTACAGAATGGTTTAAAAACGTCCATGGAAAGAGTATTACTCTCTGTGGTGGTGCCTAATGATGCCATTATGTTTAAAGGGTTGTGTTATAAAATGGCCTCAGAATTGTGCATACGTTTCTGCTTTACTCAAAAAGGAAGGGGTCCTTTAGCGTAATATTTCACACTGTTACTTTTCATGCCATTAGAAATATCTGTGTAGTCTCCATTAGGTTTCTCATTAGAACTTTTTAACAAGAAGTCTTTGAAACTGGGCTCTGGTTGACATTTCTCTTTGGCAGTCCAACCATCCATTGCTGACTGATACTTTTTTTCAAAAACAACATGTAGCTAGACAGAATTTGATAAACAGGTGTATCCTGAATACATCTGGTGCAGTTAAAGAACCTTGCTGCATTGAGACCTATTTTGGATAAATTTGGGACATTCTTTATTATTCCAACATCATACTTATGGATGCACCCTTAAAAAAATAAATATTCAGGCACTGATCTTGCAAGCACTTAACTTTAAGCACAAGTAGACCTATTGACCTGAGCTGATTTTTTTTGATTTTCTAACATTTTTATTTTCAACAAAAAACATACATTTTCCACAGAAAGCAGACACTTTTGGCAGAAAAATTTCACAAAAACTGTTTCTATGAAATTTTTTTGCCAACCCTAATTCTAAACATGCTTACCATGTTCGCCTTCAAGAGTGCCATCATTCAACACTGGATTAATTTCAACATTGGGTTGGACTGGCTAATAGAAACTGGAAAGTCAATAGCTGGTATATCTTTTAACTCTAAACATTTTATTCCCTTAGGGATCCACTTTGTGGGCATACAATAGAACAAAGTAGATTTGCAATATACTGTACATTCAAAGGAAGAATGTCTGATTTCTCCCAATTCGGTGGGAGGTTTTCAAAAGCACCTGGTAAATTTAGGAGCATAAATCCCATTGAAATTCAATGGTATTTGTGGTCTTTAAGTCACGTTGGCTTTTTTGAAAATTTTACCTTAAATACCTTAGAACTTTTTTGAAAATCGACTCTTAACTTTGTAATCCGAGATTATTGGGAAGTTTTGGATAACTGCAAATAGAACTTTATTGGAAGATTCTGCAACATATCATTAACATATAGGATGGCCTTGTGGTATATTTCATTTAGATGTAAACTTACAACTTTTGGTTCATTTTGAATGGCTAATTGTTCAAGAATAATTACAAATGCTGGGAAAGACGGAGAACATCCTTATGGGATTTAGATAGACGGCCTGGAACATGTTTTCTTGCAGATGGGAAAACATACAGCAGAACTGGGAGCCAATTTAGCAAATTGAGTACCAAGCACAAACAAGTTTTAAGTATGAAGGGAATAGTCCCATTCTATTCAGTCCAATGGTTTTTCAGCTTCTACCTATCAAGCGATCTGCCGCAAGGGACTTTAGTTTACTCACCAGGTGGATAATGTTGTACAAGGTATTCAGGCATTTTCAAAATCTGTTTTTGACAAATTCCAGGTGGGAAGTAGATATAAGGTGTGGAAGTATTGTTTCTAAGTCTCTTAGTTAATACCATGACCAATCTTTGACACCAGTATGAACCCCCTTCAAATTTCAAGTCCCTGCCCCAAAACATGGAGGAACCAGATTTTCTCAACTAAATGGTTGTAAGAATTAATTTTTAATATGGCAAAACACTGGATATTTCCTTAAACTTGTTCTCAGAAACAGCTACACCATTTAAGTTGAAACTTTCCACAAAAATGTGACCTGTGGCAAAGACCCAGCATAGAAAATTTCAGCTTGAACAGTTAAGATTTGGTAATGTTATAAGCAACTGGAGACAGGGCCTTATAGTGGGAAGTGTCAGGCAAGTCTAACTTATGAGCGGCACTACCAGCTACACCAATAATAAAAAATATTCCAGATGAGATTTTGTTTTCAAAATAATTAAACAGTATCTAAGTAGTAAAATATCTTTATAATGTTTATAAATTTCAGTGGTGAAATATGGACCCAGGTTTTGTGGTTGCAGGAAATAAATGTCTCATTTTATTTCTTATTAACAAATGGTGCTGCTAAGGATTGCTAATAATTGTTGACCAACTACTTTTCACTTTTGGTAGTCTCCATCCCCTTTAAATATTTAAAGGGAAGGAGTAACAAACTCATTTTAGACGAAGTGGATTGAAGGTGGGAAATGTATTATGATTATTAATAATGGTGCCTAACTCATTTTTGAAAATGGGACTTAGGCTCCTAAGCCACTTAAGCACTTTTGGAAATTTTATGTATTATGCCTATTGTGCAAGAATTTTCAAATTTATTAATTGAATGTATTACCATATATTTATTAATTAGAGTAGCAAGTACAATGAATGGAGCTAAGCTCATTTACAGCATTTCAGGCCCTATATTTTTAAACTAAATCATATAGGGGGAGATTTGCGAAAGGGTCAAAGGAATATAAAGGCACAAAGCCCACTGACTTCCATTAGTGAATTACTGATACAAGCTACACTGATATAAGCTATTCTAAATCAAACAGAGTGTTGATACAGGGGTTTCTATTGGGTTAACTAAATTGGTCTAAAAAAACCCCATAGTTTTGACAGACAGGTGTAACTTTTTATGTTGACCAGGCCAAAGTTAATTAGCTACTGTTAAATGTGTATGTATCCAAAATACCAGCAACTGAAATGAGACAGAAATGTCAATGTAGGCTATAGGAGTAGAGATAACTGATTATCTTATGAACTTCGAAGGGGGTTTCTTACCTCTCTAGGAGAGGCAAGAGAAACGAAGCAGAAACCTTCCAGTATGCTAACAAATTTCCATCCCTGTCCCTTATCAGGACTTCATTAACATTGAGTATGAGATAGAAAACAAGGTTAAAGTAGTATTTTAATCTCTAAGCCTACTGAGTCAGCATGACAGTAACATACAACTCAGAATTAATGAAGACATATGAGAATGTTTGCATTGCAAGAAGGAGATGAAGATAACAGCAGGTGAAAGGTCAAGTCCATTAGCAGAAAACAACATTTTAATTCAGGCTGCATTTCAGCAGCTTAGCCTATTCCCAGTGTGTCCACAGTGGACTAACCTGCTGCTAAACAACCACCCTATTCAAGGAGGGAGAGAATAGTGGGTGTGACTCACCATTACTGATATGAATTGTGCTAGTCTGTTTCTTTATAAAAGAAACAATAAGCCAGGAGTATAAAAGGGCTTATTTAGAAAACTAGCCCTCTGTTCAAAACTTACCTGAAATTTTTTCTTTGCCACAAAGTACTGCATCCGTCGTATCACCTTAATGGCAGCACGGTGGTGTTCTCGCAGCCTGTAGGAAAAATGAGACGAGTGAGTTGGCTGAGAGAGATCATCTCCGGCCATTTAATAAGGATAACAACCTTCAGTAAGTGCTTCAGTGACAAGTGGATGTTTATGCAAGAAGCGACAATTCCTTCTGTGGACACAACACACCATTATTAGGACCACACATACCTAAAAAAAAAAAAGCTTTTAAAATCTGAAATTTTATCTCTACGGTTTATGCTAGGACGTAATGTATTGCACGATGTTAAGTGGTGACCATATGAATCTCTCCCTGTGTCAGGTGAGCCCCCTCCCATCTCTCCTGCTTTCTCTCAAAAGCCCCAGACATGAGCACTTAGAACATTAGTTCTCAGGTTTCTTTTTTATATACAAGCACCCCAGTATTGTAGCCTATAGTATAGCTTTTCCTTTCCAGATCTTTTGCAAGTTTTCCTTCACTTGCACTAATTTGTTCTTTTAGGAAAACCATCGCTGTAAAATATCTTTGAGCGGTCAACTGCATGAATGGTACTATAGCAGTATATGAAACATTAACAGTAAGTAACATATGGAAGATCAAAAAACAAAACAAGTCCCCTATAAACTACAAACAGAATTGAGAAATGCTAAGTACTTTATAATAACCAATTATCAAAAAGCTTTTGCTTTTCACAACACATAGTGTTAAACATTATACTTTATTTAAAATAGATTATAAAAATGACAGGTTTTTCTTTATACTTTTAATTATATTTTAAAATATTTTAAATGTGATATATATTTTCTTAAAATTATAATCAGATAAAGCTGTGTTTATGATTTATTCAAATTATTTATTCTTAATGGTCATTCTTCAGCTATAACAAATGAAAAACACTTAGTGTTACATAGACACACATTTGAGTGAATTTAACATACAAAGGTTCTTACCCACTATGAATACATCATTTAAAACTGGGCTACTTTGACTTTTATTCCAGTACTAGTCAATGCTTCTACTAACTACTAAAGGGCACAAGCAGTAGAGCAGCGCTGACCTTACTTAGATTTTCCAAATGTATTTTCTTTGTAACTTATTATCAGTAATGGTTGTTTACAAAGCCATATTTACACACATGAAGACTTCATTTGCTGCTAAATAGTGCATTCTGTTTGTATTGAGCTGACAGCCTTCGTACCCTCCCTGTGATGGGAATCTCTCACAACAAGGTCCTTTATATGTTTAGAACATATAAAGAACCTTGCAGAACACAGCTCAGCAGTATTGTCAGCCCCACACACAATCTGATTTTTTTTTCCTGAGTAGCCACACGTTTCCTCCAGCAAACAGTTTTTCCACAGTGTAATTGGTGAAATTCCACCTTCTGGGCAGTTGGAGGGTTATAGACACCCGAAGCACAGGGTTGCATCCTGACCATCTTGGCTGATAGCTATTGATGGATCTATCCTCCAGGGAATTGTCTAATTCTTTTTTGAACCCAGTTATATTTCTGGCCGTCACAACATCCCATGGCAATGAGTTCCACAGGTTGACAATGCATTGTGTGAAGTACTTCCTTATGTTTGTTTTAAATATGCCGCCTATTAATTTCATTGGGAGACCTCTCGATCTTGTGTGAAGGGGTGAATAATACTTCCCTATTCACTTTCTCCACATCATTCATAGTTTTATAGACCTCTGTCATAGCCCCCCTACTCATCTCTTTTCTAAGCAGAACAGTCTCCGTCTTTTTGATCTAGCCTCGTATGGAAGCTTTTCTATACCTAATCAATTTTGTTGTCTTACTCTGCACCTTTTCCAATTCATATATATGTTTTTGAAGGGGGGGCAACCAGAACTGCACACTGTATTCAAGGTGTGGGTGCACCATGGATTTATACAGTGGCATTATGATATTTTCTGTCTTATTATTTACCACTTTCCTACTGGTTCCTAATATTCTGTTAGCTTTTTTGACTACAGTTACAAATTGAACAGATGTTTTCAGGGAAACTATTCACAATGACTCCAAGATCTCTCTTGAGTGGTAACAGCTAATTTTGACCCCATCATTTTGTATGTATAATTGTGATTGTTTTCCAGTGTGCTTTATTTTGCACTTAACAACATTGAATTTCATCTGCCATTTTGTTGCCCAGTTACCCAGTTTAGTGAGATCCCTTTGTATCTCTTTGCCATCTGCTTTGGACTTAACTATTTTAAGTAATTTTGGATCATCTGCAAATTTTGCCACCTCACACTTCACCCCCTTTTCCAAACCATTTATGACTATTTTCAACAACACTGGTCCCAGTACAAATCCTTGGGAGGGCTCTGCTATTTACCTCTCTCTTCATTGTGAAAACTGACCATTTATTCCTACCTTTTGTTTCCTGTCTTTTAATCAGTTACTGATCCACGGGAGGACCTTCCCTCTTATCCCAGGCCTGCGTATTTTGCTTAAGAGTCTTTGGTGAGGGACCTTGTCAAAGGCTTTCTTAAAGTCCAAGTACACTATAATAAATTGATCACCATTGTCCACATTTGTTGACCCCATCAAAGAATTCTAATAGATAGGCGAAGCATGATTTCCCTTTACAAAAGTGGCGTTGATTCTTCCCCAACTTACTATGTTTATTTAGGAGTCTGATAACTCTGTTCTTTACTATACTTTCAACCAATTTGCCTGGTACCAAAGTTAGGCTTACTGGCCTGTAATTGCCAGGATTGTCTCTGGAAACTTTTTTAAAAAATAGGTGTTATATTAATTACCCTCAGGTCATCTGGTACAGAGGCAGAATTAAGCGACAGGTTACATAGCACAGTTAGTAGTTCTGCAATTTCATATTTGAGTTCCTTCAGAACTCTTGGGTGAACACCATCTGGTCCTGGTGATGTACTACTATCAGTTAAAATAGCTCTCCCCAGAAAAATGCTAGTTTTTAACCTGGTAAAAATTGCCTCTTGTTTTCATAACCCCTTCTCCATCCAACCACATAAGGTTTTCCAATGCATCTGTTTTTAATCACTCTTTGTTTAATGCTAATGTTTACTTCTATGAAAGGAAAACAGAAAATTGACACATTTCTTTTATTCCTCTATACCACAACCCCTTTAGAAACTCCCACATAACACTTGTTGTTTTGCTGACACTGAAAAAAAAAAAAAAGACCCTGCATACAAGGCTCTCCTACTTCCCAGAGATTAAATGTTTTTGGAGGGAAAGAAAGTAATAAGATTTTAATTAGTAGCCAAGGTTATGATTCTTGGTTGTTTGATATCTTCTGCAAACTGGTAACAAATGCTTTAGTAAATGTAGAGTTTAAACATTAACTCGCAATATTTGATTGTATGACCATTTGTGACACACCTGTAGTCTCTAGGCAGACAGTGGCTGTATTAACAAATCTGTCATTTCAGGGACTTCGTCCTATGTGCATATTTGCTAACCAGCTGTACAGTACATTTTCATTCTCTAAGCAATATTTTCATGACTAGCTACACACTCCTGAAAATCTGACCATTTTTAACTGGGAGCTCAGCACTCTTGAAAATCTAGCCCCTAAATTTCACAGGTTTGGACTTGCTTAGCTTTGGCAAAAATTTTATAAATATTTCATGGGTAGGGTCAGGGGAAGGGAAAGCTGAGTTATTAAAAAAAAACCCACACACATTTTCCTTTCGTAAGTATATTTACATAAAACCATGCAGCAGAATCTATGATATACTGTTATGAACTTGATGGATATCTCTGAGGTGACCTGCAAGTAAATATCTCAGTGCTCCTAATAATCAAGAGAAGTAGTCAACACATCATCTTCTTAAAATTAAGCTTAAACATTTTTATGCCCGTAAAATCTAGACCCACAGAGAATCACTGGCTGTGGCTTCAGGTGACATCCCAGCATGCATTTTGCTGGACAGAAGCCATGCAAGGCTTTTTTTTCTTTCCCAGCAATGTTTCACAGTTATTTCACTCTCTGAACTCTCCCCCTTCTTTATTTAAGTGAATTTAATGTTGGTGAAAGACAACCCTAATAGCTCAAGTGTTCTTTCCACATGGAAAGCTTGCAATGAACCTTAGGCTTGTTGTTGCAATCATCTCAGGAGGTGGGAAGGATATCATAGTTCTAATGTCCATTTTGTTTTCGGCCATAATATTGGGACTGTCCATTGGTATCAGTTGTGACAATTGTCTTGGATCTGAACCAAGAATTTATTTCACATAGCTGACTGAGCAACCATCAGCAAGCTAATGAAGTCACTGTCAATCTAGTTTGAAATGAATTGGTTCCATGCTTTAGAGATGAAAGACTCTGTATCCCTTTAACAATCCCTTGAGCCACCTTTGTAAATATGTTCCTAATTTAAAAGGCTACAATAAAAAAACAACAACCACACATGTTAGAAAAAAGCACAATAGTCTCAGTATTGTCCACCCAATGGGTCAAAAATTGAGTCCATCCCCCCAGAATAATTAGACTGGCTTAAAAATCATTAGATTAAAATAAATAAGTAAAATAAATATTGGTTCCTTCTAACTTTCTGAGTCTTTAAGGGTGCACTTGCTTCATGTTTTCAAGCCTCTCTGCAACCATGAGGGCCAGAAACGTTTTTTTTTTAAATGAAAGCGGAGATTCTCATGCAGTGTCATGATTTCAGCAACTGGGGCTTTAAGGAAATTGCAAGAGTTTGCAACAAAAAGGAATGTCATTGGCAATTACAAACAGATCTGTTTAACATAGTCCCTGATATTGCAAACTTTTATTCACATGCTTTACTTTACAGATGTGAATAATCCCATTGACTGTAGCTGACTAACTTGAACTTCAATGGAACTGCTCACCTCTGTAAAGTTAAGCATGTGCCTAAATGTTTGCAGGATTTGGGTTTTAGATTGCATGCCGCTTACACAGACAGACATTCTTCTCTCTCTGTGCTTTGTATATCTAGGGGCATGTTATCAGCGCTCAGTTAAAATTAAAAAAAAAAAAGTGTTATCTGTCCCATGCCAGACACTAATTTTTTTTTTCATTATAAAAAGCACATAAAAACAAGGTACATTTAAAAACCAAAACGAATGAAAATGTCACCCAGGTTTCAACAGAGCTGACAATTGTGTACAAGGTCCACATACACAGATTATGATAGTGGAAAGCAAGTGCATAACAATGACAGGCACACTTAGTATTCTTTAAAGGATTTATGCTTATCAGTGAAAACCATGTGTGCGTTTTGCTGAGATAGATCAGAATCAGTTTACCCTTGACAAATAGTTGATGAACAATATGTTACACCACATTCAGTCATGTCAATTTGACTGTAATCCTTTAAATGTAATGGAAGCACAGCTGCATTCAATAATATATATTCTGACACTCACAAACACTGTACACAGATCACATGAGATTTTCAGTGGGCTTTAATACATGGAATGGAGCTCTGGAACAACAAATATAACATCAGAATTGTTAATGTCATGGGAATTATGCTTCTGAATTGACTGGGGTATATATCCTTAGAGGGGCAGTTTTAATAATCTCTTGAGAGCTGACAGCAATCTTGGCCAGTAGGGCCAATGGAGTAACACAGATCAAAAGCATTTATATTCTGACATTTACAGACAAGGCTTTTGATTTGCACTCTAACATCAAGTAATAATACAAGGCTGTTGGAGGCACTCCTCATAATATCAGAGGCAGGGGTGAGAAAAACCTAACACTAAACTTTGAGTCAAGCATCCATATCACACATGAGATGTTTCAGAGTAGCAGCTGTGTTAGTCTGTATTCACAAAAAGAAAGGAGTACTTGTGGCACCTTAGAGACTAACAAATTTGTTTGAGCATAAGCTTTCGTGAGCTATAGCTCATTTCATCAGATGCATTCAGTGGAAAATACAGTGGGGAGATTTATATACACAGAGAACATGAAACAATGGGTGTTACCATACACACTGTAAGGAGAGTGATCACTTAGGATGAGCTAATACCGGTGGGGGGGTGGGGAGGTTTGACAAGAACAGTTGACAAGAACGTCTGAGGAACAGTGGGGGGTGGAGGGGGGGAATAAACATGGGGAAATAGTTTTACTTTGTGTAATGACCCATCCACTCCCAGTCTCTATTCAAGCCTAAGTTAATTGTATCCAGTTTGCAAATTAATTCCAATTCAGCAGTCTCTCGTTGGAGTCTGTTTTTGAAGTTTTTTTGTTGAAGAACTGCAACTTTTAGGTCTGTAATCGGGTGACCAAAGAGATTGAAGTGTTCTCCAACTGGTTTTTGAATGTTATAATTCTTGACGTCTGATTTGTGTCCATTTATTCTTTTACGTAGAGACTGTCCAGTTTGGCCAATGTACATGAGAGAGGGGCATTGCTGGCACATGACGGCATATATCACATTGGTGGATGTGCAGGTGAACGAGCCTCTGATAGTGTGGCTGATGTGATTAGGCCCTATGATGGTGTCTCCTGAATAGATATGTGGACACATTTGGCAACGGGCTTTGTCAACATGAGATGAAATTCATACCATACAATCTCTGCTGTTGGGCTTTCTTAATTATTTCTTTCTTTTCCTCTTTTGCAACTAGTTTACTCAGCTATAATGGAAAGTTCCACTTGGAGGAACAATAAACTCTTCACCAGCCAATCTGAATTCTGAATCTGAAATGATATCCTTACCCCTTTAGTAAAACATCAGAGCTGCAGTTCTTTAGATAATCCTACAGCATATGCTGATTCACTAGTGAGACATTTATAATGCTCAGCAAATACTGTGGTGGAGCCATTTGCTCTAAGAGAGATCAAACATGTCTTTGACCAAATGATCTTTTTTATAACATAGTTCCCTAGAATTTCAGTGCATTTACAAAGGTATGTCCCCATCCTGTAATCCTAAATTTACACAGACCAACAGGGAAGTTTATGGGATTCTGCACAGAGGCAAGAGTCCACACCAGCAATTCAGATTGCACATTTGGGGACTACGGTCCCAGTACGGCAAATGAGCCAGTGGAACTCCCATAAGATGTTGCTTTGCAGGATCAAGGTCTAAAAAAGAATCTCCATGAAGATGTATTTTTGAATGCAATCTCTAAATGGGTTTCTTAAATGCAGGAAGAAAGCAAGCTAAATGGTTTGCCTATTTTTGTACTCCAAGAAAAATTGCAACAATTTTTCTGGACAAAAGGAAAATTTCAAAAGGTTGTTAGTCCATAACAGAGTAGACAATACTGGCATTAAAAATGAACAATTAGAGAATTATTCAGTGCTATGGAATTGGCCACTGCATATGTGCAGTGTTCTACTAATTTAATAATATGCATCATAATTGAGATACAGAAAATTATCTACATAATTAATTTAAACAGCTACAATTCATTAGGTACCTGCTGTAATATGTTCTCAGAAATGGTGACTAAATATGTAATAAACTGGTAAAATATATACAACTTTCAATGTTTCTCAAGAGATTTCTTTCCCTTTTTTGTTCCTATTTAAAATAGGTTGTCATACCCTACTCAAAAAAAAAGCCAGGAAATTCCAAATTTAAAGCTGTCACTCCATTCTGAGTGCACGTCAATGTGGTTTCCTTGTTTGTTTGTTTTTCATAATAACATGGGCTCAGAGATGGATTGGCAGCCTAAACTTTGAATTTCCTGCCTTTTGTTGATTTGTGTCACTGTCTTCATGACATACATATTTGGAACACATTCTCTGAATTTGCATTTTGCTTGTCTGTTTGTTTATTTTTTAAAAGTTGCATAATTCACTAAGAGGCAGCATTTATTATATTTAAAAATCTTCCTTAATTTCATATACATTCTTTAAGTAATTGCATTAAACACTGGCTCATATGCTTGTTTCAGGAAAATGCTTCACATACTGATTTAGTACTAATGTAAATATTATAGCAATGAGGCAAAGGAAAGGTGGTGCTAATTTCCTATTGATACTGTTTGTATTTTTTGTTCACTTGCACAATATATTATCACCAGGACCATCATGTTTGCCACAGTCCGTCCAAGGTACACAGACACTGATATTATCTGAGGTTAAAGCTCAACATTGTCTATTCTGAATGAGCTCTATGAGAACTCTGAAGCTTAGCAGGAGAGAGTCACAGATTTATATCTTGTGCAAAATGCCATTTTTCTATAAATCTATCACTGAGTTGAAGTTGAGCTCAGTTTTCAAGCATGTTTAAATTCTCTGCAGTCTTCTTGGATTTTTGACCTTAGACAGAAATAAAGCACTAAGAACGAAGTCTGAAGTGGGTTGGCTTGAAGTTTTTGGCACTAATCTTTATTTAGACTTGAACTTTATCTTTAACACATCAGATTTTAATAATACACTTTGCAAGTGAACTGGCCATTTTCCACACAGGCACAGAAAATTGTTCCTTGTAACAAAATCTGGTGGAAGAGATTCCGAATACCTACATTAAGCCATTTCATTAGTGCATTAAGTCTAATGAAATCTTTCATCATTTGTTCTCTAGAGGCTTTCAGTATAGAATTTGCTGTGGGCCAAGGTTATTCTTGTCTTTTCACACATTCTGTCATTCCTTGAGCATTATGCTTGAAGGAGCTGCTCATTATTGAGCAATGTTTTAAATGCGATGGGTTGAAATGGATTAAGTTGCATCTTCATACATTATATAACAGGAAATGCTTGACCACAGTACTAGAGACTGAAATCAGAGTAACTGGCTATTGAAAACAATGTGTCCTACCCGGCTTTCTTTTATTTATTATATTATTATTATTAGTGGTTGGAACTTGGCAATCATTATTTACTTCAGATATTTAAGAAAGTAGACTTTTGTAAGAAACTTTATGATTTACTGAGAGTGCTCAGGAAAAGAACCTCACCCATAAATGATTCATTAAAACATCTTGAAGATGTATTACTGAAAGCTGTCCCTAATTGTTGGAAAAGTACAATGACACTGTCTGGACAATATGGGTCCAAAATTTAGATTCAGTGAAAATAGCTTGACCAAAGCTTAACATTAAATGAAAAGTTTCTATAGTCTTTTCGAACATATAGAAAATGCTTATTTTTAAAGGAACAATTTTCCCTCTAGTGTTTGAAACCTAAACATTCCAGTCTCCTGCTAATATGTGATTAGAAACTGACTGCAAACACAAATGAAATTGATTAGTTTATTTTTTCAATGACCACACTGGGTTAAATGCACTGTTTATTTTTTGCATAAGTGGTGACAAGATTTTTAAAATTCTTTCAGTTTTAATAATCAACTGTGTTATTAGTAATTAGACCCGGGCAAGTAATTTTGTCATGAATAAAGTATTTATTTAACTTAGCCTTTTTCTCTTTGCAAATTGCCCATGAACAACTTATGATTTTTCTTAAATGTATTCATTATTCCAAATACTGAATCATTCAGTTCACCATTAAATAATTTCTGTGATGAATTCCTGGTTTGTAGTTTGCACATGAGTTGTTTGTTGCACATACCTAATGTTAGAAATATGACCAGATGTATAGATTGCATAACATTATTTCTGTTCCCTGATTATGGGAAGCTAATGGTTTGGCTTTCCATGTGAATACTACAGACTACAAATTCAAAATTCAAGCTCTCCGAGAATATTCTGCCATATTCATTTCAAACTCAATCTTTTGGTTATCATTTCCACCAATAAATTATTTGGCTATAATATTCACTGAATGTGAACATAGCCAAAGGATATTAGATAAAATTTGAATTAATATTTGTGGGATTTTTCCTAGATTTCTCTCAGTTCCGTTAGTAACAGATAAGGAAATCTGTTTTTTTTAAATATATGAATTTTAAACCCAACAGTGTCCCTTCAATGCACTCCTACTTCTGTTTGACACCAACCTTCACTTCTGCTCCCTTAAAAACCAAACCAAGCCTAACATGGATTTAAATTAGAAATCACCTACGTAATTTATCAATCTCCATCCCCCTTTGCTTTAGAGACAAAATCGTTAGCTTGATTTGTGATTTCTTAACAGATGTGGGGACAAAGCAGCACCACATACATGAAATGTACAGTATAATGTCTTTTGAAACCTAATAAAGAAATGTGTTTAATGTGTTTGGTTAATAGTAAAAACAGAGTACTTGCTAATAAAAAGCATTTTCAGAAGAGAACAAAAATGTGTAGAGCATCTTTCACACTGAAGGTTATAAAATGACTTATATGGTATTAATGATAGTTGGTGACTATGACAGTGATTCAGGAGAACATAACTATTTAGAACAGAATTTAAGATTTACTTAACTCAATGGCACTTAAGCATATGCCTGACTGCTGTCTAGAACAGGGATGTTAAAGCACATGCTGAAGTGCTTTTCTGAATCTACGCCTAGACATGATTTTGCTGGGGATCGGTCCTGCTTTAAGCAGGGGGTTGAACTAGATGACCTCCTGAGGTCTCTTCCAACCCTAATCTTCTATGATTCTATGCAAATGTAACAGCCAGTATGAGCTCAGTAACATGAAGCACAAAAGGTATTTGTAAGGGAATGTTGGCCAGGACACTGGGGACCTTGGTTTAATGTCTCAAGACTGAAGCATAATCTCTCTTTACAATGCAGCATCTCATTTATACTGCAGAACACTGACAGAATTGGGTAAAGAACTCAAGTCCTGGTCATTTTACAGTTGGATCTTCCAAAAACAAAGTTCTGAGAAATATTTTCATGGCACTGAGAGGTTGGGCAACGGCTTGCACACAATAAACCCACCTGATGACTGTTCTCAACTATAGTGTTCTGTGGGTGTCTTCTGCCTCTTCCCAGGTTCTTGTGGATCCCACTCAGCTGTCTCTCTATTATTACAGCACACCTTCAAAGTCCTGTATTACAATCACCATCTCCTAGCTAAAAGAGAATAGAACAGGAATCCTATCAAAGCTCACTGTTACAGTTCTTTAACTGCTCAGTGGGGGATACATTTATAAAGAATGCAAAATATTTTAAAACCAACTAGAAAGCACAGGCTCTGTTGTATTTTACTGAAGATTCTTCATATCATATGGGGCTTTAAACAGATTAAAAATAGGTTGCATTTTAAAATTAGCCTTAATTTATCTTCTCTGCCTTCATTAGTTCTTGTATATTTAAGGAAGGATAGCTGACTATTTTAAGTGCTGATGAGGTGCAAACACCATAGTTAAGGTCATATATAGTCTTTCAGGGCCAAACCCTCTGCTGGATGCAGCTTCAGTGATTTCATTGGAATTCCACCCAATTACACCAGGAGAAAACAGTGGCCCTCTCTGTGAAAGCTTGGGCTGGAAATCTGGTGAGAGCAGACTCTCTCATGAGATTTCTTGTACTTCCTGAACAGTCTCTGGTATATATTTTGACACTGCTGCTTCCACTCCTGGCACCAGGATTTGCTAAGTTGCACAAAACAAACTAAAAGTTGAAAAGAAAATAATCAATTTTTTTTTTAACGCCACAGAGTTAGGGTTTGGGGTAAAGATATGAACCAGATCTTATTTTATCAGAGATAATAGTTCACTCATTCCTATTCAGGCAAGTTTCCTGATATCAAATCACACCATGCCCTCATGTCTTCTCTGTCTCTAACATGTTAAGTCAGAAGAAAGACTTTTTTTTTTTTTTACATTGTTTCAAGGCCAAAAAGTTCTACACTAACTGGACACGAGTGCAATTATAGATAAGTAAATAGTTCATGGCACTCTTACAACCTTGGTCTGACAAAATTAAGCTCCTTTTCTCCAGACACATAGGATAGAGTGCAGCAGGGCTGTAACTTCCTTGCATGAGAACTTTCTGACTACACACATTATTTTGCATCTACTGGCTAAGAGTACATTTCACTTCCTCCTCCAGGAGAAATGGTGACTCCTAGATTTTACTTATATGGGAACACAATAGGCCAAAATCAGTGGTGATAAAAAAGGTTGCAGAAGTCAGTCAGAAAAAATGGTATAAGTAGTAAAGCAGTATAGCTTGCACCTATCTGGCATCCAGTGATTGTGCAAAATGAGTGCACCTTCCATATCAAGGGAATAGAAGGTATGTAGCAGAAAAACTAATAGGAAGGTACCAGCATAAGAGAAAGCAGCCCTCCATTTCGTATTGTTTTATACCCCATGGTTTGATGCTCCACCTATGGCCTTGGCCCACTTGAATTGAATATCCTTTGAATGCCAAATTAGTGCAAGTGACACAACTTTACTACACAATATGTAGCTTATAGGACAACCTAGCTCTGAGCTGAATTTGTCCCTGAGCTTTCCATGAGTGTTGTACCCACTCACTCCAAGTCTGAATTTGGCCCATTGTGTTTAATCTTAAATTGGATGGTCTAGAACACCTACCATACACTGACCACATTATTGGAGCCCTGCAAATCTGTGGATACTCACTTTATATCAATGAACCATGTTTGTGGACCATGAATTGGATGCGGATAGAAATTTTGTATCTGTGCAGGGCTCGACACATTACATAAACTATTTAACTGAAACCTGTAATACACAGTCAATGCTGACCTTATCTCACCAAGATCTTGAACCAAACTCATCAAAAGGGCTTTGGATGTTTGTTTTTGCTGCATATTGTAGTTTATTTTAATCTTTTTTTTTCCCCAAAAATACACTGCATCCCACATCTTAAGACTTGCCATGTAATGCTACTTCCAGTTAAAATCTTATTTAACCTTTCTTGCTTTGCGACAAAAGGAGGAATTTTTTATTGTATCAACAGTGAAAGTAGTTCACTGGGGAGCAGTGCTAGGTCAAAACAATACTGTGTTGCTTCTTATTAAATTACACATAATGGCTCCAGTCAGAGCCTCTTTCAATTTTATTCCTCCTGCCCCAATAATTTTTTTTTCCTTTTAGTTGTGGCGAATAGTGAGGCAAAGGGATTTCCTACTTCATACAAAGAAATGACAGGCAAGGGGCCAGATTCATTGGTACACTCTAGCTTCTTTGTGCTGCTTCAGCAAGACACAGCAGTTGAAGGCTTGACTATACCCAGCAGTTCTAGACAAATGAAACTACTCATAAAATTATGATTGACTATGGTCTCGCCCCCGTTCCTCCTGCCACCACCTTGCCCCACAGCCAGCTTTGCTGTTATAGTGAGAGGAGTCCTAAGAGGAAAAACATCAGAAAGGAAACTACCGTCATCTTAAATGGTCACAGTCACCTTAAAAAAAATGGAAAGGGACATGGATAATGCTATTTCAGGGGTTCTCAACCTTCTCCACACACACAATGAAGCATTGGGATCCCTTCTTCCATTTAGCCATAAAACAGGGAGGGTGTTGCAACCCCATTGAAGCCCCTCTGCAACCCCTAGACTGAGAACCCATGTGCTATTTCATGGCTGTGTGAAACATGTCCTGTGTTTTTTTAAAAAAAACAAACCCACCACACAAGGCCAAAATCTGCACTGATTTACATCTCGTGCAATGTCAGAATTCAGTAGGATTGCATGGGTTATTAGGTTAGCCCAGATTTTGGCACACTCTCTCTATGGGAATTTGGGGATATAGTTTACACAGAATGAATGATAAATGTGTCGCCTTGTAGCTACACTTTTTGGTGGGTGTATCCACTGGGGGGGGGGGGGGTGGCAGTGATAGAGGACAATAAAATAAATTTCTTGCAAACAAGTGATTTAGTTTGTGAAAGCTGAAACAAGTACCTTAAAAGCCAGGTTAGATGGGACTGTGATATCGGGGCTTTGTTTTCCATTTTAATACCATCATAAGAGCAAAAGATAGTTAGAATCTTAGCTCAAAACTGAAACTTTTAAAACTGGAAGCACTTTCAAAGATTTGTTGCTTTATAATGGTGGAGAAACACATGGGATTTCAACTTGTGGAGAACAGCCTTTCCCTATAAATCACAGAGTAATCTGAAACCTAGAAACAGTACAGGGGCTCACATTTATGGATTTAAAACAGATGAAGAAAAAACTTGCTCTTAACCCTTTCCTTATAATTTCTTCCATGTACAAAATGAACACTAATACACAAGGTCTGAATGAAAATTAACATGGTAAAAAATAAGATCAATACAATCCTGAAAATGTCTAAAACCTCAGCTGTTTGACTAGCTTCCCTTAGGGTACAAGCAAAGAATTGTCCTAAAGCAGAGTATTGTAAAATAGTTAGAGCATAATCCACTATTCGGACTGTTCTTTCATCAACTTTTATTTAAGCAGTTTATCTTGTGGAGATTAGGATCTCTTTTATAAAGAATGAACAGCAAATGCAAGCCTCTGGTTTTGAATGTCAGGCCATATTTCACTGGGAAAGCTCTAACTAGAAGCTTGTCGTCTCACCATAAGGTTATAAGCTACTTAATCAGGCAAAAGGAGAACTAATACCAACACATTAGCAATAATTTCTCCAAAGAAATTTGTAATAGCACTTGCACAGTATAAGGAGGGCTTATTTATTGTCTTTTAGGTCCTCCACCTAGTACCCTGGTGTTTATTTTGGCTTTTCATTCGGTCCGTCCCCATAGTGTATTTGATGAAAGAATATAACGCTGCTTATTGGAAATAAGTACTTAAATGGATGAGGTCCACAGAAGAAAAAACATAACAAAATTAACTTAATTGAATTATCAGCACTGCAAAGAAACTTCAGTTTAAATGGTGTCAGGGGAGGAGTTTTAGCACCACACTCACTCAGATTCAGTGCCTGAGTCCTAAAAAAAAAAAAAAAAAGTGCTGGAATGGAGGGGCAGGATGTAAGATATTTGAAAATTCCAATATTTTTAGCATGAATAATCATTGGTTTACTTTACAATGATCAGAAGTGCTGGGATGCTGTTCCAGCTCCCCCTACCCACCAAAGTGCTGGAATGGCGTTCTGTAGCATTCCAACATGACTTGAGCCCTGCTTACATTCGTTTTTAGGTACAATCACATGCTGAAATGTAGAAATCGACCAGGACTAAAATAAAGCATGATACTATGTCAAGACAAGCCTCTGTACCAACAAAGCATCCTCAAGGGAATGAGGAAACCCTAACCAACCAACCTAGTGCCTGAGACAGGGCAGCTGAAGAGAAGGAAAAGAAAGACAAAGAATTTTTTTGGCTAGCTCTAACATAACTCCCTCCATGTACACATGTTGACAATGCTCATCAGTTGTAATCAAACCTTTGTCCCTTTATTAGCCTTGATTTAAGGAAAGCTTAATGTGCTTTTTAATCCATCTCTGTTGATGAAGCAGATGAGCACACGTTTGTGTGCTTTCCTGTTAAGGGATGTTTTTCTGAACTGAAGCCTTGAACACAGAATGATGTTCACATGTCTAAATGTCTCTGATATTATATATACAATACCTGATCATATCAGAAGTGTACAGTGGGATAAACTGATTAGTGTGAGTTAGTGTGTGTGTTACAGTAGCACCCAAAGGTCCCAGTTGTGATTGAGACTGCGCGCTGTGATTATCATAGTACAGACATATAGGCAGACATAGTCCACGCTCCCAAGACTACACAGGCTGAAGTCTTTTGAGACGGTTCTGCAAAATTTGCACTTCCTTTGCAAGTGCTAATTTAGAAAACTGGGGGTGAGGAGAAAGGTTTAAATAAAGTAGCACCCAAATATAACTTTTGCTACACCAAATAATGCTTCAGCAGGTTTTTCAACTAGTACAAAAATCATCATGTACTTTATCAGAGAAGAACTCAAACCTTAACTCTGGATTTGAACACACCCATACTTTAGGGAAGTTTGGATCCAGATCCAAAAAGTCAAGGGGAGTACTCATGTACTCAAAGTTCTGCGCGTGCTGAGGTCATTGCATGATCAGGGTCTAAATTTGTATTCACAAAGCTTTTAGGCAGCAAAGCTGAGTATTCACTTGAGCAAAATTTCAGGCATAAACTTACAGACTGGGTCGAAAAAATTTTTTTTTTTTTTTAAATTGGCCCCAAATGTCTAATTTTGCCTGTGTAATCTAACGGTTGAAGAAAATGCTGTGTTAATGCTATTGCAAAAGGAGAGGGGAAACTTTGTGAGCTGATACGCCTGAGACAGAAGCTGGCTAGGGTTAACTATTTTGGTATGTGACTCTATTTCATTCTATGGCTTTAAAGCACATGTTTAGTTCAAACAATGTATTTTAGGACTATAAGTTGTTCTGTAGTAAGTTTTATATGGAAACCAGCATCATTTTAATTACTGTCTCTTCTGTAACCACTCTCCCTCTCGAATCATATGATCCCAGAACTGAATTTATAAAAACCCTATATAACTTAGGCTGTAAGTTTCTCTGATAGGAAAAGTGTTGTACTCAATGTTTGAAAGGTGCTGTGTAACTCTGTGATCTGTATACAATGAATCATCATTAATACCAATGATAATTAATTTGTAACAGGGCTACATAGTGAAATATTTCTTAAAAATTGGTGTACTTAGTGACCTCACAGTTTCACAATCAGCATTACGACACAACTTAATTCAGTGCTCATTAAGGCCCTATCAATACCCACAGTAGTCAATGGGAGTCTTTCTGCTGACTCTTGTGGTCAATGTGGGATGGGGCTTTTCATCTTGAGACAATGTACTTGTAATATTATTTTCTAGTGGTATATATACATCTGAGGAAAGCTGATGTTCAAAGAAATAATTCAACTAACATTTTTCTTGGCAGTCTCAGTTTCTGGGTATGAAGATTAAACCACCTCTTGTGCCTAAAGAAAGTCACTTGAGCTCAGGATGGAGGCACATCAGCTGAGAAACATGGGGCTTGCACTGGTACGGTCCATGCTACACTTGTTGTGTGAATCAATAGAAGACTTCTTACTCAGGGATTATCAACATGCACTTTTCATTGACACAAAATGTACTGCAAAATATTACATAGACCCGGAGTGACACCTTAGCTGGCATTTTGTTTAACTCTTTTCATGTGCCAAGTAGACATATCCATGACTACAACCAGGTTTGCCCAGGTTGCCTTAACCAAAAATAGCAAGACCCTGACACAAATAACTATAATCTTTTGAGCTATAGCTGTTGCCCCCTTACTAACATTCAATGGGGGTGTTTTATTTGCTAGCTCCCAGTACTAAAAGGGGAAGGGTCGATGGGTAATCAGGGCCCTGAGACTGACAGTCCCCAGGAACAATGGGAGAGGCCAATGCTCCAGGTCAGCCTGAATGACAGGGCAGGCACGCTAATCAGGGAGTCAGGAGGCCAGGGAGATCCCGTCCTCTGTGGGAGCTGGAATTGCCTGGGTCAGACAGAGTGGGGCCGAGCTAAGGAGAAAGCAGGGGCCCAAGCTGAGCTGGGGAGCAGAGCTGGGCCAGACCCAGAGAGAGCAGACCCTGTCCTGGGAGCAGAGCTGCAGCCCCAAAGCCAGAGGCACAGCCCAGAGAGAGCAGACTTGCCCTGGGAGGAGAGCTGCAGCAACCAGAGCCGGAGGGGCCAGAAAAGCAGCCCATGAAGCAGGTCAGTGCTGGGAGCAGAGTCACAGAAGCAGCCTGCAGAGCAGACCTGTCTTGGGAGCAGAGCTGCAGTAACCAGAGCCAGGGGGGCCAGAGAAGCAGCCCAGGGAGCTGGAGGCAGAGTGGAGCAGGAGCTAAGACAGAGTGGAGCTAGAGCTGGAGTTGGAGCTGCGGCTGGAGCAGTCTGAAGCTGGGTGTCGTGAGTAGCTGGGGAGAGCGAGGGTGGACCCTGGGCAGTGGGCCCAGCACAGGGAGATGCCTCAGCCAGGAGGCTCTGCAGGCCAGACTCGAAGAGGGATTGGTAACCCCGACAGGGTGGGGGCAACGCTGGGAAGAAGGGCCCTGTCACCTAGAGCCTGTGGCCACCACCAGAGCGAGTGTCCAACCCACAGCATCCCTGCAGCACAGCCAGGGCCTGAGAAGGAGGCCTGGGACTTACAAGGAACAGACTGTGAACTGCCCTGACATTCGAGAGACACTGTTTGTGCTGTTCCCTGCCACAGAGCGGGTTGATGTGTTTCCTTTAACCTTTCCCATTTCCCCTTATTCTTTTTAAAATTAATTGTTAATTAAATAACTAGCATTTGCTTCAAATTGTATGTAATGGTCAGTGGGTCAGAGAAGTGCCCAGTGCAGAGAGAGTACCCCGGAGTGGGGACACCCTAGCCCGTCCTAGGTGACCATAGCAGGGTTGGGGGTCGAGCCCCCCAGGAATCCTGGGCCCAGCCTTGTTGGGGTTACGAGGACTCTGCCAGACAGGAGAGTGGAAGGGGAGTCCTCAAAGGCAGGGAGGCCACTGGGTAAAGGAAGTGGGAGCAAGGACTCAGATCCTTTCGCTAGCCCACTTCACCGGGGTAGTGCAGAAGCCAGGAAAGTTCCCCACAATAGCGGGACTATTCCCCCGCTTACATAAATACCCAGCTGTTACAAATTGTCATAGCTTATTTGACTTCAATAGGCAGGCCAAGGTGGCAGATGACATCTCCTCTCTTTTGAGCAACACTGCATCTGACTCTTTTCTCCTCTGCCCCTCCACGTTGCTGTTATTCATGACCCAGCGTCTCCCCATCAGCCTTCCTCTCTGATTTTGACTCTAGGCTCTTTCTCTCTTCAGTCTCTCAGACTCAACCTCAGTGACCTCAACTTGCTAGTAAATATTTAAATAAATAGTAAATATACAGAGTTTTGATATTGGTATCTGATTTTAAATCTAGTTTTTATGACACAAGTATTTTATTTGAATCCTTATTATTGTAGCACTATTATCCTTCGGCATTAGAGCCAATGGGAGAGGTTCCAGTAAGACTGAAAAATATAGGCTTGGAATATAATTGGCTTTACCCTGCCAGGCTATGGGTTCACAGTACAGGTCAAACGTGCATTTCTTTTCCCGGGAGTGGGATGATATATCTGGAGAGAGCGAGAAAGCAAGCAGAATGTACATAAGCCATGGATGAAATGGCTTCTGAAGCAGATTGAGACACATAGGGGACGTTTGCCTTTCCCTGCATACCCTTTTAATTTGCATTACTCTTCCACCTGGTTTCTTAAACTTACTGTCAACTCAATTAATTTATTGAGGCCATTAGTCACGGTATGCATAATGCTATAGATATTTCTTGCACATTAGTAATTATCAATGACTCACCTTCACCATGTTGGAAAGTGGTATTATTCTTCCTAGAGTGGATTGTATGTTTTTTTTTCCTGATTATTCAGGTTTCATATAATGTACATTTATGAACTGCAGGAGGAGTATTAAAGGAAAACTGTGGTTCCCATCTGTCCTACTATTTGTAAGATTGTCCTACTTTTTGGGGGAAGTGCATATGAGCAATTCAGGGACCCTGAAATTTTCTTTTGAGGCCCATGAAATGTTCTCATGTTGAGACTATGTGAAGAGCCATGAACATGTCATAATATTTTGCAATTTCATCATGTTGTGAGCAAATGAATTATGTTACCAATGATTTAAATACAAATGGACAAACCAGTTAGGATAAAAGAAGAGCCAATCTGAAACATCATCTAGCTTTCAAACCAAAAGTTGACCAAATGCCTCAGGAAACTGGGTAATGGCCTTTCACCTTGAGGCTGCTGCAGGAGCTTGGATGCCATCCAGACACATAGTAACTGAAAGTTGCTACAAACCGATGGTTGATAGGTGCCTTATGCAAAATGAACTGTCAGAGTTCTTAATGGATAGAAAAACACACCACCACAAAGGGTGCTAATTGGCAACCCGGTTGGCTGTCTCAGAAATCAAGGACTGAATGATAATGTCCTTAGGTCAGAGTTATATGAGCCTTACAGGCAAGCTTACTCTTCTGCTCATTTTGGGTGCAATTCATCCTTGTGCCAAGAGCCAACACAAGGTCAATGCATTAATTACATCCTGTTCAAAACAGGTCTTAATGTGACGGTGAATTGCTCCCTCCGTGGATAAATAGAGAACTTCAGCCTCTAGCACCTCTCAAGAGTGCTAGAGGCCAGACTTTTAAAGGTATTTAAGCACCTAACAATGCAGACAGGAACTTAGGGGGATTCTGAAAAGCTCATTTGTAAATCCCAGTAGGTGCCTAAACACCTTTAAAAATCGGACCCTACATTCATACCGAAATAATTTGAAATAACCTCAAACCAAACCAGAAACGAACACATTTTTAGTTTGAGAAGTTTCAGATAACTTTCTTCAAGCTAATTTTTTTTTGTGTGCAAGCCAAGACTTGAAGTTCAAGTGCTGAAATGCCACAAGAAAGACTGTTCCTGTGGAATTTCCAGCCCTAGTCAAAGGCAGGAAGAACCAGAAAATTCATGTGAAACCCTGTTCCCACAAGACTCCCAGCCCAAGTTTGCAAACTCAAGAGGTTTGGATGATTCTGAAAGACTCCATACCTTAGGATGTTTACCTGAAGCTTTGAATGTTTGCCTATCACTAGTCCCAGGTTTAAAGGTTAGTAAATGGCATGGTTCGGTATATCCTGCAATTGGCCTGCCTACACCATACCTGATTTTTCATTTATTTATATAATTTATTAAGAGTGCAAATTTGAATATGCCTCAGCTTATTCCCCCCACCCCTTTCCTTTTCCCCTAGTTTCACTATGCTCATCTCTCGGAATGTATGTGTATAAAAATAAAGTAACAGTAAAGATGGGCAAAAGATGACTTGTGTAATTATGTGGTTAAGCTATATTTGCGTTTCTGCGTGAATTTATTTTACTAGTCTAACAGGAGAAAAGTTCTTGAAGTGCTCTCTCCCCTCACTGCAGACCGGACTGAAAAACTTCTAAACTGCTGTCTTACCAAACAAAGATACTGAGCCCTGAGGAGGATGCCTTGTGTGCAGCCAGGTCTGGAATCAGGAACGCACTTAAGCACATGCTTAAATGCTTTCCTGTATCTGGGGCCAACTGGAGGCCATGGTGTCGCATGTATTGGACAAGTACGGCAGTGGAACAGACACAGTAAGTTGTGTAAGGTTCAGCTTAAGATATTGTGCGTTGATAAATGACAGCATTAAAATGCCATACATTCATAATAAGTATTCCAGGCAACTATTGCACAACTGAAGCCAGCCATTTAGAGTACAAAGAACTGTTTGAGAACTGCATTTTTATTCTCTTCAATATGCAGGATAGTTAAAATAAAGGCTTGCAAAAGTTCAGTTCTGATCACAACAGTTGGTATTTCCATGTGGTACACAGAGTTAGCAGCATATGTAGACTACTTACAGACCAGATTTTTCCCCCTCCCTTCTTACTAGCCTAATGGCCACTAATTTCCTACCCAATTATGGCCTGTTCCATAAAAGTTAATCAAACTTTATAAATATGCTTTTACCACGTTAGTTTTCTGCAGTGTAAATAAAATCATCAAGACAAGACTATCTGTTTGGTTTTCAGTATAAAATATAGTGATTATTTTCATCAAAATGAGGCACCTTTCAAATAAAAGTGGACTTTTTTTCTTTCATATAAAAAGTTACAGTTAATATTTCACTGTTCACAGTTTTAACTGAAAATCAATTGATTTCCCATCATTGTGCATATACCCTTGCTTGATTCGTGTATGGTTGCTTGCACTGAGCTGTTGATTATTTTGTTTGTTTTTAACAACAACAGTATATTGGGCTATTTGTTTTGAAGAGAAAATGCGGACAAGTGATAGATGAAATTTTGCATTTTGTAAATGAGGAAACAAAATTAGGCTAAATTCTGGGCTAACTTTGTACTCTTTTTAAAGTCTGAAATGCTTGTAAAGTGTGTGTGTGTGTAAAACCACTGCATAAATATTCTGTAGCCTTTCAGTTTAAAAATATTCTATAACATCTGCTATATTACATCCCCAGTTACAAAGAGAGCCTTAAATTAAGGCACTGAGATTTCATACCGAAATATAAACATTATTCATCATGTCTTTGTAACACAACCCCCCAATCCCCAAGTGGTTGACTGGCAGCAAGGATGGAAAACCTGGGCCTTTTGGATCTAAAAGCATGATCCTGTATCGTCTGAGCTAAAGGATACAGCAGGTCTGTTAGCCCAAGCCAGTAGCTGACTCATAAATCTCTAAGTGGTCCAGTCACTGGAGAGGGAGGAAGAGTCATACTGTGTACCTGTGGATGATGCCTGCATTACAATAAGTCTATTTACACAGAACCAATGAAACTTCCAAAGTCCTGATCCAGCATGCCCCGGGCTGAAAAGAAAACCAGGGATGGATTCCCTAGGGGTAGTCTCTTTAATGGTTTTATAGAATTTTCTATGGGACTCCTCACAACAACTTCAACAAATTTTACTTCCCGGCACGTCTGTGGGCTAGGGAAGTATTGTTATTCCCATTTTACAGATGAAGATCTAAGGTGCTGAGAAATTAATTTACTCATGCAAGGTCCCTTAGGAAGTCTGCGACAGAGCCAAGATAAGAACCCGGATTCCCATAAAATTATCTAAACAGATTTGGTTGTTTCAAAGTCCTAGTCAAGCATCTGGAGGGATGTCCACAGGATACTGTGTCCAGTACTCTAAATGGGGAGGGATTTGCTGGTATTAAATTCAATAAGAACTCTTCCTTCTCTTAAGACTTTTATGTAAACAATTTACAGTGGTAATGAATTTTTGACAAAACAATTATTCTGATCAGTGTGATCAAGACATGGTTAAGGAAGTTCTTGGAATTATATCGGTGTTTAGAGAAGAGATCTGAGTTGTCTGAGGTGGTGTTAGCTGAACATTAACTGAACGGCTGGTGTGGCCAAGGAGGAAAACAAATCCTTTGAAATATATCAATAATACAAACCACCTTCCAGTCAAAAAATGAACTTATAGGATGCTTGGAGTGTGCTTGCATTTTGTTTTTCCACACATCTTGAAGCAAGTGCTTAACCACTTGTGCTAGCCAGCTCTTAAACAGTAGAAAGGCGGGAAATCCTGGCAAAAAGAAGACATGCTAAAATGATTTCTCACTTTTATCCATTCAGTGAAGAACAACTCTTCCACGTGAGTTAGTGTTCTCTCCCAACCCTGATCTTACTGAAGTTAATAGGAGTTTTGCCATTAACTTAAATGGGATAGAATATCACCTATTACCTTCAGGTACCTGGATGATTGTCTCAGCTTCTGCAGAATGTGTCTAACAACAAAATCTGAGTATTTCCAAAAAAATCTTAACTGCTGGTGAAGATACTTCCAGTGCATCCCACCCCGAAAATTAAGCATCATTAAATGCGGTGGTCCCTACCTTTGTTCGGTACATTGTCTAAATTTTTTTTTAAACAAAGTTTGTATTTAAACCTGTATTTGTAAAAGTTATAATATCCTTGAATACTTTGCCCACATAACAGGCAATTTTTCCTGGGTCTCTCTCTCTCTCATAATAAAACCCTCATTAGTCTGGAACAGACTGTTAGGAATGGAGAAGGCTATTTCAGACTAATGGATTGACTGTGCATGCAAAAATGTTTTTCCATTTATACCCCTTAAGTTTTCCCCTGAAGAAACACATGGCCTGAAGGATGACACTTGAAGACTAAGCAGTAGGAAAAAGAACATGAGTATTTCTTGACCACGTATCATATGGTCACATTGCTGCTAAGGTCAAAGAAAGTATATTCCGAAACCAAGACAAAAAACTATACCTTCCCCAGTATACAATCAACTGCTGACTCAAATGAGCCACCACACATTTATAGGTTTCAGAGTAGCAGCTGGGTTAGTCTGTGTCCTCAAAAAGAAAAGGAGGACTTGTGGCACCTTAGAGACTAACCAATTTATTTGAGCATAAGCTTTCATGAGCTACAGCTCACTTCATCGGATGCATTTTCTGCTCATAGCGGTATTTCAGGAGCTGAGCAATTTTCTTCCCTGAAGACTAGAAAAAGAGGGAAGTGCGTTATAAGGGAAGAAAGTGCTATGTAGTGGGAGCCAGTGACTGGGAGTCAGGAGGCACAGGCTGTATTTCTAACTCTGCCAACAAAATTTCCAGACCACTTTTAGATATACAGACTGGCTACTCCCTCCCACCCCTGTCACACCAATGATCTCCTTAGATGTGAATTGTTAACCTTTTAATGATAATTCCTAGCATGAGCTCCAAAATGACGAGGCAGAGAATGCAAAATCTATTTAAAAATTAGTTCAGACAGAAGCTTTCTATACATTTGCTAATTTGTCTTTTCATAATTTCTACAGATTCATCTTTTATGATAGTCACTCAGTATTTTACTTTAGTGACTTACTCCTTGTATTTAATGTAGTTACTTTAGTCTCCTATGAGCTCATGAAATTATATGGATTTTTTTCCTGTAATTATAGTGTTCCCATGCAAACAATTAACAACTTTTCCTAACAAGATTCTGCTTTTTTAAAAATGAACGAGATTGTAATTGGCAGGAGAACAGCATTGTTAGGCTCACCAAGATGTAAAATAAATAAATAATGGGTGCAGACTATGTTCATTAGCCTATAGCTGACACTGAATGAAAGTAACAATGGTTCAGCCATGTGTTTTTCTTCTGTAGATGTTCATACAGAATTTACTGTATCCACTTTTCTCAAACATTAGTAGCTTGAAGATTCTGTTGAACAATTTACTTCACTTATTATCACTGTATACAATTTGTATTGAATTAAGATTACCTGAACGAGTAGTTTGACAGAACTTCACAAATGCACAAGTGATGGAATACAACCTTGCTACAAGACCCTTGTCCAATTCTTTAACAGGCTACAAATATGCGGTTGGAATGTATAACTATTCTGCTACTAAGGGTATGAAGGATAACAATGGTAACAAAAGACACTGTTAATTCCTAACATTCAGCATTACCTTGCTTTTATAAAAAGCTCTTCCTTTAAGACATTATTGCCAAGAGTAAAAATGTGATGTTGTGCACATAGAAAAATTTTATAGTTTGAGTAACTATTTTAGACCACTAAACAGGACTAAACTTTTGAAAGTTTACCAACCCTAAATGTTCAAAAATCATGAATAAGGCCCTCCCCACCCCATAAGATTGGCTTAAAAACCATGCGATTTAAAAATATATATTTATGGGGGTCGGGGGAGGAATGGTGGTAGTATTTGCTTTCTGGCTTTTAAGACATTAGGGTACACTCTGGTTACATTTGTAAGCTTTTCTCCACAATCATTTTTTTTAAATGAAAGCTGAAATTGTCACATAAGTACTTGTCTGTAGGAAATGGGGCTTTAATTGAACTATCAAATATCATAAGATTTGTGATAAATCATAAGAGTTGGCAAGACTGATTAGTTGGAAACACAGGGCCAGATCCAGTCATCTGTCACATGGGTGTGGTTGGTTAGGAGAAAGGGTACAGGGTACCTCTTCCCTCCTTCCCTACCACCTAGTGGACCTAAGTAGCAGCAAGGCAGGATATACCCACACTGCTCCACTCGGTCCTTCTATTGCACCATCACTACAAGGTGGTAAAGTCTGCCATTAAGCAAGTATAGCTTGTGGTTTGCAGCCGTATGTGGCCAGCATGACATACACCTCAGGGCACCCTATGTCATCTGATCCAGGGCCAGCAGGATAACTTTGGGCCCCGGCACATAGCTGACACCACTGTTCTCTCCTGTAAAGCATGGCGCTGAATATAGGGCAGGATTCTGCTCACATTCAATTGGCTCATGTTGTAATGCACTTCTCACAACCAGGGCTTTTAGTCCTGTAGCACGTTTCATAGGCTAGAGGCTAGAGTTTTTACCCGTATTCCCTAGAACTAACTTTTTACCTCAAATGAACATGCCAACTTCTGTTGACTTTGAGCTAATTAAAGTTTGCTGTATTTAAATTAGGAGAGTTCATATCAGATTCAGAAACATAGTCTGTTTCACAATTTAACCATTAAAGCCCTGATCTTGCAAACACAAAATCTTAACTTTAAGCATCTGACTAGTCCCAGCTGACAATATTTCATGTGAGTAAAGTAAAGCACGTGCATAAATGGTTGCAGGATTGGAACCTAAACTTCTTCTTTCTTCCCAGTTAC
Organism: Chelonia mydas; assembly: GCF_015237465.2. Classification (NCBI taxonomy): domain Eukaryota; kingdom Metazoa; phylum Chordata; order Testudines; family Cheloniidae; genus Chelonia; species Chelonia mydas. The sequence goes on along the minus strand of NC_051246.2, from coordinate 29,206,527 downwards.
TCAAATAGCAGGAAATCAGCTTATTAAAGCAAAGCTTTAGAAGAATGTTGATATTTAAAACTAAATGCAGGGCTAATACCCTAATTATTAGTTGAATGGCATATTACCAAATGGATGATCAAAGTCTGACCACTGATCTTGACTCCCCAAAATAATTTTTTAAGAACTATCCACATTCCACCAAACCCAGCCAAATTGAGGTTAGTTGGTCACTGATTAGATGAAAGCATACAAGCTTTCAGCATATTGCAATTTAAATGCTCGAGGATATACAAAGCCAATGCCAATAAGACATCCTTCCCAATCAAGGCAGTATCAAGAACTGCTCTACTTCTCCTGGGAGTTATGAGTTACTTTGTTTAAGAAAAAGTTTGCCGAAATAGCTTTTCAAAATGATCATCATACACACACACACACACACACACACTTTACATCCATCTGTCCATCCAAGTATCAGAAAGGCCTGAACCAAAATGCTACACAGGAAACTGCTCAGCCATGGGACTATTTCTCATGTGAATCCAGACTTCACCAATGAATCTTTAATAGGTTGAAACCAAGTATTCCTGAACACTGGCAAGTCTGGACTGAGATCAGAACATTGTGCTTCAAACCCATTTTTAAACAACCCTATAGTAAGTCTAAAAGAAAAGAAGTACTTGTGGCACCAATAATAAATTGGTTAGTCTCTAAGGTGCCACAAGTACTCCTTTTCTTTTTGCGAATACAGACTAACACGGCTGCTACTCTGAAACCTATTGTAAATCTGTACATTTAGCAAATGTTGATTTTAATCCAATCCAGTTTTCTTTGGAATACCAGGGTGTGAGAATATGTTTTTATCAGAATTCCTGCACTCTGCATATAGAAAAAGAATTATTTTTCATTTTTATTGCAGTAAATAATACTATTCTATTTTATTCCAGCTGTCATGTTGATTGCCTTCTGCATAATACTCTTAATTGGGGAGAGGTGTCCTTTCAGGAAGTTTATAGAGTTGAATTGATAAAGTACTGGTTCTTTGTAGTTCAGTTTTAGTACTATATACAGCTACTGGTACAATACAGAGCAAGACTCTGTACTGGGGAAGAGGAGGGGTAAAGGAAAAGATTCTAATTTTGACTGCGTTTGGGGCCTTACCTCTTTCTACCAAATCAAAATTTTTCTGCAGTTTGTAGGACAGTCTTGCTAAGCCTTGACCAAGGGACCTCTATGGTGGTGGTTTCATGCAAATTTAGTGTCATAACAAAGACTTTAGTGACCAGAAGTCATTGAATATATCAGAAAACAGAGGCTAAGGATTAATCTTTCATTAAAACTACTGTTGACCTTATGAGAACAATTATTAGTCAATGAAAAACTTGTCCAAGCCTCACAGTTCATATAATTATTTATGTTCATTAGCAAACAAAAATATCATCATGGGTTAATGTTATTAAAATCACTCAATACTTTGATGCTTTACAGGGTGACACAAATATGTTAGCTAAGAGGCTAAGATTAAAAAGTATATTACATTTTTTGATTGATCTAATTATTACTGGTCACTGACCAAAGACTCAACAAGGCATCTTTGTTTTGTTAGTGGAGTTGGAAATTTTGTTTAGAACACACAGAGTTAAAAAGTAACCACTAGGTCTTATTTGGATGATTGTGGCGCACCAAATTTAAATCCAAGAGAGATTATGAGAAAATTTGCTGCAGGCTGTCAGACTTCATTAAGTTAATGGAACTGGTAAATTGGCTCATTTCCAGCACATTGTAGAAAGAAAAGTGTTTTCAGCCAAAGAGCGAAGGTGATCCAGTTTCGCTTTGGCAGCTCAGGGAGATTATTAGCTATAAATAATGGCTGCACTGAAATGACTTATATGGGATTGCTTGATTAAACTGAAAGGGGGGGGGATACAAAACCCAAAAGATTTAAAATGAATTATGCAGGCTCCTTGTTGATTTTAGCTGAGAAAAGTTATTTGTATACATTTTTCTTTAAAAGCACTACTAATTAAAAAAAATTAATATCTTCATAAAAAGCTTTACTACTATTTAATTTACCCATAGAAATGAGAAAACCCCCAACCTGATACGGACATAGGATTCCACAGAGAAAATGGATTTGAATATTGATTATTAAACCTATATGTTGAGACATCTAGTCGTGCACCCTAGAGATAATCTTTTTCTAGTTTCTAGTATTGGTGGTACCCGCTTCTGGAATATTGCAGAGAGTTCTAAATGCCTCAATAGCAGAAAGATGTCAATAAACTGGAGGGAAACCAGAGAGGAACAATTATTAATGTGTTGGAGGAACTGTTTATGAGGCAATATTTAATCTTTAAATCTTACATGCATCTTTAACACTGGTGTGTGTTTGAGAATGAGGCAAAATGAATGATTTAGTTGATTCAAGGGGATATAATTAAGAAGACTAATATAAAAAGCAAGGAAATTTTAGGCCGAATAGGCCTATGAAAAAATTCCTAACAGTGAGAACTATTATATGGTGGAATAGTTTCCCAGAGGAAAACGTGGAAGCTTCACTGCTTGAGTGATTAATACTAGACAAAACACTCAAGATTATCCTGCAGAGAACTTCCTGCTTTGGCAGAGAGATGGGCAGGATAGCTTAATAGGGCTTTTACATTTTCAGTTTCTGAGTCTAAAAACTGCCTTCGGGTGAACAGTACACTGGGTATTTTTACTTCAATTAATTGATCTGAATAGATTCGGTAAACCTTACTTGTGCAAGCAGTCTTTGGTAGTAACATAAGTGTTTGCACAAATAAAAGTTTAAGGAGCATGCTCTCAACTGTCATTAAAAGGGACAAAACCAAAATACTTTTCATTTGATATTAGTGCATCAACTCACTTCACCTTCCACATTTTCAAGTTCCTTATGTCAGAAGAACTCACCACAAAAAGGGCATGAGCCTTGCCCATGTCAGTAATCCTATCAGAAATGAGTGCTTCCACACTACCAACAAAGCTTTTAAATTGAGATTTAGCAAATTTAGCAGCAGTCCATGTGTCAGAATTTCAGCACACCAAAGTTTTGGGAGTATTCAGATCCAGGGTTCTGGAGAGATCTACAGAATTCAGATCCAGATCTGGGTTTACATTTCAAACATCCTCTGGGTTTTGGATTTGGAGCTGAGGGTTTTTTTTAATTCAAGCTTATCTTGACTTTCAAGATGGGGAAGTATTCTTTTAAGTGCTTGTGAAAGGTGCTGACTCACAGGACTGCAAAATGAAGTCCTAATTATAATGTTTAACATTGGCAACAGCAGTTCAATATTTTGCCTCAGTCTTAGTCCAGGAGGCACCCCTATCATTTTGTTTGTCTGTCTTGTTTTATGAAGCTACCAGCAATGATGATACTTTGGTGCAGTGGCTGTCAGCCTTTCCAGACTACTGTACCCCTGGCAGGAGTCTGATTTTTCTTGCGTATCGCAAGTTTTACCTCACTTACTAACTACATGGTTACAAAATCAGACATAAAAATACAAAAGTGTCACAGCACACTATTACTGAAAAATTGCTTACTTTCATTTTTATCATATAATTATTAAATAAAGCAATTGGAATATAAACATTGTTCTTACATTTCAGTGTATAGTATATAGAGCAGTATAAACAAGTCATTGTCTGTATGAAATTTTAGTTTGTACTGACTTTGCTAGTGCTTTTTATGTAGCCTGTTGTAAAAGTAGGCAAATATCTTGGTGATTTGATGTACCCCCTGAAAGACCTCTGTGTACCCTCAGCGGAACGTGTCCTCCTGGTTCAGAACCACTGCTTTAGCATGTGAGTAGGTGTGAATGACAGAGGCAGAGTGAAAGAGATGCAGACACCTGTAATCTTAAAACAAGAATAAAATCACCAACTCATTTCCCATAGGCCACTTGTCAGCTGACTGATAGTAGTGACTTTTGCTTCATACTGATCTGGGCCACATTCAAACCAGTTACCTACATATTACCAATTCCCCCAGGCATCCAGCCCTACTGGGTATGTAGGCATTTCAATATCTGTGCATGTCTGGTTTTACTTTAGGTTTACTGGTGACTGATTTGTGAATTCTGCCAAAAAAAGTAAATATCAGGTCCCCTGCTTATGAATGGAACCTTTATTCTGCCATAGGATTTCTGCAAATGAGAGGCTGCCTCCAGTCACCAGCTGAGCTAAATGTGAAAAAAGATACATAAGTGCACTAACATGCAACACTTTCAACAGAGTCCTGGAAGAGCAATTTATCCAAGACACTAAGAATGCCAATCATGTTCTGATGCTGCTGAGGTGTCACTTTGAAGAGTTAAGTCAGGTATTTAAGCATGCCTAATACAGTGTTCTGGAAATGCGACAACTGACATGGTTGTCAAGAAAGAGTGAAAAAGAAAGTTAAAAGAAAAAAATCCTTCAAGCATACTTTATCTCCTACAGGCAGCAATATGCAATGTGGAAATGTCTCCAGAGGAATAATCACTAGGAAAGATCTGAACTTCACTACTCCGAAACATGATCCATGAAAATGGCACCAAATTATGCTGTTTACAGTATACACAATACACTCAGGTAGAAAAATAGTCCTCTGTGTCCTTAAGGAAAACGTACATGATCATACTAAAAAACGATTTTCTGAAACAGCTGTTTAGAAGGGAAAAATAATCCGTTTTGCTTAATCCCCATTGAGGGGAGAAGCAAAATAAATAAATAAAATAAAAATAAAAAATGCACCACAACCATTCACCCCACAACATTGTAAAATCTATAACTAATTTGTCACAGATTGAAAAGTATACTTAAAATGGTGTATTCACTGTCAAACCATGTGAATCTTTTTTCTTTTCTTAATCTTTCAGGCCCTTTCACTTGCTAACCAACACAGAGAAGATAGACTGGTAATATTTTACTTTAATAGTTATAATCTTGAATAGTTAAGCATGCAAAAAAAAAATAGGTGGTGTGCAAAGAGATTCGATTTCTTGGTTCCTATCTCTAGTTCCTACAGAACAATGCAAGAAAATAATTTTTCCTATCACCTCCCACTTGTCCTTTTTCAAGTACGATGGTTCATTAATTCTCTCCCTATGCAAACTTATATCCTTAACAATAGATTTGGGGTTCATACAGCCATATCACTGAGATCTCCCTAAGTAATTAAGAGAGGGTCCTATCCAGGAAAATACACATGCTTCCTGAGGCAAGAAAGCCCCAGTACAGCACAGATGGCACTGAGTTATCTCGGAGTCCTGAAATCATTCCCTGAATGACTACCTGCAAAAGTGCTCTGTGTAAACTGCAAAGCTTGTGTCTCACCAACACAAGTTGGTCCAATAAAAGATATCACCTCTTTAATAATTCCCTGAAACATATATAGTAGTTGGATGAAGCAGAGTCTGCCAACCCTGGCCAGAGGAAGAAAGGGCATGCTTTAGGATGGTATGTAAGCCCAACATTAGCTTTTCATGGCACTTTCAAAAGGAGACGCAAACCACTCAGATTAAGGAGCAGTCCTTGCTGCTGCAGAGGTAATAGGTCCATGTGGCCTCTGAAGGTTAGCAGCCACAGCAGCATTTGGAGCTGAAGAGAGCCGAAAGGAATGAGTTAAATAGTAGCACTACAGTATTTAAACAACAGGGCAGCCATAAATTACATTGAGAAACAGCTAGGTGGGATGGAAGATGAACACACTCAGATGACAATTTTGAGCTTGTTGAACCAAGGCCCTTCAGCACCTGCCTAACTTCAAGTAGATGAGTAGTCCCATTTAAAATCAATTGATAGGGATTAATTTAACCGTGTCCTTAACTACTTTGCTGAATCAGTCTAAGACAGCATGCATGAACTGACTTCCACAAGGAGCCAATCAGTTCAAGGGACACACCAAACTTCCAGGTCTGGAGGCAAGGTGTTCTATAGAAAATAAAATCCAGTTGAAGGGACTGTTATTTATTATATTCAAGTTATAATTCTTTCATTTTCAAAAATTTTAATTAAACATAATTTCACTGAATTAATTTATATATTAATCTATAACCATGTATATAATAGTACTGCACAAGTCATTTTCCTATATTGATATATTAAAAGGACAATCTTCAAATACTTTTCTATTTTGAGTCTCTTCTGTTTGCAGTTGTGGAAGCCTTTAAACCACATTTATTTCCATACTGATTTCACCCATTTCCAACTGGCAAGTATTAACTTTTCCTCCCCCATGCATTTCTAAGTAAAACAGGAGCCAACATGGTTTGTTTTTTGTTTATTCACTTTCTTTTGCATTAGTATCAAGAACGACACCAACAATGCACGATAAAAAGTCATGCTCGTTAACTACTACTACAGGGGCCATGGAGGAACACAAAAAAACCTAACAGCCAGGCCTGCCGACAGCAATTCCGGGCCCCAGGGCAGAACAGTCAATGGAGCAAGCTGCTGCCGGCTATGCTGCTGGTGCTCAGCGAGCTGCCGGCTGTGCTTCAGAGCACGCTGTTCCGGCACGGCCAGGGCTCCCACATGCCCGCCCGGCTGCCTTCGCCACAGCCGGTGCCACCCCACACACGCCAAGGAGCCCTGCGGCCCGCCTGGGGCCCTGGGCAATTGTCCCCTTTCTCTGCCTGCCCCGCCCTGCCATTGGGCCTGCTAACAACACACATTTTCTTTTCTTAGTGACAAACTAGTGATTACATACAGGTATATGAAATATATATATTTAGATATAAATAGATATCTATAGCTATAGATGAGATAGATAGCATGAAATTTGAACCTGGGCTATCTCGCTATGTCAAATTCATAATTCAAAAGGATAATTTTAGTTGCCAGGAGCTTTTTTTGTTTTGTTTTAAACACATGTAATTTTAGTTAGAGAATGTGACTGTAGAAGAGTGCCCCAGTTATGAGCTATGCTGATATCCTAGCCAGTGGCAAAACTCATTGACTTCAGTAGGACTAGCATTTCACTTATGGACTTTCAATAACTGTCCTTGTATGTGAATCTCTCTCCTGATAATTGTTGTTGTTATTAAAGGTAATAAAAGAAACAACCCAGAATTTCCACTGCATGGGAAATTCTGATATTTTTGACATTTCTTTTCATCCAGATTTGGGATGAAAAGCCAAAATATTGAACTTTTCATGGAATTAAGAGTTCCCAAAAATTTTAAATTCAGAAATGTAAAAACAATTTATTTGTGGGTCAGTTACTGTGGTGCCTCATGGTCCCCTGTAGGCTGGGCTCCCTGGCCGATCTACGTCTTTAATGAAGCACTGTGGCTCAGCCAGTAGGTAGACGACAGTATATCATGAGAGATGTAGTCCAGCCAGGCAATCAAGCCTGATCTACAAGTAAAACTTAGATTGTTCTAGCTATGCCGCTCAGGGATGTGAATAATTCACACCTCTGAGAGATGTCGGTAAGCCCACCTAAGGCCCAGTGTAGACACTGCTAAGGCCATGTCTACACTACCACTTATGTCGGCAAAACTTATGTTGCTCTGGAGTGTGAAAAACACACCCGAGTGACATAGCTTCGCCCTGATAAGTGATAGTGCTGGGCACATTACGTTGGCAGGACAGCTCCTGCCAACATAACTCCTGAGGCTTGTCAGAGGTGGTTTAATTAAGAGCTGTCTCCCATCGGCATAGATCGCCTACATGAGAGATCTGACAGTGGCACAGCTGTGCCACTGTAAGGTCTCTAGTGTAGGCATAGCCTTAGTTGACAGAAGAATTCTTCTGTAGACCTAGCTACTGTCTCTCAACTATAGCTCCCACAGTGGCTTAAATGGACAGTTTTTTGTCAAACCAACACAAAATGTTTTGTTTAGATTTTCCCAATGGAAAATTTAAAAAAATTGGTGAAAAAGGATGTTTTTCTATGGAAAGTTTTGATTTTGTGGATACCACATTTTCATTACAAACTGCTCCAGTCAGTTTCCATATATCCTTTAATTCCATTCACAATTTTTATTTTTAAGACAGAACAATGAACAAGAATATGAAACTTTAACAAACTATGCCTGGTGGTATCTTTACAGCATTAAATAACTTGTCTGCTTTACTAATTGCATTTTAAATAAAACAACACAGATTGAGAGTCCATTAAAGATCATGGGAGATGCATTTTGAAAGTGGTGCATACACTCTTCCATACAAGATTGGAAATTTGGAGAAGACTTTCCATGAGACTTAAAGCAGACTCAATTCTTTTCTAGAATTATAAATAGAGAACCTTTCACAGAATTGGGTTATTTGATATGCATGTAGCTAAAGATACTTACAATTAAAGGGGAAACACAAGACTGTAAGAAATGTATATTTTATGGTGGACTTTTTCCGAAACCATTTGCTATTATTAATCAGAAAAAAACCCACTCTAACAATATCTAGAAACATGTCAAAATCATATCAAGAAAATTGTTTTCATGCTGCCAGGGAATTTTGCAGCACTGTAACACCTATCTTCAAGAAAATATAATACAGTGCACACATGGGGCTTAAATATTTTTACTAAAATTCCACTTCAACATTTAATATTCAGCATTTTTTAAAGGAACCATACAGGACTAAAAAGAGGTCAATAAACCAATTAAAATAAGTACTAGTAAAGTAATTAATACCCTTTTTATTGTTTCCACATCATAGTGTGTTAATAAATTGGGCCTTTGTCACTATCCAGTAATTTCTTTACAACCAGTTTCTTCATCCAAATCCAACATCTTACTTATGGGTCCCTGTTAATACTCTTTTTTAAAAAGGCTCAATGCCAGTCTAATTAGATTTGCATTTCAACCCTAAAGTCACAAACTCGATTTTCATCTCAGTTCAGTAGCCCTGTTTTCTGATATTCTTAATGAGCAATACTTTTATTTAAAGGGTGTGATCCTTTCAGGAATTTCTGGTTGCTTACTAGTTATGTGAAGAGGGTCTTTCATGAGTTCCCACGTATAGCATTTAAATGTTGTGCAGTTGCACACGCGCACACCCACACACTAATGATGAACAATACCATTCGGTTAAACCCAGGATTGCTATAACCTAGAACTCATCTCCCTTCCATACTTTTCAGTTTTTGATTGCAGCATGCTAGCTAGTCAACCCCCGCCCCCCACCCACCCGCATTTAATATTTTTGTTAATTTAGTGCTTTTGAAGTGTGCTGGTTTGTCTGTTCCATATTTCCACTGAATTCCTGGCCTCCCTTTAGGGATGGTACATAAGGGTGTCAGTCTTTTGGACAGTTCTGCAAACAATACTAATATTTATATGGAACATAACCATTCAAGTCCTTTTATGCCATCCAACCAGAAAAAAAAAAAAAAGAAAGGCTATTTCCCAGTAGTTAATACGTTTTAGAGGGAAGAACTTATGGCATATTTTTTGCCCCAAGGTAAATGAAAATATTTTGCTAATGATATGGTAGATGAGTGGGGTAGGAAAAGAAGACACCCTTCCCCCCACTTACAATGACAGATAAACACATCTTCTCTGTGAAGGAGAATAAGGTTAATAGTTTGAACATTTTCCTGTGAGAAGGAAATCACAGCAATAGGAGGAGCTCTTTAACTGAGAACACTTCAAGCAAAGTTAAAATCTTTTAAAAGGAAAACTTATTCCATGACAATAATCAGGCTCCCTCACCTCAGTTGTGACAGAGGAGACTCGCATACTTCAGCTTTAACCAAGGTCACTGTTAATGAGGCACCATCGTAATCGGCAGTTAGGAGGCACTGACCCAGTAGTGTAACTAGAGTAATGAGAAACCTTCCCACCTCAGGCTAATCAAGCAAACAAAACCACAAAATGCCTGGTTTCCTCCAGCCCAAATAAGGGAAACTCAAGGTTTCCCTGCAATCCATGTCTCCTGCACTGCACAATAATCTCTGTGGAAATATAATCTGAACCGAATCAACGGTGCACACCAATAAATCCCCCACCTGTTCCTCACTGACTCAGATGTACAGTCAGAATTCTATTGTTTGATGACCCACATATTCAGATCCTGTAATGAAGTATACACCCAAGATGGGTTAGTATACAGGTAGTCCTGAGTTGTGTGCACACATCTCCAGTGCTCTTAAAGTCAACAGGAGTTGCTTCAGTATCTCAGGGCAGATTATGACCCACTGAATTTTCTAGTTCCTTTCCCCTATCACCATTAGATCCCCCTTCCCCCATATTGCAACTGTTTCAGAGCAACTCTAGGTGAAGAGAATCAAGGGTGAAGTGCCAAACATGCTAAGCCTGTGCCATAACTCCACCCCTGCTCAGCTCAGTGGCCAATAAAGCCATTAGCTGGGGAACCTGGATCAGGAAGAGGCTCTGAAACCACACACAGCCTCCAGAGTTCCACCTGGGAGATGATTTGCCAACGTATTAAATGCAGACAGATCCAAAGTTCTTTGTTCAGCAAACCCAGCTGCAGGGCAGGAACCTCTTGCCAATAACGTGGAGGTAGCGAATTGCAAAGTCAGATGTAAGGCTGCACTATATTCCCCAAATCATACCTCTAATTCAAATCTCCGAGTTAATGTTTGTGAAAAGCCTTGAAGAGGAAAAGTGCTATATACATAAAGTTCTTAGTACAATTATTAAAACCAACACTTCATGAAGAGAGATTAATTATGCTATTACTGTACTCTTCACACATGTGAGTTTTCCATAAAAACAGATATTTCAGCCCCAAATCAGCCAAGCAGTTAAACACATGCCAAACATTTAAGTATATGAGTAGTCCCACTGAAGTTAGACAGACCATTTACTTGCTTAAAGTTAGGCTCAATAGGCCCAGATCCATAAAGGTACTTAGGTGCCTAAATCCCAGACTTAGATGCCTATATCCCAGTTTGAGGTGCCACAGCAATCCACAAAACCCCTGTTCAGCTGCCACACAACCCTATAGGTGTCTAGACTCACTTGGTGTCTAAATTTTCGGGGTGAATGTTTCCTAGGTGCCTATGTCTCTGCCTCTGAACATACATACTGTTGTCTCACTCTAGGCATCCAGACGCTAATCTCCCACCAAAGCCCCAGTGTGATCCATGAACCAGGGAATAGCGAATGCCTATCTTCCCTACAGGGCCCAATCCAGTAGGTGCCGTCAGAGGCCACCTACTGGATCAGATCCCATTTGAAATCTGAGAGGGTGGCGGCCATCTGATAACCTTTAGCCCACATGGTTAGAGCACTGAGCTGGGATGTGAGAGAACGAGGTTCAATTCCCCATCTCAAGCAGAGAAGGAGAAAGAATTTGAACACACCTTTCTTCCACACCTTTCAAGAGAGCGCTTTAACCACTTGGCTAAAAGTTATAAGATGTTCACCACCACCTTCACCTTTTCCTCCTCCTCCTCTTTGCATGAAGGGAATCAGGTATCTAATTCATCCTCACAAAAAATGGCTTAGGTACCTAAGCTGTCTGATTCCTGAAGAGGGGTTCCCAGTTGTGGAGCGCTAGCAGAGATAGGCACCTCTTTGCAGCCCGGACTCGAATTAGACACTGTAACCGGGCGCAGACTCACCGGCGGCGCCTCCTGCTGGTTGTCTCAGGGAATTAGCTCACCAGCCTCCGGAGCGCCCTCTTCAGGCTGGTGTCTCACCTTGCTGCTGGCTCCCATGTCCCTCCCAGGACCCCGGTGCCCCTTTCACTGGGGTGCCGCCCCCTGGCAGTACCCCACAGTTCTGGATCTCCCCCTCCCAGAGGAACCCCCCACACACTATCCCTACCTCACCTCAGTCGTAGGCTCCTGCCAGTCACCAGCTAGCCCCCACGCCCTGGGGCAGACTGCAGTAAGAGCCACTCATCACCGGCAAAGTTGGGTTTCGACCTGCTGCCTCTGTCTACCCATGGCTGCCCCTGCAACCCCCGTACCTAATAGACCTTACCAGGCCCACAGCCTGGGGCTTTCCCAGGCCGGAGCTCCCAGGCTCCCTTGGCCTTTCCCCATCCCTGCTCCAAACTAGGTCCTTGTTAAGCCCCTGCAGCCAGGCCCTTCTCTCTCTCTAGGCAGAGAGACTGAGTCTCTCTGGGCCTGTGGCTCACAGCTTTTATAGAGCCAGCTGGGCCCCTAGCTGAGGCTGCTTCTCCAGTCAGCCCCACTGCCTTTCTTCTGCAGCAGCCCTCTCTCAGGGCTGTTTTAAACCCCTCGGGGCCCAAGCGGGTGTCCACCCCACCACAGGCACCCATTTCTGTGACAGGGACAGGGCTGTGTTTTGCTTAGGTGGCTCCTTGCCTAACATGCTGGCTTTTGTGGATCCCATTCTCAGGATTTGTGGATCATGTTCTTGTGATGATGTGATCATGTTGTTCTTAAGTCCCTTTGTGGATCCAGGCCATACTTAAGTGCTTTATTGAATCAGGGCTTTGGTCTTTATTACTGGAAGTCCTGTATATGCTAAAATTCATAAATTGATGAGTCAGGATAAGGAATAATTTGTTTTAATTACAATTCCTTAAATGAAAAATGCCACCTCACTATGTATTAGATGAATTCACACCAGTGACTCAGAATTTAAAAAGAATGAGGAGTACTTGTGGCACCTTAGAAACTAACACATTTATTTGAGCATAAGCTTTTTGGGCTAAAACCCACTGCATCAGATGCATGCAGTGGAAAATACAGTAGAAAGATATATATACACACACAGAGAAGATGAAAAAATGGGTGTTGCCATACACACTATAATGAGAGTGATCAATTAAGGTGAACTATTATCAGCAGGAGAAAAAAACCTTTTGTAGTGATAATCAGGATGGCTCATTTCCAAAGTTGACAAGAAGGTGAGAGTAACAGGTGGGGGGGGGGGGAATAAGCATGGGGAAATAGTTTTACTTTGTGTAATGACACATCCACTCCCAGTCTTTATTCAAGCCTAAGTTAATGGTGTCCAGTTTACAAATTAATTTCAATTCAGCAGTCTCTCGTTGGAGTTGGTTTTGGAAGGTTCTTTGTTGTAATATTGCGACTTTTAGGTCTGTAATAGAGTGACCAGGGACACTGAAGTGTTCTCTGACTGGTTTTTGAATGTTATAATTCTTGACGTCTGATTTGTGTCCATTTATTCTTTTATGTAGAGACTGTCCAGTTTGACCAATGTACATGACAGAGGGGCATTGCTGGCACATGATGGCATATATCACATTGGTAGATGTGCAGGTGAACGAGCCTCTGATAGGGTGGCTGATGTGATTAGGCCCTATGATGGTGTCCCCTGAATAGATATGTGGACACAGTTGGCAACGGGCTTTGTTGCAAGGATAGGTTCCTGGGTCAGTGGTTCTGTTGTGTGGTGTGTGGTTGCTGGTGAGTATCTGCTTTAGGTTGGGGGGGGGCTGTCTGTAAGCAAGGACTGGCCTGTCTCCCAAGATCTGTGAGAGTGAGGGATCATCCTTCAGGGTAGGTTGTAGATCCTTGATGATGCGCTGGAGAGGTTTTAGTTGGGGGCTGAAGGTGATGGCTAGTGGCGTTCTGTTACTTTCTTTGTTGGGCCTGTCCTGTAGTAGGTGACTTCTGGGTACTCTTCTGGCTCTGTCAATCTGTTTTGTCACTTCAGCAGGTGGGTATTGGAGTTGTAAGAATGCTTGATAGAGATCTTGTAGGTGTTTGTCTCTGTCTGAGGGGTTGGAGCAAATGTGGTTGTATCATGGAGCTTGGCTGTAGAGAATGGATCGTGTGGTGTGGTCTGGATGAAAGCTGGAGGCAGGTAGGTAAGCATAGCGGTCAGTAGGTTTCCGGTATAAGGTGGTGTTTATGTGACCATCGCTTATTAGCACTGTAGTGTCCAGGAAGTGGATCTCTTGTGTGGACTGGTCCAGGCTGAGGTTGATGGATGGATGGAAATTGTTGAAATCATGGTGGAATTCCTCAAGGGCTTCTTTTCCATGGGTCCAGATGATGAAGATGTCATCAATGTAGTGCAAGTAGTGTAGGGGCATGAGGGGACGAGAGCTTAGGAAGCGTTGTTCTAAGTCAGCAATAAAAATGTTGGTATACTGTGGGGCCATGCGGGTACCCATAGCAGTGCTGCTTATTTGAAGGTATACATTGTCCCCAAATGTGAAATAGTTATGGGTGAGGACAAAGTCACAAAGTTCAGCCAGCAGGTTTGCCGTGACATTATCAGGGATACTGTTCCTGACGGCTTGTAGTCCATCTTTGTGTGGAATGTTGGTGTAGAGGGCTTCTACATCCATAGTGGCCGGGATGGTGTTTTCAGGAAGACCACCAGTGGATTGTAGTTTCCTCAGGAAGTCAGTGGTGTCTCGAAGATAGCTAGGAGTGCTGGTAGCGTAGGGCCTGAGGAGGGAGTCTACATAGCCAGACAATCCTGCTGTCAGGGTGCCAATGCCTGAGATGATGGGGCGTCCAGGATTTCCAGGTTTATGGATCTTGGGTAGCAGATAGAATACCCCTGGTCGGGGTTCTAGGGGTGTGTTTGTGCAGATTTGTTCTTGTGCTTCTTCAGGGAGTTTCTTGAGCAGATGGTGTAGTTTCTTTTGGTAACCCTCAGTGGGATCAGAGGGTAATGGCTTGTAGAATGTGGTGCTGGAGAGCTGACCAGCAGCCTCTTGTTCATATTCAGACCTATTCATGATGACGAGAGCACCTCCTTTGTCAGCCTTTTTTATTATGATGTCAGAGTTATTTCTGAGGCTGTGGATGGCATTGTGTTCTGCATGGCTGAGGTTATGGGGCAAGTGATGCTGCTTTTCCACAATTTTAGCCCGTGCGTGTCGGCGGAAGCACTCTATGTCAAAGTCCAGTCTGTTGTTTCGACCTTCAGGAGGAGTCCACCCAGAATCCTTCTTTTTGTAGTGTTGGTTGGAAGCTCTCTGTGGGTTAGTGTGCTGTTCAGAGGTGTGTTGAAAGTATTCCTGAGTCGGAGACGTCAAAAATAGGTTTCTAGGTTACCACCAAACTGTATTATGTTTGAGGGGGTGGAGGAGCAGAAGGAGAGGCCCCGAGATAGGACAGATTCTTCTGCTGGGCTAAGAGTACAGCTGGATAGATTAACAATATTGCTGGGTTGGTTAAGGAAACCACTGTTGTGGCCCCTTGTGGCAAGTAGTAGTTTAGATAGTTTAGTGTCCTTTTTCCTTTGTAGAGAAGCAAAGTGTGTGTTGTAAATGGCTTGTCTAGTTTTTGTAAAGTCCAGCCACAAGGAAGTTTGTGTGGAAGGTTGGGCCATCCTGATTATCACTACAAAAGGTTTTTTTCTCCTGCTGATAATAGCTCACCTTAATTGATCACTCTCATTATAGTGTGTATGGCAACACCCATTTTTTCATGTTCTCTGTGTATATATATCTATCTTCCTACTGTATTTTCCACTGCATGCATCTGATGAAGTGGGTTTTAACCCACAAAAGCTTATGCTCAAATAAATTTGTTAGTCTCTAAGGTGCCACAAGTACTCCTCATTCTTTTTGCTGATACAGATTAACACGGCTACCACTCTGAAACCTGTCAGAATTTAAAGAAACATAAAGTTCTCCAGACTGAATCCTGCAGTAATTCAGATAGTAAGTACAATTTCTGATGTGAAGTAATTGTACATATTTTATCACTGGTTTGAAACCACAGATAACTCAATCAACACTTACGCTGGTTGCTTTGATTAAACATGAAATGTAAAACCAATCTGCACTTGATAATATGTTCTGTATTCCATGTTTTTCCAGGAGATATTTCCTGTTGCTCAATTTCATTTCTTACTTTTGTACTTTTCATTCTATATAGAAGGACTTAGATTCATCTTTGCCTGTACAGTTTATATTCAAGACAGAAAACAAATCAGAAGCCAAAAAGAACTCAAGATAAGACCTTTCACTAAACAATGCAAAGAAGCCGCCTTTCTCCCATAACAAGGACCATAAGAGAGAAAAAAAAGGGAGGAGGTTCTTTTTAATAATTTATATTTAATTTCCGTCTCTAGAAAGAGACTAACTGAACTTTCTTTTCTGGAATGGGTTACAATGTAACGTATGGCCAAACGGATTCATTACAACAGGGGGAAGGGAAAACTTCTCAAAACACTTCCCTCCTTGTTATGAGCCTGCATACATTATATCAAGATACACAGTTCTCTCTCTCACACACAGAGGCACTAATTAGTGCTAGCAGTTAATTTCTACACCTCAGAGTTTGAAAGTTTCCGTATTTCCACATAAGTAAAGTTAGAACTTTTTAACACCCATATAGCCTGCAAATTAGTGACTACACGACTGGTGCCTTTTTGGCAGCCAAAGGGTCCTTATCATTTGTGTACAATCGGTTCTGCTTTATTGGCTTCTGCTGATTAGCCCAGCAACAAGTCTTTTTAAAATAATTATGGGGAAAGGCACCGATTTTAGTGGCAATAGAGTGTCATTTTAGATAAGTAAACTCTGACATGGTTCTTTGCTTCATATAGCAGCAAACCTTTAAAAAAATAACTTATCTGGAAATTTGATACTTTGAAAGAAAAAATCCAGATAAAAGGAACATTTCAAAGCAAGTAAATCACAGGTTTTGTTGGAATAAAAGCTGTAACTGATATTTATTAATATTATTTTAAATGATAGACCACATAATTAACGCTGTTTCATTAAAACAACCAAGTACATTACTGATGTTAGTAGACGACTTGTGCATAAAACACCTTTACAACTTCATACTCATTTGTGTACAAGCCAGTGGTACATTTTCCTTAAATTTAATAATATTCACTTGCCACTTTCTTATTCCAATTTGACATTCTCTTACACACATATCTATATGTACGTTCCTTATAGTCAGTGCTGTGAGAACTCCCCATCTGGTCTGCAAACTGTAGAATTTCCTTTCCCATCTATCTCAGAAATATAGTCCCATGACCCAAGGGTCACCATCTGCTCAGTTACACTGGCACAATGCCTAGTATGCTCGAGGTAATGCCACCGTCCTTTCCTCCAATTGTAAACTCCCAACAAGGCAGACATCTACCAGAGTGTTTGCACACAATGAGGCAGCTCCCAGTGAGATTATAGTTAAGACACCACAGAAATTCCCTTCATCTACAGTAGCCTAGGATGTGGGAATGACCAAAGACACACGCAGTCTCTCTTGATCAAAGGTCATTCTTAGGAACAAAGCAGTCAGTGCCGATGTGTCCAAGATAGCATAATATAACATACACACACACAATTGTGTCCAGCATGTGTGGTTCCCCTGATTCCTCTCTTAATGATCTTTGCTTCACTCAGTATTCATTTGCGTACAATCTCCTATTCTCAGGATGCCCTAGAGCAGAACAAATTATACTAAACATAAGTGAAATCAAACAAAGTTTTCATTGAGAACTATTCATAACGTTTACAAACAAGCCTCTTGTGTTAAGTTTCTCAGCTATAATTGGCAGGTTCAGTTTTACACGAGAGATTATTTTTTTTAAGTATACCTATGCAATGCAATAATGAAAAACATCTCATCCCAATGCAAGATTTTACTAAGACTAAAAGAAGTACAGGGACGAACTAAACTTTTTGTATTGTAAAAGGAGAAATGTACTTCACAGAAATAAATACAAAATCCCACCAAATTAAACATGACTTAAGTGCTATCAGTTCTACAAATATTTTAATATTGTAATTTCTTCAGATGAGTTTTCTTGCATATTAAAAAAATTCTCTGTTAATGAGTGTTTCCAAGTTTCTACAATATTTATTACTAATGATGCTATATTCCAAATTCTTCTCTAGCATTTTAAATCTGGAGTTACTTAACTCGTGTAAATGGAATTACTCCAGACTCATGCTACTGCAACTAAGAGTAAAATTTGTCCTTAAGCTTATTGCAGCAAAAATAAGCAATATTTTCCCTTGGTTTCAGTTAATGCTTTTGAATTGACTTTCAACTTTTCAAAGTATAACTGGATTATTCTATAATTTAAATTGTGGTGTCTAGTATGTATACGCTACCCAGGACTGAGGGAAGGGGGGGACACACTTTGTAAATAGCTGGCTGTAGGGAAGGAAGACTCAGTAAAAGATATATAATATGGTGCATAGTAGCAACACTAAGCATGCCAACAGATCATGTGAACAATGTTTAAACGGATACATGAATTCTGTAGCATGTCTGTTAATGAGATGAGAAGTATGCCTGTACACAATTACATCTAATCATCTAATCGCCTTTTATGATGAGATTACTGGTTCTGTGGATGAAGGGAAAGCAGTGGATGTATTGTTTCTTGACTTTAGCAAAGCTTTTGACACGGTCTCCCACAGCATTCTTGTCAGCAAGTTAAGGAAGTATGGGCTGGATGAATGCACTATAAGGTGGGTAGAAAGCTGGCTAGATTGTCGGGCACAACGGGTAGTGATCAATGGCTCCATGTCTAGTTGGCAGCCGGTGTCAAGTGGAGTGCCCCAGGGGTCGGTCCTGGGGCCCGTTTTGTTCAATATCTTCATAAATGATCTGGAGGATGGTGTGGATTGCACTCTGAGCAAATTTGCGGATGATACTAAACTGGGAGGAGTGGTAGATACGCTGGAGGGGAGGGATAGGATACAGAAGGACCTAGACAAATTGGAGGATTGGGCCAAAAGAAATCTGATGAGGTTCAATAAGGATAAGTGCAGGGTCCTGCACTTAGGATGGAAGAATCCAATGCACCGCTACAGACTAGGGACCGAATGGCTAGGCAGCAGTTCTGCAGAAAAGGACCTAGGGGTGACAGTGGACGAGAAGCTGGATATGAGTCAGCAGTGTGCCCTTGTTGCCAAGAAGGCCAATGGCATTTTGGGATGTATAAGTAGGGGCATAGCGAGCAGATCGAGGGACGTGATTGTTCCCCTCTATTCGACACTGGTGAGGCCTCATCTGGAGTACTGTGTCCAGTTTTGGGCCCCACACTACAAGAAGGATGTGGATAAATTGGAAAGAGTCCAGCGAAGGGCAACAAAAATGATTAGGGGTCTAGAGCACATGACTTATGAGGAGAGGCTGAGGGAGCTGGGATTGTTTAGTCTGCAGAAGAGAAGAATGAGGGGGGATTTGATAGCTGCTTTCAACTACCTGAAAGGGGGTTCCAAAGAGGATGGCTCTAGACTGTTCTCAATGGTAGCAGATGACAGAACGAGGAGTAATGGTCTCAAGTTGCAATGGGGGAGGTTTAGATTGGATATTAGGAAAAACTTTTTCACTAAGAGGGTGGTGAAACACTGGAATGCGTTACCTAGGGAGGTGGTAGAATCTCCTTCCTTAGAGGTTTTTAAGGTCAGGCTTGACAAAGCCCTGGCTGGGATGATTTAACTGGGACTTGGTCCTGCTTTGAGCAGGGGGTTGGACTAGATGACCTTCTGGGGTCCCTTCCAACCCTGATATTCTATGATTCTATGATCTCCCATCACATTATGCCATTCTTCCCCACCATTCAGAAATATCGAATATGGTTCTTGTTTCTGCATTGGTCTGTAGCTCACTTGTTAGATAAGCAAGTGTTATGAGATAGCAGTGAGTTGAAGACTATTGGTAGGACCACATTGAAATGGGCCTTCTTGTATAATCTTATGTATTTCATAGAAATTTTACATGAGAACAAAATATACATATCCTTTTCCTGAAGTCTTAGAAGCAGAATCATCATACAACCACACAAAACACTTTGTTCAGGTGAAGATAAAGTTACATTTCAGTGGCTTGAATACATACTACCTCTCAATAAAGTTAGAGCTAACCCCGCCTTCCCCAAATGTTATTAGAATCCAGGAAATGCAGAATTAAGGTTGCATTTCTCAATCAAGGCATCAAAATTTCATTAAGGAAATTCCCTGAAAAGGGTGGAGTTATGTTTTTGTTGCTGTTTTTTTTAATGGTCCTAAGGTCTGATGGAGAGGAGGCTTGTTCTCAGACTCCCAAAAGACATGCAAGAGAGGAAGTCAGAGCCAGAAGATTTTAGTGGAGCTTGTTGTCTTAGGGGGAAATGGAGAATGCCCCCTTCATCCTACATTTTCCATAAATGCAACCAGTGAAGTCACAATGCCTTGAAGAAATTAGCTTCTGGATGAAGAACCATTTGCTTAACTTCAAGCCAGGCAAGGCTAAAATGATGCAAGTTAGAAGGGAAGATGCTTTGAGGAGACAGCCAGGATACAGTCCTCCCTTCTCATAGAGCTTGTCTCTCCCCTGTTAGTCAAAGTGGAGCCTCGGGGCCTTGTCTGACTCTTCAACACTAAATGGTTGCACCAATGACTAAAAACCCTCAACATTCTTCCACCTTCAACTTTGTAGGAAAATCCATTCCTTCCTCAATGATGAGGATTTGGCCACAGTGATTCATGTGTTTGAAACCTCCAGACTAGATTACTGTAGCTCACCACATATGGAGCTGAATGTGTAAGAAACATGGAGACTCCAACTCCTGTTGCATACTGCTGCCTGCATTTCAGTGATTTCAACAGAAATTAAACCTCCAACTGCCAGAAGCTAGAAGTGGAGGACAGAGGTTAGATTATTCAAATTTGCCCTGTTCCATTCATTCACTCTAAATCATCTGGCACTGGCCACTGATATTGAGTTAGATGGACCATTGGACTGACCAAGTATGGCCATTCTTATGTTATGTAAGCACCTAACCTGCTAAAGTGGGAAAATTTTGAAAATCCCACTAGGTGCTTATCTTCAGTTTTAGGTGCCTAACTACCTTTGAAAATCTAGTCAAAAGGGTCTATATTCAGGGAACTTTGAAGACTTGCTACCTGGATTGGAATGTGGACTACCAACCAGAGATTCAGAAATGGAACAGAGGAGACAGTTGAAGAATATGTGTTTGCGCATGCAAGTTTCTAAAAAGCAAGGAGGCATACCGATTAAAGTGTGATTCTCACCTGGAAAACCACTGTGAAAATGGCATCTCTGTACTCATCAGATCTCTTTCTTTTGTGTATTTGGAGTCACATCTGCTGAGCTTGCTGACTAAAGTACATTTTTTACAAATTTTTTTTAACTCCTGTTTCCAGTGCTAGAGGCGAGTAAGCTGCATTTCTTTCTTTCTTTCTTTTTTTTTTTTGGTGCAGCATCACTGCCATCAAGAAAATTATTTGTTAATTAGAACTTTAGTAAACAAATTTAAGGAGTAAAACTATTGAAGGAGAGGGGTTAAGAACATAAGAACTGCCACACTGCATCAGACCAATGGTATATCTAACCCACTGTCACCGACAGTGGTCAGCACCAGAGCATCAGGGGGAGCATACAGAATATGGAACTTTTGGAGAGCTCCACCCATCTTCCTCTCCCAGCTTCTGGCAGGCAATGGTTTAGGGTCACTCCAAGCATGGAGTTCTATCCCTGGCCATCTTAGCTAATAGCCATCAATGGACCTATACTCCATAAACTTATCTAGTTCTTTTTTGAACCCTGTTATGCTTTTGGCCATCATAACGTCCCATAGCAGCGAGTTCCACATGTTAATTGTGCATTGCATGAAAAAATACTTCCTCTTGTTTGCATTAAACCTGCTGCATATTAATTTCCTCAGGTGATCTCTGGCCTTTGTATTGGAAAGGGTAAATAACACTTCTCTATTCACTTTTTTCACACCATTCATGATTTTATAGACCTCTATCATATTCCCCCCCGCCATCATCTCTTTTCTAAGATGAACAGCCCTAATCTTTTTAGTCTTTCATTATATGGAAGCCATTATCCTTCTCTGAACCTTTTCCAGTTCCACTATATCATTTTTGAGATGGGGCAACCAGAACTGGACACAGCATTCAAGGTGCAGGAACACCATGGATTTATATAGGGGCATTATGATATTTTCTGACTTATTTTCTGTCCCTTTCCTAACAGTTTCTATAACTGTTAAACTTTTTGACTCCTGCTGCTCGCTGTGCTGAAGTTTTCAGAGAATTATCCACAACGACTCCTGGATCTCTTTCTAGAGTGGTAACAGCTAATTTAGACCCCATCATCATATACGTGTAGTTATTTTTCCCAATGTGCATTACTTTGCACTTATCAGTGTGAAATTTCATCTACTATTTTGTTGCCCAGTCACCCACTTTTGTGAGATCCCCCTGTAACACTTGCAACGTTCTTCATTAATTTCTGCACTATTACTTCATACGGACAATCTTCAGACTTACGACACAACTGGTTCCTGAAAATCGCGTCTTAAGTCAAAAATATTGTAACTCAAATTTCCCATAGGAACAACGTCAGAATGAGCGTCAAAGTTGAAACTGGCGTCATAAAATCAAAACACGATGACAATTTATAAACCTCATAAGTGCCGTTTGTTGCAAATGTTGTAAAGTCAAGGACTGCCTGTACTTAATTTTCAGGTGTCACTTTGGGCATAAATGGAAAACAACGGGGCTGTATGACAATAAATAAAGGTCTAATCTGGCTTCCTGAATGTTTTTTATACTTAACAGTTTTAGGAGGGAAACATCTGAGATTTTCATACAAAGCTGGATTGGATGAATATTAACATTGTGCAGATATTTGAAGAAAATGAAAGGGGAAGCTTCAAATTTACTTTGAAAGATTTAAATTCCATGGAATGCTTAGGATCAACACACTGAGTAGAATTTATGAAGAGGGGCCATGCGGGTTTACTTCATACAATGCCATTAATTAACATTCTGTAAATGTGTGCTGGTTCCATGCCACCTTCCTTTGCTCAGATGTGGGATAATGACTGCTCTCTACTGTATGTTTCTCTTGAAAATTTGTTAAGGGATTAACACATTAAAAGATGACCATACTGCATAGAAGTTGACTATCAAGTTTATTTTTTGTTTGGCCTAGTATGACTGTAGACTAGCCCAGCAGTACTTGTCGGATAATACATCTAATCTAGGAGCATGAGAATAGACTGATTGCTGATGAATACAAATATCCTAAATCTGAAGCTTCACATATTAAATAATGGTCAGAAATGCCATATTAACTAATGGTCCAATTCTTAAGAAATAACTAGTGATTTAAAAAATCTCTAAGGAATCAGTGGAACAGATGAAAACCAGCCCGTAGCAGTGTATCCAGCAAATGAGTCGCTCCTCCTAAATCAAACCTGATGGTAAAATTAATTTTGCCCATTAATTTTAAAACTTCAGGAAATTAATTTTTTATTTATGAAAGGCACTAAATTACATTCTAAAATATCTAAAAATAGACACTGGAAAATAAAACAGACAAAAGGCAGCTTTCCAATGTGCTTTACTAACATCTCTGAGTCTTACCTAAATGGACAAAACTATTGTGTTTACGTTTGGTATTTTGTTCTTCAAAAATGTGAGGAAAATCACTTGGCTTTTTCCTTTGTAATGTTTATTTAATACAGTTTTCCCAAGGAGCCTTCTGGAAGAATTTCTAAAGGATTTTGGGAAGATTACAAAATAATCCTGGAGAGGGTTGCCTCTGAAGCAGTACTTAGATCCAGATTACAGCTGAAGAAGGGCAGGAAGAGACGCTGGTTACCTAGTGTTGGCTCTGAGTCCGACTTCTCCGGAACTAAAGCTGAACATTTTGAAATTTTGCCAGGAATTGTAAGGAAGTAAAAGACTATTGCCCAGATTTTGCAATCAGTTAAACAAACGCAGAATTTGGCCAATTCCTTCTATCCAATCAAAATTCCATGTAGCAAATTGTAAATTTTTGTGAATTTAAAGTGTGAGCAGAGAGATAAAAGGTGATGTTTGAAATAATGGTTTTAAATGGGGGTGTTCCCTGCTGCTGATGGGGTTCATTAAGCTATGCCCTATTGGGGATGAATTTTATCCCAGGCGAATAGAAAATTTTGAGGGATACAATTAGAAACACTCTGAATAAGTAACAGGTTTCAGAGTGGTAGCCGTGTTAGTCGGTATCAGCAAAAAAAACAAGGGGTACTTGTGGTACCTTATGGTGCCACAAGTACTCCTTGTTTTTTTTTCTAAATAAGTAAATAAATATACTTCTCAAGATCTTGTGCATGTACCAAGTAGAAGAGATTAAAGAAAACTCAGGGTAGCATATCTGCCAAGCACTATGTAACACCTTTATCTCCACATGTGCTTGTCATTTTTATTAAGCCTATATAGCATCAAGATTATATTGCCATATTTTAATGATTATAGCCCTGATACAAAGCCCACCGAAGTCATTGGGGATCCTTCAATAGGTCTGGATTCAGCCCTAACTCCTGTTCACATTCCATTAGGATAATGGACGGAGGAACAAGTTTATTTATTCTAAACTGAATGAAAAGATTCGTTAATGTAAAATTGTGAAAGAGAAAATATTTCTTTAGCTGTTTAAATCTTTCCCCGTACTCATTCACTTTAATCATATGTAGGAGGAAAAAAAAAAACCTGAGCTACATTCTCAGTTGGCATAAGCTGGTATGACTCCATCATAGTTGATAGAGCTATGCCCTTTTATCCTAGCTGAAGATCTGGCCCACTGCATTGAAATGAGTGATGGAAAAGTGAAGCTATCACCATGCAGATATGACAGCAATGTAATATATTGCAAACTATCCAATTTTCTGACAATTAGCTAAATTCTTCCCCTTTTCCTCTAATATTGAAATCTTTTTCTAACTCATGAGGGGAAAATGCTAATTATGTTTGCTTAAAATAAAAGTTATTCAGTTGTTAGGGGATAAGAGGTTCTCCAGTGCTGCATTTTTCCAATATTGCATTGAAAAGGAGACTTTCTACACATAATTTTTCCTCCAATTATCCTGTGTTATAAGAATAGAAGAAATATTGTAAATTACAGTCATCGGCTTTGCAGCTTAATTTATTACTGAGTAATGATGAGCACTGCTTTGGAAATGGTAGCCTGTGAAACTGTAAAACTAGGCAACTATGAATTAATCCAGTTTCTTCGCCCTGAAGGCAATTAGAGATAACACCAGCAGACTTCTTCGTGACCTAGTGAGATTTATAGCCTACCATGTTAGGACTCTGGTTGAGCCAGCAAGATTAAGATCAACAAAGCACCTGGTAGATTGCCATCAGTTAAGACAGACTTGACCAGTGGCTCCAGGCTAAAATGTGCATAAGAAGAAAGAGTATTATGACACTGTAGTCTTCATTTTTATCACAGATGGAATACATTTGCAATGTACCCATCTGTAACCAAACACCACTAGTGTTTATAGATCTAATCTATGAACAATACTGTAACCAGAATGGAGGCTGTTCCCAAACTGTCAGAATAGTATTCTCGTTAACATATAATGGGTGGTCTCCAATGTATTCTCCAGTTGATGAGGCCTCATGCAATTTGTAAGTCTTTGTTTTGTGCTATCTTTTACAAGAGCAATCATTAGCAACAGAATGAGTCATTGAAATACATCATGAACCCTCACAATTCAGGGTAAAATCTCTGCCAATGTACTACACTATGAGGACTTTGTGACAAAACAAAAAGCCTATGTCTCTTAGCCACTCATAAATATTTTATAATTTTTAAGGACAACAGCCTACAAGGTGAAAGTTCAGGTCCCTAGTAGGCAATGAGACATTTGTCAGACAATAAAACGGTAAGCTATCCTTTGTTTTACAACAACACTGAGGACAACTAAACTAGATTGTTGGAAGCATGAGGGTTTGACAGTGTTCCACTGTACTGAAATTATTTATGCAAGTTAGTCAAGGTTTGGCATATAAAACATACATGATAGTCTACAGGCACATACTTTATGGCACAATATTGCTGTTTGAAAAGTGAAACTTATTTTCCAAAATGAACACCTTTCACACTTAAGAAATACTTATTTCATCCTCTCCCACTGCAGGAAAGCAGTGTGGCCTACTGATCAGAGCAAGGGACTGGGAACCCAAACTACTGCCTTCTATGGCCAACTCTGTCACTGAGTTACGTAACTTTGGGCAAATCATTTTATTTGCTGTGCCTGTGATTCACCATTTGATAAAATAGGCATAACTACAATTGACTACTACGTAAGAATATTGAGGTTTAATTAATGTGTAACACACTTTAGAATCTTTGGATAAACAGATCATAGATGAACAAAGTGTTACAGCCCACACTTACCATTCCACTGTGCCCAATGTGACTTATGGATAAGTAAATGATTTGCCACAATTTTGTGCCTGCCAGCCACTGTTTTTCATTTTGCAGAATATGAAATTGAACGCACTGATACATTTAACAATATTTAGTTATAGATTTAGGCTTTTATTTTTTTAATTATTAAAAGCCATCTTATTTCTCGTTTCACTAACAGCTCAAATATTTTCTCTCAATTAAATCAATATCCTATAAATTCAAGTGTCATATATTTTGTCCTGCAAAATGAAGTGCAAAGTGAAGTTCCCCAGCATGCCTCTTTTGCATGAAAGTTCAGAATCAATGTGTGCGCCTGTCCCTTAAATACTCAATGATATTTGCATCAAACTGCTAAGGGCAAGATTTTCAAAAGCAAGTGCTTAAGGTCAGGCTCCTAGGCTCAAATTTTCAGTCATTCAAATAAATGGACTGATTTTCAAAAGTGCTGAGCATGACCCAGTAGCTCCTAATATCATGGCAGAGGAAAAAAAAATTGCACTAAAATGATAGTCAGCATCCTGGAGAGAGATAGGTGTCAGAATGTCAGGCACCTGCAACATTAATGCATGGGTGATTTCCTTCACAGCACTTGAATACAAGCATCTGACAGTATTCCATGAGCAACAGATACGAGTGCAGAGTGTAACACTTTTGGGGCTGCTTACATGCCTCCATTTTGAATCTTCATTAAGCCTCAATTGCCTATCCTTACGGTGATCTTTTCAACATGGAGTAAATTCTAGTTAGAACATTACTTTTTCCCTGGAACGCTGATCTTACTCCCATCATATCAAATGTCTCCAATGTAACTACAACTCATGATGAAATTTAAAAAGGTCTCTAAACATTTCAAGCTGTTGTAACCCACACACCTTCTGGGTGTGGTGTTCTGTCCCATCTAGAGGCACCAAGACCACTTGGAGAGAGTTAAATGAGTCTGCTCTACAACCTTAGCTAACACCCAGTTAGCTTTTAGCTTATGCTGTAGAGGTTTATACACTAAACCAGGGTCTGTCGGCGTTACACTGTCACATCTACATCCTTCAGGAGCCCAGCTGAAGAATGAAACAAACAGCTTTTCTGCTGAGGCAACTTTCCCCAAATCCTATGGTCCAGAAACTAGCCTGCTGGCATTTGCTACTTTTACTAGTGCTTTACAATTGCTGAAAAGATAGGTATAATTCTTAGCCCATTTTTAATCAGGTCAGGTACATTTTCCAATTCTCTGACAGGAAACAAGTACATATTTTGTTACACATTTTCAAGAACAGGATGGAAGTGCTCAAACTTTATTCCCTTATTACAAACTCTAAATCCATCCACTTGGACGCCCTCTTAACTGTTTCTTGAGTGACCCCAGTGTTACAGTCTTAATAACCTTCATAGCAGTCCATTCCAAACATTTACTACTCCTAGGTTGAAAAATACTGCTAAGTTCCCTCTGTTCTTCATTTGCTTTTTAAAAAGTTTGCTCACACACCATTGTCCTCTGACCTTTGTTGGTGAAAAAAATAACAAGAGCTCTTTTTGGTGTCAATATTGCTTAGGTTTACAAATGTGAGAGGGTGTGGTAGACTGGCACAAAGCATATCTTCCCAGCCAGAAAGCCTAATTAATGGAAAGTTAGCTGATATGAAAAGCTTTTGGGATTTCCTGGAGAAGAAATGTGTGTATTTTCTGTGTGTGTCCTTCATTATGAAATTGGACTATATACATCAAAAATAAATGCATGCTGATAAACCTCCAATTTCTCTTCTCTACCAGAGGTGTGCCTAGAATTAGATATCCTGGACCAATTCTAGTGCTATCTTCTGCCTCTCTACACATGTTATAAATGGTGTGCAGGGGGCAGGGCTGGGAGTGGAAGAAGGCACAGCAGGGGAAGAGAGGGACTTTGGGCAGTTTTGCAGCCCATAGGCAGCCCTGGGGAGGCTGCTGTAAAACTTACGCTGTTTTGCCCCCCTCAGATGCCAGAACTTACGCCCACTCCCCCAGGCTGTATCTTTTGTGCTGTGCACTCCTTGGAACATGCCTCTGCATTCTAACTAACCCCAGCTGGTGCAGCCAACCCTTTCAGAAGTTCCTTGCTCTAACGTATGCTGGATACTAGTCCAATCTTTGACCAGCTCCAGGAATCAGGAGGCTGCCGAGGTGGCATTAAGCTGCCTTTGCACTCCCCTCTTTCTCACACACTCCTCATCATGTGCCAAGCACACTTTACTGACATTTTCAGTACAGCAGACTATGCATGTCCAAAGGCAATATAGGTGCTGTGCCACACAATATATGCTCTATGTTGAGCTTCCATTCTCCGTCAGAGGGTTACCTTGTCCAAGCTTAAATACAACAAAAACTGCAGCTAGATCACTAGGCAAAGCCAACATGACAATTACTCATTTATTTCCTTTTCTGTTTTTTCATATATAACATTTAGAAATGGCCCCTCTTCCTATAACTCACTCTTTGAATAAACAAACACACACTTCTCACCAGGGCAAGAGAGCCTCCTAGCCCACTGGGAAAGAAATTTATGAAAGTAATGTCAAACAACAACAACAGAAAAGGAAACCGTGTTCAATCTTGCTTCAGTGACTTGTTGGCACTGCGCTCTGATTGCAGCACCGACAGTAAACAGCAGCGTGTTTGTGTGCAAATAGCATTCTACTGAATGATGTCTGCACCTGTGTAAACTGACATCAATATCTTTTTATATGGTTTATTTAAGGAGTTCACAAGAAACACCTGCACCAGGTCAGGCACAGATGACACTTCTTATTGATTTGAAAGAAAGCAGGGGGAAGTGGAGGGGTGAGAGTTCCTTGGACGCTTTATTCAGCTTCACGTATTTCTCATGGGTCTAAAAGAAGCCGAGGTGTTGCTTTAATTCTGACCCTCATTTTGTAAGCTAGCAACCATAAATAAAATGCAATTAAATAGAATTTAGAACACTGTAAAAAATTAAATAATACATTTCTGGGGGTGGCCTTGAGAAAACAGGAATTAACCTTGTCCCCTGCCATAATCTCTGAGAGGGTGCCCCCTACAGCTCTCTCGTGGCAGCCACAGAGGGGAGACAACATGAGGCTGCTGGGATGGAAC
Source organism: Chelonia mydas (assembly GCF_015237465.2). NCBI lineage: Eukaryota > Metazoa > Chordata > Testudines > Cheloniidae > Chelonia > Chelonia mydas. Next base: position 29,177,393 of record NC_051246.2, on the reverse strand, counting down.
AGCTGACAGGAAGACCTAGAGGAGGTCTATTCCTTCCTGACACCCACTCTGATCTTTCCTCCTCCTTCTCATTGCAGTCAGGGTTACGCTGACTTTTCAGTAGCCAGCTGCAGGGAGCCCTGGAGAGGCTGCCTTCTTTTGCTCACCTCTTGCTGCTATCCTCAGAGAGTGCTGTCTTGGACATCATAGCGAGATGCTTTTAACGCCCTTATTAAACTTAAAACAACAAAACAATACAGATATTAGGGAATTACTGTGTTTTGTTTTGGTTTTTGTTCAAAAAGCAAAATGACGAAGGCTCCTTTTAAAGGGTTTTGGGAGTATCTGAATGTCAGGAGCTTCCTCTTTCAACTGCAGTAGAAGTGGAAATGTGGGATCCGGTCATTAATAACATTGGGAAGAGGAAAAAATAATTTCTGTACTCATTAACAAGTGACATGCAGACTAACAGCTGATTTATAGTGACTAGGTTATTCATGCTGCCTCCCAGCTTAGCCAGTTAAGGAGCTGAGGACATTATAATTTAATTCGTCATGAAACAATAGTTTTTATTTTCATACGGTGTCGATAAGATACAGAACCACAAGATGATTTACATAGTCAACTAGAAGCCAAAGTAGGGAGAAAAAACAGAGAAGATTTAATGCAAGGCAAGATTTAATACAAGGAAAGTGTTTTTGAGGGAACTCAGGGTTGAAGGAGAGTGTTCCAGATGGATGAGGCAAGCCGAAGTGAATGATTTACCACCTATGGAGAGTTCCTGGGCAGGAGACAGGGAAGAGACCAGAACTGGAGGAACAAAATGAGCTGGCAGTGGAGAAAGTGAAGGAAGCCAGACAGTTGCTCAGATGCTACACTGATGAGCACATGAGAATTAGATAGAACAGAAAACAAGCAGGATGCAGCAAGCTCATGGAGACTTCTGACAATAAGGAGGGAAATTTGGAAATTGAAAATTAATAGGAAAAAAAGTGACAGAGTGAAGCCTGCTCACTATGCCTGAGGGAATAGCATTGTAGGAAACTATGGATGGGGTCTTAAAAAAAAAAAATCTTCCTGGTACATGAATGTCCTTGTTTCATTGCAATGAAACAATTGTTAGGTTAGTAAGCAACATAGCAGGGATACAAACTCTTCAGGTGCTCATCCCAAACTGTTCCAAATGTGCTGTCTCGTGTTAAAATTTTATGATTTCTGACAATTCATGGAGAGAGTCCAGTAAGTCAAGGCAGGCAAAACACAACAAAAGGCAACTGGAACCCCCCTCCCCCTTTTCTTGTTTTTGGCAAACTCAATAATGGGCCCATTTTGCTGAAATGTGTGTCACATTTAACAACTGATTGGCCTACATAGTGTCTCTTTTCTAGTGATAATGATCCTTTTCTTGAGTAAAAGGTGGCTGACATTCAAATACCAAATTTTACGTGTGTGAAATATGAATTTTTTCTTGTTTTTTACAATACAAAAATAACCATTTCAGAACATTAAGCAGGTACTTAAGTCCTACTGAAGTCAATGGGGCCACCGTTACAACTACTGTATTCTCCTGTTTACAATTAATAGATTCATAGATTTTAAGGCCAGGAGGGGGCATGGTGAGCGTCTAGTCAGACCTCCTGCATAGCACAAACCACAGAATTTCACTTAGTGATTCCAGCATCAAGCCCAGTAACTTACAGGTGAACTGGAGTGTCTTTTAGAAAGATGTCTAATCTTGTTTTAAAGACTTCCAGTGATTGAAAATCCACCCCAAGCCTCGGTAAAGTGTTTTAATGGTTAATTTCTCTTAGTGTTCAAAATAAGTACACATTATTTCCAGTTTGATTTTGTCTAAATTCAGCTTCCAGACTTTGGTCCTTTTTGAAATCTGGACACCAGAACTAGGCACAATATTCCAACAGTGGCCTCACCAGCGCTGTATACAAAGATCATATGACTTCCCTGCTTAAACTTGATATTCCCCTGATTATCCATCCGAGAATCACATTAGCACTCTTGGCAACAGCACTGCAGTGGGAGCCCATACTCAGTTAGCCAACATGGCCTCTATATCTTTTACATTCATTGCTTTCCAGAATACAATCATTTTACCTGTAAGTATAGTCTACATTTTTCTAGACTCATAACTTAGTTCTTATAGTCCGTAAAACTCGAGTCCTTTGTCGCCATTACAAAGTCAGAAAAAACGGTGGGAGATGCCCAAGCAACTGCCTCCTAAATCATTGAAAAAAACCATGTGACATTCTAATGATCTATTTTTGGAGAAGGAAATGACATAAGGAAGTCAAATGGAGAAGGTTCTTATTTAACCTTAGACTATTTGTGAAATGCTAGAAAAAAATGCTTCTCTTCTATCAGATTACCCTTTGTATGAACAAAACATTTGGAATGCTATGGATCCTTGTTTAACTCAAAGACATGGTCCTTTTCCATGAGCTGACACATTTGGAGTGGTTTGATGTTCTTTAAAAACATATTTTTGTGGAAGCTGGTGGCCTTTCAGAATGCCGGGGCTGAGCCCAGTTCCACATAATTAAACCGTCTCCCTGTTGAGGAAATGTTAATTAGCTGAGATGACAATCTGAAGAACGTCACAATTAAAAGCTCTCTTCTCAAGTTTTCACATACAAATCCTTTTACTCCTTTGTCAGTTTTAACACATTTTATTGGAAAGTTCAATCTAACCCAGATGTTTGCTGACAGAAATTTTACAGGTGATGACAGGATTCCACTAACTCAATACATATGATTTTAGTTAATGTGAATTTCTGAAAATTTTTATTCTATGCTCCTAGACCTATATTCTAAAGTACCGCTGTGAAAAAATCCTCTCCATTGAAGAATAGGAATGAAACAGCAGTATGTGCATTCAGGATTATGCTAGACATTATATTCCCTCAAAGTTTTTAACAAACATTAGTTTCACTGAAAGCTACTGAAGCATTATTTGATGGTATGTGAAATAAAGTGGAAGTCTCAGGGACACCATAAAGGTATTTAGGTGCCTAAAGATACAGATAAGATGTCTAGTGGGATTTTCAAAAGCACCTTAACAAGTTAGGTGCTTAACTCCCATTGGAAGTCAATGGCAGTTAGGTGACTAACTCACTTAGGTACAGTTTTGTAAATCCTTTATTCCTAGAGGATATGAGTTTAGATCACATTGAGCACCACGGCTGGCACACTTACTTGCACTCTCAGGAGACAGGCGAAGGGCTGAATGGGTGTAGAAACTGAACTACCTTCTCACCCCTAGAGATGGTTCCTGTAGATAAGGGCTGAGGTATCGTCAGTTTGGCAAAGCTGGCAATGATATATCTGTTCTGTGGATAAACAGAGGGCTACATCCTCCATGGTAGTTACTTTCATGAGCATTAAATTCCCCATCAATTTTCTTTTTAAAGGTCACTAGTATACTTATTGCAACAACACCAGATAGCAGTGAATCTAGAGATCTGCTCTGTAAGAAGATGAAGAAACTCTATTCAAGAGCCAGACAATATTATAAAGCAGGGTTCCAAGAGACCTTGGGCTGCTTGTCTCAAACTGGTGAGTGGTTTAGTGCAATCCTTCATGGGGGCTTGATGCTCCATTCTATGCTCTATCTCTAGCCTGCAGGATGAGTGGGGAGCAAAACAACAGTGTCCTTCAGTCAGAGTACAGATCTGTCACATCAGGCTACACTCACCTAGATACCAGACCTCTGTGCAAAGAGAAAGTGGGAGGGGCAGGAAGAGCTTCTGAAAACAAAAGGGTCCTTATGCCCTTCTTAGCCATTTCTAATTCAACTTTATAAAATAAATCATTTGCTTTTTTAATTACCTTTTAAAATGTTTCTCATTACATCTTTTAAACTACTATGGATTACTTTTGCCACATTTAAAAGGTGATTTCTTCATTTTACAAGAATTTTCTTGCACACTGCATGTGTTTCCCCCTTTAGAAATAAATGTTTTCGCATCACAGTAAGACGTGATGGGTTGTGTATCATGATCCAGTAATGACCCACTTTGGTTGTGAATGGCACAAGGTCAGAATACCCAGGCACGTAATTATTAGACCATAATACACTCCCGGTCAAGTCTCATTGCGTAAATGCACGATGGAAACACGAGTAAAAAGCCAATTTAAACATGTTACTTAAACAAGCAAGGAAAGTTAAATATGAAAGTAAACATGCTGCACGCTATATCAGAGAACTCTTAACTTAATGTGTGATAGACCAGAAGAGATCCTGGAAGATTCTTCTTATGTAAAGTGATTTTTTGTTGCCTGCTTTTAAAAAATACTGTATGTTAACCACAAAAAAATCACCCTAAGGAAATTTTGTACAAAAATATCTACATTGAAATAGCATTAACATTCCGGCTTGATTCAGAAAAAGAAACAGGAAATTCAGAACTGAGTTTGAAATTCTATCCTTAACCAGCCTTCTTGTGTCTTTGGACTGCTGTAAATCTGATATCCAAAATGACAAACCAAATAGGGTTGACTAATGATTCAGTTCTACTTTTCAGTCAGAATTTCCTTGCTTCTCTCAGTTTAACATTGTTTTTCTGTCATTTACTTTAGATTTCATTTTTCTCCAATTGTGCCTACCTTCTGGGCCATACACTCTCTCATAGTCATAAAAATTTAGCAGTCTCACTCCTTTACAACAATCCTTTGATTTACAGAGAATAGCGCTTCAATTCAAAACAATCTCAGAGAAATGGAGGGTGATTTGAAAAGTAACAATTTCATAACCCCAGAAGTTTTTGATATTAGCTTGTGTCAACATTCTGTTCAACCTGTTTTATGAGGAGTCTCTTCAAATGCATGGAAACTATGGGCTTGTCCACACTTTGGGGCAATGAGCATTATAAGGGTGTGATTTCTAAAGAGCACTAATGTGTTGTGCATTAATTGGTCCATGTAGACCGTGCTGGTGCGCTTTAATATAGCATTGTTTCAAACAGCATTACATTAAAGCGCACTAGGGAACATTTAGTGTGCACCAGCAATGTCTACGTGGACCAATTCATGAAAACTCTTCAGAGCACTTTAGAAATCATATCCCCTTAATACGTAATACTGCGCTGTGCAGACAAACCCTACAGGCAACTATCCAGCAAATACTATCCTCAGAGTAATCTCTCTTTCACTCCTTGTAATCAACTGCAACTCAGTTAAATGTGAGGGTAAAGCTCAGGTGAAGAAAATGTATCCTTCCCCTTTCTGCATATAGTCTTGCTAAGTCTTGGGATTTTATTGCTATCTTGCTATATTTGGAATTTTTAGTAATGCCTCAGTTTTTGGAGTCATGGGATGATGTGAGAACCTCAGCAATTCACAAAGTAAGTTTCTAACTTGGCTAGCTTGTCTCCAAAACCATATAGGCTAAAAAAGTTACCTTTTTTAAATATAAAAGCTGAGAGGTCATGTAATCACCTGAGTCCAGGAGCTGGGACTCTAAGAAAAACAACTAACTTTGCAAGATTTGCAATAAAAACTTGAGAGTTGGCAACACTGGTTTGCAAGTTATGATCTAGAACCATAGCATGCTGGATATTTCTGCCCCAGACATTACGTAGAAATTAGGAGAACTGAAGTTGTCTGAAGATTACATTGAAACATCTGTTCAATAATAACAGAAAATTGTATTATTTGTCCACAAGGTCGGTTCCCCAAAGAGTTAACAATCTAGATCTACAACCTGAATAGATAACTTACTGAACAAACAAAAGAAAGGGAGGAAGGAGTGAATTGGAATCAATGAAATCAAGCAGTGAAGTGTCGTACGAGTCTTAGTCGTTCTACTTTTTTCATTGTTTTGTTTAAGAATTATTTTTTTCATGCTTCTAGCTGAACACTGTTTGGAAGAGAGGACTAAGGAGGAAAGTGAGATTTAAGGAGAGACTTGGAGGATTTTCAGAAGTGACTGTTTAGTCACTTAGAACTCATTTGTTTTAAAATAATTTTACCTCAAACAATTGAAACATTAGACCTCAACGAGGAGTATATGAGTATGTCTTCACAGCACAGTTAGTCTAACTCAGGTGCGAGGGTCGCACAGCACAACCCTACCCACGGAACTGTGTCATCACTGATTCCACACTTGCACATGTGTGTCTGGGGCCATATCCCATGGTTCTTTGTGCTGAGAAGCTCTATGATTCCTTCCCTGTTAAGTGTGACAATTGCAGGAGAACTTGTCTGTCCTTCGAGGTTAATTGTGTGGAGGGCATTGCCTGCAACCCCTCTGCAGAGTTTGGTGGTTTCCAGCCCAAGTTAAAGTGCAGCGTGGGCTCTAACCCATACCCCCAGCCGGGTAAGCTAGCCCAGACCTACAGCATCTCCAAAGCTCAGTCACAAGGTTTCCTGTGTGGATAGTAGGGAAGGCCAGGCTAAATCCCATGTAGGAGCCTGGGTTAACTGTGCAGTGAAGACATATCCTATATGTGCCAAGTTTCAAACTCCACACTTTCCCATTGTTAGAGAAACTGCTCAAATTTTTAAACAGTAACTTTTGGACAGAGAGACAAAACTTCAGCTACAAAAAAGTCTGTTTCAAAATACATAGAGACTGATTTGTAAGTGTAACTGAAGTGGACATCATCACACATCACTAGAAAAACATTTCCAGCCAGGGATACTTCACAAATCAAGTAATTTCTCACTTCTTTCGCATTAAACATATTGTTCTTCTCACAATGCATTAGAGCAGCCTAATCTAAATTAAAAATATCCCTATTCCTGCCTCAGGAAATAAATTGCTTGTTCAGTTAGTTTCTGCACAGTTTAAATATATCATTAGTATGAAAATGATCGCTTTTTATGAGGTGGTGTTATTTCATGGGATATACTTAATGTTTAGGAATGTGTATATCATATACTGAAATTATATATAACATATAATGAAACACATATGAAATTACAGTGCCACTGCAATTAAGGTTCTGACAGACTCTCCTTTATAAATTTACATTTTCAAGGGGTTATAACTCTAGGATGAATCCTGGAAAAGGCATTTGGAGTCTAAGGATTCTGGAACAAATGCTTCCCCTCCCCCATACAGAAAACAAACAAAAAACTCTAAACAACTTTATGAAGCTTTGTGCTCCTAGATTTGAAAAGATAGTTTTGTTTTTAAAATTAGCTTTTTCTTGTCCTTGTTTTCATTGGCAATTAAGGCTAGACGGCTAATTTACAATCTGCAATAAGGCAGGGGGCAGCATGTAACTGCACTGCTCCAGGAGAAGACCAGGGAGGGAGCTCTGCGACTGTGGCTTAAGCTCCTTGCTTACTCCAGAGGAAAACTAATCAAATATTGCTCTATACAAGTAGCAGTTTATGTCAGTCTCTGCTCCAGCACAGCTGGAGCAGCTAGCTAACTGGGAGAGGAGAGGGTGGAGTCAAGGCTCTGAGCATTCCCAACCACTGCCTGTCAACACCTCCCCAACATCTATGGGAGGGGGAAGCAGTGGACTCCACAGAGGCTGGTCTCCCTTACCCCACCCTTCTGTTTTCCATGATGCCAGTATTCCATGCTAATGGGTCAGGAGGTGCCTTATGCCCCCTTTACCTCCCTACTCAGGCACATAGGGCAGACCACGATCTTGCACTGGATTTACAAAGAGAATAAATTTATCCCTCCCAAATTGTTTAAAATATAATGATTGGATGACTTGAATAATACCCCAAATACTATTGATATGCACACATACTTCTAAATATATGTTTTACTGTGAAAAACTGAGATATGAAGTAGAGAGAAGAACACGCAGACATAGGTGTGGAAGTAGGGGTGCTGCTGTACTCCGTGGCTTGAAGTGGTTTCCATCACATACAGGGTTTACAGTTTGGTTCAATGGCTCGCAGCACCCCCACTATACAAATTGTTCTAGCACTCTTGCGTGCATATGAAGTGTTTAAGGATCTTAAGTAGTGTAGTTCTGTTTTTGGGCATAGATTTTCCCCATTTTGTGTGATCACCCAGAATGTACAGATTGCTCCATTGCTGGAAACGAGACAGTTCTACCAACAGTACGTAGATCTTGTAGAAGCTGCAACTTTATATGTCTCTTTCAGTGTTCAGGTGAAAATTAATACTCAAAACAGGCTATCCTGGGACTACTACAAATAAGTTCGTAGGGGAAAGGATACATAACAGTAAATTGTGAGACAGATTTCTGTGCATTGTCTACAACAAACATATTTGTTCAAGAAATATATAATTGGAACAAAACCCTGCAAGCCTGATGCCAAAGAAAAGACTATTTATGCCTCAGTACACTGGAGAACTTGTTCGTGCTTACGTAAAGATTGCCCCCATAATGCTGCCAAGGTCAGTGTCTGCATGGATTTATTTGCATCAGAAGTGAATGACGCCTGGGGGCAGTTTAAACTTGTGCAAAAGCCATTTAATTTTTTCCTCCTTATTTTATGGTCAAGTTCAACATCTAAATGTGGTTTCCAAGTTTGTCGTATTCCAGAATAGCATACTCCAAGAAGCAAAACATCCTATAGCATCTCATTTCAGATAAGAGTAGGATATCTCAAATGTATAAAAAGGTGCTCAGATAATACTGTGATGGGTACATGACTGATAGACACATAACTACACATGATCCCTTGCAAAGTGGATAATAAGATAGAGCCTTGTTCCAGGTATTCTAATGTATTTTAAGGAGTCAATCCTGTGTTCCTTATTCAAGCAAAGCCTCACCAGCTGAAGTCAATATTTTTGACAGCAGTCTGCTGTTACTTGATCAATTAAAGGCTGATCCTGGAAACATACAACAAGGATAACCAGGGAAGTACAGCTATGCTTGAGGACACTGCAGGGAGTAGTAAAAAGGCTCCTGCACGGCTTGTGAGTCAGCAGGGGGAAGGCACCAACTGAGACCGCCTGAGGAAAGGGAAAACTCCAGGCAGGAGGGGATGGGAAGCAGAAAGACAGACCCTCGGGGGCAGGTCTGTGCCCAGCTGAAACTGGGGGCTTGTATGCACTATCACTTATGTCGGTATAACTTATGTCACTCAGGAATGTGACTAAGCCACCCCCCTGAGCGACGTAAATTACATTGACCTAAGCGCTGGTGTGGATGGTGCTATGTCGACGGGAGGTAGTTTTATTATGCCAATGGGAGAGAGCTCTCCTGCCAGCACACAGGGTCTTCACCAGCTATAGCGCTTCTAGTGTAGACTAGCCCTTGGATGAAAACTGTAGAAGTCTGTGTTTTATTTGAAAAACATTATTTTATTTGAAAGACTGCTATAATTTTCTTCATGAAATTAGTTCCACTGAGTTCAACGGACTACTCCCAAATATGAAGTTACTCTCGTGCTTCAGTGTTTGCAGGAGGGGGCTTTAAATGGTGAGGTACAAGGTAACGGTAATTCAGGTGTCCTTGATTCTTGTAAGGTTCTAGCGGAGAAATGATCAGCGTAGGAACTCTCTGCACGTCTATCTCCCTGATCCCTTCTGACCCAATCTAAAATTCCCCTTGAACTCATATCTTCCATGTAGAAGCATTTAAACATTTTCAGATTAAAACTGAAAGATTTCAAAGACAAAATAATTCCACAAAATTTGCTATTTTGTTAAAAAGAATTCATTGAAAGCATATTTCAACAGAAATTTTTCTACTAGGTCTACTGAACAAGCAAGGGCTGTTGCTAATCTAGCATCTATGGCCTTCCAGAGCTTGGGAAGCCCATATGATTGCTTCGATTTCAGATATTTAGTGCTGGATATGACCTCTAAATTTTAATTGGGAATTGGTGTATTTTTCCAACTAAGCCGATATAATGAAATGAAAATTAGAAACACAGGGACACTCCCTCCGGTTTTCCTTGCCTGTATCATTTCTCAAAGCATGTACGGAAGAAAATCCACTTAGGAATTGAAAATTATAAATGAAAATTTGCAAATCATTTGGATTAAAAAAATAATAAACTTGGTGTGCAGACAACTCTTAAATAGCTCTGATAGAATAATATTAGATTGTTAAAGTTTCAGCCAACTTTTTAATTTTGAAACAAGTTTATGTTTATTAAACAGCATTTAGATGATATACTGATTTGGTTTCATTAAATCTCATTTTACACAGAAGATAAAAGTTATGTGTAGAAAACATAGGGACAGATTTCCGAATAGGTCTGTGCAAAAGCATATACACGTTTGCACATGCTCAGCCTAGTCACAGAAAAACCCTGGTGCACAGTCACAAATCAAGATTTGTGAGAGCACAGAGTTATGCATGCTTACAAGAGCACCTGATTCTCTTGGATTGGATGAGGGTACTTTTATGCTCTGTTGAAAACCTGGCCCATAAATAACCAACCCATAAAGCTAGGTAATTTTGTCCTTGGTGAGGACTGTAATAAAGACAGAAAGTACTTGGGGCAGATCTTCAACTGATATAAAATGCAGAGCTGTGAGAAAAAAAAGTTTCCCATCCCACAAAAGTTTGAGATTTTGAATCTCCCCCCCCATCTCAACACTTGTTGAAAAGTCAAAATCTCCAAAGTTATTGTGAACCAATAATCCAACATTTTTTTTGGATCACGTCAATCAAACTTTTCATTTTAATAATTTCAAAGTGTTGCATTTAGACTTTCACCTTTTAATTTTTAAAACCCTTTTCAAAGTATAAATTAACTAAAATTTTGAAACCAAAGGTCATTTCAAATAAAAGAAATGAAACTTTGTTTAGAAAATGTCAAAATGGGGCATTTTAACAATTTTGAAATGTTTTTTCAAATATTTTGACTCAGGAGATTCGTCAAAACCGACACTTTCTAATGAACAGCTTCAGTTTCAAAGAACTGATGTTTTTCAAAGAAAAAATATTTTGTCAGAAAATTCTTGACCAGCTCTAGTAAATTAGAATTGCTTGATTTATACCAGGCTCAGGATCTGGCCTTAGGTTTTCTGTGTTCCAGAATATTCCTGCACATCAGATTCTGCCAAAGCTTCAATTTCATAGTTTTGTAAAAATCAATAGAGCCTGACAGGTAATTCGCTTTTCAAAATTCTTCATATATCACAGATATTCCTGCAGCTGATGTCATTTGTGATTCTCAGCTAGTAAATACACATTCATACTCTTTCATAAGAACAAGACCCTCTGCCAGAATATGAAGCAAAGGGGGGAAAAAAAGTGATTTCAGACAAGTTGAAAATATGACCAAAAGATGTCAGGGCAAAACAAAGTACAAATTAAAACATATTTTAGGTAAGAAAACTTCAACTAAATTTAAAAAGTTAATTCAAACAAATAAATCAATCAGCTACAATCAAAGAACAGATCTAATTATTTCAGAATGAAATTAACAAAAGAACAGATTCAAAGTGATTATAGGTGGTACAATTTCATGGTGGTTTTCATTTGTTTCTCATTCTCTGGCTACTGAACGAACACACGATTTCAACATGAAAATGAAAAAGCCAATCTTTTTAATGATAATTTTTTTCCTAACCTCTTCATTGTCTGCAGAGCATCCTGGAAAGGGACCAACAGCAATGTTTGCCCGTATTGCTGTACTTTGATATCTTGTGCACTCTGCAATTATTTAGATTGTTTAAAAAAAAAAGAAAGAAAAAAGAGAGAGGACTGTGAAATGCATTGTGCAACCACAGATGACATCATGTTAACCCCTGTTACTGGGTTCCACCCTCGGGTCAAATGCCTATGAGTCAGTGTCTAGCAGAGATGAATGATGTCATCCTCACACCACCTCTTTAGCAAAAAAACGTGGTGGTGCCTTTCATTGTCTGGTCTTAACAGACCCTATGTTACTAACTGAAGTTCCTAAGATTAAAAAAAGAATGAACCTGATCACAAAAAGGACAGGAAATGAGCACATCACACTAACACCGCCAAAATATATTCTAAGGAAAAGATGAAGGTGGGTCATGTACAAGCAAGCATGTGTTGCAGTCAAGAGTGATTTACATTTTATAAAACAAACCAACACATACAATGTACCAGAGCAACCCATCCGGCAGCCGATCAACCAACAATCTAATAGAACAGTTCTTTAGCCAGCACATAAATATACCAGGCGAGAGGGTGTACCGTCTCTCAGAGGTTTATGAAAGATTAGATAGATAGGTGAGATTTATTTGTGCAAGTGAAAATTTTTGCATAGTGAAACCCAACTATAGTGAAAAACTGTGTATAGCTTAAGAGAAGGAAAGTCCCATGTTGCCTCAATACATTGCAATGTGCAAATAATCATTTTGATTACAGTGAATTTCTTCTGTGGGGGAAAAAAAATTCTCCCTAAGGAGAGTTCACTGTAATTTACATAATCAACTAATTAATCATTTTCTCTAAATATATCTGAGGCCTAAAGAGATAGAAAGGTGAAATTCACTCCTGGATCCAGAATATGCAGGCAGGCCCTGATTCAGCAAAAGCACTTAAGGATGTGCTTAAGGCATAAAAAAACTGAGGGATCATAATACATATTTGGTGCTGGTGTGGTCCAGGTGTGGAGGGCTGACAAGAGCCTCTCCACCTCTTTTCAACTCCACTGGAGGAGTCTTAACATGGGGAGGCTGTGCAGGGGAATCTCTGCACCTTCCACATGTCCAGAGGATGCAAATGCAATGCAATGCAATGCAAATCCTGAATGGGCCAGCATATAAACAAGGTTTTGGACAGGCTGGGGTCACAGGATCCCCATTACCCAGATCCAGGGATGCCCGACTGGAGATGCAAAAGTGGCAGCAGCTGCTATTCCAACCTGCAAGGTTTTTTGTGGTGTGGTGGGGGAATTGAATCCTAAATGCTGAACCTTCTTTCTCCTCATGCCAAGGGTTTCATCCATTTTATTTCCCATTATAAAGATATAATTTTAGACTTTCTGGCTCCGTTATTTTTTAAAAAATATTTACACATTATTTCTGAGGGTTTAAGAAAAACTCAACCCCTTTAAATCACTTTAAACCATAATCTGACACCTTCAAATTCACCAACAGATGGATAATCAAATGTTACTGTGAGGAAACAGGAATCATTGTTATAACATGGTTTACAGAGACTTCTAAGCTGCCCTCTCTCTCTCATCACCAAAAAAGTATTTCCCTCCTTGTTGTTACTCTATATTCCGATTACAAAAAATACCATTAAAACAAACCCTCTCTCAAAGGAGTTTCAGTAGGAGTAAAATATTTACAACCAGGAATATAAAGTATCAAATTCCACTTTTGTCTGACAATGTGGGCAGCTAATAAATTCAAATAAATACATAAATGTCTGGTTTCATTTACAGTTCTCTTTTCTTTTTGGTCCAGCTGCATTTTTTGGCATACAGAAAACAAGCCTCCTCTTTTGGGTTCCATTTACATTATAACAATCCTTTTTCTTGATATTTCTCCCCTCCCCCACCTCAAACTAAAGTACAAAGCAATATGGAAGTCAATTTAAACGTGAGTAAGCACAAATCCATGGTCTTTATTTTTCCACTGTTACCTTTCTCCTCATACCATCAAATTATTTTCTTTTGCTCAGGTCCTTACCATTTACCTCAAAAAAACCCAAAACAAACCAAACAAAAAAACCCAAAGAAGGCAATCTGTCTCAACCTGTCATCCCATTTTCACTTTCTCTGCCATCCTCATCATGCCCTTCCTCCTACGTTACCCCCTCCATCTTCATTACAGTCTCTGGCTCAGTGGTATCTCTCCATCTCTTTACCTCTGATCCTATCTCTTCTGAACCCAAGTTTCAATCTCTCACACTGAGGGCCTTTCCCTCAGTCTTCAAATGTGCAACCATTTACCCTGACATCTCTAGATCCTATCTATCTCCAAATTTGATGAGCAAACTTCCACACCACCTGCCTTGACTGCTTCCACATTCTGTCCTGGAGTCCCTCCAATCGGAGCCTGTCCACTTTGTTTGTCAGTGTGTGTGAGAGACAGAACTCTAGGGACTTACTACTGTCAACTAGAGAAAAGGTCCTTTAACTGTTGCAGTAGAAATCTGTATTTTTATTATAACTAAAGGACCAGGTTTGTATTTCCACCACCAAAAGTATGTGTGTGTGTATATTTAGCTAGCAATTTTGCCTGTTTATAGCACATGGATTCATTACAGATTATTTATGTTTATAATACACATTTAATAAAACACCTATCTTAGGTTGTAGGAGCCTATGCCTTTGCCATAAATTACAAAGTTATATAAAAATAATGGGACCAGTGGTTGCACCTCATCCCCAAACCCCAAAATAATTAACTAGAGATTAAACATAAACCCAAACAATACACTGCCACCTTACCACAAGTACTAGGCTTTGAAGTGCCGGCTCCCTGCTCTAAAGACCGAGTAAACAGCTGGGCCCTGCAGCTCAACACACCAGGGCTACTGAAGGGGAGGAATAGGCTCCAGTAGCTTCCTGGCAGCTCCCTCTCTTCAGTAGCAAGTGAGCTCCAGGCAGCTCAAGTGGTTATCACGACCACAGCTGGGCAATATGGTATGAGGAGAAGTTTTTGCCTGGCTGTTGGATTTGAACTCCTGTGAACCTGAGGTGCTCAGGATAAGCGTGTATGGGAGGGGAGAGACTACTGTATTGGCTCTCTGTGTATGCGCATGCGTGTGCAGATGATCCAGAGAGAGGGTGCCCTGTAGGAGCTGACCCAAGAAGAGAATAAATAGCTTACTACGTGCTACCAAAACAAATTCTCTGTTAGTTTAAGTGGTAGAGATTGATGTTTTTGAAACTGAATGATGAGCGTTCTAGTCCCAGTGCCCCAAGTGTGTGTTATGCATGATTTACTAGTAATTCTGTCTTTTGTCTGTATCCAGAGATGCATTACACCCACCACGCATTGGAAGACATCCTTGATAAGGTTATCCATGACTTCCTCCTGGCCTAGGTGCAAGGCTGCTTCTTTATTCTAAAAAGTCCTGCACCTTCTATAATAAATGCACCCTCTGCACTTCACACACTTGGTATCTGGCTGTTGCAATCAAATGTAAACTCTTTGGGGCCGTTTGTGGTAAGGTAGGAATGTCTTTATGCGCTATATGGCACTGAAGACACTGTCGACACTTAAACAGAGTGACAATAACGTAAAACTACTTTCCCAAGTTTCTGACGTCTGTGATCCCAGATCCAAGTACTCCCCTGTGGGAGTTCATGAGATGGGTTACTTATTACAAGGCTCTTCTCACTAGTACATTTGATCTTCTCAAAATCCTACTGGCCAGAACTGAGAAACACTGGCTGCAGCTCTTGTCTACATTAAAGTTCCCACCACTGGTAACAAACTTCAAGGGAAGAAAGGTTAATATAGACAAGGTCAAAAAAAAAAAAAAAAAGATTTAGCACACTTAATATCTCAAATCATAATATAATTTTAATATTAAGAATAATGTGATATATTTCAAACTATGGGCTAGCTCTTCTATAATCTTGTTTGTTGTTTTTTTACAGTAAATTCCATTGTGATATTCAAGCCTAAAAATGCCAGTTGTGTTTTTCTGCAAATGAGCATAGACCTGAACTATGCAAGCACTAAAAATTCTACTGTGCACTTTGAACCTAATTGCAAGCCAGGAACTTTAATGCTGGTTTAGAAGCAGACAGGGACGTATAAATAAGACTATTGTTTCTAAAGACTAAAGCTTAAATATTGCTATATGGTAGTTAAAGTGGAGTATAATAGACTATTGTTTCTATGAATAGGTTCTCCCAAGCACCAATCAACACCTTATCGTTAACATTAATCACTAGGATATCTTCCCCAAGATCAAACAAACACTTCTGGAGAGTTCAAACTTTGACTTCAGAAAAGTTTCGGTGTAATAACAGATTAGATTTAAACATGCGCAACTGTATCCACGTACAATGGAATTCATTTTAATGATTAAAAGTTACATAAAGCTATTTAAAAATTGAGAGAGACTTCCTTGAAACAAATGTGATAAAATGACAATGATAAACCATATCAGGCAATGTATCAATGGCCCTATTCTTATCATAGGTCACAGAGAATCATAATGCCATTTCCATAACAGTTAATTCTTAGAAGTGTTTTGTTTACCAGTCAGAAGCTGGCAATATTATTGTAGAAATATAGTTAACTCTTTCCTTAGGAAGTATTTGTAATAAACCTCTTAAACTACTATTTGCGGTGTTGTTGTAGCCGGCTGTTTCCAGGATATGAGAGAGATAAGGTGGATGAAGTAATATTTTTTATTGGACCAACTTCTGTTGGTGAAAGAGAGAAGCTTTTTCTCTTACATTCTGAGTCCCTTTCCCAGACCTAAAGAAGAGCTCTGTGTAAGATCAAAAGCTTGTCTCACTAACAGAAGTTGGACCAATACACGATATTTCCTTGCCCACCTTGTCTCATCTTAAACTATTAAAAGATAGAAGGTTGTGATTTGTTTTTCTGTTTTAGAAAGATGGGAATTGCCCTACTGGATCAGACTAGTATCCGGTCTCTGACAGCAGACATTACCACATGCTTCAGAGGAAGAAACGCTGCAGTAGGCAGTTATGGGATAGCTTGCTCCAAGGAACAATCTCCTCCTAACCCCCAAAAGTTAAAAGTTGACTTATGTCTTAAAGCATGAAGTTTTATATCCCTTTCAAAGTTCTTGGTTTGTTTCTTCTTTAAAAATTTCCTATTACAACTGTTTAATTTTGTTCTCTATACAAATGTTCAACTCATTTTTTAATCTGGCTAAACTCTTTTCTCAAATACCTTGTAACAAATCAGTTCCTGAGTCTAATTCTGTATTGTGTGATCAGCTTTGCCTTTTGTAATATACTCGTATGCAATAGTTATTTTCTGAAGTCTCCAGCAACAAATTCTCTGGTCTAATTTCCATTACTTGTGAACATTGTAAATTATGTCACATTTTGATTTTTGCCTTGGGGTGATGTTTTCAAAAAAGGACAGTGTCAGCCCATCTGAAGTCAGTGGCTGTTTTAGGGCAATGCTGAGCACCTTTAAAAATACCACCGAGAGAGAGTTTTCTCCCCTCCCACCATATTAAAGCTTTTGGACCAGATTGTTCTGCGCATTCATGTGGTGCAAAAGTACATAGCCAATAGGGAGGATCATCCCAATGCACAGAGGATTCGCCAGTGCAGAAGAGTTCCTATGCCAAGCCCCACTCTCTGTGGCCAGGTAAAGGAGTTATGGCCGGGTTCCCCTATGCCCTGCCAATACCTGGCTGCTGTAACAACCCCTCAGAACCATTGGCAGCTGGCGTGTATGACAGCAACCCAACCCTGTCCCGCCCGCTGTGTTAAGAAGCGTCTCATCTCATAGAAGAGATTCTAACTGCCTTGTCTGGTCATCAGCTCGCTTTGAAGAGAAATAGTCACAGCAGGAGTGTACATAGAAATCTGCCTGCCAAACAGACACGTTTAGCTGCTGGGCCAAAGCAAGGGGCCAGCCCTAGCAGTGGCACCAGCAGTGTTTCCTCATCCCAAGGCGAATCTCTGCAAATGTCTGAAGAGTGCAAGCTTAAATCGCATCCTGCATTTGTGCAAATACTTCTGGCTGCAAGTGATCACAAATCAGGTGTGGATACACCCCAAGTGAATTCATTATTAAATTAAACAAAATACAGAATCCCCCACCCTCTCACTATTCACACAGCTCTATCGGTTGTCCATGTTCGTGAGAGCATAATAGCTTCTGGCTGGCTGCACTGGCTCCCTCAGCCTCTTGTTCTTAATTGCATCCTCACTGCTGCAGGAGTGGAGAAACTACAGAAGACCTGCAACTTCAATGAGATATAATCCTGGGAAGGCCAAACTTCTGGCTATAACACGTATCTGATAAAGCAGTTAATATTTTCAGGGCGTAGGATACAATCTCTTTGCATGATCGAATTACTCTGATGACGAAATTAGGTCATTTTCTGGAATTCAAGCACAAGGCAGGGCTGGGCATTATTTTAAAGTCCAGTGTTGTTATCTCAAAGTAGTGGCAAAATCTTAACGGTTGAACTTTCCGTTTGTCCAGCAGAATCTGCTATGGAATGGGCTAAACTGGACTGCACTCCTCCTGATGAATTTCCATATCAGAAGTATATATTTTTTTTAAAAAAAGGTCTTGAAACAATTAACTGGCCAAGTGACAAGGGCACTGTGTCTAGGTGAAGGTAATTAGTTAAGGACTAACACTATTACTTGCTTTGAAAATCCCATCTAGGAGACAGTAAGTTGTCTTTCCCTTTAGATCCTATGGGCTGAATTTTCTGGCCAGCTACATTCATGGTGCACTGCTCAAGTGGTGCAAAGTGGGTGGGAAATCTCTGCTGGCATACAGCTGGTAGAATCAGCTTAACTGACTCCTGTACCAGTTGTTCTCACCCCGGTGCAGAGGATGGGTTAGGGAAGGAGGGGGTAGGATGGAGCACCGATCCTCCATTAGCATGAGGTAATTTGGGAACCTTCTACCAGTGGTGTACGGAAGAGCTGCTCCTTAGCAGCTCCAAATTATGTGGGGACTAGGCAGTTCAGGATCAGGAAGCCACAATTGACTCCCTGTGCCTCTCCTCGCCAGTTTCTGAATGAAATTGAATTTGGTCCTATGGATTTAAGATCAGATTCTCTACTGGCATAAATTGGCCAGATGCGCCCATTTACGCCAGCTGAAAAATTGGCTGCAAGGTTTGCAAAATTTTAATTCGGAGACGCAAGGAAACCAGGCTGAACTGGGAAGCCACTAACAAAAATGAAATAACCATGCAAAAATTGCACATTGCAGGGAAACAACCTAGGTACAAAAGGCATGAAGTTGATAGCTGACAAAGTTAACTGTGCTTAAACCTTTAACTAAACTTTGATTTAACCTAGCCTTGGTCTGCCAGAAGCTGAGAATGGGGGACAGATCACTGGATGTTTACCTGTTCTGTTCATTCCCTGTGGGGCACCTGACATTGGTGGCTGCTGTCAGAAGACAGATACTGGGCAAGATGGACCTTTGGTCTGACCTAGTATGGCTGTTCTTTGTCAATAATAGCTTTTATTGGTGAAAGCATTATCAAGTGATGTTCTGTAACCAACAGGAGGTAAACTCTGGTAGGTAAATTATGAGGACAAACTGTTGCTATGGTGGAAGGAAAATTAGGCTGTGTAACTGAATATTCTGTAAAGGACAGGCCTCTTTTAATAATATGCTTGGCACGGTTCTGGTCTAAGCAGCTTCTGTGTTTGATTCAGACTAAGGCACAATAGAGGGAACTGCTCGACAGACACACACAACTTGCTTAAAAAACTTACTAGGGAAAGCTCTGTAAACTTCATAAAAAGAAAAATCTCTTTCCTTGACTCCCATTTCACAAGAGGTCTTCCAAATCCAACTCCACATAGCCCCCATTATTCTTTCCTTTGTTCCCCAAAAAGGCAGAAGATGGCAATAAACAGTCTTCTGGCTAAGTGCCGGCCACGACTCTGGATCCCATCAAGCAGTTGGCAAGAGGAGTTGTACAAACATGACACGGATAGCTCCTTCTTTCAAAGGAAAGAGAGTGTGATGCTGATGCAGCTATCCCATCTTCGCCTATGCCCAAGGCCAAGCATGTCTTTGTTATATATTTTTTCTTTGCAGGGGGTCTCGGTCAAAGCCATAAACAGTTTGAGCCCTAATGCAGCACTGCTATTATACTTCTTGTTAAGGAAATCTGGATTGAATGAATACAACTACTGTGTAACGGGGTGCAGACTCACCAGCAGCGCCTCCTGCTGGTCATCTCTGGGAATTAGCTCACCAGCCTCCGGAGCGCCCTCTTCAGGCCGGTGTCTCACCTTGCTGCTGGCTCCCATGTCCCTCCCAGGACCCCAGTGCCCCTTTCACTGGGTGCTGCCTCCTGGCAGTACCCCACAGTTCTGGGTCTCCTCCTCCCAGGGGAAACCCCCCACCCACTATCCCTACCTGACCTCAGTAGTAGGCTCCTGCCAGTCACCAGCTAGCCCCTGCACCCTGGGGCAGACTGCAGTATGAGCAACTCATCACCAGCAAGGTCGGGTTTGGATCTGCTGCCTCTGCCTACCCATGGCTGCCCCTGCAACCCCCGTACCTAATGGACTTTCCTAGGCCTGCAGCCTGGGGCTTTCCTAGGCCAGAGCTCTCCAGCTCCCTTGGCCTTTCCCCAGCCCTGCTCCAAACTAGGTCTTCTATTCAAGTCTCTGCAGCCACATCCCTCCCTCTCAGAGCTAGAGAGAAAGTGCTCTAGGCCTCTGGCTCACAGCCTTTATAGAGCCAGCTGGGCCCTGACTGGGGCGTGGCCCCCGCAGCTGAGGCTGCTTCCTCAATCAGCCCTGCTGCCTTTCTTGTGCAACAGCCCTCTCTCAGGGCTGTTTTAACCCCTCTGGGCTCGAGCAGGTGTCCACGCTGCTACATACTGCTTATACAACCACTAGAGTCAGATTGTGATCCCTTTATTCACATTGGTGAGAAGCTGCTCACATGAGTAGTGCCACTGACTGCAGTGGGATTACTTGTGCAAGTAACTTCTCACAAGTATGAGTAAGGGGTTCACAATCTGGCCCTGTGTGTTTGCACAGTGCCTAGGCACAACCAGCCCCACCACAGTACAAATTAAATAACTACATAATAATCATTTAATTGGCCCTGCGGCTAGCAGGAGTACACTGTTTTATTTTTTGTTAGAAAACACACAGTGAACAGAGATGAAACCTAAGTTACAAAGTCACTATTCTGGGCACTCTCTTTACCTCTGCATCGCTTGAAAAAAAGCCTTGAGACACTTTTAAGGACAACAAGTGGTCAGAACTTCACTTTCAAGTCTCATCTACAAGATGACACCTTCAGTAGCACAGCACCCTTTAATACCGCGTTGGAGCACTGGTTTAATAATGACTCACAGGGAAAAGTGCCTCCCACTGAACCGTAGCGGTTTTCCATCTCGGTCTCCACGCAGCATGACCCTGTTTAGCTTGTCAAATCTGTCAAGATCACTGTCTGAAGAAAGTTTGGGTGTAGCCCATGAAAGTGGTTTCTATATATCTGTAAACCAAAAAAAAAAAGTGGCTATTTTTCAAGGCACTTTGCCACTGCCTGCAAGGTGAATCCAAAACAGAACAACAGCGTGTCAGAATTCCACATTGCTTCAACAATGACGCTCTCCAGTGACATGATTACAATTAGCTAAGTCTGTTAATAAAGGTTTTCTGTTTTTTTTTTTAAAAAGAGGTTACTGTGCATATAAAGGGAGAGTATGAGATGAGGCTTGCCTGCTGCCAGAATTTGGAGCCATTTATGCTGTGTGAAAATGGAGAGGCTATGTTATCTTCTCTGTCCTTGGCAGCACAGAGAGATGAAAAAGGGAGTGGGGGCTGGCAACAGAGACTGGTGTTGAAAGGAGCCTGATGCCAGGAGGGTGAAAGGTCCTGGCAACTGAGAGGTGGAAGTAGAGTGACTACCTACATTTCAAGAAAATAAAGGAGCAGTGTATGAAAGATATGGGACCAAGTTTATTCTTAAGGGACCCCAGTCCACAAGATTTTATTCATGATGCAAAGTCACACACTGTATCAGTGTATAATCCTTTGCATAAGTATGTTTTCAAATAGCACTTTTAAATCTTTTCCTCACCAGGCTAGGATTGCAGGATATTAGGCACCAAATAGGAGAGGTCCCTTCACATACTGGACAGTTGGCCTCCCTCAGTGGGAAAGGGTTATGAGATAATGGTGGGTTCTGGCATGAGACAGAAGGGGAGATTTGGTGAAAGGGGGACTAGAAGCATCGCAAGATACACAAAGGGAGCCCACTGACAGCATGCATTGTATCTAGGTCTACCCTTTCCTTACAGTTATTATTGGCAGACTATCTGCTTACCTTTAATCTTGCCAAGTTCTGGCTGAGCTTTTTATTTCCCTCCCCTAATTATGCACCATCGCCCTGTTAGGAATTGAGCAGTTTTTATTAAGTTGCTCTTTATCTGTTCGGGTGAGTTAGTGCTTGTTTCATTGAAAAAATAAACTCCTCTTACTGTTTTGTGCACACATACATTTTCCCATCCTACTTAATCTTTCTGTTCCTTGCTGTAATTTAGATACTGATTTTCAGCCCAGAATAAGCTCAACATCTCTTTCTCGTGCCTACTGTTTTACAGGCACAAAGGATAAATGAGCACTTCTACACTCACAATGAGTCACAGGTGTAACTGATGTCATTTAGACCTCTAACTACTGGAATATGCGCACATAACAGCATGAACTGCATCCACATAAATGGCATCAATTGCATCCGCAGCTATTTATGACTACAGTTTGTGGGAACAAAAAGTGGGCTTTTTAAAAAAAATTGGCCCCAAGTCCTTTTAAATCTGTTGGCATTTCTCCATTCCACTTGAGCAGCCAGCACACGTGGAAACTGGCTTTCCTGAGATTTCACAATATCCTTTATTAAATTAAATTTAAATATGAACATTTTAGTCCAGGGGATTACTATTCTAATGGCAACCATGTCTGTATTCATTTGTCTAGTGATTTCCTCTCAGAAAGCTTCAGGATTTGGATGTAAATACTCAAAAAGGGGTTTTGAGTAAAAGCAAAGTACTTTTATTCATCCTTAGTACTACGGGTACTCATGCATAGCCTTGCATTATTTTTCATGTGGCTGTAGCAGCTTGTATCACATGAACTGACCTGGTAAAGTACACACACATCTTGTTCCTCCGTGTTTGTTGCAAGCAAGACTGCACTTTGCTAGAATGCCTTGAACAAGCACATATCCTTTTAGTTACACAAGTGGGAGCTTCTATTTCACTGTTTATTCTCAATGAAAGGGTGAGCAGTCAAGTCAAGCAGTAGGCAAGGCAGCAGATGAGCACAAAGCACCCATCTGACAATGGCCAGGATTCCCACTGAGACTTCCGAGTAGAGAATAATTGTACTTTCTTTTGCCACGAACCAAGGGCACAAAATCACATTTACGTGTGCAAGCCTTTGCCCCTCAACATGTGCACTAGGCTGCATGAGGGTGACTGATGAAGGTCGGCTTGACATTTGGTTCCAAAAATAAAGGGTGATGGTTGAAATTTTGAATGTAATAAAACTAAAAAGTAATATTTGTTTGCAAGTAGTCTCATTAGTTTAATTAGATTTGTGATTTAGAGAAATAAAAAAAACCAGATTATTTCAGAATCTGATTTAAGAATACAGGACTCATACATTGAATATTTCTAAATGTTGGTTTTTAAAATGCTCTACATGTGGAAAAAGCACTCAAATGAATATAAAATGTTAATACGTAATTTCACACTGTGTGCTGTTTCCATGTAGTGATCCTTTCTGAGTTCCTTCTCATGTTGCTCCTTCTGCCTCTCTCAATTTTTTCTCCTTGAAGAATTCTCAACCTGATCTTCCATCTCTTGTGTTTTCTGCCTCTCTTTCCCATTTCCAGGTTTTTTTCGATCTATGTTCTATCTTCTCTGCTTTTATCTCAGCATCCCCTGCCATCACTCCAAACTTCTACCATTCACAAATTCTTGTGTTCCTCTGCTTTGTTCTATCTATTAGCAACCCAGTGAAATTTAACAGGATCTTACTTTCACAGCTGGGATTTTAGTACATTTTGCTGTTCAATTCACACACAAAATGCAGAAAATCAACAAAGGACCAAAGGGGAAAAGAGTCTTGCATTCCAACACATACACAAACTGAAGTCTACAGAGTTCACAGCTGTACCTGAGTAACAAACACATTTATGACAGGTTTCAGAGTAGCAGCCATGTTAGTCTGTATCCGTAAAAAGAAAAGAAGTACTTGTGGCACCTTAGAGACTAACAAATTTATTTGAGCATAAGCTTTCATCCAGACCACACCACACGATCCATTGTCTACAGCCAAGCTCTACGATACAACCACATTTGCTCCAACCCCTCAGACGGAGACAAACACCTACAAGATCTCTATCAAGCATTCTTACAACTACAGTACCCACCTGCTGAAGTGAAGAAACAGATTGACAGAGCCAGAAGAGTATCCAGAAGTTACCTACTACAAGACAGGCCCAACAAAGAAAATAACAGAATGCCACTAGCCGTCACCTTCAGCCCCCAACTAAAACCTCTCCAACACATCATCAAGGATCTACAACCTATCCTGAAGGACGACCCATCACTCTCACAGATCTTGGGAGACAGGCCAGTACTTGCCTACAGACAGCCCCCCAACCTGAAGCAAATACTCACCAGCAACCACACACCACACAACAGAACCACTAACCCAGGAACCTATTCTTGCAACAAAGCCTGTTGCCAACTGTGTCCACATATCTACTCAGGGGACACCATCATAGGGCCTAATCACATCAGCCACACTATCAGAGGCTCGTTCACCTGCACATCTACCAATGTGATGTATGCCATCATGTGCCAGCAATGCCCCTCTGCCATGTACATTGGTCAAACTGGACAGTCTCTACGTAAAAGAATAAATGGACACAAATCAGACGTCAAGAATTACAACATTCAAAAACCAGTTGGAGAACACTTCAATCTCTTTGGTCACTCCATTACAGACCTAAAAGTTGCAACTGTTCAACAAAAAACCTTCAAAAACAGACTCCAACGAGAGACTGCTGAATTGGAATTAATTTGCAAACTGGACACAATTAACTTAGGCTTGAATAAAGACTTGGAGTGGATGGGTCATTACACAAAGTAAAACTATTTCCCCGTGTTTATTCCCCGCCCCCCCCGCTGTTCCTCAGATGTTCTTGTCAACTGCTGGAAATGGCCCACCTTGATTATCACTGCAAAAGGTCCTCCCCTGCCCCCGCTCTCCTGCTGGTAATAGCTCACCTTACCTGATCACTCTCGTTACAGTGTGTATGGTAACACCCATTGTTTCATGTTCTCTGTGTATATAAATCTCCCCACAGTATTTTCCACTGCATGCATCCGATGAAGTGAGCTGTAGCTCACAAAAGCTTATGCTCAAATAAATTTGTTAGTCTCTAAGGTGCCACAAGTACTCCTTTTCTTTTTGCAAACACATTTATGTGATTCAAATACTGTTGAATGGGAGCATAGATAATCCTTTTTGACACCTTAGTTTATCAGTAACTATAAGACAGACTGAATCTCAACTTTAAGATAAGTATATATAATGCTTGCTCCACTTCTCAAGTTGGGTATGGAAGATCAGTAAGCAAGTACTACATTTCAAGGAAAATGGAATGTTTACGTGGCTATCTTCCGCTTCCGTGATATCTGATATGAAACAGTTCAAGTACTTACTATCAATAAACAAAGAATATTCTGCACTTCAATAGCACCTTCTCAAAGCACTTGAGAAACATTAATGAAGCATCAGCTCCTCTCTGAGGTATGTAAGCATTATTATCCCCATCTCACAGATGGGGAAAAATCAAGGCCAGGAGAGGTGAAAAGTGACTTGCCCAAAGGCATGCAGCAAGCCAGTGGCAAGATCAGGAACCGATCCCAGAATTCCTGACTCCCAGTCTTGTGACCCAACAATCAGGCCATGCTTCCTTTAGAAATATATATACATATACAAAGGTAACTTGCAGGGTAGGGTAAACAAAGGCAAGGGTGTTTCCTGTTTTAAAAATCCACTTGCTCATTTCACAATTTTGCAGGATGGCAAGAGGAAAATGGATGACCTGTGCTGTTGTGACTTTGACCCTATCAAAACCTAACTCCTCAGAACGCTGGAGATGGGTACACTCCATAATTAGTTATGTGCACTGACATATTGAGAATGGGTATATTTTTTGGGTAGCAGGAGAGAAAAGCAGCAACGAACAAGTTCCCTGACGCTAGCCAGCTGGCAAGCTGTCCCCAAAGTCTTCCTGAAAGACCCCCTAAACCAGATATCCAGACCCAGCTGCTAGTTCTCCACACTGTTCTCCCAACAAATATTATCACGTACCATGCTGTTCCTTTCCTGACACATGCTCACCCCAAACCCAAAGCACTGCTAAGTTGCTGGTTCCCTCCTGCTCCACCCAGCCTGACAAATATGATCTCCTATATGCTGGCTCCTTTCCTTGCCCCTTCCCAAACAAAATCTCTACCCCATGCTGCCATCAGCTAGTTCCTTTCTGCTCCCTGTCGCCCTGGAGATGTGCCTGTACCACACTTACCCAACAGTCAGCTGAAATTGCCAAATGGATGGATTTCCCATGGTTTGCAAAGGAAACCATCAATCTGCTCAGGCTCACTTGAACAGTGAACATGGCCTGAATTTCACCTTGGTAACAAAACCTGAAATGAAATGTTTTGGACAGCTCTAGATCCTTCCCTACTGGTATTTTCCTTGCAGCTGCCAGGAATGGGACATGCTCCTCTGCGCCACCAACTCACAGGTGTCAGTAAGATGACCAGATGTCCCGATTTTATAGGGACAGTCCCGATATTTGGGGCTGTGTCTTATATAGATGCCTATTACCCTCCACCCCTGTCCCGATTTTTCACACTTCCTGTCTGGTCACCCTAGGTCTCAGAGTACTTGTCATTCTGCTGGGAAGTAGAGTGTTCTACGGGTTAAGCAATGGAGAATATGTAACAATGCCAGGTAAAGTGATTTAAAAACCATAAATCATGTCTTTCCAAGGTGTACTGTACACAAATGTAAATAGTTGGGCCCTAAAAGTCCAGGTACTACGCTGTAATCTCTTAAGGAAAAGTAACAGCACACTTTGGATAGCAAAGCAACAAAATACGTAATTAAGAAATTGGCTGAATATTTGGGGTTATTTTTATTTTGTTTTTTGGCTAGATCTCATGTTGCACAGAGTAAAATGCATCCTCGTAAAAATCCTCAGACGAATCAAAGCAGTGGCTGACCCAATGGAAGATTCACAGGGATGTCTGGATTTGTGCCCTTAAATGTTTGACGATCCTCTCCTCTCCCAATAAAATAAATAAATAAAAAATATAACACCACTAGGACCTCAGACACTGAAATGCTATAAATAGCTCCATATGCTTTTATAAAAATTGCTAATTCAGTATGTCATGAAGCTGGCACATTTGGAAACTTGTGTAATGAATGAAAAAGCTAAAATATGAGTTTGATATAGAGTATACACTCCCATCCTCTCCACCCTACAAACCCAGGGAAACCAAAGCTGATGGAAGCTTGACTGAAGCTGAATTAAGAGCGAACTCAAAGCTTCACAGCATGGGATGGTTTATTAGCAGCCTCAAGACAAAGACCACAAAGCAGTTTTACTCACTAACAGTGAGGAGTCCTATCATGAGTCTTTCAGCTCCCCAAGTATTGCCTTTTAACTCTCCCTCCACAGTGGAATAAACAGGAGAAAGAATTATTCTTAGACAATGTTAGATATTTGGTAACTTGTAGTGTTAGTCCCACTGGACTTGTTATGACTCCTGTTCAATTTATCCTCTTGGCAATCAGCATAGATTAACCTGAAGTATCTTTTATTAAAAATATATATAGCATTTAACCCCGCCCAAATAAATACAGTATTATTAGATGGCCAAATGATCGTTCCTGGATTTAGTGGTAATCTCTCCCTACATGCTAATGCTGAACCCACCCAATCAACTGTTATCTTCCTACAGTCTGGGAGCACAAAAATAATTAAAAGCTCCTTCAGGTTACTAAAGGTTCACAGCTCTCTAAGTTAGTAAGCCAGAAAAGCAGTCTCCCCTGCTAGATCATTCAGTGAATTAATATTCACTGCTCAACTTCAATTACCATCTTTCTAGTAGGGGAAAAGAAAGGGTTAATGTTTTTGTTTTGTTTTTTTTTTAACTGATCAAAGGTAATTGGAGAACTTCCCCCAAAGGGCAAGTTACTAAACATTCCTCAGGCAGCCTGGTGCCCTTATTAGACAAAATGGCATTTAGATATGTCCACAATCCTTACACATTAATGGGAGTTCTGAATGTGAGGGGCTGCAGAATTTGATCTCAAACTGTGTACAAGGACTTTCATCTCTGGCCTTGAGACAAATCACTCCCCACTTACTGCGCCACCATCTTTCTGTGGCGCTATAATATGGCCATCAGTGACACAGTGGGATAAAAAATAAATAACTCACTCTGGTTATAAAATGCTTTAGTTGTAATCAGTGGCTCCCCAGAAGTTGAAGTAGACTCAACACTCCTATGGAGCTACGGAAACTCTACAACTCCTTGCAAAATCAATCTGAAGAGATTGTTACATTTAAATGACAAAATGTCATAACAAATAACAAAATTATCCAATGGACCCTCCCCTCGCTTTTTTTATGCCTGAAAACTTCTCATGCTTGTATGGTATTAGAAATTCTTTAGAGGGAACTGAGATCTCTCGCTCCAGGTGATGGATAACATACAGCAAAATTCCCTTATGCAATCCTGACATATTAAAATGTTATCACAGGAATGTTGGACATAAAGAAAAATTAGCACAGTACTTCATGTGATAAGTAATATACCTATACATACACACATTCCTTCTTGCTATACGAAATAGGTACCGATACAAAATATGGACATACCAATGGAATATAACAAGAGCAGAATTTGGCACACAATATATAAAAAACTACATACGTATGTTTTACACCTCTATTTATTAAAGAAAGAAAACAAAAGGAACAAAACAGAGTTTGGGTTTATGCTGCTCACATTGTATTGCCATACAATGACTCCTACGCTGTGATAATCAAGGTCAGGGAACTTCAATCCACATTCACGAGGGACTTTAGGTACTTGGCCTACCCAGTAGAACTAGCTGTATAATGCTACATTGTCAAGTGTCACACAGTCATAGGAGTATTTTTGCACTTAGTCCTCAAACTGTCTTTTCAATTAATTTTTCACCTGCAAAGCACCAGATAAATGTGTCAAGACTAGCTCTTTACTTTGTTCCAATAGATTTCCACTGGCCCAACGTGGTGAAAAAATAACCTAAGATGGTGGAAATCCTGTGAATATCTGATGATCTGTTTCCCGCTCGATCCTGCTCAAGTTCTTACACCATTCCCCTCACCAGAGTATCAGAGTTATCTCAAGCAAATAACTATTCAAAGTGGTAAACAGGGATTTGTGAGACTAACATCAAAAGGCAACATGTGACTAAACCTGATACAGTGAGCTGAATGTCAAAATGTGTCATACCAAAAAAATAAAATAAACAACTTGTTTCTTCAATACAGGACCATAAAAGGAAGATAAGTGCAGATGTATACTTTTGGAATCACTGGGATAGTTATTGAACAAATACAGGTGGAATTATACAGTGATACAGCATATCCCATACCCCAAGCACCCAGAGTTAATGTGCTTGAGGAAGGAGGTCTCTCACCCCATGGTGCTTTATCCTAGTGTCGATGGGAGTTAATTGGCAGCCTTGTTGGCACTCTCAGAAAGAGAGGCTCGAGACTGAATAGGATTGGAGACTGAAACACTAGGGGTAGCTCCTCCAACTCAGAAATGAGGCACCAGTGGTGGAGAATGGGCGCAGAGATAAACTGACGCTGCCTCTGGGCAAAGGGTGGCAAAGAAAGGACCATCCAGCACCTTTTACTTGTGCCTAATTATTCCCATGAAAAATTGTATCAACAAAAAAAAAGGGGAGGGGAAAATATTTTTTTCAACTGTGTCTGAGTGTGGAGTAGGGGGGCTCCTGCTCCACACATCTAGATATATATTAATGTGCACACACGTGCACTCACACTCTTTGTAGACGAAGAGATCACTTGAGAGAAACACCCATAAAAACAGGGATGCTTCTTCCTGACCTTCCAAAGCATCAGTTAAAACTATACTGGAACCCATGAAAATTTAGGTCAAGAACATCATAGTGGCAAAGACTCGTCACTGGGAGGAGAGAATTAAGACGTAATAGAATGAACAGGCTAAACTAGCCCCATACTGTAGTCTATAGGAGCCTTTAACACTCCAAAGCTATCACTCCTTTTTTGTTTTGTTTTTTTCCCTATGAAGACATGGAATTTATTTTCCAGCAGCACCACCTCACTATCTCATTTGTTGTTCCCAGCACTTCATTTGTTCATGCACTTATTTTCCAGCAGTCCCACTGCCCACCTTTCTCCCATACACACACACACACCCCACCTTCAATTTTGAAGAATTGAGGTCCTCCAGTTAGAGTTACTCCAAGACTCACATTAAAGTGACTGTGCAAGTCTGCTGCCTGCAGTCCACATCACCACTAAACTTTAATTACCATTGGGGGCTTTTAATTCAATTAGCCTTTAATTATTGCATGAACCTTTTACATTTAGTCCATGTTGTTACTTCAAGGCATTTAGAAAAGCAATTTTAAACAGTTTCTGCTGAAAAGTTAGCACATGTTTCTAAGTTTCGAGTAACAGATTACCTAGGACATAACAAAGCAATAGAAAGTGTACCATTCACGTGGTCAAATGCAATCCTCCCCCCTCCTCCCTCCCACAAGAAAGACAAAAAAAGGAGAGTTCATAAATTGAATTTCATTTTTTGAGATGTGTGGTCTTCCATTTTTATGACTCACTGTAATTGCTTCTCTCTCCAAACTGTGATTTCTTCTGGTAATGTAGAGTGGAACTGATCAGTTAAATGAAGCATGAACTGCATCCTGTAGAGAGCTGGATTAAAAACTGCTGAGTTTTCAACATGATCCTTAATCAGAAAAGTTTTTTTGTGGGGGAGAGGGAGGGTTGGGGTGGAAAATGTAAAACTAAGGTGGAAGAAAGGTAATTTTTTAAATAGTGGTATTTTCTTCTTTTTTATATTTCTATTCTATAAATCATAGCATCACAAGGCAGCAAAATTTTGGCTCTTAAAGAGAAGTGCCTACAATGAGGGACCAATACTAATTTTTCATGTATTCATGCAGGAACGTGTCACAAAGGTTGCCTAGAACAGTGGTTCTCAAAGCCAGTCCGCCGCTTGTTCAGGGAAAGCCCCTTGCGCGCTGGACCAGTTTGTTTACCTGCCGCGTCCGCAGGTTCGGCTGATCGCGGCTCCCAGTGGCCGCGATTCGCTGCTCCAGGCCAATGGGAGCTGCTGGAAGCGGTGCGGGCCAAGGGACGTGCTGGATGCTGCTTCCTGCAGCCCCCATTGGCTGGAGCAGCGTACTGTGGCCACTGGGAGCCACGATCAGCCGAACCTGCGGATGCGGCAGGTAAACAAACCAGTCCGGCGTGCCAGGGGCTTTCCCTGAACAAGTGGCAGACCGGCTTTGAGAACCACTGGCCTAGAAGACTTCTGCAAGGAAACCATGCAAGAACAACCACCACCACCTGTCTGTGTCTCCCTTTCTCTTGCAACAGTCATCACATACATTCTCAGACAAGCCAGAGATGCTAAACTCCCAATTATTTGATTTTTTGCTTTGTATAGTCCTGGAATGAATATTTAAAAAGAACAAGGAGATATCTTTAAACTCTGCCTTTGAGACATTGGAATAAAGTCAGTTTCTTAAATGGCTGGTAGGGTGAGAAGAATGAGTACAAGGAAAGAAATGAAGAAAAAATAGGAAATATTATGTTGCTGCCCTTATATGCTGTCAGATTGACCTCCTTTGGGTAGTAACACATTTCCCCAGTTCATGCAGAGAAGCCATTTTCACTACTCTTTACAGTCCCTTTTAAAAATTAATCCTGTGCTCTGCAAGGTTCATTAACCCTGTTTACACAGAAAAGTTGGGTCAGTCTGACATGCCAGTACATATGGTTCATTTTCTTCTGGAGCCATAATACTGCATGCAAGTGTTTTTCAGATAACTTCCCTGTTCTCCCCTCTGTCCGGGAGCATTCATTAATATTATAAAGGGTTGGACTCTGAGGATTGTTTTTTTTTCTCCACACACAACTGACTGTGGTTAGTTTTACTATTACACAAAACCCCAAATCCTATTGAAATGCTGCATGTGTATTTCTTTCCCTGCATCTAGATTAGTTCTACAAACCACAAACTTTCATCCACGAGGTGAGCTTCTCAAAACATCTTTTAAAAAACATTTTTCAGTGAAAACCAACAAAATCGTCATAGAAAATTGTCATATTTTTTCAATGAATACACAGGACTTAATAGCCAAAAAAAAAATTAGTAAAAAGTTTTCAGTTTCCAGTAAATATTTTTTTGATTTGATTTTTAATAATAGAAAATTTCAACTGAAAACTAAAACATTTTACCAAAAACAATTTTTGGCAATTTTTTATGGGAAATTAAAAAACAAACCAAATTTCCCCCCAAAACTGACAGAAAAAATAAACAAAAGTTCATTACAAGTAACTCTTGTTGTTCTGCAAAAGTTCTTCTGTGCATTCCCAGCTGTGGAATATGGTGCCCCGGTGTCAAAATCCAGAAGTGATATGAAAAAGCCATGTTCGATGTGGGATGCATGAGAAATCTCATGTGAGGGTGACATCATTACTCTACGCTATATAAGAGAGTGCATTTCCACAACCACCTTATTTCCTGCTCCCTAACTACGGAGTCCTGATGTTATACAGCACTGCAACGTATAGAGGAAGGTGGGTGGGTAGTTTAAATATACAGAGGTGGCTCTCAAAGAACAACAGTTACTGGTTAGTAACCTCTTTTTCTTCTTTGAAGGTCTCTCTGTGTTCCCACTTGTGGAAGATCAGTAGGCAGTGTTTCACCAGGTGGAAGGTGGGTAGGAGTTCTTAGTTAAATATGGACTCTTGCAGTGCTTTCCCAAACTAGGCATTGGAGCACGATGCTAAATACAAAGAGTAGTGCCTGGAGAAAGTGTTCAATGAATTCCAAACTGTTGGTTTGCCTAAGGCAGGGCACTAATGCTGTGGAGGCTCTCAAGGAGTGGGTCTATACACCCGGGAGTACTGGTTTCCTAGCTAAATGTAACAATGTTTTATACACCTAACCCAGTCTCTCTCTCTCTCTCTCTTTTGGGAATGGGTTTCTGGTGGCATCTCTCCCCACATGCTACAAATAATTTACTGGATTTTCTAAAGGGTTTGGTCTTCTCCAGGTAAAAACAAAGTGCATACACCCTCTTTACATCTAGGGTTTGTACACAAGTTTCCCGTAGAGGGGAACGAGGTGTGAAGAAAACCACATTGAGGCAGGTGGAAATCTGAGACCATCATAAGCATGAAGCTAGGTTAGGGCCTCATGGTGACTTCCTCCTTGTGGACCACAGTATAAGATAGAGTAACCATCAAAACACGAAGCTCACTCACCCTTCTAGCCGATGAAATTGCTGTCAGGAAGTATATTGAAAAATGCTTGTGACATTCGTGACATTGCAGTACAGCTCAATGTCTTGATCTTGCCAAAGTTCACTGAAGTTTATGGGTGGGAAATGAGACAGTCAATCTCTCTTCATAGACAACTTGATTGTGATAATCAGAGGCTTGCAAAGAGGGCCCTCCAGCTTTGTTAAGACAAGACTTAGTGCCAATGAGTCTGGAAGCTCCCTAATGAGTATGCACGTGAGGGGTAGGGGAGTGGGGATATATTTAACATACCCTTAAGGAACCTGGAGACTGGAGGGTGAGAAAAGATGGTGAGAAAAGTTTTGTCTTTAAAATAATTGTTATGAGCAAATATTGCTGCCACATAGACTTGACGAGGCTAAAGCTAAGCCTTTTGACTTAGATGTACAAGGTTCTTTAGCAATGTAGGGATCCCATCTTGAGACAGAATGAGTCCTTTTCTAGTGACCCAGACAGAAAACCATTTCCAATTCTGTTTATAGCATTTCAGGGTGAAGCCCTTCCTGGATTGCAAGAAGATGGCTTTGATTCTGTAAGAGCAAAAACAATCAATACTAGCCAACAGATAATCCTCCACACTGCAAAATGGAGTGTTTCTGGGTTATGATGTGACTGAGCTGGGGGAACCCCTCCAAAGTCTGAAGGAGCTCTGAAGTGGTGCTGAATTGGACTGGAAGAGTTGGTACTGGTGCAGAGTCTAGCATGGGAACAGCATGTAGTGAGGCGTCTAGACTTGATAGTGAACCCCCATTCAGGCATGGAGAGATAGAACAGGTTATGGAGATTCAAACTGGCGAGGAGTTGAAGTTAGTTAGAGAAGGGTGATGATGTCAGCCTTGTGTGAGATCTCTCATGCTCCTTACAACAGACATGGCTTTTCAAGGTGGCTGTGCAGCTGGATGTCAGGGTGCCAGACCCCACAAATGGGAATGTATGGAGGCCACAAAGAATGGCACAAATTTTTCAGCCCACTCACCTCAATAGGTTGCGATTGTAAAAGTATAAATAATTAAGATACAAAAATTAATTCTGTTTAAATGTTAGCATAGCAGCAATTTTGCTGTTCATTCAAGTCCTTATGTTAAAGTTCCTTAGCAAAGTAAAGAGCCCAATTGTAATCTGAAAAAGGGCATTTAAAGAATCTAGAAAAATCCCATTTGTGACTTTGCAGTACAGCTCAATGTCTTGATCTTGCCAAAGTTCACTGAAGTTTATGGGTGGGAAATGGGACAGTCAAATCTCTCTTCATAGACAACTTGATTGTGATAATCAGAGAAAAGAGTAGGATACGGGTAGGCAAATCAGGTACAATTCTGCTCCACATTAGACTTGTTTTAATTAAGTCAGCTATGATCTCATAGCAGTATAATTTGAGGTTGTTGTTGAGGAGAAAGACTTATATTGAAGGCTAGTTTGGCCGCCCTCTGTGAAGAATGTGACTCATGTGAGTGGGAGAAACTAATGTACTGAGATCTACATTTTTCTGTGCGCACACAAAATAGAAGATTTGTATATGAGAGAAAGAGAAAGAGAGAGAGAGAGAGAGAAAAAAAGCACATACTTTTTATTTTACTTACAATTGCCAGGAAATGCTTAACAGGAAATGACCAACATCTCCATCCCTTTTGATACAATCCCAGATGCCACCCACCCAACAAGTGGAGGGAATTGATGGGGCAGGCTGTAAAAGGGGGACAGTCCCAGTAGCATGGGAGGGAGACACTTGCCAAGGAACAATAGGTAACTCCTTCCCTGGGATTTTCTGGCACCCATTGGCCAGCTAGGAGAGATGAGTGCTGATTGGCCAGCATTCCCCAGCTCCCAGGATTTAGTCCAGTGCAGCAGCCATGTGGAACCTCCTTCAGCTCTGTTCCAGCAGCCCCACCCTACCCACCTGAACTAGGAATGGGAACCTGGCCTGACAGATGCAGGTCTAGACGATTGCCTGTTTAGGGGGGTCAGGAAGTAATTTTTTCTCTCATGGGCCAATTGGCAGGGGACCAGGGAGTTTTTTGCCTTCCTTGCAGCACCTTCAAGCCACGGTGGGTTAAGTGGTACCTAACTAAAGTACTGGGGGCCTGATATTTATTCAGTGCAACTTGCAGCCAGTTTCCAGTGCAGTTGTGAAAATAAAATGAATGGTTCCCAGAGGTAAGAGACTTGGGCTTTTGGTGATGGGCCTTGGGCTCAGGTGATAGAGTGAGACATTGTGGCATTCGCGGGCCATGGCTGACCTTGTGGCCCTTGAGGCCGAGGTCCCCACTCTGGTGCACCCTCTATCCTGTCCTCCTGCAGGACTCAGAGAGGGCAGAGTGCTGGGCGGGCAGGCTGAGAGCCACCATGCGGTCTGGATTATAAGGTAAGGAGCCCTGTAACCATGGTGCTAGTTGCAGGTTATATGGTAAGGAGTCCTGGCACCAGTTAATGGGTTATATGGTAAGGAGCCCTGTACCCCCTGCTCTGGAACCTGTTAAATTTCTGGTATAGGAGAGTAGGGCTGATGGCTGGGTAACGCCCCTGCCCCCCGTGTTAAAGTTTAATAAGAGTTGCTGCGTGCCTCTTAATTCCATGCATGTGTCAGCCCCCATTTTGCCACTGTGTTCACACTAATTCCATGTTTCATCTCGGTATGCATCACTCCTCCTCTGCTCCTAAATGTCTAGCTGTCCCTTTAATCGAGTGGATGTACTGTAATTGCTTCATTGACCTGACTTGATAATGTATAGTACATCATGCTATATGTTTACTGTGGTGTATACAAAATCATTCAGACTCAGTTCATTATTTTCATATTCTGCCCCAGGTCAGTATAAATTATTCAGCTTACTCTATTGCACAGCAGACCCCTGAAAACAGAAATTCTGATATTACTCTGTGCTTATTTCAGATCATTCAGCTCTGACAAGAACAGATAATCTACTGAGCCATCCTCAAAACACACTGACTCTTCCTAGATAGTCCGTTTTCAAGGCAATATATCTTTTACAATACCCAAATGGAACACAGTGTTCTAGTGCCTTGTACAAGTGCCTTGTACTAGTCCGCTGGCTCAAGGTGAATTCAGATACATCAGAATATAGTTATAGTGAAGTAGAACACAATTCCTGAATTGTTTAACTGGACTGCAACTCTGGTTGTAATGAATTTCCATGTACCTGTTTAATATGAAAAAATTCCATCATTATAAGAAGTTTCTACTGTAGAGTGAAACTGTATCATTTAGAATTTTATTCTGTCATTCACAGAAATGAGTATTTCTTGCCCTCTACATCTGCCTCTATTTTTAAATGTAAATATTCACCAGTCTCTAGCTTCAGTGTTTATTGCTTACAATAACCGCTTGAGGGTCCCTTTCTTAACAAACATGCTACATAACTATTTCATTGGGAATATATACTTCATTTTGCACCAAGAGTAGTTATTTTGCTGCACATTTATTCACTCTACATCAAACTGCTTTTGTTTAAAAAAATTACTTATATAGGTTAAAATTTTCAAAAATGCTCTGAAGTTCCTAAGTCACTTTTGAAAATGGGATGAAGGCTCTTAAGTCACTTAGGCAGTTTTGAAATTTTTACTGTACATGATTTAAGAGCCTTCATCCCATTTTCAGAAGTGACTTAGGAGTAGAGCTGGTTAAAAATTGGAATTTCCCATTCCACAGGACATTCCAAAATTCTGAAACAAAAATTGTTCTGTTTTGGAACAAAAAATGGAAATTTTGAAATTTCCTGCAGAAGGAAGAATCTAGGGGAAAAAGTCAAAATAATCAACATATTTTGTTTTGAAACTTTCACAATGAAATTGAGCCTGGGAGCCAAAGCTCTGAGGCTCCCAGCTGGGCTGTGGCTCCTGGGGCTTCAAGGCTCCTGACTCCCCTATCAACCCTAGTGGACTGATGGGGAACTGGAAGCCTAAAAGCTGTAAGGAGCTGAGCTGGGACCTTGAGGGCTTCGGAGCTGACAGGGAGGCTGGACGCCCTGAGCACCTCAACGTGAGGGTGTCCTGGAGCTGCAGACGCTGGAAGTCCTGAGGTCCCTAACTCCAAGGCAGCCCCCACATACAGAGGCTCCTGCAGTGCTGCAGACTGTGGAAGTCTATACTCCCCACTAGCCCAGAAGGTAAGCTGGCAGGAAACCAGGCAGGATTCTGATGGAACCCTGCCTGTGTTTCATCAGAAGTTCATCTAAACTGATACATTTCCATTGAAAACCCATTTTATTGGAAAATTCCCAACCAGCTCTACTTAGGAATCTGAAAGCTTGTTTCTACATGGGGCTATTCAGGAATAACTATTCCCAATTAACTTCATGTGTGGGCACTCTTATTTTGGAATAAGTGTGTCCACAAATAGAGCTGGCCAGGAACAATTAGTAAGGAACAACTCCATGTGTACGCAAGCCCAAAGTGTGCTAAACTAATCAGGAACAAGGCATTCTTATTCCAGAATACATGGAGTTATTCAGGAATAGCTGTTCCTGAATAGCTGGCATTGGATAACTCCATGTCTAGACAAGCCCTAATAAAAACTATACAGTAACATGTTACCTCAACCTAGTTATCTCCTGATAATGCAATGAATAACACAAAGCACATACTAGTGGTCTGGCTGAGTTGCACTATATTTGTTCTTCTGCTATTTTTGCTTCAATTTAAGGAAGATAACAGACATTGCTTTCTTTTTTAAAATGTAAGAATCATTAAAAGCAAAAAACTGTAAACTGATCAAAATCACATTTATATAGTCACTGAAATATAGCTCTCAGAAACTAGGTAAACAATTATTACTTTGGTATCTTTGGTCTTAGGAAGAAATATATCTTTTTTGACAACATTTATTGTTATAAACTCATAGTGCGTTAAAAAAAGACAAGTTGTAATGAGTCCATAGGGACTACTTAAGCTATCTGAAATTTGGTTTTCCTGAGGTAGAATTAATACTGGCAGCTGCTGCATTAACGTTTAGGTAGAAGCTCTGTTCTTTTTTCAGGTAATAAAATAAGGAATTTGTTCATCTTGTTAGTGAGACTCACTACTGGGTAATCAATCACAGAACATGCTGAAAATTGTGTTTTCAGCAAGGTGAAAATCTGTCAGAGTCCATAACTATTATTTAATGATTTTCACTAATATCTATAAGTATTGAATTTAAATGTAATATGTCAGGGCTGGTTGGTGCAGTGGGCTTAGAGACGTCTTTGGCTTCTACCTCTAGAGACCTAGGTTCAAATCCTGACAGGACAGAAATTACTAAGGGTTTTTGAGAGTGTTACGTTACGCTGTGGACCTTTGTCCAAAACCACAACATTATTTGGCATGACTGGAAGCGTGTGCGCGGGAAAGACCTATGGCTGGAATATCAGAGATAAAGCAGATGCGCACTGATGTGTGAGGGAAACTTGCCCAAACCACACCTGTCTCAAGCCATTGTTTTTAGTTTTTCACGAGCAGATGAAAACGTGATCTGGTAAATTATCTTCAGCTGGTGTCCTTTAATTTAAAAGGACTGTACCTAACTGAATGATAAAAGGACAATTTAACTCTTACTGACAGGAAAATGTTCTTATCACATAGATCCTGGATCCAAGCTGGGTCATTATGTTTTTTTATGGAAGTTGCAAACATTTTTTAAGACTGTACATTTGTTTTTAAGTGTTTTTTGTTTGTTTTATTTTTAAATTATGGGACTATTTACATGCTTAACTTTAAGTGTTTGCCGGGTTGGGCCTAAACATGTGTTAATGAGGTGTAATATTAATAGAAATAAAAGGAGTACTTGTGGCACCTTAGAGACTAACACATTTATTTGAGCATAAGCTTTCGTGAGCTACAGCTCACTTCATCGGATGCATTCAGTGGAAAATACAGTGGGGAGATTTATATACATAGAGAACATGAAACAATGGGTGTTACCATACACTCTGTAACAAGAGTGATCACTTAAGGTGAGCTATTTCCAGCAGGAGAGCCGGGGAGTGGGATGGGGGGGGGAACCTTTTGTAGTGATAATCCAGGTGGGCCATTTCCAGCAGTTGACAAGAACGTCTGAGGAACAGTGGGGGGGGGGGGAATAAACATGGGGAAATAGTTTTACTTTGTGTAATGACCCATCCACTCCCAGTCTCCATTCAAGCCTAAGTTAATTGTATCCAGTTTGAAAATTAATTCCAATTCAGCAGTCTCTCACTGGAGTTTGTTTTTTAAGTTTTTTTGTTGAAGTGTTGCCACTTTTAGGTCTGTAATCGAGTGACCAGAGAGACTGAAGTGTTCTCCAACTGGTTTTTGAATGTTATAAATCTTGACGTCTGATTTGTGTCCATTTATTCTTTTACGTAGAGACTGTCCAGTTTGACCAATGTACATGGCAGAGGGGCATTGCTGGCACATGATGGCATATATCACATTGGTAGATGTGCAGGTGAACGAGCCTCTGATAGTGTGGCTGATGTGATTAGGCCCTATGATGGTGTCCCCTGAGTAGATATGTGGACACAGTTGGCAACAGGCTTTGTTGCAAGGATAGTGGGTTAGTGGTTCTGTTGTGTGGTGTGTGGTTGCTGGTGAGTATTTGCTTCAGGTTGGGGGGCTGTCTGTAAGCAAGGACTGGCCTGTCTCCCAAGATCCGTGACAGTGATGGGTCGTCCTTCAGGATAGGTTGTAGATCCTTGATGATGCGTTGGAGAGGTTTTAGTTGGGGGCTGAAGGTGATGGCTAGTGGCGTTCTGTTATA
Source organism: Chelonia mydas (assembly GCF_015237465.2). Classification (NCBI taxonomy): domain Eukaryota; kingdom Metazoa; phylum Chordata; order Testudines; family Cheloniidae; genus Chelonia; species Chelonia mydas. The sequence continues at coordinate 29,137,473 of NC_051246.2, read as the reverse complement.
TTCTTTGTTGGGTCTGTCTTGTAGTAGGTGACTTCTGGGTACTCTTCTGGCTCTGTCAATCTGTTTCTTCACTTCAGCAGGTAGGTATTGTAGTTGTAAGAATGCTTGATAGAGATCTTGTAGGTGTTTGTCTCTGTCTGAGGGGTTGGAGCAAATGCGGTTGTATCACAGAGCTTGGCTGCAGACAATGGATCGTGTGGTGTGGTCTGGATGAAAGCTGGAGGCATGTAGGTAGGAATAGCGGTCAGTAGGTTTCCGGTATAAGGTGGTGTTTATGTGACCGTCGCGTATTAGCACTGTACTGTCCAGGAAGTGGATCTCTTGTGTGGACTGGTCCAGGCTGAGGTTGATTGTGGGATGGAAATTGTTGAAATCATGGTGGAATTCCTCAAGGGCTTCTTTTCCATGGGTCCAGATGATGAAGATGTCATCAATGTAGCGCAAGTACAGTAGGGGCATTAGGGGACGAGAGCTGAGGAAGCGTTGTCCTAAGTCAGCCATAAACATGTTGGCATACTGTGAGGCCATGCGCGTACCCATAGCAGTGCCGCTGATTTGAAGGTATACATTGTCCCCAAATGTGAAATAGTTATGGGTGAGGACAAAGTCACAAAGTTCAGCTACCAGGTTTGCCGTGATATTATCAGAGATACTGTTTCTGATGGCTTGTAGTCCATCTTTGTGTGGAAAGTTGGTGTAGAGGGCTTCTACATCCATAGTGGCCAGGACGGTGTTTTCAGGAAAATCACCGATGGATTGTAAGTTTCCTCAGGAAGTCAGTGGTGTTTCAAAGATAGCTGGGAGTGCTGGTAGCGTAGGGCCTGAGGAGGGAGTCTACATAGCCAGACAATCCTGCTGTCAGGGTGCCAATGCCTGAGATGATGGGGCGTCCAGGATTTCCAGGTTTTTGGATCTTGGGTAGCAGATAGAATACCCCTAGTCGGGGTTCCAGGGGTGTGTCTGTGCAGATTTGTTCTTGTGCTTTTTCAGGGAGTTTCTTGAGCAAATGCTGTAGTTTCTTTTGGTAACCCTCAGTGGGATCAGAGGGTAATGGCTTGTAGAAAGTGGTGTTGGAGAGCTGCCTAGCAGCCTCTTGTTCATACTCCGACCTATTCATGATGACAACAGCACCTCCTTTGTCAGCCTTTTTGATTATGATGTCAGAGTTGTTTCTGAGGCTGTGGATGGCATTGTGTTCTGCCCGGCTGAGGTTATGGGGCAAGTGATGCTGCTTTTCCACAATTTCAACCCATGCACGTCGGTGGAAGCACTCTATGTCGAAGTCCAGTCTGTTGTTTCAACCTTCAGGAGGAGTCCACCCAGAATCCTTCTTTTTGTAGTCTTGGTAGGAAGGTCTCTGTGGGTTAGTATGTTGTTCAGAGGTGTGTTGGAAATATTCCTTGAGTTGGAGACGTCGAAAATAGGATTCTAGGTCACCACAGAACTGTATCATGTTCGTGGGGGTGGAGGGGCAGAAGGAGAGGCCCCGAGATAGGACAGATTCTTCTGCTGGGCTAAGAGTATAGTTGGATAGATTAACAGTATTGCTGGGTGGGTTAAGGGAACCACTGTTGTGGCCCCTTGTGGCATGTAGTAGTTTAGATAGTTTAGTGTCCTTTTTCTTTTGTAGAGAAGCAAAGTGTGTGTTGTAAATGGCTTGTCTAGTTTTTGTAAAGTCCAGCCATGAGGAAGTTTGTGTGGAAGGTTGTTTTTTTATGAGAGTATCCAGTTTTGAGAGCTCATGCTTAATCTTTCCCTGTTTGCTGTAGAGGATGTTGATCAGGTGGTTCCGCAGTTTCTTTGAGAGCGTGTGGCACAAGCTGTCAGCATAGTCTGTGTGGTATGTAGATTGTAATGGATTTTGTACCTTCAGTCCTTTTGGTATGATGTCTATCTGTTTACATTTGGAAAGGAAGATGATGTCTGTCTGTATCTGTATGAGTTTTTTCATGAAGTTGATAGATTTCCACTCCATACGGCTAAATTCAGTGCCTTGCATAATGACAGGTTTCAGAGTAACAGCCATGTTAGTCTGTATTCGCAAAAAGAAAAGGAGTACTTGTGGCACCTTAGAGACTAACCAATTTATTTGAGCATAAGCTTTCGTGAGCTACAGCTCACTTCATTGGATGCAACAGACTCCAAGGAGAGACTGCTGAATTGGAATTAATTTGCAAACTGGATACAATTAACTTAGGCTTGAATAGAGACTGGGAGTGGATGGGTCATTACACAACGTAAAACTATTTCCCCTTGTTTATTCCCCCCCTCCACCCCGCACTGTTCCTCAGACGTTCTTGTCAACTGCTGGAAATGGCCTACCTTGATTATCACTACAAAAGGTCCCGCCCCCCTCTTCCCCCCCCCCCCCCCCCCCCCGGCTCTCCTGCTGGAAATAGCTCACCTTAAGTGATCACTCTCGTTACAGTGTATATGGTAACACCCTTGTTTCATGTTCTCTATGTATATAAATCTCCCCACTGTATTTTCCACTGAATGCATCCGATGAAGTGAGCTGTAGCTCACGAAAGCTTATTCTCAAATAAATTTGTTAGTCTCTAAGGTGCCACAATTACTCCTTTTCTTTTTGCGAATACAGACTAACACGGTTGCTACTCTGAAACCTGTCATTAATAGAAATGTGGATTTCATAGTGTAAATGCTTAGAAAAACACCAAATTGTTTTTGTTAAAATAAAAATTTCAGATAGATTGCTAAGTTAAGTGCAACTAAATGTTTTTGTTAGAGCCTTTGATTTAGGGCAAAGGATACTATATTATATGCAACCTCATATAGTATTACACACAAAAATCTACATTAAGATAAAGCTAAGGTTGCAAAGTAAGCATTCAAAAGTTAGGAAATGTTTGTGCAACCTTCATTCATCTTCTTTGTGCACATGCATTATGATATAATCATTAATTACATGATCACATATTATTTTTTCACAGGATCCCTGCCTCATTCTGTGCTCAGGGTGGATGATACTTAGTATTTTGTTTTACCCTCATCATTCGGTGTGGGCCCCCCTCCCTTACTTACTGCACACTATTCAGACTCTGCTCTGAAGACAGAATTATTCATTTCCTCATGGGCTGTTCTATGGCACTCACCACAATAGTATCAGAATGCTTCAAAAGCATGAATGGACATTTTTAAAATATCCCAGTGAGGTGAGCTGGTATCATTATCCCCATTTTTGAGATGGTGAATGGAGGGACAGGGATTAAGGTCAAACTCATCTCTTAATTTTGGATGCGCAAGTCAAAATGCATAGGGCATAATTTTTCAGAGTACTTAGCATTCTATAACCATTTATATGTTTAAAGCCTAGCTCGCACTGGTTTCAAACACAGCTGAAAGTGCTCAGCATTTCTGCAAATTAGACACCAGCGTCTCAAGCTGGGCACCCAGAAAATGGGTAACATGCAATTAGCAGCCGCCTGTGGACAGCTAAATTTAAGTGACTTACCCAGCATCACATAAGAATCTGTGGCACAGGCAGGGATAGAATACAGTTCTCCAGAGCAGCATTCAACCAGGAGTGCTGGAACTAGGAGTGCTGGGGGTGCAACAGCACCCCGTGGCTTGAAGTGGTTTCCATCATATACAGGGTTTACAGTTTTGTTCAATGGCTTTCAGCATCCCCACTATAAAAATTGTTCCAATGCCCGTATCCAACTCGTTTTGAGTACTTGACTTTGCAACCGTAACGTACTTCTAACGTTTTGTGTGTATACTATCCTAAAGCATATGCTTGTTCAAATGGAAACAGTATACTGTAGTAGTAATTTTATATTTTATGTTATATTATATGAATAAATGTACCCCTACCATCTAAGAATTTAGATTTGAATAATTTTATCAAACAAAATAAACCCAAGTTCTATTTAATGCACTATGGCACTCTAAAAATTCTCTTTTTAAAAGCATAAAATAAATAAAGGAGTATTTTTCAGGTCAATAATATTTCAAATAATATGACAAAAGAGATCAAAGGACTTTTGATAACTGTATCGAAAATACAGATTGTTCTTTACCGGACTCGGATTTCTTTAATATGAAAATCTGGTTTAAAAAAAAAATCTAATAAAAGCCACATCTGCCATATTTTGTTCAGGAATTTGAAAGCATTTCTCTATTTCTATATTGGTTAATATAGTTTAAGTAATAAAATATGAGCAAAGATGTGATTGCATTATAGGCAATTCTTTAAGAGGAATTACACAAAAATGATAAATAATCATTAGAGGCAATAATTTGGCTGGCGAACAATAGGATTTATTGAAAGCTTTCTAAAGGGGGTTAGGAATGTAGTGCTGACCAAACAGAATATGAGGAACTAAGTAATGAGTGGGGGATTTTCACAAAATGCAGGCCTGTGTTTAGTCATTTAATCTAAAATAGGTTTACGCTGTGCAGAATCCTGGCAATTAATTCACTGCTAATTTCAAAATCTCATTAATCCTTGCTTACTATGGAAATCCTCTAAAGACTAAATTCTTTATTCAGTCATTAATTTCATTGTATTAAATTAGCATGCAACCTCATGGGCACTCTGTACATGTGTAATTTAAAAAAACCCAAACCTTTAAGCAGATTAATGAAATCTATTCACTAGTGATAATGCCTACATTTTTATACTTTCGGTGTAATTGCTATTTCTGTGTTCTTTAAAAGCATATTTTTGGCTCTCCATTTCTCTTAGCGAGGTCTGGATTTCACATTTATGATTTGATTTTTTTTCCAGTCCATACTACTTACTCTCAATGAATGCCTATAAAAACAGTGATGAATTTAGATTACCCTCCTCATTATTATAAACCAGAACTACCTCCTCAACTTAGTCCTTGAATAATTTCCAATAGATAATATCTGCAGAAACTGCCAAGATTCTCTAAAGGCAATATTCAGAAAAATGTCAGTGTTAAGCAATTTTGACTTCAGAACTTCCACAGGCAACTATGGTTCAACTCTGACTGAGCCAACAGTCTCTCTTCACAGCACCTGAAAAAATTGGACACACTCTTTTTGCAACACCTTGAATAAGGCTGAGGTCCGAAGGAAGGTAGAAGTCTTCCTATACTCACTATCATGCCCAGTCTACAAAAGTTAGCCTACTTGACATGAAAATAAACCATGCTAATAGTACTCAAAGGGAAGACTTTCTAGTGTTAACACCACCCTCCTCAAATGAATTGATCTCAAAGGCAAATAATCTCAGGGTACATCTACACTGCAACCAGAGGTGTGATTGTGTCTCGTGTAGGCTTAGCTAGCTTTAACCTAGCTAAAAAGAGCAGTGAAGATTCAGTGGCACAGTTCCCAGTGCAGGTTGTACAAGCCCGTCTGGAACCCTGGGTACGTACTCATGTTGCTAGACCACACCAGAATCTGTGCTACCATGTCTTGACTGCTATTTTTAGCGATGCAAGCTAAATTAAACCGAGTACGGGCATGCCTACCTGAGCTGCAATCACACCTCTGACTGCTGTGCAGACATATCCTGAGCAGGAGCACCAATTCAGATACTTGTGGGGGCGGGGGCAGAGAGCTAAATTACGGTCCTCCTCCATCCTCCCACCAGCAGGGACCGTGTTCCCATTCCCACTTATCCCCTCCCCTCCTCCTAGAAGGACCCCAGGTCTCCCTTACCCAGGGAGTCTCCCCGCTCTCTTATCTATATAATACATGAGGCAGTGCCAACAGGAGCTGAGTTCTTGATGGACTCTCCTATGCTCCACTGTACAAAAACAGACTCTCCGTGCACCAGATCAAAATACAATTTGGCCCAGCTATCCCTCCATCTGTACAGAGGGGCAGCTGGGCCAAATTTGGGTGGCGCTGCAACCCCACGCTCCAGATCATAACACCGCTCACTGAAATTTCATCCGGATGCCCCTGCAGCTGAACAAGGGGGTGGCTGAGTCAAATTTCAGTGGTTTTGTGACAACGCAGCAAGAGTGATGCTCCGGACTGCTCTGTCAGCAGTCATACTAATTTAGTGAGGGACCACTTCTTTAACACGGTCAAACCATAGCTCCACAACCAATAGAATTTTAAGCAACAACACGGGGGGTGGGGCATTCACTCTTACTAGCCCCTGCCCCTAATTGTTGCCACTGACCCTGAATCAAGGTTTTCAAACCTGGGTGTTTAAAAATAAGCTCTTAAATTCAGATATAGGCACCTAGAAGAAGGGGTCTGATTTTCAGAAGTGCTGGGCATATGTAAATCCCAATGAGGTCAATAGGAAATGCACTTTTGAAAATCAGGGTACATATCTAAATATGGATTTACTAAGCTAATTTTAGGCAACCAGGTTTGAAAATGGTGGTTCTGTTGCTTATATTATGAGCTGCTCTAATAGCCATTTCCAAGTACTATTGTCTCAGGGGAGTGCCCAGCTGTATCATTCTCCTTCAGCCAGTGAACCAACTGCAACAGCTTGAAACCACACAATGAATTCATTTTCTCTGCTCTCTCCTGTGCCGTCTTCATTAATATGAGAGGCATCTATCACTCTACGGGGTCCACGCAAAATCTCATTTTCCACTTTGTTGTATATGAAGAAGCTCTGCACACCCTGATCCCTAAAAAACAAAAAACACAACCCACTTTGTTTTACAAGCTTTAGGATGGTTGGGGTCAACTGTACAGCTTATGTCTTGGATTGTGTCTACTGCACTGACATTTACGGTGTCCAAACTTCCCTATCATCCCCAGGCAAACAACGAAATTAAGACAAAGTTAAGCTTGAGAGGATTTAACAGTTTAAGAGTAAAAAATGCTTACCAAAAACACTGCAGTGAAGATAAAACAATATAGTTTAAAAGCCAGGAAATCAGAGTTAAGGTTAACTACACAGGAAACACAAAACTGTGGAAATTGTTTAAAAAGCTATTTACATTTTAAATAGGAGCTTCAGAAAGGGAAGTCAGGCACTAAAGAGCTAATCTGATGCTCTTCCTACTTGCCACATGCCTTCACAACTTCCAAGACCCTAATGACTGGGGGATCCACTCATGTGAGCTTTAGTTTTTTTTACAGAAAAGGAAGGGGTAACGTTCCCCGATTGATGCCCTGAGCCAATCCTGACATCCCATCCTATTTCAATTGTTAATATCTTTTGAATATAGATAATCAACTTAACTAGATGATGAATGCAAACTTTCCTTCTCTTTTTATATTTTGCTACATAGTGGCTAAAAACAAAAAAAACACCCCCCCCCCAATAATAATAAAAAAAGACTGATAGGTGAAAACCTCCACTATCATAAATTAGGAACCCCTTAATCTGATTTTATTTAAATTGGGCAGAGTGTTTACCTCAGCAACAGACTTCACCTCCCAGTTTCAAAGTAGACCTTTCAACATTTTGAAAGAGTGAAAGATGAAATCAGACTTATACGGGAAACATTCTCTTTCACTTTCCTATAAATTAATCTCTTCATTTCAGATTTCTTCTTGGACTCCCAGATTCTTAACTTCTGTATTTGTTTTAATGACTTCCAGTCACGCTTTCAGGCTTTTTTTTTTTAATTTATTTTTTTAACTATTCACTCAGATTGCTCCCAGTATGACATGCAAATAATGGTCCTCATCTGGGTCTGTTTGCTTTCTTTCCCACCTCACCATCCAATGAAATATAGAAGCAAAATGCACACACTCTTCCCAGCTCTCTGAAAAACTGCTTATTGTTTATCTATTTAATAGGACTTCTGTCAGGAATTCATAGATTCCAAGGTCAAACAGGACCACTGCAATAATCTAGTCTGACTTCCCATATAACACAGGCCATAGAACTTCTCCCAAATAATTCCTAGAGCAAATCTTTTAGAAAAATATCCAATCTTGATTTAAAAATTGCCAGCGATGGAGAATCCACCACGATCTGTGGTGAATTGTTCCAATGGTTAATTACCCTCACTGTTAAAAATGTACACCTTATTTCCAGTCTGAACTTGTTTAGCTTCAGCTTCCAGCCATTGGATCATATTATACCTTTCTCTGACAGACTGAGGAGCCCTTCATTTCTCTGTCACAATCCCACTTTCATTCTTTGTGAGTATATCATGCTATATTAATTTTTAAGAGCAAGCTTCTTATTTTAATGTACTACAGTATATATAAAACATACCAACACACCAAATGGAAGCTGAAATATGGGAGAGTTTATTTAAATCACAACTATTTTCTGGCCATTTTTTTCTTAAAGTACAACAAAAACTGGACTTAGAGGCAGTTACTTGACGTATCACTGTAAGTAAGTTCTATGGCCAAATTCAAAAAATTATCTTTGTCGTCGATGAAGTCTGCAGCTGCTGGAATCTGGAATGGAATACATCTTTTCATTAGACTGGTGCCAAATTAGAAATGCCTGCTCATCCAAATGAACCATGATTGCAGTACTTTAAAAATATCTGCTGCCTATGTGTTCTCAGTGTTCTCAGCATGCCAGGGGATGTGATAAGCCTAGTCACCCTCCATCTTCGGCAGTTTTGTGAGAGAGTGAAATCACAAGAGTCCAAGATCTGTAACCTGATGCGCAAACCCTTACCCCACTCCTGAGGTCAGACTTGAGGTTTTCTTCTCCAAAAGGTCCAACATAGTCCCCAGTTACCATTTAAAAGAGGTTTATAGGTAAATTATTGAGGTAGAGAGAGGAACCCAAAGCCAAAGATAATTGGAAATAAAGAGATGGAGTTGGATACTACACTAAAGACCAATAGACTGGTACAATATTGCTTTAAGAAACATGGAAATATTGCCTACAGTATGTCATATTGTAATCAAATCTCTATCTCAGATAAACGCTGCCTTGTTATCAAGTCAGTCCCTTTCTCCGTTTGTTAACCCAGAATCTCATGGGCTCAGGGTCCCCAATTTACATTCTGTATTCAAGCTTAGCCTTATATACTTGCTGGATGAAATCCTAGCCCTACTGAAGACAGTGGGAATTCTGCTATTGACTTCAATGGGGTTAGAGTTTCTCACACAGTATTAAATGATAAAAAGAATGTGTGGGTGCTGTATCACCCTAGATCAAACACAGGATAGCAGAAACTCATTTCAGTCTTGCTGGCATGGCTCCTGCTTTTTTCTAGTCCCCCAATATGCATGGGCACTAGGCAATGTCCTGTACAAGTATCTCCTGCATACTGCATGCACAGCCATGATACTCAAACATTCTGAAATAATTTAGAGATGGATCTTCATTTACTTGTTATTGGGCCATCTCTTAAAGACAAAAGGGAAACAGAAGTGTCTATTTCCTTACCAGCAAGTATCTTGTACACGCAGAAATTCCATACAGCCGGATTATGGAACTTCATTCCCACTAAGTAGTTTGTTCCTTTCAATTAATTTCAGTGAGCTTGCTAGAGGTACAAGGATCTACTGCTCTGGGGTATCAGAATCTGGCTTTTTAGGTCTGAGATCAAATTAGTGCCTAAGTTTTGATCAACGTTAAAATCATGCATATACAAGTAATTAATATTAGACAGGCTATGCATAAATATATAATATGGGAAATAATTGAATCAGAAATCAGAGATGGAAAATATCTATTAAGCCATTATGTTCATCTCCCTGCCAGTGCTGAATTCCCCTATATAGAGTATTTGTCAGCATGTTATCCTGTTCAGTTTTAAATTACTTAAGTTATAGGAGTTCCACGGCTTGCTTTGAGGGGGACTACTCTCTAGTGCCCTGGTCTACACTACAAGGTTAGGTTGCATTTAGCCGCGTTAGGTCGATTTTAAAATGAATGCATCTACACAACCAACCCTGTTCCATCGACCTAAAAGGCTCTTAAAATCGACTTCTGTACTCCTCCCCGGTGGGGGGAGTAGTGCTAAAATCGACCTTGCTGGGTCGAATTTGGTGTAGTACAGACACAATTCAACGGTATTGGCCTCCGGGAGCTATCCCAGAGTGCTCCAATGTGACCGCCCTGGACAGCACTTTGAACTCCAATGCACTAGCCGTTGCTTTCATGGAGGGAAGGAGAGACGGAAGGAGGGGAGACTGACAACATGTACCCAAAACCACCCATTACAATGTTTTTGCCCCATCAGGCATTGGCAGCTTAACCCAGAATTCCAATGGGCAGCGGAGACTGCAGGAACTGTGGGATAGCTACCCACAGCACACCGCTCTGTGAGTCGATGCTAGCCATGGTATTGAGGACGCACTCTGCCGACTTAATGCATTTAGTGGGGACATAACAATCGACTGTATAAAATCACTTTCTAAAGATGGACTTCTATAAAATCGACCCAATTTCGTAATGTAGACATAAAGAGACCTCAATGTTACAAAATATTTTTTCCTAACTCAAATTCCACCATTCCTGAATTTTGTCAGTTTCATCCCAGTGTATTTAGACCTGGAGTTATAGTTCTTCAGGACACCCTTGTAGGAACTGGTCCCTTTAGACTGCTCACATGAATAAGTGCTGTTTATCATGAAAAAGAATTACAGAACTGGCCCCTCAATATTTACACCTTTCTAATGCTTGCAGACAATTGTATTGCATGTTTGATTGTGTAACTTGTGGTACAATAAAGTAATATCAATCTGTTCTCCTTATCAAAGATCACAGAGTGCTATTAAATTTATGTAACACTGTACAAACGTGTTAAGCGATATTTTCTGGCCAAAGAGCTTCGACAGTAAGGGCCTGATCATGCAAACATTTACTACGGGGCACAGAGCTCACTACCATGAGTGGTCTCACTGAAGTCACTATGTCTGACAAAACTTGGAGGATGGCTCTCTAAGGTAATTATCACTGTAATTTGTTTGACAGCTCTGATTTCCAACAAGCAGTCAGTTACGGAATGCCCCTCTCTGTGCATCTCATGCACAATTCAGACTCTGTCTTTATTTTCCATCTTTTTTTGGTAGATATGCCCTTCTAACTTATTTAGTGAAATGACTCTGAACAGGGTAGCTGGCCCATTAAATGAAATTGGGCTCAGCTCTCCTGTTCCAGTCCAGGTGCACACTAATTTGGTGTAATGAGGAGGATGGGGCTGCCTCTGGGAGATATAAATGAGTCCAGAATCCTGAGATGGGAGGCCAGAACTCAGAGAGAGCTTAGGGGTAAGCTCAGAGAGAGCTTAGCTTAGCTCAGAACCCAGAGTTTAGAGAAGGAGAGAGTAAAGAGAGTAAAGACTCCTGAAAGTAAAGAGAGCTCAGAGGAAGAGCAGAGCAGGTTTGAGAGCTTCAGGGAGGAGATGCCCTGAAGGAGGGAGCAGTGAGAGTTCTTTGGTTAACCACTGGAGCCAGATCAGGCTGGGGAACGCAGAAGGCAGTTGAGGGGTCACCTACAAACTTCACTTCCCCAGGCCAGAGAGGGCTGAAGATGCCTGCTGGCTCTCTGAGCTGGAGAGCTGAAGCTGGAGGGCCAGAGAGGGCCAAAGGCGGGGAAATGATGGAGTGGGGAGTCTGCTATTGTCTCCAAGAAAGAGCTGGAATCCTAGTTTGGAAGGAAACAAGGTGGAGAAACACCCCAGCTAGAGGGGCTGGAGCGACGTATGGTGCCTGGGAGCTGGGGCGCGGTGAGAGACACCAGAGCCATACTTGGTGTTGAATTGTTAGGCTTGTTCTGGGGGCATTCTGGTTTAGGGTAGTGGGACTTTTGGCACTAAATGAATTCCACCAAAAAAAAAAAGGCTCTTTATATACTCCTAAAGCTGTCCTGAGTTTATTTGAAGAATCAAGAGGGAAACTAAGGCAAGAGACCACTTGCAGGGCTGCCGTGAGGCCACAAAGGGGCTCCCAGGAAAAGGCCATACGTTAACAGACTCCAAGAACATTCCTAGGATGGCTGAAAATGTGTACAGTGTGGTTTACAGCTAGGGTGACCAGATAGGACCGTCCCAATATTGGGGGCTCTGTCTTATATCTGGAACTATACCTCCCACCACTGTCCTCCCAAAAAACGTGTCCTGATTTTTCACACTTGCTATCTGGTCACCCTATTTACAACTGTCTTGAACTACAAGCTTCTCCCACTCTGAGATTTCCCATATGTTTTAGCATATGATCATAGCCAATGCCTGTGCTCATGGGCAGTGGGTAAAATAGGCCAGGGGAGGCTCTGCCTCATCCGGTGCTGCCGCAGCTGTTCAACCCCTCGTTGCTGGGTTTGGTGGTGAAGTTTTTGCTTTATTATGCCCCTTGCAGGTTCTGGGATGGCTGAGGAGGCACATACCGCCTTCTCAGCCGCTCCGGAACCTGCATGGGGCATATCAAAAGCATCTTCTAACAGATGCTTTTCCCCTGGGCGGGTTGGGTCCGGGGAGGGGACAGGCGGGGGTGGGGGAAAGGGAGGGGAAGTCTCGGGACAGGCAGGGTGGGCTCGGAGCTCCTCCAGCCGAGGGCGGGGGGGTGCTCTGGGCTTCTCCGTGTGTGTGTGTGCGGGGGGTGGGGTGTCTCGGGGCTCTGGCCGTGGGGAAGGCACAGGTGGAAGGGGCAGAGCCAGGGGTTAGCCTCCCCAAAGGGGCTCCACCCGCCACCCATGCCTGTGCTGCTTATGTTACATTTCCAAATGGCTTAAATCTCACTGTAGTTTAATAAGCAATTGCAGGAGACTGTAGGTGTTGGAGCTTCTCTCTCTCATAAGAATATGGAGAGAGAAACTAATTAAGCAGATACAGACTTCTGCTGAATTCAATTTCAAGTGCTACTGCCCTGGGGCATAAACAGTGAACAAAATAAATATTGAATGTTAATTGTATTTTTCAATCTTTTAATCTCTCTTCACTTCCATGTTCCAGCAAATGCAGTAGAATGAAAAATCCCATGAAAGAGGCTGCTCTTTTGGCAAACCAAAGCTGACTAGACTCTGCTGCTGCTGCTAACCAATACCTCAATCCTATGTAGGGTTTTTCATCAGCAGATCTCAAAGCACTTTAACAAGGGAGGTCCATATCATTAGTCCCATTTTAGAGATTGGGAAAAGGACTGAAACTTCTGGTTGCATATTCACACAGACCTTCCAAACCTTTTGAAACCTCGCCCATCACGAGCCCTAAGCAATTGTTTGCAAATCAGTGTTATGGCTGATGAAAATATTGCTGCATTTAGAAGATAAAGATAAGCTGTCTTCCAATATCTTAATAATCACTAGATGTCATTGGTGTACAGTAAACACAGCAGGCTAACAGTGCATGTGACATATGTGATTGTTAAATATGGAGGAGGAAGTTCTGGAGAAATCTGAGCAGTCAAGCATTAAGAACAATCCTTGGCTTGCTGCACAGTTGGAGTTAACAGGCAACGCACTGAGAGTTCTGCAGCGGCTGAGAAGAAGGCTGACTCACTGACTGACTCAGGCTTCATCTACATGAGCATTTTTGTTGGTCAGGGGTGTGGGGAAAAAATATTAACACCTCTAACCGACGTAAGTTTCACCAACAAAAACACTGGTGTGGACAGCGCTATGTTGACAGGAGATGCTCGTTGGGGGTGGTTTAATTATGGCAGTGGGAGAGCTCTGTCCTGCCAGCATAGAGCGGCTACACAGGAGACCTGACAGTGGTGCAGCTGCAGCGGTATAGCTGTGCCACTGTAAGGTCTGTAGTGTAGACATAGCCTTAGGGCGTGGCTACACTGGAAACTTCAAAGCACTGTTGAGGGAACGCTCCGAGGCAGCGCTTTGAAGTGCGAGTGTGGTCGTGCGCGAGCGCTGGTAATTAGCTCTGAGCGTGGGAGCACGGCTCCCAGTGCTCGGAGCCTGTCTACGCTAGCGCTTTAAAGCGCTCAGACTTGCTGTGCTCAGGGGGGTGATCTTTTACACCCCTGAACCAGCAAGTTAGAGCGCTATAAAATGTAAGTGTAGACAGGCCCTTAGGCTCTCAACTACTATTGCAGCTGCAGGTTTACAGGAGCTCCAGAAGCTCCTGTACACCTACTCCTTAGGTGGGAATGGCTTGTGGCTTCACAAGTCACAGAAGTACTGCCCTTATCAAACTCCAATCTCCCACTGTGTGCTGGAGTTCAGGGGGTGGTGGTGGGAGCAACAGCTTTCATTCCAAAGGTGCAGGTTCCTGGCATCTTTCTGTCCCCATATGCAGTGGAACCATTCCAGTTCTGATGTATCAAGGCCCTCTGTGGCCACAGAGTGGGGAACAGTAGTTGCAAATGAATATTCTAATACTGCCTAGAAAAAAAGCCAGGCACTTTTGAATATGCTACAGAAAACATATGGCACAAGAGTAACATGACAAAATTGACAAAAGTTACCAATTCACTTTCTATTTTGGTATTTAGGGCCTTTCTAACCCAGCTATTTAATTATTATGTATGTAACTGATAAAAAAAAAGGAACATAGTTTGCCATTTATAGGAAGAGAGAACGCGGACCACATGAGTTATGTAGGCTATTTAATGAGCATGTAGAGATTATGCCTATTTCCCAACTTTTCTATCGCTGCAAGATCAAACAGGATTCAAGAAATACTAGTTTTATAAATGTTCAGTCAATTTTGCACTTTTGCCCAAAATTATTATAATAAACCTCACTCCAATAAACCATGCACAAAAAAGACATTAAGGACAAGAAGCTACAGTCTACACAAATACATAACAGCTCTATTAGGCATGATTAGATCCACATGTATACTAAATGTTTCAAAGGTTACATCACTAATTATGTGATAGTGTCACTTTTGGTAAACCACAGATGTAACGTGAAAAATATTCAGCTTGGTCCTATGTAGATCTTATCTCAGTGTGCAAGGTTTAAAAAAAAAAAAAAAAAAACCCTGAACCAACCCATTTGATCTTTGCACTGTATTAGCTGTTAGCTTAAGAGTGAGCCTGCTGAGCAGAGGAATTTTTGCAAGACTTACTTTAAATCTCCACATGATACAGCCAAGAGGTTGAGCCTAAAATATGAAATGCTAACTTTCATTTATATGACATGTTGTAGCATTTATGTAAATCATCAAAGTTAGCTTATGTTTTTGATATTAGATACAATGCCCTTTAGAAAAGGCCTTGCCTAGCTCTTTTCTTCTCGCTTTGTATAAATAAATCTAAAATTCACTTCAAGATTATGCTGCCACGTAACCGCCTGAAATTAAGATTTTTCCAAATGCTTAAAAATTCAATTGACATTTAAAAGCTCTATGTTAAAAAAATGTTCATTGGAAAATAGCAGGTACAGTCAACAACAAATTAGTTCCACCACCTTTAAATAACAGAGGCAAGAATTTCATCTAGGTACCTGGGTTACAGCCATTGACCCCCTGAGGCTGCAGTTGCAGCACACATGAATGGTCTTTCAAAGTGACCTGCCAGCACAGCTGTTTGCAGCACTATCAACTGCTTTCATATAAACAAGGCCTGAAGCAGACAGCAATCTATCATGTGGAACGTGGCCACTGGAGAGAGAAAGGGATGGAGCAAGTCTAAAAAGCGGTAGAACAGGATTGTAGAGAAAAGAATCAAGGCTAAAGGGAAAGCGAACAAAGTTAATTAAGGGCTAGGGAGAGAGAGGAGGGGAAGGGGAAAGGAGATAAGAAATAGAACTGAAATGGAAGGGAAGAGAAGCCAAAAAATCCATTTTGTAGAGGTGATAAGAGGAGAATAAGGCAGTTTCTGACAACTCTAAGGATACAATTCTTTTGAGCAATGCCTTGTTTTATGATTATGGCCAATGCTGTAGATGGTATCTGGTACCAAGTTTTTGTTATTCTCTGAAGTACAAGTTTTCTGCACAGATCCACTGGCAGTGCATATGGATTAAAAGGTAAATGGTGGTGGATTGCTCTACTTTTTTTCATCTGAATGCTGACAGATTTGTGATGAGTTCCTGTCATAGGATGACTAGCCCCTTTAAGGTGAAATGGGACCAGCCACACCTTTTCCATAATGAATTAACTCCTTTCCAGCCTGAGAGGGTAGGTTGAAGGAGGGTCAGGTGATAGATTAATGGATACCTAGATCTTATAAAAGGATTAAGAGTGAGATCAGTTTAGAGTTGGAATCACAGGCTGGCTGGGTCCTGTGGAAGGCCCATGAGCCAGGGTATGCAGGGGAAAGGGTACTTACTCCAGGGAACCAGCCTGGGGCAGGCCAGCACTCTAGGCCAGGAGAGAGGAAGAGACTCTCAAAGGTAGCCCAGAAAGGGGCTGGGAACAGGGCCCAGAGGGTGTGCTGAGGAGAAGCCCCAAAGGGCAGAAGAACCCTTTTTGTTTGTTTTGGACTTTTGCTACCCCAGAGGCTTATGTTTGTTGTTATTTGGCCGGAGGACTAAGCCACATCTTCAGCACAGACCACTACCTGGAAAGTTGAGGAGACTAACTTTGGGGAGGGAAACTGAGGCATGGAGTGCCAGCTGTGCCATGCTTTACCAGCAAGGGGCACTATAGGACAGCCATGCCAGCCTTCACTTCCTTTCCACAAATGTGCAAGTTCTAATTCTTTGCTTCTACCGTTTTGCTTAGAACCTGATCAAGCCAATGGCACTAACAAAGCTGGTTTAGGGGGAGAAGTGTTGAATCCAGTGGATACCTGAAATTGACATCCCCTAATGATGGGCAAACCTAGGAAGGCTTTTTATGAACAAAATCTTGTGCTGGTCAAGTTTTGGATTTGCAGTCTTCCTCTATGTTACTGGAGTCGTTATTGCAGAATTGTCTATTACAGGGATTTTACACTTCCCCCAGGTAATGCTAGCTGCTGTTGGAGACAGAATACTGGAATTTATGGACCAGTAATTTGACACAGTGTGGCAATTCCTATATCCCTAAAACCAGGGGTGGTTTGGATCTGGGTCCTATTTATGTGAACAGTCATCCAGTTTATAAGTTTTGGGCAGTGGAAAAATGGGGTCCTGGTTTTATCCCATCACTAATGCCCACATGGTGAAATCTAGGCCCCATCAAAGTCAATAGTTTTACCACTGATTTAAATAGAACCAGGGTTTCACGCACAGACTTCATCCCTACCCCCACCGCACTCCACATGCCCATATTGAAGAAGAATATCAGAAGCCGCTCATAATGAAAAACAGAGTATTAATGTTTCCTTCTTCCAGCTGTGAGAACGAAGTCAACCACATTTAATATTTTATTCTAGATGTTTTTTTCTTCCCCCAAACAATCAGAGTGAGTAGGAATAAAACCAAAGAGTTTAGCTGGCACTGTAGAGATTTTGCTCAGAGTACTAATCCCAAGTGAAAACAACAATGGGTGACTTAATCCAGTGGTGGATTAATACATGAGCCCATGGGGCCCAGGCCCGGGGGCTCCCGCAGGAGAGCCAGAACCTGTGTAGAAGGGGAAGGCAGGTGGAGGGTCCAGGGCTTCCCACAGTGGCCAGGACTCCCTGGGTGACCCTTACCATGGCCCAGCTCTGACATCCAGCCTGGCCAGGGGATGGGGCCTTGCAGGGAAGAGGAGGAGCAGGGGGAGGGGCATGGTGAGGGGGTCTAAGGCCCACCTGAGCCACCCACCAGGAAGAGGCTGGTTCCACTAGCAGGGGCTGTGCTTTGCAGCAGGAGAGATGATTACTCCTCTACGAAGTGCAGTCCCTGCTTTCTCTGCTCTGCGCCTGCCCGAGGCTACTACACCCATAGAAAAAAGTGGGCAGGCATGGCCCTCCTGCCCCCCCACCCCAGTTCTGGCACCCTTGAGCCCCGGGGCGGGGGAAGGGGTGCAATATTTTTTTGTGCCCAGGGCCCCAATAAGCCTTAATCTGCCTCTGCTTTGCATGATTGCGTTGATGTTTGCCACGGATATAGGAGTTATGCTATGCCCTCTCCAACAACAAGAGGGGTAATCAAGAGGAAGGGATACTCTCAGGAGAAAAGGAGACAATGTGGGGAGGAGGAGATGAGAAGAAATCAGGAAAAATGATTTATGAAGTTTCCTTCTTTCCTTTTCCTGAAGCTCACATTAATCAAGGATCCTGTCTCTTATTTGGGGATTTTAATGAGGATGAGGTGAAACAGAGTATTTTTAATGATGTCTGAAATGAGGCATGAAATTGAACCATTGTTTAACTGTGTTGCTATTGCTCTCATGAGTAGAGCCATTCCTTAAATCTGGGTGGTGGGAGGGCAGTTTCTGGGAGGAGTCTATGGCTGCTGAGAGATATATTTTGCTTTCACACATCTGTTTTCCTTTCTTTTTTCTGAAGCCTCAGTCCAGTTGTTTATTTACATCATCTGAACCTATTGCATGGAGCATAATGTACAATACACTACATATGCTGACTCAGACAGAGTACACACCTATGACCAATGCAATACAGCAACTCAGTCTTTCTTAACTGACAGCAAAGGCATTAGGGAAGAGAAAATTTATCTTCCTTTATATTCTTTAAGTATGATGACATCGATTTTACAATGCTGCAGACAAAAACAGAAGAGACTTAAGTGCTTTTGAAAATTTTACCTTAAGTGACTTTGGTACCTAAGTCCTGTTTTCAAAAAGGACTTAGGAGCCTAAGATTAATTGAAAGTCAAATGGGACTTTGGCTCCTAAATGCCTCAGACACTTATTTTAAAATTTTACTCTTAGGCCAAAATGCTCAAACTTTGGTGCCTGAATTTAAACATTTAATTTTAGTTTACTCATGTCAATAAGCAATCTGATTGTCAAGGAGTGTCGATGTGACGTAATTAGAGCTGCTCTGTAAAAATGTATGAATAGAATGTGTTGACTTGGTTATAGGGATTTGAGTGTTTGTAGTTTACTATTTATTATTTGAGTGTTTGTAATAGGGGGAAAACCAAGCTGCAATGGCTCAAGATAAGCCATTTCTCTGCAAATACTTGAGGGTTTTTACAAGACAAGACAAGGCAGGGAGGAGAACAGGCCCAGGCACACTGGAGAATGAAATGTGTATTGCAGTTTTAAAGGAAAACCCCTTTTGGTTGAATGAGGGTGGGGGAGTTGTTCAGAGGAACCAGGATGAGGCCCAGACACCTGCTGGGGCATCTGAAGAAGTTAAGCCTGCCTAGGGCCTTTAGGTAAGATAGACATGAGTCTACTGTAGACTATTGTTTTAAAACCCTTTTTCTCTAAATGGCTTGTTCCTACTGTTAAAACAAACATTAGTTTGGTTTTATGAAGGCTGTCTGGTCACTGTATACACTACCGATCACAGACTCCCAAAAGGAAGAACTGCCAGGTCTGAACTCATTTGGACCAGCTGCCTAAGCACAATTGACACAGGGTTCTGTAATCCAGGGGCCATCTGAAAGTGGGATAATCATGGGATTCCACCCCATAAGAAGTAAAGGCATGAACAAGTGACACCTGAGAGGTGTTATGAATTATGCAGAGAAAGATATGGATAACCTTTTAACCATGACAATCCCAGTGATGTCAACATGAGCTGCAGGTGCGCCTCACTTCTGAAAAGCAAGTGTCTCCTTTATGGTCATAACATTGCATCCTTAGATGTGAAAAATTTCACCAGAATCCACCCATAAGTGATCTGCAGTACAATCTGTTTTGTACAATAATGTATTGAGACAGTAGACCTGGAGGAAAGTAAAACATACTCAACTTGTCCAAAACATAGCTACCCACAAATGAAAATTTTCCATAAATCTAACAGCTGGAGTGTTTATGCATTTTTGTTTATGCATTTTTGTGTATTTTCAGTTTGTACTTGGATATTGTAATAACCAGGACCTCAAAACTCATACAATTTTCAGGTAGTTCTTAAAGATCATGTCTCCTATCATAGGAAGAACCCCATTAGATCTTACATTCCCTGTCCCATAGACGCAGAAGTTGTGATAGTCATCACATGTGATGCTTTTACATAACACAACTTTGCAAAAAATGCAAGAGCACACACAACCCCACTCAACGTGACGTTGAACTTGTCCCTTAGGAACAGTGGGCCTGATTCTCATGTACACCACCACTTTACAATGAAGGCTGCTTTACACTGCCAGTTATTTTAAAGTCTCTTTTTACATTATCAGAATGGTGTGAAGGGGTTTTAATGTAAATGAAAATCAGGCAGGGAAAACCCAAAAGGTTTAAAAAAGTTCAGGACTAGTTAAAAAAATAATCTAAAAAACTGCGTATTTATTTGACCGTATGGAGGCTATAAGCAGGCCCCATGATCTTCTATTTTTCAGTCCAACAGACCTTGGCTAGTTTTCATCGTTTTTAGGGAGTCCTGGTGACCTTCTGTCCTCTTGTCTGATATTTTTGATGACGAGCAGTAAGCCTATTCCCCTCAGAATACCAAGAGTCAGATGATAGCAGTATTTGCAACCCCAGACACTCAAATATCATGAGTCAGACCCAAAAAGGACAAGATTAGTTTAAGAACCGTAAGATTTTTTTAAAAAATACATTTTGAGTCTTATTTGCCTTTTGGTTTTTGAGTCTTTAGGGTTCCATTTTCCAGCTTTTCTCTGCAACCGGGAGGACTAGAAACTTAGTTTTTTTTTAAAATGAAAGATGAGATCCTGACATAATTACATGATTGCTGCAGCTGGAGCTTTAAGAAAAAACACCAAATATTGCAAGACCTGCATGCAATAAAATTGTGAGAGTCAGCAATAAAACTGCTTCCCCTTGGATTCCTAATGGAGCATATCCCCTTCCCAAGGTTCCCTGAACATGAAATAGTGGACTCAGTGAAGTAAAATGCCAGTTCGGCCTGTCAGATAATGGAGTCTGAACCTGAATTAACATATTTTCTCAGCATCTCCATGCGTTCTAAGCAGGTTCTCAAATTGGATCACAGTCTGATCTTTCGTTCATCACTTCCAGTGACATATCTGGATTTTGGCATTGCAACATCTGGTGGGAAGGAACCCACAATCCAATGTCAGGACATAGCATCACAACAGTTTTGTATATCTCTGCAACTCCATTGACTTTTGGTCACTTTCTAGCTGCTAGAAGGTGCCCTGGTGACTGGTCTGTTTCCTCAGCTTTTTCACCCAGCCACTATTGTTGTGAGTATGCCAAACAGTGATGATTGCAGCTTTCTGATCAGCATTCTATTCACTTTGCCTTAGAACAGGCAGAGTGGAAGATGCTCCAGCCAACCACATGGATTGCAGGAGAGAACCCGAAGAGCCACATCGGGCTGCTTATTATTATAATGGTATTAGACAAAAATTGACCAAAGCAGCATTTTATTACAGCTTTTAAATAAAGCATTAACTTACGAAAAGAAATAGTCATAAACTAGCTTTCTCTCTATGTTAAATACAATATCTACCCACACAATACATATATAAGGCACAGCTGGGTGATTCTGGTAGTACCTCAGTGTATAAAATAATTAGCACAGCTTACTGACTATACCTGCAGCCATGCAAGTAATGCATTTTATATATGCTAAGTAATAATGGCAGAAATATTCATCTTGAAGCTATATATATATATATATATAATTTAATTTATTAAATTAATAAATAAATAAAAAGCTGATACAGACCTATAATTTTTACATTAGTTTAGTTATAACTCTGTGTGTGCACATATGTATACACATTTAAAATATTAACATAAGCCTACCTAATTAGTGTCACTTGATATTTAAGTGTGCAAATGCTGCAAGTTTGTCCAGGGATCAACGCAGTTAAATTTATAGAACTCAGATTCTGCATGTTTACACGCAAATGAAAGAAAAATAGAGAAACATGTCAGGAATTGGCATCTTCCATACAAATTATGTGTTATGCATATTAACAAATGAACAGCACACTGCCTGGGGAATGAAGCACAGGGATCAGAAGTTCACTTCCTTGCCAATTTTTCTCTTGACAATTTCAACTGTTTCATTAGTTCTTGTTTTTGCAGAAGGAGCAGAACTGTGCTTAGATAACAAATGTATCTTTTAAAAATTATTATTGCTGAAGTTGTAGTCTATTTTTAGAAAAAAACTCACTAGGGAAATAAACAGGGCATTAAAATTAATTATTCCATGGTCTGTGGCAGCATAGCATACATCTGCCTTTGATTAGGTGATGTAAGTAAAGTTAAATGTATCAAAAGGCTATATCATGGTTGTAATTAATTCATAACAATGCAATGGCAGCCACAACTGTATGTAATAAACCAATTCCAAAGGTAATTTGCACGCATAGTTTATAAAGGCCCTGTAGCTCTTTAAACATGTTTCTTTGATTGTAAACAGCTGATGTACTACAGTAGATTCAATTTTTCCAGCTATGCTTCCAAAAAAAGATTACATTCAAAGCATAATAAGGTGAACTAAATCATACTATAAACTGAAGCTTTTTGCACGGTTTTAACATACCACTGTCAATCTAATTTAAAGAAACCTAAATATATCAAAAAGCTTGAAAAAACTTGACATTCAAAAAATCATCATAAAATTCCCTACAATGAGTTCAATGATACAAACTTTTCACACATAGTGAGTTTACTGGATTTTAGCAGATTTTTGCAAGTTGGTGTGTGACCAGCAAAATATACACACAGTGTGCCAGGAGACATTTGTGTACTAATCGTGACCTGCTCTCCAAGGAGTCTGCACAAGTGCACCAGTCTCCTAGCAGAGATAGCACTGAAAGAGGCCACCTATCACCCTGCACTATCACCCATAACTAGAAGTCAGAGTATCCTTCGAAATTCAGAAGTTTCTTTAATGAGTCTACTAAACTCCAGAATACATAGCACTGTCAGTGATGCTAAAAGAGTGTGACCTATTTTCAGTACAATTAAAATCAGTTTGATCTTAATCCACGGGTAAATTAAACACTTCAAATCTACCTTTTCACATGTCAGGTTCGCCTCCTTTTAAAGGCACTAATCATATAGCAATGGGGTTGGTGGAGGGAAGTAGAGCTCTAACTTTTCTTGCCATTTTTGATTGTTAAAATAAAAACAAACCTCTTAGATTTTTTGTTCCAGTGTGAGCTATGTAGCAAATCACACAAGGATTTATATCACCAAGGGCTAGATTCCAATACTCTTTTCCATGGTGATTAAAACCTTATGCCATGAATAGTTCCAATGAAATCAACGGAATACCTTTGTAGAGTAAGGTACTACTCATTGTAAGTATGTGTATCACACTGTAGCCCTAAATCTCCTTGTTTCCTTTGAAATTGATAAGGCTAAATCACTCTTCAACACAGTGCCACAGTGAGGCTTATAGGGACTAAGAACTCTCATGGAGCCATGACCATTTATACCAGCTAAGGATCTGCCCTCTCAATCAGACAAGAGAATTAATGAGGCCAGTTCAGTTGCCATATACAAATAACTGAAGTAGTCAGATTATTATTTGCATGGGAATGAAAACGAATTAGATACACTTGGCTACCAGCTTTCATTTTCCTAATAATAATAGTGGATTTGATTATTTGGTGTTTTATTTATGGCCTAATACCTAATAAGATTCATGGTATGAAGGAAAATAAATATTCTCTCTCTCTCTCTTTTTAAACAATGTATGGTAGAGAAACAGTATTTCTACAGAGTAAATTTTCTGGTTTATTTTAGGACAAAAGTACTAAATCTAAAATAAATTATAATTTGAGTCTCAAACACCTCACTGCAAACCAATCAATTTTGTAACTTAGAAAAATCTCCAAAAACATACTCAGTTCAAAGACCAATGGCCAACAAGACATTTACATGATTACATACTATGAACAGAAGGAGATAATTTTCTTTTCTGTACAAAAGGAGAGATGTCATATCCTGGAAATGCATGTCCAAGGGTAACATTTGAAAAAGCACCTAAATGACTTAGAAGTCAAAGCAGTGCTTAATTTGTGCCAGAACTGAGCTTTGTCACCTCTATGCTTGGGAGTTCATAGCCCCAGCACCCCTGGGCTTTCCGTGTCAGTTATAAAAGTAAAAAACATTGATTGAGCCCCGGCATCTCCTTCATTACAAATTAAGTTCTGAGCCAAAGTCCCATTTTCAAAAGTCAATGGGACTTGGGCTCCTAAGTGCCTTTTGAAAGGATACTTAAACTTCAGATCAAGTAGGCATTTTTGCAAATTTTACCCCAACATTTTAAAAACAACCAAAGAAGAGAATCCCCTTCCCCTCCCCAAAGGGAGAGTAGATTTCACACAGATTGCATAGTGAATACTGGGACATGGCTATGGGAATTTACATATGACTATGCAGGTGTCCATGTGATTCAGATATGGTCAACAGAACTGGTTGAAAAAATTTTGGCCGAAGAGTTTTCTGTTCGAAAATTCAATTTTGTCAAAATCTAAGTGTTTTGCAAAATTTGATGGAAAAACTCAAAACAAATCATTTTGTTTTGATAACGTCAAAACATTTAATTTTGATATGTCAAAACCCTGTTTTGATAAGGCTAAAGTGTTTTGTTTCTAATTTATTTTTTTATTCATTTTGTTCTGACTTTTCTATTATTAAATTACTATTTTATATTATGCGTATATTATATTTAATATTCTATTACAACATTTTGACATTATGGAAGCAAATTGATTCAATGGTTCTGAAGTGATTTTTTTCAGAATTTACATTCTGCAGGAAATTTCACATGGAACAGAAATTCCATTTTCCGACCACCTCTATTGTTCAATAAAGCTGATAGTTTGCTACTTGAACAACAAGGGTCTGATTCTCATTTACACTAAGGCTGCTTTGCACTGCTATGGCAGTGCTGGCAAAAAGCTTCTTGTTAACCTAAAACACTACATTGGGAGAACTGCCTGATAGTTCACTCAAGGAACAAGAGTCATTGAAAAACCCCACACAGATAAAACAGATCAGAAAGATATCAGAGCATAAGGCACGGAGTCAGGAGACCAGAGCTCTAGTCCTAAACTCTGCCACTGATTTGCCATGTGACCTAAAACAGACATTAATCAAGTAACTTGGTCTCTCTTGCTTTAGTTTCCCTATCTGTAAAATGGGGACAATAATGCTTACTTTAGCATGGTATAAGGATTGATTATTTAATAATTTTAAAGCACTTGCCGAGACCTTAGGAGAAAAAGTAATAATAATACTGTACTTTTAATGTATGTGTAATTTATTAACTCATGTAGGCCCTTATTCAGGAAAGCAACCCTATTTAGGACGGGACATAGGCACCTGTTTCAGTGCTTTCCTGAACTCAGGCCTTAATCATTAACAATGGAAGCAAGTATTCACTTGGTAGTTATTTCTTGTTGTTCTTGAAAATTTTGTAACTCAATTTTAAACCCAGATACAAAATTAATGCTCTCTCTTACTTATTAAACAAACATCTTATGGCCCAGTACTAAAGCATGCCATACTGAAAAATCCCCTACTTTTTTTGTTTTGTTTTGTTAAACTATAGGTTGCAAATCAAGCACTTAGAAGTTAGGAAATGCCAAAATTAAGATTATCTATACAGCCTTATTCCAGTCCCCTTGGGAGTGCGCTATGATAATGACTTTAATACTCATGTACTATTATTTTCTACAGGACTCCTGCCTCATTCACTGCACAGAATGGGTGGTGTTCAGGGAATGCATCAGGACTGTGCAGTGAATGAGGCTGTTTGCAGGATCCCTGCTTCATTTGCTGTAGGGTGTATAGACAATAAGGCAGAGGACTGCAGGAAGAGAAAGGATGGTCTTATGGGTTAAGGTAGGCGTATATCATGCTGGATAACTCCATTGTACCCCACCTGTGCCATGGTCTCCCTATGTGATACTGATTAAGAAACAAAAAATTCAGCTTGCGTCACCCATTATGTGTTCCTCATTTTCTGCGTACCCAACTTGAAACATCTGGAGTCTGATATGCAGAAATGCCAAGAACTTACAACTCCAACAGAAATGAATGTTGAGCTTATGCTCAAATAAATTGGTTAGTCTCTAAGGTGCCACTAGTACTCCTTTTCTTTTTGAGAAATGAACATGATTTGTGAATGCTCAGCACTTCTGGTAGAAAGCCCGTATAGTCTGTAGGAAAGAGCACAGGGCTGGGAGTCAGCCCATCTTGAGTTCTAATCCTTGCTCTACTACTGATTCACTGGGTAGCCTCTCTCTCTCTCTCTCCTGCCTGTACAAAGGGGATAATAAATCTCTCATCTTCTGATGGAGATAAATTCATTAATGTCTGTGAGGCATTCCCATACTAGAATGATGAGCACTGTATAAAAAACTATGGGGAAATTAATAATTGTAGTCTGCATTAAATAAGAGAAGGGCCACCTCATAAATGATGAGGATAAAAACGTTGAACAAGTAGCTTCATTCTCTGATTTCCATCTATCCAGGTCACTCTGAGTCCCGTGTGTACATCAGAATGGTAGCATACAAAGATATAAGTATCTAAGCAAGGTGCAAGCCAGTGGAGAATCGGATCCCATCTATTTAATTGCCCATGAGAAGCTACTATTAGGGCCCTAGTAATATCCCTTACACTGGTTAAGCCAGAATAGTGTATTTCTCAAACTCAGCATTTAGAACAAAGGCCTGTATTCAGAGAGGCTCCCTGTGGGTCTGACAAAGCTCATAATGAAACAACAACAGTCACCATTCACTGTAGAGATGAGCCACACAGATGAGTTCATGGCTGGCATTGGCAGGCCTCTTCTATAAACATCCTTGACATGCTGTTGAATGTCAAGCTAATATCCAAGGGTGACAGAATGGGAGTGTGGCCTGGAATTCTTGATTAGTATGTGCTGAAGCAGAAGGGGAGATATTTTTGACCTAACCAAATTGTTCTAAAAACCACATACATAATGACCTCTTGTCATGAATGATGCTGTATTTTACAGGCTCCTTTTAGAACTGTTTGGCAGAGCTGACTTTTACTCCACCACAAAAACAAAGTGATGTTTAAAATGGACAATGCCAAGGTTGGCAGGTCAAAAAAAACAAAAAACAAAAAACCAGACCAGCTTTCCCCCTGAGCTCCCATACATTTAATTAAAACGTTAACATAATGATTCCATATTTGTGAGAAGGGGGAGTTTGAAGTGTGCTGAACTTCTCCTTTAAAAAAAAAATCGTAGACACTTATGAACAATCCTGTCAAAAAAAAAAACACTTGAAACAGGGGAATGGAAGGCAAAATGGATTACTGGATTGGAGAGGAGATATAGTGACCCACCTCTAGGCTACCAATTCAAATACTGGATAGTTCAGTTCAGTAGTGACCAAAATCATTAGTCCCAAGGGATAATCTAGGTTGCACTATCCTAGTGATGTCCAACCTACAACCACTGAACCCTTCTAAAACAGGCCCTATAAGGATTAGGCAATTTTTAAATAACATTATATAATGCAGATTTACAAAGTTCTTCTATTTTAAGAGTCCCACAGAGTAACTGCACAGCATTGTAACTGCAAA
Organism: Chelonia mydas; assembly: GCF_015237465.2. Classification (NCBI taxonomy): domain Eukaryota; kingdom Metazoa; phylum Chordata; order Testudines; family Cheloniidae; genus Chelonia; species Chelonia mydas. The sequence goes on along the minus strand of NC_051246.2, from coordinate 29,110,174 downwards.
ACTGGGTCCTGACTTTGTAAGATATCCGAAACAGGGAAGTTATCTTACTGTGTGTGTGCACAGCATCATGCAACTTTATATAAATAATCAACAATAATATACGATTTGATTTATCACTCTATTATTAACATTCCTGTTGCAGATTAAAGTTTTTGTTTTTTTAAAAAAAGTTTGAAGGTATATTGGGTATTTTGTTTCATATGTCAATACAAATGTAACAATTTGAAACGATTTACATTCTGGAACATATGTGAACAGAGAGAACTGGGCCTTGGTGGAGAAGATCTCTGGCTAACAGGAAGGCCAGGGATTGCATACAAACAATTCCAACCAGCGCTGCCTCTGGAGCTAACCGTTGGAAAATTCACACATCCTGTGCCTGTCTTTCAGACTTTTAGATCCTGAACTCTAACAGTTCATCAGGAGATTGCGAATGGAGAGGGACAGGAAGAGAGGGCGCATATTTGGCAAACTCCTGTTGCACAGCTATGACACTGAGCTCCCAACCCTTTGCAGCCGCATTCTCCTCTGGAGTAAGTCTGCCTGCTGATTTGGTTTGCCATAGACATACCGAGTCCACCTCATGAGGTGGATCTTTTTGAGTGCTGGAGAAAATACGAATTGTCCTGCCCAGATGGAGGGAGCTGTTAGTTCCACACTGGTGATCCACATACATTATCACAGTCCCGTTAACCAGTCTTGCCAGGGCTGGTGGGATTTGGAGATGAAGGACTGCCTGATTTCCCAGTTCCAATGCCCTGAATGCTGGAAAGCTGATGCACTTTCACGTTTCAAACTTGGGTCACAGGTGCTCTGAAATCTTATGGACCATGTAGGTTTCCTAACTTCTGAGACTGGCATTAGCATTTAAGCAGAAGGAAGAAGGATGTGTGACAGCTTTCAGGATTCTTCATGACTAGCCAACTGTGTTGGGATCTGAGGACCCAGTCAGGTGTGTGTGCGTGCGCGCATGGGTGCCTATGTAGCATCCCTACCAAGCTGACTACTTTTAATGCCAATCTCCTTACAGGTTTGATGGACAGGGTTCATCTGGATCCCGGCTCTCGTTCAGCAGGGTGTAACTTCCTTATTCTCTTTCCATAAGAATTTCCTTGGCGGTCCCTCCATCCCCTCGCTCCTTCCTGGCAGAATCACCAGGGCAGTTTGGAAGGAAAATTTTAATAATAGGATAACCCCCAGTTTCTTGCTAGATAGCTTGAGACTCCCAAGGAATAACACAAACACCCACAATATATTCAAAAGAGTAACTGTTATACAGGAAGTAAATATAGCATAGCAGGATAAAACAATCCTCTCAGCCTCATCAGTGCCCTCCCCATGAATTTTCCAAGTCAAATAACCTGATAGAGCAGGAGTAAAATTTAGTGTCCTGTTAGTAGGCATACTTTGTAGGGGCCCTTGATGACCTGTGACAATATCTTCTGTCAAGCAATTAGCAACTTTGTTGACTTGGTTAAGTACAACCCACAAAACTCACACATGGGATAAGAGGGTTAGTCCATCCACATGTTTAATAGACAGTAGATAATAAAATCCGGAAACCCTTAGCCCCTGGCTTGAGGTCACAGCTCTGGGAACTGGTGGTCTCCCAAACAATTTCTCTGACTAGCTAACTAAAAGATGGTGCACTCACAACTCCACGAATGATCTACAGGTTCTGAGATGAATCTGCACCCCTTAGCAACTGCAGAGAGGCTGACAATCTTAGTTGGCAGGCAACCTCTTCATTCAAGAATCAGGCTGCTTCTGTTCCCAAGTTTTCCTCTTACCATCAAGGGATGCAGGGACCGAGTGCAAATTACAACAACTATATTAAAAATCCTAGCTCCTAATCTCCTACCCTAGAGCTCAGATATAATTACAGCAGGCAGGCATCCCTGAACTAGCAGCAAGAGCAGTACTTGCCACTTGGTACCTGACTTTATCTAGAGAGCTGAAGGACTAACTCAGCCTGACAGTGTAGGGAGTTTTCCCAACAAAACTCTATAAACTGGGAGTTACCTTGAACAGGGAAAGGAACAAGTTAAGGGCTTTAGCTTCCAGGTACCCAGAGGCCAGTTCTCAGGGGGAACCCTGCATGTAGGCCTGGGACTCTCAAGCTCACCGAACAGCAAGTCCCACCCTTTCAGTGCCTGGCTCCAGATTCCTCCAGAGCAGGAGCGCTGGTGGCCACCCAGCATACCGGCTTTCACTCCCTTGAGCTGACAGGGGCACCCTATCGCTCTAAACAGTGCTTCTGCTCTCAGTTGCCTAGTAGACTCTGAATCTGCTGTTGGCCCCCTTTCCCCACAGGGACAGTGTGCCTCTCCCTGAGTCACCAGCACAGATACATCCAAGAACCAAGGTGAGCTCGTTGGGGGTTCCATGTGTTTGAGGGCAGAGTGATGATTCTTTCCCATATTACTAAGCACTTATATAGCATTTCACACCTACATACTATAAAAATGTTAATCTAATTCAGCTAATAAGGTTGCAAGGGTTCCTTTCTCTGTACCACTGATGTATACGTATGATTTCCAGTCAATATATAAGGTACTGATATATCTTGGCAGTGACAGAACCTCAGTCCAAAGCAATTCAGATTTCAATGGGGAAGAGGTCAGAAGCTGAACTGCATCTTTAGGCTCAGTTTGGAGATTCTAAACATTCCTTTGTTTTACAATTTTCAATTTGCAAGAATTATAAAATAAACAAACTGAATGATAAAGAAAAGCAAAAATGTAAGTTAAACAATGCAGCCCCTGTGTATTGTTGCCTATTATTGCCAACTTGGTTTCTGTTGCAGATGATCTGTGATGTTCCTTTGGTGCTGTATTATAAAGCTGATAAATGGCTCGCCAGAAACATGGTGAAAGCTTTTTGAATTCACTGTGCTATGGAAAACAAATTAGAAACTCAACTTGTTGCATGAGGGATCATCCTTCACAGCGTGGCCTTTACAATGTGAAACTAATTACTGCAAAGAAGATTTATGGTGTTTACAGTCAAGAATTCAGGGTCAGTTTGACCAAATTCATGTAACTTTAGACCTCAGGCTTGTCTGACACTAAATAGAAGGAAAACTGCAACAAATGTAAAGATAAAAATTATATATTTTTTCTACTGAATTGTTTGGCTAGAGGATGGGAATTAAGGGTTAAACAGATCTAGATTCAAGCAGTTTTTTGAGGGATTTTTTGTTTTCTTATTCTTTAATAGACAAGGCAGACAATGCTGAGTCCTAGAAAAATGTATTTTAATTTTTGCAGTCAAATTCATATTAATCCACTAGATATTCAAACCCTTGAATATCCAATTATTTGAATGCAACTATGCAAATTATGATCAAAATATGAAGGACTGATCTAAAAACACTGCTAATAATGTAACCAAGAGGTTGACATTTTATCCATCAGTGACCTGAATAAACATTTGTACAAATAAAATGCTAATATTTTACTCACAAGATTTGACAATTACAATAGATTTTTTTTCAAATATACACAGAAAGCAAATAATTTCATTAACATTGCATTGAAATAGATCTTTTAAAATCAAGCATTTGCTTTCTGGCAATGAAATGTCACCCTGCTTTTAAACTTCTACCTCAGTAACATGCCTACAAACATTTATCACGCTATTTACTGCATATTTGGAAATGGTCATTGTCACCTGCCAACACCAGAAGAGTTGTTTTACAGCACAACTTAGGCAGGTTTGCCCAGCTTAACAAGTGGGATACACAAGCTGAAGTCTCCTAATATAGGAAGAAAATATACTGGAGCTGGTCTTTCAATAATTGGAAAGACAAGTTTCATGATATTTTTCAAATAAATTAGACAGTTTTCATTAGTTACCCAGTTCAAAACTATACACAAAATGGGTGTTTCTATTTGTCTTTCAGATCTGATTCAGCCAAGCATTTAAGGACTGCATAGGAACACACTGAAGTGGTTTGCTGAATTGGGGTTCATGTGCCTGAAGGTGAAAGATGTTGAGTATCGTCAGCTCCCATCCACACAAAGAAAGCACTAAGCGCTTGGCACAAAGTATAATTATCATCACAGTTAACTGTGGTTGCAATTCTGCATTCAACAGTTCTGTGGAGACAACAAGAAAGTACTTAGTGTTTGCTGGTAAAAGCAGATACCCCCTAAAGTGTAGCACATACAATACTGACAAATCAATGCTGTCATTTCCAGATATAATGCCTTAGCCTACTACTCTTGGTACAAAGATACAGCAATGTGTCTGGGATAGTGTGAATTTTGTCAAACCAGTCTGGTTTATCTCGACCCAACGGCAGTGCAAGCACGGTGAATCTGTTGGAGAGTGAGGAGCTGCTGCATAGCTAATCCAGTTTAATTAACTGCATGTCTAATAACATTTCCCTTTAAAAATACAATTCACAATGTTTTTCTTGGAAAACACTAGCTCATAGGTTCAGCAATGGCCTGCCCATGACCTGAGCTTTTCCAGTAGCCATGCCAGGAAATGATATCCAATAAGTAAAGAGAATATTTTGGGAACTGTTTCCTCAAGGTTGTTTTAAAAACTCTTATGGATGGGGAGTTTCAACAGGGTTTGTCCCTGTATCTGTTAGATGCTCTTGATGATCTCCCCCTCAGTCTAGAAACGAACCTATATTAAAGGTTCATAGAGGTCAGGTTGTAGAACAGGTTTAATTTCTCCAAGGCCAGCTCTAGTCTGTGGGATCTGGTTTTCAGACTCTTTTTCTCTCACCATAAAACACTTTTCACAGTGTTCCTGAGAACTCCTGACAAGTCAATGGACAGGTGGGTGCAGAAAGATGAGAAAGTTGGTGCTAAGACACTGGGGCTGCTGGGTGCCAGCCCAAAGCTGCTCTACCTTGAGCCAGCTGAAGAGGAACAGCAGAACACAGGGACACCCAGGCCAAGTTCCCTTTTCCTGGCCTCAGCCTGTGAGCTTTCAGGAGGGGATGGGGTGGTGTAAAAACCACTCTACCACCTCCCTTACCTAAGGGGAATTCTCCTGAGGCCAGTTAAACAGCTGAATCATATTGGTGAATTGAACCCAAAGGGCCACATTTTCATTAGAGTTCATCTCCCCTTCAGACTCTTAAGTAAAGGGGCCAGATTTCCAGTGATCCTCACATGCTAGTGAATCTGGCTGGGCACAAAGGTACCATCCTGCATCCCTTGAAGGAATGCATGCTTTGTACACTAGAGTGCTCCACAAGGCAGGATGCTCCTTAATGTTCCCTCTGGGAGGTGCTGCCCTTTAGTACAAACTAAGTGCAAATTTCAGTCTAGCCCAGGGGTGGCCAACCTGTGGCTCGGGGGCCACATGCGGCTCTTCAGAAGTTAATACGTGGCTCCTTGTATAGGCACCTACTCCAGAGCTGGAGCTACAGGCTCCAGCTTTCCAATGTGCCAGAGGGTGATCACTGCTCAACCCCTGGCTCTGCCACAGGCCCTGCCCCCCTCCACCCCTTCCCGCGCCCTCCCCTGAGCCTGCCGTGTCCTTGCTCCTCCCCCCACCTCCGTAGAGCCTCCTAAAAGCCACGAAACAGCGGATTGGGAGGTGCTGGGAGGGAGGGGGAGGCGCTGATCGGCGGAGCTGCCGGTGGGCAGGAGGCACTGGGAGTGGGGGGAAGCTGATGGGGGGCTGCTGATGTATTACTGTGGCTCTTTGGCAATGTACATTGCCAAATTCTGGCTGCTTCTCAGGCTCAGGTTGGTCACCCCTGGTCTAGCCCTTTGTATATTCAGTGCCCTATCTCCTAGCTTTAATGATGAAAAGAAATGTTTACAACCTTTTACTCTGGCTAGTGGTGCGGAGTAGGGGCACTGGAACCAGCAGGGAGGACCAGACGGCATGGCCCCATCTCTTTTAAAAATGGGAGTGCTATGCCCTCCCACATTTTATTGGCCATAAAGGCAAGCGATGGGGGCGGAGAGGAGCGAGCAGGGGGTGAGGTCTTGGGTTGGGGGGAGAGGCGGAATGGGAGCGGAGCCTCTAGGGTATGGGTGGCACAAGGGCAGAGGCTCGGGGACAAGGGGCTGCATGGGGGCAGGGCCACAATTTGGGCGCTGGTTGCCCCTGCATTTTTAGGGACCTTCCGCCACTCCTGGTGCAGAGCCAACAGAGCTGTGGGAGTCTGAACTGGATTCTATTCTGGTTTATATACCCTCACCAGAACTTTTAATTAAGATCCCAACTCTTATGTATTACTAGCGATGATGTGTGAGCCAGACATAACATAGCTTGATTCCAGGCTCCGTTTGCAGTGTTGACAGAGTAAACGTCATTTGATTGTAAACCAAGCAAATTCTTACGAACACAGAGCCTCATAATGCTATTTTTACAGTTACTTTTTGTTGTGCATTTTAATTAATTTAGTCTCAACAAAATGCCTGAGTGGGAGGTATGTATCGTCTCCTTTTAGCATACAAGACAGAGAAGTTAAAGGGGATATTTTCAAAGGCACAAACAGGAGTTAGGCACCTAAACCCCATTATTTTCAATGGAAATTTGGCATCTAGCTTCCTTTTGTGCCTTGAAAATCTCTCTCCTCCCAAGCATCTTCCTCAAGGCATACTAGGAACAGCCTGCGTCTCTTGACTCCAGTACTGTACCTTAATCACAACCTCCACCCCTACCACCAGCACCCTTAGCAAAGCAGGAATTACTATATATTTTGCTAGAACTGTGCTTTGTGTTTGCGTGTCTCAGGCGCTTAGTTAATATCACTGGCATCCTAATTCAACTAATTATAATCCTGCCTTTGTAATGAATGGAAAGAATTATTGTTTCTACCACATAATACTAAAGTCATAATCAATTGTTGGATAGGTTATCAGATCAGTTGCTGGCAGCTTTTGGCACATACTAAAAACACCCCACCACATGGCATAACTTCAGCAAAGCTGTCAGATCGTGGTCCATGAGCAGCTCACACATGATTTATTCAAGTCCGAGTTCAAGCATACTTCTACTAAATAGTAGTCACCAAGTCCTGAATGGAAAAGCTTATTATACTTTAAATATTTCCATAAGGGAGTAGCATTATCCAGTCCTATTTGTTTCTCCAATATTGTCAGAACTAAATCATTTAATAGAGTCAGTAAAAAGGATTCCAGATTAAATTAAACTGTGGCCATAAAAGGAATATGTTCAATACATGTTACATAAGTGAATCTCTAATTAAAAATGCAACAGATCTGGCAAAAGCAAACTCAGACTTTTCTGCTCTATTCTGAAGTGATTTCCTAAAGGAATACACTGTGTTTGTATTTAACTATAGCATTCTTAAATGTCTCTCACGATACAGGAGCGTTCTTTCATGGAATAAAATGACGCAACTTACATTTAAAAATCACTAAATTCAAAAGAGGTGAATTTCACCTCCCAATATGTACGACTATTTCCTAGATTATTCAATAATGCTTGGGAGCTAACCAAAACGTTTGGGAACTAACCAAAATAACATTTCGGATATCTGCCATAATGCTTTCAAGTTGAAAATGCTGTAAGACCTATCTGCCATTTAATTAAGGCAAGGATTCAGTTTTGTAGCTTGTTATTAATTGAACTTTGGCAAGCAATACAAAATCTAACACTTCAAAGCTTATTGAGCTCCATTTAAAGTTATCTTTCCCAGAATGAAGTTGTATTTAATAATACAGTGTCAGTAAACACAGAGGGCCAGATCTTGGGTCTGCAGCTAGCAGGTTAGGGTGGGTGTACAAAGGAGACTTAAAACTCACCTTTGCACTTCCTTCCTTCTGGTGCTGCTCTATGGAGGCTGTTTTCCCCATGCTGATTTAGAGCAACCTGAGGACTGCTTTAACTTATGCTGGACTGCAATGCCCCAAAGGCCCATAACACAGCCCAGAATTGACTGACCACAAGAGTGGTATTCCTGCCACAAACACTTTCCTCTGGTGTGCCAGCAGCAAGGAGATGGATTGGTGTAAGAACTTATGTATTAGCTCTATGCCAGAGGATAACCCTTGCCCTGGAGTCATCTTCCTTGGGTTGATTAAATAGACTTCATGGCCATATTGAACCAGCAGCACAGCAGAAAGCAGCTGGCTACACTGTATCGGAGAATCAGGTTATGAGTCACCAACTAAACTCAGGTTGAAGAACTAATTTCAGTACCATCCAAAAGAGAACCGGACCCCGCTCTGAGAACTTCCTATTTGGCTGAAAAGTAATAATATTGGCAAGAGTCCTGGAACCGCGTATACCATGGAAGGGACAATGTGATGATGATATGGCAGTTTTATAATAAATACTATTACAATGTGTCTTTCAATGACAGAAGATTAATTTAGGCCTCTGGGTATAAAAATGTTCCTGTTAATAGCTGGTTGGCATATTTGTCATGCTAAAAAAAAATATTGCATAAGGTAGTTTCTATGTTTAGTTAATTCAACCTCACTTCCATTAAAAACAAAAATAAAGTGCAATTAATTTTACGATCCTTCCCTGGGAAAATTTGAGGTAAGAAAATCATGACATTTAAATTATTTTTCTAAAGGGCACACTATTTCCAAAAACTCATCTGAGTGTTCATTTCCAGAACTTTTTGTGAGCAATTAGTGTCACTGAGCTGTAGTGGGAAACACCCTGATAGAGTATGAGTTGAACTATTAACCATCATTCTTCCCATGACTTTATTTCAGAATGTGACTTCAGAGTTTGCACTTTACAAGGAAAGGGTTTTATATCCAAAACACTAACAAACAAAGGAACCTTGCAGCAAACCTAAATGGAACTCCGTTCAAGTTTGTTTTGCTAGTCACCATCATGAACTCCTGTCCCCAAATTACTCAATAAAACAACATCTAAAAGAATATTTACAACTTTCAGGTACAGTAGTGAATTACGATCCAAACAGTTAATGCTTCTGTGTGTGCAAAGGCAACTGTGCTAAATGCAAGTCCCATTTCTGTCCAACTGTTAAGCATATGAGCGTGTACTATTTGGCTGTACATCAAGAACAGCTGTCTGAAAAGTAAAAACAACACAAAATATATCTAGTTACAATCTGGAGGAGGACACAATACAGATATTTTCCTTTTACCGAATAGAAGCGTTGTACTGCCAACTTGAGGCTCACAGTGGCTTGAAAATTCACTAACATCTTTGCTAGCATCTTTAATGAATTATCTGAGAAGTCCCAGCCTAATAAAAGGTGTCCTTCACAATTAAGTTATACTTGAAACAAAGACACATTTTCCTGTATTATCTTCTTGCCCCATTTTCCTGCAGTGTTCACAATCATTCTAGGTTAGCAACATGAAAACATTTTGGGAAGAGTGTTTGTGAGTGGGTGAGGAGGGAAGGAAGAATTCTAATAGAAATTTCAGTATCTTGATAATCAATATATTTAGGCTCTAGAGTCATGAGAGCAATGTTTGCTAATAATTTAACCACTGAAAGGTGCCCTGTAATTTACATTTTTGTACATAGGATTTTACATAAATGTTTGTGGCAGAGTTTATGTGGCTTAAATTCGACAGGTGGAGATTTTTTTTTTTTCTCAGAGAAAAGGTCTTTTAGGGAAAGAAATAGCAAATATTGCATACTGTGCTATTTCATGTAGGTCTTTGTTATCTGGGAGGGTTCAATCACAGTTAGCAGACATGACACTGATTCTTAGATATCCTGGTCTACACTGACCGCTCTGTCGTATTCAAATATGACAGAATTCTGTAACGTAAACCATGTGTTTTGGCCAGTTTCACCTCTTATACCCGGAGGTTTCCTCTCTTCTGGTTTTTTTGGCTGTTATACCTACAGCCCTTTCAGAGCACAATAAAAACTGGCCTTTGTGCAGCGAGAGATGGAATTTAACTCCATGAAAAATAGGCCAAGTTTAGAAGCGTGAGTGCATTCCAAACTTAATTTGAAGTTGAACTGAAAAATACTAGACACTAAGTATTTGTGGTGACGTTGACAACTCCTTTAATTTTTCCGCAGGTGATAAGATTTTGGCCCAAACTGGAGCTCGTCTTGTGTCATCCTGAGAAGCTCCAACCCCTCACAAAGTTCAGCCCTGTGGCTGCCAGAAGCTAGCAGAAGTCTCTCCTTTGTTCTCACGGGAGCGAAGGGAAGGGGCAGGGGAGGGAGCAAAGATCTGTGTGGGCCCAGAGTCTCTAAAACTCCCTCATCACCACCAAGGGAAATAGAGGAAGCAGCATGTCATTAATCCTGTGAGGTCAGGTGCCACAGGAAGTCCTACCCAAGGCATGTCGTTGCCTGACTGGCTCGCACCCGCTACCTAAGCCAGGAAGTGACTCGGGTAGGTTGTCTGAGCAACTGCACAGACTCTCTGTTGCTGTTGTATCAGACCCCACTCTTGCTTGTCTCCTGTGATCTGCATTCAGCCCCTTTCCCATTTCCTGCTCTACTCCCATCCTTTTCTTGGTTCCTGCCTTGCTCCTTCTTAGTGTCTGACCCTTGCCTTGCGTCTGGCTCCTGCCTCTCCACTCCTGACCATTGGCAAATAGTCCCAGCTCCAGTTCCAGCTACTGATTCCGACTTGACTCCCAATCACTTATCCCAGACCCACCCATTAGGCAAGACTACCTACACACTGGTTCCTAACAGATAGCTCTCACTCATGTCTCAATCTCAACTAGTCTCTGGATAGGGCATTCAGCCACACCTGCTGAATCAGTCAAAATGGCTGCATAAATGACTATAGGTGGATAACAGCACTACAATTTCTTGCTCCGTTAAGCTACTTATACAAAAAAAATGTAAAGAAAACAACCTGACTGATAGCCCACGGAAGAAAAAGTTGCTTATAATGTTCATAAAAATACATATTAGCAATGGACACCCACAGAGTGGAGCACTGCACAAACAAAACCTCATTAACCCTAGTGACCACATGTTATTGAAGCAAGGGCTGAAACAATAAGAGTAAGTCATTAACTACTTCAATCTAACTAATGTTCCAAAAACAACATTTTGCAACCAACCACTGTAAGTCACAGATGTCTGTAACAAATAAAGTATTATCACTTAATTCATGCACTAGCTGATAACCTCCCACAAAAATAGGGAAAAATTTTGATCTTCTTTACCTTAGTGTAAACCTGGAACTCTCCTGGCTTTAAGTGAGTTATTCTGGATATATGTCTTTATAATTAAGAGGAAAATTTAGGGCTTACTTTGCTGTGCAGAACATTAGTACTCTCCTAATCACCATCTGGATATGTCATGCAACACTGATATAGTTTAAAAAATCCTGAAATGAGAGAATAAGGATTTCTTTCAAGGGTACAAGAGTGATGTTTAGATAGTGCCTGCAGTTTGATCCATTGATAGCTGGCGTACTTATGATATGACTTGACATTGTGGTTAATCCTGGCAGTTTGCTAGTTGATGCTAAAGCATATCTAAGTGTTATTATATTAACTGTGAATGTACCAAGTACAATTCTTTTGCTGGTTAGAAGTTAGTGGAATAAAAAAGCCCACGTTCAGCTATATGTTACTTGGCTTTATTAATTAGAATATATAACCTATGCCCAGGACACAGATCATATTTGTGTAAATTGGGTTTTGGGTGTTACTCTTGGGTATTTGCTTAGTTAGGTTAAGTCATCATCTCTGAAATTTTGTTTTGGGAAATGTCTCTGAAACTCAGAGGTGAAAGGAAGCCGGTTCTGTCCGGTACGGCGTACCAGCTTCCCCAGGCCGGCAATTTAAAGGGCACGGGGCTCCTGGCAGTGGCCAGAGCCCTGGGCCCTATAAATTGCCACCAGAGCCCCGCTGCCGGAGCCCCAGAGTAGTAGCGGCAGCTGGGAGCCCCCGGGGCTCCATCAATGATGTAAAGGGCTTGGGGCTCCAAAGGCCCCGCCCCTTCCAGTTGAGGCCCCGCCCTCTGCTCAGGACTCAGGCGTATCAGTAAGTCCTTTAAATTACTTTCATACCTGCTGAAACTCCTCAATAGTAAAAGGGCATCTGAGGCCTCAGAAAAACAGAAAATTTTCTTTTAGAAACAACTTGGCTCAGACACATTTTAGTGTATTTTTTTCTTCATTAATATTAACGACAGCTACCTTCATCTTACAGCTTTCCCCCTCACTTAAAAAAAATCCTCTGAGTTCATAATCACATCAGCAAACCAACCAGTTGTGATGACCTAAAAGCAAGAGTGGAAATTCAAGGAAGGAATAAGCAGCAATACTAAAACTGTTCTGAGCAATCATGTTTTTATGTAAATATCCTTAGTACAGTAATTAAGGATGTAAGATGAGAAATACATAATGCACCTGTTATTGTCGGAATATGTCTGATTTATTTTTAAATTCTTTCATGAAGCTATAGCAGCCTTTTAAATACAGTATTTGCACTGATATGATGTAAAGCTAGGGGGAAAAAATCAAAGAAAGTCCTTATCATTATCTAAAGCACAGGATCATTGTGTGTGTCCCCCATCTCTTTAAACTACTCACCTATACCTCCAAGGTAAACTGGGCTAAAGACAACTGGACTTCATTGAATAAAGAACCCATACAATGAAGACACATTTGAGCAGGTAGTAGGGAAGGCATATACGTTTTAGGCCAGAAATCGGTAGTGAAGTCAACATAGCTATGCTGATGAAGATCTGGCCTATTTGTGATTATCGGTCTCTCTTTAACAATACCACTGCCATACTCTGTATATTCAGCCTGCCAGGATTCTTGAATAAAGAACATAAAAAAGACTCCCTCTGATTTTAATCACAACTGTTAACATTTTGATATTAAAATAACTAAGTTAAAATAGGGAAGTATTGTGTGGCCTATGAAGTTCCACGAGTTCCTCAAAAAGATGCGTGTAATTATCTAACCCTGCATGACCAGAGTGATAACCAAACATATTGATAATAAGACCCAGCACCTTGTTCTCTATTCAAGCAGCAGACGGAGAGCTGCAGAGGGGAGCCCGACCATCCCAAAGAACGAAGGTGAACTGCATACTCTTTGAAGATGTGATATCAGTGTTCTGGTAAGTAACAGTCCTGAGATCAAGTGTATACATTTTCAAAAAGATTTTTTTTTAAAAGAGGGGGAGACATTGGGGATACACTCATCCTTGAGTACAGGAGGTAAATCCTCAGGCTCAAGTCATCTATTCGAGTCTCTCTGAGAGCACCATGGTGTGCACCAGTCATCTCAAAATAAAACATGTTGTCATGAAAATGCTAGGATTTTATAGCTTGGAGCTATCTAGTCAGGTCAGAGTGCTATGAGGCACAAAGCTGACCCGCGGTAACTCGATGCTCATCTCATTTTAGTCAGTGTGCTCCCTGTTCACTAGCTACAAGCCAACCAAATGGAAAGGACTGTCACCCCAAAGTGCAACAAGTCAACTTCTGTGAGTCTTAGAGGATACTGTCTACAAGGATTGGCAGTCATATCCATAGATGAAAAGGAACAAATGTAAAGCATAGGGCTGTCAAGCAATTAAAAAAATTAATCACGATTAATTGTGTGATTAAAAAAATTAATTGCACTGTTAAACAATAATAGAATGCCATTTATTTAAATATTTTTGATGTTTTCTACATTTTTAAATATATTGATTTTAATTACAGCACAGAATACAAAGTGTACAGTGGTCACTTTATATTATTTTTGATTACAAAGATTTGTGCTGTAAAAAACAAAAGAAATAGTATTTTTCAATTCGCCTCATACAAGTACTCTAATGCAATCTCTTTATCATGAAAGTTAATTCTACATTTGTAAGTTCATGTACAAAAAAACCCTGCATTCAAAAATAAAACAATGTAAAACTTTAGAGCCTACAAGTCCACTCAGTCCTATTTCTTGTTCAGCCAGTCACTCAGACAGACAAGTTTGTTTACATTTGCAGGACATAATGCTGCCCGCTTCTTGTTTACAATGTCACCTGAAACGTTCTCATGGCAGTTATGTAACAAAAAAAATTTCTACATTGTAAGTTGCACTTTGACGATAAAGAGATTGCATTATGGTACTTGTATGAGGTGAATTGAAAAATACTATTTCTTTTGTTTATCATTTACAGTGCAAATATTTGTAATAAAAATAATAATATTAAGTGAACACTGTACACTTCATATTCTGTAATTCTTGTAATTTAAATCAATATATCTAAAAATGTAGAAAAACATCCAAAATATTTAATAAATTTCAATTGGTATTCTATTGTTTAATAGTGCGATTAAAACTGTGATTAATCAAGATTAATTTTTTTTAATCATGATTAATTTTTTTGAGTTAATTCCATGAGTTAACTGCAATTAATCGACAGCCCTAGTAAAGAATAAGAGCTGTTTGCTGGCGAGCAATTAGAGAGGAGAAGGCAGTCCACCTAAAGGAAGAAAGAAGTTTCTTCTTCCTTATTTACGCAAGTTCTGAACTCGATTATAGGTAGGGGTGAAGTACTAGGGGAGGAAACAGCCCCAAAGAGTGGTCAAAAATGGAAGGAAGAAACCAATTCTGTGACTCCATTCTTATAAACCCTTAGAGAGTAACAATTCAGTTTTCTACCCAGAGAAAAAAATAATAACAATTCTCTCTCTCATATTTTCTGAGCTACTTCCCCCCTTTCTCAGACAAGAAAAACACACACAAACACTTTACAGGATGGTTGCTCAACTGACCTTACAATTGGCCAATCCATCACATACTGTCACCAAGTATCTCTGCCACTTGAGCTTAGAGAAACATTTCAAGTGTTCCACAGGGAATTCAGCCCAAACTTCCAAAGTGGAGGAGAAATGGAGCATAGCTTAATCCTAACTGAAGATTTTAAAATAGAGGCTGGGGATGGGTGGGGAGGGAAGTAAAGTTCTTATGAAAGAATGTGATAAATCCTCAGGTACCTGCTTCACATTCTGAATTCTATGCATCCATCTGGGTTGGTTACCTGGAAAGCCCTGCTGCAGGAGATAAAGAAGTTGGCCAAACCTTTGCCAAAACTTGAACATGAACTGAATCCCTTCAAAGGTTAAAAAAAATCAGTTTAAAAATAAAAGACAATTATGTTGGCAATCTGGTTCCAGTCACTAGGGGAAGAACTGAAATACCCAGTCCTTTATATCTATCTAACTACTGGGTGGAGACAAACTCGTACCTACATTTTGCAAGTGCCAACATCCTTTAAATAGCCTAACACTTGCAGGCATTTGCATTTACCAGATCCAGGAGTCATGACTTGTGTTCTGAGACTCCATTGATAGACACGATATGAATAAGTAAATTAGATAAGTTAGATACAGCTACACAGAATGCTTACAACTGATACCTTCAAAGTGCAGGCTTGAGTTAATGCTTACACAATTTTGCACATCCACAAGTAGAAGATGAGAGCTGAAAATGTGGGACCAATTCTAGGTATTTCCTGCCTTACTGGATATCTGGCAAGAAAGCAGTTCTTTAAACCCTTCTGGATAATTCAGAAAGAGAGCTAGATTCTCGCTTACGATAGCTCCAAAAATGAGTCTATGCATCTGGTACAAAAGCAGCATTACTGTGTATCTGTATTCTGGTTAGCAATGGCCCTCTGTGCAGATTACTCTTGCCAAAAGGAGGAATAATTTATATGGGAGTGGATAAGTGAGCCTCAGCCAGCTCTTCTCAAACTCTTGGATGCAAGTTATTGGACCTGCTGATTTAAAAATGTCTGTATTTAGCAGCTACTGTTCATGTTCACCTGAGATGTTAGTAGAATGGAAAGAGCATTCTATGATATGACGTCTGTTTTTTCCCCCCCAATACAGAATAGAAATATTTATCCAACTCTTCTGCCTTTTCAGCATTATTGATAATTCTTCCATTTCCATCTAGTAATAGACCAGTATCATTATTAGGATAGTTTTTGTTCCTAAAATACGTGAAAAACTCCTTATTGTTCTTAACTCTGCTTCCCATAGATTTCTCCTTATGATCCTTTGCTATCCATATCAATTTTCTACAATTAGCTTCTGATTTATATTCATTACTATCAACCTCCCCTTTCTTCAATTTGTCCTCTGCCCAAGAACAGCGTTAGACATGGCATCTGCACCAGAGTGTGTGCCGGAGAAAGTCAAAGCTAGGAACAGTGACAAGTCAACTGTCCAGATTCAGGGGATTTAGAAGCATATGGGATCCAGCATTTGGATCCAGTCACAACAGACTGTAGTCCATCCAGAAAACAGGCCTGGGCCTGGTTGTGACATAAGCATTCCAGCTTTTGAGTCTCATCTAAACAGAATTAAACCTCTGAGCCATTTGACGTTTACCCACAATAAGTCATTTAAAAATAATTAAAAGATTCATGAAGACATTATTCCATACTGCACTATGCACAAACTACTTGCAAAATATTAATTTATTTGAAGGAAAATAGGAAATTTTTGAGTTGTAGAAACATAGAAATGATCAGATGCTCCAATAATATCACTGCTTAAATAATCGTTACCAACTGAATTTTCCATTAAAAGTGGGCCTAAACTAAATGCCATATCTATGCACCCCCCAAATTTAGGTGTTTTCAAAGTCTGGCTCTGAATTTTGCATCTCAAGCCCATCTCTAAATAAAAGTAATCAAATTTAAGATTAAAAATGTAATAAATACATAACTTAAAAACATATTCCTCTGTTGAGAGCAGTCCTTGCATGCCAAGATTTTGCCTAAGACAAATTTCTATGGTTAAGCTATAAAGTTATGAAAATAAGGGTTTATAATGAATATACTAACAGATGCTTAACTAAAACAGTGCTAGCAGGCACCACTATAATAAATGCCATCTTGATAAGACAAAAGTTCATGCACCATCCTCTGTACCTACTGTATTTTTTACTGCAATGTTCTTGCTTTTTCAAACAAATGGCCATTTGTAGCACTAATAAAATCCTATCACTATAACCCACAGTGACTTGCACTTCATATTTTCCAGTATACACTCAACCATTCAATCTTGCATTTCTACCAGTAGAAATATTTCCTCTGCAGTCTAATTTCAATAGGGTTTTTTCAATAACTGGTTTTTCCTTCCAGAAATAGTGCTATTAAATATAGGCACTAAGAAGTTCCCGCAGAAGTCAAACAGCTAAACCAAGAACAGTAATTCCAGCGAGGACATTTAACAAACACACACACACACCAGATCATACGCTTCAGCTAGAGACAGTTCAGGATGTGGAGCACAGACTTTTTATAAGACTAATTCTGGAAGACAAAGCATTTCATTTTATAATGAGACACATTGTTTACAATGTAGTGGAGAGCCAAAGGTCATAAAAATGAGGCATTGAAACTGTGCAGGTTTATCCACAGCTGCAGAGAAGCTTCTAATTAAGATGAGCCATTTCAGCCAATGCTCGGACAAGAGACAAGGAGGAAATGCTACCATGCTGCCTTTCTATCTCCAGGGCTGTGGTTAGCAAGGCTACGATTTTGTCACGGAGGTCACAGAAGTCACAGAATCTGTGACTTTCAAAGACCTCCGTGACTTCAGCCCTGGTGGCGGCTGGGAGACGGCTGGACCCTGCATCTCCTGCAGCGGCAGGAAGCTGTGAGGTACTCCTGCTGCATGAGGCAGCAGGCCCCCAAGCTGTGAGCTGTCATGGCCAGGGGTGTACCCGGCAGCTCCCTGTGAGTGGAGCTCGGCTGTGAGTGGAGCTCACGGGGACCTGGAGCTCTGAGCCCTCCCATGTGGTGGGGGCCCTGGAGCTCCCAGCCACCCCGGAACTGCCCAGCCCCTTCCCATTTTATCATGGATAATTTTAGTAGAAGTCGTGGACAGGTCATGGGCGGCAAAAAAAAAAAAAAAAATCACGGAAGCCGATGACCTGTCCCTAACTTTTACCAAAAATATCCATGACAAAATCTTAGCCTTAGTGATTAACCAGATATTCTCCATTCCAACCCCACAATGGACCTTTCTCTCCTTTTTGTCAGGAGAAATACAATACAATGTAGAAACAACAACTTTAAATGTCAGAATTCTGCTCCCATTGAAGTCCATGGTAAATTACTCATTGACTTCATTGGAAGCAGTTAGGCCAACACTGAATACTTCTATAAATATCACCCCTACCGTTTTCTTTCTTTTTTCGTTTTTTCCATTGCATTTTAAAACTTTTCTTTCTTTGTTCCCTTTTCTTAGTCCCACTCCACCCCTTGATTCCCCTTGTGCTCTGAGACCTTGCCCATCTGCAAAGGAGTTTCTTCAAGCCAGAATCTCTACCTTATGCTGAGGCCTGTGCTACAGAACATGGCCCATTTGGAGACTGAGTTCTTTAGGCAAGCAGAATCCCCCTTAGATCTGTTGCCTCATGGATCATGACCCTGCTTTAACTTCCTGGAGAAGCAGTCATTATTAGGGTGACCAGATAGCAAATGTTAAAAACTGGGACAGGGGGTGGGTGGTAATAGGAGCCTATATAAGAAAAAGACCCAAAAATCAGGACTGTCCCTATACAATGGCGACATCTGGTCATCCTAGTCATTATGGAGTTACAAAATAACGTCCCCCGCAACAACATTGGCACAGGTGGGTATGTCAGGCTGTCAAATAGCGCAGCCCTCCTCTCGAGGTCCCTCGCCCACTCACTGCCATGGCAGCACAGCCACTCACAGCCAGTCTGCTGGATTAGAGGCAGCACTTCTGCAGAACTTGCACAGGGAGTTGAGGCTACTGGATCAATGCATACATGAATATCATAATAGGGGCAATCTCAATATTTTTTGCAAAATGAAAATCTAAATAATAATAAAATAATAATAATAATAATAATAATTAATAATAATCAGCCGGGGTCCATTGAAACATTTCATTGTGATCATTCGGAAACATTTTGTTTCAGTTTAGACATTTCCCTCCCTCCCTCCTGCTTTTTACAGTTTTTTTAAGGAATAAATGTACTAAAATTTGTAAATAAAAAGTTGTTTTGACTCAACCCCCCCAAAACTTTCTGTTTCAACAGTGTCACCACAAGATGTTTCAACAATCTCAAAACTACTTTTTTTGGTAAGCCATTTTTTGTTTTAAATCTTGTGTTCTGCTGAATCCAAAACTGTTTCAGAAACAGTTTTGGTTTCAATGGATCAGCATTTTCCAGTGGAAAAATGTTTAGTCAAAAAATTCCTGACCAGGTGCTAGTTGGATCCTTACGCTGGCTTATCCCGCTGCTGCCCTCTACACCTCTATATACAGGTGTGATGCACAAATCCCTTCCATGAAACAAAGGTCTTCCGGTGTGGCCAGTCTGCCTCATTTATGACCCAGTGGAGAGCAGACTTAAGTGGGGCGGGGTCTTTACGCTGGCCTCCTACATCTGGGCAAATCTCACTCCTGCAGATTATATTTGACAAAAGCCCCTCATTTGGATTCAGGGCATCTGCTGTATGTCCCAATAATATATTAATGTAAATAGCTGCACCTGTAAAATGTGTAGCTTGAGGCAGAGTAGGAAAATAAAAATGTAAATATGCAATAATTAAAACAATGATTACAATTCAGATTAGTTTAAACTGTCCCACTGTGCCCTCCTCCCCCAGCCTAATCTACACTGGTGATGGCCAGTAGGGTACAAGTAGCTACACGCTACAGTGAAAACCAGGCTACATCCATAGTGCTCTGTGTAGCTATACAGGCCAGTGAAGGGCTCTGGCAATGGGACACTACACTGCTAAAAATATACTACTATCCTGCTATTTATACCCATGCTAGCAGGGCGTACAGGGTGTACACTCTACATCACCGATTCTCAACCAGGGGTCTGGGATCCCTTGCGCAGGACCGGCTCTAGCCACCAGCAAAGCAAGCACATGCTTGGGGCGGCAGAATTCCGTCCACCCCCGCCCCCCCAACACAAATTTTTTCCTTGGGGCAGCAAAAAACCTACAGCCGGCCCTGCCCTTGCGGTTCCTGAGCAGGTTTCAGGGGGCCCATCAAAATAAATCAGAGAGCAGGGCCAGCGTTAGACTCACTGGGGCCCAGGGCAGAAAGCCGAAGCTTGAGCGCTGCTGCCCAGGGCTAAAGTTGAAGCCTGAGAAAGTTAGCTTACTGCCTACTGTGGTGTGGGGCCCTGGGCAATTGCCCTGCTTGCCACCCCCTAACATTGGCCCTGGCTTTTAATCTACTGGATATGCAGAGAAGCAGTTGTTGTGGCACAAGTGGGCTGTGGAATTTTTATAGCATGTTGCGGGGGGTAGGGGGAACTCAGAAAGAAGCAGGTTGAGAAACCCTGCTCTACATACTATCATAAGTGTAGACATAGACACAGAGGTTTTAAGGGAGCTTTTCATCCATAGACTGCTCACTGACATTTCACTTGTTATTAAAACAAATATTCATGATGCATAAGATGTTACCTGGAGTTTGATTAGCTGCCTATCTGCACACAGAAATTCATCACAGAGATACAATCCTGCCATTAACACAATTGTTTTACTGTTTAAAAACCGCTCACTGTAAGCTTTTAAAGACAAAAATTATGTCAGTACAACAACATTAAGGCAATTAAAAAAAATTACAACAGAAGGCTAGTTGTTCCAGTCTGGCTGGACAGTGCACTGCTCAGTGAGGGACCAGAAAAGGAGGGTGTAGTAAAAATGGCTTTGTGACATCTTTGCTGCTGTTGATTCTGAAGCTGATTGGGGACTGGTTTGGTCCCTAGTACAACTCCTCAGAGCTGCTTTAAAGTTGCTCTAAATTGGGCCTGGCTGCCTAGAGCTCCAAGAAGGGCATTCCAGCGGTATCCCCTTTTTTTCCCTCAGCAAGCGGTCAGAGGGATGCTATAGAACCAGTATAAATTCTCTGTACAATGGGAAATCTGCAGGTAGCCAGTTAAGTTAGCTTCACAGCCTTTTTGTGTTGCCAATGTGATGTCAAGGGGCTGGAGTGAGGTTGAAGATTTGGCCCCAAGTCAGGAAATTCAAATGCATGGTTCCAAAAACAATCATAATTGGAGCCCCTTGTGCATACTCAGTATTTTTTTGTTACTGTTGATGTTTTTCACTTTAGTGCTTTAATACAAATAGCATGTGCTGTGACTTTTGTGTTGATTCAATGCAAAAAGAGCAGGTCAATTAAGATTATGTTGAGACATAGAAGCATTGGTGGTGTATATTTAATTGTACAATCATTAGATTTACAGATATCTGAATGGTGAAAACACCAAGGAGAGAGAGAGAGGAATTATGTAGCATGGTTCATGGAGGCTTGCCTAAGAGTAATGGTCTGAAATTAAGCAAAGCAAAATTTAGACTAAATGGCAACAGCAAATTTCCTAACAGTGACATCTATTAAGCTGTGGAACAGTCTCTCAAGAGATCCATCATCACTTGAGTCAGATAAAACTGGATAGTACAAAGCAGTCGAGAAAATACTGTAGGGAACAATCCTGCATTGGCAAGAGTTTAAAGATGATCTAAGAGGACTTTTTTTCTTCCACTTTCTATGAAGTGTGGAATTGTCTTTAAATGGGATTGTAGGGTACCACAGGAAAATAAAATGGTCTGGACCTCCCACACACATTGGCTAGCAATTCCTCCTTTTTAAGATTCCCCCCATGTTCTCCCTTCCAAACTTAATAGTGCATTTGAAGGGATCCACCAGGCATGGAGGCTTTTTTGCTGGGCGCTAGTACCATCCCTTTCAAAGTCTGTGCACCCTGACATGGACTGCACCCTACAGAGTGTGAAAACTTTGAACTTTTCAACAAGCCTTAACACAAACTCTGCCTCTGTTTGGTCCCTTGTCCTAGGATTAACACAAGTATGTGCAACAGGAAAAGCAGCTTTGGTTTGCCTGTCTCCTATCCAGCATTCAGTGGACCATTTCTGAACTATGAAGTCTGTAAATCAGCACAATAGTTCAGAACAAACATTTAAAAAGAGAATGATTTGACAAGGTATAGATGGAGATATTTTTATAGTATTTTCAAGAAAATATTTAATTTAATCTTGATTTTGTCCAAACAACAACAAAAAAAAAAACACAAAAAAACCCAAAACAGGTTTATCTATTGAATTAAGACACATTCTTAATCTCTGTTAAACCACGTAGTACTATTTATCATTCTCCCATATATTCTAATAAACCTTTCACTTAAAGCTGCTTGCAGAATTTACTGAAAGAATCAACTCTAAAGAATAAGGCCCCACTTCAGCAAGGCACTTAAACTTGTCCAAAAAATTAAGCACATGACCAATCCCCATTGACTTCAGTGAGATTTCAGAATGTGCATAAGTAGTTTGCTGAACAGAGATGGATTACTCACGTGCTTTAAGTTAAGCACATGCTTGAGTGCTTTGTGGAATGGGGGCCTGAGTCTCACAAATCTCTACTGATGTTGTTAATGAGAGTCTCAAAGGGTGAAATCCATGTATGCCACTTTGGAAATTTTCCACCAAGGGTACATAGGATCCCATGAAATAAATCTCAATAAAAATACAGTAATGAACAATGACAAGCACATATTCAGAGAACACTGATGTTTGGCTACACACAGGAAAGTCTTTCCAGAATAGATCGGAAGATTATTTTTATTTCATTTATATTAGGCAACTTAATTTGCTCACAAGAACAGCTTTATAAAAAGTGATAATGCCATAATGGGCCACAGGTGACTCGTCAGCTATTTCTTACCAGGAAAAAAAAAGTAGTCCAGGTACAGTTCTCTGCCTGTGGGTATAAAACCTGATTCTATTACATAACAAATGGTAAACATCAAACAGTTTTTGTCAAAGCACACAGTAAAATAACCCTGGATGGTTTTTGCTTTTGCCACCAGCTCTTTCTAAGAGTTTAGGATCTTTTGATGGTTTTGCAATATTTTTCATTATCAAGACATAAACAGATAATAAAAAAGGGCATTCTCCTTACACTTAGATAGCCAAGGGCTACAGACAATTTCCCACCCCAAGTCTTTCATCCAATAATCTTAAAGGCTATATTTTGAATCAAATTTCTATTTAAGGGTCATTCCGTTTTTTTTAAAAAAATCATGTTTAGAAATTGATTTATAACTTAAATTAATTAAATGTTAAATATTTTTTTAAAAGCTAATTAATTTTCCCCATTTAAGCTGTTTATATTTTGCACTGTTTTCAGTGTGGTCAATTTTGTGTCTTGGTTTTCATACAGTAGCAAACCACTGTTCCATCTGGCGTGCAGAAACAAAACTGTATGGGGGAATTTCAAATACAAAAATGCTTAAAAAGTGAAATTTTTAAATGTATATGTATTAACAATTATTTTCAATAATATTTAACAAAACCAAACATAAATGTCAGGAATAAGATCCAACACATGACACAGTTGTCATGAAAATAAGAAAAATAGAATAATAGAATTGTAGGACTGGAAGGGACCTCAAGAGTTCTTCTAGTCCAGTCCCCTGCACTCAAGGCAGGACTAAGTATTATTCTAGACCATCCCTGATAGTTATTTGTCTAATCGGCTCTTAAAAATCTCCAATGACAGATTCCACAACCTCCCTAGACAATTTATTCTAGTGCTTAACAATCCTGACAGGAAGCTTTTCCCAATGTCCAACCTAAACTGCCCTTGCTGCAATTTAAGATCATTGCTTCTTGTCCTATCCTCCAAGGTTAAGCACAACAATTCTCCCTTCTCCTTGTAACAACCTTTTATGTTCTTGAAAACCATTATGTCCCCAGTCAGTCTTCTCTTTTCCAGATTAAACAAACCCAATCTTTTCTATCTTTCCTCATAGGTAGGGTCCTACCAAATTCACAGTCCATTTTAGTGAATTTCACTGTCATAGGATTTTTAAAATCGTAAATTTAATGATTCCAGCTATTAAAATCTGAAATTTCATGGTGTTGTAATTGTAGGGGTTCGGACCCAAAAAGGAGTTCTGGGGGGGTTGCAAGGTTATTGTAGGAGGGTTGCGATACTGCCACCCTTACTGCTCCAGTGGCTGCTGTCTGGGAACCCAGCTCTGAAGGCAGAGCTGCTGCCAGCATCAGCGCAGAAGTAAGGATGGCATGGTATGGTATTGCCACCCTTACTTTTGCACTGCTGCTGGTGGGGTGCTGCCCAGCTCTGAGGACAATGCAGAAGGGTGGCAATACCACAATTCCTCCTAAAATAACCTTGTGACCCCCCTGCAACTCCCTTTTGGGGCAGGACCCCCAATTTGAGAAACCCTGGTCTTCCTTGTGAAATCGGTATAGTATAGGGTAAAAGCACACAAAAGACCAGATTTCACTGGGGGAGACCAGATTTCATGATCCATGGTGCGTTTTTCATGGCCGTAAATTTGGTCATGTTTTTCTAGACCTTCAATCATTTTTGTTGCTCTTCTCTGGACCTTCTCCAATTTGTCCACATCTTTCCTGAAATGTGCTGCCCAGAACTGGAGAGGATACTCCAGTTGAAGCCTAATCAGCGTGGAGTACAGCAGAATTACTTCTTGTGTCTTGCTTACAATACTCCTGCTAATACATTCCAGAATGATGTTTGCTTTTGTTTGCAACAGTGTTACACTGTTAACTCATATTTAGCTTGTGATCCACGATGACCCCCAGGTCTCTTTTCACAGTACTCCTTCCTAGGCAGTCATTTCCCATTTCGTATGTGTGCAACTAACTGTTACTAAGTGGAGTACTTTGCATTTGTCTATATTGAATTTCATCCTGTTTACTTCAGACCATTTCTCCAGTTCATCCAGATCATTTTGAATTTTAATCCTATCCTCCAAAGCACTTGAAATCCCTCCCAGCATGATATCATCCACAACTTTATAAGTGTACTCTCTATGCCATTGTCTAAATCCTTGATGAAGATATTGAACAGAATAGGACCCACAACTGATCCCTGTGGATGGTTTCACTATGAACCACTGATAGCTACTTTGGGAACAATTTTCCCATCAGTTATGCACCCACCTTATAATAGCTCCATCTAGGTTGCATTTCCCTAGTTTGTTTACGGAGAAGGTCTGCGAGACAGTATCAAAAGCCTTATTAAAGTCATATCTACCACTTCCCTCCTATCCCCAAGGCTTGTTATTCTGTCAAAGAAAGCTATTGGGTTGGTTTGACGTGATTTGTTCTTAACAAATCCATGCTGTTATTTAGCACCTTATTATTTTCTAGGTGTCTGCAAACTTATTACTTAATTATTTGCTTCATTATCTTTCCGGGTACAGAAGTTAAGCTGACTGGTCTGTAATTCCCTGGGTTGTCCTTAGTCCCCTTTTTATAGATGGGCACTAAATTTGCCCTTTCCCAGTCCTCTGGAATCTCACCTGTCTTCCATGGCTTTTTGAAGATAATCGCTAATGGCTCAGATATCCCCTCAGGCAGCTCCTTGAGTATTCTAGGATGTATTTCATCAGGCCCTGGTCACTTGAAGACATCTAACTTGTCTAACTTAGGGTTGATCTAGATTGACAACATAGTTTTGCCACAATTTCTCCACAGACTTACCACAAATAAAGACTTGTAAGAATGCTGAAGTTCACTTCACCTAAGGCCCAATTCAGTGAAGCAAATAAGCACATGCTTTACTTAAAATTAAGCATGTGCTGAAGTGCTTTGCTGAACTGGGAACTCAGTCTTTTGAACTGTCCTATTTTGCTGCTTACACAGACTTCAACATATGCTTCTATGCTGTGGCACATGACAATGTGCCAAGTCCTGATTCAGCAGCATGAATCTATTGGCATTTTAAATTTTCTCTAAGGAGTGTATGTGAAGCTTTTTCTTTTGGACTGGTATCTTCATACCCAGCTTTCTCCAGCCTGGCTTACTGCATCCATCACAATTACCTGCCCGTCTTCCCAGCTAATATCAACTGCCTTCTTCTAGCAGCACCATTCATTATTTCACAACAACGGCTGGACTGGCTTCTGGTATGTTAAATTTCAAAACAGAGGTTTGTAAATTAGGGTCCTGGTAATAGGATTTGTGTTCAAGTTACAGTCCTAAAATGTTTTATGTTGCTTTTGAGTCAGTTCACTGTGCCATACCAATACAAGTTCAGTTTCTGTTTAGATTTTTGCCATAGTCATTACCTATGAAACAGAGCCTGAAACCCCAAACAGGGATTAGGTTCCATTTGTACTAGGTGTTGTACAAACAAACAGCATAAAGACAGTCCCTGCCCCAGACAGTTTGTAGTCTCGGACGAAGCCTAGAAATGAAACAACGTAGTGGGATCGAACACTGATCCCCCTGAAGTCAATGGCAAAACTCCCATTGACTTTGGGAGGACAGGATTTACTCACCTCCCTTTAGCCCCCCATGTAAGGAAATGTTGTAAATGATTTAGTTAAATACAGAGTGGGAAATTAAACCACCATCAAAATATGGTAACTGCCATTTTTGTGTGGTACACTAAAATATACCTTTGCTGCAGCAGCCAGATCATTTCCAGAGCAGTGTATATTCTTATTGAAAGTTGTGATGCTTTCGACAGAAGTCCTGGTTAACAAAATTAGAAAGACCAGGTGGGTGAGGTAATATCTTTTATTGGACCAACTTCTGCCTGTTCAGTATAAGCTCGAAAGTAGGGATGTAACTAGCTTTTTTAAAAAAGTAAACATTTAAAGTATTAAAATTTTATTAAAATGTTTAACCGTTAGGCTCTGCTGTCTCCTCATGCGCAAGGGATCCTGGCTGCCGGCCCTGTGCTGGGGTTCTGGCTGCCAGCTGGGACCCCATGGTGTGTGGGGGCACTGGGACCTGGGGAGGGGGGCGGCAACCGGGATCCCTGGGGCATGGCAGCAGCAGAATACCGCAGCCGGAGATTAAATGTTAACCGGAATACCTTACGATAAGACAGATGCTTATCAGTTAACATTTTACATCCCTACTCAAAAGCTTGTCTCTTTCACTGACAGAAGTTGGCCCAATGAAAGACATTACCTCACGCATCTTGTCTCTCTAATATCCAACAGGCTACAGCAATACTGCAAAACACGATGGTAAACAAACAGCAGTCATGCTTCATCTCCTCCATCCCTTTGCTGTCCCCCCGCCCTCCATTAGGAACGAAACCTGGATTATGTTACAAGTGAAAAGAAATTTGGTTGGTGTTGTCTCGTCTCCAGCTGTCATTTGTCATCTTCACAAAACCACAGCACAGTTTGTCACTGTTTGGCGCAATTGACTCTGTCTGTTCAGAAGAGGCCAAGGACTGGAATACGCAGGTTACTATTGCGGCACATTAGTGGAGCTATGTGTGGGAGGCTTAGGCAGCCTGTGCCTGTAACATGTGCTGTGAGTCTCATGCTTTCCTGAGCATCTGTTTAATTAAATTAGTTTAATGGAACAGAAACAAAATGGGGGGGGGGGGATGGGAGGAGGCGGGGAGAGAGAGAAAATATTTGCCAAAAGGGAAAGGATAAAATTGGATCCACAAAAGTATTTTATTTTCAAGCTTCTTTTCAGAATGAACCAGTAACAATGGGCTGCTTAATAAACTACGTTACATGAAAAAAGCAGTTTGTCACAACACTTGTCTATTATGCTGAAAGATTTTGTACTATCATGCAGTAACCATTATCCTACTCCTTGGATGAGATCACTGATTTACCATCAATGCTTAACATTGGGATTACTGTCCCTAGGAGCTTCAGAGATACTTGTATAATAAATAAGGTCAGTGTATCAGGCATGATTCCCATCACTAGATTATATAGTGTTTTTCAGGCAGTTTTATACACTCACATAACATTGAAGATTAGAAGGTTCAGCAACCAAGTTTAGAAGTGTCGTTTGTAATTATGCACATAAGTACTTTGGGATTTTTAAAAAAATCTGAGTTATTGCTTTAGTTAACTTTGAATCCCAGACAGTGGAAGGAAATACCAGTCAACTTCTCTCTCTGAAATTTAAAAGACTCTTATTTTGTTACTAAACTCCAAAACTGAAGGTTTACTATTTATTACCAGGACAACCAAAGAAAGGCACTACAATCTGAGAATGGGGCAGACTTGCACTTTGTAAGGTGGGCTAGGAAGTTACGACTTCTTTACAGATTTAAGTTATCAGGTGCAAATGCTGGTAGATAAATCCTTCAAGGTCTGATTTCACAGTTAATATTACTATTGCTGGGTTAGTGCTGAGGCAAAAGCTAATGGCACAGGTAAGAGCTACGCGCAATCACAAACACATCATAATACCAAATCATCAACCAATTACCAGTTAATGTTAGTGATGAAAATGTATAAGCATCATGTCTGAAATGAAGTTCTCTATTTATGTCACCAAGGGGTTTTGCCATCATCAATGACCAGTACTAAAGACTAAATGTAGATGAAAACCTGGAATTTTTTTTTTTAAATTGGGTCATTTTAATTAATTAAATAATGTGCACTGCTGTTTTCTGTTTGCTTTGGCTGGTCTGCAACAGTAGGAAGGAGGAGAGAGAAACCAGCCGAATATAAACCGTTTGATTTGAAGGTTTGCATCTGTAAACTTGTGAGACAGCCTGAGGGATGTAGTGATAATTCAGTATCTCATGCTAGCAGACAGCACAGATCAAAGAGAAAGAAGAATTGGCTGGAACTAGCTAGGACTGCCCAACTGTGTGAGGTACTTGTAAAAAAATAAAATTAAAAAAAAAAATCAGAGCTCCTTTTCCTGCCTTAGGAAAAAGACTGGGATTGTCTGAACTGAAGGCTCATCCTCACACTTTTCATACTGCTTTGTATTTTCTTGCAGCTGTAAAAGCCTCTTGCTGGCACATGTGTCTGATAAAACTTCTGAGCAGCAGTGTAGGAA
This sequence comes from Chelonia mydas, assembly GCF_015237465.2. Lineage (NCBI taxonomy): Eukaryota > Metazoa > Chordata > Testudines > Cheloniidae > Chelonia > Chelonia mydas. The sequence goes on along the minus strand of NC_051246.2, from coordinate 29,081,441 downwards.
GGGCGTTACTTTATATTTAAATTGAGAAAACTGCTAAACTGAAGAAGTTTTCTTAGCACATAATCAGAAAGGAGAGGGAAGGATTGTGAGCGCTTCCTGGTATGTACCACCTCTGTATGTTTGCACAGAACCTAGCACAACAGGGTCCTGGTCTACAACTGGGGCTCCATGGCATTACTGCAATACAAACAATAAAGAACCTCCACCACCTTGATTTTCACAGTCTTCTTCACAAGTTATGTAGTCTGTTCTAGTTTTCTTTAGTCACAGCTCATTCATCTTTGCAGCAGTCTATAACCTTCAGGCCATAATTTTATGAATGTCTATTGGATATCTATCCAATTTACATGCACAAATGCTCTTTGTGGAAATCTCAAGTACTGAGGGGCACAAAAACTTGCACATCCAAGACTGTGGGTAAATATTCAGATGCAGATTTGTTCCATGGTATTTACAGTGCATACAATTATCACAGGTGGCCTAGATTACCACAGTCCATCTATGCCTAGCCAGGAAGACTATGCTAAAGCATCAGATGGCCCAACATGAAAAAACTCTTCAGTGGGACAGATCAATGAGAGCATACCATACTGGTGATGCCCATCCAATTTTGCATCCACTCTCTCCCAGAGCACTCAGTGAGCTAGGGTCCGGTCGCCCCAAGGACCACCTCTCTTTTTGCACATCCAAGAATACTATGATCAACAGGAACGTTATGATTGGTAGAGCCCTGGAGGAACCACACGACTGTGGAACTCTCTGTTCTGAGGGCAGAAAAAAGATGTTTAAACCGTTGCCCTATCATTGTCTCGATCAGATCATTTATCTCCTATCCCTTAGGGGAATTCATCTCTCAAACACTCAGAAAAACACGCATCTGCTGAAGTTCATCCATATTTAGCAAAATACGTAAACACATGCTTAAGTGCTGTTGAAGCCAAAGGGACTCAAACACGTGCTATGAATTAAATATGTGCTTAAATGCCTTGCTGAATAGGGATGAGACTCCGTTCATGCTTTAAGTTAATCGTGTACTTAAGTGCTTTGTTGAATCAGGTCCTTAGAGAACAATGGAAGGCATACCTGTTTGTGTAGACCTTCCTTCAGTAAAGAAGAATATAAAATGGCTAGGGACATTTTTTATTTCTTCATGCTATCTTTCCCCCTACAATAACTAATAGAAATTTGACTTGACAGAGGCAGGAGTTCATAATCATGCAGCTAAGGTAATTATAGCCCAGATACGAACATGATGGGCATATTAAAAATAGAGAGCTGTAAACAGGTGCTATCATATTACATTAACACGTGCTAGCACTGAGATAAATAGAAAGAAGGTTTCTTCATTTTGCATCAAAACTTTATTAATAATTATTAATCATTGGCAATTTTATATAAAAGTAACACCCAGGGGCCTAAGCTAGAAGTTCTGGGCTCTGTATAAATAGAGTCACTATTCTGGACAGCTTACTAGCTGCCATTTTTATATTAGTAAAACTAAGAATGATAAAAGCAGGGTTGCCAGTTGTCCGGTTTTTGACTGGAATATCCGGTTTAAAAGGGACCCTGTCGACTCCGGTTGGCACTGCCAACTGGGCCATTAAAAGTCTGGTTGGCGGCGCAGCGGCAGCCCAAGGCTAAGGCAGCCTCCCTACTGGTCCTGGATCTGTGCAGCTCCCAGAAGCAGCAGTATGTCCCCTCTCCAGCTCCTACGTGTAGGAGCTGCCAGGGGGCTCCGCACGCTGCCCCCAGCCCAAGCGCCGGCTCCACAGCTCCCCTTGGCTGGGAACCAATGCGGGGGCAGCATCTGTGGACAGGGCAGCATGCAGAGCTGCCTGGCTGTGCTTCCGTGTAGGAGCTGGAGGGGGGACATGCCGCTGCTTGTGGGAGCTGCCTGGAGCCTGCACCCCGAATCCTCTCCTACCCCCCAACCCCCTGCCCCAGCCCTGATTCCCCTCCCACCCTCTGAACCCCTTGATTGAAGCCCGGAGCACCGTCCTTCACCCCAAACTCCTCATTCCCAGCCCCACCCCAGAGCCTGCACCCCCAGCCAGAGCCCTCACCCCCCCTGCACCCCAACACCCTGCCCCAGCCCTGAACCCCCTCCCACCCTCCGAACCCCTGGGTCCCAGCCTGGAGCACCCTCCTGCACCCCAAACCTCTCAGCCCCAGCCACACCTCCAACCCCAACCCCTAGCCCTGATCCTCCTCCAGCCCTCCGAACCCCTGGGTCCCAGCCCGGAGCATCCTCCTGCTCCCCAACACCCTGAGCCAGCCCAGTGAAAATGAGTGAGTGAGTGAGGGTGGGAAGAGAGAGCAATGGGGGGAGGGGGGGAAATGGAGTGAGCAGGGGCAGGGCGTTCAGTTTTGTGCGAGTAGAAAGTTGGCAACCCTAGATAAAAGCTTGAACTAAACAGCACATCTCTCTCTCTCTCTCTCTCTCTCTCTCACATACACATACACACACACACACAAGCTGATTTTTCAAAATGCATGGAGATATCTAAAACCATGAAGGCTAATACATAGAAATTCAAATACTGCTTTCACTTATTTGCTAAGAATCTACCATAGTTGTGAAAGTCAGTTTCTAAACCAGCACCTTCTGTTCATGCTAAAATTACACATGAACTAAATGTAATATATAACTATATTTATGTATTGCTATACATAATATTTTATAAAAGAGATGGAATACACATCCAGAAGAACATTCTTATTATACATATATACACAGACAATAAAATTCCATGGAAAAACACACACTGTAAACATCGGTGTTTTCCCGTTGAGGGCAGCTGCTGTAATACAATCCATGGTGCCTGCTGCCAGGATTTTCCACATGAGTGCATCTTCTTTTAACCGCTGCTCAAACACTGGCTGAAAGAGGAGCTGCTAGACCGAACATGTGTCTGCACTCTGATGACAAATATATGGAACAGCAATGGAATGCTGAGCAAACCTTAGAGTTTTGGCGGGAAGTGAGCTGTACACTCTACACCTTCAGCTCAAATTCACAAACACTTTTGTTTCAGTCTTTAGTGATAGTTCTTTTACCTGAAACTACAAAAGTGTACGTAGGTTGTGAGCAGCAGGCATAAACTATCAGTGGAGTATTTAAGAAACGAAAAGAGTTATGACAATGACTTTTTTATATTTAATCTACGCTTTACATAACGGGATCTGGGTGTACAGTCAAGAGGTAGTTGAGGTATTAGGCAAGATGTGGTTAAACCATTTGCTGTGGCTTAGATAAAAAGAAAAGAAGGGTGTGGGCAGAAATATGTCAGAGATGTACAATCTTGTAAAGGAAGGAATGGATTGCTGGCAAGAAGCTGTTCATAATATCAACTAACTCTAAAACAAGAAGCCACAGATTAGAGAGAACTGAATCAGGTTTCCTTACACAAAGGGTGTCTGAACTGCTAAAAGTACAACAGCAATTAAGGAGCACAAATCATCTTAAAAGGAGAGCTGAGTAATGATGTGGAAAAAGTATAGTTCTCCCTTGGATTAATGACTATGTAGATGTGTGTATGGACACAAACACATATGTAGGCACCCACATGCAAGTTTTCTGATTTCACTCCTACCGTTTTCAAGATACGTGTATATATAGTTTTCTTATGCACCTATCTTAATAAGTCCTAATAATGTTATCATTTGTCTTGTTGCTGTTTTCCAGTTTTTACATATGAAAAACCTGGTAGCAGCTGATTGGGAAACATCTACCGATCTTATATGAGAGACCACAACCACTGTTTAAGGAGTGTGCAAGTGGAGCGGGAGTTGAAGTGGATACAGTGCTATTAGTTAAAGAGAAAATTCTGTCTTAAGCACATTCATATTTTTTATTGATAAGACTGTTGAAAGACTTCCCTCCTTCCCCGTCTGAAAATTTTAAAAAATTGAAATAAAAAGATTATGAAGTGTGGGTAAAATGATGGTATGGAGCAGTAGCAGCTTCATTTAAGGACAGAAACAGATTGAGAGCCTCAGACACTGTTTGAAGAGTAGAATAGACTGAAAAAATGCATTAAAAAGTAAGAATGCACCTTTTGGGAGGACTGATGTTCGCTGGAAGAAATTAGGTCTGAGATTTGTGAACACTTTATAAAAACCGTACTGTACAAAGAAGTCTCACTGGGAATTGGGGAGGGAACAGGGACATAGGTCTAGAGAAACAAAGAGAGTAGGGGGAAAATGAAGTTCAAGAAACAGAAACCCAAAAAGGTATTTTAATAAACTTGGGGAGTGCGGTATTCTGCCATTTTAACAAAACCTCTATGGAGTGACTGTGCAGCAGTATTTAGTCAGTCCCAATGTGTACCAATCCTCAGGTGCTACTGGCAGCATTTATACTGTACAGAAATAACAATATACAGTTATCACTTCCTCATTTTCTGGGTGGTTATATAGAATTTACTTTACCAGTGTCAGCTTCCTGTAGGTATCGTTTATCGAGTGAAAGTCCTTTTGGTATACGATTACTTTCCCAACACTGTATAATATCTTCAGGCAGTATAAAGTATCCCCCCATGTGCACCTGTGTACTGCAATTATTTTGTGTCTAGACAGATCAGTGAATTCGTCAAACCAGTCAGGGAGAAACTGTGAGAGACCAATGGCTATTTCCTCCTGCAAAGGAGAAAGAACAAAAGAGATGGATGCAGCTACAGAATGTGGATGGCAGGGAGATTCCTGCCTCATCGCTAGTCCCCTGATGATACCAAAGCGCATACAGCCCACAGTGTTGCCAGCTCTCATCATTTTATCATGAGTCTCATGTTATTTGGTCTTCTTCTAAAAGCCCCAGCTCCTGGAGTCATGTGATGACATGAAAATATCAGATTTCATCTAAAAATATGTTTCTAGCCTTCATTGTTGTGAAGAAATGCTTGAAAACATAACTCAAGTGCACCTTAAAATCTCAACAACCAAAAGGTAAAAAAAGAACCCAACATTTATTTATTTTTTAAATCTCATGATTTTGGGGGGACTGACTCATGATTTTTCAACATGTGGGATTGGCAATACTACGATTATTCAATCTGGTCCATAATAAACATGCATGGTCCAAATGAGTGAATGAAAGGATCTGTGTTCTACTCCCTGCTCTTTTACATACCCACTCTGGCCAGGAATCAGTAAAGCACTTAAGCACATGCTTAACTTTAAGCAAAAATTTAAGCCCCACTGAAGTCAACAATTGGGACTTTGAAGGAACTTAAAATTAAGCACATACTTAAGCACTTTTTGCCTATGTGCATTGAGAAAGCTACTTCCAAAACTCAGTTATTTGACCTCTCTCCATTACTGAGTCAGCTAATTTTTAGGATGCGGCATTTGGGGGAACAGGAGATTTGTTCAACTGGTCAGTGCCAAGGATTATTGCACCTTGTGTTGTACTGTATTATTATTATTATAATATTTTGTTTTAATAGCTAACAATCCTATTATAAATTATGCATTTACAGCACATATACTTGGAAAGCAGAACACGAAGGTACGGAGTGGAAGCCCCAAGTTGACAGTAGAATCCATGTGGGATATGATGACTGAAACGTATAGTCATAATGATGCTAATAAGCATCAGTTTAGTTTAGCCATATGGATAACTGTCAATGAGAAGGGGCCTCCTAAGGCCTACATATTCTGGCCATTGTACCCAGCCTTGTAACCTTTGGCATTGTAGCTTGTGGCTATAGCACGGGTAGGGTTCATCACTACCACCTTTTAAGGTTCAATATGAAAAACAGAAAAAAACAAAAGTGAACTGAAGGGCTCCTCACAGAATTTAACATTCCTGTTTATGTTTGACTGTAAATCATGTAAATCAACAGGTTAGCGTAACTAGACTATGTCTGATCTGTGACCCCCCTTTTATAAAGTAAAAATGTGGAGTTAAATATAACAATGACTTTGCAGAAGTGTATGGTTTGAAAACTTACCACTGTTCAGGGAGGTGGCAGAGAAAGAAGGTTGAAATAAAACAAGTGGAAAATAGGCAGTTGAGATCTCTAGAAGAAAGTGAAGTTCCAAGTTCCAATCCTGCAAGCTACCGAGTACCCCTTAGAGATACTAAGCACCCTCAGTTTGCACTGACTTTAGGGACTTCTGCTTCTTCCAGGAGGCATTCAGAACTTTCAGGACTGGACTCCTAGGGTACAGCTATACTGTACTCTTTCAAAAATCAAATATCTTGGGATTTAAGTCAACTTTAAAACAAAACATTGCGCGGACATTACATTATAGGAGATAAACATGAGAAAATTGAAAGAGCCCTGGGCACTTTGAAGGTCCTCTATCCGTGATGTGAAAATGGAAGGCAGCAAAGCAGATGCCACATGAACTTTCCCTAAAATGCTGGACCAGCCCAGGTGAAACCTGGCTTGGTATTTTTAATCTTTCCACACAAAACTGTAAACCTTTGTATATAAAGTTCCAAGTGATGACTTTATGCTTTATTGGGATGAGGATCAGTAAAGCTTGCACCTCTGCAATGAACATCTATTATGTCAGCTAGAGACAAGAAGGTAGCCTGCAGGGGGAAAGCTCAGCATGAACACCAAGGGTCAGACGTGGCTATGCACAATCAGACATTTAATGAATTTCTGCAGACAGCTGCTTACATAACTAACAGCCAAGCTGTACTGCGAGGCCTTCAAAAAGTCCTTTCTAAAACATTGAGGCTTTTGCTTGGTGGGGAGAGAGATGTTTAAAAGATAAGAAAAGCAAAATGTTAAAATCCATAAGCTTCAATAGCTGTAATTACTTATAATAGCCTACAACTACATGGACTAAGCTTTAATTATTATACGTAGCAATGTGTCTGTTATTGAAAGTAGTGAGAGACCAGTTTTAACCTGTCAAATATGATGGACTCATGTTTTTCTAGTGTTTAAGGAGTTAGAGTTGCCCTTCTTTTTTGCCAACAATATACTTATACAATTAAAGGAAGTTCTTTTATACTATTTTAAACAAAGGCAGAAGAAATTTGCCATTGGAAATTCTTGAGTTTAATTATCCAAAGTCTTAAAATGACTGGCAAGATTCACTTTTAAGTCATATAGGCTAATTGATGACACAGTAATCATGAAGGGTAATACTAGTAAATGCTAGTCTAGTCAGGTATTCTTTCTTCCTGGAAATACAACCCATGACACCCTGAGGGATTCTTCTTGGCACAGATGCAGCGAAAGATGCAAGAAAGAGAGAGGACAGGAACACATTTTTCAAAATGTCTTCTCCCCTTATTCATCTGTCGAACAGAACAAATGCATTGTCCAAACAGGATTATAAATGAGCACATGCCCAACATTAAAACCAAACTTCCAAAAACACACATTCTGGCACTTGGAATTACATCCCTGACAACTTTTATCCAAGAAAAAAGAACTACAAGATAAAAAGACATTTCCATAATCATATGTAACCATAAGATAAAGTGTGTAATTTCATAGTCGACCATCTAATGAAACAGAAGAGACAATTGCCGGAGTCCTTCTCTTGTCCTCTAGAATTACACACTAATTTGCCAGCTCTAGCACAAAGATGACGCACAAACCAAGGATAATAAAGATTCTGTTCTTTTTAATTTTCTTAATCCCTTTGCTAAAAGTTTGTTAGTACATATAGAAGAGCGCTTAGGCCCTGATTCAGCAAGGTGCATGAGTATGTGCCTACCTGTGAGCATGTGAGTAGCCCCACTGAATTTAATGGGACTACTCCTATATTTAAAGTTAGGCACATGCTGAAGGATTTTGTTGATTTGGCACCTAACAAGACACTGAAATGAGCTCAAACTGCCCAGTACAACTTAATGTCATCTATTTGATCAAAATAAACAATTAACACTAGTTTTCAGTTTAGGCTGGATTAAAATAAATCTCCAGATAGGCCTTTCCTCTTCCTAATGTTTCTTATATTCATGTAATCTATTTCTCCCCCTAACCTATTTATATATATATACACACACACATATATATATATACACACACATTGTTTATAAAGATTCTTTTCTCCTTCACTTTTAAACAATGTTTTAAATGGTCTAAATGTCCTCACTGTGCCCAGACTGTTGCATGAACCATAAGGAGATTGGGGAAGTCAGCTAACATGAAGTGTTAACTTGAGGTAGATTTCAAGTGTTGCCCCTCACCTGACTCCTATAATGCTTTAAACTCAGAGCTAGCTGGCCAGATGGGCGGAGGAAGTGGGGGAGAAGGGGTTTGAAGCTTGAGTACTGTTGACATTGAGGGCAGGTCTACACTACAAGTTTACATCAGGCAGCTGCGCCACTGTAGCGCATCTGGTGATGACGTTCTAAGCCGATGGGAGAGAGTTCTCCATGAGAGGCGGTAGCTATGTTGACTGGAGAAGCTCTCTCGCCAACATAGCGCTGTTTACCTGGGAGGGCTAAGGTCAGTATTGCTACATTGCTTGTGGGTATGGATTTTTCACACCCCTGAGTGACATGATTATACCACAGTAAGTACATAGTGTAGACCAAGTTTGAGTGACATACAGCAGAGACTCAGCGACAGCTCGAGTTAGCACAACTCATCAACTGCTAATCCAATCAAACTGTGCTGGTAAGATAATCGATGTGTAGGGGTAGTACTCTTATGCAGTGTGGTTGGTCTCACTGGAGAGAAGCTCGCTCAAGTGGAGTGACTCAAAATAACTGCTGCACTGAAAACAAGACCCTATATAAACTGCAATAAGGTAAAATCCATTCCCCACTGAAAATTTGAAAATCAAGGTGTACAAAGCTGTGCAAGTACATGAGAGATAAATTGCATGCATCAACTATTAAGGAAGGACAAGTAACCGTCCATCCCCATTGCCCACCCCATGATATGTACTGGGGGCTGGAAACATTAGCTTTTGATCCCTCCCCCTACAGATACTCCTTATCTGATAGCACCCAAAGCCACATTAAGGCCATGTCTACACTACCACTTATGTCAGCAACATTTATGTTGCTGAGGGTTGCAGAAAAAACACCCCTGAGTGACGTAAGTTTCACCAGACTAAGTGGCATCGCACTACGTCGGTGGGAGAGCTTCTGCCGCCGACATAGCTACCGTTGCTCACTGAGGTGATTTTATTATATCAACAGGAAAGCTCTCTCTCCTGTTAGCATAGATCATAGAGCGATCTTACAGGAGAGCAGTTGCATAGGTATAGCTGTGCCACTGTGAGCTCACTAGTGTAGACATAGCCTTAATCAGCATGGTCCGAAATCTTGTCTGCTATTGGTCCTTTGCTAGAAGCACTGTCTGCTGCACAAGAACCAATGCAGTGCAGCAGAAACAGGCTCACCTAAAGTATACAAATAATAAAAAGAGGAAAAGGAACATGGAAGAGTGGGGAAAGGAAAACAGAAGGGTGTGGTTGGGGGTGACAAACAGGAAAGAGCTAACAGAGGAGCAAATCTGAAGAGTAGGAGAGACAAAGGAAAAGTGAGAAAAGAAACTAGCAAGATGATGAAAAAGGCTCTGTCTATTCTGAATGATTCTACAGTCAGAACCAGAATTTCACTTACCAGCCCTTTCCATCAGAACTGGCAGCGTGGAGTAGGCAGTTGCCACAAAGCTACTAATTAAGCTTATAAGTCTAACTTTCAGGGCTCCATGCAACAGGTTCACCTGCAAAACTGTCTGAGCACCCATTACACGTGCAAAACCTGCATTTGTTTATGCTGACCTATGATTAGATTGCATGTGCAAATGAAGTTGTTGTGTACACAATAGTTGCTCATGGATTTTCACAGGTGTACCTGTTACTTGAAGGCCCTTTACAGCCCACAGTCTTGTTTTCCTCGTGAGTTTACAAATCCTTTCGAGTACTGCTGCTATACATCCCTGAGAAAAGCTATACAAAAACTTGGAAGGCCAATAATATTCATAATACTTTCCACCTAAAAGATCTCAAAGCACTTTACAAACATTAATGAAGTTTCACCATACGGCTGTGTGGCAGATATTATCATCCACCCTTTACAGATAGAGAAATTAAATAAACTGAACAAGACAGCCAGCAGTCTTCACAGATTGGGACCACTTTGATTATACAGTCTGGACTCCTTCATGATACAGGCTATAGAATTCCACCAACATGCCTCAGAGCACTTACCTGTCAAGAATATTGGAGGTGCAATAGTTCAATACTAATACTACTTAATATCACAAAATAACTGAGAAGGCCAGATCAGGGTCAGAGCTTTGATTTGTGCTAGGGATGCAGTCCATGCCCGGATAAAAAATGGTCTAATGGTTAGGGTGCTAGCCTGGGAGTCAGGAGACCTCAATTAAATTCCCCGCTTCATCACAGACTTGCTCTTTGATTTTGGGCAAGTAACTTGGTCTCTCTGTGATTCAGTTCCCCATCTGTAAAATGGGGCTAACAGTCCTTCCTTGTGTCACAGGGAGGATACATACATTAAAGAGTCTAACTTGCTCAGATACTACAGGTTTCAGAGTAGCAGCCGTGTTAGTCTGTATTTGCAAAAAGAAAAGGAGGACTTGTGGCACCTTAGAGACTAACAAATTTATTTGAGCATAAGCTTTCGTGAGCTACAGCTCACTTCATCGGATGCATTCTGTGAAAAATACAGTGGGGAGATTTATATGCATAGAGAACATGAAACAATGGGGAAATAGTTTACTTTCTGTAATGACCCATCCACTCCCAGTCTCTATTCAAGCCTAAGTTAATTGTATCCAGTTTGCAAAATAATTCCAATTCAGCAGTCTCTTGTTGGAGTCTGTTTTTGAAGTTTTTTTGTTGAAGAATTGAAACTTTTAGGTCTGTAATCGAGTGACCAAAGAGATTGACGTGTTCTCTGACTGGTTTATGAATGTTATAATTCTTGATGTCTGATTTGTGTCCATTTTTTCTTTTATGTAGAGACTGTCCTGTGCCAGCAATGCCCCTCTGCCATGTACATTGGTCAAATTAATTTAGGCCTGAATAGAGCCTGGGAGTGGATGGGTCATTACACAAAGTAAACTATTTCCCCATGTTTATTCCCCCCACTCCACCCCCCACTGTTCCTCAGACGTTCTTGTCAATTGCTGGAAATGGCCCACCTTGATTATCACTACAAAAGGTTCCCCCTCCCCCGCCCCCCCGCTCTCCTGCAGGTAATAGCTCACCTTAAGTGATCACTCTCCTTACAGTGTGTATGGTGACACCCATTGTTTCATGTTCTCTGTGTATATAAATCTCCCCACTGTATCTTCCACTGAATGCATCCGATGAAGTGAGCTGTAGCTCACGAAAGCTTATGCTCAAATAAATTTGTTAGTCTCTGAGGTGCCACAAGTCCTCCTTTTCTTTTTACAGTTATGAAGGACATATAAGTTTCAGAGTTCAAACAGTGAGAATGAGGCGTTCATTACTTGCAGCTAGTGTTCACATAAACACTAATCAAATACTATATGAAATCAATGTAAGATACATGGACAGAGACCAAGGAAGAAAGAAAAAATACACACATTGGCCACCATCAGGAAAAGCTGACAACTGCTCTTCAAATACCATTTTGAACTGGGTCAGGTTTCTCTCATTATGCATGTCCAATCTGCCCCACCAGCTTACATTTTCAGAATTCAGAGACCAAAGGGGACTGTTATGACCATCCTGTCTGACTTCACTTTCTTCAGAAGACTAGCCTGGAGCATGGTGCACCATGACCATCCTTGATGATCCAGAGCCCCTTGGGGGCTTTAAGCTCTTTGACCATATAGCAGCCCAAAGGCTACTTTAGTTTACACTATGAACCAGTCAGCTCCAGAGACAGTCCTAGCATACTAGAGGTGCCTATTTCTCATTCTCGTGGTTGGCAGCAGTGTAGCAAAGCAACTGAAAACAGGGGCTATTAGTTCTCAGATGTTCTACCCAATTGGTTGGGATATTAACTCTGAAATTAATGATAGTAAAAATGCCCAAAATACTAAGCTTATTCACTGCTGATTATCTCTGAAGGAACTTCCTACCATATGTGGACTGCTAGTGGCACATGGGACTGTGAGCAGAGATTGAGTATATTAGCCCCCCCCCCCCCCGCACCCCCCGCCCGGCCTATTCTTATATTTGCAAAAGCTTGTTAAATTATGGTTCAAGCACCACTGTTGTACCATCTTCTAAAGTGGTTTTGTTGCCATCAAATCCCCTACCCTACGTCAGAGTTTTGGAAGACTCTTCTCAAGCCTTTTGGCTCCAGCCTCACTCAACAGCCAAACCAAATGAAAAAATGGCTCTGTGGGTGTTGTGTATGAGTTGTGTTTTAATACAGTTTTTAAACACAGTGCTATGCTAGGTGCAGATGGCCCTTTGAAATAAGAATAGGAGAGGACTTTAAATTCAGGTAAAATATTATTATACCACCTTGGACATAGCAATTTTAGAATTCTGTTCTTTCCCACCAAGCTTTGTACACCTCCCACAATTATCGTACCAGGCATTACCCAACTGGCCTTCTCAAGGATATAATATGACGTGCTGCCAAACAGTGAGGAAAGAAACTGAAATGAGCCTTCCCCAGTGCTATCATACATCTCATCCAAAATAAATAGAGAGAGATCTCTTGCGCAACCCCTTCAGAAGCCTTTCACAAAAATCAACAATCCTTAAACCAAGTTTGCTTTCCAGCTAAAATCTTTTGTCTTTAGCATTAAAACTGCACCAAGGATGATTTATGTGCAAATTTCCTGTCATCTCCCTGCCATGAGGTGCTATCGATATTTCAATGGGATTTTTGAGGGTGACAAGTATGGAACATACTGTAGTCTGAACTACCTGACATATCAGTGATCGGTTCAATAATTTTTTCCTTAAAGAACCCATTTTGCCCTCAGGTCAGGTATATAAATCTCCCTTAGCATGGAAGCAACCAAGCATTTCCCAGCTTATTTTGCTCCTCTCTACATCTAACATCAATGAATTTTACAGAAGTATAAGAAGAATGTACTTATAAAAATACAGTCCTACTAGGTTCATTTTGTCATCCAGTTGCCTATTAACCTGTGGTCAATAAAATGAAAGCGTAGCTACAGTCTCATATATAACATGACTGCCCTCTTGTGTTAAACTACATCCTTTGCATAAACTGAATACTTGAGCTCTTTATAGAAAAAATTGGTACATATAGACCATTTGGTGTACTATCCACTATACCTAAAATTCCTCATTTACCCCTTTCCTATATTAAAAAAAGTCCTGTATGAAATGCGAGAAACTTATAGTGTCTGACACGATTACAAACAAAAAAAGTTGGTTTGGATATTTAAAAGAAACTTTTCAATTCAGCAAATGTCAACACTATTAAAAATGGTGATCACCAAACTGAAAGCACAGATAGTTTCATTAAGAGTAAAAACAGAAAAGATCCAAAAACAACAAGGAGTCCTTGTGGCACCTTAGAGACTAACCTATACTAGCTGTTATCACTGTGCTGCTTTGCTTGAGCTAACCCCGATAAATCAATGACATAGCTGATTATACACTCCTTGAGCATATTAAAATTATAATTTAATACACATCTACTAAACAGGTTTAAGTGTGGAAATGTGCATCTAGATACATAACATGTAAGAAAGTACATATTTGTTTCAAATTTATACCTGCACTATGCATGTGACATCATTTGCACAGGCAAAACAACTAATTTGCTAAATATCTCAGATTTGCAAGTCTGCTTTTTTGGGAGATGAATATTTATAAGCTTTTTTTCCATTATAGAAAAATTAGGCCCTCTGAATAATTTACCCAAATTTTCATGTTTTAAAAAAATGTAGAAATTACTTCAAACGGGTTATGGAATACTGAGATCTGGTCTCAGGTACTATAGGTTCTGTCCCAAGTTGGACATGCAGGACCCAGGCAGGCTTTGGTAACCTTTGTACCACATTTGACTGGGGAGAGAAGAGTCTAGTATCTGGCCAGATAGGAGGGAAATGTCATTAGGGGGACAAAAGAGGATTTCTTCTGCTGGCAAGGTGAAAGTCAATGACCGTCTGTGGAAGGTTGGAGCAGATGGATGGGCTTGGACCAAGAGGTTTGTCACTGAGAACCCAGGGAGGCATCAGCCCCCGTGTTCATGTTTCACAATGCGGGAAAGGGGAATGGGAAGGGGCACTGCAGGCAAGGGAGATAATACAGTAGTGGAATATTGGAAGTTCTGACACATCAGAACCTCCCAAAATGCAAGGACCCTGTGTGATCACACACTTGTGATAAAAATGCCTCTAATTTTCACATAAGTGTTTGTCTAGTCCACCTGTAGGGCTGCTGCAAGGCTGTCACAGAAAGTAGATCTGGTCAGGGATTTTCCACCAAAAGTGCGTTTGCACATAATCAACGTTTTCCATGGGGAACATTTTGATTTTGCCAAAATGAAATATTTTGTTTTGGGTCAGTATCAAAATATTTTGCTTTGTGGGACTGATCCAAAATGTTTCATTTCAAATCACTTCAACAAAACATTGATTTGTATTTCTTTATCAGTGCATTGCCTTGCGGAAGTTGTAGTTTGGTCCCCCATTCCGTCTTATGGGCCAGGCTCCTTGGAAAATATCTCCCATGCTGCAATATGAATTTCCCTCTGACCAAGCTGCATCATGGGAGTCATGCACCATAGGAGTCATCTGGATGCATCATGGGAGATGTAGTCCAGTCATGGAGCCTGGCTTGTAGGGAAGAGCAGAAGCATCAGCCTTCCAAGCTACAACTCCCACGCGGCAATGTGCCAGAATTAGAAAATGTAGTTTAAAGTTGAACTGGCTCAAAAGAAAGTTTCTGATCAGTTCACAGAATTATAGGACTGGAAGGGACCTCAAGAGGTCATCTGTCCAGTCCCCTGCACTCATGGCAGGTGTTTGTCTAACCTGTTCTTAAAAATCTCCAGTGATTGAGATCCCACAACCTCCTTAGTCAATTTATTCTAGTGCTTAACCACCCTGACAGTTAGGAATTTTTTCCTCATGTCCAACCTAAACCGCCCTTGCTGCAATTTAAGCCCATTGCTTCTTGTCCTATCCTCAACGATTAAGAACAATCATTTTTCTCCCTCCTTCTTGTAACAACCTTTTATATACTTGAAAACTGTTATCTTGTCCCCTCTCAGTCTTCTCTTTTCTAGACCAAACAAATCCAATTGTTAAAATCTTGACTCATAGGTCATGTTTTCTAGACCTTTAATCTTTTTTCTTGCTCTTCTCTTGACTCTCTCCAATTTGTCCATAACTTTTCTGAAACGTGGCACCCAGAACTGGACACAATACTCCAGTTGAGGCCTAATCAGCACAGAGTAAAGCAGAAGAATTACTTCTCGTGTCTTGCTTACAATACTCCTCCTATACATCCCAGAATAGTATTTGCTTTTCTTACAGCA
Source organism: Chelonia mydas (assembly GCF_015237465.2). NCBI lineage: Eukaryota > Metazoa > Chordata > Testudines > Cheloniidae > Chelonia > Chelonia mydas. Next base: position 29,066,041 of record NC_051246.2, on the reverse strand, counting down.
GTGTTACACTGTTGAGTCATATTTAACTTGTGGTCCACTATCACCCCCAGATCCCTTTCTGTAGTACTCCTAGGCAGTCATTTCCCATTTTGTATGTGTGGGAATTGATTGTTCCCTCCTAAGTGAAGTACTTTGCATTTTCTCATACATTCTCATATACATAGAATATCAGGGTTGGAATGGACCTCAGGAGGTCATCTAGTCCAAGCCCCTGCTCAAAGCAGGACCAATCCCTAACTAAATCATCCCAGCCAGGGCTTAGTCAAGCCTGACCTTAAAAATATCTAAGGAAGGAGATTCCACCACCTCCCTAGGTAACGCATTCCAGTGTTTCACCACCCTCCTAGTGAAAAAGTTTTTCCTAATATCCAACCTAAATCTCCCTCACTGCAACTTGAGACCATTACTCCTTGTTCTGTCATCAGCTACCACTGAGAACAGTCTAGATCCATCCTCTTTGGAACCCCGTTTCAGGTAGTTGAAAGCAGCTATCAAATCCCCCCTCATTCTTCTCTTCCGTAGACTAAACATCCCCAGTTCCCTCAGCCTCTCCTCATAAGTCATGTGTTCCAATCCCCTAATCATTTTTGTTGCCCTTTGCTGGACTCTTTCCAATTTTTCCACATCCTTTTTGTAGTGTGGGGCCCAAAACTGGACACAGTACTCCAGATGAGGCCTCACCAGTGTCGAATAGAGAGAAATGATCAAGTCCCTCGATCTGCTGGCAATGCCCCTACTTATACATCCCAAAATGCCATTGGCCTTCTTGGCATCAAGGGCACACTGTTGACTCATATCCAGCTTCTCGTCCACTGTAACCCCTCGGTCCTTTTCTGCAGAACTGCTGCCGAGCCATTCGGTCCCTAGTCTGTAGCGGTGCATGGAATTCTTCCGTCCTAAGTGCAGGACTCTGCACTTGTCCTTCTTGAACCTCATCAGATTTCTTTTGGCCCAAACCTCCAATTTGTCTAGGGCCCTCTGTATCCTATCCCTACCCTCCAGCATATCTACCTCTCCTCCCAGTTTAGTGTCATCTGCAAACTTGCTGAGGGTGCAATCCACACCATCCTCCAAATCATTAATGAAGATATTGAACAAAACCGGCCCCAGGACTGACCCTTGGGGTACTCCACTTGATACCGACTGCCAACTAGACATGGAGCCATTGATCACTTTACCCGTTGAGCCCGACAATCTAGCCAGCTTTCTATCCACCTTGTAGTCCATTCATCCAGCCCATACTTCTTTAACTTACTGGCAAGAATACTGTGGGAGACCGTGTCAAAAGCTTTGCTAAAGTCGAGGAACAACACGTCCACTGCTTTCCCCTCATCCACAGAACCAGTTACTCGTCATAGAAGGCAATTAGATTAGTCAGGCATGACTTGCCTTGGTGAATCCATGCTGACTCTTCCTGATCACTTCCCTCTCCTCTAAGTGCTTCAGAATTGATTCCTTGAGGACCTGCTCCATGATTTTTCCAGGGACTGAGGTGAGGCTGACTGGCCTGTAGTTCCCAGGATCCTCCTTCTTCCCTTTTTTAAAGATGGGCACTACATTAGCCTTTTTCCAGTCGTCCGGGACCTCCCCTGATCGCCATGAGTTTTCAAAGATAATGGTCAATGGCTCTGCAATCACATCCGCCAATTCCTTTAGCACTCTCGGATGCAATGCAACCGGCCCCATGGACTTGTGCTCGTCCAGCTTTTCTAAATAGTCCCGAACCACTTCTTTCTCCACAGAGGGCTGGTTACCTCCTCCCCATGCTGTGCTGCCCAATGCAGTAGTCTGGGAGCTGACCTTGTTCATGAAGACAGAGGCAAAAAAAGCATTGAGTACATTAGCTTTTTCCACATCCTCTGTCACTAGTTGCCTTCCTCATTCAGTAAGGGGCCCACACTTTTGGCTTTCTTCTTGTTGCTAACACACCTGAAGAAACCCTTCTTGTTACTCTTAACATCTCTTGCTAGCTGCAACTCCAGGTGTGATTTGGCCTTCCTGATTTCACTCCTGCATGCCCGAGCAATATTTTTATACTCTTCCCTGGTCATTTGTCCAATCTTCCACTTCTTATAAGCTTCTTTTTTGTGTTAAAGATCAGCAAGGATTTCACTGTTAAGCCAAGCTGGTCGCCTGCCATATTTACTATTCTTTTTACACATCGGGATGGTTTGTCCCTGTAACCTCAATAAGGATTCTTTAAAATACAGCCACCTCTCCTGGACTCTTTTCCCCGTCATGTTATTCTCCCAGGGGATCTTGCCCATCAGTTCCCTGAGGGAGTCAAAGTCTGCTTTTCTGAAGTCCAGCGTCCATATTCTGCTGCTCTCCTTTCTTCCCTGTGTCAGGATCCTGAACTCGACCATCTCATGGTCACTGCCTCCCAGGTTCCCATCCACTTTAGCTTCCCCTACTAATTCTTCCTGGTTTGTGAGCAGCAGGTCAAGAAGAGCTCTGCCCCTAGTTGGTTCCTCCAGGACTTGCACCAGGAAATTGTCCCCTACACTTTCCATTTGTCCTTATTGAATTTCATCCTATTTACTTCAGACAATTTCTCCAGTTTGTCCAGATCATTTTGAATTTTCATCCTATCCTCCAAAGCACTTGCAAGCCCTCCTAGCTTGGTATCATCCACAAACTTTATAAGTGTACTCTCTATGCCATTATCTAAACTATTGATCAAGATATTGAACAGAACCGGACCCAGAACTGATCTCCGCGGGACCCCACTCATTATGCCCTTCCAGCATGATTGTGAATCACTGATAACTACTCTCTGGGAACGGTTTTCCAACCAATTATGCACCCATGTTATAGTAGCTCCATCTAGATTGCATTTCCCTAGTTTGTTTATGGAGAAGATCATGCGAGACAGTATCAAAAGCTTTACCAAAAAGTCAAGATATACCACCTCGACTGCTTCCCCTGTGATACAGCATGGCCAGAAGGCAGCAGGAGAGTGATATAGGAGAGATATGTAAGTCCCAGAATGAGGAGAAGCCTTATTCCCTGTAAAGGGAAGAAAGCTTTCTATAGGTTAATTAAAAGCACCTGAAGCCAATTAGAGCACCTGAAGCTAGTCACCTGATAAAAACCCCCTGCTTCAATCAGCCAGGGGAAGGAGTTGGAGCAGAGAGCAATTTGAAGGAGTTGAAGTAGAGGAGAGTTGGAGAAGTGCTATGGCTGGCTAGAAGACAAAGACCCTAGGTAAAGAGACACCTGGCTTGTGCAGAGAGAGAGAGAGAGGGCAGGATGCCCCACAAGCTGAAGAGCAGGAGAGGGAAGTAGCCCAGGGGAAGGAAGCACTAGTTCAAGTGGTTTACCACTATCCCTAGGGCCCCTGGGCTCGGACCCGGAGTAGAGGGCGGGCCCGGGACCCTCCCTCTCCACTACCCTTCTCTAGGTTACCAGTGGGACAGTAGATAACTGCGCCCTGAACCCCCACCCAAGAAGCGGAAGCGTGGGACCCATCATAATCCTACCGGCAATTTGCACACCCCCCATCCACAAGGCTTATTACCATATCAAAGAAAGCTATCAGATTGGTTTGATGCAATTTATTCTTGACAAATCCATGCTGACTGTTACTTATCACTTTATTGTCTTCTAGATGTTTGTAAACTGAATGCTTAATTATTTGCTTCCTTATCTTTCTGTATACAGAAGTTAAGCTGACTGGTCTGTAATTCCCCAGCTTGTCTTATTTCCCTTTTTATTGATGGGCACTATATTTGCCCTTTTCCAGTCTTCTGCAATCTCTCCCATCTTCCATTACTTTTTCAAAGATAATCACTAATGGCTCAGATATCTTCTCAGTCAGCTCCTTGAGTATTCTAGGATGCATTTCATCAGGCCCTGGTGACTTGAAGACATCTAACCAACCAAAAATCAAACATTTTGACTTTGGAAGTGTTTAAATGTTTTGTTTAGATGAAAAATTTTGAAAAAAAATGTTTCAACATTTCTGAATTATTTTTTTAATTTCCATTCTATTAAAAATTTCAAATTTTCTATTTCTCAGCCTGATTTAGGACGAGAACAAACCTCTGAAATGTCAGACTTTCTCACAGGATGGAAATCCTGAATTTTGCTCAGCCCCAGTAGCAAACATACTTTCTCTGCACTGTTATGCAGCGTGCAGACAGGCCTAACCTTTACTCTTCAGCAAAAGTTCTGACTTTCTGGTCTTATCTTCAGTTTCCCCTCTAGGTTCTTTGTGAAAAACTCCCATCATATCCTCCTTGTGCCAGCCAATCACCATACTTCTTGCCCTCAGCTCCTCCCCCTTTGCCAACGAGACACAGGCTACAGCTACACTACAAGCCAGGGGTGTGATTTCCAGCTCATGCACACATCCTTGCACTAACTTGGCAAGAGCTAGTGAGAGTATAAATAGTAGTGTAGCTGCAGTAGCTCAGGCAGCAGCAGCAGGGGCCCAGCTTAACCATGACAAGTACAAACCTGCCTGAAACCCCTGTGTACATACTTGGCATGACTTAGCCGTGCCATCGCTGCCCATGCTACTGTGGCTATGCTACTAATGTATGGCAAATTCCTCCCCTGGCACTCAAAAGACGTGGACAAATTGGAGAAAGTCCAGAGAAGAGCAACAAAAATGATTAAAGGTCTAGAAAACATGACGTATGAGGGAAGACTGAACAAATTGGGTTTGTTTAGTCTGGAGAAGAGAAGACTGAGAGGGGACATGACAATTTTTAAGTACATAAAAGGTTGTTACAAGGAGGAAAGAGAAAAATTGTTCTTCTTAACCTCAGATGATAGCACAAGAAGCCATGGGCTTAAATTGCAGTAAGGGCAGTTTAGGTTGGACATTAGGAAAAACTTCCTAACTGTCAGAGTGGTTAAGCACTTGAATAAATTGCCTAGGGAGGTTGTGGAATCTCGATCATTAGGGATTTTTAAGAGCAGGTTGGACAAACACCTGTCAGGGATGATCTAGATAATACTTAGTCCTGCCTTGAGTGCAGAGGACTGGACTAGACGACCTCTCGAGGTCCCTTCCAGTTCTATGATTCTATGAAAGTATTTGTAATAGCGTGTCTTTTCTAAGATGCATTCCAAGCTACACTGGTGATAAACCTAATAGGTATGTTTAATATTGGACTGTTTTATTTATATTCCTGCCTTTAGACTACAAGCTCTTAAAAGGGTGGGACTTGTGAAGTGTGTCATACATCACATCCTTACAGTGCCATGTATACTAAGAGTGAAATCCCAATTATAAATAATATTTGTCAATATATAATTCTAGAACCCAAGTAAACTGAAATGCAAAAACACTGATAAGCTCTGATCATTCAGACTTGCTCTCTATAGTGTATGGTAATTTTAAGATCCATTTTGAAACACAAAAATAAAGTGATGTAATATAATTTAGCAAATTTGAGACCTGAATCCAGATACAATATTGAAGAATGGCTGTGTGGAACCTCACACACCTCAACAAAACCTCACATAGTGTGGTGGGAAAGAAAGTGTCCTTGAAGCCTGACAGGTGTCCTAATGTGGTTAGCATAAAAGCAAGATAAGGGAAAATTAGAAATAGTCCTTATTATAACAAAGGGGAAAATAAAACTTAGTTCCAGAGCAAACAACAAAGGGTGTAGATTAAGATGCATTCCAATAATGTGAATCAAATGAGTATCTAAAATCATATATGGACAGGACTGGTTTAAATTTCAAAAATAAAAAACAGATGCAGAATTACTGCTAAACTCACTAAAGGGCTAGTACACTTTGGTAGCATTTTTCCACTGATTTCACCTGCAGCCATTTTAGGGCTCAAATGTGCAGCTGCTTCTTGCGTGGAGTTTCCCACTTCTGTTGGATTCAGTGCGGGTTCCATGTGTATGACTGGCTACACAATAAGACCCTCTGGGAGGAAGTGTGTGTGCCAACCTCTGCCTCTCATTCTGAAAGCAACAGTTTCCCCAAAAGCCAAGCATTCTAGTTAAAGCAAAATTATCACTGCAGACTGTAGTTTAACTTCTAAGTGTACCACTAGAGCAGGTTATATAATCTGTAGGGCAAATTTCACAAAGTTTTCCTAATTAAACTATTTGCTTGGGGTGAAACGCCCCACGGTGTAGAGGACAAGCGCAGGGACCCAAAGTACCATTTTCTAAATTATATGCACTGTCTAAATGCATCTCACGTTTTAAAAAATGCTGCAAGGAAGATGCTGTAATAGCAGAGTTACTCAGAAATTAAATGTAATGGGAAAAAGTTGATAGATGTTTCAGAGCCCAAATTGTCAAAAAGACAGGCTTACTGTCATGTATCTCCCTGCCATATGTAATTGCCACCACAAAGAGACAACCAGACAGTGTACTGTATTCATCTCCCTTCCTTCTCCATGACATAAGCTGATTTTTTGCAGGGATCTGGAAATATTTTCAGCTCACACTCATGTGTGCCTTCATTTTATCATTTTAAGGGAGCCTACTTGGAAGTCCTAGCCCTGAGAAAAATATTGCACCCTGGTGAAGAATGCAGTATCATGCCTCCTCAGCAACACAGATTACCAAGAGCAAGTGTCTGCTCACTTCATTGGCTCCCTGTAAAATACTGCACCAAATTAAGTGCTTCAGTCTTTATTTTCAAGGCTCTAACTGGCCTGGGCTCAAGATTCCTAAAAGATGAACTTCCCTTCTGGGGCCCCAACGACCCCCAACACCACCATTCCAAGGAACAATGAAATGTCTACATCAAGGATTAAACTTGTTTGTACAGGAGAAGGAGCTTTCTTGATGGCAAGCCCCAGACTGCTGAAGTCACTCCCATACAAGCCAAGAACAACCACAAACCTCACCACTTCCTGGTACAAATGCACTTTCCTTCTGAGAAACACAGAGTATCTTCAGTTTAATGAATTAAGAAGTGCACATCCACATTAAACTTTGCCCTCTGCAGGGAGCTGCGGCGAGCAAGTCTAGCAGAACAGAGGTTAGTTTCCTGGTTTATTCTTACTCTGGACGATGCTTGGATACAACAGTGATAGGCATGGTACAAGGCCCTAAATAGAACAGAAACTAACTTACAATATCACACAAATGGCCAAGTGCACTATTGTGACGTTGCACTCTATATGATTTTATGAAAGTATGCTGATGAGTGTAAATATAATGTAACTAAAATATGCTTCATGCAAAAGGTCTCTTGTAAGCTTACAAAGCTTATAATCTACTGATTGTGGTCATCCTATTTGTATAAATGTATCACTCTTGTATCTGAAACTAGAAATATGAAATATAACTCTGAGGGCCTATTGTAATTATGCAAAGTGAGGGCTATTAATGGTGGTTTGGAATCTTGATGGCTCCCATCAACCAGGACAACTGACTGTGGATGGCTCTGTTTGCAGGCAGGCCTTCCTGTGAGTCAGGCTGGGAGGAATGAAGGCTTGGGGTCTTACAGTGACATGTGATCATGTCACCTGAACTGGACTCCATCTTTAACCTGGTGCTTTTCCACTGAGAAGAAGGGGTGGGAACCTAGAGGGACAAAGGATTCCCGCCTTATGCAAAAGATATATAAGTAGGTGGAACAGAACAAGGGAGGGCAGCCATCATGAGAAATCCCCTAGCTACCACCTGAGCCGGAACAAGGGCTGTACCAGGGGAAAGGATTGTGCCCAGACTAGGAAGGCATCCAGTCTGTGAAAGAAACTTATTGAAACATCTCTAAGGGTGAGATTATATCTGTATTCAGTTTTTATTACTGTACTAGACTTAGACTTGCAGGTTTTATTTTATTTTGCTTGGTAATTCACTTTGTTCTGTCTGTTACTACTTGGAACCACTTAAATCCTCTTTCTGTATTTAATAAAATCACTTTTTACTTATTAATTAACCCAGAGTATGTATTAATACCCAGGAATGGGCGGGGAGGGGGAGCAAACAGCTCTGCATATCTCTCTGTCAGTGTTATAGAGGGCAAACAATTTATGAGTTTACCCTGTATAAGCTTTATACAGGGTAAAACGGATTTATTTAGGGTTCGGACCCCATTGGGAGTTGGGCATCTGAGTGTTAAAGACAGGAACACTTCTGTAAGCTGCTTTCAGTTAAGCCTACAGCTGTTTGGGGATGTGGTTCAGACCTGGGTCTGGGTTTGCAGCAGGCTAGCATGTCTGGCTCAAACCAGGCAGGGCACTGAAGTCCTAAGCTGACAGGGGAGGAAAGCAGGAGCAGAAGTAGTCTTGGCACATCAGCTGGCAGCCTCCAAGGGGGTTTCTGTCATCCAACCTGTCACAACTATATTTTTGGTCTGTTTTATTTTTTGCTCCTCTTCTAAACATCATCTAACAACTGCCAAAGGTAAGACACCTGAGCAGGTAGATCTCTTGTTGGTGATTTTTAGCTTCTGTTCTTACCTGATATGGTGATTGACAGTAAATACAAAAGAGCATATTTAGACAGCAGAGGAAATGTAGCTCATTATAAATCATCTTATTCAAACATGGGGCTTGAACCCCCCCCCCCCCCCCCGCAAGAAAGGCGTAAAAATATTTAAAGCCCGGGAGGGGGCAGGGAGGGAAGGAGAGGAGAGACTAGGAAGACTGAAGGCTTCAACTTGCATACATCTGCAAATCTCTCTACATTTGGTTCCCCATTTTTGTAAGGCATGAAGCTATCTTTTGAAGAAAAATGTAAAATTCAGACAACATTAGTAGTGAACTAGATGTGATCCAGGATACAATGGCCTCTGCAGAAAAGAGAAACTTGAATGTATTGGCTCAATAGAGGAAGTATGATGTATAAAATGCAGCCATAACCAAGTCTCTGTACAAGTACAAATACAATAAAGAAAACCATGCGGTGACCAATGTCAACTAAAGCGAACTTGTTTAATGCCATCTCAGTGTATCTTTCTATTAACCTTCTGAGATTAAAGCTGTGCTCTATGCTGCGTCCTGAATGCCAGGGTTGGTTGCCTATTAGATGGGAGTTAAGCAGTAGATGTGATATATCTTGATTTTAGCAAGGCTTTTGACACAGTCCCACATGACATTCCCATAATCAAACTAGGAAAATGTGCTCTAGATGAAATGCTGATAAGATGGGTTCATAGCTGTTTGAAAGACTCAAAGAATGTTATCCATGGCTTTCCATCAAACTGGGAGGGCATATCTAGTGGGATCTGGCAGGCATCAATCCTGGGGCCAGTATATCCTACATTTTCATCAATAACTTGGATAATGGAGTGGAGATTATGCTTATAAAATTTTTGGATGCATCATATTGGGAAGGGTTGCTAGCACTTTGGAGAACAAGATTAGAATTCAAAACAACCTTGACAAATTGGAGAATTGGTCTGAAATTGACATGATTAAAGTCAATGAAAACAAGTGCAAATGACTTCATTTAGGAAGGAAAAATTAAATGCACAACTATGAAATTGGGAATAACTGACGAGTTGGTAGTACTGCTGGAAAGGATCTGGGGGTTACAGTACATCACCCATTAATTATGAGTCAACAATATGATGCAGTTGTGAAAAATATGTAATTTCTAATATTCTGGAGTGTTTTAACAGGAATGTCATATGCAAGACACAAGAAGTAATTGTCCTGCTCTACTCAGCACTGCTGAAGCCTCAGTTGAAGAACTCTGTCCAATTTCAGTGCCAAACTGTAGGAAAGATGAAGACAAATTGGAGAGAGACCAGAGGAGAGCAACAAAAATGATAAAGGGTTTAGAAAACATTACCTGAGGAAAGGTTAAAAAAATGGCTAACAGCCTTCAAATACTTTATAAAGAGGACAATGATCAATTTTCCTCACAGCCAATGAAGGTAGGATAAGAAATAGTGGGCTTAATCTGCAGCAAGTGAGATTTAGATTATACATTAGGAAAAATCTTTCTAACTATAAGGGTAGTTAAGCTCTGGAATAGGCTTCCAATGGAGGAATCTCTGTTATTGGAGGGCTTTAAGAATGGATTGGACAAACACCTGCCAGGAATGGTTTAGGTTTATTTGATCCCATCTCAGCACAGGGGACTGGACTTGATGACTTATCAAGGTCCCTTCCAGCCCTCCATTTCTAGGATAATATTAAGTTTAGGTTTTGTTGGTCAAGTAGGAAAAAATAAATGCAAAATCAAAGGCCCTCAATTGAAAATATCTTGCCTCCTTTTCCCATAGTTCAAAGCTACATATGAGTAGTCAAAATGCTCAAAAGATTATATTAGTTGCCCTTATAGTACACTGAAAGAAAGCTGTTGTCTCAGGTAGCCAGGAGCCAAATTACAGAGGGCTTTCGAGATCAAAAATCAATAACTAGAATTGCACCTGGAAGCAATTTGAAAGCCAGCACACAGTTCAGACAACAGGTGTAATATGTTAAATCACATTAACACTGCTAAGTGAGCAGGCAACTATACTCTGCACAAGCTGATGCTGCCAAGTTTTCTCCAAGAATATCTCCATTACAGCAGCCTAACTGGGAGACCATAAACTATGGAAAACTCTATATTGGAGAGGAAATGTTACAACCTACTTGCCAGAAGATGGGAAAACATTTCTGGAAACTGCCAGCACTAACCTTTGAATCCAGAAGTATTTAACGGTTCAGAAGCTCTCCCAACATTCAGAACTCCTGGACAAGGAGCGGGCATATCACCTCTAGCTCACCTTCTACAAGCTTTCCATACATACCAGCGTCAGTTTGGTCATGTCGGGACTAAACTTCGGCTCAATCGCTCTTGTCCAAGACCTCATTTTAGCCAAGCATTAGGAAAGCAGAGAAAAACATACCATACTAGCTCGGTGTGATGCCAAAGAGGTTTCCATCTGAGCGTCATCAGAAGAGGGATACCATGGCAATCCACATAGTCGCTGTAACTGGTTGGTTAGGACCAGTGACATGACAGAAATGTGCAGAACCTGACACAAGTGTGCCTTCTGGACAGATGAGAAACTGCTTAAAGGCAGCCCCTGGGATCTCTGAGAGAGCAGGGTGGAATGGGTTAGTAACCATGATGCTGTTTGAATTCAGAATACTGGAGATTTCAACATTAGAAACAATTGAACAAACAATAGCGGAAAAAGGACACTCCGAAAAATGTCAGTATTGTGAGGGGTATGATGCTGGTAAACCACGTGCCAGCTCTGGTCAGGGCTGTAGACATTAGCTAAGAACTGACAAACTCATAGTTGGAAACCAAACCAGCTCACATGTATGTTCGGGTTGTTCAAAATAGGTATTAGTCTTATAAGAATGTACGTAGTGTTTAGACTCTACGAAATGCTTGTAAGTTGCTGCATGCATTAATCTCGCGTGTAATGTCTGTCTTCCATGCTACAAGGTAAAACATAAGTTTGTTTTACAAATTATAAAAATCCCTGCTCTAAACTCAGATAGGAAGAGTGGCTCTCCATGCCCATCCAAGAGGACTATCAAAAATTAAGTGGACCATCAGAAGACAAAAGCTTTTTAGATTGCCCCATCCACCCATGGAGAAGTACGTCCCATCTGTTTGAATGCTGGAAGAGGGAAATAAAAAACAGTTGACATGAAGATTTTTCATCTTTGTCCTTTGCACTCTTGCAAGGGCTGGAGCTAAGAAACAAAACAGAAAGAAAGCAGAGATCCCTAGGGTTGACCTGGGTTAAGCCCTGAAAAGACATTCAATACTGACTGATCACCACATCTGTCACCTTTTAGAACCATAGATTAAACTCATTTGTGCATATATGTTGCCTGCTTTAACTTGGAAATAACATTCATTTCTTTTTCCTAGTTAATAAACCTTTGGTTAGTTTACTATAGGATTGGCTACAGGCATTCTCTTTGGTCAGAGACCTGGGGTAAGCGATGGGACTGGAAGCAACTTGGGACTGGAAGCAACCTGTGATTTTTGGTGTAAGTGATCATTTATCATTAAGTCCAGCTTGCCTGGGTGGGTGGCAAGATAGACTGGAGAGCCCAAGTGGACTGCCTGTGACTCTATGGTAAGACTGCTACAATGATCTTAGAATTCACATGTATTACTGGGTTAGTGAAATATTATAGACCACACAACCAGTTTGGGGTGTCTGCCCGGCTTTTGACAGTCTGCCCTGAGAATGGCCCTCTTGATTGTGAACTACTCCAGACAGCATGACAAGGGGATTTCTGGTGGAGTAGTGCAAGAGGAGGTGTTCAATGTATTCCTTTCTTTATTTCATAAATTTAGCATTATGGCCCCGTCCTACTGGGAACAGTACAAACATATGAAAAAAATGGCATATTCTGTGGCAGTCCAATGCAACTATGGGATGGCAAATCAGATAATGCTTGGATGATATTTGGGTAAAATGTAATGCTTGATGCAATAGAGGAAACAAAATTTTGGAGATGAAATAAAGGAAATTGAAACATTGCTTTCAGGTTTGACAAATATTATTTTACCTCTATGTCACAGAGACCTATGTTATTTGGCTATATTTTGGCGTAATACTTATGTACTAGGAAGTGGGCTCTTATGCAATTGTGTTTATCCAAGAGGTAGATTTAGAAATAAAGGATTTTTTTTGGATGAAGTTTTAAGTATCAACTTGTGTTCATATTTCTTCTCTCTTGCTGATACCTCTTAAAATACATTTTGGAAGAAAAATGAAAAAAAACTCTGTAATGACAGTATTTATCTCTGTAAAACACAGAGGGATGCAATTTGTAGAAAACTCACAACTTTTATGTAAGATATTTTAGCTAGTTTTAGCCCTGTTCCATGCACAGATTTCACAGTTGGCAATTTCTTTCAAGATTACACTGTTGTTTACATTAACTTTACCTACAGTAGTATTACCAGTACTGTTTATTATTTTTTTAACATTTCCGTTCTATTCATTATACTATTCAGCGATATTTAAATCAGCCATTCCTTTCCATTTTTCAACATATTGCACTTTGCTACAAACGATGCTCTCTGGTAGAATACATTTGAAATGAAATGTAGTCCAAGTATTATAAGATAAAGATCTCTTGGGCCACTCATACTATCACCGTTTATTATCACACAGTTTCAAGTCCAGAGTTGGTCACTGAATTAGATGGTTAGCGCAATAATATGTTAAATGTACTATTCTCACTGTATGGCGACATGTTATGCTTTGTTTTCCAGCTATGTCACAAACATGTCTATATTTACAGTGTACGAGTTTACAAATTTATTTGAGCATAAGCTTTTGTGAGCTACAGCTCACTTCATCGGATGCATTGTCCCCACTGTATTTTCCACTGAATGCATCCGATGAAGTGAGCTGTAGCTCACAAAAGCTTATGCTCAAATAAATTTATTAGTCTCTAAGGTGCCACAAGTCCTCCTTTTCTTATATTTACACTGTTGCCCACATTCCTCATCCTTCTTGTTCTCTGAGAAGATACTTTTTAAAATATTTTTTAAAATGTCCACTACTAGGGGCAAAACTCTCCTCTCCAAACCACATGATGTGTTTTTTATTCAATCAGATTAGACAGATGAGAATTTTTACTCAACAATTTTGGTACTAACTAGTTCTGTATCTGATAGTAAACGAACGTGCTGCTGGTCAAGTATATCTTTTGGTTTATATTCTGATTTTGATATTGATTTGGATTCCTACATCTTGTATTGATATCCAAGAGATACTCCTATTACAGAGCCTTGACAGCCATTCCACGTATCTTTGTTACATTATTTTAATTTGGTACTTATAGCATATGCTCATATACACCAATTCATACAACACAGCATTCGTATTAACACTACTTAATTGCTTGTCATATTTTGTAACTTCAGAATATGTATTTTATGGTCACAAGCTTGGTAAGCTGCTATTTATTGTATAATTAATACGACATTTTAAAACCTCCTGCTCAATTTATTTGAAGTAACTTTTTATGAACACAGCAAGCACGTTTTTTCAAAAGTGTTTAGCCCCGAACAGATCTTAAAGCTATAAACCATGCAGTATTTTAAATAGTCTGTTGTATCCATCACATCTAAAGGACAAATAAAGTTATCTTTATAACTAAAATGAGAAGTGTCTTTATTTATGCTTTTAATTTTAATTCTGGAGACAGATCAAGACAGTCATACATTTAACTCAGTAAAATACTAAATAAAAATGGAACACTTTTATTGAGTCCCTACAAAAAGTTTTTGCACTTATTACTCTGCATGGTGTGAAAAACAAAATGATAAAAGTTAGTAAGTGTGGAGCTGCTCATTGTTATTACATCACAGGAGCCCTGTGCTTCTGAATCACTAAGCAGCTGGAGTCTGGTTTAATTACTTAACATCAATCAAGATGTATACCAGCACTAGGAGACTAGGGAATGTAACATTCAGCTGCAACACAAAAGAAATAGCTAAGCTATCTTTACTTCTGCCTAGACTGTTTGTACATAGGAAAAAGTGCATATTTTACTAGGTGAGCACAACACAGGGGAACTAATATTCTCTTGTGCTGTTCTTTAATTTATATGTGGCAAATTTCTAGCATTTTCCCACAAAGTTTTGATTTCACAATAGCTTGCATTGTACAAGACAGAAATATATGCATCCATTGTTTTATTGAGCGTTGGTAAATAATATCAAGGTACTCAAACAAAATGGTCTCCATTGCACATGATAGAAAAAGGTACAGTAAGTATTAGAGCGAGTGACTGGAAGTCATGAATGCTGGGTTCTTGTCCTGGCTCTTTCCCCTGTAAAGCTTTCTGAAGAAAAGTCCAAGTGCAAGGCACATTTCTTTGATCATAAATGCACTGGGCTCAGTACAGGAATGACTCAATAAAACTCCATGACCTGCTTTATGCACAAGGTCCGACTAGAGTATCTAATGGTCCTTATAGCATAGTGTACGTATAAACCAACCAACCACCACACTGCACATACAATTTTCCCCCTTTGTAGAGGATGAGAGAAAGATTAAGCCGCCTGTAACACATTAGTCATGTTTCTTATTGCTCTACTGGAAGGGCCTCAGATACCCCAATGCTGAGGGTGAATATAATAATCTGTAAAAAATAGCATATAAATGCTAACATCTCTATGTCTCAGTCTACCCATCTGTAAACAGGGGATAATTACTACTTACCTCCTAAAAGGCTTAATTAAACAAAGTTTAATAAAATATGTAAAAGATTTTAGATGACAGATCTCAAATAAGTGAAAGCATTAGTAGTATTAGTAAACTTGGGAAAAGACAGAATTAAAACACTCTGATACAGCTGTGCAACATGTAGCAGGCTCCAAATATACTTCTGCAGTTCAAGCTATAAAAGTTGGTAAATCTCTTCAACCAACCCCGCAGCCCACCCCAGCCAACCCTGTTTTCATGGAAAAGGTTTTCAAACCAGGGAGTGAAATCCTGACCCTACTAAAGTCCATGACAAAACTCCCACTTACCTCAATGGGGCTTAGATTTCAACCTTGATCTTTAACTACATTTCCAGATGGTGATTTCTGATACTGAGGAGCAAACAATTTGTTGTGAATAATACTAGTAGAAAACGCTGACATGTTTTCATTGCACAATTATTTAAAAATTCATACTTTATTATTTCAAGTTTTAGGCCCAGTTTTTGAGCTGCAGACGAGCTGCACTCAGGGCAGCTCATGGGGAGGACTGACAAGTGGCTTTAAGCTACCAAGGCCAGAGAACCGCCAGATCAGGGGGATGCAACCAACAGTCTCCAAGTTAAATTAGAGACACCTCAGGGCCACTCTGATTTGGCAGCCGGGGGTCACTAAGATACTGGGGTACTTTCTCCATCTTTTTCCTCCATCAAAGCCCCTGCACTGAGGGCCAGGAAGGAATGGTGGTGCACGAGCTACTACAGTGGTGCTACTCTGCTCAGAGATCGCCTAATTCAAGGGAAATCCTCAAATGGCTTGTTAAGCCAGCTCTAAGGATACTTCATATCCTGGAATGGCCCCAAAGCAGTTGGAACAGACCAGAGGATCACATCCCTAGTGCGGCTGGAGTCTTACATATGTGAGATATTTCTGATGATTTCTAACCAAAGCACAGGCCCATCCAGATTTTTTTCCAGGCAGACAGAATATCTCGAATGAAACGTATCTCCCCCTTTGTGGCTGATTACTAAATACGTGGAAGTTGTTAGCAATATTTAGGGCAGAGTTTGAGATTGCGATACAAAGTGATTCTTTCTATCAAACAGCTGAGAAAAAGAAAATTGGCCAACACATACACATAAGCACACAAGATGCGTCTTTAGAAAGGAAATAAAATAGGGGGAGGCATAAAGGCAAAGAATAATTACCAGCCGTGCTTATAAGAAAAAATGAGGCCCTGCTCTTACTACTATAATGTCTATTACGTGTGACTGCTGTGCTTGCTGCTCTTCAGACTGCCCTGCAATTAGTGATAAAACAGGCCCTGTGCAAATCCTGGTTTAAATATTGTTAGCTGCATTTCAAACAGAATTCCTGTGACAGAAGAAGTCTGCCATGAGCTCTGACCACTCGAAAGTGAAAAAGCAATATTTGCTCAGACTTCACAAGGACGTTTGGAAATAAAAGAGGAAGATAAAAGCAGGAATCTTTTACAATATGAACTATCAAATCAATGCAAATAGGGTTTCCACTCACTGATAAACCTATAGAAAAGAGACAGATGTAAGACTAAGTTCAGCACTGTTTGTTCTGGACACTATGCACTTACTTCTCAAATGAAGGAGCAGACAAAATACTGGTTGTGAAAACAGAGCCCACTAATAATAAAAAATGGCAAAGACATGAGTGCAAAAAAATAATATAACGACAGAACAATGGTAACTATGCCACCATCAACATTACAAGCACTATTTTTTATTTTAATTTTAATTATATTTTGAAATGTCCAACCCCAGATTTTTTTAACAAATGTATTTTACTGTAATAAAAATGTATTTGGATTATTCACAATTCAATTTTTATTCTTGTTTCATCTTTATTTGATGATGTTTGGTATTAAAAATGATAAAACTACTTTATTAAAATATGTAATTATTGTATTTATTGCACTGTTCAGTACGTAGGGATTTTAAAAAGTCATGCCTATAGTTGAAGTGTGAACAACAGTTATTTATTTATAAAATTATGCATACAAGTACACTTTCACATCTGAGACACTGATTATTTAAAGAGATTATGGCAGGTCACATTTGGTCTAAAATGTAGATTTTGTAAAAAATAAACTTTCACTAATGCTCAGAACAACAGAAATGTTTCCATAACGTTACTTTTTTTTTTACATAATTCTAATAGAAGAGTTGTACATTTTCTTTTTAAAATAAAAACATTCTCCTATATTACCACCAACCCAAACACTGCAATGTTATGTACTAGAATACTTCTAATAAAATACTAGTGCATGAACACCAAAACATTAGACTGAGTACTCTATAACCAGGAACTAGGAAGTGAAACTGACAAATCATTTTCATTGTCCAAATTGAGAGAAATGCAAAATAGGAGTTAAAAAATTCATGCAGGTTTTTTAGAATTATCACTATTTAATAAAGCAAGGCATTATTAATAACATGGATGGTTAGGTTTGGAAACTGCTTTAAGTAACAACTGCAGTAAGCCATTCGTTAATGTCTTCTATGTCTGTGATAATCTTTCCAAAATGAAGAGGGAGGGGGAGAAATGTCAAAGAATTATATTAACAACTATATTCACAATTCGGAGACTAAGATTTAAGTAAACTAACCTTATATTAGTGTAAAGTTAGGTCATACATTCTTACGACAGTTGGTGTTCATTTTATGCTCTTTTCTAAAATCCTTACTCATGTTGATGAGCACATTACTATTCTAGACGTCCCACTGAGACCAACAGGAGCTTTGAAAATCAGGCCATTTATTTCAGGTGTCTAAATGAGACTGAGCAGCCTAGGTTTAGGCTCCAACGTTTGAAAATCATGGTCTTTATTAGTGCTGGTATGGAATTTTTTGACAAAAATGTTTCTGCATCAGAAAACACCACCTATCCAAAACTGAAATTTTTCATAGGAAAGGACTATTTTTAACAAAAATTTCAGTTAAAAATAAAAGTTTTGAAATCCCTGGAATGTTTCACTCTGATATTTTCAAAACAAAAATTTCTGGTTTTCCAGTTCAAAATGAGTTTTTGCTTTGAAATTTAAGCTATAGTAAAAAATTATTTTTTCAAAAAATTGATAGATATAAAAAACAAAATTACAAAACAAAGCCTCTTAATTGTCCTGAACCAATTATTTATTTATTTTCAGTTTGTGAAAAAATTTGAGATTTTGACCTTTTATCCCAATTTGGGACAGGCACGCATTTTTCTAGATCTCAAAAATGTTCATGGGATTGGAAGACTGTTTCCTGCTCACCTGTAGTCACTATATACTTATACATATAATATTAATACTAGGTTTTACTTCACATTTAAACACAGGATGTTTTTGTTAACAAAAATTACTCTTACAGCTCTCACATGACCACTAGCTCAGAAATTGACATTTAAGGATGTTTGAATGTGTCTAGCAATGAGAATTCCACTTGTATTGAATCCATGTGCTGTAGACACATATATAATAGTCATCTGCTCACACACCTTAATGAAGGTAGAACCCTGGACTTTTAGTTTCAATGAAAAGTCCTCACTGTGGCCTAATAGAGATCTCCATGATCCTGTATAATTTATGGAGCAGCCCCTAGAAATAATATGATCACAGAGAGAGACAGTTATATATAGGCCATCCCAAGTATCTGAGGTTCACAGGATTTCACATCCAGCAATATGTTCTATACACACACAGACACTGGTCATCAACTAAACTAGGCACATGCAGCATCGGGGAAAGAACCCAGGATGTTTGGCTCCAAAAATATAAGCCTACTCTTCTTGATGTAAAAGAGAGAGAGTCAGTAGTACCTCAGCCGTGTACAGACCAGTCACAAAAAGGAGACTGGATCAAGTAATCCAGTAGCCTAAATTTCAACAAAAACAGATGAAATTTTCTGCACTTTTTTTCTACTTATCAATCCAAGCTCTATTAGCCAATACATTATATGCCGACTACAGAACTAGCACTCTACACAAACTAGCATCCAAGTAACATTTATATTTCCTCTTGCAATCAGACAACATTCTTCACAAGTCATTCAACCTCACCTGCAGCTGCCTATATATTTAAAGAGTATATAAATCATCCCTTTCCCCCATTAATACAGGCTCTTCTGTGAAAAGACTGAGGACTTATTGTCAACTACCTAAAGATTATAATTAACATCTGGAAAATCACTGACTATTTACACACTCAGAACTGGGTACACATGGTCCATTAGCTGATTAGCTGCTGAATGGAGGGTGCAGGGGGGGGGGAAGCTAGAACAAACAGAAGCATGAAGAAATACATGAGGGAAATGATCTTATTTTTCACATCATTTGGAATTGAAAACCACTTCAGAGATAACTCACAGCACCATTTTTGTTTCTTTTAACCTTAAATAAGGTCACGAATGATAACTATATCAGGATGTATATGGAATTTAAAAGGGTAAGAAATACCCAAAACAACCACTTTCCCTGCTGCCCATCTGTTTCACTCATTTGGGTTATTTTCCTGTGTATGCTTAGTTTTATAAATTTATTTTTATAGTTTCAATTAATGTGATTTGTGAAGGTAAAAAAAGCATTACAATGACATTTACATTTGAAATTGACATGAGAAGAACAAATCCCTTTGTGGGAGAGACTCAACTATAAGTAACAATGTTTTTGTCATTGTTTTCCCCCCTTTTAAAGTACAATTAAAACAAAACAAATCACTGGGTACAAAGGGGAGCAGAAGAGGATAGGGAAATGTGCCAATTAGAGAGCCACTGCCCACAAAGTTAAGTAAACAGTCAAAATATCCAAGAGACACACACTTTTGAACAATATTCTATTTAATACATTACTATGCTGCTCAGTAGGTTCATTTTACAGGTGAGATTTTACAGCTACACAAACACACAGGGACTGTGGCATCTCAGACTGGATGTTCCTGCTTATGAAACCTTTCTTGTTCTCAAGGTATGAAAAGATGGAGACAAGCAATGGAATTACTGTCCCTTGCAACCATATTGTACATTTCTATGCCTGGTTATAGGTCTATATTTGCAGTTTGTTAACCATGTACTTGGTTGAAGACTGAGGCTCAAACTTAACCTTGTATACCTGTTTTCTGAAGTATTTATGAATTTTTCAATTAGAGTTTTCTAAACAAATAGTCTGATACAGAAGTCCTTCCCCATGCAACGCCCCCCCGGAAAGATCATAGAATTGGGCATCAGTAATTAGCTTATTCACCTCCAGAGAAATACTTTTATAATATATATTTAGGCCTTAATCCCACAAAGATTTACACACAACTAACTTTATGCACATGAATAGTCCTATTAAGTTCAGTGGGACTGCTCACTTGCTTAAAGTTAACTAAGTGCATAAATCTTTGCAGGGCTAGGACCGTAGATATTTATGAATTGTAAAGAGATTTTTAAGGATATGCCTAGCATCCTAAAAAATGCAATACTAGAGATTCTGAGGTATAAAAGGTTACAAAATCTTTCTATCCATCCAAAGTAAATGAGACAAATAGAAATGTAGCCATATTCTTTTTAATATGAATGTTGCCAAGTACTTCTGCTAATAGTACAGTAGGTAACCTACATTTTTTGCCACAGGATTTACATTGCCTGTCAAAAGGAAGTATTTTTATACTCTGAGGTAACATCAATTTCCAGGTATGTTGCCAATCATATGTCTCCAATTAAGAGGGCAAGTTTTACTCATGCTTTTGTGGCTTATAGAATCAAAATCTATTCTGGGGCTCATTTCCAGAGTCTTCTGGAGAAACTAACTCATATGTTATGAGGGGTCTATAATTCAAAAGCACATATTCTTACTAATTCCAAATCCATGCATCCCCGAATCAAGAGATGCTATTTGTTATGCACCTGGGCTCTGAAATGGTCTTCACACCGCTGTTTCTTCTTCAGCATATGGATTGCTATTAAAGTCTAAGCTGCAGTTTCATTTGATCTGACTTTTCCGCACTAATTAGTCTTCATAGTTAGATACTTTTGTAATGTATTCTGAAGTACATAATTGCATGATAGGTGCTATATCAATACAGACGGTTAAATATGAAGCACTACTTTTTTAATATATGTTAAAGAAAATGGACTTTAAGGAAGTAAAAGACACATTCACAACCACAGTCACAAATACATAAAAAAAGCACATCTCTGGATTCCCTTGGGAAATAAATCATAATTTTCAACTCTAGCAACTTAAGACATACACATGCCAAAAATCTGTGACCACAAACCACTTTTGTTTTTATTGTATAATGGGTGTGGAGTGGGCACTTGTTAGACAGTATGTGTATTGCGCAGTCCTAAATTTCATGTCTAACATTATATCCGGATGCCGAACTTTCAGGTCCTACACATGGAATGGATAATATGTAACAATTTTATATACATTTGCTCCTTACAGTCTTTGAAGGGAAGCATGAGAAAGAAGCATGTGTCCAAATAACACAAGGAAAAGTCCAATCAAAAGTTTAGTAGTACCATAACTTGCCTTAGGATCATAGTATCACGTACATACTGAAATGCAACACAGCAGCTTGTTTTTCAATAATCCACATAAGCATACCACTTGTTTCACTAGCAAAGCCAAGTGTAAATACTTTGGGTGTCCCCCCCAAAATGTTTGACCAGATCCATTACTTGACATACACAACACATTACTTGATAGTACAAAACCAAGAACATTTCAATGTACAAATCATCCTCCTGGTCCGATGCCCTCTCATTTTTAGGACTACATTATGTTTTTCAGGACATATATGCATTGCATTATAAGGGATATGTGCAATGTCTAAGTAAAACAGAACTTTAAAGATCTGTTAACATCCATTGTCTATTACCTCCTTGGTACTTTGAAACAAGATTTTTTTAAAGAAAAAATAAATCCTACCCATTTGTATCTCTCTTTAGAAAACTGTCTTTCATTGTTAACATTAGAGAAGCTCAATATCATAATCTATATAAAGAGGTATACTTTGCAAAACTTCGGCACTCACAACTAGAGCATCTGCAGGATTATACCACAGATTCTGATTGAGGAATTAGGAAGTAAAAAATGAGAAACAAGCATGCTGCTAACAAACGAGGATACCGATGTCATGAGAGGATCTTCAGCTGATGAACATATACGTGCAAAGGAATTCTGCTGCAACTTTTCATAAAGTACAAAAACTTTCTGAAATGTAACACCAGTTAAGTGATCTAATTATAAGCATAGCATTTTATTGCTAAGTGACTCCCAAGTCCAAGGAGGATACTCAGAAGATCTTGACACCAAAGCTTATTTTAAAAGAAACAAGTCCATGACTCATGTGGTGAATTAGAACAAAATATGCAAAGGAAAATGTCAGATCTGGTTTTGCTCCGCAGTTATTCCTGTCTGAAGGCCTATGAAAATTTATTACTTCCTCCTTCTGATTGAGCGAATAAGAAATCTTTCGGCACAAGATTCTCACATTTCTCCTCCCACAAGTACATGAGTGTTTAACACTTCAGCTGACAATGTAGACCTTTTGTTTGCAGTAAAATTCTACCATTCTCGCAAAAGAGGTTACTTAGTGGGGGAAGGGGAGCAGTTAGAATTTGTTGCGCGACAGTCGGGAGAGGCAGTGCCAGTACCATCAGTGGTTGAATCTCCCAATGGTCACCTTTTATTGGTGCCATCAGTTCCCGTGTTGCTGCCAGAGCGCGGTCCGGTTCCGACAAAGCCCTGGGTTTGTGGACTTTCTTGTCATGACCCTGAGACTTAAGATTTTCTAAATCCTCATGGGCTAAACAGGAAGATCTTCATAGAATCATAGACTCTAAGGTCAGAAAGGACCATTATGATCGTCTAGTCTGACTTCCTGCACAAAGCAGGCCACAGAATCTCACCTACCCACTCCTGTAATAAACCCCTAACCTATGTCTGAGCTATTGAAGTCCTCAAATCATGGTTTAAAGACTTCAAGGTGCTCAACTTAGGCTGGGTTGGATCAGACCTCTTTGAAGTCAACTTAGACAAAGGTCTTTCTCTTCCTTATCAGAGCATTCCCTGCCTTCCCGATAAGATCCCAAGGGGGGATCTGTGGGAGTAGATTCCCTCGCTCCTAAGTCAAACCTCATGGCACAGGAGGCAGACTCCTTGCTGAGTCAGGCCAGGTCCCCCCAACCTGGATCTGACTGTTCTGACTCAGGCCATGCAGTGGTTAAGATGGAACTGGAGAGGAGGTCAGTCCGCTCTGTCCTTTACCTCCTCAGTTGGAGGCACAAGGAGAACGAAGTCACAAGTGCAGACCAACGGACACTGCTTTCAAGAATTCTCCGACTCCAGGCACATGGAGTACAGGTGTACGCCCACCATGGCATACACAGAGACCAGGAGGCAAAGTAGTAGTTACTAATTTTCTTGCCTGGTTTTGCTGAAGTACTCTGTGAACTGGAGTGGGAGAATCTCTCAGTCCTCTACTGCAAGGATGAAGAAAAAGACTTCTCCCAAGCATCTGTCAGGAGTTTGAGTTAAATAGGTACTAATAAAAACAAAAAACAATGTGAAGAGTTTTAAACCCTCTCACTAAAAATCCCTTCGCATCTCAAACTTCTCAGGTTTCAATCCATTTTCTCTTGTAATATCATAATCCCACTGGATCTCCACTCTTCTGAGGAATCCTCCAGCACAAAATAGGAAGTCCGGGACTAATATTTCTAAAATAGCCGAAAAACAGAACCCTTTAAAAAAGAAACAAACAAAAAGTGCAACCCTTTTTCTGGCTACCTTTACACATCACAAAGCAGCAATAAAGGGCACAAACGATAATTTTCTCTACTGTGTGCCACCTTGAAAGATTCACATTTACGGGGTTACAGTTGAAAACAAAGGGCCTGTATTTCAGGAAAGAAACATTTGAAGACACACATTTTGGGGACATTTCTCTGGAGAATGGTGTTCAGTGTAACATAATTCTCAATAGAAGAGTGCTTCACAAAGTATCTTTCTAGGAAAATCTTGAGGCTATCAACTACCAGCTGTCCACAGACATTAGCTAAAAACCAGAACCTCATGTCACAGAAGAATGAACTATTCTTTAAGTCAACATTAAGATTTATTGGCACTCAGGACAGAATATACCAACTTCAAGGTAAAACAGTTTGACACAAATATCTGAGATAGCCCTATCAGTGCTATATTTCAGCTCCTCCAACTGCACTTGTCTGAAGTCAGTGACTGCATGATTCAATAGTTAGTGACTTACTGTGAGATGTGAGTTATTGGGGTCAGCAATGTTTCACCCTCCAGGTCAAGCTCATCTGCAAAGCTGTTGGTCCTGATGAAGGGTACTGTGTTCACATCTAAAAATGCAGGACTCTTTTTCACTGTGAGGAAATAAGCAGATAAGGGTTAGAGCAGTATCATGTAGCTGTTTTTAAAAAGGCTGTACAACAGGTTTACTGCTTGTGAGGACATATTATAATATTTCAAAAGGTACAAACAAGATAGACTTAAAAACAAAATAAGGATACTAGAATAAATCTGTAAACAAGATAAGGGTGCAATGAAAGTAAATTGAGACTTAGAAAGTCTCTTCTTGCATAAGAATTTCAGTATCTGATCATAGAATCATAGAAGATTAGGATTGGTAGAGACCTCAGGAGGTCATCTAGTCCAACCCCCTCCTCAAAGCAGGACCAACACCAACAAAATCATCCCAGCCAGGGCTTTGACAAGACAGGCCTTAAAAACCTCTAAGGATGGAGATTCCATCACCTTCCTAGGTAACCCATTCCAGTGCTTCACCACCCGCCTAGTGAAATAGATTTTCCTAATATCCAACCAATATCCTCCCGCACTGCAACTTGAGACCACTGCTTCTTGTTCCATCATCTGCCACCATTGGGAACAGCCTAACTCCATTCTCTTTGGAACCCCCCTTCAGGTAGTTGGGGGCTGCCATCAAATCCCCCATCACTCTTCTCCTCTGCAGACTAAATAAGCCCAGTTCCATCAGCCTCTCCTCATAAGTCATGTGCCCCAGCCCCCTAATCATTTTCTTTGCCCTCCACTGGACTCTCTCCAATTTGTCCACATCCTTTCTGTAGTGGGATGCCCCAAACTGAACGCATTACTCCAGAGGTGGCCTCACCAGTGCCAAATAGAGCGGAATAATCACTTCCTTCAATCTGCTGGCAGTGCTCCTGCTAATGCAGCCCAATATGCCATTAGCCTCCTTGGCAACAAGGGCACACTGTTGACTCATATCCAGCTTCTCATCCACTGTAATCCCCAGGTCCTTTTCTGTAGAACAGTTGCTTAGCCAGTTGGTCCCCAGCCTGTAACAGTGCATGTGATTCTTCTGTCCTAAGTGCAGAACTCTGTACTTGTCCATGTTGAACCTCATCAGATTTCTTTTGGCCCAATCCTCCAATTTATCTAGGTCACTCTGGACCCTATCCCTACCTTCCAGCGTATCTACCTCTCCACCAATCTTAGTGTCATCCGTGAACTTATTGAGGGTGCAATGCATCCCATCATCCAGATAATTAATGAAGATGTTGAACAAAACCGGCCCCAGGACCGACCCTTGGGGCACTCCACTTGATACCCGCTGCCAACTAGACATCGAGCCGTTGATCACTACCCATTGAGCCCAGCGATCTAGCCAGCTTTCTGTCCACCTTATAGTCCATTCATCCAATCCATAGTTTTTTAACTTGCTTTTTTAACTGTGGGAGACCATATCAAAAGCTTTGCTAAAGTCAAAAGATATCATGTCCACGCTTTCCCCATATCCACAGAACTCATCCACAGAACACAGTTATCTCATCATAGAAGGCAATCAGGTTGGTCAGGCATAACTGCCCTCGGTGAATCCATGTTGACTGTTCCTGATCACCTTCCTCTCCTCCAAGTGCTTCAAAATACAGTAACTCCTCACTAAATGTAAAAATGTGACTTTAAGCAAAACGATGTTAAGTGAATCCAATTTCCCCATAAGAATGAATGTAAATACGGGGGGCTTAGGTTCCAGGGAAATTTTTTTCACCATACAAAAAAACTATATATACAGAGACAGAGAGACACACCCTGTGTGTGGGAGGGAAAGAGAGATGTGCATTGCTTCTTTAAGTATGCTGACACTTTGTCTGGTGTCAGCGTACTTAAAGGGGCAATGCGCATCTCTCTCTCTCTCTCTCTCTCCCACACACAGGGTGTCTCTCTCTGTCTGCCATGCTGTCTCCCCTCCCTCCATTCATGCTGCCTTGTAGAGTGTGAGGCTACATTAACAACAATATGTTAACCCTTGAGGGCTCAGCCAAATGCTAGTTCATCATTTAGCATTAAGGCAACCCCTAGGAAATATCCCACCCTCATCCACCCTCTAACTTCACCACCTCAACCAAGCTTCACAATCACCATTGCTGTGTACGGTATTAAATTGTTTGTTTAAAACTTATACTCTGTGTGTGTGTATGTATGTATATATATATATATGGCAGACAGAGTCAGAGAGACACACCCTGTGTGTGGGAGAGAGAGAGAGAGAGAGAGAGAGAGAGAGAGAGATGCGCATTGCCCCTTTAAGTACACTGACACTGTTCTAAGTACATTGCCTTTAAAAAGATCAGGAAGTTGAGATAGCAGCTGCAGCCAGCTCTCTCTGTCCTGAGCCCTGTCCTGTCCCCAGGGGTGAAAGTAAGTCGAGTGACTTACCGGTACGTTGGGGCCAGCTCTGGCCCCCAGAAGGGGCGGGGCCTAGAGTGGAAGGGCGGGGCTAGGGGGTCAGAGCCAGACCCAGCCCACCCTGTAAGGTAAGTGCCGCCCCCTTTTCCTCCTCCCCCCACTCCATCGGGGTAGCAGCAACAGCTTGGGGCTCCGGGGGCTATTTAAAGGGCCCAGGGCTCCCCTGCTTCTACTGCCCCAACCTTTAATTAGTCGCCAGAGCCCTGGGGAGGTGGCGGGGCTCCAGCGGCTATTTAAAGGACCAGGGTGGCAGAGGCAGCTGGAGCCCCGGCCTTTTAAATAGCCCCTGGAGCCCCGGCTACCCCAGGGCTCTGGGGGCTATTTAAAGGGCCTGCGGCTCCCCTGCTTCTACCTCTCCGCCTAGTCCTTTAAATAGCCCCCAGAGCCATGGAGTAGCAGGGCTCTGGAAGCAATTTAAAGGGCCTCGGGCTGAAGCCGCTGGAATGCCGCCCCTAGAAATGTACTGCCCCAAGCACCTGCTTGTGTTGCTGGTGCCTAGAGCGGCCCTGCCTGGGGAAGGCAGGCTGCTCCAGTATGGTGAACCAGCTCTTGCCGGTATGCCGTACCAGGGCGTACCGGCTTACTTTCACCTCTGCCTGTCCCCACCTTGCTCTATATGGAGAAACGGTAAGCGCAAGGTAGGAGAAGGGGGAAGAGGGACACCCTGACATTAGTCCCCTTCTTCCCCCCCTCCCCTGCACAGCAAGCAGGAGGCTCCTGGGAGCAGCTCCAAGGCAGAGGGCAGGAGCAGCACAGGGCAGTGGGGTGGAGGGACAGCTGAACTGCCAGCAATTGATATCCTGCTGGGCGGCTGCCGCACAGGGAACTTAGGGGAGCGGGGAGCTGATGGGGGGCTGCCGGTCCACCCTGATTTCAAGCCCCCACCAGCTGGAAGCAATGGGCTGCTCTTCCTGCAAGCCATGGACAAAGCAGGCGCTGCCAAACAACCTTATAAAGAAGCATTGCACAACTTTAAATGAGCATGTTCCCTAATTGATCAGCAATGTAACAACGTTAACAGGAACAACATTAAGTGAGGAGTTACTGTAGATTCCTTGAGGACCTGCTCCATGATTTTTCTAGGGACTGAGGTGAGGCCGACCAGTTTGTAGTTCCCCGGATTCTCCTTCATGTGACACCCTAATGCCAAATCCTACAGCAAAGGAGAAGCTGCTGTGCAAGAACCTCCAGTTCAGGTAGCTAATACAAAATTTTTCATTTGGTGGAGCTCAGGCCCATTTGTATTAAAATGATCATTGTTCTGGGAAGGAGGGAAGTAGAGACCTACTTCCCATTTGTGTGCATCCCTCATATTTGAGCATTTAAATAAAGAACACTGAGATGCTACAGCGATGGACACTTTAGATGTGATACCAAGAAATACTGTCTGACACACTATGGACTAATTCCCAATCTTATTTATGCTCAGGCAACAATAGATGAGCATAATCAATGGCAGAATTTAATTCTCTCAAAGTAATTTCTACCTCACATTTCTTCCTTAAAACAACTTTCTAGAGTATAATTACAATGGCAGACATTACAAAGTGAATGTTTACCCATGGTTAACACTCAGTGATGGAATTTCCTTATATGTCACATTTCATTATTATTATATTTATACAGCACTATAAATGTGCACGATGTTATACAAACAAATAATAGTAAATAACATCAAACAACATTCTTTAATAACTGTATAAATGTTGATAGTGGTGGCCACTTTACAGCAACTGTATCCTGGGCAAGTAGCTATATCATTCTATGAAACATTTCTTTATTCATTTACAGAGCATCTCTCATACTTGTCAAGGCACTTTACAGTAGGACAGTAACACACAGAAATAAGATTAAAACACAAAGAAAAATGAACAACACAGAAATACATAACTAAACACAAATGCAGTTTTTTTAGAGCATTAACTAAAGGCACAGGTCCGCTATGCCTTGTATCCCAGAATTCATAAACATTTCACAATGCACACAGGCCTTGGAAGATTTATAACCCTGAAATTAATGTATGATGTCAATTTAACCTCCTTCGATGACTGTACAACATCGACTATTGTGCTTTTAGCCCAAATCAGGTGGTGTAGGGAGGGATCAACTCATACTTCTTGACCATTTTATTTGTAAGGAGTAGATCAAATGCACAATCCTGCTCCCAATGAACTTAGTGAGGGTTTTGCTTTCAATGACTTCAACGGGAGCAAGATTGGGAACATCTGGAAAAATTCAAAAATACAGCAAGGTTTTACTAGCTTCCTAAAAGCAGGATTCCTTGATCACAGTACTACTCTAGGGCCAATTTTAGCACTAAGGCAATGAGAATTCTATAGCAAATAATAGCAAACTTCAGCATCAGCTTTTTATTCTGAGTAATATCCGTTGGACTAACACAGCCACATTCAGGACAAAGGTTATGAAAAAGAGCAGAAGAATTCCAGCTGAAAATGTACAACTTTACAGGGCCTTAAATATTTTTTGTTAAACTGACTCCTTTGGCTGTTACTAAATAAATACTGAACATTCAGTGTTCTGCCAGGTGGGGATGAAAACTCACCAGTTTCCTAAGAAGTCTAAAAGACTCTTCACACATTCTGATTACTAACGACAATGCTATCGAACTTAAAGCCACATGCGGTGCTTGCCAAGCACTCATTATACTGTACCCCCATGAGATATTGCTTGCAAGAGGATTTGCAATTGTTGGATTGTTACAATTATTGCTTTTCTGTTAAAGACAGAGAGGGACAGAAATGACAGATGAAAAAGGAAAGAAGAAATTTAGGAGCTCCAACTGATTTGAAAAATATAAGAATATACGCTCTCCTGAGAGTAACAAGAAGATAGTAACATGAGCATTATATTTGCTTTAAAGTGAAGCTATTGCCTGTTTCTTTCCCCTGGAATTTTCTGGAAACTACTTAGGGACAGGTCATGGCCAGTCCTGGTCTGAAGCACCTACTTCTACTCCCTAGCCCTGGTGCACCGTACCACTGCTTCCTCTAAGCAGGGAGAAGCAAACCTGATCTAGTGAAAAAACTGTCCTGAATTCCAGACCGAAGAACTCTGGAGAAGGTCAGATAAATTAAAAAAAAATTTTAAAAAAAATCTGTAACAAAACCATGAATTACTGTCTCCCCTGCTCAAACTCCCCCATGGTATGGACACTTACAAGCCTAATGTGAGAGTAAACCAGTAAATGGTTGTCTCTTGATCTTCGTATGTGAGGAAATTATATGGCAATCTCTCACCACTTCACAATCTTTAATGTACTTATTCTCACTGTGAAATAGGTGGTACCCCCATTTTACAAATGAGAAATGGAAGCCCAGAAAGGCTAAACGACTTGCCCAAGGTCACATAGAAAAATCTATGGAGGAGCAGGGATTTGAAACCCAGGTCTCTCAAAATCCTAGGTTCTAACCATTGGACACCCTTCCTCTCAGGTATTAGATATTACTCTCTACAGATATGTAAAAAAAGAAAGAGGATGTTTATGTAAAGAAAGGAATCAATGTTCATGAATTAACAAGAGCACAAAATAGACAAGAGAGGCAGTAAGGAACATTTAGTCTAAGCTGTAGGGAAAACATTATAACCATTAGAATTGGAAAATTTACAAGTTTTCACCACCCTAAATGTCCCAATAATTGGAGGAGCAAGCGCTAGATTTATACAGGAATTTTTCCAACAGTCTGGTATTTGCATAGGGATACCTAAGTACTGTAGTAAAAATGTTTTAAAATATATTACTAATAGAGGATATTTTAACAAATCAAATTGGGTTTCACGATTTTACCACCAGCTTACATACAACAGGCAAATAGGTTTACTCTTTTATAGGGCTGGTTGAAAATTTTTTCATTTTAACTGTTTTTCAACTAAATTAAACGTGTCTGCTTTCTGTGTAACATTTCCATTTTTTGGTTTTCAGCTGAAATTTTTCAATATTAAAATTTCCAATGGGGAAAAAAATCAAAATTTCGGGGGGGAAGAAAGGAAAAAACATAATTTTACCTGAGTTAATAGGCAAAGTCCAAACTTTGCAATGCAAAGATTGAATTACTGGCAGTTGCAAAGGAGATGGATCACTGAAATGGGAGCGTTACCTGGAGAAGAAGGAGCACTGGAGGACGACTGCTCTGCGGAAAGAGATGCCCAGGATTGCTGACGGTCTGAGTCACAGCAAAGATGCACACAAGAGACAGAAAGAAAGGAGGAGAAAAAAAGAGACAGCTGGAGAGATGGCAACATGTTTGTCTTTAATGCAGAGACTGTGTGGCACCTGTCATCTTTAAAATTAAAAAGGGAGAACCACTGAGGAAAGGAGTTTTAACGCAAGTCTTTTCATTTACTATTGATTAAATATAAGTAAAATGCTTTTTAAGTATTTTCTGCCTCTTTTTAGTATCATTTGAAACTAAGTCCCCACAAGGGGAGGCATTCTGCCTCCCTTTACCTCCCCATGCACAGTGGAAGAAGATCTACTACTGAACTCTTGTGGGCTGGAGATTAATATTCACTCGTGCACCTAGCCTGTTCTGCAGCATGGTGTGGTCATAGCTATGCCTTCTCCTTGTCCCCTTTGTGGAGCCATTTGCCCCCAGGGGATAGGGATGGAGCCTCCCTTCTATTCCCTTGAGCACAGGAAGGTAATTCTGCCTGACATTTCCGCAGTCCATACAAGTGCCAGCAAGATAAGTCTCCTTGTGCGCTACCTCTCACAACTGTATAACCAAATAAGGACCAGACTCAATCTGGCCCTTGGAGGTCATAGTGTAACTTCCTGTCATTTTTTTGCCTCTTTAGTAAATTATATTATAGGTGGACATTTCCCATTATAACTACCCACTCTCAATTGCTTATAGCCTTGCCAAACTTTAACCACTTGGGCTGAAATTTCCTATACTAGGTGTCTGCCTCAGGCTGAATTTCTTGGGGAAATTTCAGCCAAAATGTTTCAGTTGTTTCCAAGAATGAGATTAGCTAAAAAAATATGTTGTTTTGCCATATTTCAAACCATTCTTACAGTTGTTTTGTTTAGAAGCTGTGGCACCTCCCATGCTTTGCAGTGGTATGTCCTCCTAGTGCTAGGGATGTGTCTTTTGCTGTTCCCTTGAAAACCTGCCCAATTGATAAGACTCCACCAAAATCTCAGTCATGCTCACAGACGCAGTAGAGACGTTTGGCAGCTAAATTCTCCAAAGATTCCATCTGCACGTAGCATGCTCCATTCCCTCACTGCTCCTACGTGGTGACTGGACTGCACATGCACCATCCCACAGAACAATTCAACAATTCAGCCTGGTGCTGAGCACAACTATCTGAGCACGACTATCTTGTAGCTGCCAGGGGCTGCTGTGAATGCTGGGCATTGGAACTAAAAGCACTGTCTTTCCCAAGCTGTCAAAGCTCCCCCTGCTGGCACTTGGCAGTGTGGAAGAGGAAGCAGCATGACTCAAATGCAGCAGGAAAAGAGTCAAGACATAGGGGGGCTGGAGCGGAGGGGGCAGACTAGGACTGGTTGTGCAAAGAGACTGGGAGCCAAGGACACAGGGTGAAGAATGACATCAGGGAGTGGGAAACCGAGAAGACGACAAGCTGGACAAAGATCAGGCAAGGAGACTGGCAGGGAGATTAGTACTGTGAGTCAGTGTGGGTTGAAGATTAGGACTCAGGCAAGGAGCCCAGAAGCAGGAATTGGAGCTGGTTGGGCTTGGAAAAATGGTATGTGATCATGTAATGAAAGACTGCATCACAATGCATACGCACAAGGGGGCTGATTTAAGGTTGCACAGGCAACCTTAATTCTGGCATTTCCTACCTTTGGAATGCTTCACTTTGCAACCTTAATGATATTGTAATGTAGGGTTTTTTGTGTATAATTGTATCCATGCTAGACTCAGGTACAAAATATATACTTCTCTGCTCTCTTACTTCCTTTTTTCCCTAAAACCATTTTGAAGACACTGGGGGCCAGATTCTCAGGTCTACTGAGTTCACTTTATGCCTGCATAGGAAAAACAAAATGATTTTATACTTGCTGGAGAGCCCTCTCTGAGAATTCCCCGTGTTGGCGGAATCTCTTTGTGACTTAAAGCAAGCAGAAGTGACTATGCTGTTCCTACTCCTCTTCTCCTCTGCCTATTCGACCACCAGAATTGCACAGCTTGGGATAAAGAGGGAAAAGGTATGGGAGAGAGGCTCTATTATGAGGATTCTTTGTGGGTGCAAATTAAATATACATCTCCATCCCCCCTACATCTTTAAGTTGCACCAGGGCTGGGCAGAGGAAAATCAGGGAGTTACAATTAGCTCCCTGTCATCTCCCCACTGGCCCTGCATCACCACTGTGCCTGAGTTCTGTATGGGCCACGTAGAGAATTCAGCCGTGTACATTTTTGGACAGCATAATCCAAGTTCTGGAGTACTTGGACTCAATTCTTTACTACTTAAGTCAATGGCTGTTTGCCATTGTCTTCAATGGTTGCAGAGACAGCCCCCACTGTAAGTGGGGCCTCACGGTACTCTCACTAAAGCCTTGATGGTTTGGCGCAGCCCTTGCTCTAACCCTATAAGTATGTCGGAATCACTCATTGAAAGGGTTATAAGGAAACACTCATAAGAAAGCTCTACCATGAGCATACTTAGAAAAAGCACATGGACAAAATGACTTAAAGTGACAAAGAATCCAGACCGCAGCTATTTTCTGTAAAAAAGATAAAGTGGATTATTTAATTATTAAGAGCCCATCCATCTTCGCCAATGCCTAAGTGTATTTTTATAGATGCAACACTCACGCATGCATTTATGTATGAATGACACAGGAGGTTGTGCCTGGAAATTTTGCCAGTGCTCCATTATATTTTAGGAAATGGTTTGGGTGCAATCGCTGGTTGTTTATTCATCTTTAGAAAGGTGTATAACTTGGTCATGAATGATGCAAGGGAATGGAGGGTGTCTGCTACTTAATACACAAATATTTTATGAAAGAGCATCATGATATTCTGCTTTTTAATTAAATTGTGATTGTGACCAGATGTGTGAGAATGCACATTTTTGTCTGGCACTGTGCCTTGCGTAATGAAGGGATTATAGCAAGCTACTACACACATAAAGAGCACTGCAAACTATGTTACATTGTCAAAGTCTGGCATGCTGTATATAAAATTATTTTCCTCAACTTACCAAGCCACTTGAACATTCCTGTTTGTCCTGTATACTTGTAAGAGTTTTGAGAGGACAGAACACAGATAAAAAGGAGAGAAAATAAGTGTCAGAAGAAATAAGAGGAAAACTTTTGATTGACAGCTAAAGAGTTGATACTGAAGGGGCTCCAGTATTTGCCTGTAAATCATATGGCCCCTTAGTAGATTTAGGGACTCAAAAAATCTCAAAGATGGGACTTGGCAAATGTAGGCATTCATAAAGCTCTCACACTGTGCTGTTTCGCAGGAAGATATTTCTCAATGGTTGATCCACAGAGTCAACTTTATCCTTGTTCACCTGCTAACGACAATAGTGTTTGGCACAACAGAGTTTAAGTGGCAGTTGCTACTCAGGAGAAGCCCAGGAGGAATGAAAAAGCAGGAAAGATGCATATCAGGACTGTAGTACACCAGAATTACATGAGGAGATTAGACTTCCTGCCTGAACTAAAATACGCCTGGTTTCAATAAACACTGCAATCGCCTCCTCATTTTAATGACCATTAAATTTAAACAAAGTCAGCCAACTTTCTGAAGAAAAATTTAAGAGCTTAAAAATCTATATGATCTGTAAAATGTACCTTTAAAAATTATACCTCATTTGCTTCAGTTAACATTCTTTTGGCCAGAATTAAAACACATAAGTTAACAGCTTTTAATACAATATGCTAGTAACTTTAAGAAATCATATGTAAAATAACTGATGAATTTACAATGTAACTTTAAAAGCAACAAGATTCTAATTGCAACAGGACTATAAAACAGGTTCCATTCTCCTTCTGTATGGCTCCATCCTACAAAAGAAACCTACACTGATGAATTACACAGAAGACCATCTGCATTTATGAAAAGTGCTATATATAACAGTTAGATGATATTATAATACTACATTATATGAACTTGAACTAATAGCTTTCTAACTCCAAAACCAACCCCAGGAGGGGGAAGAGGGCATACATGGTTTGCAGTGACAAACCAGATTTCAAGAGCAGCCATGGGTCATTGTTTAAAGTTTGGGTGTAAGCATACTGTGGATATGGCTCACTTGAATTTATTCTGGGAAGAGATCATAGAATCGTAGGACTGGAAGGGACCTCAGGAGGTCATCTAGTCCAGTCCCCTGCATGGGGGATGAGGAGGATGAGTTGGTGGCCAACTATAGTACCTCCTATTGACTTAAGTACCAGGTGGCTCTGGTATCAGTTGCAGAGAATTTAGCTCTCCTGTCAGATAGGAGAAACCTTCAACCTTAGCCTATCTGCAGTGGAGCATTTTCATGAGGAGAGCTACTGGGCCTCATCAAGACTAGCCAGTGGACAAAGCCAAACAGAAAATAATCCTTGTTTGGACTCCTAAGGAAGGGGGAGGGAGCGGGTAGTACCACAATCCCCTCTCCTACACATACACGCTTTTAACCATCGTAACTAGGATCCTTTGTATAATTAATACATAGCCCAGTATTTTAATGTATGTTATAAAGGAATTTCTTACCAGAATTTTCATATGCATCAATATTAAAGTCAGACTTCCTATCATCCATCACGTGGTCATAAGTGATCTGCGGAACAGTTAACATTTTATCTGGAGAAGAAGGTCCATTGTCCTTCTCTGTCTTAAACTTCTTCTTCACCTAAAAAATATTAACACAAATTAGATCTCTTGTAAGAACACACACTAGAGTGCCTCCTCAATAATGAAATTTACTTGATTAGATTAACCACAGAGGGGAGTCTGACCATTTGTTTTCATTAAAAACTCGCAAGACAATGTACACAAGAGTAGGATAATAATCCTGGTGTCCTGGCCAAATTCTAAGATGAGTAAATGCAGTCTGCGCACCTGAATTCTCCTTCCAGCTGGATTATAGTACTATCTTTCATTTCCCATCTGTAGTCTGTCACCTTTAAGGGCAGTGGGGCCTATATCAGCAAAATCCTGTTCTAATGTATGGCCCTTTAAGGAAAAGTGTTCTATGGGAGAATCAGATGTCAAGCTGGGAATGGAGGCCAGGTGTTTAGTCAGGTGACTAACACTCAGCTCATAGAATAACTGTATTGAGCTCAGTCACGGGATCGTTGAAGGGAGTAAGCAATAGTACTCATGAATCTAGAGTCCAGGAAGACTCAGAGGGAGGCTCCCTGGAGCAGAAATTGAACCCCCATGAGGGTAAGCTAGGAAAGTCGATAAGGGTTACAGCACAGCCCCAGGAAGGAGGGCTGTGGTCACCCTGTCTTAGGGGCAAAGAAGGTTGAGCCCAGGGAGGATAAGAGGCCTGGGAAGAAGAAGCAGGGCAGCTTGTGACTACAGGCAGGGCCAGATTTCCAATTAGACACAGTAGGCACATGCCTAGAGGCGCCGGAGTTCTAGGGATGCCTAAAAGTTAAACGTGGGTTAAAAGTTTCATTTTTTTAAGGAAAACACGAAGGTCAGCTGTAGGCAGGAGGGGTGCTGAAGATGCTCTGCCTCGCAGCGCAGAAGGTGTAAATCAGGCCTTGGCTACAGGGAGCAGAAAGACCTTTTATTTAGGGCTCCCAGAGCCTGGAACCCATTGTAGAAGGTGGAGGGTCTGGATTCCCTCTATGCTGCCACCATTGTAGAGGGTGCAATGAGCCTTGTTGTTAAGGGGAGGAGGAAAGGACTAACCAGAGCCCAGGAGGGCTGGAAGTTGAGCTTGGGAAAAGAAGGGTTAGAGACTACTGTGTGACTGGCACAGATCCGTGATGGAAGATTAGCATTTTCCTTTGGACTCTGAATGCCCCAGAAGCTGGGCATTCAGAGTGACTTAGCTGGAGGGCCAACTCACCTCAGCAAATGAAACCATGCTGATGTCCAAGGAAGTCACTGAAAACTCAGGAGGGATACTGTGGCAGGTTGACTGCAGTGCCATGCTACACCACGGGGGACATGCTTCATGGTCCTCAACATTTGTGTTACTTTCCATTGTTAAAATGGTGATGACATTTCACTTCAGAAGCAGCTGTATTTCAGCTGAGATGTTATTCCTATATATGAAGATTGCCTAACATCTCCCCTGTGGTTTTTTTTTAAAGAGAGTCAAGATAAGATTTTATTGAACTCTAATGCTTCTAGTAGTGTATGGCACAACTTTGAAATTTAGCAAAGGGGTAGTCCTGAGGTCAAGTAGGTGCCTTTTGATGTGTGCACAAAAATCCATTCAGATTTGGCAGAATTCCAGTATTGAATATTTCCACCAGCAGTCTGTTTTGATCAACAGAGCTTGCCAGAGGCTTGTTATATCATATCACCCAAGCTTCTACCCACACTGAGCATGCTCTCCAGGGTCTTTCTTCAGCGTGCCACATAGAACAGAACCATCAAACAGGCAGGACACAGACAAAATGAATTTTCCCATTGCTTTCTCCCAGCAAAATTCCCTTTTATCTATGGGAAGGTGCACTGAGCTAGAAGCCAGGAGACGATGAGTTGTAGACATATCTCCTTTTACTAACTGGTGTTAAGAATTCTATGCCCTTCACAACTCGTTTGTTGAGCCAAGCCTCATACTCCACACTACACTTCTTAGCCTCTTCATTCATACACAACCCTGGCTGCATTCACTGAGCATTATCCTGTGCACTGAATCAGGCAGGGGTCTATGGAAATAATATTATGTGGTCATAGATTATACAATAATACATATTTGCAAGGGTGCAGAATTAAGGTTGCACAAGCACTTTTAATTCTAGCATTTCCTGAGTTTTGAGTGTTTGATTTTGCAACCTTAAATACTTTCTATATTTGTGTGTGTGTGTAGGTGTAGGTGTGTAGTATATATTATTAGAGAAAAATCCAAAACAGAACATCAGATCTGAAACTTCTTGAACTTTCACAACCAAATCCAAACCTGAATCTGAGTTTTTCTACTGGCGTTCACCTTTTATATATTTAGTGGAGATAAGCAGTATTCAGATGCATTTAAGGTTTAATAAAGGTTTGGGGTTCATATCTAATGGTTTTAGCTGTTCTGGTGAGACTTCACTCAGTCACAAATGAAAGAAATCTCACAAAATCACCTTTTTGATTTTGGCTTCATCAGAACCATAGCCTGAAAATAGACCATGTCCAAGTTTAGAATTACCCTGCAACTAAAACTGTAGAGACAGGAAGTCAGGATTGAAATCCAATCCCTCTCTGAAATCTGAAGGAGCTCTGATTTCAGATTGAGATTTCAGCTTCTCTCTAGTATGTAGTTTGCAAAATTCCCACAGTAAAAGGATGCAGAGTGGTTTAGGGTTCTTCAAGAAAAGGCACTATAAATATTAGATTGGTATTCTCATTATCATTGCTAGCTCATTTTGCAAGATGATTTTTTTTTAAAACAGGATAATTCCTAGGATCATACATATTGGAATAATTACTGAAACACTGACTTGTAGTAAAAAAAACCCTGCTAATTCAGCAATGAGTTACATATGTTACAAACTTTATTCGATAACACATTTAAAATAAACAGGTACTGGCTTCTGTGCTGAAGAATCATAGTACCCTCCTAATTCAGCTATTATATACTAGACAAAAGTGGCCTGATAAAGGCAAATTAGGAAAGGTAATCAAAATAATTTTTCGGAAGGTAAAACAAGATTATCATACTGCCTACATAAATCACTTGCGGTTTCATGGCTACGGTGGGCCAGATCCTCAACTGCTACAAACAGACATAGCTCTATTGACATTAATTGACCTATGCCTATCTAGTCCAGGTAAGGATCTGGCCCAATATTCTTTTTCACTTCCTCAACAAGCCTGTTACATACTTCTGCCACGTACTGTTAAACAGCTGCAACCGGAATGGGTGAAGTAATACATAATATAAATTTATATTTGCAAAGTGCCTTTCATAGCAAAATATTCTAAAGTGCTTTACAAGGCATTTACATAGACTAATACTGAGATATAACTAATTCTGGGGTGGAGGGAGAGAAACATGCAGCTAACTAGCCCCTTGCATACTCCACAAAGTTGGGGGAAAGGGACATTTTAGCCAAGGACACAAAGACAAAATTCTTATAAAGTAGTACCCTGGGACCATTAATGGCAATTCCTTAAGAAGAGGAACCTCCCTGTGCCTTTAAGAACAAATATGCAAACTGTGTAGCTGGACACACAAATGGGTATTTGCAGACACAATTACTTGAATGTGGGTGTGTGCACGCTTGCATAATGCAAGTTTAGGAGGGCCTCTGGCTCTTT
This sequence comes from Chelonia mydas, assembly GCF_015237465.2. Lineage (NCBI taxonomy): Eukaryota > Metazoa > Chordata > Testudines > Cheloniidae > Chelonia > Chelonia mydas. The sequence continues at coordinate 29,026,791 of NC_051246.2, read as the reverse complement.
GGAAATTTGATCCTCATGCTTGAGGCAAAGCAAATAGGACCTCATTTTTTCAGATTTCATCCAACACACCCAAATCATATAAATCAAGTGGAACTCAATTTTATCTGCCTAGCACAGTTCAGTCTACCTACCAGGTATTTATTTTAATTATACTGTATATACACAGTTGTGTTTGTATAACAACATATATTATCTGAAATCATGTGACATGAAATACTACTGTATGTAAACACGTGTTACTACCAGAGGGGCAGATTGAGCCATAAGAATAATATTTGAGAGCAGCACAGTATTTTACCATTGCAATATATTGTTTTACCTTCCCATTGCTCATTATTTCGCAGTGTCCTGCATTCAATTACTGGTTGATAGAAATGCGTTATGTCACTGCTGTGTCCCTCAAAACTCTCATGTCCATCAAAATCAAACCAGTGAATTGCAGCAAAGTAAACTGCAGATATAAATGTTTCTATCTGGAAAACCCCAATGTTCATTTGAAAAGCAAAACTTTAAGACCAAGCAATATCCTGTAATACAAATACAATTTATAGCCTCTGGAGAATGAGCAAATTCCAATCAATCTACCAAGCATATGTATTCACTGAACAACCAAAATGGGAAAGAAAACCAGGGTTACTTACCGATACCATTACTGATTTCTTTGGTTTTGGACTAGGTGACATCAAATGATAATTTTTGGCAGGTTTTCTTATGTATATTTTCCACGTAGAAGAATCTGGGTTTTCTGCTGCATAGCACCTCCATGCAGTCTAAAATAAACGTTAGCAGTACAATTATTACAATAGATTCATTGTTAAAGCTTCTAAAATGTGATTTTCCTGAAAGTTAAAGAGGATATTAAAAATTATTGATGTGTTCAGGTTCCTTCAGAAATGAAGGATAATTTATCATTTCGCATTATGGAAAATCCTCATTTAGTAAATTCAGTCCATCTAATTTTAAATTGTTTGATAAACAAAAAAGGGGGAGAAATGTTCTTTATTTAACTATGTGTTTTATTTGCAATAAGCAGGATCAGGACAACACGAAGAGGGAAGGATGGCCTGGTAGGAAGCCCTCTGGGGTGGGACTCAAGAGACCTCAGTTGAATTCCCTGCTCTTCATGGACTCCCTCCGTGACCTTGGTTGGGCACATCACCTAACTTTTCAGGTCACTATCTGTAAAATGGGACTTCCTGGTCTTCCTGACCTCCCAGGAAGTCAACTCCCTGAAAAGCTGACTCCCTCAAAGTCCACTTGGCAAGGCTCTTGTAAGCTGGAGTTCCCAATCTCCATGACAATTTACCTGGTAGGCTGTCTGGGCTCCACAGATGAGCTGGGTTCCCGGGAGCCCAGAGAGCTCAGACCAGAAATTTTTGAAAAATTCCATTTTAGTTCCTCCAAATTGGAATTTTTTGAAAGTGTTCGTCCCATGGAAAATTTTGCATAACTGACCTTTTGTTTGGATTTGTAATAGGTTTTGGTTTGTTCATTTTGTTTTTTTATTGAAATGCAAAATTTTCTGCAGGATAGAAATTTTGGGAACTGCACAGCTCTAATTTGTAGTTGCTGCAAGATGTAATGAGAGTACTGGTGATCAACTCTAACAACTCTTGTATCAAACAAACCACCATCACAGGATATTTTTCTGCAAGAAATTCAAAACAGCTGATCTGAACAGTTTGCACTGTCTTTTGTGAAGAATAGTTCCAATTGCTCTGGCCACGATTTTCCCTTTAAGGATGGGATTTTCAGAGTCACCTAGGAAATCTGGATTCCCAATTAATTTTTAATGGGAATTTGGTGTCCAAATCCTTCAGGCAGCTTTGAAAAAAAAACAGCCTGAAATAAAAGGGAGAAAATAAATGCATTTAAAATATAGCAGTCCAGGTACCTGAATGAGAGACGCAGCAGCTGGGATTTGACGGTTAAAGTGTTTCTGTCTTTGTTTCTGTTGTACCTTCAAGGCAAAGCCTGAACCGAGAATTCCCTAAGGGAAAAAAGAAAATAAAGATCTAACGTTCAGAAAAAAAATATTTCAACACTCTGGCCAAATTAAATCATATTAATAAAGTTTTATTCAGCATCATAAACAACTTAGCTAATTATTCAGGGGAAATGACTTAATATGCAGTAGTTTTCAGTCTCAGTTAGTATTTCTTCTTGGAACTTAAAATGATAGTTCTTTTGTGGCCTGATCCAAAGCCCATACAAGTCAATGGGAATCTTTCAGCTTTGGATCAACCCTCTAGAGAATAAGTGTAGATGGTATTTCACAGCCTGAAAACCACATAAATCCTTGTGCAGATGAAGAGTCAAATCTGAAAGCGTGTTTTTACCCTGATTTGCCTACCCCTTCAGTGTGATGAAAAGTCCATGTATTATTAAGTCATAAGCAAGCCTCTTTGGATGCGTCTATGGTAGGGAAATTGGGGCCTATGATTCTCCACCAGTGGTAGCAACGGTGGACGCTGAAGTGTTTTCAGGACTCAGGTGAGTTTACCGCCATGTCATCTGACCCGACTCAAGAGCAATTAATATATGAGGTCTAGTAAACCATTCCAAAAGTAAGCATAGTCCAGTTCACTTGTTTAGTTATCACCTCCTCTGTGGAGACATTTAATGTCAGGTTTATCAACACAGTGGTAAATACAACTGAGACCTGTTTACACTATGGCCTCTACCACTGTTACACCTGGAACTACACCACTAGAGAATAGTGGGTTCTAATTAAGCCAATGTAAGACAACAGGGCAGCTGGCTACCTTGGCTTTACTGTACTGAACTCTGCCGCTCATCAAATGTTCCAGTTAGAAATTAATAGGAAATGCATTTTGTTCTCTCTGAAATTCATTTAACGGAGGTCACAGAGGCGATGACGATTAAACAAGTGACCCATGCTACATTTAGTTTTGGAATTATTAAGGGTTTGCACTAGACCCAAAGACCCATTCCAGTTGTGTTTAGCTGCATTAGTATTTCTTTTTGACCACACTCTTAGGACAAGGTAGACGCATAAAACGCTTATTATGAACCAATTATTATTACCGGGAGGACAACACCTAACTTTTGTTAGTTGTCCTATGCAAAAAACAGATTAATTATTTCTCCTTTGTATCAAAACAACACTGAAAATAAGTTTATTTTACAGCTACAACTAACTGGGAAAACTGACAGGCAAGTTATAAGCATGTTCGTGGAGATAAAGACGTCAGAATAATTACTTTAAAAACATCCCTGAAGACATTAAATTCAGAAAAAAATCAGGATCAAAGAAATAGCTTTACAAGTCATTTATTTATCAAAGGTCATTTCTGAGTAGTAGAAAGGGGGGTGAAGGTAAGAATGGAAAAGAACAGACAAAAATAATGCAAGTTTATACCTGTTAAGACACATCTATGCATATTCTAATAAAGGTTTAAATTTCCTGATTCAGCAAAGCACATGCTTAAATTCATCCCTGTTCAGCAGAGTATTTAAACCCATTGACTTCAATGACATTTAAGCGCATGCTGAAGTGTTTATGATGTACTGGGGCTTTACAAAACTAAAACATCAGCATTAGTGCACTCACAAAAATGATTACTATGTGAATTCAATGTATTGTACACCTCTAAAACCTGACGAGAAAGGTATTCTCATTTAAACTTTCATTTTCAGGCTAAAAAAACTGTTTAGAAGAGAACTCTAGCAAATGTAGACTGCAGTAAATAGAACACTATATAAAATTGATAAGGAAGCATAAAAATTCTTTTTAGCTACTTTTGATATTTTAAAAAAATGTTGGCAAGCTGAAGATATTATTCATAAAAGATGCAATGGTGCATTAATTCATTTAAGAACAAACTGTCAGAAAAAAACCCACAAGAGAACCTACCGCAGGAAGGGCAAAAAATGAGATAGCAAACACGGAAAAACAAGATGCAATGGTCTTTCCTATCCATGTCTGAGGTACCTTATCCCCATAACCAATAGTTGTAACAGTCACCTGTAAAAAGAAGTACATATGGCATTACAGAAAATATTAACATAGCCTTCATTCATTTTTTTGACATGCATAGCCAGTTGGTTACAATCAGTGGTGCAAAATTATGCACAAGTCTATTTTTTGCACAAAGCATTTATTTACATTAAGAACTATACTATGTTGCCATTATATTGTAGCTCTGATCAAAAGTTTTTCCACACACACAAAAAATGTAAGAAAGTACCCTTCTTTAAAAAATGAAAATTTCTACAAAACTATTTTGGTTTCATTTGAAAATTTTCATTTAAAAAAATATGGATGGAAATTTGATGAGAATTTAGTCTGTTCTTCAGTTTTTTCTTCTCTCACTTTCTCTGCTGTTTTTTGGTGTGTGTTTGCTGTTTCGGGGAAGTCGTTTTCATTTTTTCATTTTCAAGGCTTTTTGTTTTGTTTTTTGGGGGAAGGGGAAGAAAGGTTGCATTGCCATGTTTAATTGATTAGCTTAGTCACACATTGTAGGATTTTTCCAGATTGAAGCTTTTCATTTGTGAAAATTCTTGTTTTGGGGAAAAAAGTCTATAAAAAGATAATGCCCACGAAAAGTTTGAATGGAAAAACCCAGTCAGCTTGGACGGACAATAGTACAGAAACACTTCCAACACTGTAACTTCCAACAGCATTTTTTTCCTCCATTTCTTCAACCAAATGTACTAAATTTTTTCTATCTAGGTGTTTATATAAAACCTGTCTAGGGCATTTTTCAGTGTTATAAATATTTGAAACTAATATTTGGTACTCTTAAATAAAGCATATTTTCAAATTAAGGTCAGAATCCTGGGGCTTGCCACACACAGGATATGCAAAACAATAGGGCTTCATGAGGCTGCAGCTGTCTATCCACATGCAACAAGTTGCAGGATTGGGTTCTAAACTGCTTCTAATATTTTCATTGGACTTTGACAGGACCTCTCAATAAACTTGTCCTCAGTCATGGGTTCTTATTTTAATATATACTAATAGAGTTGTATATAGAAGCAGTGGAGTGCCCTGAAAGATTCAGATGGTCATTCCAACCTATGGTGGTTGTGATATCAACCTGGTTGAATCATAGAATATCAGGGTTGGAAGGGACCTCAGGAGATCATCTAGTCCAACCCCCTGCTCAAAGCAGGACCAACCCCCAATTTTCCCCCCGATCCCTAAATGACCCCTTCAAGGATTGAACTCACAACCCTGGGTTTAGCAGGCCAATACTCAAACCACTGAGCTATCCCTCCACCCTTGAGAAACTGGGATGTCTGATGCTCAGATTTCTTAACCTCTAAGGGAGACTATGTTTCAGCATTTGTAAAATGACATTGCTATTTATTATATATTTTTAGACAGGAAGACCCCTTATTTTGGGCAGAGAAAGCAACTGGAAGTCATTAGACATTGGATCTACTCCCATCTTTCCCGCTATCTGTGTGACCTTAGGGAAGTCAATTTACCTCTCTGTGCCTGCTTCCTCATTCACAGAAGAATGAAAAGGTACAGGAAATTGAATTACAACAAAGTACATGTTAACATGTTGCAAAGTACAAGCATTAATTTAAGTCTTCATGATTTGGAAAACTTTACAGTACATGAAATTGCTGGGCCATGGGCTTGCTCTTCCTTCAGGAAACACTGCCAGCCCAGTTCTGCTCAAGACTGAACTGCTGATTTTATTTACATGCAGGAGATATCTGCTAAGACTACTTCATGGCTCATGCTAAGGACACATGCAGTGAATTTGTACAATACCACACGAGGTAATCGTGAGATTTATTAGCACATAGTATTGATGTAAGCAGCAAGGGCCAAACTGGAGTGATTTCTGTACAGCAACAAATCCCTAAAACGCAGCCTAATTCACTTAGTACATCAGTACTAACTACAAACAACACGCAACACAGAGGAAACACCTGGAAGTTAGGTTTTCACAACACTGATGTGAAGATTACCACAATACTGATGTAGCATAGTGAGGCTTATTAAGTCTGCACCAAGTCATTGTTTACAGGAAGTCGAGGCTTTCTCCTGTGCGTTGCAGAAATAATGGCATCTAATACAACAGCAACAGTGCAGTAGGTGTAAATTCAGCCTCCAAGAGCAATTAAAATTCTCGCAGGTCACAAACCACTTCCAAGTTTGGATATTTGGCATTCTGTCGGCTACTTTTATCTGGAGGCTACGTGTTCTCATGATATGTCACTGGACTGGAAAACTGGGGATGTGGGTCCTAATCCAAGCTATACCATTAACTTGGGCAATGACCTTCGACAAGTCACTTCACCTCCCCCTGCCTTGCTTCCCCTCCCATCCTTTGTCTGTCCTGTCATCTTTAAGACAAATAATGATAAGTAATAAACTCCAAATGGAAATGTGCTGTATTTTTGTGTCAGTGGTTGCCAGCTATTAACTGTACTTTATGCCAACGATCATATTTGCTCCCCAAAATGAATTCAATTATGAACTGAATTATGAAACATCTGAGAATGCAATTTCTTAATGTTTTTACCTAGGTAAAAGATGCATTATAGAAATGAGCATTTAGCAACTCACTTATGCTTCAGATTCACTGCAGGTCACAACGACACAATCCCTAAAATATACTTATTTTAAAAAAATTTATAAAAACCCACAAAATACCCAATATTTAACTAAACAGAAATGTAGCATATTTCCAAACTTGCTCCCACCTCTGCAAAAATACATTAAGGGGTTGTCCCTGAACAATGCAAGGTGTATTAATAAATGCAAGGTAAAAGGTGGTGTGCTGGACAGAACTCAGGGGAACCTGATCTTGCATTAATGACATTGCTGTTATGCATTCATCAGGTTACTCCTGTCTTGTAACAGGAGTAACATCAAAGATGGGCAAGGAACTTGTGCCAGATTTTCAAAAGTATTTAGTTGCTTAATAATGCAGATAGGGTCTCAGTGAGATTTTCAAAAGGACCTAAGCAGGTTAGATGCTGTTGTGTTAATTTTGATGGAATAAATGGGTACAGAGAGTTAAAGATGTTAGCATAACCTTCTAACTGTCCAACATTACACAGTTAAACAAAGTTCAGAGTAGTATCTGCATAATTATTACATTGTACTGTATTAATATATAAAAACGCTAGAATGACAATTATACTAAGCATAAATTACTTGATTTTAAAAAGTTCTGAGAACTCTAGCTCCTCTTTCTGAGCACTCAAACTTTGTTGAAATCAACTATGGGAATCAGGCTTGGTTTGCGTGTAAGGCAAAGTATACTCTTCTAGATATTTCAAGTGTATCTTTTTGTTTTTAAAAACTCATGGTAAAAATACAAATGAGCACATTTTTCAACTGCAGAAAATATTTATATCCACCTCCTGGTAGTGTGTGAATTATACTTTGTTCACTCAAAATTGGTATTGTAATATGTTACTAAAAGTAAAGGCAATGTTTTAATAACTGTCAGCTTGTTAGTTTTACAGCACTGTTATAGGTAGAACGACTGAGACCTGCTCTGCTGCTAACTTAGGGCCTGAGGATATGGCTTTATCTCAGGCGTAATTACATTGCTTCACAGGAAAGACTTACTTAGTTAACTTCAGTCGATAAGTTCCTAATATCCAATTGGTTAAAGCCAGTATTAAGGACATATGCTAACGAGAGGAACTGGTCAATGTTAAAACACTGACTAAAGTGTCTTTCTCTGAGCAAGGATGTATAAACAGATAATTCTTCTCTTCATTAAAAAGTGATTTCAAGCACATTTGCAGTCTCAGAGAAAAATCCTCAGGTAAGAAATGCATCAAAGTAATTTTAATAGGTACAAAACAAGTTAATTGTAGACTTTTTCTAGTCTCTCCCTCAGGAACACAAATCAGTCTGCCATCATCACCCTTTGGAAAACAGTGTGGGACTCAGAGCCAGAATGAAGCTAACATTCATGGAGTAATCTCAGAATTGAGACAAGGCTGCTATCGCTGTGGTGGTACAGGAAAGGACACTGAGTCAGCTCCTGTTGCCACTTTTCATGGTTATGCCTCTCCCTAGCAGCTCCTCTTGTAGTGAAGTTCCATGAATAAGGTACTTCCCACCAGAGTTATAAGTAGGGTTGCCAACCCTCCTGGATTGGCCGGTAGTCTACTGCAATCGGCGTCGATCTCCCAGTGGCTACTGAAAGCAATCTGGGAGATATTGGGCTGCTAAAAGTCTGGTTGGTGGCACAGTCGGGCTAAGGCAGGCTCCCTGCATCCCCTGGCTCCGCACAGCTCCCGGAAGTGACGGGCATGTCCCTCTAGCTCCTAGGTGCAGGGGTGGCCTGGGGGTCTCTTCACACTGCCCCCACCCTCTCCTGCACCCCAACCTTCTGTCCTAGCCCTGAGCCCCCTCCAGCACCCAACCCCCCTGCCAGAGCCCGCACTCCTTTCTGCACCCCCTCCCTCACTCCAAACCTCTTGGCCTCAGCCCGGAGCCTCCTCCTGTACCCCAAACCCCTCATCCCTGGCCCACCCCAAACCCGGCACCCGCAGGCAGAGCCCTCACCTCCAGCCCTGAGCCCCCTCCCGCACCCAAACTCCCTCCCATAGCCTGAACCCCAACCCCCTGCCCCAGCCTGGATCCCTCTCCCACACTCCAAGCCCCTCAGCCCCACCTCTCAGCCCAGAGCGGGCACCCTCACCCCAACCTCCTGCCCCATCCCAGTGAAAGTGAGTGAGGGTGGGGGAGAGCGAGGGGCAGGGCCTCAGAGAAGGGGAGGTACAGGGGCATGGCAAGGGTGTTTGGGTTTGTGCAATTAGAAAGTTGGCATTCCTTGCTAGGCCTTTCACCTAGGGTTGATTAGGTAATCTCTGATGAAAATCAGGGGTTTTATCCCAACTCAGCAGATGTCATGAAGAAAAAAAATTCTCCAGACTCAGCAGATCTATAACCCAGCATAGCTGATTGTCAGCGATCTGTGTAGCAGTTCCAAAATATCAAATGGTCTACATGAATTTCCATCCCACCATCAACCTCAGCCTGGACCAGTCCACACAAGACATCCACTTCCTGGACACTACAGTGCTAATAAGCGATAGTCACATAAACACAACCCTATACTGGAAACCTACTGGCCGCTATTCTGACCTACATGCCTCCCGCTTTCATCCAGACCACACCACACGATCCATTCTCTACAGCCAAGCTCTACGATACAACCGCATTTGCTCCAACCCCTCAGACAGAGACAAACACCTACAAGATCTCTATCAAGCATTCTTACAACTACAATACCCACCTGCTGAAGAGAAGAAACAGACTGACAGAGCCAGAAGAGTACCCAGAAGTCACCTACTACAGGACAGGCCCAACAAAGAAAATAACAGAACGCCACTAGCCATCACCTTCAGCCCCCAACTAAAACCTCTCCAACGCATCATCAAGGATCTACAATCTATCCTGAAGGACGACCTATTACTCTCACAGATCTTGGGAGACAGGCCAGTCCTTGCTTACAGACAGCCCCCCAACCTGAAGCAAATACTCACCAGCAACCGCACACTACACAACAAAAACAGTAACCCAGGGACCTATGCTTGCAACAAAGCCCGTTGCCAGCTGTGTCCACATATCTATTCAGGGGACACCATCATAGGGCCTAATCACATCAGCCACACTATCAGAGGCTCGTTCACCTGCACATCTACCAATGTGATATATGCCACCATGTACCAGCAATGCCCCTCTGCCATGTACATTGGTCAAACTGGACAGTCTCTATGTAAAAGAATAAATGGACACAAATCAGACGTCAAAAATTATAACATTCAAAAACCAGTTGGAGAACACTTCAGTGTCCCTGGTCACTCTATTACAGACCTAAAAGTCACAATATTACAACAAAAAAACTTCAAAAACCGACTCCAACGAGAGACTGCTGAATTGGAATTAATTTGCAAACTGGACACCATTAAATTAGGCTTGAATAAAGACTGGGAGTGGATGTGTCATTACACAAAGTAAAACTATTTTCCCATGTTTATTTTCCCCCCCTACTGTTCCTCACACCTTCTTGTCAGCGGCTGGAAATGGCCCATCTTGATTACCACTACAAAAGGTTTTTTTTTCTCTCCTGCTGGTAATAGCTCACCTTAACTGATCACTCTCATTATAGTGTGTATGATAACACCCATTGTTTCAAGTTCTCTTTGTGTATATCTATCTATCTATCTATCTATCTTCCTACTGTATTTTCCACTGCATGCATCCGATGAAGTGGGTTTTAGCCCACGAAAGCTTATGCTCAAATAAATTTGTTAGTCTCTAAGGTGCCACAAGTACTCCTGTTCTTTTTGCGGATACAGACTAACACAGTTGCTACTCTGATACATGAATTATGTGACTTTCATTAAGATGATCACAAGATCCTTTGATCATGAACTGGATCAAAGGCTGAACGATAAAGCCATTGACCATTTTATAAAGTCCTAATTTAAAAATCCCATCACAAAACAAATAAAAATATTTTTGAATGTAGATGTGGAACTGAAGAAGTCTATGGCTTAATTATAAGTACAGAGATTCACGCATCCCATCTTAAATTTCACAGCAAACTGGTTCTAACTCTCTAATCTGCAGGCAAGCAAATAAGCAAAAATCTCTGTTCAAACAATAGCTTAATTTCATCAATCTGATTTTATGTCTCTTCCAAAAGACAGCGCCTCAGTGTCCCCTAACATCAAACTTGGCATGAATTCAGAGCTGACTCAGAGGAAAGTGTGTCACCTTATCAATTATCTACATCACTTCGTACAAAACCTAGCTGTTGTTTGTAGGTCTCCTATCCAAATAGCGACCAAGTCTGAAACTACTTAGCTTGGGAGATCTGGCAGCACAAAGAGGTATGCTAGAGTCTGAATGCTGGAAACTAGATAAAAGCTCTGGGCTTGTCTGTGCATGCACCAAAGTTATTTTCTCTGCACTGTGAAAGAGAGGCTGGTACAAGGTTTCACCAACTTACCTTCAACAGTCACAGAGCTTGAGAGAGACCTGATTTTTTTCCTTATTATTTGTAATGAAAGACATCACAGAAAAGTAAGTTGCATTGTACTGTATTAATGATGATGTGAGGAAAGATTCAGGGTATTTTTTTTTGTTTGTTCCCCCTCCCCCCCAGAATATAGGGTGACTAAACTAAAGGAAATTAATCTTAACAAAGATTTTAAAACCTCCCAGCAGGTTTCAGATTTATAAATCCATATTCTTTAAAAGAAAATTTTGCAAAAATGCATTGATGATTTATTGCTTGCAGTGTTACGATTATTTTTATTCAGAAGTAAATGGCTTGATTCTAATACACACACACACAAATGATCTTATGGTTGTGCACACACACAGGCAGTAAAACCCACAGGGAATACAGGCAGCTTTGTATCCAAGCCGGATAATTAATCCATTGTTACTTGTTTAGATTTTAATAGTAAACAGATATCCACTTTCATTGTTTGAGAGACTACAGCATGCCCACCCACGGTTACTAATCAAATAAATGGGAAACAGTGGATATCTCCTGACCACCATTAATCAGGGTATATGCACAAAGTCAACAGCTACCACCATATACTGGATTTGAATTCTCCAGTGTTGAATTTGAGCACATGATTCTTGAAATCTACAAGTAACGGAGAGTTTCTATTACCTAACTTTGATGATTTTGTGCAAAGCCCAGTTTCTGCATGAAAGACCTGTGAATAACTGCATTTAATCTCTCTCTGGCATGGTTCTACTGGCATGACCCACAAACAGAAAGTAAAGCAGCCAATCCGAGTAGTATCTTCTAAATCTCATCTGCACGATCAAAGGAAATGTTTGAGCAAAAGTTTGCTACATATCAATTTTTTAGTGTCTAAGGTGCCACAAATCCTCCTTTTCTTTTTGCGGATACAGACTAACATGGCTGCTACTCTGAAACCTACATATGAAGAGATTCTGATAATAGTTTGTGAAGGGTGTGGGGAAAATTCTACAGATAATTTCTTCCATTCCATATTTTTACTTTACTATACTTAATGATGTAATAATATTTATAGTGAAAAGAAAAAGCACTATATAAATGACTCAGAGTTAAGAGAAACAAGAGAAAAGGGCAGTTTTACTTATGCAAGATAGTCAAGTATCATATAGTCATGCATTCATGGATTCCCAAGGCCGAAGGCAAACATTGTGATCAACTAATCTGATCTGTATAACACAGGTCACAGAACTTCTCCAAAATAATTCCTAGAGTAGATCTTTTAGAAAAACGTCCATTCTTGATTTTAAAATGGTCTCTGATGGAGAATCCACCACAACACTTGGTAAATTGTTTCAGTGGTTAATTACCCTCATTGTTGAAAATATACACTTCATTTCCAGCCTGTATTTGTCTCGCATCAGCTTCCAGTCACTGGATCGTATCATACCTTTTCTCTACTAGACTGAAGAGCCCATTATTAAATATTTGTTCCCCATGTAGATATTTACAGACTGCAATCTAGTCACCCCTTAACCTTCATGTTGTTAAGCTAAATAGACTGATCTCCTTGAATCTATCAGTATAAAGCATTTTTTCTAATTCTTTAACCATTCTTGTGGCTCTTCTCTGAACCCTCTCCAATTTATCAACATCCTTCATGAATTGTGGGAGCCAGAATTGGACATGGTATCCCAGTAGCCGTCTTACCAGTGACAAAGAGATAAAATAACCTCTCTACTGCTATTCAAGATTATGATTGCATTAGTCCTTTTGGCCAGTGCATCACACTGGGAGCTCATGTTCAGCTGATTATCCACCACAATCCTCAAAGCTTTTTTCAGAGTCACTGCTTCTCAGGATAGAGCACCCCAACATATACAGCCTACATTTTTTGTTTCTAGAGGTATACATTTACATTTAGCCCTATTAAAATACATAGCATGTGCTTGTGCCCAATGTACCAAGTGATTCAGATCACTTTGTATCAGTGAAATGCACTCTTCATTATTTACCATTCTCCCAATTTTTGTATTACCTGGAAACTTTATCAGTGATGAATTTGTCTTCTTCCAGGGCATTGATAAAAATGTTAAATAAGAGAGCCAAGGATTGAACCCTACCAGACCCCATTAGAACCCGCTCATTGGTGATTTCACGTTTACAGTTATATTTTGAGACCTATCAGTTAGCCAGCTTTTAATCTATGGGACAAGTTAATTTTATATCATTCTAGTTTTTAATCAAAATGGCACCAAGTCAAATGCCTTGCAGAAGGGGAACGGGAGCCATGCCTAGAATTCAGGGACCTGCTTGTGAAATATATTAAAGCAGCCCTGTTAGAATTCTAGCTAGGTCACACTGAAAACTGCAATGTGGTTCATTTCAACCTAGTACAAACATCTAGACCCTACATAGCACCTTGTAAAAACAGTTCATTCAATTGGAAAAGCTAACCATGTACATCCAGATACTCAATTTGTATAAATTGTCTTGGCTCAGCTGAAATAGATGAAGTTATGACAGTTTAAAATCTGGCCTAAAAGGTAATCAATTTCTAGTTATAAAACATTTCTTTATTTTTCATTGAAATGGAAGATCAGTTTCTAAAAACTATTTGAATGTTACTAGCCAGAATTGTCTTCTAGCTCTTTGGTATCTTTTTAACACAATTGCAAAGATCTTGAAAGAAAGGTGATGCTCATTACATACAAAAGTTCCTTTATCGATATTTTGCTCGCAAGAATTCTGAAAGAAACGGAGAAAACCAATCCCACACCACAGGTCTTTACTAAGAGAGGATTAAAGGCCACTTTAACTGCCCATAAAATCAAAGTTCAGAGACAAGATGCATAAATCCCAAGTAAGCGGCATTTTGAAATCTGAACTCATGCTCAAAGAACCTACAACACCCAGAGAAGATTAGAAAGGGGTGGAGGTGAGCCCAGTCTCCTCCCTTAGTACAGTCTGCAAATAACAAACGGACTTGTTTTTCCTTACATGCCCAAAAGTGAACTCAAGTTACAGTCTACTCTGGATTTTAAGATTGTATTTAAGAAAGCCCCCAAATGATGTAGGCTCCCTTTTGTGAGGCAATGTTCCAAAACGTATGTGCACCTGCCATTAAATGACTAGAATGGATGAAACCAACTTGATCTGTGAAGACCTTATGCCCTGATTCAGCAAACCTTTTATGCATGGCTTAAAGTTAAGTCTGCAAGGAATTCCCACCCTAGTTCAGCAAAAGCACTTAAGCGAGTGCTTAAGTCCAACTGACTTTCAATGGAATTTAAGCAAATGCTTATGCGTGTGGCTAAACAGATGGTATTACTTACATGGTTATGCTGAACTGGGCCCTCAGTGTAGAGGAAGACAGTAGGCAGGCAGATATCTAAGAATTTTACAGAAAGGACAGAAACCTTTTGCAACTAAATGAGACCCCTGGCAGACAATCGTTAAGAATGCCTTTCAAAGGCATCTGTGCACTGTATTATCCATGCAGAAGTAATGTTCAGTAGTCGATCAGGGCAAATAGTTTTCATGATCAGAGGGGGTAGCCAAGGCAATCTACATCATGGTTTCCCTGAAGGAGGTTTGCTCAGATGTGGGAGATGGAAATACTGTATCATGGAACAGATATGAAAAGCAGAGCTCCCTAAATCTGCCCCAGGCTGGGTTCAGTTTAATGGCTAAGGAAGAAATACACAAACAGGTTTCCTGAAAGTGAGATTTGTGAGAACATTTTTTTCGGCATTTTCTTGAAGCCATATATTAAATCTTCAAGATTACAAATCGGGATAGGAACAATAGCTTAGCCACAATAGTTTAGATTTCCCCCTCCTCCTCCATTTTTCTCTTTGTTTTAGATCACAATATTTGTATTTTATATGTAGATAATAAATCATTGGTAATACATAAATGACAGTACTTTTCTGTCAGAACGTAAGTTAATTGGCAGAAGGTAACTTAAACGGCATCTGCTTGCCTCCAAAGCTGAACTGACACAAAAATTTTATACAATACTGGACATTACCTTCAGGCTGCTCTAGGGAGGCCACAGACTAACAGGTACAGTATGAAGTGCTAAAATAAATTCAAATTGAGGAAGGTTTTTCAGCAGAAGGCCCAGTGAAAAGTATTCACCCTAAAATAGCAACATTGTGCATTCTTTCCTTATTTTTGTCAAAAGCAAAAAAATCCCAGCTGTGATAAAACCAGAGCACCTCTTACCCAGCACTTGCCATGAAGAGTCTTCTCAAGTGCACCAGGGTTGTATTTGCATGTGTTCAGAAAGGTGACAACTACGTGTGAGATGACCCAGATCCTTGATGGCTAGCCAAAGCAAAGACTATTGGCCCATGAGAAACACTGATTGTGAATGCTTCTCTCGTGCAGGGGAAGTGCTGCCCTGTTTTAAATAGATGGGGTCAAATTTTCAAAGGAGCTCAGAAGGTTGGGTACTGAACTGCTTTGAAAAACTGGCTGTGAGTGTCCCAGCTGGAGCTGCTGTGTGCTGAGCACTTGGAAATCTGGCCTCACATGCTCAAACTATCATCACTCTTCATCAGCCTCCCTGATCATCATCCTGACTCCATAGGTTTTTGTTTTTTTTATTGAAGGCATCAAGAACATGGTGATGGAAACCAGGTTTCCCAAATCCCTCTCGGTCTTGTTTTTTCCCCCAACCAGGCCATGGAACTATGGGCTTGCCTAGGTGAACGCTTAGTTCACAGCAAGCATTGCCATCTGGAATCCACCCCACTTTGAAATGGGAGTAGATTAAAGCACATTAGGGAGCTTCACATGGACACAATGCGCAGCAGATTAGTATGGGGCAGGTTTACATACCAGCTCGCTGTGAACTAAGCGTTTAAATAGATAAGCCCTAAGCCTGTACCGATACTGTGCCCAGCAATTACCTCCTAACAATTAACCTGAACCAGGTGTCTATAAAATGTATTTAACATATATTTTTCTTTCATTGCCTTTATTGGTTTTAAAACAAGGAAGCATAGCTACTGAGATCACATAAAACTATAGATAGTGCTTGGGATTGTGCCTGGGACCACTTTTCCACTGGACAATCTTTCCTCTCTGTTGGATCGTCCTTCCGCTGGGTTGTAGACATCAGTATGGTGATGTGACTCATCTCCTTTGCATGCCCTACCCATCAGACCCAGCTTTTGTAATTTTATTCTTTTTCCAGTCCCTTGCCTCGCTGGGACAGGGCCTGGGATGAAAGACTGCAATTCAATGTTGACTATATGGAAGCAGATGTATGCATCATACAAGTAGGTGAAAGCATCCAGAGGAGTGGAAAAAAGGGAAGTGTCCTTACCAATTATGCAAGGACTATGCCTGTGCTTTACTTTGCCATACAGGTCAGCAGCCTGGGGTCTCTGATGTATTTTTCATATGTGGCTGGCCAGGCAATTACAACTGTTCTACTTTGATTAAGACCTCTTGACTGTTATCCTTATTTCTACCAAAACTAATCTAGATTACTATAGCATTCTCCAACTAGAGATTAAGTAGGGTATTAAAACGTATATGTTAAATTAAAATACTTGGACTGGGGAATTCATCTAATCTAGAACCATATCTCCAGCAATGTCCTGCACTTTGATGGGGGTTTCAGCAGAAGAATTTCCCCATTATGAAATGTACCAAATACACAACTTTGTTATAATCGGGGTGATGGGGGAGAAGCAGTATGTATTACTCCCACAGCTGATCATCTTATTCCCTAAAGCAAGGCCTGCCGACATTTTTATAAGCTTATTGGTCTCATTCCAGCTAAGAAAAGCTTTACTCTAATTTTAGTGAACCAGTCATGCCTGGCAGAGGTACAACTTTCATTGCTAAGATCAAGGTGAATGTACTGAGATGTCGCTGCATCTGACACTGTTAATTTAAGTGTCATGTGAACCTGGCACTGAAGGAGGAGAAAAACATGCTTTATTGTCAGGAAAGCCCTGAAAAAATTACTTGCCAAATTGCCACTTCCTTGTGCTGAATGGCAAGTTTTCTGATCCTAGAAGAGGCTGTAGTCTTGGTGGACAGGAAGAGAAAAAGCTATAAAGTTTGCAATAGCAGCCTAAGTAGCATAATAAATTGGTGGACTCATGAGAGGGATACACTTCACGGATACTCATGAGAGGGATACACTCCAGCAGCAGGAGACCTGCAGTTGACATGCTCATCAATACATGTTTTAGTGCTGGAAAAGCAAGTGGTACCATGTGCAGAAATTTGGGAAACAAAACACAAGCAAAAACAATTTTTAAAAAAAATATATCTCAAGAAAGAACACGTCCTCCTGGTCAAGATTACAGGTCAGACAAATACAGTGCTACATTTTTTCCTCCTGTGACCCCTAGTTTCCTAGTCTCACTATTGTTAAAAATCTAAGTCTGCCATGTGATTTAAAGCCTCAAAAGATAAGAATCCAAAAATAAAGGGCATTATGAAAATGCATATGCTGAATCGCTGGTGATGTCCATGCAATGTATTCCTTTTAAGGATTTGGAATGCTTAATGAGGATGGTTCCATTTACTAAGAACAGTCATGCAGCAATAGCAAAGACACATCCAGGAAATAAAGAGAGAGGGCATGGATAATCTAAAAGGTTATTTCCATCTCTCACTTTTATAGCCTTCTGATAAGTACCACCAGGTAAAAAGGTACTTTTTGACATACAGTGCAACCGCTGTGACAGTCTGCTAATTCAGTCTAGACTCTTATAATTCAGAGAGGGAAAAGAAAGGAAAGTACAAAATAGAACTCTCAGAATATGGCTGATAAACAATTTAATATGTGCATGTGAAAGGACAATAAAAAAGAGAGAGAGAGAGAGAGAGAGAGAGATCATCATTAGTAGATGCAACAAAATTAGTGCATTTATTGGAACAAACAAATGGACAACTCTGGAGTCAGTAGGCCTAAGTTCTGACTCTTGCCTTAGCTGAGAGGTGCCATGGAATCATTCCATCAATCATTACCATTAAGGTAGCTGAAAAGAACAAAGTTTCCCATCATTCACAGCCTAATGAATGATGTTTACAACACAAGAGCAGCAGAACATGTATTTAGGGGTGTTCCAAAATGTTCATACCAATTATGCAGCCCCTAGATACTATTTTTACATAAGGGTAAGTAGCACCTTATAAATACCATATATTAGACATGCAATAGGATACTAGGTGGTCAAGACTGGGGTATCATTGTGCTAGGCACTGTAAAAACACAAAGGAAGAGGGATGTTCCCTGCTCCAAAGTGCTTACAATGCCTGGGCTTGATCCTAAGAGGTGTTGAGTACACTGACCCCAATACACATGCTTAAAATATCCACAATTTACTGTTTCTGCACCATTATCTGCTGGCCTCACATGATATCAAAAGAATGACAGAAGATACTGTAGCAATGAGGCAATTTTAATTTGGCTTCTGTTCTCCCACACTTCCTGGAACTTTTTGTATTAGTAAACAATGTAGGATGTTCGCTGTCATTTTATATTGCAAAATATTTCATACTTACGACTCCCCACCACAGGGCATCTGCATAGCTGCCAAACTCTGTTTGTCCTGAATCATTCACAGCGTCTTTTTCAGCCAAATACACAAAATAAGATGAAAAAATCAGGCCCAGAAACCCAATATACAAGGTAGTTATTAATTCCTGAAAGCAGAATAAAAACAAATAAAAACCACTGTTAAAGAGCTTTGAACTATGTGACACTGGAGTTTTTGCACAAAATAATTAAAATGGTTAAAAAAAAAGTTAATTACAGCAGTTTATTCAAATAGATCATCAGACTTTTCATCTGGTGCAAATCAGCCTAGCTCCAGTGAGCTCAGTAGAACTCAGCTGAGGACCTGGCCCAGTGTTTTACAGAAGTGTATGTGTGCTTCAGTCACAGATATTGGATTTCAAACTAACTGTTCATGACTTTTGCAATAAACCTGGTGAGTGCTGGTGGTGTTGCAATTGAAAATTAGCTGTTAGGTAAAAATTTTGAGAGATCGGGGCACTTAGAAGCTTAAGTCTCACTGAAAGTCAATGAAATTCAGTGAAAGTTAGGTTTCAGAGTAACAGCCGTGTTAGTCTGTATTCGCAAAAAGAAAAGGAGTACTTGTGGCACCTTAGAGACTAACCAATGTATTTGAGCATGAGCTTTCGTGAGCTACAGCATCCGATGAAGTGAGCTGTAGCTCACGAAAGCTCATGCTCAAATAAATTGGTTAGTCTCTAAGGTGCCACAAGTACTTCTTTTCTTTTAGTGAAAGTTAGGCTACCAAGTGCCCAAGTCATTTTTGAAAATGGGACTTAGGTGAAAATTTTACACTTGGGGAACTTACCTGTTGTCCTTTAAACACAGTAAAGCAACAGTGTTTGATTAATTGAACCAATCACCACATGTTCCTAAGTTCATATATTTAACAACAAGAAGACATCTGCCTACATTCCATGCTTTTATATCATAGTGTTTACATGATAGGATAATATTTGAAATAAATAAGTTGGTTAAAAACATGTCCCTGTGATTACCTGTGAATTATAATCTATTTCCTCCTGCACAGCAATTGGGCACACAGATGACACAGTATTGGACACAGAAAGGAACCAAAAGAGAAGGGGATCAGAACTAATTCCTGATGCATCAAACCTCTGCAGTTTCTCTCTTTAGAGCCATATCACAAGGGAACTTGAGTTCAATAACGGTCAGCAGCTCAAACCCTCCGTTAATTTAGCTTAATATTAAATGCTCCTGGCAAATCACAGACCTCTATTTTGCAAACCTGCAATATGTTTTTTTTCAAGAATAATAGCTGTCTATGCTGTAGAAGTATAATGACCGAATTCAGGTACACTGGTGTGACACAGAAGACCTGAAAATGGTTTTAACCGAGAAAAATAGTTTTCTTATTCTGTTCAAGCATTGTCCCTATGTCAGATCTAACTTACTTGTCTGTGTATGAAAACTACTGATCCCAACAGTCTCCATGTGCCACCCTGTCGGTCAACATGTAGCATTCGTAGGATCTGCAGAAAACGGATACCCCTGGAATACAAATTTTAAATAAGTGAAGCTACAAGGGTCTGAGGATACAAGAGAAGTGATACAGGGGGAGGGGAAGCTTTTTTTAAATGATAAATTAAAAGACATTGATTACATCATTGTCAGGTTACTACATTAAGCTTACAGGTTCCTCCCTTTCCCCCATCTTTTATTCAGCTCAGCCTATTAGACAAATGTGAGCAGCTGTGGGGGAAGGGGAATAGGCTTTCACTTGTATGGTTGGCAGGAATTCCCAGTGATTCAGGAATTCTAGAAACAGATTGTGAATATTATGGAGATGGCTGATCTTATGGAGAGGGCTGATCCCTGGCTGATCTTCATATATCTGGTGCTATCTTTTAAGAGTTCCAAAAGGGAAGCAGAATGGGCAGAAACAGATGACTTTCCACAGCTAGAAATTTAGCCACATTTTCTTTGGTCTTTTCATCTACTGGGCAAGAGAACAACTTGAGTTTGCAGAAACTTTTACATAGTTGATCATGGAAATAATGCTCTAAGCAAGCAACTACAGGATATGCTTTGTAATAGAGTGCCACCGCAGTCACAGAGCATCACTGCAACTAAAATTCAACCCATCATTCAGAGAAACCAGCCAGGCTGACCCACCTGAACACATGAGATATGTTCAGTCAATTGTCGGCACATGGAAATTCCCTCAATATCTTTTCCAACAGTCAACCTCTAACTCCAAATATACTACGAAGAACAGCCTAAAAAAGTCAGTAGATATCCAAAAAGCAAAAAAAGTTGGTAAAAACCATACAACTAGCTGGCAAACATGAACAAAATCTGAGTGTATCATTGCTACTTTGTTGATTAAGTTTTTGTGAAGCTCTAGTTTTATTATATACAATTTCATTATTATAAGTGGGAAGATGTGAGGGGATTACTCTGATCTACTCCGGTGCATGGTAACTGAGATCAAAATCTGATCTGTTGTGTCAACAGAGATGCCAAAGTGGTGATCACTTCTAGAATTTAAGAACTGTTACAGGGAGAGGAGAGAGCGGAATAATAAACCTTTATCAAAACAGACAACATTCTATTCAATTATTGATAAATTATTACCTGATAGCTGAGGTTGCAAAGACTTGACCTTTGGAGCCCACACAAAGAACAATCATTGAAGCAACAACTACAATTAAATCTGGAAAATAAAAATAAGTGAAGATAATGAGTTCAAGGCTTCGTGCAATGCTTTGATAAGATTGTGATTTAAATTGAACACTGATATTATTTTACCTGTGAGAAGGGTGACATTTTTAGATAGTCATCCAAATAAAGTTTTAGGATTATATATCTCAACACCTCTGGTGTAACGTAGAAAGAAAATACATAATGGTATAATAAAAATGGTTTTATTGTCATGAGTCAGGGATGGCTGAACTTTTAATTAGCAGCAAAACTAGATGTGACAGATCATTCCAATGGTGTGTCAAAAAACCTAACGATATGTTCTGTATACCCTACGTATTTTACAGTGTTTTCTAATAGCTGTTTTTAAAATGTACTGGCACAGTTCACAGTTTACTTCTCTCATCTATAAAATCAGGTGACTTAGTAACATGAATCCAACTGTTGAGACCTGGAAGAGAGTGAAAAGTGTAACTAATAGCTTTTTAGAGCTTTTAAAATCTAACTAAAATAGCTTTACTATACAGAATATTGGCAGGATGTAAATTCTGATATCTTGGAGCCTACCCGGGATAGAAACAAGTCCTGCATACCAATAGCAAGTTGGGAATCGTCCCCTTCTGATAGCATAAAGCTCTATCTGGTGTGGCAGATAGGCAGTTACCTGTGATATCTTTGTGAGATCTTACTGTATTAAGTTTACGTATCATTGTGGGCCAGAAACTGTATGTAATTCCCTGGGTGAGGATGACCACAGCTCCTCCAGGAACTAAGAAAAGAGGGAGGTGATTAGGCAAATTCACTAAGGTTTTAACGCGTCCAGAGAGGAACCACCACCTGGAGAGGCTCACATATATTTATATAGTTTAAAATGGATTTTCCAAGGAGCAACAGACAAAAAGGATTGTGGATTAACAGCCTGAGTTTAAACCGACTGCGGGCATTCCTTCTGATCCAGCAAACGGACTGGACCTTCTGTCTTAAGAGGGGGGCAATCCTTGGGGAAGGTTTGGAAGGACTGATACCTACCAGAGTCCAAAGTTAGAGTTAGGGTGACCTCTGGTAAGCCTTTTAGTATGTGTGTAGGTTCTTTTATTGTTTTCTCTGTAAAACTTTTACCTTAAGAACAAAGGTGCTTGCTTAGAAAGACCTGTGGGGTAACTTGTAACCATTGGCAATTACACTGTTCATAGCCTTTGGAGAGAAAGCAAAGTGCAAGCAGTCTGTCTTGCTGGGGATATCACAGTGTAGACTGGGAACTGTGCTGCCTGGAAAACCCCAGCTCAGAAAAGAGAGAGACATCGGTCTCTACCCAAGAGAGATAACAGCTGAGGAGCCAGGATCCTAGATTGAGTGCCCTAGTTGGATCACGGAAGGGAGAATACAGGGTCAGTTGCCCTGGATTGCGACAACTGGCATATAAAATCCTCACAGTTTGAGAGATATCTATCCTTAAAGTATCTTAAAAGTGTAATTGCTCTAGGGCAGGACACTGTAAAGCTTGGGCTCAGGCAAGGGTAATTTTGGGAAGAAAGTACACATTTTGGAAAAAGAAGAAAACAACTGTACAGCATGTTTTTTTAAAAAATGGCCACCGTTTGAAGCTGCTCAGGGATTTGGAATGCTAGTAGTAATTTCAGGAGAGATGGATTAACAGACAGAGCACTGGGGAAGCAGTCAAAGGCGCATGACACTTACAGTCACATATGGAATATAGTTACATAATACAGACATAGAGAGGCTAAGCCACCATGGACAAATGAACAATTCTGTGCTCTTATGAATTACTAGGGTGCAGCATTTTTGTCCATTGCCTATAAAAATTTTAAAGTCATCCCCATGAAGATTATGGATGCCCACCAGTATAACTAAACCCCTTTCTCTGTCTTGTCTATTTAGATTGTAAATTCTTCAGGGAAAGCACTGTCTATTACTCTTTGTACAGTGTCTAGCAGAGTGGGACCCTGATTTTCTACGGTTCCTAGGCGCTACCATAAGAAATATGATAAATAATAGCAAAAACAACAACTGCAGGGCAAGTATTCTGAAAATCTTTACTAGCTAGAACATTCAAGGAATTAAGAAGGAGATTTTAAAAGCCACATAGGCCAGTTAAACACCCAATTTCCACTGAAAGTCAAAGTTTTTTGGAAAAAAAACCCTCACCCTACGAGCATGAAAATAATAGTTTATAATTACATGTCACCTGCCACACACCAGTGTGCTCTAGGTAGCTCAATCAAAAAGCAGAGTAAACTAACATTAAAATATTAAGATGGACCAAACATATAGAGGTCATTTGGTTTTGTTTCAAAATAGACAGTTGCAGCTATTACGAGATGCGCGCAATGCTGAAGTTATAGAAGCCATTTCGGGAGACAGGCTTGTATGCAAGTCTGTTATTTCTGGCAAAACTTCAGTTCAACTGCAAAAGGAAAGTCTCTCTTTTCTGGAAAAGAGAATCAAGTTGAAAGATTTATTTTTTTTTTTAAAGAAGGAACTAACAATGCCACAGATTCCTCAGAATGTTCAGTTCTGCACAGATACTAGAGACAAATGTTCTTATTCTAACTTGGCTGGAATCTCTAGGGAAACTCCATTTCTTTTTAAATGTTCAAGGTGTTTATAGGAATGTGGCTTTTTTTTAGTAATTATGACAATCGTTCAAACCATGTATACTTACCAATGATAGAAATAGGCTTCCTAGCAAAACGAAGCCTTCCCCATAATCCAACATATTTACTACGGCATCCTGCTGACCATAAGCGAATCACATACTCCGTTCCAAAAAACACCACTAATACAATTTCCTAGGGGAAACAGACAGGGAACTAGATTAATTTTCTAGTTTACATATTCTCTCTCTTCTTTCAGATGACATTAAGGAACACAGAAAACGAAACGTAAAACTTGGGAAGAAGAAAAATATGCAATATGCCAAGAAGATCCAAACTACAAAACCTCAGGAAAACTGTGTAAGCAATGGGAAATGTATGATAAAGAATAAGTTTAAATACCAGAATGGCATGCTGTTTGGATCTTCTCTATGTGCTAAAACTGAAACCATTCTGCATAAATTTACTTGGCTTCAATAATTCAAACAGAAAGTTGCTTGACAGCCAAAGAAAACAAGCAGACTCTGCATTCACAAGACAAATATTTTGCTAGTATATCTCATTTCCAGAAAAAGTACACTGTACACACCATTTGCAGTATCATCTTAGCCAGCCATTTACCCACTCATTTATAGCCTAAGTGCAACCCACACTTTTAAAAGTAATATTTCTGGTACCAGGTTACAGCTTGATAGTTTCCAGGCAGTTTTAAAACATGGGGTGAAATCCTGTCCCCAACCCCTAAAGTCAATGGGAGTCTTGAGCAGGGTTAGGTGTTCACCTATGGAACAAAGTGAAGTAAGGGTTGATAACCATGGTCCAAAACTGGGCTAAATTTCTGAGCTTTTGTAAGAAATGTACAAGAATATGGTTCAGGAATTTGGTTAAAACACAGTTCTGTAGCAACTACGCTGCCAGACTGAACATTTAAACGTTTCAGGGGACTGACCCAGGAGTTTCCAAAGTGTACAGTGAATGGAATGGAAGGGTCTAACATCCAACTGCATCTGTCAGAGAAATAACGATACAAAACTGGAATTTAGTGTGATTTTCAATGCACTTTTATCTGTGTTTTAAATCCTCAGACAGTAGCCTTTTGTCAATTAGCAGGAGAAGGAGTTTTGATTATATTTTTTCAAAGTAACAGAGTTGCAATCCCATATTTCTTTTATTTAAAAGCCACATTCAATTAGTATCTGGTTTCACTGAATAGCTGATCTTAGCTCTACATAGAAATCATCCCCTATTTAGAGCACAAAGGGAAAATAACCACCTTTAATAGAAGCTGTGGCTTCTCGATGAAAATACCCAGGACCTGGCATGTAACACATTAAAATGTTCATGAGGTATAACCGTTCTAAAATATAATTAAAAGGCGAGCAATTAAAAGGAGAACAAACTGCTTGGTTTTTTTGAGAGACAAGATGGGTAAGGTAATATTTTTTATTGGACCAAATTCTGTTGGTGAGAGAGACAAGCTGAAGTTGGTCCAATAAAAAATAATACCTCACCCACCTTGCCTCTCTAATATCCTGAGACTGACACGGTGACAACAACACTGCACACACCAATGGTTTGTTGGAGCAGTTTGGTGTCTGAGTAAACTAGAATGACAAAAGCCAAGCAGTTCTTCGGCAACTGAGGATCCCAACTGTTGCTGAAGAGAACAGGGCATTCCATTAATCAACATTTGTCCTCTAAGGCTAAATAGTATTACTAGTCTGTGACATCTATGCCTGTATGTCATGATATTGCACCACTGGAGGAGGAGGAGGAGGAAGATGGTGAGAAAAGCGCTGAAGAAAGTGACCACTTTTAGCTTACACACAAGTGTATTTTTAATTAATTAAAATACTTAAGTCGAAATACTGGTCCCACTGATGTCAGTCGGAGTATTGCCTTAGAGGCTAAAAGAGCAATAGGGCTACTGAGAAAAAAAAGAGTAATGATTCTTATTAATCATGGGCCCAGTCTGCTGACTTTAATGGAAGTTGGACTGGGCTCTAAAATTCCAGCATTCTGATGATGCATTAAACTCCTCATGTCTGGTAGCTAAGTTATGCAGGTGCAAGTTAAAGACACTACGACATTTTTCAGAAGGCAGGAGGACATCAGCCAACATTCTTTCTCTTAACGTGATGGGCTCTAATGTCCCGGGCTTTCTGTAAGTTGTTGCCAGGTGCATCAGGATAGCTATCACAATTGTCTACAAAGTTACTGTGCTCCCGAGAGGTTTCCAGGTTCAAGAAAATTAAATGATATTGGCTGGGTCCTTGGCTGTTACAAAGATGGAAATAGGCCAACTTACATCAGCTGAGGATCTGGTCCATAGTCTATTATAATGTGTGAAAGGAATAAATGGAAACCTTGGAAGAATTTTATTCAGAAACATTTGTTACAACAACATTTTTTGAAAACCTAATGGACATTCATTTGTAACACAATAGAAAACGATACAATATACTACGCCTAACACAGTAACTTCACATGCAGTAGGATTCCCCTTTTGTTTAGCTTAATTAAATACATTTAAACCTACACTGAAATGCAAATGAGAACACGAGCCTGTCTATTAAAATAGTGATTAGTACTAACACAAGACTGTTGTCTATTTTGTTTATGACACAGTACTGATTTATAAAAATATAATCAACAAGCTCTAATATATTAGTACATTTCTGTATTGTAGCAGGCTAATATAGCTTCTTTCATCACTAATATGAAGGAAACTCCCTCAGTGAAAGACAATGACAAATCATTAAGCAGAGAGCTAGCTGCTTCTTTCATACAAAAGAAGTTATTTGAGCAACAAATCTATGGCCTCAACTCATATGTGCTGTGCACACAATAGTGTTCAGACTGCCCAATGGGGATTAACAAAACAAAAAAGAAAAGATTTTCTTGGAAGGAAAAATGGGAAAGTTAAATGTTATGCACAATAACAAATGCAATTTTTGGATCAAAAACTGTAGGATTATCAAGATTATAGTTTCATTATTATAACAAGAAGGGGGAAACCAAAGCCTTGGCTATGTTGGTTTTTTTAAAAAATGTGTGTTTTGTGTGTGCAAAATTTGCATTAGAGTTGTGTGGGTTTTTTTTTTTTTTTTTTTAAGACTCTCCATGGTTCATTGGATAACAGGAACACTGGCAAGTATGCAAATGTGGGCTGTCCCAAAGACAATGAAACAGACATGTAGTCAATGGTTACTGTCATCCAGTTCTTTGCGTGACATGCAGACAAGCTTAGAGAACATTGATTGTTCTATAGACTCCTGTGACTGGAGGGAACGACCAGTCGGCTTACACCAAGACACATTTTTCACTCCTGACATTTTGATAAAGGCTTATTGACCTAAATGAGACCCAAGTTATTCAGGGAACATCAGGGGTGAAAGTGCACAAGCTGTTCTTCATGGTCATACACAAAAACTCCAGGTATCCATTAGCAACTGGCAAATTCCCCCTCCCCTACCCGTGGCGGTGTGACAGACAAAAGTGTTTTTAATATCTTGCCTTGTATAAGCCTAATAAGTAATCTAGTGGGGGAGGAGGAGATGGATGAATTTTTGTCACTACATTTATACGTTAGTTGCCAGATAAGTTGCAGACAGGAGTGAGAAAAGTTATTGATATTTAAAATAACTCAGGACAGTCATTACAAAGACAAATTTAGCTGTCCTCATGAACTACTGGAATAGTCCCTTCACAATCCCTCAGTAGCTGAGGTTTTGGTGATTTTTATGGTAATTTTCTAAAATAATATGCGCTATTTTACAAAAGCCAAATGAGCAAATGCTGGGGGCTTGATGCTCATCTCACACTGTTGTCAATCAGGTGTCAAACCAATGAAACAAAGAGTTACACTTGTATGAAACAGGACGGTAGGTCACATCTCACACCTGAGACTTTTAATAAATCTGAGTTACACTAGGGATGAATTTGGCCCATTATTTATTGAAAATACTTTTTCTGGCTGCTTGGTTAGCACACGTCCACTGAATGCATTGTCTAGAAAAGGCCAATGTGTTTCAGCCAATGTGACCCATGGACCAGCAATAATGGAACAAGAATACAAGAAGATCTCAAACAAAACCAGCAGAGTGAAAGAAAACAAGGGAGGAGAAAGAAAAATGGAAGGGTAAGGGATAGGATGAACATGGAAGATGAGAAAGAATGGTTGATTTGGAAGAAGAGACTTTTTGCTGCAAACACAAGGCACTGCATTATGGAATGGAGTTGGGAGGGCCTGCTGAACCATTGCAGCTGTAATTATTATGGCTCTCCTTCCACATGAAGGGGAAACCATTGTAGATTATACCATATCAGCCTGACCTGACCTGGAGACTTCATTACAGATGTACCATTAAAATGACACAGGCAATGCTTGCAAAATGACTGAAAAAGCACCTGCATGCATTTGGATGCATAGTCTTGGGCAGGCCCGGCCACTCTTTCATGTAACTTTTTCCACCTAGTATAGACAGACCCCTCATTGTTCTCTTAAGGAATGCAGGTTTTTCCCTTGAAGTTGCACTATGTTAGCTGAAATATATAGAATGCAGCAAGATCAGATAGCCTAGGCAAACAGGTAAGCACACAGACTTGGAGACAAAGTCAACAAGAAGGTAAAAGTCCTGACTTGACTGTAGCACAGATTTTAAAAAAAAGAAAAAAGAAAATTATGTTTTCCTCATACTCAGAATGCATATTGAGAAATTGAAAGTGCCAAAAACTGCTATATAATATGTAGGAGGTTTCAATTTAATTCTTGTTTTTTCAAATATCTTACCCTAAATCTTTACAAGTTAAAAACAATTTTTTTAAAAAACGTTGAAAGCCAAAATATTTTAGCTTCTCTTGCAGAGCCTTTATCTTTACTTTAGAAAGTTTAGTGTTCTTTGCCAAAATTCCTTATCTAGCATATTTGGCACTGACTGATGTGGGTTAAACTAATAGCAATGGAAAACATTAAAAACAGGGCAATCGTATCACGCTTCTATCTTCAGAGTTCCATAAATTAGTCCTAAGTTACTGGACATCAGTAAAGCCTTTTATAAATGTTTTTAATTAGAATGAAATAATATTTACACAGACCTACTCATGTTTTGAATAAGTGAAGCTTATGATGAAAGAGAGTTGGAAAAGCTGATTGTTTTGCCTTTCTATTTTCCCTTTAATCACAACTGGGAGCATAGTACAATAACTCTGGGGCCCACGAAGATCCTGCTGGTATGTATTTTTAGACTGGAATTTTCAAAAGGAAACAGACAATCAAATCTTATTGAATTTCAATAGGAGTTGGGCACCTAACTCCCTTAGGCACCTTTGAAAACCTGAGCCTTGATATCCTTAGTTTTCTTCTCACTAGCTTAATCCAAATCCCAGTGAAGGCAATGGGAGTTTCTCCACTGACTTCAAAAGACACTGGATCAGGCCTCAGGTGTGTCAGTTCTGAGGCATAACTTTGCATGTCAAGGCACATTCTCTGAGAACCTGTGTTTCTGACTGGAGTTTTCACATACAGTCATCTTTGGCAAGCCTCTCCTCATAATACAGTGTATTCTGCAACAAAATCCAAAAGGTTAAAGATGAGATTCAGCAGGAATTTGAGCACACAAATGACACCAAGCCTTCACATTTAGTTTATGGTACTTATTTTAGTTTGGAGTTACTCAGTTATTCATAAGCGACATCTTCCCCCCACCCCCACCCCCCGCAACACATAGAATGTTCTATTAACTTGTCTTTAAAACTGGAGTATTTGGCAAGCAAGAGGAAGCTTCAACCTCCTCATGTCTGCCAAAATGATAAAATAACTCCTTTCTGTATATTTCAGGAACATGTACTCCAGGGCTTCATAAAAGTCCCTGGAAGAAATTCATACAGGGCTCTATCCTACAGAAGAGGGTGGAGCAGTATGGCTCCAATCCAGGAAAGTACCTAAGGGCGCACACAACTTAAATCCCATTGAATTCAACAGCACTACTCACATACGTAACTTTAAGCACATGCTTAAGTGCTTTTGTTGGATAAATGCCAGTGTGCGCTCAGCACCTTGCTGGTTTCAGTTCACAGTATTTCAAAGACACAGGGGTGAAATCCTGACCTCAGTGAAGTTAATGACAGAGCTCCCATTGATTTCTATTGGGCAGGATTTCAACCCCAGAATGTGTGTGTGTATTTTACCCCTCTCTCTATTCCGCACACACACGTACCCCTTTCTTAGTATAGACAAATATGTTATTACAGAATCACAGAAATGTAGGGCTGGAAGGGACTTCAAGAAGTCACTTCTGACAGGTGTTTGTCCAACCTGTTTATAAAAACTTCCAATGATGGGGATTCCACCCCCTCCCTTGGAAGCATATTCCAGTACTTAACTATCCTTATAGTTAGAAAGTTTTTCTTAATATCTAACCTAAATCTCCCTTGCTGCAGATCCAGAGTGGAAAGGAAGAGTCAGTCAGAAACCATTAAAGATTCAGGGTAAGCCCTGCAGTCTATATTTTTTTCTATAGGAAACTTTGCACCGTTAACAAGGTTTACACAGAGGCTAACCATTTTCCCATAACTGATTCTTTTTGCCCTATCTGCTGCCTCATCTTATGGTATTTATTCAACAGCCTTCCTCATGCATTTTCATAAAAAGCTGATTCACCTCCTCCTCATCCTGCATTGTACACTTCATAAATCTTCCCTCTCTTTCACAATGGACATCCAATTTATTAAATGTGCCATTCCTTTCAGAAAGGAAAAAAAAAAAACACCCACCATTATCTGGCTTACCCAAACTCCAGCATCACCATTTATAAGGAAGGATCTGTCCATTATCAGCCTAAATATTATAACTTACCCTGCAAGAGCTTCATTTTATGCACCAAAAGTGAAATATGAAGATAGATCTTAAAAGTATCAGTTAAGGGCCAAATTCTGGCCCCTACTGTGTACAAACAACTAGTCTGGCAAAAACAGCAGAAAGATCATTAGAAATCAGTAGTTTCAAATATACTAATTAATGTGGGGCTTTTGTGTTTGAAGCCAGGTTGAGGAGGTAAACAGAATTCAGTGCAGGCTTCATTTTAAACAGGGCTGGTCAAAAATTTGTAAAGAGTTTTCATGAAAAATTTAAAAATAAGTTTCATTCCATGGGTTTCAAAAAGGAACAATTTTTTGTTTGTGAATTTTTTTTCAAAAACTGTTAATTTTCACTTTTGCCTCTTCTCCGTCCCTTTTTTCCCCCTTTTCCATTTTATGACTGAAAGAGGGGAAAGAAAATAGGAAATACAGAGGAAAATGGGGAAGAAGGAAAAAATGAAATCTTGAATATTTTCATTTTTCACTTTTCATTAAAGCAATGGAAAATTTCAAATACAATGGTTTTTGAGAAAAATGTTATTTTTCAATAGATGAATTTTTCATTTTGCAAATTTTGAACAGCTCTGATTTTAAATAATTGCTAGGGATTTTTGGTACATTTTGTATATGCACATCTGTTGAATTATCTGCAGATTTAAGGCAGTAAGGGGGGATATTTTGAATGTGCCATGTAGAAAATTTAGGGCCGGATTTCTCCTTCTGTACAAAATTTGCAAGATGGGGCCCTATAGGGGAGGAAATCTCCATTAAGTTCTTTTCCCTTGAATAGATATCTCCCTGGTTATCCCTTTGAAGAGACAAGGTTGGTCCCCTCCCTCTTCTCCCTGTAAAAATAGACTGTGGGAGAGCAGGAACTTTCACACATAAGCTCTGTGGTTCTGCAGCAGACATGATTTCTGCAGCTCAGGTCCTATATCCTGTAAGGACGACTTGACGAGAATGGTGCTGCCAGGAAGTCCCCAGACCTCTGGTGTCTTCAGGACCCTTCTCCAACTTAAAAAAGGAACGCTGCATGAAAGGGGGAGCATGGAAAAGTATTATAGCCACAGGACATCCTTCTTCACTTTGAGCTCCAGAGCAGGAAGGGGAATGTGTATTTCCCACACACTCCCTTAGCCTTACTCCAGGCCTGCTCACTCTGGCCTGTGCACCCTCCACAGAGCACAAGAAAAGGGTGCTAGCTGAACCCCTCCCTTTAGCATTTTAGGGGATCCTCCACATGTAGATAAGTTTGGTTAAGGTGCTAGCCTGGCTCCTAGGAGACCAGGGTTCAATTCCGTCCTCCGCTACAGACATCCTGCATGACTTCGGGCAAATCACTTAATCTCTCTGTGCCTCAGATCCCCATCTATAAAATGTGCGTGATAGCAGTTCCCTATCTGAAGAGGGTATTGAGAGATGCTCAGACACTGCTGTAATGAAGGCCATATAGTTACCATGTCTGGATGGATAGATGGATGTAGGGGATACCAACAGGCCCAAAAATACTTGCCTCCCTCCAAATGGGTATGCTAAGCAACTTGGTTCCACAGAACTACGGTCCATGCTACAATTAAAAAATTATGCTAACAATGACTGTGTTGAAGAGTGGTTCTTCCTAGCAAAGTTCTAGCATGATTTCCCTACTTGGTGACGACAGGGATATTTTTCTCAGATAACGGAGGGATAAAGCTGTGCTATAGATGCATCTGGGGAGTTGTCCTCAAGCAGAACAAACCCCCTGTCCATGTTGGTCAAACTATTTCATCCACATCTTAGGACTGATTAATACTCAAGTCAAGCAAAACCAATGACACATGAACATATAAGACAGACACCATGCAGCAGCTGTGCTTGGAATTATTGGTTGTTTGGGATGAAATTAAACAACAACCAAAAAGGAACATTTATCCTAGAATTCATTACAATTAATTGTCATTAAGTTTTCTGTTTAGACCTCACTCATGGTTTTGTTATAAGCCTCAGGCAACACAAGTCACACTGTTTCCCGGTTTACCTCTGCTCACAAAGGGAAGTAGACTTTTCCAAGCCTATGCCTGACACACTGGCTTAGGTATGCTAGCCAATACATCGGGATAGTCCCTGTCCACTTGCACAGGGGGAAGGAGGACACATAGCGGATGCTGCTCTCCTTCCCACAGTTGGGAGGAGGGGGGTAAGGAGGTGCCTTATGCCCTTGCACAGCCACTAAACTGGGCCAAAATCTGACCCTACATTTTTAAATTTAAAGAGGAAAAAATCTACATTTCCCCCTCACACTAGATTACTGGTTTGTCATTTCAACATTTACCTTTAGTTTGATTAAATTTATGGTACTCTAACATGATGAGCAGCAGAGGTAATTATGGAAGTGTCTGTCACAGCTCCATAGTTAAGGCATTGAGTATTACACTTAAAGCACGTTGTGTGTGCATATATATATATATGTAAATTTTAGTTAATCAGTTGATAGTCTGCCACAAACTCCCCTCAAAATTAATTTAACAGGGTTTGAATCTGCAGAATACCAAATGGTTTGAAACCTTGCTGAAGTCCTGTAAAATAAAAGGAGTAAAATATTGAGCTGGGGACATGGCTCTCAGCATCTCCCTTAAGTTTTGTACAGCATCTTTACAGATGTTAACTAAATCTGCAGATGATACTGAATAGAGAGGAGTTGCAAACATCAATGGGGACTGAAAAATAAGACAAAGAATGAAAAGTTATTAGAAAAATGAGTAGAAAATGAAATTAGACAAATGCAGGTTAATATGTCAAAGGAAAAATCACTATTCAACAGGAGGAAGAAGTTTGGGAAGCAGTAGCACTGGAAGAGAATGAAGGGTGATATAGTGGACAGAAAATTAGCCCTCAGTTTGCAGAGCTATAAAGCAGCAAAAAGGTAGATGCAACCTGGTCTTCTTGTATATAGGTAGGGCCCTACCAAATTCATGACTGTGAAAAACGTGTCATGGACCATGAAATCTGGTCTCCCCCGTGAAATCCGGTCTTTTGTATACTTTTACTTTATACTATACAGATTCCACGGGGGAGGCCAGCATTGCTCAAATTGGGGGTCCTGACCCAAAAGTAATTTGCAGGGGGGTTGCAAGGTTATTTTAGGAGGGTCGTGGTATTGTCCCCCTTACTTCTGCGCTGCCTTCAGAGCTGGGTGGCCTGAGAGCGGTGGCTGTTGACCAGGCTCCCAGCTTTGAAGGCAGTGCCCCTCCAGCAGCAGCACAGAAGTAAGGGTGGCACTACCATACCATACATGCCACCCTTACTTCTGCACTGCTGCCTGCAGAGTTGGGTTAAGCCACAACACCGTGAAATTTCAGATTTAAATATCTGAAATAATGAAATTTACGGTTTTTAAAATCCTATAACCATGAAATTGACCAAAATGGACCCTGAATTTGGTAGGGCCCTACATATAGGCATCAGGCCACAGGATATGTAGGTATTGTTCCTCTCTACTGTGTAGGGCAGGAGTGGTGATCATGACCAGAGCCTCCTGAGGGTTTGCTAGGAAATGCCATGGGTCCATGGTACTCCTCAGTGTCACATTTCCAGCCCCAATGCAGCCCCTGAAGAAAGTAAACACGGCTTCTGGTTCCTTGTGCTGTGGGGAGCTAGGCCAGGCCCCAGCTCCGCTCTTGCACCTCTTTGCAAGTAGGTGGCAGGAAGAACTGAGATCAAGATAGCTCCTAGTACCCACCGCCATTTCTTCTCCAAATGAAGGACAGGAGGGAACGGTGGGCCTGGAGCTGCTGGAGAAGAATGTTGTTGGGGATGAATGAGTTTGAGGGTGGGCAGAAGAGGCAGATGACCAGAGGAGATTTGGGGGATTAAGGGTGGGGAAAAAAACCTAAGGGGGTGGGAAATTAGATAGAGGAAAGAGAAAAGGACACATTGAAAGGGAGGGGAAGGGACTGCTTTTCTATACTTCATCTAGCACAATGGAGCTACAATCTCAAATGGGGCCTCTAGGCGTTAACATAATAAAAAACCCAGCAACAACTTCGGACTTGGCCTGTGAGACACTGAGAGCCTTCAACTCCTACTGACTTCAGTGAGAGCGGAGGGTACTCAGCACCTTGCAGGACTGAGCCCTTAAAACACTGGGGTGCAAAGGGAGAGAACACATCACTGTATGGGGAGGGGAGAGCTAGGCCAAAAGAGGGAAAGACAAGGAAAGAGAAGCACCACCACTGAACACAGGATGGGAGAGGGAAAAAGAGATACAGCAGAAAGAGAGAAGGGCAGCAACGGGAAAGGGGAAATAAGAACAAAAGAAGCAATGGCGTTTCAGTAATTACCCCAGGGCCTGGCAGCAGGCGCCTCCAGCCTGCACTGAAGTCTGTGCTGCCACAACTCCACTGCTGTTGGTATTTCTGCTAGGTAGATTGAAGCTAGCACCAGTGTATGTGAGGCAATCACAGCTCCAACTGCAGGGTAGACATACCCCCAGTGCGTGTAGGTGTACACCCCCACCCCACCCACCCACCCACAGAGTTTCCTTTCCTCTAGTAAAGTTCATCTGACTTGGCTGCTAACATCCCAGCAAGTTTCTCACCACCATTGGAATGAAACAGATTGCACCAGAAATGGCTGATATTAAAATTGATTAGACAGATTTGATCCTCCATCTCCTGCCCCCAAATCCCACGCAAATAATTCATCCCTTCCCCTGATAATTCTTTGGTATTATTTAGGCTGCTCAGAAGCTCTCACTCAGAGCAATGTGTATCTGCCATTTTTGGCATAAAAAAATGCCAAGTAGCACCTCAGTTTCTGCAACAGACCCCAGCAAGTTGACGGGGAAGAAAGGGGGAAAATCCATCTTTATTTCAGTTACTGAAAAGGACTTGCCTGCATGAATTCTAAGATAGATATGGGAAGAGGTCTCTAGAGTCAAGACGTTTTAGAGCCACTGATATAAGACTCTGGTGCAACAAGCCAAGACAATGTCTGTACTCAGCTTTGAGCACCAAACAGCAGCAGGATTGACAGATTTGGGGGTGGAGTTCAAAGAAGATATATGAAGAAAGAATAAAAGGTTCTTCATGTATAATTCACCTAACAGTTTGTCTACACGGCACAGTAATTCATACCACGGAAGGGATTTCTAAAGCGCACTAGCGTGCTGCCCATTAATTGGTCAGTGTAGACCCTACTGGAGGGCAAACTAAAAGTTCTCTAGTGTTCTATAATGTAGCGGTTTGAAACAATACTATATTAAAATGCACTAGGGAACTTTTAGTTGGCACCAGCAGGGTTTATATGGACCAATTAGCATGCACTTTAGAAATCCCTCTCCCCACCCAGTAGTGCACATTGCTGCTCAGTGTAGACAAGAAATCTGGAAGACGGCAAGCCCTAAGAAATGCCTAAGATGGACTGACATCATAATAGTCTATGTAGTACTGAAGGCAGTAAACCCGAAGGAGGGAGGGGATTTATTTAGCACACTGTAAGGAAAAATAATATTATTAGCCTGTGGAATGGTCTACCAAGGAAGTGGTGGAAGCTCCATCATTGTGACATTAAAAACTAGACCAGATGTAACACTAGTAAATGTGCTGTTGGGAACAGTCCTACACTGGCAGTGGATAAAATAGGTCACCTACCAGGTCCTTTCCATTTCTATCTTCTGTTTTTAATCAGACAGGAATTTGCACTATTACTGGCCAAAGGATTTTATTTTTCATAGTAGTGTATTTAATACCTGCACACTTTGGTTGGCAATTCAGATTTTTATACTTCAGAAGCATCTCCTCTCTCATCATCCTGTATTGTGTGAGGCTAGATGGCAACTCATATTTTGAGGCAAGATAAATTTTGAAAACGAGATGACTCCAACAATGAGGTCGGTCACCAATAGCAGGATGTGATTTAAACAGATTATCAGCTAACACAGAGCTAGATTTCTATCCCAAGTAATGACAATATTCTTCAATAAAAATTTAGCTACTATTAAATTTCAAATGGATTGATTTTTATTTCAACCATCACCAGATTTCTGCCAAAGGAGAAAGTGAATTTTGAATAGGTTCTTTTTCAGAATCCGCAGAAGGGGAGGTGAGAGAACGCTGTTAAGCTTTTAAACAAAAATGCAACGTGATCAGAAGTCAGGCATTCTTTTTACACATGTGGGCAATCACTGGCCAGTTATTGGTATCGCACTCCCTGATGATAAGAGTTCATGCACCATATTTCTATTTGACATTTCCATAAACACAACTTGCTTGTGCCTCAACATACTTGAATTCTCTCCCAGGTCTACTCCAGGGAATATGCATCATGCTCTTCCACACAGCTGCAATAACAGTCACACACTAAACCTGTAGTCCAGGCACTTAATACACCTCACAGGAAAACACATGTGCTAGTTTAAGCTAATAAAAAACCCTCCCAAATGCCATATGTGCAGAGCCCATTCAGTCAACATTTTAATGTTGCTTCTAAAGTTTGTGAAGGAGGAGAGGAGAATTATTTGACATACAAATAAACCTCACTGAAGGCAACAAAGTCAGCACTGCAGCTAAGTGGCAAATAAGCTTAACATACTGAAGGCAAATAGTTTCCTTCTCTCTCTGATTTACCGGGTGAGTTCCAGTCAGTAACAGTAAAATGATTGCGGCTATCATTCAGCGCATCAGGATGGTTAATTTATACCAGTCAAAGCACACGACTTACCCAGTACACATTCTCCCTAGAGCTTTGATAATGTTCCAAACAGACCAAACTACACTTCCATTTCCAAAATGAAGATTTTGGCCAGATCTCTCTGAAGTTATATACCCCATTAACCAAACTACCGTTACGTGCAAAGACTTATATTTTTAGTCAGATTCATGTTTCTATCAGTCTCAGGTCCAACATAAATAAATAGTGCAACAGAGGCAGCTCTTTGCAGAATTCAGAGTTACGGAATGAGTATGCTAGTTTTGTGGAACTCCCTTAATTCACAATCACATTTTCCCCCTTCCAAACAAAGGACAAATGCACCATTCATTGCTGGAAAAAAAGTTCCCTGAAAACCCTATGGCCTCTCCCAATGACAGTTGGACAGACTTCCAAGATAACATATGCCTCAAGAAAATACCAGGTATTAAATGGAATGAATTTATAATAAATGCCAAGATTCGTCAGAGAGATCAACAACCCCTTATCAACAAAGTTATCCAGAAAATGTGATGAAAATACCTGGCACGTGTGTTAAGAATGAAGCCAGAGCATCTGCTATGGCAGGCGTGCATTGGGTAGCTGGAGGAATACATAAAAAGGGCTGAACAAAAGAACCTCTCTGTCAAAAATTACTCGGAGATGGAAAAATTATGGGATTTAGCAGAGGATATGCAAAGAGTGGCCCACAACAGATACGCCTTAAGCGACGTTCGAAGATACCGGAATTATTCAGATTCAGAAGTTTGCATTAGAGTCTCAAAATCACTGCTACTACTGGGATAGCAGAAACAGCAGCGACGTTGTCGAACTATACTAATCTGTTGTGCCATTAAATTATAGCGGTGCAATAGTACCTCTATATTACTGCATTATTATTAAGTTTGGGTTGAGTTTTTCACTTAAAGCAGGGATTCTCTCTTTGTTTTAATGTGTATCTTCCCCAAATGTATAGTATGTCTTCTATATGGAATAGCTGAATCCTCTGGGGATTTTAAACTAAATCTGTTACTTAGTTTAGGAGTTAAATTTCAGAAAAATGGGACCTTTAAGGAATTTCCAATGTCTGACCTTTTTCCAAAACCCTTTTGCAATGAAATGGATGGATTATTAGCCTTCAAACTTTATATCCAGTTAAAACTCATTGCCAGTTCCTTTGGAGCGTATATTTAAAGATACTGGTTTATAATTAAGCACATTTATTATTTTTTGCCTCTCTCTGTACATTATATTCACAATTTTCCTTTACTCAAAACCAGTCACTGTTCCCATAATTTACTATTTGTTATTTGTAATGTCCAGGAGCCCCACTCATGGAGCAGGACCTCAGTGTGCTAGGTGATGTACAAACACAGAACAAAAAGATGGCCCCTGCCCCAAAGAGCTTACCAATCTAAGTAGGGGGGTGGAAGCCATGCATGCTCTCACTAAAGATACTACTACTACACAAGTAGGGGAATGTAGGATTGTGCCCCTACTAAAGACGGTCACTGTTTCCAATTGTTTTGAGTAAAACTGAAGCCACAGGCTACCCTCAAGAAAGATGACTGCCTATTCTCTAATGCCCACCATCATACTTCTCAACCTTCAAACCAAATTTGTGACAAAAATAATGAAAATGTGAGACAAATGACTGAAATATGGATCTCATGTATGTTGTATTGTATCATATATGACACATATGTGCAGGCCCCTGTAACTTGAGCTAATTATCCTTTACAGAAAGCCACTAGAATTAGGTGGTTGGGCATCAGGACTTCTTGGATTAATTCCCAGGTCTGGGATGAGAATATAGTCCAGTAGTTAGAATGGGGCAACACAGTCAGAGAGCCCCTGTTTTCCATTCTTGACTCTGGGAGAGGAGTACAGTATGTCTAGTGGTTACAGACAGCATTGCCAAGCACATCAATTTGGCAATTTCTTTCTCAGTGGATAACAGTAGGATCTGACATATTTAGGGCATGGGCTCTATTTTCAACTCTGCTAAAAACAACCTTGTTGAAGGGCCTTAATTACAATTTCTGCTTTCCCACAAACATGTAATATACTGCATACTTACCTTGTACACAAATATCAATTGCTATTTTGCTGAGATTGTAATTGAACAGGTTTTGTATTTTACTAGGAGAGAGATTGATAGTGTGTACTAGGTGTTTCCTTATCAGTTGGATGGAAAAGTTCCATGGGTCAATGCAAAGTCTAATTAGTGGAAACATGCTAGGCATGAGGGTATAGTAAAGCGGTATCCCATAATTTGGCATTTCCATGCTTTTTAGGGTTTGCATGGGGGGGTATATCACACTTAGCCAACCTTAATCCCTAAATAGAACAATTCAGAGCAGGCAGCATATTTTTTTCCTAACTGACAAGGGAATAGAAACATTACCCTGTTCAACCTACAGGCTTTCATTAAGATTCCATAAGGAAAGGGCTTCATATATACTGTGAACTGATTTACATTAAGGTTCTTTTGCACTGTTCTGACAATGTACAGGGGCTTTAGAGTGGGCATAAGTTACATTTACACCTATTTCAAGGAAAGTATAAATGAGAATCAGGACAGAGTCTTATCTCCCTTCCAATCCTTCAGTTTTATGCCACACAACTGGGTTAGAAGCGCAAAGTGTTTTCCCTTCAAATAATACAGACCTCTAGTGGATGAACGTTGCAACTGCAGTCAACCTAAAAACCTTCAGCCTGCAGTAAATGTTGCCCTAAATATTTATCCAACAGAAATTGCCTACCACACATCCCAAGTTTTCACTTGTCTGAATCACGTCCAATTGGAACTGAGGTGGAGAAGGCAAATCATCTCACTTTACTTGTCCTGATGTTTAATGTATATAGTCATAAAGCTTGGTGCATGTTTTTGAAATATTGTTGCATGTCCTCGCATCCTTGGAGAGCTGATGGGGGCGGACCCTTAGATGGTAGAAACTGTCATCGCGCCATGTATATAATCGGCTCTAACAGCATTCCATTATCATGACATCATATTTTTGTCCCAATTGACAAATTCCTAAAGCTAGCAATGAAGCATCTTTTTAAATGACAGGTTTTGTAGCACTCAAAAAGTAGTTTATATAGGATAATACTGTCCTGGGGTTTGCAGTCTGTGAGTACTAGCAACAAACACTTTGTGCTCGGAAGAAACAAAATTACTTCCTATCAGGTGTTATATCATTTACCATGAAGAAAGCCACAAAAGCCCTGACTTTAAACACATTTTATGCATGAGTTGCAGACTGTTGGAATGATATCTTCTATCAGTTTGTATAATACTCTTTAGTCTATGAGCTAGAAAAGACTGGTGGTTGTATGCTAAGTGTTTAGTTTTCAGTGCAATAGGTACCATTATGGGACTCCTGTTAGTACCAGGAGTCACATGTTGCTGACTAAACCAGCACTGTGCTAGAGGGTAACTCAGAAGGATGGATCTTATTTAATTCCATGTTGAATAGAGAGAGGGTAATCTAAGAAAGAAAGAAAGAAAGAGGCCATTACAAAACTGGAGATATTCGTACACTCTAGCTGGCTCATACACCCCTGTACTGATGTTTTCCATGGAAATTCTGGCTGTGTTAGCTTTGGCAGCAATTAAAGACTCTTTCTGGAATCTTTAAAAACATCCAGGAGTGCCTTTCAACTTTTATTCATGCCCTGTGACTTTATTTTTATTAATTAAAGCAATAAAAGCAGGCTGGTTTCGCCTTACCTTCAACTCATTTTAGTGTTAGAAAAATTAAATAGATAAACCAGCCAAAAGCAGGGCACATAGAAACTCTACACAGGTATGCTATTTTCTCTTTATTTTGAGAGCTCAGATGCTTTTCTCGGAATCTCTAAAATTTCCAGTAGTTTTATGTACTTGGTCTAAGAAGGCCTCATGACAAGGAGAGAGAAAAATAAGGAGAGGTTTGAAAGTTTACCCTGTTTCAAGGTGTCAGTTTGTACCGTTCAGGTTATTACATTTTACTGTTGTTCAGTAGAATGTGTATTACTGAATCACAGACAATATGATCATATGACTATGTAGCAGAATTTACTCAATTCTGGTAGGAGGAATATTTCTGGCATTTTGTTTTATCTGGGTCACAGGGCTAAAATTTGGCTGTAAAACTTCAACACTATATGGTCTATTCTGCAGTCACCACAGCAAGCTAAATTCTGACCTCCTTATTCACACCAAATGTCACCCTATTCCATGAATAATCCCACTGAGGTCAATGGAAATACCCTTTAGGTCAGGTACTATCAGTCATGAGTAAGTACATCAGAATCAAGCCCTGTATGTGGGGAGGGGATGGTTACACATGTAAATCCCCAAGAATGGATGGGAGAACATACTACTTAATGTGTAGCACTATGAAATTTTTTCATAAGTTTGTATCCATATATCCATTAACACCCTCCCCCTCACTATTCGAAATACTAACTAAAATGTTAAAATTCTCACTTACAGCACATGTAATACATTTCATTCACGTTGTGTGGGCAAAAAGAACATGACAGTTATACCACATGACTTAACATTAAATTGTTGGCTAAACGGTGACCAAATACGAAATATGAAAACTGTCTACAAGTACTTGAGTATTGTAAACATCTGGGGTGGCATGGGATGATTGTTGACAGTTGTCCTATTAGCTTGGAGTAGTGGGATAAAATGGAGTAAAATAAAATATAGGCTATCAGAAGGCATGCCCGGAGAGTGAGGTTTATTGGATAGGGTGATTTTCCCCCCCGATAAATGGTTAACAGTGAAACTGCCAACATGCTGAAGAATATAATTACAGGGAGCTATTTTGCATTGGCAGGAGGATGAACTAGATGACCCAACAGGATTTTGCCCCCCAGGTGCCTGTGATCTATGTTCCTGTCTTGATAAAAGAAACAAATGAGCATCAACTAGCTGCAAACCCAAATCTACATGTTTGGAACTGTGGAACCAAGAGGCTTCTACTCAGTTTCAATATAGTCTCACATACAAGAGCTCTGCATGTGGAGGTCATGGTGCAGTTACAAAAACAGTGAAACAAGGCAGTTTGTTTTTCCATATTTATAAGCAATATTATGCAGACTCTAAACGGGATGATCAGCCTGATTGGGCAGGAAAGGGGTGCAGCTCTGGGAGAAATGTGTAGCAAGTACTACAGGCATAACACCACATTGGTCTCAATGCTCTATGGAATGGATAGTGCCCTACCAAATTCCCGGCCATGAAAAACAAGTCACGGACTGTGAAATCTGGTCCCCGCCTGTGAAATTTGGTCTTGTGTGATTTTACCCTATACTATACAGATTTCATGGGGGAGACCAGCATTTCTCAAATTGGGGGTCCTGACCCAAAAGGGAGTGGGGGGGGGGGTCGCAAGGTTATTTTAGGAGGGTCGCAGTATTGCCACCCTTACCTCTGTGCTGCCTTCAGAGCTGGGTGGCTGGATACCAGTGGCTGTTGGCCAGGCTCCCAGCTCTGAAGGCAGCGCCCCACTAGCAGCAGCAGAGAAGTAAGGGTGGCAATCCCACACCATGACGTCCTTACTTCTGCGCTGCTGCTGACGGCAACTCTGCCTTCAGAGCTGGGCTCCCAGCCAGCAGCCGCCGCTCTCCAGCTGCCCAGCTCCAAAGGCAGCGCCATTGCCTGCAGCAGCACAGAAGTACGGGTAGCCGTACCGCGACCCTCACGATTACAACACCGTGAAATTTCAGATTTAAATAGCTGAAATCATGAAATTTATTATTTTAAAAATCCTGTGACCGTGAAATTGACCCTGAATTTGGTAGGGCCCTAGGTATGGAGCCTCCAGAAAAGCAAAGAACTGAAAGGTCCTCATGGAGTGGAAAATAAAAGTTCCCAGGAGGATAAAACAGTACAGTCCTTCTGAACCTTCCCATGCTGGGTTCATCCTTTCTCTTCCTGAATAATTTCAGATCGATTAAATATCTTTCACTTCCAGATTTCAGCTCTGGTTTGATTTATGGGGGTCTGTCTACAATAACATTTGATTTCCTCATTTTTGGTCCCAGAAATTCTGCAGCGTTTATTAAGTTTATTGCAGAAAACTCATACAGTTTCATCATGACTAAGGAAAAAGTTTCAAATATATATTGTAAGAGAATCTCAGTACTGCAGCTCTTGGTACTGTCCTCTAAGTACCATGAAGCAAGGGGTCTGTCCTCTTCACATAAACATTTATCAAAGATGTCCTGCCCTGATGATATCAGATGTCTGATTCAACTAAGTATGCTCAAACAGAACTCATGGGGAGGGTTTCTCAAAGGCTGACAACTCAGCTGGTCAACCTCAAAGGGAGAGACATACGGTTTGGTCTTTTGCCTGACCAGGCATTTTCATTTTCTGGTTTATGATGGTCACAACAACCCACGGAGTTGAACTATTTACAACCAGTGGCTGGCTGTAGCTGTGAGAAAAATGAACCATGCATTTATCTATACCCCACACATTCAGGATGTTGCTCTGGGGCCCTAGTAGGACACTTGCTTGCTTGCATAGCTGTGCACAATACATTCGTGTTACACATAGCATGTATCGACACCCACAAAATTGTAATGATTTCCTTGAGTGCAGACTAAAAAACATGTTCAAATACCAGTTTTGCTAGCAAACTGAAAAGGAGCTAATTTACCCCAAAGTTTCAAGCGGCATGCTACAATCAAATATCATATCCTGAGCCCACAAGATCTTGTGGAAAAATTAAAGTAACAGCAATAGCAGGAAACCCATCAGCTACCATGCGCACACTATATTCTCCATCTGCAGTAAAAAGAAGCTTTCAGAATGTGTTCTATAGAAATCTGTCCACTACGTTCCTGTGTTGTACGTACAATTTGAACTTTAATAGATTTAAACAATATTTCAAAATTCCATAATATTATATATTTGAAAATTAAAATGTTCTCTTCTGACCTGTTTAGAGCAATTTCTTGCTGAAACAGAATTTGTAAAGGTCACTGACTTCAGATTTTTCTATGGTCTTTTCTACATAGAAAACAAACACTAGCTGGTTTATACAGACACAACCTCTCTCAGTAAACTTAACCTCCAAGGAATTTAAAGATTAAAAAAAATCCCAAATGAGTTCAATGGAAAACCATCACAAAAAATAGAAAATTATTTTAGAACAGAACAATCTTATTTGAATTCTTAAAATCCAACAAAGATTATGGAGAGAAAAAGGCATAATTTAGAATAAAATAGATTAAAAACAATAGTCTATGGTTAAAAAAATAGTTTTGTCTAAAAGTAATTAGATAATCTCTCATTTTCCAAACTGCTAAATGAGTCAGTTATTTCTCATGTTCACCATCATAGTATTAAACTCAGTCAAAAGTTTCTGTGGTTACTATCAGATGAAACAAGCTGATTTCCCTTGAGAATTAGCTACACTGACC
This sequence comes from Chelonia mydas, assembly GCF_015237465.2. Lineage (NCBI taxonomy): Eukaryota > Metazoa > Chordata > Testudines > Cheloniidae > Chelonia > Chelonia mydas. Next base: position 28,982,038 of record NC_051246.2, on the reverse strand, counting down.
AGATGTCTTTAGCCAGCTATTCCCCAGAATGAGCAGGGAGAGGCACATGCAATGCCTTCTCTGTTACCATGGAGATAGGTTTTCCCATCCACTATGCAGCCCTGCTTATAGTAGCTACCAGCTGTTGTCTAGTCTCACAGTCCATCGGGAGAGACTAAGGAAAAGTGGGAGTCCTAGGACTGATCTTCTCCCAGCCTTAGACCCATAAACTTTAACCACAGTTTCCAACCTTCAGTCTACTTAACAGCCACTTTGGCTGATTGCTATTGCTTAAAGCTGTTTTACGGGGTACAGTGTTTCCCCTGCTCTATTTCACAGATTCATAATTGGTCAGCATCAGCAGACAACTGCTGGGTATAACATGCTCCAGGCTCAGGTTTTCCTGACAAAGGATTCTACACCAGCATTCCAATCTCAATGGTTTTATAAGCTTAATTCCAAGTCTCCGATACTTGTCAATTTCAGGTTGCTGACATTATTCTCACTCCACACTTTCAAACAAAGCTCTGTGGATTAATGACTCCCTATCCTTCCTGCCAGGCTGGTTAATGCCTTAGATTTCCATTGCTTTTTAACCTCTACAGAACATTAATCCCTTTCTGGGCATGATGATGAGCTACAGAAAACAACATTGGTTAGGATTTTCATTCTTGCCTTTTCCTTTTGAATGCAGCCAAGTTCAAATGTCTAATTATAACTTTGCCGAGTTAATGATCAATTTAACAAAGGCTTTAGAGTATCTTTGAAGTCAGAACAACAATCCAAAGGGGGTTTATAATATTAACTGTGCAGGGAGCCTACAGAGAGCTTTCTTAAGATTGTGTTAGCTAAAAGAGACGAAGTCAAGTAATTTCAGAATACCACTTTCATAGACCCCATGGCTCTGTCTGGTTGTTGCATAGCACAAATCTCCAACAAATGTTTATTTTATAGCTCTTAACAAGGCTGATCATTACCCTATTAATTCAAGCATGTTTAATTCAATGCCCTTCACCTACTCAGCAAGGCGTATTTGTAATCTTTAAGTGACTGCAAACAAGTTTAAATGTGGTGACAAGCTCTATGTAACAGGCACTTTGCAAGGCCGGTAACTGTTGATGTTAGGTACACATTCTAAGTGGGATGTGTATCCATATAGTTATTAATGATCACATTCACTGATGTCTAAGATATGCAGCCTTCACTCCCTTTGCTGAAGGTGAACTTTTTTCATCATCAGAGTTGAATTCTTCCTTCAGTTGCACGCATGCAGTTCCTGCTGACGTCTGTGAGAGCTGCAAATGCACACATTGGAGGGCATTTTTGACCGGTTTATTTTGTTTATCTGACATATGTAGCATCTCATAAATTTTGTATATATTATAGGCTGTGGGGACACTGAATCAGTACTGAGGTTTATTAAATAGAGGAACTATTGCGTTGCCTTGTGTGCTCTGCCTTCTAATCTAAAGGCTTTTAAGTTGTTTCAAAGTTATGGATCTCTTGATGTTTTACTCTTTTCCTCACAAGTGCACAAAAAGCTTGCACCAGAAAGAGAGGCAAACCAACCTCCCAGATAAAAACATTCCCAAAACTGTTTGGATCCAGAGCCAAATCTGAACTTTGCAGCTCCAGCACATTTTAAGCTTTCTATATTGGCCAGGAATTATAACATATGAGGTCGAGTCCTGCCCTAGCCCGTGCACTGAGTGTGCAAAGACATGCACCACTCTTGTCACAGGAATCCTGCCAGTCAGGCCAAGGGGACACATTCTGCAGAGGATTTTGCATCCCCAGGTGGCATTTGCTGCTGCTGACTAGACAGAAGCTAGCCCACTGAGTGGGAAATGGGGAGGAACAGGGCTGGAGATGGCCCTTGAACCACAGACAGCATAAACATGGGGCTGTGAATGGACTGACATCAGCTGGTGGGGCTCGTCCTATGTGATGCTCTCTTGGGTGTTATGGAGAAATCTTGCTGTTTGCACGAGATCCAGCTACATCTTTATCCTTCCTTTGCACCTCTTTGCAGCATAGGGCTAGATTTTGTCCTCAGTTAAAGGAGCTTCTTGTTTCTCACTAAGCGGGCCAACTGGATTAAACTTCAAGTTTATTTCTGTGGAAGCTCAGTTGTAAAGCAGAGCAATCATATTTCTGAAACACGAGCGCTCTTACAGCAGCATAGCTGTATTGGTACAGATGCGGTGCTGTAAGCTTGTAAGTGTAGACATGGCCTAAGTATGTGAATGGTGCACAGCATTCAAAAATTTGAATTTCAGTACTGATTAAATATTTACAGTAGAACCCCCTCATTTAGCCCAATGTGTTTATGTATATCAAAGATGTAACTATTGGGTCAACCTCTTCCTTTGGCTTAGCAAGCACAATTCCCATTGCCTTTAACCGAAATATTGCATGCACATCTAAAGAAAGATAGTGGCCTGGTTTCATTTGTAAGCCAGAGACAGTTGGAATGGATTTTCACATATTTCAAGATTTTCACGTAGAGCTAAAGTACAAGACATGGTACGCTCATTGCTCCTCTAGCTCTGCTAAAGAAGAGCATTCAGCAGTAAAACCGATGAAATTAATGTTCAAAATTCCATAAAAATCCATCTTCAGCCAGGCCAGTTGGCTTTGAATCCAACATCCTGACTTTAATGGGAGTTCTGCTCAAGTAAGAACCTCAGAATCTGGCTCAGAATGCAGACTATATTGTGACGTTTGTTATGCTGTACGTTCCTCATGCATGCTCTGCTAGTAAGAGAATAACTGGTGATCAAGGCTTCCATCCAAATCAACAAGACCAAAGACAGTTTCATTATCCAATTTAAAATTTGTGCCATATGTGGAATAATTTGCAGACCAGACCATTCAAACCTGACATACACTTTAAAGCTCTTAAAAAAATTAGCTTATATCAAAGAACTTGTAAACAAAGAGTATTTTGATATGAAACATTTGTTAGAAAACAGTAAAACCAGACACAAAACATTGATTTTTGTCTTTGTTTTACTGGTCCTGCAAAATGGCATATGTAGGAATACAACAGCGCATTATGAGTGAGAGGACACATCCAGACGACTTAGTAGTGAGACAAATAATGCTAATTAATTACCGAGACTCATTTGAGAAAATTGATTTTCTTTCCTTGAATAATTTACAAAGTTCCTTTTGATTTCCTTTCATATCTAGGAGATTACTCCTTATTGTTTTATGTTAAATCATAACTTGATTACTTCCTTAGACTTTATCTTAATGCTACATGATTTTTAACTCATGATGCATTTCTTTATGCTTAGAGCTGGGAAATTTTTTTTGGCAAAGAATTTATTTGCCAAAAAATGCATTTTTCAGTCAAAGGAGACTATTAGCAAATTCAGGTTGAACTCTAATTTCTGAAGTGGATAATTTCAGTCCAACCAAAAATTTATTTATTTATTTAATTTTACAAAAAGTCAAAATTGTTCACTGACATTTTCAGAACATAATGTTTTGACTTTTCATTTTGAAATGACATTTTGTTTAAAAAATTAGCTAGATTTGTAAAAAAGCCCCCCATAAAAGTGTAAAACCTACCCAAAAACATAGCAAAGTGAAACAGAAAAAAATTGTTTAGGATCGGACTCCAAATGAAAATTTTTTCAGTGTAACATTTTCAGTTTCAGTTCAACACAGAACAATTATTCGGGGGGATTACTCAGTTCTGCCACCAAAGCAAAATGATCAGTTATTTTCTCAGCTCATGACATTCAGTTCCTTATAACTGCACCTTTTCCATGGCAAAGGCTTGTGGATGCTCAGGTCTACAGGTCAGTATTTTGATAGGAGGCTGAGCACCCCCCTGCCACTCACAAATTATTGTAAATGTCAATCTAGCAGCATGCTGGAGAGGGCTCTTAGGGGATGGATGCCGTGTTAAATTTTGCCACCAAACTGAAGGGAGGGTAAGGTGGTTTCCCATTTCTAATGGAGTTCACCCCCTCTCCAAGAACATTGAGCTGTCCCCTTTCAGAGATGAGAGCCTTGGGGCTCATAAAAACACTCAGGAAGAGTAAGATTTTGCCTTTGGGAAGAACAGATTATTCCAAGGTATATTTAAAAAAATCCTGGAAGAAGATCAACAGAACAAACCTAATGGCCTTTCACCTAGCCATCCCCCTAACTCACCATCATCACCTGTTTCAAATTACACAACCTGAACATCGTGCTATGCCAACAACAGACTCACTATATTTTTCAAGCACAAAGTATAAACATTTCCAGCAAAATGTACTCAAATATTAAGTTTGTTTGCCAAAGGCCTCCCAGGCCTTGGCTATGATTATAAAAAAGTGTTTTGTTTAAGTGGGAAACAAGTGAATAGGTTCCTCGGTCCTGCTCTCTGAAAGCATGTACAACCCCCCTGTACGGCAGGATTATCAAAGGTTATGGCAGAACACTTTTGTGGGCATCCCTTGGCAAAAGATTACTGTTAATCATCCAACAGCTGAATATAAAACACTTTACGATAAAACTGTCATGAGTGCCCAAGTCTCATTGAAAGTCAATGTGCCTATGTCTCCTTTGAAAATGGGACTTTGGAATTTTTAGTGCACTGTAGCAGGTCCACACTGCCAGTTAGTGTGCCGCAAGCTTGTGTGCTGTAGATTCACACCCTGGCTTGCTGCACGCTAATTCAGGTACAGACAAGCCCAGAGTGCGCTTTGATTAGGGTGAACATATTGGCTGGGACAGTCCCCTTTTTAAGCCCTGTCCAGCCTTTTTTTTGGCCAAACTGGACATTTGTCCTGTTTGCTCTTGGCAACTGATGATCAGATGGCAAAACCAAATGGAACAAATGCCCAGTTTTGCCCAAAAAGTGGGATGCGCCCCCCAGTGGGTGTGGAGAAACATTCTGGGGGCGCAGGGTAGGTGGGGGGAAGAAGCAGCAACACCATGCAGCTCAGGCCAGCCCTGCGTGGGGCGGGGGGCGCTCAGGCACGCCCCACTCACTATGAGAAATATGGTCATACTACAAAATAGTTAGTGCATGGTAGCAGGGTCCACACGGCCGGTTAGCATGCAGCAAGTTAGTGCAATGTAGATTCACACCCTGGCTTGCCACACACAAATTCACCATGTAAACAAGTCCTGACACCAAATGGTTGTATCAGACAGTGACTGCCTCTCATTTGACATGTATTACAACCCAATAGATTTGAAGGGCAGAGCTCTGGATCAATCCTAACTCCAAGGCAGGTTAGAATGTGCACAGGTAAATGGGATGTTTGCAACAGCTGCAGCATGTCAAGTTTCAAAAGAATGACTTACTATTAAGGATGGAATGGGTTGGGGAGAGAGCATAGAGTCAGAGTTAAAGGCCAGAAGGGACCATTAGTTCATCTAGTTTGACCTTCTGTGTATCACAGGCCACCAGCATCACCCAGTGCCTGTACATGCAGCACTCACCACAAAATCCTTGCGTATACCAGTACTCGTAAAAGTGTAGCCCCTAATGTGCCAATTGATACTTACAACAATCACACTTTAGAAAGCTAAAAGGCCCAGAAGGTTTGGAGGATATGTTTTCTGGGAATTGTGTTTTAGTGTATAATGACCATTTTAATCTAGTAGTGCTGGTTTATCATACAGTGTGCCAAAATACGGAGCAGCTTTGTCCAGAAAAATTATTATAACTCCTCTTTGGTCTCTGAAAGCTATTTAAAAATGTTTGCACAATGATAAAGGCTTCCTCCTGCTTAGTATCTGCAGCTACCTCTCTTCTGCCAGAGAGGAAATTCACATTCAGGGTATATGGTATTTGCAAAGAGAGATGGTGTGTAGCCAGTGAGTTACTTATATGCAGCACGTGAAAAAACAAGCCCCAACCATGATCACCCTGAAGTGCACATGTTGTTACACGCTTAGTTCCATTAAATTAAAACGGGCAGCTGTCCCAGATAGGCCTACTTCTTAACACGCTGCAAAGAACTTAGAAGTCTAGATCCATATCACAATACACGTCTTGCACCCATCTTTAGAATGTGTATTAGGCAAAATGAGAGTTTTTATAACAACACTTCAGTATAGATGTTATTTCTGAAACTTATGACTGTGATCACATTAAAACAACACTCCTCTTACTCCATCCCTTACATTAATTTATTGGTTATACTAGCTTTAGTAACAGTATTTAAACTATCACAAATATAAACAGAAAAGGAAAGGTATTTTGATAAGTGATATCATTAACTTATTCAAACTGCTGCTAACATCTTTTGCTGTCAATTTTGTAATCATTTTAAGATGTGCTGACTGCAAAGTGTTGTGGGTTTTGTTTTTTTAATGTCCATCAAAAGAAATGTGGTATTGTGCTATTTTAAGTCAAAACAAGTGAATAACCCCATTACTACTACTACTTACTGGAGAGAGAGAGATGTAGATGTAACACACATCAAAGTCTGCTTGGTTTTGGCCATTACATGGTGATGGATATGAAGTTGGTCTCAGTTTATAATGCCATATTTTACTTCTATAGTGCCATAGTGTATAACAATTTATAAGGTTACCCCAAAACTATAATCTAACAAAACCTGTATAGAAGGCAAGAGATTGACACCTTTACTCAACTACCAAAGCTTTGAAAAGGTTTTACATGGACTTTTAAACAAATACAGCAGCTTATTTTTAGTCAAGGTTAAAAGCTTTGACAAGTCCAAACTGTTTAAGTGGGCCAGAAATCATTTGAAAGAGGAAACCCCCTGTTTTTCTAAAAGACTAGGAAAGGTGTCCTGTTTATTCTTTCAGAAATTTAATCTTATTCACTGGGTTTAAAGATTTAAATGGCAGAAACTGCAAATTTAAACATTTTTTCTTAGGAATGTTTTAAGATGGCCTGGTGGGAAATTTTCATTGAGTTTGCTATTTTAAGGATTCTGTGAACAACTTTAGAAGAGTTTAAGTTTGACATTTATAGAGGAAAAAAAAGTTTCACAATAGCGGAAATTCTTTTCACTGAATTCTGCAGAACTGTTTTCTTGAGACTGAGTCTTCCTGATGATTTTCTGAAAGTTGCACTCAAGACCAATGGTTTGAGGCCAGAATAAAGCTCCTTTACTTCTTTTAAGAAACCTGGTGACTATAGTAGGTAAACTGGTAAGTAGGCAACTATATCAAATAAAAAAGAATGGCCACTGGTTGGTAGTGAATTTTAACTGATGCTCAGAGTAAACATCACCGCATTAGAACCCATCTTTTCAATTGCTCCTATCCCAGCTTTTTGGAAATAAGGGTAGGTTGGGTTATGAGTGAGAACACAGCAAAAAAAAAAAAAAAAAAAAAAATCACATATGCTACAGTGAAGTGTGTATACATACATGCGTGCAGAGTGTTTTGTGCTTTTGTACTTAAAGGAAGAACAAAGGTCAAAATTATTAATGGTAAATTATGAGGCAATACGAAAAAATTGTTTACAGCTTTATTGTGTAGAAAGATGAGCTCAAATTCTTTTAAAGCATTTTTCTACTTGTTTCTTTATGTTTCAGTTATCAGGAATATTTCTCTTTGGCGAAGGACCGTGGCAAGATCTTTGAGGACATGAAGTTATAGGAGTCTGTAACTTGAACCCAGCAACCCAAAAATATAAATGAGAAGTATCAAATCGAGATTTAAAACGGTCTTGAAAAAAGCGTGCCTCTCTCACTCACATTTAAATGATTGTGTTTTACAACCTTAGACCCTGATCCAACAGACACTTATGCATGTTCTTAACTTTAAGAATAGTGAATATTCCCATTTAAGCACATACATAAGAATTTGCAAGACTGGGGTCTTATTTGGGAACAGGATATACACTCAATATTCATATTCTTCCCAAATCCAAACTCTTGACAAGTGGTTTCACTGAGGATTTTATTACAGTAATTGGTCAAACTGTCAGTCTCCACATTCTCTCTCCACTTACATTTCTTTTCAGTTTTTGCTTTTTCTTTCTTTCTACTCTGAACTTTCCTCCTGTTTTTCTCTCAAGTCATTTGGTCAGTCACTCTCTTCCTTGAGTGCATGCAAGAGAAGGAATGGAATTAACAAGCACTATGTCACATGGGCTCTCCTCTAAGGAAAAGAATGTTAAAGGAAGATAGATTCCTACCCATTTGGGTATTAGTGTTTTTCATTTCAAACTGAATGGGAGGTGCCTGATGCTAAGTCAACAGGTGCCTTATAAGTAGCTAGCTAACTAACTAGCTCCAACACCAACAAACATAAAGGCTTGGAAATATTCAAAATCATTGTCAGATGATGGAATCACGAAGAGAAGCTACACTCCCCCACACACACAATAGGTGAAGAAGAGATGATTTTATTGTTATTATTTCCAGTACAGGTGACACAGTGATGATTTTCTCAGTGTACGCTTCGAAGCAAATAAATCAGACAAGTGATTCTGCATCTCTTTCCACTAAAAGCAGTAGATTCAACATTAAGGAAAGCGGTGCTTATAGCAACCACCATAAATATTCAGAGCCTGTGGACCGAAGAAAAAATTGTCATAGATCACCCATAACCTATGAGACTATGAAAGAGGTGACACAAGTAACAACATTGTGGCTAGTGTTTTATGCACGTGTACCAGAGCCTTCCAATGGAATGTCAGATCTGCTTAACTGTTTGTAGACCAAACACCGAGAAGATAGTCAATAGAACTTAATACTAGTGCTATAAGAAACCTGGCTATTTAGATTTACAAGGTGTTCATGCAAATGTGTTCTTCAGATACAGTTTGTGTGGGTTTACAGCATTTTGGGTAAGACTAAATGTAAAAAAAAAAAAAACAAAGCAAAACTCAGCTGAAACTGCCAAGTTTTACCTAACTACAAAGATTTAAATTATGCAAAATTTGGCATATTTTACATGATTTCACCCAAAACCACAAACCGTTCCTTAGCACCTGAAATGCAAAATGAATTCCAGGTTCACCCAAATTCAGTCTACAGCCTCAGAAACCTGACCTAAATTTCAGGTTCAAAGCAGAATCCCCACAAAGGCGAGTTTAAGGGATAGCTGGAGACCTGCAGTAGGGGCTGTTGAATGTTGAGCACCAATCTCTCTGAAGAGTGTTAACATCTTTGCCCCCTCATCACTAGTGCCATCCTCAATAGTGGCACTGGAAGGAAGGAAACCACCACACCACAAATCTGATCCATCATTCTTGGAAACAGTAACTGCAGGGAAAAATCATCACAGGGGGCTGTCTGAAACAACAGGATTTTGTTGTTGCTACTGCAGCAGATCCTTTTAATGGAGCCATCTCTGCTTAGGGGTCAAATTAACAGAATACCTCATAACACAGAACCCTCTTGTGTTTTCTCTGTAGCACAGAAGGACTCCGTTGGCAACTAAAGAGTTAAATTCAGGAGAGCAAACATTTCTATTTTTACATCCAGACCAAAATGTCTCCTGGTATCATAGTGCAAAGAGCAAAGGCCTTTGCAAATATAGTAAATTCCTTCGGCTACTTAAAATACAATGTTTATTTTTACATCAAAGATTTGTAGACTGAATTACCTTGAAGCAAAGAGTGTGTCCAAGTGTTTTTTTTTTAAACATGCTGGTTGGTCTAGACCTACACATTGCAGACTAATATAAATAAGTGCATCTTTCATAAAATTTATTTTACAAATAGGGGCTAGACAGCTGGTTATATGCAATAACTATATTTTCACTTTTCACTTTTTGACTGCAGGTTCCCCTTCACTCCCCTTTTTTTCCCCATCTGACCCCCCCCCCCCCCCATGAATCAATCAACTTCCCCTGAGGAGAATATACTGGCATAGCCAGATGTTTCAAGGGAAGTCTCACCCCTCTTCCCCCCATGTGCTCAAGTAGCTAAAGAGGAGCACAGATCTGAGCTTTACCCACACCAACTCCAAGATGAGGTCTCCACTGCATGTATCAGTAATACAAAGCTCCAATTCACTGAAGAAAGACAGGGACACAAGAACAAAGATATCCTGTTAGTTTGGATATTTGGAGGCATGTGATGGGGCTGATGAGAGTGTTATTACACTATGGAAATATTTCCTTTTGCCCACTGAAGGACTGGGTTATTCCATTTATTGCTTCTAGCTCTAGGTACTTATATAGTCCCCATTACTGTTTGTACGTCTAGCACAAATGGGTCCTTGTCCATGATTGAGGCTCCTAGGCACTACAGTAATACAAATAAAATAGCAACACAGTAGTTTCTGAGCACCTCACTGTCTGTAATGTATTTATCGTCCCAACACCCCTGCAAAGTAGGGAAGTACTTTTATCCCCAGCCACATGGGAGAACCAAGGCAGAGAGAGGGAGTCCCGCTCCCAAAGTTCGGTGGGTGCAGCACAGTCTTCTGTTCATGGCTTTGGCACAAACAGCAGCTAAGTTCCATCAGAGACTTGGCATACCACTAACAAAAGTTCTGAAGGAGTTGAAGCCTGATAGATTTTTGAGGAGATCATGTAGCATTTTGGATAAAGACCATATAGGTCAGGGGTATACAGGCCTCATTACTGGTGATGACTGGCAAGACAGAAAGAAGAACAAGCTCTCCCCCAGATTCCCAGCATTTAGCCTATTCCCTCATGAGCCTGGCCACCTTCACAGGCCGGTGTGAATGATCCCACTTCTGTCACTGTGCTTTTTGTATGAAGTATTGTTGTAGCCGTGTTGGTCCCAGGATATGAGAGACACAAGGTGGGTGAGGTAATATCTTTTATTGGACCAACTTCTGTCGGAGAGAGAGACAAGCTTTCAAGGTTAAACAGAGCAAGCTTGTCTCTCTCACCAACAGAAGTTGGTCCAATAAAAGATATCACCTCAATCACCTTGTCTCTCTAATTTTGGGGATCTGGCTACCAAGGGGGCAACTCCAAGCCCTTACCACCAGCACAGTAGTGAGAGGAAAGCTCTTTGAACTCTCACCACCTTTCTGCCATATGCACAGGGGCCAGGGACAATTTGGCATCACACTGAGAAAAACTGGGGTAACCTCTAAATCCAAGTTGTGCTTGGTGTCCTGTGGACGTTTTGTTACCATGGCAAGCAGACTTTTGGACATTATTCTCAGTTATCACCATCTTAAATGCAACTGATCATCAAGAATGAACTGACAGCTTCTGAGGCATCAATCCATTTCTATGACAGCATGCCAGAGAAGCAGCCTTCTGAGAGACTGGGCCAAATTCTGCCAAATAAGGTGCCCAAGTGGGAATAAGAGCAAAATTTGGGGCATATTCAGGCAGAGCATCTTTTCTGCAACAAATTAACACACTGTGCTTTGAAGTGTAACTTAAAGCTCTGTTTGGCATTTAAGCACATCCTTCATGTGTTATCTCCCACTTTTGCTGTTTTTTCCTTTCCCCAGGGCACATTTGCCAAAAGATTTCCTCAGTATGGTGGAAACCTGGGGCTAAATTTTCCAGAAAAGCTCAGCTCCCATTTAGGCACCAAAATAAGATGCCAGATTTTTAAAAGCACTCTGCACTTTTGGTGAGTGTTGCGCCCTTGAAAATCTGGCCCTACATTGAACATACTCTGCAGACAGACCTTACAGTCTTATGGGAGAGTTGCATTTTTAAAAAAGGAAAATGTTGAGACAAATTTTTACAGTTTTATAAAAGACAAGGCCACAAAGTAATCCCAGAGATACATACCCATATTGTCCCTTAATCTTTCTGCTTTACTGAATATTTTTGTCCTTATTTGGCATGGGAGGGCATGTTAAATGCATCTACTGGTCTATTACAATTTACAAGTGACACAGTAAGAGACATTTTCTCCTGGGAAAAGGCCTGTCTAATGACATAAGCAGCATTGGTGACCGACCCCTAGGGCAGTGGGATAGTCACTACACAGATGGGAAATAGCTGGGAAGGAACTACAAGGAAGCACTGACACATTAGAGTTTACCTAATGCCTGAAAACTCAAGTCCAGGGTCCAGATGCTATAGTTTGAATGTGGTAGCATCATTGTTCAAGAACTGATACTAAGTGACAGATAGATTATATTATATAAAGTTCAGCTTCTGGCTGTCTGCAGTGGATCTTAATTCAAACAAAGGCTGGGCAAGCTACTGACAATAAATAAATCAAATTAAAAGCCATGCTGCTTTAAAACTTTAAGCCCTACAACCAGCAATATTATAATAGGTTCATTTGATAAAGGACTGTCTGACTTAGACCTAGTATTACTTTATCACAGCAACAAAAATTATTGATTTCTTGTGTTTATGAACTGAGACGAGGGAAAAAAAATAGAGATTACAGACCAAAAGCCCTCTTTGTTGTGTATATCACTTCCGCTGTGCTGGTCATTCTAATGCCATTGTTCTTTCTAGTCCCACTGCACATAAATGTTATCTTGCTGGGAAATAAAACAAATGGAAGTAGAAACAGAAGAGTATTTTCCTGAGTTGTTTTGTTTTCACCACTGAAATTCAGGTCTAAAAAAATTCAAGAAAAATAAAATAATTTTTAAGGGTTCCTCCTCACCAGGCTAAAAAAATAATCATTTGTATTTGCATTTTTAAAATGTTCAAGCTGGGGGTTGTTTGTTTTTGGTAGAGGGAGCAGGGTTTTTATATAAAAGCTGGTTATTTGTCCAAGGAACTAAAATAATTAAAAATATATTTCTAACTCAAAAAAGGTGGCATGCATCATTAATTGCATCTTCCACGTTGCTTCAGTCAGGGTCTGTTCAAATTTTAAACAACAGTATTTACATGCAACCAGCTTTCTGCCAGAGGCACAAGGCCATGTGTCTCTGCACTGACTCCATGGTCACCTAATACCAAAGCTGCCTGGCAGCATGGCTCCAGTGAGGCCAGGTCACCAGGGAACGCTATGCTTCTCAAGTAGCTGCACCTGGAACTCCCATTTAAGAGTGTCCCCTAGCTGCTACAACACCAATGATAATACAGACCCATCCCCATCATGCCACCTTTCCACATGTAGATGCCAGCCAAGTGAAAAACTGCAACTGAGGCAGATGATCACAATCCCCAATCAGGGATGTGAGCCATGCACAGACCTTAAAGGACTGATCCTGGCCAGAGCCCCAAAACAGATGGCAACTCTAATTACATACATTTAAATAATTATTTACTGAAAGTCTCAACTAAGAGTGAACTGGAGTGGTCCTTTATTGTTTCAAACGGAAAACATAGTGGATGGCTCAGTGGGTAACAATTTTGCTTGTGGGCAGGATGGGTGTGCATGATCAGTTCCTCATACCCCAGCACTAACAATTCAGTATAGCACAGTAGAACCCCAGAGTTACAAACTGACCAATCAACCACACACCTCATTTGGAACGGGAAGTACGCAATCAGGCAGCAGCACAAACAAACAAAAAAAAAAGCAAAAGAAGTACAGCTCTGTGTTAAATGTAAACTACTAAAAAAATAAATAAAGGGAAAACAGCATTTTTCTTCTGCCTAGTGAAGTTTCAAAGCTGTATTAAGTCAATGTTCAGTTGTAAACTTTTGAAAGAACAACCATAATGTTTTGTTCAGAGTTACAAACAATCTCCCTTCCTGAGGTGCTCGTAACTCTAAGGTTCTGCTATACTAGGGAGTTCTGTTAGATATGCCACCCCTAGGACCATTAATTGCTTCATAAATCCAAAATGCCTCCATGCCACCCCAGACCATAGCACCTCCACCTGCAAGGAATTGTCTTATTTCACAGAGATCATCCACATCTGGATGGTCTCGTATAGAATCATAGAATATCAGGGTTGGAAGGGACCTCAGGAGGTCATCTAGTCCAACCCCCTGCTCAAAGCAGGACCAATCCCCAACTAAATGATCCAAGCCACGGCTTTGTCAAGCCTGACTTTAAAAACCTCAAAGGAAGGAGATTCCACCACCTCCCTAGGTAATGCATTCCAGTGTTTCACCACCCTCCTAGTGAAAAAGTTCTTCTTAATATTCAACCTAAACCTCCCCCACTGCAACTTGAGACCATCACTCCTTGTTCTGTCATCTGCTACCACTGAGAACAGTCTAGATCCATCCTCTTTGGAACCCCCTTTCAAATCCCCCCTCATTCTTCTCTTCTGCAGACTAAACAATCCCAGCTCCCTCAGCCTCTCCTCATAAGTCATGTGTTCCAGTCCCCAAATCATTTTTGTTGCCCTCCGCTGGACGCTTTCCAATTTTTCCACATCCTTCTTGTAGTGTGGGGCCCAAAACTGGACACAGTACTCCAGATGAGGCCTCACCAATGTTGATCTGCTGGCAATGCCCCAACTTATACATCCCAAAATGCCATTAGCCTTCTTGGCAACAAGGGCACACTGTTGACTCATATCCAGCTTCTCGTCCACTGTAACCCCTAGGTCATTTTCTGCAGAACTGCTGCCTAGCCATTCAGTCCCTAGTCTGTAGTGGTGCATGGGGTTCTTCTGTCCTAAGTGCAGGACTCTGCACTTGTCCTTGTTGAACCTCATCAGATTTCTTTTGGCCCAATCCTCTAATTTGTCTAGGGCCCTCTGTATCCTATTCCTACACTCCAGCGTATCTACTACTCCTCCCAGTTTAGTGTCATCTGCAAACTTGCTGAGGGTGCAGTCCACGCCATCCTCCAGATCATTAATGAAGATATTGAACAAAACCGGCCCCAGGACCAACCCTTGCGGCATTCTGCTTGATACCGGCTGCCAACTAGACATGGAGCCATTGATCACTACCCGTTGAGCCCGACAATCTAGCCAGCTTTCTATCCACCTTATAGTCCATTCATCCAGCCCATATTTCTGTAACTTGCTGGCAAGAATACCGTGGGAGGCTGTAGCAAAAGCTTTGCTAAAGTCAAGGAATAACACGTCCACTGCTTTCCCCTCATCCACAGAGCCAGTTATCTCATCATAGAAGGCAATTAGATAAGTCAGGCATGACTTGCCCTTAGTGAATCCATGCTGACTGTTCTTGATCACTTTCCTCTCCTCTAAGTGCTTCAGAATTGATTCCATCAAGAACAATCAGCCATAAGTTCTTTCAAGAATTTTTTTTAAAAGGAGTACTTGTGGCACCTTAGAGACAAACAAATTTATCTGAGCATAAGCTTTCATGAGCTACAGCTCACTTCATCGGATGCATGCAGTGGAAAATACAGTGGGGAGATTTATATACACAGAGAACATGAAACAATAGGTGTTACCATACACACTGTAATGAGAGTGAACAATAAATTTGTTAGTCTCTAAGGTGCCACAAGTACTCCTTTTCTTTTTGCGGATACAGACTAACACGGCGGCTACTCTGAAACCAAGAATTTTTAGCCATTCACACAAGAACTATTCATGGAAGCACTTACAGAAATAAGGTTCCACCTATGACTAACTCCTTCCCTCTCTGAATGGGAAGAGAGAGTGGAGAATACCAGAGACAAGTACTAACAGAGTTCCTTTGATGAGTGGAATCTCTAACTCATTATGGAACATGCAACAGTCTGACCAGTGCTAAAGAAACCCTTGCTCCAAGAAACTACAGGGGTGAAAGGGAAATGCCCTGAAATGGCTCAGATCCTGCCTCTCTGTCCTAGGTCACAGAGCCATTATAAGCCACTATTTCTTCACCTATGAAGCCTTCCCCTAAAGGTTCCCACAGGCTCAGTCCTCTCCCTCATTATTATTCCACATGTCTGTGAAGCCATTGGGAGAGCAGGTGAGACAACAGACTGCAGAGCAAGCACTCTGAGGGAAACGCCCAGTCTACAGCTCCTTCACAGCAACTTTTTTCAATTCCTAGCCAAAATCAGCACCTTGATGAAGGGTTTCTATGCTGATAGAACTGTACTTTGGCATAACACTAGAGTAACACCGCAGTGAACCAGGTGCATAGAGTAATAGATCAGCACTGTGCATTTACCAACAACTCTGTCTCTCATTCCCAGATAGGTGTTAACAACATATACCATATGTGGAGTTATGAGGCTTCAGCTCAAGGTATTGATATTGATCATAAATTTTGGTAAATGTCAATAAAAATCCTGGTTTGTTTCCTATATATCTGGAAGTCTCTCTCCCGTGAGCTGTCATAACAGATATGATCAGCTGGGTGCTAAACCTAACGGTTCCTTATGTTTAAACATGGGGGCCAGAGGTTGGTTGCTTTTAGCAGTGTTATTAGCTCTTAAGTTGCTTTCCCCTTCTACTGGTCTAAAAGCCATTTCAGGACCCAAGTGTGCTGACCTCCAGGACTGGTAAAATCTGTTTAACTGGTAAAGCCTACCTACTTATTCAGGCTTTTTTCCTTTGAGAGAGGTACAGCAAGGTGTATTTTTGTGTATACCTGGATGTGTAGTCAAGGTTTCTCATCTTTAGATGATATTAGCCACCTAACCTGATATATAACAATGGACACGTTTTTAAAACTAAAAAGGAAATGTCTGTAAAGTGTATTTTATGCTATTGACATACTACCTAGAGTACAGTACCTAAGAAATCACTTTTCTCTAGTGTCACAAGTCACGTTGACCATTTTGTACAACAACATGCTAACAAAGTGCAAACCAAGGGCCCAGCTCTCTTACTCAGCTTTGTGCTTATTATCAAGTACACTGGGTGAACTTAATTTCATTTTGGTGTAAGGGATAGTAAATGTTCCAGGATCTATTCCCTACATTTAAAATGGGAAATACTTCTAGAACCAGTACTACCTCCAAAACTGCAACAAATTTAAGTGCACCCGCCCTAATCTCCTTTAAGTGTAGCAGCATACTCAGTGTTTGGGCCTAACTGTGTATACTAATAAGAAAAGGAGTACTTGTGGCACCTTACAGACTAACCAATTTATTTGAGCATAAGCTTTCGTGAGCTTATGCTCAAATAAATTTGTTAGTCTCTAAGGTGCCACAAGTCCTCCTTTTCTTTTTGCGAATACAGACTAACACGGCTGCTACTCTGAAACCTGTGTATACTAATGGTAGTGGAAGATACACATGCATATATTGTATGTATAGGATCTTTAACTGGTTATGTATTAGTTTTAAGGGCTAACATCTTGTTAGTGAATTTCCAAAAGCAAAAGGTGGTATCTGAAAGTGTGGATGTGTGTGTTCATTTCAAAAGGCAAGGGGTTTGAGAATCCTTGCTATGTCCACTATAGACGCATTGTGCTCTGCTAATTCATGAGGCTGGTTTCTGTGGGATTTCTCTTTTTACAGTGCATTTTTTGAGCTATAATCCATGGATGAAATCCTGGCCATACTGAAGTTAGGGGAGTTTTGCCATTGACGTCAATGGAGCCAGAATATCACTGCATGTTTTCCTAATGGAACAGACAGCATGCTACACAGCAACTTACCTCTGTTTTACAAATATTGTTTTTATAATTCAGTTTCAGCTCATTCTTCCCTTTTCTTTTCCCTGCACAAGGGGAACATATGGCCCAAACTATTTAAATGTTTTACTGACACCTTGGATCCTAAAATTCAGGAGCGCCCAAGTGTGACATGTGACAATCTGAAATCATACTCATGTACAAGCAGCCTCTTATATTTGCATCTACATTAGGTGATTTACAAGGCAAATTGGGTGCACATTTAAAAAAAAAATAGTTATAGCAGCACAACTCCTAGTATGGATGTAGTTATACTGGGTCAAAAGTGATTTATGCCAGTATAGTTAATCCCCTTCTCTCAGAGGAATAATACTGGAACATATACTGGTATAAGCAATTGTAAGTACTGGTAGTACTTATACCAGTATAGTTAAAGCAATACAACTTGTGGGTGGAGATAAGCCCTACATGCCTATTCAAGTTCAATAACTTGCCCTGGGCTACAATAGAAGTGTTCAGGACTTGCAGCATGAAGATTATTTCAATTTAAACTTACGAGCCCATAGGACTGACTCGGTTGCCCCTTGCAAAATTAGTGTAAAATGCTGCCAAATCAGAATTAAGCTAAACCAATATGACACAAACAGATTTAAACATGGCTTAAAAATAAACAGCACTGTCTTAAAAACCAAGTGTGTGTTTTAATTAAACCAATGCAACTTTTGTGTTAGACAAGGCTTTGGTTAAAAACAAACCTGCTGCTTTACCAGCGGGGAAGTAATATGGTGGTAAAATCACCAGAAGCTGTAGGAGCCTTGTCTAGATTATGGCTCCCAGTGGCTCAGAAGTTTGTTTCCTGGAGTACACAATGCCAGAGAAGATGCCATGAAAAACATACCGTTGGACTAGGATCCAACCACATTTGCAGAAGCTGTTCTATTACCCTACTTATTTTCTTTAAATCTTCTAGTTGCCAAATAAGATACTGTGTGCCAGATCCTTCAGCCAGTGTGAATCAGCAAAATCAACTTATACTTCAGTGGAGCTACTCTGATTTACAGCCCCTGAAGAATCATGGCCTGTAGATTTTTCTATCAAAGCAATAAATTGTGGGCCACGTACTAGATGGTGCAAATGGAAGCAAAAAAAAGGGGGCTGGGAAACTACTGAACTAATCAAAAGGGAGCAAGGTGTGCCGTAGTGACATGCTTTTCCTCTCCCTCAAGAGACCACACAGACTGCCAAGGTCCAGATCTCCACAGTTGGGGAGGAGAGTGGAGGTCATTGCAGGGGTGGGAGGTAGCGGAGCTGGAGAGCAGCCACTCAGGGCCATATGGAGATCTACACAGAGGCCTGTAGAGGAATTGCTGTTGCACCAGCAGCTCTTTGCCCACCACAGAAGCAGCACCATGCCTGAAGAACACAATACTTGGCAGTTCAGCTCCTAAAGGGAAAGCATGGAAGGGTAGCCCTGACAACCACGCAGAATGAGCGGCTCTCTATGGAGCTAGTACAGGGTGCATGTGGTTTGGCACAGGTTTTATTAGACATGCTTCCTTCTCTCTTTGTGGTGGCACAGTCTGATGATTATTTAGCATGTGGAATTTGAGGCACATGTTTTAGAAAGGAAAGATGGTTGTGTGGTTAAAGGTACTGGACTAGAACTCCGGAAGTGTGCGTTTAGTTCTCAGCTCTGCCACAAGCTCCCACTTTGGTAAGTCATTTACTTTCTGCCTCAGTTCCCCATCTGTAAAATGGGGATACTACTACTTCTTTACCTATCTCATCTATTTAGATTGTAAGCTTTTAAAGGCAGTTGCTGTCTCTCACTACATGTATGTGCAGTACGTAGCACAACAGGGCCCCGATCTCACAGTTGG
This sequence comes from Chelonia mydas, assembly GCF_015237465.2. NCBI lineage: Eukaryota > Metazoa > Chordata > Testudines > Cheloniidae > Chelonia > Chelonia mydas. The sequence goes on along the minus strand of NC_051246.2, from coordinate 28,962,875 downwards.
GCCCTACTGTAATGTAAATAACATTAATACCCTCCCTCAGCAGGGCAGCATGCAGCTCTACTTGTAAATCATAGTGAAGGAAAAATCTGCCAGTTGAAATTTTTTGTGGTAAAACCTAAGAATTCCAAGTTTCCTTGAAGGCTGGAATTGTCCCACCATCCTGCTGTGTGGCATTGGGCAAATCAAGTGTGTTGGGAGGTTAAACACATGCATGTTCGCAAAGCACTACAGAGGCAGGATTAGTAAGTATTTTATTTCCCCACCGCCACCACCACCAAATATACTCCATTCAAAGTTCCTTCTGCTAAAGCTAGGAGTTCAAACACCACCTGGAATACAGGCATCCAAGCTCCCCGCCTGTTGGCCAGGTGCAGTGCAATCACCACATACATCTGGCCCATTTTAAAACTGCACTGCAATTTTGCAGCCAAAATAGCACTCTAGTATGTTACATGGAGATTTTGCTCTGATGAGAAACCAGCGAGGATTATGCTAGTGAGCTTCCCTTTGCAGCAGATCCCCCTCTCTCACCTTTACACATGGAATAGCTGCAGGGATAAGTAAACCAATTTCTCCTGTACCCCTTCCAGGAGTAAAGCACTTCTACCAAGCTGAGACAAAAACAAAAATCAGGAAGGATTTGGGAAAAGGCTCATAAATGGGAACATTGACTATGAGCTGGAGAAAAAAGGAAGATGGGTCATCTAAAATGAGGGCCAAGGCAGGAACAAGGAACAAAATACAGAAGATGAACAAGTCTAAGGAAAGGGCTCTCCACTGCCAGAATTTCCCCAGCACACAGCTGCATTCAAGGTCTTTTGCACGACTTATGCGCTGCTATATTTGTTACAGAAGATATTTCTCAAACCTATTACTTCAGTACATAGAACTAGGACTAGCACTGAAAGTACAGAGCCACTGAATCAACAACTGCCTACGGCTTGTTTTTAAGCACCAGTAACTTTTCTCAGTTTCTGATTAAGTCCACCTGAAAATTCAAATGCTACACGGACCCGCTGACAGCTGCTAGACATTCTCTGTGTACTTTAGCGTTGTACGTAAGACAGCCTCAAAGTCATTAGCATAGAGGAAACCATCAAAGTGAAGAAATACATAACTTTCTTTCACAGATCTTGTGTGATCAGGCTGTGTGTTTATTTTTTGTAATAGTTACTCTTTAAAGTCCTGCCGTTTCTGGGACCTAGTCAGAATTCTTAAGTTTCCATGATCCTAAAAATATTCTGGTGTTCAATGGACTATGTGGAAATACCTGACATTTATTTGTACGTGCTGCAGCCGAGGAGCACTCAACTCAGCAGGCGGAGTGCAAAGGAGTCTGAGTCATTTGGCCTCCAGGAGCAACTTACAGAATCCTACATAGGTCATTCTAACTCAGGACTTCTGGGCCTGTCACAGCAGCCCAGTGATCTCCAGGACATAGGTACACACTGGTCATATCTCTTTCTCTTTGCAATGCCCCCTGCACTGGCTGCAAAAAGAGGACGGAATAGGTACTCTCTCTAAACTACCTGGGTTCCTCCAGTGGCTGGGTAAGCCAGACCTGGAACAGGCGGATCTGGTCGTAAACATTTGAGTTCAGACTACTACATATTTATACCAAATATTTTGTCATAGGGTCTGATCCTGCTACAGCTATCTGCTCAGAACTCACAGGGAGTTCTGCAAAAGAAGGGCTCAAAGGATTGTTGCTTTAGTGACTGTTAAAAAATGGCTTTGGCAAAGTATATATTGTCTTTAATGGTATCAGAATAAAAGTGAAGTAGTTGAAAAATAGATTCAACATGTAAGGTATTTATGGCCAAAGGTCAGATTTTTAAGACCAAGCAGAAGTTATTAGGAGGAGAAATTTAGGAGTCTGGTTGTTTCCTTGATGCCGTCTTGTTTATAACAAGGAATGTACATAGTCCTGCTGCTCTGAACGCAGAAGTTTCTTTGCTTATATCCCCAAGCCTCTTTAGCCAGCACCAGATCCAGAAGCCCCCTTTCTAGGTTCTTACAGGGTCATGCACGATGCTTATCCAGGCTGTTCCCTTCTCTCCCCCACATTCTGTCCTGTTCCAGCTTGTACACATCCTCCCTCCCTCTCTCTCTCTGGCCTGGTCTACACTTAAAACTTTGGTTGCATAGCTGTGTTTTAGATGGGGCTCCTAAACTGTCTCTTACAGCTATCTTAAATGAAGTGCATTCACACTCCTCAGTTTCTTCAATGAGGGTTTAACCCAACCCATGACAACACACTCTCCCCCCCTCTACCGAACCCCCTTTTGCGGGTGGGGGGTGGTGGATTATAACCACACAATGTTCATGAAAATGCACTTTTCTTTGTTAATTATGAACTTGGGCCCTGATCCTGTTAATACTTATGGACGTGAGTAATCCCACTGAAATAAATTGGACTACTCACATACGTAAAGTTAAACATGCGTGTTTGCAGGTTTGGGGTCTTAAAAAGGACAGTTAAAATGTAGGGCCTGATCCTATTGCCCTTATTCACCTAGGTAAAGGCTGTACATTGGGCTTTCAAAAATTGTTTCTATGTTATCTTTTAGCCTGTGGAATAAACTCTCAGTGGAGAAGGTGGAGGCCCTATCTGATATATCCCAAACTAGGCTGGAATAATCTTCACTAATAAGGCCCTTTTGATCTTTGACTTAAGTACATATATATGCTGTGTTTGTTCCATTCTTATGTATAGGCAGCAAAATGAAATGTACAAGATCCTGTGGGGCCCTGATCTTCTGCAAAGATGCAGGAGCCTTACAGTTGCAAGATTTAGACAAGAGTCTAGCAGAATTCTCACAATTTGAATTTTCTCTGTGCATTTTCCCTCCAGCGTGAAAATAGGAAATCAAGACATGGAAATAAATTACTATTTACAAACTAGTCTGCAATCTATTTTATCAGTTGCCAGAAGGAAAGCCACCAAGAAATCCAGCCATTTTATTTTTAGCAAGTTAATTGAAACCACTTTACTTAATCCAGTATTAGTTGCAAAATAAAATGCTCTCTCTCTCTCTCTCTACTAACTCATGGATTCGCGTTTCTTATAAATCATTGGCACTCACTGCAGTTATGCAATTATACCACACCTGCAGAGTCTACCCAGCTATCCACACCAAGGGCCACTTAAAGCAATTCAACAGCCACCAGCTAGTGACAGCTGGCAAACCCAAGCCTGTCTCCGGTAGTCTATCATATGTAATCAATTGCAAATAGAGCTTCAACAGACTCATCCTATTATTTCCTGGCTAATTCCCTCAGGGAAAACAAGCCAGCAACCCTCCACTTTGAATCATGATGCTAGTAATACCCACCTTCTCCCATCCCCTCCCTTTGCATCAGTTCACTACACTGCTTTGGCTTTTCAGCTTGATATCCGTTATGTTATGTCAGCTGTTACATTACGCTTAAAACAATAGACTCCAGCTGGCTGAGGTCAGATGTAAAAACAAGGACCTAACAAAGCCACAGGCCCTCCAGTTATACTGAAATTGAGATACATACTCAATGTAGCACTTAATGACAAACTACTTTCCAGACATTTGGGCAAGGCATAAAGGAAACACCTGTCACTGCAAACATTACACACTAATCCTGATAAATCCTAAATTTAAAAATCTTTCTTTTCATTGCTTGCCTCTACCGTATGCCAGCATTTCACAGACTTAGATTTTTTTTCCAAGGTGGTACTTTTATTTCTTCTTCTTCTTCTATTTATTAAAAATGTTATACATTTTATGGAGTTTGTAATTATACGGAAAACATGTTTACTATTCTGGGCTTTGGTTTTGAGTCACTGGTCAGAGCTATGCTGATTGACACCAGTTGAGGATTAACACCAGCTGGCTCTCTGGTAGAGAGCTCTCTGGTAGAGTACACCCCAAAAAACAAGATACAACAGAAAATAAATTATACAATTCTTAGGTCGATTTTCTTAGACTGACCATAACAAAAGTTGCTGACTCACTAAAGTTCAGCTGCACCAAACAAATGAAAAAAAAACCCGAACCAAACCAAACACATGGCATATATGGATTTATAAAAGCAAATATAAATGAGAAAAGTGCTGGACTGACAGCACTGGAAATTGAAGTCCTCCATTTTTCTTCAGAAAAGGTACAATATAGACAGTGCAATATAGACAGTCCAACCCTGCCCTTCCAGTATGCCTCGTATATAAATAGTTGAAGGAGCTTGCTCTAAGAGTGAGAAGATAATTCAATCTCCATGCCCATCCAGTCCTTCCTTTGTGCCAAGATTGCCAACAAGAGCACTGGTGATGGCAGCATGTACGTAACATGGATCCTCCATCACAGTCCATATTGAGATCACCATGTCATAGCATGTCACCCACCAAACAGCCAGCAGATGGCAACAATGTACCACTATCGACCTGTTCTGGATTGCAATCAGTCACCAACTCAACAGCATTACTAGGAAGGCCTTTCTTCCATGAGTCATTCAATCCTAGTCCTCAAATCTCAGTCCCACTAAATCCCAGTCACTTTACAATCATTCAGTTCCATGTTAACAGAGATATAAAGGCCAAATTCTGCCACCCTTACTCAAGTTGGCAAGTACCTTACTCCAGGAGTAGCCCTGCTGAAATCAGTGGAACTAGAGGCAGAGTAAACTACCCCTCACTGTGCATAAAGGGTAGCAGAATCTGGCCTATGAATTTATCAGACAGTAAACAAACCATGCAGAACAAAGATGCAAAATTATTTTTGAACAGGCATAGGCAAGCTGGTTCAGAAATATTAAAAGCCTCTCCCCATTTCTAGAACTGAACTTGAACCAAATTTTTGGGGGGGTTTGGACATTGGCCAAGACAAGAACCACAGATACAGCAATACTAGAGGAAAGGCTCTTCTGTCTGTAATTCCTACTGTGAGCAGAAATAGAAGTGCCAGAATTTTCTCAAGGAACCTTCTTCTCTTCAGATTGCCAGTCCAATGCTCCAGACTAAAATTAGCATCCAAACCTACAACCATCTGCACCTAACAAGCAGACGTAGACACACACTCCACAGCAAATGAGTGCACTGCTAGCAAGCTAGAGATATATGATAAATAAGCAAGTGAAAATATCTGTGTGAGAAGCAAGCTGGTAACTCGGTGTTGCCTACTCTAGCAATTTTATCACAGGTCTTCTGATACTTGGTGTTTTTCTTAAAGCCCCAACTTCCAGAGTCAGGTGAGTACATGAATCTCAGCCTTCATTAAAAAAATCCTATCCCTTATGTCTGAAGGGAAAAGCTTGAAAACACAAACCCTAACGGCTTAAAAACCAGAATGCAATTTATTATTTTTTCAGTCTCGCCCCTTAATGCTTGGGGTTGGCAATACCAATAACTATAACGTTGTAACAAGGATCTGCCCATCCTAAAGGTGTATAACACATTAGGTCTGCCTATCTGGTGGTAGGAGGAGTGATTATTTTTTTCTTATTTAAGCAAAAGATATAGTACTCTTTCTTACAACCTCGCTCTGTGCTCTGAAGTGTGGCCATTGAGAGTTAAGGCAGTGAGTGTCCATATTTCTTTCTACCGCGGTCCCTATTACAATACTAGCCTTCATAACATTGGTATCTATGAAGTTGCTGCTTAGCAGTTACCTCATATTCCTAGAATACATTTTTTTGAAGTAACATTAGACCAATTTAACCACGTGAACTTGTTTTCCCATTAAAGGTTTTAGAGGGGGAGTAGATATTTGGGAGTGCTGAGGTGACATGTGCCCAGTTCATTTTAATGGCAGGTTTCTTTTTGAAGGGAGGAAGATTGGAGAAACTAAGTACCAAAATACACAGGGTCAAGGAATCAAGCAGGATGAGTTACAAGGATTTTGTGGTAATAACCACAGTGTGGCTACAGCAGTCTCTGACAGCTACCTTTACATCCCCCTCAGAAATAATTGGGTTGTGGGTTTTTTGTTTACCAAGAATATTACAAAAAACTGATCTAGTCTGAAAGTTTTAATCTTATTTGAAAGAGCATCTATTTATTAATATCTAGATCATTCTGGATCATATTTTATCTACTTGAGAACTCAGTGATATCAGATTCAATTATGTGCTGAATTTATTCACCCCAATGAAAGTCTCCTCACATCATGGTTCAATGCTGCCCCCTATAGATTGCAGATCAGAACTACTCCTCCCTACCATACATGTTTATTTTAAATATAACCTTAATTAACCAAAAGGACCAATGGCCCTTCTTCTCTCTGCAGTTTGACTCTGGGCACAAAAGTGGTGCAAAAGACCTTTAATACAGCTACATTTTCATGTGTAGCTACTGGTCTGGACACATTTTCTCTCTATTACTCCTCCGGACCTTGCTCCCATCTCTCCAATTCTTTCCCTCATCAGTTTCCCCTGCACCACTTCCATGTGTCAAGCACTTCTACTGAGCAAAGTATAAAAAATAAAAACCAGGAGGGGGTTGGGAAACACTCATAATCAGGACCCCATTTTATGCACTAAACCGGATTAAATAATTTTCAACCCAATTTAATTATACTAGTGCAATCCCTCTGTGGGCTCTCTTATTTCCATTTAAAAGTGGCTTATTTTGGTTTAGCTTAAACCTATTTGTAATTGGCTTGGTACAAACTGAAATAACAGTATTCACACAGACTTTGGCACTGGTTTAACTAACATTTAAAATCCATCCAAAGTTAAATGGTACTACTTTCTTAATGTAGACAAGTGCTCTCTCTTTTCCTTCCTTTTTCCCTCCCTTTTTTAGACTTTTTACTTCTCTTGCCATGACTGAGTGTATGTCTATACAGTAGTTGTGGAACATGATTGCAGCCTCTATAGGTATACCTGAGCTAGCTTTAATCTCATTGGCTGGGGTCCCAGAACAGTGAAGCTATGGGAGCTCAAGCTTCAGCATAGGCTATGCCCATGTGTAATTACCCATGATTCCAGACAAGCTTGTACAGCCCACGTTGAAGTGCACACTGCCATAGTTTCACCAATACAGGCCCCAAAGCTAGCTAGATGACTGCTAGCTTGGGTACATCTAAACGCGCTGCAGTCATACCCTGCGATTGCAGTACAGACATACACTGATCCACTGGTCTGGGCTACAAATAACATTGTGATGCAGAAGTGGGGCTGGCTGTGAATGGCTGCTGAGGTTCCTTGTGCAGTGCTTATCCTCAGGGTCCTACACAGGAGAGAATGAACATTTTGCTCCCCGGCATAGAGATGGTAAGAAACAGACAGCTGGCAGGGGGGAAGCAGCTGGCGGAACAGCTATCACCAGAAGAACTACACAGCAGAAAAGTGTTTGTTTGATTTACACATCCAAAGGGCTGGATTTAAAACAGGCTCTAGGTAGCAGCAAGGCATGGAGGAGTGGGGACAGCTGGAGCCTGTGCAGAATTTTTAGCCCTCTCTGCAGTGTGATGTCCTATGAGGATACAAGCCAGATATATTCCTGAAATCACCGCCAGATGGCTCGCTGGTATTTGAAACAGGAAACTAGATCTTTCATTTCTAGTATCGGGGTAAATTCTTATTATACTGGTTCAAATCCAGGTTATGTGAATAATGGATGAAAGTCATTAACCCTGATGGTTGTTTGGTGGCCTACATGAAATTAAGAACAATTATACCTTGAATTTAAATAGTGATTTGATCAACAGCACTCAAAGTGCTTTATTCCCATTTTGCAGATGGCGGACTAAAGCATAAAAGAATAGAAATGATTTTGTCCAAGGCCACACAGCAAGTCAGTGGATTTTATTAATAGAACCCAACTCTCCCTTGAATCACAGCTGTCCCAGTGAGTTGTTGGCCTTATTCGAATTCTTGGGAAAATCTGTCCACATTGTAAATCTGTTCCCCCAATACAGTTAGCATGAATTGACACAGTACTGCCAACCCCCAAAACATTCAAAATCAGGCCCCTCAAATCACAAGATTTTTTTTAAAAAAATTTATTTGGGGCTCTTTTAATTTGCCTTCTTGGTTTCTGGGACTTCAGATTACACTCAGTTCATAATTTTCCCCACAATCATGAGGGACAATTTTTTCTCCTCCCCCAAATGAAAGCTGAGATTCTAAGCTCCAAGAGCTGGGGCTTTAAGAGAAGCATTCAATATCATGAAAGCTGGGACATCTTCGTTGGCAGTCACAGCAGAGGGAAAGGATTGAATGGGCATGGAGGCTGAACTACTCTAGCCCTGGCCCTTTCGGATCAAGACAGAGGTCTGCTGTTGGGACAACACGTAGCCTGTATTGTATGTGTTTTTTGGAGTGACTACATTGATCCCTAGGGCTTCTGGCCCCTTCACTCTGCCACCTTTCACATACAAGAAGCTCACAATTTATATATAAAAAAAACAATAAAAGTTCATCTCCCAAGTCCCCAACCACCCCCATATAAATACTGGGATAAACTCTCTCAATGCTATTCTTTTCCTCTTACTGACAGCAGATGCAACAAGATAGCATTGTGAAAACTGTCTTCACAGTGAAAAGATTTAGATATTTCCCTCTCTCCCTTTTTTTTTTTTAAACATAAATATGTAAAAGCTGGAGAATAAAGCCTAGACTTCACTTAGGCCTTGATTGCAACCCAGTTTCTCTTTAAAAATTGAGAATAAATTCCCCTGCCAGCAATATTAATATTAAAAAAATCTAATTTGTAGAACCTGACTGAGGGTCTTTTAAATATATATAAATACAACTATTTGTATGAGTAATATTTAAGAAGAGTACGAAAAAGAACCCAGAACATACAAAGTTGAAAATGACATACACTCCCCATAAAAGTGTGCATTAAAAAAAATTCTGGGGTGGAAGCAATATTGAAGTGAGATTCCTCCACGAAAATAGCTTTTTCAGGCACACTGAATAACCTCCAGTTCAGCAGAATATTTAATCCTCCTGGATCAGGCACTTGGATTTTCTTAGATCACGCTGACAGCATTTTGCTGCGTTCTGGCACCATAAAATCCTTGCTTATGAAAGTAAAAGAAAAAATATGGTCTCTCTGGGAACATATTCTCTGAATTACTTTCCCCCTCTCCCCCCACCCCCACCCAGTTTAAATATTGTACTCTCAAAATCAATTTTTACACAAATACACCACATTCTCTTCATGAGTCATGGCAAAAACTCTCCCGCACCAGTACTTTAAACAGGCCAAGTGTACATGTACCCTTCAAAATGATGATCCTTTTAGAGGCTTGGCTCTGACCTGAGCTCATGTTGGCTAATTGCCAATGTGCAACCAGGGAGTCAAAACCCTACAAGAGCACCATCTAGTGAGGCAAAGTGAAAACAGCAGGCTGAAAATTGTGATTATTTGGAAACTGAGAAAAAACTACTTCTCCCCTAATCACTCATCACAACTATACTCAGGGCATGTCTACACAGCAAAAGCTGTACTTGGGCGAGCCTTCCCAAGCTAGCTGGAATCTAGCTAGTGTGAGTAACAACAGTGAAGACTGCGCAGCATGGGTTTCATGGTGGGTACTACACGCTTGGCATGGATCCTGGGTATGAATTTGGCTTGCTAGCCTGCTCTGAAGCCCTTGGTGCAATCTCTTCACTACTACTGTTACCTGCATTAGCTGGATTCACGTTATCTCGGGTAGGCTAGTCCGTGCACACCTACTGCTGTGTAGACATATCCTTAGACATGGCTTCCCTCAGCCTTCTTCACAGCTACAGGTTGTGATAAAGCACAGGAAATGACTCAGCTAATTAGAGTTTTCTTGTTTAACATTGCAGGCTGGAAAAGACTTCAGGGATATGTTTATATTTCATGTGGAATAGTTTCCCCTCATTTATTCTTGTAATGAAAAGGTAGTTTTAGAATCATAGAGTATCAGGTTTGGAAGGGACCTTAGGAGGTCATCTAGTCCAACCTCCTGCTCAAAGGAAAATATTTAGGAAAATATTAGAATTTGTAAATGCTTCTTGGTAAGTCACCATCTATGATGCAAGAATCCTCTATTCCTTAGTTTGTAGTGGAAAGGCTATACTATTCCAGAAATGCTATGCCTGTGTGACTCCTCCGCCTAGAGACACTGATCTAGAATATAATAGATTTCATTTCACTTTGTGAGCAGAGTAAGGGTTGTTTACACATGGAGCTACTCTGGAATAGCTATTTAAAGTACAAACCTGTTCTTTAATGATTCTTTGGACTCTCTTATTCTACATACTCAGTGTGTAGAATAAGAGTCCAGAGACAGAGTTATTCAAGAACAGTTTTGTGCTTTAAATTCACACCCCGCCTTAAACTGAATTAACTTTCAAGTGTAGACAAACTTTAATTATTCCAGAATTAAGTCACTTTTATTTTAGAATAGATTGGGCAGACAGGGAGCTATTTTAGAATAGCTACTGGGAAACAGTTAGTCCAGAATAGCTATGCCGAGCAATTTCCTCATGCACACAAGCTCTGAGATTGTAAGATCCTATGGGAAGAGCCATTGTCTTCTTATTTGCCTTCAAAGTGTCCTGCACACCTACAGTGTTATAGGAGCTGATTGAAAAATGCAATATGTTTTCTGCAAAAGTTTTGGAATGAAATGAAAATTGTGTGTTTTATTCAGGTGTTGTTTTTTGCAAATTTTTTCAGGTTTTTAATTCCCTCTCACCTCCATCTTTTCCCATTTTCCCAACTTTTTACACTAGAAAAGAAGGGTGGAAAGAGAAAAAGGGTGACCAATCACCCCCTCCCGCAAAAAAAAGTTTGGGTTTCAGTAAAAAAACCAACCAAACAAACCTGAACATTTTAACCAAAATACCAATTTTTGGTTCAGTTGAAAAGCCAATCATTTTCTTGAAAAAAAATGTCTGGGTGAAAATATTTTCAACCAGCTCTAGGTGTTACACGTTCATAATGGGCCAGATCACGAGCTTTCACTCAGCAACCATCTCAAACACAACAGCATTTTCAGACTATATACACACTCGTAAGAAAAACAACAACAACTTTAAGAATATTTCTGCCAACAAAGATAGAAAAGAACTTTTTGAATTTCCTTCTTGTGGAAGGTGCTCAGACATGTGGCGATTGGTGACCTTATCAAAACCTAGATAGTTACATAGGTAGATAGATGGATCATCCCTTTTAAGGGCAGCCCAGAAGTAAGGGACAATACAAATGTATGCCACTTCTGGGGCAGTTATGGGAGGCATAAGGCAGAGACAGTGGATCAGATAGTGCAAGGATGGTGCAATATATTCCCCTTGTGTGCTGGTCCCACTCTGCAAGCTTGGGATCAGGGGGAGGGCCCCAATTCCCCACTCCCTTTGAGTGGCTGTATACCCCAGGGGAGTAGAGTCCCTGTGCTCTCCTGAACATAGGGACTGCAATTTTAGGTGGCCTTTATATAGGCCATGCAAGGTGGAAGGAAGGCTTCTTGGGCCTTTTCCCCACATTTCACATGCAAGGGTCAGGCAGTATCTGGCTTGGTACCAGTTAGTCAACACTTCTTCTACATAAATCACTTTGGAAATGTGAGAGTTACTATATACATAACTCAATTTTGCAAAAGTTCTGTTGATTAGCTTGTCAGCGGACAGTCTCATATTTACTGGGGTACAAGCTGAGGGACAGTCTTTGCCTCCAAATCCACCACATTGCACGTTGGATTTATGGAGAACTCTATCCTAAATGAAGGACCCCTCTGTCCAAGGTCAAGGGAAAACCTGCCTTGGGCAACGCACTGGTACTTGCCCTCTTGGGAAAAAGAAATGGATATGGGGACCCAATTTTACAGAGTTCAAATGAGGATGAGACACTTATTTAAATTTTGGGCTCACAAAACACGCTTCTATTGTGAAACCCAACATTTTATACAATAGTTTGAGAGGCCTCATGACCCTCAGACTCCACAAGGTTCACTCAAGTCTAATTTTAACTCTTCCTTTTATCCCAGCTATATCCAGACAGCAACAACTTCCTCCAGCATCTTATTCCACTTCTGATAGACTGTTTCTACATAGCTGGCCTTTGAGGCCTCTCTTTTATTAATACTAGTTTGTAAGTTAACTTGTCTGCCCTTCTTATTATGTACCTAGTTTTTCTTCGTTCATCCATGCTAGGCACATGGTGGCAACAGCAATGTCACCTGTATTCATTGTTTTCCCCCAAATCAGTATTATTCATTTGCATTGCGATACTCCTACAAGTCCTAGACCTGGACCAGGCCTCCATTATCCTAGGTGCTGTACTGACACAGAACAAAAAGATATACTCCTTTGGGTCAGGGAATGACAGAAGTTTACATTTAAAATATGTGTATAAGCACTGCCACCCAGGTCTGTCTGAACTCTCCCCATGCCTGCGCTGGCCCTTATCAGCCTTCTTACATCTTTGTTTGGGGCAGTGGCTTGCACTCCTATTTTTGCACTCCTTGACCTTTGAATGTAGCTACTCATTTCTATTTCTTCCATCCTTGAAGTCATACCGCAGTTTCTCTCTGAGGAGCTCTTCCATGACTTCCCATCTAAGAGTGTCCCAAATCAAGTTCCCATGGTCAAACAAACATATTACATAAAAATATCACAAAAGGATCAGCAGAGAAAGCTTTGCTAGGGAGATACTAATATGAGCCACATTCTGATGCCCTTACTTATGATGTTTAATGGCACCTTAACTCCATGAATAGTTCCACTGCAGTCAGATAAACTCTCTAGGGCCAATGCAAGTCAGACAGCATGGAGGGGATTGTTCAATAACCAGCTCCTTAATCATAGCCTGTGGGGACACACATTTGATCATTTAACGTAAAATTGTTCCATGTTGACAGTCAAGTCAGTCATTGATGAAGATGCTCTCAAGAAGAGTCTCCCATATAAAATATATAAATAAGGAACAATTTCTCATTTATTTACCGTAGAGATTTCATTAAACATCTGCCAGCTGACTCAGCCCTTCCCTGCAAACTGAAATATAAACTCAGACTAATATTTGCTTTTGCATCACATGCATGGATGCACTTAAACCTCCATATAAAAGTTTCTGTGCAAACAACTTCAATGAATGCAGAATACATTTCTTTATTGAACTGACTGCCAGTACACAGTCTTTTGTTTTAAACAGGCACTTGACCCTATTTTATATATCATGTGAACTTCCAAAATTAACCCTTTAGGAAAAGAAAGTCAGGATTTACCATTGCTAGATATTGATTCATATTGTAGTGGGAATTCCCAATGCAGGATTATCTGCTTATAAATTAACCATAGCTTTTGTCATCAGATACAAGAGAAATGCAGATTTGTTCTAGCAGGCAAGTAAGGTAATCCAATGCCAGTGATGATCAGTTTTATGTTCCAAGATAGCATGAAACAAACGTATCAAATACAACTGGTTATGCTGACATGAGGGGTTTCACTGAATTTGGTACCACGCACCCAATATGAAATATTACACTTACGACTGGTCACACTAAGTGCACTATAATTTTGAAGGAGATATTATAAGAAGTGAATGTTATTGTTATTGCAGACATGTCTACAACTAATACAAAATTCCATTTACTGAAAAGGAGGACTGTAGGATTGTAGATGGACTCAAACCCCTCTCTCTCCCCCCCTCCCTCCCTCCCTCTCACAGAAGCAGCCTACTAAGCATGAAATTAAACTTATAAATGGTGTCATATACCTAGTGGTTGCCATTAAAATCTAGTTTAGGAATATATCATATACCCATTACTGTAATACTAAGACTAGTCTTAGTATATGAAAAATTGATCTCTCAGATACTACTTGGCCATTTTTTACTTTTTAAGTGATCACTGTATATAGAAGCAGTATATTTTTTAAACAACTGGTATATGTCTGAATACTTTTGAGGAGCTTTTCTAATATTAATTTTAACTATAGAGAATTCTCTCACGATAGAGAATATTTTTACGAACTGAGAAGAATTTTAAATTTCCCATTTTTAAAAATCATATTGAGATTGCACTTGAGTGCTGTATTGGTTGAAGCATAAGTCTACAGAGATTCTGTAGTGAGTATTAGCAGAAGAGTATACACCTCCCAAATTTCCCTACAGCAGATATCAATATTCAATATCATATCCAGCTTCTGTGGTTGCAAACAATTAAACATGCTGGGAAAACCGGTGCTGTAAAATATAGACCATCTCTTGATAATAGTTTTCTGCACAGCAGACAGTTGAATAAGGTGTACAGAAACATATAGCAAATGCATAAGTGTTATTTGTTTTTGAGTCAAGTGGGTGATTTAAGTTTTAATTTCTTTTCTGTGATTCAACAACTTGAATAATTCTTTGAAAAAGTTTTCTTGCTACAGTTTGAAGACAGAGGTTTCTGTCAAAGATCCTGAAAATGCTTCCTCAGGTATTAGAGGTGATAATAGGTAGAGAGAGAGAGAGAGAGAGAGAAACATTAGCAAATAACATTAAAAGGGGAAGAATTAACTTCACTGTCTTACTAGTGGTTTAAAACACATTCCAGATTAGAAACATCATGGAAAGATACACTTTTACTAGACATAGAATCATAGAATATCAGGGTTGGAAGGGACCTCAGGAGGTCATCTATTCCAACCCCTGCTCAAGGCAGGACCAATCCCCAACTAAATCATCCAAGCCAGGGCTTTGTCAAGCCTGACCTTTAAAACTTCTAAGGAAGGAGATTCCACCACCTCCCTAGGTAACGCATTCCAGTGTTTCACCACCCTCCTAGTGAAAAAGTTTTTCCTAATATCCAACCTAAACCTCCCCCACTGCAACTTGCGACCATCACTCCTTGTTCTGTCATCTGCTACCACTGAGAACAGTCTAGAGCCATCCTCTTTGGAACCCCCTTTCAGGTAGCTGAAAGCAGCTATCAAATCCCCCCTCATTCTTCTCTTCCACAGACTAAACAATCCCAGTTCCCTCAGCCTCTCCTCATAAGTCATGTGTTCCAGTCCCCTAATCATTTTTGTTGCCCTCCGCTGGACGTTTTCCAATTTTTCCACATCCTTCTTGTAGTGTGGGGCCCAAAACTGGACACAGTACTCCAGATGAGGCCTCACCAATGTCAAATAGAGGGGAACGATCACGGCCCTCAATCTGCTGGCAATGCTGCTACTTATACATCCCAAAATGCCATTGGCCTTCTTAGCAACAACGGCACACTGTTGACTCATAACCAGCGTCTCGTCCACTGTAACCCCTAGGTCCTTTTCTGCAGAACTGCTGCCTAGCCATTCGGTCCCTAGTCTGTAGCGGTGCATCCCGCATTGCTCCAGAATACAAATATGTATGAGTAGAAGAGGGGCTCCTTTTGCTGCCTATAGGAAGGTAAATGTTCTATATAACATAATGGTTATACACTTAAATCAATGGGCACACCCTTAAAGCAAGGGCATTTGGAAGCTTAATAGCACAAGTGAGGTTTAAGAGATAACAGTGTGTACTAAAATATCTTATCAAGGGAAACTCCACTTATCTAACAAAAAAGGAACATGAACTTGCAGGACAGTTTAATATATTCATTAATATACCCAGTTATATGCAAGGATGCAATATGGCTCGTGGTGAAAAGAAGAGTTTGGGTGTCAGGAGACCCACATTCACTCTGGACTCTGGCTCAGCATGCAATCTTGGACAAATAATGTTTCTGTCTCTGAGGGTATGTCTACATTACAGAATAAGGTCGAATTTATAGAAGTCGGTTTTTTAGAAATCGGTTTTATATATTCGAGTGTGTGTGTCCCCACAGAAAATGCTCTAAGTGCATTAAGTGCATTAACTCGGCGGAGTGCTTCCACAGTACCGAGGCTAGAGTCGACTTCCGGAGCATTGCACTGTGGATAGCTATCCCACAGTTCCCGCAGTCTCCGCTGCCCATTGGAATTCTGGGTTGAGATCCCAATGCCTGATGGGGCTAAAACATTGTCGCGGGTGGTTCTGGGTACATATCGTCAGGCCCCCTTCCCTCCCTCCCTCCGTGAAAGCAAGGGCAGACAATCGTTTCGTGCCTTTTTTCCTGAGTTACCTGTGCAGACGCCATACCTCGGCAAGCATGGAGCCCGCTCAGGTAACTGTCACCGTATGTCTCCTGGGTGCTGGCAGATGCGGTACGGCATTGCTACACAGTAGCAGCAACCCATTGCCTTCTGGCAGCAGACGGTTCAATATGACTGGTAGCCGTCCTCGTCGTGTCTGAGGTGCTCCTGGCCACGTCGGCTGGGAGCGCCTGGGCAGACATGGGCGCAGGGACTAAATTTGGAGTGACTTGACCAGGTCATTCTCTTTAGTCCTGCAGTCAGTCCTATTGAACCGTCTTATGGTGAGCAGGCAGGCGATACGGATTGCTAGCAGTCGTATTGTACCATCTTCTGCCGGGCAGGCAAGAGATGACGATGGCTAGCAGTCATATTGTACCATCTTCTGCCGGGCAGGCAAGAGATGAGGATGGCTAGCAGTCGTACTGTATCATCTTCTGCCGAGCAGCCATGAGATGTGGATGGCTTGCAGTCCTTCTGCACCGTCTGCTGCCAGCCAAAGATGTAAAAGATAGATGGAGTGGACCAGATAGACCAGATAGACCAGATTTGTTTTGTACTCATTTGCTCCCCCCCCCCCCCCGTCTAGGGGACTCATTCCTCTAGGTCACACTGCAGTCACTCACAGAGAAGGTGCAGCGAGGTAAATCTAGCCATGTATCAATCAGAGGCCAGGCTAACCTCCTTGTTCCAATAAGAACAATAACTTAGGTGCACCATTTCTTATTGGAACCCTCCGTGAAGTCCTGCCTGAAATACTCCTTGATGTAAAGCCACCCCCTTTGTTGATTTTAGCTCCCTGAAGCCAACCCTGTAAGCCGTGTCCTCAGTCGCCCCTCCCTGCATCAGAGCAACGGCAAACAATCGTGCATCTGAGTTGAGAGTGCTGTCCAGAGCGGTCAAAATGGAGCACTCTGGGATAGCTCCCGGAGGCCAATACTGTCGAATTGTGTCCACAGTACCCCAAATTCGAGCCGGCAAGGCCGATTTAAGCGCTAATCCACTTGTCAGGGGTGGAGTAAGGAAATCGATTTTAAGAGCCCTTTAAGTCGAAATAAAGGGCTTCATTGTGTGGACGGGTGCAGGTTTACATCGATTTAATGCTGCTAAATTCGACCTAAAGTCCTAGTGTAGACCAGGGCTGATTTTTCCCAGCCATAGGTGGGGATAATGTTATACACCCCCATTAACTTTGTAAAATGCTTTGAGATCTTTGACAAAAGGCACTACATAAATATGAAGTACAGTGTTATCATGATATAGTAAATGATGACTGGTTCTGAGCCCAATACCAGTAAAATACTAGCAGATGAATACGGAAGAATTAGAGATTATGACATAGGGCCCAATTATCTCATGTACACAAATGCACAGTGAACTCAGAAATAACTCCATTGATATCTCTGGGTTTATACTAGTGTAATACTTATGGAAGTGAGAATGGACTGAAGTCCATAGTGTTGAAAACGGATCATCATATTTTCTGTCCTGAATGCAATGCTTTAACTAGTTACTGCTCAAATGGGGGGCAAAAATCACAATTTGTCTTATTACACATCTATCATAAGACCCATTATGGCAGCTTTTTCCTTAAGTAGCCAACCACAGAGTGAAAGGTACATCCTACCTTAGTTTCCCTTTCTTCAGTCAACCAACTTGCCCATCCTTTCCACAGACCAGACCAGCAGCCATCTCATGTGTCCAGGAATGGAATGCTGTCCCTCTCAGAGTTCAATAAAATCCCAATTTCCAGGAATCATTTATTACTTTAAGTGCAGCCATTCGCAGATCCCACCAAGTGAAACAGCTCACAAACCCCAAAGTAAAACAAGATAAAAGACAGCAATTCACCAGCTCTGCCATCCCTATCTTGGGATCTCCACTCTCCAAGTCACGTACCTAGAAGGTCACAATCCCTGTTCCACGATTCCTGTGTGTGTCCCTATTCCAGAGTCTACGCCGCACTGGCCTTTTCGATTTTCTTGCAACTCTTCTGCCATAATCCTCATCTCTGGTCTTCTCCGAGTGGGCTCCCCACAGCCTTGTGCTCTCCATGCCTGTGACTGCCGAGTTCCTGCAGAATCACCCTCTTCTCTTGGGTTTGCCCTGCCCTGGATCTTTCCTTTTACCTAAAGACTGCCATATGAGTCTTCGGCCCGGTAGGGTTTCCCCTGCTCCAGTCAGTCCTGTCCCACCAACTCTCTACAGTTCTTCCTCTGCACCAGGTCATCCCCTCCCCACTCCTGTTCTCTGAGGGGGCTCATGCAGCTCACTTCAGGGAACCCTCACCATCTCGCTGCCGCTTGCTTCTTCTTTCTCCTTCTCTTAACTACTTCCTGGCTTTTTATCAGTGCTCATGTCCTGCCAGAACACTCTGGGACGCTATTATGGCACTTTCTGGGGGAGCTGGAATGGTATCTTATGGCATTTCCAGTCCTTTTGGCACTGGCATTCCAGCACTTCTCAAGCACAGCACTCACCCTCTGTTTTTTATAGATGCTGCTAGGTCTTGTCTATCTGATCCTGCTGGGAGGCAGCTACTGTAGTTAGGTACAGGAGAATTGGACTTGTTCCCTTTTAAAGGGACCAGTCACCCTATGACAGCACACCTACACTTATTCTTGAAGAAGTTTGGCAATATTGTGACAACAAATGAATTGCCTCCCTGAGAATTAGAATCTAGGCCTTGAATATGGATCTACAAGCTCAAGACAACAGGTGCTTAGAGTGTGGTGGAGATATTGCCCTGAGCTTTGCATTTGTCTTTAGCCATCCCCTAGGCAAACGCAGGTAGCAGCTTTGATGGGCCCTGGAGAAAGCGGTATCTATTGAAGAGAAAGCCCCTGGGCAGATCCTCAGCTGGACCTGTTCCCTTTTAAAGGGACCAGTCACCTATGACAGCACACCTACACTTGTTTTTGAAGAAGCTTGGCAGTATTGTGACAACAAATGAATTATCCTCCTGTGAAGATTCATCTCCCATTGAAGTCAATGGGAGTCCTTCCATTGTTTTCAGTGGACTTTGGTTTAGGTCCTAAGAGAGGTTAAAGAAAGGTCAAACTCCAGGAAGAGAAGTGGTGCAGTCTTATCTGAAACAGTCTCAAATGGTTCAGACATGCTGCATCAGAAATTCTGGGTGTTCAGAATAGAGGGTCTGACTGCCCTCTCATCCTGAATTTGCACCTGTGTGGCTTCATTCATTTCTATAGGGTTATTCTGGATGTACACTGGTGTAAGGAAAAGAAGAAACGCATGAATAATGAATAAGCACGTACAGGAATTGAATGTTTTAAATTCCAGGTAACAGGGCAGAATTTTAACAAGTCACAAAAATACAGATTCAGCAAATGAGAATTAAGAAAAAATAGGAGAAAACACATACGCAGAGACATATTAATCCAATGAACATAAATGTACATACCATCCAAAATAATGTCCCTGTGGCCAGAGTTGCATATTGTTCAATTGTAGAAAGCACACTGAATATGAGGCAGATCAGCACTATAAGGAAACTGAAAAAAAAGATTGTAAACATTACTAAATATCTTATCCTATATTAGTAAAAAAACGGTTGAGGGGGAGGAAGGGCAGGCAAAATAAGCTAAATTTTAATTTAATTATTTCTTTTATTTCCTTTGTACCTACAGAAATAATTTCTTTTAAACATAATTGTAACAATTTGGAAGCCATTTTTCTTTTTGTGGAACTATTTATTTATTTATTTATTTTCAAACATGGAGTAAATTTGTTTTATTTAGTTGAAACTTGTCTGGGGAGGTTTTCTCCTTACAAGAATGCCACTGGTTAAGAAAAAAGAATGTTTGGACATTTTTATCATGAAGACCAGGAAATTCCATGTGGTAAGTCAAACCTCTTCAAACCCTAACCTGTTTTGGACACTGCACTTGTGTTATAGTCCTGTTTTTGGCATACCCTTTGCATTACTTAAAACTGATTTCCAGTGGGAGCCACAGGAATATTTCAATCTGTATTTTACGAGAGCTTTTGGTCTTTCAACAATTATTTTAAGAAACTCATTTTTTGAAAACTATTTATTCCATTTACATCTGTTTTGTATTTTTAAAATTGTGACATTTAAATATTGTCATAGGATTATATACATTCCTATCAGATTGTCGTTTTATACATTTTGCAAGTCATTTGGCATATATCTTTTGACATACAAGGAGTAAGGTTAGAATGACCCATCAGCCTTTTTTGGTGTATAGATCAAAACCTATAAGGTAATTTATTTATTTTATACAGGTTTACAGTGTCCCTTTTGACTATATTTGAATAAATAATTTTATTTTTAAAATCTTTAATTAATTAATTAGATTTCCCAGTGACTGACAAATATATATCTGATTCATGGAGGAAAGAAGTCACAAGCATAGCTCTGAATTCAAAGATTCCCTCTAGAATTTTATCAAGTTGTGGAAAAGAATTAATCTCTAATTCTAGTAATGGTTTTAGTTGACATCTAATGGGAGAGTTAATAGGGCAGTCAAATTTTCGTTTAAGTAAACCAAGTGGATGACACTAAACATCTTCAGCATTAGGTTAGAAGGGGTCAGAGTTGGAAAATGGGCATTCAGAGAACTGGGATTCTATTGTAAATTGTATGTCATTTTTGAATCCCAAAGAACTGATCAAATTACAAATGTTCCACGGCAGCTACAGTTTCATACTATCCATCTGCATATTTTCTGTTGCTCAACTAACTGCTAGGGCTTGTCTGCACAGGGGTGGGACGTAAATTCTAGTCTGCCCTAGAGTGTTGCACACTAACTGGCCTGGGTAGAGCCTGCTGGCAGGCACAAGAAGTTCCCTAGCATGCTTCAATGTAGCACTGTTATAGAAATTATAAATAAAGTAGATTTAGATTATATATAATCTGTTAAGAATACAAGGCAGTACAGTATTCAATGGTATGTGACGAGATCAGTGGCTCTATATTTATTTTAATTAATGTAAAATTTTAATTAGGTTAATTAGTACATAATAATGGCCCAGATGGTCCTCCACAAAACCAAGCACAGAGAAGACCATGACACACAAAAGGGAGGCAGCACCACAACCCCATCACCCTCATTCCCACCATTAGACCAAGTGGAAGCCTCTCCATGCATTTCAGGGTCCACTCTGGAGGTGAGAAAAAGTTGAGACTGCACAGATCAGGAATAAGGCGCTAAAACTGTGTGTGTGTTGGTGTGGGATGGGGGGTGACATGGGGGCTAGTTAGATGTAGGTTGCTGTTTGATCCCATGCAGAACCTCCAGATCAGATAACACAGCTTGGGGGAACTGATGCTGGGAAACAGAGGGGTAGCTTGGTCCAGGGAAGCCAGTCCACTGGAAAACAGACCTGATGTAAAACCATAGGGCCACTATCTAGATAGCCCTGGCTCTCACATAGCCTGGGAGACCCACCAAGTTTGTGGGGCAGATCCTATCACGTTTGCCATGGGGCTAAGCTGTGTGCATGCACACACTGATTAAACCCATCCAATGGGATAATATGAGGATGTTCCTTGGAGACTTCCTCCCACTTTTAGTAGGAAGAGATGGGCTTGGATCAATACATTTAGAGGAAGACGCTGGCTAAATATCTTAATCAAAAATAATCTCACTAGTCATCACAAGTAGATAAGTTATAAAATATTAAGTGTAAACAAATGAGGACTGGCAACATAAAACATATTTGAAATACTAGTAGTTATAGTATAAGCATTTCTAATTTATCTAGAGTACTATAAGACCCTCATTACAATAATATTTGAGCACCCCACACTCTTTAATATATTTATCCTCATGACACCCCTGAGAGGTAAGGCAGTGCTATTATCCCCATTTTACAGATGAGGAACCAAGACAGAGAGGCTAAAACTCAGATCCACAAAGACTGAGGTAGCCCAGGCTCCCTATACAATGAATGGAAGAGATGGGCACCTTAGAATGCCATCCACAAAAGCCAGCACACTAGGCAGGGAGCTACCTAAGCTAGCCAATGGAAGATGCCAATGAGAGGGGTATGTCCTAAACCCCTTCCCCTTATGGAAATAGGCACCTAAGTTAGGGCTGGAGGGAGGTGCCTATCTCTGCTGGCAATTCATGAATGGGAATCTGTCTCCTGGAGTCAAGCTGCTTAGACACTTAAGTTGGTTTTTGTGAGAGTGAGTTAGGCGTGTACCTCACTCCACAAAAAATGGCTGAGTGTGAAGAAGGAAGTAGTAGTGGTGGTTCTGGTGCCCACCTTTAACTTATAGTCCAGTGGGTAGAGCACTTACCTTGGATGTCCGAGAGCAAGCTTAAATCCCCCCACCCCCTTCTGCCTGATGGGGAGAAAGGATTTCTCCTGCCACCTCTCAGGCGTTATGGATACTATTATGAAACTCTTCTAAGGGCACGGGGAGGGATGTTTGTGTTTAGACTTTTCTTTCTTGTTTCACACGGATTAGGCTAATAAGCAGAGAAAAAGGAATTTGAACTTCTCTGTTTAAAAGAAAAAAAATCACAATTCAGATGTATGCAGAGAGCAGTTTGCATTTCATCACCATATATACCCAGTGTTCATTGCAGGTTTTAAGATATATATCAGACATGTAGTAATGGAGAACATATGGTTATGGATGAAATATAAATGCAAGTTCACCTAGGATTCTTGCAGAAGGCTTTTTATAAATTCCACACATCTTGCTCAACCTGTCTCATTCAAGTTTTTCTTTTCCCTCACTGCTGTTATTTATCTTCCTGCTGACATCACAATACCTTTGATATAACAGATTTATCTACTTCCTCCAAGCAACCCTAACCCTCTGGTTTTCCTTTTGGATTGTTCAAATTTGCAAATGAAATTCATGGTATTGAAAATGAAGGATTTACAGCACTGGTTTGAGCCAAATGGAATAAGGAATCATAAAAACTTTCCCATGTAGCTGTGTCAATATATATGAGAGAGACACATGTACACGGTGAGGAGCTGTACAGGCAAAGAGGTTAATACAGGGACCAGCTGCCAGTATTTTAAACAAAGGTCTCCCACAGAAGTGATGAAAATTTACCAGTTCAGGCAGAAAATCTGCTCACCTGTTGCTTGTCGTAACAATGGATGATAAAGAAAAACTAATGATATTTTACTTGTCCACCAAAAAAAAAAAGTTCTTTCCGATAGCTATATGTTTTGTTCCTCCTAACTAGAAATAACAGATGCACAGAGAAGATAGTTTGGCACCAGGATGCAGCTAATAGTTTGAAATCTGTACACACATTACCCAAGCAGCTGTTCACCCCATTTGTACTCTCTAGAGTCTCCCAGGGAAGACATGCCATGAGAAATAGCATAGTCACTAGCTCATACAAGTGGGTGCAGATACATATAAATATCTAATGGTGTCTTAGTAAAAAGCCTGACAAATGCTAAAGAGTTGCCTTCAAGAAAACTGAAGTTGAATGCAGTGTTGTACATGGCATATGCCTGCCAGCATCCATGACTGAGAATAACAAGAACGACAACCACTGGTTGACTCACCGGTTACAAGATTTACCCAAAAAGAAAAGGAGGACTTGTGGCATCTTAGAGACTAACAAATTTATTTGAGCATAAGCTTTCATGAGCTACAGCTCGCTTCATCGGATGCATTCAGTGGAAAATACAGTGGGGAGACTTATATACATAGAGAACATGAAACAATGGGTGTTACCATACACACTGTAACCAGAGTTACAGTCTCTACGTAAAAGAATTACTGGACACAAATCAGACGTTAGGAATTATAACATTCAAAAACCAGTTGGAGAACACTTCAATCTCTTTGGTCACTCGATTACAGACCTAAAAGTGGCAATACTTCAACAAAAAAACTTTGAAAACAGACTCCAACGAGAGTCTGCTGAATTGGAATTAATTTGCAAACTGGATACAATTAACTTAGGCTTGAATAGAGACTGGGAGTGGATGGGTCATTACACAAAGTAAACTATTTCCCCATTGTTTCATGTTCTCTATGTATATAAATCTCCCCACTGTATTTTCCACTGAATGCATCCGATGAAGTGAGCTATAGCTCACGAAAGCTTATGCTCAAATAAATTTGTTAGTCTCTAAGATGCCACAAGTCCTCCTTTTCTTTTTGCGAATACAGACTAACACGGCTGCTACTCTGAAACCTGTCATAACTGTAGTATCTGAATGAAGTGAGCTGTAGCTCACGAAAGCTTATGCTCAAATAAATTTGTTAGTCTCTAAGGTGCCACAAGTACTCCTTTTCTTTTTGCAAATACAGACTAACACGGCTGCTACTCTGAAACCTGTCAAGATTTACCCAGTTAATAAATTTGACCACCAGATGGCAGCACATCACTTTCCTCTTTCAGAAAAGGTTATTATTTGACTTTTTCCAAACAGCAATAAACACCAGCAAAATCTAGTCAATGAGAAATGGTGCAAATCTGCATCTATTACATACAGTCAGTGAAAAGAAAACTCCTATCCGATGAGAATTTTTTCCATACAGTAGTTCATGGTAGTCAGCAAGGAGTTAATTTTGGATTATGACTGAGCACACCCTAGCAAGAAAGGGTAGAAAATAGGTGTTGGTTCATATTGCTGTGAAGCAGAACACATCAGGGTTAAGGGCAGCTATGCATGAGAAATAATACTCCCTGTGGGTCATTGTCTCAATTAATTGCACAGCACAGAAGCACTTTTTCTGCATTTGCCTGATGTACCAGTTTCTCTCCAGGGTCAGCTCTAGGCATAGACTAAAGGGCCCAATCCAATGCCCATTGGAGTCTTTTGATTGACTTTAATGAGCTCTGTATCAGGGACTAGGATTTTACATCCAGGTGGCCATCCCAGGGGAACACTGTGGTCGGTCCCAACCATGGCAGTCCTGAATTACTCTGATGCCTGAAGAATCTTTGCTGATCTAAGTCTTCCTTTGTCATGGTACAGAACTGAGTACAAACCTTTTTGAACCAGGAAATGATACAAATAGAAGACTACATAGGTTACTGCTCGGGAGGGACCAGGGAGTGATGAGGAGGCATAAGGTTCTTATAGGTGCTTAGGCCATAAGTACACAGAAGTTTCACCCTTTTTCTCTTCATGCATATTGTATTAAATGCACTAGAGACATATTAATCAAACATGGAAGTTACAATTTTCCAGTGCCTAAAAGTCAAGGTGTTCAGACCGCACATCTACACTGCATCAGATTGTGCTTCCCAGCTCAGGTAGACAACCAGGCACTAGCTCTGTTCAAGCTACTATGCTAAAAATAGCAGTGTAGCCAGGGGTAGCAGTAGCTTGGGCTAGCTTCCCGAGTACATCCCATCCGGACCCCCTTTGTATGCCCTTGGGTAGCTAGCCTGAGCTGCCGCCAGTGCCACCCCCAGCTATATTGCTATTTTTAGCATGCTAGCTCAAGCAGAGCGAATATGAGTTTGTCTATCCAAGCTGGGAAGCTCTCTCCCAGCTGCAGTGCAGATGTACACAGAGTAACGGATGCAATCACCACTGTGACTCTTCTCCCCTTGCACTATTTCCAAAAAAGGAAAGAAAAGAAAACTGATCAGACCAAAATAGGGGGGTTCAGTTTGACATTTAAAAGAATGCCTAAGCGCCAATCTGTGTTAAAAACAACAGATGAACAGCTTGTTTAGGCACCCATGTTTAAAATGGGGCAGAGAGGGCATGTGTGCTTATTATGCATGAGATATCAGAATGCATATTGAATGGACATACAGAATGTACCAACTGCTTTGATGGGAATGCATTCACATTTCTATGGGATTACAGATGCAAAAATAAAATGCAAATGCATTATTTGTATATGGAAAACTGGATGCATGATTCACAATGAGCACGGTGCTAACAAAAATTCACACACCTGCACAGTATGAAAGTTTCAAATACTTATAAATTAAGTCCTTTGTGAAACAAAAGGCAAATTTCTTCAAACATATCAGAATTTGAGCTGGCTGGGAATTTGCCATTGGGATGATTAAAGAAGCAGAAGGAACCCTGTGAGTTATATCAGCAAAGAAAAAACTAAAAGTATCTTTATTTCAGATCTGGTGTAACACAGAGCTTCTCTTACATTCGGACAGCTCACACATGATCGAATGGAATGTTACCCAACTTCTCCCTGCACCCACAAAGAAAATTCACCACGGAGCTGAGAAGCAATAAAAGAAATTGCAGACTAAAGGATAATTTGATAGGAAAGATAAAGACTTCTGAAAATACAGGCTTCTCATGGCAATGCCTGCTCAACCACCAATTAAGTGGTGGTAGTGGGATACTAGAATATGCACTAATGGTCTACAATAACCAGCAAGAGCAAGTTCTAAGCCCTCCTCTTGAGTGGTGGCTTGAATTAATTTTGTGCTTTTTAAAACATGCTTTTCTAATGTTTAAAACTATTTTTTAAAAGGAGATTTAAAATGAAGGTGGTTTTAACTGTATAAAGAATGCTTTCCTTCTGATAATTGAGTCCTTTGAGACTCAAGGAAGAGTATCCCAAACACCATTTGAAGGGCTTTGATCTATGTAAAAGTTCTTTGTAAGTTACAAGGGGGGCTGGAAGATCCCACTATCCACCTGTATGCTATTTTATATTATTATTATTATTACCACCACCTACCTGTCATATATTGCTTTTTATCGCAGATCTCAAAGGAGGTCAGTAGCCTTATGCCCAATTTACAGACAGGGCAACTGAGGCACAAATAAATGTGACTTGCCCAAGTCACCCAGCAGGCTCAGTGGCAGAGTCATGACTAGAACCCAGGTCTCCCAAATCTCAGACCAGTGCTTTTCCACCAGGCCATACAATCTTGTTTCTGCATTTGTCTTGTGTAAATTATACAACCATGGCATTCAAGGAAGATTTTTTGATGCCTTCATGTGGGAGATTTATCTGGTACTTAGAGAACGGAGAGAGGTGCACAGAACTGGCATAAACAAGCACAAAATGCTGATTCAGAGTCCCAGGGCAGGTCTAGCTGAAGCAACACAAAACCCAAGTCATCTTGGCAGCATTACAAGGGCAGTGAAAGACAAACTGTTCTTAAACAAGAGGTTTTCTTTCAACACCAGGAACGTATGAGGTTAAAAATAAATAAATAAATAAATAAATAAATAAAAATTTAGTCATCACCTCAAGTTCCATATCTTAGGGATGGAAATAAATTTCTCTCAGGTTGGCATGGGAAGATACTTGTAAAGGTGCCACCTGTTTTTGAAGTGGCAAGAGCAAATGCTAATGCATTGGCAGGAAAATCCCTATATTGGCAATTCTGCTTTAAAACCTATGCCTATATGTAAAACTTGTACTGACATTCAGTCAAACCCTGCTCAGATAACAGTGCATTTCCAACTATCTAAAATTTTTATTTTTAAAATAAACATTAACAAGCACTTATTCTGCTTCCAGGAAGAGGAACTTTTGTAAGTTATTGCTATACAAAGCCCTGACCGAAATAACTACTGTATATTGGATATTTACACATGCATAAACGCTAATTTTGTGCAGGATCTCCCACCTGCAAGAGAGCTTGAGATGTACCTAGCTTTTCAGTTACATACTGCTTTCTCACAAACATACCCATGTAGCACCAGTCTCTTGTGCAAGCAGTGTCCTGAATGTCAGATGAAAGGATGCGATGTGCAACTTTAGAGAAAAAAAAAAACGAGGAGTACTTGTGGCACCTTAGAGACTAACAAATTTATTTGGGCATAAGCTTTTGTCGGCTAAAACCCACTTCATTGGATGCATGCAGTGGAAAATAAGTAGGAAAATATATATACACGGAGATTGTGAAAAAATGGATGTTGCCATACCAACTCTAATGAGACCAATCAATTAAGGTGGGCTATTATCAGTAGAAGAAAAAAAAAACCTGAAAAAAAATCTGAAACCTGCAACCTTAGAGAAAGTCATCTATGCTATCCAGGAATTTATCTGAGGGGAAACTTATTCCCCAGCTCTCCCTGTTAATACTAACACACAACTCCATTAATAAGGAAAGGGACTCCTACCATCACAGGTAGAATAGCAACTCAGTCCTGGCAGCAGCACATTGTACAATCACCGTCTAGTGCAGTGCAAAAAAATTAGAGGTTGAAGAAATCTCTTAGGTCATCGTGTCTATTGCCTTTCAAATGCAGGAAGGCTCACTGCTGAAGATAATGTTTTGCCACCATATCATTAACTACCATTATGCTGCCAAATGATCAACATCTGTATTTCAATGACAACTTTGGTCTGTGCCCTCTGATGACAGTCACACATTTTCTAAGTTCGCTAACAATTTCCATAACATGTTTAAGAAAATATTTTCAGGGTGTTTCTCACTCTCTCTCTCTCTCACACACACACACACACCCCTCCCTATTCTTTTAATGCATCATTTCAGTTAGAAATGAAGGGCCATATTCTCTGGCATGTTCTCTTTCCTGCGTGCCACTCAAAGAGCACAAAGGGAATGAAATCTATTCAGCTGAGGATTTCTCTGGTGTGGAGGAATCCCCTGCAGGCATAAAGCTGGCTTAACTAGCTCCTCCACCACCACCCCAACACAGCAAAACAAGGAGGGGAGTGGGCAGAGGATGCTTTGCTTTGGCAATCCCCA
This sequence comes from Chelonia mydas, assembly GCF_015237465.2. Classification (NCBI taxonomy): domain Eukaryota; kingdom Metazoa; phylum Chordata; order Testudines; family Cheloniidae; genus Chelonia; species Chelonia mydas. The sequence continues at coordinate 28,934,211 of NC_051246.2, read as the reverse complement.
GATGTTGGTGAGCTCCTTGTAAACTGTATTAGCTACTAGGGTTTAGAGCAGCCTTCAAGCTGCTCTAAACTCTGATGGAGTTGTGGCCAGTATAAAACCAGACAGAGAACCTAGGCCATAATTTTATCAGGTAACAAACGTAAGAAAAATTTACAGGGACTAGAATTGTGGGCATGGCTCTACACAGACATTGTTTGCAAGAAAGTGTTCTTAATGAAAAGATACAAACAATAGGAAACAAAGATATAGTCAATCACAGTTTGGACGCAAGCCTGACGTTTATTTACATCTCAGCACACATGCTGTACATATGCAGATCAAAGGATTGTTTTAAGTCTAGTTTCTGTTCTGGAATACACAATATTATTAACAACTTTGCCCTATTGAGAGAGTTTGGGTAGGAGGGTAGGTCATTTGGCAGCATTGGATGCATTCAGAGCATAGCTGGGTGGAAAAACATCAGTGTTAATGAAAATTAGTATTCATGGGTTTTTTTTACTTGCTTCATTCTCCATTTAAATTTTTCATAAAAAGGGAAACACTTGCACACCATTTTTTGTCATGCAAATCAGTTTTTGCTTTGAGAATGTTGTACCTGAATTTCCTCTGATAATGAAGAGCAAATTTGTTCCATGAAAAAAAATGTCATTATCAGAGAAACATGTTTCCATATTCACTGCAAAAGTCATGCTTGCTAATAGATAAGACGAAAATAATGCCCTGAATCTAATTCTGTAATACTCCAGAAACATCACTTTCCATATGCAAATTCCTGCTACGTTTTGCACTTCTCCAATCCTTGGAGGAAAACTACTGAGTGATGCTTTGTAGGAAAATAAAATATCCACAAAGCCATTTGATCCTGTAATGAAAGTCTGCAATGTTTTCACAAAATAAGGGAAAGTCTTCGTTACGAATTTTTTCCTGCCTTTCTGTGACTGAAGTGTCAACATGACATTAACATAGCTCTTTGCATGCCAATTCCAAGTAGTTTATATTCTAAGGCTCTCACCCTGTAACAGCCTCTAAGAGATCACTGGATCCATACAAAGCTCCATTGAACTGGCTCTGCACAGCCACATCTGTCTGCTCACACAGAGCTCAGGGCTAATAAATACAAGGATTTATTCTTTGATCTAAAGGAGATACTCCAACAACATACATAACTACAGTGTTCACTTAATTAACTTTTTCCAATAGCTTTTTCCTGTGTATAGCATGCTGTCTGGATTTGTAACTGGATCTAATGTACAGTTCCACAAAGGTATCAAAATGTTCTCCTGACCTCCAGACAGACATAATTTATAGGTTACACCCCAGTTGAGCAATTCAGCAACATTTTTAAATAACTTGAATAAATGCATCCTGCCAAATTGTTTTTTCATAAATCAGTACTGAATGCCAGTTATTTATGGAGCATCCCTGGAACAACGTCCAAATGCTAACGGCTAGTGTTACAATGTAACGCAAATTACCACCACCTTTTCCAAGAAGCAGTTCATGGCCCATTTCAGACTTGCTAAATCACATTTTTGGTGATACAAAATACTACTTCCTTTAAAGGTAGAAGAAAAAAAATACTAGAGCCAGATTCCTCTGGGAGCAAGGAGGATATTCTTTACAGTAACAAAGTATAAATTCAGAAAACAAATTAATCATCTGGACTATGCCTTTGTCCTCAAAGTCAACTAACTTCTAATACTCAACTTCAAATAACTAATCCTAGGAAAGCCTCAATAGTGTTCTGAAGGGTAAACACATTTTTTTACATGCCCCACTCATAGGATCAATCTTCAAGTTTGGCCAAGCCATACTTAATGCAGGACCAGAGTGCTGGGGACAAAGATGTCACTTACACCATAAGCTGCTGGGGAGGGGGGGGGGAGAAGGGGGCATGTCTAAGAGTCCCTGGCACAAGTTAGAGCAGCTTCAGGACTACGTATCAGCTAGGGATTCCCAGTCAGAGGGACTACCCCTACACTGAAAGGAAGGCATACCCTTAAGTGCATTTCTGGATGGGGGCCAAAGCAGTCTTTGCAGGCTCAAGCTCTTTGACTGCTGCTTTATAACCACAATACTTAGTTTTTATATAGCACTTTACATGTTCAAAGTGCTATCAAAGTATTAACAAATGAATTCCTATAAATCCTGTGCCTTAATCTGTGCATGCAGCCAGTATCACAGGAAATGTTACAAGTAATAAACAAGGCCAAAGGGAAAATACCACCTAGCTCTGACAAGCCTTTGGCGCATGATCATAAGGATTGAGATGTTCTTCAACGTTCTGTCAAGAATCAGGCTGCTTTAGCAATTCTGCACACAAAGGACCTGATCCAAGGCCCCATCAATAAAAGTCCTTTAGATTTCATTGGGCTTTGGTTGAGACCTGGAAAGACTACTGCCATGCCAATGACAAAACCCACATCTACCTATCATTAAGGATAGAAGACATGTAAGGAAAGCATCTAATGACAAGCACATACAGCAATTTAAATAATAATTTGACAAAGGTTCTTGGGACAAATTCTTAGAAATTAAAAAGCTCAAATATAAAAAAAAATGAAGTTAGTGGTTTTGAGTACAAAAGGGGAACATCTCAGATACCCATTCTTTTCTGCATTGCTTCTTTTTCCTTTCCGGATATTTTTCAGTAAGTCTCCTCATCACAAGGATGAATGATAGCGTGAAATAAATATATTACTCTCTCACACACAGTCCCACATATATAAATATATTACACTCAAGAAACCTATGTTAAAAGATCATTAACACTGCTAAGTCAAGCACTCCGAAGTAAAGAAATGCTAAAATTAAGGTTGCCTGTGCAACTGTAATTTGACACCCTTGTGTACATGCATTAGGATACAGTCTTTAATTACATGATCACATGCTATTTTGTTCCATAGGACCCTGCCTCATTCAGTGTACATGATGGATGGATTTCAGTTAATGAGCAGCTATTCAATATTGTTTTCTCCTCATAGTTCGGTGTGACCCCCATGCTTTATTTACCAAACACTATTCAAACCCTGCTCTGAAACCAGAATAAATTAATTTTCTCATAGGCTTTTCTATAGTACTCATTACTATAGTACCTAAGGTTTTTTGGCAAACAATTTATTTATTTTCACAACACCCTTGTGAGATGAAGAAGTAGTATCTCTATTTTACGAACTGAGGCAGAGAGAAATTAAAGTCAAAAGTACCCAAAATGAGTGGGTACCGAATTTGAAATACCTAGGACCTGATTTTTCAGAGTTCTTAGCATCATACAGCACTTAATATGTTCAAAGCACGACTCACAATTATTTCAGCTGCATATTGAGTGCTCAGCACTTCTGCAAATCAGGTTCCAAGTGGTTTTCAGAAAATGAGAACACACTATTAGTAACCACCTGCAAAAAGTTTGGTTCAAGTGCCTTGCTCAACACCACACAGGAACTCTGTGATGGAGACAGGGACAGAATCCAGCTCTCCAAGGCGGCATTCAATTGTCTTAAGCATGAGACCATCCTTTCTCTTCCTACAATCTCCCGCCTCATTCACTATACACATTCCAACATCCGAACAAATGGAAGCAGGGGACCTATAGACAAGACTCTTTCACTACCCAACTTTAATTCACTCCCAGAGCAAGTCGATTCTGTATACTGAATGAGGCAGAGATCCTGTGGAGAAAATAGTATGTGAGCATGTAATTAAATACTATAATAACACATACACACAAGGAGGCAGAGAAAGTTGCACAGGCAATATTAACTCAGGCATTTCCTAACTTTTGAGTGTTTGTAATCTTAATATTATTTTATTGTCGTTTGTGTGTGAATATACAGATACACATATAATAGATACTGTATTTATAATTTCCTATATTTTTAAAAAAAGCAAATTGAAAAAAGAGACCTGCTATCATACTGACACTCACATATGTCAGCAGCAGGATTAGAACCTTTAGAGCCGCAGCACAGACTTTTGCTGCTTGGAGGTAATCAGCGCTGCAGGTCTTGAAGCCAAGCCTGTAGAGTTTGAGTGACAGCCTTATGCTCTGCACCACTGCACTGGAAGACCATGCAGGGGGACTACAGCTGAAACCCCACAAACGGGCTACACCTACTGACTTGATGGGATCAGCTGACTAGCAATAGATTGCCGATTGGTCACTTATCATAAAGCTTCCTATTCCTGCCACACCCCTTTTCTGAGCAACTAGTCACTAGGTCTGCTGCTGATCACACCCCTGAGACCAAATTCCTGCCTCCTCAGCTGGTTCCCACTCCCTCACCCTAACTCCAGTTATTGGCTCTGGCTTGACCCTTGGTGCAACTGACTCTGGTTTGATCCTTGGCATGACCCCGACCAGTAGCCTAACTCTACTCTGGGATCTGACCAAAACTTGATTCTCTCATATGGGAGTCTTTCCATTGATTTGAATGAGCTTTGGATCAGGCCTTATTTTCATAGTGATTTTGCTCAAACTTTACAGACCATGGTGGGCAAAGGAAATCCAAAATTCATAATATTATGAAACACAAATGGGCTCAAGCTGTCAAACAGATAACTAGTTTTTCTGTGTGTGAATGAAGCATAAGCGATAATGCATTAATGATACTTTCGGGTAGGTCTGCTCTGTATTTTCACAACAGCTTCTGATTAATGTGTTATAAAGTTGGAGGTGTCAGACTTTCAGGAAGTGTTATATCACATACCAGCAGCTCCCTTTGTTTTAACCAAGAACAACATTTGACTTGTGCTTTCTTGTGGTAGCAAATGAACTTGTTAACCCTTTCTGCCTGCTGGAGAAAAAGCCTCTCCAAAAAGTCTTCTAAATGTGTGTGTTAAATAAAATAAACCCTCATCTCTGCTGGGCTTCATACCTTCTCCCCCAAGTGCCATTCCCCCAAACCCTCACCATTGGATTCTGTTTGTCTGCAACTCACCGGTGGGCAAGTGTATGTAAAGCTTTCCGAGTCACCAGTCTGTCCAATATGCAGCTGTATAATGCAAATACTAGTGCTGTAGCCTCAAACTTTTGATGAAATCATGTTTTGCTAAACAGCTTTTTAGTAGTCAACAATTTTATTAAAGCAAAGTTTAACCTCTACTAAGGATACAGCTTTGATAGCTATGAAAGGGTGACACAAATTGGAAGTACATTGTACTGCTCAGATTAAATGCTGGCAGATTCCTATCACATTCATCAACATCCATGATTCATAAGGTATTTACATATACAGACTACGTTAGTTCATTAAAAATGCATGACAGCATCATTATTTAATCTCATATATCTTTGTGGTTTTAACGTCTTAAAGTTTCCATAAACTAACATTTAGTTTTCAGATTTTATTAGATAGTGGTATATAAAAAAGGTATTCTCAGTTTGCAGACAGTAAAAAAAGATTATACTGAATATCACAAGCTATAATAAAGTAGATCTCTAATTAAAAATACATTGCATTGCAAAGTGTACAGGAAAAATGGGATATTGTTTGCCTAACAAGTTATTTCATGCTCTACCCCACACTTTCCTGGGTTTCCACACTGGTTTCATTACTATGCTAGTGCACAGCAAAGTCTGTGATATAATTTAGCTTGGGTGTCTAATTAACATTACACCAACACATCTTTCCCTGGACTGTCAATCTCTTTCTGGCTAATATTTTTGGATAGTTCCGGGGATGAAAATTCAGGTACATAGCAACATCTGGGAGAAAGAAAAAGGTAGAGTTTCTGTGGATGGAGGTAGCAGCCACTGGGAGCAAGGAGGAAGGGGGCCCAAAGCACAGATAGAAAGATTGATAGCAAGCTAGAGCAGGAGCTAAAGAGGATGACATGCTGGGAGAAGTGGATGATGGAGTAAGAGAGTTTGAGGGACGGACAGGTTTGTGTAAGCTAGGCGTCAAAGGATGACATGAGCTCTGCAACCCTGTGTTTATAGAGCTATTCGCAATGTGTCATTGAAGTGGAATGTCAAGGATATAGGATTAAGTGCATATATTCTGGATATACCAACCAGTGGTTTGAAAAGTGGGGTGAGTGAGGAACTTTGCCTTGTTAAAAGCAGTGCAGACAAAAAATAGATAAAATCTAATATGTTGTAATTTTTTAATTTAGTTATTTAAATTGTAGTAAGTTTTTCTTTTTTAAAAATAAACATCTTTAAAATGAAATCTGATTTGAATACAAAATATATTAAGGCCTAAACTTATATTATAATCTTAAAACATTTAAATAAAAATGAATATGCTAAATCCAAACATGAATTAAAGGGGCTACTTTTCTGTATAAAGAATAAGGGGGAAAACATTTAACTTTTCAGATCAAGCTTTATAAATATGGCATAATAGGTCAGGTACAAAATTAAGGGCTTGATCCTTGAGGAGCAGCGGGGGCTGTACTATGGGTGCAAGAGACTAGCAGGCATCACAGGCGTTGGGACTCAGCCTCTGACTCCACAAAAAGGAAAGGAGTACTCCTTTTCTTTTTGCGGATACAGACTAACAAGGCTGCTACTCTGAAACCTCTGACTCCAGGAGACACCATCATGTATCTCATCATGATCATCATGTAGTCCACTTGGGTGGTCCCTTACTCCTATTTTATATCTTCTCCCTACCTGAGCTCTGATTGGCTCAGTTCTCAAAATTATGAATATTTATGACTCCACCCATTATGGAAACTTACTCTCCAGCTCATGGAAAAAGACAGATATGCCCAGCAACTACCAGCCCTTGCTTCTGGATGGTTCTGGGCACTTCAGGTAAATGGCCTTACTCTGTCTCCTTGCACGTGTACATAAGACACATAAAAACAAAAACAAACAAACAAACAAACAAACAGAAATCCGTTAATTTCTCAACTGCCTCCCTCTCGGTCTCTAAACAAATAAAATACTGCAGAGCAAAAGGCATGTGGGTTACATGAGCAGAAGTCTTGAATTGTTTGTTTTTTTTCTGGGGGGTAGGGTGGGGGTGGCTACCAAGTCTAATGTAAAGGCTCAATTTAGCTGTAAGTCAACATGTTTGAATGGTTCTATCAACTAATGAAAATTCACCTTTCTTTAGAAAATAAGAAGGAAAACAAATAGGAAAGTTGATTAAAATCTAGGCTTTCCCCTTGAATTTAATCATGATTTAAATCAATTCACCCTCTTAAAAAGAAACATTTTTCTATGTTCTAAGAAAATTTTGACTTTTAATAAGACAGCAATATGCACTTAAAAGACCACGTGGTGCTGTATTCCTTATCTGACCTGGGGCATGCATTGGAAAACTTGTCCTATGATCAGTGTGGATCAATGGGACATTATACAGTCTATATACATAACAGTAAATGAGTACTCAGTTATGGAAGTGATGGATATCAGAGGTTCTCCAGAACTTTAATGTGCTTCTTTATTAAAAGGATTTCTTTTTAAAATAGAATTGGGCTGGGGTGAAAACAAAAGACTGCAAGAAAAGACTCCTATGTTTTACCTTTGGACTGTTTTGGGGACCTTTATCAGTTTAGTTACGCCTATTAAGCTCATTGTAGTCATTCAACTTTGAAATCCTTGAATGAAAAGTGCTAGCTAATTGCAGATACCATAGTATACTGCTTAACAAACACACTGAACAGATTCAGCAGAGAACCAATTAATTTAAGGGCTGTTAAAATGCTGCAAATTAAACAGAACCTACAGTAGATGACTGCAGAAGTGGCAAAGCATGAATTACTCTAGCAAGGGCTTAGAGAAGAGCAATCACTTGCAAAGATCTGCAGCCAAAGGCAGCTTCAGCAGGAAGTCTCCAAGGATAAATCGCTAATGCTTAGTAAATAGGTTAGTCTTTACAAAAAAGGAGACAAGTTAAGCATCAGGCAGCGCTAATTCTTCCACTGATTTTACCTATGGCTCTGCCATGTGTTTTATTGGGAAATGTATGTGTGGAGTCAGAGTGGGGAAACATACTGCTTAATGACAGGTTTCAGAGTAGCAGCCGTGTTAGTCTGTATTCGCAAAAAGAAAAGGAGTACTTGTGGCACCTTAGGGACTAACAAATTTATTTGAGCATAAGCTTTCGTGAGCTACAGCTCACTTCATCGGATGCACCGAATGCATCCGATGAAGTGAGCTGTAGCTCACGAAAGCTTATGCTCAAATAAATTTGTTAGTCTCTAAGGTGCCACAAGTACTCCTTTTCATACTGCTTAATGTCACTCCTCCCCCTTCACCAACATAGTTGGGGGCACAATTGGTATTTAGTAGAGGCAAAAGTAGCCTCGTAGTCAGGTGAAGCAGCATCTTACATAGCCGCCATCCTGACTGTAGGGACATACCGGAGCTCTTTTTCATGGATTTGCTCTCCCTCTCCACTGTGCAGTGTGGAGGAGTATAGTGTCCAAAATGTCCAATGGAGGTCAAGCTAACAGAGATTACTGTACCAGTCACTTGATGTCACTTTCATTAAGAAGCCTTAACCAGATAAACAAAGTGAGAATATCCTCTGCTTGTGTGTGTTATCTTAGGACTGGCAGATGGAGCTTCCTGTTAATTTGTATTTGTTCCAATTGTAAAGCAAACTACAGTTTCTGCTTCCTGAAGGAAACAATGGCACTTTTAAACTATCTGCTGCATTTTTAGGCAGAGAAGCTCCTTCTTCTAGATTTTGTGTATGAAAGCAGAGAGATTTGATCAGATATGAAGGATCTGAATGAGAATATCCAGCAGATGAGGTCATCCACTGCCAATACTGAAATAAGACATGCAGAAAATGATAAGCAATACTAGCACCAGATTTAGGATTATTTGGATCTTCTGGAAGATTAGAACAGTGACTGTAAAAATATTTAAGTCTGGGAGAAACACCAAAACACAGAGCACACAATGAATCTAAGTCATCCACTACACAGAGTTGCAATTATTACAGGAAAGGCCTTAGCTGAGTGTATGACTGGAGTAGAAATGCAAACCAGATATCAAGATGCTTTATTTTATTTAAAAATAAAAAGGTATTGCACACCGTAAGGATGACATCAATGGCCTGGGGAGAAGGCAAGATAGGGCAAAGTGGATTACAAAGTAGTGTTGTGCAGTGAAGTCAAAATACGTCAAAATAGAATATTAAAAGGTGACCCAGGAAAGGTTAAATATCAAATTACAGAAACTTCACCAGTATGTGTTCAGTGCCTTCAGAAGCTAGGCCATTTGGGAAATTCTGAATATGATAAACCAAAAGCTCTGGGTTTGTTTTTTCTTTTCTCTCACTCTGATTCGACATCCCAGCATGTACTATGCTATTATAGCACAGCCAGCATGGAACCACACTGGAAAATGGAGACAGTCACAAAAAGTGAAGAGGAGGGGGAAAATACATTTTTTCAGCATTTCTTTGTATAAATGTTTCAGGCTTACCCAGGTGGAAATATAGCTGATACGTCCTAACTTAATGGCTAAGGAAACACAGCAGATGCAGTGATAGGTTTCACACACTAATTCTCTCATTAGCCCCTGGGTCCATAAAGCAGTGCAAGATATGCAGAAAACTGCTTTTTACTAGTATTGTTTATTTTACCTAATACAGATCTTCCCTGGATTGCTTGAGGATCCAAACACACAACTATGAGCGCTGTGATTGCTTATTTTCTTCTCTCCCTCTGAATGTCAAACTCATATTTGATTAGGTTCTCCTTGAACAATACAAAGCAAAACTCAGCATTCATACTACTATAGTAGTCTGTGTATGATGATCAGCAGAACTGGAGTCAGAAGGCCCATATTCCCTGGAGCGGTTATTGAGGGAACACCAGGGAACATGGAGTGGGTAGAGTTAGTCTAGAAGCAACTCAGCCACATGGACAGAGAAGTGTACAGGGTTTAATACAGTTACACTTGTTCAACACTTGGCAAAGAGTGAGATGGAATGCATGTTAATAAAACAGGCTGTGTCAATGCTAGAATTAACTCAGTGGTATATCTCCCACCTTACACAGCTCTGATATAGGCCCTTCAGTTCAGTAAAGCAGTTAAACATATGACAAAATTTCAGCACTTGCTTAAGTCCCACTGACTTCAAATGAGACTTAAGCGCGTGCTTAGGAATCACGCATGTGCTTAAGTACATTGCTGAAGTGGGAACACGAGGAAAGAATGCACATGGTTAATTATGCACACTCTTTCCCCTATTTACAAGGGAATTGAGGCAGAAGGATAATGTCCATTCTGGGAAACCACACTTCTAACACTACCAAGATTCTGCTAGTCCTTGGACAAAACCAATGGGCTAAAAAGTCTGAGTCAGGAGCAAATTTGCAAAATGTTGCGAAGTATATGGGAACATCTGTCTGCCCCGTTTATCACAACAAGCAGAACTAGGTTTGAACAAACATGATAGATGGAAACAGGGGCATAAACAATGTATGTTAAATTGCACAACCCAGGAGAAAACCTACACTTTGTTCTTACTGCAAGACACAAAACAGAACTTACACAGTAACAGACTAAGAGAAGGTTAGTTTTCGGGGGCGCAGGGAGGAGGGAAAGGCGTTTCCTAGAAATCCAGTGCTGCAGTACTTGTAAAACTGGTTTTCCAGCACTGACATAGTACGGTTGATTTCAGGGCTCCTTAGTCAACTCCTCTCCTCCTCTTTTTAAAGTAAGTTCAAGGTAACGGAGTTCAAAATGTTTTAGCATCTGAATATTAAACAAACATTCCATCTTCTTTATGTCTGTTTGGAACCAGCTTCTGAAAAACTGCCAAGCTTAGTCTACTGTTCTGTTTTGTTTTTAAATAAAATAAAGTATCTTAACTTATAAAACCTAATAGGACCTGATTTTTTAAAAATGAAAATTAAGGGTTTCCACTCTACATGCGCACACATACAGATATCTTTTTGGCACGTTAGACATAATTTAGGTAACAATTTTGGGAAGTAGTTTTAATAATAATGTGTACTACAGTTCTCTGATATTTTTGTTTTGGTTGGTGCAAGAGGTGGCTATTACAAAGTGTTTTCTCTCTTTGATTACAAATTCAAGGACACTGGATCATGACTAAATAAATACTCCAGAGAGGGGCTGTTGAAATGTACAATACATTTTGTTGTATTTGTACAGCACCTAGCGCAATAGGGTCCTTGTCCATGACTGGGTTTCTTGGGTGCTACCCTAATACAAAACAACAAAGATTATATTCTATGCTCCTAGAAACACCAAAAAGTAACTGTTCCATAAAAGGATATAGTTCCAATAAAGGATATGTGGTGGTTTGCTTGCTTGCTTTTTATTTTATTACGGTAGGCACCTAGAGGCTGGGTGATCAATGTGCTCATGGCAAGAATAAGTTCCTGTTTAAAACACCTTTGACAAGGCAGAAAAAGGAAATATTATCCTTATGTTACAGGTGTAGAACTGAAGCACAGAGGTACCTAGCAAAGGTGCCTAGGCTCCTCAAGGTGCAAACGGGTACTTAGGTGCTTTTGAAAATCCCATTAAGCAGGTTAGGTGCCTAACTCCCTTTGAAATGAATTGGAATTAGGTGCCTAACACTGTTCAGATGCTTTTCAAAATCTTAGCAGGCAACGATCTAACATTAGGCACCTAAATACCTTTGAAAATCTGGCCCAGAGATACAAAATCACTTGCCTGGATCACACAGGAAGTCTGCATTAAACCCAGAAATTGAGCTGAGATCTCTTTCATTCCAGTGCCTTAATCGTAAGACCATCTTCCTCCTTTCAAGATCATTCTAGTTTGAATGGATCATGTAGCCCCAAAACAGAAAGACAGCCCCACAATTCAAGTTTTTAATTGCACCCCAGGTAACACAGATACCAATCTCCAATGTTGCTCCACCCACATATTACTGCACTTTCACTACAGCTGGAGAATTTTTCACCTCTCATCCTAGTGGGTCGGCATTCAACGCTCCCATGGCACTGCCTGTTGCAGATACAGTGACTGGTTAAATCTCTCTCATTATACCTACCAATTGCAAGGAACTTTGTAGCATGCTGTGTGTTTAACACTGCAATCCAACCTTAAAATTCTGTGGCAGGATTAAGTGAACAAATGATGCTGTGAGGCAACAACTGGTATCCACTGCAATCCCCCTCTTGCAGCACTACAAGAAATCAGGAAAGGAAGATAACACTCTGTCCCATTCTTCAAATTACAGTAATATCCTCTAATAGACTTATCTCCAAATGTGTGTCTTCATTAAAATAAACTTTGAGGTAATAACTGTAACTATTAAAATGCAGATTTTCCTAATAACTTCAATAACAAATACCTCTATGCACCAAAATATTACCTACATACACCTTTAAGAAACAAACATGACTAATACTCATATAATTCTGCTCTGTGGCAGAGTCTTTCCCCTGAAGTTGCTCGGAGGTAAACATTCATTGAATTATCTATGCCAGAAGGCCTGGCCGCTGAAAGAATAGCATGATGTAGGGTTAGAGCAAGGGACTAGAAGTGCAGACTTCAAGGCTTTATAGCTCAGCCCTTCTTGTTCAGCGGAGCTGCATTTAATGCAGGAATAGGGGGGTGGCACAGGGGAGTCTATGTTTCAAGAATGCTTTCTATATGTAAATAGTTAATAGATAAAGGGCCAGTAGATGGCACTCAAGAATATGTAGCATTATTGGTTTTACATAATCCAGGAACAATCAGTCACCACCTTTACACTTCCCTGAGCCTGGGACTTAGCTATGCACTCAGTCAGTCCTTGGTGGTAGGGCACCCTGAATGCCACTCCGATACTCAGCTGCCCACAGCCCTAAGGGTCTGTTTCAGAAGCCAGGAATTAACATAATGGGGTGCAGAGATGATTTTGGATTCCCTCTGCCACATTCTTTACATCAAAGGCTGACCTGGACGGAGTCGGCGTAGGAGCTGCTGTAGTTGCTCTACACGACCCAAGGGTTCTCCTGTCGTCAAGGTGCCTGCTTTATGGTTGCTTTGTACCGGCAGAGTAGCTAAAAGCAACTTGAGCAGGACAGAGGATCTAGCCCTTTATTTCAGTTTTTTCCACTTGCCTGCTGTACAACATGAGGACAAGTCTTCAGTATATGCTCTACTCCTGAGGGCATTCTGTGACAAAAAATTAAAAATTCTGCACACAATATTTTAAAATTCTGCAAGTTTTATTTGTCAATAAATAAATGCAGAGGCTCCAGCATGACAGTGGGGAGCACAGGCCACTGATTGCATGAAGGTGGGAGATCCTCCCCACCCCCTGCCCTGGGTACACGGACTCAGTGGTGAGGTTGCACCCGATCCTGACACAGCACAAGGCCTGGGCCTGCCACAGAACCTGGTGTCCTGCACCTCTGCACCAGACACACCAGGTATGGGGCAGGCAGGCTCAACCAGGCAGGATCCAAGTGTGGTGGGGCTCAGTGTGGGGGGATCCAGGTGTGGGGTGAGAGGAGTCTATGTGGAACAATCTGGGTGCAGGCAGCTCAGTGCGGGGTCTGGATGCACAGAGGCTCATTTGAGGGGGTTCCAGGTGCAATGGGACTCTGCAGGGGCTTCCAGATGAAAGTAGTTGGGGCTCAGCAGAGGGGTGTGGGGTTCTTAGCAGGGAGGTCTGGGGGCTGGGGGAGTGGGGCTTGGTGGGTGCAGCTAATTGGGGGTTAGTGGCATGGGGGTCTGGATGTGGGGGCTCAGGGTGGCGCAGGGGAATTGGGCTTTTCAGGGTGGAGGTTTGAGTGCAGGGAATTCAGTGGGGGGTGGTCTGGGGGCAGGCGTGTGTGTCCGGAGGCAGGAGGCTCCTGATGCAGGGGTTGAGGTTCAATAAGGTGGGGCTCAGGTATGGAGGGCTGGGGGGTTCTGGGTGTATGGGGTGAGACTTGGTGGGTGTATCTGGGAGGTCCAGATGCATGGTGGTTGGGCGGATGGGGGAACAGCTCCCCATACTGTGAACTCTCCCCCCACAGCTGAGGAGCAATGGGAGCAGGAAGCAGGGGAGGCTGCGGAGCTTCCTGCAGCTGGGGGAGGTTTCTGTCGGTACGTCTGACACAGTCTTAGCCGCTATTTGCATGGGAAGAGAAGTCCAGTCCTCTCGGCCTCCAGCCCAACTGGGACTAGCAGCTGATCCTGGTTCAGGGTAGGAACAACTGATTGGGGTGTCCCCAGCCCTGCAGTGATTTACCTCTCTTCTGGCTGCTCTGGGTGTGTGAAATGATGCACCTGCGCAGCTAGGGAGTCGTGTGTGACTGCTCTTGCAGCTTCCCTTTGCTATCCTGTCAGAAAGTCATTTTTCTGCAGGGAAGCAAAGAAATCTGTAGGGGACATGAATACTGCGCACAGAGTAGCAATGCTCAATTCATCCACTGCCGTAAAATAGCTAGACTGAAGCACCAAGAAGCGTGATAAGTATCTGAGAAGTGCTTTGAGAGCCTTCACTCTAACGTACCGTCCTTCATCTAAGCATTGCTGGTTTTTTTAAATCTAGAAATTGAGGTGAAGTCAGATTTCGCCACTTGGAGAAGGAAGTATGATCTAGTCTTGTGATTATTCATTTGGACTATATGTTGCAATGTTGTACAAGTGGCTTGTTTATGCACGTGAGCAGGTCGATTGGGAACTAGTTTTTTATTGCAATAAAAAGCTTTCAAAGCAGGGATTACATTTGTCTATGTTTTATAAAGCACCATGTACATGTACAGCTCTATAAAATGCTTAATAATAGTAAGGCAGCTACAGACTTTTCGGAAGGTATTTGCTGTCTACAGAACAAAGTGTGCCAATTCAGTACATTCAAAAAGATTACCCGCTGCCTCTGCTGAGCTTTAACAGCAGCATATTTCTAATACAAAGACTAAAATAGCAGGAAAGCACTAGTATTCCCAGACAGAACTAGGTTTACAGACTTTTGGCCATGGGAGGATGGAAAATACAAACTGGATTGCTTCTTTAAAATTAAAGCCTAGATCTATAATGAAAAGGATTGTGAAAGAGACCACAGATAAACACACACTTCACTAAGGGAAATCGGCTAGAAACTGGGTTACAGAACTCTGGCACTGAGCATGACCTGGGTAGACTCTGTTCCTTGTCTAGGCTGTGGAAATGAGGATATCCTCAACTTCACCTGTCCAGATACAGAATACGTGTATCTCTGTGTTCACAAATCTGAGCGCTCTACATTCCCAAAGCAAAGAGGTGAACACACATCCCATAACAAAGTTCAGAGTCCTCAACATCGGTTTAACATAATGTATGTTAAACTGGATACAGCTCCCGGATTCTCTGTCCCAGCTTCAGTCCAGAGCAGCCTGGGGGCTGATCTACCTTGCACCAACTGGATATTGTCCTCTAGGAACCATACTCCAGCAGGGGAATGGCTGCAACACATTGGGTTCCAATCACTCTTCATCCCCAAAATGTTTACTGCACTGGGGGCTACACAGAGGGAGGCATCAAAGCCAACTATGCTAGCTCTACACTTGTTGGGAACTCCCCCATGCCAGAGGAGGTTTCCGCTCCCTAGGCATGATCTAAAGAGCACAAAGGGAGTTGGATCAGGGCAGAGAATCTGCCTATATATTTCAGTAAAGTGGTAACAGTCCATTTAAAAATGACATGAGTGGATAATATCAAATTCTAAAGTAATTCAGATTTAACCATTTTCTCCCCACATGCCCAATCGTGGAGCTAATTATATATTTTTAGTGCAACCTTGAAGGTTTTTTTTTTAAAACCACCACAATATTTAAGAATGTGGCATGATGAGACATTACTATGAGGTGTAGCACTGGGGAGAGGTGAAAGTATGGGGGTTAGATTTTAGTTGCTTTTTTAAACCTTTCTTTGGGGGGAAAACTTACAAATTTTATTCCACTTCAAAAATTTCCAGGGCAATATTAGATCTTGTGTGCAAAGCCAATCTACCCACGCTGGAAACGGTCACATTAAAATATAGCCCCAGGAGGACACATTTTTTTCTTCTGGAACAGCTATACAGTATGTTGAAATAAAAGTCCCGGATCAGTGCTGGTTGGCAAGGAAGAATTGGAGACCCTGAATGGATTGCAGGAACAGCACCTTATACAAATCCCTGGACCCTGCCAACCTGCTAGAGCAAGGTAGAGGGCTGGAATTCCCACCAGGGTGTCACTTCATAAATGAGGCTCCAACTTTTGGATCTGCCTCGCAGATGACGGGTACATTTTTCAAGCTTTGTATATTTCAAAGGTTCAGATCCATGTAGTTGTGGTGCAACAGCACCTCAAAAAAAGGGGGTCGGGGTTCTGAATCATTTTTCAACGTCTGCACATTTTTACAAAGGCACAAAAAACTCAGAGTCCTTAAAGCAATCCCTGTTTAGTAACGAGGAAGTGTTGTTATGCCACAGGTTAAAATTCATGATGCAAAACGCAGGAGGCGGCTAGCACAGATTGCTAAAGGAAAAGGAAGTGTATCTAACACTTTTTCTCCTCTCTAGAGAGAGACAGGGATAGGAAACTATGACAATTTAACCATGGGAGAGGTTTTTGCTTGTTTGTTTCTCAAAACTGAGATTTTAAGTATCTCAGGGAAGAAAGTGGAAAGAATCCTTTGTCTTTAGAGAGAGCTAGGCAGTTTTTAAATCTAAAATGATGGCGTCTCCTCCCAAATGAGGGAAACTTGACAGATTTGAGGACAAATCTGGAAAACTGAAATTTTTTCTTCTTTTGTGTAACTAAAGGCCTAAATTGCATAAGTCTCCCAACATCCCATCTCCCTATAACAGCAAGTAGTTTTTAATCTTTGTAAAACCATACAATAAATGGTTTTCCTCAATCGTTTTTCAACCTAAAAGTGTTTGAGTCCACTCATTTTATTATTCTAATGCTACCTTTTGTCACTCTCAAAGAAATTCCATTTGTGTAATACTGTGCTAGCCGTGATCACATTTAAAAATATTTCCAAATAATTCAAGTCTGTGATCTAAAATTGAGTCTATCCGTTAACAAAACCTACCACATCCGCATAATATCCTGTGCCCTATTAATAGCTTAGGTCACCTTGTTCATTTGTTTACTTCTTGCTATGGTAATAAAAATGTGCAGATGAAATTAAACCAAATTGAGTTTGATTGCATCAAGAGAAGGAAAGGGACTTCCTGTGAGGGTGTGAATTGTATAACCTGGAAAAGTTGTTCTTTATTAATAAATATCACTAGTTCAAGACTAAAGATCTGATTAACAATGACCGTGTATGGGAAAATCTCTATGGATTCCCCTAAGAGCCTATTGTCCTCCACTTGAGTGGTTTATTAAAATTATTGTCTGAAAATCATACCAAAATAGGAAAAATAAAAAAAATAAGAACTTCTATAAGCAGTAATGTTAAACCAAGGCCCAAAGGAGTAATGACAGTACTCTTTTTTTTTTTTCTTATGAGCCAAAAGAGACATTGTGCCTGCACAAGTTTGGTGTGGACACAGTTGAGGAAGTGCCAAATATAGAAGGAGCAAAAAGTTCAGTATAAAATATTTGAATCTTAATGCGAAACACTGAGCATTTCAATAGTACTTTCTCATCTTCAGAGTCATCCACAACATTAATATCGGTTTACAGTGAGGAACCTGTGTCAGTGAAACACTGATTTAACTGCTTATATTTATATTAGTTAAAAAAATAAAATTAGATAAAAATAAATGGAACTAATAGGAGGTAGGAAAATTTCAAGCAAGGAAAACTACTAGACTCTCCTGTAAATGATAACAGACTAGGGGTAAAATATTCAAGAGAGTCTTGGGTGGCTACTTTCATTCAGAATTAAAGTGACCTTTAAGGAAGGTGAATTTAGGCCTCTTTACTTCTGACTGTGAGCATCCACACAGGGGTTTAATGCACTTTAACTTCACACCTTTAGTTAAGTCACCTTAACTTTCCCGAACGTCCCTATGCAGACAAGACCTTAGGCACTTTTGAAAATTTTACACTTCATGGGAAAACCAGTTTTAAAACAGAAACTTTATGTTTGAAATCTGGTCTATTTAAAAAAAAATGGAGTTAAAAGCATTAGCCCTCATGCCAATTTGTGTTGTTTTACATCCACCACATTTTCCTACTTCGTTAAAAACATTTCTTTTTCCTTGTTGCTGTGTGAAAAACCCACCCAACGCTACAGGGAAACTGACAAACTAGTGATTCAGCATAAGCAGTGAAACCGTACCTAATGGTCTCAAGGCGAAAAATAGAACAAACTGGAAAAAGATCTTTCGCTAAACGGTTATAGTAATTTTAGGTATTGGAGCAGGTCAAATATTTTTCGTCAATGTGATTTTTAGGAACTTAAAAATCAAAAAGCCATTAGCAACTTCTCAAACTAACAGTTAATAAATCTTTCTTCCAGAACAGTCATTTGTGACTTATAAAGGCTGTTATGTGTCATTGTCATCATCTTTTGTAAATATGGTATATATTTTATTTTTGGGAAGAGAAGATCCACTTCAGCCACCCCATAAGGAGAATAAAGGAAAATAACCGAACTAGTTGCCTTTCATCCTCTTCCCCTTAGTTCACTGAATTTTTTCTGCAATATCTGCTATAAGGTTCCTAAAAAAAGAAGAGTCTTAAAATACTAATTTCCGTTATTCTTTCACTTAACTCAAAACTAGTCTATTATGTGGATTTTAGCCCTGCACCTAACATTCACCAACATGAAATAGCTGGCCTGAAAGACTGCGTCCTTGTCTACACTACCATGGTAAGTCAATCTCAGTTACGCTACTCTAGTTACGTGAATAATATAATCTATGTCTATTCCAGTTACTTTATTCACGTAACTGGAGTAGCGTAACTTAGGTCGACTTACTGCAGTGCTACACCATGCTGCGTCGATGGGAGATGCTCTCCCGTCGACTTACCTTCCTCGTCTCATTCTGGTGAAGTACCGGAGGGCACTCTGCCATCAATTTAGCCGGTCTTCACTACACTGATTTATACCAGCTGGGATCTGGGTTTCGGATTCTACTTTCTCTGGGGCTGTATTTACTCTAGTTTTTTTCCTTAAATTTCCAACCATTGTTGCCATTGGATTATCTCCATTAGTTAGTAGCAAAAGTCAGAGCACTGGTGGTGGAATTGTTGCTGGGATTTTATCCACCTGGAGCTAAAAGCAACTGTGGGGAATTGAGCAAAGAAATGTCTAGTGTAGACAGTATCTCTGATCAGACCTACACCACTCTGACTCCACTAACTTCAGTGTAGTTACTGCTGATTTATATCATGGTTAAGTGGATTGCTGAACTGTGGCCTAAACATGTGCCTGAATTTAACCGACTTCAAAGGAGCTTAAGTGCTTTTCTGAATTGGGGCCTTAATGATAGGAGAATTGGGCCCAAAGTAACCAAAGAAGATAATGGCAGATTAGTTTAGCAGTCAAATTGAGTCCAGGCTGCGAAAACCCTTCAACATTGTCCATGCTTTTGTTGAGATTAGTTTTAATTGTGATGAATAGTTTAGTTGTTGGGGGGTGGGGGGGTGGAGGCAGGAGGATTTCAGAGGAGAGAGAGGGGTCTGTGGTAAGTACCGAGTATAGTCAACGTATCCTATTGCTACCTTCCATATGCAGGGGGTGCGGAAAATCTTATAGCTCTCATAACTACAGTAGCCTAGAAATCTCCAGGCTCATTAAGGCTTTCAGACTAAAATTAGTATGTACTTATTGAAAGAACGAAATGAATTTCTGATAACAGAATGATACAAGACAAGAAAAAAGGAATACAATAATTCAATTATTTTATCACACTAATGAACTTGAATAATAAATGAAATCCTCATCCATTGTCAAAGATATCATCTCTGAGGCTTCCAAAGAAACTCTGTCTTACGTGAAAGTTATCATTTGGAGTATCTATATGCAAGGACTGTCTTTAATTTTTCATATAGGACAACATGGAGTACATTTTCAACTCTAAACAAGTAAATAAATAATGAGGAGGAACTTAAGTAAATCATTTAAGAACTGATTAAAAACAAAATCCACCTTATTTAGGTATTTTAAATAAAATAGTCTCAATGTGTCTCAGTCCTTACAGTATGTCAATACATAATGACTTTAAATACACTTTTATTCTTTTAAGACCCAACCTTGTCAAAATTTATGCATGTGCTTAATTTTATACATTGCAAATAACCCGATTTACTTCAGAGGCACTACTACCCATCCACAACGTTAAGCAGATGCATAAGTCTTTGCAGGATCAAGACCTTACAGATCTGTCCCTAGCAAATTGCGTTGTCATGGCTATATTATCAGGAAATATAAAATGTTGAATTTGTGTCACGGTTCAAAGCCCCTGAGGTTAAGCAGCTACTTCAGGATGTATATTTAGAAAGTGTTAGTAGAATGTATTGAAATGATCTGCCAACATACCAAGAACATCTGTTTGAGCAACACGTCTTCAATGTAAGCTAATTATGCTTTAAGATATACATTTCCAAGCTATTCTTGGAGGGTCCTGAAATACTAGACATACTAATCAGTACCAAGTCCTTAAAATAATAGAGCATACAGGCAATATAGTGAACTGCTGTCACAAAGAGCATAATTCATTCATACTTCATCATAGAGAAATTAAGAAAAAACAGTCAGCACTAGGAAAGGAAACCAAATCTGCAGACTGCACCACTGGAAAGTCCACCAACATTTCATATTTAGTGTTTGCAATGGGATTATGACATGTCTGATAACTCATTCAAAATAAAGGAAGTCCCTTGACCTAATTTTCAAAATTTGCAATTTTCAAAAGGCTCAGCATTGGCCTGTGTTCACTCCCACTGTTGTTATAGAGTTAGGCCAATGCTGAGCACTTTTGAAAATTCCATTGGTTTCAAAGGACAACTCTATATCTTCACTTCAAGAAAGTGAGTTTTTTTTAAACAGATAGCTAACCTGCGGTAAAATCCAAGTGGAGCTGAGGCACTGGTAAATTTTATCTCTATGGAGTTAGTCAAGGTCAACTTTACACCTCCCATGTGGAGTTTCTCTCAAATATCTGCATCAAGATAAAAACTACACAATCTTTTGAAAATCCTGCACTTCTAATAGCATCTGCAATTAAAGTCTCAAAGAATTTTGAAGACATTAAATCATTTCTGCCTCTCAACACCTCAGAAGCAAGCATAATTATCTATGTGGAAAAACTGAGACAGGTAGAATGGGTATGTCTACACTGCAGCTGGAAGCAAACCTCACACCCTGTATCAGAGGGGCAGCCGTGTTACTCTGTATCCACAAAAACAATTAGGAGTCCGGTGGCACCTTAAAGACTAACAGATTTATTTGGTCATAAGCTCTCATCGGTAAAAAACCCACTTCTTCAGATGCATGGAGTGAAAATTACAGATGCAGGCATTATTATACTGACACACAAAGAGAAGACAGTTACCTTACAAGTGGAGAACCAGTGCTGACAGGGCCAATTCAATCAGGGTGGATTGAAGTGTTCTCCTACTGGCTTTTGTATGTTACCATTCCTGATGTCTGATTTCTGTCCATTTATTCTTTTATGTAGAGTAGGCTGTCTCACAGCTTGTGCAGGCAGACTCGCACTGGCAGGGCTCGATCTAGCGCACTGAAAAGCAGTGTGGACATTGTAGCTCAGGCTGCAGCTTGGCCTCTCAAGCGTAGGAGATTGGGTGGGCTTGAGAGCCTGAGCCTCAACTTGCATACTGCTATTTATGGCCCAGGTTAACAATAGTTTGCTAGCCTTAAAGTGCCTTGCATCCACACACCATCTTTTTTAAAAAGCAAATTATTTGGCATCTTAGGTCACAGTAAGTAATCCTCATTGGAACAGGAGCAACTCCCCTTTGCAGTGATTTTGTTTGCTTTAAGGTTCACATGGATGCATTCCTAACTGCTCTGCTTCTGGCAGTGTTCGCGTTACTATCGCTACGCTGTATTGCTTCACACCTGGGTCTTTGTTCCTGTGGGTCCTCTACTGCTCTGGAATCATCTTGATTGGATGTGACCTCTTCATCTAAGTGCCAAGGACAACCAAGAGTGCCCCTTTATGATACCAAGTAGCAGTGAGCTCACACATTCAGAGTCACATTATGGCAACCACACTTACCACCTCCATACCCTGCTTCGTGAACTATTCCATATGCCCTCATCTACCCACTGTGACCCCTCTCACCCACTGCTCAAAATGTAAGCGCCACAGGGTTTTTTTTTTTTTTTTTTTTAAAGTCAAACAATTTGCATGGTAGATACAGAAAGAGGGGAAAAATCAATAGAAAATGTACATTGGTTCACGGTTAAATTAATGTACTCAGCTTTTAGCTAAATTGAGATTTTTATGAGCTAAATGGCCCAAATCAGGCTACAGAGACATTTAAAAGGGCATAGAGGTTTTAGGGCATTATAAGGCATTCATGGATATCTGAATGCCTGTGTGGTTCAGAAAGGTTACTGTGGAATTCTATTTAAATTTTTATGCTGAGCTGTGGGTGTCATACAAGAGAACTTAAAGCAAAGATAGTGCTCTATTTTGGCATGCACACAGCAAGGCAAAGAAACTCCCTCGGGGCTTTCCATATAACTAGTGTTCACCTTCCACTCCTGTAACAACTCGGGGGACAACATCCTGCTAAATAGCAGTGCTGCATATCTTCCTGCTTTGCCCACTGCCTTTTTGAACAAGACCCTTTTGCCTGAGGGTAACATTCTCCAACATAAGGAGAGTCTGCAGGGGTGTACATGTGATTACTAACCTGTCCCTGCAGCCTGCCCCTTTCTCCCCGAAAACCACGACAGTTTCACAACCACCCAGTCTTTGTTAAAGGGGTCTTATGGGGGGGGGAAATAATTTGGAAAATGTCTTACCATCTTGAAGTGAACAACAAAGTGGAAAGAGAAGATGGGAACGGCATTCCAAAATTCCAGGGGGAAAGTATTTTATCATTGTTGGCATGGAGACTAGGATTAAGGTAATAAGTACTCTCCTTTCAATTTTGCTTAGCACCTGCACTGCCATGGCCTGTGCAAAGAGGAGCATTATCTCCTGCAGAAAAACTGACTGAGGATGGGAGAGAAAGATAAGAGGATACGCTGCAGGAACTAGCAAATGCATCTCAACAGATAGTCAAAGGCAGAAGTATGGAAGGATGATTTCCTGGAGTGCATGGCCCTGGAAAGGCCAACAGCTGTGATGGAGAACCTTTTGTTACAAAGGTCAGCCTGAGACCTCAATGTCCTGCAGACTATAAAGAATGCACCATAGTAGGATCACCATTTCAACATCCTAATTACAGGCCCTTCCTACAACAATCAACCCCACCAAAGACAGAGAAAGAGAATCCTTTCTACTGTATCACATAAAGTTTGTGAGCACTCCTTATTTTGGCCATGCATCAGTTCCATGGGTCTTAAGTTCACATTACATTCTTGGTGAATTGGTTTTGATTTTATTCACCCAATAATATTGTTCCCTATGTTATGTGTTAACTTCATACATTTATTTTGAAATCTTGGATGAAAAATTTCACCGAGGTACAACTCAACTCATTCACTGTAGAGCATCCCCTGCACTATAGTGTCATTTCCTAACAAAATCAACATATTTCATTCAGTTCCTTGCGTACAGTATAGTCATTTCCCACTACTTCCCCCTGGCCTCAAAGTAAGAGCACAACACAAATCGCACCCTGTTTTCCTGACTAGTTGGGGGCATTTTGCAGAGACACCCCCTCTATCTGTTCATAACATTCAGAAAGTCTCTCCATCCCCCAATCCACCTATTGTCCAGGATCCTTCCCTGGCACTCACAGATTTCATGCAAAATACAGCAGGCACTTATTGCATGAGGTACATAATGATGAGAAGAATCTAGCTTTGACATTGGGCCCCTCCACCTTCCCTTCAGTCATCCAAAATTTTTGCACATTCCACTGACATTCTACAGATACTTGCAGTATAGTTACATAGGTCCTTTCTCTTGTCCAATGTCCAGAGTAAGGTTTCATAAATCAGAGAAGCAGACAGTAAACTATGTGTTCCGAAATGAGAGGAGGAATCATAACTATATTGTCCATAGTGGGGTTGGGAACAAAGATCCCTTTACTCATTTCAGCAAACAGGTTTGAGTTTCTTGGGATTCTGACCTCCAAATGTCTTTGGTTCAGTGATATAAATACACCTCAAAGACATCATGTGAGCCTAGCCGCCACAGCAATTGTCAGTTTCTTATTTGAAGCTGTGTGTGCACACAATATCACTGATGCTGAAACAACTGGTTATGTGTTACAACTAAAGCTTTTATCTAGTTGTCACTTTAGTATCCAGGGTGAGCCTATGTGAAAGCAGATCTCAGATTGTCCAGAAATCCCAATCCCTGTACTTATTTTGTGAAGTTTAAATTATATTATATCAGGGGTTAGGCCCAGTGTTATAGTCTTCATTTTAAAGGAAAACAACAAATCTTCAGTTGGAAACGTTGGTCTAGCTAGGGTGCTTCTAACTGCTGTGCTGTGGCGATTTATCTTTTGAGTGTTATTCACTAAAAATAATTTTGAAAATGCTAAGTGTGTAACTATGGTCTAGACTGTTACTGGATTCCGAATAAGAAAAGTGAATCCTATTATAAATTTCCACTTTCAGTATTTAGAGGGTTCCTATAGAAAATCCAGCTGTAGTCTCTTGCAAATACCTTAAGTAATACGGTCTGTGAAAATACCTTAAGTCAGACAGAGGAGTTGTGGGGCACAGAATTGGTAAGTACAGTAGAACCTCAGGGTTACGAACTGAGCAGTCAACCACACATCTCATTTGGAACCGGAAGTATGCAATCAGGCAACAGCTGAGACCAAAAAAATGTAAATACGGTACAGTACTGTGTTAAATGTAAACTTCTAAAAAAAAATAAAGGGAAATTTGAAAAAAGATTTGACAAGCACAAACTGCTTTTTTCATGTAAATTAAGATGGTTAACAGCAGCATTTTTCTTCTGCCTAGTAAAGTTTTAAAGCTCTATTAGTCAATGTTCAGTTGTAAACTTTTGAAAGAACAATCATGTTTTGTTCAGTGTTACTAACATTTCAGAGTTATGAACTACCTCCATTCCAGGTGTCAGTAACTCTGAGGTATATGGTCTTACCTCCCCTCCTGGTAGGTTACAACTGCATGATAGCGCCATCTTAATAGCATCAGAAACATCCATAACAACATCCCTGACAGCTGATCTACCAGCACCAAACTGATTAGCTACTAGCCAGTAGCAGCTAGGGTGGCAAGCTTCCACATAGTGATGACATCACACTTCTCCATGCTGATGGGAACACTCTCACGTCAGTTTTCTGCTCCCGCAACTCTAGGGTGAGCTCTGTGCAGATTTCTAGAAAAATAGCCTTTTGTCATCCTGAAGTTTGATCACCACTGTTGGTCATCCCAGTTCTGCTTCACTATCCTGGCCCACCAGTCACTATGAGTTGACCAAGCCCAGAAATGGGACTCCACCAAGTACAGCTGCTCCAGAAAAGTGAAAAACTATCTAATTTCACCCTCCTGCTCTTCCTTCCTCTGTAGTCCAATTGCTCCAGCAGGAATGGTCTACTATTCTGTTTGTACAGCGCCTAGCACAATGGGGCCTCATGCTTGGTTGGCACTTGGTATTACTCTAACATGATAAATAATAAATCCATCTGCCTGCCTGCATTCCTGTCAATGGATGTGCATCATCCTGTTCATATTAACCATTGGTCATGATCAAGGCACTCAGCAGTGTGACCTCCATGCTACTCGACATCAGTTCGAAAATGGCACTGGCAAAATGAATGAATGCCAGGAAAGAAATCGAGAGAGTTTGTTAGTTTGACCCCACCCCCTGCCACACCCAGAATTCCTGTAGATTCTGGTAAGCATCTCACAACGTACAAGAAAAAAAAAGGGTCACGGAGCAAAGAGCTGGATGGCGGACCATTGCACCATGGGATATCCTCCCAGAAATCTGAGCAGTTAATTCAAACAAGCACATAGCTGTGTGGATACAGTGATTAACAAGGAAAATACCTTAACCCGAAATAACAAAGCAATGTGGCTGCACTTCTGTTTGATAAAGTTAAAATCACTCTACCTAGAGTGAACAAAGTAATTTGATGCAACATCCCTGTGTAGTCAAACCCTAAATGAGGGCTGGATTCTCAGGAACCAGCAGCTCCCCTTTGGACCAGGTTTTCCATCAAAGTGCTGAGCTCTTTGGAAAATCTGCCCTGGGGGAAGATGCTGAGCATGTTTGAAGATCTGGCCCTTAGTGACTTGCACCAGACCACACAGTAAGGATTTTAGTTCCACTACTGGCATCTGTTCTAATCAATTAACTCCTTCTATGTTAACTAAAATGGGTAAAGGTTGTCATGATATTAGACCGCCAGCCGCCTTACAAGCTTCATAATAGAAAATAATGGTCTCGACAACACTATTTGAGCCATACTTTTTGGGTAGTGATTTTAAAGAAAGATTAACATTTAATTTCCAAGTTTTAGAAACAAGCTTTTTAAATTACAGGGAATTTGTTTCTTTTACATATTTCTACAACATATCTTAAAGAGGCTTTGGGAGTTCAAAATGTAGGGTCAGATTGTGATCTCTCTCCTTGCCTTGAATAGTACTTTACACTATGCCCTTGAAGTCAATGGGCCTACTTATAGAGGAAGGTGCTACTCATTGTGAGTAAGGGTATTCAGTCTAGTTTTTAACTAGTAGCTTCCTCGGGTTAGCAAATCTTTCTTAAAGATGTATTGTAATGTGCTGAAAGCTGGAGAACACCCGTGATACCGAACATACAGTAAATAGTAGAAGAGTCAGCAGCCATATCACTTAGGGAATCTGCTTTGGGTGACATTACTTAATCCATGGGCACCGTTGAAATGGCACCATATCAGTGGGTAATAATATCCTTCAACGTGACTGCACCTTTTCCATTACAAGTGAAGGCTTTGTTCTCCCTCTGGAAACCTTTGGCAGCTGTCTTGGAAAATGACAAAGTGAGAAACTCTCAGATGCACAGCATACAAAATGACAGAACTGTTGATCATCTGAAGTAGCAAAATTTAAGTTCTTGCCTGCAGTTTCTCGTTGGAGTCTGTAACCACACACCACACAACAAAAATACTAACCCAGGAACCTATCCTTGCAACAAAGCCTGTTGCCAACTCTGTCCACATATCTATTCAAGGGACACCATCATAGGGCCTAGTCACATCAGTCACATCATCAGAGGCTCGTTCACTTGCACATCTACCAACGTGATATATGCCATCATGTGCCAGCAATGCCCCTCTGCCATGTACATTGGCCAAACCGGACAGTCTCTACGTAAAAGAATAAATAGACACAAATCAGACGTCAAGAATTATAACATTCAAAAACCAGTCAGAGAACACTTCAACCTCCCTGGTCACTCAATTACAGACCTAAAAGTCACAATTCCTCAACAAAAAACTTCAAAAACAGACTCCAACGAGAAACTGCAGAACTGGAATTAATTTGCAAACTGGACACCATTAAATTAGGCTTGAATAAAGACTGGGAGTGGATGGGTCATTACACAAAGTAAAAACTATTTCCCCATGCTAATTTTTTCCCCTACTGTTACTCACACCTTCTTGTCAACTGTTTGAAATGGGCCTCCTGATTATCACTACAAAAGTTTTTTTTTTCTCCTGCTGATAATAGCCCACCTTAATTGATTAGTCTCATTAGAGTTGGTTTGGCAACACCCATTTTTTCATGTTCTCTGTGTATATATATCTTCCTACTGTATTTTCCAGTGCGTGCGTCTGATGAAGTGGGTTTTAGCCCACGAAAGCTTATGCCCAAATAAATTTGTTAGTCTCTAAGGTGCCACAAGTACTCTTGTTTCTGTGCTTGTTTCATTTAAATTAAGATGGTTAAAAGCAGCATTTTTCTTCTGTATAGTAAAATTTTAAAGCTGTAGTAAGTTAATGTTCAGTTGTAAACTTCTGAAAGAATTACTATAACGTTTTGTTCAGACTTATGAACAACCTCTATTCCCTGAGGTGTTTGTAAATCTGAGGTTCTACTGTATAGCACATTTAGCAGCACTGAAAGAGCCAAGAGTTCTAAGAGGATGAAAACGATTGGAACCTTTGAGCAGTAACAGATCTATCACCTGGGACAGATCACACCATTCATAAAAAGCATAAAAAAATAAAACAGTAAATTTACTTTCACCCCAAGCCCACATAACATTTACAACTGTTAAAACAAAACAAAAAAAATATGGCAACTTCTCCAGATGAAAGTTCCCTATGGATGATAACTGCTCCAGTGGAAATACTCCAGTAGAGGGCTCCAAAGCAACAGCAAGTTTTCTTTGAAAAGCTTAACAGCACGGCAGGAGATGGAGCGTCAATTTTTTTAAAAAAAAGTTAACATACATAGATACAGCCAAGGTGAGTTGGAATCTCAACTAAAGTTTTGACCTTCAGCCATGAGAGCCTTTGAGAAGGTATCCTACCTATAGTAAAGTGAACAAAAGCTTTTGGTTGTGTAAGAATATTCAAAAACTAGAGCTGGTCAAAAAACAGTCAGGCTTTACATTCCAGATAAAGATTATATTTTAGAATTTTGCAATTTCCTGTAAAAAATTAAAATTCCAACCAAATCTACTCAAAATGTTGGATGGTGTATAAATGTTGACTACAATGCTGCACATCTTTTTGAATTCTTATCCCTTAGTAACTGACGAGCAGTCTCTGTAGATCGTGTTTTGGGCTATACTGAGAAAAGCACATATTATCCAGGAATAATGAGTTGGACAAGGGACTGCATATATTGCAGTATACATCATTCACTCAGTGCTGTTGTAAAATTATTCATGTCAAAATTTCTAATAGGGCACTAACAAAGATAACTTGTCGCCCTCTAAACAAACAAAAAATTTTTAAAAATCATCATTTTTTCTGAATAGTTTCTGTTGCACTCTGCCCCGAATGGGTTTGTAACTCTGTTATGAGTAGGCTTTCACTGTATTTATTTCTTTAGAAAAACCATCCCATTAATCGGCATAGCTGACAACTGCACCAAACTGGCCTTCCTCAGCTTTCAGGAAGGCCTGTTTGGCCAAACATCAGCTATGCTGATTAATGAAATGTCTGCCTAAGGAAATAAATAGAAGAAAGTCTTTTCATAACAATGTTTGAAATTTTCTAATTTAAAAAAAAATGAAAATGGGATGGAGAACAGCAGACATTAAACAGAATTGTGTATTTCCATATAACCCTACTGCAGGCAAGTGTGTCACACATAGGGTGACCAGATAGCAAGTGTGAAAAATCAGGACGAGGGTGAGGGGTAATAGGCCTCTATATAAGAAAAAGCACCAAATATCGGGACTGTCCCTATAAAAACAGGACATCTGGTCACCCTAGTCACACAGATTAATAAGAACAAAGTAAAATGGCCAATGTAGCACTGAGCCAGGTAAAAATAATGTTTATATAAGCTTTTAGAGCCCGGAAAGCTTTTTTACAAGTTTACTCAACATACAGTAGTCAGTTTGTTTATATTACAGATAGCAGAACTTTGATTAGTTGTTAGCAGCCAGACCAGGTTACATTAGAGGATTTTGTTCCCACAATTGCCCATCAAATTGATGGCCAACAAAACTGGAATCCTATTAATCAAGAATCATGTACATCTCAGAGATGTGCAACAGACATGATTTTAGATGAATGTGTATTTACTGACTGGCTCAAAGGCTTTCCACAAACCTCCAAAAGCCTTATATGGGAGCTAATGTAAATTGAGGAATGGTCACCTTTCCCAGGCTTCACAAAATATATGTTAACAGGTCAGATTTTGTTCAAGATGCTTGAATCTACAGTGCTGCATTTCAAACTCTATGCCTGCCCCCCATTTAATATTTTAACTAAAATCAACATTACCTAACCTTATTATCCTACTTTCTTAAATGTTACCATCTCATTGTCGACCAGCTGGCATCTAGCATAGTAACATCTAAACAGTCGACCGGTAGAACAATGAATTTATCTGGGAAGATACTCCAAAGCTGTCACTCAAAATATCACAAGAAAAAAAAATACTAACATCCAATAAGCTAGTTGGAATGCATATCTTTCTATCTAGTTCCCAGGGTTCAGATAATGTCCTTTGTTTTAACAGTCTGCAAGATTATTGAAAGCTTACTATTACATACTGGATATTGCAAGTCTATAGTCACAGACCTTAAGTATCATAGCTTATGATCAACTAAAATCAAAAAATATTTGGAGGCTAAAAGTCAAATCTCAAATGCACGAGATCTTTTCAACTGATCAGGGTAATTTTTATCATCGTACTTCAGTCATAAAATAGGGATATTAACCAATTCAAAGTTAATTAATTCCATAAATGGAAGCTAATAATAAAACAAAAACATGTTGCAGTTCTACAGTTACACACAAGCATTATTTTACATTAACACATGTAGTCTGAGGACATCCCAATAGGGAGGCAAAAATGATCTTCCTCATTTTACAGGTGAGGAAAGCTGAGATGCAGCAAGGTTAAATGACTTGCCCAAAGTCACACAGGAAATTTGTTGCAGAGCTCAGAACCCAGGGGTCCTGACTAAAGCTGGGTGACACAAATGCAGATTCGGGTCAACCAAAACATTTCATGAATTCATGTCAGATATCCCAAATTATTTCAGTAGAAAGAACAAAAAAAGTTACAAAAAATTTGAAACATTTCATTTTGATATTTTCAAAGTGAATGATTTGGATTCAAAATGACTTTTCATTTTGAATGTTACTTCGTTTTAATTTCTAAAAAAGTAAAAATCCCTCAAAAATGAAATGTTTTGGGTTGGCCTGAACTAAGCATTTCATTGGATCCAAAATATTTTTCCCCTGACTTTTTCAGGTCAGCCACCAAAATAAAAATCAGTAATTCACACAGCTCTAGTCCTGACTCTTGATGCCGAGATTCACACGAGACAACCCTTCCTCACAGAATTCCCAGCAATGTAGCAACTTCTAGCTGGCAGGAAGTTATCTTAACCGTATTTCTCAAGTTACCTTATGTAAGCTCTAAGGAACCCGAACAGAATGTACATCATCCAAGGTATGATGCACATTGGGAGTGGTTGTCTAGCATTCCTGCTTCTTCCTTGAGCCATGGTATTTAAGATAGAGTCTGCAGTCCTATGCCCTTCAACATGCTTGTATCACGTGCTAGGGGAACAGGCAAGACTGCTGTCTCTCCTCCTCTGTAGGCAACAAGGACAAAATTTATTGATTCTATTTTCCCCAAGCGAAGAAGAGATTTTGGGGGCATAAATAAATAATTGGTATTTTCAGGACTGTATCTGCACAATAGCTTATTTGAACAGAATTTTGATAAGGAAGGTGAAGAGAAAGCCTCACTCCATCTTTCCCTATTATGACCCCTGGAAACCTATATCAGAAGTAGAACTGGTTCGTTGGAATTTTTTTTTAAAAAAATTGTTTGGGATCAAGCTAAACATTTTATTTCAATTTTGACCATTTCTTACCTTTTTTAAAAAAATTAGGAAAATAAATTTTGAAACAAAGTCATTACAAAATTAGAAATAAAAAACGTTGCATGTGGAAAATGTTGAAAA
Organism: Chelonia mydas; assembly: GCF_015237465.2. Taxonomy (NCBI): domain Eukaryota; kingdom Metazoa; phylum Chordata; order Testudines; family Cheloniidae; genus Chelonia; species Chelonia mydas. The sequence goes on along the minus strand of NC_051246.2, from coordinate 28,902,619 downwards.
GAAACAATTTGCTTTTTTTCAGAATTTTGGGGTTCTCCCCATAAAATGAACAACATTTCAGGGTCAGCAAATCTGCATTTTTCACCCAAAAAAGCTTCGGCTTAAAATATTCACCCAGCTCTAATTAGGAGATGTGGAATCAGCACAGGAATTACCACAAAGCAAAAGCTTCTGGGGACAATGCTGGAAAATGAGCGCTTTAGATGACAGCATAAAAAAAGACTTCCAGCGTAACCCTGAAAAAAACCCCACATTATTTGGAAGGCCACTTTTATCTGTATGTGGAGAGTACAGGTAGCAACCTAGGATATTTGATTAAAGGTGGGTGGGTAAGTGAGAGAGAGAGGCACCATTAGCTACCATGTTTCCACAATATCCATGCTGATCACAGATCTCACCTGCACTCTTATTAGTCCAGCTTCCCCACAGTCATTTCTAATAATTTTGGCCAATTCAGGTGTGCAATTCCAAAGGTTAACCTTGATCTTTAAGGTCTGAATGGAAATGGTTTGCATTCCAGATACCTGAATGACAGCCTCTTTTCCTGGTCTTTTGTTGTGACAGTTAAGGTCAGTTCATGATCTCTTACTAACAGCCCCTTGCTTGAACTAGATAAAAGCTGGAGGCAGGGTTATCTCAACAGAGGACCCTCAAACCTGGAGTCCACTTATCCTGCAGGTATAAAACAGAGCACGAGTGAAAGTCATCTCAGCACACAGGGTATGCACAGAACCATATGCGCCACTTAGGTTCCTGAGTAAAATAGGGCCCAGCATGAGCATTCGGCACTAAAGCGAATTTCACCTCTTATGGGTATTTCCCTGAACCAAGATCTGTTATATTAATTGTATATTGTTTTTATCTATGAGCTCCAAGACCTTGAGATGGATAAATTATTTACCTCAATCTTTATAAGAGGGTGGCAGCTTCTAGGACATTGTATGGACTCTTCTGCTAAATTAGTCTAGTGCTTGAACTCTCCAGAGAGATGCACAGTGCTGAGTCACTCTAAAGCTAGGGCAGGTACACCAAATTAGCTCTAATCTTAGAGTATATGTGAAGCAGGAAATGAATTTAAAAAAATACAGCTGGAACTAGAAGCAGCATCCGAGAGGTCATGAAAGTTCAGTTATTGGTATCTGAGTCACCAATAAAACCAAACCACAGAAATGGGTAAGTATGAATTTTCACACAACACGAGTACACTCTGTACAGAGCAGGGTGGGAGCACTTCCAGCTCAGCCCATGAAAAGAATCGTATCATATAGCATTCTGCTTCTTTAAAACACCGTGAAGTACAAACACTGACTAATTAGCCACAATCTTATCTTAACTCTGGATTGGTGTGTAGTGGCTAGTCTAACTGGGGACAAGTCTATGCTACAAAATTAAGTCAACCTAAGTCAGGTCGACGTACAGCCGCCACAGTAATTACTGCATTTTTTCATGTCCACACTATGCCCCCGCGTCAGTGGTATGCATCCCCACCAGGAGCGCTTCCATCGATTTAACTGACAGTATGGGGCATTGTGGGACACTGACAGCCCATAGCCCCGCCTGCTATAAAGGTAGAAGCAATGGAGACAGTAAAGACTTTGACAAGACTTACCTCCACTATCAAAGGTTAAGCCTCATACAAAATAACTATGTCCCCCTAGAACCGTTGGCTCAAATCCTGTTATGGTCAACTTGACTTTGTTCCATGCAGTTAGTGTGGGGGGCTGGGAGGTGTCTTACAATTTTAAGATGTTGTGTGGAAGTCATGTCTGCCTTCCTACATGGACATTAAAGATCTCAAGTCATTTTTGTAAGATTAGTCATTTGCCTTAGCCAAAATTTATTTTTCCTCATTCACTGGGCCTTAGACTCTGAGCCAGTTGGTTGCTGCCCTCTGTCCTAGAGGGACATTTAATTGGTGAGACCTGTATATCATTTGAAGAGCACTCTGAAAAGCAAGGTACTAGGTAAACATATATTATAAAGAGACGCTTTCTGAAGCCGCTTAGGACAAGGTATTATCCTATCCTCTGAGGTTGAAGACTTGAAATTATTTTTGTTTGGAGTTGTAATATAGTATATCCCTTTCCCCCTTTCTTACCACTTTATAAATATTATCTTAGGGTCAGATTCGGATACCCTTTCGCACGTGGAATAGCCCCTTATGCCACCAGTTGTCTTAATGAAGCCAGTGAGAGCATTTGAAGAGTACAGTGCTATTCAGTACGAATATCCAAATCTACTTGCATAACTCATTTTTGTATAGGCTTTGTCAAATTTATTTTTTAAGGAACTCTGTATATGGCTATGGTATTTTTGGGAAAAAAAACTTCTAAAGTATAAGGTGCTTTTCACCAAGCGTGTGATTGTAAACTTAGTTAAACTACAACTTTGAGTGTGGGATGGGACAGACCTTTTAAAGTTGAACAGGCTTCATTCTAAATAGAAATTTGCTGCTAGTGATATTGACTTTCAGCACTTCAGAACCTGTTCTTTTCAGCACTAGGACTGCATCACTGCAGTCCATAACCACTCACAGCCCCACAATTACACCCATCAAATGTCAGCCTGCATTTACCCATCCACCTGTGGTTTTGTAAAAAAAAAAAGTCTCAGCTAGTAAATGTTTTCCTAAATACCTTTAACAATGTGCTTATTGTGACAGAACAAAGTGTGTTCTGTGCAGCCTTTCAATATACTGTACCGCTTTACTTTAAAGGTGTGGATGCTTCTTAACTCCAAAGCCCAACGTTATATTTACTGATCAATGGGCTGGTAAAGAAAAAATTCTTTTTCCTCCATATAAATCCTAAAGTGAAGTCTGTCATCCATGTTGGCATCAGAGTTCATATTCTGTAGGGCATTTATCTTTTCCTATCCATATACAATCCAAAATGACAAACTACTTGGCTAAATATGGAGTTACAGATTGACCTAATGTAAAGAGTCAAGTTGTCTTTTGAGACTTCCAGTGTATCCTGGTTTTATCTAGATCGAAAATACCACAATAAAGGTTTATTCTCATGATAGTGTTGTACATTCACTTTTGATCAAAACTGACAAGTCAAGGTACTGTACAAAATTTGGCCTGGTTCATGCTTTGCCCAAATAGATTTTCCAACCAAAGTTTTACTCCTTCAGCCAGTTATGCACTTAGGGCTTGTCTTCGCTGCCAAGGTAAGTTGACCTAAGTTACGCTACTCCAGCTACATGAACAATATAGCTGGAATCTACATAGCTTAGGTCGACTTACCCCAGTGTCTTCACTGCAATGTGTCAATGGAAGACACTCTCTGGTCGACTTACCTTACTCTTCTCAGGGATCTGGAGTACCGGAGCTGACCAGAAAGCACCCTGCCATTGATTTAGCAGGTCTTCACTAGACCCGCTAAAATCAACACCCGCTGAATCAATCTCCCCAGTGGTGAAGACAAGCCCTGAGACTCTTAGACTGTAAGACCTGAAGGGATCATCATGATCATCTAGTCTGACCTCCTGTACATCACCGACCACAGAACCTCACTCACCCACTCCTGTAATAGGCCCATAAGCTCTGGCTGAGTTACTCAAGTCCTCAAATCTTGATTTAAGACTTCAAGTTACAGAGAATCCACCATTCACTCTAGTTCAAACCAGCAACTAACCTGTGCCCCATGATGCGAAGAAAGGTGAAAAACCTCCAGGGTTTTCTCCAGGCCCATCTGACCTGGAGGAAATTGCCATATTTTGGATTGGAAAGGAATCAGTCAGACCCTGAGCGTACGTGAACGAGACCCACCAGACACACACTGAGGAAAGAATTCTCTGTAGTAACTCAGACCCTTCCCCATCTAGTGTCCCATCTCCAGCAATAGGAAATATTTGCAAATCTCTCACCTCAGCCCTGCTTGACACCAACTCTCACCTCAGAGTCCCTCCCACCCCCCTATTGATACCAACTCTCAACCTCAGAGCAACCTCCAAAATGATACACTTGGGCTCAATCAGAATAAGTGCCTCAACCTCTATCCCATTCACTGTCTCGTTGTTGAGATTCTTCCTGGTGCAATACCATTGTCAAATACAAGATTGCCTGCAGGCCTCAGCATGGTTATGATTGCAAGCAGTTAAGAGGTCACATATAAGCATTAAATAAGGGCACCGGAGGCATGGTTTCCATCTGAGAATAATTAAAAAGAAACTTTGTTCTAAGTGTCTGTATTCGTGGTGAAGAAAATGTGACAATCCAGTGCTGGACCAACTTTCAGCAGTAAAAAAAAAAAAAGTTGTCCTAGCTATACAAACCAAGGTTTTCAAAGTGAATTCTCCCTCCTCATATCTCTTTACAAAGACCCCATGGAAATGGAACAAAAGAAACATCTAGTTGCCACAATATCATAGATTATCTGATGACTTTGTATGATTTTTTTAAAGCAACATTAAGTTGTCTTGTTTAGATCTGAGAATTGCAACACTTGGTTCATACCTGAAGCTCATGAAATCCTTTCACAAAGAAGTACAAAAGTGGCTAGCCTCTTTAGATTTTAAACTCCTCTAGGCAGGGACCTTGTCTTTGTAACTTGTTAGCACAGTACCCAGCACACTATTGTGCTATATAAGTAACAATCACAATATTTGAATTCCCAATGGGCTTTAAGAATCCTGCTTCCCCAGAGCTAGCAAAAACCAGTTGTACCAGCTGTGGCCATGCAAAGAAAAAGAACTACTCGAGTCCTGATCCACAGCACAAATAAAGCCATTCGGAAAGAAAAGGCCATTGAAAAACAGTAACAAATGGACCACCACATGAAACAAAGGACATCAAATATATGGGTATTAACTCGGTCTGGGTATCTAGGAGCCAGGTAGATGAATATCATGCCTATTGTACAAGGCCACAAGGGGGAGAGCAGTAAGTGACAAGCCAGGAATTGTTAGCAGCAATTATCGGTATATTTTCTGAAGCGGAAAGTTTGAGTGATTAGCAATTGTTCTAGTAAGCAACTTTCAGAGAAGTACTAGTCAGAGCGTCACAGACAGGTAGTTCAGCACCCTGGCTCTGCAGAAAGAACAGTCTTTTTACTAAGCCTTAATGATAAAAAAGGCTTACAGTTAGTCCAACCCACGCTTTTTACATTCAAGGCTAAGCTAGGGAGTCAACAGCTCCTGCCTCCATTTCCTGTTTTAGGCAGAACTTCTGACCTGGGAGGCAGCACTCCCAATGCAACCAGGGAAGTGATCATCAATCTCTACCCAATGAGATAAGGTTTCTCTCCCAGATTGTTCCCAATACATAGTATTTGAAAATCTTGAATCACCACCCCCGCCCCCATTAGATTTTTAAGATAACAAGTGTTGGGCCATTTACATTTGCTTTCTGGCTTCTGAGCCTTTAATGTGCAGTCCAGTTACAGTTTACAGGTCTTCTTTGCAACCACAAGGGCTAGGAACTTATGTCTTAAAAAATGGAAACAGATTCTCACCTATTCACAAACCTTCAGGAGCTGGAACTTTAAGAAACACATTAAATATTGAGAGACTCATGATAAAATTGTTAGAGTTGGCAATACTGTTGAGACCTATATATATATAGGTCTACATATATATAAAATAAAATATTGCATCTAGTACTCTGGTATAGATTACTTTTGGCTCAGATTCTTCAGGTATAATATAAGCAGAGCTCTGCAACCTTCACTGTGTAGGCATAGGTGCTGGGGTTGCGGCAGTTTCAAATAGTTTCCATCATATACAGGGTTTACAGTTTGCTTCAATAACTCGCAGCACTCCCACAATACAAATTGTTCCAGCACCATGTGTAGGAGAGAGATTTGTAGACAGTGCTGCTGTGGAGAGGAGCCAAAGGAACCAGATAGAACTGCTGAGAGCCATGTTGCTGATTGGGAGAGGAGGTGGCAGCTGTGGTCTCGCCTGCCAGATGTTTATGTTGCATAGGAAACTACCTTGAGATCTGTCTGTCTGGCTCAAGTCTTTGATGCATGAGTGAGAGGTAGACTTAGAGAAATAGTTTGCAAGGATTCGTCTGAAGTGTGGGCCCAGTGGACTGTTCAGACTGACTAACTGAAACCAAAGCAAAAGAATTCTTATTTGTAGGAAACCCCCTCACCTATTTTACTGCAGTTTCTGCTCTCCCACCTCCCTTTATTAGGTTCTCCCATTTTATTTATTTTTATTCCCTCCAGTTCATGCCTTAAGTGAGATTTGACAGTGCAGAAAGGATTCAGTTCCAGTAGCGGAATCTATAAAATCTTATATGTCACTAAATATATGGCATCATTTGGAGTATATTATTTATTCATATAACATTGTTAACAGTACTTTACAAGCCTGTCTGAGTTTACAATCTAATTCAAACATAAAAAGAGAGTAACTGTTCAGGGACAGGAGGACATGGAGACAGTAAGGACAATGACATACGAAGGCTTCATAGGAGAAGTGGGCTTTAAGGACAGCGTGATGCACCAGGCATCAGCTGCCTCCTACTGGAAGCCACAATGCCTTGGCACACCCTGCCTTAAAAAGGTATACTGCTGGAAGAGAAGAGCAGTGAGTTCAGACCTCCAGGGCATGCTTACCAGCTTATCATGATCAACTGCAGACAGAACCAGCGACAGTTAGTCTTCTGGCACCTCGAAAGGGCCAGGAGCAGGCAGATACCAATCAGGGACCAGCAGGCCAGATTAAAAAAGGACAGGCAACTTTTACTAGGGGTCAGTGCTAAGCAAAGTCAGGACAGATAAGGAAAGCTCTCCTTGTTCTAACCAAGTGACCTGGCCTAGTCAGGGGCCCAATCTTGACAACACGGGCCTTGGACACCTATGAAGGACTGGTGTTCATATTATGGACTTTAATGCCCAGGGACTATTCTGAGTTGAGATTTTATTTGTTTTCTGTAAACCCCAGAAGGGGACTGGATTGAGTGCTGACCTAGCTGGAGGACTAGGCCACAGAAACAGTAGACCTTTGTGGTGCTAGAGTGAAAGACTCTTGCTATACCACGTCCTGACACAAAGGGGGCGCTCTGGTGGTGAGTGCATGCCAAACAAAGATTTGAAGAAAATTAAACAAGGCAATTAAACATGAAGTGGAAGAGTCTTCCATGATGAAAATGGGAGAAAAGACGAGAAGGAACCAGGATTGGGGAGGTATAAAAGGAAACAAGGAGAAATACAAGAAACACTTGCAGGTTAACTTGATTCAGAGAGATTATGGGCTTGTCCATCCTCACTACAACCATATCAGGGAATCTGGTTATAATACCCAGTTACAACCAGGCTTTTAATTTGTAAAATGGGCTCAATGCTACCCATATTTCATAGCTTTAGCCTGGTTAGGGTACACAGCGCAAAACCCTAGCCGACTACAAGGGACCATAGGAACAACTGAGCTCCAGTTCAAGAAGACAGCAGCATATTTCATATGCTCCTGGCTTCACCTTGTCAATCTAAGAGAGTTTAGCATGCCAATCAGTCAAATCAGAGATATTTTAAAGGAGTGCTTAGGTTATGAATATCAAAACCTAGCTGTCGTATAGCCTATTTAAATGCTGAAAGGAGTAACTTTACAACAAAGACTGTTTTTTTCCACTTACCAACTAGGTTTGGAAGACTGAAGATTTGTGTCAGCTCATTTTAAACTTTCTGCTGGGATAGCCATGTGGTCCAGCCATCATACACATCTCACATAACAATATGAAAGCAAACCCCACCCACCCCCCACTAACCTCTTTTGGATACTCGTCCCCCAACAGCTATATCCACGAAGCCAAAATGCTCTAGGGCAAGAAGCCAATCCTCAAGCAAACCAGGAAAAAGGAAATCCCTTGCATCATAAGATTCATTTGCCTGAAACTGTCTGCAAGTTGTGTTTTTCAGAATATAAAGTTCACAGTCTACTTCACTTAAAAAAAAATACAAGCAAAACTTCCTGGGCTTTGACGACCCAGAATAGACTTGAATATCCTTGTGTCTGGTACAAAACAGGAGAAGAGTTAAGTGACAGCCAAAAGTTTCCAGGCACAGACAGTACCTACAACTCTTGCATTCACTTTGGCCTGGTCTACACTACAAGGTTAAGTCGACGTAAGCCATCTTGTGTCAGCTTTCAGTTTAGACCTATGAACAATTAGGTTCTCACCCACCCATGGCTGGATTTACACCTTACGTGGCCCTAGGCACAGCATCTTCACACACACACACACACACACACACACACCTCCCCATATGGCCCTGCCTGGAGCTCCCCATCTCCTCCCTACATGACCCTGCCTGGAGCCCCACTTCCACATCCCCATGTGGCCCTGTGACACCGCAGCAACCCTGTGTGGCCTGCTCTGCCTTCTAACCTGGCTCCAAGAAGGCTGCTGTGACTTTTCACTTGAGGGGAAAAAATGCACCCACCACCCGCATGATAGCTATTTGCTACTGCCCGCCAGACCAGTCAGCCACAGCCAGCTCAAACTGTTCTGGCACCACAGCAGCCTCTGGTGGGCAAAAGGCGGAACTGCAACACATTTTCTGCAGGAAAAAAAATTCTGCCTCCCTCAAACAAGAATTCTACGCATGCTGCAAATGTCACCTAAGGGGAGGGGACACGACATGAGACAAGCAGCATGTGGGGCATCTCGGCAGGGGGTGGGCCAGACCAGGAGGCTCCCTCCATCCTGAGAACTCCCGAGCAGTGCTGCCAGTGGCAGCAGGGCAGCAAAATAGCTCAAAATACCACGACTCCTAAAAAACCCTGGCAAATGACAGCTAAAAATAGCCCAATTGGGCTAGAAAAATTGCATACTTGGCAACCTTAGGCCTGCCTCTAGAACACCGGCACCCCTAGGCATGTGCCTACTGTGCCTACTTGGAAATCCAGCCCTGCTCTCACCAACATGAATGCCCTCCCACCAACATAGTCACACCTCCGTGGGCTGCGTTGAGCCACAGTGAATGTATATAGGTCAATGGAGAGCAAATGTAGACACTGCGTTACCCATGTCGACCCAAACAGCCCTCCAGCTGCTGTCCCACAATGCCTGACACCGACTGCTCTGGTCACAATTGTGACTTCTACTTTCCAGGGCTCATGCATACCGGAAGCACCCCTGCCCCCCTTTAAGATGCTGAAAATTTTGAAATGCTTTTTCCTGATTGTCCAGCTGAGTGAGTACACCTAGCGGTTCTCCACTGTTGTGGGCAATTGCCCAGCCAACCATGCTGGCTACACACTCCAGACGCACTCCTGCCTGGAGTAGACCGGAGATATTGGACCTCCTGTTACTCCTGAGGGAATTCTGTGCCAAAAAATAAAAATTCTGTGCACAGTGTTTTAAAATTCTGCATATTTTTCTTGTCAATAAATGAATGTGGTGGCTCCAGCATGGCAGCAGGGAGCACAAGCTACTGGTGGCATGAAAGTGGGAGATCACCCTGCAGCTTCACATACACTGACCTCTGAGAGCCACAGTTGATGCATGCGTTGCAACTATGGACATCAGTGTTCCTTTCCCTTATTTATTTATTAGGGTTCCAGAAAAGTTTAAAGTGAAAATGCATTTACTATTATGTTCTTCAGATTGCTTGTTCGGTGGCTGTTTTTGAAATTGAATAAAAAAAAACTTATTTTGAAAGTGATTAATCTTTATTAGTTTAAAATGCATGGTTTATAATGCCTGCTGGCAGTGAAAGTAATGGTGTTGTCCACTCACAACCCACAGGATCAGTGCCAAACAGCACAGTCATCATAAACACACAACAAGCACCCCAACATGAATAGGTGCACTGCCTGTGATATAGGCACAGATGTATACCAAGCACCACACAATTCCTAACAGGCCCCCAAACTGCAGCGCCAGGTTGACCACACAACACCACAGCACTTTACTGTGACTCGCTGTTACAGTGACCTTTCAGTGCCCCCTCTAAGCCACTGAGCTTGTCTGACAGCCCTTGTGCTTGGCTGTTGAAACTCAGCAGACAGCCGCTCCACCTCCACCCTCCATCCCTGTGGCAAGTTTTCCCCCCTTTGCTTCACAAATATTATGCAGGACACAACAGGCAGCTATAACCCTGGGATATTTTTCACACTGAGTTCTGATCTGGTGAATAAACAATGCCAGCACCCTTTCAGTCTACCAAAAAGCACATTTAACAGTCATTCTGCACCTGTGGAGCCTGTAGTTGAATCTCTCCTTCGTGTCAAGGTGGCCAACGTACGGCTTCATTAGCCAGAAGAGTAATGGGTAGGCAGGATCCCCCAGTAACACTATTAGCATTTCAACATTGCCAATGCTAATCCACCTGTCAGGAAAGAAAATCCCTGACTGTTGCTTTCTGAACAGTCCTTTGATCTTAAAGATGCAAGTGACATGCACCTTCTCGGACCAGACAAGTCAGTGAAGAGTCCCCAGTGATCTATCAGTACTTGCATAACCATTGAAAAGTAGCCCTTCCTGTTGATATACTCTGTGGCAAGGTGCTCAGGGGCAAAAATAGGGATGCACATGCCATCTACTGCTCCTCTGCTATTTAGAAACCTCATAGCTTCAAAGCCATCCACTGTGTCTTGCACATTGCTGAGAGTCACAGCCCTGCGTAGCAGGAGACAATAAATAGCTCTGCACACTTGCATGACTACAGCCCCCACTGTGGATTTTTCCAACTACAAAATGACTTCCTACTGACTGATAGTAATCTGTCACTGCAAATTTCCACAGTGTGATTGCCACTCACTTCTCCACTGTCAGTGCAGCTCTCAGTCTGGTGTCCCTGTGTTGGAGGGCTGGGGTGATCTCCGCACACAGATCCAGGGATGTGGCCTTGTGCATCTGTGAGTCACTGCTTGTCATCCCAAAACTGCATTACAGTGTGATCCCACCAGTCAGTGCTTTGGGCATAAAACCAAAGCAACTAATAGCAGAAAGTCATATTTGTTCCTCTTGGATTCTGAAGTAATATTTGGGAGTCCTCATAGGACCCAGAAAAATCCTGCATGAATTCCCAAGGAAATGCTTTGGCTTTTCAAATGATGGCACCATTCAATAGTAGGAGATCATCTCAATCTGGGTGCATTTATAATTTAAAACAATAGAAATAATAATATGCATAAAACTTAAACCCCACCCCACAGAAACCAGTCAACCCACTCGAGGTAATTGAGCTCCGGAAAAGCCTGTGTCAACAGACAAGCTTTGCAATATGCCCCGTAGGTCAACAATCTCTGGCTCTGTCAAATAATGGGAGAACGAATTCCAAAATCAAGCATGCCTAACTTCCAGCTCACACACCCTGAAAAGTCCCAGCCTGCCACACCACAGACCTCAAATCTAGGGACTGTTAGCAAGACAGTGTTCTATCTACAAAGCAAAGGTATGATACTCCACAAGTACACCATTGATCATGCAGGCCTCTGCAGCAGCAGAAGTTTCCAAGGGGTCTTGAAAAGTAGCCCTGTGGTGTTAACAGTCAAAGAATCATAGAAATGGTAGGGCTGGAAGGGACCTTGAGATGGGACCAAGTAAACCTAGACAATCCCGGACAGGTATTTGTCCAACCTGTTCTTAGAAACCTCTAATGACTGTGGTTCAACCACCTTTCTTAGAAGCCTATTCCAGAGCTTCACTACCCTCATAGCTAGAAAGATGTTCCTAATATCTAACCTAAAACTCCCTTGCTCCAGATTAAGCCTATTACTTCTTGTCCTAACTCCACTTGTTTTCCATGTCCACTGATCACAGCCCGCTTTATAACAGCCCTTAACATATTTGAAGACTTATCAAGTCCTCTGCACTGCACCTCAATATGCCCACTTTTTTCAGTCTTTCCTCCTAGATCAGATTTTCTAAACCATTTTTCATTCTTGTTGCTTTCCTCTACACTCTCTCCAATTTATACACCTCTTGCCAAAAGTATGGCACCCAGAACTCCAGCTGACGCCTCACCATTGCTGAGTAGAGTGGGATAAATGTCTCCTGTGTCTTACATTTGACACTCCTGTTAATAAGCCCCAAAATATTAGCCTTTTTCACAACTGCATCACATTGCTGGCTCATTCAATCTGTGATCCACTATAACCCCCAGAAGGATCCTTTTCAGCCATACTACCACCTAGCCTGTTATTCCCCGTTTTACAGTTATGTGTTTGATTTTTCCTTCCTTATGAAGCTTGTACCAGGTTGACTACACCACTCTTCAATGTATGAAATTAGAAATGAGAATCACTATCATATGATAATTATGGGCTTCTCTTCAGCAGACTGACACTGGTACCAAAGTTAATTCTATTACATGGGCAAGAAAGTCATATTCTAGTGGCAGGAAACCTAAGTGCTTCAGAATACCAGGGCTGATTGAAAATGTAAAATACCTTTTGGGAAAAAATTTATAACATTTCTAAAGTCATTTTGGGTCAGCAGATTCTGAAAAAGAATTGATTTTGTTTCTTTAAAAAAAAATCATTTCCCAATATTCTTCTTATTCCTACTTTTTCCCCTTCCCCCACTTTTATCCTCATTTTGCCACTGTAAAAGGAATGTGAGTAAGAAAAGAGGATAAACTGAAAATACTTCCCCCACCCCCTTTTTCTAGTTTTGTCAACAAAAGTGGAAAGTTTTCCAGAAAACGAAACTTTTTCATGAACATTTCCAGTTTTGAAAAAAGGCCACTTTTTCCTGCAACAGAAAAATTGTTCAAAAATTTGAACTGACTCTTCTGCTATTTCTACCTTTAAAAATGCTATTATAGATTTCACAAATTTTTAGCACAGAGTACAATAAATTTCATAAGGTCTTCCAGGCCCTTTTGAATGTTTAATCTTTGGCATCAGCTATAAATATATCCCACAGATATGGAAGTCTAATGAAGTCCATAGATATGTATAAAACTATTTTTTTAATGGATTTGGTTTGGCCCTGCCTTTAAGGTAGGGATGTTTGACCTTTATGTGAAGGCAGCTTCTGAGGCTTCATTGAACCCTTTATTGAGGATAAAAAAGGCACCAAAAATACCAAAAACAACTAATCTATTTTAAAAAACTGCTCAGTTCTAAATGAGAGCTGCCCTTACATTTAAAGGTATGTGGTATCGATTTCATAGAAACTCCACACTGCATGGTTCAAATAAGATCAGGCTCAAAGCATCCCCTGAAATTTCACACTTTGGAATACGAAAAGACAGCCACAATGGATTACCCCACTAAATCTAAGAAACTATGGTAAGCTCTTAGCTTTCCAGATACAAATGAAAAATACGTTTCAGAGTAGCAGCCATGTTAATCTGTATCCACAAAAAGAAAAGGAGGACTTGTGGCAATCCAATGCATCCAATGAAGTGAGCTGTAGCTCACGAAAGCTTATGCTCAAATAAATCTGTTAGTCTCTAAGGTGCCACAAGTCCTCCTGTTCTTTTTTAAATGAAAAATAGTAAAGTACATACTGTCCTTAAAGATATAAAACCTAAAATACAAAAACATAACTCTCTAGGGTGTCCATTTGCCATATATATAGACACACTCAGGTATGCTGTTGGCACTCAACTATCCAGCTCAGGTGAGCGTACAGCAGATGAACACCTATACTGTCATCGTGTGCTATAGTTCACGTCAGAGTTCTTCCTAGTGCTGTTTAAATACACAACAGTGAAAACTCTGATGCAAGCAACCTTTGTTTCTTTTGTAACAGATTTGTAACATGAACTCATTGACCTATAAGTATTTAATGCACAACTCCCAACATTGTTTTTCCCAAACCAATGCACGCCTCCTTTTATTGAGATACAGCTTCAAAAACTGTGCTGTGTCGGAGTGACTTTTCACTAGGAGTTCCAAAAATAGGCAAGGAAACACACAGAACATATTCAGGTCCACTGCAAATGTGTGGGTTTGCATCACTGTTTGTAACTCTTGGAGTTTTTCCACCTTGAGGGAGGGAAACCAAGCATCTTCCATGTGATTTATCCACAGAAGTGAATACCAGGTCTATTCAGTATGGCCAATGTTTTCAGAAATGGACTTGAATTTTAGGTGCCCAATCTCAGACACATTTTCCTTGATTTTCAGAGCTCCAGGGACGAAAGTGATCAGCACCTCTGGAAATCTGGCACAAGATGTTTCAAGCAGGCATCCCAAAAGTAGCAAACACTTCGGAAAATTTTGCAGTGTGACTTATAGGTGTGTTCATTCGGTGTGTAACTATTGAAGAATGTAGCCTTCAACACAGAATAGGTTAGATAATGAAGGCACCTCTCTGTTGTTGCATGTGTCAAACTATTGGTAACTATATATACAAACCAATATATGGCAGATAAAAAAAGCCAGGGTGACAGTAAAAGAACATTTTAAACAATACAGAAACAGGTGTGAGTATCTAAGTGGAAGAAACAAGCTTGGAGATGGTTATGGATTTGTTACAGGCTTGCTTTTAAAACTACACCATCTAGTTATTTGTCATGATTTCACAGATTATTATTTATTTATATTACCATATTGCCTAGGAGCTAGGACCTCATTGTGCTAGGTGCTGTATAAAGACAAAACAAAAATACGGACCCTGTCTCAAAGAGCTTACAATCTCAGCATAAAACAAGACAACAGAGAGATAAAGACAAGACAGGGGAGCATAACGAAACAATGTGACAGTACTTGTCAGTATGATAGGCAGTGGACTCAATGCATCTTCAGCCTAACCATTGTCAATTTTTTTCTAGGCATCACAGCAAAGGAGAGTTTTAAGAAGCAATTTGAAGGGGGATAATCAGGTAGTTTTGTGGGTGATTAATGTATTTTACTCCCGATGAACCTATGGATGACTGAAAATGAAGTGTGTTTTCTTACAAAAATATCTTTATCTGAAACAATAAAAGCCCCAGAGTCAAATATAAAACCACTGCCTTTCTGTCGCTGAATGGCTGAAAGATGCAAAAGAGTAACTGTAAGGTATAAGGGTACCCTAGGACCTTCAGCAATATGGGACTTCTATACATGTACATTAAAGTACATTCTCCCAAATTAGAATGTTAATTGCTAATTAATTGTTCATTTGGACAGTTTGACTTTGCTGAATTTGACAAAATGGGGAGTCTTGGGATATGTCCCTATTAGTTTGTAATTTTTTTGGTCATTCAGCAAAATTGTTAGGGGGATGTTTATGTTTTTAAATCCTTCCATTGCGCATGTACTCTGCTTTGTTAGTGTAGAATGACTCAGGAGTGCAGGGGCTGAAATCAGTGGTTTGTCCTTATATGCAATAACCAGTTGTTTTGTTGTGATTTTTTTTTTAAATTAGGAGTTAATTTTAATTCTCTCCCTCTTCCAACTTTGTCACCTGAACATTGTAGACACTGTAACTGGAGCTAAATCTACTTGCTTACCATCACCCACAAACAAATGAAAGCAATAAGTTACTGCTGCAGGCTTATGCGACGACAGGTAGCCACCAACATCTTAATTGTGTGGCTTTAAATTAATAACTTTAACAATTAGTTTTAACCCTGCAGCAGCTTGACAACTAAAATCAACACTCAGTAATATTAGAGCACACTGAATTATTTAGGATATACTAGAGATGTTGTTAGTAATGCTAGCACTTAAAAGAGTGTTGCCATATCAGCTGAAATGCGAAACAACGTCTGAAGTGTCTTATTTTTAATGATTTGGGATGAAATTTCCAAAACCACCTGAGTTTTTTAGGATGACAGTCCCATTAACTTTCAAGGAGATTTATGCTCACAAGTCAGAGGCATTTTTGAAAATTTCACCTTTGGTTAGCAGAAATCTATTAAAAAACCTTGTTCCCTGTAAATAGTAACAGCAATGAACTGCTTACAACCTGCATATTCAGACTCAGCTTCTTTATGGTGTGCGAAGGAACAACTTAGGGCTCAATGGTGGAGTTATCATAATCCCGGAATATGAGGCAGCACAGCCGAGCTGCTCCTGGAGCAGACCAAGGACCAGACTACTGTGAATAAGTTCTGACACAATTTGGTCCTGTTCTTTCCTTGCTGCAGGGACTGTGGGGTATAATCTGTAGCAGTCCTTTACCTGGCTCAGATTGCCTTCCCCTGCATGCTGGTCCAGCTGTGCTGGACAGGACATTTGGGGAAAGGGGAGTTCGTGCGTGTGCATGCATGCTTCAAAATTTGAATCAAGTCCCAATTGAATCAAAGTTGCCATCAGATGCATCCAGCTAGGTGTACAGAAGTGTTTCCTTGTAAATAGCTGAAAGGTCACTATGCACATATTCAAATATGTTTGATGTTCAGTAAAATTTTTTTCCAAGGAATAGAATTCAGTGTTGCGTGGAGGGTACTCAGCACCGTCCAAGAGGGAGTCAGTAATACATCTTGCAGTATTGGGCATTAACTATGCAATAGAGCCATACAAGAAAGTTATACTACACATACAAAATACGCCAAGTTGGGACCAAGGATATAGATGACTATAGGAGATTTTGGGCACAGGGCTGCTCCTTGGTATGGATGTTGTATAAGTGTCTGGTCTTTAAGGAGGTCTCGGACACTGTACATGCAAAACATTCACTACAGGTACTATTCTGCTTAAACCCAACTGGAGGTTTTTTGGTAAATTGGAAACAATTTCCTTAGCTACTGAACCTACAGACTCAGAGAGATGGCTCCTGCTGGCTGCTGGGAAAAGGTATTGAAATACTACTGCAACAAGAGCTATAGCTATACACTGGTGAAGCAATGAAGCTCTGGAGAAGGTAGCTTATAAAAAGACTTAATAAACTGCAGAACTATGAAAGAATATGGACACTGAACCTCAGGTGTGCCAGACCGCCATTCAGTCCACAGTAGAGCAACCTCAAGGGAGCCCATAGGGGCTGATACACTAGCCAAGGTTCTTAGAATGCAGTGCCTTCAAGACACACCTCCTCTCACGCCTGACATGCCTTCTACACTGAGTGGGAGTGTTGGGTGGTATAAACTCAGACATGCAGGGGAATCCCCAGCTAGCCTCTTAAGGCAGCTTTCTGGCCCCTTTGCACAACAGTCCCTACCCCAAAGAGCTTCCAGTCTAAGGATAGCATCAATCAATTTGCTTTTGGAGGAGGCTGCCCAACACAAATCCATCACATTATTGTATTTGGGGGCAAAAAGGGAGCTCACTATAAAATCATCACTGAATGGCTCATCATTAACGGAGCAGAGAAGGAACATGAATGGACATTTGTTTTTTGTACGGTAGGCTCAGAATTCAGCTGGGGAAGACTGGGTTCTTCAAACTGAAGCGGGGGGGAGCACAGGACCAGCAGGGGACTGGGCAAGAGATGGAGGGGTCATGGCTTATATTTTAGCCTGGGGAGTAGGATTACTCCTTGGGCCAGTAGGGGTTAGTAAATTTTCCAAATGCTGTGTACTTCTGCACAATAGGTGCATAGATAAATATGGCCAATACATCCTGGAGACTTCTTGCAACAGACCGGGCACGTGGTATGGGGAAAGAGGACAGCCTTCATGTGGAGGCATGGGAGCCTTAGAAAAGACAGGATTATAGAGGAAGGATTGCCAAATGGTTTGAATGCTAGCTTGGGACTTGGAAGACAACAGTTCAATTCATTTCCAAAGTGTGCCATAGACTTGCTGTATAACCTTGGGCAAGTCACAGTCTCCTGCTGCCTCAGTTCCTATCTGTAAAATGAAGATAACAGCACTTCCATACCTCATAGGGTATAGAGTGCAACAGAACTACAGATCCTTTGGCTCTTGGCAGGCTGAGCATAGGCCTGAAATAGTTCGGTTTCCTCTAGTTCAGGGCTGAATTGCCTGAGTAGGGACAGCACACAAGCACATCTTTGCTCTATTATAGGTCCTCTCCATTGTTTTCACAGGATGGACCACATCCTAATTCAAAGGTTGTCACACACACACCATTTTACCTTTGCAGTCATGCATGTTACCTAACCTCACACTCTCAACTGCATAATATTCCTGTCACAACTACAGCAAGTGCCTACACGAAAATGTCGTATAGGAAAGTATGTGTGCATTATGTTTACTGTCTTTTCCATGATAAAGTGTTTTGTCCTTTGGGGAATTAGGTTAATCACAGTGTCTACAACTTCTGCTCTTCATTTCATTGCTCCCCTACCCCCCTTTCATCTGTTCCATTTCCCTCAGCTAGATACATAGAGAGCCCAATCCTCGTGACCAACCTGCTTTCTCCTTTTGCCCTGCTGGTGCTGCATTGGCAACAAGTTCTCTATGCACCACAGTTTGGGACCCTTTGCTTTATTTCATTTTTAAAGTGTTCTTCAGAACTGCATCACACTTTAAGCCCCACTCTTTCACTTTAGACAAAACCTGAACAAAAAGTCAGAAAAGAACAACAAAAAAAGCTTTCTAGTTGAAAACTATTACAAAAAACTAAATAAAAACCAAGAGTGGTGTGCTTGAAAACCAAAAGGACAGCAACTCTACTAAAGCGGTCTCAAGACTAGATCAGTCATATTCAGAACATATTAATGTTAATCTACTGATTTAGCACAGTGCTGAAAAAGTTAAGACCTTGTGGCTTTTAAAAAGGACAGCTTCTCTTTCAACAAGAGAATTCTCAGTATACACAGTTAGACACTTGTAATTAAGTCTATCATTGCTTCTCTACAGCACAAATAACTAGCACTCTCAGTTAGCCCCCAGGAGTAAAAAGATTGGCTACACTGATGAGTTTGCATAGCATGTTCTCTTGTGGAAAAATCCTCTAACTTGTCTATCAACAGATACAGAATCTCCAAAGGAGATTGTGTTTATAAAGAACTGGAGGGTGCCACAGAGTTCAACTGATCATAAATTGTGTGTGCAATCCACAGATTATTTGGTTGTTAATGGTTTGACACTGCAGAAGGGCTGTGTTGGTTATCTTATTGGTACTACCTGTAGTTCTATGTAATTGCACTATTTACTTAATGTAGGTAGTGTGCCTTTATAAAGAACTGCTCCTGTTCTATGATTAATTGAACTGCTCATTTAAAAACCAAACCAAAATATAGGTCAGTTCCTTCCACTAGAAGTGTGAAAGCTTGACAAGAATTTGCAGGACAGTGGGAATGTATGCTTATTTAAAATTCAGAGAAATTAAGTTAGAAAAGTTAAGGGCACAATAAAGAAAGAGATAAAGGGGGCACAGTGAAAGATACCCCTATTCTTTCCCTCCTCCTAAATTAGTTTAAGAAAAGAAACTGGCATAGCAAGGTTGCCTCTCAAAACACTCAAGCATAGCAATTCTAAATTGTTGGCCATTGTATATTGCCTGGTCTATCTTCTGCCATCTGCCTACATTCACTTTTAGTGGTAATAGGGGCAACAACAGCTGTCTACATAGTGTTCCAATAGAGAAGTGCTTTTTACCACAGGACATCTGAAAAAGGGAAATGGTTTAGGATTGTGTAATCCCAGGCAGCTTCCCTCTGCAGTCAGCTCCATGTGTAAAATCCTTGATTGCAGAAAAATAACTGATTAATCCCAGGCAGGAAAAGTCAGCTTCCTTCTGCATCAAGGACAGACACAAGGACTGGCGAGTGAAATCAAATAGCTACTCTAGCTTCCCACTGCTGCTTTTCCATACATAACATGCTATTACACCTGCAAAGAAAGGAAGAGACAGAGAAAGGAAAGAAGTAGAAAGAGATGCTAAAGGGAAAAAAAAGGTTAAGAGAAATGCAGAAAAAACAAAGGAGAAGAAACAGACCAAGATAGGGCAGAGGCAGACAGTGATTAATATTTGGAGAGTGCTTTCAGAATGCCCATTGCTATATATGTATTGTTATTAAAAGGGTTAATGTACTACTAGTAGAAGTAACAATTGTACCCCAGAAATTTCTTCTACCAAGTATTAAGTGGGATGCCAAACTTAAGGATGTTCTGGTTATCTCCTCTTTTGGAAGCCAACAACTCATCTGTAAAGAGTCAGGATATAGACTATTATATTCAAATATTGAAAATCTTATCCTAAAACACTAGTGGGAACTAGGCACCCAACTTCTATTTAAAGTCAATGGGAGCAGAGCACTTACCTCCCCTAGGCATATGTGATAAATCATATCTTTACATCATACGCATGACAACTCTGGTTCCCACATGCTGCCTGAGGCACACTGGTGGGTCCAAAAGTGTCTAACAGGAATAAAAACCTTCTGCCCTCTGTGGGCACTTCCTCACTCTGTCTTACTGCAGTCTACAGTCCCCACAGCTAGGCTTGACAACCCTTAGGACAGGCTTCTATGCCCCCTTCATGGGGCCAGTAGGGGAACCCAGTCTACCATCTACCCTGGGTTCTGGCCCAGAGCCCTGTACTAACCAATTAGGTCTGCTTCTTTGCTGCAGTACCCAGCCTCTTAAGTTCCCCTCTGGGTTTCCCAGTCTCTTCCCTGATTAGTCAGGGTTTCCACTAGTCCTCCCTGTCTGGAGAGCTTTCTTTACTGCAGGCAACTCAGAGCCTCTCCCTCCCGCTCTTTCCCCCAGATGGGCTTTAGTACCACTTAAACCAGGCTCTCCTTCTTTACTTCACCTTTGGCTCCTTATTGGGAATTGCCTGACTCACCTCAGGTAAGGCTCATTCTCTAATCAGGTTGGTTTAGGCCCATGCCCACAGGGTAAGCCTTTCTGTTACAAGCACTCAGTTTGCAGACAAAAATACTTTAAAAATAAAATGGATAGGATGGGGTAAAAATGAGAGCAGGAGGAGCAGGCACAACAAATTTAGCAAAATGTCAAACCTGTGCAGGTATCCAAATATGCAGCACACAGGCCAGGGGTAAAAAGCAATAAAAAGTAATATGTAGGCAAGATATTTTTAAAAATAATTTATTCTGTACATCTTTCCCCCCTCCTTTTCTTCCTCATGTTTATTTGCATATTGTCTAGACTACAAGATCTTTGGGCAGCAACCTCTCTTATAGGTCTATAAACCAACTAGAACATTTAGGGGTACTGTATAAGCAACATAATATTCATTATACTCATATAGTTGAGGAATTTGTTAATTCTTACTCTGTTTATTTCAAGGAAGGGCTGGGGAATTATACAGAAACCATATTTTGTGTGGCAAATGCATGTCAAGACCTGAAGTAAGGTAGAAATACCCACATTGAGCGGCAGAAGAATTTTACCTCTTTGGATTCAAAAGACCTAATACATATTGTTATTTTGGGTACAATTTCACTTGCTTGTCATGTCATACTGATTTCATCTGTGTGGATAGACACACATATGGTTACAGCCATTTTAATAGTTTCAGTCAAACCCAAGTAGCTTCTCCATCACTGTAAATTTTGTAATCAATATTGGATGTTTTTCAAAAAGATATGTTCTAGTCCAAACAGGAATTAATTCAGGGAAGCTCTAAGGCCTGTGTTATTGGTCCCTTCTGGCTTTATAAGCTACGAATTTTTGAAAGGTGCAAACTTCTCTAGTCTATGACATACGGATCAGATTCAGAATTAGTTTCAGAGTGCACTACAACTTTTATAAAATTGGGCTACTTCAGCCATGTTTAGGCACCTGCCTAGTATTCCAAAAAGTGCTGAGTACCTGCTCAGCAGCTCCCACTGAAGTCAATGGGGCTCTTTGTGGACATAGGGGTCTTCCCACAAGCAGCAAGTTGCAGGAACAGGGACTACAACCATAGAAAACTGTCTCCCAGCCAAAAGATGCACCAACAAACATGGAAAATTACTCTAACTCCACCCCACTCAGCTAAATGAGGTGTGAATTTCAATTTTTGACATATGGTGTATACAGATGGGATCATCTATTAAACACAAGCCATTTCTTTTTGTTTTCCTTTTCTTTAAAAGAACGTGGGGAAATTATATTTAAATATCTACACATTAATGCAATGCTAGAGATGTGCAGCTACAAATCACAAAAATCAAGAAATGCAAATGTTAAGGTTCTCACAGAAACACTAATGTGGTTACTGTGACAGATATGGCAGCTTCCTGCAATATCCTTGGAAGACCATACTGTAGTAAGTTCATAAGTGAAAGTACACCAGTGCGCCGTACCGGGACCGACTTTCCCAGATGGCAATTTAAAGCCCTGGGGTAGTGGCGGCGGGACTCCGGCATGGATTTAAAGGGCCCCGGAGCTCCAGCCGCTGCTACCGCCCGGGCCCTTTAAATCCCCGCTGAAGCCCTGCTGCCAAAGCCCTAGGGTAGCGGCATCGGGGCTCCAGAGGGGATTTAAAGGGCCAGGGTGGTAGCGGCGGCTGGAGCCGCGAGGCCCTATAAATTCCGGACAGAGCCTAGCCACCGCTACCTCTGGGGCTCAGGCAGCAGGGCTTAGGCGGGGATGTAAAGGGCTCGGGTCTCTGGAAGCCACTACCACAGCGGAGCCCCAGGCCCTTTAAAGCTCTGCCAGAGCCCCGGGGTAGCGGTGGCAGCTGGGAGCCTCCAGGGCTCCTCAGTGATTTAAAGGGCTTGGAGCTCTGGCAGCAGAGCCCTGAGCCCTTTAAATCACCCCCGAGCCCTGGGGCTCCCAGCCGCCTCTGCAGCTGTTAGCTCAGAGGTGATTTAAAGGGCCCGGGGCTCCCAGCCACTACTACGCAGCTGGAGCCCCGGGCCCTTTAAATCAAGATTTAAAGGGCCCAGGGATTTAAGGCCCTACCTCTTCCGGTTGAGGCCACACCCCCTGCTCAGGACTCCAGCGTACTGGTAAGTCCTTTAAGTTACTTTCACCCCTGAGTAAGTTTATGCATTATTGTGGACTTGGATTGTATGTAACCTCTCTGGGGGAGAGGTGCAACAGATAAAGACCATATTGTAAACACGCTAGACAAGTAAAAAATTTTGGGACAATATGTGTTAAGTGGATTTCTTGGGGAATTCCTAGGTAGAGGTTAATGCCAATACCCCAACTCCCAGCCTTTTGAAGCTTTTCCCTGAGGAAAGGGTCATTGTATGCAGATTATCTGTTACAGAAGGCCAAGATCAATGGCCCAAGCCATATAAAGGAAGGGCTGATCAGCCATGTCTCAGTTCTGGTTCTAGATCTAAGATGGATGAACTTGTACCCTTGGGAAGAACCCAAGTGTGGGTTTTGAGGATGTAAAACCTACCAGAGCCTTAGGTTCGAGAGGGAGGTGACCTCTGATAAACTTTTTAGCATGTGTGTAGGTTTTTTATTGTTTTAATATGTTGTCTCTGTAATGCCTTTACCTTAAGAACAGTGTACTTGTTTAGAAAGAGCTGTGTGGTAACTTATAACTGCAGGCAATATACTAGTCATAGCCCTCAAGAAACAAGTCAATGCATTGCCCAAGGATATCTGTCAAGCACCCTAGTTACACACACTTCTTTAGGGGGAGAGATGTGACAGCTATGGCAGTTTCCTGAAATATCCTTGGAAGGCCTTACTGTATTAAATGTATATACTATTGTGGGCCGGGAATTGGGATTGTAAGTAACCTCTCTAGAGGGAAGATACGACAGATGTGAGACCTGAGAGTTCAAGAGATCATGCTGAAAATGGGCCAGACAACTAAGGACGTTTGGGACAAGTGTTAAGTGGGAATTCCTAGGGGGAGGTTAATACAAATACCCAACTCTGGTTATGCAAAAAAACCCCAGCCTTTCTAACCTAGGCCCTGAGAGAGGGTCATTGTTTGCTGACTACCTGTTGCAGAAAGCGGAGATCGAAGGCCCAAGCAATATAAAGGAATGGTTGATCTCTCCAGTCTTGGTTCTGGGTCTTAGACTGATTTGTAACCATAGGGAAAACCCAGTTGTGGGGTTTGAAAGACTAAGGTTGGAGTTGGGGTGATCTCTAATAAGCCTGTTAGCATGCATGGAGGTTCTTTTTTTGTTTTAATATGTTTTCTCTGTAACACGTTCACCTTAAGAATAAATGTGCTTGCTCAAAAGGAGCTGTGTGGTCATAGCCCTCAGAGAGAAAGGAAAGCGCAAGAGCTGACCTTTTAGGCAGTCTGGCTTGCTGGGGATAATCACAGTGTAAGGTAGAGAGCTGTGCAGCCTTAAATTCCCCATGGAGGAGGGAGTGAGATGTGGGTCTCTGCCCATGAAAAGTGACAGCTAGGAGCCAGAAGCCTTAAGTGGGTGCCCTTGGTGGACCATGGAGCGGGAAATCCAGGTGCAGCTGCCCTGAAACTGTGATATTTCACAAATTCAGTAATACCTATTCCCAGTGATGAGCTGCCAAAATCTTAACAACGGGTTCCCTCCTCACCCCACAAGGGGGTCGTTGCCCACCCCTGCCCCCCAGGACTCCTGCCCCATCCAACCCCCCATGTTCCTTGACGCCCCCCCCAGGACCCCTGCCCCATCCATCCCCCTCCCCTGTCCCCTGACTGCCCCCAGAACCGGTCAGGAGGGTCTCGTGGGCCACCGTAGTGGGTGCCCACCCCACCCCTAAGAGCCAGAGGCACCTGCCGGGAGGCGAGGTGGGGAGTTCCGGCGGTGCTTACCTGGGCCAGCTCCCAGGAAGCATCCGGCAGGTCCCTCTGGCTCCTAGGGGTGGGGGAGCGTAGCTGGGGGGGAGCAGGGGGAGCGGCCGCTCCCCCACTGATCACATCAAAACTGATCACATCAAAAGCTGGAGCACCCATGGGGAAAATTGGTGGGTGCAGAGCACCCACTGGCAGCTCCCCGCCCGCACCCGGCCCCAGCTCATCTCCGCTCTGCCTCTGCCTACTCCCCTGAATGCACCTCCCCGCTCTGCTTCTCCGCCCCCTCCCCCGGCTTCCCACGAATCAGCTGTTCGGCGGGAAGCCTGGGAGGGCTGAGAACAGGTGGCGGCTTCACACTCAGGCCGAGGGTGGCGGAGGTGAGCTGGAGCGGGGAGCGGTTCCCCTGCGCTCCCCCCCGGGTTACCTGCTGCGGCGCTGGCGGCCCTCCTTGCACCCTCCCTCCCCACCCAAGCTCACCTCCGCCTCCCTGGGTCTGAGCGGGAAGCCGCCGCTTGCTTCTCAGCCAGCCCCGGCTTTCCGCGTGAACAGCTGATTCGCGGGAAGCCTGGGGTGGGGCGGAGAAGCAGAGCGGGGCGGTGCGTTCAGGGGAGGAGGCGGAGGTGAGCTGGGGCCAGGGGACGGGGTGGAGAAGCAGGGGAGGGGCGGCACGTTCAGGGGAGGAGGCGGAGCCAGAGCGGAGGTGAGCTGGGGCTGGGGGTGGGACGGGGAGCTGCCGGTGGGTGTCTGCACCCACCAAATTTTCCCCTTGGCTGCTCCAGGGCTGGAGCACCCGTGGAGTCGGCACCTAAGGCGCCATTTTTGGCCGGTTAAATTTAGAAGCCCTTTTAGAACCAGTTGTCCCTCACAGAACAACCGGTTCTAAAAGGGCTTCTAAATTTAACAACCGGTTCTAGCGAACAGGTGCGAACCGGCTCCAGCTCACCACTGCCTATTCCTCCTCTTCTGGTTGAATATGTAGTTTAACGCTGACTTTCTGTCCAAGATCGTATGCCATAAAATTGAGCAATAGAGCCCAATCAACATCTTCTCAGAAACCACAATTTCTGTATTTCTCTACCATCAATCTCAATCTCAGCTATGCCCGAACACATTTTTTTTACATCTAATTCTATATCCCGTGGAAACACTACTTGCCAGAAACAATATCTATAAAGCACAGCACAGAGCAGAGTTGCCAACACCAGATGACGTTAAACAAACAGCAACTCTCCACTGCCTAGCAATTAAAATTGATAAGAGCCCTGTGTTCTTCTGGAATTCTTTTCAACTAACAGTGAGCTCTGGAATTGCCAACCACTGAAGGTTTTTATGACATTGCTTCTTATGAACGCACAGTCTTATGGGAGCTGATAAGCGCTTGTGTACGTTTTACTGGTGTTTGCAAATGGCCAAGACTGTTGACAGGGGGTTTATTGTTGGGAAAGACACCAACAGCACCCCAATGACAGCCTGGGACATTCCAACACTTGTCATAGAGGTGGCAATTTCCCACTAAATCACACAACACCATGATTTCACAGATCCTCAGCTGAGCTGATAATGACTTTAGACTTTGATTCTTGGAGGTTGGGAGAAAGAGATTGTTTTACTCATTCTAGAACTCTAACAACATACGAGAACTCCTGATCAACTGGGGAAAAAATGCGGCTGAAAGTACACTGGAGATTTCAGCCATTGCTGGCCAGCCACTGATGTTACTGCACCAGCAGAGGCTGCTTTAGAAAAAACAGCTGCCAAAGGCAACAGATTTCTGAGAGTGACAGATTGGCAGCAGGGGGATCAGTGTCCCCAGGCTGCGTTGCTTCGTGCCTGGCAGAGAGTCATGCTGCCTGTTAACTGGGGCCCTACAGGCTGACAGCTTCACCCTGCCAGTGCCCAGGTATTGGACTATTCCCACCTTGCAGGGTCTATCACTGGGGTCCAGCTGCCTCTGCAGCCCCAAACTGGAATCTACGCTGTCAGCCTCCAACCTGGCTGCACGGAGGTGATGGGGGTCTGCCATTAACTTATAGGAGGATATGAGGAGGCCTCAGACTGAACTTTTGTTTAGGACCGCGGATTGGCTTGAATGGCCTCTGTGCAAACTATTGTGTACACAAAATAAACTGCCATCAGCCATGATTTGTACTAGTGCCACTTAATCAAAATGGGTACATGGCACTGATGCAAGTTATTATTATTATTTATTAGTTCTGTGGTAGCACCCAAGAGCCCTGGTCATGGACCAGGACCTCATTGTGCTAGGCGATGTACAAACTGCAAAGATGATACCGGTCCCAAAGAGTTATATTGCCATTTACAGTGGATTTTGCACCACTGACTTTGCTGTACCCATGACAGGCCCTGGATGGTTGAAATCACAGCAAACCTCCAGTTTAGCCAAGGCTTTTTAAAAGAAATAAATACATAAATAAATCTCTTCTCCCTTTGTAATTTCTGTTTCATAGTGCAGTCATACATTCCACTTACTGTGCTCCAAGCAAGCAAGAATGCTGTGACATCCCATAGCCACCATTGCTCAAAAATTCCTTCTGCTCCAGTCTTGCTATAGGATTATCTCAGAAGGAAAGCTGGTTGGAGATTTACGTCAGAAATGCCAATTTGTCAAAACCAAAATGTTTTTTGGGAACATTTCAGTTTCAGCAAGCTTCCGATGAAATGCAGGCAGGTATCCAGCAGAACTGTAAATCTCCACTCCCTACTTTTGCCTATGTGCTGGCAGGTACAACAGATGCATGGAGGTGACCTGGTTGGACATGTTACTAGGAAAGTGCATTTGCTAGAATATTGAATATTAAAATTAGCACCATCAGACTACTTCTATTCTGAAAGCAATTCTGTTCTTAAAAGAGATATTTTACTTACTCAATGCCCTTTGCAGTCAATAGAAAGACAGGGATTGGATCAGGCTCTGTATTATTAGTCAAAAGCACCATTAAACAATTTTAAATTAAAAAAAATACCGACTATATTTGTTCCAATAGATATAGGAATTCACAAAGCCAGTTTTGTTATTATTATTTTTTACTTTTTCTTTTTTAACAGCTCTAGTGCCCCAGAAGTTTGGAGTAGGAAGTTGAAAATTTGGTAGAGTATTGTTACTGAGGTCAAAAAACGTGTCTTTTGCTGTCCCCAGAGAAATCTGTCCATTTGACAGAGCTAAAACCAAAAACGTCACCATTCGTGCATTTGCAGGGGAGTTTCATAGCTACATATTTTACAAAGTTCACACACCTGTCATAGTGCATCATGCATTGTCCCACACCATGCACGGTCTCTTGCATCAGTTTCAAATGAATGTACGGAGTTACGGCTACATATGAGCCACAGACAAAATGGACCATCCTCTGAGTTGTTGTGAAGATAATTTCCATAATGTTTGTGAGGCACTCAGATACTAAGGTGATAAGTGCCACAGAAACCATCATCCATCCTATGCACTGGATGAGTAATGCCTATGCACCAGGGGAAGTAAAATTAAGGTAGCGAGGCCACCTTCATTACACCATTTGCTAAATCTGAGGACCACTTTATGCAACCTCAACATTCCTTTTAACATGATTTTAGCATGAAATACTAAATAGAATTATGATTAAATAATAATTATCCAAGCTAAGAGATGTCACAGTTCATAACAGGCAGAGAAAATAAGAGCCATGAAAGACTGTAATCCCTAATGCACATGAATCTGACAAGACCTGTGCAGGTATCGTGTGTTTAATTTGAATATTTATGCTCTGTGTAGTGGGGCGGCTGTCCCACCCCAAGGTAAAAGGGATGAAGAGCAGCTGAGGGAGGCTGGCAAGGCAGTTGGCCCAGGTGTGGCTGGCTTAATCAGGACACAGCTGGCCTGGATAAAAGGGCTGTGGGGGCAGGAGACAGAGAAGTCTCACTCTAGCCCTGGAGTGGGAAGGGCTAGCCATCTGGGAGCTGAGCTGAGCTGAGCTAGGGAAGGGCAAAGGGGGAGCTCCAGCCTGGTAAAACCCCAGGCTGCAGGACTTGTTGAAGGAGTATGAAGGTACTGAGGATACAGAGGTACAGCCTGGAGTTAGGCAGAGGCAGCCAGTCCAACCCCCTTGCCAATGATGCAGTCTGCCCCAGTGAAAGGGGGCTAGATGATGACTGGCAGTAGCCACTGAAGCAAGATGGGCTTAGAGGGTTGGGGGGTCCCTTGGGAAGGGAGACCCAGAGTGGGGGGTCCTGCTAGGGCAGAACCCTGAGATAAAGGGTATCGGGGTCTGGGAGGGATATGGGGAGCTTGAGGCAGGCAAGCCACTGGCCAGCAGAGGGTGCCCCGAGGCTGGAAAAGAGCTAATTCCCAGCAGGAGGCGCCGCACTGGTGAGTCATATACACATGTGCCTTCCATATGTAAAACAAAGTCAAAACAGAAAACTCAAAGAGATTGTTGAGCAGTAGATGTCAGATGCCCTGATATCTTAGAAATTGCTGAGCCAACAGGTTTACTCCATGGAAAGTGAGATATCATCTTGTACTTTCTGGACCACTGATAAGATAACAGCATATGATCACATGGAATTTATTCTCACGACTGTTATACAAATATACACTCTTTTTTTTTTTATATCCTTGTGACGTTTACCTACATTTCTGCATCTTCTAGGACACAGGTGAATGAGCAACAAGTGAAATAACCCTGAAAGATCCTATGAAACGGCCTGTGGAAGAAAGGATTTGCTTAAATTTGTGAAGGTCAGGGAAAGCTCACCCCGCACCTGCTCCCACACCCCAAGCCTCCTCCCACACCCAAACTCCCTCCCTCTTAGTTAACCAGCATTTTTCATTTACCAGCACCCCCCGTTTCCCCAACATGCCAGATAAAGCAGCTTTTACTGTAGAAACAAGACCGTTCAGCAACAGTTTACCATGCAAACAGAATAAGTATGTTATATTCATGGTGCCTAGTGATGCTGGGTATAAAAATTCTCTTTAAAAATATATATATATTGAGAGTTTGTCTTTCAATTAAGCAATTCACCAGAAGAATATTTAAGAAAAGAATAACTGTATGACATTTTTTTGATTTTTTCAGCAAGTTGTCTCAAAAGAAGCCAAGCAGGGGAAACTATAATGGCAGGTGCTTTCTCCTCTTCATTTGGTCTTGGAGACAGCGAGCCAGTTTGGGGCAGTTTGTTACACAGTCATCTGATGCTATGTGTAAGTAAGAAGGCCAAAAAACACATTGTCTAAAATGAACCTGGAAACACTAAGGTCTCTTCTCCACTCAGTATACACATTAATTCCAAAGAGTGCTAGTAGGAGTTATCCATACACAAAAAAGAAGAGAAAAAACTAGACACCTAGACATTCCATTTCAGTCATTGGATTCCACTAGTAATGAGATAGCAGCTTTCAATTTCATATTATCAGTGTTACAGAATTGAATTATCAAATGACACATTTATATCATAACAACTCAATAGATAATAGTGAGAAGAATGGATGAGACTCCTATTGCCATTAAAATTATCAATATGAAACATAAAAAGATCTGAATCAATCTTTGTGGAAGCAAGAGAAAATACAATGGAAGAGATGCAGATATTCAGCATGATACATCTATTGTGGTTTTGTTCTAAATTTTCAAGTTTTGTAAAAAAAATCTCACTTTGATACCTAAATTATGTAATTAATTACATAAAACTGCATAGTACAGGCACAACAGTAGCAATGACTATTATTAAAGCTGCGGACAATTACCCTGTAACTCTGTATTCAGTACCTTACAACTTTTGCAAACTTTAATTTTTTGGGGCTGTGGTTTTCCATGTTTCAACTGGTGTGTGCCTCAGGCACATAATTATTTGTATTACAGTGAAGGCACATTGTGCTAGGCACTGCACAAATGTATAGGAAGATCCTGTTTTTCTGTCTGAAGAGTACAGTCTAATCAAGAGACGGCTATTCATTTTTCTGCAGTTCAACAAACCCCATGAGCCTATACTGCAACTGTCAGCATTCCAGTGTATCTGAATCTCCCATTTAACCTCTTGATAGGGGCAAGATGTTTTCTTCCTGCAGCTGAGACAGTGTTTTTCTAGCTGGAACTGAATAGCCAAGCATCCACAGGCTTTACATCAAGCCACTAATGTTCTTTCAATTGTCCATTAATCACAAAAGTCAGTTACTGCACAGTTTAAATTGTCTGCAAAGCACAGTGCATGTGTCTTCTATTGCATACGTTGGCATGGTTTGCCACAATAAATCCAGGGCTCAGATACCTGGAACTAAGCCAAATTGTTTAATTACAACTGAGTCACAATTTTTGCTGTGATTCGATTGCTATGAAGGTTTTCAAAGAGGCCTATCTATAGAGCATTGCCTATTTTTTTTTACTAGTTCTTGTGGAGCTGCATAGAGTAAAGCTGCCAGACTTGCCCAACCAACCATTTGACATACCTGGGGCAATGTCTACATGATGCCCATTGGTTTTCTTAAGATCATTCATGTTTGACTCTTTGGAAGGCTGGCAGAATAGTTTTTCTGGAGCAGAATGCTTAACAAATATAACACCACTACGTGCACGCTTTGTAGGGATGATAAAGTTCATCGGCTGCTCCTAGGAATTAGAGGACAGGTATTCCAAAAAACACTCTCACACACAAAAGAGACAAGTGTAGACTATTTTTTTTCAAGCTCTTATGCTAAGCCCAGAAAACTGATATATGGACTGTGATAATAGGCAGACTTTGAGATACTATAATCATCCTACACTTTTCCAGCCACTTTCAGTTTGAAGGACCTTGTTACAGGTGGGATTGGTCAAGCCGTCTATTAATAAGGTTGCCCAACACTTCCCATCATAAGACCAAGTTTTCCATTGCGTAAAAGTACACCAAACTTGAATGGTTTGGGCTGAAATTGTCCATGCTGGGTGTCTGCCTCAGGCTGATTTTTTGGGGGAGGGGAAATTTCAGCCAAACAGTGCAGCCATTTCCAAGAATGAGATTAGTGGAAAATACATTGTTTTGCCCATTTTTGAAAATTCAAGGGACTTTCTTTGAGAAGTTCTAGCTCTGCTTTTGAATGGGGACTTGAAATTTGGCAAGGAGTGGCCTACGTGTGAGGTATGTGCCTATCCCTGTGAAAATCTGCTCTAATTTGCTTGTTAGATACCTTATAAAAATTTCTGTTCCCTCATGGTCAGTAGAGACTTGCTAGAGCTTTGCAGCTAAGTTGCAGACAGAATTTGTTGGAATTGAGCATGCTCTAGACTGGGGCCAAGCAGGACTTTCCTTGTGATTGCAGTTCCTGGATGCTCACTTCCAGGCACTGCAATGAAAATCAGAAGCTTGCCCCCCCTGTGCTCTCAATGACCCCACTGCTGGGTCCAGGTGCAATGGAGGAGAAATCTGCCTGATTTGAATGCAGCAGGAACATGAGCTGGATCTGGGGAGGAAGGTTGGTGGGAGGAGACTGGGACTGCAGGCTCAGAGGGAGGGGGAATGGAGGGAAAGCTGGACTGGGAGTTGGGGTAAGAGGGAACCTGGAACTGGATGGACAAGACGATTGGGACTCCCAGCCAGAGAGAGAAACAGTGGTGTGACTGGGGGAGCCAGTGCGTATGGAGACGAAGACTGGATTAGTTGCTGGGGGGAGACTGAACAAGAAGATTAGGACTGTGGGGTCCCACAGGGATCAGTTCTGGGTCTGGTTCTGTTCTATATCTTCAAGTTTGCAGACAATACCAAGCTGGGAGGGGTTGCAAGTGCTTTGGAGGATAGGATTAAAATTCAAAATGATCTGACAAACTGAAGAAATGGTCTGAAGTAAATAGGATAAAATTCAATAAGGACAAATGCAAAATACTTAATTTAGGAAGCAACAATCAGTTGCACACATACAAAATGGGAAATGACTGCCTAAGAAGGAGTAATGTGGAAAGGGATCTGGGGGTCATGGTGGACCACAAGCTAAATATGAGCCAACAGTGTAACACTGTTGCCAAAAAAGCAAACATCATTCTGGGATGTATTAGCAGGCGTGTTGTAAGCAAGACATGAGAAGTAATTCTTCTGCTCTACTCCGTGCTGATTAGACCTCAACTGGAGTATTGTGTCCAGTTCCGGGCGCCACATTTCAGAAAAGATATGGACAAATTGGAGAGAGTCCAGAGAAGAGCAACAAAAAAGATTAAAGGTCTAGAAAACATGACCTATGAGGGAAGATTGAAAAATAATTGGGTTTGTTTAGTCTGGAAAAGAGAAGACTGAGAGGGGACATGATAAGTTTTCAGATATATAAAAGGTTGTTACAAGGAGGAGGGAGAAGAATTGTTCTTCTTAACCTCAGAGGATAGGACAGGACAAGAAACAATAGGTTTAAATTGCAGCAAGGGAGGTTTAGGTTGGACGTTAGGAAAAACTTCCTAACTGTCAGTGTGGCTAAGCACTGGAATAAATTGCCTAGGGAGGTTGTGAAATCTCCATCATTGGAGATTTTTAAGAGCAGGTTAGACCCTGTCGGGGATGGTCTAGATAATATGTAGTCCTTCCATGAGTGCAGGGGACTGGACTAGAGGACGTCTCGAGTTCCCTTCTAGCCCTATCATTCTATGAGTGTGAACGAGTCAGGGGAGGAGTGGTAGATCTGACAAGGAGCAAGGCTGCAGGGGTAGACCTGGGATTGGCTGGGCAAATAAACTGGGACAAGACGTGGGGGAGGGGGAAAATGAACAAGGAGCATGGGGACGGAGGATGAGACAGTGAGGTGTGGGCACAGAGGCTCAGAAAGGAAGAGACCGATCAAATGAGGAGCTGGGGGGTGGGGAGGCAGGGACTGGGAATGGCTTGGCATAGAGATTGAGCCGTGGGGCAGGGGTAAGACTGGGAGTGGCAAGCCTAGGGTTCAGACTACTACTTGCTGAGCAAGGAGGCTGGGAGCTTCAGGAGTGGACACTAGGTCTGGCTAGATGAGGAAAATAGGATGAGGAGCCAGGGGCTGGGAAGAGACAAGATGGAGGGAATGAGGCAGAAGGGTCAAGCCTGGGAGAGAATGGACCGAAGAGCCTTTGCCCACTAGAGCACACATTCCTCATGAGCCTAGAATGGAACCTGAGTCTCACCATTCCTCTGCTGTTGGCAAACATCTGTGAAACCCATCAAAAAAGGGTCCCATTCCCCTCTCGTGCTGGTCCACACAGAGGATGACAAGCTACTATTGCTACCAGTTACTCACAAAACAACCTTGTTAAAAGAACATTATTAAGGTTGCAAAGTCCAGTATTGAACAATTAGGAAATGCCAGAATGAATTTGATCTGCTTGTGCATATGCCTTATGACACAGTCTTTAATTAGACTATTATTTTTCCACAGAACCCCCACCACCACATACACCCCATTTCTGATGCAGTATGGCCTTCCTTAGCTTGTCAGAGCCAAGAAATCACAGCACAACATGGCAGGGTGTGGGTTTTTCCAAGTGACTGCTTCAGGCAGATGTCTTAAAGCATGAATACAGTCGGTTCTGACATTGCTCCTTTAATCTTCACAAGTACTACTAAAGCTGGAGTTTCCTCTCAAAAAGCATTTTAATTACAAAACCTCCAGGCTTCCACCATCCTTCCCTGGACTGTCATTTGTGCAAAACCCATTTCCACTGCTTCCTCATTTAATACAATAGAAACTGGTAATATAACTGCCATTGGCACAATGGCACCAGCCAATGTTGAGCAAGACTAAAGCACGTTTTGCTGCAGCAGGGAGCGATCTCAATACCTCACTGTACAATATCTAATGTCTTGTTGTTGTTCTCCCTGATAGCATTCTTTTAATAATTAGCTAACAAAGGAAAAGGTAGTAGTAAAATCAAGCCTATTTACATGGCTTAGTAGTGTCTCCCATTCCCCATCTTGGTTCCTGCCAGTGTCTCATTCAGTACCATTTGGAAAGAAGAATTGGAACACCCTTGACCTTGTAATAAATCTGTTATTTCTGAACTTCCAGGAGGCCAGAGTTCAGTTTCTCTCTTAGTCACTGGAAATCATTGGTTTCTGCTGAATTAAGAGTCTGATTATCTTAAATGAAAGCAGATGTTATTAAAAATTACAAAAAGAATGAAAGAAAAATAGAACAAGGGGATAAAGGCAAAAATCACCCACATGGCTTGTTAAATCCTATGGAAATTTTTGTGAGGGAGGATCTAAACTTGAATTACACCATATTGTAGTTGAGAGAAAAGTCTTTATTCTATCTGACACAGGAACAACAAAAACCTCTCTCTGTCAGAGCTTAATAGATTAGATGTTCCCTCAAAATGTCTCCAATTTGTGTTTGTTTTATAGTCCCCATTTTGTATGCCAAGTGTTAACATACTGCATTATTCATTCCCCAATACCTGATCAGAAGAATTAAAAGCTGTTTAAATCTGGTTTGGATGCTTCTTGTTTCTTTCTACTTACCCACACAGTGGCCATGTCTATCACAGGAAATCTGCTCTCATTAACAAAATGAAACAGTTTAGGTCTGGGATAT
Organism: Chelonia mydas; assembly: GCF_015237465.2. Classification (NCBI taxonomy): domain Eukaryota; kingdom Metazoa; phylum Chordata; order Testudines; family Cheloniidae; genus Chelonia; species Chelonia mydas. The sequence continues at coordinate 28,867,701 of NC_051246.2, read as the reverse complement.
GAGTTTAGGATAAACAATGCATTTTCCTTCTCTGAAACATACATTAACATCTAAGCAGCATAAGTACACACTTCCTTAGCGCACATAATCATTATAGCCTTTTGTTCAGTTTCACACCTTCTTGTAAACGTCTAAAGCCTTTTTGGATTGGTTCCTGCTCAGACTGGGTTTGAGTTTACAGCAGTAATAAGAATTAGTGAGAAAACAGGTACCCAACAAATTTTAAAATCATGTTAGTTGCAACCACGCAAGTCACATGCTCAGACACTGCCATTGCAAGAAGTATAACTGGTCGTTTTAGCATAGCAAATGGCCCTGACCCCATAGTACTCGGTCTTCAAGTGGTGTTCTTTTGCTGGACTGTTTCTCCTCTATCTCATCCACAATGCTGGATACAGAACAAGAGGAAGTATCAGCAACTTCACATTGCTGTAGCAGCAGTCTGGATGATGTTACAGTATTGCAGAGTCTGGGAGAGTGCAAACCAAACAGCAGTGGCTAGGGCCCATTAACTTGGTATGAAGAGGTATTCTTGTCACTATGTAAACAATGAGAGATTGAGCTGCATTCAGACCTAGTTGACTAGGGCATTGGGCCAAGCACGGAAGACTTATTTGGGAGCAGTGAGTAAGGTTTGCTTTTAATGCCCTCTATTCTAGACAATACAGTCAGGGTAAGGTGCTCCTGTACATTACACAGGGACCCTCTGCTGAGCCATCTTCACCACACAGCCAACAAATTAGACTGTAGACTAGGGAGAGAGCAAAAAGGGGAGGGAGGGCATGAGCCAACATGGAACCAAGAGACAATACCACTTTGTCTCCCCTTCATCCTCATCCTTCCACACACGTACCCCTTCTCATCTGTGCTGTCCAAAATATAAATGTGTAGCCACTGCACAAGAATAACCCCCTGATGGGAAAGATGTGACGTGAAAAACAAAGTCTCTGTACCGGTAGGAAAGACAGGTATCAGTTTTCTAGTAGAGGGTATTACAACAGCATGTAGCACAATAGGGTCCTGGTCTATGACCAGGCCTCCCAAGCACTACAGTAACACAATTACATACCCATTACAACTAATGCTTAAAACCAGCATTTACCCACCCAGACATGTAGGGAGGAAAGAAACAGATCTATCCACTCCATCCCCTGCTTGACAGCAAGAATAACCAGCCTCTCAGTAGATACATGCAGATACACTGGGTATTCTCCAAAAGAATAAACAACCTTACCTATACTCCAAACAAACACAAAATTTGAATGTGGTACTAGCCACACCGATTGGCAACATTTTTTTAAATGACATGGTGACTTACAAGCCTATAAGTATGTAAAAACACTACTCATCTCCAAGATAAGCGCGCTTACAAAAAATACTATAATTAACAGAAGGCTTCACTGTGCATTTATGGATTCATATTATATTACAAAGTGGAAGGTCCTGCTTTGTTAATCTTCTTGACTTCATCCATAGGTACAGACAAAGTTCATAAGAATAATTCATTTCATTTGGCTCCTGCAAAAGCCTTCGATAATGTCTCACCTGATAAGCTCCTTTTTAAAATACAACCTGTGTTGAGTGCTGGTTGAAACTGAAGAAAACTCTGTTGCAAAGGAGTTTTAAAAAACAATTAACTAACGCAACAATGGTTTCCCACAGGGGTTTGTACACAGAACTCTGTTTTCAATTCTACATAATTGACCTAAGCAAAGAAACCAATAGTATTTCTTTCAAATTGCAGGCAGCATAATGTAACAGGTGTACACTATAAATAAATGGGAGAAACACAGTTCATCTTTAAGAGCAAGACAATTTAGCAATTAAAATTTATTACGAATATAAAGCATTAGAACTGGGACTCAAGATCATGAATGGAAAGGAAAGTAAATGTAGGTTTAAGCTTTAAATATTAGGTCTACTGAAATGCAGTGGAGCTCAGTGATAGCATATATTTTTTAAAATAAAGAACACTGGAGACATAGTACAGTGCAAATTGTATTATTATGTAGTATATAATTCTGTATTATTATTACAGTTCTGTTAAAATTACAACCAACCCCACCTGTACCAACTATGAATACGTCAGAATTTCCCTTAAACCATTTTTTAATCAGAAAGTTGTAACATGTCAACAGAAAAACGTACTCAAGCCTGAACCAAGAGCTCCGTTCACTAGGTGATCTGGAGTTATTTTTTAAAACAAAATATCTACTAGTTTCACTGCTTGCAAATTCACAGTAATTTTAAGCAAAGTCATCTGGATAAAGGAAAAACTGACCCAATCTCATACTCAACCCAAACGTTTCTGATGTTTAAAAAAGGGTGGCTATGGGGAGTTTTGACTTATGTGTTTATTCCAAACATTTAGTAAAGGGCATCAGCATAAGAGCAAGTGTGTGGAGTTCTGTTTGTTTTGAACCACACTCCATGTTTTGTTTAACTCAGTGCTGTTGTTTTTATTTTTCCTCCATGCATTTCTATCATTTGCTATAAGCATAAGAAGCACACAGAAGTGTGGTCAAAAAGCAAGCCTTTTCTTAAAATTGGTGACCAAACCTCGAGGTGGAGAGACTGGAGGGGAACTTTGACTATGTCCCAGCTAACTGACAATGATAATTTAGAGCAACAAGGCGGGGGAGGGTAATATCTTTTATTGGACCAACTTCTGTTGGTGAAAGAGACAAGCTTTCAGGCTGCACAGAGCTCTTTTTCAGGTCTGTGGAGCTCAAAAGTTTGTCTCTTTCACTAATAGAACTTAGTCCAATAAAAGATATTACCTCACCCACCTGTCTCTCTCATATCCTGGGACCAACAAGGCTACAACAACATGGCAAATAACAGAAATTTTTGGCAAAGAAAAAAAACTTCATTCCTGGACACATTTTGCCTCCCATCACCAAGTTTCCAGAGAAAAGCTATATTTGCTGGCAAAAATGAAAATAAATTTGCCTCTTTACAAATAGTCTCAGAGCAAAACCGAATTCTTTCACACAGCTCTACTATGGCCTAGATATATCAATCAATCCTTTTTTGTTTGCTTGTTTCTGTTTCTTGATTTGTTTGGTTGTGGTGGGGTTCTTTCTTTTTTTATTTATTTTTTTACAATTTCTTACATTTAAAAAATTTGAATGTATCGCTTATTATATGGCTTTCCTTTTTAATATACAAGTGTTAAAATGTTTAGGAACTGACTTCAAACCACAAAATCCAAAGACACTAGTAGTGAAGTCCAGAATGCTGTCTATCTCTCACCTCCTTTGATTTACAAACCCAAATTCACACTTATGGGAAACAAACATATTTGTCAAGAGCATAGGGGGAGTATATGTGCTGCATATGCATGAATAGAAGTAAACAAATGGATGGGTTCTTTCTTTGAAAATGTGTTTTCACCATCTGTGCTGCGTATACAGGCCAGCATTCCGGAAATACACTTGGAAGCAGTAATTTCGATATTGGGTTGGTTTGTGGTTAAATGTCTTTCTTCATAGTACTGGGTGAAAACACTACATCTTTAATAATTCATTATTAAAAGGTTTGACCCACAATGTAATAAGAATACCCTATCTGCCATTGTTTCTTATCTTTTATGCATACACACACCCACACTGCTATGAAAAATTAGCAAACAGTGAATCCGCATTGCAGAGTTTTAAAACTAGCCTCTTGGTTCATATCTGCTGGCCAATCCAAGTCCGTGTAAGCAACTTAGATTTCAAATAAACTAAGTCATAATCATGACTGATTAAACCTGAAGTATACAAAGGCAAAGTAAATTGAGCCAGGTACATGCAACAGAATCAAGATAAGATAGGAGCTGGTTATTGTACACAGGAACACAAGAGCTGCATACCACAGCAGGCCAGTGTTCCAACTATTCTAGATTGTTGTCTCTGGTAATGGCCAATACACTGTGCCTCAGAGGAAAATGCAAACTAAAAATGCAATTCACCTAGCCACAAAAAAGTACTTACAACATATAATACTAAAAGCATCTGAAATTACCCCCCCCCCCCAAAAAAACAACCAAAAAAACCCCACAGCAACAAAAGTTTCTTAATTCCAGGGGGTTATCGGATTTTAAATTACTAAAGTAAAAAGGGGTTCTTTCCTCATGTATTTTCAATATATTTAATTAATTCATTCTTTGCCTCACATGGTACTGCAACTTTTCGTTGGTTATGAAAAGTCAGTTCCAACATAGGGGCAAAGATAGTGATAGGACTTCAGAGGCCCTCTGCAAAGAATCCATTTAAGCCCTTCCAGTTCCTTTTCCGCATAGGGAGCACAAACAACTACTGCCACACACATCCACCTTACCTCTTGAAACTGATGTTTAGGAAGCGGGTGTCTTTGACAACAGATGCAGATGCTGGGAGGCCCATGGGACCACACCAACTCTACAAAATGTTGGGAAGTTTCTCTATAGCACTGTCTTCCTTTTCTCAGTTGTGGCAGGTGCTACAGCCATGGGTTTGGTACTAATGGTAGGATCTTCCCTAACATATACCAAAGCTACTGGGTATGTTCTCATGCGGATATGTGAGAACTGATTCCCCAAATAATCTCCCCCTGTATTCATAGAAGCCGTACATCTTAATCTTCAATTACTGAGCTAAGTTTTATTTGCATTAGTAGTGTTTAGAGTATGCACTCTAACCAACTTACCTGCCAAACAAAGAACAAGGGATAAATTAAAACGATTAAACTTAAAACACTGTGGGAACAATTCCTCTAGAAGAAATAACATTTTTGTCACCTCTGGCTCATGATTCAGCATTTTTATGTAAATGTACAGCTTACTTGGTGGTAAATGAATAGATGATTCTCAGTTCAACTCTCCTGACAAACTGTGCCCATCACCTATGACTAATGAATACAAAATACAATATTGCTTGGGCACAAAGTCTTGTTGCTCATCCTGTCTCCTTTGAGATGGTTCCCTTCCTTGGCCTGGGCGAAATAAGACATGGATCCTTCAAATGGCCTGGACAGAGTCCAATTGTCTTAACCAGCGGCTGCCACTTCTGCTTATCCTGGATGATAAAAAAAAAAGAAAGAGAGAACACCTGGAACCTCTAAAAACAGAAACTGTCAACACCTCTTTTCATGAAAGGAATCTGCCACATTATAGAACATGCAGTAGTCTGATCAGTACTAAAGAAACAAATTACTCAGTGCTGGAGACCTTGCAAACTACTGTCCAGTGTCTAACACCCCTTTTCTAAACAAGCTAATTGAGAAGTTAGTGACAAATAATCTCTAATGCCAACTGTCAGCTGCCAGCATCCCTCTCAATCAGGCTTCGGGCCAATCCATCAATGCAACAGGTGCTGTCTCTGACCTCCTCCTATTCACAGGCAAGCCAAGCACATCCATAGTCATCCTGCTGCAGCTCTTCACAGCACTTGACACCAGTGAGCACCAAATACTCCTGTCCTACCTTCAAGAGGCTGTAGGTTTGAATGGAAATGCCCTGAAATGCCTCATGTTTTTCCTTTCAAACTGAACTCAGAGGGTTCGTTATGGGAGCTGTTCCTTCACCTCCACAGCCCTCACCCGTGCAGTTCCACAGGGCTCAAACCTCTCCTGATGTTATTCAACATCTCTAAGAAGCCATTGGAAGCTGGTGAAGCAACACAGGCTGAAGTGCCAGCAGTATGCAGACAACATCCAGCTCTACATTTCTTTTATGTCAAATGTAAATAGCACCATATAAAGAGGCCACTCTAGCTAGAGGCAAGCTAGGCAGCTGCCTCCGGTGACAGTGTGGCCCGACAACCAATGTTCCCTCTAATTTTTGACAGGCTGTGTGCGCAAAAAATTTCTTCTGTGCAAATTTTTGTACTTCTGTGCAAATTTTTGTGCACGTGGTGTTTCGTTGTGTGCACGGGGTTTAGGATCTGTGTGCGTGCGCACACGCGCACAGCTTAGAGGGAACAGTGCTAACAACCCTTCCATCATGATATCTTTCTGTAACATCCTTCACCTGCCCTCAGCCATGGGATCCTTTCTGACTTCTTGATGCTATTGCATACCCAAATAGCCATGACAGCAAAAAATACCTTCTCTCTATCTGTGATTGGCCCGAAGATCGATCCCATCTTCTGAGGCACAGACGGGCCAGAATGATCTATACATTTGTTATCTCCACATTTGATAATTGCAAATTATAACTTGAAACAAAGCCACACTCTCTGAAAATGCACCATTTTGTGCAAAATGCAGCAGCCTGCCTACTTAATAACACAAGTTACTGTGAAAACATGGCCTCAGTGCACCTGACCCTGAATATGGAGTCCTGTTCAAGGCCTCTGTGACCTGCTATTCACAGCTCTCCATGGGATTGGCCCTAGATCTCTGAGACGGCATCTCTCCCTCCATGACAGTGACCTCCCAATGTCCCAGATAGCTACAGTCCAACACAACAATGAAATTGTTGTTCAGTAGTAGAGGGAGGCTCAAAAGTGGAGGAGACAGAACTTCAACAGGAACTGAGACTGTGGAACTCACTCCCACAAGACAAACCAGAACCAAGGCACTCAGCACATGCACAACTAAATGCAGAACTCTTTCTTTCAACTTTGCTTTCTCTCAATCAGTTCTTTGTGCACAAAACACCCCAAAACAATAAACTAATGAAGCTATTTCTCCTACAAGCTGGAAAGGCAGAGAGAGAGATTGATATTTCTATTTTTAAATATTTGAAGGACATGCAGATGATGATGGGGGCCATATAAAAAGACACAGCACACCTCACATCTAAGTCTACTAAAGTCCCTGACTAACCATAGCTCTGCAGCTCACCCACAGTACATCCAATTCTATCAAAGAACCTCAGCTTGTCTATTCAGTGTCCCACTTCCTCCAGTGTAGAAACTAGGGTTGCCACCCTTCCAGTTTTTACCCGGAAGTCCAGTTTTTGGCTTCTGTGTCCGGGTGACTTAGGTTGCCAGGTGCCCAGTTTTGGGGGACAGGGGAACCCTAAATGGCACCCGAACCAAAAGTCCAGTTACCATGGGGTGGGGAGAGGCACAATGTAAATGATCTGGAGGATAGTGTGGATTGCACCTTCAGCAAGTTTGCAGATGACACTAAACTGGGAAGAAAGGTAGATACGCTGGAGGTTAGGGATAGGATACAGAGGGACCTAGATAAATTAGAGGATTGGGCCAAAAGAAATCTGATGAGGTTCAAGAAGGACAAGTGCAGAGTCCTGCACTTAGGACGGAAGAATCCCATTTACCGCTACAGACTAGGGACCGAATGGCTAGGCAGCAGTTCTGCAGAAAAGGACCTAGGGGTTACAGTGGATGAGAAGCTGGATATGAGTCAACAGTGTGCCCTTGTTGCCAAGAAGGCCAATAGCATTTTGGGATGTATAAGTAGAGGCATTGCCAGCAGATCGAGGGACGTGCTCGTTCCCCTCTATTCGACGTTGGTGAGGCCTCATCTGGAGTTCTGAGTCCAGTTTTGGGCCCCACACTACAAGAAGTTGTGGAAAAATTGGAAAACGTCCAGCGGAGGGCAACAAAAATGATTAGGGGACTGGAACACATGACTTATGAGGAGAGGCTGAGGGAACTGGGGATGTTTTGTCTACGGAAGAGAAGAATGAGAGGGGATTTGATAGCTGCTTTCAACTACCTGAAAGGGGGTTCCAAAGAGGATGGCTCTAGACTGTTCTGAGTGGTAGCTGATGACAGAACAAGGAGTAATGGCCTCAAGTTGCAGCGGGGGAGGTTTAGGTTGGATATTAGGAAAAACTTTTTCACTAGGAGGGTGGTGAAACACTGGAATGCGTTACCTAGGGAGGTGGTGGAATCCCCTTCCTTAGAAGTTTTTAAGGTCAGGCTTGACAAAGCCCTGGCTGGGATGATTTAGTTGGGGATTGGTCCTGCTTTGAGCAGGGGGGTTGGACTAGATGACCTCCTGAGGTCCCTTCCAACCCTGATATTCTACAATTCTATGATTCTAGGTCATTAACTTGCTCCAGCTCCTGCTCAGCCAGGACCATATCCTACCTGCAGGCAGGCTCCTTGAGATGATCAAGTGAGCGACAGGGGTAACAGGGGAGAGGAGCAAGCAAAGGGGGCTGGGCCTAGGGGGGAAGAGATGGAACAGGGGCAGGGCCTCAAGGGAAGAAGTGGAGCTGGGGCGGGACTTTGAGGAGAGGCGGGGCAGAGGTGGAGCCTCAGGGGTCTGGTTACCAGCAATTAGAAAGGTGGCAACGTTAGTTGCTAGAAACTGGAACAGAGCAATGGCCATACTCGATCAAGCCAAAAGTCCACCTAACAGAACTGCCTAAAAACCTCCGGCTTTCGGTCAGAGATACCGGCCTTCTGCTCTTTTCTGCAGCTCAATGACAACTCACTGCTGCTTCCAGCTATTCTAGCTCCTAGCCAGGTTTTTTGCTCTGTGGAGTCATAGGAGATTTTTTCCTTTCAGCCACTGATAAGAGGTGCTGTCTCCTCCGGCTGCTGGAGGTAGTCATCTAAAAAAACCCTATCCTTGGCCAAGCCGCTCAGTGGAGAACTAGCACACTAGGGGTTTGGTTTGGGAAGGATGAGAGCCTCAAGGACTCCAACGAATCACAGGGAGAGAAGCAAGAGAGCTGGAGGGGCACAGACTGCAGATCAAAAATCCTGTAGGAACTCCAGGATGGGAGCAAGAATGCTGGAGATGGTGCAAAGAGAGTAGAGTCTGCTGGCCACAGCATACAGAAGAAAAGATAAGTTCAGCTCCCCCTGCTGGTAGAAGGCAGCAAGTGACAGGTTTCTAAAAAAAACAAAACCAAAAAAACTTTACTTCCGAATGTCAGTCTGGGGAGGCAATGGAAGTGCACTGGGGAGATAGCACTCTGCTCTTGTCTCCTTACAGCCACACACCAGACATTTAGCCATGCACATTGAGGTGTTTGAGAATATTTAGTATCACTGTCACTCATCAATTCACCTGAACAGTTCTTTTGGAGCAGTGGATGCTCACTGGGGTCAATGCTAATACCACGCATTTGTGCACTCACGGTCCTTTGAAAAAAAATAAAAAGTTTTCTGTGCACTCTATAATTCCATTCCTAAAACAGAATTACAGGATCTTAATTTATCTGTCCCACCCCTCAAAAAGTAACCAAGCAAACAAGACCAGCCCATACTACCTACTAGCATACCTGCAAAATTCTGTTTGAAAAATTAGGGCCAGATCTTCAACTAGAATATATCAGCATAGCTCCATTAAAGTCAATGGAGTTATACCAATGTATACCTACTGAGGATCTGGCCATAAGGTTTAAATTAAGGAAGCACAGAAACGACCTCCATTTCTTTCTTCAGTTGTATAACTCCTAAAGTGCCAAATTGTTCTCCCCCTAGAACAGAATTGTTCCATTTTTCACTGAGGAGAGAACTGACGTGGCCCAACTACTATTTAAACCCCTGGATGTAGGTTTACAATCTGAAAATGGGCATGCCCATAAAACAGTAGCATGAATGTTACTGGCGTGTTTTCTATTGAGGACACACTTGGCCATGACTTCTGTTCTTCACATGTATCTTTCCTACACCCAGCATTAAGGTAAAACTCCTAATAATTTTAGAAGATATTAGCGAAGATTTTCAAAGTTATTTTGGGCGCCTCAATTTTGGGAACAAACAGCACTTATTTCTACAGATGAAAGATTCTGTATTTACTGTATAATACTATTTATAACCTTATTCTTTATTTCAAATAATTGCTTTGATCATCAGAATTAAAAAAAAAAGTCACCAGAACTGACTTGGGTCCTGTTCCTAGGACTGGGCCCTTAAAATGCCAAAGATGCCAGGTCAGATAGAACCGGCCTGATCAGACAGAGAAACCTCTGTATTATTCAGCTTTCAAAAGTGATTTTATGACATGCTAACATCAATTTTGCCTCAACCAGTGGATCATTTTTTACCTAAATAAACTGATCCACGACATCCATAACATTTCTTCTGGATCTTATTAGTTGGAAGTAATATTGCAAATTGCTCAAAGGCGATGTAAACCCTTTATAACATAGAGATTAAAAAGCATTAATTTTTCATGCATACATTTGTAAGCTGCTGATGAACAACAGCACTGATCCGCCACTGTGCTGGTTCAGGACTGGCACATTGCTCCATGTGAAAGGACACTATAGACATTGTACATAATTCAGCACCTGAACACAGCTACAGCACAGAAGCTCTAGCATACTCCAGAACTCATCTTCTCTCTTGCCTACAATCACCAGAAGTATTATCAGCTTGAAGGAATGTAGTGAAGCACGGTCTCCACAATAGAATCAGGCCTGGTAAAGCTACAGTTGCCACTACAACATAACCATCATCTATCTTCCTCTAGTGGAGCTGCAGCAGCAGAATAATGGAGTTGCCTAATGTGAAGGGGATGGTGAAATAAATAATATACTGTAACTGAATAATTAAGAATTAATTATTTAAAATCCTTATTTGCATCAAAGAATGAACCATTTAAGATGTAACCTACTTTATCTCTTTCTATACCAACAAGAGGAAACAAATAATTTGTGTCAATCGTAAGAGAATGCCCTGTTATGAAAGGCACCTGATTCTATGTTCTTATTCTAGTAAATATGTAAGATGTCTTCAGGTTCTTGGATTTTTTTTTTTTTAATAAAAGCCCACTCTGACACATCTACAGGGCTGCTTTGGTTTCCTTATACATAATCTGGAATAAGATACACATGGGCAAAAGTTTGATGTTCAATGCTTATTATGCCGACCAGAAAACCATAAGTCAACTGTTGCAATACTTCATAATTAAAGAAATTCAGGAAACCTCCTGCCAATATGTAGGTTCTGGGGAAAGAGGTAAACGCCATGTAAAGTGAGGAGGTGGGCTAACAAGCTAGACTTTCAATACAGGCTTTGTTAGTGCTCATTTCAGTCATTAGAAAGATATTTGATGCAATATTTAAAGGTACTGAGGGCCTAATTCTACCACCCTTACTCACTTTGAACCAGATTCTGATGCCCTTACCTACACTAACATTTTCCTCCTCCTCCCCCTGCAGGCCATGAGTCAATTAGTTAATTAACAGTCCCACTGATTTCAGTGGGACTACTTACAGAGTGAGGCACTATGCAATGTGAGAAAGGATAACAGAATCAGGCCCAGAAAAATTTTTCAAACAAACATTAACAGACAGATTAAACTGCCCTCTGAAAAACAAAATTTATTTGCTCTGGTAATATGGCTGGAATGAGGAGTTCTCAACACTTCATGCCTTGCTCACCAAGAACAGGAATGAATGAATGGAACACACACAGGTCAAACACATTCATTAAAAATAGATACAGGCCAGAGGAGATAAGAAGATTTACATTTACTTGGCTAGGTAGATTTTGTTTGTAAAACCTTAAATAAGAGCAGTTTAGAATCTGCATAAGACCTACATGGGCGCATATACACCTGACCCAGCAAAGTAAATGTTTGCTCTGACAGAGGGAGAGCAACAACAAACTATTAACCAACACCACAACCAGGGATGTGAAATTTACCACAGATTGCTCTGTAAATCAGTCTGCCTGGAGTCTGGAAGGCACCTTAGCTCAGTGCAGTTTGTCCTTTCCAAGAATAAGTCAGATCCTTCAACAACTGGCTGTAATCACAGTGTCAAAGCCTAGGACGCAGGCAACCCCCTGCTCCCCCTCCCTCCAGAGTGGTGCCTTATGGCAGCAGCATTTGACCCCAAGCAGCTGTCAGGACATCAGGGAAGAAGGACATTGGAGGGCAGAGGGCGGGCTGCACGAAGTGGTGGCTGATAGCCCCACAAGGGCACTGCCAGCAGCGGAGACCCCAGGGGGAAGCGAAGTTTACTACTCACACAGTGAAGTGATACACGAAGCACTTCCAGCCGGTGGGTCTCTCTAGGAAGTTATAGACCCTGCCTTGGATGTTGGTCCTGCTCAGCAGCGGTCTGCGGATGCTGTAGATGGAGACCCGAGGGTCCAAGTTGATGTGTGGCCGGGGGCAGTCCGTGTTCACCACCACCATCTCTCTCTTGTAGGGCGGCTCGCCCCGATCCGGATCCGCCGGCTGGCTGGAGCCCTGCTGCATCTGCTCCTGGTCGGGGGCCATAGGGGCGTAGTGGGCATTGGGGGTGCTTTCGGCCAGCTCCAGGGCGGAGGGCTTCTTGCTGGGAGTCATGCTCCCTTTCCGGGACCCAGGCAGCCGTCCCAAGCTCCAGCGTCTCTTCTCAGGCTTGGGGGAGGAGGTCATGGCCGGAGGGGCGTAGGGGGAAGGCGGAGGAGGAGTGTGCGCGATGAAGGAGGGAAAGGGGCAGCCGCTGCTGGGGCGGGAGGCAGGGATGCAACCCCGGCGCTGCCCCGGGGAAGGAAGGCGGGAGAGGGACAGCCAGCCACCGCCGGGGCGTCTCTCACACACTCCCTCCGCCGCTCCAGCAGCGCTCCTAGCCCGGCCCACCCCGGGGGACGGCCCCCGCCGGGAAAGGTACGAGGTCTCCGCCTCCCTGCCCGGCTGCCACCCGAGCCCGGGGGACAGCGGGAGCTGCCTGGTCCCCGCCCGGGGCATTCCCCGGACAGTTGGCACGGACGGCTCGTTCCTCTTGGCGCGCGTCCAAGCTCGCGCCAGGCTCGCTCGGTTGGAGGAGGGTGTAAAGCGGAAAGCCCGCCCTGGGCACTGTCCGCTCCACGGGGCCGGGGCAGGTCAGACAATGCCCCGCCGCGCGCAGCCTCGCCCGCCTGCCTGCCGGTCGGTGGCGGCGGAGATGGGGCTCGGGTGCTGCCTTGGGGTTGGAGCAGGTAATGGGGACCGGATTGTCTCTGTGGGACGGGTGCGCCATACGCCAGCCCTGGGAAGGGAAAGGAAAGAGCCACTCTTTGGGTTGGATTGGTTTTTTGTTTTGTAATGGATGATTGGTGGGGCTTACATTAAGGGGCAATTTCCAGAGGGGTCTCGCTTGTGTCCTTGTTTCAACCAAGCAGGGGAGAAAAGGCCCTAGCCAACCTCTGTTCAGGTGACTATCCCTTCTGTGGAGATTGGGTCCAACGCTGGTGCAGAGAGCAGCCTCTTCTTTCTGGAGTAAAGGAGGGTTGGGAAGAGAGGACAGCACCATGGCTCACTGGCCAGCCACCAGGCGAAAAAGCAGCTGCATCCTTTCAAGCCTGCAGTAACTTTTTCCAAGGTGCATGTAAGAGCAGGTGAGGGGCTTTACCTCAGAAGGGTCTTTCTAAGGAACAAGCCCTTTGCAGGGCCTTATTCATATGTTGTTGATGCTGGTGCAGGGCTGTGTCTACAGACACAATGTCCTCAACTAGATCTCTAGGTGTAAATAATAATTTGTGTCTTAAGACTTTGGTGTTGAACTGTTCTTTTTATTATCTCACCGCCTCCCACACACACTGCATCTGTCCATTTCCTCCACTGGTTGCATCCTATCTGACATGCAGACTCTGAGAAGGACTTGTCAGAAATTCTCCCCCAGAAGGTTTGGGGGCAGAAATTCTCCCCCAACTCTTTGGCAGCCTAACCTGGCAGGCTGATGGAGAGCTGAGAGTGTGGAAGCTCTGAGAAAGCCAGCCCCCAAGTTCCCAGGCTGTCAGCTCTTCAGCACGCCAGGCTCCCAAGGTCCACAGCTCCAGGGCAGCCCACTAGGCAGACTGCCCATAAGCCAGAGATCCCAGGGGGTACAAGGTCAGAGACAGGGCCATTCGCTTTCCCACAGTAATTAAAAAAGTTTGATTTTCATTCCAAAACAGAATCAAACCATATTTTGAAATATTGAAATCCTCTGTGAAATGGAATTACCTTTCTCCCCACAGCTCTAATTGTGAGGTTACTGGTGCAGGGACTGTCTTCCTTGTTATTTCTCTGTAACAGTGCCTTTCACAATGGGGCCCTAGTTTTTCATTGTGGGTTCTAGGTGCTACCATGATATAAATAAATGATGAATCGGTGATTGAACTAGAGAGTAATAAGTTTTGCCCCTCAGCTCTCAGACTATAGTTGACTCTCTCATCACTACCTTTAAAATATGTTTGCTTTTGTGGAGACTGCTGCTATATGTGTTTGGCCATTACTGTTAGGTTATATGAGGGCTTGGCCTAGTTTTTTTGTCTACTGTTTTAAGCAATGACTTACTTTACTATGACAAATTGTTTCACGCCACAGTCACAAGAGCCTATGCTGCAGCAATTAGCTAACCATTTCTATTCCCAGACCTAAAAGGGAGATTATCTTTGTTCTGGAGAGCTGTTTTTTTTCCTTCTAGCCCAGAATAGAATAGAACTAGTTAACAAGCATAGCTATGCTGAGTTCATGGGCGATACTTGTGCTTAAACAAAAATGTTGTGGTAAGATAAGAGGCTATATAAAGTTAAACAAAAACAGCCTTACGAATTGCAGCTCCATTCAAACCAGAGAGAGCTATAGAGGGGGATTGGGCCAGATCCTCAGGTGGTGTAAATGAGCATGATTTTATGATCTGGCCCCTTGTCTATTAAATGAAGAAAAGTAAAACATTGGTCTTTCAAACAATAAAGACTAAATACATCTGTTTGAAAAATAAGCTGGCAGTGATTGTTTTTCATGAGAAAAAACAAATATAATTAGCAAGTCACGTTAGCAAAACAGCATGCCAGAAGAGGTAAGGTCTGCCTTTCATCTAATCTACAGCCAGCCACATTGTGCCTAATTGGCACTGACCCATGTTGGGTGTGGTATGAAATCACTATCTGTCAAGAGCTTTCTGTGCCAGATAGGGAGAATTCACATGCTGCACTGTGGTGTAGCATACCACCCTTTCTGTACCCAGCCAGCTCCGCTGACCAGTACATGGGTGTTGGAGGCCATGGCCATGCCTCCTTACTGTCCCCTTTGTGATACCTTCACAGCTGCCAACTTTCACGCGGTAAATAAGCGCCCCGACTTTCACAATAAGCCAAAAATCAAGCTAATCCCATTTCAAAACAAGGCCAAAACAAGCCAATCCCTAAGAACCCCAACACTCTGTGTGACTAGATCCCCCCGGCGTGCAGTCTGGGCCTGCAGTGGGCCTGCTGTGCACCCCTGACTCTCCCCTCCTTGCCCCTGCTTGCCCCTTACCCCTGCTATCTCCCCCTTGCCCCTGCTTGCCAGGAGCCAATTACAAAAAAAAAAAAGCAACAAGCTACAAGCCAAACAAGCAACAAGCCAAAAACTAGCCAACAAACAACTCACAAGCCAATTAAGCCAAAAACAAGCCCAATTTCTGCCCCCCACCCTTTTTTTTTTTTTTTTTTGGTGGGTTTGGCATGTCTGGGTACCTTGTGCCTCTGGGTTTGCTAGGAGAGAATAGACCTTGTGCTCCCTCAAGTGCACAGACTGTAATTGTGCCCGGTCCTTGTGCATAGGATGTAAGGGGAAAGAGAGTACCTCTCCAGACCCTGTGCACCTGTACAAAGGCCATGAAAAATCTGCCCCTTATTATAACCAATTGTATGATTTAATAACAAGGTTTTTGTGTCTAATCTAGTCAAAATGATCATTTGGTTTTTGGATTAGCCAATGGAAGTGCTGATAATGCAAAGAGGAAAGTTTTGGATTTCAGTAGAAATAAAATGATGCCTTCTCTCTGGCCACCAGTACCAACTTCCTGGGCTCTGAATTAGCAGGGATTTTAGTAATGTCTGATTGTGGTGTGTTTGGCAGCCAGCAAGACCATGAGTGTGACTCTTTGGGGCAG
Source organism: Chelonia mydas (assembly GCF_015237465.2). Classification (NCBI taxonomy): domain Eukaryota; kingdom Metazoa; phylum Chordata; order Testudines; family Cheloniidae; genus Chelonia; species Chelonia mydas. Next base: position 28,851,971 of record NC_051246.2, on the reverse strand, counting down.
ATTGCAAGGGTCCCCCCCCTTTATTTATATGAGATGAGCAGTTACCCATATGAGAAGTGTACTCACAAACTAACTTTTTGTATATTGCCAATCTCTTTTGTTATGGGGTTTCACACGTAAGCCCAGTGTGAAAAATGAACAAATTCAATTATTATCCTCCATTGGTTGAGGCCTACCACACTGGGGTTCTAGTCCTTGACTAGGACTCCTGGGCCCTATGACGATAATATTAATAATGTTTTGATATGGAAAAGCTAATCTATTTGTTTTTTAAATAAAATAGGACATTTCTATAAAAGCAAGGCATATTTTTTTGGACAAGACAGTAACCAATCCCTGGAGATACAGAGAAGAAGATTGAATCAAGAAAAATAAGGGACAACAAAGATGCCTGAAAGGTAAACTTTAAATTTGATTAGGATGCTCTTGGAAACCTGTGTAATTGTTTTACGGATACTGTGACATGGTTTTATATTTTCTTAATTAAAACATGAGATGATGACAAAAGAGATGGTAGGAATTCTGAGACAGGTTTTAGACTTGAAGAGAGGAAACTTTTACATAACTCAAATAAATTACTTCCAGCATACAAAACAAGACAGAAGATGGAGTCATCCAGTTAAAGAAGTAAAAGAAGAAAATTAAAGGTTAAAAAAATTGAGGAATATATTTGTACCTAAGTATCTATAAACAAATACAGCAAGGTGAACAAATAAGAAGAATTAAAAGTGATCTAAATGATGGAGAGTATGACATAACTGAAAGCTAGTGGGATGATTCTCTCAAATGAAATGTCAAAATTGAGTTCTTAGCACCTGAATCCACAGATTGACAGAGCTAGAAGAGTACCCAGAAGTCACCTACTACAGGACAGGCCCAACAAAGAAAATAACAGAACGCCACTAGCCGTCACCTTCAGCCCCCAACTAAAACCTCTCCAACGCATTATCAAGGATCTACAACCTATCCTGAAGGACGACCCATCACTCTCACAAATCTTGGGAGACATTCCAGTCCTTGCCTACAGACAGCCCCCCAACCTGAAGCAAATACTCACCAGCAACCACACACCACACAACAGAACCACTAACCCAGGAACCTATCCTTGCAACAAAGCCCGTTGCCAACTGTGTCCACATATCTATTCAGGGGACACCATCATAGGGCCTAATCACATCAGCCACACTATCAGAGGCTCGTTCATCTGCACATCTACCAATGTGATATATGCCATCATGTGCCAGCAATGCCCCTCTGCCATGTACATTGGTCAAACTGGACAGTCTCTACGTAAAAGAATAAATGGACACAAATCAGATGTCAAGAATTATAACATTCATAAACCAGTTGGAGAACACTTCAATCTCTCTGGTCACTCGATTTCTGATCTAAAAGTGACTATTCTTCAACAAAAAAACTTCAAAAACAGACTCCAACGAGAGACTGCTGAATTGGAATTAATTTACAAATTGGATACAATTAACTTAGGCTTGAATAGAGACTGGGAGTGGTTGAGTCATTATACAAAGTAAAACTATTTCCCCTTGTTTATTTCCCCCCCTCCCCCGCCCACTGTTCCTCAGACGTTCTTGTTAACTTCTGGAAATGTGCTGGAAATGGCCCACCTTGATTATCACTTCAAAAGGTTTTCTCTCCCCCCACCCCACTCTCCTGCTGGTAACAGCTCATCTTAAGTGATCACTCTCCTTATAATGTGTATGATAAACACCCATTTTTTCATGGTCTGTGTGTATTTAAATCTCCTCACTGTACTTTCCATTTTATGCATCCGATGAAGTGAGCTGTAGCTCACGAAAGCTTATGCTCAAATAAATTGGTTAGTCTCTAAGGTGCCACAAGTCCTCCTTTTCTTTTTGTGAATCCAGAGAATAATTACTTTAATTATAATGCAGAAGAGTCATTAAGTACCTGGTATTTTATGTACAGCATGCAACATTTTCAAATATAAACAATTATATAATATGTATGCACCAATTCCAGTTTCTCATCATACAAGTTATTCTTGTCTCTCTATTCATTTATATATAAACTTTTTGTATTTTGTTTCTATTTTACAAAAGAAAAAAATAATTTAAAACAGAAGAAAATAAAAACTCTGAGGAGCACTGTATAGATAAAAGAACTAGGAATAGAAAGAAGAGGGGGAAGAGTGTCAAAAATGCATACCAAGTCAGGCAGCAACGCTTTGATACCGAAGACAGTAGTGAAATGCTTTGGATAAGGAGGATACAGGGAATTAAAAATTAAGGAGGAACTGTAATACGGTCAACATGGTCACTGCTGCTCAGTAGTAATTACAATTTACAATCTATGAAGGACACAGTAAATATTTAAGAATCAGAAAGGAAAGGTTAATAAGATATGATATTGTTAACTTATTATAACAAAGTACCATGTTATATATTTGCATCTGGAGGAAGATGGTACATTTGGAATTGGATTTTAAAAGGTGAGCAGCATTGGCCTAATTCTGCTCCCATTAAAGTCTATGGCAAAATTCCCAGCTCCATTGACGTTGATAGGAGCAGAGCGAGTCCATCATTCAGCACTCTTAAAAATCACACCCTGAGTCTATGGTAGATCGCGAATTTTTGTCCCGCCTTGGGGCTGCTTTTATATTCATCACCCATGTATATAGTTGAATGTGAGATGTATTTTTAAGATCTTTCTGATCTTTTGAGTTTTATATATTATATAGCATAAAAATGCAGAGTCACATCTTTCATCATTACTGAACATTTATAAGGCAGAGTTGGTGCAGTGAGTTACAGAAGAGGGACACGCTTTCTTTGTGTAATTAGTACCCTGTATCTAATGTAAGAGTCTTGCAGTTTGAAAGCATATGGGTGCTCTGTGTGTCCTGAAAACCAAAGCACTTACACTGGTAATTACTGACTTCCGTGTCAGACAGTTTTTCAACATAACTAAGTTTGACTTCGATATCTGCATTCTAGCTGTTGCTGCTAAGGGTTTTTTCCGTTTTCTTCTCTCTCTCTCTTTTTTTTTTCTTGGTGCTACTTCCTGTTTAATGAAAACTTCTGTGCAGCTGTGGAGATGGGGGTGGGGAGAGAAGTTTTTGATGTAAACAAACTTTCCATGGAGAAACAGCAAAATACGTTTTAACAACAACAACTCCTCGCTTAAAATCAGTGATAGTGCCTACCTGAATTCTACTCACTGTAGAGTCCCTTGGTTAATCATTCTGTAAGAAGTCTGTTTAAAAAGCCAACCAAAGAAATAGATAACTGTGACTCAGTAAGGAACTGAGAAGTATTGTCCGTAGTGAACTATGGTTCAGTGAAATACAGAATGTTTCAGACACTTTCATACATTAACATATGCACAGTTTTTCAAACTCTCACAATATTCACCATTTTTCTTAATGCCCCAACTCCTGGAGGCATGTAATTACATGAGAATCTCAGCTTTCAGGGAAAAAAAGGTTTCTAGCCATCACAGTTGCAAAGTAAAGCTTGAGAACAAGACTCTAAAGGATCAAAAACCAGAAAGCAAGTAAAAAGAATCCTAAATTTCTTTATTTACTGTTTTTAACTCTCATTAGTTTTAAGTCAGTATCTTATGCTTAGGGTGGGCAAAAGTATATACAGGCTACTGCTTGGAGTTTTCAGTGCACATGTGAATGAATTAGACATTGTTTTAAATTGTTAATAAGTCACAATCTGCCCTCATATCACACTACTAGAATCAAAAGCTGAGATTTTTAAAGCTACCTACAATATTGGGTCACCCAAATCCCATTAAAACTAATGAGGACTGAGTGTCCAGATACCCTAGGTGATTTAGAATTTGTCCCAGTCTTCACTGTATTTTAAACTTTGCAGCACCTGAGGATCTCAGCAGTGGGGTGCATCATAAATATAACTATTATAATACTGAATAATTAAAAGAAAATGTATCAGAATGAACTATTTTAACTAAGGCCTAGAAAGTTTTACCAGCATAGCTATGGCAGTTAGGAATGGGGGGGAGAGGTGGGTGGAAATCACACCCCTAACAACAGCTCTGCTAGCAAAGCCCAAGTGTGGACGCAATTATACTGGCCCAAAAAAGAAAAACAAAAAACACCCTTTTGCTGACATAGATCATTCCGTTCAGGGAGCTAGTTTAATCTACAAACAAAAAGCGGGGAAAAAAGAAGCTTTTGCTGATATAAGCTGTGTTTCCCAAGGGGAGGGGGCTGTTGCTGGTATAGCTCTTCCAGCAAACTTTTTAAGTGCAGAGAAGGCCTAACTTTGATAATGAAGAGGAGTTGAGATATTAGGTTTCTTTTTCTTCTTCTTTTCTTTCTGTCATAGTTTAGCACAGAGGCCCTGCTTTTGCTTGGTATTCAGCAAACAGCTGGTGTAGCTCAGACTCATAGACTTTAATGTCAGAAGGGACCACCATGATCATCTCCTACTCACCATGATTCCCTCCTACACATTGCAGGCCTGCATCATCGCCACTCTGAAGATGACAAAGAAAGACTCAATTTATACCAATTGAATTTACTCTGGTTTCAGTCATGGATAACTGCTACCTGTGCATACTATGGCTTCCTTTGTCGAGCCATGAAATTTGTACCAGTGCAGCTACACTTGTTGCTGGCCTCTGATGGCTGAATCAGAGCTAAGCCCAAATATAGACCAGGCCTTATACATTTCTCCCCTTTATATGCACCTATAATTGTTGTTATTGCACCTATCAATTTAAGAACAGTCCTCATTGGTATGTATTCTATTCCATTCAAGAACCCAATAACTTACTTTACTGTTCTTGGAATATTAGGATTTGGGCTCCCTGCTACTGTTTCAGAATTTTAGGCTATGGTCCTGCAGAAACTTATGCATATGCTTTACTTTAAGCATGAAAGTCATTCCACTGACTTCCTATTGAAGTCAATGGAATGACTTGGCATGCGTACATGTGTGCTTAATTTTCAGTATTTGCTGGACTAGGCCTTATTTTGTTACACATGCTTGAGGAAGGAAAGGAAGGCTTGTTAAGGAAATTCCTGCTTCTTTCTGCCTTGTCTACCCACTGGGTATTTGCCCTGATTTCAGCCACTGCTGGCCAGCTATTGCTGTAGCTGTACCAATGCAAACTCCAAGTTTAGACAAGGAAACCAGTATTAACTATCATTTATATCAGTGTAGTTTACCCCAGTATCAAGTGTTTGGCTCCACTGGTGCAAAATAGTGGCTTTGTCCATGTACACTAAAGTTTTGTTTTAGCATAGTTACACAGGTGGCTGGAATCTTATGACAAACCTCTGTTTTGACCTTTTAGTCAGTTTATTGTAACTAGGCTTTCCTGGTCTATGCTAAGTGATGGCAGCATCACACTACTAGTATCTTACTCATATTATTGTCAGGGAAAGAATGACTCACATTACAGCAGTCATTATAACATGGATGTTATGACTAGCAACCCCAGTTACAGACACCAGGTAGTTACTTGACCTGAAACATTCATGTGCACTCAATACGTAACACCACAAGAGTGTGCTATCAGTTTCTTTTTAATAGCCCTCCTAGGCCTAATCTACACTGTTACTCTTTTACTAACTCTTCCCACCAGTTCAGCTCCACTGGTAGGAGTGCTAGTGGAGACAAGGCAACACCAGTCACCAGAATTTTAACCACTGCAACGTCTAGCACAGCTCTCAGTAGAATCAGTGATAGCAACACTGGGAAATATTAGGGTGAAATGGCCAGTGTAGACTACAGTTCTAGAGCATATTATCACTGCTGGCCTTCAACCCTGGAAATACAATAATAGAATGCGGATAGGCAAACAACATATATCTGCCTGTTCTGAAACATCACCTTCTTGTGGCTGCTTAAAGGTTTAACAACTGTATTAGAGAGAATAGTTCCTGACATGACTGAGCAAAGTGTGCATGTGTCAGTACTTGAAGTTCACATCAACTGCTCACCAGGCTCATAAATAGACATTGTCTGAAAAGAAAAGAACAGCTTTTAAATGTTTGTTAGTATGATCTTTTGTTAATTTATTTAAAGAAAAATGACACAGAAAATAGCTTACAATTTAGAGGGTTGAAATTGGTTTGAGCAAACATTTTTGCTAAGAGTTAATTTGTCTGCAGCTATAGTGGTGAGGTTGGGACTATGATTGGTAGAGATAAGTAGGTCAGTTACAGGAAACAAAGAGAAACATATTATTTAGCATGTACCAGAGATGGCCGATAAACCTGACTCTGGAGGCTGTTTGGATAAGCAACCAGAAGATTGACCTACGACGATTATCAATTTTTAAGAGCTTCATGCCCACACCCCCTAACATTTCCTACCTAAACACATGAAGTACACATCTACCTTTATGCACATTTCATCCTTGAGACCAGCTCTTACTCTTTATGATTCTTCACTGGGTTACACGTATTGAGGGATGCGCGCAATTCTTTTTTTTTTTTTTTTTTTTCTTTTCAGGAATTCTAGGGCTTACAAAGTGCCCAGGTTTTAGGCCATAAAGCACAGACCAAACAAAGCATTTAAGCATATGAGTATTCCCACTGGCTTCATGTGCTTCCAGTTAAGTATATGCCAAAAAGCTTTGTTAGATTGGGGCCTACATTTTTATGATGAAAAGCATTTTAATATTTGCTATTTGTGCTGTCTGCTTAGTCCCCTCATTCACATATGAATTAATGCTTCAGTTCCCTGACTGAATGACTGAAACGGTTATCAACAGGAGAATATACCAAACAAGTCACTTCCAGTTCAAACTTTCGATCAAATGAGACTTGCAAACATCTCTGCAAATATACTACGAGTTTATGTCGGATTTAGCAGCGCTAAATTGAATTAACCCTGCACCCGTCCACACAACGAAGCCATTTTTTTTTGGCATAAAGGGCTCTTAAAACCGATTTCTTTACTCCTCCCCAACGAGGGGATTAGCACTGAAATCGACATCGCCGTTTCGAATTAGGGTTAGTGTGGACGCAATTCGAAGGTATTGGCCTCCGGGAGCTATCCCACAGTGCACCATTGTGACCGCTCTGGACAGCACTCTGAACTCGGATGCACTGGCCAGGAGTACAGGAAAAGCCCCGGGAACTTTTGAATCTCATTTCCTGTTTGGCCAGGCGAGCTCATCAGCACAGGTGACCATGCAGTCCCAGAATCAAAAAAGAGCTCCAGCATGGACCGAACAGGAGGTACTGGATCTGATCACTGTACAGGGAGAGGAATCCGTGCTATCAGAACTACGTTCCAAAAGACAAAATGCCAAAACATTAAAAAAAATCTCCGAGGCCATGAGGGACAGAGGCTACAGCAGGGACACAACACAGTGCCGCGTGAAATTTAAGGAGCTCAGACAAGCGTACCAGAAAACCAAAGAATCAAATGGATGCTCCGGGACAGAGCCCCAGACATACTGCTTCTACGCTGAGCTGCATGCAATTCTAGGGGGGGGGCTGCCACCACTACCCCACCCCTGTCCGTGGACTCCGATGATGGGGTACTCTCCACTATGCCTGAGGATTTTGCAGACAGGGAAGATGGGGAGGAGGAGGACGAGCTTGAGGAGAGCACACAGCACACTGTTCTCCCCAACAGCCAGGATCTTTTTATCACCCTGACTGAAATACCCTCCCAACACAACGAAGCCAGAGAAGGGACCTCTGGTGAGTGTACCTTTTAAAATATAATACAGGTTATAAAAGCAAGCATTTTTTAATGATTAAGTAGCCCTGAGGAGTTGGGATGCATTCGTGGCCATTACAGCTATTGGAAAAGTCTGTTAACGTGTCTGTGGATGGAGTGGAAATCTGCCAGGGACATCTCCATGAAGCCTTTGCAGAAGGTTTCTGGGGAGAGCAGCCTTATTCTGACCTCCATGGTAGGACACTTTACCAAGCCATGCTAGTAGCAAGTAATCTGGTATCATTGCATGACAGAGCCTGGCAGCGTATGGTCCCGGTGTTTGCTGGCATTCAAACAACATCCGTTCTTTATCTCTCTGTGTTATCCTCAGGAGAGTGATATCGTTCATGGTAACCTGGTTGAAATAGGGGAATTTAATTAAGGGGACATTCAGAGGTGGCCATTCCTACTGGGCTGTTTGCCTGCGGCTGAAAAGAAATCCTCCCCGCAGTTAGCCACGTGGTGGTGGTGGGGGCATTGGCGCTGAGCTGTTCGCGTTTGGCTAGCAGGGATCTTCCCTGATACCAGCCACGCGGTGTGGGGAGGGGTAAAGCGATCATCCCAGAGAATTGGATGGGGCGGGGGGTTAGTTTGGTTTCTGCTGCTGCACGTTAACAGGAAAACCGCAGCACTAAATGGCCAACTCAACGTGCTTTGCTTGGTATGGGAGAGGAGGGCGCTGCTGTTATGAAGGTTGCAGAAGCCGAAAGACTATGGCTTACCATGGCCCCCTGCAAGCCGAATTCTGTTGCCCGGCACTGCGTGTGTGATCTCTAACACCAAAGCTGCAGGCACTCAATATAAGATGCAAAATGCGACCTTGTACCAAAATCACATGTGCTATGTAATGTGAATAGTGTTGTTCACTGTGAAAGATTGTTCTGTAAATGTATCTTTTAAAATACTATACTCCCTTTTTTTCCTCCAGCAGCTGCAAATGTTTCAAGCCTCCCTCCTCCGTCCCAAAGGCCATCTCAGATAAGGCGGCGAAAAAAACGCACCCGCGATGAAATGTTCTCTGAGTTCATGCAGTCATCTGGCACTGACAGAGCTCAGCAGAATGTGTGGAGGGACACAATAGCAGAGTACAGGAAAGTGGCCGATGAACGTGATGAGAGGTGGTGGCAGGAAGATCAGAGGAGGCATGAGGCAACGCTGGGGCTACTGCAGGATCAAACAGACATGCTCCAGCGTCTGGTGGAGGTTCATGAATGGCGGCAGGATCACAGACTGCCGCTGCAGACCCTGCTTAACTGCCCTCCCTCCTCTCCAAGTTCCATAGCCTCCTCACCCAGACGCCCAAGAACACAGGGGCGGGGGAGGAGGCTCCAGGCACCCAACCACTCCACCCCAGTGGACAGCCCAAGCAACAGAAGGCTGTCATTCAAGAAGTTTTAAAGTGGCCTTTTCCTTCCCTCCTACCACACCCGACCCGGGCTACCTTGTGAGTTATCTCCCTATTTTTATAATAAATTAATAAAGAATACATGTTTTTTAAACGATAGTGACTTTATTTCCTTTGCAAGCAAGCTGTGATCGAAGGGGGGAAGGCGGGTGGCTTACAGGGAATTCAGAGGCAACCAAGGGGGCGGGTTTTCATCAAGGAGAAACAAACAGGAGTGTCACACAGTACCCTGGCCAGTCATGAAACTGGTTTTCAAAGCTTCTCTGATGCGCAGCGCTTCCTGCTGTGCTCTTCTAACCTCCCTGGTGTCTGGCTGCGCGTATTCAGTGGCCAGGCTATTTGAATCAACCTCCCACCCCGCCATAAACGTCTCCGCCTTACTCTCACAGAGATTGTGAAGCATACAGCAAGCAGCAATAACAATGGGAATATTGGTTTCGCTGAAGTCTGAACGAGTCAGTAAATTGTGCCAGCAACCTTTTAAACATCCAAATGCGCACACTACCACCATTCTGCACTTGGTCAGCCTATAGTTGAACAGCTCCTGACTACTGTCCAGGGTGCCTGTGTACAGCTTCATGAGCCAGGGCATTAAGGGGTAGGCTGGGTCCCCAAGGATAACTATAGGCATTTCAACATCCCCAACAGTTATTTTCTGGTCTGGGAAGTAAATCCCTTCCTGCAGCCATTTAAACAGACGAGAATTCCTGAAGACGCGAGCGTCATGAACTTTTCCCGGCCATCCCACGTGGATGTTGGTGAAACATCCCTTGTGATCCACCAGTGCTTGCAGCACCATTGAAAAGTACCTCTTGTGGTTTATGTACTGGCTGCCCTGGTAGTCCGGTCCCAAGATAGGGATATGCGTTCCGTCTATAGCCCCACCACAGTTAGGGAATCCCCCCTGCACATTTTCCAGAGTCACTACCTTTGATAGCAGCAGCTCAATGATTGCATTGGCTACTTGGATCACAGCAATCCCCACAGTAGATTTGCCCACTCCAAATTGATTCCCGACAGACCGGTAGCTGTCTGGCGTTGCAAGCTTCCACAGAGCTATTGCCACTCGCTTATGAATTGTGAGGGCTGCTCTCATCTTGGTATTCTTGCGCTTCAGGGCAGGGGAAAGCAAGTCATCAAGTTCCATAAAAGTGCCCTTTCGCATGCAAAAGTTTCGGAGCCACTGGGAATCATCCCAAACCTGCAACGCTATGCGGTCCCACCAGTCAGTGCTTGTTTCCCGGGCCCAGAATCGGCGTTCCACGGCATGAGCCTGCCCCAGTAACACCATGATCTCCAAATTGCTGGGGATCGCCGTTTTAGAGAAATCTATGTTCATGTCCTCATCACTGCACTGCCATCACCTCCTCGCTTGGTTTTTCAGGTGCTGGTTCTGCATAAACTGCACAATAATGTGCGAGGTGTTTACAATGGTCATAACTGCTGCGGTGAGCTGAACGGGCTCCATGCTTGCTGTGCTATGGTGTCTGCTCGGGCAATCCAGGGAAAAGGGCGCAAAACAATTGTCTGCCATTGCTCTGAAGGAGGGAGGGGCGGCTGACAACATGGCTTACAGGGTTGGCTTACAGGGAATTAAAATCAACAAAGGGGGTGGCTTTGCATCAAGGAGAAACAGAATGGCCCTCTCAAGGATAGAACTTAAAACCCTAGGTTTAGCAGGCCATTGATTTCACGGAGGGAGGGAGGAGAAAATGAATACAAAACAAATCTGGTCTATTTCTTGTTTTGATCCACTTCATCTATCTTTATACATCTTGCTGGCAGCAGACGGTGCATTACGGCTGCTGGCCATCATCGTCTCCTGGCTGCTCATTAGAAGATGGTGCAGTAGGACTGCCGGCAGGACTGAATTGCCATGAGACGAAACTTAAAAGGGAAATGACCTGGCGGAGTCACTCCCATGTTTGCCCAGGCGCCCCTGACCGACCTCACCGAGGTCGGCTAAAAGAGCACCCTGGAGTACGGCGACGATGGCTACCAGTCATACTGCACTGTCTGCTGCCAAAAGGCAATGAGCTGCTGCTGTATAGCAATGCAGTACCGCGTCTGCCAGCACCCAGGAGACATATGGTGATGGTGAGCTGAACGGGCTCCATGCTTGCCGTGGTATGGCATCTGCACGGGTTACTCAGGAAAAAAGGCACGAAACGATTGTCTGCCTTTGCTTTCACAGAGGGAGGGAGGGAAGGGGGGGACTGACGATATATACCCAGAACCACCCGTGACAATGTTTTTGCCCCATCAGGCATTGGGATTTCTACCCAGAATTCAAATGGGCGGTGGAGACTGCGGGAATTGTGGGATAGCTACCCACAGTGCAACGCTCCGGAAGTCGACGGTTGCCTCGGTACTGTGGATGCACTCCGCCGACTAAATGCACTTAGACCATTTGTGTGGGGACACACACACAATCGACTGTATAAAAACGCTTTCTACAAAACCGAATTCTATAAATTCGACCTAATTTCGTAGTGGCCTTGCTTTCTAGGTCTGTTCTTGGAAATGAACATTCACTTGTACAAACGTGAATGGAAAATCCACACAGAAGACTGTGAATACCATCCAGACAACATTCTGAGTTATATTCAACAAAGGTTCGCAAATGGTTTCTACATTGTTTGCCCAGTACTAGTTCCTGTTGTTATCAGTGTGACTGAGAGCTTCTATTTAATTTTAAAAAGCCCTAAATATTTGCCTATTTAAGAGGAGGAGCTTGTTTTATCCAAGAGCACTGCTCAGAGGGTACATTTCTGTATGAATAAGGGAGCTGGAAATGCCTGTAGCAGAAGAGCACCTCCTATGTTGCATCAGGTTTTGTTAATTTTTTTTTCTTTGGGATTAAAGCAAGAGCTGGTGGGACAAAAGGTGAAGAGTTAAGTAAAATATTATAAAACCCTGCCTAAGCTCTAAGGGAGACACTCAGCCTTTACTAGGCAAGAGGAAACCAATCTCTGAGCTAGGCGCTCTATTTGTGTCTCAAGCCTGTTTTGGCAAATGCCAGGCTGTTTTCCCCACTGCCCTTTGGTTTGGTTTGTTTATTTAACTATCCAGCAATTTTCATAATAGCTCCTCTGAAAATATTTCCAGAAGAGGAACCAGAAACCTCGACAGCACCTGCAACACAGCTATGTTCTTCATTAATGCACTTCGGCCAGATTCTAGTCTCATCTGCTAGGACTTAGCCGGTATCTTGATGTTGCGTACAGTGCCATGTGTGACACTATATGCATGTATGCCTGAATGAAGAGGCATCTGAAATTAGCATCTGACTTCATTCTTTATCATTACAAAATCTAATTGCATCACACATTTGTCAAAACTCTCTTCTTTATATAGGTCACATTCTCTCTCTCTCTCCCCTCCACACTGTAATCAGCATGTCTGACTGAGCTCCAAAGAAATTCGCTGCTCTTTCCAAACATCGGAATTCTACAAACATCTTAACTTCTGCACTTGGATATTGGATACTGGCAGCATCTGTGGCTGCCAGAAGGATATTACAATATTTCTGGGAACAGGTTTGCTCTTGCTGGCTGAAGCAAATTCAGAAATTGCTTTGGCACAAAGGTGCACCAACAAAAGAGAGGTTGCTTAAGTCCCTTGCCTGATGACTTCCAGTAGGTCTTCCTAAAACCGCAGCTCCAGGAATTCTTTCTGCCTCAAACCTTCTGATTCAATAACATACATGCAAATTATGATATTATATAAGTAACTTGTTATGTTGCATGTGAGTCTTACTGTCCTATACTAATACTGTATGTACCTTAGTTTCCCTGTGTACTGCACCAATACTTGGGTGGTGGGAATTGGGTGTGTGATTTTGCTGAGGCCCTCAGGGCAGGTGAGACTGCCCAGCTATTTGCACCGATGTAATCTGAGACCCAGGAGGGGGGTGCGACCAGGTGACATCTTTGGCCCAGGAAGTGAGACAAAGAGAAGGAGGAGGGGCATGAAGGGGGGTGTCGGAGGTCGAGTGGCTGGAGGCTGGCAGTCTGCATGGGGGGACTGGAAGAGGGGGAATCCAGGGCATCCAGTAGCACTGAAGGGGTTCCTCCCAGAGATCGTGGGGAACTGAGAGAGCACAGGCTTGTGAGTCTGTGACCACTTGGGAACAGCATGGAGATGGCCTATAACCACCTACTGAAAAAGGACATTGTAGAGCTGTGCAGAGAGAGAAGGCTGCGCATTGGAAGATTCACCAAGGCACAGCTGATTGCTCAGTTGAAAGAGAATGATTGCTCTAAGGAGCCAGTTCGTCACCCAGCTGGGGCTGTGAGAGAGGCTGGGAGCAGCCAGGCAGCCCCAGGGGTGATCCCAGCCACTGATCCAACTGGGGATGCGGGAGGGTCTGAAAGCAGCCTGGCAGCCCCAGGATCCACCTACCCGACCAGCAGGGGATCTTCCTGACCAGGTTCCCCATTGGTGGAGCTGAGATGGTTGGAGTTGGAAATGGAACTGAAATTGAAAGCGCTGGAGGACCGTGAGAAGGAACGGCAGGACCGTGAGAGACAGAGACAACATGAACTGGCGATGGCGGAGCGGAGAAGCAGAGAGACCCCTGCCGTGGTGAGTGGGGATGGGCCCAGGGTGGCTAAGCCCACAGGGAACTCCAATATAAAAGTGCTGCCTCAGTTTAAGGAAGGGGATGATAGAGACGCCTTCCTTACTGACTTTGAGAAGGCCTGCAACGTGCACCAGTTTGACCCTGCAGACAGGCTTCGGCATTTCACCCCCTTACTGGTCCCAAAGCCATAGAGATGTTCAGCCAGATGGATGAGGCAGAAGCAGGGGACTAGGAACTGTTCAAATAAGCCCTGCTGTGCAAGTTTGAGCTGACCCCCGAGACGTACAGGAAAAGGTTCCGGAGTATGTAGAAGACCCAGGGGATGACCTGTCTGGAACTGGTCACGCTGATGGGGGAATACACTTGCAAGTGGGTGAATGGGGCTGGGGCCCAGACCAAGGAGGACGTGATTGAACTGATGGGCCTGGAGCAACTATAATGAACTCTGTCCCCCTGACCTGAGGATGTGGCTGGTGGACAAGAGGCCAAAGGACCTGCACCATGCAGGGCTGCTGGCTGAGGAGTTTGTAAACAGCAGGTCGGGACATGGAATGGAATCCCAGAGGGACAGGCCCACATCAGTGCAGAAGCGGGGTCACCCAGGGGCTTCCCTGAAGGGAGCCTCAGATAAATCCCTCCCGAGAGGCACAGCCAATACCAGAGCTGACCGACCAGCCCCGGGGACCAACGGGACCTGAGGTGTAATTATTGTGGTCAGAGGAGCCACAGGTGGGCCCGGTGCCAAAAGCTCAGGGACAGGATGAGCAAACCAAGCCCTTAGAGGGTTAACTGGGTGGGAGCCCAGCTGGAGGAGGGGCTTCCAGTTTAGCAAGAGGGAGGAGTCTTCCAGGCCAGCTCCTTGGGGAGGCTTGATGCTACGTGTGATGTTGCACTCCATATGATTTTATGAAAATATGTTAATGAGTGTGATTATAATGTAACTGAAATATGCTTCATGCAAAAGGTCTCTTGTAAGGTATTATTACAAAGCTTATAATCTACTGAGTGTGGTCATACTAGTTGTATAAATGTATCATTCTTGTATCGAAAACTAGAAATATAAAATATAACTCTAAGGTCCACCTTGAATCAGTGTCACTCAAAGCACTTTACAAATATGAATGAATGAAGCTTCACAACAGTTCTTTGAGATAGGACAGTATTGTTAGCCCCATTATGCAGATGAGAAAAATGAGGCACAGAAAGGGCTTGACTTTCAATAGTTCTCAGCATGTACATTTCTCATAGAGATCTATAGGAGCTGCAAGTGTTCTGTAGTACTGAAAAAAATCAGACTTTTTAGGACTTTCTATAGACAAACTGATAGAACACAAACTATGTGGAGTCATAATTAATACAATGTTAACCACACATTGTAGACAGGGACTCATGTTCAACTTCATGTCAGCTGGTTGTAGTTATCCCTAACGTCCACGCACAACCAGCTGACAAGGAGTTGAACATGAGAGCCCCTGTTCATACTGAGTGCTAAATCATGCACCTAATAGCTAGCTGAAATTGGTGCTTTGGCTGGACCACTGATATGCCAGTAGGTCTTATCACACACATTGTGTGGACCACTTATCGGCACAAGGAACAAGATTCTTTTCCTCACAGTTAAATCTATATGGAACAGAGAAGGAGGCGCAATTTTTCCAGTCCATGTTTTTTTTAAATGTATTTTTGGTATTTAAAGAGCCTGTTTACTAGACCGGCATGTTAAAAAATGTCCAGTCATTTGGGAAACAATGAGCATTCATTATAGAATAAAGTAACCTGATTCCATCTGGTCAAATGCAGTATCATTTTTCCATCAGGAAACAAGTTAGTAAAGTAGGCCTTCTCTTTCTCTACCAGTGTCAATCATAAAATCTCTAGTAACCGAAGTGGGGAGAAAAAATAAGCAATTGATAATGGTTAGGTGGCTAGTGTGCTCTGACTGCTGCTTATTACGCTATGCTGTGGAGTTGTAGCCATGTCAGTCCCAGGATATCAGAGCGACAAGGTGGGTGAGGTAATATCAGAGTACCTTTCCCAGACCTGAAGAAGAGCTCTCTGTGGCTCAAAACCTTGTCTCTCTCACCAACAGAAGTTGGTTCAGTAAAAGATATTCCCTCACCCACCTTGTCTCGCTTATTACACTAATCATAACAGTCTCATTGTTACCTGTATGCTCCCCTGATCTGTGTGTTTTACCCACCTGTTGCCTCATCTTATATTTAGAGGATAAAACCTATGGAATAGGAATAGTCTCTGGTGTGTACATAGTGGTTAGCATAGTAGGGCCTTGATCCTGAACTATCACATGCTATTGCAATACAAATAAATAATAAAGTTGAACTAAGGTATTTGGGACCTTTGACTCTCATACTAAAATTTAGTAGTGAATGCTATTACCCCGCATATATATTTATACCAATAGCAATCTTACATTGATCGAGCACATTTCATCCTGAGAAATCCCAAAGCAATTTTGTAGAATGTGTACAGTACACACGGATTGTTTGCCCACCACTGAAATGCAACCCGCAATTGGGGTGAAATGCAGCAGCTGCTAAGGCCTTGTCTACATGACAAATGCTTTGCTAGTATAGGTACACCAGCAAAGCCCCCTAGTGTAGATGTAGCGGATACCAACAAGGAGTTTTACTGTTGACATAGCAACACCACTTCTCAAAACAATCTTAGTCCTGCTCAAAGAAGCATTCTTCTGCTGGCATAGCTGCATCTACACTGGGGTTTTGTCATCAGAGCTATGTCGCTAGGGTTTTTCATATCCCTGACTGACATAGCTATGCCAACAAAGCTTTGTAGAGTAGACCTGGCCTAACAGTGCACTGCAACACTGCAGACCAATCCAGAACAGAAACTGAAGAAGAATGGTAGCTCAAAGTGAATGTGCAGAGAGAATTTTAGGCAGGGAGAACGTAGTTACCTGAGCACTGGCACAGTATGGACGCAGAGTAGTAGCTACTGAATCACTGACTGTTCTTCATACCCTCAAACAATCCAGTTTCCTTGATGCTGTGAAATAAAAAGAAAGTAAACACTGTTGACAAGCCTTTGAATTAGCAAATACAATGGCTCTTCCACTGATCATGAAGCCCCTCATCCAATTCCTCCAAAGTAAAGATAGGGAAGGATGATTTCCCCTTCCTCAGACCATTTAGCAACCCACTGTCAAACCCAGGGGTGATCAGACCCCATGTCAGCATAGAATACTCAGTGGTTTATTCGACCTTTGAAATGTATGTGGCTGTCCAGTTAACTGTAATGGGAATTATGCACAGGTACTGAGAGGGGGCACATGCCTCTAACTCTCTTTGCTGTATACCAGCACTTCAAAAAGAGACTTTTGTAAATCCAGCTTTAACAAGAGAACCTGTGAGAAAGCTATACTAAAAACCAAAACAAACAAAACAGTTAAGTCAGAGCTGACCTATAACAATGGCCAGCTCCACCAAGCTGGAATTTCTGGTTAGTTTAAATACAATAAGATTTGATTTTCTATGATGCCTTTCAGACAGGTATTCAAAAGAACTTTGCCAAGAAATGAGATGTAATATGACAACAGAGGTAATACTGGGGTTGAAAACATTCTCTGCATTCACTGTATATTTATATTTTTACATAAATTCCTGCTGCTGCCTCCTTTGTGGGGAAAAGAGGTTCAAACACAATGGAAATGTCCATTCTAATTCTTCTCTCGGTTCACTGGAGAAAATCAAATCTGGGATATCTCCACTGAGTCAGTGGGGTTACACCACTGTAAAACATGTATATGTGAGATCAGAATCAGGCCTACCATGTTAGTCTTCTGCAGGGAATTGGACCACGTGAAGCTTTTTGCTGGGGGAACTCCCCAACCTCTTGTGTGGCTCTGCAGTGGTTCTGTGCAGCAATGTGAAGGGGAATTTATGAGTACCTTGTCACTGCCCTTGCCTATTGCCAGTGGGCCCATTGCCACACACAGTACAGACCTACTGGCCCAGAGTGCCATCGGAGAGCTGTTCTGTGGGTGCCTTGTACCTCTAGGATAAGGGAAGGACTCTGTGCACCTATTACACATACATTTCTTTCCTGCAAAGCCCTTTCACTCTGGCCTTTGACTTGCTTTGTGAAGGGACCACACAGTTTCACCTTCAGAAATGCTCATTTAAAGCTATCTGTGATTTTAAAAGGCGGTGCCTTGAGCAGTCCAAAGATATTGGTGCTAGGCCCCAAGATATAATTGTGGGTCTGTGGAAGGTTGCATTAACTATGTCAAAGAGTTTCTGAACCGAAAAAGGAGACAAGGAGCTTCAATTACAATACTCTGAGTTCCCTAAACCACCTCTACATTCCACAGCTGTATTACAAGTTAAAAGTGTATCCCAAGTTGATGCTGCTATTATTTATCTGTACTGTGATAGCACCTACGGTAAGGAATTCAAGCCCCATTATATGTACAGCTTCTAGCACATTTAACAAGGAGATGGCCCCTGCCGCAAAAGAGCTTACAATCATCTCAGTTTCTTTTTGACTGAAGAACACAGACGGATTCTGCTGTCCATTATACTGGTGTGAATCAGGAGTGACTCCGCTGAGGTCAATGATGTTACACTGACTGGTGTGAGGTCAGAATCAGGTTCATAGTCTTTCCCCATCTATTCTGTATGTTGATAGAGAACTGAAAAGGCAGAGAACTCGGAAGTCAAAGCTCTCCAGATGTGTACTGGTAATACTGAAATAACATTCACAGTAATTGGCAGGGCATGTAACAACGACAAATTTGAAATCAATTTTGGCAAGCATATCACGGTATCTATGGTTGCTTTGGTCTCCTAGACCTGTGAAGAGCTATTAAAATTCAGATGAAATTGAGGGCCACGGTAATTATTCTAGTTAATTAAAAAAAATAAATTAAAAAAAAATCCTCACTATCTTATTAATTGCCTGCACAGAACTCAGCTTGATGGGTAACACGGAGTATTGCCCTCAACACCTCCAAACACTAGGAGTGAAATCCTGACCCTATTGGAGATACAATGGAAGTCTTGCCATTGATTTCAATGGATCTTGGATTTCACCCTAGAATTTTATTATATTTAACCACTCACTTCACATTAAAAAACAAAACACTTTTTAAAATAGGCTTTGTAGTTTCCTGGGAAATCCAAGCAGCATGGAAATTTCATTTCCTGCCTGAAGCAGCAAAACATGGAGCCAGTTAATTTTGATTTTCCTGCTATTTCAGAGCTCACTATAAACTAAAGAAAACATGTTTTGTTTGAACTATGCAGTTCTTTTGTTGAATGTCTAAAATTTAAAAATTGCCATTGTCAATACAGTTGCATATTATATTCCTAGGGGTCCCTCTAGTGGCTAACGCAGCAGGCTAATTTAGCATAGCCAAGTAGACCATAGAGTGGGCTGCAGGTGGGTTTACTATCTTCTGTCTCATCGTGTTTTTACCCAGAGAGAAACTGCTGAGGTTTTTCTCAGAGTAGGACATGAAAGAATAAATTCTTAGCACTTAGTTTCCTGCCTCCCAAATGAGCCAGAAGACTAGGCAAAAATCTCAGAAATCAATCCTCTATAAGGGGTCTAGAGTCATCTTTTGTTAAAAGTGGGTAACAACTTTTTCTAACATAATTTGAACCTTCTGATTTCGAAAATAGTTGTTACCAAGCTGAATTTTGATGTTTAGATCCTCAAACTTGCAAACAAATATGGCCACCAAAATTCACCAGAAACATTTGACATACCAACAGCACGTGTGTGAATTTGTCAGCATCAAACTATTTGGCTTAATTCCTTTTCAGTCTATTAAGAACAGAAAATGAGAACACATCGTTGTTTTACTACCTATTGTACCATATTTAACTTCTTATGGCATCTAGTCATCCATGTATCAGAATATTAGAAATAAGTTACAATAACACATAGTTTTTTCCTTTTCTTGCATACTTAGTATTTGTTTTATGGTGCATAATGCTTTGTAATTAGAATAGAATTAACATAGAAGTAATGGTGATACAAAGAGAGAGCACAACAGTAGTTAGATGAGACAGTGATTTAGGACACTCATATTGGTTAGAGTTTCAGAGTAGCAGCTATGTTAGTCTGTATCCGCAAAAAGAAAAGGGGTACTTGTGGCACCTTAGAGACTAACAAATTTATTTGAGCATAAGCTTTCGTGAGCTACAGCTCACTTCACTGGATGCATAGCTCACGAAAGCTTATGCTCAAATAAATTTGTTAGTCTCTAAGGTGCCATAAGTACTCCTTTTCTTTTCATATTGGTTAGAGTGTACCTAAACCATGGAATTGGTAGTAAGTCTCAAGAGAGCCACACCAGTTTCCTACAGTGTCTGCATTATTTGCCCAGAATCAAGTAAAGAAAATGTGAGTGAAGCAGGTGAACAAGGAGTGCTCAGAGTAAGGGAGGCAATGGTCACCAGAAAAAAACAGCAAGACGTCAAATACAGAGAGGCCATTGACAGAATTGAGCCATCTTTCATTCAGAACAGACAGTATCAGTTGTGTGTCACAGAAATTGCTATGCCCAATACACTAACAAAGGCAAAATGCAGACGTAAACATCTGTAACTGATGTCTCATGTGTGGCAAGCTGTAGTGATCCCAATAAAGACACCAGTGTCCATAATGCAAGACAGTCCAGTACTGTGAAGATAGACTGGAGATGATACATGTTTTGTGAGGAAGTGCATCCTAAACAGAGACTCATCTCTTTAACTACAATCAACATGAGTTAACAGTTAATGAAGGCAACTGTATTGGACCACAAAATTAGTGTTTGTGTATCTGGAGCAAATGACCTCATAGCTGCTGAAGACAAGTATCACCTGATTTGTTAAATCCCATTTATGAGGTCTGTGATGAAAAAGAGTGAGGGCACTAAAATTACTGACACAGCAATGCTTTGGCTTCAAAATGAGCTATCTGATGTTTGGCATCATTACTGCGAACTTGCAAGGGAAACTGGAATTGAAATTCCACACTCTGGCAATCAATCAAAGATCATCATTCAAGGAAAAACTCCAAACTCATATTAGGGATTTAGTTCATTTCATTTCATTTCATTTCATTGCCTGATGGGTCTCCTGCTGAGAGATAAACACTCTTAGTTCTAGCCAAGTATAAATATGTACCTATCTCACAAATAACAGATTCTCACCAACATGAGGAGATGGCCATCCCCATTTACCACCTCCAGGAAGACATATTTCTGTCACTGGTACATGTTTGCATTGAAAATTCAGGGAGATACTTTGCTATAGAGCTTTCAGTGTCAGTGAGGATAATGTAGCTGCTTTCATTCCAAATAGCATGTACATGTTCCCACTGCCTTAATTTATGCCAGGGCTGAGCTCCAGTACCTCAAGGCTTGGCAGTTTATAGCCCTGGCATGTCTGGGCTTGCCACATCAGTTATGAATGTAAAATAATCGCTAGAGCCCCAGCACCTAATTGATTGAGCCCCAGCACCTCTTTCATTACAAATCAAGTCCTGCATGTTCCCCCTCCCGCTGTATGAGGGGTAGTCTCTTCTTGAGGACAATGCGATGAAGAGAACTTTGAGAAACAAGAATCAGTGAAATTCAATGTGTTTAGTATGGCTCAAGACAATATATATGGTGTGAGTGGTGCAAAGGAATGGCCATCAAAGCATATAGGTCTTGAGTGCACCCTTCATTAGCCAACAAAGTCAAAACAACTTGTTTAACTTTTAACTTTCCATAAGGGTGGCCACTGCATTAGTTATGAAGGAATCCTAAAGGTGGGGACAGCCCTAGCAGAGAAAATCCTATAAACTATGGATGCTAGAAACAGTACTGTAATTCCTCCCAACCTGACTCCCAGCTGACAATATTGACGTACATGATGCTTCTCTGGATGGCAAGTGCCCATTCCATGAAACCCAAATCGCTGCTTGGCAAAGAGGACCTGCCTCTGAGCTGATGCTGGATGATCTAAAGGCAACAAACAGCAGCACAGCATTCCTGATGCAGTTGACACCATCATACCACCCAATGTAAGAAATAATACAGCAGAATCAGTATTCAAGGACTGTGTTTGCAGAGAGTGGTCCTCTGAATCTGAAGAAAACTGCAAAGCTGCAGTGCCAGCAAGAGTTTCTGTTGTGGCCTTTATCATTAAACATCAAAATGAGAACCCAAAATGTGGATGACACATTTCAACCACTTGCACATGACAGCAGAAGCAGAAACAACCACCATTGGATACTTGCCAATCATTCAAACCCCTGCCCATGAGTTATACACCTTTAATACTCTTGCAAACATATTATCCGTGCTTGGGCAGAAGTATGTGGTTCTAATATTGGTGAAGCTCTGATGGAACTAAAATGGGCCACATCAGAGGAGAGAGAGTGGCTTATTCCACAATAAGGCTCCATATCTCAATGAACTTTCAAAAATGTATAGGCCAGCACACACAGGCTTCAGGGCTAGCAGATGCCTGTACTGAAAGTGGAGCTCATGGACCAATCCCAACAGAACAAGATATGAATGCCCAATCATATGCCAGGATGATGCGGATCCACACACTGACATTTCAAGCACGGTGGAGGCCGCTTCTTCTACAACTCTTGGACTTTATAGCAGCTTCTGATCAAGAGCTCAAAGAGGATATCATCAAAGCTGATCAGTCACATTCTTATGGTGAGCTTAGTTCAGTTCATGCCTCACAAAGATTTTGAAATCTCACCCTCCACGTTTGTGAACAGCAAAGGTGAAGGTCGTGTGAACCTCAGGTTTTGGTGGCAGTACATGGAAAAGTAGCCCTACGGCTCACATCCAGCTGTCCCCAGAGAGAAGGAAATTGGGAGCTGCATCTCTTCACCTTCAAGTGTCTGCGGCCAATCTTCATGAGCCATGACCACACAAACTCTGCAAGGTGGGGTGCCATCTACAATTGCAGAAATGCATCCGTTTCCATCTGAAGTGCTCAAGGAGTTCCAGCAAGAGAACTTTGTTGCCAAGAGATCATGTCAGAAGTTCAACTAAATGTATTAAATTTTAGAATGCCTCGTTTAAAGATTCTGATGCTTGTTATCCAAGGGAAAGGGATGTACATTTCATACCCTATTAGACTGGCAGGTTTGTTGTGCCAGCGTGTGAGCACAGCAAAGCATAATCCACAATCAGAACTTTGACAGGTATAACAGGCAAATCGTGCTTTTCTTCAAACCTAGGAGACCCAGTCCTCGGTCCTGCTGCTGTTGCAAAATGCTCTCCTGTGTGCAGCAAAATGACTTGAAACTTTCCTTAAAAGTTCAGCTGGTGATTCCCCTATTGTGAGGGGAAACCTCAGCTACCATAAAGCTGGCATGTTCAGCTACATGCCATCC
This sequence comes from Chelonia mydas, assembly GCF_015237465.2. Lineage (NCBI taxonomy): Eukaryota > Metazoa > Chordata > Testudines > Cheloniidae > Chelonia > Chelonia mydas. Next base: position 28,828,912 of record NC_051246.2, on the reverse strand, counting down.
CCTCCCAACTCCCCGTAGACAGAGAGTATATTGGGGCTGAAGGGCACATTCCTTTCAGAAGCAACTCCCTAGTTTAAGTGACTATTGTGATGTACAGTAACCAAGCTCTTCAAGTGACTAGTGATTTCACCTGTCTCCACTTTTGGGAGCCCAGGTTGAGATGTTAAAGCCTTCTTCTAGGTGCCTCAAGCAGGGGCCCCCAAAGTGGAAGAACACAAAATCTCTAGGCATTTTTGAAAAAAAATGACTAGTATCTTCAAAATTGCATAACAATTTAGTTCAGCTTTTAGGGCTTGTCTAGATGGTGATTTAGTGCGTGGCAAGCGAGGGTGTAAATTTACAGCAAGCCACATGGACCCTGGAACCACGCACGAAGAGAGCTCTAGTATGCTATCTAGACGAGCTGTTAGAGCACAGCTGTAGGTGACCATATTTTTTCACTAATCCCTTGGTTGGTTGCTTGCTTGGTTGCTTAAAGTAAGTTTTACTGTAGTTATAACAGAGAAAAAATAAATAACTTTCTATTAGGACATAATGAAATTCAACACGATTCCTGATATGGGAATTTAAACGTTAACAGAAACAGGATTACAGTCAAAATAGTCAGAGGAAGAAAAACAGACAAGCGTGTGTGCACGCATGCGCGTGTGCGCACACACCCACCCACACACACACAATTTTAAAGCAATCCAGAAGAATTATGCAGATCCCCATGAGAGAAACAAAACCTGCTGTTCTCCTCAACAGACAGGGTATGGATGTCTTCCTGCTTTCATATTAATTTTTGACCTGGTGTGACACAGGGGAATTCATTCTCCAAAATTACTCCCCCTTGCCCCACCCAAATAAAGGAAAGGAATCCAGTCTGGCAGAGGCAAGACAGGTGAATTTAGAGCCTAAGGAAAATAGCAAGATCTATATCAAGGACACCGGGTATTTAGAACATAAATTATCTTAACCCTGAAAGGCCTGAAGCTCACCAAATCCAAAAAAAAAAAAAACAAACCATGGCAGTTAATGCCATCTCAGAAGGCAGAAAACAATTGAAGGGATGCGTCATAGAAAACAGCCATCTGAAAGAGTTCAACATTCACACCAAGCTTTATTGGGCCAGATCCTTGTCAGCTGGTGTAAATTGGAATAACTCCATGGAAGTCAATGGAGCTATGCTGATTTGCACCAACTGAGGCTCTGGCCCTAGGTATCCAACAACCCCATTCAGGAAGCTGCTCAAGGAGGCAGCAGCATTGTGACACTGAAAGGAAGAATTTTGACGCAACATATAATCTGTTGGTGGTAAAAGAAATGCAAAATAACACCAGCCATAATATTGCTTTTATGTAGGGAAGGTCTATGCATTACTTATTGAAGTTACTTATCTTGAGGGAGAGTTTCTGCAGCTTGAAGAGGTTTTGATTTGGAATCTAATGAGCAGAGAGTTAAGAGAGGACTTGGATTGTGCATCTGTGCCCTGAGGAGGGTGTATCAGGTCTTCTGCAGCTGGGGAGAAGTCCATGTAGATCACTTTTCTCTTGGCAAGGACATTCAGAGGGTTAACTATCTTCACTGATACATTTATTCCGCATCCACTCTGGTGCATTTAGTTGAACACATCACCTAGAAAATGTATAAATATGTAAAGTGTGATCCTTTTAGATGTCAGATTCTGATTGTCATTTACCCCTTACTGGTGCAGAGACATTCATATCTATTATTTGCATACACATTTGCTTGACTAGGCTCCTATTCATTCCCTGAGTACAGCGATTGGTTTAGGCAGGTGCTATTGCTGTTTTCTTTTACTTTTATAGGTTTAATAGGGAGGGTGCATTGGCTATACAAGAAACGTCTCCTTTCACAATAGGAAAAGGAAGCAGCATTCAATGCCTTTTAACCTGACACACTGCATAGCAACTTCAATAGCGCAGGTGGCCAGTCATGCCCATTGCAAAGGATAGCCAGCAGGTAAGTTCATTTATAATATATAAATTATCACATGCACAATAAACCTTTTGCAAACTCTGCAGAAGTCATTCAGATTGTTAAATGAATTCATCTCTGGCCTTTAAAACTTTTCCTTTTCCGGAAAAGGAACGGGGTTCCCTCTTATTACCCCTCTTGGCAAGCCTTTGGAAGTGACATTGGTGCTCAAGTTGAGGAGGAAATCAATGGCATGCTCCATCGTTTTTTCTCCTTTCTTCACTGGGCAGTAGTGAGTAGAGAAGATATAGAATATCCACTACTGCCCTCCTCTCCGTTTGAGCACTGTGTGTGTGTGCAGTACTTCCTGGGAATATTTCTGGGACATGAGCTTTTACGGGTATAATGTTCTTTGTCTATGCACCAAATTCCCTTCCATACAATGCAGGGTTATATTCATCACTGTTTTGTTCAGCTGTTGAAACAAACCATGGGACATTCCTGCTTCAGTGTTGTTGTTTTATGAATTAAGGATTGTTTACTATGATTGTCTGAGCTGCTTTAGACCTCAACAGAAGTCTGCTGTTGCACTCCCCACTGCATATGTGAACTGTATATTAGATGTGGGTCAAAATCAAAATCCTGGATCTGAACATCTCAAAATTTATCTTTGTAATGGGACAAACCGAAACTCTGGATGGGGCTCACATCTTCTCCAGGGCCCAGATTCTGCTGTGATGCAGCTGCTTTGTGCTGGCAGTGTGGTACAACACAAACTCTAAAGCCAGTTTACCTGACCATGAGAAAATCCCCCTATTTCAGGGAGAATCCAAAAAATCCAAACAAAAATTTTCTAGACTATGCACTGTGGCTGTTTACTGTACTTTTAAAGGCTCCTGACATCATGGAAATTAAGAAGTGATAGACTTGCATGGCAATTTTATATTTGATAAGAGTCAGCATTTTAGGTGAGGTATATTTTGTGTACACTGAAATCAAAAATAAATTTAGATGAAACATACAATGTACCAGCAATAATTAATATACCAGTAATAATAAAACTTTGTATTTCTACAGCTCTATTCGAACTTTGCACTTCCATTGCTAACATTCTAGGACCCAAAAATGCTTTGCAAAAATTAATAAGTGATAAGCTTCACAACACTTTTGTGATGGGTGAAGCATGACTCTTCACATTTTTCTAGATTTTGCACTACATAATTGCATCCGATGAAGTGAGCTGTAGCTCACGAAAGCTTATGCTCAAATAAATTTGTTAGTCTCTAAGGTGCCACAAGTACTCCTTTTCTTTTTGCGGATACAGACTAACACGGCTGCTACTCTGAAACGTATAATTGATAAAAGTCACTTTTTCTTATCTGAATATTTTTCAAGAAAGGGGTCCAGGTCATCAGCTCTGTAAATTGACATAGCTCTGCTGAAGTTAAGGGAGAAATAACATTTTACATCCTTTATTCCCACCATACTATCATAGTTACAGGGCAAGCAGTGCCTTATACCCCTTTACAGTCCCTTATGAGTACGTTTCTCAGGTGACAGGTTTTGATACTTTCATCCCTCTTTGGGTGGGTCCCCATGGTTCTATCACTCTTAGACAGGATCCTGGAATGGCAACCTCCCAATTCCAGCCACATTAACATGACAGACCCAAATGAATCGGGCACCTGCAAGTAACTTCTCTCTGGGTGCATGTGATCAACAGCTGATCAAAGGGTCTCAGGACAGCTCCTTCTAAACAAAGGTATTGTCTATCCATGCAAAGGTACATGTCAAGCATAGAAAAGGGTTAAAAACTACAAAAGTCCCATGTCTGGGTCTTGCCTATACCTTAGTACTTCTCTCAAACCTTAAGCAAACTTATCTGCCTCAGACACATCCCGTACAGCCTCTGACTGCCCTGCTGTATTCTCTGCCTCTTTGAGTCTTTCTTAGTGTCTCACCTTCCACAGCTGGTGGTAATTCCCCTTGTCCTTTCTCCCAGGGGGTGCTTTTAAGTGCTGAGAGTCCTTTTGATCACTAGACTCTGGCCTTGGCAAAATGGCTGCGTAACTTTTGGCTGGTGCCTGGAAAGAGCAACGTCTCAATTAATAGTACAGCCATTGTTCCCCTAGCTCGCTTGAAGTTGTTTACCCAGGGAGGTCTCATTTCTGACCATTGTTCACTTCCAGCTTGCTTCCTAACAGCCCCTTTTAATTCACCTTCCTGCAGTCAGACAGAAAATGTCAAGCTCATAAACTGAGGTACATGTACTATTCATAAAAAACAACAACAGCTATTCCCCCTCATTCTCCACAAACAGATTGGCTGTCTGTTGTGAGGGTGAATATTTCTCTGCTTTCTGACTGCATAATCAAGCACATAAGAACGGCCATACTGGGTCAGACCAAAGGTCCATTCAGCCCAGTATCCTGTCTGCCGACAGTGGCCAATGCCAGGTGCCCCAGAGGGAGTGAACCTAACAGGTAATGATCAAGTGATCTCTTTCCTGCCATCCATCTCCACCCTCTGACAAACAGAGGCTAGGGACACCATTCCTTACCCATGAATTTATCCAGTTCTCTTTTAAACCCTGTTATAGTCCTAGCCTTCACAACCTCCTCAGGCAAGGAGTTCCACAGGTTGAAGAAGAACTTCCTTTTATTTGTTTTAAACCTGCTGCCCATTAATGTCATTTGGTGGCCCCTAGTTCTTATATTATGGGAATAAGTAAATAACTTTTCCGTATTCACTTTCTCCACACCACTCATGATTTTATATACCTCTATCATATCCCTGCTTAGTCTCCTCTTTTTCAAGCTGAAAAGTCCTAGTCTCTTTAATCTCTCCTCATATGGGACCTGATCCAAACCCCTAATCATTTTAGTTGCCCTTCTCTGAACCTTTTCTAATGCCATTGTATCTTTTTTGAGATGAGAAGACCACATCGTACGCAGTATTCAAGAGGTGGGCGTACCATGGATTTAGATAAGGGCAATAAAATATTCTCCATCTTATTCTCTATCCCCTTTTTAATGATTCCTAACATCCTGTTCGCTTTTTTGACTGCTGCTGCACACTGCGTGGATGTCTTCAGAGAACTATCCATGATGACTCCAAGATCTTTCTCCTGATTAGTTGTAGCTAAATTAGCCCCCATCATATTGTATGTATAGCTGGGGTTATTTTTTCCAATGTGCATTATTTACATTTATCCACATTAAATTTCATTTGCCAATCTGTTGCCCAATCACTTAGTTTTGTGAGATCTTTTTGAAGTTCTTCACAGTCTGCTTTGGTCTTAACTGTCTTGAGCAGGTTAGTATTGTCTGCAAACTTTGCCACCTCACTGTTTACCCCTTTCTCCAGATCACTTATGAATAAGTTGAATAGGATTGGTCCTAGGACTGACCCTTGGGGAACACCACTAGTTACCCCTCTCCATTCTGAAAATTTACCATTTATTCCTACCCTTTGTTCCCTGTCTTTTAACCAGTTCTCAATCCATGAAAGGATCTTCCCTCTTATCCCATGACAACTTAATTTATGTAAGAGCCTTTGGTGAGGTTTCTGGAAATCTAAGTACACTATGTCCACTGGATCCCCCTTGTCCACATGTTTGTTGATCCCTTCAAAGAACTCTAATAGATTAGTAAGACATGATCTCCCTTTACAGAAACCATCTTGACTTTTGCGCAACAATTTATGTTCTTCTAGGTGTCTGGCAATTTTATTCTTTACTATTGTTTCAACTAATTTGCCCGGTACTGACTTTAGCCCATTTCGGTATAACTGAAGGTCCAACAGTGTCCCTACTCTTGCATCTCTCTGCCTGCACAAAGCAAAACCACCTCCACAGAGGAGATGGCTTAGTTGAAATATTTTGACTCCCTGAAAGCAAATGGCAGCAGGGTCAACTTAACGTTTCTTCCCTCTGTAAGGATAACACAAGTATTGTAGCAGTTACTGACATCTTCAAAGGCAGAAAACAATTGATAGGTTTTGTTATGGAAAACAGCCACCTGAAAGAGTTCAGAGATCATACCAAGCTTTACTGGGCCAGATTCTCCTCAGCTGGTGTAAATGAGCATATCTCCATGGAATTCAATGGAGCTTTGGTGATTGGCACCAACTGAGGATGGGTGGGTGTACTCGGGATTAGACTAACAGCAGAGTTTCCATCTGTTCTACACGAACGTTAAGATTCCACAGAGCTACTTGTAGCAGCAGGGATTTGGTCAAGTATCCTTGACCAAAAAAAATAAAATAAATCCTTCTCATTATTTTTCTACAATGTGCTATGTACTGCTTGCCTGCCTAACAGCTTGTCTGTACTGGGAATATTTGTACCACTATTGCACCAATGCAACTCCCCAGTATTGTTGCAATGCAATATGGGGCTTGCACTGAGGCAGCACATCTACAGTGGGGATTGCAGCTGCGTAGCTACAATTGTACAAATATTCCCAATGCAAATATCTCCCACACTCCACCCAAGAAATGGATGCATTTCTTTCCTGAAGCTGGGTGTGTGGATTATATAATCCATTTTCTGCCAGGTTTCACGCATGGAAACTAGACCTGTGAATCCCCCTTAATATAAAGTGCTCCCCATAATTGGTCACCATGGCACAAGGTGCCCACCACGTCATCTCTGTGGGAAGACCAGGAGCCAGGTACCACAGCCCAGAAAGTGAGCAAGCTAGGCTATAGAGGGAACATAGCCAGGCTACCCGGGAAACATGCTGCTTCAAGTGTACTATCTGGGCAGTCCCTACTGGCAGCCTCTACGGCAGCCCAGCCATACATTTAAGCACCCTCCCTCAGTGGAACCCCTGAATTGTAAGAATACAAAAAAATAAATCCCAAATCCCTGCCTACCTCTCAGCAGGGGGGAATCTTCTGTTGCACACAGCTGGTTTTCACCCACTGCAAATGGGGCTGATTCTAGCCCATAGTTTGTAAAACACTTCAGTGGGTTTTGGATCAGGCCTTAAGGGATGACAGATTCTAAATAGGTGTTTTCCGCCCTCACACCCCAAAAATCCCACCCTCAATAAAACCCATTTAAAGGTTGCTGGCATGAGAAACCCAGTGAGGCTAGCCCTTTAAAGCAAAGAAATGTCAAATTAGCGGAAGTTTCTGTAACGTTCCTTCACCCTTACACATCACCTTAACCAGTTCCTCTAAGTCATACTACCACAGAACCTGCATTCTGACCATTGTGTTAGTTGGGATATGGATGCCTTGGTGAATTGGACAGTGTGTTGAGTGGACATGGGGACAGTATGAGGTCAACTATAAGGTTTTACATTCCTTGCAGTATGGAGTTAGAGGAATTTGGTGAGTCCTTGCATGACTTCCTCTGCCAGAACTGGACCTCTTGTCTGCTTTGGGGAAGTCCTGATCTGATACACCAAAGAATGATCAGTAGACCAGCGCTGTAAAGTGTGGAGGAGAAACATGTTCCCCAATTCCAGGGGCATTAATAATAGTGGTATTTCAGATGGATGTTGTGACTAGGGGTAAAAGATGACTCTCAGACCAGTTCTCTCCCTCTGTTCCCCAAATATTTAAGCATCCATCTGCACCCCTAAAACTGATCATTCACCTTTATGCTGGCTACAGTCAGACTCTTACTCACAGACCCCACTGTTACCCAATGTTCTTCCCTGGTTCACCTGGTTCTGTGCTCAGCCTCCTGGTGAGTCAAGGACGTTGAGAGGCAGTGCCAGAGAACAGCAGTAACTGAGTGTAGGTGTGCTGGCATCTGCTGTTAGAAGAACTACTTCATGGGCAAAGTTAGAAAAATATTACATGTAGAACAGTGCAAACTTCATTGTAGTGCATCTGTGACAGACAGGTGTGTCTCTGAGTTTAAAGCTTGCACAGTTGGCTGTTTATTTGCAAATGAGATCTGGATAAAGGTGAGACTCACCAGCCCAAATTTTAGAAAAGAAGGACTTTGGGATGTTTATATAATTATTCCAGGAACATTTTTTAGTGCATTCAATGGCTCTGACTTTTAAAGGGGCAGAGCACATAAAGTGCCAACTGAAGTCAATAGGAGCTGCACATACTCAGGTCCAACCTTCAGAAAAACTCAGACATCCTCTTCCAACTTGTGCTAGAGGTCTGAGCTACAGTGAGGCTTTAAAGTCTCAAAGGCAAAAGCTTAACATAAGACTAAATTATGGAGTCATTACCATGCCTGCATAATAAAATATTTCAATATCAAGGACCGCATAAAACCAGATCAACGTTTCTGCAGTTTTGCTTTATTTTAGAAACAAAACAGATTATTTTCCTGAGGTCTGGCATTTTAAAGCCCACAGTGTCTCTGCTTTATGCAAAAGGGATGCTCACTTTTGCATATACTTCCTCTTTGAACTGCACATAAAATTTGCTTAGTTTAGTAAACAAGTTAATGCTATAAAATAAGGGAAGTTGTGGAAAAAAAATCAGTCTAACAATAGAGGCAAAGGGAATGGTTTTTGTGATAATTGCCCTGACAAGACACCTAGACATAAGGAAAGATTTTGTGGGAGTAAAGAGTTTAGACAAAATTATTTTATCCATTTTAAATGTGAAACAAGGTATTTTTAAAAGATGGACTTAGCATCACTTTTAGGGTGGGGTTTTTCTAAATTCCTTTGCCTTGGCCTACGTCTGTTTCCATTGAAGTCAATGGTTGGTTTCAATTGGAACAGAGTTAGGCCAGTGCTGGGAACTTTTGAAAATTCTACTCTTAAGTTCTGGAAGTATAAAGATCTAATAGATTAACAACAAAAGACAGATCTGAGCATAGCCACAGCAGACTACTTCAGGCCTTTCCTAATTCTGAATTGTTGTTTTTATTTATCTTATGGCCCTTCCTCCAATATTCTGTCCATATGACAGTGCTCATATACAAGTCAACTTCAACTAAATTTTTCCGGTAAGATTTTATATGAGATCTAACCCCACTCCACCCCATACTGGTGATTCTGTGTGGAGCTGAAGAACCCACCACTGAAAGGGGTTAAATAAAAGTTCCCACAGCGTACTAAAGCAAATGTAACACTTCCCCTCCCACACCCCAATATGACAAATGGCTTTACCAAATTTACCAACAATATTATGGTTTGGCTGTGCCTCTCTGTCATTCTCTTCCTCTGACCTCCTACTTCCTCCGCTTCTTCCATTCTTTACTACCCTGCCCTTTCTTCTTTCCATTTTCTCTTTCCAGCTTTTTCCCCAGCATTGATTCACATGTGAAACAAGCTGGTTAAAGTCCACACGCAAATGTTTGTCGACTCACTAAAATTACAATATTCAAATATCCACGGGTTTTGTTTACTGCTTTCAGCTGATGATGTTGGAAATGAAAAGGCAAAGTATATGTATTTGCATTAGCATTTTGCACACTAGTTTGTTCAAAAGGAAGGGAACTTTTAAAGGGATGATGTCAACCTGCTTAAGAATCCAATCCCAAGCTCCCTGAAATCAACAGGAAGACTTTAGTGAATGTTGGATCTGGCCTTAAACCTCAAAATTTATCTACAAAAAGGAAGCAAAATGCCATGCAACATGTTCTGTATCAAAATTTTAAAACCTCATTTCGTTCAATAACAAACCTCTCAGCTTCTATATCTTTTTCTGTTCTTGGGTTATTTCCTGTTGATCTTCCCCTTCCTTCCCTCCCCCGTATTTTTGGGTGCTCTCTGTAGTAACTATCTACACATACACAAACACTACAGCTATCTTTTACATAAATTCCATAATATCAATCTTCCTATAACGGAGACTGAATAATTTCAATTAACAACATAAGTTAAAATTTTCAAAGGTATGTAGTAACTCCAAATCACTTAGGCATGTTTGAAAATGTTAACCATGGTTTCTGAATTTGCTACTTTATTGATCTGCCACTTCATGTAGTTTTGTTTTGAGTCCCTTGCTTCAGCTGATGTTTGCCATCAGAAGATTTCTGGGCTTGGTATATTTTCTGGAACTGTCTTTGTCAACTTCCCTAGTTAGAGACTGTATTTTCACAGTCATTGCCAGTTTAAACCATAGCCTTTTTATCTGGGATTTGAACCCAGATCTATAGGGCTGCAGTTATGTCAGCTGAGCTCAGCAACTGTTGCACTACATTTATGGTATAACTAGAACAGTATTTAAGTTGGATTTTTAGATGACGCAGAGGAGCTGACTAGAATAGCTACACTTTTTCATATTTATTATTTTCTCCAAATACAACAAATGTACCAACATACCAGATTCATCGTAATACACAAAGTAAGTAAAGAGGGTTATGATGAAGTGAGGGGAGGGGAAGTGCATATCTATCTTCAGGGTCTACATTAATCAGAGTCTTCTAAAAAGTCAAATTCAAAGCAATTTGGACTTTCAGGCATTCCCTTTCTGTCGTAGCTCTACTCTCCACATCTCAACAAAGTTTCCTCCACCCCCATCTATTGGCACGTTATCACTGCTCTCAGCAGATTTAAGTGAAACACTATTAAAAAGAGCTGCAGCCATAGGAGCTTTGTTTACAGAAGCTGCACCAGCGTTAGCACTGGCGAGCAAGATTTAGAAAATGTGTATAGTGCAGACAAGACCATAGGAGCTATCCATTCTTCTGGTTCATCAACCAAAATGAGGTTTAGGGGAGCCACCTCTGCTATTTTTTAGGCAATATCCTACCACAGGGAATACTTTCTGAACAAAAGTAAAGGGTCAGGGTTGGCTGGCCTTGCTGCCAAAACCTAAACGAATGGGGACATGGCTTACTTATCTATCCCTCTTCCTCCTCATGGCCTGGAAAGCTGTTAATTAAAAGCTATGACCCAATGAAACTATGAGCCAAATAAAATTGATGGGATAGCTCCTGCTCTCATTGAAGTCATGGCAAAACTTCCATTAACTTCAGTGCAACAGGATTGGGTCTAAGGTATTTGTACACACTTACATGTCCAATTAACTCTGCTTCTGAGTAGGGCGGGGAATCTAACAGTGACTGAGTCAGAGTGGGGGTGTAGGTGAGAGCAGTGTCCTACGCTCTCACTCTGCACTGGTATATAGGAGGAGTTAATACTACAATTAGACACTGTGAACTAATGACCAGCACACACCTACTCTTTCAGTCAAACAACTCCAGACAATTCCCTTGTGGGCAGCTAACAAACACCAGGGGGAAAGACTGTATAATAAAAAGGATACAGCTTTCAGGTGACATCTGTAGGCCTTGTTGTGACTATTGCCTGGCTGACTCCATCTTCATTAAAGTTCAGACTAAGGATTTGTTTCCATGAACATTTAGTGTACGGCAAGCTTGGGTGTAAATCTGCCAGGCAATAGCTGTTCATGTGGCCCCTGCTGGAGAGCCCTAACCTAAAGAAAGGTTAGTGCTCGTCAGCAGGCTCCACACAGAGAGTTGGTCTGAGGGAGGCTAGTGTGGGGTAGATTCATATGCTAACTTATCGCGAACTACATGTTCATGTAGACAAGCCCAAAGTTACCTAGGACCATGTGTAAAAATGGTTCATGCTCAAATGACTCCAACACATGCTCAAATCCCACCATGGAGATAACCCAACCACGGACTACGTCGTCCACTCCTGTAGTAAAACCCACAAAAAGGAATCTTTGTAGGCATCCCCATCATAGAGCCACACACACACAGTGTTCCTTTGAGGGAGCAGGGCATTCCCTCTACAGAATGAAGCTGGATTGATCCCCAAATCCCACAGGATTTGCAGGAGGTCAGAACCATCTACATTCAGACCCAAGCCTCTGCGCCAGCTCTGGAGTCCCAGGACCCACACCCCTCCCCAACTGCCAACTCCCTGTTGCTGGGGCTCCAATGGAGCTGTTCTATTTGGACTCCTTACTCCTAGGACCCCCTTCAGAGGAGGATCCCCAGTATGAAGCGGGCTCTCTGGGAAAGCTATTGCAGCCTGATGCCTAGGGAATCCCAATGATACCAGCAGGGGAAGGATGCTGACTACCCACTCCCCATCTCCCACTTGCTGGTAAGGATCACAACCTGCATGGAGCACCTTCTGCAGGAAGTGGACACATACAAAATGGGGAACAAACAGGCTAGGCAGTAGTACTTCTGAAAAGTATCTGGGGGTTATAGCGGTTCACAAACTGAATGGTGAGTCAACAAGTGTGATGCTGTTGCAAAGATGGCAAATGTCATCCTGGGATGTGTTAACATGAATGTCACATGTAAAACATGGGAGCTAATTGTTCTACTCTACTCAGAACTGGTGAGGCCTCAGCTGGAGTACTCTGTCCAGTTTTGGATGCCACACTTCAAGAAAGATGTTAACAAATTGAGGAGAGTCCAGAGAAGAGCAACAAAAATAAGAGATTTAGAAAACATGGCCTCTGAGGAAAGGTGGAATTAATTGGGTGTGTTTAGTCTAGAGAGAAGAAGACTGGAGGGGGACATGGTAATAGTCTTCAAGTATGTAAAAGGTGATCAGTTGTTATCCTTGTCCACCTAAGGTAAGACAGGAAATAATCAGCTTAATACGAAGCAATGGAGATTTAGGTTGGATATTAGGCTTCTAATTATAAGGATAGTTAAGCACTGGAACATGTTACCTGGGATGGTTATATCATCTTTGTCCTTGGAGGTTTTTAAGAACAGGTTATACAAATACCTATCAGGGATGGCCTAAATATACTTAAGCCTGCCTCAGCACAGGGCAATGGACTGGATGACCTCTTGAGGTGTCTTCCATCCCTACATTTCTATGATTCTATAATAGGAGGGAAGGTGCATTTGAATCCTCCCCACTTCCTACCCCCTTTCCATGTGGGAGCGGGACCCCTTTCCACCTGGATTTAGGCCTTAGTTCAACAAGCATATGCATAAGTGCTGTACTGAATCAGGGCTTAAATGGGCACCGTCTTAACCCATATTAAGAAATGGCTTACACAACCCTGTGTGACAGCCTGGGTTCTACCAGTAACTCCAACTGGCTTGGACTATTACATGATTGTATACACCATTATATAACAATCTGGCCCTGCCTACACACAAATACATTATAATGACACCTAAAAGTGTGCTATAGCCCAGGTATGGTGGGTGTGCTGGTAGTACTTATGGAATAATTTACATCATCATGGGATACCATAACATGTCTGGGCCTTGTCTACACCAGCCACCGGTGCCATTCAGAAACATAGTTCCGGCCAACAGTTTGCTTGGACCAAGACAGATCTAGTTTGGGTCCTGTCTGAGCTTCAGTGTCCGCTGTGGTAGGGACCAGTCACAACGTGGAAGCCCCCAACACAGGTAAATCATGGTTCAGGACTGGTAGTCTGGGTGGTAACAAATTGTGCTATAGTATTAGGCCATGGTATTACAGGCCCCAATCTTATAATAGCCCAGTCCTGACAGCGTGCCTTTAAAAAACTACTTCACTCTGAAACTTTTCACAGAGATAGTGACTCATGAGACTGGATCACACAGTGAATCATTCACACTTAGGCCATCACTAGCTATAAATGATGTTGATTTATGTGTAGGTGGCACTGACATTTGTTGTTGTTTTTTTAAATTGTATTAACTTGCTAGGCTAGTTTGAAATAGTTTTCTGGGCTACTGTGTTTCGATTACAGTCTAATTAGTCACATTCTTTCCATGGACATTGGAAACTAAAGACAATGGGAGTATCCAGGTCAGGATTTGACCCACTAGTATTAATACCACCTATCTTTTTATGTAGATAGTAAAGTTCTAAAAAGATTTATTTACCTAGACCTGATCCATACCTAAAGTAAGGCTGTCAAATACAGTGTGTTTGGGCTTTGGGGTTGGTTGGTTTTTAAATTACACACACACACAGATTGGTGGGAAAGTCTCATTTCACTTTTTCCCCCCTACTGCTCACCTTTTAAAATCAGTTATTTTTGTTTAGATTTGGGCATCTGTTGGCCTCACAGAGAGTAGAAAAGCTCAGAATTAGAGCTCACTGAAATTTTCTGAAAATTTGATTTTACAATGAAATTTTAATTGAAATTTTAGGAGGGGAGAAAAAGCAAAATATTTTCCCCCAGGTTTTTCAATCAGTTCTGCTTATGGCAAATTCATCTCTCCTTCTTGGAAGGACATGTTTTTAATTTTCCCCATCAGTACATGGGCTAATCTCCCGTTTGCCACTGTCTGCCTTTTCTGATTAATACTTTTCCTGGATCCTTACAATCAAACAATGGACCTCATCCTAAGCTGATCCAAATCAACAAAGCTCAGCTGACTTCTGTGGAATATGCTGACTTATACCATGTGAAGATCTGGTCCAACAGCGGTAACATGGTGCACTTGGAGTCCAGTGCAGTTTTAGGGCTGGATCCAATGCCTATTGAAACCAATGAGAGTCTTTCCACTGACTTCAAAGGGAAGCATTTCAAGAAGGTCCAAGAATAAGAGGAGCCCAATGAAATTACAATTAATTGTAATAGATCATTAATCAAAACATTGTCAATGCAAGGTTTGTTTTGTAAAGAACAAACACCGACCAATCCAGGAGGAAATAACAGAATTTATTTTTGTTTCTCCTCTTCATTGCTGCCTAGCATATTAAATACCTAGGCGAAAATGCAACTCATTTGCTGCTCTATGTTCAATACCTGCTAGAGTCCCATTGGAGTGCATAGTTTCAAATAAAAAGCAGGCACTTAAAAGAACAATGTTGTGTTCTAGCTCAGCACAGTGATGGCTGACCATGACAGTGGAAACTTTAAAATAAAGATAATCTGTACTCATTTAGAAAACTTTAGGGAAGGTGAAGAAAACCTGAGGCTTCTGGTAGGTATTTCAGTGTAAGTCCATCTCCATTTTGAAAATGGAAACAAGTGCAAGTGATCTGGATGCTAGGATGTTTGCATTGTACTGTGAATCACATGGATTCCATTCCATAGCTGCCTGGAACGACAAATGCAAAACAGCAGTGGCGCAAAACCAGGGTTTGACATTTGCATTTGAAGGCAATATCTGCAAATCGTTTGGATATGATCTTTATGGCAAATGAGTCATGCTATTTTCATGGAGTTTGTTTTCACGTTTTTGCTGAATGCACAGAGTGCCCCTTACAATGTTGAAGTTCTATGGCCTCTGTTATATAGGACTAGATGATCACAATGGTCCTTTCTGGCCTTAGAATCTATGAACGTCCCCTCCAAAAAGCATTAAATACAAAAGCAACATTTACTAGTTTCATCAGTTACTGCTTGTCACAGTGCTATGCCAGACACGCAATAGAATCAGCATTTAAGTGCAATCATATTAAGAGTCCAACTGACTATTTATTCCTGGGTGATTAGAGAATAGATACAAGGGGAATAAGTAAACACTGGAACTAGAGTCAGTTCTTACTAAGAAATGCAGTGCCACCTGCTGGAATTATCTGCAATATCACCTGGACAAGATGCACAGGAAGCTAAGACATTCCATACCAGAATAGCTCAATGTCTCATCTAATCTGATTGCCCACTCTATATATGACTGTAGGAGGTACTTGCATGGATGCCATCCTGAATTGTGCCCAATTTCAGGGTTGATGTTTTGCCACTCTGCTGTCAGAACCACCTTTCCTGCTTTGTATAATGTAGGCATGCCTTCCTGGATCACAACCGGATCTGCTGGGCAGCTGAACTGGTTATTACTAACATTGGCTCATAGGGGATTGTACCTTTAAAAATAACTATCCAAATGCCAGACAGAAACTTCTGTATATAACCAGAGGTTGTTAATAGAGTTAATCAGTGGATACCCAGAAAGTATACGTCTCACCATCTGAGCATCTTTGTCCTGAAAAAAAAATCCTGGATAGAACATGCCCAGAGTTTGGATAAATTTAGATCTGGTTCCAGACCTGAAATTTGTGATGTAGGCCCATCTCTAAGGCCCAAACCAACCCTCCACATCGAAATATCCCCAAACTTTGGTCAAGTTTGAATTCAGATTCAAACTTTCAAGATGAGTCCAAGGAGGAGTCTTACTACAATGCCATAAAATATAGCAGATACTTTTGATTAACAGATTTCCATCTAGCCTTGGGGCTATATCCTGCCTTACTTCCTGGCCTGCATCTACTATGGACACTAGTAAGACTTTGTCCATGGGTAAAGGATTGTAGGTGAGTTTTTAACAATAAAATTTCTCATAATCACGTTTTACTTCCTTGTTTATATAAAATTATTGGGCCCAATCTACCAATACCCTGTGCAGTCATTTGCACCAGTGCAAAATGAACGTCACATGTTACCCTTTCTGATTTGGTAGTACTTTGCCCAGGTGTCAATAACTGTCCAGGGCCATAGTGAATGCGGCCTTAAATTCACATTGTTAGTTCAAACCTGTATTCTCATCAGAATCTTTTGTTCAGTGAATAAATTCCATTGTAAAAGGATAATTGCCAAAAGCAAATTACAGAGTATTCTAAACCAAATGTATTCTTTTCCAGAATATTGTCCTCAAAGTTAGAAGAGAGAACAGAATCTCCAATGACAAAGTGGATTTAAATAAAATAGGAGTTTGGTGGTAATATGGTGATGATCTAAGAAAGGGAGTGAATCTGAAATCCCATTATTTAAGGTAAATGTAATTCGTCTACAATGGAGATTTTATAACTTCACAGGTAGCGATGGACCTGAACCAAAACCCTCAGATCCAGATACCTCCACACTTGAGGGAAATCCATATGCATGTGGCCAGACATAGTTCTCATATTCCTCCCCCATCCACAACTCTCTCCTGTTAATTCATTATATAGCCTGAATTTTACCATTATTTGTCTGGCAATCAGTTACTGTGATTATTTATTATTTGTTTAGAGCCAACAGAGTGCTAGGAGCTTGACAGAAGGGCATGAAGACAAGGCCCTTGCTACAAAAATCTCATCATCTAAACAGATAACATACAGATGAGGGAGAAAGTTTGGAAAGTGCCAAAAGCAGCAGGACTGAAGAATGAAGACGAGCATATAGCTTGTAGGTCCCATGCTTTTTTAAAAATGAGTTATGTATCAGCAAACACTTCACTGTGTGGGATGAGGGACTTCACAGAGAAGGTAGAAGCATGGCAATCTGTATGAAGGAAGGGTTGCAAAGCTGTTTAGAAGTCAAGAGTGGGAGCAGGCTGCGGAAGGGACAGTTACTAAAGGTGGAGAGAATAGAAAGAGGGAATGTAAAAGGAGAAAGCAGAGAAATAGATATCATGCAGGCTGTGCATGGGACTTGAAGAGAAGGACAGCATGCTTACATGTGATGTGGTAAGGCATGTCACCTTGAAACAGAATCTGTTCATTTACAGGATTTTTACTCTCTAACCACTCTAGCCTGTTATTCTAGAGGCACTCATGAGTGCTGACTTGCTGGCACAGACCTCATTTTTTAAAAGGACGAAGAACGTGGAAACATTTGTTTAGTAAAAAAAAAAAAATCCACATTCATTATAAAAAAGGAGACCTGGATTTTTCAGTCAGTTTTTGGGGCTTGTGGACTCTGGCAAAGTCTTGTTAAAAGCACTGGGGAAGTTGTTTGTTTTTGTCATGGATATATGCACAAAATTTGGGCATATTCACTTTTAATAACTGATAGTTTGACTGCTTGTTTCTTGAAGTCACTCACGGATGGGCTGGCAACTGTTTCATTGGAATAAGCAGTAGTTGTGACGAAAATGCTCATTCACAAACAGAAACTTCCAAGGGGATGACAAATACAAAAAGGGAGGACAGGTTGAGGCGTGCGTAGGTATTTGAGGGATACACTTAGACACAATTTTCACACAGGTGTTGGGTGGTTTTGCTTTTTTCAACCCTAGCATGATAGATTATTAATCATCTTTAGCCAGTCTGTGGGAGAGTAGCAGACACATGACAAACAGATTGCACTGACTGCATTGTTGGTTTAAACCCCACTACATAGCATGGTTCCATTAGATTCACACAGGTTAATGCATTTAGGGACGTCTCATGGATTTTGGTTATAGGTGAGTTTCTGCAAAGTTGGGAGCATGCTGTCTTGGTGCGCTTTCCCTCTTCTGCAGATGCATATCTACATCCACGTACGGATGGGAGCATGGGACTGTTATGTTGTGCCCAACAACTATAGACCATTCAAGTCTCACAGACTGCAAATGAGACACATGTAATCAGTGAGTCATTCTCATGAACAGCAGGGCTGAACCTCCCCCCAAGTAGCTTCAGGCCAGTACAAAAGCATCAACTTTGTTATTTTGGGTTGCTACACAACAGCGTAGCATCAGGGTAGCACAATGGGATGATAACACCAAGAAGTTGCAACACAAACATTGCTAGTTGCTGCCACCACCACAGCTGTTGTTTCATGCCAAGGCCCCTCTTTTCAGCTTGTGAGACCTGGGTTCAATTCCTGGCTCTGCCGTAGATTTCCCATGTGACCTTGGGCAACTCACTTCAAATCTTTGTGCTTTGGTTCCCTAGCTGTAAGATGAGTATAATAGTACTTCCTTTCTCTCATCTAATTTGATCCTAAACTCTGCTATATATATGCATAATAGGAGGCAGCCCTCACGCCACTTAGCAAATCGGACCCCAGTCTTAGCTGTAACATAATGTTATGCTACTACTGTAACATATTACCATAAAGACAAAATGCTAAAGCCGGGGTAGTCAATAGGCGGACAGCGGGCCAAATCCAGACAGCCAGATTCTTTTGAACAGACTCCAAAATCTTATAATTATTGTTATTAATTTTTTAATTATTTTCTCTGGTCTGGACCTTGACCAAGAAATGTGGACCTCAACAAAAAAATAACTGACGACTCCTGTGCTAAAGGGTAAAATAGGGGAATACATATGAACGCTTTGAATGAAGATTAATTGTCATTTATTAACTTTGGTAAATTTTTTGACTTTCCCAATCTAACCTGAATATTTTTGAACTCTCATCTTTAAGTGCTCCATTATTTCAGAGAATCTATCTACAATAATTATCATACCACTGCTCCAATGGAAGACACAGAAGCCAAACTTTGCAGTAATGTCAAAGAAGAAGCATTCAGAAGGGAATTGCCATACTGTACAGGAGAAATTGACTTCATGGCTTCCGGAAAGAAACGTGGGAAGGTATGATACTTCTCCCATTGAGGAACTTCAGGCTCTTGACTTCTATTCCTATTGTCAAATTATTTGGTTTGCATTACAGTAGTGTGCAAAGGTCAAAAACAGGAGCAGGGCATCAGTGTAGGGTGACCAGATGTCCCAATTTTATAGGGACAGTCCCGATATTCAGGGCTTTTTCTTATATAGGGACCTATTACCCCGCCCCCATCCCAATTTTTCACACTTTCTATCTGGTCACCCTACATCAGTGCTATGTGCTGTACAAGCCCATGTGAAGTCATGGTTCGTGCCCCAAAGAGCTTACAATCTAATTTAAAATAAGACACAAATAAATGCAACAAACCAGAAGAAAGGGGGGGGGGGTGACAGTAATAAGATCACTTAGCTACATAAACAAGCATCATGCACAACTGGATGGCTTTGAACCATTTACACTTTTAGTTTATTTTGCCCTTCCCAGCTTTGTTTATTTGCATATCATTTGCCTATTTCAGCTTCTGCCCAATCAATCTATTTTTTAAACTTCTACTTATTTAAAACATTTTTAAATGTACCCTTTGCCTATTTATTTATTGAAATTCTACCCTGACTTCATCCCCCTGCACTTCCAGAAGGAGTTTCTGTTACCTTCTGCCCATCCCATATCCATAATCTCGGTCTTGGATGCTACCTAGTAAAACTCCCCCGAGTCAAGTCCTCCACAGTCACTGAGACTCCAGAACTCCTCTCCTCTTAGACATTCAACAAGCCTTGTGCTGATGAAGGCATGGGATTCTGAGCAGATCCTCAGCTGCTGTAAGTCAGCATAGCTACTTTGACCTAATGAAGCTATACTGATTTACACTAGCTGAGAGCCACAAAATGTGTAAAGTGCAAAGTAATGTTAAGGTGAATCAGTGGCGAAGGTGGGAAGAGGATTCAAGCATCCTAGGCTCCCAGCCCTGTATTCAAACCACTAGAGACCACTGCCTCTAGGGCAGTGGTTCTCAACCAGGGGCACGCAGCGGCCTTCCAGCGGGTACGTCAACTCACTGAGATATTTACCTAGTTTTACAACAGGCTACATAAAAAGCACTAGCAAAGTCAGTATAAACTAAAATTTCATGCAGACAAGGACTTGTTTATACTGCTCTGTATACTATACACGGATATGTAAGTACAATATTTATATTCCAATTGATTTGATAATTATGTGGTAAAAATGAGAAAGTCAGCAATTTTTCAGTAATAGTGTGCTGTGACTTTGTATTTTTGTGTCTGATTCTGTAAGCAAGTAGTTTTTAAGTGAAGTGAAACTTGGGGGTAGGCAAGACAAATCAGACTCCTGAAAGGGGTACTGTAGTCTGGAAAGGTTGAAAGCCACTTCGCTACAGGACACATACATGCATTTGCATTCACAATCATATTCAGCCAAATGACACCTTCAAGACTCAGGTGTATATTATTACCCAATATACAACACAGAGAAGGAGACAACCTCATCTATGTCAGTCACCTATTTATTTTTTAAACTTTGGAAGGTGCTCAGATGCCACAGCAGTGTGTGGTTTAGTGACCATACAAAGGTAACAAACTCATGCATTCAAAATAGGCAGATGCAAAAGAAAAGGGTGGAAAGATACAAAAGTACAATGGGATCCTATCTAAACTCCAACCACAAATATACTTTTAAAGTGGTTACTAGCAGCCAAGATTAAAAAACGTGACTAGTGATTAAAAAATTGCTACGACTTTTAAGGGGCCTGATTTTCAGAAAGGGCTGAGCACCCATTCTCTGAAACATCAAGCACCTTTAAGATGTCTCAAGTTGGGCATTAAAAAAAACAAAACAAAAAACAAAAACACAAAACCATACACACACACCAAACAGGTTCCCAAAAATCACAAGGCACTTTTAAAATCTTGGCCTATGCATAGCTCGCTATAAATGTGCAATACAAAATAAATTAAAACGGATGATCAAATTCTATGCTGCATCTCTCTGGAAGGCACAGCCCAGGGGACTTGTAGGTAGGAAACTTCTACCTTTCAGACTGTAGGCTGCTGCAGGACCAAAACAAACAGTCTCTGATGTTATTTAGGCAGCCACAGGAGCTGCTCTCAGTTATAGCAGCCTCCACAGCATTACCAGACCAGCCACAGTGGTTTGATTTGTTTCCCCATCCTTGGTTCTATCCCCAGCACGCAACAGTATGCCAACAGGCCAGCACAAGGCAAGGACAGGTAGTCCGATACAAAGTTTATCCCTGGGGAATCCTCCCTGGCCTCTTGTGGGCTTCTTTACCATCCTAATACACCATCAGAATAGCATGTAGGGGCTGGAGTCCCTCTTGGAGTCTGCACCCAGAAGACCTTATAACAAAATTAAGATAAAAAGAAAAGGAAGCATCAGATTCATGGAGGCAATGATAAAGGGTGTTAATGATAAGATCACACAATGGCTTGTGTGAGTGGTGCACATGTTGAGAGTTATATAGGTTACTGTTCAGTAGATTTTTTAAAACAGGTTAAGGCTTCCTTGAAGAAGTATATTTTGTTGGAGGGAATATGTATAAATAGATGGTTTTAACACTTTTTCTTTTGTTTCTGTTGTTTTGTAATTTGTACCCATCCTTATGTAAAAAACAATACCTTCTATAGTATATAACAAAAGCCTTATTGGAAGCAAAACAGTATGTGATTTAAAGTGCCATAAATAAATGTTAAGTCACTGGTACTTCCAAAGCACATTGCTATAGAATGAAGACAACACACATGAATACCCCTAGGAAATTAGATCATAATTATATATCAGAGTATGTCCACAGTTGAATGGTGGCTGGGAAAGCTTAGTACAATGGGGTTATGTGGTTGCAGTCCTTAGTTTTAGTTTATAACAATGGTCTAGTAGACTTGTATGTACTATACTCTTCTGTTAAATATTTTAAGAGCTGAGGCTCTTCGGTTTATTTCCTCTGGCTGATCCTATTGACATCATTGATCTGTTTTAGACTTTAATGCCAATCCAATGATGAATACCATGTATCATATTTAGTAAATACATCATCAGAGAAATCTTTGCCCGTTATTGAACTCTGCATCACTGAATTATCAACAGATTATTCAACAGAAAGTAGAAATCCAGCTCAAGTGAAGCCAATGGAAAAGAGCATAAACTAAGGCAGGTCATGAAAATTAGGAAGGCTAAGAAAGTATTTGAAGAGCAAATAGCCAAAGACATAAAAATAGACAATAAATAATTTAGGTAGTGCAGAAACAAGAAGTCTGTGACAAAATGGTTAAGCCCACTGGGCTCCACAGGAGTCAAGACTGGGGCTGAAGAGGACAAGGGCATTGAAGAAGAAGAAGAAGAAGAACTAAATAATGCATCAGTCCTCACCACTGTGGATATTGGGGAGATACACAATGAATAATTAACCAGTAGAACTCATTGCCATAGGAAGCCAGTGAGGTCAAGAACTTTACAGGATTAAAAGACATAACTAGATATTTATATGGATAACATCCAACATTTGTTTATTTTGTTTTTTTAAAGGAATATAAAGCCTCATTCTTTCTGTACAAAAAAAGTCAACTACTAGGTGATGGAGGTTGGGCAGACACTTCCCTCTATTGGCTGGTTTTTCCATAATTGTCCATTACAGGGTCTTCTGCATCTTCTTCTGAAGTATTTTGTACTGGCCAGTGTCATGAAGAGTATTAAACTAAAACTTGTGACTTTGGGCATCACTTAGTCTCTCATTCTCAGTTCCCCATCTATGAAATGGGCATAATAGCACTTCCCTACCTCAAAAGGGGTGTGGTGAGGATAAATACACTGAAGATTTTGAAAAAAGAAAAGGAGTACTTGTGGCACCTTAGAGACTAACAAATTTATTTGGGCATAAGCTTTCGTGAGCTACAGCTCACTTCATCGGATGCATTCAGTGGAGTGAGCTGTAGCTCACGAAAGCTTATGCTCAAATAAATTTGTTAGTCTCTAAGGTGCCACAAGTATTCCTTTTCTTTTTGTGAATACAGACTAAACACGGTTGCCACTCTGAAACCTGAAGATTTTGAGGTGCTCAGGGACTATGGTGATGGCTACCCACACATTGATCTGATCTGGCAATTCCTATGGCAGAACTGCCTCAGCAAGGTCTGCAGGATCAGTCCTAACATGTGGCTCTGTCAGACTCACTGTCCTAAAGTGCTTCCTCATGGCAAGACTCAGCATTGCAGTCCCTCTGCTTCACTATCCCCTCCAGACTTCAGTGGTCTGGGCTGTGACATGGCCCTCCGGCCAGGTCACACAAAGAGAATCACATCTTCCAGAGTTTGATAGGTCAGCCCTGCCTGGGACACCCACCAGCTTCTGGCAGAGGCACCTGTCTCAATTTTTGCTTCTTTTCATCCGTAAGAGAGGCATAGTCCTTCAGTTTCCAATACGAAGCCTGCCCCTGGGCATAAATTTATTCACATACACCAGTGCGGTAATACCCTAAAATCTTGTAAGTCAAACCATTCTCCAATTTCTGTAATAAACATACAAAGTGGGATTTTCCCATTCCTCTCTCCAGGGAGATCGCCCTCACAGCACCCACTCAAGAGTCAATACCAGCAGCACTTTGTTCCCATTTCCATTTGCCCCCGATCAAGGACCCCACTCTCCAGCCATCCCTATCGGACAGTGATCAGTTTCTTCCTACCTTTCATTCACTTCTTCACCCAGAGGGCTCCCCACTCCTGCAATGTTTTACTCCTGCAGACCTGCCTGCAAGTTCTATCCCTGCTCAGGGGCACCCACAACAGCTTTCTTGCTTCTGGGTTCAGCTCTTCTGACCAAGCCGGATTTTCTTCGGGTTCTCTCCAACACTCCTGTTGCAGCTCCCATAGGAGCTCAGCTTTCTCTACTGGATCTCCTGAAGCTCTCTCCCAAGAAGCTCCTGCCAGCTCTTCGTTGCTGTTCCCTGCCTCAGAGTCTGAGGCTGCTCTCACCACACCACCTCCTGCGTCTGACTCTTCTCAGGCTCTGACTCTCCAAGTCTCCTTCCCTCTAGGGCCAGGTGCCCTCTCAAGCCTAAATTGACCAGCCACAGGCACATTAACCTCTTCCTTCTAAGGATACGTCTACACTGGAATAAAAGACCCATGGCCTGGCTGCAGCTGGCCCAGGTCAGCAGGGTTGGACTCATGATGATTGGGCTGCAGGGCTAAAAATAAAATAAAATAAATAAAATCGCTGTGTAGACATTCAGGCTCAGGCTGGAGCCTGGGCTCTGGGGCCCTCTCCTCTCACAGGGTCCTAGAGCTCGGGCACCAGTCTGATCCTGAACATTTATACTGCAGTTTTATGGCCCTGCTGCCTGAGCCAGACTCAGGTGACCCAGGTCAGCCACGGGTATTTAATCGCTGTGTAGACATACCCTTAAAGGGCCAATGTTACTATTACTCTGTGACACAGGGTGTCTAAACTCAAGGAAACAAAATCTCTTCTGCTCTCCCCAGACGCTATTCTCTGCAGTTTCTTTCCCCCTCTCCCAGCCTCTGCAGATTTCTTCCTTCCTCTTTTACAGAGCACCACTTCACAGGGCTTTCTCCCCGGACGCCTGGTTCCTCTCAAGCTGCTGACCCTCAGGGCCTCTCTCCTGGAGTCTCTCTTTTCCCAGGCCTGTTTCTGAAGTCTCCTTCTCCCCAGCTGCCTTCTCCCTTCAAGGAGAGTCCCAGCGTACAAACTCCTTCCTATAGACCCCTCTGTAGTTCCTTTCCCAGAGAGCACAAACTCACAACTACCTCTCTCTGGGGTCACCTCTTTCTTGCCCTATATTTACAGGAAACATCCAGTCTGGTTCTCCCCAGCTGGGTCTAGTCCTTAATGACCTGTCTCCCCTGCAGGTGACACAGATTGGGCTAATTGAGTTGTCAAGCTCCCCTTAAACTCTGTCACTGCCGGTGTGGGGTTTGTACACCCCAGCACAGGCTTCCTGTCCACAAAAGGTTTTACATCCTACACCACCTTTACCTGATATGCCAAGTCTCGCTCTTCTTGGAGACAAACTCCTTCTTTTTTTAATATTGAGGTCTATCAGTAAAGTATTTCACTGTTATGGTGAAGGATTTTTCCCATCTGTTCCAAGTATATACAGAACATCTCTGACCCATCCTCTACAGTAAAACTGTAATTTGATCAACACCAGTCTTGCTAATGACCAGGTATATGAACCATTTCCACTAATGGGAGGACAAAGGGGAGAGAGAGGGAAATCACATAAAAATGATGTTGAGGAAGAACAAGTCAGCATCTCTTCATGTTCTGATGCCTCCAATGCATTGGAAATCACTTTATAGTGGTTTGAAGGACAAGAAGAAAGAAATGCAGTGTACCACACTGCAACTTATGCGCTGTATTTGCTGTGATTTTGAGAAGTATCATTTTACCAATTAGTTTGTAAAGATAGGGGTTATACTGTACTGCTATCTTGTTACGCAGTGCCCTTTTGTTTATTACAGTTTGTTAAAGTTCCATGTGCCATCCATCCTGGAGTTATATTTGATATTATGATCAACAAATGGAACCTATCTGCTCCCAACTTGGTTGTCTCTTTAGTTGGAGAAGAAGAAAACTTCCAAATGAAACCTTGGTTACGGGACACCTTAAGAAAAGGACTTGTAAAGGTCGCAGAAAGTACTGGTTGGTTCAACTTCTAAAATTGGGAACTTAATTTCTTCTACCTCTGCCCTAAAGAGTCCCCATCCAGCATTTGCCAATCTTTCATCATTAATTTCAGTGGAACAGCTCATATGCATAACAATTAAACACATGCTTAAGGGCTTTGCTGGATGGTGGCCTACACCTGTATTAAGATATTTATTAATGATACAAGTTACTGCAGTATGACTATCTCAGTTATTTACTACTTCATCCAAATTACTTCAGACAGTGGTTCTTGCAACTGATAAACATTTGAAGTGCAGTTATGCTCTAAAAGGTGATGGGGAAAAAAGTGTCACCGTGGGATCCATATCAATTTTCTCTCTCCAGCTCCCTAGTAGTGGTAGGATTTTCAAAAGCACTCAGCATTGGCCTAACTACACTTCCATTGAAGTCAGTCTTGGCTGCAGTGGGAACAGAGTTGAGACAAGAGAGCACTTCTGAAAAATACCATCTGAATCTCTTCACCTTATGATTAAAAGTGTGTGTTTGTGTCTCAACTGGCAGCCCATCAAACTCAACCTGGAATCTGAAAGTCAAACTGACCTATTGTGGGTATCACATCCTCACCATTCAAAGAATTTTTTATTGGAACTGAGTTGACAATTTTGTTAAGTGATGCAGAAACCAGAAGAGAATCTGGCTCACTTTACCTGGTGTTCACTGCAGGGCTAACAGGAATGAAAAGTATTTGAGACATTGACACAATAATTGGCAAATAGGACTCTGAATACACATCTGTCAGTTAAGAGGCCATTTTTTCTTGGCCCCTATGAGCATAACTGCATTTTGAAGTTTATGAAGTGCTTAAAGCATACTTTAGTGCTCAATATAGTATATACTCGGTTCATAGTGCTTTGCTGGTTCAAAGGGGGAAAAAAAGTCACAGTGTTGTTTTGCTTTTCATTACTAAAAAAAGCCAAGTACTAAGGTAGTATCAAAAGTACCATAAACAGAAATAGTTATTGAGATCATTGCAGCTTCTATTTATGCTTAGTGTAAACTTCCTATGCTGCAAGTCATCTCAGTACCTACAAGTGGACACTGCTAAGGACTCTGGCTTATTTTTATTTTACTTTCCTTTTTGTCTACTGACACAGTTTGGGGAATATGCTAAATCATTTAGTGAGGGGGACCTCAAGTGGTTTGGTTGTCACTACAGCATCCAGGTCTGGTAATCACCGTGGCTTGCCCTAGGCACATGAAGAATGAACAGAGCCCGGCTCTTTTGCGGAGTCCGCTCTCCAGTACGCCAGAGAGCAAGGCAAAGAGAGTGTCAGATACTTTCCCATAGAGCTAAATGGAAAACCCCTAACCCAGCAACTCATCTAACAGCCATTTCCAACATCACACGATCAGTCCTCCCAATTTAGTTCTTCATCCCAACTGCAAGATGCCACCTCCCCAGTTCCCACCCTCCTTGCCCCAAGAACTAGTACTGCCTCAGATATGCAGACTGTCATATCTTTACTTCCAGTAATATCATTCCGCCACTAGATGATTCTCTGTGCTCCATTGAACATCCCAGATGAGAGTATGGTCCCTGCTAAACCAAGATGACAAAGCTGGAACATGTTTGTTTGTACCTATCGTTTGTCATTGCTTTCTTTAATAAAAGTGTCCTGTTTAGTACAGACTGTGATTCTATATGTAATGACACAAATTATCGATATCCACTAGAGGCCTCAAAGATCTGACTTCTCAAAGGCCCGAAAAATATCTAGAGCCAGCCTGGACAGACACATAGTTAGAGGTACTTATATACCAAATGGTAAAGCAACTAACTCCATAATGTTCTTATTGAATTAATTTCAGGTGCCTGGCTCTTTACCAGCGCTCTACGTGTTGGAATAACGAGGCATATAGGGCAAGCAGTCCAAAATCACATGCTGGCTAGTACTTCAGCCAGAGTAAGAGTGATTGCAATAGGAATAACTTCACTGGCAAAAATTCAGCACAGAGAGATTCTGGACAATGTGAAGGTATTTTTCTCATAACACTTACAGTATGGGGTCATTTAAATATGAACTGCCTCTCCAAAAATAATTACTAATGGTAAGCAGCAAAACAATTGAGCTGCCCAAGATGACAAACCCAAGGAGCAAAATGAGAATGAACAGGAAAGATCTGAAATTATATTACGATCATAATGATTTTGCACCATGTGCAGGCAATCCATAGATATCGCCCCCTGCGTAACAAGCAATGCTGCAAATATCCAACAGGTGTCGGTATTATACATTTGATTAGTACAGAGTCCAGGAGAAAAGTGCTGACTTAAGAAGAACTTGGAGGAAGAACTTTTTTATATATTAATAGGATACCACTAATACTTTTTGCTTATGTCACCTTTTATCTGAAGATCTCAAAAAAAAATTTTTTTCCCCTTACGAAGTTTGTTAAACAAACAATTCTATATGATAGGGAACCTGAGCCAGGCAGGTTTAAAGCTGAAGTTGTCATTAAGTGGTCGTTGAATTTGAATGCCTGTGATTTTTGGTGCCCCGCTTAATATACTTTGGATCTGAATTTCAGAAGTACTGAGCAACCCTTGTTTTATCGGCAGTCAGTGGGAGCTCTGGGTGCAAAGCTCTTCGGCAATTAGGTCCAAATGGTCCCAATTTGAGCATATAAAGTCAGTGACCTCTTTTGAAAATGTTGGCCCAAATTACTTGCCCAAGATCATAAGTGACCCAAAAGCAGAGTCCAGAATTTAATCAGGGTTCCAATTCTGCTGTTCTGACCACACTACTGCCGTATCTATTATAGTCTGAGTGTAACAACAACAAGGTAGATGTGTTTATGATAATGAGCAAAAATCTAGATCTACACGGTTATGTTTCTGTGTATACACAGAAGAAGACAGCACAAGAGAG
Organism: Chelonia mydas; assembly: GCF_015237465.2. NCBI lineage: Eukaryota > Metazoa > Chordata > Testudines > Cheloniidae > Chelonia > Chelonia mydas. The sequence continues at coordinate 28,800,320 of NC_051246.2, read as the reverse complement.
CCAGTTGCAGATCCTTGATCCTGGGGCTAATTCTTCATGTTTTTATTTATCAGTTAGTGTCACAGATGTGCTCAGTGCCTCATCCTTGGCCCCAGAGAACAAGAAGGATCTGGGCCCTTCAGGAATACACCTCGACAGTTCCTTGTGACCCCTGGCCAAACTGTGTCATTAGAGGGCTTGGTGTTGCAGAGGGCCCCTAGGCCTAGGATTTGGCCCTTGGCTACTGAAATGTGCTCCTCACCCTCAGGCCCCAGTCATTAAATTATTTATATGGTACCAGTGCTGTACACAGAACTGTCCAGACACATAACATGACATCTCTACCCAGAGGATCTAAACATACAAAACAAAAAGACAGCAGGAGGGAAGGGAAAAGGAAATCAACAAACAAGCAAAACAACGGAGCAGACAAATTGGCTGTATCTTGCTAGAGCCCAGTGTTAAGTGTCAGTGGGGAGGAAGGGGAACGGGAAGAGGAGTGTGTTTGTTTATTTATTGAAAACCATCCTACTGCAATGTGAGCTAAATGAAAGGATCATGATGAGAGAAGACAAGAGAGGTGGGCAATCCTAGTTTGAGTTGCCACTGACAATACACCCAAATAATAAACAGATGAACTCCAGGAAGAAGGGATTTATTGCCAGAATGGGGCAAATTATATGTGTGTATATAAAGCTTTTGTGCCTAGACAGTGGTTCTCAGCCTTTTCTGGGCAGTGACTCCATGTTGCAACAAAAAAAAAGTTTCAGGACATCCCACCCATCTGGTCATGGGAGAGGGGAAGAGGGAGAAAGAGGAAGGGTTACGCCCTCCCCAAACACACACACACACTTTTTGTGACCCATTCCCCAGAGAGTGCAACTCCTAAGTTCAGAACTGATCGATTAGACCATGCATAGTCTTGCCAACAAAGTAATGCTGCATAGTTTGAATTAGTATGTACATATAGTGCACTAAATTAACTGCTGGTGTAAAGACAGACCTAATGCAATGGAAGTCCATGTAAATGGGGGTATTTCCATTAGCAGAGACTTTGGTCCTTGGAACCCTTCAGGCTCTATTCCCCAGTCATCAGGGTTTGTAGCCCTTGTCATTTGTCTAAGATCAGAAAAAACATATTTCCAGGAGTTCTGAACTGATGCCCCCATCACAAACAAGATGTTTGGTGTCAATATATTTTGCAGAATCCAAAAGGGAGACTCAGAAGACTTTATTTTTCTACCGGTGCCCAATCTGGCATCTTTTACACAGATGCCATTCTCTTTCTCCCAACTTATAAAAGAGACTTTATTGGAAGTGTCTGAATATTTATTTTCTTCTATGACATAGTGCAAAACCACTAAAATCAGACAAAAATAGAAAATCTATTTTATAAAGATTAACCTCTCTCTTTTCTAGAATGAAAATCTTGTATGCTACAAGTCAGATGATAAAGGCCAAGGGCCACTGTACTCCCTTGACAACAATCACTCCCATTTTATTTTGGTGGATCAGATAAATCCAGATGAGCCAGATGGAACTACTAAACTACGGCTCACCTTGGAGAAACACATTTCAGAACAGCGCACTGGGTATGGAGGTAGGTAGATGCAAAAGAAATTAATCAAGTTGTTAGCCAATATGTATATGTTATACAAATTGCACACCATATCAATATGCATTAAATATTAGCAAAGTTTTATATTTGAATGATATTATGTTCATGTTTGTTCATTCATGCTAAGTATCCCATAACTCTTTCTAAAGCTAAGTCAGCTTTGGTATTAGCAAATGCAAAATCTGTCAGAATCAAAATACATTCAATCTATGTCCTACTACAGGTATCTTCATGGAAACTGGTTTGGAATGTAGTATCCAAAACAGAGATAAGATAAGAAAAGTACAGAACAAAAACAAGTTGAGCAACTGTTACAAAGTGGTGGGTTGGATTTTAGTGACGTGCAAAGAATTTTGTAATTCTTAAAAACATATTATAGATACTAGCTGAAATGCATATCTTTGACGCACACCTTCTGTGTAAGGTGACCATGCTGGGAGGTAAGGATTGGTTCTTGGAAGGAGGGTACTTATGTCTCCTCTTCATATTGTACTGCTTTGACTTTAGACAATACATCTGCTTAAGTTCGGTTATTTGGTCTCTTGAACTTTTTTAGGAACAAACCACAAGTGTAGTCAAACAACTGGCTACACCTTTTAGTCAATCAAGTTATCACAATATTCATACTCTAGTAACACCTAGAGCCTCCAGCTGAAATCAGGGCCCATTGTGCCAAGCACTATACATACATACATATATATAGTAAGAGACGGTAAACTCCTAGGGGCAGGGACTGTCTAAACAGACAAGACATAAAGGAAGTATTATTATCCACTTTTAATTGTTGGGAAATTGAGGTCAAAAAGGGATTAAGTGACTTACTCAGGGTGACACACAGAGCTGGGAACTGAACTCCCACATCCCAGTCTAGCTCCTTAAGCACAAGGCTATCCTTCAATGCTCAAAGCTGACATGCAAGAAGCTTTAAAGAACTGAAAATAAATGTAGATTAAGTACCCCCAAATAACAGCTATAAGAGAGGGGCATTCAGCATACTGTACTATCATTTTAGATCCCCCCCAAATTCATGGATTGCTGGCTCTCACTCCAGGAGACATGACATCCATCATGGAACGAGGGGCTCGCTGAAATGCTCAGTCATGTCCATTTACTTGAGGGAGAAATTCAACCCTGTAAAGACAGTGCAAGGTCCATGCACCACTTAAAACTACTTAAGCCCTGTTTAAAATGGGACTTAAGTGTTACATAAGGCCCCATACCAATCATCCGCACAGGGGGAATTCCATCCATAGTGGAAAGTGTTTTCACTTCTTCTTGCTTCTATATCTGCAGAGCTAACGTAGCTAACAGAAAGTGAGCTAGATAATCTCTCTTCTCACTCATCAGAATTGTTAACTAAACTCCAAATTCTGCCCTCAATGCGGCTGCATTGACTAACAGAGAATAGGAGTACTTGTGGCACCTTAGAGACTAACAAATTTATTTGAGCATAAGCTTTCGTGGGCTACAGCCCACTTCATCGGATGCATAGAATGGAACATATAGTAAGAATATATATATATGTTAGTCTCTAAGGTGCCACAAGTATATATATTCTTACTATATGTTCCATTCTATGCATCCGATGAAGTGGGCTGTAGCCCACGAAATCTTATGCTCAAATAAATTTGTTAGTCTCTAAGGTGCCACAAGTACTCCCGTTCTTTTTGCAGATACAGACTAACACAGCTGCTACTCTGAAACCTCACAGGGAATGAGAATGAGCCTAAAGAATGTTTGTTAAGGGTGATGATATTCATATAGGAAAGAACCCAGTTTGACTCAAATCTCAGGCTGAGTTTGCAGGGCTGGCATTTAGAAATAACCTCTTTTTACTTGTTAACTAAGCAAGAGTCACTTTGCAGACTAGAATTTTATTTTAAAGACAAATAGCAAAAACTTGTCACACGGTACAAGACAAAGTCACAACTGACCCCACTATATGTCATCTTCATGCTCCAGCTGAGTTCTGTGTTAGTTCTGTCACCACCTGCACTGGTTATTCTGGGATATCTCATGGAGAGGGAAGTGGTGATTTATACATTATTTCAGGCAACCTAATAATAAAAAAAGATAAATAAATAAAAGATGTTTAAAAATCACTTGATCCAAATACTCCTCTTCCCCTTGCAATTTATTGGTGCATTCATCACTTGACTCTACAGAGGGTTTTTTGTTTTGTTTTGTTTTTTTTGGTGGGAGCCACTTTTTTTAGACATACTTGCAGGCCCATTTGAAATGCACTTGGTAGATTTTACAGTATGAACTTCAGTTGTGCTATCTCTAGAAATAAATGCAGCAGCTGTTGGGGAACTGTGAAGGATGACTACTTCAGCTTTTTTGCATGCTGCTGTGAAAATGGTTAAAAATTCATGTCTGCAGACTTTTAAATGGTCAAAGTTATTGCATCATGTAAAGTTGCATCTCACTGTAGGCTGATGTGAAGCAACCTAACAGAACATTAAGAAAGAAATGTATGGTTGATTCTGGCTCAGATCTGAGTCATCTGTCCTTAACAGAATTACATAGTCCTCTCATTCATATCACTTTTCCATTTATTTTCCCTTTTCCTACATTCTGTCTTCACATTTTTCTGCATAGTTTAGTCCCAGATCCGGCAAACATATACTGACATGATTAACCTGATGCACATGACTTATCCCATGTGATGGCTCCACATCGGGAGAGATGGTCAAAATTACAATTTTTCAATGAAAAAAACATTTTTCTCAAAAATTCAGCGTTTTTTAACAATACCACTCGTCAAAACTTCCCACTATAAAAAGTTTTAGTTGAAAGTTTGAAGTACATTTTTTAAAAATTAAAACCAAAAAACAGCTTTATGCATCTATAATGGTAAGCGTGTGCATAGATGCAGTGAGGAGTCTGGCTACAGAGAGCTCCCTTCAGGATTGGGGGCCCAACATCTGCTCAGAGGCTATGCATCAGAAAGTTAAAGAGGATCACCCTAATTCCATATGAAGCATTCATGATCCTATTGGAAACAGAGGAACAGCCACCACCATCTTGTTTTTCTAGCATCTAGGACACTGACAGCTTTTTAAGTCAGGACAAGTGGACAATAGTTAGAATCCATTTGCTGTGTATGTTCTAATTGTATTCAACCTAGCATTCCAAATACTGGTTCTCCCAGGGCCTCGCCATCCATCCTAGGTACTTAGGTGGCACTCATCACGGTAGTATGGGTGCCACCTCAGAGTCATTAACACCTCACAGTCATTAATGCATTTATCCTCACAACATGCCTGTGAGGTGGGCAGGGCTATTATTCCTGTTTTACAGACAGGTGCACAAAGATACTAACCGATTGTCCAAGGTCACACAGGAAGTCTGTGGCACAGCAAGGAATTGAACCCTTGTCCCAAGCCCGTGGCTAACACGCTAACCACTGGACCATAGTGCTTTTCACAGCCTTTGCTGTCAACCATCCTATTGCCCGTGTTCTCAGGGTCCATTGCTCTTGTTTCAGCCCATGGACAATATGATGGCACAATGCTTTCCAGAAGATGGCAGCAACACATCATCATCTTTATGAATGTTAGGAATGTAAACGTTTTCTCATCTATTTCACAGGAACAGGTAGCATTGAAATCCCTGTGCTTTGTTTACTGGTAAATGGAGGACCAAAAACACTTGAGGTAAGAAGCTACTTGTGATATTTAAAAATTCATTCTAAAAATACCCCAAGGAGGTAAACAAATCCATGTTTTGTAACTGTCAAATATTAAATAAAATTCACTTAGCAGAACGTTTTGCTGGGTGCCAACTACAAATCCAAGTAGTAAGATATTATACAATTTGTATAACAGTTAATTTTTTAGTACAAAAAAATTAAAAATTCAACTTAGATGCATTAGCTTCATCAGTACATCCTTTGCTGCAAGAAATAGTGCAGTTTGAACAAATTCAACAGAAATATTGCTTAGTTTTAAAAGTATCCTCAGATCACTTAAGTTTCCTATCTGACTACACATCTAGTTAACACCGTAGAAAGTGAGCAGTGGAAATCTGAAAAAAAATCTGGTGAATTAGAAATACTAGCCATTACTTACAAAGCAAGTAAAAACAGATTATAGAGGCATAGGTGCTGGAACTAGAGGTGCTCCCACACCCGTGGGCTTGGAGTGGTTTCCATCATATACAGGGTCTACAGTTTGGTTCAATAGCTCTCAGCATCCCCACTATACAAATTGTTCCAGCACCCCTGTAGCCAGGCAGCTTTTCCTGGCAATGATCAGACATTGCATATTCAATGCTGCCTCTCAGAACTCAGGGAAACACAATGGCAGATTTGCAGTGCTATGAGACCAGTATGTGCTGGTCTCATAGCATCATATTTCCACCAGATCTTCTCTTTATGGAACAGTGGGCTCAGTGCGGTACACTGCCAACTCTGTCTTAGCAGCGTTTGTAAATTGACCTGAAGATTCAGCTTTGATCTTTTCCCCAGCAACTCCACACATTATGTTTGGAAACAGACTTTCTAGCTGGGTGACATAGTTTTTCTTCAATTTCCATTTTATCTTCACTGACTTCCTGCATAACAGACCATAGAATTTCACCCAGTAATTCCTACGTTGAGCCCAACAGATTGTTTGAACTAGAGCATCTCACTTTAATAAGACAGCCAGCCTTGATTTAAAGATTCCAAGTGATGGAGGATCTACCAGACACTTTGTAAATCTGTTGCAGTGGTGAATGACCCTCACTTTTTTTTTTTTTTGAAAGCAAAAAGCCAGCCAGTTAGCTATAAAATCCCCCTTAGTAGTTGTTCTCTACTTGCTTTACCTGTAAAGGGTTAAAAAATCTCTCTGGATAGGTAAAAGGAAGGGAGTGGGCACCTAACCAAAAGGGACAATGGGAAGGCTAGAACTTTTTAAAATTGGGGGGGAAAAACTTCCCCTTTGTTTGTCTGTGTTGTTCTCCTGGAGGAGAGACAGGGCTGGAACTATGCTGTAAGAAGCTTTGGGCCAGGTATGAAAAATCATTAGATCATACCTAGAAACTTCTCATTTAAAACCCCAGAAATGTAAGTAGATCAGGAAATGTCTAGGAAGACGTGATTAGGTTTATTTCTTTATGGCTTGTGGATTCCTCTGTGGTAACCCCAGGTGCTTTTGTTTTGCTTGTAACCTTTAAGCTGGACCTCAAAAAAAGCTATTATCGATTCTTAATTTTTGTATTTGCTCTTTTTAAATCTAGCAATAGCCTGAGTTGTCAGATTTTTTTCTTTTTTTTTTTTAAATAAAAATTTACCTTTTTTAAGGACAGGATTGGAGTTCTGTGTCCTAAGAGGTTTGTGCACATGTTGTTTAATTAGCTGGTAGCAACAGCTGATTTCCTTTGTTTTTCTTTCTCAGCTCTTCCCGGTGGGTGGGGGGAAGAAAGGGTTTGAGGGTACCCCATAGGAAGGAATTCTGAGGGGAACATTCCTGGGTCCTCAAAGGGGTTTTTCCACTTGGATGGGTAGATGCTGCCACCACCCAAGATCAGAGAAAAGCTGTAAGCTTGGAAGTTTAATATAAGCCTGGAGTGGCCAGTATTAATTTTTAAAAATCCTTGCGAGACCCCACCTTCTGCACTCAAAGTGCCGAAGTGGGGAATCAGCCTTGGCAGTGTGTCTTTGCCTTGTTTCCTATTTGAACTTTTCTTGTTTCAATTTCCAGCCACAGGATTTTGTTAAGCCCTTATCTGTTACATTAAAGTACCCTCAAGTATCCAAGATCTTCACTCCATATACACTGATCAAGTCAACTCTTAACCTTCTCTTTTATAAGCTAAATATGGCAGCAATTCCTGCATGGTTGCTGTTGCTGTTGAAAGCCTTGCAGTGCAAACCTATTGATCTTCTTTTGAAATCTTTAGAGAACAAGACTGGGAGACCAAGAAAAGACTGGATGGTGTTGCTCTGGGCTCACCTATGTGCTGGGAATGAATAGCCGATTGTTGTTTTTAACATCACTATCACTTGTAGACAATCATGTATGTCAGGGATTCTCATGTGTTTTTTTTTAAGTGCAGGAGGAGAGCTGGCACTGAGGTCTGAACATCTAATGAGATTGTCACATACCCCACAATATAAAATGGCTGGTAATGAATTACCATTATTTCAGCTAGGATAATATGGTTATAAACCTCTAAAGGATACAACTTCCGTGGCCTCCCCTGCACCTCATTGTGATTACACGGCTCTTCCCATCTACTGATATTGTGAAACTCAGCATAAAGGCCACTCTTGGTGGATGTTTTCAGCAGCCTTCTTAAAAACTTCCAGTTGCCAGGTTTCATAGCTGATGCTGAGTAGCCAGATGTAGTGTTCCCTCAAGAAATTTCTGCTTTACAGAACTTGCAGTCAACCTCAGCAGGATTACTGTGCCTCACTGAGGAGTTCCCATGGAATGCTTCTCTTTTTCTTGCGAATTCTGTCCCCAAGATTAAAAAATGGGGATTTTACATCAAGCTACCAGAGAGTGAATGTTTTTAAACCTTGGTTACCCAAATCAGGATGCTTAGCTAGCTGGGAAGAGAATGGTGGAACAGGATATAGTTAAGTGGCTATCTTTGTCTTTCCATAATTGCATTCTAAAATGTATTTTTAAAACCACAGAGAATTTGCAGGGGCTTGGAAAACTCTGCTCCCTGGCTTATCATAGCAGGATCTGGGGGTACAGCTGACATCTTAGCTGCAGTAGTGAATGAGCCACAGCTTATTGTGCCACAAGTTGTTGAAAAGCAACTTAAAGAGAAATTCCCTACGGAAAACTTTTTATGGAAGGACATTCTCCAGTTGACAGCAACAGTAAGTGAACTGGTTTAATATACTAAATGTATCACACTCTCAAACTCTGATATTTGTACTTGAGGTAGTTCATCTGGTACCCACTGCCCATATTCAGAATGGCTGGGAGGCTGCTCAAAAATATGCTAGAGAGATACAAATGCTCTGAGATTAATGGCACACAAAAAAGTATCTGAGATCAGAATCAGGCATTCAATTGAGAGCATACTTATTTTGGCTTAGTAATTCAGTTGAACACTTAGGGGTCTATCCTCCACTAAATAGTTTCTGCAAGTAACAGCCACTGCATGGGACCCCCACCGTCCTTCTGGAGGACGAAACACATGATTCAAGCTCTGCAGCTGCAGACGTTCTGCAGCTGTGGAAGACGAGACCCAATTCATGACCTGCAGCTGCCGAGTGGAAGCCTAGATTCTGGATGTGTGTGAATGGACCGTTGCTTCTCACCACTCCTTTTTACTCCCACCATCCCCATTCTTTTCCAACAGCAACAATGACAGTTACTCTTAAAAATAAACTTAAAAAAAAAGAATAAAACCCACAAGGCATATAAATTCATAGATCAGAGGGACAATTTCACTGTTCTGCTTGCAGGGACAGTGAGCTTTACAATCAAGATGTGGGGGATAGTATGTACTTCAATGTTCTTTCCCAGATAAACTAGTAAGTGTATAATTCAGCTGAATCTGATCTTCAGATCACCTCCTCTACTGTAATCCACAGTTTTAAAGTTCTACATGTCTGTCCTGTCAGGGAGAAGCTTGCTAGGGCATCATCACCATAGGATGCATGCAGTAGCATAATGTCTTAAAGTCTTGGTAGCAGCACTGTAGGAAACTCGAGAGGCAAAGAAGCTCAGGGGAGGAGGAAAATAAAGCATTTTGTTGACCCGCTGACTGCATATCAACATGTGATAGCTTTTCCACAGAGCAATTTTAGAGATTGTGGCCTTAAAGAAAGGAAAGAGCTAATGGGAGGAAAGATGGCAAGTCATGGAATGGAAGGGTGGAATGGTTAAAACCCACTGCACTATATGTACGAGCTACAGAACTGCTGTGATCAGTCTAGAATGGGAGAGAAGAAGGGTCTTGTACTTACTACACTGGGACTCAGGGTTGGGAACAGAACCAGCTTTCCTGTTCCAGACTTGCTGTGGGACCTTTTCGGCAAGACCCTTGTTCTCTCTGTGCCTCCGTTCCCCCATCTGTAAAATTGGGATAAAAATTTCTCCCTTCCTTCCACACAATCTGCCTTTTCTATTTAAGATGTGAGCTCTTTGGGGCAAGGAGTGTATGCATTTATGTATGTCAACTCAGCTGGGGCCTCTAGGCCTAACTATAATAACAGTAATGATAGGATGAAGAATAAAACCATTTGTTTCAACCCCATAGATTCAGAACATTGTTTCCCAGCAGCATCTTTTAACAGTGCACAGTTTTGAGCAAGAAGGTTCAGATGAATTAGACACAGTCATTTTGAAAGCTTTGGTCAAAGGTAAGAATCTCTTTTGGCTGGTCTTTATAGTTACTAGATCTGTTAACTCTGTATTTGAGATTTGCTCCCATTTTGTTTTCTAACCTGGGATTATCTGCATGATAATTTTCAGTGTTCATCCCTGAGAGCTAACTGTGCCTGTGTTTTGCTCCACCACGTGCACTTTGTATGTACTCAGAGGTCAGGAGACTACGATGTTAAGACTAGAGTGAGAGGGAGCATTTTTAGAATATATTTTAAATTTGAAAGGACAAAATTTGGCCAGAAAGTGAATTATGAAAAAGTCAAGCTTCCAATGTGAAACAGTAAAATCCCTAAGTGTCTGATCCAAAACCCACTGAAATATATACAAAGGCTCTCATTTACTTCAGTAGGCTTTAGGTCAGACCTTCAATGCTAATAATAGCATGATAAAGAAAGTCTCCCACTCAACAAAAAAAAATTTATTAAAAAAAACTTATATTTCAGTTTTTTCAAAATATTCTAATGGAAGAAATAGACAAGCCAACTCTCTCACTCATAAAACAATCTGTTCAGATGAGTTTGTTTCAAATGATGGGGGTTATTTTTGTAGTTACATATTTTAAATGGAAGGGTTTTTCATTAAAATTTAGATGGACAAGGAGTTACAGTTTGAGGGAGGTTAAATTATATAAGAAGTTAAGGGAAAGATGGTGAATTACCACAAGTCTTAAATAAGGGGCAGTTCATGGTGGCACTGCTCCAGGAACAGGCCAGAGGCCAACCTGTGCCTCAGGCTCACAACTGGGTCTCCAGTGGAAAAGTACAGTAGTCTGCACCCCTTCCCCCCTCCCCCATTTCCATGGCACAGTTTACCAGCTCCCCCTCCTTACCTGCTTAGAAACACTCGCGGGCACATGGCAGACAATTGAGTCAAGGAGGCTCTACCCACTCTCAGCCTACCTGGAGGGGAAGGGACAGCTCAACGGAAGCTGCTTTCCCTCCCATGGGGCAAGCCGTGATGTGGGTAGTCTAAGTCTACACAAGGGAGCAGGGCATTTTACATACCCAGGCCTCTTTGCATGAGCACTTAAAAGCAAGCCACAATCTCATTCTACATTAACTATACAGTTTAGTCTGAGCAAAATCTTCCTACAAACTCTGTGCAATCAGGATGCTCTGCACGATGGGTGAATGGCACGAACATCCAAAAAGCTGGGATGTGGTTTTTACACCGATGTTCAAATGGAGGAAAAAAACACAAACCAAAAATTCACTTATAAACATGCTATTGCCTCCATTCGGAGCCAAAAACACTCTTCCAATAAGGAAACAGTTACACAAAATTAATGTGATAATCCAGTGGCACAAATAGCAGCTTTCATCAAAGAAAAGCCTGATCAATTTTCACATGCAGGACTTGGGTTCCGTATTTACAAAAATCTCGTTTCCACTAACTCAGACCAATAGTAAAATGGCAACAATGGCCAGGGAAACAGAGAACTAATATCAAGTGTATCTTATTCTTGAAGACAGGAGCAAGCAAAGTGGGCAGCTTGATCAGTGTTCCTGTTTGATGTACAGTTTTCAGCTTGCTTGTAGATGATGCAACAGGGACAATTGGGTATAGGTTTTATCAGATCACACTAGATGTGGTGGAATTTTTTTATGTAATGCTCGCTATCATATTGTATAGTATATTAACTGATCCATGGTTGCTGTTCATGCCTCTTAGAAATAATAGGCTTTGGAGGAACTGAAACGTGTTGGCGATTGTATATTCTGATTAAAGACATTTTAAGAAGCCACACATCAAACTCAGCTTCCATAGTGAAGCTTCCAGTTTTACGACAAGAAGCCTGCACTCTCTCTTCTGAAAGATTTCTATAGTAGCATTGCCATCCATTGCAGTTTGTGTTGGATCATCCCAGGTTCAACATGGGGAGGGAGGGGTTCCATATCCTGTGAGTTAATATATTAAAAAATTCCCAAACATACCCTCTTCTGAAGAACATGATTCAGTTTAAAGGCCCAAGAACATGTGTGAGAGAGATTTTTGGCTAGAAAACAACATTCAAAATGTGAGGTGGATGTAAACTTTCAGACCACTGTCTGTCCAGTAAGGGGGAAAAATAAAAGTGTGAGGGATTTCCATGTAGGTAACCCGCAAATCTGATATAACTGAACAAGAGGTCTCATTATAGTCACACTTTGATTAAACTTTATTTAACGTCCAATTTAACGTAGAGTCAACTGCTGAATGTATGTGTGTTTCCTGTTTTTGGCAGCCTGTAAAAGTCACAGTCAGGAAGCTCAGGAATACCTGGATGAACTGAAGCTGGCAGTGGCCTGGAATAGAGTGGACATAGCTAAAAGTGAAATATTCAATGGAGACGTGGAATGGAAGGTACCAGACTCTACTTGCTCAGATTGTAGTTGCATAAATCCTATCGTGGACAGACAAGATTTTCATGTAGCTTGTGAAACATACCCGATCAGTAGTACTAGAAACTAAAGCCCTCTCTAATTCCCCATGTAAGCACAGGAAGTGGCAATGCGCCTTGTCCTCACACTGCCTCTGTCTTTCTTGACTACAGAGGATTATATCTAAAGAGCCACGGAAAATTCAGCTGCCGTACCCCTTCTGTCTTTGGCTACTGCACCGAAACTGCCAACAGCCCTTCGGGCATCCTTTTGTTTTGTATTTGTCTAGCAACTAGCAGAATGGGGTCCTGGTCCATGACGGGCTCTTACACACTGCCGCATTACAAATATACATACAATAGTAACAGGGTGCCCATAAATACTAATTGTGATGGAGTTTTTCCATTATGCACACACTTATGCTCAAAGACCTGATATGAGGCCATTCTTTCATTTCACATCAGTCTGGTGGTAACAAATTTCAATGAGTGCTGATCTGGTCTGGATTTAAACAGTGGGTGAAAGTCTAATTTCCCAACCCTAATCCCCCATGGCTTTCAGCAGTACTCGTAAAATAGAAATATTCCCTTTTGTGTTTCATGGAAATCTAGTCCTGTGACCTCGAGGAAGTGATGATGGATGCTCTGGTGAATGATAAGCCAGAATTTGTAAAGTTATTTATCGACAATGGGGCCAACATGTATGACTTCCTGACGTACAGCCGGCTTCAGAGACTCTACTGCTCTATCTCTCGGAAATGCCTCCTCTATGCACTCCTGCTGAAGAAACATGAGGAAAGCAGGCTGACACTAGCAGGGATCACGGGTCAACAACATAAGGAAATGATGGACGTCTGCCCGCTCTTTAGCCTCTATGAAGTTTCTAGAGTTCTCAAGGATTTTCTTCATGATGCATGTAAAGGTTTCTATCAAGAGGTCAAGCCAGGAAGCAAGAAGAAAGCTGTGAGTTACAGTTAAGATTCACATATTAAACCTCTGTTCTCTCTGTTTTCTGATTTTATTTACAGCTGTCCAGCATTTTGAAAATGAGGGCAGAGCAGAGAATTGGAGAAACTAGACAATTTTGTCTTTTCTTCAACCAGCTATAAAATTCGTTAAAATGTTTTGAATCTTCCAATTTTTAATATTTGACTAAAAAAGGGAGGGATTTTTTGCAAACATTTTGTGATTCCTCTTTATGCCCCCATCCCTCCCTCCCACCCACTACAAGGTATTGTATCTTGAATTAAGTTCAAAGTGTGGGGGTGGATTCATAGAAGGGAATGCAGGGATTCAAAAAATATGATCAGTGATTCAGGTTTATCAGCAATTCTGTAGGTCTCAGATCGCTAAACTACAAATTCTAGCAGAATTTCAAGTAGATATGCCAACAACTTCCCAGTTCTTTTATGGATGGGGGAACAAAAATAGCTAACAGACCTTGTCCACCCCAATTTCAGCATGATTATTTATATAGACTAAATCCTCAAAATATTTGAAGAATAAACTGCATTTTATTTTAAGCTATTCTTCATGTGAGGTAAGAAGCAGTGAGGCTGAGCAGCTGGTGCTTGGACTAAAAAAAGAAGGAGCACTCCAGCGCTCATTCTTGTTGCATACAGGTTTGAGACTGGTTTAATGTTTAAATAAAAATACCTTTTGTTGGTTTACCCTGAAACTGAGTTCTTTGCCCCAGTTATGCAGATCCTGGTATAATTCAAGTCCAGTTTAGATGAGCTAATCACAGAGGGTTTTTTTGGATGATATTACACACAGAGGGTGAAATCCTTGCTCCAGTGAAATCAATGGGAGTTTTGCCATAGACTTCAGTGTGGCCAGGATTTCACCCCAAATGTTCTCACACATATTAGGTTGTATCCTGGATACAAGGCCCCTTTGATTCAGTATACAGAATGAATTAATTACTTCTTGATCCTAAGGAAGATCAAAAGGATTTGAAAGTTCCTCACACTGCTGATTTGCTGCTTGGATTATGTAGTTGGCACAGACATATCTGACAATATATTAAAAATATAAAATGAAATTATAAAATCAGATTTTAAATTTCTCTAAAAATGTATTTTAGGATAAAACAAATGCAAAACGGTTACCTGGGCTCCTGGATATGAACCAGAAGAGTGAGAATCCCTGGAGGGATTTATTTTTATGGGCTGTACTTCAAAACCGGCACAAGATGGCGAACTATTTTTGGGCTATGGTAAGCTTCAAAATATAACTACTTTAGGCCACTTATTAGCCATTTGTTTTAGATCTGAAATATTAGTATATTCAGTCTTGCAGTTATGAAGTTAAGATATATATGTTTGTCCTTCAAGACATGAGATATGACTTTTATGGAATCTTTCACCTCTGAATTGCTTTAGTGTGAATGTAGCTCAGGCTGGTAGTGGCCAAAAGTTACATAAACATGGTGTGAGCCACAGCTGGTATAAATCAATGCAGCTTCATTGGCTTCCATTAAGCTCTGCTGATTAACACAATATGAGCATCTGGCCCTTGATTTTAATCACTGTCTTCTGGGTAGTCAGTGACCCTTTGCCTCTGACCTCACATTTTGTTCCTTTTCCAGTGGGTTAATTGTGTGTTTGGTTTTCGCACCATGGGGAAGGTGGAGGCACAACAGCATACCCATTACTCGTGCTCTGCATCTGTGAGGAAATGTGTTTCTCTGTTTCCACAAGTCACTCTTCTCCTCTTGGCCCTTCCCTGCTGTCTGAAAGTCAGAGCCCTTTAAAGGGTCTCCAGCTGGGTTCCCAACCATGGAGATGACCCCAAAAATCACTAGTCTGAAAGAGGTACTAGAACTACAACTCCCATGAGGCACTGCAACAGCATTTCCAAATCAAGTAATTCAGCCCAAGTTTTCTGTTGCTTGTATTTCTGCCGCCTACCCAAACAAACCAAAACAAACAAACAAAAAAACTTAAAGTTCTCCACAGAATCCCCTCCCCATTTTTCAACCAGCTCTAACGGTGACATTCCCATCATTCAGAATCATTAATATTTATCGTAGGCTGCCCCCATCCCCTTTCCATTTTCTAGGGACAAGAAGGTGTAGCTGCAGCTTTGGCAGCTTGTAAGATTCTCAAGGACATGTCCCGACTGGAGACAGAGGCTGAAGTAGCCCGTAGGATGAAAGAAGCCAAGTATGATCAGCTCGCTCTGGGTAAGCAACCGCAGTCTTTAAGATCATTATCAAATATTTAAGATGTGAATGGCACTGGAAGACCAGCTAGCAAAAAACATCTTAAAGTAATAACAGACACGCTCCTATGAGTACCCCAACCCTTTTGAAGCTTTGCCAATCCCAAGCATTCAGATATCACAAGTCAAAACCACCTCCCTCCCCGCCAAAATCACAAGAGTAATGTATAAATTATAAGATTTTAAACCATTATTTTTGCTCTACCCTGTGATTTTTAAGGCTTTAGAGGAAACTGGCCAGCCCCAATTTAAGTGGGGCCATTTCAGGTTCAAAGTACTCTCTGAAATACACACACAAAAATGCAGGACCCCTGCTGGGCGCTTGAAGTGGGTACACCCACTAGCCCCTCCTAATCTCCGGGATGGGGAAGCTGCTTCTCCCTTCTAACCCTGGCTTTATCATTGTGTCTCTGTCTCTCTAAATCATGGTCCCAAGGCCCTCACAAAATTAGACTCTCAAGATTTCCAGTGCTTGCTGGTGTTGCCCAAGCTGAAAATACCGTAAGAACATCCTCTCTCACTGCATTTTGATAACTTAAAGCTCCTGATCCTAGACTAAAGCAGGAAGTACAGAGGTGTGTGGAAGTGGCAGATGAAATAAAGAGGTAGCTGAAACACTTTCAAACCTCAAAAAAGCTTTAAGTATGGATTTGGAAGTCTATTCGATAGCTTGGGTCAGTTCATTATTCAAACCAGTTCAAGCGCCCTGTAGATTTACTCCCCAGCCTTGTGGCAGCTGCATAGATGCCAAGGCAAAGATTTTGAACACGTGAAACCAACCAGCTTGCTAGATTTAATTTAACATTCCAAATGGCAGCCAGAATTAAAATAATCACCATCAAGGATACACGACAGATCCCAGCAAAAGCCAGGACCGGATTGAGCAATCCAGGGCCCTAGGCACCCTGGCGCACAATGTTCCCCATGGCTTTGACCTTGTAGTTGCGGCATTGATCGCAGGGGCACCGCCTGCCAGAGAGGCAGTGCCATAGGGAGACGTCTCCCTTCCTTCAGCAGCATCTGTGGTGGCAGCAGGGGAAAGATAAGTGTGGCATCACATGGGTCCCCTGGAACTTCTGCCAGCAGCTGGGTTTGTTTGACAGGGGGTGAGCCAGGTCTGCTGCACTCTTCTCCTCCACAGAGTTCTCTGTTAGGTGGTGTTGGCAGGGCCCTAGAGCAACAAGGCTTTGGCTGCATCTACACTTGGATCTGGGGGTGTGATTTGCAGGTTGCGTAGATGTACTGGCACTAGCTCCGCTTGAGCCAGCACAACAAAAATAGCACCATAACCCCAGTAGCCTGGGCAGTGGTGGCGGCCTGGGCTAGCCATGCCAAGTGAAAACCTGCCCAGACCCCTTTGGTACGTACTGCGGGCAGCTAGTCTTTGAGGCTATTGCCTGTGCAATCATAGTTACACTACTGTTTTTAGTGTGTTCAGTTGAGTGCTAGCATGAGCACGGTCAGGCAAACATCACTGTTTACACATGGGTCACATTTTCAAGGTTGCCTTTGCAACCATGAGGGCTAGACATTTTTTTGTTTCTAAAATCAGAACAGAGACTCTGGTGCAATCACATGAATGCTGGAGTCCTAGACAAAGGACTGTAGGGCCACTGAAATCAATGAAAGTCTTTCGATTAACTTCATTGGCCTGGGATCAGACCAACAGTGCCTAGAAGTCTTAATCTGGTCCTGACAACGATATGTACTTCAGTGAGCATATTCAAGGGATGCTGCAAAATAAACTCATATCAAACTATAGAAAGGCAACTTCAAAAAACAGTGACATTGCAAAGCCAAAGTGATTGAGGTGATGAAGGCTGGGACAGGAAATGCTCTAGAGTGGTGGGGGTGGGGGGAGGGGATGAGAGATCAGTAGAGTGACAGACACAGTAACCAACCCAGACACAATGAGCACACTGTGACTTACTTCTGCTGGTGCGCCCATTGCCATAGCAACCAAGCACTAAGACCAAAGGCCAGCTCCTGTTAAAGAATTTTGCCCTAAAAGGGCCAGTGTTGGTGTGCAACATGTCTGTGGCTTGAAACCATGGTTAGTTGGGTAAGGCCTGATATTGAGCACCCTCGTTTCCCTTGGATTACCCATGGGAGTGGACGGCGCTTGGCACCTTGAAGAATCAGGTTCTTCAGTGTGTAAGAAAACCTACCAGAGTTTGGTTTGTGCTGGATACTGCATTAAATTCTGCATATGAAGTGGCTTCACAGTTGGGCCTTTAATGTGTATTTGTGTGCTTGTAAAAGAGGCTTTTATGTCATCTGTGGAAGAATTGAGGGACAATATATAAATAAAAAGTCAAATAGGTGTGAAAAAAATTAAACAGACTAAAGGTTGAGAAGAAATCATGTAGTCAAGAAAGGGGCAATGAATGGGCACCTAAGGGGGATGAACGATTTCTGCAATAGCTTTTTGTAAACACTTACATTTAAGGAGACATTTTCAAAATCATTTTTACCACAATTCCCTGAATATTGACTCTTTTCCCAAGAGAAATATACAAGTTCTCTCTCCTGCCCCAGTGTGTATGCACAGATGTATTTTCCATGACAGACCCACAGCTCTACATTTCCTTCGCTTGGCAGAGCTATTCAGTGAATGCTATCACAACAGTGAGGAACGAGCTTTTGCTTTACTGGTGAGGAAAAACCAATACTGGAGCAAAACCACCTGTCTCCACTTGGCTACGGAAGCAGACGCTAAGTCTTTCTTTGCACATGATGGTGTCCAGGTGAGCAAAATGCAAGGAGATTCCCTTGTGACTTTCTAGGGGCAGGATTGTACTTTTAGGCACAGCCCTGAACAAAAGAGGAGTTCATGGATAAACTGCAACCCCCCAGGAAACATCTCCCTGCGGCACAATTCCTCCAGTGCTCCCCTGAAGCAACAGGAGATGGGAGTATTCTACTGCAGTGCATTACTCACCTCCTTGTGTCCAGTCAGGCCATCAGTGGAGAAGAGGTCAAAGCTCTGGCTCCACCCACTCTCTGCTTTCTCCCACCCACTTGCTCACAGAAGAGCACTGGGAATGCATCTGCTATTCTCCATTTCACAACTGAAGCCAGGATCTGAGCGGATTGAATGAAGCTGTACAGAGGTGTGGGGTGACTCCATCACATGGCTAGTTAGGCCAAACAAAGTTTCTTCATGACAAAGTTAACTCGAATTATAACTCGGGATGCCTATTTTGGTTGGACATATTCCTGGAGGTTTCATCACATGACATAATCTTTAATGAAAGATTATTTTTTAATTCCTGGAGACTCCAGGGCAATCCTAGAGTGCTGATAACCCTAATTATAACTTACGCGTTACCCTTAACTTGAGGTCCTGTCCACCCACAAAACCAATAAGTGAAATGTGGTGATGCTTTTATCTCAAGTTTGCTGCCCATCAGGGTGTGTCGGCTACAACTCATCAGCCCAACTCATCAGCGGCTGTCACAATCGCTCTGTAGCATGGACACAGGCTAGTTCCGCTCCAGTGCCGCTAAGCCCTCCAATGTCCTCCTACAATCCCCCCATCCTGTCCCTTCGCCCAGAAAGGAGATACATTCTCCTGCAGTTTGCTGTGAAAGAATTCATAGATCAGATCAGCTTATTGCCGCTCAAAGAACCATGGGATATGTCCCCTGAAGTCTTAGTGCCATACATGAACAAGAGCCGTGCCAGCATGGACACGGCTGCTTTCCCTTGGGCTAGGTTATCTTGAGAGGAGTAAGAGAATGTTGACAACTGGAGTTAACTCTGCGGTGAAGACATGCCCACAATCTAGTTTTAGATAGTGTTTCTTGTCCCACCCTTCAAGATTCCACAGAAGAAAAACATGATTTAGCTGCACGTTCACTTGCTTTGTGTCAAAGCCAGGCTTACTTTCTGTTCTTTTTCTTTGACTTTCAGGCCTTCTTGACAAAAATCTGGTGGGGAGACATGTCAACAAGCACGCCAATCCTGAAGTTAATCTGCGGATTCTGGTGTCCTCTTCTAATCTACACTAATCTAATAGCATTCAGGTATAAACAAAACGTGTGTGTGTGTGTGTGTGTGTAAAAGCTGCCCCGGAGGGTGGGAAAAGAATCAGTAAGAGACAAATGAAAAATATATTGCACACACAGAAATAATCACAGAAAGAAATGAGGGTGAAGTTACCTCTGGGCAGAGGAGCCAGCCATTAAGCCCTAGGGGTACGTCTGCACTGCTGCTGTGAGATGTCATTCCCAGCATGGGTAAAGAGACTCGTGCTAGTTCTGCTCGTGCTAGTGTGCTAAAAGTAGTGTAGATGTTGCAGGGCAGGCAGGAGCTCAGCGCAGGGGGGCAGGCAGACTTGAACTCAGGCAACTAGCTCAAGCCACCACCTGTGCTGCAATCTCCAGCGAAGCTAGCGTGAGTCTGGGAATCACACTCCCAGCTGCAGTGTAGACATAACCTAAGAAGCCTTAAGTGGTATTTAATGGTTGCATGGGCCTCGTGCAGCCCCCTACTATGCTTAAAACGTGAATGTATTCTCCACTTGTAAGGTAACTCCCTTTTCTTCATGTATAATAATGCCTGCATCTGTAATTTTCACTCCATGCATCTGAAGAAGTGGGGTTTTTTTACTCACAAAAGCTTATGCCCAAATAACTCTGTTAGTCTTTAAGGTGTCACCGGACTCCTCACTGTTTCTGTAGGTTCCCTTCTGTGCTGGATCTTCAGCTTGCCCCCTACAGGGTGTGAAATACACAGCCTGACAAGTTCTCTCTAGTCACATAAGAGCCTCTTACCGGGGAGAGATCCCAGGCCAGGCTGCTGTAATACAGCTGCATAGCCCTCAGTTCAGCAGGGAAGAGCTGCCTTCCATCATCTTTCAATAATAATTATATTTTCTTACAGTGAGCAAGTACAATCAAAGAATGAGCCAGAGACATTCAGAGAGCTAGACAGCCTACATACAGAAAGGACTTTGCTTTTTTCCAAGGAGGGGGATAGGTAAGTCTGAGTCAATCCGTTAATATCGTTTGGAAGTTGAATTAAGACAACAACAGTCAAAGCATAGGACATTTCTCAGGGATTAATGACTAGCTGATAACCCAAAGGGCAGCTGAGGTGCCCTTGTCAGTCAATCCTCAGGAAATGCCCTGCGCCAAGGTCGTTATAGTTATTACTGCATAAAGGGAAATGGAGAGATAAATAGGAGCATTGAGTTATTTTTAAATGAACAAAGCAACTTCAGTCAGTCTATACAGCTCATACCCACAGAGCTGGTGACTGGCGTATTAGCCAGATTCTCTCAAGTCTCCTCTTAGCATTTCATCCAGAGAATTACAGCTGCTGTGTATTGGATTTAAGGCCTAAAACTGCACAGGCCTGAGTAGCGAGCTGCTGAAAGACATGCAGAAAGCAGACTCTGAACTCATTCAACTTTGTGATCTGAACTTTCTGATACTTTATCCCTCTCTACCCCAGGTCTTCACAGCCAAATCCACAATAATTATGTTTAGTATAGTAGCACCTAGCATTTCTATCCCAATCAGAATCTTCTCAGGCTACGTGATAGACATACATATCATCAGAGACAGGCCTTGCTCTGAGATGCTGAGGGTATAGCTACACTGCAAGGGAAGGCTGTGATTGATTGTTAGCCCATGCTGAACTCATGCCACCATCTCTACCCTGCTGTTGTTGCCCATGCTAGCTAGATTAAACCTAGGACAAGTATGCCTACCTGTGCTACAATCACACCTGCCCGTATAGCATAGGCATATCCTTTATTTATAAATAGACAAGATGGAGGACTGGAGAAAGCAAGTATTATCATCCCCATTCTGCAAATGGGATCCAGGCAGAGGGAGATTATTTAACTTGGCCACAGACACACATCAATTCCACAGCAGAGCCAGGTTTCAGAGCAGCAGCCGTGTTAGTCTGTATTCGCAAAAAGAAAAGGAGTACTTGTGGCACCTTAGAGACTAACAAATTTATTTGAGCATAAGCTTTCGTGAGCGTGAGCTGTAGCTCACGAAAGCTTATGCTCAAATAATTTGGTTAGTCTCTAAGGTGCCACAAGTACTCCTTTTCTTACAGCAGAGCCAGTGATTGGACCCAGATCTCCCGAGTCCAAGTCTAGTGTCTTAATCACAAAACCATCTGTTTTAGATCTGAAGGTGGCCAAGAGGTTTTCACCATACATCAGGAAAGAGATATTCTCCCTGTGATAAGTACACAACTCCTACTGATGCTAAAGGGAGCTGAATGCCTGGATCAGACACATGCAATTCAACAAACGTGATTAAATCATCCATATATTTGATTTTGTTTCACTAGCATTCTTTGAAAGGTCTGAACAACTGAAGTTGAGGGAATGTCATATAGTGGACAGTGTCAGAACTCTTTGTTTCTATTCTTAGTTTTGACATTGAATTGATGACACTTTGGGGAAAAGTCACTAGTTTCTCTGCTTCATCATCCATAAAATGGGTATAATAGCACCTCTATCTCTCTCAAGAAAGCAGTTATTAATTCATGTCTATGAAATGTTTTGATGTCCTCATATTAAAGGGAGGTATATTGTTCTTGGCCAGTATGTTTTCTGTTCCATGTGTTATTGTCTCAAGAGTTTATGTTAATATGGGATTTCTCTCCCTCCCAGGTCTGTTTCTTTTTCTGAATCCCAAGTCATAATTATTTGTTTACGACGTCTGCCTGTTGCCATGGGAATGGCTGTGCTCATGTAATAAATTTAGTGTTATGACAACTGCTCCCTAGAGAATCAAGGGAGAACAGGCTGGCTATGAATTAAAATATTTTGAAGTTAGAAATAGTACCAGGAGAAATAAAAACCTCACGTAGAATCAATTGCTTTGTAATTTGTTTGAGATGCAGAGGAAGTTTTCCCTTAGTGTGCACATCCCTTATTAAAGAGTGATCTCCTTCACGTCAAGGAACACAAACTTAAAGGTGCAATAACATCCTTAGTCTATAGACCGCAGCTTAGATGGAAACAAGCACAGCCAGGGGAGACACTAAAGTTAAAAAAAAAAAGAGAAAGAGAGAGATTTTACTGAATCAGATTGCTGCCAAATATGAGGGTTTTGCATTATATGCACAGAATAACTTACTTTTACACTGTATAGCACTTTATATACTAAAGAACTGCGGCATGGTTTGCAGGTATATGGCCAGATTTTCCGTCAGTTACCATAACACTCAGGCAACCACAATACAGTCAGCGCTTACATTAATAACTTACAAGCCTGACTTCTTTACTGAGAACTCCTGTCATACTTTTTAGTGATTCACTATAACTTTAAGCTTAGGACCAGACTGAAATACTCTTACTCGTATCGAGTAGTACCTCACTTCTTGAATAGTTCCATTGATTTCAGCAGCACTACTTGAGAAATAAGGTACTACTCCATGTGAAAAAGGGTATTTCAGTCTGGTCCTAAAGGAACACACATGTTTAAAATCGTATATTTTAAAAGAAAGTCCTCACCTGTGTGAAAAATAGTACCTTGGTTTATCAGAAACAAAATAATTTTTAGAACATACGTTTACTTGTCAGCATTGATGGTGTCTGTTCACTTTTCACGTCTTGCTCTCATTTTGAACAATGAATAATAACTAATCTGTTTCCCTTTTGGTCCTCATGCACTAGTATGATGCTGCAATGTTTGTGTTGGAAATGCTCAAGGGGTATGTTTAAATCCTAGCCCTCCTCCAAAAAAACAAAAACAAAACCCAAACACACACACACACACACACACCCAAACAAACACTAAGCAAACCTATTCCACTGTACTGAAAAGGAAATACCAAGCTAAAGGAATGAAAACATGTAATAGGTTTGGTACAGTTTTGTTTTAAAACATACAAAGTGTAAATGCTGCCTGTCAGTGTTTCTACTATGACAAGGTGCTTCCAGTGACTTCAAGGAGAACTTAGACTATCCAGAGCCAGATCCTCAGCTGGCATAAATCAGTAGTGTTCCACTGGTTTGAATGGAGCTCCTCTAACATGCACCAGCTGCAGATCTGGCCCTCACTAGCTCTGGGGAGACCCTCGGCACTGCACAGGATCAGGCCCAGTGTTCTTTTACAAACAGATTTTAGGAAACTGTCACTATAATTTGCTCTCTTTGTTTTACAGGGTAGATGTCAAAGTAGAGAAGCAGAGGTCTGCTGAAAACATAGCATGGGCAACATTCATGTTTACTCGCTGGAAAAAGTTTTGGAGTGCCCCTGTAACAGTGTTTATGGGGAACGTTATCATGTATTTTGCTTTTCTGTTTCTATTTACCTATGTCTTGTTACTGGATTTTAAACCAGCACCACCTGAGGGTCCTTCTGTTAAGGAGATTATACTTTACTTTTGGGTTTTTACATTGGTCTTGGAAGAAATCCGACAGGTCAGTAACCTCCTACATACCTTCACAATAGTGTGCTAAATTCAGGTAGTAAGATTCAGAGTTGATTTACAGGCTATGTAATCCCGTTGTCTTCAAGAGGTGGAATGTCAAGGACAGCTTCATGTAGGAAAGCACTGAAATTTTTTCATTGCTCTGCACCTTTTCATTACCCAGAGCAGCCTGTGTATTTCCTCCTCACATACACCCAGCTGACATGCCGGTCCTCCATCACACAGAGCTGCAGCTCTACACTTGTTCTTCCAGGAGAAGCTCCAGCTGCTACCAATATTCTAGGTAGTTTGCTGATGCTCTGGGATTGTGAGTCCTTCCTCTGGTCTAACAGCTATCTGTTTGCCTATCCAGCTCCACTCACCACAACCAAGCTCCGTTCCCGCCGAATGGCTAATCCGCCCTACTTCCTCCTCATGGAGCGATCCCATCTACCACTGTTTTGCCTCCCACTTCCTCCAGAATTTTATATATATTCAGGAGTGAAGAGGTTAATGAGTTTGCCTCTTAAACAGTTTAACTTTTGTTTTTCTAAAATGCTTTTCAGTTCAGTCCGTTAGGCTATGTTTAGATTTTTTAAAGATTTCTCCATTAATCTTGCAATTGTTTTTAGAATATCTTCAGCTGCCTGGTTTAGCAGCTGAAATGGTGTGTCCACAGTACTGTAGGGAACTGCCTAGTTTGTATATACACAAATGGCCTCTATCGGGGAGTACCTGGACTGCTTACCTTGTTGTCATAGACCCTGACCCTAAAAGAATTAGTGGGCCTTCTCCTTTAGCTCAAGAAGTAGGGGGCCAGTGCTCCTGAAGTATGAGGATAAGGGTTATAGCCCCACTTTTACTAGGAAGTTCTGAACGGCCAGGGCTTGCAACATGGTGAAAGCTCAGAGGATAGCCACCAATTTGTCACAAATCAGATGAGCATATTTTACAGAGGTTATGTCGGACTGTTGTATCCTGTCACACTGAGGTGATCAGAGAGGATGTTTGGGCTGAGGATTGTTTGTAATACATCCGTAAAACATCAAGAGCCCAATGTTGTAGACATGGACACCTAAGTAAGAGAACCAACTGCCGTCTGGATGCTCAAAGCTAGTTAGTGGCAGTTTAAGCATCCAGGGTTTAAATACGCTGTTTAGGTGCCCATACCTGGAAATTGAGATCAGTCTGATTGAAAAGATTTTTATAAAACAGAAACAGATATGGCCAACCCCCAGTGCTGAAAAAAATTATAAGTCAGCCTCCAAAAAACTAATGAGATTAACTTAAATATCATGATTTTTTAAAAAAATAATAAATGTTGGGTTATTTTCATTTGCTTTCTGGGGCTAGAGCTTCTAGTGTGCAGCTGGGTCATGTTTTCAAGCTTTTCTCTATTACCATGGGGGTCAGAAACATACCTTCTTTTTTTAAAAAAGAAAAAGCTGAGATGCTCATGTAATCACTTGACTTGAGGAGCTGGGGCTTGCAGAAAAACAGCAAACATCACAGGGACTCACACTAAAATCACAAGAGCTGGCAAGCTAACACGGACAATTATTGCTCCCTTGCAGAGTTTCTTTACAGATGAAGACATGAATTTAATTAAGAAATTTAAACTGTATGTGGAGGATAACTGGAATAAGTGTGATATGGTGGCCATCTTTCTGTTTATAATTGGAGTGACCTGCAGGTTGGTATCTTTCAAGAGTTTTGCCCCTGTATCTGTTTCATGTGACATGGTCAGATATCTCTAATATGAAGCCAGGTAGGCATGTACTATAACAAGGGATCATAGAATACCAGGGTTGGACGGGACCTCAGGAGATCATCTAGTCCAACCCCCTGCTCAAAGCAGGACCAATCCCCAATTTTTGCCCCAGATCCCTAAATGGCCCCCTCAAAAGGATTGAACTCACAACTCTGGGTTTAGCAGCCCAATGCTCAAACCACTGAGCTATCCCTCTCCCATGAACTATTCCTGCCACAGTCCATGGGAGGCTCATGCATGCATCTGAGGGAAGGCTCTGGTGGCTTTTATTTTTCATCAGTTTTGAGACAGTAGCATCTATATTGGTGGTAAGTTGGACTGAAAGCACCCCTCTGTGAGCTCTAAACTTCCACTGGGCTAAAGAGGCTGTCACACAGACTACAGAAAAACGTATCTGGCACATAGAAACACTTGCACAGGGAAACATCATTTCCTCTTTGAGACAACATCAAATCAATGTATCACTTGTCTCACCTCTCTGTAGTCCTAGTGGTTTATATGGCCTCACACAGCTGACATGGGGAGGCTGGTGTTCCTGCAGTGGCTGGGTGCTTCTCACTGGCGGATGTTACATTCTTTTTACAGTGGGATGGTTGTGGCTCATGTGAGATACAAGCCCTAAGCACACATCCTTCCCTTGCCTGGATTCTACATTGAATCAACATGTATAACTCTATAAACAAGGTATCTGGGTGGTGTCTGAGGCTGTTTCATTCGGTCTGTTTTGCAGAATGCTGAACTCAACATTTCAAGCCGGCCGTACGGTACTTGCCATTGATTTCATGGTGTTCGCTCTGAGACTGATACATATTTTTGCCATTCACAAGCAACTAGGGCCAAAGATCATAATTGTGGAAAGAATGGTGAGTATGAGCTCTCCCAAAGAGAAATTCTTGAGGATTCTGCAGTGAAACAAACAAAACAAAAATTTGAGCATTATAATTTTAAGGAAGTCAGTGTATAACTCTTCTTTTTTAAAGTGCTCTAGTTTGGCTTATATTGTAGCATCATTAAGAGTTATTATCAGCCAGATGTTGCTCCTCTCAAAGAGGTCTGTAGCACATACATTTTGGATCCAATTCAGCATTGCCTTGCACCTTGTATAGTCATTTACCCCAATGCATTTTACACCCAGTTAGCACAGCTGCAAGTGATTATACAAAAGTGCAGGGCAACTGTTAATCGAGCCCTTTGTTTCTTTCTTCTTTGTTCTACCCTGCTTTACTCCTTTACAATTTGGGAGGCTGTGCAGTGAGATTGCCATTTCTTTCTCCTTCCCCACTGTCCTGGTCTCTCTTTTCTTGTTCCCTTTTGGTTTAAACATAACTGCTTGTCTGGTTCAGGAGTTGGGGCTCCAATCCTCAGAGGTATTTTGGCTTCTGAGTCCTGTTGATTTCAATGTGAGTTTGGTGTTTATATACTTTTGAGGAGCTCGGCCTGTGTTCTTTTGGAGCAAAGAATCTGAAATGGGAGACAAGCCAGTTACAGAAGAACTCTACCATTATGTCAGTGGCAGGGAGGCACATAGCCCTGTAGAGATAATCTGGGTTAGTGCCTGGCAGAGGTAGGAGCTGCTTTCTAACCATAATTTATAATGAAAATGTGTTTATAAGGCAGAAGTGTTGATACAGTGTTTTCATTTACTACCCTACAGCTGCAGGAAATGTACAAGAGTTCCAGTTACCACATGTGGGTACAGACTTGAACAGTTTGGTGATTTTTATTTGGGTATGTTAATCATATAGGTCAAACAGCACATGTTAATAATTAACATGGAGTTAATCTGACTGCAAATACTAATATAGCCATGTACAAATATTTGTTTCCCATCCTAGCTCACCCTAGGGCTCAGCAGAAACTCTATTCTAGACAAGGCTTAAGATTAATAAACCTAAAAGCTACCAGACTGTTCACATCTGTGCACCAGTGGAATAACTGGAACACTTATGTCCCATTGCTTGAAGTACCAAGAGGATAAATGAAAACCATGTATTCATGCTTGTGTAGTATCACATACACAGTACTCATAGGTTTTTATTGCAAATTATGCTTACAGAATGCAAGTGAGTAACTTACAGCTGCAGCTCCCACCTCCTCCAGGCTGAGCACTAGGCTAAACCATCACTATGAACAAGTGTTTGTGCAGGGTTTACTACATTTATAATAGAGCTGTCAAGCAATTAAAAAAATTAATCACGTGATTTATCACACTGTAAAACAATAATAGAATACCATTTATTTAAATATTTGTGGATGTTTTCTACATTTTCAAATATATTGATTTCAATTACAACACAGAATACAAAGTGTACAATGCTCACTTTATATATATTTTTTATTACAAATATTTGCACTGTAAAAAACCCCAAAAGAAATAGTATTTTTCAATTCACCTCATACAAGTACTGCATTCAATCTCTTTATCATGGAAATTGAACTTACAAATGTAGAATTATGTACAAAAAATAACTGCATTCAAAAATAAAACAACGTAAAACTTTTGAGCCTACAAGTCCACTCAGTCCTATTTCTTGTTCAGCCAATCGCTCAGACAAACAATTTTGGTTATATTTGCAGGAGATAATGCTGCCCACTTCTTCTTCACAATGTCACCTGAAAGCGAGAACAGGTGTTCTCATGGCATTGTTCTGGACAGCGTCACAAGATATTTACGTGCCAGATGTACTAAAGATTCATATGTCCCTTCATGCTTCCGCCCTACTGATGGGTTCTGCTCGATAACAATCCAAAGCAGTGCAGACCGACACATGTTCATTTTTATGTTCTGAGTCAGATGCCACCAACAGAAGGTTGATTTTCTCTTCTGGCGGTTCGGGTTCTGTAGTTTCCACATTGGAGTGTTGCTTTTTTAAGACTTCTGAAAGCATGCTCCACACCTTGTCCCTCTCAGACTTTGGAAGGCACTTCAGATTCTTAAACCTTGGGTCGAGTGCTGTAGTTATCTTTAGCAACCTCACATTGGTACCTTCTTTTCGTTTTGTCAAATCTGCAGTGAAAGTGTTCTTAAAATGAACAATATGTGCTGAGTTATCATCCGAGACTACTATAACATGAAATATATGGCAGAATGCGGGTAAAAGAGCCGGAGACATACAATTCTCCCCCAAGGAGTTCAGTCACAAATTTAATTAATGAATTATTTTATAACGAGCATCATCAGCATGGAAGCATGTTCTTTGGAATGGTGGCCAAAGCATGAAAGGGCATATGAATGTTTAGCATATCTGTCATGTAAATACCTTGCAATGCTGGCTACAAAAGTCCCATGTGAATGCCTCTCACTTTCAGGTTTCAGAGTAACAGCCGTGTTAGTCTGTATTCGCAAAAAGAAAAGGAGTACTTGTGGCACCTTAGAGACTAACCAATTTATTTGAGCATAAGCTTTCGTGAGCTACAAAGCTTATGCTCAAATAAATTGGTTAGTCTCTAAGGTGCCACATGTACTCCTTTTCTTCTCACTTTCAGGTGACGTAAATAAAAAGCAGGCAGCATTATCTCCTGGAAATGTAAATAAACTTGTTTCTCTTAGCAGTTGGCTGAACAAGAAGTAGGACTGAGTGGCTTGCAGGCTCTAAAGTTTTGCATTGTTTTGTTTGAGTGCAGTTATGTAACCAAAAAAAATTCTACATTTGTACCTTACATTTTCACAGTAAAGAGATTGCACTCTAGTACTTGTAGGAGGCGAATTGAAAAATATTATTTCTTTTGTTTATCATTTTTACAGTGCAAATATTTGTAATAAAAATAATATAAAGTAAGCAGTGTGCACTTTGTATTGTGTTGTAATTGAAATCAATATATTTGAAAATGTAGAAAAACATCCAAAAATATTTAATAAATTTCAATTGGTATTCTATTGTTTAAAAATGCAGTTTAAACTGTGATTAATTACAATTAATTTTTTTATTGCAATTAATTTTTTTGAGTTAATTGCACGAGTTAACTGCGATTAATCAACAGCCCTAATTTATCATTGTGTTAAGTCACACAATCAATTAACATTTTACAAAGTGAACAAAAGCTCTAGTCTAGAGAAGGCCATAAAATATGAACTTAATCCTGTTCCCAATCCAAGTCAATGCGAAAAACTCCCAATATCTTCAGTGGTACAGGACTGAGCCCTACATCAAAGAAGGAGAACTGTATTTCACTAAATGATATTGGCTACAAAGGTATATCAAATGGGATAACATCAGACTTTTCCCCTTGAATAGAAAGGCAAGCCAAAACTGCCTATTAACTCCTTTTTCATCTTGCTGTAGCACTAGTGGTTTCTAAAATAGGGCAAATCCAGTTATTTAATGAAATTCAAATAGCAAATGAAGATCACAAAGAAATATTTCCAGATCATTGACTGCTCCTTTTTAGCAACTGCAACATCACAGTCCCCATGTATAGACAAATTTGGAATGATCTCAGACCACAAAGTAAATTGGCAAAAGTCTGAGATACTCCCACTATCTCTTGTCTGTTTTACTAACTGGAATTTCAAATGATCTCCTGCAGGATTAAAATACCTAGGCTTTCAGCTAGCTGTCCAATCATAAAATCTAATTAAAATGAATCTACAGTCACCAAATGAAATTAATAGGCAGCAGGTTTAAACCAAACAAAAGGAAGTATTTTTTCACACAACACCCAGTCAACCTCTGGAACTCCTTGCCAGAGGATGTTGTGAAGGCCAAGACTATAATAGGGTTCAAAAAGGAAGTAGATACATTCATGGAGGATAGGTTCATCAATAGCTATTAGCCAGGATAGGCAGGGATGGTGTCCCTAGCCTCTGTTTGCCAGAAGCTGGGAATGGGCAACAGGGGATGGATCACTTGATAATTGCTTGTTCTGTTCATTCCCTCTGGGGCACCTGGCATTGGCCACTGTCGGAAGACAGCATACTGGGCTAGATAGACCTTTGGTGGGGGTGGAATCTCCTTCCTTTGAGGTTTTTAAGATCAGGCTTGACAAAGCCCTGGCTGGGATGATTTAATTGGGGATTGGTTCTGCTTTGAGCAGGGGATTGGACTAGATGACCTCCTGAGGTCCCTTCCAACCCTGATATTCTATGATTCAGGTTATCCTGTTTTCAGCAAGGCTGTCAATCCTACTGCAAAATCTCACAGAGAAACTGTGTTTGAAAACCTCAATAAGGCACATTTTTAATCACGTAAGGGTAAGAGTCTGAATTAAAACATGCCCTTAGCTCGAATGGTCAGCAAAGAGGTCACAAAGGGGAATCTTGATCACAAAACGAGAATAGTATGATGGCAGAGGGTTAAAAAGGAAAGTGTGCACAAGAATTTCTCTCATTCCACCTCAAAAAATAGGCTCTTAAAGAAACGAGAGAAACTTTCTGCCTGCTCTGTATATTAATTTCAGTCAACATTTTTTTCTCTCCTTTAGATGAAGGATGTTTTCTTCTTTCTCTTTTTCCTGAGTGTGTGGCTTATTGCCTATGGTGTGACGACTCAAGCCTTACTCCATCCTGATGACAGCCGAGTGGAATGGATATTCAGAAGGGTGCTTTATCGTCCCTACCTTCAGATATTTGGGCAGATTCCACTGGATGAAATAGACAGTGAGAAATTGTTTTTTAACTGATCAGACTACCATAGAATAAGTACTATTAATCAGAGCACGGGTATCCATACTGGGGTTGTCACTTTCTTATCTTTGTCCTATAGGAAAAAGTCTGCATGTTATGATGTAATGACATTTTGCACTGCAATATCTGGATGTTATAATGTATATTGTCAAGTTGTGCTGCAGCATCAATGCAGGTCTTGTCTACACAGTTAAACTGAGTTAAGCCTGGTCTACACTGGGCGGGGAGGGAATCAATCTAAGTTATGCAACTTCAGCTACCTGAATAACGTAACTAAAGTCGACGTACTTAGATCTACTCACTGTGGTGTCTTCACTGCAGTGAGTCAACTGCTGCCGCTCCCCCGTTGACTTTGCCTGCACCTCTCACGGCAGTGGAGTACAGGAATCGACGGGAGAGCACTCGGGGGTCGATTTATCGCATCTAGACGCGATAAATCGACGCCTGCTGGATCGATCGCTGCCTGCCGATCCAGCGGGTAGCATAGACATACCCTTAGTTAAACTGGTGCAAACCCTTGGGTTGATACCTTATTTCAATGACTTATTTCATTAAACCTGTTCCTAATTGACTTAACCTAAACCCAAATAAGCCTAGTGTAAGCTGAAATCAGAGCATTTACACAACCTTTTGCACCAGTTTAACTAAATCAACTTTAAGAAAAATCACAGCTTTAGTTAAACCAGTGCAACTTTGCATGTAGACAAGTTCTTGTACTTCAAAGTCACAATCAGGAGGCAGCACCACCTTACGTTCACAGTGAATTATCCAAAATTGAATGAGGCTGGTAGCTATATGGTCAGGCATTTCAAACAATATACAAAAACAAACCAATTGACCTACCAGAAATAGAAGTACATGAACATAAGAGCACTATTGTGGCATTACCCATGGAGAAACAGAGTAAATCCAGAGTAGGCCATATTCTAAGGAAGTCTGATAGAATGCTACAGAATCCTCATTCTCAGCAGTGCCAAACATTAACAATATTTAAATCCAAATCAAGCATGAGGAAATAGAGAGTGATCCAAGAGGTATAATGGAATAAACAAAGCAAGCCAGCCTTTCCTCACATTCACTCTGTTTATTAGCAGATGAAATGATGTCTTGGAGAAGCTGTCAGACAAAGCATGAAAGTCAAGACAGCAAGTTCCTGTGGAGACTTTTCTCTTGTTAAATGCATACCCAAGAGGTGCCAGCTAGGAGGCAAGAGTGTGGGAGATCACAGCTGCTAAAACTAACTCAAAACTAATTGATAAGAGATTAGAAGATTTAAAGGACAGGCTGGGGATGATAGAAATGTCAAGTGCACGTATCTATTTGCAGGATTCCTGAAAGAAAATTGAAGTTTGAGAACTTGCTTAGATGTTCAATAAATAACAAAAGAGCTTCAAGCACGTTTTCCTGAAAGGCGAAATTCCAAGGTGGTAAACATTGCTGAGGCACTCAGAGGGGGTTTGTTTAAGATGAAGAGAATAGTCAGTAGGCCTCAGTAGACTCTGAAAACCTCTTTTTGGACATCTCCTAATGGCCAGTTGTGAAGGCCATCTTGGCACTGGAGGAGCAGCAAAGATCTGTAGCTCTGACAATTAAGTCCTGCTGTAGCTGCATATCCCTCACATTTCTAAAGTAAAGGCACATTATGGATGTGTATATTGAACCCACACTAGAAACATTGGCTCTTTGTTACCCTCTAGTCCACCTAAAAAGTTAAGTCATCTGCTTTCAGATGAAGGAATTATTCCTGTAGCTCAAGCAGTAGAGAGTCATTCTTCTAAGAGCTGAGCTACAAACCTGGCTCTTGGTGTAAGCACCCTGAGTGGGGCTTGAAGTCTAGTAAACCTGATACATTCAGAATGAGTTTCCGCAGGTGGTTACATCTAGTAGAGATTATATCTCATATTAAGTAATCAATAGTCACTGCTTTTGATTTGTGTCTTAACAGAAAATGCATTGTTTGTTGTCTGAGTTTCTCATTCTTAAAAGAAGACAGGTTAAGGGATGCTAATTCAGTCGTTGTTCACACTCTACTTACCTATGACATATAGTACCTCGAACTTCAAGCATAATGTTAAATTCTTGAGCAAAATCCATCAGCTTGATGGCAAACAAACTGAGAGGCTGTCATGACCATTTTAATGATTAAACATGGCAGCAGAACACACTGAGTATGTCCACCCTGCCATTTAAGGTATAGTTGTAGGGGTAAGAAAACCCATGCTAGCTTTAATCTGGCTTGCACAGGTGACAATTATAGTGAAGATCTGGTGGCATAAATTAAATCTGCATGGGATGAATAAGCCCACCAGGGATGCTGGATACGTAACTCAAGTTCCAAGCTTGCACCAGGCTTTGTGCCACAGTATCTTCACTGCTTCTGCTATTTGTACTAGCTCAGTTAAAGCTAGTGTGGGTATACCTACCCACGCTACAATTACAGCTTAAATTGCAATGTAGACGTATAAAACTATTGTTTTATTTCCTCCTACCTCCCGCCATTGCAGCATCTCGCATGAGTCTTCAGAACTGTACCTCTACCCTGAAGAGTCCACAAGAAAATTCACCATTATGTTCTAATACCTATGCCAACTGGCTTGTCATACTTCTGTTGGTCATTTTCTTATTGGTCACCAATGTGCTACTTATGAATCTCCTGATTGCAATGTTCAGGCAAGTGTCAATTAATTAATTCTGAGATGGGGATTGTGGGGTGGGAAGAGAAGGGTTATTAAGAATGCATGCATACATATACATAAATGCTTATCTAAGCATTTTGGCTCTATTAGCAATTTTACTAATTATTGGTAATCTTCAGTTTGTCCTTTTATGATCACACAGGTTTTAATTTCCCCTCCCCCTTTCACTATCTCCCTCAAAGGAAAAAAACAAAAGAAACGGTCTCCTTTTTACCAAAAAAAATCAGCTAAAATCTACATATATACAAATCTGCAGGTGAAAGCAGCTGTAAACCTGGCAGACTTGCCCCTAGAGGATCCTCTCATAGGGGAATCCCTTGACTGGTTTAGGGGCCGACATAGTCCCTTGAAGTCAATGGATCTGTGCTGATTTACACCAGCTGAAGATCTGGCTCAGTGTGGTTGCCTGATATAGGTTTGGTCTACACTTAAAAGTTAGGTTGGCATAGCTGTGGGATGTGAATTTTTCACGGCCCTGACCGACATAGTTATACCAAGCTAACTTTTAAGTGTAGACCAGGCCACAGCCTTACTCTGGCAAACTGCAGTTACCACCTTTAAAAAGGCTTGTGTCTTATTGTCTACTGTCTGAAGGCAATTACTGCAAATAATGTAATCTCTAATGAGGTGCACATACTTTATCTTTTATTTTAAAGAGGAACAACGAGAGAGTGATGGCAGTGGGGTGGCATTCACTCAGACTGAAGGGAAAATGATACTTTTGATTTTTTAGTAATGAATTTTAGGATTATGGGGGGAAAAGTTTAACATACTTTTTTTGTTTGGTTAAAGTTATACTTTTCAAGTTATTCAGGGCAACGCAGACATCTTCTGGAAATTTCAGCGTTACAACCTGATCGTGGAATACCATGGCCGTCCAGCCTTGGCACCGCCATTTATCATTATTAGCCACATGCATCTGATTCTCCAAAGAATCTTTAAAAAGATGGAGCACAAAAAGGAACATCGGGGTGAGTTGTTAACAAACAGCTAGCAACCAGGTGATTCAGAGGAGCCTGACCACAGGTGGTGAATAAGAAACAGAGGAGAGCAAATAAACTTTCAAAAAACAAAAGCTTCTGTTTTCATTGATATGTCTTTAGTCATAAACAGTATGAGAATACATATGATTTATAATCTCGCTTCTAAAATAAGAGGGTTTAGAGTTTTCCACAAGGCATCAACTTTTCTTTCTACAATATAATTAAATGGCCACATTTGTACTTTTAAAGGTGAGTAAATAGGCTGGTAATAATGTTTTTAAATTGGAGAATTTTAATGAATAAGCTGCTATTTCTGTTATTAATCTGCTTCTGAATTTTAGCAAATAGTGTAAAGGGGGGCATCCTTAAAACCATGTATGGGTTCTACTGTCTCCAGTGGAATTTCCCATTAGAGAGCGAAAGAGGGAACATTGTCAGAAATGGTAGCATCTTTATTAGTTTTAAAGGTAGATATTTTTATATGCACTCACTATACTTCAGCTTCTAATGCTCATTTTGCAGTGTCCTCTATTAATAAAGAGTGCATACAATTTAATAATCTCAGTATGTTTCTTCTGTAGTAGACCCCCCTCATTCCATTTGTGCAGGTTGCCAATATGCTTTGGAGTAGAATTCCAGGTGTTGGGTTTGACCTATTATGCTCTAAATTGTTTTGGGACCTGGCTCCCTGAGAGACCACCTCTCCCATCCTTTGGCGTACTGCTGTAGTCAAGGTCAGTAGTGCCACTGTAGCTGGAGCTCTGTCAAACAGGAGGGGGCTGCTTGCAGAGCATTCTCTGCAAGAATTCTCTTTTGAATTCACTCCTTCCCCTGGTGGGCCAGAGCCCAGATAAGTGAGCCCTCAAGGCAGGCTGCAAGGTCCATTTTTTACCCAGGCATATGTGGCAGTTGTGTGAGCTGTCCACTGCATTTAAAATGTTATTATGAAATTAAAGGATGTCCAGTTGCCCAGAGGTTTCCATGGCCATCCATTTGTCTTTATAAATCAAATAAATAAATGCATTTATATTTGAGTATTAGGAGGCTGAGCTTATGATGTTTTATTTGCAGTGCTTGAATACTGCTTATTAATTATTATTATTATTATTATAGCCTAGACAATAAAGTGCATTTGAACCCAGATCTCCATAGGTTAAATCCCATTTAAATCATGGAAGGAATCATGGACATTGTATAAAAAGACTAAACATTTAACAACTGGCTGCATGCAAAATTCCACGGTTGAAATAGCAATACTATATATTAAACAAGCCTGAAAAAACAGATTCCTCCTCCTTTTCTGTTGCTGTTAATGTAACTGAAACATTGTTTCTTTACTTTAAAACAATGCTCAAACCATACAAGAGAGACTAGTATCCATTGTTTCACTGTCAGGTGGTTATATGGCTAAAATTGCAATGGGGGGTTCGGGGGTTATAATAGAAAGCCTGACATAAATTTCAGCTAAAGTGATCAGCACTCACACATCAAGAGCAGGGTGTTGAGTTTGTAAAGGATGTTAGGAGCTGGGGAAGTACCTAAGTTTGGTAGTACAGGATAATGGCAGTAGAAACAGAACAGGAAATGCATGGACCAAACGGAGAGAAGTGAGCAGAGTTATCTGCAATAGGAGAACATCTATCAAAGTGAAGATCCACAAGATGGTAATTAGGCCTGTGCCTTTGTATGGCTCTGAATGCTGCACAACTGAGGAACAGACCGGAGCAAATCTTGAATACAGTGGAAATGAAAATGTTGAGATGGATGTTACAAGGACAGACCATGTTTGGAGCAAAGGAATTATGGAAAGCGTAAAGGTGGTGCCAAATACAGAAAAACTGAAGGAAATCAGGCTTAGATGGTTTGGACATGTGAAAACAAGATCATATAAGACTATATAGGAAACAAGGTGTTAAACTTAGAAATGGAGGGTAACGGAAGGGTTGAAAGATCTGTAACTAGAGGCTTGGATGTTATACAAAAGGATTTGATTAGCTGCAGACTTTGAGGAAGTGCTTCAAGACACACTGGAGTGGAGAAGGAATCAAAGAGTCAACCCCTTATAGATGGGATTAGAGCGAGAAGAAGAGGAGTTAGGAACTAAGGGAAGGCATTTAGACTTTCTCTTTGTAGAAGCTTCCTCCCAGTTCTTTTGATCCTTTTTGCTCTTTCTCCCTAACACCTTTGAGCCTCTGTGTATTTCTGGGCTTCCTGCCTTTAAAGTAAAACCTCAAATAAGTAAATGAAGGACTGGGCTTCTGACTGTCCTGCCTCTATTTCTAACTGCCAGTCAGCTCACTCCTCTCTTGGTTGAAGTCTTTCTTTTTCCTTCACTGCTATTTGGGGAGCATCGGTAAGGTCTGACAGTCAATGAGTAACCAACCTAAAATATTTGTAAATAGCTTAGAACTGCAGTATTTGTGCATCAGTAAGCCTGGGGCATTCATAAAAGCAGTCTTGAATGAGGTCACATCTGGGCTAAGGAAAGACAGTTTTTTAGAAAGGTCAACACCCTTACAATGAAGAAATGACTCTAAACTTTGCAATTAAAGGAAAACTGGTAAGGCACAATTCTTTACACTATAACCTGACACTTCTGTCATAGTACATCCACAATTTATCCCCCAAATTTTAGCATGGCAAACCTGCAACTCACTAACCTTCCTTCCTGTACACACACACGTCTCACCCCCCCCCCCCCCCCAAACACACATACGTGTTTTGATAAAGGTGTGTTTTTTATGTCTTTTTCCACAGAAAGAGATCTGCAAGACAGCCTGGATCAAAAAATCATAGCATGGGAGGTGGTCCAAAAGGAAAATTATCTTGCAAACCTGGAACAAAAGGAAAAAGAAAGTAACGAAGAGAGACTAAAGAAAACATTTAACAAGTACATTTCTATTCATCTTTCAACATTTCTGAACCTGCTTTTTGATGCAGTGATCGGTGAACTTTGTTGCTCTGCAGGTTTGGATTAGGATTGCCAACTTTCTAATTGCACTAAACCGAACACCCTTGCCCCACTCCTGTCCCGCCCCATAAAATCATAGAATACTAGGGTTGGAAGAGACCTCAGGAGGTCAATCTAATCCATTCCCCTGCTCAAAGCAGGACCAACACCAACAAAATCATCCCAGCCAAGGCTTTGTCAAGCCGGACCTTAAAAACCTCTAAGGGCAGGTCTTCACTACCTGCTGGATCGACGGGTAGTGATCAATCTATCAGGGATCGATTTATCGCATCTCATCTGGATGCGATAAATCGATTCCCGAGCGCACTCCCTGTGGACTCTGGAACTCCAGCTCGTGAGAGGCGGAAGCGGAGTCAATGGGGAGTGGCAGCGGTCGACTTGCCGCCGTCCTCACGGCCAGGTAGGTCAATCTAAGATACGCCAACTTCAGTACGCTATTCGCGTAGACCAGTGTAAAGGATGGAGATTCCACCACCTCCGTAGGTAACCCATTCCAGTACTTCACCACCCTCCTCGTGAAATAGTGTTTCCTAATATCCAATCTAGACCTCCCCCACTGCAACTTGAGACCATTGCTTCTTGTTCTGTCATCTGCCACCACTGAGAACAGCCGAGCTCCATCCTCTTTGGAACCCCCATTGAGGTAGTTGAAGGCTGCTATCAAATCCCCCCCCTCACTCTTCTCTTCTGCAGACTAAACAAGCCCAGTTCCCTCAGCCTCTCCTCGTAAGTCATATGCTCCAGCCCCCTAATATTTTCATTGCCTTCCGCTGGACTCCCTCCAATTTGTCCACATCCCTTCTGTAGTGGGGGGACCAAAACTGGATGCAATATTCCAGGTGTGGCCTCACCAATGCCGAATAGAAGGGAATAATCACTTCCCTCGATCTGCTGGCAATGCTCCTACTAATACAGCCCAATATGCCATTGGCCTTCTTGGCAACGAGGGCCCACTGTTAACTCATATCC
Source organism: Chelonia mydas (assembly GCF_015237465.2). NCBI lineage: Eukaryota > Metazoa > Chordata > Testudines > Cheloniidae > Chelonia > Chelonia mydas. Next base: position 28,761,396 of record NC_051246.2, on the reverse strand, counting down.
ATAATCTGGAAATGCTAAAAGAACAGCCTTTTACATGGTACTTTAACCCTGGTTCTTCTGATTCTGGCCATGTTCACAGTTGGGTGAAAGGTGAACCCTGGACTCAGGGAGGCTAGCCCCAACCCAGCCCACCCCTTTTGCCCAAGGCCCCGCCGGAGCCCAGAGGCCCTCCCCCCCGCCACCAGGCCACCAGCCCGCCCCTTCCCCAGCCCCTGGCTGCCTGAGCTCCACCAGCCCTGGAGCCCTGGGTGGGTGGCATGGCCCGCCCGCCTCAGTCCCAGAGGGTGGGCAGCGTGGCCCCCCCGCAGTCCCCAAACACCAGGTGGGTGGCGCGAGCACCAGCTCCTGCCGCCCGGAGTCCCTGCCTGTGAGTGAAGGTCTTTGACTTGCCTCTGATGAAAACCACTGTGACCGAGTGGTCTGAGGATATGACTTGAAGTCAGGAACTCCTGATCCTGACTTTCACACCGGCTCCCCATTGTTATCACAAGGGAATTATTAATCGCATTTATTGCAGTAGTGCATAAGGACCAGTCAAGAAAGGGGCCTCAATGCACTAGGTATTGTACAAACGGAGTAACAGAGACCCTCTACCCCAAAGATCTTACAATCAAAACAGGCCTGGGGTGGGGGAAGCAGTATAACAAACAAGGGCTGAACAATGTGATTGCAGCAAATGTCATGTTAGTTCCACAGTGTTTTTTAAACCTAGCTGAGTCTCCATTTACACCACATGAAAGGAGGAGGAGAACATTATCTGACAGGACTATTGTAAGGATGAGGTGATTTTTATATAGCATTCTGAAGATGGGAAGTACTAAGTTATTACCCAAAAGTATACCACATTATTTTAAGGGAGAAGTAAGCTATACATGTAAAGCAACACCTAAGGCAACATGAGTAAGCCTTCTTTGGGGAGGCATTTAATAACATGACTCAAATGCAGTATCTTCTGAAACTTTCATATAACTATTATTGTGAAAGATAGCCAGCATGTTGCAAAAGTTTCATTCAAACTTCAGTTTTGGCATAAGCAGACCGCACTGAAATCAATTAGCTATGCTGTCTAATGGTTTTGCTTTGAGTGCTCTTTCCAGACAAGCCTTGGCCTTTCTAATTTATATCATAGCCAGAGCCTAGAACAGCCTACTTGAATATGCAGGGGAAATATCTTCCCCTCCACCTAATCTATACCAAAAAACTGCCTGATTTGATTGTTTATTCATAATAATTTAGAACAACTAGATTATTTTTACTTCAGAGTCATCAAAGAATCACAGACTTACTTTAGAACTGTGGCCCTGGGAATAAGCAAGATGGACAAGCAGAGCCAAATAGCTCTTATAGCAAACAATAAAAATGCATCTAATTGCCTCCTAAAAGAGCCTTTTTTTGATAATGACATTGTTAGTTTTAAATATTGTAAGTTAGGGATAAAGTTACTGGTTTGTGGGATCAGGGTTGTTGGGGGGTGGGGGGAAAGAGAGAATAAGTAAGAACCAGTTTTAACTTCTCAGCTCCTGATCTGAAACAGAACCAGAAACTTTATGAAGTTGGTAAAGGTTCAGATAAATACCACATTTTCAGCTTTCTACCCTTGCTGGTGGCTGGCAGTAATTCTGGCTGTACTGAAAGGGCCATTCTCCTATCTCCAAAAATCTCATCAAATCCGTAGCCTCCCAAGAGGCATAGACCAGCAACATATTTCTGGACCCCTGAGTGGCAGAAGCCCCAGGCCAGAACACATTAGATCCAAACCCAGCAGTCAGTAAGAACCTCCCACGTAGATACTCAAGGAATATCACCAATGAAGGAAGAGATTTGAAAGAGCTGAATTCAGAAGAGGTATTTAGAAGTCAGGGGACCCTTTAGGGACTGCGTTGAGGCGTATGTGTGTATAGGGTGAAAGAGAGGAAGAAGCTGCCTAGGGAAAGGGCCATCGGGTGAAGTGGGTACAGACGGGGAGGCCTAAAATAGTTTGGATACATTCGGGTGAGCTCAGAAGAAGCTTTTGGACTTTGTGGGGGAGGAAGAGCTAGCATGGATATTTTGCGGTTTATTATTACTAGTTAAAAGTATGAAACTAGTTTCTGGAAACAGAACACTTCGAAAAAGTTCCAAGAAACAGCTAGTACTTCTTAGCTGGTGATAAAAATATTATAGGTGCAAAACTTCCAAGTTCTGAACTCACATGGGGTGCTGCTGTGGAAAGAGGGATAAGGAATTACAGCTGGCTTTACACCTTCCTGGATTCCTGAAGCAGTTGGAAACTGAATGGGTCATGGCACAAGTCCTAGTAACCTAACGACTGCTTTAACTCATGCCAGTATATAATGATTCCCTAGGGGCAATTAGCCCAGTGAGGACTGGCCAGAATGCAGTGTACTCCAGCCCTACCCCCTGCATTCTCACTATATCCTCTCTCTATGCCACAGGGAATCCCCAAATGACCCTTTAGGGCAGGCTTCTGGGTGCTTGGTCCTACCTCAGCAGTGCAAAGCAGGCAGAAGTGGGGCTGTGCGTCGAGCTCTATGTCTGTTAAGAGTTACGTAGCTGTAATTTGCAGATGTCTTTGCTCAGTACGTGTCTCTGCTTTATTTGTATTAGGGTGGACAACCTGTCTAAATATTTTAGTGGAATGAAAGAGCAAGAGAAACGGCTTAGATCTCTAGAATCACAAGTAAGTAACACTTTTTATATACTTTGTTGAGCTTTTGCTAATATTCTCTTCATTTTTTGTTTGGACTGGACCTTGACCTTCTCTACAAAGAGGGGGTGGGGTTGACATGTAGGCCTTAGCTGGTTCACTTTACATTACAAGGGCAAAAGGAAAGAGGATTCTGTCACCATTAGGGCCCCTGGTGGCCTTATTGTTTATTTCTGTGGAAAAAGAGAGAGAGAGAATCTTCACTGGCCTGCCAAATGTTAGAGACAAGGGGGAGGGTAACTGCATTTTTCTCTCATTCTGCTGGTCCTGCCACACCAACCTCTCCCTCCAGTGGACTGTTCTCTTGAGGTAAATGCCGGTTCAATTCTCTTCAAGTAGCTTTCTGCCTAAACCTAACCCTTGAAGCCTTCCATTGAACTGTTAAATCTCTTAATGGCAGTCAAGTGACATTCAAAAACCCATGAAACTATTTTCCAGTCTTTGAAAACAGGGAAACTGAAATCACTTCCATGCAATCAAAAACCCTATGGAGCAGTTTAAGCAAGGGGACAACACATGGGCACCAGCTTTTGGAAAGTAAGATTTGATCCACGGATCTCAATGGTCACTCAGAGTGCATATTGATAAATCCAAATTCTACTGTATATAAAGCAAGTAAAGCATAAATGCCATTTCCAGCTGGTTAAAAAAAAAAAAGGCTCATGCCTGCAGTGTTATCCTAAGGCTGAATATCATGGCTCTGAGAGAGATAAAAATTAACTATTTAGATATAAAAAAAATCCAACTGCCAGCCAGTGTCATATGTTAAAATTCTACATAGTTTATGAAAATGCCCACATCCGCTGACATAAGTTATATTTTCACTGATATGATCTACACTGACTTGTTAGCATATTGAATGCAGACATTTCAAAGAGATATTCTAACCTACAAATATGCCACACTAATAATACAAGGAAATTCCATCTTAAGTTTCTGATGACAAGCGGCTGGTGTTTAAATAAACATTAACATTTGTAAAACAGCTTTAAAATGTTAAGCACTATCCAAGTACTAAGTAGTACATTTATTGTTTTCCATGTCACTAGAGCTCCCCAGTGGACTTTTGGCCTTGTGGCTTATCTTATTACTTTTATTGCAGAACTTTTTTTCAATACATTTTTCACTGCTCCTTAAAAATACTTTGTATTCAATAAACAATGTTGACACCACATGTAAAGCTAGATGGCCAAATTCAACAGCAACACTCAAGAAATATTTTAAGCTAGATACATTCAGCCACCTGTTTTTCTGGTTGAAAGTTTGTGCCACCTACAGATATCTGTGTATATATAAGAATAGAAATGTAGATATTTATGGCTCAGTCTATTTGATTTAATAGAAATGCTATTTATGAAGTTTAATTATAACTACTGCTTAGATTTTCAACGTTTTAGACTTGCAAAGGATAATTAATCTGAAGGATTACAGAAATTGAATTAACATAGCAATCACTATTTGTTTTGTAGGTTAACTACTGTTCAGCTGTTATTTCTTCCATGGCAGATACTTTAAGCAAAAATAACCTCTTGTGCAATAGACCAGTTCCAAAATATACAAGTGAGTATTTGAAATGATAATTGCAAAGCAAAATAGTGCAAGTGAACAATTCAGTAAAAGGGTGTAAATAGCAAAGAAGAAGAGGAATTATGTAGGGAGGTAATGGGGATGAAATTATGAAAAGGAGCATTTTGACTGCAGATCTGCAAAAGCTTCCCAACAGCAAGACATATTACAACACGGACTCTTTGGGGCTGGGATTTTCATTTATTAAAGGTTTATCTAGTACCTAGGACAATGGGCCCCGAACCTGGCTGAACCCTAGGCATTACCACAATATATTTAATAATCGTAATAGAATAGTAATTGTCCAGATTATCAAAGGATGTAAATCAGTGTCGCTCCATTGACTTCAACGAAGTTATACCTGCTTCCACCAATTTAGGATCTGACCTCGTATCACCGGAAGGGGAAGCCTCACTGTTTGAGACATTTAAATTTTGTCCAGACTAAGAAATAGGCAATACACATTAACAATCTTGCACTGTGGCTGCAGACAGTCTGACCTAATAGATGTTTTCCATGTCTAATCTTTCTTGTCTGTCAATAAATAAAATAAATAAATAAAATTGATACTATCAGGGGAGGTAACTAAGAACTCCACAAGGTCTTGACATGGAAAGGTCTCAAAACATTACGGATTACTCATTTAACGGCTGTCAGGGCCTGGGCTTCTATCTATGACTTGTGACTTTATTGCCATCTCTCCTCCCTGATTTTTCCCAAAGTTTACCATGACAAACTACACAATCCTAACTAATATAAACACAACTGACTGAAATTTTCCCAGTCATGTAAGGGGTAATGTGGAACACACAAGAATATCTGCATAGTAAAGCATAAGATTCTCCAAACATTAAAAGTAGTTTTCAGTGTTCAACTTCTGGAGTAAGGCACAGTTCACTCGACACAAAGTCATGAGATGGTTGAGTCTAAGTCCATATACCTCTATTTCTCTCAACAGAGTTTGCAATAATGGACTGTTGTTAAAAGTGGCAGTAATAGCAAATTCCACCCCCACCCCCCAAGATTAGATTATGTAAAAATATTTCCATTCTTTTTCAAGAATTCCCTTGCAGCATTTTCTACCCAACCATTGTAGTACTATCACTGCATGAGAATCAGAAATTGAAATTGACCAGAAACTAAAACAAAGGTTTTTACTGTCTGAAGTGGAAAATGCAAAAATGGTGCAGCCTAGTGTAGCTTTTCACCAACTGCTTACATTTTGTAGAGCTCCCCAAAGACCCCAAAAGTTATTGTAAGAGCTTATTTTCAGAATACTTTTAAACTAATACATTGATTTTTTTTTTTTTAATCCTGTTAGGTTTTATGAATACCAGCACAAATCAAACAATCCTACCAGAAAGAAGCGAAGGCAAAGAGCATACAGAAGAGTCTGAAAATGACATGATGTACATTGATAATTAAATTAAGTTCTCATTTCCTCAGATTAGTTTGCCATTTTGAAGTACTTCTGGGGTGAAATCCCAACCCCACTGAAGTCAGTGGCAAAACTGCCATTAAGTTGGGGCCAGGATTTCACCACTGATGTATTTGTGTATCAGAGGTCTTCTATTTCCTTCTCACTGTATTTATATATGTAGTTAACAGGGCAGTGAGATTTTTTTTTTCCCCCACTTCATCCCCTGTCCTTACGCACAGAGTGCCTACCATATTTCTCTTAACCTATTTACCCACATTAAGGAAAAGCAGATCAATTGCTAGAGGCAATCACCTGTGATATATAAAACTCTTCTCTGTCCATGTCAGACTTTCATCCTCCTTTGCCCTGCAACCGTGTCTTGCATGAATCTCTGGATCCTCAAAAAGCCTGCCATGTTGCCAGACAGGGCCCACACTACACTCCAGAACCACTTCATCTCCTGTAACATCTGCGCTGCATGCGCTCTTTGTTGCATCCTCCTTTCCTAGTTTCTCCTCCACCTCCCATTTCCTGGTTCTTATCCTCCCATCTAATCCATACTGGCAGCTCCTGTTTTAGCCATATAAAGGCTCTCTCCTCTACCCTACTCTTGTAGCTTGTGTACTTCCTCCAAGCTTTTACTTCATCAGTCATGATAATAAACATATTCACTGCCCCCTGGTACATTCTCTGATGCCCTCCCGACTGATACCATCACTGTATTTTCTAAAACACTTGTGCCTTCCAGTCCCTTCCAGATACCATCCCCGTCTCAAATTCCCCCCCCCCCTTTTTTTTTTTTTTTTTTTACTGAGGACTTCATTTCTTGATTGTTATTCCCTGTATTCTTCCCAGAGGCATTACTCTGACAAAAAGCGTGATACTTACCGCAGTAAAATTAGTTGTCTCATCTGTTTGCTGAAGAAAGCTCAGTTTCATGGGCTCTTTACTTCCCTAGAGATTGTTAATCAAAAGCTAATCAGGAAATAACCCAGGACTTCAACAGCATAGAGGCCAGCTTTTTGCACTGATATAGTTTTTTTCATCCCCAAATGGTTATACTTTCCAGCATCTCCTCCTTATCTTGACTACAGTAATTTCCTCCTTTATGGCCTTTCCTTAATCCTAACTTCTCCCATATGCAGAAACTGAAACATCTTTTGTCCTCAAGTCTTCACTGGCTTGCTGTCCATTTCAAAACCCAAAGTACATAATTGTTCTACTACCCTCACCCCCTTGATTCTATCCACTATGCTCCCTGAGTGCCAGACTTCTGCCTGCTGCCAGACTTCTGTTGCTTTAGTAGTGGGCAACAGAAACTCTCCCAACGCAGCCCCAGAAGTTGGAACAGCTCCCTTACCTCCAAGAAATCTTCTGACTTTTCTCATCTTCTTGTCTGACTCTGAAAAATCAAATCCTACCCCACAATTGTTTTTCCGAAAAACTAGACCTATGAACATTTCACCGTTTGTCTTTTCATTACAGTAGCTACAAATATTACACTTGTATATTTGACATTATGACTTTATTTGTACATATAGGCTGTGAAACCTTGTTATACTTTTGTATGAGACAGCATACACAAATAAACAGAATTTTACTACTTAAAAGGTTCTCTTCCTGTAATTTTATATGGATAGTGCCCAACCTTTTGGATTCATGTACATACACTACTATTAGCAAAATGTACTGGACTTCTGGCTTTCTTGGATGGACAGGCCTCAATTAAATTGGATTTCCTTGAAAATATTATACCTGTAGGCTCCTATGTATCATAAATACTGATCCTGGTAAGTTACACACCTCCCCAGTCAGGTTTATTGATCTCAGAAAACCACCATCACCACACCCACCCACAAAAAAGGAAGATCGGTTCATAATGCCTTTTATGCTCAGAAGCAAGAGGTTCTTGTTAATGGAAAGAAAGCTGTTAAGGACTTCCTCCTACTATAGGAATGTGTTCATCTTATTTTCAAGTCAGCTGTGCCATATCACTGTGGCCTACACAGGGGAGTAGTTTTGGCATCCATGCTACAAGTTCATTCACCTTTAGGGACAGAGAGGTGGAACCAATGGCTACTGCTTTAGGGCCATTGTGTGTTTAGGAAGTAGTCAGTTTGTCAAACCGAAACACTTCCTGTCATTACTGATGTCATCAGTGAATTCAGATCCTTATTTGAAAGCAAAATATATGGTGACAACTCTGGAAGTTATACCTCATCTGAATTTTTGTATGTCCCCTTCAAACCAGCAGGATTTATGTACTAGGTATGTCCTATGAATATCCATAGACTCTAATTGTTCCTCATTGTTGCACTCCGAGCCAATCTGTCCTGGACAAGATCGGTTTCACAAGACTGGCACTACTGCCCCATCCTCTACCCATTGTACATTACAGGTTTCTGGAAGCAACAACCAGGTGCTCTGGACTGCACAAGCAAAAAAGCAGCCATAGTTCCTGTCCTGCAGCCAATAATTTTCTCTCTAGAGATTTCAAGTACCCTATCAGTAATGTTCCCAAGTTTGCATGAGGGTTTAAGCAATGGATCTCTAGCTACAATGAATGAATTTAGTGAAGTTGCACATTCCAAGGAAAGAAGAGATGGCCTTTTACTGTCCAGTTACAAATATTACAATTTGGCTGATTAATTGTATATTATTAAATGGTTAATCTAGAACACTGGCCATGATAAATCAAGCCAAAAGGCCTAAGCAATATGCTGTCTTTTATAGCAGTGTTTCTCAGTCTTTTTGATACCAGAGACTGGCTTGCTGCCTTCCTGTCAGGGAGATCTCAGGGACTGGTGCTAGTCCATGGACCAGTCGCTAAGAAACATAGTATGAATATCCATTCTAAGAACATAACCTTTCAACCTCAGTTTTCCTTCATCTAACCAAAGGCAAATGTCAGTACTTACTAACCTGCCTCACAAGAATGTTTGCAAAGTGCTATGTAAAAGTTCAACATTCATTGTAGTTCTGTTAACGATTCCATTTGCACTTGTAAACTATTCCAGTGTTACAAAAAAACAAAGTGGTAAGACCAAGAGAGGGGGAAAAAGCCTCTCTCTACATATTTAGAGTAAAATCCTCTCAGATTCTTACCTGAAATCCCACCTTGCCAAATGAAACCATGTCTATACTTCTCTGCTAATATTCATAGTTATTGGATACTAATACACCTACAGGTGTAAAACAGACCCAGAAACCAAATTACAACTAAATGTTTTTATTGACATCCAAAGTATAAAGAGAATCTCTTAGTACAAGTCCTTCCCTTCCAATTAGTCTACTTAAGAGTCAAAATGGAAGCACTGCATCTTATGGAGGTGAGACATCAGCACAGCACATCACACGCACACAGGGGGAAGCTTGTGGCTGCTTGACCAATCAGTCGGCTGTCACACACATTTCAGTTGTACGCACAGCATGCTGAGAAGCGACTGAGGCTCTCACGCAGGTCTTTGCTAAATGTTTCCAAAGATGTTTTGTCTCAACAGGCCTCAAGTTTCTTTTAAACTTTTACCAAATAAGATACATTAGAATTCACCAAGGGAAAATACTCAGACTACCTTAAAACCCATTTAATTGGCCACTCCTGATTGTGCCCTCTCAGCTCATGGCCAGTTACTTACTGTGTTTCTATTTTCAGTGGCAGTGCAGGAAGCATGGCTCAATCCTTGTCCCACCTGTTCCCAATTAGGGACATACACATTAAGGGAAATCAGGATATCGACTTAATCCTACTGGGTTTGGTTTTTAATACTTTAAAACTCTACCTTCTATGCTCCTCTTCAATCCTGATCCCTTTTGATTCCAGACTTCTACAGCACTGGCCAGGGGGTTCTAATTTTTTTAAGAGGGTGGAAGAGTAGGGACAGGCAGGGGGTCCTCCTGGATCCCTCATTCTCCCTGCTGAAGTACTTGTGTTAGGATAGCCTATCTCTGTGGTCAAGGCCTTGACGCTGTGCCAGCGTCAGTCAGAGGGGCTTGCTCAAGAAAACAAACCCCACTTCCTACCCCTCCAGGTGCTGTGTCAACACTGTTCCCTGCAGGTATAGGGTTTTTGTACTTTCTGACAAACGTACTAAAAATAGTATATTTGGAGACCACAAAACTGAGTGCTAGACAAAAAGCCTGCCACCTGCCCGGCTAGTGAGATCTGAGCTGAGAGAGAGCAAACAAAGGTAGCCTTCTGGAATAACACTGAAGCCTCTGGATGGGTATAATTAGTTTCTCTCTTAAGACTCTTCAGCCTCTTCATCGTCTGCTTTGAGACGGAAATGCTTCCTACTCCTTTTCTTACTACCGTGAAACCCTACGGTTTCCACCAAAGCATCTTCACCTGTGTGAGTGGAACCTGTGCCAAGTTCTCTTTTTGTACCCAGGTCCTCCAACTTCAGCCACTCCTCTTCCTCCACCATCTTCTTCCCTTCAGTGTCTAAATGGCCCAGCTCAACTTCATCCTCTTCACTCAAGTCATTGCCCTTCTTGGGAGATTTCTCATTCAGACCTTGCTTTGTGTTCATGAGCTTCTTACCATCCTCCTCTGCTGATCTTTTCCTTTCCGAACTACGCATGCCTATCTTTGTGGGTTTGGTAAATATTATCCTTCCAGCACCATGGCTGGAGGGGTCCTGGTTGAAATATGGGGTGTAGCTCTCTTGGGTAGCTGAGCTTTGTTCTCCTCCTTTCTTCTTCAAGCCCTCTAGGAACTCCATGGCAGCCATCCTGTTGGTCTTATCACTAGACTCTGAAACTCCCTCCAGGCTGTATTTTGTCCAGCGTTCTGGGTGTGCCACGTAGTCCGGGACTCCTGGAGAGCTTTTGGGAGCTGAGGGTGGCTTGCTTTGCCTTCCAAGGCTTTCTGCGGCCATCTTGCTTAAAGGAGTGGGTGGGGGCAGAGGGCGCTTAAACCTCCCATCAATAATGTTATCTTCAGCCATAGACGGCACCGCTAATTTGGCTGCCCCTTCCAGGCCGTCAAATATGCTCTGGCTCCGCAGCGAGAAGGTAGAGCTCATGCCTTTCAGATGGAATGGCTGGACAGGAGACTTAAGGTTGTTGTTTGAAGAATCAGGGATCTCATCTGATCCATAACCTATGTCATCCAAAGACGGTGGTTCCTCTGGAGAAATCGTATCAACTTCTGCTTCATCCACTAAGCCGAAGTCTTCAGAGTCTGAATCACTGAGCGAAACTGTGTCAGAAGGTAGGGTGCCCTCATAATCTTTGGCCCGGCCAGCCACTATACCCATAAAGGGCTCACCAGCACCTTCATCTCCCATCTTTGGGCTGTTACTCAACTGTGCTCTCTGGCTTAGGCCCAGCTACAGCAAATAAGGTCTTCCAAATATCCAGTGACTTTAAAGCCTGGAATGAGAAAGAACAAAAATAAATTCATCTGTGAAATGAGAATCACATCAGAACAGGATGTCCTGAGAGACTCATCTGTTCACATCACAGCAATTCAAGGCCATGGAAAACTGTGTGACTTAAGAAGTTCTGCAAATGAAACAGAAAAGAGCTAGTGTGAGGAGACGATCCCTACTATATTCTGAGCTCAGCATTCTCAGGGCTCACTGAGGAAGGGGTTGCAGCATCCACTGTGCTATTTAAAAAAAAAAAAACTGTGATTGTCCTTATTTCAACTGATGTTGTACATGACTGACATTATGCACTGTGTCAAGTCATATTACTACAAATCTCAGGTACATGTACCTCATTCTGTCACTTGATAAATTTTTGTTTGAAATAAAATCATTCTTTTGTGAATGAATGTGTACAATTAATGCACATATACAGGGCTTATTTCAGAATACAGGACTAGTTAAAATAGGTTTTTGCTATTACCAGTACACCAGTTTTAATTAACAATTCAGGGTTTTTTCCCCTAATATATAAATATATGAATACACTGTAAAATGTTAAGGTAGAAAAAATATGAGCCTAAACTATATAAATATAGGTTTTCAATAAAGATTGTAAATAGGCATGGAAAGTGTGCTAGTCACTCACTGTCTCTTGAGACTGAAACAATTTCCCTTCCTCTGGGTCAGTTAAAGCCACCAAGGATCTCAGCTCCTGTACCCTAGAAAACAAATATCTACATCACAAGGTAGCAAAAAAAGGTATTTTAAAAGGAACTGTTAGCACATTTCTCAGTCATCTCCAACTGTGGCACTGATTCCTACTTTTTGACACAAGCCTGTGCTAATAAAAACTCTGCAGACATTTCTGGGATTTAGGTTGGAAAAAACTCTGCACTTTCCACTGAAACACACACCAATGAAGCCACTCAGGACATAATGCCAATGCCAAAATTCATGGTCCCAGCCTGAGTTCAAGGGGAAAGAAAAACAACAGATGTTTTAAAAATGTTCTCTTTAGTTTCCAGTGGCTACAAAATACCCCATCGAGAACTGAATTTAACAAAATGAAAAGAGAATTTTAGCAGAGGAGTGTCAAAATCAGTGTGGTCAACAAGAATAACTGATAAATAATAGTAATCATGAACAGCATTGCACACTACACCCATGGCAGTAAAATTTGCAGGACAGAGAGGGGAGAAAACTATGGCCAGATTTCAAAAGAGCTGAGCATTCACAGTCGGGGCCAAATTTTGAAAACCTGCAACCAGCTAGGCACCAAAATAAGAGAACAAGATTTTTTACATTGGGTCCTGAACTCCTTTAAAAATCTTACTCCTGGGGACACACAGGCGCCAACTTTCCGAAGTGCCAGGGGGTGCTCGATCCCCCAGCACTGTCCCAGGCCCTGCCCCACTCCACCCCTTCCCCCAAGGCCCCACTCCCCCACCACCTCGTCCCTCCCCTGCTCCACCCCCCGCCACCTCTTTTCACCCCACTCAGTTTCCCCCATCCCCAAGTGTGCCGTGTCCTCGCTCCTCCCCCTCCCTCCCAGCCTCCTGCACACCGCAAAACAGCTGTTTCATGGCAGGCAGGAGGAGGAAGCACGAGGGGGAGGCACTGATCCTCAGGGCCCCGGAGCACCCACAGAGTCGCTGCCTATGCTTGAGGAAATTCTGCACCACTGTGCAATGAAGAATTTTGCAGAAATTAACGTTGTGCGCACAGAATTTCCTTTCCCCCACAAAATGGGCTCTAGTGCTGCTAGTTGCCAGTGGGGTCCTGGATCTGGCAAAGCCCAGCTCACACACTGAATATACAGCTGAGAGGAGGGAGAGGGAGTAGAGGGTTCCTGGCAGCTGCAGTCCCAGCATGCCCAGAGGGAAGGAGAGGGCAGCACGCAGAAAACTCTGTGAAAGCCTGGGACTGAGCATCAGGCTGTTTCTCCCGCTGGATCCCTGGGTTTTCAGGAGGGGAGGGGCCACAGCTGGGCTAGGTGGGAGGGGGAGAGGTGTATTGGCTGGGGGGCCCCCAGGGCTGGGCTAAGAGGGGGGTGGGGGTCGGGGGGTGGGGAGTGACAGAGAAACAGGAACTGGGTTGTATTAGGGGTTTCTTTAACTCTCTACTCCTGGGGGAATTTTTGTGTCTGTATTGTTAGACATACTTGCTGACAGATATTTTGAAATCAATTACCAAAATAACTGAAACCGGTGTGATTATGTAGTGTTATTTTGACAAAATCTGCAGAAATTTGCAGAATATCGTGTGCAGCATTTTTAATTGTTTGGCACAGAACAGCCTCTGAAGTAAAATCTGGACATATGTCACAATGGGCACATTTGAAAATATGGCCTTTAGTTGGGTGAAGTGAAAGATGAGCGCTTGAAATTCTGGCCCTATGACACTTTACAGTCATAGCACATGGTTCAATAGCTTTTGCAGAACTGCAATCCTCCAAACTAAATGAAGGAAAAAGGAGCAAATGTACCTGCATAAGGTCTGCTTTCAAATTGGCAGTTCACCACAGCTGGGATTGGCAGAAAGACAAAAAGGAAAAGTTCCCAAGCTTTGAAAAACCTCTTCCACCTTGACAACAAAGGCCAAGAGCAGGGACCCCTACATCCCAAGGAGACTCACAGTTTCTTGGTGGTGATCTGAATATGGTACAACTCAGACAGGATGGCATCTCTCTGAATGGACAGGTCCCCAGGAGAATCTTCCATGCTGCTCTCAGTCAGTCAGTCAGGCTCTCCTCCTCCTCCTGCTGCCTGTGATGGAGATAGAGAGCACAGTCACCCCAGACAGCTGCAGCAGGCCAGCTGTTCCCACACCCACGCCTCCAGGGCCAGGCTTTAGAGGGGACAGCTGTCGGTGATGGATCTCACATACCCTAGCACTAGGGGGTCACGTCAGTATTTTAGACAGACAGCCGTGTCCGACAGCTTCACAGCATGTCATGTGCTGAGCTCACAGCTCCCCAGGGCAAGGCAGTGATCCCACAACACAGAGCGGGGCTGTGGTCCCCAGGCAGGGCTATGGTAAGGAGGGTCGGGGGGGCTGTGACCCCCACACACAGCCAGGCAGGGCTATGATGCATGGGAGGCACTGGGGAGGGGCTGCGATGCAGGAGAGGGGGGGCTGCGACCCACAGGCAGGGCTGAGACGGTGGAGCGGGAAGGAGGCTCTGGGACGCTGGGGCTGCGACACTGAGATGGGGGCGGAGCTCGGGGACCTATGACCCCGGGGGAGGTGAGGCTGTGATCCCAGCGAGGGGCCGGGGCTCGGTTCAGGGGGGCTGTGACCGCCGGGAAGGGAAGGGAGGCCAGGGGGCCGTGACTCCGGGGCAGGTGGGGGCGCCAGGGGGCTGTGACCGCGGGGCTAGCCAGGGGGCAATTCCCCAGGGCGGACGGGCAGCCCCCGGCCGACGAGGGAACCGACCGGCCCAAGCCCCAGGCCCCGCGGTGCCCGCCGCGAGGCCGAGCCCGCCGCGGGCAGGGCGGGAGCACGCGCGGCCCGTACCTCACGGAGCGCGGCCCAACCGCTCCTCCTCGCAGCGCGCGGACCAGGCAGGTACATCCGGCCGCTCCCCGCAGCGCGGCGCGCGCACAGGAAGGGAACGGTCCACCACGGCGGCCCGCGCGGAGCACACTGGGAAGCCGAGTCCCCACCGCCCGCTGAGCCACTCCTGAGCGACAGCTCCCAGCCCCCGGAGCTGCTATTCCCATGAGGCAAAGCGGGAGGGGGGGAAGAACCACCCACCCGCTTTGCCCCCTGGGAGTTGTAGTCCCCAATGCGCCGGGCTGGGGCCAGCTTGAGAGGCCAGGCCAGGCCGGAGCGGCGGGAGCGGGCAGGGCGGGCGTTAGCGACGGGCTGGGGCTGATCAGGGCATGAGGCTCCACCCCCAGGCCTGGGAGAGCGGGCGCCAGCTTGCACACTGCCTCCTGCTGGCCGGCACTGGTACTGCACCGCCCCGTGTTACAGGGCCCGAGGAAGCGGCTGGGGTACGGTGAATGCAACGTGCCCATTGCTGCTCCCCACAGTGATCCTGCAGCCAGCGCGGCCTGCACAGCTACAGGGCAAAGTACAAGGTGCCCAACCACCGTAGTCACTTATCACCTCTATTAGAGTAGCAACCAGAGGCCCAGCCTGAGGGTGGGGCCCCTTCTAGTCTGCTCTTACGCCTACACCCAGCAGTCTGCTATCTGAGCCTCCATCCTACTGAGCACATACAGCGCATTTTTCATCCACAGATCTCAAAGCTCTTACATGGGTGGTTGGTACCAACTATCCCCAGTTTACGGATGAGAAAACTGAGGCACAGGGAGGTGAAGGTCACTCCGAAGTTTGGTAGTAACACTGGGACCAGAACACAGATAACCCAGAATCTATTCCAGAGCTTATTATCTAAAATAAATATTCATTCCTAGCGCTTCTTTCATCCAAAGAACCGTTTACAAACTAACTAATGTTTGCAATGCCACCCTTGTGAAGTGAGCAATAATTCATAGTAGGGCTGGTAGGGGGGAAAAATCACAATTCCAAATCACAAGTCCGTAATTTCTGCCTAAGAGCAATTTCGAGTGAGCCCAACGGGAACATTTAGAATGGAGCTCTCGTCTCACACAGTAGCTTTGCTTTTGCTTAGCAGGACACGCAAAAAGGCCTTTAGGCCTGATGTTTAACATCGCTCTATGACAGGGGTAGTTAATAGGCAGACCGCGTGCCAAATCTGAACAGCCACATATTTTTGAACAGACCCTGAAATATTTTTATTTACTTATTATTATCATTATTGTTACTAGTTTTTTTTTAATATTTTCTCTGGAGTCTGGATCTTGACTATACCTTAACCAAGAAATATGGACCTTGAAAAAAAATAATTGACTACCCCTGCTCTATGAGCTTGATTCAAAGCCAGTTGAAGTCAATGGAAGTCTTTCAGTAGGACGAGGCTGTAAGGGAATAGGGCCTTTATTTTGACTGAGGTTATGGCTACACTGCACACTCCTTACAGAAGTGTGTAGCGTACATGCACTACATACCCCCTTAGTACGGGTATGAATAGCTGCGTGGACAGTGAGGCACTGCTTGGCTGAATAAAGACATGCTTGAACCATGTGGGTGTAATGGAATGTTAAACTGTATTATACTATTCAGTCATGAGGGGCAGTCTGTGTAAATACCTTCTTTAAACTAAATTGAGCATTACAGGATCTTATCTGGAACACATCTGGCATGTATAAGCAAGCTCTGAGTCCATATCGGGACTACAAAAGCTTTTTTCCCCCCCCGCTCTCCTGCTGGTAATAGCTCACCTTACCTGATCACTTTCATTACAGTGTGTATGGTAACACTCATTGTTTCATGTTCTCTGTGCATATAAATCTCCCCACTGTATTTTCCACTGAATGCATCCGATGAAGTGAGCTGTAGCTCATGAAAGCTTATGCTCAAATAAATTTGTTAGTCTCTAAGGTGCCACAAGTACTCCTAAGTACACACTAAGTACTCCTAAGTACACACTAACACAGCTGCTACTCTGAAACATATCTGGATATGGTGTCAGGAGTAAACTAAGAACAGAAACAGAAGTGAAACAGCAACAAAGGCTGCAGATAGAAAGAAAAAGGAAAAATGGTTGCAGTATTTCATCAGCATGCCACTCAAGATTTCACATTGCAAACAAACTCCACAAAGAAACTGGTGTAGGAGGAGGGGCATATGTGGCTGCTGGCTATAGGGTCCCTGGGTTGGGACCCAGAGTAGTGGGTGGGCCTGGGTCCCCTCTTTGCACCCCCTGCCACTTGCCACCTAGGGGAGTGGCCAGAGCATAGACTGCAGTTTGCCACAGAGGGGAGTGGCTAGACCAGAGACCGCAGTTTGCCACCAAGGCAAATGGCTGGACTGAGATCTGTCGGGTCCCCCCGGAATGGGGGAGAGAACTGAGTGAGGCACAGCTGTGTCCAGAAGAGGCTGCTGCCGTCCAGGGAACAACGTGGATCCTAGAGGTGGAGGCGAGAGTGACGACAGGCCAGACACTGCTAGATGAGGGTGCTTTGGTGAAACGAGAGCTAATTCCCAGGACGGCCAGCAAGAGGTGCTGCGGTGGTGAGTCCTGCCCCCTTACAGGGAAATTCCAGCTAGCATGCATGAGGTGTGGAAAAAGTCATGTCCCAAGAGATGATGCATGTCCAGCTAAAGGCACATGGTGTAATAAATGCATGACATATGGACATTTTGCATCTGTGTCAGGAAATTTGCTCATATTACAATCAAAAGCCATTGTTTCTGGGATCTATCACTTGTGATGCGAGAGCCTGCCTGGAGAGTGAAACTGAATATTCATGGCAAGACTATTAACTTTAAAATTGGCTCAGGAGCTGACATCACAGTCATCTCAGCAGGGACTTACAATCACCTCCAACCCCTCCCAGAGATGAAGTCACCTGACAGCTCTAGCTCGCCCTGCAGGTATTCAGAACTGCATGGGCCAGCTGACCACAGAAACAACTTACAAAGACAAAAGCTATGCATTGAGTGCACGTGATCAAAGGATCAAAGACGAACAACCTTCTCAGCTGTAGTTATGACAGCCATGATGGGCTATTGAGAAACAGTACAATAGTTTGTAGAACAACAATAGTACAAATCAATTTAAGAGACAATGCTGAATCATGCAGTGTACAAACACCTTTACCAGACAGACCTTGGAAGAGAGTAGCTGCAGATTTATGTAAATTCAGAGGACATCATTACCTGGTCATTGTGGATTATTTTTCCAGGTATATAGAAATAATGTACTTGAAAGACATAACATGTTGCAGTATTATTGAGAAACTGAAAAGCATTCTTGCTCATTTTGGTATTCCAGAATAACTAATGATGGACAACAGACCACAATTCACTGTAGCAGAATTTGTAATTTTGAACAAAATATAGTTTTGATCATATTACTTGCAGCCCGTATTACACACACACACATTGAGAGTTGTACAGACAACCAAGAAAATCCTTTCCTTGCTCTTCTGAGTTACAGATCAACACCAATAACAGCTACTGGATATAGTCTAGCACAACACCTGAGGGGAGGACAACTCAGAACAACTGTTCCAGCTTTGGAAAATACCCTATTTCCAAAGTGGCTAGATGTGAAGAGAGGAGCAAAATCAGCTAAAAAGGCCAATAGACCTATGTACACTTTTATAACAGGCGTCCCTCAGAGAATTACCAATGTAGAACCTGATGACCATGTTTTGTGTCAAATTGGATGGAGAAAAAGGATGGACAACTCCAGCTGTTGTAAAGAAAAAGAATTCAGTGCCCAGATTGTATGTGATCAAGACCAACAGTGGAGAGTTCAACAGAAACCATCAACATTTACAGTTTGTTCCTCAGAAAGAACAATGCACAGCAATGTTTCTCAACAACCAGTCTGTGGGCTGGTCACTCCCTGAGATCTCCCTGACATATTTTAGGAAGGCAGCAAGCCAGTCCCTGGTGTCAAAAATGTTGAGAAACACTCAACAGAACAACTCTACAGATAGTGGATGCAGAACAAGATGACAAGAGCCAAGGATTCCAAACTGACCATAGCTTGTCATTGCAACTAATGAACAGCTAGATGACCATGTTGTTACGTGTTCAGATAACATAATTACAAAACCCGTAGGATTCAGAGACACTTAACAGACTGATGCATACTGAACTTCAAAGACAGTGTGATAGTGTAAATGGTAGGAATGTAGAACTTAAATGGGGACATGTAATGGAATGTTAAACTGCATTATATGTATCAGCCACTAGGTAGCACTGTATGTAAAATACTTTAAGCTAATCTGGAGCCATACCTGGCAGAGCATTAAAGGATCTTATGATGAACACATCTGGTATGTATAAGCAGGCTCTCTGACCAGTCCATATCTGGTACAGAAGAACATGACAGTGAGTATGTATCCTACATGGCTCTCTACTTCCACAACCAGTGTCTCCCCTGTCTATTCTATCTTTAGCAGTGTAGCATCCTGCTGTTTTCCTGCTGCTGGAGCCTTCCTCCCCACACCCTACAAGGAAAGGCTCCAGCAGCAGGAAAAGGCTCCACCAGGGGGAGGCCTGCCAGAGCCTTTCACTGATGTGTGTAGCTATGCACCATGGTGTGGACGTGGCCTGCTTTTCACTGTGGTGTGCAGCTACGCATACCCTACATGCCACTGAAAGTGTGGACATAGCCTTAGAAGAATTTATTTAATCAATCCTCCCAATCCTGAACAATTAAGAAACAAACATTGCACATTCTAGGTTCCATATATAAACAAAGCCGCTATCATAGTCTCAATGGCTATGTGCACCACCTGCTGTCGTAGCCAAATGGAATAAGGACTGTGCTGTAATCCTTGTTCCTCTGACTCTGGGCACTTGGAGATGTCTTTCTTCAGGGCCTCCAGTGCTGTGGCAGCTATAGCTCCTGTGAGAACGTGCAGTGTTAAAGATCAGTTATGTTTGCGGTCTAAAATACTTCACTGAATCCCTTTAAGAGGGGCCTCACGGTGAGTCATCTGTAATATGAACGGCTGCTATTTCATTTGCACTGTCCGTTTTTTAATATGTATCTCTGCCTTCTGGAGTGTTGCTAACAACAGTAATTTATGACAAGGGAGCTGTGTTTGGAATACATTTGGCAGCAATAACAGGCAAGGTTAGAACAAAATGTCTTTCATCTGGCTGGGACTGGGTTGGAGTTTTAAAACACAACAGGCTTTCCCGTTCGGGGATCTTTATAACATTCCCATGGAAACACGCCTAGGTCAGCGTTTCCTGGCCAGTGGGCTTATGTGTGAAGTCTCCCCTAGAGGGCGCCAAAGCTAGCGGTGCTGAATACGGAGGGGGGAGTGGGGGAAAGGAGGCATTGGAAAGGAGAGAGAAGAACAAACCAACCTAGCAGAACAGGGTGAATAATATTACACTAAAGGTTATGTGTGGGTGGGGTATGACAATGGGGGCAAAGCAGGTGGTATACTAAAGAGTGGGTGGGAGATGGCAAAAAAAAACCCCAGCAGAGATGGGGAGAAAGCAGCAGCTCATCCCATTTTGCAAGGATGGGCACTGGGGGTTGCAAACTTTCTACTCTCACAAAACCAAACACTCTTGCCCCACCCCTTCCTCAACCCTTTTCCGAGGCCCTGCCCCTGCTCACTCCATCCCCCCCTCCCTCTATCGCTCGCTCTCCCCACTCGCTCATTTTCACCGGGTTGGCTCAGGGGGCTGGGGTGTGGGAGGGGGTGAGGGCTCCAGCTGGGGGTGTGAGCTCTGGGGTGGGGCCAGGGATGAGAGGTTTGGCATGCAGAAGGATGCTCTGGGCTGGGACTGAGGGGTTCGGAGGCCAGGAGGGGGATCAGGGCTGGGGCAGGAGGTTAGGGTGTGATGGGGAGTGAGGGCTCTGGCTGGGGGTGCAGGCTCTGGGGAGGAGCTGGAGATGAGAGGTTTGGGGTGCAGGAGGATGCTCCGGGATGGGAGCAAGGTGTTCAGAGGGAGGGAGGGGGATCAGGGCTGGGGCAGGGGGTTGGGGTGCATGGGGGGGGGCAGGGGTTCAGGCTTCGGGCAGCGCTTACCTCAAGCACTGCCCGGGAAGCAGCGGGCATGTCCTACCTCCGGCTCCTATGCAGAAGCGTGGCCAGGTGGCTCTGCATGCTGCCCCGTCTGCAGGCGCCACCCCCACCGCTCCCATTGGCCACAGTTCCCAGTCAATGGGAGCTTCGGGGGCAGTGCTTGCTGCGGGGGCAGAGTGCGGAGCCCCCTGGCTGCCCCTACGCATAGGAGCCAAAGGAGGACATGCCCACAGCTTCCTGGGAGCTGTGTGGCATGGAGGCTAGCAGGGAGCTTGTCAGCGCCGCTGCGCAATGCAACCGACTGGACAGTCAATGGCTCGGTCAGCGGTGCTTTGAGCAGAGCAGCCAGGATCCCTTTTTGACCAGGTGTTCCTGTTGACTGGATTTTATACCTTTTATGTTACAGCCAAGCCAGATAATAAACAGGGCAAACAAAAACAAAAGGGAGTCCTGCCGTGGTCACCAAACTGTTGACTGGATTGTATACTTTGGCCAGGGGAACCAGTCTGAGGTTCGTCTCCCTGCCCTGTGTCTATCAACGGGTTTGTTTTACCCCAAGGAAAGCTGACAAAGGGATAAGGTGCAAAAGGAACAGTTTTATTAACAGGGAAAAGTTAAACAAGTAGGTAAGACAAGGTAAGTAACACAGGTAATTACAGCTATGTAAACACTAAGAGACTCCCAATTGTAACAGAAAAGGGGACCAGAATATGACAGGCTTTGGCCTTAAGAAGGTAGAGGGCTTGAAGGTCTGACCCAAGGATAAACCCAGATCAATCCTAGTAAAGAACAAGATGTTGCTTCTTTGCCATCTCTTGCAGCTTGAGAAGCAGCTCGCGCTATCACAACTGACTAGACTCCGGATCCAGATGACACTGGTAGGTAAGGGAAGCAGGACCTCCGACGGGGAGATAATCACTCTGTCTCCTTCTTTTACCGATCTTCCTCCTGGCACCGTCGTGGGTGGATGGGAGTTGAAGAATCAGGACAGTGGATGACATCTATCCTCGCACGCAAGGTGAGTTGCCCTCCTTACATCCCTAGTGTGGTACTAGGCCTACCTATCCTGCAGACAGCAGCACTAACTATTCCCTAGAACAGCAGCACACTCTGCCTCCAGGATGGGAAGCCCCACCTGACTGGTGAACTGATCTTATATACTGTCCCAGTTGCTGGGCAGACTCTGTCAGGTGAACTGCCAGTTTCCCGCCTTTGGATGGTGAAAGGCGCCAAAACCAAAAGTGGTGGGGAAGAAGGGTACCCAACATGGATTCCAGGTTGTTGTTGAATCCAAGATGGCATATAGGGGCAAATGTGAGGTAGACAAAAATCTCCCTACTTTCCAGTCAAAAACTGGACACCTGGTCGCCCTATTGGGCACAACTGGGTGGATGTGGAGGTTCAGTGGAAAAGGACTGAGCAATGCTTTTTTTTGATGAGACTATTGCTGGTTTTGGTTGCCAGCATGACAGGAAGGGCTCGTCCACCTCTACCTCTGGCCCCGCATGCTTTCTAAATCAAGCACTGCTGACAGAGGGCTTCTTGCCTATTGCATGTGCTGCTATAGTTCCCTCTTTTGCAGCCTGTTTCACACCTGTCTGAGGGCTGAGGTCACTGTCCCCGTTCCTCTTCCTCCCTCTTTGCAGATACTTTAGTCCACATGCTGTGGAGAACTAGGGCTGGGCATGCTTTCCAAATCACTGATGGTGGACCAGTTTGTACCGGCTGCTGCATCGGGGTGTTGGAACTCTATTTATTGCTTGGCGACACAAATAAAAATAGAAAAGCATGACCCAAGCATGAACAGTTGGTAAAGCAGTTTCCTCCAGCCAATTCAGGCTGAGACGGCTGGGGGGAAACACAGAGCTAGGCAGCCATGCAGGAAACCATCAAACCAAGAAGGCAGTGTTGTTATATCACAGCCTGGGGGACTCTGGAGAGAGAGAGAGAGAGACTTACACAGCTGCAAAGGAAGGGCATGTGCACGCCGGTTCTCAGCCCTACCCTGCACATACTGGAGCCCACAATAACCTCTCTCTTTCACACATACACCCTCTCATGCTCCCCACGCACAGGAAGCCCAGCTGAAATAAATCAGCCACTGGTTCTTTCCTCCCCTCAGCTGAGGCTGTTCACAGGTAGGCTCCTATTTGGTCTATAGCTGCTGAAGGATCCTTGTCCTGCTCCTCCCAGAAATGACAGCCACAGGAGCCTCAACAGTAGGGTGCTAGTGAACTACTGCAGGTCCCCCAGGGGACTGCAGGTCCAACAATGAGGTTGGTCCATTCCTGGGCAGCATGGAAAAGCTCCTTCATGTGAGTACCAGACTCTAGCAAAATAAAAATGACAACAAGGCTTTAAAGATTGGGTTTTTTAAAGGTTGGGATGGTCGAAGAAAGAACCTTTAAAAAGCCACAGAAAGAAAAGGCTTGTTTTTAAAGTTGTGCCTAAATGACTTGCCCCGCATGCAAACCCCAAAAACTTCTCTAAATGTGAATGACTTTTAGTAAAACAGTTTTGTATCCATTCCTTGATGAGTCATACTTTAGCATTAGTAAGCGCTTGTCCCATAGTCGCTCTCCCCAATGTCGTCAGGCACGATTTCCTCCCATTGTCTTGGCAAGCTTTCAAATAATTTTTTCAAGGTGCATCAGAAATAGTAAGTAACATTAACAAAAGCACTGGAAGGGGTATGTAGTTAGTGATAGTTACTTGCAGTACCTGCAAAGCAACAATTACAGGATTCTGGTTGTTTGTTTCACTTATCAGCTCTAAACAGAGCTTGTCCCTGCCAGGCACCCTGCTATAGCCAACCATAGCAAGTCTGCCACAGTTTCCCCTTCATCTGCTCAGGAAGGATTGTGTTAACCTTTCTTCTCCACCACAGATCACATGAACAGCCATCTCATTTGCCTGGGCAAGGAAGGTTGTTCCTCTGAGTTCAAATCAAGCCCTGCTGCCTGGGCATACTTTATTAATATAATTTCAACCTTCAGGAAATCCCTCAGACTCAGAGAGCTCAACCCCCGCCCCCCCCCAAGTACAACAGATTAAAATGCAGATGTCCTCCAGCTCCACGGACATTCCCCAGGCCACAATAGTTCCAAGAGTCAACCACCGCTCTGTTCTCAGTTCCTCTGCTCCTATTCCAGGGCCTCCACCTCTGGCAATACTTCATGATGTCTACATCTCTCTTCTTGCTGCCCTTGACTCAGGCCTCCTGTGAGAGGGTCCCTGCAGCTTTCCATGCCCCAGGCACCTTTGGCTGCACAGCCTACCCGTTCATGGGAGCGTCCCTCCAGAATCCACCCTCTTGTTTCTAGGCTTAGCCGGCATTGGCTGATTTACTTCTGTCCCTTACCTAGGGGCCTCTGCACAGCCCTCTGTTCCGCTGGGTTCCCCAGCTCTGGCCATTTCTCTCCAACAGTTCCTACCCACAGCTGTTACCTAACAGTGCACCAATTCTCCCTCTTCACCAGCCGCTCTCAACTACTGCTCTCTTCGGTGTCACACAGCGGTCTACAGACAATTCTCACCAGCTTCCTCCTGCTCCCCTTTTTCCAACTGCTGCCTTTGTGGGATAGGTCTACACCGCAATTGGGAGTCTCCCAGCTCAGGTCGACTTGAGCTAGTGGGGCTCAAGCTAGTATGCTTAAAAAAACAAAACACCCTCAATGTGGATGTTCCAGCTCCAGCTGGAGCTCGGGCTTGCAAGCCTAGGAGGTCAGGTGGGTGTGACCTCACTTCTAAACTTAACCTAAACTTCTCCTTGAGCCAGAACATCCACACAGCTATTTTTAAACACGCTATCTTGAACCCTGCTAGAGCAAGCCTGGCTAACCAGGCTGGAAGCACGCTCCCAGATCCAGTTTAGGTATATCCATAGAGGTCAGGCACCCCCAATTAGGGCCCATTGGGAGGTAACTAACTCATCACAGGTGAACTGGGCGCATTCCCTTTTAAAAAGGGCCATGCAACCTGTGCCAGCACAATGAAGAGGCCCTAAAAAATGATTTTTCCTGTTCATATATAAGACTTTGCATTTTACACCTACAGCAGCTGTAACCCTAGATCCTTTACAACCCTAAATAAAACAAGATGATAGTGAGAAATTATTGAAAACAGATGTTATGGTGACTGAAGGCCTAATGCAGAAGGGAAATTTAAAAGGCACAGTTGAGTGGACAAGGGTCTGATTTAAGAGGAGAGCTGTGTAACTCCGAGGTACTTGGTGCTGGTGTAGACGCCCCATCATCCATATAACCACCACACACAAACAGGCCATATACCTTTGTTTTTGCTAAACCTAGTTACATGTATAAATATAAAAATGTGCTCAAATGTCTTCACCCTACCTCCTTCCCTTTCAAAATCTGCTTCTATCCAGCTGCGACCCAAACCAGAAGGTCCTTCTTAGCTTGGGAGAGAGAAAAATGAGCTTTTGCAGCATTGCCCCTGAATAGTTGGCGAAGAAAGTGTTGCACAACCGTTGTATAAAGGAGAATATGACATTCAAAAAGGCCTGTTGATTAACGATGGAAGCGCCTCAAAGTTCCTTGAATCAGGCCTCGCCGCCACCCCCTATAATCAAGTGGCTCATGAAGAGACATTATACAAAGCCATAGGAATCGAAGAAACAAACATGCCATTGGCACAACACCAGAACCATGGCAGGAGAGCGCAGGACAATGGGAATAGCTACTGATGAATGTGATCAGAACCAAAGTGCAAAAGAGGAGCATGAGGCCAGACCACTCACCCAACTTTTGTTTGAGACTCTAGAACCCTAACAGGACACTTCAAATGATTCAAAACACCCCGGGGGGGGGGGGGGAGATGTGTGGAGAGAAGGAGGACAGAGATAAGTTGTGCGGCTAACTGTTTAAGAGGCTGGAGTAGAACTGGTGGAGGGGAATGGTACTAAGAACTAGCCATGGTAGCTCAGCTGGCATGTGTGTTTAAGGTCAATGAATTGACACCATCCCAAGGCAACCTTTTTCCTTTCAGTGCAATGAGCTGAAGGTGCCTCTTGATGCACAAAATAAAGCTATTAAGGTATGCCTTATGCATACTTCCTATTTTACATTTCTCAGCAGCTGAGTGATGTTTCTTCAGAGGCTTTGGAGAATCTGGACACCAATAGCCCTGAAGGAACAAATGCATTTGGCCCAGGCTGCTTTTGCCCAGATCTGAAACCAGATGCTCAACGATGCACAGAGAGAGAGAGAGGTGCTAATTCTATAGACATTTACTATCTAACTTTGGAGGACAGAATTTAGTACTGAGCCCATTCCAGTCCAATTGTGGACTGACATAAAACAATTATGTGCATGATTGAGTGATCTGCCATGCAAGGAATTATTAAGCACCATCTGAGCCAGAAGCTGATGGGGACTCTTAAAGTTGTGTCACAGATTATCTACACCAGAGGAGCCATATCTGTGTGAACTGAACTGGGAAAAAAACCAAAGAAATCTGTGTGAATTTGTACCTGGAGTGTTTTAAATATCACCACACTGGGATATGTACTGCAGTGCTTCTGATTAACCCAGGGAAAAGGCATGGCACTGATATGTATTCATTTATTTGTAATGCTTCCAATAAGGATTTAAAAAAAAAAAAAACAACCCTACCCCCCCAAAAAGTGGCCAACGACATCAACATGCACATGTCTAAAAGGATAGGTAGGGGCCCTGGAAGGTGTGGAAGTGGGAGGGGAAACTTGTCAAAAACAGGATTCAAAATATAGACTTATTAATACTCAGGGAAGTTAAGGAGACAGGGTTCACCCAAGCTTGAATTCAGAGCCCCCTGTTTCTCTTTGAAGAGGCGGCTGGGATTTCATCCTTGGAAAGAGATAAAAGCTGACAACACTTTTTTTGGTAAGTTTATTGTTTTTAAATATCCATTTTGTAAAGTAAAGTAATTGTTGGACTCCATTAACATTCAGGTAAACACGTGAAAAGACAATGGATGGGCATGATGTCTTAGCACAGGCACAGCCAAAGGGAGCAGGGAATGGAGGCTGCTTGTGTTTTGGGGACAGTCACACAGGACACCTCTCCCTCCCATTCCTGTTTCAGCAGAAGCAATGGTGGGAGCCTGGAGCCAACCTGGGATGCCTGTACTGCCGGTCATGAAAGGTACAGGGGATGGGTAGGGAAGGGCAGTTGTGGGATCACAGCACTGTACTTGCCCCTCTCGCTCACTGCAGGAGCTTCGTCTGATGGGGCAGATGGCAGCAGTCAGTTATCCCATGGCTGGACCATCTGACACATCAGAAAGCCATTCCGTTAGGTCAGGGAACAATGAGCTCTTTGGGATATTCTCAGTTGCTTTTTAGCCACCACAGGCCTTTTTGAATTTTAACCCTCTCGTCATTTTGGAATACATACTAGCTCCCCCACTGCTGCCCCTCCCAAAGGAGGGCACCTGCGGCAGCAACTGCTGTTGGCAAGAGCCATTTGCCTTTACTTAGCTTGATTCTGGATGTCCCTCTCCAGCCTGCCCATTTCTCCTCCTCCTCCATCATTCCAGAGGCCTGGCTCTGCCCATGCTGCCACAGCCTGGCTCATGAAGCATCCTGGTGTTAAGGTGAACTGGTTGTAAATTGGAGAGCATGGTCACACTATACATACTATGATTAACATTAGATTTTTTTTTCTTAAAAACAAACAAAACAAAAAAACAAGGCATCTGGAGGAAGAAGTTAAACACACAGCTTTGTGGCATGCTCCACAATATAAAAGAATCCCAAGCATTCAGTTCAGCTGGCAGCAGCTCTGTTTGACTTTCTGGCATGGGTCTTCAAACCCAGCCCTGGTTAGTTCCCTGCTCCTGGCCTCCCGCAGTGAGATGGGGCTCTCCTCTTCTTCCTTTGCCTTATGACGGTTTTCTCAATGACTGGTCGTTTCCTCTGGTTTCTGTTCAGAGGCAGTGTTTGTGCGTATTTATAGCCCACAGCCCTGATCCTGCAAAGCCCTATGCAGTGGACACCAATCCTGTCTGTAAGGGGTCTCCAGGATCAGGCCCTGGGTCTGTATGCTTGCATGTGTGTACACATACATAGGCAGGATAGTCACTTGGCAGGAACATGAGGCCTGTGTTCTGCTTCTCTTCCTCCTCATCTAGCTTTAGGACTGGTTATTCAGATACAGGGCAATGTCCCTTTGGATACTGAGCAGTTCTCAGGGATAACTTGGGGGGAGTCTACTCTCAAATTTTCACATACTCCTGCCTCCATTCTGCTTAGGCCTCCCCTTCTCAGGAGTTTAGGACAGAGAAGACCAAAGGGGGTTGTTTTTCCTCAGCTGTTCCTCAACTCCTCAGTCCATTCTTAAGCATGGCAGCTCTCCTTCTCTCCCTCCCCTGGCCTGGCGGGCTGACAAACAAGCAATGGGACATGGGAACACTCCTGTAATAACCCTGAAGAGAAATGGACAGGGCATTAATGCCACCTAGTGAAACCCATCTTTCAGCTTCCTTCAGTGACCTCCAGTACCACTCTGTGTCCTCAGGACTCTATTCCCTCTAACCTAGTCCCAAATCACTGCCGCCACCACATTCAAAAGCCATTTCCCCAGCCTTTAGAGCTCTGAGTTCCATCAGCATCTCTTCCATGCAGGAGTCTTCTCCAGGGCGGGAGGCTGCATAGGTAGCTGACAACTACAAGGGCACCACTAGAGTTCAAAGTGACTAGTTACTTTCTGTTATGTAGTTCGGGGGCGGATGGCAAATTCCAGCAATCCCAGAGCACTTTTTGACCAAACACTTTGCTTTTGTGTTTTCCTCCCACACTTATCAGGCTTCAGCCCAGCATGCTTCTCAATAGTCACTTCTTCCCACTTGCTACTGCAAAGGGCAAGTCTAGTACCTTAAAGCTACATCTAAGAACGTGCCTGACCTGCACTTGCTTATTTGGAGACCCAGCAAATCTTCAAACAGAGCTCCGGCTACTGACACAATATCAACTGAATACTGAACAATATCAAATATACGGTATAGGAAAAAACAAAACTGAAATGCTTAATGGCATATTTATACATATTTATCAACAGTCAACAAAGAGGTGGTGAGTTACACATCCATTCTGTATTCTAACAACCCTGATGCACATATATGTAAACACACATGCTCAGCGGATGCATCACATTTTACATTTAGCCACATATCAGAGGAGGTGACCCTAAAAAATGTACAGTGGAGGAGGCACCTGGTGCACAATCTGTTCTTGTTTCCAATGCATGCAAAATGGACATTCAGGGCAATGTTACTTTAAGGCTGCTTCTCTGGTTAAATTACTTCCCGCCCAACCCCCAATCAATCTAGGCTGTGTTGATACATCTCTTCCTTAGGTTACTTTTTTTTTTTTTAAAGCCCTTATGTGCTTAAAGAGGCAAGAAAGGGAAACAAGGAGAAAAAATAAGCCTCTGGATTGATCAATTTGCCCACTTGTGGGAATCCCTCATTCAGCGTGTAGCAATGGCTGTGGTATCCAACGCACAGTGGTGAAGGGACGTGTGTGGCCTAGAAAGAACACAGGATCCCCCTCATCCCAAACCTGATTTGGAACACTCTTCCTTTTGAAAGTTACAAAAGAAACACTTCAGGGAAACAGAAACATCCCTTAGAAGGGTGGACAGGGGGAAGAGAGAGAATGCAAGAGGAACCTCAAATCTTTACTGGGCTGATAATAAAAACATCCTCTGCTTCTGCTCAGCCAACAGCTGCAAGATGCTGCAGTCCCCAACTCAAGTGCCCATAAGGGGTAGGAAAAGTGAAATAGTTTTGTTTAAAATATATCTATCTATACATATAGAACATCTTTGAGAGAGACAGACAGACGGTTTATTACATAGGATTTGAGGCACACAGTATCCTCTATCTACAGGGCAATAGCAATTCTATTAGTCCAATGGAGTGGCATACAGTTAAAGCCACACACATTTAGTTGGTAACATCTAGCTTGGATTTTAACCCCCACAAAAAAGTATGTTCAAACTGGTGCCTTCTTAAATCCTGAATTTCCCAGCTTGAGCGAGTTGGTTTCCAACTCTTAATGTAGGTTTTAAATTAAGGGCTTTTAAAAAACAATGTTTCTTTAATAGGTTATGGAATTTTTGCCATAATTACAGCATATATGACAATATGCGATGAGCAAGCAAAACTGTATCAAAGAGAACTATGATGCAAAGACAACATTAGTTTGAAATAACATGAGAATACACCCAAAAGTCATCCTGCATTTGTTTTGTGGAGGATTCTGAGTGTTCCAGATCTCAGCGCTTACCTACCCTCCCCTTTTTAAGATATCATTTATACGGAAGTATTAGTTCAAATTAGAAACTAACAAAACCAGACTAGACAGTAAGCCCCCAGGAACATAAAGCAGATTTATTTTTCAGTCATTTGTAGAATTTGGGGTGGAAAAATCAGGGTAAGAATTCACTCCTTGGCTATGAACCCGTGAGACAGCTTCAGCTCTAAATGAATGGGTCAATTTGGTTTTTTTGTTTTTAAATGAGTTACAAACTCCATGGAAAAAAAAATCAAAAGTTAGAATTTAAAATTGTCACTATTCAACTCTCATGTTTATTTAACAACATAAAGGGGTCTGATTGGAACAGGCTATCTCCTCCAGATCCCCCTGGGCTGCATCTCCACTTGAAGGACTGTGTCCCCGGCCTCTCATTTCTAGCAGGCTTTGCACACCAAGTCAAACTTTCCTATAAGCAGCTAGGGAATGCCATGGAGTCAGGGCCATGGGGAAAAGAGAGGAAAACAAAAAACCCTGCTTCAGTTTCCAGTTATAAACTTAAAACAAAAAAAAAAAAAAAAAAAAAAAACCAAGGCAAAGGTGTTCATTGTCCTCACAAGAGGGTATAGCCCGCTGCTCTGTACCTCTGTGTTTCTGCACCATAAACATCATCACTGAAATAATGGGGAGGACCAAAAAAAAAAAAAGGGGGTGGGGGTGGGGTCAGAATCGCTGGTACAGTAGCTTTCCCTACCACACAAAACTGATGTGTAACTAACTCAGCCACAAGATCATGGGAAAGTTTTACTTGTTTAAAAAAAAAAAAAAAAAGTAGTTTAAAGTAAAAATGATAAGTACTGCATGGTAATATTGGAAGTATTTATATACATAGTTTTCTTTGTCTTTTGTTGAAATGTCTCCTTGTCACTTGGTGGCACTTGGGGTCCCTTTTGCACGGTCATCTCCAACCTTCCCCCCCCCCCCCCAGCTCTCCACTTCTCAATACACGGTGCTATTCCTTATGCCACAGCACAGTATCATGCTCAGGATCATTTCGAAGATCTGTAAGGAGACAAAGCTACCAGTGAAATTCTCATTTGTAAGCCCCAATGACCTAAGACAGCCCCATCCATTATCTTCTCCTGAGCAGAGCTCAAGGACACAGAGAGTTTGATTCCCTGGTCTGCTGTGCCAATCCAGGACCCCATCATCCTTCCCCCACTTCTGGCACAAGAGGAAGTGGGGGTCATGTCATGGGCAGAGCCATGCTATACCTATCCTCCACTGACTGTAAGCCAGTTAGGCTCTCAGCTGCTCTGACTTCATCTGGTGTTGGGTACAACAGGATCGGGGCACTGCAACTGGCGTTTCCTGAGGTCACTCTACCTCCACTGTGTCAGAGCAGAGCCTGGATATTGTTGAGAATTCAGCTCATAATTTACAATGCAAGAACAGGACAATGGCCCATCTAGTCCTGGTATATTGCCTCTGAAAGTAGCCAATGGATGCTTTGGAGGAAGAAGAAATCTCATATGGACTAACTGAAGAAGTTCTGAAATGTAGGGGGGAAATAAAATTGCTTGCTTCCTCCAGCTGGGAGACCCACTTGCACCCTGAAGAACAGGACAGAGCACTCTTGTAACTTCATCTTCATGGTTTTTAAAAATTCGTAAGTGTCTAATCCCCTTGTGAAATTTAAAATGACATACCTCAGTAATACCCTGCAGCAGAGAGCACTACAGGTTAGTTGTATTTTGAGTAAAAACATTGCCATAGTTTCTAAAAGGGGCACCTGGCAAAATTCATAACCACCGCTCGTTCTGCTGTGGACCTCACGAGTTAGAAATCAGAGCAGAGCAGCCAGCCTGGAGACTGTTCCTGTGGAATTCAGTGTCTGGGTTGCAGGACAGGGGGCAACAGAAGACAGAGCACTGATGGGAATGAGAATTGGAATGGACAAGGAAAGGGCACTGTGCTCCTGGCTAGCTCTCTAGTCTATCTACACTGAGGTGGGAAGCGAGTGCATCATGGGAAGGAAAACAAATTCCTTCCAGCACGAAACCTTGATAGGCAGGCTGGAATGAAAATGATTTTCAAGGGAGATGAGGTGGGGCAACAGATGAAGTCATTTTGCCTTTACACTCCAGAGACTTGCCTCTAAATATGACTCTGGTTACAATACTCCAAGTCTGATGTCTCCGACCCTACTCTCTAGTGAGTCTCCGTCTGTGTCATGGAGCCAACACTCAACTTGGCACAGTTGGGATCTGTCAGGATTGAGGTGCACTGGGACAGCTGGAGAGGCTGGGGAAGAGCTTTCTTGGCAAACAAAGCAGGAGAGGTCAGTTTTGTGGGGGACGCCAGTAGGTGTTTCAGATCAGTATTAACGGTAGAGCTACATGGAGTAACACAGCCCATGCCGTGTTAGTGAGTCAGTGGTAGCCACGTGCTTTCACAAGCACTAGATTTATGGTTTCACTTTAAAAATCCAGATGAAAGTCAGAGTTTAAACCATACCCCCTCATGTGCTGCACCAATATTCACACTTACCATGATCACAGCCACCACAATGGCTGCAACACCGATCAGGTACAACTTCTCTGAGAACAGCTCATCAATCTTCTTATGACAATCCTGGGGTAGGCGACCCTAAGCAGAGGAGAACGCATGTCAGACAGCTTGGTCTCTCTCTCTCTAGCTGTACACCAAGGCACATTTGTACAGGAAGAAGTGGAGTTCAATGTTTCTACTATCCCTCCCCCTTCCAATGCAACTTCATGGCATAATTTCCTGGGCCCAGTGAAATCAAAAGTCCAATTGATTTCAGCAGGAATGAAAATTTCACCCCTTTGGTAGCTTCCAGCACCTTATTTCCTACATTTTTGAAGAACAGCCAAGCTGGAGCCACCCCTATCCCCTAACCATAGCATGCAAGAGTAGCACCATGCCCTGGACTGACTTCCTGTGGAGGATTTGCTTGGTGCTGAATAGCCAATCTATTTCCAGTGGGGCTGTCAATGCTGAGGAGATGAGTTTCTTATCCTTATTCCTTTACTATCCCCACTTATTCCCCTCAGCCCCACACCTTTGCCAGCAAGCAGAGAGGGCTGGCTCCTGAGGGGAAATTAAGACAGAAGATGGATTGTTTAATTCTGATGCATTGCTTTCTTCCCCTTCTTGATGGGAGAGTGATGGGGAAGTCAACTCCAATTCAAGAATTGGGACTGAGCAACCCCTGTTACCATGCCAGGGCAAGGGCAAGTTTCCTGGGTGTGTCAAGATTGTAGTAGGGCTCCATGGACTTGCTCCCTCACCCAACACTGTATGGTAGAAACAACAGCCATCCCTACCTGGGCAGTTTCCATCAAGTTTTGTTGCTTTGGACAGAGATCATTACGGATGAGCAAGGTGCCTGTGGTCATTATGGTATTTGCACCGCAGCAATCCAGCTATATGTGGAGAGAAAACAGGGTTAGCAGTCTGCATTTCCAGGTCACAGGTACCAGCCTGGCTCGTATGGAGAGTAGCAAACCTCCAAATTCAAGTTCTGATTTCTATGTAGTGCAGTGGCTGGATAGGATAATCCTACGAGATGTGTACTCCTGGCCCCTGGAGATTCCAGAAGATCTAGCTAGAGCCAGAGGAAATGTTGGACAAATTAATTGGAGCTGAGCTCCTCTTCCATTGGATTCTATTTAATGGAGGTATGAGATAGTTTCAGGATAAACAAAAGGGCTTTTATTTAAACTCGGACATGACTTAATGGGCTCCATGTTAGACAGAATACTATGTGGGCACCTCCGTCATCCTACCTATCTCAGGTAGCTATACAACATGCCTAAGCATCCAGGGCAAAATATTAAGATCTGGATGTAATTTAGTCTCCAGTGGGCCCTGCTCTTGCCATCCCTTGGTTCAAATACTCAGACCTGGCATCTCCCTGTCACCATTCCTTCAGCTCCTCATTACCTGTTATTTGACAAGACTTCTGAAAAAAAGAGATGTTTTTTGCACCAAGCTCTGACCATAGCTAGGGTTGAGCTAACTCAGATCTTCACAGCAAAGACCCTGTGCTGAGAAAGCCTTGATACCAGCTCCTGATCCTGCTAATGCCTTCGCTACACTAAGTCCAAGGCACCAGCTGTTCAACCTCACTGCCTCTTCCTTCACAGGAGGAGCAGTTTATGCACAACGATGCTTATTCCTGACCACTTCTGTAAAGTCCCACAAACTGAAGGAGGGCTCATCACACATGGGTCGGTCAAATTACTCCGAGGTGCATATCCCCTGTGGATAGCTGGGGACCTTTCATTTGCAGGTAGTGCTGCGACTGGGTAGATTATTTTTATGCCCTGTGGAGAGCCCCCACATAGCTATCCCAGGCACCTTACCGTTTCATGGAAGGTCTTCACCACAGTTTTCGCATTAGTTGCGTCAGAATCCGACAGGTCTTGTTGCAACGCTTGTTGCAATGCTTGATCGTAGAATTGCTTCACGTCTTTGGCAACCTGCAGAGGGAGAACAAGAAAATCCCTCTTACAGCCACAGAAGATAAACCTAAACAGATCCTTCCAACTGCTTTGCAAGGCAGCGACAAAGTGGCACAGATGCCAGGCAGCCCAGCTAGTCCCCGTCACTGTCATTCCCAGATGAGCAAGAAGAGCAGGGCTGTATTTGTGACAATTATGGCAATATCCTGGATAAACCTTCCTGACCTAACTTGAACTTAATTCAAATACGCTTGGCGTTCATTATATTAAAAATGTGGGGGATCGTACGTAACTTCTTTAGAATCATAGGACTGGAAAGGACCTCAAGAGGTCATCCAGTTCAGTCCCCTGCACCCATGGAAGGACTACATATTATCTAGACCATCCCTGACAGGTGTTTGTCTAACCTGCTCTTAAACAGCTCCAATGATGGAGATTCCACAACCTCCCTAGGCAATTTATTCCAGTGCTTCACCACCCTGGTTAGGAAGTTTTTCCTAATGTCCAACCTCAACCTCCCTTGCTGAAATTTAAGCCCATTGCCTCTTGTCCTATCCTCAGAGGTTAAGAACAATTGCTCTCCCTCTTCCTTGTAACAACCTTTTATGTACTTGAAAACTGTTATGTCGTCTCTCAGTCTTCTCTTTTCCAGACTAAACAAACCCAATTTTTTTTTCAATCTTCCCTCATAGGTCATGTTTTCTAGACCTCTAATCATTTTTGTCGCTCTTCTCTGGACTGTCTCCAATTTGTCCACATCCTTCCTGAAATGTGGTGCCCACAACTGGACACAATACGCCAGCTGAGGCCTAATCAGCCCAGAGTAGAGCGGAAGAATGACTTCTAGCAGGAAGACCGGATTAATGCAATCTCTAGGAGATATTAGGAACTTCAAAGGACTTTTTAGGACGATATACGTAAAGTGGATTTCCTAGGAAATACTCAGGGGTGAGGGAAATGCAAATACTCTGAATCCTAGGAAATACACTCCAATGTGCTCCAATGCCATTGGCACCAATTAATGCAAGTCACCTTTAGTCAGAGCCATTCAGCAGAGACGTTTACAGAGAGTAGCCTCTCCTTTGATCAGAACGGCCCCATCAGCCCTAGCTCCTCCCATGTTAGTTAGGAGGTGCATCAGCAGGGTGGATGGGGAGGAGGGTAGAAACAGACTGTCAGCATTATTAGCCACGATCCCCAGCCACTGCACCCCTGAGCGCAGGGAGAACAGACACAACAAGTGTGATCAAGCAAGAGCCTGAATTACCCCCATTCATATTCAAATGTTAAATTAAATCACAAGTTGCGGACACCGCTGCTCTCATCAGGTTGGCAAATCCTTGTCCTCTTTTAGGGTTTTATACTGCCGCCCATCCCCTTGGTATCGGAGTGTCTTCCACATAAAAATCAAAATCAAATTCTTAACTGGATTTTATTCTGTCACCTCTTGGCCTCTCACCAACAATACCCAGACAAAAGTAACATTTTACATAGTCCACAACCATCCTGAAAGGGTTCTTATCCTTAGCGACAGAGCTTTTTCTAATGAAGTAATTCTTTTCTCCTATGAATCATTGGTTGAATGTTTCCATCCACAGCTGAGTGAGTGAGGTCTCTCAAATGGAACTGACAACCACCTGCTTGTGTAGTTTAATTAAACTTCTTAATAAAGCAATTGACTTTCCAACTCTCACCCCCACCCCACCCGATGCTAACTGTTTCTCCAAGCACAGTAAATCCCCTTCTCTTCTTGAGCCCCCCGATGGTGAAGGGACCAGAATATTAATGCCCAATTCCCGCCTCACTGCGGGATTGCCAAAGTTCTCACGCAGAGACCATAGATCCTTGGAGGACAGAGCATGCGTGCACGTTACACCAGTTTCTGAGGAGTGCTGTGCCAGAAGAAAGGTAAGGGCAGGTACTGAGTCAAAAGGTGGAGCCAGCCCTATCCTGCCACCCCTCTTTAGGGAACACTACTCTGGGTCCCTGATGAGACATCTTCCCTCCAGCATCTCTCAATCCAGAAGACAGGGAGAAATCAACATGGAGACACTGGTGACGTTATGTAGGGAAGTGAATTGGTGCCTAGGAGGTGGGTATCAGCACAAGGCAGCTGCTGTGTGTGTCTTCATGGAGGGGTGGGGAAGAGGGCAGAAAGGGAAGTGGTGCTTCTGTGGGGAGGCAAAAGGAGGGAGTTTACTCAGGTCCTGTCCTTCATTTCTGGCTCCTCAGAACACATATACTCATCCTGAGGCGCCAAGGGTTAGACATCTAATACCGAGATTTCAGGCTGAAAAGTCCACATAGGCTTGCCAGGGAGTAGGTCCATCATTCCCATCTCATGTGTGAGCGATCAGGACCCAGTGCCTGGCCTGTATACGGTCTCTGCATCTTGTGCGTGCCTGGAATCTAAGACAGCAGCACTCTGCTCCTTGCATGATGAAAATTCACAGCATGTATACTGCACTTTTGAGGAATAGTAATTTCCAAGAGATCCCTTCTTACAATGTAACCTGGTCCCTGAGCCAGAATACTCACTGGGGTTTGGTGCTGTGAGAGTCCAGAGATTCCCTTTGTGCTATGCAGCCAGGTTTGCGCTATTTTTTTTCCCCAGCATATATCTATGCACACCCACATTACACTCCAGGACTCTATGCAAGGGTCCACTTGTGTTATTTGTATTGCAATAGCACCTAGAGAACCAAGCTGAGATCAGGGCCCCATTCTTCTAGGCACTGTACATACATACTGTGTGTGTGTGTGTGTGTATGTATATATATATATATATGTAATATATATATAAGGAGGAGTCTGCCACAAAATGCTTACTGCACTAAACAAAGGAAGTATTATCCCCATTTTATGGATGGGGAAGTGAGGCACAGAAAGGTTAAGTGACTTACCCAAGATCACATAGTGAGTCTGTGGTAGAACCAGGAACTGAACCCACAACTCCGGAGTCTCAGTCTATGCCTCAAGCACAAGACCATCATTCCACTGGCTGGGACAGAACCGTAGCAGACTCTTGCGCAACCGCATGATTGCAGAGGAACAAGAGTTTCAGGGATATTTTTCTTACCAGATCTTTATTGACGAACCCCCAGATTCCAGCAGCCACTTCACAAGCAAACAGGATCACCAGGCAAGTGAAGAACTGTGAAGACAGATTATGAGAGGGACATTAAGAGGCTTGACTACAGGGCAGAGAAAGGGGCTTTGGGGAGGGCAGCTCACAGTTCCACTGGAGGAAGAATGGGGCAGAATTGTCCCACCAGGGAAAAATATGGTTCAGCTGATGGGGACAGCAACGTGGCTTCAATGGCTCAAGGATCTGGTGGCAAAAACATTCTACATGCATGGCACCTGGAGAGACCCTTGAGCAATTCCACTCTGGGAACAATTCAGGCTGGTCTGGGTTGGGGAGAGATCATCAGAGAGCTGTCCATTACTCAGAACAAGAGGGGGGGGGGGCTCTATGGGAAAAAAAAGATAACCTTCCTGGGCTTACAGGGAACGTTGTGCGAGCTTCCTGCTTTGACACAAGCCATTCTAGATTTGTCAGCATGGGGATAACAGCATATACCAGCCGCTGAGGAGCGGCAGTGCGTCAGGCTGTGATTTATGGAGGGTTCTCTTGGCAGTTGCAGCCCTGCAAAGCTACTGCAGTTTTTTGCATAAATATGAACACACATGGCTCTCTCAGCCTCACCTTATTAGCACTTAACCCGAATACTCCACTCCTGCCAAGCCAGAACCTCCCTCTACAAGATTAATAGATTCCAATGCCAGAAGGGACCCACTGTGATTGTCTAGTCTGACCTGCACAACACAGCCCATAGAACTTCCCCAAAATTATTCCTAGAAAACATCTTTTAAATAGACATCCAGCCTTGATTTAAAAATTGTCAGTGGTGGAGAATCCACCCCGACCCTCGATAAATGTATGCCTTCTTTCCATTCTGAATTTCGTCTCACTTCAAGTTCCATTGAATTGTGTTGTACCTTTCTGTGTCTGACTGAAGAGCCCATTATCCAAGATTTGTTTCCCATGGAGGTATTTAGAGACTGTAATCAAATCACCCTTTAAGCTTCTCCTTGTTAAGATAAATAGTGATAGGCTCCAGGAGCTCAATCTGTGAGGCATATTTTCTAATCCTTTAAATCATTCTCTTGGCTCTTCTCTGAACTCTCTCCAATTTAGCAACGTCCTTCTTCAATTGTTGACAACAGAACTGGACACAATATTCCAGCAGGGGTTGCACCAGTGCCAAACACAGACATAAAAACCAACCTACTCCTACTTGAGATTCCTCTGTTTATGCATCCAAAGATAGTATTAGCCCTTTTGACCATAACGTTTCCCTGGGAACTCCTGTTCCACCACTGCGAGGGACAGACCTTTGGGTTTCCAGGAGGACCAGAGTGTTAATTTTCTATTCTGGCTTTGGGAGACTAATGAAAGAAGAAAGAGAAGCTAAATCACACTGGTCCAAGTCAAGTGCCATCTAAGTGTTCCTACACCATTCCTGTGGGGAAAGCATGGGGTGGAGAGTTCTCTGAGCATTTCCCACAGCCAGTCCTGTTACACCATTCCCTAGACCAACTCTCTGCTGGGAAAGGCTATTGTCCTAGTTGTTTGGCAGCCAACTTCATGGAAGGGAAGGGAAGAGGTGGATGTGCAGAAAGGGAAGAGGTGGATGTGCACATGAAAGAATACATCACAAAAGGGAGCACCATATTATTGGCAATTGGGATTTCTTTCCCAGTTTCACTCACTCACACACATGCACAATGATCCCAGGAAGACAGGAAAAAGGAGTTTTTAAACTGTACTTGTAACAAAATTATTCTGTTTTTGTGGCCTCTGATCTGGAAATTAAGAGCCTAGACTCCAATGTGTAAAACGAAAGGGATTACAAGAAGTAGAAGTGGTGCTCTATACAAAAGAGAGAACTTGAGGCATTTGTAGCCAGTGCGTGCAGTTTCAATTGTAACAATCCAAACAGCTGGGGCAAGGCTGCTGTAATTCCCAGACTGGACACTAGGTTTCACTCTTGCAGTTGGTATCCTCGGTGAGAAAAATGTTTATTTACATGTTCTTGGAAAGCTGCACTTTTAATAATTTTTGCAAGTAAGTTATGAAACTCTTCCTATATAAAGTTAATGTTCTGAGACACCCCCTCCAGATTCCTGACCAGGCACTTGGTACTTCCAAAGGAGCTTCCTCCCACAGAGAACATAGGCCAGATTTCACACAGAGCCCAGTGCAAGCAGGGGTAGGATTTAGGGAGTTTGGTCAGTGCTGCCATACTGAAAACGTGAGCAAAAAAGCTCCAGTCAGGCTCAGTGCTATCAAAGCTCAGTGCCTTGACTTAAAGTGCTCCCTAGTGACATGGAATTCACAGAATCTATTCCTTACCCTTCTCCAGAACCGAGATCCTTACTACATCTTCCCTTATAGCAAAAGCCACGTTCCCAGGGTCCAGCTAGAAAGCTTGCCCTTCCATTTCAGGGGCTCCTGTTAATCTTTTGAAGGTCACATTACTGCAAAACAAGGAGTGCTTTATTTCTTGCCATCCAAAAAGCTATCCAGCATCCCTCGAAGCAAAGCTCACGATGCATATGGTGTACGCATTTAGTACCAACGCCTCCTCTTTGTGTTATTCTCTTCCTGAGTCTCCATTCAAATAGTCATTTCCTTATGCATCTTCCTACGCTCCCCAAAGTTACATCCGTGGAGATGGCAGCAGTACAGAACTTTCAAGGTGTGCTAGGGGAGGAAAACCTTCCTCCTACCAGCTACATAGCGAAAATAGCATCTGTGGCATTAGAACATATTCTCAATAGATCACTTCCATGGTTCCTAGTCTTTAGCACCTCTATCTCCAGTCTGGCTTTTGTGGACAATTTAAATGCCATGGACTGCCTTGTATTACTCCTTTGTGATGAACATTTTCCCATGAACACCCATTATCCTCGGCCACACGGGGAGTGAGGTCACAGAGGGGAAATAAATACCTGGTGGGTTAAAACACTTTACCTTGAAAGCTCCATGCCTCAATGCACAGTAGCATCAGTTTCCTCATGTAACCACAGCTTATCAGGTGTCATTCAAAAGGTGCCTCCAGCCTTCCCTTGGCAAACAAAAGTGGGAGGGAGGGATGCAGTCAAAGACTGCTAATCTCAGCCATAGCAATCAGTTTCACTATGAGGTCTCACATAGATTCTATCATCTGCTCATTAAATCTCCTTCCAGACTTCAAAGGGAGGCAGGGAATTCAATTACTGTAGTTCCTTGGTTTTACAAGAACTTGCTGACAGAATATTCTCAAGGTCCTCAGGATCTCACTCAGATAACCCCTGCCATATTTGCCAGTTGGTTCCTCTCACCTTCGACTGTTATTAGTAATTATATCTGGCTCTTAGATAGCACTTTTCATCAGGAGAGCGCAAAATGTTCTAGAAAGGAGATCAGGATCATTATCACCCTTTTATAGATGGGAAACTGAGGGGCGGGGAACAGAAATGACTTGCTTAAGATCACCCATCAGGCTGGTGGCAGGAAACCTGAGTTCTGTTCCTGGCTCTGAGTCCCGGTGCGGTGCTCAATCCCCTAACTGGAGAGTGCTGTGAAACATTTTCCCTTGGAAAGCCAAATAGACTGGAGTCTAGTCTAAGATTACAACCCAGCCTAGGACTAATTTTAAACAAATAAACTCCCCCACAAGTAGAGGCTTTTGGGGTGCTGTGTTTTCTTTAAGGACAAACACAAAGAGATGGCAACAGGAAGCTGGCTCATAAGGATAGATTTCTTTCCCAGAATACACAGGATGTACCAGTGCAATGTGTCTTAATTCCAGGCAGTCCATGAACACACTTGAGCGCTGGAACTTCTCCAGCCAGAGTCCTTTACAGCACTGGGATTCAACGTGAACGTGAACTTTCACCCAAAGTTCAGACCAAAACTTGCAAGAGTCAAAGAAAGTTCAGAAATCAATAGTTCCCTCATTCACCTCCTATTTTTCAAATTTTTAGTAGTTCTGGATTCTGAAAGTACCAAAACGTCACAAGAATGAGCTGGAAATATCATGGAATAGTCTATTGCGAAAACTCAGGAAACTGGACATATGATTAATCCAAACGTACTTCACACTCTGAACACTAAGACCGGCAAAGAGTCCCTCTCTTTACTACCATCACAATCATCTCCATTCTCCAATGGTTTAGTTTACCGGGCCTCCATTATTCAGGTTCCCCTGTTGATAGATATATACTGGACCGTATAAACTGAGAAACTGGCAACTGTTTACCACATATCTAAAGCACCTAGCTCAGTTTTAGGTGCTGAGTAGTTCCTACTGGAATGCCATGGTTAATAAACACAAAGAGATACGGTGGAGGTCAAGGTGAATGGGGACAACAGCATTGTGCGGGCTTGGTGTTTGTACAAATGTTAATAGAACAGAACCTGCCCAGTGTCCTGAACTGTTGGATCACACTGATAATACTTGCTTGCTTGAATAACAAAGTGTCCCAGCATTTACCACAAAGGCCTCCCTGTCGTACTGTAGGAAGCTTAAGCCAAGCACTTACTCTGGGCCACAGCACAGTCAGTTAACCCTTAAGGAACTGGGTTATCCACTTGAGGCAGAAACTGATTTCCAGGGTTTGGGCAGTTTGTAGAGGACACTAGGTAAGAAAGAAGGGGCGGGGGTCCTCTGTCACTGCTTAGAGGCCCTGTGTCCAGAGTGGGACAAATAAATGTAGTGAGTCCCAACTGGCCTCATTCCCCTGTGACTGCTGGAATGAATCTCAGTGTGCCCTGCTTCCTACACCCTCCCATTCTACTGGTGGCTCCTGCCCCCATCCTAAGGCCAGGAATCAGCAAGAGGCTGGTGACGTTCACTAGCAGCACAAACTTTCTGAGCAACGGAGACTGCTCCTCTCCTGACATGCACAGGGAATCTCACGTCCAAAAGAGTGGGATGGTAGAGAAAGAGCGATACCTAGGGAGACTACACTCATCCTCCAAGAACACTGAAGCTATTTATACCTTTCGTCAGTGTCCGAAAGATTAGTTCCCATCATCGTCACTGACTATTAAAGATGAGAGAGAGTTAGTCTTATCCAGTAGCCAATGCAACATTCTTCCCGTATGTGCTGCTCTCCAGTACTCCATTCAGTCCAGATTTAAACTACTCCCACTACTTTCTGCACACAAAATTTGGCTAGGTGACTGTTAAAAGATCTGCCTGATACCATGTAGTGTTCAAGCATTTGTCTCTCTTACCGTTCCCAGAAGGCACTGGGATTCCTGGATAGCACCGTAGCATCCCAGGAACCCCACAAACATCATCACTGCACCAACAGCAATCAGGATGTAGATCCCTGCAAAAGGGGAGAGACACAGGCAGGACAAACACGTTAGTGAAGAGTCTTCACCAGAAACATTCTAGCATTTAACTAGACCTTAGCGCTCTGAAAAGCTAATTACAAAGTTTGGATAACTATGGCCCAGAAGAAGCATAGCAGGAGGTGCTGCAAGCCCAGATTGTGCTATATGAGCAGAGCCTGTAGAGAAGGTACTATGACTGGCTCCATTCTCTCTTACGAATACTTTACTTTAAAAAAAAACAAAAAACCCCCAACAAAATAACAAAAAAGCCCATCCCTCACTAAAATTCAACAGACATAATAAAAACAGAATAGAAGATAAATGTAAGGAACTGCTAGTTATGATTGAGTTCCAATGTCTGCTTCAAGCCATTCCTAATACCCCTTCTTTACAAAAATTAAGAAGTTGCATATTATTGCCTCAGAGAGGTTTCTTTTTCAGATGAAAATGCCCAAAGACAATCTCTCAGTTTGAACCAATGTCTGCTTGATCATTGGAGTATGAAAATGTGCGTGTGAACACACACCTCAGAATCTGAAAGTGCCTGAAGCTAGTAATTTCAAACTGGTCTTATTTAAAAAAAAAAAAAAAAATCTAAGAGATCGAAGAAGTCCGTGATCTCTGTAAGCACCTCAAGCCAAGTCAGTCTTTATTAAAAATAAAATAAAATAAAATAAATAAATTCATAATCAGTGAAATCAAAGGCAAATCATGCAAACAAAATCAATCGAGCAAACAAATAAATAGTTACCCCTCCAAATAACTAAGGCAGTGCAATGCTGAGGTTGGGAAGTCGAGCACTCAAAAGTCAGAAGACCCTAGAAGTGAAGGTAGCTCCCATGATGTAGTGGTTTAGATTCCTTTTTATCCTTGTAAACGTTAAAATGTATTGTTTGGTTTTAAGAGTGGGTTTTTCAGAAGTGCACATCATTGGCTTAACTCTGTTCCTACCAAAAAAGTCTACCATTGACTTCAATGGGAGCAACATTAGGTCAGTGTGGAGCACTTTGGAAAATCCAACCCTCTCTGCAGTATTTACTTATTTATTTCACTTTGGATTTTTGAGAACAAAAAAGGTGGACATCGCAAGCGCTAGGCACCCTAAGAAGTTTTACTTAAACAAATCAGCAGCAACTGTGCAATACAGAGCAGTAACTAAACTATGCTTCAGTAAGACACGTGGTTCAGTAAAACTCAGCCACCAGCATAGCTTTGTGAAGAACAAGTCACGCCAAACCAACCTAATTTCTTTCTTTGACAGGCTTACTAGCCTAGTGGATAGTGGGGAAGCAGTACACATGATGCAGCTTTATTTTAATAATGCTTTTGAGATAGTCCCACAGGACATTGTTGTCTGCATGAAATTACTATAAAGGTGGATGCACAACTGGTTGAAAACCCTACTCAAAAAGAGTAGTTATCAATGGTTCACTGGGAGGACGTACCTAGTGGGGACTCCCAGAGGTCTGTCCTGGTCTGGTACTATTAAATATTTTAATTAATGACTTGGATAATGGAGTGGAGAGTATGCTTCTAAAATCTGCTGATTACACCAATCTGGGAGGGCTTGCAAGCACTTTGGAGGACATTATTAGAATTAAAACAACCTTGACAAAGAGAATTGGTCTGAAATCAACAAGATGAAATTAAATAAAGACAAATGCAAAATACTTCACTTAGGAAGGAAAAAAAAAATCAAATGCACAGCTAGAAAATGG
Source organism: Chelonia mydas (assembly GCF_015237465.2). Taxonomy (NCBI): domain Eukaryota; kingdom Metazoa; phylum Chordata; order Testudines; family Cheloniidae; genus Chelonia; species Chelonia mydas. The sequence goes on along the minus strand of NC_051246.2, from coordinate 28,716,873 downwards.
GGAATAACTGTCTAGGTGGTAGTATTGCTGAAAAGGATATGGGGGTTACAGTCGATCACAAACTGAATGAATCAACGGTGTGATGCAGTTGCAAAAAAGGCTTATATTCTGGGGTATATTAACAGGAATGTCACATGTAAGACACAGGAGACATTGTCCTGCTTTATTCAGCACTGGTGAGGCCTCAGCTGGAGCACTGTGTCCAGTTCTGGGTGTCACGCTTTACGAAAGATGTGGACAAATTGGAGAGAGTTCAGAGGAGAGCAACAAAAATGATAAAAAGTTTAGGAAACCTGACCAATGAGAAAAGGTTAACAAACAGAGCATGTCTAGTCTTGGGGGCGGGGGAGGGAGACTACGACTGAAGGGGGACCTCATAACAGTCTTCAAATATGTCAAGGGATGTTATGATGAGGATGACGATTCATATTCTCTGTGTCCACTGAAGGCAGGACAAGTAATCTGCTTAATCAGCAGTAAGGGAGATTTAGGTTAGGAATTAGGAAAAAGCTTTCTAACGATAAGGATAGTTAACTACTGGAATATATTACTGAGTTAGGCTATGGAATCCCTGCCCTGGTCTGCACTAGGACTTTAGGTCGAATTTAGCAGCATTAAATCGATGTAAACCTGCACCCGTCCACACGATGAAGCCCTTTATTTCGACTTAAAGGGCTCTTAAAATCGATTTCCGTACTCCACCCCGACAAGTGGATTAGCACTTAAATCGGCCTTGCTGGGTCGAATTTGGGGTACTGTGGACACAATTCGATCGTATTGGCCTCCGGGAGCTATCCCAGGGTGCTCCATTGTGACCGCTCTGGACAGCACTCTCAACTCAGATGCACTGGCCAGGTAGATAGGAAAAGAACTGCGAACTTTTGAATCTCATTTCCTGTTTGGCCAGCGTGGCAAGCTGCAGGTGACCATGCAGAGCTCATCAGCAGAGGTGACCATGATGGAGTCCCAGAATCGCAAAAGAGCTCCAGCATGGACTGAACGGGAGGTACAGGATCTGATCGCTGTATGGGGAGAGGAATCTGTGCTATCAGAACTCCGTTCCAGTTTTCGAAATGCCAAAACCTTTGTCAAAATCTCGCAGGGCATGAAGGACAGAGGCCATAACAGGGATCCGAAGCAGTGCCGCGTGAAACTTAAGGAGCTGAGGCAAGCCTACCAGAAAACCAGAGGGGCGAACGGCCGCTCCGGGTCAGAGCCCCAAACATGCCGCTTCTATGATGAGCTGCATGCCATTTTAGGGGGTTCAGCCACCACTACCCCAGCCATGTTGTTTGACTCCTTCAATGGAGATGGAGGCAACACGGAAGCAGGTTTTGGGGACGAAGAAGAAGATGATGATGATGAGGTTGTAGATAGCTCACAGCAAACAAGCAGAGAAACCGGTTTTCCCGACAGCCAGGAACTGTTTCTCACCCTGGACCTGGAGCCAGTACCCCCCGAACCCACCCAAGGCTGCCTCCTGGACCCGGCAGGCAGAGAAGTGAGTGTACCTTTTAAAATACTATACATGGTTTAAAAGCAAGCATGTGAAAGGATTAATTTGCCCTGGCATTCGCGGCTCTCCTGGATGTACTCTCAAAGCCTTTGCAAAAGGTTTCTGGGGAGGGCAGCCTTATTGCGTCCTTCATGGTAGGACACTTTACCACTCCAGGCCAGTAACACGTACTCGGGAATCATTGTACAACAAAGCATTGCAGTGTATGTTTGCTGGCGTTCAAACAACATCCGTTCTTTATCTCTCTGTGTTATCCTCAGGAGAGTGAGATATCATTCATGGTCACCTGGTTGAAACAGGATGCTTTTCTTCAGGGGACACTCAGAGGAGCCCGTTCCTGCTGGGCTGTTTGCCTGCAGCTGAACAAAAATGTTCCCCGCTGTTAGCCACGGGGAGGGGGGAGGATTAAGGGGGTAGCCATGCGGTGGGGGGAGGCAAAATGTGACCTTGTAACGAAAGCACATGTGCTATTTATGTAATGTTAACAGCAAGGTTTACCCTGAAAGACTGTAGCCACTGTTTTATAAAATGTGTCTTTTTAAATACCGCTGTCCTTTTTTTTTTCCCTCCACCAGCTGCATGTGTTTCAATGATCAAAGGATCTTCTCCTTCCCAGAGGCTAGTGAAGATTAGAAAGAAAAAAAAAAAAAACGCACTCATGATGAAATGTTCTCTGAGCTCATGCTGTCCTCCCACACTGACAGAGCACAGACGAATGCGTGGAGGCAAATAATGTCAGAGTGCAGGAAAGCACAAAATGACCGGGAGGAGAGGTGGCGGGCTGAAGACAGGGCTGAAGCTCAAATGTGGCGGCAGCGTGATGAGAGGAGGCAGGATTCAATGCTGAGGCTGCTGGAGGATCAAACCAGTATGCTCCAGTGTATGGTTGAGCTGCAGCAAAGGCAGCTGGAGCACAGACTGTCACTACAGCCCCTGTGTAACCAACCGCTCTCCTCCCCAAGTTCCATAGCCTCCACACCCAGACGCCCAAGAACGCCGTGGGGGGGGCCACCGGCCAACCAGCCGCTCCACCACAAAGGACTGCCCAAAAAAAGAAGGCTGGCATTCAATAAATTTTAAAGTTGTAAACTTTTAAAGTGCTGTGCTTAAAGTGCTGTGTGGCATTTTCCTTCCCTCCTCCACCACCCCTCCTGGGCTACCTTGGTAGTCATCCCCCTATTTGTGTGATGAATGAATAAAGAATGCATGAATGTGAAGCAACAATGACTTTATTGCCTCTGCAAGCGGTGATCGAACGGAGTAGGGGAGGGTGGTTAGCTTACAGGGAAGTAGAGTGAACCAAGGGGTGGGGGGTTTCATCAAGGAGAAACAAAGAGAACTTTCACACCGTAGCCTGGCCAGTCATGAAACTGGTTTTCAAAGCTTCTCTGATGCGTACCGCGCCCTCCTGTGCTCTTCTAACCGCCCTGGCTGGATGTAACCAGCAGCCAGGCAATTTGCCTCAACCTCCCACCCCGCCATAAACGTCTCCCCCTTACTCTCACGGATATTGTGGAGCACACAGCAAGCAGTAATAACAGTGGGAATATTGGTTTTGCTGAGGTCTAAGAGAGTCAGTAAACTGCGCCAGCTCACCTTTAAACGTCCAAATGCACATTCTACCACCATTCTGCACTTGCTCAGCCTGTAGTTGAACAGCTCCTGACTACTGTCCAGGCTGCCTGTGTATGGCTTCATGAGCCACGGCATTAAGGGGTAGGCTGGGTCCCTAAGGATAACTATAGGCATTTCAACACCCCCAACAGTTATTTTCTGGTCTGGGAATAAAGTCCCTTCCTGCAGCTTTTGAAACAGACCAGAGTTCCTGAAGATGCGAGTGTCATGTACCTTTCCCGGCCATCCCACGTTGATGTTGGTGAAACGTCCCTTGTGATCCACCAGAGCTTGCAGCACTATTGAAAAGTACCCCTTGCGGTTTATGTACTTGGCGGCTTGGTGCTCCGGTGCCAAGATAGGGATATGGGTTCCGTCTATGGCCCCACCACAGTTAGGGAATCCCATTGCAGCAAAGGCATCCACTATGACCTGCACATTTCCCAGGGTCACTACCCTTGATATCAGCAGATCTTTGATTGCGTGGGCTACTTGCATCACAGCAGCCCCCACAGTAGATTTGTCCACTCCAAACTGATTCCCAACTGACCGGTAGCTGTCTGGCGTTGCAAGCTTCCACAGGGCTATCGCCACTCGCTTCTCAACTGTGAGGGCTGCTCTCATCTTGGTATTCACGTGCTTCAGGGCAGGGGAAAGCAAGTCACAAAGTTCCATGAAAGTGCCCTTACGCATGCGAAAGTTTCGCAGGCACTGGGAATCATCCCAGACCTGCAACACTATGCGGTCCCACCAGTCTGTGCTTGTTTCCCGAGCCCAGAAACGGCGTTCCACAGCATGAACCTGCCCCATTAGCACCATGATGCATGCATTGGCAGGGCCCATGCTTTCAGAGAAATCTGTGTCCATGTCCTGATTACTCACGCGACCGTGCTGACGTCGCCTCCTCGCCCGGTATCGCTCTGCCAGGTTCTGGTGCTGCATATACTGCTAGATAATGTGTGTGGTGTTTAATGTGCTCCTAATTGCCAAAGTGAGCTGAGCGGCCTCCATGCTTGCCTTGGTATGGCGTCCGCTCAGAAAAAAGGCACGGAATGATTGTCTGCCTTTGCTCTGACGGAGGGAGGGGTTACTGAGGACACGGCTTACAGGGTTGGCTTCAGGGAGCCAAAATCAACAAAGGGGGTGGCTTTACATCAAGGAGTATTTCAGGCAGGACTTCACGGAGGGTTCCAATAAGAAATGGTGCACCTAAGTTATTGTTCTTATTGGAACAAGGAGGTTAGTCTGGCCTCTGCTTGATACGTGGCTAGATTTACCTCGCTGCACCTTCCCTGTGAGTGACTGCAGCGTGACCTAGAGGAATGAGTCCCCTAGATGGGGGAGGGACGGAAGCAAATGAGTACAGAACAAATCTGGTCTATTTCTTGTTTTGATACACTCCATCTATCTTTTACATCTTTGGCTGGCAGCAGACGGTGCAGAAGGACTGCATGCCATCCACATCTCATGGCTGCCCGGCAGAAGATGATGCAATAGGACTGCTAGCAATCCGTATCGCCTGCCTGCTCAGCATAAGATGGTTCAATAGGACTGACTGCAGGACTAAAGAGAATGACCTGGTCAAGTCACTCCAAATTCAGTCCCTGCGCCCATGTCTGCTCAGGCGCTCCTGGCCGACGTGGCCAGGAGCACCTCGGACATGACGATGACGGCTACCAGTCGTATTGCACCGTCTGCTGCCACAAGGCAAGGGGTTGATGCTGCTGTGTAGCAATGCAGTACCGTGTCTGCCAGCACCCAGGAGACATACGGTGACGGTTACCTGAGCGGGCTCCATGCTTGCCGTGGTATGGTGTCTGCACAGGTAACTCAGGAAAAAAGGCGCGAAACGATTGTCTGCCCTTGCTTTCACGGAGGGAGGGAGGGAAGCGGGGACTGACGATATGTACACAGAACCACCCGCGACAATGTTTTAGCCCCATCAGGCATTGGGATCTCAACCCAGAATTCCAATGGGCAGTGGAGACTGCGGGAACTGTGGGATAGCTACCCACAGTGCAACACTCCGGAAGTCGACTCTAGCCTCGGTACTGTGGAAGCACTCCGCCGAGTTAATTCACTTAATGCACTTAGAGCATTTTCTGTGGGGACACACACACTCGAATATATAAAACCGATTTCTAAAAACCGACTTCTATAAATTCAACCTAATTTTGTAGTGTACACAAACCTCCAGTGACAGGGGGTATAAGAACAGGTCAGACAAACACCTGTCAAGGATGGTCTAGGTATACTTGGTCCTGCCTCATCACAGGGGATATGGACTAGATCAGTGGTTCTCCAACTTATTTGATCTATGCCCCCCCCCTCCAGTTTGTGTCTGTAGTAGCTTACACACACACACACACACACACACACACACACACACACACACACACCCAGCAGCCACTGCTCTCCAGCTCTATAGGTAGAGCGGTGGCCGCTGGCTGGGTGCCCAGCTCTGAAGGCAGTGCTGCCCGCTAGTAGCAGAGCTGAGTAAGGGCGGCAATACCACAGCATCCTTAATTCTCCACTGCTTCTGGCGACGATACTGCCTTCAGAGCTGGATGCCTGACCAGCAGCTGCTGCTCTCTGGCCACCCAGCTCTCAATGTGCCCAGTATGTTTCCCTTCCTGTCCCCCCACAAATAGAATCATAGAATATCAGGGTTGGAAAGGACCTTAGGAGGTCATCTAGTCCAACCCCCTGCTCAAAGCAGGACCAATCCCCAATCTTTGCCCCAGATCCCTAAATGGCCCCCTCTAGGATTGAACTCACAACCCTGGGTTTAGCAGGCCAGTGCTCAAACCACTGAGCTATCCCTCCCCCCTGTAGTAATCCACACACCCCAGTTTGAGAACCTCTGTACGAGATGACCTCTTGGGACCTGGTGCAGTCTTACATTTCTATCATTCTATGGCAGAGATAATACTGTGGGAGCAGCCTGAATGTTTGGACTCGCCTAACTTTAGGAGTGTTTAATGTCTCATTGTTAATGCTGCATTTATGCAACAGATGTTGTTGCTATGTACAACCACCAGCAACTGGAGGAAACCAGCTGCAAGGGAAACAAAGGCAACAAGGCAGTCTGGCGCAGAAGGAAGTTCCACTCCATGAAACCCAATGGGATTTGCAGTCAGTGACACGGACTTCCTCATGGCTATGGGCTGGTAATGGTAACTGAAAGACAAAATTATTAATTGTGGGAGGAAGCCAACTTTCTTTCTGCACTCTCCCCGACCACAACCTCTGAGCGTCAAGTATTCTGGTTACCATCCGAATCCACAGTGCTCAGGGAACCCTCCTATGGTGCCAGCTTTGTAGTTCTTGGAGGATGGGGCTTTTAAGTTCTTTGATGTATTTATATAGCACCTAGCACAATGGGATCCTGGTCCATGACTGGGGCTCTTAGATGCTACTGCAACAGAAAAACACTCTTTCGGTATCCCCTCCATCCTCTTTCCTTCACACCGGAGTACCCCTGCATCCATCCACTCTCAGGCTGGTTGGAGCGGTCACGCAGCTCCCATTGCGAACTACTCCATTCCCCCACAACCAGGAAAACTTAGTGTGTTGCCGCTGAAGCGCTTCAAGGACCTGCCAACCCTGGTGACAGTCTGCTTTACACTCTAACACAGGGACACGCAGAAAAACTAGGTGGTCACAGAGACTTGTCAACTGGACCAGGAGTCAGGAAGGGGCAAGAGCAACTCCCGGTGGCAATGAAGCTCGTGGCAGTTGTAAACCATGGAAGATTTGGGGCCACGGGGACGTGCCAATAGTTAGAATTTTGTGCGCCTGAGAGTTTGTTCCAATTCAGACATCAGCTCAGCTGCCACAGGTCAAGTGGTGAATGATTGTTGTAAAGGGAGTAACAGACAGAGGGGATTGCTAGTTCTAGGAAAGTGCCATGGCAGATTGGTAGGAGGCCAATGAGATGGGGAAGCAGTGTTTTGGTGTGTGCATGGGTAGGAGGGCACAGAGGGGCAAGAGGTGATGGGAAGGCATTAACACAATCTTGTCAGACGAAGATTGGCAGGAGGCCAGCATACAATTCCACACAGACACATATTGATGACAGACTACCGTCAAATTAAGAGAAGAGAGCTATCATGACAAATGGACATGGGATAAAGTTACACACGGCAGACTGTAACTACCTGTGACAAAGTGGAGGGTTCTGGACTCCCCCTCATCTCTTTGCATGTGCTATGACAACTCAAGCATTATTGAGCTGGACTAATAGAAGGGACAGAGGGAAGGTTTTTAAAGACAGCCAAGCTGACTGGAGAAATTCCTTTCTGCAATGGATCAAATCCTGTCTCACTGCCCTCAGAGTCAAAACGTCAATTGGAAAAAAAAACAAACACTCCCCCCCCCCCCCCAACCTTGTAGACTTTGTGGAAAAATTAATGAAGGTGGGAGAGCAGCTTGTGCTGTAGGGGATGTTAGAGGCCAGAACACCATGCATTTGTGGAGACAAACTCCGCTAAATCCTTTTATTAAGAGAATTGGAAATAAAGGTGGATGAGAGGAGAAAGATGTGTCAATGAGGGGAGAAGAAAGGGAAGAGGGTAACTCCCCCATTAACAAAAATCCTAGCAAGTGTTGTGGGCGTGTTGGGAGGGAATAACGGGGGCGGGGGGAGGGGGGAGAGGTGGAGGTTTGTCTTTAGTCAAGGCAGCTTGTCATTCAGGATTAGAACGGAGTACTTTTTTTGACTAGTTTCAGAGTAGCAGCCGTGTTAGTCTGTATTCGCAAAAAGAAAAGGAGTACTTGTGGCACCTTAGAGACTAACCAATTTATTTGAGCATAAGCTTTCGTGAGCTACAGCTCACTTCATCGGATGCAGAATATCCGATGAAGTGAGCTGTAGCTCACGAAAGCTTATGCTCAAATAAATTGGTTAGTCTCTAAGGTGCCAAAAGTACTCCTTTTCTTTTTTTGACTAATAGATTTGTTTTTGTCAAAAGAATGCAATTTTTGGTGCTCCGCAACTTTTCACAAGTTTGTGTTGAATTCAATGCATAGTTTTGGCTGAGGGGAAAACCCCACTTTTAAAAGCCAACATGCTGCATTTTGACACATTTCCTCCAGAAATGGCATTTCAAAATTTGGCCAATTTTAAAAAAGTAAGGGTGAAACACACCCAAACATGGCCAAATCAAAACATGGTTGGGGGGGAGGGGGGAGGAAAAAAATGCTTAAAAATTTGGCTTTGAGTTGTCAAATATTTTAGCCAATTTGAAATTAGGTTTGTTTTTCAGGATTTTTGTTTGACAAATTGTTTTGGCTTGAAGCAAACTGGATTCCTCCCTCCATCCGCCACGTTTCAGAATCAGTTCTGTCCCCAAAACAAACAAACAAAAGTCCACTAAACTTGCTCAGCTCTGTTCTGGACAGAATGCAGATGCAAAGCCAGGAGGAGAGTTCTCCGATTTTCAGTGGGAACAGGAGGGAGACTTTTTTTTTTTTTTGCACTCATGGAGATTTAAGGACTGGCCAAGCCAAACTCCTGGGTCTCTGCCAGAAGAAGCTGGTTGTGTGGCTGCTTCTCTAGTACTCTCAGTCCTGCCCAGAAGTATGGGCAGACAGACAGACAGCAGGGACAGAACCCCTGCTTTCTCTTCCACTCTCCCTAATGAGCTGTCTGTAGGTAATGAAGTTGCCGCAAGTGTAGGAGGTTCCCTTTAGCATGCGGATCATTTTCTTGAATGAAAAGGACAATCTGAGCAGGATGCCAGAGTCTGCCTGTAATGTACTCGAGGCCCAGTCCCTGAAAAAAGAAATACCTGAACTGGATTCTAGCCCACTGGAAAGGACTCTGGAATCGGATGCAGCCCCACTTCCAAGCTCTGTATCAATTCATGGTAGGGGAGAAAATTCAGGCGCCGGAGAAGCTGGATTTTCAATACAACAGACCCTACGTCCTACTTGGAGTTTCCTAACTGAAGTCCAGAGGATGGAAGTTGTTCCTCAGGGGAAGTGAGGGCGGATAGCCTTGCGGGGAAAGCACTGGGATGGCTGGACTGCACTTGGAAAGCGACACAAAGACTGAAAGGCTTTTGGGACTCAAGCCAGTTTCTTTCTAAGACACAAACAAATGGCCTTTATGAGAGCCAGAGCAATGGAAGCTACTGGAAGCCAACAGAGTGGGATGCTTCTCTAGAGTTTATTTAAACCAAACAAAAAAAATTATCAGACAATACTTTCTTGTACACTGGAGACGCCACAGTGACCAAATAAGCAGCTTTCCCGAGGGAAAGGCAGTGCCAAAAGTTCAAGAATCAAGCCACTGAATCACTGGGGAGGGGGGGGGGTGTCCTTGCATATTTTCCTCAAGCCCAATCTGAAGCCCCTCTCAAAGGGGCAGGGGGAGAAAGGGTGGCCCTCTCTCCAGACCAGGAGCTATGCAGTCAAGAGAATTCCCTTTGCATTGTGCTCTGCAGCCTGACCTGGAATGAGCAGTCTTTCCCAAGGAAAGGGCTGACACACTAACAGTGTACCCATCCTGGCAGAGAATAGAGATAAAGTGGACACACTTAATCCTGGACTCTCGGAGAGTGAAACACATGTACATTTTAAGCAGCACACTTCAAATCAGGCAAACAACCCTTGTTCTACCAGGGAACTCCCATTACTTTCAGGTCCCCTTCCCATATTTATTCTAGTCTTCCCATTCAGATATGGCAGAGACTGGGTTCTCATATTTTGTCTTGCCAGTTTCAGGTTGTGAATGCTTCATAACAGGGTTTGTATCCTACTGGAAGTTGTATAAAGCCCCACGCACCTTTATAGCGTTATACAGTACTGCAATACCAATAGTTACCGTTCAGCGTAAGCTACATTTAGATAATGGTTTTGCCTGCTTTTCACATTTAACTTTTCCATGATTAAAAATTATGGATCCTTACTTTTTTTTAAAATTAAAGATTCTGATTAGAGATGTTTAGAACAAACAGAACCCCAGTGCCCAGAGCATTTTTTCCAATTGAAGAATATAACCCTGTGAGAAGCCAGAGCTGCATGAGTAACAATAGCCAGCAAATAGCTCATTGTTGTTTGCAATTTCAACCGATTCTCTACCCTCCGCTTCTAGGCATTATTCTGGCCATTACTAGCAGTAGCGTTGGATCCTAGGGCATAGTTCTCAGACAATATAGCAATTAGGACAGTGCAAAGAACCTAGACTGATTAGGCTACCAGCAGGATTTCCTCTCTGAAGGGGGGGGGGGAGGAGAAGAGAAATCGCAGAACAGAATGGGAATCCCAAACCAACCTTATCCATATAATGGTTTGCTTGCACCACTTAGGGAATCAAAGCCACACATCTCTAGTTTCTCTTCTCAGCTGCAGAAATGATACTGGGAAATTCAGAATCTAGCCTCTAGGCAAGCAAAGAGTATAGAACCAAAAAGTGGGCCTGATGCAGAGGTGAAAGTAAGCCGGTACGCCCTGATACGGCGTTCTGGCAAGAGCTAGTGCACCGTACTGGGGCAGCTCGGCTTCCCCAGGGGGCAATTTAAAGGGCCTGAGGCTCCCAGCAGTGGCTGGAGCCCCAGGCTCTTTAAATTGCCTCCAGAGCCCTGCTGCTGGAGCCCTGGGGTAGCGGCTGCAGAGCTCCGGTGGCTATTTAAAGAGCCCGCAGCTCCCCTGCTTCTACTGTCCCGGTCCTTTTAATAGTCACCGGAGCCCCGCCGCTTCCACAGGGCTCCGACGGCTATTTAAAGGGCCAGGGCAGTAGAAGAGGGGAGCCCCAGGCTCTTTAAATAGCCCCCGGAGCCCTGGGCTGCTGCTGCTACCCTGGGGGCGGGGGGGCCACTTACCTTACAGGGTGGGCTGGGGCTGGCTCTGACCCCCTCAACCCCACCCCTTCCACCCTAGCCCCACCCCTTCCGGGGGCCAGAGCTGGCCCCAGCGTACCGGTAAGTCACTCGACTTACTTTCACCCCTGGCCTGATGTGCCTCTCCGGGACCAAGCTCCTGTAAGATTCCTGGGGCAGATGTGGCGAGACATACCCTGGTATCTGAAGAATGTCTGAGAGGAAGTCATTCCAGATGTTGTTCTGGACAAGTTATCTCCTTTTCCTCCCCCACCAGTGCTAGGTGTTGTATAGGCACAGAAAGCTGTACCTCTTACTGTCAGTGCAGTCTCTGCTGGATTCAGCTTTGCGATACACTCATGTCAGAGGGAAGAGATCTGCATCTCCCCAGGAGTGGCAGGATGACAGGCATGTCTCTCTTCTCATGCTTGAACACGGGACTCCTCCTAACCTTACATGAGGGGACAACACAAACACATCATCTTCCCTTTTCTATGCCCCCACCATCTGGTGAGGATTTTCAGATGCTTGCAAAGGCCTCTTCAGGCAAACAGCTGCACGACGTGAGACACACGACACACAGTGCTTGGTGCGTGCAGGGAACAAGCTAGTTTCAAGCCACAGAGACCACCCAAGGCTGCAACCACGTGAAAAGGCAGAGGCAGGACAGAGTGGATAAGGCTCTGGAAATTGGTAATGGAATAGGAGCCCTTCACTCTCGACAGTGCTATATGCAAGAAAGAATTTGGGTGTGTGTGTGTGTGTCAGTCTAGCTACTACTACGCCCTTATCAGAAAGTACAGCAATGCTTATCTACAATGAAGCTGTAATTTCTAGCCCTGGTAGACACAAGTGCCAGCTCTGATCTAGAAGTTAGAGTGCTGAAAACAGAAGCGTAGCTGTAGCAGCGGGAGTAGGTAGCTGCTTGGGTAAATACCTGGGGTCTCGCACAGTGTTACACTCTGGGCTGCTAACCTGTCCCCCTGCTCACGCTGCTGCAACTAGACTTCTATTTTTAGTGCACGAGCTTGAGCGGAGCTAGCATGGGTATGTCTCCTCAAGCTGGAAGTTACACCTCTTGTTCCAGCGTAGATGCACCTTAAAAGGTTGTCTCGCCAGGTCAGATATGAGGCATGATACTAGTTGTTTGAGGACACCCATGCCAGTGCTTGGTCTATGGTTAAACAGACAACTCCGGTCTGCAGGGCTGTCAGTCAATCCAGCATCTTTTGTCTGCACTAAGCTCACTTTAAAAATAAAAACCAAAAATAATAACAATGATAATAAAAAAAAAAAAAACGAACAAGCATCACTTTTTAAAGTGGCCTTGATGAAGCACAGAGGAACCGGGGCCAGCACATTCCTGGTGGAGTGACTTATGCACCTAGAGATCCTAGAACTCAAGGACCCTCCTTCCCCCCACCCAATAGCTCAGTCTTGCTCACACAAGCAAGCACTACAATGTGCAACATAGGATGCAGCTCCAGGCATGGGGCTCTCTCTGTCAATGTCCTCTGCTCCCCTCCCCCACTCCCCCTTTCGATTCTTTCTCTCTCTCAGCAGCTTTAACTTGTTTAGCTAATGGAATACAGTCTCTTCCACCCAGGTTGCCATGGCAATGTTTCCAAAAAAACCCAGCACCAAGGCATTCTTCACAGGAAGCCTGGGACACATTCCAAGTCCTGTCTGCCTGAGTGCTCGCCCCCTCCCATTGGGATGCCCTTTAAAAAGAGGACAAGAACAGAGGCATGCCAGCATGGGAATTCCTGGCCAGGGCCCATACTTATTTACTCCCAAAAGAAAAAGGGAGTTCTATCCAGTCCTCACTCCTTCCTCAGGACCAGCTCCCAGGGATCATTTGTCCAAGTCTTTTAGACATCTGCAATACCTTGAGACGGTGGATGGTGGTGCACATCCTGCCTTGCCCGCTGCCACAGGATTGCCTAGACTAGAGGGACCTGGTTCGGGAAAAAGGCCAGGGAGGAGTCGTCTCCACTTGTGGAATATTGTATAAGTATTGTGGAGGAGCTGCACAACCAAGAGGTGCTGGGGTGAAGGCACTCCCTCATGTACAGGAGGGAGGAAGAGAGCCCCATAGCACTGGGCTAGGAGGAGTTTTGTTTGGAAGAGCAAGAGGGCAACAGCAGCGTTTCCTTTAAAACTACGGGGAAGGCACGAGAGGGAGTAGGAACTCTCTTCACACACAAGGGAGGGGTAGCAGTACCAGTTTAGACAGAGGAAAAGACAGGGAGGGAGAGTCTCCATGTTATTTTTGTTGAGCTTCCCAGTGGAATTAGCCAAGCGCCAGCCACTCTCTCCACCTCTGGGTTATTTTTGATTCATGTTCCTCCATGGTGGCGGGGGCTGGTTTGCCACTCCCACTTTTTTTTTTTTTTTTTTGCACTGATGGTGGTGGAATTGGATAGAAAAGCCCATGTCTGGCCCCTCCTCCCTCTCTTTTCCCTTTCCTGAGAGCAGAGCTGCTGCTGAGGGGTCACTAATGACTTCCAGATGCAGCAGCAGCACAAACCCGCGAGCAAAGCCCCAGGAACACTCCCAGGGATCCGGCTTCAGAGGACATGCAGGGAGAGATCAAAACAGAGCATACAGCGGGTTTGTGGGGAGGGATGAAGGGAGTGGGAGTCAAGTTACCCACCTTCCTCATGAAAGGAAGAACAAAGTACCCACCCCAAACACTTCCCGAGCTCCCAACATGACAGATTCCACACTCAGGTTTTTTCCATCGTGCCTCTTGGGGCGTGCAGGAAGCGGAGGAGGGTTTAAGCTTATACCGTGAAGTGCATGCGTAACAAAGAGGAGCCAGGAACATGGCCTGCAGCAGCACGACTAATGCGCTGGCTGCACACCTCTATAATCAGGACAGATCATCATCCGAGCTGCGCAGATGGAAGATCCAGTCTGAAAACACTCACTGGACCATTCTCTGCTGGCCAGAACTGCAAAGCAGGTGGGCGTTGGTACATATTCTGAGGTTGTCCCCATTGTGGAGGATGCCCAGACCCAGTCTGGAGGCTTAGCTGGTGCCTGAATACACAGCAGGTTTTGAAATAAACAAACCAACAGCTTAAAAACAACGAGAACTTTACATTAAGCAACTGGCAGCCTCACAAAGCAGAAAGGACACAAATGACCCGGGCAGCATCCCCAACAGCAGACACAACCGGTGGGAAAGGATCAGAGAAAAATAAAAGTGGTTTGAGAGGAATTAATGCAGGGCTGCTCTATAAACAAAATAGATAAAAGAGCCGTTTAGGACTCCTCACTTTTGGAGAGCCTCGGTTACCTGTGCCTCCAATTTGAGGGCCTGAATTACTGCAGCTGTGAAGGGGATTCTAAAAGCAGCTACTAGTCTGATTGTACCTTCCCTATCGCCCTTCCGGCAGCAGGACTGCGGGGGGAGTGGGGAGACACTCCCAGCAGCATTCAATGCTCCTTCCTCCCTTAGCAGTTGGAGCACTGAATGCCTGGTTCATCTTCAGACTGCCTGTGTAGTTATGCCATCCCTGAGAAAAAAGCCCTAACTTCCTTCCCACCCATCCCCTTTTCCTGAAGTGACCAGCAGCTGCACAAATGCAAAAATAAAACATAAGAACGGCCACAGTGGGTCAGACCAATGGTCCATCTAGCCCAGTATCCCGTCTTCTGACAGGGTCAGATACTTCTGGCTGTCAGAGGTTTAGGGACACCCGGAGCATGGGATTGTGTCCCTGACCATCTTGGCTAGTAGCCACTGATGGACTGATGCTCCAGGAAATCATCTAATTCTTTCTTGAACACAGACACACCCCCGGCAATGAGTTTCACAGGTTGACTGTATGTTGTGGGAAGTAGTTCTTCCTTGTATTTGTTTTAAGCCTGTTGCCTATTAATTTCATCAGGTGACCCCTGGTTCTTGTATTATGTGAAGGGGTAAATAACGCTCCCTATTCACTTTCTCCATTCTATTCACAGTTTAATAGGCCTCCACCATAGCCCCACTTCGTAACCTCTTTTCTAAGATGAGCAGTCCCAGTCTTTTTAACCTCTCCTCATATGGAAGCTGTTCCATACCCCTCATTTTTGTTGCCCTTCTCCATACCTTTTCTAATTCGAATATATATTTTTTTTGAGATGCGGCAACCAGAACTGCATGCAGTATTCAAGGGGTGGTCATACTATGGATTCATATTGTGGCGTTATATTTTCTCTTATTATCTATCCCTTTCTAACGGTTCCTAACATTCTGTTAGCTTTTTTGACTGCCACTGCATATTGAGTGAATGTTTTCAGAGAACTATCCCTGATGACTCCAAGATCTCTTTCTTGATTGGTAACTGTTAATTTAGACTCCATCATTTTATATGTATAGTTGGGATGATGTTTTCTGAGTTGTATTACTTTGCAATTATCAACACTGAATTTCATCTACCATTTTGGTGCCCAGTCACCCAGTTTAGTAAGATCCCTTTATGACTCTTCAGTGTCAGCTTTGGACTTAACTCTCGAGTAATTCTGCATCATGTGCAGATTCTGCCACCTTACAGTTCACCCCCTTTTCCAGATAATTTATCAATACATGGAACAGCACAAGTCCCAGTTTACAATGGGATCCCCAAGGATATTTACCTCTCTCCACTTTGAAAACTAACCATTTATTCCTACCCTTTAACCAGTTACTGATCCATGAAAGGACCTTCCCTCTTATCTCATGACTGCTTACTTTCCTTAAGAGCGTTTGGTGAGAGACCTTGTCAAAGGGTTTTTGAAAGTCCAAGTACACTATATCCACTGGAACATCCTTGTCCGCATGTTTGTGGACTCTCTCAAAGATGTCTAATAGATTAGCAAGGCATGATTTCCCTTAACAAGCGCTGCATCTCTCTTCCCCCAACATATCTGTTCTTTACTACAGTTTCAGCCAATTTGCCCAGTATTGAAGTCAGGCTTACCAGCCTGTAATTGCCCTGGTTGACTCTGCAGCCTTATTTAGAAGGCTGTCTGCCAACAGGTTCCCTTTTATATTTCCAGCCCTGACCAGATTCAGCCAGATTAGTTTTCAGAGAAATAGCTTGTCAGGATTCCAGTTTCCTCTTCTACGAGAATGAAGTACAGAGAGACGATAATACAAAGTCTTGACACTCAGAAGTTTGACCTGTTTGATTTTGTCTGCCTGTCCCTCCTACACTACCGGAAATATCCCGATAGGCCTTCAGGCTATAGCACTACTTCTATTAATACTTTATTCTGACATTCAGGAGACACAAGCTGGCCTAGGGGAATGTTAATTGGATACGTATCCAAGATTCTAGGTTGCAATTCTGAATCTAGCCCAGGTCAGTGTTCACAGAGGTAGGTAGTGGCCAATGTGAAATTACTTCTGTGGTTTCTGATCAGTATGCCCTGTGTTCATTAGCATCCTTACTGTGAGATTGCACAGAAAAGCCAAGGACTGAACTGGCGAGGGAGGAAACATGCCCAGCTGCTAAATAGGGCAAACTTTAGGCTAACATTTTCAAAAGGTGACTACTGATTTCTGGGTGCCCAACTTGACACACCTTAAAAGGAGCCTGATTTTTCAGGCCCTTTTAAGGTGTCAAGTTGGGCACTCAAAAAAAAGCAATAGTCACTTTTGAAAATGACAGTCAATCTGCAGGGGTTTTACAAGCCCTAACTTCAACAAAATTCCAGAAGGTGGCTCTGGAACAAAATCAGAGTACGGCAATCTCTTGAAAGTTGCTGGTGTATGAGAAACCCATGGAAGGATTAATCTGGAAAGGCAGCTTTCATTGATGCTAGAACCTGTGTCAGCCCCCTGAGAAATAATCAGCCAATGAGACTCTGTTCTGATGTAATATGTCTAATTCATCGGATGCTCTGTCACTTTATAAGCTTGGAAAGTCTTGGGGTGGAGTTCTATGGAAGGTAGTGGAAATTTTTCTCCGTCCTTTGAAGTCTATGTAAGCTCTTCTGAAGTTCAGTTATTTTATTTTGCTGCCTCTAGACTCTTACTGCAAACAGTGCAACTGTGTGATCACATCACCACAAAAGTGTGATCTTGTGAGGACACTTCTTTGGTGCTGAAGACAGTCTTTGAAACTTGCAGATTGATGGGCAGCAAAACCCCCCTACATGAAACTAGAGCCACACTGGTGATTGTAGTCACCCAAGTTTGTCCTTAAAGTGTTCTCTCTGGGCTGGTGTAGAAAGCCTTTAAGTGATGCCAATAACAGGCGCTTGGTTCTGCTTTCTTTTTGACCTGGTGTTTTACGGATCAGTCACTAAAGAGAAAAAGCACATACTTTGACTGCCTAGCAATAAATACGTGTTATTCTTAGCTATACTTGGCAGGAAGCAGTATTATATTCTGAAAAGGGTTTCTAAGCAGTATGACTAGAGGGATGTGTGCAATTTGTCTAGGCATACCTAGTATATCTCATGCCAGACAGTCTCACATGGTATTTTACAGGGAGAGCATCCTTAGATTCACATACTGAGGAACCCCAGCAACAGTCCAGAGCAGGGGTCTCAAACACACGGCCCACGGGGTTATTTTCTGCGGCCCGCCAGCTCCCTGCGGCCCCCCCCCCCCCAGCGTTTACCTAGAGCGGCTCCAGCCCAGCAGCTGGGACCTGGAGGGGGGCGGTGAGGGGGGAAAGAGGGGTGTGCGCGCACAGGGGTCTCTGTGTTGCCCTGGCTGCGCCTCCAGGTACCTCTCCCGAAGCTCCCATTGGCCGCGGTTCCCTGTTCCCAGCCAGTGAGAGCTGCGGGGGGCAGGGCCTGGAGGCGTGGCCAGGGCAACACACAGATCCCTGTCCTCCTCCCCCGCCAGGTTCTGGCCGCTTCCTGGAGTGGCACAGGGGCAGGGCAGTCAGGCAGGCGGGGAGCCTGCCCTGCCCCCGGTGCGTGCCCCCCGAACCCCTCCTGCACCCCAACTCCCTGCCCTGAGCCCTCTGCCGCACCCCTCCTGCACCCCGACCCCCTTCTGCACCCCCTGGGGGCAGGGAAGGGGTGGGAAGAGGTGGCGCAGGGGCGGGGCCTTATAGAAGGGGTGGAGCTGGGGCAGCGGGTCAGTGATGCAGCCCTCGGGCCAATGTACTAGTCCTCATGTGGCCCTCGTGGTCATTTGAGTTTGGAGACCCCTGGTCTAGAGTATACTGGCTGATGGGGTGAGGGAGGAGAACAACTGTAAGAAGTGAGAAGGAACACAATTTTCATGCCAGAAAATTGTATCCTTTTCACTAGCCCAGCCCCCAGTGAAGAAATCATCAGAGCGCACGGCAGGGTGTTATTCGATCGCTTGCTATTAACAGGTGCATACAGATTTCCTATTTAGGATCTGCTGAGTTAGTGTGTTTCAAGAGCCATATGACTGCAGCATTCAATGGCAGTCTGATGAGAAACAGAAAAAATAAACCCAGGAGGAGGTGATGCAGAGTGCTCCCTGTTTTTCACTTGAAGGATAAAATGACAAATACTGCGGGTCGTAGACAAGCACTGTAAAAGCAACATTACCAAATATCCCATGAGAAGTCTGAAAGGGAGAAAATAAAAACCACGAGGGAGAGGGTGGTACAGTAAGCCAAAAGCTTTGGATTTTAGCTCGACTCCCATCTAAGCTTTCCTTCATCCTGCCAAAGCAGGGACAGGATGTCCGTGCCTCAGACACAGATGTTTGCATCCAATCAGCAGGACCAAAACGTGGAGTGTTGCTGGGATCTGGGACTCCTTGCTGTCAGTGCTCTTTCAGCAGAACCCGTCCGCCCCTGGTAACGGATTAGTCATGTGAGGCTAGATAAGTTATCATCATTCTTATGCCATCCGCCTCTCCCATCCCAACACCTACCTTGGAACATCCCGCACCCAAACACGTGCCGACAGCATGCCTAGAGTTACTGTGCTCAGCTGCTAAATCTCTCAGCCGGCTCCACCGATGTAACCTAGGGCCAAGACTGCTCCTGTGGGAATCACAGGGCAAGCAGGATGTCAGCACCCAGCAAACTGACACAATGGAATCTTTCCTTTTACAGCATGAGCTGCCTCTCCACAGACTAGGGAGAAGGTCAGGCAAGCCTCTAGTCAAAGTGTTTCGACTGTCTCACAGGTAGGAAGTATCAAAACAAATATGTAGGTGCTCAGTACAGATTTCCTATTAGAATTTAAGAGGTTAAGGAGTAATATGGCACCCTCCCTAACCCTGTTTTCCAGGGGAAACAGCAATCAAAGATGACAAAAGGCCAAATTCTACCCTCCGCTTCATCGGTACAATCCCCATTGACTATCTACAATTGGGGCTGCTCGGATGGGACCTAGAGCAGAATCTGAACCAGAGGGTTGAGAAGGAAAATTAGCAGCTCCCCCCGCCTCCCCAAATGCTTGGGATGATTGGAGTAAGGAGATAAATTGGGGAAAGTGCTGATTGGGAGAAAGATAACACAGGGAGGAGAGGCATCAGACAGACAACAGAATGAAACTCAGTGAGGTTACACAGCTAGCCTTTTCAGAAATGCTTCCATTTTACTGGAAGAAGGTGACAAAAGAGAGAGAGTCCTGTGGCACCTTATAAACTAATATACGTATTGGAGCATAAGTTTTTGTGGGTGAATACCCACTTCGTCAAATGCATGTAGTGGAAATTTCCAGAGGCAGGTATAAATATGCAAGCAAGAATCAGGCTAGGGATAACGAGGTTAGTTCAATCAGGGGGGATGAGGCCCTCTTCTAGCAGTTGAGGTGTGAACACCAAAGGAGGAGAAACTGCTTTTGTAGTTGGCTAGCCATTCACAGTCTTTGTTTAATCCTGAGCTGATGGTGTCAAATTTGCAAATGAACTGAAGCTCGGCAGTTTCTCTTTGAAGTCTGGTCCTGAAGTTTTTTTGCTGCAGGATGGCTACCTTTAAATCTGCTATTGTGTGTCCAGGGAGGTTGAAGTGTTCTCCTACAAGTTTTTGTATATTGCCATTCCTAAGATCTAATGTGTGTCCATTTATCCTTTTACGTAGGGACTGTCCAGTTTGGCTGATGTACATGGCACATGATGGCATATATTACATTGGTGGACGTACAGGTGAATGAACTGGTGATGGTGTGGCTGATCTGGTTCGTATTCACCCAGGAAAGCTTATGCTCCAATACGTCTGTTAGTCTATAAAGGTGCCACAGGAGACTCTGCCGCTTTTATAAATCCAGACTAACACGGCTAGCCCTCTGATAAAAGAGAGAGTGACTCTTTACATTAAAAACAAACGTTATCTGCCAAGATCCCGATAGCCTCTTACAAGCTAGCCAACAGTGCGGGAGAGCCAACTCTAGCAGGGCCCCACACAGCACATGGGAATAGCAAGCAGCCCATGCCAAATGCCATCGGTGTCTCAGTTTAGCCCCTCCACAGCACTTAACCAGTGCCAAGCCCCTAAGGGGCCGCCGAACATCTAGTCCCCTCCTCCCGCCCTCTGAAGGTGTACTGGATGCTTGAGGTAGCTCAGTCTCCCACAGCAGCACAACCGCTGGCCTTGAGTTTCCTTGAGTTTTCCCCACAGCCCACACAAGCCATTCCTGCCCTGAAGGCGGGACTCATCCTCCGTACTTCGAGCCTCTTGCCTCTACCCGCACAAGCCTGCCGAAAGATGGCTAAAGGCTCACACCCTCTGTGGACCGCTCTTCTCCAGGAGCGAGCCCCTCACTTTCCCTTCCTTTACAGTCCTTTCCCCTGCAAACTCCTAGGAGCTTCGCTTCACACACTATAGCATCCCGTTCCCTGGTGGGCTTGGAGGAGGAGAGGAACTGTGTGAGCCTTGGCAGCCAGAGTCACAAGATTACAACCTGGGGGCCCAACCCTACAAATCCTTCCTCCTGCGAGTAGTCCCATTGCCCTCAGTGGAACTACGGGTACAGCGCACAATGAAATATTTGCAGGATAGGGCTTCTAGCTTTACTCAGCTGGATTAAGTCAACCAAGTAGGACTGAGCTCCCATTAATCTCATTTGGGACTAAACAATGAGCCTTTTGTCAGCTAACCCCTCAAGAGCCCCAGCAGCAGTCTGCCTCTGGTCCCATCCCCGCACTGCTGCCTCTCTAAAGTTTAGGAGAGGGAGCGTTGGAGCAGCAACAGCGGGAACATGCTGTCACTCTAATACTTACAGCGTATGCAACTTGGGACACATTAACACCATTACACATAGGCGCTGGAACTAGGGGTGCAGCCGCACTCCCTGGCTTGAAGTGGTTTCCATCATATACAGGGTTTACAGTTTAGTTCAGCACCCCCACTACACAAATTGTTCCAGCACCCCTGCCATTACATTCCCATTCACAGTCTCTAGGCCAAAGTGGAGAGATGAAAGTGTCTCTCAACAAAGTTCTTTATCCAGAAGCACTGGTAACTAGTTTGGTCACACTTTGAATTAAGGGTTAATAGATATTTTAATCAATGGTTAATCCATTGTTAGAGTCTGACAGGTCAACAGGTTACTTCTAAAAACTATGTATCTGTACTAGGGCTGTTGATTAATCACAGTTAACACACAATTAACAAAAAATTAATCGCGATTTAAAAGATTAGTCATGATTAATCAATTTTAATCGCACTGTTAAACAATAGAATACCAATTGAAATTTATTAAATATTTTGGATGTTATTCTACATTTTCAAATATTTTGATTTCAATTACAACACAGAATACAGTGCTTACTTTATATTATTTTTATTACAAATATTTGCACTGTAAAAATGATAAAAGAAATAGTATTTTTTCAATTCACCTCATACAAGTACTGTAGTGTGATCTCTATCATGAAAGTGCAACTTACAAATGTAGATTGATTGTTTGTTTGTGACATAATTGCACTCTAAACAAACCAATGTAAAACTTTAGCGCCTACAAGTCCACTCAGTCCTACTTCTTGTTCAACCGATCATTCAGACAAACAAGTTTGTTTACTGTTACGGAAGATAATGCTGCCCGCTTGTTATTTACAATGTCACCTGAAAGCGAGAACAGGTGTTCACGTGACACTTTTGTAGCCGGCATTGCAAGTGTTTACGTGCCAGATATGCTAAACATCCGTATGTCCCTTCATGCTTCGGCCACCATTCCAGAAGATATGCTTCCATGCCAATGATGCTCGTAAAAAAAAAAAAGATATATGCATTAAATTTGTGACTGAACTCCTTGGGGGAGAATTGTATGTCTCCAGCTCCGTTTTACCCGCATTCTGCCATATATTTCATGTTATAGCAGTCTTGGATGACGACCCAGCATACGTTGTTCATTTTACGAACACTTTCACTGCAGATTTCACAAAATGCAAAGAAGGTACCAATGTGAGATTTCTAAAGATAGCTACAGCACTCGACCCAAGGTTTAAGAATCTGAAGTGCCTCCCAAAATCTGAGAGGGATGAGGTGCGGAGCATGCTTTCAGATGTCTTAAAAGAGCAACACTCTGATGTGGAAACTAGAGCACCTGAACCTCCAAAAAGGAAAATCAACCTTGTGTTAATGGCATCTGACTCAGATGATGAAAATGAACATGTGTTGGTTCACACTGCTTTGGATTGTTATCGAGCAAAGCCTGTCATCAGCATGGATGCATGTCCTCTGGAATGGTGGTTGAAACATGAAGGGACATATGAATCTTTAGCTTATCTAGCACATAAATATCTTGCAATGCCAGCTATAATAGTGCCATACGAATGCCTGTTCTCACTTTCAAATTGTTGCCGGCACCCAGTGCCAGAGGCGAGCAACAGCAGGGGTTCGCTGCCCGGTGTGCGTCACCCAATAATCACAACGGGGTGGAGAAGCAGAAAAGTTTATTTGAAGCTTCAAAGAAGGTACAGGGAGAATAGAATCTCAAATCCTGCACACAGAGCAGGAAGTTACACAGGCTTTTATACATCCTTTCTTCGGCATACTTATCCAATAGCAAGCTGCCCTAAGTATCCATATAGCCAGCCAATCCAGTTACCAGCTAGTTCCCTTGTTCTCTGTACCATTTGTTAAACCATACATAAAGCTGCTTTATTCAGCATTGTTCTTCCACATCTGTCTTGTTTGGCCTTGTTTAGTTTCAGGCAATCTGACTCTGCAACATATTGTTGCAGATCCTCAGCATAACTGCTGCGAGTGCCTCCAGGCCGGGGCAGGGGGGGAGGAGAAGGCAAGGACACTTGGGCCTAGTGCGAGGGGGCTTCATTGACACTCATGGTCTTCCATCCCCTCCAGTTACCTAGTGGCCATGCCCCAGTGTCCCCAACAAAATGACATTGTAAATGCTGCCCGCTTCCTGTTATCTCCTGCAACTGTAAACAAACTTGTTTGTCTGAGCAATTGGCCATACAAGTAGGACTGAGTGGACTTTCTAGGTGCTGAAGTTTTACATGGTTTTATTTTTGAATGCAGTTATTTTCTGTACATAATTCTACACTTGTAAGTTCATGATAAAGAGATTGCACTGCAATACTTGTATTAGGTGAATTGAAAAAAATACTATTTTTTTTTTACAATGCAAATATTTGTAATAAAATATAAAGTACTGTACACTTCGTATTGTGTTGTAACTGAAATAAAAATATTTGAAAATGTAGAAAACATCCAAAAATATTTAAATAAATGGTTTTCTATTATTGTTTAAACAGCGTGATTAATTGAGATTAATTTTTTTAATTGCTTGACAGCCCTAATCTGTACCATCTTCTACCAATAGGTTTCTAACCATCTATGAACACATACTATATCTGCAGTGTAGAGTGGGGCATTTCAGATGCAATGGTGGCATGCAGCAGTGTTTCTGGTTTTGCAGCTATCAATAAGGGGGGCAGGAGGGAGGATGCATTTGGGAGCAAGCCAATTGCTCTTTCAAGATACAGGGGGAGATTTTCGAAAGGCAGAGAATGCAACCAAGGCACCCAATTCCTATCAAAAGATAGTGGTACGCCTTTGAAAAAAAATCTCACTGCTAGGAGATATTTGTGAAAGTGCATGCACCTGTAAAAATCTCCCTATTAGAGAATATAATTATGAACTGGGTGGGTAGGTGCTCATGGAAACATTTCCCTACTAGAGGATGAGAGAGAGAAAATCACCTTAACCTCCCACACCATTTTTATTCCTCAGAGAGGGATGGTATGAGTCAACCACCCTCTTTAAAAACAGCACCAGGTAAGGGAGAAACAGGCCTGGCATGCACGTGTATATGATGCATGGGCAGACTGTGTGCCCAGCTCTAATGCAAAGAAATACTGCCTTACTGCTCCACAACAGAGGTATCAAACTGCTACCCAGGAAGTGCCCCCCTGCCTTATTAAGCTGTTGAAAGACAACCTTGCCATCTTTTGTAAGAGCTGAAAGTGTTAACACTATTTTCTGGATGGTCAAGTCCACAATCAGAACAGTGGCTCAAAATGAAGAAGGTTGCAGAAAGCAGCCACAATTAGATAGATTTAAAGCAACAAACCAAAAGAGCCAACAAATAAAAGCTTATGTCATGTCCTGGGAAGCCAGTTCAAAACAAGCAGATAAACTGAACTGGTTAGAGACAGTGGGAAGCTAAAGCACATCAAAAGGATATTTCCTGTGGAAAACCCCAGCTTCAAGTGGCTTTCAAGAAGGAATGAAAACATGAATGGGGACAGCAGCTGCCCATTGGCACATGAATTTGTAGCAACAGGTGCATTCAACGGTCAAGGTCCAGGGCCTTCATCATGTGAGAATCTCCCACTCCTTCCACTGTGCTTCACTGCAGGCTCCTCCCCTCCCCACAGCAGCATCCCAGGGAGCTCTTTTCTTAACTGATGTTTAACAGGCACTCTGAAGCTTTGGCCTCACTACTGAATCAAAGCAGCAACTGAAGGGCGGGGGACCCAACCAAAACTCTCCCCTCTCCTAACATTAAAACAACATCCAGCTGCTCCACTCCCTCTGCCAACATGGAATGGAGAAACTTTAAGAACATAAACACTGGGAATGAGCATGCACGCTAGCCTGGTCACGGGGAAAGCAGCTTCATTTCTGGAAAGGAAAATGGAGCCTTCCGGCAAACCACACCCAGAGAGCAAAGATGTCTAGGGCTACACCCCATATCCCTTACAGCTTCCCATACAGTCTCTCCTTGCTGGTTTCAGCACTCTCCCCACCTTTGGTAAAACTAATTGAGTTGGTTGTCACTTTACCTCCTTCACAATGGCCTCTGCAGAACAGATCTCCATAGGCAGACAAAATGGCCAATCTGCCTCCTACCAATCCCTGCAGCCTAGCCAGATCTACCAGCTAAGCAGGGCTTCATCCCCAGACAGCTCTACGGTTTCCTGCAGTCCCATAGTCATGCCAACATTTGTTAAAAATACCCTAGTAAATTTTGGGAATAAACCCTCACACTAGACACTAAAATATTCTGCAAGGGAAAGAACACAGCAAGCCAGTCTAAGGCACATTACAGAAGCTCCTGACTGTGAAATGGAAATGTTGTGGGGGAAGGGTTGGGGAGAAAAAGCAGGGTATGGTGTACTGAGAAGGGAATGTGTCTTAATTATAAAAGTCATCCCAGGCTCCAGACTCTGGGAGTGGCAGGGAGCAGCTGAAGGAAATGCTCCGTTACTATTACTGAATGGGAATTACAGTCATCACAGGGAAGCTAAGCAGATCTGTTTCTGAATATAATTCATGAAATTTTAAACAACAACAAGAGATCACATCCATTCTTGAGTGTCAGGAAGGCCAGTGGTAAGGTTCTCCTACTTTAAAGTCCGATAGGCCCAAGTTGAATTGCTGATTCTGTCACTTTAAAACATTACAAGCACCTGCTATTGGAGCCAATCCTGAGCACATGCATCCTTGCAGAAAGGCTCAAAAGAGGGAGACAAAACCCTGGAGGAAACAGTTTAGCTGCCCAATTGCTCAATTCTCTCCCATTTTGGAGGAAGATGAACAGCTCCTCCCAGTTTCCTTGTCCTCTGGGTCCTCACCTCAGGCAGAAGTGCAGAGGAGAGACTCACTTTTTGCCTTGAGAAGGAAGCTGATCTTTGGGCCAATCCCTGGGGTATCTAGAGACCTGGGCTCTCTGCCTTTTCGGTCTCACCTTGTTGGAGTTTACATTGAAAGAGGGGATACTCTGAATAGAGGCCCTGGTGGAAGACTAGGGCCCTTTGTAGATTCAGGAATTAACACCTCCCACCCCTATGTACATCAATAGCAAACTGACTAAGTGTGTCATTTTGGTGGGGGAGTGGAAATTGAACTGGGACACTTTCCTATGAAGCAGATCATATTGGCTACTGCTGGTAGCCAGATATCTGACTAAATGGACCACTGGGTCCAGCCTGGCATGGCAAGTTCTGCCTTTTTAGTATTCCCCCAACATGCAGTAGAAAGGGAAAGGATCCAAGTACACTGAAGCTATTGTTACACGCATTTACAACCAATCTATCTCTGCAGCCTCCGGGCACACAAGGCCAGATTTTCAAGAGAGCTCAGCACCCAACATGAATGTCATGTCAGTTGCGGAGCTGTATGAAAAGGCTGGCGCACTGAGGGCACATGTATCGCGTATATCCAGGTGCATGGATCCATTTATGAACTCTAGCACAAGTCTGAGCAGCTGTTATCACAATCCAGGCATCCCCCATTGTCCCAGTGCACTCTAGTTATCCAGATGGCTGTAGTGCGATTGTATGACCCATTGTTTTGACAAGGAAGAGTCGTGTGCTGGTGTTATGGAAGTTTATCAACACAACCAGAGACTGTTTTTAGTATTCACTGAATCAACACAGATCAACAGCCTGCCATTATATTGGGGTTGTCACATGCGGTCTACTGAGGGCCTTGTGAGAGAAGTGGATGGCGGTTCTAGGAGCAATTCTCCACCTACAGAGGGACAGCGTTCTTATTTCTAAGTCTCTTCTCGTTCTCAAAACAGGAAGGGATTATCTCCATACCTCTAAACCCCAGAGCTCTACGAGTATCCCATACTGGTGACAGCCACCTCACCCTTCCCTTTCTCCAGCATTTGGAAGGGGACTGCCCCTTAAAATGTCTCCACCTGGTGGAGAAGTGTACGTGCAGATATTGAAGACATCTGGTCTGAGTGGATAGTGGTGGGGAAGAAGCTATGGGGCTCATCTTCCTTTCACACCAGTGGGAGGCAGAAATCAGGTAAACCTCCATTAAAATCAACAGAGTTAAACTGGAGCAGATCTGTGGAGAATCAGACTCATACGCAGTTTTGTCTTGAACAGGAATGGAGGATAATTTTTCCAGATGTCCTCCTCCTCCCCTAGGTCCCCATCCATGACAGCATTTCTTTCCTGTGTGTCTACTCCTGAGAATGCAGGAATTCTTGGTCCACACCCAGTACCCTGCAATCGTCACCTCCCCCGCACACAGCATCCTCAGCATTCCCCTTGCAGAGAGACAGCTGGTTTCAGATACACAGTGCAGAGGTCAAACCTCATAAAAAAAAGGGGACCTTGGAAAGCAGACGTCCTGCTCAAGCCAATGCTTTAAGGCTTGAGCTGCTGCTTGAGTGCAGACGAGCACAGCCAAATAAGGGTCTTCCATTTCCAACAAGTCAGAATGCTGACCAATTATTGAAATCACATTAAACCTCACACGCCTGGAAAACATGAGTCATGCTGGTCTCCACAATTTATTTTCCGTTGCCGACTGTTCCTTCAGTTGCTCCATAGCCCTGCAGCAGAGAACCAACAATCCCAAAAAACAGCTACAACAAGCAATCCCTCCTCCCCCTTATGTCCAAACCCATCACACAACTCCCTCCTGAAATTAAAGGTTTTTAAAGGAGACTAGTGGAAATGGGACAGGGGAAATTCTCTTTACTGCTTGCACAGAAAAGCTGGATATTTTTTAAAGATGCTTTTCATTTTAACCCCTTTGACTCTAGGATTGGAGATACATGCAACACAGGTTACATTTAAGCAAGCAGGATTTGCACATCAAGGTCATATCTTGCTAGTATGAGATATTTTAGTCTACACTTTATTCCATATATTGCCATAATGAGCATACATTATGTTTTTAGGACACCTGCTGTGACACATGGCTAGAAAGGGTTAAACATCCTGCAAAATAAATAACCCACAGAAGACATGTGGGAAGATAATGTTTGTGGATTTGTGTATTTACATATGTATGAGTAGGGTGGACAATGTAAAACAGTCCCTGACTGTTCTGTATTCTTATAATTCAGAGGTCAAAAGAACATCCTATTATGTAAATGAATTGTAAAGCACCAGATATCTTGGTATTCACCTCTCTTTGAAATGTACTGTGAATGGTGGAGGAACAAGCAAATGGCCTTATGTTAACTCATATAGCTAAGTGCTAGTGATGGACCTCCTTCAAAGTCATCCTGATTACCTTTTGTTCCCTGAGGAATTCCAACTTGTCAAAAGACATGAAATTGTATAAAAGATCCTTGGGTCCTGATTCTGTCATCTCAGATTTGCTTAGACTTCATCGGGGAAGTTTGAGTTGCAAGACTGAGGTCCCAGTTATGCTGGTACACCGTGAATATGAGATTTCGTCATTAGACTATGACCTATGAACTGAATTCTAAAGGAACACTTTGCAACTCGGAAGCTCACCATCTCTGCTGTGAATCTGCACCTCAATGAATTGAGCTCACGTCTGTATGTATATTGATATTTTAACCATACTCTTATGTTTTTTAGAAAAATTTTGTTTAGTTAGTAAGAGTTGGCTGTAGCATGTATTTGGATAAGATCTGTAACATTCATTAACCTGGGAGGTAATGAGTCCGATCCTTTGGGATTGATAGAACCTTTTCTTTTATACGATTAAAGAAGATTTACAGAAATTTTCATCATATTTGATGTGGGTACCTGGATGGAGGCCTGAGGCTGGATCACTTTACGGGAACTGTGTTGTTTGGACTTCTGAGTAACCAGTAAGGTAATAAAGAAGCTGTTTTATGCTGGCTTGGTAAATTTAAGTACTGGAATACCCACCAGCTTTTTGAGGGGTTTGGCTGCCCCATTCTTGCAGTTCACCCTAATTGAGTGACCATAGCTGGCTCCCCACTAGGAGCCCGGTCACACCGGCATATGAACAATGCTTTCCGTTTGCATTTCTGGGTCATGCTTCCCTGGAACAGTACAAGTTGTGCAGGTATCACCACCAATGGAGATGCATACAAACCTCACTCCCTCTACACCCACCCACCTACTTCTCTCCCGGCACTACTTACCAATATAGAATGTGTTAGGGGCCTGCTTGTCACCTAGATGTAAGTACAGGATATTTGTGGTCTGCGAATCATGACGGAGCCAGAGTGCCACACCAAGAATGATTCCTCCTGCGAGCTGGGTAGAAACCAGAGAGAAGGGTACACAATTAGCAACACTCATTCCATCACATGTCCCATCATACAGTCTATTTACATACAAGTCCTTCCAGAGGCCTTACCCAACATGCAGGGCACTGGCAAATCATATACAGAGACATCTCGCTCTCTACTAAGCTTGTCCAATATATGGCTCATATACACAGAGAAACAGGATGCATCAAAACAGCTCACTCTGGGTGCCCTTTGTCCAATATATTGACCATACTCTCTCCGCCTAATGGCCTTGTCTGTTTCCAATTATGAGCTCTCCCATTGATTCTGCAGCCTCTCTGCACATAGATCTTCCCCCAGATCCCCTGAGAGTTACACATGAGGGGTTGCAGAATAAGGCTCTTCATCTCCAATAGGCTTCATTACTAGGCTATCCAGGCTGAGTTTGAAGAGCAGAGTGACAGATTTCAAGGCTGAAAGACAGGTCTGTTCCAGGCACAGGAGTGGCTCCGGAATACCTATCCCAGTCCATCTCACAGCTAGTAGCTGCTCAAGAGCCATGCATTTCTTTTTATGTTTGTCTAAATACTTTTCAAAACCTATGGGCTAAGTCCTGCTCTCTTTTTTGCTGGAGGTTGGAAGGAAAAGGAGAAGTGAGAGTTTCCCACCCCAGCAGCACATGGGTAGTATTTCAGTGTAATGATTCCCCGAGTGCTAGGCCAGAGAATGACAAACATGCCTTCTGGCTCTCCAAAGCCACAAAGGCCAGGATCTGTCACAATGGGGTGTTTGGCATCATGCCCCCTAGGGAGAGTCTCTCTCCGTTCCTGTTAGTAACAGGGGCAGAGTGCGCTGCACAGCATATTTCCCCAACAGTCCTGAGCCATCCTGCTCTTGATAGGAAGATTTGGGAGACTTGTTACACCACCAGCTCTGGTTCCTTCACTCTCTGCCTCGCTAACTCCTGCTCAGTGCAGCTGAAGCATCCTGCCTCTGATTACTTTGTTCCCAGTGCTGTCCTTACATTTATCCTGGATGTTAGCTATTTGGCGTAAGAAATCCCCAACAGCACCAAACCTCTAAGTTAGAGGTGCGTCCTATGGGTTTGGCCCCATACAATCCTCTGGAGCCCCTTCAGAATGTTGTACGCCTCTTTGTAAAAAAAGACCTAATTTTTCCAACCTCTGAATAATTTAGCTCCTTACATTCCTGTATGTTTAAACTGGAAAATGCACCAATCTCCGTCTCAATAAAGTTGACCAGACCAGACGTGTGCGCACTATTGCAGGTGTAATTGTTTTGACTTTTCATTTATATTTTATATGGCACCTTTCATCCTGAAGATTTCCACAGTGCTTTACAACCTGTCTGTAGGGACCACTTTCCTATTAGTGACAGGCAGAGGATTCTAGGGTAAAATATTGCTAATGTGCAGTGGCTGCTGTTACAAAATTATTTTTTAGGAGGGGAAGAGAGCAACATCTGCAACTGAAGCTTTAAAGGTAGCTTTTAGACAGAGGTACCATTTAAGTTTTGTCTCATTGGAAGTGGAGGTAGTAAGTCTGAAGACACATGGTATTATAGCTCATCTATGACATACGGACAGAAACCAGGTTTGTTTTAGATATCTTTAGCTACACAACCCAGGATTCACTATTTTTAAACATTGTGCTTATACTGAAGTTATCCTACACTGGGATGTGTTATGCTTTCACACATCACCTTTGGTTGTGTACCAGTTGTGACAGGGAGTTATGAGAAAACAGTTTCTAAGGTTTGTCAATTTCTCCTTCAGACCTGCATTCTTTTCCTACTCCCAATGCACAGTTGCATTTATCTAGTTTTATAGCATCTAGAATTTGACCAAACACAGAGTAGCAAGTTTTCTAGAACTCCCAAAAACCACGTGCCACAGGAAAAAGGTTTGATGACAATCAGCCTTATAGAAGCATGCTTAACCGGTGCATATTGATGCTAGGTAACAACAAAAATTCCAACATCCTGCACATGTGTAGCACATGCTATCAGAAGATCCATATGAACTTGGAAAAAAGCATATTCCCCTTCACAATTCCCCTGTAAGCATCCCTCTAGGCATTTAAGGTAGCATTTTGAAGAGTGCCTAAGTGACTTAGGCATGTCTGAAAATCCCTCTCTTCCCCCCGCCCCCAGGCTTTTCCTGTGCATCGATCGGACTGTAGCCACACTAAACAGCAGACATTGTTTTCTTCAAGAGATTTCTGGGATATCTGATCTCCAGCAGGGATAGCCAGAGTCCTGTTTACTCCTCACCTTCCCACTCCCTTGTGGAATGTCTTTGTTAAGAACCATAGCCATTTCTCTAGCAACTAGTTTTCCAAAGTAATTTTAAAAAAACAAAAACCGCATCAGGTGTTCCTTCAGCCCATTCCAAACACATAATGGTTAACAAATCCATTTCTCCACAGAGATGGCGATTACCTCAACACACACAAGAAGATCATCTTGTTCAGCAGGCAACCCGAGGACCCATAACCCATTGATGGATGTTATTCAGAGAGGAAGTACATAGAGAATTCCATGAGTATCAGAAACAAAACATTTGTTAACTTGCATCTTTAACAAATATGGCGCTTGGCTGACAGTAACTTAGGCCACCTCCCTGCTTATTCAGAAACTGTTCTGATCTAATTCGTAGTAGCATCAAAATATGACTCGGCATCAATTGTTCCTTGAGAATTTCAGTAAAATAAATATATTTATTTATTTTAAAAGAATCAGCGGTAACTAATTGGACAGGGCAAGACACGGGATGACAGTCCAATGCTCACCTTCACTGAAGAAAATCTTATGGGATGATGAAGCCACCTTGCAGGGAAGGGCAGTACGCAAATCTCCCAGTTAATTTATTATATCTGTACTACTTGTTTATTCAGGAGATCACAATAGTCAGTCTGGACAAACAAAATCAACGCAAGTTCTCTCTTTGACAGGCATTTCTTGTACTTAACTTGAGGATTTGAACTCAATTGGAGTTGCTGGATGCTAAGCACTACTGAAGATCAGGCCATTTATTTAGGGCTTGTCTACGCCACGCAGCTTTTAGTGACAAGGCTGTGTAAAGCTCTTTTTCGATACTTTTGCCAACAAAATACTTCCAGCCTTGCAAGCGGCGTTAGCTTTGTCCAAAGCCGCATTCACATTGCCACTTGCGTCAGCAAAATTTTCATCTTTAGCAGGGGGGGAGGAAGCTTTTTTATGTACCCGTGAAAGACAAAAGTTTTGTTGACAACTTCGTAGCCTCAACAAGCTCTAAGGTGCCTAAATATAGATTTAGGAAACTAATCTGAGGGATTTTTTTTTTTTAAAGCCATTAAATCCAGTGCTTCTATGGATACCACCACAAGTGCGTACTAAGAGGAACATAAGAACTGCCATAGTGGGTCAGACCAAAGATCCATCTAGCCCAGTATCCTGTCTTCCAACAGAGGCCAGTGCCAGGTGCCCCTGAGGGAAATGAACAGAAGAGGTAATCATCAAGTGATCCATCCCGTCGCCCATTCCCAGTTTCTCGTAAACAGAGGCTAGATCGGGACACCATCCCTGGAACAGCACAACTAGCTGATTAGGAAGAAAGGGCTGCCCTACCTAAAAAGGCCTACTGTACAGCAGCAGAGTAGAGGGACTAGAGCATGCATGTGCATGCACACACACACACACACACACACGTGTTCCAGCTATGAAATCTTTATTAGCAGCCAACAGGCGGAGTCACTTTCCTGTACGCACAATAATGCACTCAGTCCTGTCACACTCTCACCAAGGGTTTCTGTTTGGTCTCTGAGGATGAACTATGAAATTCTCTGGATTAAAAGTTGAACCTAGGAGTGGACTGCAAAGCTAGACTCGCTGTATTGGGTTTAAAGGTGTAATATAAACACATGTCTCCATAGAATAAACAGGCACATGATTGCATTAGAATTGAGGTACCATTTGTAGTCACTTTGTGCTAACAGGGAAGATGTGCCAGGCCTAATGCCACTGTAGCACTGAATTCTCTGAACAAAACCTTCTTGGATAAGAGTATTATTGGGGGTAAGAGGAATAATTAATAAATAAACAAAAAACAACAAAACATGCTTCCTTGAAAAGGTGGCGGCTAAGACTGAAATACAGTAGAATTGAAATACTCATACCGCAAAACTGGGGGATTACTTGAATGACTCCTTTTCAAAGCTCTCTTTTTGGGAGTGACTTATTCAAGCTAAATGTTTCCTAGTAGGACTTTTCTCTGACCCATTTGACACAGTCATACCCATTCTACTGTAACAAATGGAATCTTATTTAAATAAGACATTGGTTTCTGAAGTAAGAAAATCTAAAATATTTAAAGGGAGATTTCCAAGGCACTTTCACTGGTGAGGCCTACTCAAACTCCATTTTATCTTAAAGGTCATAGCCTTCGTACCAACTTGTTTTAAAGGATACATGTGAAAGGAGGATGATTTTTTTTTTTTTTTTTTTTTAAGAAGACAGTAGCTCTTACAAAGAGGGCTGATTTTTGACAGGATCCCTAAATTAGTCATAAGTACATGAGGGATTGACTACAGGTTATATGACAGTCCCATAAAGAGATTCTTTAGTAATAGGTCAAAAGACTGTAGTTTTACATTTGCAGGCAGAGTCTAATGCTTGGGACCATTGCATAAGCAAATGTCAGCTGGGCTTTTTCAAGTTATTCAGCACTGGCCTAATTTGGCGCCCACTGAAATCAATAGGCGTTTTACCATTCACTTCAGTGGGAAAGTTAGACCAACATGGAGTCGTTTTGAAAAGCTCAGCCATTATGGTTCTTAAGGAACTAGCCACTTATTCTTAGACTCAAACATATAGGGAGAGTGTATAGCACAAGAGTACTATAGACTAAAGAAAGCTTGACTTGTCCAGTTACTGGTACCAGCATCCCCAGTAGTGTCAATTGTCCTTACTGCCTCTGCAGTTCTCTTTGCTGGTCCCTTAATCACTTGTTTCTCCCCAGCTCCTTTAACAACTGCAGAATTTATGATTTTACTTGGAACATTTTGGCCAGTTTTAGTGGAATGCCTCCTTATAACAGGACAAGATTAAAAAAACCCACACAAAGAACAAAATAATTTTATTACATTACAAGAACGCAGACCAAGTTTTCAATGAGACTGGAGTCAGCTTGAATGCGCAATAAAGCGCACAAGAGCCACAGGTGTGCAATGGCAAACGCCATTATGAATGCAAACTGCATGACTGCACATGTAAATTGCTAGGTAGGAGCCTACGTCCACACATGCACAATCACTCAATCTGTGCATACAATTAAAGAAACTATGCAAGCATGGAAGTAGGTCCTCTGAAAATTTAGCCCAGTAAGGGTCTAGAGATTTTGCCCAAGTCAATTTCCTGCTCCTCCTCCCCTTCAGCTGAGCTTTCAGTGCTTATTATGAATAGGGAAAAACATTGTACCTAAGCCCCTCTCAGAACTTGCTTCAGGCAGGCCAACAATCTCCCAGTACTTGCTATGGAAAAAGTGATTGTGGGGAAAAAGAAAAAAAAATGAAAAAAAAAAAATCAGTCAGTGCTCTCTCCCTTCCAGCTTCCCAAAAGCAAAGAAGTAACGGTCATCAATAACAGACAGCAGCTGCATTAAAGCAGCACTGTCTGCTCGCTTCACGCTCAGAAGAGAACACTTTAACTCCTCGTGGTTAGAGAGGTCAGACACTTTGTAACTAGAGAAGTGTAGCCGAAACTATAGAAATGATCCCTGAAAGTATAGTCTTCCAATTCAGCTCCAAGTAAAGTAGCTAGGAGCTGTCTTTTTTTTTTTTTTTTTTTTTTTTTTAAAAAAGGAAACCAAAATCCAGTCTGGAGTTTCTCATTAGTTGTCTAGGATGATAATAAAATCCACATTTGTTTATTCACTTGGAAAAAAGAGAAGGGCCCATAATTAATCAATGCCACTCCTAAAGCAGGAATCTGTGTGCAGCCCCTAGGAGGGGAACCATCCAAAGAAGATTTCTGTGCTCACTTTGACTGGACTGTTGAATTTCTGTGCCTCTTTTGGCTGGCTCAGTCCCTGCCTTCACCCATCTCACCATGGTTATGAACCAGCAAATGAGATCACATTTGGGAGGAGTCCAGGAGCAAGTTGTCTCTGAGAGCTTTGAAGAACAGACAGGGAAGTATTTAAAGTGTTCTCTTATGTGAGACAGAGAGAGAGAGGATTCTAAACACTTTTTTCCCCATTATAAAGTTAAAGACAGAACTATGGATCATCATTTCCCTGAAAAACGTCCTTCATAACCACCAAAAATATATTAAACATAGTTGAGGAATCCGGTCACTTGTGGTTCCAAAGGGAAGGAAGCGGGAGGGAGAAAACTCATTGGATTGCCATAGTAACCCTGGCTTCCACTAGAAGAACCTTTTTATAAAAAAAAAAAAAAAAAAAAGGTTTTAAAAGAACAGCCCAGCGACAGCTCATAAAACCTGAAAGGAGAGCTAGACACTTCCACAGACAGCAATTTCTCCATTTCCTTTTCCCTCAGGGTTAGTGGAATTTTGGCAGAGTGAAAAACAAAAACACGCTGCACTGCTCCTGCTGTCTCACCACTTCCCCTGACGGCCATCTCTTGCTCTCAATTCCTCAGCATTCTGATTTAACACCAGTATGGTAAACAGTCCTCCACCACCACCATGGTAGCACCTTCACTCACATACTGTAAGCTGGCTGCAAGTGGTAACTGTTACTCTCTCAGAGATGACCTAGAAGCAGCACATGAACCTGGATGAGGTTTGGATTGACTGGTACTGATCTCAGTAACACCTGGCAAGCTGTTCTCGCAAAGTTTCCACCATCTTGTTCCCTATGTGTGCTATGTTCCAAGTCCCCTCTGATCATCAACCGCAATTTGGATCTAGGGATGAAAGTCCATCCAAAATGTAAGAGGTTCAAGAAGGTTTGGGTCTTATCCCGGCCCCCTCAGCACTTCTTCTGCAGACCACCTGTTTCTCTCTACCTTTCCACTAGAACAAAGAGGGCCTTCAAATATGAACTTCAGTCCAACAGTGCCCAAGATGTGAGCCAGCTGCTATCTATTATTTATATTACAATAATGCCTGGAGTCCCCAGTCAAGATCAGAGTCTCATTGTGCTAGTCACTATATAGGAGACATAGTAAAAGACACATTGTAAATTGGGCGGGGGGAGGCAGGGAAGAATCTAAGCTGTGTCTAGCACTTCCTAATTCACAGTTAAAATGGGCAAACTAATGGAGGACAAGAAAGTGCTTTCACACCTCTCCTCAAACTGAATCTCTTAAAGTATTAATTTGTGGTCTGTAAAGCAGTAAACACCACGTGTCATTCCCTGTGGTACTGAATGAATGGCTTTTAGATTGGAGATGCAGAATGAAATTTGGCTAATCAACTTTAGAGAGGAAGCTGCCCCCGGTTTAACTTGCTGCCAGTACCCGTGTCTGAACCTTAAAAGGCCAGGTTTCATGAAAGTTTGAGATGCGGGGGGCGGGGAGGCATGAGTACAATTCCTTTAATTTGGTTAGCAGCAGGGAAACAACCTTCTTTTCACTTCCTGGGGGGCAAGAAATCCACCACTGGGGGTTAACCTAGTTCATACATAAGAACAGCCATATTGGGTCAGATCAAAGGTCCATCTAACCCAGTATCCTGTCTTCCAACAGTGAAGGTTCTTTCCAGGTTCTGTATTGCATTAGAATACTTTCGTAGTGGTACTTCAATGCAAGCACTTGTTAGACTGATGTTCTGCAAACCACACAAACATTACATTAAACACACCTCAATGTATCAGACTACACACTTTATTTCAGCTTAATAGGAGAGCTATTTTACTTTAGCAGCCAATTTCTAAAAGCATATTTACAGACTTTAATCTCTCTGTAATGAGACCGACTACAATTAGGCCTCAAAATATGTTTTTAATAATTAATTGGAACGTACCATATTACAGCACTTATGAAAGCTAAATTGAATCCTTATTTCAGATACTTAAAATGGAGACCAAGGCTGCAGTTAGCCATTTGAGGGGACAAGGACTGTACGAACAGTTCATTTCTCTTATGTCCTGCACCAAAAATTTTAGGGGTGGCCAGTTTTGCTGATCTACCTGGATTGTGATAGCACCTGAAAATGGGTGGAGCAACAGAACAGGTGTTTCAGATGAGTTAGCTAGATAGCACTAGACTATATCTGAAAGTTGCTCCTCTATCAGGACGGTTTGCTATAACTTCTATCTAACAATCAAGAAAGCGTAATATAAACAATGTGACTTACCCAACTTTATCTCTCTGTGCATCTGTTTTCCCTCCCACCTTTTGTCTATTCTGTTTCGACTGTAAGCTCTTCAGGCAGGGACTGTCTCTTACTATGTGTATTCACAGCACTGAGCATTATAGGGACCTGATCTCAGCTGAGACCTCCAGGCACTACTGTAATACAAATAAAAATGCTAATGGAAATTAGGAGTTGTACAAAGCTGGTGCTCGGTTTCCTCCTAGATCCAACTGCCTATATATTCAGTTGAACATAACTTGTAAAAGCTATTTGTAACAGCACCATGTGATGACCCCAGGTCATATGCACAAATGTTTGCAAACTAGTCGTGGACATAATTGAACTGAATGACTGTTCAAAATTAGAACAAGAGTTCACAGAATGATTTGTTGTAGTCAGATTTTTTTTTCTAAAGTACAATTATTCTTATTGTTACTTAAATAACCTTGAGCTTTCCCCACTATGAGCCAAACAGTTTTCAAAGTTACCCTTCCCTATACTCGCCCTTTTATAAATTCAGAGGGAAATCCAGTCTACTTTACAACATTCCATTCTACGCTGCTGCGCTCCCCCCGCGTTTACATTATTAGTGCAGGGCTATCCAGGACAAGGAAGTGCCTGATCCTAGAAAACGTGCCCCATCTATGTCTTTCCCCAGCGTACACAAGAGGCTCACAGTTGGGATTTGGTAAGAGGAACTCATCTTATGTTAGTTCAGAACGGTTCTAATTTTAACTACAGTTTGCCTGTTACCATCCTGAATATCAGTGTACAGGAGATCAAGACAAGTTTTTCCCATAGATTTTCAAGCCAGAAGAGATGATGACATTCTAGCCTGTCTTCCTGCATAGCAATGATCCCTGCATTGTGCCCAACAGCTGGTGGTTGAGCTGCAGCACTTCTTTTACAAAGATACCTGGAGTCATTGAATCAAGATATGGTAGATTCTCCATCACCCAAAGTGTTTGGTAATCTGTTCCAATGGTTAAGAACTTTTTATCTTACTTCCAGTATGACGACTTCTAGTGCCAACTTCCAGATGTTGGATCTTTTAATGCCTTTGCCTTCTAGAGTAAATATCCCTCTAACTCTTGCTCCTGTGTGGATACTGCTAGACCAATCGAGTCATCTCACCCGTCTCCTCAATAATCTCTGCACATTGAGCTTCTCAAAATCCCTCATTTAAGGCATCCCTCATCTTCTCTGAGCTCTCTCTCTCCAATTTTTCAACATCCTTTAGCTCCAGAACTCCCCAGAAGACTGAAGCCAACTGGTCAAGAGGATTTCCATGTCACATTCTGAGGGATGCACAGATATATTGGAGGAGGGGCGGGGGGGAGGAAAGGGGAGATGAGGAAGGAGAAAAAGACAATGGCCTGAACTTGGGTCTTTGTCCTGTTCCAGAAATTAAGAGTAGCCACTGATTTTGGGTGCTCAACAACTGAAGTCTGACAGTAGCTGGGGCTGACAAAGTCTCAAAGTTAGGCCCAGGGCTGGAGATCCATGATGAGAAGCCCCTTAAAATCAGGGGCCCCTTTTGAAAAATGTATGTATAAGCCTTTTCTTAGATTTAGGTAAGAACTCCCTGTTTCTCCCTCCAAAAGGAACTGCCAAGTGCCTTCGGAAACCTCTGTGGTGGTTATTCCCGTCTTTATTCAGTGGGCTCCATCTCTGGGGCCCACTGCTCACTTACCATACCCCAGAGGCTCTGTCTAGTGCAAGCAACAACATTCATACAGGACTATTGCTAATATGGTTTCCCTGGCCAGCATGGACAGAGATTGCTACTCCCAGACAGAGTCTAACTATGTTAGAGATTATTGTCCTATGCTCTGTGCTGTTCAGAATTTTCAGTTTCCTCCACCATTTCTCTAGCATCAGTGGAGCTGCCGTGGTGCTCGGAGTGGTAGGACAGTGTTGAAGTTGCAGACTTTTCTTTTTGAACACCATGAACTAGGCTCAAAGTAGGTTTATAACCATGTTAGAAAACATGTTTTCTAGAAACTGAAGTCCCTGTCCACACTGGTTAGGGAAGCCATGTTAGAACCCTGCTAGCAGCAGTCCTGTTTAGACACATTTGTGGCTAGCACGTCTCAGCCACAGAGTAAACATGGTTGATAAGCTATTACAGTACCGCAATGCTTGCCAGTGTGCAATCTCATGCACTCCAGGGTGCATCGTCCTGAAAGTCAGGAAATTAGAGTTCAGTGACATTGCTGCCCTTGGCAGGGAGAGGTTGTCAGGGTTGGCATGCCCTGGGATGACAACTACAAAATCATGTGCCCATGCATATGACAAGAGGGAGGCAGCTTCCAAGTGTCCTGGTGGGGAAGCTCTTGATACTTACCTGAAGAGAGTCTTTTTAAGGTTAGCTACTGGCAGTGCTCAGCACATTCACCACAAAACAAGGATGGAATGCATCCCTTTCAACGCTTTAGTCTTTGGCCTGGTCTACAATTAAAATTTATGATTACTTATTTATGGTGCTCAGGGGTGACCTAACCACCAGTGTAGATTCAGCTGGTGGACGGAAGAATGCTTCCATCGACCTAGCTCACTGTCACTTGGAATGGTGGTTTTTCTACAGCAATGGAAACAATCCTTCTGCCAATGTAGGATGTGTCTACAATGCCTTAGCTATGCCAGTATAGTCCCTGAAGTGTAGACAGGGCCTTTGTGCAAGAAGAGATAATGTGAGGCACTGACAGAAAAAGTTAGTTCTCTGAGCAAGGGCTGATCTCATCCACAGGAAACTGAGGAGTGTTTCTAAAAATACAGTATTGTAAAACTTTGCTGGCACTTTTGCATCCCTCCCTCTTTTGATTTAACAGCAGGATGTCTCATTTGCAAGTGACATACCAGTCAGTCAGCACTGTAACTAGTGAGCTGCTTGTACCTTTTGCTCTCCCCCTCTTCAAAAAAGGCGGACAAATACATGATGCATATCCTGGCGAGTACACAGAGACCAGGAAGCAGGCGCCAAACCAAAAGCTATTCTGGATAAAAACCGGCTACCTAAGTGCCAGCTGCTTCAGTGGGAATTGAAAAGATAGGAGTTGTCTGGTGAGGTGACTTCAAATCAGCTGTGATCCAATTATTAAAGAAAAAAGGGTGTAGTGTGTTCTTTGGCCTATTTCATGAAATCCAAGTAGACTGTTTGGGGTATGTGGATGTGTCAGACACAGATGCCTGGGGGTGGGGGTTTGACGGTAATGTCCTAATTCTGCTCATTAGAGAAACTTGGTCCATATGCTGTAAAGATTAAAGTTACTCATTCAATTACACCCAGACACATAACCTTGGGAGATAGGGCACTTCAAGTGCCCTACGTGGATGCCTACCATTAAGGCTCAAACCAGCTGAGATTCAAGCTGCATGCAAAATTGCAAGAGTTATTATGGGTGACCCTGGGCAGTTAGGCTAAGCAGATTCCCCATCATTATTCTGGGGACAGCAACAGCCACAGACCACTGGTAGGACCTGGACTGGATATGTTCACCCGCTGAAGGGTTGCTGTTAACTGACTGTTTCAGTGACCCATCCAAAATTCACCCAGTTTACATGGGCTGGATAGGCCAACAAAATGCAGAAGTTGCCCAGCGACATTTCTTCTGAGGGCAAGCAATTAACAGGGCCCTTGAGATCACACATGGAATGAGGTAGTGAATTCCCCACCCTGAGGCTCAAACTCCGAGAGGGCAAATGTCTTCCAGGAAAAGCAGCAAGATGTTCCCTTAATGACATCGACACTTGCCAGAGAGTTGAAGTCCATTCACCTCATAGCAGAGAAAGAATCCAGTGAGAACGATAAAATATACCACCACCACTACTCCCCCAGCATTTAACTTCAGTTCAAGTGAACTGGCACCTCTCAGGATCAGACCCTCAATTATGCTCTTTGCGCGTGCACGCACACACACACACACTCACTCCCCCCCCCCCCCCAAACAGTAAGCAGCTCAAGAATCACTATGAAAAGTAAACATGGTGGGAGTGAAGGGGATAAACTAGCTATTTATTACCTTGTGTACTAGACTGGTAACTTAAGACTCGTGTGGGTCAACAACAGTGCAAGATTCCCACTATCGGGATTTGAAAGTGCTTCATGGGCAGAGACGGAGCTTTTTTCATAGTGGACATGCGCCTCTCTGTCATGAGAGCTGATGGACACCAAGGGCCATTTTCTGGGTCAG
Organism: Chelonia mydas; assembly: GCF_015237465.2. Lineage (NCBI taxonomy): Eukaryota > Metazoa > Chordata > Testudines > Cheloniidae > Chelonia > Chelonia mydas. The sequence continues at coordinate 28,675,096 of NC_051246.2, read as the reverse complement.
CTACTTTCATAAGCTACTTTACATCCCTGGCAGACACATCAAGCCTGTGGATCTGCTTGCTTTAAAAAACAGGTGGATCACAACTTTCCACTGCTATTTCAGTGGACCATCAATGAAATGCTACAGCACCAGGGAAGATGCCTGTGCCAAGTAAAACTATTTCCCCATGTTTATTTTTCCTCCTACTGTTCCTCACATGATCTTTTCAACTGCTGGAAATGGCCCATCTTGATTATCACAACAAAAGGTCCCCCCTCCCCCCGCTGGTAATAGCTCACCTTAACTAATCACACTTGCTGTAGTGCGTATGGTAACACCCATTGTTTCATGTTCTCTGTGTATATAAGTCTTCCTACTGTATTTTCTACTGCATGCATCCGATGAAGTGAGCTGTAGCCCATGAAAGCTTATGCTCAAATAAATTGGTTAGTCTCTGAGGTGCCACAAGTCCTCTCCTGTTCTTTTTGCATGATTCCAGAGTGAAGCCTGATTTTCAGAGGGTGCATGCTCAGCACTATCAGGGTGCACCCAGAGCCATCAGATTTCTCCTAAGCAAAGAAGAGCCTGTATTTTAAGGTCTGAGAACCCAGACAGAAAATAAAGAGCCTCCTGCCATAGCCAGTGCAGATGCAGAAGGGAATATTAATGTCACCGGGACCATAGAAGTTCGAGTATTATGATACATCAATTTCAAAGTCATGAATTGGACACCCAAACCTGCATTTGTGCCTTTGGAAAAAAAAAAGTCTTCCCCCACGCAGCAAGTGATAAAACTCCCATTATATTAAACCATCTCCATTAATGCTACCACACAAACACCAGAGACCACAACCACATATTGAACTACATTATTGGGCCGGTCAGTTGATAGCTGTCTGCTTATCACAGTACAAAGTACCTCCCTCATGTACACACAGAGAAAGCACTACTCCCACGATACACAGAAAACAGTGGACGGAGTTACGTAAGGCCTTGATTCTGCAATGATCTCCATGCAGGTGCACCCACATGGAGCCTCTATGGGTAAACATATATGGTAATGGTAAACCACAGAAGCCATTCAAAAGCTAGGACATTGACACATAGCTGTGGGCTTTATAGTAGTTTAGGATAATCCAAGCACTGTCAAGAGATGTTTGTAGAAGATTATAATTTAGAGATACTCCCTCATACAGGACAGTATTATGAACATAGAAATTGGGAGATGTGCTCTGAAGGCAGGGTTGGGAACACCATCTGGCTGCATGCAGCAACTCACTACAGAAGCTCCCCAGTTTGTTTTATTCCTTACTCATTCAATGGTTTGTTATTTAATGAACCCCAAGATTATTACATGCATGACAGATCTATTTTCAATACTGGATAGACTGTTCAAGTGTAATCTATGTTTATCCCATGAGAAATAGTGATTTATCCGCACTGAACCATACTGAAAGGCAAATGCAATTTACCAGGAAATCAAATACAGAGAACATCTACAATTTAAAAGCATAAAGATCTCAAAAATGACAGTACACTATTTGTATATTAAAATACAATAAAAAGATAGAGATCCTGTTATTTCTGCCAAAACAGATAAAACAAAACAAACCGAAAGCAGAACTGAGAAGCCTCCCAGTAAAGAATGAATGGAAGAGATCTGAGGCCACAATACAGATATTGAGCATTAACATGTTGAATACTTTGGCACCGAAACAAATCTCGATTTACGCACACTGAATAAAAAAAAACCAAAACAAGGCACTAAAAATATTGGCAAAAAACCCAAAGGAAGAAACTAAGTAGTACACTAACTATTACCTTTAGGTTAGTAAACTTTTCTATTTGTTATGGGAAAGAATACACATCTGAAATTATTTGATACAGATTCTAGACAAACTAGGCCAATCATCACAGATTTGAAGTCCATGGAGCTATACTGATTTATATCAGCTGAGGAAGTGGCTCATTATTAATCAGAATATTGGAGCAAGACATACCCAGGGTACATCTAGACTAGCCTTTTTCAACCCTGGGGGTTTGGAGACAACATCTAAGACAGAGGTGGGCAAACTACAGCCCGCAGGCTGGACTGTTCTGCCTGGCCCTTAAGCCCCCGGCCCCTCCCCTGCTGTCCCCCCTCCCCCACAGCCTCAACTCACCATGCCGCCAGCGCTCTGGGTGGTGGGGCTGCGAGCTCCTGCCGGGCAGCATGGCTGCAAGAGCCGCTGGCCTGCCCCAGTGCTCTAGACTGTGCGGTTGCATGGCTGGCTCTGGCCAGGCGGCATGGTGGCCAGTCCTGGTGCTGAGCAGCATGGTAAGGGGATGGGGAGGTTGGATAAGGGGCAGAGGGTCCTGGGGGCCTGTCAGGGGGTAGGGGTGTGGGGTTCCAGGAGGGGGTGGTCAGGGAACAAGGAGCAGCAGGGGTTGGATGGGGCAGGGCCCAAGCTGTTTGGGGAGCACAGCCTTCCCTACCTGGCCCTCCATACTATTTCGGAACCCCGATGTGGCACTCAGGCCAAAAAAAGTTTTCCCACCCCTGGTCTAAGGGGTCCGTGAAAGGTGACAATGAAAATAAAGTTTCAGATCCCAGAAAAGGCATTCCCTTTTGCTGATCTTAAGTGTGTGTGAATACCCCTACCTACAGGCCAAAACCCAGAAGTGTTGTCATTAGAAGCCCACAGTTTAGCACCCTTTCTCGCGCTACGTCAAATACCGTGCCAAGCATGTGAAACATTTATAGTTAAATTCTGTTCAGCCAGTTTTCAACCCAAGACTTCTATGATAGGGGTCCGTGGCCCACTGGCTGAATTTCCAAAGGGGTCCACATCTGCATTCAACATTTTTTAGAGAACCACCAATAAAAAAAAAAGTTGAAAACTATTTATTTAGATCAGTGGTGAGCAACCTGCTGGGCGCCGCTTCCCGCAGCTCCCATTGGCCAGGAACGGCGAACCGCGGCCAATGGGAGCTGCGGGCAGCCGTGCTTGCGGACGGTCAATGCAAATAAATGGTCTTGCGGCCCTCCAACGGATTACTCTAACGGGCCACATGCAGCTCATGGGCCACAGGTTGCCCACCACTGATTTAGACTAATGAGTAGCTGTGTCAACCCTGCCGTCTAACCTGAGGTGCCCTTTACACTGCTTTACTGTTGTTGCCTCCACTCCTGGATGGCTCACAAACAGCCTCCAGCACTTAAATTGCTCCCAGCTGTATCTGTGTGCACTTGTAACCTGCCAGTCACGCTTAAGCGTTTACGAGCCTGAATTACACTGCAGGGAGACCCTAGCACACTCCCACTCCCAGACTTTGCCCAGAAACGTACATCTCGTACTTCCCAACCCTCTCCTGGGCAATACAAGCTCATATAAAGTCTGTCATTTTATTAATAGACATTAGAAGCACAAATCTTGTTATCTCAAATGGAGTTTCCCCGAACACACTGGTTTAGATAAAACAATAAAACAAGATTTTAAGTGAATATAGGTAATAAGGCATAAAAGCCAAAAATGGTTGTAAGAAAAATGCATTCGATGAAGTGAGCTGTAGCTCACGAAAGTTTATGCTCAAATAAATTTGTTAGTCTCTAAGGTGCCACAAGTACTCCTTTTCTTTTTGCGAATACTGACTAACATGGCTGCTACTCTGAAAGAAAAATAAAGTGCCTAACTTAACATACTATATTAAATTCAAAGCAAAGTTTCTCTCACCACATGTTCTCAACAGTCTTACCGGCCAAACTCCTTAGGCTAGGACCCCTTCTTCTGAGTAATGGCTGCTTCCTCTGTTCCCTCTTGTGCAGTGAATCGATGGACAGAAGGAGGAGTACATGGGTGTGACTAGCCCTTCTTTTCATACAGTCCTTTTGAGAAGTATTTCCAGCTGGGAGCATGGTGACAGGCAGACTGTGTGGACGGGAAGCCCATGCTGTCTCTTTGCTAAAAGGTGGATTGTCTGCCCGTGCCCCTTTTCCTGCTCAGTGGCTATTCACTGGCCGGCAATGGCCCATTGATCTTGTTTACACCTGGCTGAGGCATCAGCTTGCTATTACCAGCAGGAGAGTGAGTTTGTGTGTGTGGTTTTTGGAGGGGGGTGAGGGGGTGAGAACCTGGATTCCTGCAGGAAATGGCCCACCTTGATTATCATACACACTGTGAAGAGAGTGGTGACTTTGGATGGGCTATTACCAGCAAGAGAGTGAGTTTGTCTGTGGGGGGGCGGAGGGTGAGAAAACCTGGATTTGTGCTGGAAATGGCCCATCTTGATGATCACTTTAGATAAGCTATTACCAGCAGGAGAGTGGGGTGGGAGGAGGTATTGTTTCATGGTGTCTGTGTATATAATAATGTCTTCTGCAATTTCCACAGTATGCATCCGATGAAGTGAGCTGTAGCTCACGAAAGCTCATGCTCATATAAATTGGTTAGTCTCTAAGGTGCCACAAGTCCTCCTTTTCTTTTTGCGAATACAGACTAACACGGCTGTTACTCTGAAACCTTTTGTCTCTGAGGATCTGCTTTGGTCACTCCCCAGACTTGGAACATGTTTTAGGCTACGTCTACACTGTGCACTTTCCAGCAGCACAGCTGTACCACTACAGCCAGACTGCTGTAAGGCAAGCGGTGTAGCTGCTCTTTGTCAGCAAGAGAGAGCTCTCCTGCAGACAAAACAAAACCACCACCACCGAGGGACGGTAGCTTTGTTGGCAGGAAAGCATCTCCTACCCACAAAGCGCTGTGCACACCGGCGCTTTTCATCAGTAAAACTTTTGTCAGGGAGGTGGGTTTTTTTTCCCCCCACACCCTTGACTGACAAAAGGTTTTACTGACGAAAGTGCAGGACAGACACAGCCTACATAACACCCTGCAATTAAATTTTATAACTTTGCATACTACACTGCCACACATTTTACCAGGACAATAACGATCAAACTGAGTTTTCAAATGATACCTCACAAGGCATATCTTGTACACTATTGACTATTACGACACAGGGTGCCGGGGTGAATATTGGGGAACAGTCTGTCACAAAAAAACCAACACAATATAGCCAGAAAGGAACAGATATGGCTTGATCTTTGGACTATGCAGCATTTGCCAAGAGAATCCAGCCACTGCCCCTGGATCAACACACTATTCCCGGCAACTGCTGCAGGCTGAGCTGCAGAAAGCCAACCTTCAACAATTCACGCAGCGTTTCAGCTGAGTTGCACCCAGAGTGGAAAGCAGAGGGAATGCATAGGGTTTTAAAATTGAAGGACAAAGCCAAGAGTCCTAGCTACTATTGTTGGTTCTGCCACAGACTTGTTCGGAGGACATAGGCAAATGCTTTACACCATACTGCCTTGCTGTGCCACACTTTATCCACATGTAAATGGGAATGGATAATTCTTACCTGCCTCACAAGGGAGTTTGGAGGCTTATACCATGTTTGTATAGGGATTTGAGAGCTTCTGCAGAAAGGTGCTAAATAAATATTAGCACACATCACATGACTAAAGGAACTCCATAATTTGTTCTCAGATACTTATGGTGAAGCATCATGATTTTTTTGGGGGGGGGGGGGGGGGGGGGGGGGGGGGGGGGAAGAGGTGCAGTGAGAGAATGCGTGTTTTTCATACTTGCCTATTTGTGTTTAGATCATTACTGTCCAAGGCTGCGAGATTGATCTGTTTTGTACAGTCTCCTTTTCTAAGCAGCTCTCTTAATGCTTACTCCATGTTGGGTATTGTGTGCATCATTCCAGAGCAAAAAACAGCGAATGGATCCCTATTCTTGTTCTTCGGAACTGCTACATCAAGTTCTCCCCCCTGCCCACACCGTAGATACTGTTCAAAGGGAAGGGAGTCACTCTCAGCTGAGCAGTTTTGAAATTTTAAACGACAGCAAGACATGCACAGGGCTGGCCACTCCCAGGTTTAAAAAAAAAAAAAAAAAAAAACCCAAACGCGGGATAGGCCTATAAATATCTCCTGGGTAAAGGAATCTGGCAATGGAAATGAAAGGACAATGCTCTGAGAGAGATGTACCAGACAGGAAATGCCAGGAAACCATAACAGTGTCTGAATGACAGATTTCAGAGTAGTTGCCGTGTTTGTTTTTGCTGATACAGACTATGAGGAGCCCTTGTGGCAAATCTAACACATTTATTTGGGCATAAGCTTCCGTGGGCTAAAACCCACTTCATCAGATGCATGGAGTGAGTGAGTGAGTGAGTGAGTGTGTGTGTATCACAGCACATGAAAAGATGGGAGTTGCCTTACCAAGTTGGGGGTCAGTGCTAATGAGGCCAATTCAATTAAGGTGGAAGTGGCCTATTCTCAACAGTTGTCAAGAAGGGGTGACTATCAAGAGAGGGAAAATTTACTTTTGTAGTGCTAACAAGGCCAATGCAACCAAGGTGGCCTCGATTAGCACTACAAAAGTAATTTCCTGTCTATTGATGTTACTCTGAAACCTGTCTATTGATAGTCACCCCTTCTGGACAACTGTTGAGAACAGGCCACTTCCACCTTAATTGAATTGGCCTCATTAGCACTGACCCCCCACTTAGTAAGGCAACTCCCATCTTTTCATGTGCTGTGATTGTATGCGTGTGTATATTTTTACATACATATTACAGAGAGAGAGACACACACACACACAGACCTTACTGTGTTTTTCACCCCATGCATCTAATGAAGTGGGTTTTAGCCCACAAAAGCTTATGCCCAAATAAATTTGTTAGTCTAAGGTGCCACAAGGACTCCTCGTTGTTTTTAGCATCTGAATGGACATTAATGAACATTTTCATGGAGGAAAAGTATTTTATGCCAACAAAGTTCACTTGTTACATCAAGATGAGCTACAGCCTCTCTCAAATAGAAGTTCTCCCAGGTCTGTATCACTCTGACAGGTTTGCAATTAGACTAAACAAGTTCACAAGGTTCCGTCCCAAGCTCTCATGGACTGCTCCCACAGCCATCACTCCCATGGCCTCAGAGGTCTCCCTTCAGTCTGTCCCTGTTTTTCACCCAACTATGATTTAGGTCTACTTTGTTATAATGGGAAGTCTAACCTCCTCAATAGTCCATCAGGAGTCATGAAAGGCTTTGAGAACCATCAGGAAATTACACTTAAAATAAGTGTCCTTTAGATTAACAAAGAAATCGGGATATTGATTGGCTGGTGAAGACACCGTGCTATATAGATTCATAGATATTTAGGTCAGAAGGGACCATTATGATCATCTAGTCTGACCACCTGCACAACGCAGGCCACAGAATTTCACCCACCACTCCTGCAAAAAACCTCACACCTATGTCTGAGCTATTGAAGTCCTCAAATCGTGGTTTAAAGACTTCAAGGAGCAGAGAATCCTCCAGCAAGTGACCCGTGCCCCATGCTACAGAGGAAGGCGAAAAACCTCCAGGGCCTCTTCCAATCTGCCCTGGAGGAAAATTCCTTCCCGAGCCCAAATATGGCGATCAGCTAAACCCTGAGCATATGAGCAAGATTCATCAGCCAGGTACTACAGAATAATGATTCTTTTCAGGAGTAGAGCTGAGTATCTGAAAACACTTGTCAGGATAGAAATAAAATTTTCTTAAAAGGGTGTGTGGATATTTCCCATCTGCTTTTTACGAACAAGACTGCCTTTGCACAGATATTTTAGAACATTCAGGGGACAGGAAAAGCATTACAGTTATGCAAGTGAACATGTATTCAAATGCAAGTACTTGTGCAGGTGTGCAGCCACATGAGTATTTGCATGGCCATCCTGAAAGCTCTTTTCAGATTTCAGTCATCCCTTCAGAGAGCAGAAATAAGGAAGTTTAGGTGAGACCAACGGCCACATATGTAGCGCACTGCAAATACTTAATGCAGTATTTGCAGTGAATAGCTTACAAGGACACTTAGGATTAAAAGTCTGCAGACACTATTAGTGAAGAAAAAAAGAGAATGAATATTTGGCGGGCGGGGGGGGGGGGGGGGGAAATCAGTCTATTCACAAGCAGAAAATTGGGCTAAACTTAGCAAATAAATGGCATGCTTTTAGAGCTGGGTGAGCTGTTTTCATTATCACCACCACATTCCAGGGCTGATGGCTGCTATTTGAGCATCAGGAGGATCTGTCAGGATGACTACAAGAGGGACAGGTCAGGAGTTTTAGGTGGAACCTGTACTCACCAAGCGCACAATATTTAACTAGTTTGGAAAACAGTTCAAAAGGAAAGCTAGTATAATATGGAGGGATATTCAATCTCATACTTCAGAGTTTGGCTTAAACCCCAACTATTAAAAACCAGGATAAGACTGAACCTGGGGGGAGGGGAGGAGGAGGAAGGGAGGAGATTATCCCACATCTGCCTATTGCAAAAAACTCTTACACCTTCCTCTGATGCATCTGCTGCTGGCCACTCTTGAGACAGGACCTGGACTAGATGGACCTTGGATCTGACCCAATATGGCAATTTCTATGGAAGTCCCCTATTCTCCCATGCATTCAAATAGGAGTTGCACTCCCTAGGTCTCACACCTGCTTTGCAGAATTGCTCTGCTGGGAAGTATCAATATAATTAAGACCTATCACTGAGACATAAAGAGCCACACCAGACATATAGTGAAAACAGTGATCAGTATTCCCAGAGACTGCTTTAAAATTTCATTTAACTGTATTTATTTAACTAGGGTCAGATAATTGTGGTTACTTTTAAACACACACAAAATACTTGGCACTTATATAGCACCTTTCACCACAGGATCAAGTCTCTTTACAAAATAACACACCAAATCTTAACACTGAGGAAGATAAGTGTTTCAGAAAGATAATTTTAGGCACGAAGGTCACATGACTTCCTTTGACTCACAGTGATTCAGTGCCAGAGGCAGAAACAGAGATCCATTCTCCTCTTCCAGCCGCTAAATGACATTCCCTACTTGTGACCACGTTCACTAGAGATAAGCCCCAGAAACTGAATTCAGAGCTGGATGCAAACACCAAACTTCAGGGGTACCTGGAACTGGGTTTTGGTTTCAGCTGTTTATACGGGCCATCTGCTATAGGAATTTCCCTCCCCCGCCCTCCCCTCAAAAATGAGCATTAAATGACTGCTCGTTCTAATACATAGGCAAGTATGAATGTACAATTATTCAAATATCCACACCTACAGCTACTCGCATCTGATCACACCAAACCTTTTTATTACCTGGTAGGTGTCTGCCGTGCACTGTGGAATTTCTCAGGGAGAATGACACATACACACCCTCTGAAAATCCTGTAAAGCTGCCTTCAATACTGCAACTAAACCAATTTAAACCAAACTGTTTCCAACAGGTGCATGCACAACACCGCAACCTGAGCAGATTTCGAGCTGTTTTGCATTATCTACAGAGCCATTTCAAAAAGGCATACAGATGCCGACCACATGAAATCAATTTTAACCTTGTTTCCATGACATGGTGTAGAAGTAGAAACATAGTGCTTGTCTGCACTACACAGCTTTTAGCAACATGTCTGTGTCGCTACAGCCGTGCCACTAAAAGTCGGGCGGCGTAGCTGCTGTTTGTTGGCTCTCCTGCCGACAAAAAACTTCCATCCCCAGTGAGCGGCATTTGCGTTGTCAGCAGGAGAGCGCTCCTGCCAACAAGGCGCTGTTCACACTGGCACTTGTTAAGGCAAAACTTTTGTCTTGATTAACACCTCTGAAAGGCAAAAGTTTTGTCATTCAATTGCCAGTATAGATATAACCATAGGCAGTTACATTTTCTACCTTCCTGTGTCACGCCAAACCACAAAGCCCTCTTAACCGTAACGGATGCCACCACGACAAGAATAGAAACGCACAGGGCTCGCTAATGAACCCAACTGAGTATTAAATATAGCCCCCTCTGCACTAAAATCACAGAGCATCTTAGAGCATGTTTCTACTGTATATTCCTTGGGGCAAAGGATTATGAAAAAAAAAAAAGGATTAAAAAAAGCCTAAACAGTTAAGAGACACAACTCTCACTAATCTGAGGGGTAGTCATACATCTAAATCTCCTAGACTGCTTTGAAAGAAAGAAAAAAAAACCCAAACTCTCAGCATGTGCCTTTTGCACTCATTCAGAAACTACTCCCACTGAAGCCTCGGGGAACAATACCGACCATTATGTCTGTAGAGAGACAAGGAGGGTGAGGTAATATCTTTAATTGGACCAATTTCTGCTTGTGAGAGAAGCTCCCGAACTTACATGGAGCTCTTCTTCAGGTCAAGATATTACCTCACCCTCCTTCTCTCTCTAATATTCTGGACAAACTTTGCTACACCACCACTATATGCCATCAGCACACAAATAAAATAGTATTCCTCTGCCTTCTTCTGCTTTACTCGACTGCCATGGTTCATGTCTCTTGTTTGAAAGGAAGGGCATGAGGGTAGACAGGCAGCTTTTTATGGGAGGCTTACTTCACTTCACTTTGTTTGTTTTAAACTAGATCCTTTCCATGCCAGGTGGTTTCTCATTTTACTCCGAGTCTCCTAAAACAGGAATAAATAAGGAACCTAAGCCACGTCTGGAAGGGAAATGACCAAAGGAACGAGGAAAGTCCAGAAGCATCCAAGGAAACAAAATACAGAACAAACAAAAAAATCCCCTAACCTATTAGAGACAAGAATCTAAAGTGCTACTAACCCAAGACAGAGAAGCGATCTTTCATATAATACATTCACCATGCTTTCCCCTACCTCTAACCATACCATATTTACCCACCACAGGCAAGAGAAAATAGCTATCTGCTGTGTGGAAAATGGAATTAAAAGGGAACTCTGTTATGCCTTCTAATTAGACACTTCCCTAGTAATGCAGTCAGTGCGCGCTCTAGATCTGGAAGGCTGCCATAGGCTGCATTAGATACTAAGTTGGTTGGTCCTTTTCAGAGCAAGTCAATTTCTTCTTCGTTATGTTTAATTATATTTTAAACGAAGCTATCTGGCTTCTGGCTTCCTGTAGTCTCTCCAGGGACACTTCTTGGTGTGGGCCAATCCAGTTCTGGATGAAGGCAGCACAGCTCCAAACACTGGACTGGACTCTGCTTTCATTTCAGCTCAGTTAGCACAGAAGCTGAAATCTGATTGCCTGCTCAAGATTCAAGAAATGAGGTTGTGAGGGGGAAGGAAGAGAGGGAGTAAATCACAATTCAATGAAGTGCACAGCCAAAACAAGCCATGACTGAACTGTCATTTAAAAAAAAAACAAAACAAAAAACAAAAAAACCAGAACTAAAACTGCCATATCTACAAGTAAAACTGAAAGTTCAGTTCAGTAAACCTGATACCAGTAACTCCCAATCTTGCGATAGGAGGAGGAGTTGTTTTTCTTTCAAAGCGCCTATTGGAATTAGCATTACCAACTGTGTACTTTCACATTTCAGAGACAGGTTTTCAGAAGAGCTCAGAACAACAGGAGCTGAGCTCCTCTGCAGACCTGGCCATTAGCGTCAGAGAAGCACATGCAGAGTGCTTTGGAAACTCCTGCCCCAACTCCAAATGCTGAGCATTTGGCAGTCTGGCCCTCAATGACCTAATAAGGCACAATCTAATCGTAGCCAATATCAGTCTCTTTTGATGCCCAGACATGTCTTTGCACTTCTGGAATACCTGTCTTCAGAGGATCTCAAAGCACTTTATGACTTTCCTGTAGTGAAATGGAGGCAGAGGTCAGGCAACTTCCCAAGGTTACACAGCAAGTCCGTAGCAAAGCTAAGAACAGATCCCTGAACTCCCAATTCCAAGTCCGGTGCTTCAACATTTAGGCAATTCATTCAAGTTTCTGGCCTTGGTTTCATCTGCAGCTGCAACAATGAAAGTCAATCCAATTGAGGAGACCACCACTGAGAAAGGATTTCTGTCTCAATTCAGCCCTTACAAGAGCAGATGCAATTCTATCAACTTCAGTGACACTACCCTCGCTGCAGATTTAAGGAGCACTTACCATGTTGCCAGAAAAACCAGCACATGCAAGCATGAGCTGGTGAGAGCGCCCATATCTCACACCAAGAGTTTAAAGGGTTTAGAGTTATTTCTTTTTAAGAAAAGAAAAGGAGCTGCAGATTCTAAAATCCTTTCTGAAGCACAGTGAGAACTGAATATGCTGACACTTATCCCTTCCAAAACATGTATCCCCATAAGAAACCCCATGTCTGATACCTACAAACTATAAATGTTTTCAGTGTTGTTGTAGCCATGCTGGTCCCAGGATATGAAACACACAAGGTGGAACAGATGTCCTTATGCTTAACAGTCTTGCAAGAAACCATTCAAAATGGACAATTAACACCTCTGCAGTTATAGGACAAAGGAGAGTTAGTGGATTGTTGTAATGAGACACAACTAGTGTCTCTACTGAGTCCATGATTTTTGGTGTCTAGCAGAATCGTGAATTTAAACTCCTCTTTTGAAGGTGTTGGTAAGGTTTCCTTTGAGGATGAGGACTGAGAGGTCAGATATAGAATGGTCACTTTGTGAAAAATGTTCACCCGCACAGCTAGACCAACTTCTGTGGTCCAAAAAGAGAGAACCTCACGCACCTATAAATGGTATATAGCCATTTGACTGTGTATACATGGCATACACAATGCATATATAAACTAGGACTATAATTTATAGTACCCATCCATCATAATTAGGAAGACTAACACTATGCCAAACCTGTTATCCTACCCTACCGGATAACTAGCTGGTCTGGCATCTTCTACATGAGGTCTTGAGCTAAAGGACCTAAAATAAGAAAAAGGACGGGGAAGAGGAGACTTTTTGGTATGACACTCTCCGGTAAGTAGGCAGAAAAGGAAGGTCTCTCCATCCACTTCCTCAGCATAGCTGCCTTATGAGACTCCAACATGTACTGGTGGCTGGGGGTCAAGAAGGTTGTCATTTATTTACACTGCAGTGGAACAAACATTAAGGGGTGGGGGGAGAAGGGAGATACCAGAGTTTTTCCCCTTGTTTGGTGAATTAAGTTAAAGCTTAAACTGCTTCCTTCTTCTGAAGCCTCAGAACAAGCTTCTCTTTAACATGCAATGACAGTGCAGAGTTCTGCAAAACTTCTTGTTCTCCCTCACACTTTTGTGCCAACAACTGCTGACCTGGATTCAGGGCAGATATGCAAGTGAGTCTAGGGCGCTAGGGAAGGGCAAGAACCGAGCAGCTCTGCATACTAAGAAGCTAGTCTGGTGTCAGCCCTGGTGCCTCCCACAGCTTAACAAATCCTAAAAGCTACAGTATATATTGACCTAGATTTTCAAGGGTTCCACACCCCCGTCTAGAGCTGGATTTTCAAGAGAACACAGCATATTGGTACGGAGCACTTCTGACAATCTGGCCCCAGCTGTAGGTTCTAAAAAGAAATTTGAAAAATCTAGCCCTGTGTTCACTGAGAATGCACACCCTCAAGGGGGTAGTGACTTAGACCGAGTGGCAGAACTTCAAATACAAATGTAAAGACACCTTACGTTAAGACACTGCTAGCTATCTCCTGCCGAGGCTCAAATTTCAACTGGTAATTAAAGATCTCCCTCTAATCCCATATCAAGCCTGAGTGTTCCAATAAAACACAGCTATGAAAGCTGCAAGATACCTTTAGTCACTCCCCCCTAAGGGTATGTCTATACAGGAAATTTTAAAAAATTATATATCGAAAATCCACACACCCACGGCAGTGCATCTCAGTGCCTCAGCTGGGCCATGGGCTAAAAATAACCAGGTAGATGTTTAGGCTCCAGCTGGAGCCCAGGCTCTGTGACCCTCCCCAGGTCTCAGAGCCCAGCCCAAGCCTGAACATCTACATGGCTGTTTTTAGCCCCGCAAGCCTTTGTCAATTGACAGGGGCTATGAGACTTGCTCCCACTGGGGATTTTTCCTGGCTGAGTAGAGACACCCTAAAAGGCCTCCCAGCTTTTAAGCCTCTAAGCAAGCGTCATCTGGGACAAAACTGCTTGATAACAAGGGTCATTAGTGGAGTCCAACATGGCTGATGGGCTGATCCTAGCCACAACTGGCTAGCTGTGGAAAGATGCCCGCCAAAACCTTCAGAATGATGGGTAGGAGTAGTACTCAAATCTTAGGCCTGAGCTGGAACAGGGGTGGCAGAGATGGACGGATGCACAGCAGGCCCAAAGTAATCTATCATCTGCACTGGGTTAGAAACAGCTCATATGGTGAAGCTTCTGCCACCTATGAGGCTCCCATGCTGTTGCGGTCATCATTCCACTAAAGAATTACTAGGGACCCTTTGAACCCTTCATGCCACTCCTCAAATCAGCCAGAAGAATCACTGTTGCGGACACTTGTGCAGATCAGTTTGCTCTGCCCCTTTACACACAAGAGTGTTCTCTTCATGGCTGAGATTCCAGCTCTGAGACTAGACATCCCATTGTTCGGACAGAGATCACTGCCCTCATGATCACCTTTGATAGTCTGAACATTCTGTTTTCATGGAACAAACAGGATAGCTTCCTATTCCTTCTCTTAAGCAGTCTTCCTCCTTTCTAGTCACTGCCTATTTTTCAGGCGTGACCAGGATCTCTTAAGGTAGGCACCGCCAAAAAAAAAAAAAAAAAATCAATCAATGGTCCTTTCTGAAAACGTAGGCCATGGCTTTTAATAGTAGGTACAAAATGCGTCCATTAAACAGCCCTCCTAGTGAGCTTAGAGCACAACTCCAGCTCTACAGTCCTTGACCTCCTCCTCCTAGCGTCAAAATAACGAAGTAACTCTGTGGGAGAGAGAGAGGCATGGGGGCGACACCCTCTGTCCCTCTCCTGATCGAAGCTGGAAAGGATCTCTTCATTAAGGACATTTTCCTTGAGTTATCATCAAATACAAAAATGCTTCCAAGCAAGGAGGTGGCAAGAGCAGAACACTGAATGGGGAAAGAGAAAAAGAAGAGTGCACTTGCCTCTGAGACAAAGCAACATTGCAACAGATAGGAAAACAGGTTTCAGAGGGGTAGCCGTGTTAGTCTGTATCAGCAAAAACAACGAGGAGTCCTTGTGGCACTTAGAGACTAACAAAATTTATTTGGGCATAAGCTTTCGTAGGCTAAAATCCACTTCATCAGATGCATGGAGTGGAACATACAGTAGGGAAGTATAAATACACAGCATATGAAAAGATGGGAGTTGCCTTACCAAGTGTGGGGGGGGGGGGGGGAGGGGGATCAGTGCTAACGAGCCAATTAAATTAAGGTGGAAGTGGGCTGGTCTCAACAGTTGACAAGAAGGGGTGGAAATCACTTCTGAAGTGCTAATGAAGCCAATGTAAACAAGGTGGCCCATTTCAAACAAGTTGACAAGAAGGTCTGAGTATCAGCAGCAGGAAATTGTTTTTGTAGTGACCCATCCACTCCCAGTCTTTATTCAGGACTAATTTGATGGTGTCCAGTTTGCAAATTAATTTTAGTTCTGCAGTTTCTCGTTGCAGTCTGTTTTTTTGTTGAAGAATTGCCACTTTTAAGTCTGTTATTGAGTGTCCAGGGAGATTGAAGTGTCCTCCTACTGATTTTTGAATGTTATAATTCCTCATGTCAGATTTGTGTCCATTTATTCTTTTGCATAGAGACTGTCTGGTTTGGCCAATGTACACGGCAGAGGGCACTGCTGGCACATGATGGCATATATAACATTGTTGTGGCTGATGTGGATAGGTCCTATGATGGTGTCCCTTGAATAGATACACAGACAGAGTTGGCACTGGGGTTTGGTTCCTGGGTTAGTGTTTTTGTTGTGTGGTGTGTAGTTGCTGGTGAGTATTTGCTTCAGGTTGGGGGGCTGTCTGTAAGCGAGGACTGGCCTGTCTCCCAAGGTGTGTGAGAGTGAAGGATCGTCCTTCAGGATAAGTTGTAGATCCTTGATGATGCGCTGGAGAGGTTTTAGTTGGGGGCTGAAGGTGACGGGTAGTGGCGTTCTGTTACTTTCTTTGTTGGGCCTGTCCTATGGTAGGTGACTTCTGGCTCCCCTTCTGGCTCTGTCAGTCAATCTGTTTCTTCACTTCACCAAGTGGGTAATGTAGTTTTAAGAAGGCTTGATAGAGATCCTGTAGGCATTTGTCTCTGTCTGAGAGATTGGAGCAAATGCAGTTGTATCTTAGAGCTTGGCTGTAGACAATGGATCGTGTGGTGTGGTCTGGATGGAAGCTGCAGGCATGTAGGTATGTATAGTGGTCAGTAGGTTTCCGGTATAAGGTGGTGCTTTATGTGACCATCGCTTAATAGCACTGCAGTGTCTAGGAAGTAGACCTCTTGTGTGGACTGGTCCTGGCTGAGGTTGATGGTGGGGTGGAAATTGTTGAAATCCTGGTGGAATTCCTCAAGGGCCTCCTTTCTGTTGGTCTAGGTGATGACGATGTCATCAATGTAGCACAAGTAGAGTAGGGGCGTTAGGGGACAAGAGCTAAGGAAGTGTTGTTCTAAGTCAGCCATAAAAATGTTGGCATACTGTGGGGCCATGAGGGTACCCATAGCAGTCCTGCTGACTTGAAGGTATAAATTGTCCCCAAATCTGAAATAGTTGTGGATGAGGACAAAGTCAAAGTTCAGCCACCAGGTTTGCCGTGACATTATCGGGGATACCGTTCCTGACGGCTTGTAATCCATCTTTGTGTGGAATGTTAGTGTAGAGGGCTTCTACATCCATAGTGGCCAGGATGGTGTTTTCTGGAAGATCACCAAAGGACTGTAGTTTCCTCAAGAAGTCAGTGGTGTCTCGAAGATAGCTAGGAGTGCTGGTAGCACAGGACCAAGGGGAGCGTCTACATAACCAGATAATCCTGCTGTCAGGGTGCCAATGCCTGAGATGATGGGGCATCTAGGGTTCCCAGGTTTATGGATCTTGGGTAACAGATAGAATACCCCTGGCCGGGACTCTAAGAGTGTGTCTGTGTAGATTTGTTCCTGTGCTTCTTCAGAGAGTTTCTTGAGCAGACGGTGTAGTTTCTTTTGGTAACCCTCAGTGGGATCAGAGGGTAATGGCCTGTAGAATGTGGTGTCAGAGTGTTGCCTAACAGCCTCTCGTTCATATTCCAACCTATTCATGATGACGACAGCACCTCCTTTGTCAGCCTTTTTGATTATGATATCAGAATTGTTTCTGAGGCTGCAGATGGCGTTGTTGCACGGCTGAGGTTATGGGGCAAGTGATGCTGCTTTTCCACAATTTCAGCCCGTGCACGTCAGTGGAAGCACCCTATGTAGAAGTCCAGTCTGTTGTTTCAACCTTCAGGAGGAGTCCACGCAGAATCCTTCTGTTTGTAGTGTTGGTAGGAACGTTTCTGTGGGTTAGTGAGCTGTTCATTGATGTTTTGGAAATATTCCCTAATCGGAGATGTCGAAAGTAGGATTCTAGATCACCGCAGAACTGTATCATGTTCGTGGGGGTGGTGGGGCAGAAGGAGAGGCCCCGAGATAGCCCAGCAGAAGAGTCTGTACTAAGAGCATAGCTGGATAGATTAACAATATTGTTGGGTGAGTTAAGGCCATTGTTGTGGCCCCTTGTGGCATGTAGGAGTTTAGCCCACTTCCACCTTAATTGAACTGGCTCATTAGCACTGACCCCCCACTTGGGAAGGCAACTCCCATCTTTTCATATGCTGTGTATTTATACCTCCCTACTGTATGTTCCACTCCATGCATCTTATGAAGTGGGTTTTAGCCCGCGAAAGCTTACGCCCAAATAAATTTGTTAGTCGCTAAGGTGCCACAAGGACTCCTCGTTGTTTTTGCAGATAGGAAAACAGTCATTTCCTACCAGGGAGACAGGGGTGGATGTGAACAGGCAGGCTTGCTCTGCAACTGCGTGTGTATAGTTCCCATATATCCTTCCTGCTAGATCCTAGTGTCGCCACAAAGAACCACTCCCCCCACTCAAAAAAAAAAAAAAAAAAAAGAAGTCAGGAAACTAGGACAAAAAGGAAAGAAAGAGCTCCTGGATGAACTAGATAACTGGGAAGGAGCAAAGAGAAGGAAAGTGCAGTGACCCCGAAGTAAGGAGGTTGGATGGAGATGCTACCGTTTTCTAGCATCTGCTTGTTATTTTGAGGGAGGAGTTGGTAACGAGAATGTGAGAAATACTGTGTGGTGCTCATTCTTTAAACATGAATTTACACCAGGGATGAACCTGGCCCACTGTCCTCAGTTCTGGTCATGTTTTTCATAGGGAGATATCATCACACTGGAGAAGGGGCAGTGCAGCAAGGGTGGTTGCAGTTGAACTTATTCTAAACTGGAATCAAGAACACCCCAAGGTGACCAGACAGGAGTACTGAATACATGGGGGTGGATAGCAGAGGGCAAGCACACAGTCCAGCAGCTGGAGCAGCCACGAGTCTGGAGTTCCACTCCCAGATTGATGACCGACTCCCTGGATGCCCTTGGGTGTCACTTTACCTGCCTGTAAAATGGCACTAATACTTACATGGCCAAAGCTGGTGTTGTGAGGTTTAAGCAATCCATGCTTGTAAATGCTTGAGATCTTTTGAGGAAAGGGTGCTAGAGAAGCTCACAGCATTGCAAAATGAGATCACGTCTACACTACAGGCGTCTGCTGGTGTCGTCGTCAGTCAGCGGCGTGATCCCTGACAGACATAGCTATGCCAGCAAAAGCCCCTACTACAGATGCACTTACACCAGCAAAACTGTGCTTCTACTGGTATAGTGTTTTGTGCGGGTGTGTGGAATAAGCTATACTAATAAAAGTAGAGCTTTTCCACTCTAGCTGCATGCACATTAGGAGTGCTCTGGCAGTGTAGCTATACCAGCCAAGCACTCCTAGCGTACACATGGCCTAAGTTAAAAGTGCTGCCGGCTCAGTGAGGTGAGGAGAATTAGAGCCCAGGAAAGAAAATAGGAAATTCCGAGGAACCAGAATCAGCTACTGGTTGAAGCTATTGGTATTTCCTGTTTATATCACCAGCAAATCAGTACACAACACATTCTTAGATAATCATCTGTCACTAGCTGGGGTGGGATGGGGGTTCATTCATGTAAACAGATTCTCTGCCGTCAGTGCGTTCATGACCAAGAAGAAGTGAGTGTTGCAAAAATATTCCCTTCATCAGACTTCACCCTCACTGAACTCCTCCTTCACTGTCACCAGCACTGCTCTTTCTAGCAGTCAGCAGGGACCCAGGACCATGACCTAGAATTCCAAGGAAATGGAAAGGAGTTCAAGGCCCTGAGCGTGGGAGGCTCCCTGCTACTCCATCTAAAACCACCTCTCTGAAATGGTGCTAATCTGGTGTCTGATCAGTGTAAATACATGTTGTCAACTCAGTTTAAAAGTAGGATGAAGACTGATATAGCCTTCGGGGGTTCTCAACTGCCAGCAAAATATTAACTCTAACCAAAGCAGGGAAAGGAAGTGGTATTCAGCTACTACTCTGGTCTCTAAAAAAGCTGCAAGAACCACATATCATCCGAGACAGGCCCGGCCAACCCAACACCAAAGCATCACTGTCTGCCCCTAAAATGTCCAGCAAGATAACTAGCCACACCAGCTCCATCTCAGGGAGGAAAAGGCATGAGAAATAAGCAGCCAAACAGAACAAAGGGCACTGCCTTTCACGCACAAACCCCCAGTCACCCTGGGGGGACTCATAACTGGGACAAACAGGCTGACCTTATTACACACACAGGGGAAAGCTAGCCTGCACAACCTACTGTTAAATTAACACAGCTATACATCTGATTAACTATTCATGCCAGGCAGCTGCTAGAAGACCTTCTTACTACATACAGGATTTGATTTGCTTCTTAAATAGTATGGAAGCTTTTTTGGGGGTGGGGGGGAGACAGGGATAGCTCAGTGGTTTGAGCATTGGCCTGCTAAACCTAGGTTTGTGAGTTCAATCCTTGAGGGGGCCATTTAGGGATCTGGGGCAGAAATTGGTGGTTGGTCCTGCTTTGAGCAGGGGGTTGGACTAGATGACCTCCTGAGGTCCCTTCCAACCCTGATATTCTATGATTCTATGAAGCAACGGTGCTCAAATTGTACAGTCAGGAAGTCCGAGCTCCACAGAATGTTACTTAAAAAAATCAAAACCAAATCTCTTCTAAAATCCAGAGCTGTAGAAACTAAGGCAAAGACTTTTCTGAGATTCAGGGTGTGGTCCTTGCAAAATTCTCCAAGCAGGGAGGGAGTATGAGACGATGGGAGGGGTGTGAAAAACCATGCACATCGCCCATCTTTTAAGCGTCCTCATTTGTCTAGGACATCTACTAAGCAAGTATGTTTTAACTCCCCCTTCCTCCCCATGTACATTCCTTCTCCAAGCAATCAGCTCATCTTTCTTAACCTAACAGCAACACCGAGTTTCCAATTCATATCCCAAGGCTGGGAAACCTAACATTTCCCCCCAAACTCCGCCCAGATTCCCCACTTGTAAAACAGGAGAAGCAGGAGCACTAGACAAAATAATAAATAAAGTGAATAATTTTTTTTTTTTTTAAAAATCCAGTTTTACATGTCTCCTCATTTTTAACTATTTTTGTTTTACAGCCATAGGTGCTGGAAGTAGGGGTGCTGCAGCAATCCCTTTCTTGAAGTGGGGTCTATCATATATAGGGTTTACAGATTGATTCAGTGACTCTCAGCACTCCCACTATACAAATTGTTTCAGCACCCCTGTTTTCAGAACCAACTTCGCTGCACATATTAGAAAATTTGGCATCAAAACAAATTTCAAAGATAAAAACGTATATTTACTGAAGAGTTATTTTTTATTTTTAAGAAAGAAGGGGGGGGGGGGGAAGAGAATACATCACACTCTAATTTCCAGCCTCTAACCACAGGATTTACATGTTTTAGTAATTCTCTAGTTCCCACCTGCTAGAACCCCAGAAAACACTTTCACCGCCTACAGATGCCTTTACAGCTGACCACCTCAGCTATTATATAACTACGCACCAGCATTTGTACCCACAGGCGTACTCGCTCAACCCCGCAGACAGACAGACAGAGCTCCTCACTCCACGCCTCCCAAGCATTTTTCAATTCGGTTTACAGGTGGTTTATCAACTTCGGCGAGCGTCTGTACATTTTAACCCGGGATCAACGCAATCCTTCAGAATTCAAAGAACCACGTCAGATTTATGGGGCTTTTTTTTTTTAATAAAAAAAAATTGAAGACTTGGGGGAGGGGGTAGGTAAGAACAGCTCGCAGCCTGGGCTTGCGGATCAGCCCACTGCTCAGGCCCGTAAGCTCTTTCAATGCAACAACCATTTTACGCTGGGCTCAACCTCCCCCATCTTCCAAACCGAACGTCCTTCCCGTCCCTCACAGCTGTTCAGAGGAGGGGGCTTTGCTCCTCTAGTGCAGGGAGGAAGCCAAGTCTCCGCTCCCCGCTGCATTATTTTGGGTCGGAATCCCTCTGCAGCCCGGGGGAGGAAAAGCGAACACAGCCGCCCCGCGTCGCGTGAGACACACATCCGCGCCCGAGATCTGTGGGGAGGGGAGAAGAAATGGAAAAAAACGCAACTCACCCAAAAGACAAAATTAAAGACAAAAAGCAGGTATTTGATGCACTTGGTGCAGCCTTCCACGCCCATTGCTGCGGATTTCTGTGGGCAGAGCTGCCTGCGAGGGGTGGCCTGTTAAATCAGCGCGTGTGAACAAGGAGCCGCAGCTATTGCGGAGGGTAGCCTCTATGTTTTCCTTTGGGATTTCCGCTGACTGGTGAGGTGCTAGGCGGCTTCTCTTCGCTATCTCCTCCCTCATTCAATTACAGACACCCACCCACTGGCTCTGTCGCTAAGCCAGGATCCTCCCACTCAGCGGCAGCCGGTCATTTTTACAGAGGAGGCTACCGCCTCCTGGGGGCAGCCAGCCCCAACTTCCCACTGCCTTTTATACCATTTCTGAACGACCCCAAAAACAGGTAGCAATCATACCGGGCACAGCTGTTCTCAACGTTCTCAAGCGACTGGGCGACTATTAACGGATGAGACTGATGTAAGTAAGTAGCTGTTACTTAAAAGTCTCTATGTCTAGATTCACAAACCACAAGTGACTACTGGAAAAAATATATTGCTCTTTTAAAGGCTCAAGTGTACATGGCCATGGAATTCAACAGCGGAGCAGCTACGTGCCTGGGGATTCTTCTGGGGGCCTACTGGAAGTTTGAGGGCTGCACCGAATTTTGGGTAAGAGGGTTGGATTCAGCTTACATGCGGCAGTTTTAAATTTGGAAAAACCGGTTCCCCCATCCCTCATCTAATCTGTATAATTTGTATTAGGCCCTGATGCTGCAAACACTTAATATTCACGCTAAACTATACTGTCTGGAATAATCCCATTGAAAGCAATGGGAGTAAAGTTAAGCACTCGCATAAACCTTTGCAGGATTTTGGGCCTTAATGCATCCAAGGAAGAGATCCAGTTCAGCTGTGTTTGAATTGCAAACACACTTGATCTGAATTACAATTATATTTGACCTTTCATCACATGAAATTCAAAAAAAAAAAAAGATAAAAACAGACAACATACATATTTTTAAATTTAATAAAATTTTGTCCGAAACCAAGTTGTGCTGACTTGCTCATCCCTAATAAAATGTATTTCTTGCTCTGGTGCTGATCCTACTACTCTTACTCATGTTGAGGAGTACCGTACTCTGTAAACAGGTTTGTGAATTCCATTGGGGCTGTGTAGGGAGGATAGTAATTCTCAAAGTGAAGGTGACAGAATAATTATTTATTAAAGGGGCACCTACAGGTGCCAACCAAGATCAAGGTCCCAGTGTTCTAGGCACTTTACATACACATAGTAAGGGAGATCCAAATCCTCAAAAGTATTTGGACACGTACCTCCCACTGATTCCTAGGCGAGAGAGTCTTTGTTCCAGAGGGCTTACAGTTTATTTAGACAAGATGTAGAAAGGCAATGGGGAACTGAGGCACAGAGAGATCAAGTGGCTATCCTCTTCTCACACACAGATTCTGTCGCAAAGCCAGGAACTGAACTCACACAGCTCTGATCCTAGTCCAGTTCTTTAACTGCAACAACATTCTTCATCTGGTCTTCTGATACTGGCTTTATTGGAATTAAATATTGCCTTATGAACATTTCAGACACTGTATTCTGGAACTGCAATGTAGAGCCTTCCACAGGTTTAGCCTGATATCGGTTTGGTTCACTGTGAATGCATCGAGAATGTTCATACTCTTACACAGGAGTTTTTTTCCAGCAGTTAGGCAGCAAGTGACAGAAGCTTCATTTTTCTATCTTTGCTGTTCTTTTCTTTCCCCATCTTGTGCCTGTTCATCTTGTCTTGTCCTTTGGGAAATGGGATTGGACTCTAACAACAACTCCAGCCCATCTCCGTTAACTTCTCTTCCCTAAAAAAAAGGACAGTTATCATACATCTACAGTTTCAAGGCCTTTGGATGCCCCTATACCTGCGTCTCACAAAGTAGCATTATTTACACCATCCTAATACGTCATGATGTAGCCCAATTTACCCCCACCTGCACCCCTGAGACCTTTGTGGATTCTACTTCCCCATGCACGTGGTTTACAGCCTTCGGATCTTAGTGTGGATTCTTGTCACCCACCTGTTCAGCTGATATGAGGCCTTTCATAGTATAGTTCATTCACCTTAGCATTGGATGAAAGACTATAGTGCTATTTACCCCAGACCATACTTTTAAGATCTTCGTGTGTATTTTCCCCCTCATCCAGCATGGACTGAGGTGGCACTGTTTACACTGGTCCACAGCTTCCAGACCCAACTGACTCAACTATGGATTTCACAAATGAAATCTGAATGTACTTAACAAAGATGGTCAGTGGAATCAACTGTTGTCATGGACTAACAGTGATCGGTTGCTATGTGACTACCAAAACCAAGCCAGGTTGGGGGATAAAACGTAAAGGACAAACCCAGATAATTATGGAAGTGGGAGAAATTTATCTTGTGAGGACCTTCAGTTCCAATGACTTTTTCCCCTCCATTACACTGATGATGAGGCACTGGTATAATGGGGTGATGAATATTTTCTTTCTGCAGTATTATGAGAAAAACTATTCTCTCCCTGGCTTAGTAATAACCGAACATCCTGTTGTGTGCTCTGGCTAATCAGAACCTGGCCTATTCTTAGAAGTGTGCTTTAATGTATAAGCTAAAAGAAAAGGAGGACTTGTGGCACCTTAGAGACTAACAAATTTATTTGAGCATAAGCTTTCGTGAGCTACAGCTCACTTCATCGGATGCATGCAGTGGAAAATACTGTGGGGAGATTTATATACACAGAGAACATGAAACAATGGGTGTTACCATACACACTGTAACGAGAGTGATCAGGTAAGGTGAGCTATTACCAGCAGGAGAGCGGGGGCGGGGAGGGGGGAGAAAACTTTTGTAGTGATAATCAAGGTGGGCCATTTCCAGCAGTTGACAAGAACGTCCGAGGAACAGTGGGGAGTGGGGGGAGGGGGATAAACATGGGGAAATAGTTTTACTTTGTGTAATGACCCTTCCACTCCCAGTCTCTATTCAAACCTAAGTTAATTGTATCCAGTTTGCAAATTAATTCCAATTCAGCAGTCTCTTGTTGGAGGCTGTTTTTGAAGTTTTTTTGTTGAAGTATTGCCACTTTTAGGTCTGTAATCGAGTGACCAGAGAGATTGAAGTGTTCTCCAACTGGTTTTTGAATGTTATAATTCTTGACGTCTGTTTTGTGTCCATTTATTCTTTTACGTAGAGACTGTCCAGTTTGACCAATGTACATAGCAGAGGGGCATTGCTGGCACATGATGGCATATATCACATTGGTAGATGTGCAGGTGAACGAGCCTCTGATAGTGTGGCTGATGTGATTAAGCCCTATGATGGTGTCCCCTGAATAGATATGCGGACAGAGTTGGCAACGAGCTTTGTTGCAAGGATAGGTTCCTGGGTTAGTGGTTCTGGTGTGTGGTTGCTGGTGAGTATTTGCTTCAGGTTGGGGGGCTGTCTGTAAGCAAGGACTGGCCTGTCTCCCAAGATCTGTGAGAGTGATGGGTCGTCCTTCAGGATAGGTTGTAGATCCTTGATGATGCGTTGGAGAGGTTTTAGTTGGGGGCTGAAGGTGATGGCTAGTGGCGTTCTGTTATTTTCTTTGTTGGGCCTGTCCTGTAGTAGGTGACTTCTGGGTACTCTTCTGGCTCTGTCAATCTGTTTCTTCACTTCAGCAGGTGGGTATTGTAGTTGTAAGAATGCTTGATAGAGATCTTGTAGGTGTTTGTCTCTGTCTGAGGGGTTGGAGCAAATGCAGTTTATCTATTCAGGGGACACCATCATTGGGCCTAATCACGAAAGCTTATGCTCAAATAAATTTGTTAGTCTCTACTGTGCCACAAGTACTCCTTTTCTTTTTGTGAATACAGACTAACATGGCTGCTACTCTGAAATCTATAAGCTAGTTTCTGATTAGGGGAAATAGTTAGTCCTAAAACTTAACTGATAAAATATAAACTTTCTTGTGGTTTGACATGAATTGCCTTTGGCAGAAAGTGAAAGGAGTTACTTTGGCACACATCAGATTCTTTCAACATTTTCTCACAGCTTATGTGATCATTGCAAACTTTGTTTTAAGCCAGTTCTCAACATTGGCTGAAACTTAAAGTTCTTAATAATAGAGTAATTTAACCTCATGTGAAGATTATTTCTTTTAATTAAATTACTTTCTGGAATTATAGCTGTTGTCTTTCAGATAGTTTTACTTCCACAGTAAAAAAACTGGACTTTGTAAGAGGTTCAATAGGTGGGGAAAAAGCTGTAATGGTCAGGGTTAAGAAAACTGGGGAGATGAAAGAACCACTTGTTGACCTGTGAAACACTAATTCTTGTAACATCAGTGCTGTCCAGATTTATCAGTGAACACCTTTATGTAATGGTATGGATAATATCTAGCAATATTCATTTCTATATGGGAAAATTGAACAGTTAATTTAGGCATAATGAACTGTAATATGATTTGCTTTATTATTAACACAGTGTGTAAACATTGAATAGAGTCTTTGTACTGATGCATTTTTGATTCATTTGTGTTTTTAATGGGGTGACCCAAATGTTCTTTGTGCCCAGGGCCCCAATAAATCTTAATCTGCCTCTAGCCAGAATGTACAGAATAAAAGCCTGATACAGATGACAAAAATGGTTTCCCAGAATTACATTTAGTTTGTGATGTATTGTATTAATGAGTTATGTCAGGGAACTTGCTGTACAGTACATGGCGGCTCCCACCTACGTGCAAGCATCTAATCCCATCAGATGTGATTTAAAGTCTCTTTTGCAGCTTTGTGGATTCACTGCAAAATACTTTGGAATTAGTAAGTAAAATGAATGTATACAAATTTACTCTGGCAATTTGTGTCACATGCTATTATTCACCCTATGTACATAAAAATGGCCACACTGGGTCAAACCAAAGGTCCATCTAGCCCAGTATCCTGTCTTCTGACAATGGCCAATGCCAGGTGCTTCAGAGGGAATGAACAGAACAGGTAATGATCAAGTGATCCATCCCCTGTTGCCGATTCCCAGCTTCTGGCAAACAGAGACTTGGGACACCATCCCTATCTATCCTGGCTAATAGCCATTGATGGACCTATCCTCCATGAATTGATCTAATTTTTTTTTTAATCCAGTTATAGTGTTAGCCTTCTCAGCATCCCCTGGCAATGAGTTCCTCAGGTAGACTGTGCATTATGTGAAGAAATACTTCCTTTTGTTTGTTTTAAACCTGCTGCCCATTAATATCATTTGGTGACCCCCAGTTCTTGTGTTATGAGAAGGAGTAAACAACACTTCCTTAATTACTTTCTCCACACCAGTCATGATTTTATAGACCTCTATCATATCTCCCCTTAGTCATCTCTTTTCCAAGCTGAAAAGTCCCAGTCTTATTAAACTCTCCTCACATGGAAGCTGTTCCATACCTCTAATCATTTTTAAATTTGTTAGTCTCTAAGGTGCCACAAGTCGTCCTTTTCTTTTTGCAGATACAGACTAACACGGCTGCTACTCTGAAACCTAATAATTTTTGTTGCCCTTTTCTGAACCTTTTTTCAATTCCAATAATTCCTTCTGTAGGAAGATAAGGGACTGTCATTTCTGATTAGTTTGGTTCAAGAGTTCAGCTTGGGTTCTCTTTTCTGAAATAACAACTACTAAATTAAGTTCTTTGGAACAGGCAGATATAGCAAGAATGTCAGAAACCTCTTTGAGACATATGTGTGCCACTAATTACAGTCCAAATTTACCACTTCCTTCCTCAACATGCAGGCTATAGAACATGGGTAGGGAAACTATGGCCTGGGAGCTGCATCCAGCCCTCCAGACGTTTTAATCTGGCCCTTGAGCTCCCGCTGGGGAGCAGGGTCTGGGGCTTGCTTCGCTCCCGCTCCAGCCGAGGCGCAGGGTCGGAGGCTTGCCCTGCTCTGTGTGGCTCCTGGAAGCAGCAGCGTGTCCCCGCTCTGGCTCCTACGCGTACGGGTAGCCATGGGACTCCACACGCTACCTCCACCCCAAGTGCCGCCCCTGCAGCTCCCGTTGGCCAGAAACCACAGCCAATGGGAGCTGCAGGGGTGGCACCTGCGGACGGGGTAGTGCACAGAGCTGCCTGGCTGCGCCACTGCGTAGGAGCCATCAGGGGGACGTGCCACTGCTTCTGGGAGCTGCTTGAGGTAAGCGCTGTCTGGAGCCTGCACCCCTGACCCCCTCCTGCACCCCAATCCTCTACCCCAGCCCTGATCCCCCTCCCAACCTCCGAACCCCTCAGTCCTTGCCCAGAGCACCCTCCTGCACCCCAAACCCCTCACCCTCCGCCCCACCACAGAGCCTGCACTCCCAGCCAGAGCCCTCACCCCCTCCCACACCCCAACCCCCAATTTCATGAGCATTCATGGCCCGCCATACAATTTCCATACCCCAATGTGGCCCCACGGCCAAAAAATTTGCCCACCCTGCTCTAGAACGTACATTTACGATTAAGGCACGTTCTGGCAATACTGTACACAAAGGCTTTGTAACAGAGGCCCAGCTCCGCCACTGGCCTCTTCCCTGCAGAAACTGCGCATGCTTCACAAGGTGTGTGCTTAGTGACACTTTATTTCTATTTCCCTTCACCGATATCACCACTGTCCCCCATGCTCCCACCTATTTACAACCTTTGCCGAGCTTTAGGCCCTCTCAGCAGGACTTGAGGGGAACAGAGGGCTCCCTACTCTGAGGTCTCTCTATAGCGAGGCTCAGCTAGTCCTCGCCCTCTCTCTCTCCTTCTTGTATTTCCTTCCTCTGCCTATTTTATCAGCGCTGGGCTGATGGGGCCAATTAAGCTTTCCCCCACACCCAGCCCACCAGCCTGATTAGATCATTACCCCCGAACAGTTTCCACTGGAGCACTAATTAGCCTCAAAGTAATCAGAGTGCAGGCTGCTCATTCTTTGCCCCCTTCTTCAGTGTGAGGGAGACCCTGGCGCACATCAGGTCTCAGGACCTTTTCTGGCTCCTCCAGAACCTTCTCCTTAGGTTCTGGATGCACTTTTCCCCGCACCTCCTGATTGACGCACACCCCATCCGTGGCCCCACGAAGTTTCAAGACCTCCTCGTCAACCTCCTCCTGGTACTGGCCAAGGTGGCAGTCCATCATACCAGGAAAAGGATGTCGGATGGGGAGGTGCTCTGCGACTGTGAGACCTATTTCCACTCCTCGCTTTGCTCACACATCCAGGCAGAGCTCCTCTGGCCAGGGTCTGCTGGCTCCCTAGACATCTTCAAGGAGCAGCAGGTGCTGTCTGGGCTTCGCTGCTCAGTGTCCCCTTCTGGCTCTCTGCTTATGACTCGGTGACCCTCACTCCTATATTTCACTCCTATAATTTGCCTATATAACGTGGTGATCTGCATGAACAGGTGGAAATTCTTTTCCATGGCTGGTATAGATTATAGGATTCTAATTCAATGCAATACATTATCATTATTCATTGTTTGTTCAGATGGTAGTCTCATTGTTTACTCTCTCCTTCCTTCCCTCATTCATCTGCACAGAAAAAACCTATTCTGGGTTGCAAAATTTCTGAATAAAATTTATGATGACTTTTTGGTGAAATTCCTAATCAACTAACTTGACTGTCACATTTTCTTTGCTATGGGAAAGCTGAATGAAATAACCTGGATTTCCAATTTACCTTCAATCTTACAAAAAGCACAAACACAGAAAAGCTTTAAACAAGGTATCTTGGAATCACATCAGAAGAGTATGTATTGGAATACTCAGAAATTCACATTGCAATAAATGGATCTAAATCCCACAGAAAGTCTAATGAACCTAGGCAGAGAATACTAAGATGTTGGAGTCTGGCCAGAGTAAGTAGGCTTGAGATTAATATCAAGGAGCAAACTGTACAGGATACACACTGGACATTAAAGGTAGAATGAGGATGCCTTCCAGTTTACTTGAAACATATTATTCAGACTCCAGGGGTTCCTGTGTGCCGGGTAATCTTTGGTCACTGGCAAACAAAGGAGACAAAGCTGGAGCTTGAGTCGGGGGGAACCTATTTGCTTGTCTGAAGTTGTAGCGGTTTTCTTTAATAAATGCCTCTGCTTTAAAACAGACTGTGATTTCATACATCATAACATCTAGGAAGCATCACAAATCCCACAATGGGCAGATACACAGGTTATTTCATTTGCAATAAATGATTCAGTAAACAGGCAGAATTATAGGAAAGAGATCATGGAAGTCAATGTTACATGCAGAGAGGCCTGTGGTTCTCTGGTAGCAGCTTTGCCCCAGTTTACATTCCCAAATCCCTCCTGAAATCTGATGCTCTTTCTCCAGTTCCACTCATCACACCCACACCTAAAGAGCATGCCTGCTGCACCATCACAGCACACTCTTTCAGTAGGCCTGCACAGCCCTTGTATCTGTTCAGAGGATCAGGAACCTATAGTCTGCCTCACCCCATCTGTGGCTGCCTCCTTTTGTGGGGAGTTGGCTGCTCCTGGGGTGCTGGCAGGGAGTAGACCCTGTTCCAATTATGCCTGGTCCCTGTGCAGAAAGGTAGACAGGTTGGGGGTGTGGGGGAGGAGAGAAGCCTTGAACCTTTCCTCCTGCACGCACATGTAAGTGCCAGGCAAATTTGTTAGTACCTGTTACACTGAAGAGATAGCCAAGAGAGCAAAACAGAACAAAAAACCTAACTGCCCTTTGCTTGGTAACCTAGGAAATAACATTCCATCAAAATTACATCCATCCTCACCCAAGCAACAGAGCCGGGGTGAGTGAAGACATCACTAACAACAACAAGGGGACCAGAGACTTAGCACAGGTAATGTTTTACATGCATGCATCAGCTGTCATGATTCAGTTGACACTTTCCCTTCAAGTGGAAAATCTCCTCCCGTGTCTAATGGGAAGGAGTTTCCAGAGTTTGTTTTCTGTGAACCCTAGGGAGCAGCTGGTTCCTCCCTCAGCACAAGCTGAGCTTGGAAAACCCTTTTTGTTCCTCATCTGCACATTCAGCTCACTCCCCATTTGATCTTCAGCATTGTTTTTTGGAAGAAAAAAACCCATCGCTCTGCCTAATTTTTTCTGTTTCTAATAAACACAACAACTAGATGCCGTCTGTGCAGTCTGTCTCTCTAGTTATATTTAAATATTTATATCCATGTCTCTATGGTGACCAGTCGAGTTATATAATGAGTAGTGGGAGAGTGTTGGAGAAGAACAACCCGAGGAAGGTGGAGGAGGTTAGAGGCTTCTTTTTAAGGTATAATTACTGTCACAAACTGCGTCTGATAGTTTTGAAATGGATGGAGAACTGCTTTCAGTAAGCAGTGGCCATTGGGGAAAGCCGTGGTTTGCCATACTGGGAGAAATGAACCCCCAGAGGGTCAGACGAGTCTCTAAAACTACCTGAACTGCTTGAGTCTGGCAAAAAAAACAACAAATCAAGCTGGAAATCACAGGAGCACAAGCTTTCTCATGAGATCTCGGGCACTTCTAGTTCCAGCTGCAATTGAAAGGAGAAAGGGGGTGGGGGGGAAACACTTACATCACTATTTCAGCAAAGGTTTGGATCCAGTGTGGGTTTCTTAAATTATCCAAACTGGTTCACCCTTCTCTACTCAAAACACTAGTGTTCTCCAGATGGGAGGGAACCCAGTTGTATAATCAGTAGGCGTTAAGGGCTACAGGGGATGTCATCACTGCTGATGTCAGAACCGTAGAGAGGTTGTGGCTGAAAAGGGGATTAGTATGCCCACAGACAACTAGGGATAATTTAGGAGTTAAACGAGAACACTCCTGATATGCTTTGGAGGGAAGGAGGGGATTTCTCCTCATCGTAATATAAATAATCTAAATGAAGGTTAAAGTGAGAGTCAGCATGGAGGCAGGGAAATGTGCCAAGAGCACAGTCCATTATTCCTACTAGCTGACTTGAGGAGGCGTGTCATGATGTTATCCCATATGAGGATTTCTGGGAGACAAAGTGACGGAAAGCACCCCCTGTAGTCACACCCTGCAAGTTATTGTAATAATCTTTGTGCAAAATATGCCTCGTGAGGTATTATTTAAAAATTAACACCACACTGATAATCAATATTCTTGTTTAATGTATGTACTAAACACATATTAAGAATTATGAACATAAGCTGAAATTATGACTACAGTGTTTACCAGACAAGTCTGGGGAGGGAGTAAACCGGTTTCTCAAAGTCAAAGGACAAGCTGACTCCTCTAGCTAGTGTCATCAAAGTCAATTGGCAATCACCTGTCAAGAGGCCATTCGCAGGAACAGGGCCAACTGCATTTTAGCTAACAACACAGAACCACTTTCACCAGGGGACTCCACATCCCCGTCCCCACAGCTGGAATGAACTATATCTAGGGGGGAACCTTCAGGAAAATGTGTTTCAAAAGGTGACTGGACTATAACAGTGAGAGGCAAAACCACTCCAAACTATAGTGCTCTCTGTCGCTCTCTCTTTCATCTATGATGACAAAGGAACCAACCCTTTGACTTTGGGGAGGATCCTGACCTGAAAATTTTCTGTTGCTGGGACCCTATGGTGAGGATTTTACCTTGAACCAAGTCTAGCTTGTTAAGTTTCAGCTACTAGGAAGGTTTAATCTTTAT
This sequence comes from Chelonia mydas, assembly GCF_015237465.2. Classification (NCBI taxonomy): domain Eukaryota; kingdom Metazoa; phylum Chordata; order Testudines; family Cheloniidae; genus Chelonia; species Chelonia mydas. The sequence goes on along the minus strand of NC_051246.2, from coordinate 28,642,977 downwards.
TTTTCTTGTAAGCATTTCTGACTTTAATACTTTATACTTGTACTCACTCAAAACCGCTCTCCCTTTGTAGTTAGATAAACTTGTTTTATTTTTAATCTAAACTAATCCAGTATTGTGTTTAAACCGAACTCTTTGGTAACTCCAGTCAAAATAGCAAACTGTTAAATATTGACCCTTTACAGGGGCAACACACCTTTTATATCTGAACTGCCCAGGGAAAGGCTGGACAGTATAGAACACAGGTTTTGGGGAAATTCAGGACTGAGAGAGTGTTGGAGTCACCCTGCAAGCAAAAAGAACAGGAGAGGACTTGTGGCATCTTAGAGACTAACACATTTATTTGAGCATAAGCTTTCGTGAGCTACAGCTCACTACCTGATCACTCTCATTACAATGTGTACGGTAACACCCATTGTTTCATGTTTTCTGTGTATATAATATCCCCCTACTGTATTTTCCACTGCATGCCTCCGATGAAGTGAGCTGTAGCTCACGAAAGCTTATGCTCAAATAAATTGGTTAGTCTCTAAGGTGCCACAAGTCCTCCTTTTCTTTTTGCAGATACAGACTAACACGGCTGCTACTCTGAAACCCTACAAGTAGCAACCAAGGCTGGTAGAAGCCAGAGTGTGACTGGTGTGTTGCTGACAGGCTGCTGGGCCAGAGTTGCTAGACGAGGGCTGCTCCTTTGCCCAGACACTCAGGGTGTGAGCTGCATGCTGTTAGGCTATTTGCGTGCAGCCCAGGTTGGGAGCTACAACAGCAAAGCACCGTGAAGCCTCCTAGGTTGTGGGGCAGGCAGCAACACCACTGCTGACTGGTCTAGATTGCACCCTGGAATTTGACACACAGCAGATGTCAAGAATATAAGTTTATTCCTTGGCAAGCACAAGCAGTATGTTCAGCCTTGTCCAAGAAAAAGAAACAGTCCCTGTGCGAAGGAGTTTGCAGTTGATATAAAAGGCTAGCATAAAGTGCACTAGTCGTTCAAGAGGAAGATCGTATCTTAAAATCTCTTCCTTTCCTTTCTTTTTTAAATATCTAGTATAATTTTTGGACCTAAGCTTTATAAACAGTAGGCTTCCCAAACAAACTGTGATTTTCACTAATACGTTCACCATTGACAACTGTTCAATAACTCTTGTGCAAATAAAGCCATCTGCCTTTTCAAAGTGTCTGTGAAGACACACCTGCTCCAAATACTCATACAAATATTTGAGCTCGGATTGGTGATGCTTTTGCTTTCCATGAACATGACTGAAAATAAAAATCTCACTCGGACATCTGCAAATAAAGAGAATCACAAGCAAACAGTGAAACAAGAATATTCATTTTATTGGTAAGAATAATCATTAACACTTTTCCCTTTATATTTACCCAGGTCTCAAAGAGACAGCACCTTTTATACAAGAAAAGATATCTGACGGGTGGACAGGTCTGTGGTCAGTTTAAAACATTCCTTCAGGAGCATTCTACTCCAGAACTGTCACAGACTGATCAATGGTCTTATATGTCTACCATATAAAGAGAAGTGCTCTTATGTTTAACCCTTTTGATGCTGGATATATCAAGCTCTCCCTAAGCACACATTTGTTTGGCAGTCTGGAGGATGTCAGCAGACTAAAGATTAGTGAGCTAAAGATAGGGCAGACTTACTTTCCAATTCTGTGCTAAGTTTTTTTCCCCAAAATCTGATCTTCATTGTGTAAAGCATTTCCTATCCCCATAAGTGATAAATGAGACCAAGCTATCCAAAGGTCTGTTCTCCTTGAGACCTTCCTAGGAGCTCAGTGCATTTGTAGTATGTCCCAAATTTTGTAGTTGGGAGAGGGAAGAAGACACTCTAAAGAGCATGCTGTCCTGGGGTACAGTCAATAATGTCTCCCCAGTAGGCCTGTTACCTACAACTAATTGTGGGTTTGGATAGCCAATTCTTAAAGCTATGTGTATTTTTCCAAAGTGGACTCTCTCTCTTCAAACTTCTTCATCACCCCACCATTTTTCCCAGCACTCTTCTCCACTGTTCTACCTGATGTAACAATCTGATTGGCAGATATCATATTTACTCCTAGTTGCTAATCCTTCCAGAGGAGGTTTTGTCTTTTAAACCCTTTCTTGTCCCAGAAGGGAAATAAATACAATTATTATTGATGGAGCTGGTAGCACTGACAGTTATTAAGGTTGCCCAACATTTCCCTTTACAAGACCATTTTCAGCTGTTTATAACTTTGCCAAACTTTACTTGTTAGGGCTGAAATTTCCTATTCCTGGTGTCTGCCTCAGGCTGACTTCTTCTGGAATATTTCAGCCAAAACAGTGCAGCTGTTTCCAAGAACAAGGCTGGGGAAAACTATGTTGTTTTACAATTTTAAAAATACTCTGGCAGTCTTTTCTTTGAAAAGCTCTAGCTCCCCCGTACTTTGAAGCAGGGTCTTCAACTTTGGCAGAGGTGGCCTATGTCATCCCACTGAAAATCCGCCCAAATATGGCCAAGTTATAAGCCTTTTAAAAATCACAGTTCACACATGTTCAGCAGAGATATTTTTAGAGACCCTGCTCTAGGAATTAATATAGAAGCGTAGAATAGGAGGTTGTGGTGTGTAGAGCCCTGCTTCATTCATTGCAGAAATTGGAAGGTGTACAGTGAATGAGACAGGAGATTGCAGAAAGAGAAAGGATAGGCTCATTGTTAAGACAGCTGAATTGGATTCTATCCCTGTCTTTGCCAGAGAGTTACTGTGTGATGCTGGGCCAGTCACCAAACCTTTCACAGGTGGTCACTACTTATGTGTTTCTCATTTTCTGGGTGTCTGATTTGAAACCCCGGAACCAGACGCGCAGAATCACGGAGAGATCACAGCTGTCTCTAAAGTCAATGGAAGCTGTGCTTTGAACATCTAAAGTGCTATATAATGCAAAATACTCTGAAAAATCAGATCCTAAGCATCTCTGTTAGGCACCTTAATCTTGTTGTACCTCAGTTCCTTCTCTGAAAAACAGAGAAAATAATATCCTGTGACCTCACAGGGGTGTGTGAAAATAAACACATTAACATTTGCGATGCACTGAGATATGCTGGTGATGAACACCATAAGACATTAATCGTTCTGTATTCAGAGCAGGGTTTGAATAACATGCAGCTAATAAGGCCTAAAGCCACACATTGAAAAACAAAGAGAAAACAAATGATTGACTAGCTACACTTTACCCGATGCACTGAAAGAGGCAGGGGTCTTGTGGAAAAAAATAGCATGCAATCATGTAATTAAAGACTGAATACACACAAGAGGACCAAATTAAGATTGCACAGGCAACCTTCATTCTGGCATTTCCTAACTTGGAGTTCTTGGCTTTGCAACCTTGATAATATTTTTATTTTTTAAACCCGTATTTGGTTTTGCATGGGTGAAATATAGCATAAAAGCTGAAACTCACAGAAAGGGGAAGTCCTTTCACCTAGCAGTTTGGAGATTGATCCATTCCTAGCAGCTGACTTCCTCTGACTTACAGGCTGGAGGAAGCCTAACAGACAACAGCTGTTTCCGGGCCTTGCTGGTTAACCCTTGCTTTTCCATTGCTGAGCTCCACAGCTTTGTGACCCAGTCATGTCCAGGAGCTGCAATCTGCCATACACCACATCCATCTAACCCACCTGCTTTCCCTTGTTCGTTGTCCTCTTCAGCCACAGAAAGCTCTAATCCCCATCTCCACATTGGGGCATGCTCTTTCTGGTGCTCCCAACAACACTGAGTCTGTTTCTGCAGCACTTGCAAATGGGTCAGAACTCCCCAGGCCTTGCTGACTGGCAAAAATGGGAGCTGTAATTCACAACTAGTGACTAGTAGCAACAAGGGTGGAGGCTCTAATGCAGATGGAGCTAATGAACGTTGATGACCGGTAGAGGTCAAAAGGTCTAGACTCTGTCCACACTATAGCTTGTACTGTCGTCACCATGAGAGCTGCACTGTTTGGCACCAGTAACTCTGGGTCCCATTTTTGCCAGTGCAGACATGGCCCTAGTGACAAGTGTGACAGATATTGCAACCCCATGCAGTATTTTTGGGGAGCACGGTATTAAACTTATGAACGGTTATGTGTGATTGCGTTCTACTCTCGGGGGGAGGATTACCACAGCTCTTACAGGAATTAAAACAGAAGGGGGTGACTGCCCCTGACATTGTATTCCACCCTGGGGTGATTTGCATATATTGGTTCAGGCTGGGTTTTCCAGATACTTGGAAGCAATATATAAAATGCTGAGCTTGGCCTGACTAGTGGTCTTCATTTTGATTCAGCAAATGGACACGACTGTCCGTCCAAGGGGAAGCTCCAACTCTCGCTGAAGGGTTGGAAGGGATGGTGGTCTATCAGACTTCTCAGGTAGATCATGGGTGATTTCTGGTATGTTTAGTATGGGTCTAAATCTGTTTATTGTTTTTATATGTTTTCTCTGTAATGCTTTTGCCCTGTTAATCAAGGCGCTTGCTTCGAAAGAGCTGTGGGATAACGGGTGATGGCAGGCAATACGCTGGTCATAGCCAGGGCCGGCTCTATGTTTTTTGCCACCCCAAGCTCTGAGAGCGCAACTGCCCAAGCAAAAAAAAAGCCACCCCTGAAATTGTGCCACCCCAAGCATCTGCTTGCTTTGCTGGTGCCTAGAGCTGGTCCTGGTCATAGCCCCTGGAGAAAAAGCAATTCACAGCTGCTAGCCATTAGGCAGACTGGCTTGCTGCGAATATCACAGTGTAAGGCCGGGGCCTGTGCAGCATTATAATCCCCTGGTCAGAAGGGAGGGGGACAAGAGTTCCTGTCCAGAGACAGGTGACATGAGAATTCAGAGGGGGGAATACACATACTGTACACCTGAAACTGTGAAGACAAATACTGGAGCACTGCCTTTGCTCTACTCTTTCTTATTCACAACACAGGACAGATATATTTAACCGCACATCCTTTTAGGCTGATGGGAGCAGACTCGCAGCTCCTAAGATCTGATTTCATTTCTCTGCTTCTGTGCCTGGGGCTCCTGCATTTATATCTAAAATCAACCTTAAATAGGTTCTCTGATTTCATGTGCCTAAAATAAAAATGCCATTTTAATAATTAACAATGATTAAATTAATTGGTGCTTTGTATCTTGCTTTCTTTTGTCACTCACTACCACTTCCTGGGTTCTCAAACTGACTCTGTCCCTTGGGATGCTAAACAAAGTCATTATAATCACAGCATCACTTTCTTTCATAATCCGGCCTTCCCGTTTTTCATCACCACTCATAAAAATAAAATTGATTCTGTTATGTGCACAGCCAGTTCGTAGTGCAAAGCTTTTTAATAAATGATAATAATGGGCTGTTCTGTAGTGTCTTTCAGCCAAGGATATAAAAGCCTTTTCTAGTCATTAATCAATCAGGACTTCCCAATTGCCAGCTTTGGGAGGTAGGCGTTATTTATCTCCATTGTACTACTGTGTAAACTGAGGCACACAGGGGTTGCATCACATGACTTGCCCAACCCTATCCAGCAAGTCAATGGTAACCAGGACCAGGAATAGAGTCTCCAGTAGGTACAATTGAGGGACAGGGGGAGATTATAAACTACTCTGGTGGCCAAAACAGCCTCTGGCATAAGTTAGAGCAGTCACTGGTTGCTGTAAGTTACAGTAGCCCATCATAGGCTTCCTATGGGCTGCAGTGTAGGCATGTCCGCGATGGTGCCATTCCAAGCCCCCTGTGCTGTGGAGGAAACATAGTGCCATTTAGGGACTGAGGAGTATGTCCCTGGCCCCTTGTAGTGCCTTTACAGTCTTTGTGTGTTGCCAGAATAGCATCCAGGGGCCAGGGTGGGGGAACAGAATGGGTGTCCAGGAGCTCTTAATCCCAGTCACCTGCTTGGACCACTAGCAGACACTGCCTTTTAAAAACACCTAGTCCAGCATTAACCCCAACGTGCTGAATGAAGAGCAGCAGCAAAGGGAGTTATTGTCATTCTTCTGTGTATAGAAGACTGTGACTGCAAAGTAGGGGGTATTTAAAGCTGGGTAAAAGCTGGGAAGAGGGGAAATCACTTTATCAGCACTGGTAGGGCTGTGATGAAGACCCCCAAAGTGTATTTTTGATGTATTTAAGGGGTGCTGGGATGCTCTTTTTTTTGGTTGTCCAGGCAGTTGGTGTGATGTGTATCTAAAATATTGTTCTTGTCAGACTAGATTTTGGGCAAAACTCAGTGAGGACTCATGGCTGAATGTCACAACCTCAGAAAGGAGGGGAGAACTGGCCACCTCATTGCAAGAAAGTCTACACGATAAGTCTGCTTCTTGACTGGACGAATAACTGGCTGGACTCCAGATGCACTAGCTTGCTGTACAAAGGATGCATTCCAGGTTCCCACTCCTACCACCACAACAATGAAAAAGCTTAACATGCACTGTTCAGGAGGAACAAAAAAACCCAACCAGCCCTCTTCCCTGCCCCAACAAAGTCCAAAACACAGACAACTCCTCTTCCCCACCTTCCAGGCACAGGTGTCACAGCAGTTGCAGATGTGACAAATACTGGATACCTGCCTGTTTCCCTCGATGTAGATCTAGTGGGCAGTAAAAGACTTCTAACAAACATTGGATTTGAGCCCTTTTTTGCTTTTTTATGGTATATAAAGAAGGCCTGAAATGATTTCACCCTCAGCCCCTTACATTAGAAATACCAGACTGGTCCCCCCTGGGTAGGCAGGAGGACCTCTCAGGGCTCTCAGAGATGTTCATTATCTACTCTCCCACCTTAATGGACAGGGATTGGGGGCAGTGCTGAATCTAATAATGCCATCCTTACACGCAAATGTTCATTAAATATGGGAGTTAAATAGATGTGAAAAAACAAGTAATGAACTAATCCCGCTCATTACACAAGTAGGCCAATCAAAAATCTCTTCCGCTTGCATTTGCTCAGCCTCTTGTGAGGTCAGAATTTCACTAGTTCTCCAGTCAGCATAGAGTCTTGCAGCCAAAATTAAACAGACCCCCCCAGAAACCTTCCTTTCAGGCATTCTGTTAAATGTTGGTTATTTCTTTTACCCGAACACCATGTTCTTTATATATAGATTAGATGCTTACTTGTTCTTTCCTACCTTGTTTTATTCCTTGCAAACTATGTTCCTGATCTAACCCTAGTTGGTTACTGGTGAGGGGAGGCTGATGACTGCAGCAACAAGGAACAGAAGATGAGCAGGTTGGTAGGTTCCCCTTCTTCAAAGCTTGATTCAGTCATATCTGCCCTTCACTGCTAGGATATGCTTGTATGCCAGAGCGACTGCCAGCTGTATGTATAATACATCTTCCCAGCGCTGAAAGAATTACTGCCAAACTTCATTATACAAACACCACAGCCACCCAAACAGCCTTGTGTGCACACAGAAAGAGTGGGGGAAGATAGCATTTTGCCATGACATAAATTTTTATTGAAGTAGTCAAGAGTCATATGACTTTCCAGCTGGCCTTTGGGATAACCATAGCATTAGCTTTGACAGTGACACACACAGTACATCAGTTTATGTTTAATTTGGTAGCATAGTATTATAATTGTCTGTCATACAGATCAGAGGTTGACTGAAATAAACAAGGGGGCAAATCCTCAGCTGAGGATACGCCCCCATCTGTAGCTTTAAAGTAATCTAAAGCATTCTGAAATTGACCCTTGCAGTTTCAGCAAGTTCCTTGCCAAAAGGAGCTGTGATCACAAGATATTTCAAATAGTTAGGACAATGCTTCCTTTTTAAATTAGAAATGTAATTAATAAGAAATATCTAACTAATAATTTACAAACACCTTGTTATTTTATGCTAAAAAAAGATGATGCAGTCAATTAGCATATTGAACAGCCAAGGTGAAATGAAAATCTTTATAGTGACCCTGTCCAAATAGTTATAAGGACTAAATGACCAAGAAGTGTGATAAACAGTTTAGCAAGTAGATAAACTGAAATGATTTAACAGATAAAGTGACCTTACCGACCTTATCACTGATGTGTGGGATGTAAACACAAATTGGTACAGAGACATGTACGGCTGTTTTGTCTTATTGTTTCATTACCATCAAAATTATTGGTGTTGAACCAAGAAAATGGGTCAAGTAAGTTTACATTGCTGCATAATGACCAACTAAACAACTACACAATTATCAAGGAATGTCATGAGACTCTCTATAAAGACAGGAGTTTGAAAGTGGATATCTGTGCAGACTTCTAAATATGCTGATGGAGAAACTGCAGCCTGGGAAAGAAGGTGGTGCTGTGCAAAGTTGCTCAAGATACACCGCAAGGGGAACCTACAAAAGCAGTTTGTGGAAGCAGATTGCTGACTGGAGCCTGGACTAACAATTGTCTTAAAAGAGTATCACACTAAAGGCACAATTGGTGGCAAAGGATGTTGCAAGCTGATATATGTCCTAAAATGTATAGTGCAAACTGATATGTCCCAAGCTACTTGTCTGGTTGGATGTTTCAGAATGTCATCAGAAATGAGCAAAAAGAAAAAGGAGTACTTGTGGCACCTTAGAGACTAACCAATTTATTTGAGCAGAAGCTTTCGTGAACTACAGTTCACTTCATCGGATCCAGCTGTAGCTCACGAAAGCTTATGCTCAAATAAATTGGTTAATCTCTAAGGTGCCACAACTACTCCTTTTCTTTTTGCGAATATAGACTAACACGGCTGCTACTCTGAAACCTGTCAGAAATGAGGTTTGCTTTCTAATTAGCCCACATCAACTTTACGTGGAAGAGGAGCCAGGCCCCGTGGCTCATCAGAAGCTGTATAAAACAGCTCTGTTCAGCAATTTGCTCACAGAAACCGAAACATCTGGATGAGATTGCATGAGAGTGGGACTGTCATCAGGTGGCTACGGAGAGCACCCCCTCTCTGCTAACACCTGATGTCTTGGGAAACAAAAGATGGGAAATCAATGGGCATTCAGCACCTAGGTGCTTTTGAAAATCCCGCTAGGTGCTTATCTGCATCTTTAGGCTCCTAACTGTCTTTAAAAATCTGGCCCTAAGTCAACAAGTAACTGAGAATGTCGAGGTTAGAAGAACTCATTACACTGAGCATAGTATTATTTGTAACAGGAAATCATGCCTGGGTACAGCAAAGATGCCTCTCAGAAAGATTAAGAGCATGTTAAAGCAATCAGCCTAGGTGCTTGTCCACACAGAGACCGATGGTATGTCTACACTACGCAGACTATAGCACCACAGCCTCGCCATGTAATCCAGCCTACAGCGACAGAAGGGGTTTTTCTGCTGGTGTAGGAGCACCTCCTCCCCAACCAATGCTAGTGATGTTGATGGAAGACCTCTTCCATCAACTAGTGGCGTCCACGGGGGTGGGGTATGTCGGCATAGCTATGTCCATCAGGAGTGTGGTTTTTTCACTGCCATAGCTATGCTGATGTAACTTTTCACTGTAGACCGGGTCTTCATGCATGGCAAGCTGGGGTGTAAATCCACAGGGTACAAGCCTGCTGTGTAGTAACCGGCTGTATGGACCCTGCTACCGTCCATTAAAAGTTCTGCAGTGTGCTTTGAACTACTGCTGTTTGACACACGCAGCAAAAAGAGTGCATGGCAGCTGTGTCCACACACCCAGTTGGTGAGCAGCAGGCTAGTGCCATTGTAGATTTACACCCCAGTTTACCCTGCACTAAGTCGTCATGTGGAGAAGCCCTAGACCATCTTTTGCAGTCACAAGAAACTGACAACTTCTTAGAGAAGAGAAAAAGAATTTTGAATTGTCTAGTTAAGCTCAAGACTTTTGCCACCGCTGAATATTTGGTTAAAGGGTTTACACTATTTGTGAGCTTCCAGAGAAATTACAAATAGCTTTAAAATTATTCCATGAAACATATATGTGGGATTTGGTGCATTATAATATTGAATATGTGCATAATGGAAAGAGTTTATCTATGAATATCACCAAGGCAAAGCAATCTTTAATCAAATTGACTTTGATACGTAACTTGTTCAAATTTCTATATTCTAACTCTAGAGAGATTTGGTTGAACTGCCATGGGCAGTCCCATAATCCCATTGACACATAAGCATATTGGTGGATTGATAAGGATCTTTACTTAAACATCCAGAGTTCCACAGTGGTAGTCACATGGTGAGAATAGTGTAGATTTAGGATAAAGTTTGTCCATGTAACAAGACTGATAGGACCTTGAGTTAACTGAGTCTCAGAGATTAAAGCCAAATTGTCAGAAATGTAAACTAATTTTGGGTGCCCTCTTTGAGAGAACTAGTGCCCAGTTTTTCAGAGTACTCCGCATGAATTTATTTATTTGATTGGTTATCTTGTGATACATTGTAACATCCCATGTTGAAGTTCTTTTAAATGCTACCATCTTTATTTTATTTTCCGTAATTTCTTATTTGTTTTTTAAATTTTGTTTTGGCAAACACATTTATAAATTTACATTAGTTCTCCAGTTTGTAGTTCAGGAACAGAATGGACTGTGGGAAACTTGGTGGATAATTAGTTGAATTAAGTTACTTATCCTGTGTGTCCTCTAATGCATTTCTTTCTTCTTTCTCCCAGGGGCAATTGGTTATTTGGTGGTGGTGTGGGGATTGTGTGTGTGTGCGTGTGTGGGGGATTAAATGTAAGTGGCTGTTTTGCCAAGATTTGTGGAGTGATTGATTGGCATGGTGCGTTTGTTTTGGCTATGGCTGAGAGGATGTTCTCCTGGCTGAGGGGTATTAACTGGACTTCTTTTCCTTCTTGATGGTATTTTAGTTTCTTTGTTGCTGGGGTATGTTTTGGCACTCTGACAGAGTTTTAAACTGTCAGTTTTCAGGCAGTGGTAGAAGTGATTGGATCAGGGTTTGGTTTTTGGCTAGCTGGGATGGGGGTTTTCTGGGTGAGGGGCTGGCTGGTTCCTTGCTACCATCCACATCTCACACGAATGCTAAACATGCCTATCTGTGTCTCTACATGGCCCTGATTTCCCAGCTGGCTGCCTGTCACACTCTCTGTTGGTCTTTACAGAAAATGTCACATCTTCCTCTCCTGTGCTGCCCGATGATCATTCCCACTAGTCAGCTGGCAATGCAGAAGAAGCAGGTAATGCAGTAAAGGGAAACATGAAGGTCTAAGGCCCAGCTCCAGTCACCTAGCCACAGCTTCTCAGGGAACTCTGTGGATAACTTTCGGATGGTTTCCCAATTCAAGGGTTGGAAATCCTTGCTCTTGTGGGGAAGCTGGGCGACTGTTTTCTAGGTCTCTCTGAAAATATATTTGCCTTTCCGGTCCAGATTGTTGCTGAAGCAGATGGAGAACCAAAGGAATGAAGTTAAAATCATCCCATAAACCTAAGGAATCAGAGAGGCAAAGAATTAAATATCAGGACTGATTGTTGGATATTACTTCACCTGAGTGCAAAGGTACTGATACACACATATCAATACTGAAAATAATTCACAGGTATCAATGAGCTACTGTATCAGGCTGTTGTATACACAAAGAAGTTACTTTACTGTGAAATACTAAGGTTGAAATTTCAACAGAGAGAGAGAGAACAATATCATGGTTGAGGCACTTGACTGGGACTCAGAAGATCTGGATTCAATTACTGCTCTGCCACAGACCTCCTGTGTGACCCTGGGACAAGTCACTATCTGTCTGTGCCTGAATTTTCCATCTGTAAAATGGGGATAATGGTACTTCCTTTCTCCCATCCTCTGTCTGGTCTGCTTAGACTAAGTTATTTGGGGCAGAGACTGCTATATACAGCAACTAGCACAATGGGGCTCTAATTTCAGTTCCAATACTGTAACATCAGAAGTGAGAATAAGTCAGGAAATGCAGGGTTCAGATTCCCACAACCAAGTTAAGTCTGCTCCTGTGTGTGAACAGTCTGTACTACAATAGTCTTTGATTGAAAAAAATCTCAGTATGTACTGTTTGGAGTAATACAACATACATCACATACATATGTGCCTCTGCGTATTCAAAGGAATGAAGTTCCTTTGTTCTGTAGTATACTAATTTGCTGCATGGTACACCACATTGCCCAGAACTGTGTGATCATATAACTGAAGGCTGTATCAGAACCTACATGGGCAACATATCAAAAGTCAGGTTGCTGTGGGAATAATGGTGGCTGAAACAATATGTTCCTTATAAAAGTTTGCCTTAATATGAAAGTGCCTCTTTGAATATATAGTTTGATTTTTGAACATTTATGAACAGCTCATTGGTAGCTGGAAGACAGCAACACCTGCAGTAACTAAGGCAGCCACCGTACACTTTTCTTTGCATCCTGCAATCATAATGGTAAAAATATTTTAGAAATAGATTGAGGCTCCTCCTCCTCCATATTCTTCAAAACCAGTCCTAGTTGATAGCTGCCATTTCACAGCTATGAAATAAAAACCACAACTTGCTTTCAGTAGAGTTGGAGTGAGATTTTCCTATACCCAAACTGTGAAAACATTACCCCAAATATTCCAAGATGTGACACTGTATAATGCATCTGGTATGTCTCATGCATACTTCCATGGGAGGAGCTAATCTACATTGAGAATCAACATAACCATTGTAATATTAGTGCTAGAATTTTATATTCTTATGTAATTCTAAGCATCAGGAAATACCCTGCATGGAATTGTTATAAGTCAGATTGCTTAGCGGCTGTTCCCAACATAACGATAAAAGTTTAAAACAGAAATGTTGAATGCTAACCTTTATGATTTGCAATTTTATGGTTATGTTTGTATTCTAATTGGCTGAAGTAGAAGGGTTTTCTCAGCCTATCAGAATTCAGCAGGTCAGGCATCATCTGCTCCTGGGCCATGATTACATGTGCCATCTTCCCGCAATAGTATCAGAGTTCTATCCACTGCTGATCTTCCGTCCTCTGACACAGCAATTCAGAGGAGAATAGCTAAGACTAACATCTTGGGCAAATCAGTAAACTTTAAAAAGGGCAAATATTTATTCCATCATTATTAAAAGACAAACTGATATTCAATGCAGGAGTTGGCAGGCAGGTATGATTCACTTTGTGGACTCTTGCTGCTTTCGTACAGCATTCACGGAGTCCAGGCAACCCCTGGAGTGTATTACAACCCTGTATTTAGGTCAGAGGCATCCACTCATGTCTAGCAAGTTAGCTATAATAACGCCGCATTGCACAGTGAGCCTCGGTAGATTTAAGGGTGATCGTGACAAATCTGAAACCAACTATACGTACAGACCTCGTCAGAAAAATCTTGCTTCAATAACTGAAGTTCAACTTGAGAGTTATTAGAGCAGGTGGAACTTAATATTCTGTACATGGAACAGGTCTGAAGGCCAGTATTCTCTGCTGGCATGTCTTATTACAAGTGCGGGACCTTTGTGTGAAAGTAATTAATGTATGTTGTGTCTGCCAAGTGGTGACTAGACATTAGAACGGGCTTGTTCTATTAGCAGCATTTTCCAACCATTGGCCAGATGCACCATGTCTGCACATCTGTAAGGCAGTGGGTTATCATCTCACCTGCTCAGGCACCAATAACACTCTCCAGCCACAGGATTCCTGCCCCTTCTTCTACAGGACTTCAGTGTTATTCAAAAATAAATAACTGTTCAGCACACCAATCACCTCTTTTCTCTTGACCTGTGGTCTTCTGCAGAGGCCAGTCTACTCCGTACAGGATTACACTTCACAGAATGCCTGGGAGTCAACACAAGTCTCTGGTTCCTTCTTCCTAGCCTGTTCCCCACAAGATTACACAGGCCATCTGCCAGAGTGTCTCATGAACTGGGTTCTGTCCTCAGCAGCAGCCTTTCTACTCCCTGCAGCTCTCCAGCTCAACTGAGCTACTTGCTGGCTCACCTAATACCAGATGATCTTCAAGTTATCACCTGATACCTGGCCTCAGAGCCTCAGCTGGGAGGCAGCTGACCTCCTGTGTATAACAGGCCGAGCTTCCACAACTTCTTCCTGCAGGAAGCTGCTGTCTTGCATATCTAACAGTAACATCACAGCTGGCTACAACTGCCAATGATTATTTTTTTGTAGGAAACTTAATTTTGGGAGATTTTAATTTTTTTAAAGACATTTCCCGTGATGAGTTTTCAATTTATATTTTTTTTAAACAAAAAATTTGCAGTTAAAAAAAAAGACATTTTTGGTAAAAGTATCTGGGTTTTCATATAAGTTTTCAAAGAGATCAAACTTTTACCAAAATAATTTTGGTTTTTCCTTTAAAACACTGGAAATTTTTGACCAAGATGAACATTTTCTGTGGCAATGTTTCCTTTGGTTGAAAAGATATTTTTGGTCCAAAAGTGTTGGATGACAATATTTTGACCAGCTCTAAACACCACAAAGTAATGTTAGATCATGTGGTGGTTAGACCATGGCACATCCTCAGCCACAGGACAAAATGCTTAGACTCAACATCCTAGACAATGGGATTCAAATTCTGAGGAAGCCAATTTCCAGACCTATTCCCCAAGCTCAGCAGAGAACCTATGGCTGCCAGGAATTTAGCGAGCTTGTTCCAGCAGAGAACTGGCTGTGATTCCTCAGTCTGACTGGCAGCCCTATTGGATAGCTCCTCCCCTAGTCTCTGTGGTGAATCACATCATCAAGGTTATTTCCTTTGCTACTGAACTCCAGGCTGCTGGCTTATCACCGCCAGATCCAGAAACCTGTCTCCTGCACGCAAGGTTTTCAATGTGACCTGCCCTCTCAAGCCACTGAACTGTCCCTGCCTCAGCTTGTTCAGAAAATTAGGGTACCAAAGGACGGAAGGTAGCTACCATGAAGCAGATTGTGATGATCAGTAGCACAGAGACGAAGTCCATATGTTTTTTTAGGAAGTCTTGGATCTCTTGGAGGCAATCCTGAAATGACAGAGATATTCTATGAAAGCACAGTGACAACTTGGAGGAGTTCACCTCTTTTAACCCTGCAGAGGCTTCCCCATCTCTCTCTGCTTGACAGGGTTTATCATCATAATCCCTCACAGCAGAAGCAGCTTCCAAGCCCTGTCTCTTACAGACCCTGTATCGTAGAGACAGCCTCTGCCTAAACAACAAGAATCAGAGTTAGGTTTGCTCTATCCTGCTTTCCTCCTCCTCAACCAGCAGAGAGCTGCAGCTATAGTGCAAATCCTCTTTCTTGACTTTACCTGTCACTGTATGCGGCATGAATTCTGGCACCAGTGCTCTGCTGCAGATTGTGTTATACTTTGAGACATGGAGCCTTGGCTTGGTAGTGAATGGGGGTCTATGTCTCCCTAGTTCTGTTGCCCTACTGTGCTCTCCACAGTCAGTTCCTATAGTACACCTGCCGTTGCAGTTATATTTTTGGAACTGCACCAGGTAAAATATATTTCAAGATTTCTGGGGAGTGTGTGTGAGTGAGTGAGAGAATTTTGGAAAGGGGGGAAGAAAAAGGAAGATGGAATGGAGGCATGTGAAATGCACAATAATGTTTGTCGCAGGTCTTCTGACATGCTGTGCTTTAAGTCTGCAATGCGATGCTAGTAAAGGGCTCGATCCTGCAAGATGCTGAGCACTCTGGCTGGAACTAGCAAAAGCACTTAAGCTCATGCTTAATTTTAAGCATATGAACAGTCCTACTGAAGTCTGTGTGTGAGTGTGAGAGAGAGACAGACAGACAGAGGGACAGACTATTCATATGCTTAAGGTTAAGCACTTGCTTAAATGCTTTGCTGGATCAGGCCAGAGTACTCAGAACCTTGCAGAATTGAACCCAGAGATAAAATGAGCAGCAGCTGCTATGACACAAGATCACTTCCTCCATTCCCATACATTCTACAGAATGCATCACTGCAGTTTATCTCCCTTTACCATCAGCAGGAGGGAATTCAAAGCATAAATAGCCACGTAAGCACCCTGCTCCTGCACTACCACACAGCAGACACATTTCTTCCCCTCACTTCTTTTCCTATAGCCGTATTATTACCAGTTGCAGTCTGTTTTGAAAGTTACACTTCAGAATTCAGTTTTCAAAAGGCAGATATACCAGAAAGGTTGCTATCCCATAATACCCTGAATCATCATGAAATTGTCCCAGGTCCTGCAAACTGACAAGCAGGATAACTAAAAGTTCTGAATTTATACAGTATGTGTTAGGACATTGCACTATGACAGGTTTCAGAGTAACAGCCGTGTTAGTCTGTATTCGCAAAAAGAAAAGGGAGCTTATGCTCAAATAAATTGGTTAGTCTCTAAGGTGCCACAAGTACTCCTTGACATTGCACTAATACATCATGTCTTTGCAGAACCATAGCAACACAATCATTTTGTCTCCTAGGACAAATACACATATTAAGACGGCAACTTTCATTAGTACAACTGGTCAAATAGAGAACAAAATTACACAGCCCAGGCAAATCTATTGAGAAAAATCCAAGTTACAGTCTCGCAGCCGAGATCATCTGGTATTGGTTCTGTTTATTTGCTTTCTCAAAAAAACTGAAGAGCTTACTGAAAAGTGGTTTAGGCCCTTGAATGGAAAAAAACCCAGGTTTCTGAGTTCCTAAAAGCTGGGTATTTCCCAGTGAATTCTTAGTAATTCTCTAATACCCTGGAAAAGGGCAGTATGTATCATTTACACATGAAAATCTGCATGCTCAGCTTGTTGCTATCAGCAAGCAAAGTACCTCCAACTTCATAATTTAACTGCAAATAGAGATGTCTGATTGGACCGATGGGCATCTGACATCACACAGAAGCATGACATCATGTGTCCACTGCAAAGTCAGAGGACAAGAAAAGAAGCATCTGAGAAATGACAAATTGAAGAGATCTGGCATTTTCAAGGCCCTCTAGAGCGGCAAACATCTGTTGGATCATATTAAAGAAGTTCTGTATTAAAATCACAAATGAGTTTGATTCCCCATAGTTTAAATTCCAGGGTATTACTAATTAAGAGGTCTCTTGGTTTTTGGTACTGTTTCTCTCCCTCTGTGTGTGAAACTTGCAAGCTGCTAATTGTGTTAGTACATTCTAAGACAGAGTCTGTTCTCAAAGCAATTCACAGAGACTCAAAGCAATACTCTAACAACAGAAACAGCACCCAGAGACTCCCCGCCCTTTTGTTGTATTAACAATTGTGACTTAAAATAGAGATGGAGGATGTATGTGGATGGATGCTTGGTGTGGATAATAACTAAATGATCAGGGAGGTGCCAGCCTAAGAATCCAGTGTCCATCGGCTGAAGAAGGCGTCAAGTGGAAATAACCAGAGGACCCCCGGAGGGCAGACTGGAATCCACCCAACAGCCTCAAGAATGGGAGAACCAAAGAACAAGATAACATCTTGGAGCCATCAGGAATGTGCTATCTGCTGATTGATTCAGCAACAGCATGATGCAGCAATTCCCATAGACTGGCATAGGAAGAAATCCCTATAAAAATAGACTCTAAAAAGTGAGAACTTTGGGGTCTGATTCTGCAAACCAACTTCCAGGAGCATCAGATGAGCATCTGACAAGGCCCTGCTCCCTCCTCATGTCCAGGCCACTTGGCCAGTGGCTTGGCATGAGCAACTCTAAGGCTGGTAACTATGATAACAACTTTGCAGAACCTGTGTGTGTGTGTGTGTGTGTGTGTGTATGAATGAATGAATGTGTGAATAAATATGAGATTGAATGGAATGTTATAGCTATAACTAACTGCTTACTATGATAACAACCTTGCAGAACCTGTGTGTGTGTGTGTGTATGAATGCATGTGTGAATAAAGATGAGATTGAATGGAATGTTACAGCTGTAACTAACTGCTTACTATGATTCTTTCTGTATTCACAATAAATGTGGTATTTTGCCTTTTTCCCTTTAATAAGATCCTGCTGGTTTTTATTTTATTGGTATAACACATCAAACTGGGCAAAGGAACAGCTACAGAATTGTATCTGTGGCTCAGGGAACCACCGATCTACTGCAGTTTCTCCTAGCTACTGTTTTCAGTCAGCAAGACGCCAGTTTGTATTTCTAATTAAAAAAAAATCAGTGCCCTTCTTCTAATGGATACATGTGAGGAGGTGTCTCTTGGCAGCCAGTAAGTAGAAGTAGGTGTGATGGCAAGGGACGTGGGCAGTAATCCTTCCTCATTTTATCCCTCAAAAGATCATCATTTCTCTCCTCCCACCCGGAGTTTCCCTTCAATAGTAGGCAAAAATGCAAGTGAAAATATGGCTCAGAAAGTTCCAAATAGACACAATCAATGGTGCAATGGAAATGGAGGTCGCTGGTGAGAGCAAGGGGGGAACTGGCTTTGAGCTGGGAGCCTGGAGCGCAGGTGAGACGGAAGAAGGTCTTGTCAGTATCTCCATGGAAAGAGTTTGGGAATAATGATCATACTGCTGCTGCACTGGCCCAAAGGGCTATTGGTCGCTGTTTAGACAAAAGACTCAAGTTAATGGTCTGTTGATGGAGAGGCCAGTCAATCCAGTTATCCAGAGGGAAGGAAACAACATGGGAGCCGCAGCAGTTGTAGGGCTGGATTGGGGTTGAAAATGCTGACCAAGGTAAAGAGTGAGACCCAAATTCACTGTTTCTCTGCACCACATGTAGTCATTTAGGTCTTGTCTAGACTGGGACAAAAGGTGCTTTCCCCCCACACTCGAGTTAGGTCAGTTGAGCTAGTTTAAGTAGTAGCTGAAAAGCTAATGGGTCATCCTTGACATCTGACAGTACAAATGGCTCCTGGATGATTCCCTTACCGCTCTGGCTGTGCCCATAGGTTCTGATGGACATGTCTCCTCTTCAATGCCTCCTGTTTCTCCAAAGGGTGACTGCTTTCCACAGCACAGAAACTGAAACAGAAGAAACAAAAACTACATCACTGCCTGGGTTCCTCTTCCCTTACCAACCTTCTCTCTGGCAGACTGCTGCAGGATGAGTTGCATCTGGGGGAAATGAACATTTTTCTCTGTCTTCCTTACCCTGGGCCAGGATTTCATGACCCCCTGGTTGCAGAGGGCAAGTAGCATTATAAATATATCATTTTAGCAGTTAAGAACATAGGTTAAAACGTCTTAAGGCCTGATCCATTCCCCATTAAACCTGTGGGAGTCTTTACATTGACTACCATTGGCTTTGTATTAGGCCCTAAATTGTCCATTCACAGAGCCATAAATTAATCTGCCATTCCCTCTGCTGAGAAATCAGGACAGAAAATACAGAGCTAGAGGGAGGAGTCCAGAAACAAATAAGCAGTGCTGACCTTCCCCTCTAGTCCCACAGCATGACATTAGATCACTATCCAAACAGACCTGGCTGTGCAAGGATACGGCATTTCCTTTACTCAGCTGTCTAGAGAGAACTCCTGTGTTTCTCTCCATAAGAAACAGTCTCTCTGCCACTGTGTTATCTCATCTTGCACACACTAAGCGAAGCAATCCCTAGGCTCTGTACAATCACATTAATCTACCTACTGCACCACAGAATTGGGATGATACCTCTCCTTTATACCTACACGCTGCACTGCTAGGTCAGGATTCCTCAGAGCTGCGTGGCTTGCTTTGTCACGTTAGCAGCTTAAAATTTTGAAAAATAAAAACAAAACAAAAAACCAGACATTGTTTGGCCCTGATGCTTCCACAGTGGGAAATTTACCTTCAGCTGGCCATATTGTTGAAGTTGTGCCTTCAATCATATTTACATTCTGGAGCACCCCTAGGCTATTGATTCTGGAATGGCAACAACAACGTTGGAGGCGGGCTCCTACCTTTCAGGGATATGGGCTACTATGCAACCACCATTAAGGAACTGGCATGGAATGGCAAATGGTGTGTGGTGTGAAATGCTCTCTCAGGGAGGTGAGATCGCCTCTTGGTATTTGCGTGAAAGTGATGCTCAGAAACCCGGGTCTCCTCAGTGAGAACTGGGTGGGGGTGGCGGGTGAAGGGGGGGGAAATGTCATAATCACTGCACGATGATTGGAAGTCTTTTAATATTTGTAGTACATCATTATCTATAGTCCTATGCAAGTCCTACTAATCTTTTCATCCTGCTGCTAATTCAGCCAGCCAAACCTGGCAGTGCCAAGCTCAGAAAAGAAAAGAAATGGCCACAGGAGAACTGAGCAGGAGCTCTGTGACCTAAGGAACAAAAAACCACTATGGTGTTTGGGAAGTACAGACAATAGAAGAATATAGGCTTGATCCAAAGCTAACTGAAGCCAATGTAAAGACACCCTGGAGCAAGATCTCCTGAGCCTGGATATACCAAGACTGGAAGTAACTTACTGTTTCATGGATGGTAGCTAGTTCCTGCCTCCTGAAGCTGGACAAGTTCCTCCTTACTTCCTCGTACACAGAATCATACACATCCATCATGGCATCTTCTACCTACAAAAAAGACATGTCTGATCAGACCCCTATCCTGGACAAGTCACTCTCCATTTTGCTAGGCACTATACAAACACAGGAACTCTCCTAGGCAAAGTGGGTTAGCAAATAAAGCCAGATAGATAGAGGGCTACCTCAGGTCTATTAATGAAACTCAAATATAGACAAGAGGAATTTGAACTGCATTTCTTGTTTTACCAGGAATGAATTTTTCCTACAATTCTAGGGAGGACATTTTTGGAACACCTTCCATGGAATAGACTGCAGCTGTTTCTGGGATTAGTACTAAGAGGTAAATATTCAGTATAATATATGGCACATTACCTGTTCGGTTTCCATTACTACAATTAATTTTAGTTACCTGACTAACATGGAACATGGGTACTGTAGAAATATTAATTCCTACATTCCCTTCTATGTGACACCATTAAACCATATGAACAAAGGCCTTTTTGTTTTTATACACCAACATTTTTATACTCGAAGTATTTAACTAGCTCTACTACAAGTCTTTTGACAAAATTATTTCCCCAAAACATTTTGAAAAATGTTCACAATTTTTGACCAGCTCTAAGCTGTTTTGTTTGAGTAAAACAGCCTAATTTACTACCATGTAATCCAGAGAAGGAGGATGGTCCAGTGGTTAAGGCACTTCCCTTCTTTACTCTGACACAGACTTCTTGTGTGACCTTGGACAAGTCACTTAGGGCTAAATCCACACAAGAATGCAATGCCTAACTCCTAGGTACCCTGCCACCCAGTGGAATTCACAGCCTCTAATTGCCTTCTGCAGCATGAGGATAACAGCACTTCTCCAACTCACAGGTGTGTTGTGAGGATAAAGACATTAATGATGGTGAGATACTAAAACACTCTGATAATGGGTGCCATATAAGTACCTTAGGTAGACAGTTACACCAGCATAACACAAAAGTAACTCTATTCTAAATCAATGGACGTTCATTGGTGTAAAACCAGAGTAATGCACTGGTGAATCAGGCCCTAACTATTCACTGAAAATATGAAATCTCATAGCTTCAGAAATCTCAACCAACCTTTGTTCAGCTTTCAAAAGAAAAAAAAAATTCTCAATTGCCCTTGGTTCTAGCAGGCAGCTGGTAAAATTCTATTTCTTTCTTTCATTTTCTCTTTTTCTTCCAATATGGATCTGAATGGGTCTGAGACCAAATCTTAGCACTTAGAACAGAAAATTAATCAGTGAAACAGACAGCAAGGGGAAGGGGAGGGAACAAGTGCAGTTGGAGCAAACCCATCTCTCAGCAAGGTTTTACATCACGTTTTAAGGGTTCTGCTTAGAAAGTTACTTAAAAAAAGACTATGTGTGTTATTCTTTGCAGCTCAGAGATGAAACAGGGATCAATTGAAAGTGTTACCCAGCCATTACTGTAACATTATTCCACTTTCCATGGCTGTCCCAACTGCAAAGTCTCTACCAGGGGCTTATAACTAAGGAGGAGGGAGGAGAAGCAAAGATGACTTCATTTTGGCCCTAATTCACAGCAGGTATGGATTTCAGGCTTTTGGTACTGTATCAAAATATTTCTCCATAAGTATCAAACAGGGAATAGATATAAAGGGAGTTTGAGACGTCTTTTTATTGTTACAGGGCCTTTTAAGGAGATTGTTAATTTTGTAGCAATGGCTTCATAGACCTTTGAAAGCGAGAAGTGGTAGAATGAGAGAATTTCATGTGAGCACTGCCACAGAATTCAGAGAGTTGCAGAGGGAATAGCTGGCAATTTGTAGTCCAGTTGGTTGATCCATTGGTTCTAATCCACAGAATACCTCTAATCTCCTTGGGGTGATGGGGCTTTGCTGTTACACACAACATAATCAATTAACATAACAGGTGTGATTAGAGAGAGACTTAGCAATGCACTAGTAAATGGTCTGATGAAGTTACAAAACTGCCAAATGCAGTAAAACAAGCTGCTCCCAGGAAATTAAAAATTGCCACTTGCACCATGTGACACACATTGTGTCTGCCTGTCAAAGACAGAAAAGTTGAGGGAGGTTGGTCATTTTGTGACTTTGGTATTACTACTTTACAGTACTACCACAGTCCTAAGGATTGACTGGCCTCTCCATCAACAGACCATTAACTTGAGTCTCTTGTCTAAACAGCAACCAATTGCTCTTCCTAAGCAAACTATATATTAGTCCCAGACATGCTACTCTGGAAAGACTAGATTTCAAACAGCGAGTGTAAAGGAAGAGATCACCCACTGGCAGCCTGACATGAGACACTAATTAGTGGCTATATCGACTGTCCTTTACCTGGCCTGCCCTCTAATACTGACTTCTAGAGCTAGTCAAAACTTTTTGTCTACATTCCCCAAATTAAGTGGCCTTTCAACAAAACAAATCCTCATGAAAAGGGTCCTATTTTTGTTGAAAATCAGACATTTTAAAACAAAAATCCTGAAAAAAAACCTTCCATTCATTTCCTGACCCACTCTATTAATGTCTTACACTTCTGGAAAAGCCAAAGACGTGAATGAGAGGAGAAGGAAGAGCCATATAAGCCAATTGCTTCTCATGCCATGAAGCGTGTTAACTTTTTCTGAACTTTCCCAAACCAAGTGTTAGACACAGATATAGAACTGGTCTGGGACTACGGTGACCTCTTATTTTTGAAACCTGGACTTTGACTAGCCCTCTGAAGCACATCTCTATGAATTATATTTTTGGGACAGAAAACGTATTTAACTAGATTTGCATAGTTTTGTGTAGGTTTATGGTGCTGTATATGTAATTTGTATTATATACAATAATCATGCTATTTAATATTTATTTATAGTTTAGTAGGTAAGTACTTAATAACTTAGGCCAAGATTATTATTTTTTTTAAAAAAGGAGCCACAAGTGAGACTTCTAAGAGTGGGATTTTCAAAAGGACCTAATGACTTAAGCACTCAACACCCACCGAAACTCAACTTTAGATTCCGATATTTTGAAAATCTTGGCTTAATTGTTCTGGAAAGATCCTATCCATGTTACTGACCAGGGAACTTCTGAAAAATCCAGAAGTGTTAATATTAAGATCTAGTAAATAATCGGAGACGATACTTTGGGAAGTTGAGTTAGTTCTGAAGCTTCCAGTTTGGGTGGATGTAGTCAACCATTGCCTCATCCAAAACCCATTAAAGTCAATGGAAAGACTCTTAAATTATTTTTGGATCAGGTTCTAAAGCTGCTAGTTGTTGACCTTAGTGATGAGTCAGTGTATCCTGAACCATCAGTGAGACGAGAAAGCATGAACTGATGCTTAGATTGCACGGATCATTAAAGAACTCCCCAACTCTCTCTGCACCTCAGGTGACAATGGAACAATCTGTGACCAGACCATAGTTATTTTCCAGAAGAGTGGCATTATGCAGGCAGCTCAAAAGTAACACTGACATTCGTACACATTCTGTACTGGTGATGAACTTTACCCCTAGAGTCCTTTTCAGAATGTCACGCACTCATGCCGCATGCAAACAATTCTAGCATAGAATAAGTGCAGCAGTCCAGATGTTCACAGCTGTTTGTTGCTGAACACATTGTACAGCTGCTGCCACGTTGGCTGGTACATGATGGTCACAGCTGCATAGAGAATGGATTCATTCTTCCTCTAAAGCACCATGTCATGGTTTGTATCGGAGGCACTATATAAACACCAACAAAAAGGAGCTGTGTTAGGGTAGGAGACTGTTTAGTTACAGACTATACCATTACTGGACAAGGGGAAATCAATCACTTGACACCTTGCTCCTGTAGCTGAAAAATTTGTTTGCAATTGGTCGTGCAGCTGAGCTTTGAAAAATATCAGTCCTGCGTTGCTGTTCCTATCCAGCTCAAAATGGGATGCAAACTCTTAGATGTGAAACTTCCCCTCCAAGGAAGATATAGTGTAAGAACAAAAATAAAATAAAATAAATAAAATGCGACTCAAAGAAAATGTGAGATTGAGACACCACACCGAAATTCTGTACCCACTGATGTCAATGAGAGTTTACTGATGTAAATGGAGCCAGAGTTTCACCCCTGGATTTTTCTCAAGCAAGGGGCGATGGATGCTGGAGAACTAGTTTGCTTAATTTCCATTGCACTGTTCTCTCTTGATCCCTGGATTCGTGGTAGTGGCACAGTTGCAATAAAGGGCAGTAATTGGTCCATTACATTACCTTAAACTTAATGATTAGCCTCCTTGGGTTTCCCACTCCAGGTGCTGAGAAGTCAAGGCAGTCACTCACAGTTCAGCAAACAGGATGCCTTTTAATGTCCTATTTGAGTGGTTATGTTCATATTGTCAGTAATGTGCTTTAAGAAAAACACAAATGTGCTAACCGCCTTGACACAGACTGGAGCTACCACAAAATGGATTGATCAATTTGGAGAAGAGGTCCCTGGGATGGATTTGTATCAGCCTTTATTCTAAAGGCTTCAAAAAGCACACACATCAGCATAAGTGGGGTCAGGGTCACTTTCTAGATTGCTCACTGCAAAGAGGTACATGTTATTGAAACTTTCTGTACTTTCAGACTTGCCACTCTCCAAGATTCCCTCCCATCCCTGTGTCCTTCAGGCCTGATCAGGCTGTCCCAGTGAGCAATATGTTTAAATACAACTGGGCTTTTACTCTGCCTAGAAATTTTAGAGTTTAAGTTCTTTGTCTCATCTAGAGACTAAATCACATCCTTATCTATTAATTTCTCTAAGTCAAAAATTGTACCTTCCCAGTGTTAAGTTAGTTATAAAGGAGGATTTTATCTTTAGGTAAATTTGGAATATATGCATTAGACAAAACTGTCTACCTTCTTGGTTTACCCACCCCGTCATGCCAAAGATTGTCAAGGGAAACTGCCTCTGAACATCAGTATTTAGGCAACCTAAGCAAGTCAACTGAAGGCTTATTGGAAAGGTAATGTGCTTAGAACAGCACCAAGAATGGTTCTAGCCTAAATTTAGCTAACACATTCAGCAAAGATTGTTTAGTAAATAATCTGTTAGCAAACCTGGAATTTGAGGACAGTTACAAGACGTTTTATTATCAATTGAATGACCATTTTATTGAAAAAGATGATCTTGCACTTATTTCTATTTCATCTGAAAAGTTGTGCCAAGGCAGAGTTATGGAAGCATTCTGCTACAAACTGGTTACTTTTTTGGGGGATCTTTGATATGCCACAACTGAGATCATTGGCCTCAACAGATATGCTCATTCTAAGCTCATAGTTGTCTTTAGCACAGGTTTTTTAACCTGCACGTTTATCATTTTACTGCATTTTCAAGTCATAAACGGATAACAACGCTATTCCTTCATAATCTGAGTAAGTGAATGATTTTTACAGTTTCATTTGACTCAATCTTTTATCTTTTCTGTTTTTTAAGGTGTAAAGCCATGTGTGTTCATGACACTTTAGAATCCTGGAATCATTAAAAAAAGCCAATTCCCTGCTCTGTGGAGCTTACGATCTAATTACAGTAGATTGAAAACATAACAGAACCTGGTAGGAAGGATGGTAGGGAATTTAAGCAGGAGTTAGTGAAGACAGAAGTAAACAATGGGAGCACTGTAGTCCTGCACTGATCTTTCACGCTGATAAACCCGCATAGTCAGAAATGACAGAAATTACTAATGTCATGCATGATAGGCCATGATGAGAATCTAGGATAATGGATCTTGATCATTCAAGCAGAGCCCTAATTAATAGCGAGGCCATCTGATTGAAAGACCACCAATGTTTCTGACAGTGCTTAAAAGAAGGAAGTAGACAAAGCCCCTTTTGCGATTTCCAGAACTCTGGGGCTACCTGAGGCCCACACAAGAATCATAGCTTCAAGCTCATTGGAAAGTCCCTGCTCCACCTTTGTGAGCAGACTTGTTTATAAATTACAGCAGCAGTACAGTTAAACACAAGTTTCCTTGTTTATGAACAGCAGATAACAGACCAGAATCTCATTTAACTAGCCAGCAAAGGATCACCCCAGTGGAAGGGGACTTATCTCTGGCATGGACAGAGTTGGCTTCTCCACCCCTCCAGAGGATATGTCAGAGCCCAGCAGCAGGGCCAGGGGTCTGGTAGAGCAGTTACACTATGTCAGTCCTCAGCTGCAGTAAGTTAAAGCAGCCTGGGGATCAGGCAGCCTTAACTGATTGACCCCAGACAAAATCTGCGGAGGAAGCTTTCTCTTTGGAAGGTTTTATATTTATTCAGTCCTAGGCTTTTGTACATAGTATCACAAGTGTACTTCATTTTCAACTGTATGGAAACACAACAGGAATTCTTTATATATGGGGTCTTGAGAATTACCACATTGTTAATCTATGTATCTATCCAGGCATCTAGATTAGGCTAGAAGTATTGAAAATGTTGGTTGAAGGACTTGATCCGGCTCCCATGCAAGTCAGTGGAAAAACTCCTATTGTCCGGAGCGGACAGGGCATTAGGAGTCCGTCAGTGGAGGGCTGTAGGAAAAGAAATAAGGGTGCTCTATTTAAGGAATCGTTCTTTTTTTCCCCAGAATCTTGTGCTCTCACGTATAGCAGGCAAGAAAAGATCTTCCAAAAGCTGGGGCTGGGAGGGTGAGAAGAAAGCAGGGAAGGCAGGGAACGGGGAGCACAAAGCGAAGTGAGACAAGAAGCAGGGAGCGGGAAGGCAGAATGGTGCGGGAGAGAAAGGTAGGAATACGAGACAGTGAGATGGAAGTGGACAATAAGAGGAGTGGGTGGAGCAGAAACAAGGAATTGGAAAGCGCAGCTGAGGAAGGAGGAAAAGGACTGATCTATAAGCCTGATTCAAAGCCCATTGAAGCCTCTGGAATGACTCCTACTGACTTCAGTAGGCCATAGATCAGGCTCCAGGTTGCTTTCACGCCTCTCCCATTGGTGTGAATAGGTTCTTGCTTTAGAGTTTTGAATGTCTTGGTGCAATTTGCTATTCTGTTAATAGTCTGTCAATTCCTCCCTTTAGCTCTCCTCAACAGCAACCAATAGCAGCAGCAGTAGCAATCTGGTCAGCACCACACCCCCGGTGAAAGGCTGCAGAAGTCAGTAAGGTGTTGTTTTCCCCAGGTTGCCCGGCAATCAATGGAGCCAGCTGATAGGAAGATGAGGGGATCCACTGGTTCCATTATCAAAAACAAATGAGAAACATTAAATAATTTAAAAAACCCACCTTTTGGCACATGTCACCACTAATGGGACCACAAAGGGGAATGGGCTAGATGGTGTTCAATCTGCAACAATTGTTTTGGGACTGTCAAAGAGGCATCCCATTAAAGAAGGCCCTCAGCTCACCTTCTCTTACACCTACCTTTCTCTCTTGTAACTACACATTGCTTTTTCCAAGAGGTTCCTGCACAAAACTATTAAACCTTCTGCAGGAAAATAAGCAGCAGCCAATTTAACTGTTCACCTTTTTGCCGTCCGTGCCATTTCTGTTGTAGTCTCCCCACATCCCCTCCTTCCAAAAAAATGCGCACTGCTCCACCAGTTGATACAACTGGAACAACCTAGCTGTCCTAAGTGCTTAAGCAGACACCAACCTCCATGATGTAGTTACCCGCATCACTTTCCAGCTGAGACACACAGCTCCATTTTCTGAATGGCGCTGTTTAAGAACACTACTTGGAATTAAACATCTAGGAAATCACACATGGCTTCTACTCTCACATACTCCTCTTGCCTTCCACTGAGGGAAGAGAGACTTTGCACAGCACACGATTTTTAACTGTTATTGAACATATCCCCTCCCCACCTCTTATGCCTACTAGATGGCAGTGACATAACCATGGGTGTGGCTATAATATACAGTACTAGGCAGCAGGGAGATGAAAGGTGCATTATATGTCAGGCCCAATCTTGCAATGCTCACCATGCAGGAAGATCCCAGAACCCTACCCAAAGTCCCAGTGGCTTCTGTGGAAGCCAAAAATAAAGTTGAAGCAGAAGGAAAAACATTTGAAGATTGAGTAGTGGAAGAATGTTCTTCAGCCACAAGCTTCAGACGCAGCTTGAGCTCTTCAAAAACTGCTAAATAAAAAATAAATTAATACACACCTTTTTTGAATATTTAATCAACATTTTTTTTAAACTTGAACTTATTCATTGAAATCTTGAAACAAAAAATTTACAAAAATTTCACCAGTTATAGAGCTGGTTGAAAGAAAATCCAGCAACATTTTTGCAAAAATAAAATTCTGAAGTTTCTCAAAAATGTCAGTGAAATTCTCTAAAAAACATTCAGCCCACATCTGAAATAGCTGAGAAAGAGGTAATGCCCCAAAGTACTTGAATGCAAAAATCTAGTCTAGTGACAGAAGATATGGATGATGCCCAGGAATGCAGCAGAGAAAGGCACTATGCTTCTCAAAAATATAGTACAGTATTCTACACTCTGACAGGGGAGATTCAACCTTCATAGTAGCTTGACCAAGAGTATAAATTCCCCTGCCAGAAGGAATCAGAGCAAACCCAAAACCTTGCTACATTCAGAGCTAAATGTAAAACCCACGTCTTGATGAATATAAGGGAACATGCTTAACTTTGAGAATATGCTTAAGTGCTGTCCTGAATGGGACTGTTTTCCTGATCTGAGCCTTTAAATGGGAATTATAAGAGAGTTCACAGATAATTCAAAGCTACTTCAGTCCCAGCATGTATTCCTGCAAGGAGCATTATTTTGTGCATGCAAATCTCGGTTTTACATTTTTGATACACCTGTTGTTGCATCTTCCTTTGAAAATTTGATCTTTACACTTGAAGTTTTGGCTAAAACAAGGCTAATTTCAATCCAGTATGAACTGAAGAGGGAACCAATGGCTTTGCTCTTTTCCAATTAGAACATTTTTGATCAAAAGCCCCAAATTTAGGAAATTATTTGCAAAATTTATATATAATTGTTAATTTTGCCTTTGCTCTGACATTTGAAATGCTAGGATTTTGCTGTCCTAAAGCTTCAGTCTTAAATATGCCACCCTGCTCAATAACAAAGTAATCAGCTGCTGATCTATTATGAGATGCCTTTAATTGGATTCTGCCCTTTAGAAAAGCTGAGTGGTCCCCCGGGCTACAAAGGAGGATACAGTAGGCAGAGGGAGTTGGGGAGTGAATGGCAGGCTGACAGATTAACAGATGGCTGTTAGCTGATTGCAATATTCCTGAGGACAGACATCAAGGTGGCTTATAAATCTTATAAATGGAGGGGAGGACAATCTTACATTATTGACTATAAGTCCTGGAGTGTAAAAGGTTCAGCATCTCTTGTCATCATGTACTGAAAAGGAAGATCACAGGCATTTGTGTGCAAATTCCTGTGAAAAATCTTGTGTGTACTGCATCCACCGCTCTATAAAAGCTAACCTATTAATTTATCCCCTAGATATGCAAAATACAGTACAGAATGAAGTGGTCTAATCTTTTCACCTACCTGAAGGCACTTGGGAAAACTGTTACTTATGAAAACACTTAGCAACTTATTAAATACAGGTCTTGATTTAAACAATGAAAGGAGTTTGCCACATAAAGAGAGGAGGTTCATATTCAAGCAACACACTGATCCAAAGAAAACCAGGAGACATGTTAAAATAGGCCTTTGGGACTCAAAGATTTTGATCACAGGCCCCTGGAATTTTGGGATGATGTAAGGGTTAATGTTAATCTTAGCTTCCATTTAATGAAAGCCAAGTCCAGCTCTTCTCCTGCAGAGAGCACCTTCAAATTATACACTGATGGATTGTGGCAGGAGCTGGTAATGGAAGAATCTCTTGAAAAGTATTGGCTATTCATGGCACATGCTGCAGTCACTCAGGGCCAATCTACAAGAGTTGCTAAGTCCCTGGCAGAAGTTCCTTAATTATGCTGTGAATGATTTAATACTTGGGCTTCTGCAGATTATACTGCATGGCCAATAGGAATTCCCTCCTAGCTACCAGCTAGCTCCTAACTGTCAGTGTGGCCTCTGGCCACAAGAAGTCACATCTCAGTGAGGAGCTAGTTCAGATACTGGTGCAGTGGAGGCGGGTGAGGGGATTTGGGGGTGGAGGTGCAGAGAGAGAGAGAATGCTGCCTTCCTTACCATCAGTGGCATCAGCTCTCCTGTAGTGAGAGAGAGGAGGTAACACAGGCAGAAAAAGAGGAAGGAAGGACTTGGCCCCCTTCTCCCAGGAACAGTGTGTTCTCTCAGGAGGTGGGAGTTAGAAGAAAGGTTAGCCGCACAAAGGGAGGAGGATGAGCACACACAGCAATAGCTGGCTTTTGGTGGGGAAGAGAAAGAGGTGGGTCAGGGGAGAAACAGGAACCTAGAGTGGAGAGAATGGAAAAATGGGAGGACACAGAGAAAATAAGAGAGGAGAGCAAGAGGTGGGTGAAAAGGAGCTAATGGGGAAGAGACAAAGAATGAGAGGAAAGATGCTGCTTTTCTAAAAAAGAAGAAGAGGACAGATGACAGGAGGCGGAAAAGTGGGAAGAGAGAAAATAATCTGGAGAGGGAGAAGATGAAAATAAAAAAAACAAGGAGAAAGAATTGGAAGATGGGGGCAGGGGGAACAAATGACCAAAACAACTTTTAAGTTGGAAAACTCTCTTTGTTTCCCTATATTATATTGTAATTCCCTGGCACACATCCCCGCCCCACTCCCTCCCTAGCCTTGAGAGAAAAGAATGGGATTGTTATTCTGAGTGCTTGTTATGTTAATATCACTAACTACTCTAGATTCTGTGATGAAACAATAGGAGAGAAAAGAAAAGTCCTAAGGATCACCAGAATGCCAACCCACCCACCAAACCTCAAAAGCTTGTCTCTCTCAGGGCATGTCTTCACTAGCAATGTGGCTGTGTAGTCATGGCACCAGCGCTGGGAGAGAGCTCTCCCAGTGCTGTAAAAAAACCACCCCCACAAGGTTTTTTTTCACACCCCTGAGTGAGAAAGTTTCAGCGCTGTAAAGTGGTAGTGTAGACAAGGCCTCACCCACAGAAGTTAGTCCAATAAAAGATATTACCCATCCTCACCCACCTTGTCTCACGAGACCCGATAACACATGGGGGTTCTAGAGTCAACAGGAGAATTGTGCACTGGAAAATGACATCAGATGCTGGCCACTATGCAGGCAGAGACCTTGATACGAACAGCTGGACTTCCCTTCTATGGCCAGCTTTTATGGCGGTCTCAAGTTCCTTCCCTACCACCACTATTTTAACCTAAAACCAGTCAGGTAAGTTTAGGGGTGTGGGTCAAAAATCTCGTGCTGCTGGCTCTCCCAAAAGCCTTAAATCCAACTCTGGGACCGTGTAAGTGGCTAGAAAAGTGTAATGAGCAAACATGGTGTGATGTGGGGTCTTTATAGTCACTGGAAACCAGCACAGCCATATAGCAAGTCTCCTCTGAACTTCCAGGCTTTCAAGTGAAGATACAGGGTAGTGAGTTCTGAAAAAACTGGAAATCATCAAGCCGACTTCCCAAGAACACAGTATCAGCATTGAATAGCCAGCATCAACGGAAGTGTAATAATATGCATGTACACAAATACAGACACCCTCCCCCCCCCAGACAGTACCACAGATACACACTCCATATCTACAGGCAGCACTTATACGCTATTTAGTTTTAGGCCTCCATTTTCAGATGTGACTAGTGATTTTGGATACCTCTGTTTTTGGGAGTCTAACCTGAGATACCGTAGAAAAGCCTGATTTTCAGAAAGTGCTGAACACCACCTGCCCCCTGTAAATCAGGCCCCTTTAAGGTGTCTCATGTTGGGCAACCAATAATTTTGGGGCACCCAAAATCACTCGTGACATTTGAAAAGGATTAGGCTTTAATTTTTACAGGCATTTCTATGGTGCTCAGCACCCTGGTGCAATTTCTGACCAGCTCACTCACATTAATGAATTAAGCCTCAACACCCTAGTGTGACAGGAAAAATATTGTCACAGTACTCACAAATATCTACACACATACTTCTCTCCAGACTCACCCCCACAGATGGACCTTCTTACATATGCGTACACGCAGAATACATACCCATGTAGATACTGTAAGGTAGGCATAGTTCAGAACTAATATAAGTCAAAAATAGGTTATAACAGGCTTAATGTGGTTCTACTATATACATGGTTTTCATGCTCTAACTCAAAGTGCCTACTGATAATGAATTACAGCCTAGCAGAACAGTTCTTGTATAAGCCAAAACAGCAACCATTATGCACTCAGTAATAGCTCATACTCAGCTACATCAGAACCGGTCACTGAAAGTCAAAATATTGGGCAGGACAGCAGGGCTTTTTCTGAACAGTGCCATGCAGTTTTCAACTTCTGTCTGGACAGCCACCAGAAACAAGCAGAGGAGATTTTTAATGAAATGTCTTGTTATTGATTTATGTCATGGTAAAACACCTCGAGGCCCCAGTCAGGGCCTCCATTGTGCTAGCGTTACACATCCAGCCCCTTCCACCAACTCAAAGGAGAATTATCTGAAAAAGAGATAGACACTGAAATACCCAGACAAAATATTATCGACTTGCCAGGGAAGGGACCAAAAAAATTTCTCATCTAAATTCTAGAATAATGCCCAACCTGTAAGTGAGTCCCAACAATGGAGCTGCCAAAGTTGAGAACTACCTGTTTCTCCATGATTACCACTCCTTTTTACTGTCCTCTGACTGATCCCTGCAAGCATGCTGCTACACCTAGAAGCCTCCAAGTGCTGCTTCCACTGAGATGGACAGACTCAAAGCCTTCCAGGGCTCATTAGTACTGAAGCATGTGAGCAAGCAGTAGCTGCACAGCAGAACAGTAGAGAAAAGTTTGCACCCCTATAAGGAAAACCCCAGCTCGGCAACAGCAATTGCCTATTTCTTAACCCCTAGCAATTAGTGGGGATGGGCTGTAAAGTCCACTAATGACTTGGGATGCTGTGGAGTGGAACCTCTGGGAGTTAATTCTCTATGCAAATCAGAATCCCTGGCTATCCAACATCATTGGCTAATGACAGAGCAGTCCTTTGCCAGGTGGAAGACCTCAAAAGTCACAAGTATGAAGAGCTGCAGCTTCAGCACATGACATTATAGTCTAGATGCCATTATGCAGGATACCACCACTCATCCACTCGCTTGTTAACCAAAGCCTGGTCATGTCCCTCAAAAGTAGTATGGAGTATGCATGGCATCCTTGCTCACTAAAAGCCTTATTTCCACCCAGAGATTTCAGAGCTCCTCTGAAGTTGTTTGGAAAAAATGGGTCTGTATTGTACTAACATATATGAGTTAATCTAGATAATGGGTCTACATACTGTACTTTAATTCATAGAGATCTCAGAAAGATAGGTGTTTTCTATGAGGTTCAGATTGGGAGTTCATCCCCATTCCTGGCCCTCCTTCCCTTGCTTTGTATAACATAGACAGAAAAACAGCCATCGACAGTAGTGTGGCTGACATATACATCTTTATCTTGCTTACAGATCTCCTCCTAATTGGATCAACTTTTGCTGTTTTCCTATTTCAGTCATAATTAGGACTTCCTAGTCTACAACCCTGCAGAGCTGGGATTTATTCGGCTCCCATTTTCCAACAATCTTCAGGATTGCTTGCCAATGGTTTAAGTACTACTGATTATGCAATCATGGAACAGGAAATTTACAATAAGTGCGCAAGCAGCAAGGTAAAGATTTTAGTATTTGAGGGTCCATCATGAGGATTTTTATGGTGATTGGTTACTTCAGTTTTCTTCTCTCACACTATTTTTTTCCTTGTTAGAAGTACATGAATATAAACAGGTTAGAGACCTCAGTCCGGAAAGGCTCTAAGGCAACCCAAATGTAGGAAAGAAATTTAAAATACTGAGGGATTCGTCCCTTTAGTATAAATCACAATAACCTCAGATTCATGATTCTACATTACCCTTGTAAATGATTTAACTCTAAAAGCAGAGGGAACATCAAATCTGTGTGGAATTTATGTAACTTTGGGACAAAATAAGAGACATTTCAGAGGTATGGGTCATCCTTTATAGAAAAAATATAAAACCAAGCAGATATGGAAGAGGTAGGTTCATCAAACTGAGTTACTGTGGTGATACAATACTCCCTGATCACATGTGAATCATTTCCATTTTCTGTAGATGGATCTTTAAGATGCACAGGGAGAAAAAGCATCCTCTTTTTATAGTCTTTGAAAGAGGCTTCTGTCTAGGACTACTTCAAAATTTTCTGTTGAAACTATGTTTCGATGGAAATGGGGTTTTCTATTAAATGGAAATGTTCACGGAAAGTGTCTGCTTTCTGCAGAAAATTTCAATTTTTTGTCAAAAATCAACATGCCTAAAAACTGAAAAGTTTTTGGCCCCAAACCCAAAATATTTAGATTCGACTGTGGAGTTACCATGCCTCATGTGAATTGTAATTCAGTTCTCTATGCATGGGGTACCCCTCTTGAAGTACCGGTCTATCTCTCATGATGCACAGCCTCCCCTCACGCAGAGGAGAGACCAATGTGCATCACAGCAAACATAGTCTGACCATGCTCATGAAGGAGAATAGGAGGGTGAGGTACCTCAACTACAACTTCCATGAGACACTGCTGTGCCTTTTCCAAATTGAACTATTTTGACTTTCTATCAAAATATTTTGGTTTTTCCCTGAAAAGTTGATGTATTTTGTGGATAATCCCCACTTTCCAGCCAGCTCTACTTTTATCCACTAAAGTAGTCTGACACCCATTTGTTGATGTTGACTGGTAGCACCAACTCATCTAATATCCCAAGCACATACAAACTGGGCAAGATAAAAGGTTAGTGCCTAACCTTGAGGAAAGTGCTTTTAATATAGCTCTAAATAGTTGCGCAACTTTTTACAAATGGACATAGTATCTGGGTTTGGCATTTTTTTTGTCTGCACCTCCAAAATCTGCTGTTTGATAAGATCAGCCTAGACTAGGCTCTTAGGAAACAAACAGTACCCATTTAAAATTTTGTTTTGAGAATATCTGAAAGAGTATGAGCCCGAAGTATCTTCTGTGTTCAGTCTGTCATTGAAATAGGCAGACTCAGCTCTTTTCTCCATTTTTCTCAGACTCATCACAAACAGGCTACTGCAGGAAGTACAGCCCATTTAGGAGATTTTCTACAAAGTGGATTGCGTTACCATATTTCTTAATAAGTCCTCTTATGGAGTGTATGTTGTGTGAAGGCAAAGTCTCTACTTACCTATAACTATATATCTGTGGGTAACTGTTGGGAGAGAGTGAGCGCTATTTGACCATGTATTCGTTACAAATACATTTAAAGGACGCTCTTCCACCATGTGTCATGTCCTTTATCCTGAATATCCCTTTTACCAACTCCACATTTTTAACAGCTGCTTTACCTATCTTTACCTTTAAGGCACAAGTTATCCCATAGTGATGCATAAACTGCTAGCAAGATTGGATCTTGGAAATGTTGAAATTTACCGTAGATTACTCCACGTTGCTGAGAAAACTGGATTCTCCCTTTATGGTGTAGGAAGCTGTGTATGATGGGAAAGGCACGGAGCACAGTAAATGGTGTGGCCATCTACTTTTCAATATTAAACCAAAGCCAGTGCAGTTGAACGATTTTACAATGTGTCTTGTGTGAAAGGCCATGTTATAAAGAGTCTGGTAAATCCAGGTTTCAGCTCTCCAAGCTCTTTAAAGGATGTTGTGTGATAAGCAGGATTGTTTCCTTTTCTCACAGATACTGTGTGATTAGCAGATAAAGCAGAGAACTTCACTAGTAGCAGACTCAATACATTATCCTAGGACACTTGTTCATTTTGACAAATTCAGTTCTGCCCATTGAGGAAAGAGAAGAAGCTGCCACCTCACAATGTGATTATAACAGACTGAAGGAGGAGGGGGCACACTTACTACATCAGACAAGGAATCGGGGGAGCCGTGGGGGAGCGTGCTGACCCAAGCTAGGAACAGTAGGGGTAGATCCTCACTGCTTTTAGTAGAGGAGAAAGAGCTATGCTTTCTTTCTGCTCTCTTACTTGCCAATTAGATAAACTTACCTGGCAACAACTATGCCTAGCTGTCTCAGCGATGGAGAAGATATTAGATTGATAAGAAGGAACTGATCCTTTCTCTCACACCACTGAAAAGACAACTTAGTGCTGGTCAAACTATGAGAGGAAGAGGGGAGAATTTCAGAAAATCTTAAGTAGTTTTCAGTCTGCATGTTTTCCACGTTTGAGATTTTTTTTGTTTCATTTCATCCCTCAATCTCCCCTTCTATTCCTTTTCTTACTGAAAATGGGTCAGAGGAAAAGTGAAAATTGGGGTGTGGGGGGCAGGGGGACGGTGGACTGAATCCTTCATTTTCCAATTTGATCAAAAATACTGAAAATTCCTGAAAACATGTATTACCTATTTTGAAAAAAAAAATAGGTCATTTCATCCAATGAAAACATTTTTGGTTTAAAATCCTCACTGAGCAGACATCAGAGCAGAAGACTGGCAATTCCTATTGAAAGGGTGGCTTGGGGCAAAAAAAAGATAAGTGTGTCAGAGCAGTCTGGCCTGGCATACCCCCTTCACCACACCACAGCATGACATGCACACCTATCTCAATTTCCCCTTGCAAAATCCCCAGTAAATCCACTTCAGGCTGTCTTGCCTGAATAATACCCCTCCCTGGGGTCAGTGTATCACCAAAATACAGTTCATTAAATTCCTGACAGAAGTTCCAGACATAGTCCATTTCCCACATCCAGCGTATATAGTCCTTAAACCCCTTCCCAGAGTGCACCCCCACCACCTTCTCTGCCGGGAGTTCTTCCATATCACACTCCAGTATCTTCCACTACACCTAGGCTCCTCATCTGTCCTCTTCTTCTTTCGCTCTGCCAGGGCAGCCACTTCAGCCCATTCAGCTGGAGTGCAATTCCACTCTTTCCAGTGGGAATCCCTTCCGCCTCTCTGCTGGGAGATCATCTTTACTAGGGAGCATCCCTCACTCCCTCTGGCCCTCTCACTGTTCCTCTGAGTCCAGCTCTCTGGTGTGGAGATGTCCGTGGGTAAGCCCCTCTGCTGCTTCCCTGCTTTCAGCCCTCTCATGTCCTCCAGCCCCTGGCTCTCTGGCTTGGGGAAATCAGCCAACAAACCCTTTTGCTGCTGTCTGTGCCTTCAACCTTCCTCCAAGGAACACCTTCGGCTTCCTTCTGGGACTTTCCACAGACCCCTGGTACCTGGCAGCTCTCACCTGCCCCTGATTCCCTGTCAGGCAGCTCTGATTCAGCAGGTCCCTCTCTCTCTCTCTCTCACTGGGTCTCGCCCCTCAGATTCTCTCCGGTCCTGTATAGCCCCATGTGCTGCCAGGACCTCTTAAATAGCCAAACGGGAGCTCCTGTTCTAGCACAGGGCAGCTGGACCTACTTAATTTATTTCATGTCATCCTGTGACAGAGTGACATGAAAATATGCAGGAAAACCCCTCCCCCCAATCACAACACTCATCAAAACAATTTGGGGTTTTTTTGTGACAAATATCTATATTAATTTGATATACTATTTTTCTTGTAAATCTAAATTTCCCGCTCCCATTATGTCTGAAATAAAAAATGTCTTTAAAATATCCTATTTATGTAGTGGAATTACTCAAGGCAAACAGTATGCATCTCTGAACGATTTCTTGTCTCGTAACACTGTTTTTTTTAAAAAATCTCTTATCACAAGCATATTTTGCAAAGGCATCCAACCTGGGATGTTGTGATCTTGGCCTCCTTTCTGCGTTGATTAATGCTAAACATTTTCTTACGAAAAAGTCACTGTGTGGCAATGTTAATAGCTTTAGCTACAGCTACGGAAAATACACAAAGACCATGCAAAAATCCTTTTTACAGCCTTCTCAGTGCACTCAGTACTGATGGGCAACACACTCACGATTGCAGGCAATGGCCTCTCAAATACAGGCTGACAAATGGGTGGTGATTATGTGATAATAATAGATCATCTTTTAATGACCCATCCAGGTGACCCTCACAGGAATTTGAACTGCTGCAGACTTGGGATGCTCAGAACACATTTCCCAGGCCAGTTGTAACCTGCATTAACCTAGCGTGGGTCTTTGTTTCCCTCTAGTCTAATCCTGCCAAAAAGGGTAGTTTTTCAGTCCTATTTTGAGGTCTGAAGAAAACAACCATGCAGTCACATGCCAGGATTTAAAGAAATTGTTCTGTGTGTCACATCAGAAGGGTAACAATTTCTTCCAATACCATATGAGTTCTCTAAAAGATTGCTCACAGGATTATTCTAATCATTCATCTCTAACATGGAACTAACTTAAAGGCTTTGATGATTACTCTGCGTACCCAGGTTCTGGGAAATTATTAATTGGAGTCTTATTCCATTTGACTTCTTCAGAGCTCATGTTACAGGTAACAATAACACTTAATGAAGCTTCTGCATTTCATTGGTTGGCTTTAATCACTAAGGAAATAAAGGCTGGCTCCAAATAGAGTTACTGACATTTTAAAACCATAGTAATTAAGCTATCTGGATTGTTTGGCAAGCTAGGTTCAAGCAAACGATATCTATTTGAATATGGCCAAATGTATATTCATGCATCCGGGAACAAAGTATGTAGGGTGCACATACAGGATGGTGGGCTTTGAAAAGGACTTGGGAGTCACGGTGGATAATTAAAAGCTCCCAGTGCAACATTAGGAGTAAAAGGGCTAATGAAATCCTTGGATATATGAACAAGGGAACATCAAGTAAGAGGAGGGAGGTTACATTACCTCTGTAACTGGCACTGAAGTGACCACTGCTGGAATACTGTGTCCAGTTCTCGTATCCACAATTCAAGAAGGATGTTGATAAATTAGAGAAAGTTCAGAGAAGAGTCACGAGAATCATTAAAGGATTAAGAAAGCAAACACTCGAGTAGCTCAATCTGTTTAGCTTAACAAAGAGACTGTTACGGGGGTGATTTGGTCACAGTCTATAAATACCTACTTGGGGAATGAAATTTGATAGAGGACTCCTCAGTCTAGCAGACTAAGGTATAAGATGATTCAATGGCTGCAAGTTAGACAAATAAGGAATGGAAATAAGGTGCAAATTTTTAACAGTGAGGGACCACAGGAACAATTTACCAAGGGTCATGGTGAATCCTCCATCCCTAGACATTTTAAAATCAAGATTTAGAAAAAAATCAAAAAGATATACTTCAATGAAATCCTATGGTGCAGTTTACAGGAGGTCAGGCTAGATGAATATCACAATAGTCCCTCGTGCCTTTATAATCTATCAAAAAGTGTTCTGTTGCTTTAAGAGTGAACTGTGCTCTCTCATTACAGGAAAAAGTCTCATGGTCATTCATCCTGTGTTGTTCTCCTGGCAAACTAGTTTTAAAACCACCCACCATGATTATCGCCCTAAAGGGAAGAACTAGTAGAATCAACCAGATCATAATCCACAGAACGTAATGTTTAATATCACCCACATTCAATTAATTGACCAGGTGCCACTGCAGTCTAGATCACTTCAGGATTACAAGGATTAAGCAGAGGTGAAAGGTACCACGGGGAACTAAGCATCAAACTCTGACTCGTCAGCTTCTTCAGTCAGTAGACCACTTTGCAAGGGAAAGATGATCTCATTCCCCCCTCTGACAATCCCACCACTTGATTCTCAAAATGGTACATTCCACATAGACCACTGTGAATTCATGGTCCACAGTCTGAGAACGACTGTTCTTGTAAAGATGGTCTTCCAAATGAGACCCAGTGCAGTATCTTCCTGAGTTTACAGACAACATGAAATGACGACTCCAAGAGCTGTGAACTGACCCTGATTCATTCATTTCAATGTGGTGGCGACCCAAGAATGATATTCAAGTTGATGGTTTCACTATTTCATTGCTGACAGTTTTAACAAACACATTAGCTGGATGTTTCCATCTCCTGAATATCATTGCCGATAAAGGAAAATTCAGACTGGCCAGAACCTATCCTCAATCTTTTTGCAAAGCTCCCAATTGACATTAGTGGGAAGCAGAACTGGCTGAAATTGAAAAGTTTTTGAGACAAAACATGGGTTTTGAAAGGAGCAAACATTCTGGCAAAACGTTTACGTTCTTCTATGTTTTTTACAGAAATTATTTGAAACAAAATCTCCCCTCCCCCCCGCCCCCAAGGTGTTTCTTTTTTGGTAGCAGTCATTGCTATAGGATCACCATCTGATGACTGATTCTTGGTATTTCTTAGTAAGAAACACTTACCTCCCTGTTGTTGGTGTATCTCCAGAACGCAGCCTGTATCAGTGCACAGAAAACAATGGCAAAACAGAAGAATCCCTGAGGATAAAGAGAAAGCACTGTTACTTGCAGCATTTCCTCTCAGGGGCTAAAAATATTTATGTGAAAACACAGTAGGAGAATAGTTAATTATATTGGCTTTGGCAGGTTTAATGCAAGTCACAGTTAAAAGTTAACTTCTTTTAAACAACCCTCAAAATCTCAGTCACTTAAAGGGAGCCAGCTACACAGTGGTTTTAAAATTCCCTGGCAGGGACCATAACTACACAACGGCCTTTAAAGGATGTTCAGTAGAAGAGCATGTTGTGTACTATAAAGTTGCTAACCTATTGCTTTAGGTTCTACCAAAAAAAAAAAAGTGAAATTAAGAAATTAGATTTAAAACATGGTTCTATTCTGAAGTGAGACTATGTGAAAAACTGCACCTTCCTACTCAAGAGATCCAAACTCCCCGTGTGTATTCAGAGCCTGTCCGCTCAGTAGAGAGAGAAAAATATTAACAGTTTTTTTGCCTCAATAACACTGCAGAGCCAACAGCTATGAGAGAGTGAGCTGGATTCTGTTCTGGCCTGTGCTTCAGAGTTGTTAACTAAGTTCCAACTGCAAAGCCAAGCTGATTCTTACTGACTCCAGTCGGGGTTGTGCAGGTGTAGGACTGCACAGGTGTAATCAAGGTCAGAAACTGACCCAGAATAGTATGGCTAGTGATAATGATAAAGAAGCCAGAAAGAATGCAGGCTGGCTTTCCTATTCTTGATGAAGTTTACAGGGCTGGCTGTTAGAAAAGCCATCTCTTTAGTTGCAGAAACCAAACCAAACCAACACTATCTGGAGATTGAGTGAAATGTGGGATGCCTGTCATAAGGATAAGACCAATGGATCCTGCTTACCTAAAAGGAACATGACAGTAAAATGTTTAAAGCCCAATGGATCCTGAAGCTGAATCCAGAATTTCATTGAAAACTAACATTTTGTGAAAAATTGTCAACATTTTAAACATTTCTTCTCTTTTTCGGAAATTTTTCTATGGCTTCATTAAATGGATGTTTTAATTGAAATGTTACAAAATATATCTAAAAAATGTTGAAATTTTTAGTTTACCAAAACCCAGCTTTCAGGAAGAAACAAAAAAAGTCGATGTTGTCAATACAATGTGATAAAAAATATTGATTAAAAATGTCACAAACTTTTGCAAAAAATGGGATATGTTTCCATTTTGAACCCTGAAAAATGAAAACACTGACATTTTCTGCAAAATCATTTTCATGTGTTTTGACCCTTTCTAGCGTGAAGTACTTCACGCTATAACATTGAGAAAGCACCACATACATTCTCAGGGTTTTGTTCCGAGAACCGGACTTCTGTGCCTGTGTTTCTGGACTCAAGATTTCCCTGTTTACAAGCTAGGCCTGTTTGGGTATGAGAGACTCCAGGAAAACATTGGCATAGATTATTAAGAAACAGCTTGCATTTTTCTATGTACAAAGTTATACAAAACTGACTACGTGGGCTGTCTTTACATGGTCCATGTGTTTAGTGCATGCCCAATCTCCTCTTTCTGTACTCAAAACTGATCAAAATGTTTTCTTTGATGACAAGTGCCCTTTCTGTAAAATAAATGAAAAAATTCTGGTTTTTGACAAAAGCCAAAAAAACTAATTAAGTGTCCTGCTTATTTATATGTGGTACGCTTTGGTGCTAACAACTTGATATTACTGACCTACACCTTAGAGCTTGCCAGGTTCCCCCAAAATTCCTTCACTATGGGATAACTCCATCCAGCAATTGGATATTGTCCTCCTATTCCAGCTTTTTAGTTCAATTCATTCTGGACCATGAGTATCTACTCTTCCAAGCCACTCCTGTCTAAATTAATAAAAGCTCAAACCAACATAGACATAAAGGAATAGGTTCCTTCCTTTGTTTCCTCCCCTGTTGACATAAGTCTGTTTTTCTATATTGTGGGAAATGAACTAAAGGTTTGTGAACCAGTTCATATGTTTGTTATTGTGACCAAGGGCAGGTCTATACTACGGCAGGGATCAATGCTCTGAGCTCGATCCACTGGCAGTCAATTTAGCGGGTCTAGTAAAGACCTGCCAAATCAACTGCAGATCGCTCTCCAGTCGACCACTGTACTCTACCCGCGACGAGAAAAGTACGGTAAGTCGACGGGAGATTTTCTCCCATCGACCCCCCGCGATGTAGACCCCGCGGTAAGTCGACCTAAGGTACGTCGACGCCAGCTATGTTATTCACGAAGCGTAGCATAGGTCGACTTACCATGGTAGTGTAGACACAGCCTAAGTCAAGGTCCCCCCGCCTCAGCTGAATCCTGACAATACATAATTGAAATCAGACTGGCTCACCTGTCTGTTAGTATTGTTAAAATAGGTATTAGAATTATAAGAATGTGTTTAGACTTCATGGAATGCTTGTCAATTGCTGACTGCATGTATTAATTTCACTTAACATCTGTATCCCATATTATATAAGGTAATATTTGAGTGTTGCATTGTAAGCCCTGCAACTGTATCAATCACCAGACAGGAGAGAGACATTAACTAGTGTAAAGTGCTGATCTCTAACAGAATGTGTTACATCCTGGCCAACAAGGAGGCCCATCAACAC
This sequence comes from Chelonia mydas, assembly GCF_015237465.2. Taxonomy (NCBI): domain Eukaryota; kingdom Metazoa; phylum Chordata; order Testudines; family Cheloniidae; genus Chelonia; species Chelonia mydas. The sequence goes on along the minus strand of NC_051246.2, from coordinate 28,599,703 downwards.
CAGATGGATTAGAGTGGAACATTAAAGAGGACAAAAAAAATTGTTGTTAACTCTCATCCCTTCCCCCCACCATGAAGATGAGTCTTGCAAGTGAATTCCTCCCATCAGCTGAGTTTGCAGCTCAAAGCAGGAGGGAAGGTAGGGAATAAAAACTCCTAACAAGAAGGAACTCTGGGCCTGTCTGCACATAAACTGCTACAGCAGCACCACCGTCGTGTTTCAGTGGAGACTTTCCCATCAGCGCAGGTAATCCACCTCCTAAACAGATGATAGCTATATCGACGGGAGAATTCTCCTCTCCACCTAGAGCTGTCTACACCGGGGGTTAGCTCTGTTAAAGGTATGAAAAATCCATCCCTGAGTGACACAGTTAGAGTGACAGTTATGCTGACCTAATTTCCTAATGTAGATGAGGCCTGTATCTTTATGCTGCCCGGACTCAGGGCGGCGGGGGGGCGCAAGGATTACTAGGTAGAAGCAAAACCTCGGTTAGTCCTAAAGGACTATATAGAGTAGGGGTCGGCAACCTTTCAGAAGTGGTGTGCCAAGTCTTCATTTATTCACTCTAATTTAAGGTTTTGCGAGCCAGTTAATACATTTTAACGTTTTTAGAAGGTCTCTCTCTATAAGTCTATAATATAGAGCTAAACTATTGTTGTATGTAAAGTAAATAAGGTTTTTAAAATGTTTCAGAAGTTTCATTTAAAAGGAAATTCAAATGCAGTTCTTATCAGTTTAGTGTGATCCTTGCCCTTGCTTTTCCTTGCTGAGTTTTTCAATGTCTGGCACATATTTGGATATTTTAAGTTGCACACAGGCTTCTGAGTGATCAGTTGTTAACCGGTTCCACGAGGGACAGAGGACAGATTTCATGTGTGAAAATACCTGTTCACACAGGTATGTGGATCCAAACGCTGAAAGCATTGCAAACGCAATTTTCTTCAAACAGTTAAATTTCACTGGCAGGGACATCCAGCAAGTCAGAATAGAGGCCCCATGATCTCTCTCAGTAGCTTTAAGTGCAGTCTGCAGATCTCCACACTTTGATGCCCACAATTCTGACCTTTTTAACTGAATGAGCTACATTTCAAAATCTTCAGCACCCATCCACTCAAATACAGACAAATCCAAGTGGCTTTCGTTGAACTTTTCAGGTTTAATTAGAAAAGAAAGCATTGGGCCAAATCACTGGAAATCTTGAAATCTGTCAAAAAATTCTGATTCCAGTTCTTGCGTGTACATTCCAATCTCATCGACACTGACAGTGCAACGTGTCAATAGCTCTTTTATGTGTTGGAAGTAGCAGAAAGTCAAAGTTCGAATATCCCGAGAAAAAACTGCTAGTTTTACAACAAATGCCTTCCAGGTTTCATAAAGTTCCAGAACCGTTTGCCCTGAACCCTGGAGACGGAGGTTGAGTTCGTTTAGGTGAGCGGTGATGTCAGTTAGAAAGATGAGCTTACACAGCCATTTGTCATCATCCAGTTTGGGGTAGTTTTGTCCTTTTTCTGACAAAAAGGCATTGATTGCATCAAAACAGTTTACAAAGCGCACCAAACCCTTGCCCACAACTTAGCCATCAAATGTTGCTGTGACGTGAAATGAACGGACATCTAACTTTGCTTTCTTAGGAGCTGACATTTTGTCAAATGTACCCCTCAACTTACAGTGAGGAAAAAAATCGCGACAGACGGCACGCACAACATCAAATGCAATGGGCTGTTCCACGTGACGTGATAGTGATGTAAGCAGCAAATCAGGACTTAAAAATATCCCAGTACAGTGGCACTGCAACAATTTTTAAGGTGGGGGTGCTGAGCTGCTCCCCCTCTTGCCCCTGTCTGCACCCCTCACTGCCCCAGGCTGGGGCAGTGGGCCATAGCTGGGGGCAGCTGCAGAGTCCCGAGCTGGCGACCAGGACCTGGGGCCAGCAGTGGAGTGCCCGGGACCAGTGGCTGGGACCTGGGACTGGAGGCGGGCTGAGTGGGGGCCGGTGGACGGGACCCCGGGTGCCAGGGGGCCAGCAGTAGGATCCCAGGCCGGGAGCAGAGCCCCTGGGACCGGTGGCTGGGACCCAGGCAGTGTGAGTGCCACTCAAAATCATCTCGAGTGCCGCCTTTGGCCACGTGCCATAGGTTGCTGACCCCTGATATAGAGCTCGGTTTTCATAGACGCTTCTATTTCTTTTTGAAATTTAACATTGGAACTCATTTGTGTGTGTGTATGTTTACCTGCTTTAACACTGTATATAACTCTCATTTCCTTTTCCTATATAGTAAATCTTTAGATAGTTTATTACAGGATTGGCTACAAGCATTGTCTCTGGTGTGAGATCTAAAGTGCAATTGACTTGGGGTAAGTGGCTGGTCATTTGGGTTTGGGAGTAACCTGACTATTGCTGTGATACTTGGTGTAAGTGACCATCTATCACAAATATAAGCTTCTTACCTGAGTGACAAGACAGTTCACAGGTTTCAGAGTAGCAGCCGTGTTAGTCTGTATTCGCAAAAAGAAAAGGAGGACTTGTGGCACCTTAGAGACTAACCAATTTATTTGAGCATAAGCTTTCGTGAGCTACAGCTCACTTCATGTGATTCAGCTGTAGCTCACGAAAGCTTATGCTCAAATAAATTGGTTAGTCTCGAAGGTGCCACAAGTACTCCTTTTCTTTTTGTGAAGACAGTTAAGAGTACTGTAGGGAACGGTCTGTGTCATGTTTAGGCTGTTACAGCACCTCAGGAGTTTACACATGATCACTGGTTGGTGAAATCTAAGTATAGAACTTACAATCAAATTTGGGGTTTGTGCCCTGGTTTGTAAGAGTCTGCCCTGAGGTTGGCACTCATGCTTTTGAATTACTGCAGGACAGCTTGACAGTTATAACCCCAGGAATGTTTTTCACGAGATTATGTTTCCTGACTTGCAACTCTTCTCTGCCTGTTCAAGTTCAGAGACATCAGGCTGGATTCTCTGGCTTACTCCATTAGCTTTGTGCTGCAGGGATGGAATCCGATCACAACACAACAGATTCCCTTTGACTGTAGGGGAGCCCTCGGTATGTACAGAGCTGGCGTAACTGTTCCTATGCCAGTCACCACACTGTGAGCAGGGAAGGCTGTGGCCAGAGCATCGCTGGGGACCCTTACCAGCTGCTAGTAGAAAGAGCAGCCTTCCATAACTAGTTCCATTGTGGCTTCCTCCCCTCTTCTGCACTGAGCGAAAATTCAGTACAGCAGAGAATGTGGGCCATCATTTGTTTTTAAGGAATTAAACGATAATCATGGGGGAGGAGGGGGGGGAAAGATACCCAGCCTTTCTAAACCTCAGCCATGCAGTGCATTAGCAATAGCTAGTCAGTTGACTACAACGACCCTCAACGCAGTTTTTGCAGCAGGGCTCAAGCACTAAAAAAGAAGAGCCAGAACTCATGATTTCAACAAGAATACGCTATAACAGTACCCGAAAGAGGCTTTTAGGAAAATTCCAATATTTTTAGCATGAATAATCATTGGTTTACTTTACAGTTATCCGAGGTACTGGAATGCTGCTTCGGCTCCCCCCAAAAGTGCCAGAATCACTCATGCACTGTTTTATGGTCAGTTTTCAGGGAACAAGCACACTTTGAACTGGCCAGATGAGGCTTGATTTTGTTATTAATAAGGCTTCCAAGAAACAGGTACACACCTTTGTTCAGGTAGGACTATGCACCTCTGTAAACCAATCCAGTGCTCTACTGACCTGGATGAATATGGCAGAAGATGATGAAGGGAGTGGACTTTGAAAGAATTTGATATAGGAAAAATGCAATCTATATGTTTCACTTTGATCAAGTTAGAGTCAGTCTGGACAGTGGATATTGCACAAATTGCTTGCATTTCTCCTTCAGGCCTAGAGATGGCAGATTCTCTGTAACTTGAAGACTTTAAATCAGGGGTGGACAAACTTGCTGGCCTGAGGGCCACATCTGGGTATGGAAATTGTATGGCGGGCCATGAATGCTCACAAAATTGGGGGCTGGGGTGCAGAAGGGGGTGAGGGCTCTAGCTGGGGGTCAGGGCTCTGGGGTGGGGCCAGATATGAGGAGTTCAGAGTGTGGGAGGATACTGTGGGCTGAGACCGAGGGGTTCAGAAAGCGGGAAGGGGATCAGGGCTGGGGCAGGGGGCTGGGGCATAGAAGGGTGTCAGGGGTACAGGCTCTGGGCGGTGCTTACCTCAAGCAGCTCCCAGAAGCAGCGGCATGTCCCCTCTCCAGCTCCTCTGCAGAGGCACAGCCAGGCAGCTCTGCATGCTGCCCCATCTGCAGGCACCTCTCCTACAGCTCCCATTGGCTGCGGTTCCTGGCCAATGGGAGCTGCGGGGGCAGTGCTTGGGACGGGGGCAGCATGCAGAGCCCCCTGGCTGCCCCTATGCATAGGAGCCACAGTGGGGACATGCTGCTGCTTCGGGGAGCTGCGCAGAGTGGGACAAGCCCCTGACCCTGCTCCCTGGATGGAGCGCCAGAGCGGGGCAAGCCGCGGACCCCACTCCCCAGCAGGAGCTCGAGGGCCAAATTAAAACATCTAGAGGGCTGGATGTGACCCCGGGCCGTAGTTTGCTCACCCCTGCTTTAAATCATGATTTGAGGACGTCAGTAACTCAGCCAGAGTTATGGGTCTATTACTAGAATGGGGGGCGTCAGATTCTGTGGCCTGCGATGTGCAAGAGGTCAGACTAGAGATGATCCATGATGATCCCTTCTGACCTTAGAGTTTCTGAGTCTATGAGAATAGATCGAAAATGCACAGTATTACTGACAATATTTCAGGCTCTCCAGGGCAACTATCTGACACCATGGATTGTGAGGTCACACAGTGTCCAATAAGCTGCTGAAATATTATAACACACCAGACTTTCAAAGCCTAAAACTATAAGGCAAGTAGACAGAAATGCTGTCATGTGTCAATACAAAAAGCTATACAATGTGATGGCTTGGAGAAGGAGGCTCAGCTATAGCAGTTAAACTTCCCTATGGACTAGCCACCACTAGTTCTTGATTTCTTTGTAGGCTTTAACAGAGGAGCCAAGAGAACCTGCGCTGGGAGGGTGACCCACGCGTGTCCCTTTTCTAGTGGAATCAAAGCTGGGAATCACAGCAGTGACTGAACTATCTGTTGACAGCGGCTGCAAGGAACTGCAACAGTGTGCAGAATATCTGGGTAGAGCCCCAGAGGAGTGATGTCATGGCTCTGAGACAGAGCCAAAGACAACGCTGTCCCTCTATGCTCTCCTTTCTGAAGGGACAATTTTCCACAACTCCCCACAACTGGATCATAGCAACAAACCGACTGTACAGTGGTAAAATTTTAACCCTTGAAAGCATAAGAGAACCGAAGTCAGGAATGAAATCTAGAGGAGAGATTGAGAGGCTGTTCCAAGACCTGTTCCGATTACTACTCACTAGAGCTGGTCACATTTTCCACATTTTTTTCCACAATGAAAAAAGGACGCTTTTTTTTTTTAAAAACAACCCACCAACACTTTTCGTGAAAGATTATCAGCTTTTCCTGTTTTTGATGACATTTTCCAAGGTATTTTAACTCAAATTTTTACTCAGTACCAATATGAAAATATGGTTTTCAGAAAATGAAAAAAAAAAAAGATTATGAAAAAGGTTTCATGAAAAATTTCAATAAAGATACTGAAAAAAATTCATAACCTCCCCACCCCTGTCAAAATTGGTACATTTTCAATGCTGCCAAATGGAAATAATTTCAAAATGTGGCACAAAATCAGTTTCTGCTTTCCCCCCAAACTATTATACTACTCATAAAAATCTCTCAAATGTATCAGATTATTTTGTAGTTTAAGACCCTTCTCCACATCTCCCACCATGTCTGCCCACTCCTTTGCCTGTCTGTGTCTGCTCTACCAGTCTTTATTTTATGTAATTTGTTACCAGTACTGAAATTTGTACCCTGTTGGGAGATCTCCCTCCATCCAGGCTATGATATATAATTACATGACTCCTAGAAGTACTCATAAATGAATTACAGGCTGCTTGTTTATTTCCTAGCCAGAGGGTTTGAGGGTTTATAATCGTATTAGAAGGTATTCTTAAAAACAAGTAGCTGTATTTAAATACAAACAGCCAAGGTTGCCTCTTCTTCACACCCCCCAGAATCTAAGACGACTGCTATGAGCTTGTTGCAAGATGATGCAGTACATTTTCTTGTATGAGATGTAGCACATTCAGCCCCATCAAATGCTGTCACTGAGCTAATAATTAGTTACTCCTTTATGAATTACCTTGTTTTCCTTCTTGCTGCAAGGAATAATTTGTCTTCTGTAGACTTGGCAGAATCCATAGAAATGTTTTCCAGTCCCCTGACTGGCCTATCTTTTTATCTACCTTCCTCACGTTCACCCTTTAAATGAAAAGCTTGCTGGACTTCACCTTCCCTTCTCATTCAGTGCAGTCAAACTAAGATCTTATGCCGCATACAATTAGTGGCCCTGTCCTCAGTTGTGGTGGGGCTGCTTTGCACCACTCAGCTAACACAAAACACCACCAGAACTGGCAGAACCAGCCTCAGGATGGTCACTCTGGATTAAGGAGAATCCTCTGGTGGCAGAGACTGCGTTCAACTTCCTACAACCCACTCCCGTAGCCAGAAGAGGGGCTGCCCCATGCCCTAGCAATCCCCAAGAGCTGTAACAGCCCCTTGGGGATATTGGAAGCTATAGTAAGTTAGACATGAAGGCTGCTCTTATGCCAGGTGACCGGGCCCAACACAGTGGCCCAGGATCAGGGGAGTGGGTAGGCTGGCTTCAAACTATCCTTGCACTCTTCCTCCTGCGCTGTGGTTGAACACTGCTTGACCACAGTCAATATATTTACGGTACAGTTACATTAACCGGACTTTTATTTCATCACTTGTTTAATCTGTGCAAAAGAAAAAAATTACTTCCCCATTCTTCCACTGCCAGGAAGCAGTATTCTGTTTTTCTCTTTCTCCATATCTCCTAAGAAGCTGATGAGCTCTGTCTGCATGAGAAATCAATGTAGTGCTCTCTGGCTGAATGCAGCAAGAATTCTGTGTAGTGCTGGCTCTACCTGTGTCAGTTTCTTCGGGAGGCTGTGCAGCTTTAAATCAGCCCAGGTAGACTGATTTCTTATTGCTGACTGGTGCATAATTGATGTAAGTACAGGCTCAGCCTAGGAAGCAGATGACTGCTAAAGCAAGGCATCGAAGTGCACTGCTGTGCTGTTATGAATCCCTAACACACTTGCCTACAATTACACATCTGGGAGCAGTAAAGCAAACAGCTTATGCTAAATGCCTGCCAGAGTGGTACGTCACTCTGAACTACACCAAAAGGCTGAGCTGGATCAGACAGGGACTGAGGATTTTTCTTCTTGATCACTGGGCTGGAACCAGTCTTTCGAATACAGTTTACTGGTCCTGAAAACATTCTGTTCTGGTCTAGCACTGTTTCCAGCCCTAGAACGTTCAGTTATTGGATTTTTAAGATGCACCGTTCTGATTGCCATATTACTTTCTTTATTTTTCTCTCCCTTCCTCTGCACTTCTGACAAAACTTCAATACCCAGTATCTCGAACTGCTAGAGTCGGAGATTTTTATTTTAAACTAGCCCTTCTAGAGAGACTGCTATTTCCTTTCCTCCTTCATTTCAATTCTGACATGGCTTCGGACGCTACCAGAATGACAGGACATTTAAATTCACTGATCTGCAGTATGCCATTGGAAAGCAACGATTCAAGCTTTGCCAAGGATACTGTATCAGTTCTTATCCCTCACAGTTGATGAGACAGACCATAAAACTCTCACAGGCCGCTCAGTCAAAGAAGATTTTTGGACACTAGTGCAGTACCTCAGACCACCATTTCCAGTTCCCTGGTATCACAGCAGCCTCTGGATATTAACCTAATTACATACGCAGCTCCTAGCTGAAGATCTGACCACCACCCTGTGCTGTAGGATTCATTCACGCTATTTGTAAATGTCAGTGGGTATCTACCTAGGGCCTGTCTACACTGTGGATATTTGTAATGTAAATACAACAGAGAAACCCCTTTTGTAGATGTGCTGCACTAGTATAAAATGCGGCTTCCCTTCAATGTGACTTACCCTGGTTTCAAACCAAGGTAAGCCACACTACTGCAAGCCCTGTATCATCACTTGTATTACACCACAGCCCAGGGTGTGTCTACACTGCAGTAAAACACCTGCAACTGGCCCATGTTGGCTGGGGCTGGGGGGCTATAAAACTACAGTGTAGACATTCAGGCTAGAGCTGGAGTCCAGGCTGTGTCTGGAACCCTCCTGCCTCTCAGGGCCCAAACATCTACCCTGCAGTTTTGTAGCCCCAAAGCCCACCCCCTGCGAGCCTGAGTCAGCTGACACAGGTCAGCCGCAGGTGTTTTATGGCAGTGTAGACATACCCCGAGAGGCCCCCCAACCAAGACTGGGGCCCCACATCATGCTAAGCACTATACCCACACATGCTAACAGACAGCCCATTCTCTACAGGGTTTACAATCTAAATAGAAATGACAGCCAAAGCATAGGAGGGGAAATTGAAGCACAGGGAGGTAAAGTGACCTGCTCATGGGTCACACAGTATCAGCGACAGGAACAGAACTCTGGTCTCTTGGCTCTCAGTCCAGCATGCTATCCAATGGACCACACGTTAGTATTCTATCAAAGCAGTTCATCTACAATGGGCATGTGTAGAGCGGTCCCTGTTCCTTTTCTTTGCCTTTCACAGATATAAGAACACCAATACTATAGCTTCCTCCTCTATCTGTTTGATTACATAATGAAATACTCTTAACAAGATCCATTTTATACAGAGACCTCTTTACATCAATAATTAATGAAAAAGAAAAGTCCAGTACATCAACAAAAAAGCTACAGAAAAGGGACTTTAGACTTTCTGTGAAACACACTGTAACACAGGAGCATGCTGCAGCGCTCTGAGACCATGTCTGGGAGCCGGAGTCTCCTGAGTTCTAATCCCAGTCCTTACAACTCCTCTACTGATTCAAGTGAATCATTTAATCTATTTGCTTTAATTGCCTACTGGTAAATTTGGGATCAGTAGAGGTATTGTGAGGATTAGTTACCGAAAAGCACTTGCATGGATAAACAAAAAACCAAACACACACACACACACCCACACAGAATTAACCTGTGGGACTCACTGTCACAAGATATAAAGGCCAACAGTTGAGCAACATTCAAACCAGGATAGGACATTTATACGAACAACAACAACATCCCCTGCTACATTATACATATGGAATAAAAATGTATAAGGGACACAAACCCTGGAGGGTGTTAGCTAGCTACTAATTTATGGGGATTAGCAAGGAATTTCCCCTTTGGACAGATAATTCCACGGTTGACTATTAGGGGATTTCTTGCACCTTTTTCTGAAAACTCTTCTACTAGCTACTGTCATAGAGGTTTTCTTCAGCGAGAGGACCTCAAGGCTTAGCTGCTAGTAATGAGCTCCCAAGCTCCTGCAGATTTAGCAGGACTCAGAGATCATCACTGAGAGTTTGGCATTGGCTAGGCTGGTAACCCTCTGTGTCTACAAAAACTATTGTGATTTCTAATCCATGCACTCATACCTGTCTCTACTGTTCCCTCGTTGTCCCTCCTGTGCTTGCTTCCAGTAGTTTCTGCTTACTGTCTAAATCCAAGATTGTGTGCTTTCTGGGGCAGAGACTGTGTTATTAGATTGTACATTAGGGTCCTAACCCTCGTCCGAGATCCTTCGGTACTAACATAATAAAAATAACAAATAACGTATCTAATGTATGAAATCTGAAGAAGTTGATTGAACATGACATCCCCCTCCCTTCTGTCAGTCAGCAGACATGCTGGCCAGTGCAGCTGGCTCTGGACTCAGACTTTGACAATTAAAACACAGGACAAGTTTAAGTTCACCACAGAATGAACAGCAGTAAACTGGTTTGCAGAGCGGTAGCTGCGTAAAAGGCTGGCGAGAAGGATGGCAGAACAATCTGACCTGACCTGTCTGATAATGTTCTTCCTACTAGAACTATGGGGGACAACTAGAGAGAAAGACAGACAAAATGGTGGTGAGAATGTGTGTGAAAACACTGCAGCTCATAACAAGATTGCAGGCAGCTTCTCTCTTATTTTGAGAACTTGACACCCTCTAGTGGTGCAGCAGGGAGGAGAGGATTACTCTGAAACCAGTACATAGTTTGTTCAGTTCAAAGGAAACCTGTAGGACTGCCGGAGTTTTTCTTCCTTAGAAGACGCATTTCTAGTTTCTTGTTTGGGTCAACAAACCTTACCTCTCCCCCCCCACTCCAGACACACTCACAGTGGATCTAGGTAAAAAGAGGCACCCTGACCCTGTGCTGTTCTGTCTTCCAAGGAGAGAACGGGTAGTGCAAAGGACTCCACCCACACTGCAGGGCTTATAGCAGCAGACACACACACACGCGCGCGCACGCACACGATTACTACACACACACACACACACACACACGATTACTCCAATTTACTGGTGACTCCCAGCCTTTGCAGTTCACATTCAGGCTTCCCTTGAGTTCACCGACTATATTACTGTACTACAACAGGAGAAAAAGCACACCCCCCTGTCCCTGTACTCTACGAGGCACTTACTCCATTGCTTTCCTCTTCCCTGTCCTAGATGCACACACCCCGCTCTCGCCTCCAGCACTGCAGGACTGTCTGATGCCAAGGCAACTCCATGCGTGAGGCTTAAAACAAACAACAAGGGAGGGTCTAAGAATCTGCTGCTGAAACGCACACAGCCTCCATCACCAGGGCAAAAGCTGCCTTCTCGTCTCCCTCCCTTCTCCTTGTGCAGAAGTGTTATTTGTTAATATGCTTGGTGCTTTACAAGACACAAGATGAATGCCTTGAAGAGCTTAATGTCTGAAAGATGAAAGGCAGACAGTGGATGCACTGGGAATCCCAAACGAAGCAAAACAGATGGTTCAAATGTGTCGCCTGATGGGGGTTGTTTTGCTCGAGGAGGTCAGCAGGAATGCCCCGAACGATATGGCTATGTAGTTGACACATTTTGAGGAGAAAATATCCATTTCATGCATATACCAGCTGATGAACTCCAATTAGTTTTCCTTAAAAGTATGAGCTACGTAGAAAGCTAGCCTCGACAGCATGCCAAAATTGGTAACGCAGTCAAAACTGAGCTGGTGCCACCAAATGTTCTAAGCTCACAATCATTGTGAATATATACATTTACAAAACACTTCATTAAATTGGAGTTAAGATTGCTATCGTGGGGCAGAACACGGGATTTCAAAATCTGACCCAAATATCAGAAAAAAACAAAGAAATGCGTCATTAAGAACACCACAAAGAAGAATGTTGGCATTACAAAAGCAAACCAACAATAACTGGCATCATCTTGACAGATAAGCACCTCCCCTTGACCCCAATCAGAGGCATATATACATAGCACCTTGAAAAATCAGGGCACATATAGATAAATCATCACCTGGAGTCACTTTGAGAGGTTAGGCACAGCCATGCCTTGAAAAGCAGCAGGCAACCTCTACCCCACTGTGGCATGATGTGCATTCAGTGTTAGCTGTCTTCTCCCCCATGTGTTCTGGGGCACAAAGCAAAACAACTAAGGCAACACTACAAACACCACATTTAACAGTCGATAAACCAAGTGTGGGGAGCAAGCTGGATCCAGACAAAGGCTCTTCCCTGTATCTCCACATCTTGGTGTTATCACTGAATTTGGAAACGCTGTTCCCTGCCCACCCATGCCCGTCTAACCAAACACTTACCATTGCCATGAGGCACACCGATTCTCTCACTGTGGCAACAGTACTCAGCAGGGCTGCAAGGACCAGAATCATGGTCAGACATATCCCGCTGTAGAATGCTGGAGGAAAGACACACATCGGAGTTTTAGCAAGACATGAAGCCCTAGCTGCCTTTCTTTCACCTTAAGCAGGGTTGGGCTCCCTTTGACAAGCAAGCTTTATAAACTAAAGCTCTCAGAAGAGCTTGCCTTTCATGAGGAACTTCTGAATTTTTGCTCCTCAAGCTATGAGGTTGGGAAGTCTGAGAACACCACAAAGCTAAAAATCTTGGCAGGTAGTGCCAGTCCCCTCTCACAGCAAAAGCACAATAACCTTCCCCATCCTGCCCAAATCTGCTGAAATCTTTAGGAGGGTGACATAATTTTGTGTCAGGACAGAGATTTAAGATATAGAAACTGAAGACATTCTACTCTGCTGAACCTGAAAAGAAAGGACTGTGTTAAAGAGTGTACACAAGAACGGCCATACTGGGTCAGACCAATGGTCCATCTAGTCCAGTATCCTGTCTTCCAGCAGTGGCCAATCCCAGGTGCTTCAGAGGTGTAAGCAGTGTCAGGATGAGCTCCACCCTGACATCTGGTGGTGAGGTGTGGCAAGTTGTGGAAAAGAACTTCAGGGACCGATCTCATTTGCATAGGCACACCCACCCCGCCTAGAATGAGGCCATAGCTGCCCAAATGGTCATTTTGGCTGCTATGGGATCCCCAGTGTCTCTGTTATTGGGGCAGGAAGAATAACTTGCTATTACCCTGATTATGGGAACTGTGCTTGGAACTGTACTTGGCCTTTTGTTATGACGGAGGGATTCACCATCAACTAAGTAGCAAGGGTCATGGGTTCCAAAACTGTGAATTGAGAGAGGCTGGGGACAAGTATTAATACTTGGTGGCATGGGCCCCTGGGTGAAGGCCTTACATGCTAATTGCACTTCCTCCTCTCTCCACTGTGGAATATCAGAGCTAATTTTGATTCCATTAGAAGTCTAGTTACAGGCTGCTGAGCTCACTTTGGGCTAATGGTGCACCAGCACTGAGGCTCCCCTACTACAAGCTGGATTCACCAAAGAGCTGAACTGACTAAGAGCTGAAATCACTGAGCGTTGTGTTAAGTAGTGGGGGAGCCTGAAGATATACTGTGGAGCAGTTTGCGGGACAGCTGGAGTGCCTTGTGGACAGGCTGGTGGAGCAGTTCGTGGGACGGCGGGAGCTGCTTGTGGGACGTGGAGCGGAGCAGTTCGTGGACCGGCTGGTGGAGCAGTTTGTGGGACGTGGAGCAGAGCAGTTCGTGGACCGGCTGGTGGAGCAGTTTGTGGGACGGCGGGAGCTGCTTGTAGGCAGCGGAGCGGAGCTGAGCGGAGCCGACCAAAGCAGTTCATGGGGCGGCTGGCGGAGCGGAGCGAAGGCCTATGGAGCTGTGGGGTGGTCAGCTTCAGATCACGTAAGGTGCCCCTTACCTCTCTTCCCCTCCCCCCCCATCTCCACCCAGGTTGGGAGGTAAAGCTCTGCAGATAAACTTTCGAACTCTGGGGCTGCCCTGACCAGGGAAAGAGACTTTTGGGTCATTGGACTTTTGGGACTTTGGGTGATTTGGGGTTGCTGGACTCAGAACCAAAGGGAAAGAGCATGCCCCAATTTGCTTGGGGTGGGGTTTTGCGCACGGGTTGTGTTACGAATCCTGTTGGTGGTGTTTCCCCAACATAATGCCACATTGTTTCTCTCTGTTATTAAAAGGCTTTTGCTACACTCAGACTATGTGCTTGCGAGAGGGGAAGTATTGCCTCTTGGAGGCGCCCAGCGGGGGTGGTATATATTTGTCCCAGGTCACTGGGTGGGGGCTCGAGCCGGTTTGCATTGTGTTATTGGAATGAATCCCCTAGATATTGAACCCGGCCCTGTTGCTGCCAACTCTGACGGGCAGAAGGGTTACAGAGGGAATGAACAGAACAGGCAACTGAGTGATCCATCCCCTGTTGTCCACTCCCAGGTTCTGGAAGTCAGAGGCTAGGGACACCCAGAGCATCGGGTTGCATCCCTGACCATCTTGGGTAATGGAAGTAATCTTGATAAATTGAGTTAATCTTTTTATTAAAAGTTTCTAATACTAAAATGACAAGAAAAAAACAGAAAAATGCCCTCTCTCTGGGCTTGTCTGTATGAACACTTAGTTTGTGGCAATCTGGGGTGTAAATCTACCCAGCGCTAGCCTGGCATTGGCCACTGTCAGAAGACAGGATACTGGGCTAGATGGATCTGTGTTCTGACTCAATATGGCCATTCTTATGCTGTGCACTTAAAAGCTTTGATCTACGCCACTTTGAAATGGGATAGATCATAGTGCACTAGGAAACTTTTAGTGCACAGCAACAGGGTCCACACGGACACTTAGTGCGCAGCAGATTAGTATGGACTAGATTTATACCCCAGTTTGCCATGAACTAAGTGTTCGTATCGATAAGCGCTGTGTGTGCAGAGAAGAATAATTGGAGTTAAACTACTGCAGTATAAAGGAGTCTGCATGCTCATATTGGATGTGGCTATAATATAGATCATGGAAGACCCTTGCTCTGCAGGGTACAGTACAGACACAAAATAAGGGGTAGTCTCTGCCCCAAAGACCTTACAATCTAAGGCCCTGCTCCCACAAACTCTTGCCTATATGCTTAATTTTATGCACGAGTCGTTCCATTGACTTCAATGTGACTATTTTTGTATGTGAAGCTAAGCAGATGCTTAAGTGCATTGCTAGATCAGGGTCTAAAAATGGACAAGATACAAAGGGATTGGGTTGCAGGAGAATGCAAGAGACTTTCAACTTATCCAGTGTTCATCTTTATTTGACTAACTTGCCCCACCACACCAAGTTTATAAACCTTTGCGCAGTGTCGTTGTCCCCGCCCTTTGCTCCCACAGTTCCAGCAGAACCATGTGCCCTGGAAACATGCCAGGCCACTTTGTTATTTTTGCCAGAAGATCACAAGTCCCCTTTACAATTATCTCTGCGCTCAGATAAAGATCCTACTGAATCACAGAGTGCTGAACAGGAGCATGTGTTCCAGTACCCACTATCAGGAGCTTACGCATTGCTAATCTTGTGCAACAGTCGCCTCCTACTTCCTGGCCAGAGCAGAGTCTAGCTGACACCCAATGGGAGAGTTCAGGAGCTGCACTGATCCTGAAAGCTCTTCAACCCAGAGCTCACGTCTTACTTTCTGTTCACCCATGTCCCCCTTCTATCCCACACAAATATAAATGTCCACACTTTTAAAGGGCCCTATGGCTTGTGTCTTATAATGTGCTCCTTTCTGTGGTCCTGTCCAGCCTCTCACTTCCACTGTGAGCTCTTCTTAAGCTCCTCCCATACCTTTGGGCCTACTTATAGAATATTTAGAACCCTCCCTGCTTTGTCTGTAATAGGTGAAGCATGGGGGACAACAGTGGACTCAGCAGTGCTGAGGCACAATGAACAGCGTTCCCCCACCAAAAGGCCAAGCAAGAGTTTCTCATACAGAAAAGAGGTACCTTGCCTCTGTAGTGGCCACACTACACACCTAATTGGGATCCCACTTCATGTGAAGTCTCTGAATTTCCTTTCACTGCATCCTAATTTTACATAGCTCCAAAGATGCTGGCCCTCACAGGACATCTCAGTTGGACTAAAAAATGCGGCACTTACCGACGTTGTGGAAGATTCTATAGGGGTTAGCCTCAGAGGAGACCCCACTGATTACACTGAAGTGAGCCCCATAGCGGGTGATAATGGTCAGTATGCTGACTGCCAGCCCCAGCAGCTGAAAAACAGAGATTTTACTGAGGAAGGAAAGTAGCAAGTGCAGGATTCACAAAAAAACTACTGCAGAACTTATGAAATGCTATCAGGTACACTCAGATACTTCAATCCATGCTCGAAGGAAAACAACCTGTTCCCTGAGAGAGTTAGTTTACAGTATATACCTAAAAGTCACATGTGAAGGGAACCCCTGGGCAGATTAATAAACTCTTTGGACAATGCTGTATAATTACTGCATTTAAAACCACTCACTCAATCCCTTGGACTCTGCTACCAGAGGAAATTGTAATCATTGGGAAAAACCAGAGGAATCATATTTTCACAGACATCCCTTTCAATGTATTTACATTGATATCTAAATACTACGGGAATTGGTGCAAATTTTGACGTGTGTGCATGAGAGGGTTGTTATTAACTTCAAGAACGGTCCTGGGTCAGATTGCGTTCTCTGCTCCAGCTCTGGAACAATTTGTAGTGTTTTCTGCGGAGTGGAGGGTAGCTTAGGTGTATTGTCATCTCTGCTAAGGAAAAGGCAGTGTAAATAGATGAGTCTTGCACTGTGCTTTAAGGCTTTGTCTGCACTAGCCTTTTTCCTCTAAAATTTCCCAGTGTTGCTATCATTTCAGCTCCATCAATGATAGTGCTACTGTAGATGACACACTGAGTGACCACCAACGTTTTAACCACTGTGTTGTCTAACCTGCTCAGAGCCTGTTAGATGGTGGCTGCAGGGCTGGCCTTACCATGAGGCGAACTGAGACGGCTGCCTCAGGTGCCAGACTACAGGGGGAAGGTTCGGCGGGGGGCCACCACTCGGACCCATAGTGTAGAAAATGGTGTCTGCTGCTGGTGCATATGTATTCTCTCTGCTCTAGATGCACAGAGATGGTGGAGTGCTGTGCTGGAGGAAGGAGGGCACAAGAGACATAACAGGCAGGCAGGAGAAAAGGTGAGAGGGAATAACAGAAAGCAGCAGGAGCTGCAGGGAGAGAGAAGAGGAGGAGCCTCTTATGTACTTCTCTGGCACCCCCAGGATCCTGGACTGATTAACACCAGCTTCTCAGGGAGTTTCCTGTTTCCTGCTGCTTCCCTGAATCCACTTGAGGAGAACAGGCAGTCAGCTGAAGTAATAGGAGCCAGTTAGGCCCTGCTTCCAGCCTGCTTATTTGTCCCCTTCAACTGAGTGTTGAGAGCCACTATAGCTGGCACAGAACAGCAGTCATGAGTGAAAGAAGAAAACGCCCCTCTGGGGCAACATTCAGAAAAAGAAAGCAAGCAAAGGAAGCTTTTCTATCAAAGCAGGAAGGAGCTCTCCTGAGGTACATAGACACAAATGTTCATGGTGAGCCTTCCGGCCCCAGTGAGGATGTGAGTGGTGAGGAGATGCCTGATCTTCCAGTTAGTCAGAGTGCAGGTAACCTGGCAGCTACTGCGGCATCCATATCTCCATCTCAAATGGATGTAACCATGCACATTCCTGAAGAAAAGTGTAGATCAAAGAAGAGTGTGGTGGAGGCACAAGAAACAGCTGCTGCTGAGTTTAGTTCCTTAAGTCTAGATGATCCAGGACTGTGGACCCACTTGAGTAGTAGCCTGAGGGACTTCCTTGTACTGCATGGGCTACAGCAAGTGAAAAACTTCATGTTCCCCAGAGACAATGAAAATAGAAGTTTCCATCCAACACATTACTGGTGTGAAATCCCCAATGGTGACAAAGTGGAGAGGCCATGGCTTATGTACTCAAAAACCCAGAATGCTGCATACTGTTTTTGTTGCAAACTCTTCCAGTCTAATGTTCCAGCCACATTGGGTTCTACAGGAACAAAGGACTGGAAAAATCTGGCTAGAAATCTGGCATGCCATGAGAAGGCAGCATGTCACCAGAGAGCATTCCATAGGTGGAAAGAGCTTGAGATGAGATTAAGGTTAAAGGCCACCATAGATGATCAGCATCAAGAGAAGATTGTATCAGAGTCTCTTTACTGGCAAAATGTTCTGAAAAGGCTCATTGCCATTGTGAGAATGGTTGCTACTCAAAACCTAGCACTGCGTGGCACTTCAGGTCAGCTGTATGTGCCAGACAATGGAAACTTACTTAAAACTGTGAAGCTGATGGCTGAGTTTGATGCTGTACTCCAGGAGCATCTAAGAAGAGTCACCACCCAAGAAATGTACACACACCACTACTTTGGAAAAACAATTCAATATGAGATCATACAGTTACTGGCAACAAAAGTCAAACAGAAGATTGTGGCAGGTCTGAAGTCAGCAAGATATTACTCTGTTATTCTGGACTGCACACCTGACATCAGCCATACGGAACAAATGACTTTAATGGTGCGTTTTGTAACAATGACAGAACCTAGTGAAAATGTCCCTGCAACGGTGACTGTCAGAGAGCATTTTCTAGAATTTATTTACATTGATGATACTACAGGAGCTGGTATGACAAATGTGCTTCTTAAAAAGCTGGAAGATACAGCAATTGCGATAGCTGACATGAGAGGTCAGGGCTACAATAATGGTGCCAACATAAGAGGAAACAATGGAGGAGTGCAGACACGGATCCAAGAGTTAAACCCTCAAGCTTTTTTGTCCCATGCAGTTCTCATTCATTGAACTTGGTGGTCAGGTCAGTGATGGAGCATCAGCTTCTAGTGAGGCTGCTGAATTTTTTAATGTAATTCAAAGCATCTATGTATTTTTCTCTGCAGGCAGAAGGCAGAATTGAGACCTTTCAAAGTTTTGGCCCAAGCGAGGGGGCATGGGGGCGTCATTTGAGCTCCCCGCCTTAGGTGCCAAAATGTTGTGGGCCGGCCCTGGGTGGCTGTCTGAGTTATGCTAGTGCTCCCACCATTGCTACCAAGAGTAGAGTTGAAATAGGCATATCAACAGTGGGGAAATTTAAAATAAAACAAAACCCTAGTGTAGCAAATCTGAAAGAGGCAAGACATGAATTCATCCTGATCTCCTGAGGTGGGGTCCTCTAGATTCAGGCTTCCCTCAGAATGCCTCCTCTCCAGGTTCAATGAACTTTGTTTAGGGAGGCATCAACAACTGCATTACATGCATACAAAACCTTTAGAATCTGCAATATTTTCCAAATTCACAAGGAGAAGAATTCTCCACTCATAAAAGGACATCCTGGAAATTCAAACTCTGTGGAGAATCAGAAGTAATCATGTATGTGTTAAACATTGCACTTAACTATTCTTCTAAGTGTAACCTTATTACCTTTTCAGATGATGACCAACAGATTTTTCCTAAGAAGTATAGTTTGGTAGATTAAATATACTGTGAGCCTAAGAACCCCTCAGTGCCAACTGGTAAAGGGTTCACTCTTCTATAACAACAACTTAGCAGTCCTGACACACTCATTACACTTAGCACACCGCTTTCTAGTATTTATCCATAAAGAATATCATGCAAGATCTCTAATAAAAGCTTATGTCATACTGATCCTCAATCGTTGTGAGATGTATGTAGAGATGATAAAGAGTGGTGTATAAATACTGAAAATATGTTTTAAAATCTATGCCCAAGGTAGAGCTGATAAACAGGTTTTGGAGACACAAACAACAATAGCTGGTTCCATAAGAGACCACCTTGTCTAATATCCTGGGACCAACATGGTACTAAAACACTGCAAAAAGACACCAGAAACTAAACTGAACCACAGAGGGTCATCCTGACTCTGGGGAGGAAACAATGGATTTTGGGGGACTGTAAGAAGAAGGCAAAAGGCAGTACACTTTGCATTCATGAAAGAGAGATCCCAGCCACATTGCTTGGAGATGCTGGGAGATTACTTTAGGTGAGATAAACTACTTTAGACAAGGGTTTAGTCTGTTAAGTTTAGAATCTAAGAAGTGTGTTACACTTTTTGTTTAATATGTAACCATTTCTGCTTCCATTATTACCCTTACTCGTTATCTTTTAAATCTTAATCTTTGATAATAAACTCATGACTATTTTCACTAGAAATCTATCTCAGTGCTGTGATGTTACAGAAGAGTTGATCCTCGGCTGAATCGAACAAGCTAGTGTGCACACTGTCCCCTTGGCTAGCAAACCTGGTATTTCTGTGAGTGTTCACTAGTTAAGGGCGGGAGTACTCCAAGGACTCAGGGGTTGAAGTGTACTTATTACTAACCTGCACAGAGACAGCAAGGCCTGCAAGGCAGTGCTTGGGTTGATAGAAGCTGGTGATTTCAGGGAGCTGAGCTACGTCAGGCACAGACTGATTCACACTAAGGGCAGGTAGCAGTGAGGTGCCTCACAGCTCTGGTGCCAGGAGGGAGTGCCACATATACAGTAGCAGTTTCGCCCAATTTCAATACCATGGAACTTAAAATACTTATACATACACAGTAAAAGGTTTGGTCCAGCTTCATTCAGCTCAGATTTCCAGCAGAAATACCAATCTAAACAAAGCCTCATGGCCTCACTACTGATGCATGTTATTGTCTGTATCCATATGTAAAGAATACAAATAAACTAAACTTGAGCTAAGCACCTCCCCCTTCAACAGGTTTGAGTGCAGTTCTACCTTGAATAAGTCGTATACTTCATAAGCACAATGGCAGCCCTTCTCTGAAGGGAGAACAATATACTGCAATTAGAGCTAGTCAACCAAGTTTTGAATTTACATTTTTTTCAATGAAATTTTCCCCAAGTTTCCCCCCCTCCAGTCTTTTTAACCAACTATAGAGCTATATTCACTTAAATAGTCACTTGTTTTCCTCTCTCTCTCTCTCTCTTTTTTTTTTCAAGGGGAGCAAATTGTAGTGCAGTTTTCCCAGAACTCCTTGGAAGAGTTCACCAAATTTCCTCACGTTTGCTTCTCCACAGCCACCCAACCAGAACTATAGAGTTTGTAGTACAGAGTCAGAAGATTCCAAAAGTTACATTCCATCCAATATCTGTACCAGCAGACAGGCTTCTGTCAGACTACAAAGATGCTCTAGCTTATCCAACACATTTAAAACCACACGCACCTCAAGAAATTGTTCATCCAAGTGCAATAAAAAATTTTTTTAAAAAGAGAAGCATGAGAAGATATCCCGGTCCTCATCTTAAAACTACCATGTCTGATGGCAGCAACAAATTTCTTACTTAAAGGCTAGCTCAGAATTGTGAAAGAGTTGCATTACAGTGACACTTGAGAAACCAAAAGCTTATCAGTGACAGAAGGCAATGCTGGGGAGTTGCGATAACAGTTCAGGATGCAGTAATTCATACAGTTTGCTTCTTTCACCCTAGACTTTCTCTGTCCTAAAACTGAAATGAGAGAAACAATTTTTACAGTTCCTTTTTAAGAAAGAATTTTAAGGTGGTCAGTTTACTTATCCCAGGTTTCCACTTCTGGTTGTTACCATGACAAAGAGGCTGGTCACTATCAGCTGGCATTTGGTGGTCCTGACCCAGTGTCTCCGTCCCATGTTATCCTCTTCTCACTCAATACTGGCAGTCAGTCCCTGGAGAACAGTGCTTCAGCTAAGCTGGGGCAGCTCACAGGAGAAGCTGTCAGTAGTGCATCTTGGGAAGTGTAGTCCTACTACAAGCTGACACACCTACCCCAAAATGGATTATTATTAACAGCACTTTTCATCCAAGGCTCTCGGTGTTTATAACAGTTTTATTATTAGCTATGAATATGAGAGCTTGAAATGAATCTTTTTTTTTTTAAATTCATGAGATTTTAAAGTCAAATTTGTTGAAATACTTATAAAAATGGTGATTGAAATTTGTCATTTTACTGACATACAGTGCTTTGGTAAATTAAAATTTTCAGTAGCTATTTTTATAATGTTTTTGGTAAAAATAAGTCACCAGGAAAAGGAAAATTTTGAAAAAATAAAGTTTCACAAAAAGCTTTGGCGTTTTTCAAAAAAAAAATCCATTGATTGAAGAAAATCATTTTGTATGAAAAATGTCAGCCTGCTCTGGATAACAAGATATTACTTCCCTTGCCCCAAAAATACAATCGTCTCTGACTCAAGAACCTAGTAACATCCAGATTTCTGGATGAGAGAGAAAAACATTTAAGAGCAATTCTATTCTGAGAAGTGATTGTGTAAAAGTGGTACCGTCTCATGCAAAAGACCTTTTGTCTGTGTATACAGAGTAATATCTGGTTATCTTAGTGTCTAATGCAAGTTGACTACTTTCTTTTACTCCCATTAGTGCTGCAGACCCATACACAGCTAGGAGAGAGCGAGCAGGGTTCTAATCCTTTTTGTGCATTGTCTGGAATTTGGAAAACAATTTTGTAATCAGTTGCACCTGTGCAAACCCTCAGAAGGCAATGGATGTTGCAGAGGTGTCACTGGAAACAGAATATGAAAAAAAACCCAAAAAAAAACAGAATTACCCAAGTATGTCTGAGGGTAGAATTTGAACTACAGAACCTTTATTGGGGCTGATGATATGGGAGAAGGAAAGAATCCAGGTTGACTCTCAGACCTGTGGCTGTGTTTGCATGGCTGGCAGAAATAAACAATATCTTTCTAATTGAAAACAAAGCACACTTGATACGGAAATTAGAGACAAACATGGACTCCCCCCTACAAACTTCCATCTTCACAGAGTTACCTCTCAGTTGTGCTGCACTTCAGGAGACTCTAGACCAAAAGAGGATGGAATCAAAGAATTCAGAATGAAATTGACTCGTGCAGAGAGTCTGAGCAGGAATCCTCTTTACTGATTAACACAGACACTCACAATAATCTTTAGCTTCAGGACCAGACTGATAGAAGAGAAGGGAATGTAATCAATGTCTTCCTTTTCTACTCATTAGTTTTATAGGTGGCACAATATCTACGTCGGTTGGTAAGGCTGAAAAGGACAGAGAGGAGGAACCAAAATAGGGAAAGAATAGAAACCACATGATACAAAGAGAAAGAACATCAAAGAGAAAACAGATTGTACAATGATTGCACGGGAAAACAACCTGATGTTACACCATCTCAAGTGCAGCAGTATTTAGTAAAGTGAAAGCTTTCTTGTGGGTTTGCAACCAGGAAATGTTGGTAAATTTAATTCAAATCTTGCATCACTGTTTGTGAGAAGATGATCTTTGGAGAAAGAAAATAAATTGGAGGAAATATGGGCACTCCCTATAACAGAAGACATTCCTACCACAGCGGTTGCAAGAGGAAGGACAGTCCAGTGGTCAGGCCACTAAACTGAGATGTGGGAGATTGAGTTTAATTCTCTGCTTTGGGCAAGCCACTTGATTTCTCTGTGCCTCATTCCCTATCTATAAAATGGGGATGACACTTCCCCGCCAGCAGTGGGGTGAGGATAGATATATTAAGATTGCCTGGTGCTCAGATACAATGCTAGTGGAGGCCAGATAAGTAGAACTGTACAAGTTTTCGGTTTCCTGGCAATTCTGGTTTTGGGTTGAACTGCAAACAAAGTTTTTTTGAAATTTATGGTGATTCAAAGAGCAAAAAAATTGTTTTGATATGAATGAAATATTTTGTTTTGACCAAATCAAAAATGTTTCCTTTTGATTATGACCATTTTAAAAACATTTTTAAAATAAAATTAATTTTGAAACAAAGTTGTTTTGAACTGAAAAACCAAAACAGTTCATTTTTGAAATAAAATGTATTGATTTCCCCCCCTTTTTTATTTTTAATTTCTTCCCCCTTCCCCCCGCCAAAACAGTCTGGCGACGTTGCCATCAATTTGTGGAACGTTTTGGTATCACCAAATTGCATTTTTTTGCTAAAGAGCTTTGGCTGGAAAATTTTCCCCAGCTCTACATATAGCAACTTACAAGGTGGAAAAGATTAAGGCAAGATGTGAGTGGTATCCAAATTTAATTTTTTACTGATATTGATTCCTTTTAGTATTGTAGGGCCAAAAGAGAGAGAGTTTTATTCCAATTCCTTCTTGTACATTCTCAAAAGAAATTGCTACTATGATACAACCACTGCAAAGCCACTGAAGGCAGTTAAACAGATGTCTTTGAGGGCATAACTGGAAGACTTAGTTGCACACAGATGTAATCTAGCCAGCAGAAGTTTGACTGCAGGTAACAATGAATAAGAAGGATAGCACCCAGTCTGACTGCCACATCCCAAATTGAATTTACAGGCATGGCAGCTAGAGATTAACACATCATGAAATATTTAATGCAGAATAATATGCAGAGACAATAAGGGACCGCACAACCCCATCTTTACACATGTTGCATCCAAAGAAGTGGGTATTCACCCAGGAAAGCTTATGCTCCAATACGTCTGTTAGTCTATAAGGTGCCACAGGACTCTTTGCCGCTTTTACAGATCCAGACTAACATGGCTACCCCTCTGACACATCTTTACACAGTAACTTTTCAAACCACCTGCACTTTACATGGTAATGAATGTTAGTATTATTCTTTTTAAAAAAGAAAACCCTCTGCTTTTCCTATCTATCCTTTAGTTTCCTTCTGTAACCAAAATTCCATAATACATATCAAGTACAGAAAGAGAAATCCAGCAGCAAATTCACATTGCCCACTAGAGGTCCTCACAGGCTAGGAGAATGGGTTGGCATTCTGAAGTAACCAAGGTTTCAAGTTCACTTCTTGACACAGAACTTGCTTGCTTTCCTCCATTATCCGCAGACACTGCTTTTATCTACAAGACGTTTCCGAGGCCCTGTCTATCCTATGGCAACTTCTCAAAGCTTTCCCACCATTGCTAATACTGGTTCAGCTCTACCAGTGTTATTAACGCTGGGAGCCCTAGTATAGAGAGAGGTTTGCTGGCTGCCCACAGTTCTATGCAGCATTTCAATTACAAGATGACACCGTGGTAAAAACGCTAGAAACCAATGAAGCTTTGTCTACATGAGGGCTGCCGTGGGGCCACTGCAGCTGAATAGTTGGTAGCGCTGGTAGGAATTTTTCCTCAAATATCCTAGTGTAGACAAGGCCTTTGTGTTGCAGATGGGCAGGTGAGAAGAGGCATTAGATTGCGATTATGTCACACTAGGTCACTATGAAACAGCATTTTACTGCAACAGCGCTTTGTTCTGTAAGGGGATTCCCCACAGTAGCTTGTTTTTGGGAAAGCCTGCCCAACAATAGCTTTTGGGGGCTGCCCTGTCCTAAGAAAGCCTTTTCTTTTGGGGAAAGAGGTAGAGGATCTCCTGCAATAGCATCTATACTCCATCTACCATACAAGATTTTTTGTTCAAAAGCTTACTGTAAGTTTCCTCTTCTTCTCCCCGGCCCCATCCCACAGCAGTGGGGGAAGTCCTGACCCATCTGATGCTTTCACCTAATCTCACAGGGGAGGAGTATACAGGCCAGTGTAGAAATCATACAACTTATTTGAAGACTCCTTATCTGTGGCTTACCCAGCCAGCTCTCACGTTGTCTCTCTGTGGAAGTCCTGCAGGTGGCAGCATCCCGGGTTAGGAAGCGACACTGCACCTGCATCCTCTCAGGGTCTTTAACAAACGAGCCTGAGATGCTCACCTGCCAAAAGACACGTCAAAGTTAAAAAATACAAATAATTGGGCAGGCTGCTTGTAGACCAGGGATTTTAATATATTATATAAAAATAATCCATTTAAACTGGTGGTGTCCCTTTAGAGGAGAGGGAAAAAGTCAAAATCCTGTGTGAAAATCTTACCTTCTATTGTCACAGACCACCTACAATTACTGTAACTGGATGAGATGGGGAGGGGACACTCTCATCTGCTATTTTCAATCTTTACTTTCTGCATTTGAGAGTATTTTGTAGATAGATAGTTTCACCATTTCCTCTATGTAGACAATTGACTCCAAATCCTGTACACATTCTGCATGGACAAATCCTTGATCTCGATTCTAGTGGGGCTCCTGCACAAGATAGTTTGCAGGTATTTGCCCTTATTCACATCCCCTGTCCACTAGATTTTCCCACAAGATAGCAAGGGAGAGAGACACTTTCTTACAGAACAGAAAAAATTGGTTGTTTCCCCTGGATTCTGGCTTGCAGAAAGAAAGCCAAAGGCAGAATCTTCCTTTCCCACCAGAGGGAAAGGAAAACAGGAGGCAGAAGGCTCTGCTTCTTTGGGGAGCCGGAGAAAATCATCAGGGGAACAGATCTTCCTGTAGAAGGGAAGCAGAGAGGGGAATCCCAGTTGGACATTTTTCTTGTCTCATCAGGTTCCCAGGCTGCTCCGCCTATTGGTGGGAAAGGCTCAGAGATCCATGAACTCTGCTGTCGAGAACTGCTATCAAGTACTCCTGCTTCATATTCTCTTACCAGATAAATTCTCATTGCACCAGTTAGTAAAGCGGAAGCTGAGCTTCTCTAAGCCTAGGAAAGGAACTTTCCCTCAGCATTTAACAGAGGAGGAGCAGCAGCACTCCTACCTTCCCCCCTTAATTAACCTCTGTTCAGTATCTCTACCTTGCAAGGTGATGACAAGTCAAAAGCCACTGTGAGGTCACTGGCTCAGCATTTCTAGCCTGCTGAATTCACCTCAAGGGAGAGGCCAGCTTGTGTGCTCATTCCATCAGCAACTGTGGCTTGCTGGGAGGATACCAAAGCACAAGCTGTTGTGATGTTAATGGCTCATCTCATCTAACTTGCTAAACTGAAGTCAAGGGACAGCCACTGTGAGGTCACGGACTCATCAGCAAGCTAGAGGTGATGCCAAGGTATAGGCCTTTGTGATGCTGCTGATTCAACAGTTCTAGCTTACAGATCCTGTGTGAAGGACCAGAGTTGAGAGCTCCCTGACTCAGCCCCCTCCAGTTTACTGGGCCTCATGGGGTTTATTACCTCCCTAGGAACCCAGAAGCCCTGGGGTTCAAGGCTCAGGTTCTATGCTGGGAAGCAAAGGTTAATGGCAAGGAGCAGAAATAGCTGGAACTCACTAGCCCCCAAGGAAGCCAGCCCGGAGCACACAAGATAACAAGGAAGACATGATCAACTGCCTGGTAAGCTAACAACTCTGAGGAAGATTGCCTGCAAAGGGGCTCTTTCTGGAACAAATGTGAGTTTTATTTATTTTAAGTCATATCGAAAAGAGTTTGGTACTTTTGTTTCTCCAGCCCTGGAGAGAAATGAGAGAAATCTGCTTTAAACCATAGAGAAAAATGAAGACTGGATTAACTATGAAATGAGGGGATTTGTGCACTTTTCTTTCTCTGATTCTGGATACAGAAGCTTAGAGTTGTTGATTTAAAATATATAAATTCTAAAGAGAAAATCCTTTTTGTTTAATTTTCCCCTCTGGCTTGCTGGGGTTCTAGTTTTGGTTGAAGTATTTTCAGAATGACATGGTTTGATTTTTCATGTTGAAATTACTTTCTTTTGAAAAAAAATTATTTTGCATTATAGGTTATGAGATCACAAAAAATAAAGAAGTTCAGATGTTTCAATTGAACCCAAACTTTTTTTTTTTTTTTAGTTTTCCTTGGACGAATTTCAAAATCTTCAGTTTTCATTCCAAATTTGGACTGAAGCCAAAGTTTTGAAATCTTTTGTGAAATGGAACTTCTGTCCTCCCACATTAAAGGAATGGGGGAGGGCTAATCCTGCCAGGTTTAGAAACTAATAAAAACTGTTACCATCAACTGGCTGATTGGTGGCCTATACGAGTTGAGTTGAGGGTTTCAGTTCAGCTCCTGTAAAAGGGCTTTAGGGGATTGAGATGAGATAGGATGCCTTCCATTGCTACCAGATCAATTCCAGCAAAACAAAAAGCATGAATACTTGAGCATATACCTTCCTAGCTTGTCTACAGTAAATAGTACTTTAACTTCTATTCAGAATGCTGTGTTCAGTTATAACCATGCACAGTCATAATCTGTCCTTAGAGTTTTGATTAAAAAGTTTGGAGCTGCCCATTTTAGAAAGACAGTAACAAGCTCTTCAAGGAACTTCAGCTGAATATCTAGCTAAAGATATACCACACAGATATATGCACACCCCTATTATACATTATACTGAATAAAGTATTGTTCGTGTTATCCATCTTGTATACCCTATCACCAAATAAAGTGATACAGTCCAACTGTGCAATGAAATCATAATGAGAATCCCAAGACAGAGAGGACTAGAGCAGTGGTTTTCAAACTTTTTTTCTGGTGACTCAGTTGAAGAAAATTGTTGATGCCCATGACCCAACGGAGCTAGGGATGAGGGGTTTGGGGCATGGGAGGGGGCTCTGGGCTGGGGCAGGGAGTTGGGGTGCAGGAGAGGGGCAGGGCTCTGGGCCGAGGGTGC
This sequence comes from Chelonia mydas, assembly GCF_015237465.2. Taxonomy (NCBI): domain Eukaryota; kingdom Metazoa; phylum Chordata; order Testudines; family Cheloniidae; genus Chelonia; species Chelonia mydas. Next base: position 28,571,820 of record NC_051246.2, on the reverse strand, counting down.
AGTTTCAGGGGTGGGGCCGGGGATGGGGGGTTTGATGTGCGGAAGGGAGTCAGGGCTCTGGGGTGGGGTTGGCGATGAGGAGTTTGGGGTGCAGGAGGGGGGTCCAGGTTTCAGGGGGGGCTCAGGGCTGGGGCAGTGGATTGGGGCGTGGGGTTGGGGCACAGGGTTACCTCTGGCGGCTCCCGGTTAGCGGCGCAGCTGGGGGGCAGAGGCAGGCTTCCTGCCTGTCCTGGCACTGCAGAACGCACTGTGCCCCGGCCCAGCAGCAGGTCTGGCTCCTAGGTGGAGGCATGCAAGTGGCTCCACGTGGCTCTCGTCCACAGGCACAGCCCTCCGTTCCTGGCCAAGGGGAGTGCAGTGTTGGTGCTCGGGCAGGGGCAGCGCACAGAGTCCCGTGGACCCCCACCTAGGAGCCAGACCTGCTGCTGGCCGTTTCCAGGGCGCAGCACGGTGTCAGAACAGGTAGGAGCGAGCCTGCCTTAGCCGGGCAGCACCGCCGACGGGACTTTTAACGGCCCGGTCGGCGGTGCTGATCAGAGCCGCCGTGACCCAGTGCCTGACATTCCACGATCCACTCATGGGTCACGACCCATAATTTGTAAACCACAGTACTAGAGTAGGCTTGAAATAACGAGTGACTATTTTGTTCACCATATCAGTATGTTTCTGTAACCTTAGCTTATTTTAGGTGTGTTTGGGTCTGAAATGAGTTATGTCCTTTATAACCAGAGGTAGTTAAGAATTCAAGCATTCAACTGATTAAGGTATGATGGTTTCCCATGACACATCGCACAGCAGATGTGAAGAGGGAGTGTGTTACTGGATTTGTGCATGGTGGTTTAACACATTTCTAACCTGGTCTCTCTAATCACCTGACCTAGCTCACATGGGAAGAGCATCCTGAAAATGCTACAGCATGTCTGCTCAGCCACACAGACTACCCCAGACCTGTCCTCCACTCCTGTCAGCAGCTTCAAGGTCTCATCTTGAAAATGCTCGATGGCCTTATCTTTAAGATGCTCGATGGCCTTGGATCAAGGTATCTAAAAGATCAACTAAAGCTCTGGGATAAAGACCATGATCAACACCTTTGCTCCTGTGGCACAATGGAATTTTCTACCATAAGGTAAAACTCACATGCAGGAGACAGAGCTTTCTCAGGGGCTGGCTCAAGACTGTGGAATGAACTCCCCAGGAACTAAGGTCCATCATTAACCCTACCACCTTCCACTCCAAATACCAGGTGCACTTCCTTTGACCTGCCTTCTCTAAGAAACATAGTAACATGTGTTTGTGTATTGTACAATATCAAAAAACAAAACACCTGACACAGTTCTCCCCCGGGGAGAGGATGAGAGAACACACACAAGACAGATGTTAGCCACATTGCTTAATGCACAACTGGAAGATGCTTAGAATGAACATGGTATAAAAACCTACATAGAACAGATCAGGGGTCTCAAACATGCGGGGTTATTTTCTGCAGCCCGCCAGCTCCGAGCGGCCCCTCTGCCCCCCACCAGCATTTACCTAGAGCGGCTCCAGCCCGGCGCGCACCAGGGGCAGGGCAGGCTCCCTGCCTGCCTGCCCTGCCCCCGCGCCACTCCAGGAAGCGGCCGGGACCTGGGGGCAGGCGGGGGGCACAGGGGTCTGTGTATTGCCCTGGCCGCTCCTCCAGGTACCTTTCAGGGAAGGGGTTGGAATGGGGGCAGGGAAGGGGTGGGAAGAGGCAGGGCAGGGCCGGAGTCTCATGGAAGGGGTGGAGTAGGGGCGGGGCCGGGGCAGCGGGTGGGGGGTGGTCAGTGGTGCGGCCCTCGGGCCAATGTACTAGTCCTCATGTGGCCCTCATGGTCATTTGAGTTTGAGACCCCTGGAATAGATTGAGAACTCTCTCCCACTGCTTCCACATCATCATACATCTGTTTGTCTCCCTTCCACCTAGGTTTGTGTTCATCTGGGAGTGTATAACCTACTGAAAGGCCCCCTGAGAGGTCACTAAATCATTTCTATGCTCCTGCCTTTGAAGTATTCCTTGTCTCGTCAGAGAAGATGCTCCATCTCCACTCATTAAAACAGTCACATGAACACCCCTCACAGGGTTCCTCAGAGCACTCAGCAGTGACGGAGCTTCAAACACCTGGATTTTTTTAATCTATAATTTGTTTTTGTTGCAAATGGCGATTCTAGTATAGATTGCCTCTTGTCCCTCTCTTTTGCTTCAGATATGCTTTTTCTCCCACTGCAAATAGGGCATGAGGGGAATTAAATTATTGAACAGAAATATATCCATATTTTGTCTACATCATTTTGTATTGTTCTTTCATGGGCTATTCCTAAGAGGCACCAGAACTTAGCAAAAACATCTGTACTGTACGCGTGTGTATTTTTTTTTAAATGAAGGCTATTAAAAGAGTGACTACTACAAATCAAATATTTTGAATCAGACTTTCAGATGTAGACACCTTAATAAGTTTGCCAGATCTATATAAGGAGATGTAAAAACTGGCATTTATGTGCTTATCAGTTCAAGCCTTTAAGAAGGAATCTAGGTGTGCTAGTTGGTACCAATAATTGAACTCTTACACCACTGATTCTGCTACACAAGGACCATAGTTAGCTGTTTTTCAGAGTTTGGCATGAACCCCATGTTTGCTATCTTGATCAATTGTTCCACTAACTTTAAAGATGATCCTCAAGTCTGCATATATATTTATATATAAATAAAATAAAAAAGATTAGGCTACTTCCTTTTTTCCATCCCATCTTCTCTAGAAAGGCTTTTGTCCAAGAAGCTTTTTCTACTGGTTTTTTTAAAATTACAAATGTCTATTCTGGATGAGACTTTATTGACTGGAGAACTGGTGAAATTGTAACACCGCAAAGGACTGGGCCCTGATTCAGGAAAGCATTTAAGCACATGCAGAAATCCCATTGAAGTCAATAGGATTTAAGCATATGAGCTGGACTTAACTTGAACAATTGATAAGGGAAGGGATTTTTCCTCAGACTTTTACAACACTTATTTAACTCCAACACTGCATGCAGATTCCAGGGGGAAAGAGGTCTATTAAAGACCCAGAATCCCTAAACCTTGAATTAAGTATTAGAGCCCACAATATACATTTTTAGACCTCCACAATACCACCCAAAAAGTTCTTCTGCAAAACCAGCAGAGAAAACAGATGCTTTTTTATTTTTTTCTGCTTTAAACTTAAACCAACACTAAAATAAGTTTTCCAGGCATTCTTTATACATCATAAAAAAGGCAAAATCCAATTTTAAAGAAATCTTTTGTATATCATCTTTAAAAAGAGCAGAATGATTTGTAATGATCAGAGCTGCAATTTTGGACAGGACATTAGTGTGAACAGCACAAGTCTTGTAATAAGTGCCATGGATTTTTTAATTGCCACAGTGGAAAGGATCTTGATTTTACATCTGAGATGGCATCTTCCTGAGCACAGTATAACTTAGCCACCCAGAACCAGATTACAAGGAAAATGTGTCTCTCGTTTCAGTGCTACTTCCTGTAGTAACTAGGATGAAGACCTCTAAAGAAAACCAAGTATGAACTTGCTCAATTTATAGCTGATGGGATCACAGCAAGAAGGTGATATGCTTAACCTCAGTGGCATAGCAATATTTCATCAGTTGCCTAGAACCCAATCATGTAGTCTGTGCACGGAAACTCTTAGCTCAAATGCCAAAGCACTCCAACAGTTAGAGTTCACATTGGGGTAAAAGAATAAATGGACACAAATCGGACGTCAAGAATAATAACATTCAAAAACTAGTCTGAGAAAACTTCAATCTCTCTGGTCACTCGATTACAGATCTAAAAGTGGCAATTCTTCAACAAAAAAACTTCAAAACCAGACTCCAACGAGAGACCACTGAATTGGAATTCATTTGCTAACTGGACACCATTAACTTAGGCTTGAATAAAGACTGGGAGTGGATGTGTCATTACAAAAAGTAAAACTATTTCCCCATGTTTATTTCCCACCCACCACCCCCTGTTCCTCACACGTTCTTGTCAACTGCTGGAAATGGCCCATCTTGATTATCGCTACAAAAGGTTTTTGTTTTTTCCCCCCTCTCTCTCTCCTGCTGGTAATAGCTCACCTTACCTGATCACTTTCCTTACAGTGTGCATGGTAACACCCACTGTTTCATGTTCTCTGTGTATATAAATCTCCCCACTGTCTTTTCCACTGAATGCATCCGATGAAGTGAGCTGTAGCTCACGAAAGCTTGTGCTCAAATAAATTTGTTGGTCTCTAAGGTGCCACAAGTCCTCCTTTTCTTATTGGGGCATTAGGCTCTCTGGGATGTCTACACAGAAGAAGCTGTGGCATGGTCTAGCCTCCAGCTAGCATGGGTAACAGCACCAGTGAAGACAGAGCAGCACGGGCTTCAGGGCAGACAAGAAGCCGGATATAAACCCAGGATTCTTGCTGGGCTTGCGCTACCTGCTCTGAAGCCTGCGCTGCGTTGTCTTCATGGCTGTTGTTCCCTGTGCTCAGTGGATCCAAGCTAGCTTGGGTCCTCCAGCCCATGCTCAGCTTTTGCTGTACGGACATTACCCTCAAACGTGTGCACAGGAAAAGTTATTATTGTTTCCTCAAATGCATCTGAAACACCGACTGCTACTTAACCTGGTTGGCAGTTTTGGGGCACTCCTGGTGCTTCATTTGCATAAGGTGCTTCATTCGCTATTGGGGGGGAAAAGAAAAAGCTGCACCACATCTTATTCAAATGCAAGCAGAGACACGGGTGAGGGTGGGGATGTAGAAAGACGTGGCCTGCAGGTTAACTGTAAAATATGGATGCCCCTTATGGCTTACAGCTATGCTTTACTTACACAGTGCAATTAGCAGGAAATACAAGTAGCTTCAGTTTGTAAAGCAACAGGAGCTGTTCTCCCAACACATTGTCAAATTTCATCTTCAGTCATTCAGGCTAAAAAGGAAACACAAAAAATAACATCTTCCCCAGTTATCATATGTAGCCTAGATTAACAGATTTTAAGGCCAGAAGGGACCATTTGATCATCTAGACTGACCAGCTGCATAGCACAGGCCATAGAATTTCACCCACCCATTCCTGTATTGAGCCCAATAATTTGTGAGACTCGGTCATCTATTCCAAAAAACATCCAGTCTTTTTGAAGACATAAAGGGATAAGACTCCACCACTTCCCTTGGTAGTTTGTTACAGTGGTTAAATCACCCCTGGTGTTAAAACTGTGTGACTAATTTCTAATTTGAATTCGTCTAGCTTCAGCTTCCAGCCATTGGTTCTTGTTCTGCCTCTCTCTGCCCTTTAGTACCCAGTATTTTCACCCCCAGAAGGTTCTAACACAGTGGTTTTCAACCTCTTTACATTTGTGGGCCCCTAAAAAATTTCCAAAGGAGGTGTGGAACCCTTTGGAAATCTCAGACAGTCTGCAGACTCCCAGGTTGAAAATCACTGTACTAACACACCAGGATAAGTCACCAATTGATCTCTTTGATAAACCACCAGAGGACAATCTGAGCAACATAGCGTTTAAATGAGACTGGACCCTAGTGAGGAGTTGTTGACAGTGCTTTGGACTAGCAAAGAATGGCTGTCAGCGATACATATTGCAGGAGTAGAGGTTATCCTGTCCATCCCACTGTCAAGCGTTCTTCCCTACACTATATTCTCCAGTCCGTGGTGCAATTTAACTTTAAATGACTCAATGGATGGTGCGTCTGCCACTTCTAGTGTGTTACAGTTTACTATACAGGCAAAGGTATAAATGGAAATTAAAAGATATTAAAGGTCAGTGTATGCAGCCAACTTCATTTAAAAGGCCTGTATTGTCAGTGAGGCACACTTCTCCCAATACAACATTAGTATCTGAAATACTAAACCTCCTTTTGTACCGGCATTTTATAGCACCTCATCAGTCCAGGCAGTGTCCATTCTTCACACACTTAACAGGAGACTCAAAGGTTACCAGCACACCAAAAGACAATTAGGTCTTCTGTGCTGGAGACTGTTGCAAATACTTCCAACTCCAGTGCAGCTGGCCTTACCAGGAATGCACTTCTATATGAATGGTGGTTCAACAGAAAAATGGCTGCTGCACCCTGTCCAAGGTAGCAGTGAAATGATTAAAGAGCAGCTGGAGGATCCCCGTAGCAATTTTAGCCTTTGGCAGTAGAATGGTGCCATTCAGACTGGGAACTAGAGATAAGGACAAAAGGCACATGATTGAATTCTGGTTACTTGTGGCTTGCTGAATGGCAAAGCCAAGTCAGGATAGGACAGCTCATACTCTGCAAGGAGGCCGGCCAAGAAAGAGGGCATCACAAATAAGAACTGCATACATATGTGTGGGGGAAGTTTGAGGCATGGTCATGTAACACATCCAACAGGCTACCCATAAATGGCACAGCCATCACCTTCTGAAAACGAAGCTCAGTCACCCAGAGCAATGTCACCTAACATTATGAGGTAAATCCTGCCTCATGGGCACTGCTCTCAATAGGGAACAAGGAGGAGCCATGCCATTCCAAGGCAAGCTCGGGAAGTGACTGGACTTCAGAGAGGCACAATCCCTCACCAAGCTCTCTGGGACGCAGGGAGAGTGAAACAGGGCTCCCCGTGGCTTCTTGGCCACTCTGTGAGCTGGCGATAGAGGGCCCAGAAGAGGAGATGTGCAGCTGCAGCACCTGCAGTGCATGGAGAAAACAATCCTCATGCAGGAGAGGAAGATGGTTTGTTGAACCCTTCCCTGCATAATCAAGGCCTATGTCAAGCTGCCCCTACTATAGGCAGCAAACAGGGTGATTAAGAGACTACAGCCTCCTGTCTCCTCAGACACAACTCCTATTCCTTTAATGATTTGCTTTTGTGGGGGCAGAGGCATCACCCCCAAATGAGGTATTTTGCTGCCAGTGGGAACAACCACTACTTATGGGGCCAACATGAGCTTGAAACTCTTAGGCTTCCTTTCAGGAGTGAAAACAAGGAGAAAAATAATTTCATGGTCATTATGAGACGCTCTGTATGCAGAACTGCAGGCAGCCAAATAACCAGTGCATTGTTTCCTCAAAATACTTTCTCCTTGCTGTAGAAACTAGCCCCAAAATGTGACAGAATTACAGCGGGTGCTGGCTCTGGCTCAACCCATTCAGTCTTTCACCTACTGTCTATAATATGGTTATATTCCCTTTAGAACTTGCCTGTAAATAAAAGTACCACACTGTAAATCACCCAACTCTGCCCTCACCAAAACACACACAAGCTAAATTAATTAGAGCAAACTCTCCTTCACCCATCACAATTACCTGAGGACAAAAACACAAAGAAACCCCACAGCCAAAGTCTGCATTCTTTGGCTCATCAGAAGGATGCATTGTGAAGGCTGATTAACATGCATATAGCACATACACACAATCAAAGCTAAAATAAACTTTTAAACCCAGGCTGTCTCTTTCCAGGAAGGGAAGGAGGACAGCGAAGGGGGAGGGCATTGCGTTTGCCAAGCTTAAAATTCACGATGCGACTCTGCAGTGAATGGAAACGTTTGCCTGTAGCTGTCTTAAAAGAAACAAAACCAAAGAGAAACCACAAAACCTCCAAAAGGATTTTTTTTTAAATTTCCAAAACGTGTCTTAGAAACCCTAAACTGAGTCTCAGGCATTTTCAAATGAATTTAAAATGAGTAAGAAGGGTGCTAGGGAAATGGCTAAAAGCCTCATCAACTTCAGAGACCATAATCTCTGGAACAAAAAACAATGTTTCTCTCTCTCTCTTTTTTTGGGGGGGTGGGGGGGGGGCAGGAATTAAAAAACACAAAACATTTTTTTGCTGAAATTGTAAAGGACAAAAACATATTATCAGAAAAAAGACCCCCAAAGCCATAAGAACACAAGCACCTGTTAAAATACATAAACATTCAAGTAACATTAAGGTTACAAATGTAATTGCTCAAAAGTCAAGAAATGCAAATGATAGACTTGAGAGCACAATTCTAACTCTGCTCCCTCAAAAGAATGCACCATGAAATATAGGCTTCAATACTACAACACTTATGCATGTGTTTAACTTTGAGCATACTGACAGTCCCATTGACAGCATGCACTATATTTGTTTTCATTCCTGGACACTTAAACTAATGTCTCATCACAACGGTCCAGTACATTGCTACTGATGTCATGTCAGGTTCTACAGACCTTAGTAACTCAAATAATTTTCATGCAAGTGATCCCCGCTGAAGTGAACTGGATTACTCTGAGGAGCTTGTATTACATGAAGACTGGGTCTCCTATGTGCTACCATAGTACAAATAATAATGATCAGGTCATTGCAAGCCTGGTTCCCCATGATCTCTTCCCCAGCATGTTGTCATTTGCACTTGTGCAAAATGACATGGTGGCGTTGTGCATTCACTTTGGACAGGTGCAAATGATAACACAAAGTGAAAGCTCATGGAGAATCAGACCCTCTACTAGATAAGTTTCCCTCTCTATAAGGTACACAATTGTTTACTCTGTGATTGTACAGTGCCTAGCACAACAACCTCCTGATTTATTTGTGACCTCCAGGTGTAGTGTAATACTAGTGATAAATATTAATTTTATCTTACCTCTGCTGTTTATTTAAGGAAAATATTTTCCCCATTTGTAGACAGAGTACATCTCTGAACAGTCTTTCCAGCTAATTATTCAAGGGAGTTGTATTATAAGAATATACTGTATTTTATGATTTCTTGTTTTACTATGTCTTACATTACAGTGTAACTAATTTATTTTTCATATTACAACTTTATAAAGAGATTTAAAAGTGAAATGTTTCAGAGCACTGAAAGTACTTTCTTAAAGGTACTGTGAATCTAACTTCACTACTATAAGAATGTGTACTGAATTTACTTGTACCCACCACTTAGGTCCAAATCCTGCGAAGACTTACACATCTGTTTAACTTTCCCAACTGTGAGCAACAGGATTGACGTCAATGGATCTACCTGTGTGTAGAGCTAAGCACGGACATTAGGATTTGCATGATTTGGGCCTAAGGCTGCATGTTCTTCCTTAACACTCTACTTACTGAATTTTGAATATATGCATTCTTAATGTTAATTTCCCTGTGGAAACCATAAAAAAATCCAGAGTTATTAATTTTCATATCCAAGGCTCTCCTTGGCAGAGTGCAGGAGAAAGGACCTTCCTCTTTCCTAAAGAGCTAAAGTTTTCAATACAAGCTCTGTTTTTGCATTGAAATCCATTTTAAAATAAAACTTTGCTATATTGCAAACATTTCTATGCAGATACTAGCTATAATGCTCCCAACATTAGCCAAAATTATTTACAGCATGCTAGGAGCTTTGCAAACCATGTAAGAGAACAGATCCCTGTTCCAAACAGCTTGGTCTAAGGGACTGATCCTGCAAACACTTATGCACATGAGTAACTTTACAAATGCAAGTAGATCCACTGGAGTCAGTTGGACTATTAATGAGTAAGGCTAAGATTTTGTCATAGTTATTTTTAGTAAAAGTCAGGGACAGGTCATGGGCAATAAACAAACATGCACAGAAGCCGTGACCTGTCTGTGACTTTTACTGCTGCAGCTCCATGATTTCCCCTGCCACGGTGGTGGCTGGGAGCTGTGGGGTTCCCCCTCTGCCCTGGGCAGCTGGAAGCTACATGGGGGGCCCCTCCACCAACGGCGGCTGGGAGCTGACCACAGAGTGACCATATTTCCCAAAGAGAAAATGGAACACCCCCAGCCACTCGCCCAAAGTGTTCCCCTTCCTCCCCGTGCGAGGCTGTCGACCATCCCTGGAACCCTGAGGAGGGCCCCCTCAAGAGTCTGTCACCTGTTGCTGGAATCTTTCAGGGGGCCTCCTGTCCCCGCAACCCTGCCAAGGCCCCGCTGGCTGCCAGCTGAAGTCCCCGCACTCTCTGGGGCCGAAGCAGAGAATGTCAGGGAGGTCTCTGGAAGTCACAGATTCCGTGACTTCCATGACCTCCGTGACATAAACGTAGCCTTAATGATGAGTAAAGTTACTCGTATGCGTTTGCGTTTGCAAGATTGGGCTGCAAGTGGGGGCCGTTCACGTGGCTCACAGTACCCAATCTCTTAAACACACGTGATATTTCTTTCTTTGGTTCTTCAAGATGCACAGAATGGCCGTAAGTGGCCACTGAGTTTGGGCGCTGAACCTGACACACCTTGCCTCGGATTGTCAGAAATGCCGAGCATTGGCAGCTCCAACTGACAGATTGCTGGTGCTTAGCAATTCCAAAGGTCAAGCCCAGGGTGTGTCAGATTCAGCATCCAAATTCAGTGGCCACTTTTGAAGCATTTGGCCTAGATATCCATAATGCCTATGAATACCCCTTTGTAGGATGTATTAGTGAATATTTAATAGAGGATGTGAAAGAAAATATGGTTTTTACAGCTACGTTCTGGAGTCCTGGTGTATGACTAGAGTTCTTAAGTGCTACTGCAATACAAATCATAAATAATAATGAAGCCATACATAGAGCAAGATAAAATTATTATTTTTACTATGGTAGCGCCTAGGAGCCCAAGTGTGTGGACTAGGGACCCGTAGATCCTACAATGTATATTGCATAATATCTTTCAGATGTAATGTATCCCAGCATGTTGTAAATAAAGACATAAACGTAAGGGACACGAGTGGGAAAGAGGTCACCAGAATGGCAGTATGCCAAAACTGTGCCTGATTCACCACTCCTTGCACTTTGTGTTTTTGTTTGCCCCTCTGCCAAATGGGTGTAAAATGTTGCTGCTGTGATTTGGGAGCATTGTGCACCCACTTTACACAGGTGTGAATGAAGACATAAAGTGTAAGGCAGTGGCAAATCAGTACCTTAAGTCAACTTCAGAATGTGCTTCCCTAAGGCTAGTGTATAAGGGTAAAGAAAGACACATTTCAATATCTGGCTTCTTCACAGTTCTCCCTAACCCCCTGCCCCCTTCCTTCCCCCCCTCAAAAAAACTTCACAGCAAATATTTATAGAAGTATATCCCACAGACGACATGCTCCAGGGAGCACATACAAAATCTACTATAACACAATCTTGAGTACCTTTCTACAGCAAACAAAAGGCCTACCCAAAAGATAGAACCCAGTATTGAATTCCATCACTCTTTACTCTGGCAAACAGCTGGGAAACAAGATAAACGCTGCACCATGCTAGGAAGGTCAACAACAAGAGTGAGTCTGGAGCAGTGAGGAAAGAAATGTTCATAGTTTTACATGGAAGGTGTTCAGATACTACAGTGATGGATAGCAGAACAAATCCCTAGAACAGATGAGCACGATCCCAGTGAAACCATCTCCCATGTGCCTAAATCTAAGGACCACGAATTCAAGCATCCCATCTCAGGTGCTGTGATGGCATATGGAGAAAGCTCTATGAGACAGCATTTAAGTAATTCCCATAGAAGTCAATGTAAAAGCTCCCATAAACTTCAATGGGCTTTCTATCATGCTCAGAAGGCCTTACTGCTCAAAGTCAGCACCTGAATTGCCACTGGAAACCATTTCAGCTGTCAAATAGGTGCAACATGTTCCCATCGTCTAACACTGGGAAACAGGCAGTAGAATTTTCCACCAGCTTTCACTTGTTCTGAGTGGTCTTTAAGCATAACCCCATCTACACCACATTGCAGTAATCCAGTCTGGAAGCTAAAGGCAAGGATTAACATGGCAAGGTGCAGATCTGAAAAAAAATCTGAAGTAATTAGCCTCATATACAAGTTAAAAGTACATTGCCACCTATAGTTCTATAAGCAAACGAGGTACCAAGAGGACTCCCAAATTGTGAATCTCTTGGACGAAGGGGCATACTCCAGTAATGGGAACAGAACCATCCCTGATCTCTCTTCTGGATCCTCCTCCCAAAGAACTAGCATCCTCTATGTTTTCTGAACTAAATATGGATCATACTGCTACAGTGTTTCTAATCATTCACAGGTAAATGTTGGAAGACCTAATCTCAAACACTGTTTTTTAACATGGACCTTAATGTGGGTCCTCTCCACACAGGGCAGCCAAATAGTGCATAAAAGTCAAAGCTATACACTGGTTTTGTTGCAACTGCATTGAATCAGGTTTCCATGGCCTGTGAGATGGAAGTGTAGTGCTCACATCTCTATCAAGCAAAACATTATGGTGACATCTCAAAGAGGAAAGTGGACACTATATATGATTATTGTGAAACGGAATAAAGTTACGTATCTAGTTCTATTAATGAGCATAGACTAATTATTTAAAATTCCTGATTCTCAACCCGTGGAAGGTAGGATTGGAAAAAAAATGTTTTTATTTAAGTACTATGTTTTAATCAAGAACAGAAGAGTTTTTTCATAAAAGTCACTTACTGTATTAAAGAGTATTAGCATACTAATTTTAACACTTTTTGACTTCTTCCCTTTTAAGCTCATATTCTTTAGACATTGCAGAAAATAATGATCTTTCTGAAATTTGCCAAGCTGCCACTGTTGGAGCTACTGGGTTTTAGTTTAGATTGAGGCTACTGGGTTTTAGTTAAGTAACTTCAGTACAAAAAAATTAAAAGAAGAAGACTGTTTTGAGAGAAAGCATGCATATATGGGAAAAGAAGGAAGAGAGAGAGATGGGAGAGGGGAGTTCTTGCCTTCTGCCCTGAAAGCTTTCCCTTTCATCCAAAGCTATCATAATTCCACTACGTGAAGAATAGGACTAATCATATCACACTTCCCAGCCATTGCCATTTGCTTTCTCCTTCATTTCAGGGCCCAATTCAAAATCACTTACCCCTTCCATCCTCTTGGTCCAACATAACACATGAAGCTTCTTTTATATATAATGATTTTCCTTTGATGTATAACTCAATCATCTTAATTTATCCTCAGCCCTGTGAGGTAGGGAAGTTTCTATTCTCTCTCTCACTCCCTCTTTTTTTTTTTTTTTAAAGGGGGAACAGAAGCATAGAGAGATTAAGTGATTTGCCCAAAATCTCAGTCTGTGGAAGAGCTGGAGACAGAACCACAATCTCCTCTCTTCCAATCCAGTTCCCTAAACACAAGATTATTGTCTCTGTTATAGACTACTTGTCTAGTCTTCTATCCCTCTACACAATCTCAACACTAATAGTGCAAGGACCTTCTTGTCATAAGCTCCAATGAACCTAGAAATGCTTTTCTTTAGCTCTATTTTATCAGCTCCACCTCTTAATTTCAGGTCTCTGAAATCATCTTTCCCCTCCTGCCCTTATCCTCCAATCACTTACACACATGCTTAACTTGAAGTCAAAAGGAACTACTGCAGGTTTAATGTTAAACAGGGGCATAGGTCTTTGCACTGCCAGGGACTTCATTTTTTCTCTCCCCGAACTGTTTATTTCTGAAACTATCATGCAATTCTGCAAAATGTGTCTTGTGGGAGATGCAGTTTATTATATAGCAAATGAGTTCAATATGCAATTTGTTTATATTACTGCCATATCATCAATTTCTTAAGTTAATTATAGAAAACTAAGTTCTATTGTAAAAAGAAAAGGAGTACTTGTGGCACCTTAGAGACTAACAACTTTATTTGTGCATAAGCTTTCGGGAGTTACAGCTCACTTTATGCACAAATAAATTTGTTAGTCTCTAAAGTGCCACAAGTACTCCTTTTCTTTTTACGAATACAGACTAACACGGCTACTACTCTAAGTTCTATTGTATCATTTTAATGCTGCAAAACATTTTGAGGGATACATTTTGTTATAACTACGGTATGGTAGCTTATTATAGCTATACCATTACATAGGTTATGAATGCATTATGAATTCAAAAGGTTCTACTGTATCATTTAAATCTGTCTGCCAAGCGTGTTGGGAAAATATAGCTGATTCTATAGAAACACTTACTAAACAGACACAGCTAGCACATGCGCTGATCAAGGCTGAGAGCCAAACAGTATTGCCAGTTCTCACAATTTTATTCCAAGTCTAGCAATATTTGGATTTTTTTTTAAAGATCTAGTCTTAGAGAATGAGAATCTCAGTGGTCATTAAAAATGGTTTGTAGCCTTCATGGTTGCAGAGAAAAGCTTGAAAACATACACCTGAAAAGCACAGAAAACAGATGCAAGAGACAAAAAGAAACCAAAAAGTATTTAAAATCATTTCTCACGCTTTTCACTGTTAATGTTATGATTATCTGGGGACTGATGCATGATTTCCCAGTGCTTGGGGTTGGCAATACAGTCTAACTTCCATGACCACCTCTTCTTTTCCTCATACCTTTTTCAAATTTCTTCTGAGCTGACATTTTCCACGCTTGGTCTCAGGCCAAAGGTGATGTTTGGGTAGAAAGTTTGAAAGGACAGTTAATCAGGTAACATGTTACAGACGGTGTTTGTTCTTCTACAAACATGGGTATACAAAATAATCTTATATTGTAGCATTTAAATTTACACAGCTTGTGGGGAGGGGAAAGGGGTTTATTATGAAACTGCTGCAAAACAGAGTGTGTTGTAAAAACAACATTGTTGTGTATATAAAATAAAGCTGTGGTGCCCTGTGTGAATATTTGTGGCTCCACAGCCCATCAGTGTTTAGCAGTTCTGAGGCTCACAGTGCAGGTGGAGTGGGGTGGGTAGTTAGGGAACGGGTCCCTTCATGTGTCGGGTGGAGTTGAAGGTAAGGAAGGTCTTCCCCTGTCTCTCTCTCTCTCTGGGGCAACAGTGTGGGAGAGAGATACACTCCACTCAGGGCAAGCGTGCAGGGGCAGAAGGAAAGGAAGGTCTCCCTCTCTGCCTGCTGCTCATAGGTGCAAGAGCTGGAGCCTTCCTAGGCCCCAAGCTGGCTGCATTGGGATGCAAATAAGGCGGAGCGCGTGCTCCTCTCCGGGGGGAGGGATTGTTTATGGAACCTCCGCCGGGAGCCACGCGCCGGGCGTACGAAGCTGCCAAGCGAATTCCCCATTGGGTGGGAGGAGGCTCGGGAGCAGCGGGGGGGCTGTTGTGTGTGTGGCGCGCGGCGCGTCGCGTGCTGTTCCCGGGGGCTCGCGAGCGGCGGCAGCAGCAGCGCGTGTTGATAAGGGGCAGCGCTCGGAGGAACCTGCTGCAGAGGCGCATTGACAGCGCGCAAGGGAGCAGGGCTGCAAAGAAGGGGAGGGGGTGGGTTACTGAAGCAGCCGCGGCCGGGGTTGTGGCTGAGCGGGGAGCGCCCGGCTCCACGCGCTGGGCACGCTCCCACTGTTTGCAGTTAAGGAGGAGGGGAAAATATTTGGCAGGGTTTTTTTTTCTCCCCCCAAAAAAACTATTTTTGCAAGTTTTTTTTTTCTTCCTTGCAAACTTTCCCCCACTTGCAGCCCTGCCCCGGTCACCTGCCCCCCGGAGGCTGAGGTAGGGTAGATGCCCCAAGATGAACGGCGGGCCAATAGCAGCTGCCATGCAACAGCCACCCCCGCCTTGCACAAGTTTTCCCTTGCACGGATGCGGCGCCGGTTCCTTGGGGATGAAGTTCCAGCCGATGCCAGGAGCAGTCTCCTCCTCGGTGCCGCAGCAGCAGCTGCTGGTGGCCGCTAAGGGCCCGGCTCAGAACCCCAGCTCCTCCGCGGCGCGCTGCAAAGGCTCCAAGCGGCGCTCCGGCTCGCCCGAGCTGCTGCGCTGCAAGAGGCGCCTGGCTTTCCCGGGGCTGGCCGGGCAGCCGCAGCCGCCGGCGGGGGGAGCAGCGGCCGTGGCCCGACGCAACGAGCGCGAGAGGAACCGGGTGAAGCTGGTCAACCTGGGCTTCCAGACCCTGCGCCAGCACGTGCCCAACGGCGCCGCCAGCAAGAAGATGAGCAAGGTGGAGACGCTGCGCTCGGCCGTGGAGTACATCCGAGCCCTGCAGCAGCTGCTGGACGAGCACGACGCCGTCAGCGCCGCCTTCCACGACGGCCTCCTGCCTCCCGCGCGGGCCGCCCCCGGCGGCGGCGGCTGCTCCTACTCCTCCGCGTCGCCCTCCTTCGCCTCCGCCTCCTCCTCCTCCGGCGGCCGGGAGGGCAGCTCCGTGCCGGGCTCCCCGCACTCGGCTTATTCCTCGGATGAGAGCGGCTACGAGGGGGCGCTGAGCCCCGAGGAGCGCGAGCTGCTGGACTTCACTAGCTGGATCGGGAGCTACTGACCTCCGCCGCGTGCCCTCCCCGCAGGTAAAGCGGCCGGTGCGTGTCCTGCCCTGTACCCTCCGCCCCCCACTCCCATTGCAATAGGTGCAGTGGTGCTGCAAAGAGCTAGTGGTTGCGATGCCCCAAATGCCCTACGCGGTTGCAAGAATCAGTTGCCCTACGCTGGTCGGTTGCACTGGCTGAATGATCTAATTTAGCGATTGGGTTGCACTGCCAAAAAAATAATAAAGTTTCGTCGCAAAAGTGAATGAACTTGGCCTTTCAGCCATCTCGTTAACACGAAGACGTTGGAGTCCAGTTTGATCAAATGCTGTCCTTGAGTTCCACTGCATACAAACTTTCCCCCAACTTTTAGGTCCCAGGTGAGTCACCACTGGAAATAGCTGCAACCTGAATAAGACACCTGGCTGGTTTTGAAAGTTGGGGGTGGAGAAGAGAATAAAAACTTTCAGATTTGGGTGGCAAAAACCCAAAACAAATGAGGAAACTAAATTTATAGCGGTGATTTTCGGACGGAAGGGTGGAGTGGAGAAGCTACATGGGCTTGCATGTGGGGCAAGTTCTACTTGAACAGTATAAAGACAATAAATCACTGGCACATCATTTTGTGGAAGAGATTTAAACTGCACCGACATTAATTAGTGTAGAAATGTGGCCAGGGAGGAAGCTGTGCATCTCTCCCAGAAGTTGGGCAGAGTCTGTTAGTCACATGCTGCAGTGCTAATAGCCCTTTTCTCTTTTTCTTTGTAGCAGCCTTGAAAGCAGAGATGTGCAGGACCTCAGTACCTCATTGTCCTTGATGCCTATTATGATGCAGCAGAAGAGCAAAACGGAGTCTTCTTACTACAACATGTTTTCTACCTTCAAGGAGCCCTGTTGTCAAGGTCTTTAAGGGACTGGGCTTTGGAACCTACCTAGCAGGGTTCTTACTTGGAACAAAAGACTGTGGCTCTTAATTTTTTTTTTTTTGAAAGTGCAATTATGTAAATAGGTTATAGGGACCAATATCTTTAACTGCTGTTGTACAGGAGTTTATGGTGCCCTCCAAGGCTTTAATTGCCAATGAAATGGTTTGGTATACTCATGTTTCAAGTGATTGAAATCTACCAGGCTTCCAACTTTTAACACATATGTTGTTGTTTTTTTATTTGGGAGGGGTGAAAAATGAACACTTGATATTTCCTTTTCTGAAGGGGGAGGGAATTTTTGTAATGTCAAAGATTCTATTTTATATGTAACTTGAACTGCCTATGGGAACGCTATCAATATGAAGACTTATTTTTGTACAAGAAACTGTAGAAACAGGGAAAGGGAGAAGGAGTTGTTATAGTAAATCCAATCCCCTTGTTCCTTAACACTGCCAGCTAGAATGTTTTGAGAACTTATACAATTTAGAGAATATTTTTTCCAATACTACTAAGGACTGTAAAAATTATGTTTTGTCTTAAATGTGGTGTCCAAGTCTTGTCTGGTGTGAAGGTTCACTTATCTGAAAACTGAAGTTTAATGTTTTGAAGGCATTTTGTATGCACTTGCAAGGGTTTCTTAAGTTGTACATATGCAGTTTTTAAAGAGTATTTTATGTAAATTGACTTTATAAATAAAATCTATTTATAAATGGCTTCTTTAGTTATAGGATGCACATTCCAACCATGTCTACTTACAAATTTTTTCCATTTTGCATGAGGAAGACCTGTTAAGCATGAGAACACTTTTATGGTAGCAAATCATTATATGGGGCCAGATTGCGCACACTGTGGCCAGACATATTCACAGTCCTTGTGCTCAGCTGAGTGCAAGAATGTTGTATGACTAATATTGCTAGGAGAACTAGCCAACCAAACATGCATGGGAAGGAAGTGAGATTACGAAGGGGCCAGCATGCTCCACCCTCTTATGAAGTAATACAAAGGGGGTTCTCTCTGAATGCCTTCCATCTCCCCAAGATGTAGTGGTGCAGCTCTGCCTAGCCTTCATTGTGGTGTTTGGCCTAAAGGCACAATACAGCTCTAAGCAACTACTGGAGACAATGGTTTTCTGAG
Organism: Chelonia mydas; assembly: GCF_015237465.2. NCBI lineage: Eukaryota > Metazoa > Chordata > Testudines > Cheloniidae > Chelonia > Chelonia mydas. The sequence continues at coordinate 28,553,626 of NC_051246.2, read as the reverse complement.
GTTTCCATTTGTCCTGACCCTGCAGCTCTCAGGGTTAGAATCTGATATCCTTATTCAAGTTGATTAGTACCTTTGAAATCACTGCTCAGGGTGGGTGGGGTTATCCAAATCTGGCCCAATGTTAACTGAAGTTATGTAAAAGGTTGAGTATACCATTTACTTAATACTCTTATTCAGAGGTAATAAACACCATTATTTAAGAATTTCAACTGAGTAAGTATTGCAGGTTCTTATAACCTCATTTAAGAGGTTTAGGACTTCTGGGTTTATGCTAAAGGCATGTTTCAGTGGAAGCATGCTACAGCTCCCTTCAGCTATTGGGGAAGATTACTATGGATCAGCCATGACAAAAGAAGGGAGAATATGAATGGGAAAACAAAGGCCCTTATTTCCCAAATATAGTGGGAGCTAATTTAATTCAGCGAACTGTAGCAAAATGGAACAGGATATGCTGAGTGAACACAGAACAAGCCACAGAAATTTAACTTACTTTCCAAAGACAATGTGTATAGATCCTCCTTACTCTACTGGAGTAAGTAGTGCATACATCTTGTGATTCAAGGAAAAAGCAATGGGAGGATACAATTCCACCTCTCCCCTATTTTATTTCAACTACTAACTAGGATACTTTGTATCATACAGCACATCATCCAAGGCTATGTGTGCTTTTACTCTCAGTCCTAATAGATGAAAGCCCAGTGAGGTTAAGGGTTAGACCAGGGATCGGCAACCTTTGGCATGTGGCCTGTCAGGGAAATCCACTGGCGGGCCTGGATGGTTTGTTTACCTGCAGTGTCCACAGGTTCGGCTGATCGCAGCTCCCACTGGCCGTGGTTCGCCCTGCCAGGCCAATGGGGGCTGCGAGAAGTGGCGCAGGCCAAGGGATGTGCTGGCCACCCCTTCCCGCAGCCCCCATTGGCCTAGAACGGTGAACCACAGCCAGAGGGAGCTGCGATCAGCGGAACCTGTGGAGGCTGCTGGTAAACAAACTGTCCCGGCCAGCCAGTGGATTTCCCTGACGGGCTGCGTGCCAAAGGTTGCCGATCCCTGGGTTAAACTTTCAGAAGGCCAGAGCACCCACAACTGCTTTTAAAGTCAACAGCTAAGGGTATTTTAGCATCTTTTATAAACAAAACAGCAAACAGGTCCTAATGTAAAAATTTCAAAAACATTTTAGTCTCTTGGGAGCTTAAGTACCATGGAAATATAATGGGACTTATATTCCTAAAGCACTTCTGAAATTTTTCCCCTATGCCTTGTCAGCACCACACAGCAGCACACCAGTGGTAGAACAGAGAATAGAGCTTTGCTGGCACGCCAATCCCATAACTAGACCTGGGGGCTGTGAATTAGTTGTAGGGCCAAGGTTTACAACTTCCATCCCTTTTCCTCTCTTTCATTTAAAAAGAATTGTATTTCTAACTCTTACAGTTAGCACAAAAATATGAGCCAAGCATAAACTGATGCAGGGATGCCTGTAAACAGCCTGAAACAATAACTCCAAGACAGGTTTAGGGGGATCACAGACACCCTGCTCTCCTCATATTACTTAAATGGAAGGTGAGTCCCAGCTAGATCCTTGGCAGGGGTCCCAGCATGGAAAATGTGGATAACAACTGGTCTAGACAACTTTAATACTGTTTAAAGAAGAAAAATAATACTCAGCCATTAAAGTGATTGATACCAAAAGGTTATATTTGAATTGTTAATTTAGTATTAAGTTATTCATTGCCTCTAAAACACTAGATCACAGAGATACTGCTGCAGCTGTATTAAAGCTGTATCAACTGTAACGATAAGCAACATTTATTTAAACTGTAACTGGTGAGATGCTAAAATGTTGAATTATTTAAGCAGTCTGTAGCTGTTCAATGGCATGGATTATGAACGGAGCCTTTGGTCAACCTCCCATTCACTTTTATACCGTCGGCCTATATTTGAATAACTACTAAGTGGAGAAAGCAATTTTCTGGGTAAGCTATGATTGAATCTACTCAAGATTCATCCCGTGTAATTTTCGAGATGATCCAACAGAATCATCTTGAAGATAATATTGAACATAAATGAAAAGCAGAAGAAAGAGCCAGAATTTGAAGTGAGAAGGGTCCCTCTATGTTTGGCTACTATAAAGAAACTCCAGATAAGGCTACTTGAACAAACTAAATAGTTCTAAGTCTTTCTACTGTTGAGGAAAAAGATACATTGTTGCTGGCTTATAGAAAGTTTCAGGGAATTGAGAAAAGATTTCTCTTCCCTGCGTCAGAGTATGTGAATCATTAGAAGAGAGTATAGTTTACTTCCCAGTGTAGCAAGCTGAGAAAACAGCATTAGAAGAAAGAAGTATCAGACACTGATTTTGAAAGACCTGTGGGTAGTACAAAGATTTTAAAGAATGCTTTTATTTATAAGCTTTTTGAAGAAATAAGATGGAAAGGATGTGCCAAATTAAAAAACAAACAAACAAACTAAATTAAGCCATCTCTAAGCCTTCTTCCTGCCAGCCATTTTAATCTCAAATGAGACCTCAAGGTACTTTTTAGTTTAAATGCACAAACCATACAGGAAATATAAAAGCACCAAAGTACTAAGATGACTTCACTCAAATGTTAACAGCTTTATACGTCCCATACATTGTATCCGCCCTCTTTTACGTAGGCACTGAAAAGACATGGGTCATCAGTTAATGTGGGAGAGGGAACAAAATAGATTTCTTGTTCTCTGATAGTTCCAGTGGTGGCAAAAAGACAGTGTAAGTGATTTATACGTAAACTGGACGATGGAAGGGACTTTGTTAGCTATGTACAACCACACTTGATTCTACATTTCAGTCTCTGATGCCAAAGAGAAAGTCTTTGGAACTCTGCCTGCCCAGAGTGTTCTAGACTTTAAAGATCAACACAGGTCCTGAAAGTTCCATATGTTAAGTGAAAGGGGGTGCCAGAATGAGAAAACTGGACACCCATGGCAAAGGCAGTAGCAGCAGCACAAAATCTCCCACCCTCACCAGTCTGGAGGTCTCATCTCTGTAGGTAAAGGGGGAATTCAGTCTCCATGTTAGTTCAATATTTGGCTTTTCTCTTGAAACTGCCGTCAAGTGTGCCAGTTAGTGCCAACTGTGCAGTGCTTCTGTGTATTGTGTCCACTGTAAATAGAACTGTGATCATTAAAGTATTTGAAACAGCAATGGCCCAGAACAATTCGGAAACAACTTTTGGTCACTGCAGATCTGGGCTAGACTTGAACTGACGATGTAGAGAGGAGACTGGATATTCTCATCAGCAAAGCCGTGAGCCTTCCAACCTCTGTTCCGTAAGACTGTAAGCTTTTCGGGGTGGAACAGTCTTTTTGTTCTGTGTTTGTACAACATCTAGCACAGTGGGGTCCTGGGCCATGACTAGGCTCCTATACAAATGATAATTCTTTGCAATCCAGTTGCCCAGAATCTCAATCCTTTGTCCCAATACTTGATTCTCTTGGTTAGTGTTTCTATGAATTTTGAAATGTAAGTGCCTAAAACTAGACTCCTAAATAACCACCATGAGCACCTTCAATTCTCATGGACTGCAATGGCAATTGTGGGCATTGTGCCTCTCTGACTAGCAGGTCACTGTTATTTAAGTTTCTAAATAGGAATATAGACGTCAAACTTCAGGCACCCAATGCTCAGAGCTCACACCAAGGGAATAAAGCACCAGGGCAAAGGATTGATTTTTAGGCAATCAGATTCAAGCAAGAGAATTGAACAGAGGAGTCCAGGAAGGCTTAGTCCTTGTCTACACACAAAAATATAGTGGTGCTTCAATTGTACTGGCATTGTTAAAGTGGTACAGTCCCAATAATCTAGACTCAATTTTACAGCATATTCCCGAACAGGAAGGGAAATAACTAAGCTATATGAGTATAAGGCACCTTTGTACCAATACAATCGTGTCCACATTAAGGGTTGTACTGGTATAACTACATTGGTAAAAAAACAAATTCACATCCTTAACCAACATAGTTATACCAGTTCGAAAACTGAGTGTAGACCAGGACTTAGCAATTGGGAATGGGATATCAAAACATTCAATTTTATTTTCTTCTGCTCTGGTCTCAATATTGTTCCTTCTGTTCAGTGTGAGTTATAGAGTAGTAATTTTTACAGAAATGCCTTCTATTCTTCTCCACCCCTGACATTACATCAAAGTTGTTCAAAGTTCCCATCCTTCCTCCTACCCCCTCCACAGCATTTCACATGTCTCCCGCTCATTTCTAATTAGGAATGAGGCAGGAACATATTGCAAGACCATGTCAGACCCAGCTTGTGCTTCCTGGTCTGAGAAAACATCTATTTTTCCACCCATATTCTTCTCCTTTGGCATTTTGAGTTGCTCAGCATGGGGCTTTGTTCTTGCTCCCCAAAGCAAATTAGTCCTAATAAATGTTAAAAATACTTTCACAACAGACTGTACTTCATTGTAATTCTGGAGTTCTGCTACAACATATCATGGGTAACTTGCTGTCAGGCTCCATTGCCTGCCTCCCTCCCTCCAAAAAGCCTTTTAGAGGAGAAGAATCCATAAATACTATTTCTATGTCCAGTGAAAAGTAATGACTTTGTAAGAAAAGGATGTACAGCTATTCCAAAGATTTACCAGTCAAAGAACATTTCAAACAATCACATGGTTTTACTCCACAACAGATACACACAAAGTGCAATCTCCTGCAGTGCCTCAGATTTTTAAAGTGGAATGGAGTGCTGCAGGAGACCAAGATTCTGACAACAGCTTTCAGTATAGAGCTTTCCTGGAAAAACTTTGGAAAAATAGTCCAGAAAGGTTCCAGAATAGGGGGTATTTATAGTATTCCTCATGTCTCGATCAGATTGCAAAGTAGTAAATATTTGGTTTACAAATGAGTCTGTTGCAGAGAATGATTAACTGTTGGTTTCAATTTACAATGACTTCCATTTATATAACACCTAATAAAGATCTCCTTACAGACCAGGCAGGGCACAGGAAGCAGCAACACAAGATCCCATGCACCACTTTGCCTCTGCCTCTACCTCTACTCCAGCCTGAAAGAAATGGCCTCTAGGAGATTAATGGTGTGTCTGCTGAGGACTTTCAGTTATGGTGGTGGTTTGTGGGACATGGACACCAGAATGCTAGGAACAGACTGGAGGTCATTAATTCTTTTCACATAGGCTGCTGAATAGCTGGATGATAACAATTTTCAATCACTACTTATCTGGGCTGGATTTAAGCAAGCAGACTAGAAATATATTTTGTTACTAATCCTCTGGGCTATCCACTCCCTAGAACTGTCAAGATTAAGTAAAATTGGATTTGATTTTAAGCACTCTCCCAATGATTTTGAGCACGTTGTTGGTATCAACAGAGACTGGGGATTTGATTTTCTGCCTAGCAACCTACAATAGTCTAGCTCTGGTACCAAAGGAAATTTTAGTAGTGGGTACGTTAATCATACATAGAAACACTGCACCAAACTACATTACAACAGAAATGAGTGTGACCACAAACTATGATCTCTATGAGAAAAACGATTCTTAACAGTCTAGTATACAATAAGGTGACAAAGAAATTAACTAGTTGAAAAATCCAGCCAAGAAGGCTTCTAGAGATGCTGTCCTAAGTCTCATTTTACTCTGCCCATAATACCCACAGCACAGCTGTGACTAAAGAGTTCCCTGCAGGGTATGCTCAGACTGAATTCAGCAGACCCTTAGCTCAATTCAGTTTGAATATTTCACTGGGAATTTTTATTGCTTTATGGGAAACTGCTACTTCCCCTTTAGTTGGATTTAAGGATGTGGTCTATTTATACCCCCTCCCCACAAGTGATCAGCAGTCCTTTTATATATATAAACAGGTTTAAATAATTTCTTCCAACTTACTGGTCATAGGGGACCCATCTAGGAAAAGGTTCAAGCCTTACTTGAGAGAAAAGGGTGAGAATGCTGTCATGGCAACAATATAACCAGCACTACATCTTCTCTTAGGGAGAGGCAGGTGGTCTGCTTTAGCCCTTTATTATGGCTGACAAAAGGCGGAGCTACAAGGAAAGCACCTGTGTTCCACCCTTAGCTAACATAAGGGCTATAGGAAAGGGTCACTAGAGGCTGGTGTATCTGTCTCAGTCTATATGGATGTTGGATAGAGAGTTTTCTCTGGTCTTGAGAAGTTAGAGCAACCCAGCAGACTACGCTGTGCTATGTAAGTCCTGTAGATGCGGATTGCCATGAATAAAATTTACTCAGCCTTCACTTGAGAGCTGTTTGATAACCTCATATCTCTGTTCCCACTCCTCTTCCACCTGGGGCATCACCATTGTCACAGAATACATAAATAAATATAGCTGTTAGTGAAGTGAAGCAATTTGGGAGACCTAGTTCAGCTGTAGCAGGCAACAGGGATATTCAAGGAAGCCACAGCCAGTTGGTGGGAAACACCATCAATGTGAGGTGGACATTTTAGATCCAATTTTATTAAAGAAATAAAGCACAAAAGGAAGATGATTTTTAATTTGTAACTGGGGTGAAGCAGATTAGAAAAATCATTGGGAATTTGGGTTAGAGATGGCATTAGAGGGGAAACAACCTTATGAACTGATTTGCTCAAGGTCAACAAGCAACCCATAACAGAGCTGAGATTAGAACCCAGGTCTTTCAAGTCCCCACACAGCACTTGATGCATAAGGCCACAGCTACCTCCACAGCCCTGCACTGCAACCAGTTCAGGTCCTGGTCCTGTAGCCCAATCCATGGTGCTGAACCCTTGATCCTTCAGTAGGCCTTCACATGATCATAAAGGCCCATTCATACAGATCTGATTGCAGGACTGGGGTCTATGATTGTATATTAAAGTATATCTCTACCTGTGTGAACAATAACTTGAAGTGCTAAAGAGAAAAAAATTAAATGTTCTTATTTATTTTTCTGTGTGGATATGTTTTTTTTTACTTTTTGCATTTCACTCAGCTGAGACAGTCAAATGAGACAGGTCATTTTCACTTTGATTTATAAACATTTTCTCTTTTTAGTTTTCATTATGTCGCCTATTGTCATTGCTTTTGTGTTGCAAGCACTCCCTTGCAGTGTTGAGGTAACAACAAAAAAGTTCTAAATTGAAATGAAAAAAAATCATGAGAAGATTTCTAATGAGATATTTTGAATTTTGAAAGTTTGATGCAATTTTAATTTCGGAATTTCAAAATTTAGAAAAAAGTGACTCCACTTTCTAAACACTTTTTTTCTTACTAGAGTGCAGGATGAAATTATTTGAAATTTTGACAAAAATTCAAAATTTGGAAAAGGCCATAAATAATTTGAAAAAATCTTCATTATTTATTATTTATTATTATTTATCTCCAGCACACATACACACTTTTTTTGGAGTGAGTCTGTTTGAAATGGGTTTTGTAAAATAATGTTAAAAACACCTATGTTTTGGGACTAGGTTACATGAGAGTCAAGTTGTGAAAAAGAGAGTCAAGGATGACACTTTTGAGGCTAAAAACATGGGAAATGGGGAAAAGGGTGGAATTGTCACAGGTATTATAGAAGGTGGGCAGTGGACAAAGATTAGGAAGATAGATAAGCACCCCAGTTCTGGAAAGATTGAGGCCTCCTCTGCACTGAAATGTTAACTGGACATAGCCACAGCTCTCAGAGGTGTGAAAAATTTAGTTAATTATAGTTAAACTGACCTAACCTCCAGTGTAGACATGGCTATGTTGATGGAAGAATTCTTCCATCAATCTAACTACTTCTGCTTGGGGCGGTGGATTACCTACATGGACAGAAACCCCCCCTCCATTGTTGTAGGAAGTGTCAACTCCAACAGGTACAGGAAAAGAAGGTTGGAGCCACCAAAGTAGACACTAAAGGAGCATTCAGAAAGGGAGGAGGAGATGGAGGAGTGCAGAAAGCCCCTGGAGTCAAAAGAGGGATGGAAGTGGAGGAAAAAATGGTTAACAGTGTCAAAGAGAATTCTTTCCTGGGTGTCTGGCTGGTGAGTCTTGCCCACATGCTCAGGGTCTAGCTGATCACCATATTTGGGGTCGGGAAGGAAATTTTCCTCCAGGGCAGATTGGCAGAAGCCCTGGGGTTCTTTTGCCTTCCTCTTCAGCATGGGGCACGGGTCACTTGCTGGAGGATTCTCTGCACCTAGAAGTCTTTAAACCATGATTTTAGGACTTCAGTAGCTTAGACATAGGTTAGGGGCTTGTTACAGGAGTGGGTGAGTGAGATTCTATGGCCTGCATTGTGCAGGAGGTCAGACTAGACGATCATAATGGTCCCTTCTGACCTTAAAGTCTATGATTCTATGATTAAGTTTGTAAACCCTTTGAACTAGCTAGAAGGATGTCTTAGTGACCTTGACTGGTGCTGTTTCAGTAGTTTGGAATGGGGAGGGCAGAAACGAGGTGAACAAGTAGAAGGTTGGAAGAAAAGAACCCTAAACCCTGATCCTCCAATCACTTACACACTTGCTTAAGGATTCGTGTATTTGCAGGGTTAGAGCCCAGACAGCAGGAGTACATAAGCCCATATGTGTCCAAAGTGCTGAAAGAAGACACACTCTGGTTCTCATGATGCAAGAACTACTTTGCAAGAACATTGTCTGTGATTTAATTATAGAAAAGCCGTGACCTTCTGTGCATCTACCTCAACATTCTTGCATCCTCATTTCTTTCTCCTCCTCATTCTCTTTTCCCTCAGGGACTGAGCTTCAGCTATTTAAAAGCTATAAATATAATAATTATCCAATCATAGCACACAGTAAATTGTATTTTCTTTTTAACTTTGGCTTTCTCTAGAAACAAACCCACAGTATGTATGGTTATTATAGCCCTCAGGTGAGCTTTTTTCCTTCAAAGTCACTGCTACAAGCTGGCCAGTTCATAGGTGAAATGTTAACACTCGTATAACGCAAAACAGTATCAACCTTTTTAAAAAAACAATAAAGAATTAATTTGGCAAGAGAATGTTGTTTAATCACTTTTGTATTGTTTAAAAGAGATAACATCTGCTGAAAGGGGTTTCACGTTAGCACATACGCACACACACACAGAGTTCCCTAAAGATTTTATGAAGGATTTAAATTCCCTTTGGCAAAATGATTTATAACAGAAGCAGGTGCTGCCCATAGATTAATAACATACATCAAAGAAGTATTTGTAGATACAATCCCTCCTGCTCTATCCCAAGCAACACATTAAATGTAAAAAAATTCATTTTGTCTACTAGCCGCTCTCTCCTATCATGGACCTATTGATTTCAATGGAATTACTTACATGCTGAAAGTGAAGTTGTAGCCGTGTGGGTCCCAGGATATTAGAAAAACAAGATGGGTGAGGAAATACCTTTTATTGGACCAATATATATTAGTAAGAAAGCTTGTCTCTCACCCACCTTGTCTCTCTATGCTTAAAGTGAGACATGTGCTTCACTAGCTTGCTGAACTGGGGTGATGGATCCTCCCAGGGACACTAGGTTGGTTTTTGCAGAGGGTTTCAATGTGTGTTATTCTGGGGAAGACGTTGTTTTGCACCATTGGAAAGCATACACCATAATATGGCGATATGTGCCTTGCAAGGATTTGAAATCATACATAATTTAAATCAGAAGAAAACACTCCAGCATTGTAAATCAATGGTCCCAAACATTTTACACTGATGTTACTGCAGTGTGTTGGACCATTACAGGAGAATACTGGAATATTTTATGCCCATTCACTCCTTGGTCTCGCTACAGAGCTAGCAAGCAAGGCTACGAACTGGTGCCAACAGTGACAGTGGTTTTTGAGATGTGGGCACCCATTTGCTGGGAACTGGACTGAGACAACGAAATTCACTTCACATATATACACTACTGAAAAGCCATTGCTGATGATCATGGGGAGTCACTATTGATTGGGGTCGAACATAGTGATCCATTGGTGAAAAAATGTATGGGCCAAGTTCAGACCTGGTGTAAACTGAATTTGGCTCTGCCTGTGGTACTGAAAAATGCTGGGGGGTTCCAGCAGACGAGTCGTGGATCTAAAGACACTTCCAGACTTCGGTGAAGCCACTGGACGTGCAAAGCATGCCTCCAAGCTCAACAGATGAAGCAATTGAATCCCAGGATGTAACAAAACCAGCTGGGAGGCTATCACCTGAGGTACTTGGCCCACATGGCCGGTCAGATTTAAGCTGTGTAGACCGAGGGGTTTCCCCGCTAGTGACTGCAAGGGCATGGCTGTCAGCTGCAGGTGGTACGCCCTGGCAGAGAAAGCCAAGAGAAAGCATTGTGAGAGTGACCCTAAGAGGAAGCAGAAGAACAGGGCTTCTTAGGGTATATCTACACAGCAGTTAGACACCTGCACCTGGCCCATGCCGGCTGAATCAGGTTTGTGAGGCTCAGGTGGTGGCATGGGTGGGGGTGAACCTCTTCTGCCCCAAGCCCTTCCCCTTCCCTGCCCACCAGAGCCCAGCCCCCACTGTGGCCCCTGGCCCCTGCCCAGAGCCCTCAGCCCATCCCCACCTCACGTGGCCGCCGGCTCCTACCCAGGCTAGCGCCCCCAGCCCCCCTTGGCCCCAGCCCCAGAGCGCCGGGCAGTGCGGCCCCAGCCTCCCCAAGATGCGCTGCCCGGCCCGACCCCCAGCCGCCCCGAGCCACGCCAGCTGGCTTGACCCCTGGCCGGTCCCCCCGTCTCCCCCTTCTAACTTATGCCTAATTCCCATGATTGGTCCTAGTTTAACAAGAACACTACAAGCTGAGAACGATGTTTCCACTGTAACTGTAATATTTCCCTGAACATCTTCATCTTCAGTTTGCATCACAACCTTCATGTCCAGTATGAATGAATGCGCTATGAGCTGGGCTACTAGAGCTAGCTGAATTATTCACTGAGAGTAAATGACCCAGTGAATTTATCTTTATTCATTTTGTCCTGTTTGTAAATCATGCACAGTCAGAACCTGATCTTCTTCAAATGGAGCTGTAATTTGTAAGGATTCACTGGGTATCTTGGAAAGATAATTTTCAGTCGGTGGGTTGCCCACAAAGTGTTCATTTATCACTATTCATGGTGTGGCTGCTCTTTGAGGATTCAAGGGCACAGATGCTGCTGAGTATGTGAAGAGTGTCAGTGCAGCTTGCAGAGGAAGGGGCAGTGTTACACAAATGGCCCTCAGCCACCTCTATGCTCCTCTGATCTTGGCACAGTCCTCTCAAACAATTTATAGAAGCTGAAACTCCGGAAAGGCTGGCTAAGGGGCCATTTCAGCACTGAAATGGGGGATGTGGCTGGCTAAGGGGCCATTTCAGCACTGAGATGGGGGATGTGGCTGGCTAAGGGGCCATTTCAGCAGTGAGGGATTACTAGGGCATAGGAATCCCAGCCACATTCCCTGGGAGGACAGCCTGGTGTAGGGGTGGCATAAGGGCCACTACAACAACTCTATGTCACTTGAGGATCTCTTTATGCTCGGGCGACCCTTCAAGAGGCAGACAGGCACAAAGCTGCCCCAGTGCTGCGGAGACTCTAGCCCATGGTATTGTTTCTGCTCCGTGGCTGAAAGACAGACTCTTTTCAAACAAGTGAATAACAAATAGTGAATACTGAACTGTGCAAAAGAAAACATGTGCAAAAGAAAATCTGTTCATAGTCAGTCACTAAAAATGGGCACCAACCAGTTTGAAATGAACAGGTGGTTAGAATGAACGTTCTTGTGGTTTAGTGGCTAAGACCATGAACAAGGAACCAAGAAACCGGCGTTCGCTTCCTGGCTCCACCATTGACCTTCTGTAATACTGCCAACCCCGAGTGTTGAAAAATCATGACGCAGGCTCTGAAAATTATGAAATTGGTTTAAAAATTATCAGATTTTTAACAAGTAACAAGTTTGCGATTTCTTTGTCTTCTGGGTTTTGATTCATCAGGGTTCATGTTTTCAAGTCTTAAATCTCAAGAAAGAGGGCTGGAAACTGACTTTTTAAAAAAGAAGAAGAAAGCTGAGACTGTCACATAATTCCTCCTCTGCAACAGCTGGCATGTAACAAAAATGTGAGGGTTGGCAACACTGCAAATGGGTGACATGACAACTTTTGTCATGTATATTTCGACTGCAGGCTCAGTGGGGTAGGGACTATCTCTTACTATTAGTTTGCCGAGTACCTAGTGCCTTGGGGTTGGATCTCAGCTGGATTCTTTAGGTACTGCTCTAATACAGACAATATTCACAAGCACTCTCTGTTGTGGTATTTGACCATGCTGTGGGTTATACAGCACGTGGACTGTACTAAGGTCTAAAACGAACTGGAGGATGCTGTGGAAACAAGAAGCATAAGATCTAAAGTCTGATCCTGTGAGGTGCTTGGCTCCCTCTGGCTTAGATCAGTGTGAGCCAGGGGCTCTAACAGAGTGCTGCTCCTCCAGATTGCACATGTACTCAGTACCAAGGCTGATGCAAAAGCATTAATGTAGCCTCATGAAGGGTCGCAAAATGCAGGCCAAGAGCGTTTCCTTTCTAATTCATATTTTCATATGTTTTAAACAACAGAATACAAATAAAATCTTGCAAACTAGCCATCACACAGCCCCCACGACACATGACAGACACATACACGGAAGGGTTAGAATGACAAAGACTAATTAAAATTCTCCATGAATATCTTACTGCATCAAATAAAATTAGGGTGACCAGATGTCCTGATTTTATAGGGACAGTCCCAATTTGGGGGGCTTTTTCTTTTTAGGCACCTATTACCCCCCCACCCCATCCCAATTTTGTACACTTGTTAGCTGGTCACCATAAATAAAATACTTTCCAAAGTCCTGGGGAACGGCAGTTAGCATAATAGCAATAAACATATCACTTTTCCGTTGTTAGTAAACACTTGTGTTTTTAACCTGCCAATGGCATTTTTACATGACACACACATTTCTTTTTTTCCGACAGCCTGATCCAGAGCTTAGAAGATTCTTCTTGTCATTGACTTCAGTGGCCTTTGTATCAGACCCGTTGCCTGCAAAGCAGTCTGTCCTATTGCTTTTGTCCCCTACATGTATCTTTCCTTCTTGTCTGGCAGCCCGCTTCCATGAGGTCCCCTGTTTTCCATTCTGTCTCTCTACCCTCTTTCTGCCCCCTTTTGCATGCACAACACCTGCCTTCATTCCTGGCTTCCCTTATAAATAGCCTGACAGGGCTCATATACTATATATATATTTACAACAGTGAATCCTTTATAGGAATATATCTAAAAACAACAACAACAACCAGACAGGAGCTGTTGATTTTCTGTGCCCTAAAGAAAAGCCCTTGTGATCACAATGAAGTTCCAGGCCTTTTCTGAAGGACTCCACAATAGCAGCCGTGGCTCATATGTGTAAAGGGGATCTCTTTTATTGGCTCTCCCTCTGAGATCCCATTTTTTTCCACTGATGCCTTCCATCTCCTCCTCCCCCACACCTTTAAATTTATTTCACATCATATATCACCCTTCGCCCTCCCTTCCCCCAAAACATCCCCCTTTATCTTTCTTTCTTTTCCTTTCACAAATCAAGAGAGAGAGGGGAAGGAAGGGGGGGAAAGCAGGGAGGAGGGGAGAGACTCTTTGGAGGAGGAGGAGAGTTTGAAAGAGTTCAGAGCAAGCTGAGGAACAATAGAAGCAGGTCAGCATACTCATTGTGCCAGGCTCTTATCCATCTAAATGAAGGGAAAATCCTGACTTGTGTCCCAGCTGGGAGAAGTTTTGTTGTGTTTTGTTTTTTGTTGTCTTCACCCCCTCCCACCCCGCCCAAGTTCTCTTTTTCAAGATGGATCAAAGTGCCCCCCCAGTCACTCCCCTACCCTTTTTTACAGCTCCCCTTCCCCCTTCAGCATAGCACAATGCAGCCTTTTGTGGAAGCCATTGTTGTGGCTTTTTGCACCTCATTATCCTCATTGTGGATTCCCCATTATTCCGCCCCGCCTCTGGTAAATAAACTCTATAGTGAAAGGCAGGGAGAATGGGAAGGGGAGGGGAGAGGCGGGGATGCTGGGAGGAGAAGGGTGGGGGATTTGCCTTTTTTTTGCCCCCACCTGTCATTTAGGCAAACAGCAATAGAAAGTGAGGAACAAATACACATGGGAAGGGAGAAGAGGGAGGGAAGTACAGGGAGGACCAGTCCAGGACATAATAACAAAGCTCTCTGCGTGTGTGTTTGCAAACATTCCCTGTGCTGTGGCTACCTGCAATCTCAGCGACTGGCAGTGGATCACTTTCCAATGGACCTAGGGCAGCCATTTCCTGGCAAGGGGTCAGGACCAACTTGGGAACCATAATACATTCAAAGCACTCACCGTAGAACAGAAGTGGCCCACATCTCAATTTAGGCACATTAGCCCAGATTCTCAACAGCTCCCATTTAGGCCACCTAGATAAGTGGCCACATTTTCAAATGTACTCAGTACTTGCAGGTCCCTGTGGGAACAGTGGGAGATGCGGGCTCCTGATGTGTTTTGCACATCTGGCCCCAGAACATAGCCCAACTTTGTTCATTGTAAATGCTGGCAGAAGCCTTCTCCTTAGGGTGACAATCATGTAGGTGCAAAACCAATGCTTCTTAACTAGGTTGTCATGAACATTTATGGACCATGACTGAGTCTCCTATAGCCTAAAATAGTAAAGCATTCAGCAGCTGTTTGCAGACTGGGTGGACATTTGCTGGGCTGTCTACAGCAGCAAGACACCTAGAGTTGTCCCTGTAATGTCCTTGTTCCTCTTTGTCCCCTTCCATTTTCTCTCTCTGTTCATTGATTCCCTCTAATTCCTGTCTGTCTCTCTTTCTGGTCTCTATTTACTTCTTTTGCAGATCATCATCTGCAGTAGATCCATGGGCCATATTTCTGCCCATGGCAGCTGCTGCTCTAAGAAAAACAACAATGGATCCTACTTCATTTCCCATGCAGCAGGTGCTGTGGGAGAGGTATTCCATGGAGGAACACAGCACTTCTTTACTACCCAGCAGTTCCAGCACAAGAGCTTTAGCTGCCTCTGAAACATGCTGTCCTCCCAGGGCTCTGCCATTACTCTGGCAATAAACAGTCACTAAACACTTTGCTGCCCTAGGCAACTCCCTATCCATAGGCGACTGCAGATATCCATTTGGACAGAAGGTAGGTCAACTCAAATACCAAGTTCAATTACACTGCTATAAACACAATAACAAAATGTACCTACTTTGGAATTGCCCTCACTAGTTGTTATTTTTCACCCCAAACAGGGTCTGAACTTCAGTCACGAAGGACACAATCCCTATATATAGTTTTAAGAAAGCATTCTGGGATCCTCAGAGATGACAGGTGTTATTTAAATATAATATTATTTATATTGGGGGTACAGAGATACACACAAGTGTCTTATTATTTCAGTGACATTATTAACCTGACTATTTATAAAGCTGAATTCATATCTAAAAGTGAGGGCTTTACATGAAATAAACGTTGTAAGTTCAAGACCTCATCCAAGACCTCATGACTCTTCTCCAGGGTACTTAAAAAACACCAACATCTCCAACAGAAAAATAGTGTCATATGCATTTTGTGCTGTTTTTTCTTAATGGCACATAAACAAACACATTGGTCCAGTTCCTCACTTGGTGCACATTGGCATACCTCCAATACTGCTCTTTTGATTTATGCTAGCTGAGGAGCTGGACCACTTTTTATTTTTCAGGAAATACATCTGTCCATTATTAATTATTATTTATATAGAAAATATTCCTTGCCTGAAGGAGTTTATAATCCCATTTTGGGTACCCAACAGATACAGAATCAGAACCGAATTTAGGCACTTATAATCAAAATTGAATTTAGACCCACAAAATTCCCTCCCTTCAGACAGTCCTGGTTACACAATAACTATGGCTCTCTTTCTAAGAGGAGTGAAATAGCAGGATTTTGAAATACCTCGTTGGTTCACGTTTGCATATAAATGCTGATTTTATCTTTGCTGTACACAAAGTAAACACAAAACTGTTTTACGATAATGTTACAGGTGAAGCATGCATCCAGAATGGCAAAACAATCTTTAGTTACAGCTGATTCCATGCCCAAGAACTATGCCTTAGCCCCTTATATACAGTGGCTGCCCTGCTCAGGGAACCCCAATTCCTCCCATCCCTATTGATTCAGTTCAACATACAAATATCAAAAGGCAGGAAAAATATCCAGAGGTACACAGAAAGCAGTGCTGAAAAGGTGACCTCTTTATAAGGCAATCTGATCTGGTAAAGACAGGTTCCAGTCTAAGAAGGATTTACCTTATTCCTTTTCCAAGCATGTATAAAAACTAGTTTCAAAGCATGTAAAAGACCCTGTGTTGGGCCCCAGTCTAGCAAAGTGCTGGGCACCATCCCCTTCCATTGGCTTCCATGGGAATAGAGGGTACTCAGTATATTTCAGGAAGCCATCAGTACCTCACAGGATCAGGCCATTTGATCACACCAATGTGCGCTGGATCCAAAGCCCATTGAAGTCAATGGGAGTCTTTCTACTGATTTCAGTGAGAGCTACATCAGTCCCTACGTGAACACACACACACAATACACACACGTGTGCACGTGCGCTAATCCACACTGGAACCCACTTCAACAAATACCAAGCAGAGAAACACAAGCTTGTTGCAGGAATATAGGATTCACTCCGCTGCGGGAAAGCAAACTGTACCCCTTATATACATTTACAGTATTGACTACTGGAAAAATATTGGAAAATCGATCTAAAACAGGAGATTTTAATAATTAATTTAGATTTTTTCCTAATAATGGATGTCCCAGCAGCTTCCTCTTACAAGGATAAAGTGGTTGCCAATGGCAAAATAATAGCTTGTTGCTGTAATGCATTTACTACTGGGCAGACCTGCCATGAAATAATCCCCATCACAAAGGGCCTTAACTGATTTGAAAGGGCATGGAGAGTGAACCACGATTCTGCTCTAGAGCTGGTCTCTACAAATTGTAGGGACCTGATCCAAAATCCTTTGAAGTCCACATTTCCACAGATTTCAAAGAGCTTTGGATCAAGCCCATAATGAGGCATTCTGAATGGTGGTCCAAAGGCACCTTGCTTTATTGCTGCCTGGTGCTGAACCTGTTCTGTGGATAAATGGCAGACTTCAGTCTCCATGGGTGTCAATCCCGCACCTCTCACAAGCACTAAATTCACATAGTAAAAGAGGGAAATGTGTTCCACAACTGCGTTGCCATGTCTTTCCCTCTGGCGGTCATATTAAACTCAAATCCCATTATTTTGACAGCAGAGCTATAAGACCTGGAAGCGTAACACAATCATCTTATGTGTAACAATTTGAAAAGCAAAGCTTCAGGATATTAGCTCTTTTAAATTAAACCTCTCTTCTCATTGCATTGTGCAAAACATTTAGCAAAAGGACCAAGATCTGCTCAAGAAGGCTGTTGGGGCACAGGACTCTGAGAGTCTAGTACCTTGAGTATAGGGAAAGAAGGGTCATGGGAAAGGGTTGCCAAGTGAGGTGGCATTAAAAGCCATAGGCCAGAGCCTTGGACTGCGGTCTGGCTGATTGTTCAAGCTGCATTAAACAGCTGGAAAGCTCCCCTAAGCAGGCAGCTGAGGATTCCCCTTGACTAGGGAAATCCCTGAACGGTGTAAAGCTGGTGTGGCCGACTTTACGAGACCCGTTCCTGCTCCCCGGCCAAGGGAACACTGAGGTTAATGGGACTTATATCCATGCTTAAGTGCTTTGTTGAATAGTGAGTGACGGCTGAAGTGGGCCTGGAATGGGGATATGAAGGAGCGGGGAAGGTTGGGGGGGGGCAGGAGGAGGAGGAAAGCTTGATGGTGGATTTTTTAAGTGTTCTTGAGACAAAGTAGAGTGTTGCAGGTGATACAAAGTGAAACACAATGGACCAAATCAATCCCTTGTGCAACTCCGCTGATGCTTAAGTTATATGGGTTGCATAAGGGATGAATTAGACCCATTATATTAAAAACACTACATCTGATTCTCCCCTTCCTTTGGGCCAGATTCCCAGTTCATGTAAATTGGTGTAGTTCCATTGACTTCATTGAATTCCCATTTGCACCAGCTGAGGTTCTGGCCTTTACACTGGTGTTACACGAGCGTAACTATTGACTACAGTGGAGTCACGTCTGATTTACAGAGGGGTAAGTGAAAGGAATGTCAGGATCCATATATAATTCATATATAATTCAGTGAACCTGAGAAATTTGCACAGGTGTAACTACATTAATGTTGCTACCCTGGTGCAAAATACAAACCTCTGATGTAGATGAGTCATTCCAATGTGAAGAAGGGTTTGCTTCTGTAACATACCAAATTACATTACGTCTAGGGTAAACTCTGTTTTATATTGGTTCGCCTATTTGCCTCTGGGGTTGTAGGGGTGTAATAACACTGTGGCAGCTACACTAGTGCAGATTTCTCAAGTGCAGACAGGGCCTTAATATCCTCAGAAATCTCAGAGCTGGGATGGGTCAGAAAATGGGAAAAGTGGATTAAATCCTCAGGAAAGAGATAAAATACACATGCTTGTATTCCAGTTTCCACATTGACCTACTAGCCCACCCAGGCACATCACCTGACCTCACTTGGGTGGCTTTTACTGCCCTCATTGTTCCTTTTAAAACTCAAGTGGATTTCGTTCAACACACTAAATGGAAACTCTTTTAATTGCCTTAAAGCTGAAATACAAAAAACAAAACAAAATCACCACCCCCACAGCCCAATATCCCACACAGCCATACCCCCAGATTTAAAATCCACATGATCTCTGTGTGTATATAGTGGATTTCCAAATGCAAGATAAGGCTGCTTCTATTTGTCTATCCATCTATTCTTTGCATTGAAGGCAATCATGTATACGGCATGAGAAGTGAAGGAATAGATGAATTAATAATACAAGAAAAGAAAAGAAAAGAAAAGAAAAGAAGAAAAAAACCTATGAAAAATATACTACTCAGCATCTCAGAGTTTCCAGCAGAGCGCAGATGCGGTAGCCACGTGTCTCTTTGTCAGCTAAGGTTCAGAGTTGCTTCTGATTGGGTCCTGGCTCGCGTCCTGGAACCCTCGCTCTGTTTCCTCAGGCCCCCTGGTGCTTCTGAGTTACCTCCAGCCCCTTTGGTCAGTGATTAATTGTGACCATCAATCAACCATTCCTGCAACAAATGCAATAGGCAGTTTGCAATAAACCTTTAAAAGCCCTGCTCCCCCTGCCTTTCCCCCTTTAAAACCTCATGCTGAGATTATAGCATGAAATAAACCAGGATTCATTCAGGGTGTCTGGAGAACAGGTCTCCTGTTCTTTTCATATTGAAATGGGGAGGTATCAATAGCTCCTTTGAAGTTTGTTCCACAGGGCAAAAATATTGTCTTTGGATAACGTGGAAGAGAACCAGCAATGGCACAGTCTGAGTTTCAGGGAATTGTGTTCTCATAAGGAACCTTATTAACCTGCTTAAAGGTCCCTGCATAGAACAGGGAATTTATTATAACTGAAAATAACATGTGTAAATTCTTCATAGGACTATCAAAGTGTTCAGTGTTTCACTGAACTATGATGATTATTTGTGCTACAGTAGAGCCTGGGGACCCCAATTGTGCCAGGCACTATACAAACAGAGTAATGGATGGGTTCTTGCCCTGAAGAGCTTATGAGGGTCATGATGATGACTTATTAATTGTATTACAATCCTGCCTAGAGGTCTTAACCAAGATTGGGCCCCCTTTGTACTAATAACCATGAAATATCAGGGAGATAGAAAGAAGAGCTATCTCAGAATTTCTTTCACTGGTTTTGAATCTGTTTGAGCATAAGGATAATGGAGCAGAGATGGCAGAGTAGAAATCATAAGGTCATTATTCATTTAGGGCCTGCCGAGATACTAGATTAGAATTTGCACTGGTGTAGTTATTCGGGGTATGTTGCACTAGCACCAGTGGTGAAAGTAACTTAAATTTCTTAGCGGTACGGTTGTATCGCAACCCACCTCCACTCCTACACGCTTAACTTCATGGATCCCTTTGCATGACTTCAATACAGAAATTAAAGCTACTACTACCAATACTGTCTCTATTGGAATAAAAGCCTGAACTCACTGTCACATTTCTCTCCTCTCCTCCAATGTAAGGGAGCCCCCATGGAGAGAAGACCGCATAAGGGGGAGGGGAAGAGAATCTATGTACAAACCAGACTCAAAGGAAACGCAGCAGGCAGAGGGAGGGGGAGGGAGCCTCAGCCAACCTCACCAAGCTCTACAGGTGCAAGAGAAAAGCCCCCGCAGGCTCTGACACTGGTTTGCACAGCATGGGATCCTGCGCCAGTCCTCCCGGCCCCAGCCCTTTCCGATCATGGCTACAGGCCAAAGCCACCAGCTCCACCACTCTGCACAGCTGTGGGACAGAGCCGGGTTAGCTACAAGAGGATGCCCAGGAAATGCCCCCTTGCCCGTGGCAGCAGCCTGTCCCTTACCATCCCAGCTCCGATTCCAGCTCGCAGTAATGGGCTAGCAGCCAGGGTGTCTTTGTTGGAGCCATCGATCCAGGAATATGGCGCCGCTCCCCCCGCCCTGCCCGTGGTGGAGGAGCTGGAGGGAGGATGAGGAAGGCATGGTGACTTTGTTCCAGCATGCTGGGACTCCGGCCGGTGGCTCCCTCCTCCCCAGCCAGGCTGCGGAAGGCGGCTAGGCTCGGTGCTTCACCCCTGCCTCACACTCACCAGCGGGTGCAGCACCTCTCCAGCTTGCGGCGGGGAGGAGTGGGATTGGCTGGTGGAGAAGCCCAGCGCTGCCAGGAAAACTTACAGCTTCAGCAGCTACTGCTCTGCCAGGCTGCAGGAGTGAGCGGTGCACGAGAGCAGCCTGGGAGGGAGGAGGGGAGGAGGGTCCGGGGGCAACAGCAACACACACAGTGATGGGGGGTGGCGGGTGGGAGCTGCAGCTGCAAGGGGAACCCACAGCAAAGCCGCCCCAGCCCCCCTTCAGCGGCTCGGTCCTGGCGCGTGGAAGATGTGAGCGGGGGCATCCAGGGAGAGACTGGAGCAACTTTATAGAAACTCCCACATTGGCCCGTACAGCTGTTATTGCTACTCTCCCTGTTGTCGTGCCATGCCTCAAGATGAATGTGCTGCACGTTGGCCCTTTCCAAGCCACAATTTCACATATGGCATGGGATTCCACTGAGTATAAGGAGGTCCCACACATGAAATGAATAGCAAGTCGGCTACATGACGAGTGATAAGTGCAGTCCGTTTCACTGTAATTATGTTGTTCATTGCACTTAATCCCCTTTCACAGTCAGCGTTGCTTGCAACAAGGGTGTCCACTGCAAGGATGAGTTTTTTAAGTTTTCCAGGAATGTTTTTTCCTCCAGAAGCCTTGAATTCCACAAATCCCAAGTGTGTTTCCTGTTGATTGATTCTCAGTTGATCAGCCAATGCTCTTATTTTCTTTTCTCCAAAGTGGGGATTCTCTTGCCATTTTTCAGGATTCAAAACTGACAAATTGTTAATTAAGTTCTTATAATCAGAAGCCCTTTCTTCGTGTGTGCTTTGATTGGCTTTGTTTGAGGTAGTTGTGAATGGTTTTGTCTTCATGTTGTCAACTGCTGCTTGAAGGACTTGAGACGAGCTGATTCTGGGGCTTTTTCCAGTGTCCTTTAGTTTGCTGTTTTTGGAACATCATGGATTGTTCAGCCTTCTGAGCTTGTTCAGAGGGAACACCTGGGACTATTTTTAGACTTTCAATTCTCTTGATGTATATTTGCATTAGGTTGTCTGCTTTTGGAATGGTCATGTCTTGTTCTTGTAACATCTCAGACAAGTTCTTCAGTTCTGTTAGTACGTCCAGCATTAAAGAAAGGTTTCTGATAAAATTTACAGAACACAGCTTTGAGTGTACTTCTTGAAATTTAAGATGTTCTCATCCGACTCTTGACAGGTCTTGTGGGGCGGTCTTGAAGTATTTTGTCAAAGCAGGGTATCTTTGCCAGACTGCACTGATGGCTCTCCATGTTGACGCCACCCACCTGAAATTGAACACTTTGCCGATTTTTTGAAGTACAATGTGTAATTCATTGGCATGAGCACTCAGTTCACAAGAGTTTTTTGGTGATTGACTGGACAAGGAATATAATGCATCCAAAAACGCCTTAAAGTCATTTGTACCTCCGGTGACTTCTAAAGCTTCATCAACAGCAAGTTCCAGTCTATGGTGGAGGCAATGCCATAATATCACGTTAGGAAAGTCCATTTGGAGTAGTTTTCCAACACCAGTTTTGACTCCTAACATCACATTTGCACCGTCACTATAAAAGCTGATCAATACTTCCAATAATAGTCTTTAGTGAACCCACAACGCAGCAAGCATTTTAAAATTTCCTCTTTAATGGCTGCCGCTCTTGCGGTTTGCAGCTCAATTGAGTCCAGAAGAAATGTAAGTGGCCTCATAATTCCATCTGTACTGGCTTTCAAAAAAATGATGAGTCGAATTTCCAGCGAGAATAGTCGATTCATCAACAAGTACAGTAATTTTTGATTTATTATCGATGATTTTGTTGACAATTCTCTTTTTCATTTCAGTGGATATACGATTGCTTGTTGCATAGTAGAACAGTTTGTGTAGACATAAACACCCCATTTCAATTCCGTTGATTTGCTGTAGGTCAATGAGGCTCTTGTAGTCACTGAGTGGTCGATTTGTTTTGGCAATGTAGTAGGCTGTTCAGAATACATGAGCAGTAGTTTCAAATGCCCCTTCTTCACTTTTAGCAGTCAGATTAAGAAGAGTTTCTTTTTTAGCCCTGGCCTGAACTTTTTAGCCTCCATGTGAGCTGCAGATTTCTTATGTTCATTTATTTTTTTGCGAAGGGAGGACAGCTCTGTCTCTTTATTCTTTCCGTAGGAGGATACTTCAGAAGAGGCCCAGTTTAGAGAGAAGTTAGCGCTTCTTGCAGAACGCAGCTTCAAATTGGAAATGTCATGGCATACTGTGAACCCAAGTTTACCGCCCAAAGCAAAAAGCCAGTAGTTTTTATTTTTGAACGCCTCAAATTGCATTTTTGACCACACAGCAGGCGATGTTGAGTTTCACTTTTCTTGCCCGGCAATTCAGCAGTTTCATTGTCTCCTCTCTTTGTGGCGGCTGCAGCTCACCGCATGACAAAGGTGTAAAAGTGTGTGCGTTTTTTCCCTGTGGATGACTTTCAGCTTCTTCATGTGTTGCTCTTCTTTTTGACTGACAATCCCCCATTTCCTCACTTTTACATTTAAACGTACCCCTTAGGGTCTGTTGAACGTGTATCTTCTTACGTGGCTTTTTTTTTCACTTACTGTCCTACTGTAAATTGCGTGCCTGACAAGACAGACTTCACCAATACGAAGCAAGCGTGGTTAACATGATGGCAGTATGGCACTCAAAAGCTAACGTTCCAAACAACCACGTGAACGGCTTCCACATGACGAGAAGTAAAAACTGAAAACGGACAGGGAGCATTTTGTTGCCCTCTTCACTATTGAAGTAAAATGCTTTTTGCTCAATGTCTTTTTCCAGTGAGTCAGGCCACCATTTGTCATAGGGGGCATATTAAGCAACAGGAAACTGGTTAATCAGTTCATTAACATAATTTGGAAACTTACATTTTTTTAAAAAAAATTGCTGCTTAGAAAAAATGCACTCAGCATCGTTTGGATACAAATATATTGTTTTCAATGACCCCTTATAGTATATTGAGAGAGAGAGAAACACTAGGAAATGTTTTTAAATCACTCTCCCCCCTCCACCCCCCCCCCAGCTGAACTTTTATTTGGCCTCTGACAACAATGCCCGGCTGCAAACAGACCTCTTAGAAGTTAGAGCCCTTGCTGAATAGCCCCCTTTCTATACCAGCTTGTTTCCACTGTCACAAAAAAACAACCAGGAGCCACATTTCTTAATTGGGTGTTTGTTCCTGAACCTTGCTCATTGAGGTGTTCGCTAGGAATTTGTGTATTAGCCTTTGACAAACTGCGCCTCGTGGTAATCGCTTCATGGGGTTGGCTTCAGCAGTAAGGAAGGGATGGCTGGGGTAAGGCTAGGGGTTGATAATAAGGGTTCTCTCTCCCCCTCAACCAAGTTACTAATTACCAGAGTTGTAATGGGACCCCCAGCATTGGACTGGCTCAGCGCTGCAAGCCCTAGGGAAAGAACAAGACTGGTAGGGGTTTGAACGTTGAAACACCAAGGAAAGTAGCATTGAAAAGCGGACACTACACTAAGCCAGAAAAGCAAAAGTGCTTATTAAATCAGTGCCTGCTCTTGTTAAGGAGGCATGAGAAAATCTGTCCTGAGTCTTGGATGGAATTTGTTTAAAGACTTGAGCGTGAAAAATGGACATATGTGAAAACAAAATCTTCTTGCTTGACAGATCTATATATCTATCTCTCTGATCCATATGTGTTCTAAATGTATATATATGTATGGATCTCTCAAAAATGATACTTCAAATTTAAGTGAAAAGCTAAGCAGAGATGAAAGTAAGCCGGTACTGAATGCTTCCACCATTTTCTTACTGGTACGCCGCCGCACTTTCTTACTGGTACACTGTACCAGCTTACTTTCAGCTCTGACTAGCACAAGCTCCAATTTGCACTGGTCCAGCATGTCTATGTGAGGGGCCTGCCTTGCTGATGTAGTTACACACAGGTGCAGATTTCCCTAATCTAGCCAACACCTCAGTTCAGTTCAGTCTCTAGCTGGGACTAAAACTGGGCTACCAGGTTAAAGATGGGTGGATAAAAATCTCATGGGATTTTGTTAGGTATTTTATTCCCTGGTGAACAGGGACTCTGGTTGGACCAATGGTGGGGATTACCTATGAGTTAGTTCATAGCATTATTAGTCAAGCATGGTTCTTTTATTAATAACTTCCTGTCCTCACTCATTAGGGAATCATAAGTATAAATGGCTGTTGCTATCCCTGGTTTCAACCACTGGTCCATGTACACTGCAAGAACACCAGTGTTGGGAGACCTCGTTACTATACAGTTGTCTCTCCACACAGTAAAAATAAGGTTCCATAATGGGACCTATTGGTCTTTGGTGTGGTCCAAGGCTTTGGTGTAGTTTGGGGACACAGTTATAACACTGTTAGGCCTCATCTGTATTACAAAATGGGGCTGTTTCAAATGTGCCAGGAATTATGCCAAACTGTAACTTGGTTCCCGAACATGGTGGTCCTTGTAGTTCAGACAGGCTCATAGTATGGATGAAGTTCACAATGGAAGGGGAGTATAGAAAGTGCGGGGACCATCTTTTTGTTCTGCTTTGGTACCATGCCTAGCACAGTGGGGTCCTGGTGCACAAATGGCACTCCTAGGCACTACTGCAATACAAATAATAGTTAGTAATATAGGTTCTCCCAATGGTCTTTCCCCTAGGGCCCATACTGTAAAGCGGGAAAGAACTGCTAAAATAAATACCACAAGATTTATTCCCAGCCAAGTTTTCCCTATTAGGGCAATCCTAACCAGAGAATACAGAGCATGGTCCAGTGGGTAGGGCACTGGAGTGGGCCCCGGTAGATGCGCATTCTAGATTTAGTTCTGCCACTGACGGCTGTGTGACTGTGGGCAAATCACTTCACCTCTTTGTCTGTCTGTTTCCCCTCCCACGCTTTGGCTGTCTTGTCTATTTGGTTATAAGTAGAGCTAGTTAGGAAGTTTTTGATGAAAATTTATTTGGTTGGAAAATGCTAATTCGTCAAAACCAAATAATTTTGTGGGAAAGGCTCAGTTTCGACAAAGTTTTTCAACTTAAAGATTTTTTGAAATTGTCAAACTATTTCTTTTCAACATTTTCAAAATGAAAAATTCTGGTTTTCTAATTTGAAATGATGTTTGGTTTTGAAGTGTAATCTTAACAAAAATGTTTTTTTTTTTTTTTAAAAAATGGTCAAATCTGAAGTAAAATGCTTTAGCTGACCCTACCAAAATGATTTTTCAAATTTTTGGTTCATGGAAATTTTCAAGATTTTGACTTTTTGTCCCAATTTGGGACAGGAATTTTTTGTTGTTGTCGATATTTTGAAAATTTTCATGGGATGGGAAACCATTTCCTGCCCAGCCCTAATTGTAAGCAGTTTGGGGCAGGGTCTATCTCTCACTGTTGGTGTGTAGAGCACCTAGCAGAATAGGACACCAATCTTGATGGGTAACTCTAGGCACTACCACAATGCAAATAATAAACATTAATAAGGATAAACACTGGAAGATCCTTATTTTTTTCTTCCCCATTATCCTTACGCTCCCTGGATATAAAGCCAACAGCCTATAGACAAGGCCCTTCATTTTCATTTTTTATTTTATTTAAAATTTCCCAGGAATGTATTGATGTTTATTACAAAAATTAAAATATGGCTGAAAATTGGCAGAAAAGATAACAGTTTTCTGGGTAAATATTGGGTTTAATCATCGGGGATGGGAGGACAGAGAAGAGCAACGAATAGAGAAAAGAGTATTCAAAGTAAAAGCAGTTTAATGCTGTGGTTTATTTCACAAACTGTACATTAGCAGTATATACACATTCACGCACATGTGCATGGGTGTGTACCTTTCAGTAAATTGCCTTACTTTAACAGGCAGCCTTGCATTTACATTTAGGCTAATTTAATATTCACATAAACACATCTACCTATGTAATATTTTGGATCTTTTTAAACATAATCAGTATTTTCAAGTACTTGGGTCCAAAATTCAGATGAAAAATCAGTAAAAACCAAGTAATAGCTTTGTGAAACAGGAAATTTTTGGTAAAAATGGAAAACAAAGGGCCTTACTTATACAGCAGTTTTATAGCATGGTTAAAAAATATTCTCTGACTACACCAGTCAGGGAAATCATGCTAGAATGTGTGAACAACAATTGTATTTAAACAAGCCTTGTTGCTATTAAACTCTGGTTTTACCTAACACATTTTCCACCGTAGAGTGAACAGGGCCAAAGTTTACGTCTGTGCTAAACAAAATTTTCTTTCTTTCTTCCTTTCTTTCTTTCTTCCTTCCTTGTGTTTGGCTTCAGCCCATTGTCATTTTTTGAATTTCTCCTTTAAACAGGCAGGCAAACTGATTGGTTCTGCCTGATTGTCAGAGCAGTTCAGGTATCCAATCATAGCACCAGAGGAGCTTGTGAAACTGCAAATATTTTCAAGATCAAGCCACAGGATTGTTTTAATGGGAGTGACGCCTTTGCTGTGAGATTTTGCTACACAGGTAGAAGAGCAGTTTTACACCCTGCCCTCTATAAATGTCTTTTCCCCCCACCCCCTCTCATTTGCTGAATAATCACTGAAATGCTTTGTCTCATATAAGAAATGAAGTTTTATGTGCTTGCTTTGTTTGCCCATGTTGTTCTTTCCAGTCATGAATCTCATTCATCAGTATGCAAATTATCAAACGAAATCCAATACCCAAAGCAATTAAATCACCGCCCTAATGCCTGAACACACCATCGTTTCTGAACTACGTCTTTATCAGCTTCAAATATTTCTCTCTTATTTGAATGCCTTGTTTTTACTGGGTGTTCAGAGCATTTTGAACTGTGCCATACATGTGTTGATAGTCACTATTGCATACACTGAGGTGTGTATTGCTGTGTGTGTGTTTGTGTTTTAAAATTAACAAAGGGACAGATCCTCTGTTGCTGTGAATTGTAATAGCTCCCCTGCCTCTGATGGAGCGATGCTAGTTCAGACCAGTAGGGTCTCTCTCATTTTCTTTTCCCCTAATAATTCTATTAAGTCAACCTCACATCTTTGCCATAATAGTCCAAGACTGGGTTCCACTCAGTTCTCCAACACTTCTTGGTCCTGACTTGAAATATTCCCTTCTATTCTAATCCTAGAGCTCTGCCAATGCATCTTAGTTTTGACCTCCACAACCATGCTATTCCAGTTCTGAACTCCATTGCATCTCAGTTCAGCCAAAGGATCTTCATTCTGGTCTGGAACAATCCCTTCTATTCCCTGGGTCATATACGAGAATTTCTGTGCCCATCTGAACTGGATTCTGGATACATTCCTCAGCGGAGAAAACAGAATCCAGAGAGTATTAATTGCTTCTCTTTGATGAGTGCTCTGAACAGCTCTGCAAAATTCCCAGTCTTTTTAATCTCTCCTCTTATGAAAGCTGTTCCATACCTCTCATCATTTTGTTGCCCTTCACTGTACTTTTTCCAATTCTAATATATCTTTTTTGAGATGGGGCTACCAAAACTGCATGCAGTATTCAAGGTGTGGTGCACCATGGATTTATATAGTTGCATTATGATATTTTCTGTCTTATTCTCTATCCCTTTCCTAATGGTTCCTAACATTCTGTTCACTTTTTTAACTGCTGCTGCACATTGAGTGGATGTTTTCAGAGAACTATTCATAATGACTCCAAGATCTCTGTCTTGAGTGGTAACAGCTGACTAAGACCCCATCATTTTTTATGCATAGTTGGGATTATGTTTTTCATTACTTTGTGCATCACTTTGCACTTATCAGCATTGAATTTCATCGGCCATTTTGTTGCCCTGTCACCCAGTTTAGTGAGATCCCTTTGTAACTCTTCACCATCAGTTTTGCCAACTTTGCACAACGAAGACTCAGGCTAAATCATGTGAGTGCCATTAGTCCTCCAACATCTTCCCACAATTCCCCCGTGTGCCCAGAAGTACAGATAAGTTGTCCCAAAATTCACTGGGCAAGAATCATGGAGCCACTCAAAGAACCATGGGACATGCCCTGAGAAGTACTACAATACACACAGGGAAGTGCAGCTCCAGTGAGGATACGATACCTCAGCGAGGGCTTTACAGTACGGCTACTTGCACCTGGCTGTCAATCACCCAGGTTAACTCTGCAGTGAAGATGTACCTGAAATGACTGGCCGAAAGTCACACAGCAGGTCTGTGGCAGAGGTAGGACTAGAATCCAGGTCTTCTGAGTCCCAGTTCAGTGCCCTATCTGCTACACCATACTATAGAAATCACCCTTTGACCCTTCACCCCTAGGGTAAGCCTATTTTACTGCTGCACATTGTGGTGTACATACACATGCTGAGCCTTTGTATGACACAGAGATCCATGCATGGATGGGGTGCTATACAGAGCTGAGCTTTTTCAATGTCTAGGGTTAAGGAGAACTGTTTTTTATTTCTCTTTCTCAAACAACACAAGAGTCTTTTAAGGACTCTAGGGCCTGATCCCATTCCCATTGAAGTCAATGAGTTTCCAGTCAGGCCCTTTGTGAGGTAAAAATGACTCCTTGAGGAGGCTAATGGGCTTTTCTGGGGGAGGGACAATTATAGGGGACCTTGCAGAGCCCTTCAGTACCATGGTTGCACTCCACAAAGTGCTTCCTGTGAAGAGACACTTGCTCTGCACAGACACTGCCTGTCCTGTTTCCAGGATGCACACTGAAAGCCATAGTCTATTCGATAGTCCAACCATAATCTAAGAAAGACTCAGCAAACAGAACAAGTTGAAAATCTCAAAAGGAGAAAAAAGGAGGAGGGGTGGATAGGAAATGTGGAGAGAAGGTGGCAGAAAACAAAATTCACATTTAAGGTGAAATCTGACATACCTTTCTTCTTGAACATTTACCAGTGAACTGGGCCCAAAATAGGAGGTGAGGGTTGAAAAGGAGACAAGTAGGGAGATCTGTGTGTGTGTGAAAAGGACAAAGGCTAAGTTTCCACTTACATTTTTGCAGAATTCCCTTCAAACGTCCATCCCTCACCTTGCCAAATCTACCACCATGTGGAAAAAGAGTGGCAGTTCTAATGCATCCTCTAATGTGGTGCTTTAAACCTGCCACTCACCATGCCAATTAAGCTGCAGGGACAAAGAGATGAGGGACAGGAAAATAAACTCACACAACTACCTGTGGGTACTGTATCCCACTAAGCATCTCTAGCCTGTGCAGAAGTCAGAAAGGTACCTGGGTTGACATCTCAGATAATGGCTTCCTGACAGAAGGTACCAGTTTGTTCTGTAAATAGCACCCATGAAAAGCAATAGATTGTGGCAGGGTAGTCACAGGGCTGGAGTGGAGCCTTCTGGGGAGTTCAGGGCTGGACAGAGCAGGATCTATCATCTTTTGGTGTGGTGCTGGCTAATTCCCTACCAGTGGCCAGAGAGTTCTGTGGGATGATACAAGGGTGAACCAAGAGCCCCACCTCTTCTGTGTTTGTAAGTGGGGGAAGTTCCTTATTTTCCACACTTCAGCAGATGCATGTATAAGACCAGGGACAATATGTAAGTCTTTGTGGGTGGCTATTTCTCTCCCAGACAGCTGGCAACAGTGTGATATGCCCTCAGGTTATGCTCTGCCAGTGTTTTGGTGTGAGTGCTTACTTCTGACAGAATACTGGCACCCTAAATCCTGGTTTGTGTGGTTTCGTGGGTGGAGTCAGGCAACACAGGAGATAGCTCTTGCCTGCTCATGCAATTTCAATTATGTTCAGACTCTTTCATCTTTTAATAAACTCAATTGTTATTTCCCCCTACCCCCACAGCTTGCCTCCGGACTCTTTAATTACACTGACTCCATGCACAACACCCCTGTGACGGAGATAATTCCATAAGTGAGGTTGCTGTGTTAGCCAATCAACATCTGTCACGGTGATGACAAGGTTCCTGGCAGCAGCCTTCTTGTGGGGTTGTGTTGAGATTTTCAAAGCCTTATAGGGGATTTGGACACTCAGTTAATGGGACCTGGGCATCTAAATCCCTTAGGTAGCTTTGAAAATAGCCACATTTCTACAGTGGCAACATTCAAAACGCTGGATACACCCGTTTTGTGCCATACAGCAGTTGCCATACACCAGGCAGTCAGATACCTGACCTCCAGGTGAGTGGGTGGATACCTCCAAAGTTATCAAAACTTCTTTGATGAAGCCTGCTGACTCATCTCAAAGGCACACGCAAAGAAACCTACAAAGAAACTGAAAAATAAACTCGTTCTTTGACATAGCACAGTAGAAGGGGGGGGGGGGGGTGAGGGAGAGCCTAACTATTAAAAATCTCCCTTAAAATGTTATGAAATAATAGTTTTGGTGTTGGAGCACAACAGGTGTGGAGACTCTGTCAGGTAGACACAGCCTTTGGTAGGGCAGCCTGCCAAGTCTGTTTCCTTACATAAATCTTTCCACTTCAAGGTATGCAATTAATCCAGGCTCCGGCCTCCATTCACCACAGAGCTTCTTTGTACACAAGGTGTATTAATCATCAGAAGGGACTTTTGCACCTCTGCTATCATTCCTGCATTACTGACTGGGCACAGGTACAAAGCTCTTAAAGGGCCAGCATAAAACCAGGCACCTTCCTGCAGAGTGTCTTGGCTGTGGAATTTGAGGCCAGGCAGTCAGAGGTGTGTGCATGGGGGAGATTCTCTTACAGCATTTGACTGCACTATTTCAGGTTACAGATAATTTCCTGCTTTTATGAGAAAACCCAATACATCAGATCTTCTATTACAGCTTCCACAGAAATAAAGCCATTAACAAAACAATAATAATCCCCCATTCCAAGTATCCTGGGAAGATTTCAGAATAACCATTAGAAAGAATGATGCCAAGGCAAAACCAAGATGTCTGACTCTGCAAGTGTGTGCATGTATGCTTGTATATTTAGTGTACATATATGTGTATAGCAATACCAAAACCCTCCTGCCAGCACCTAGCCTGACTAGTTAGGCTGGGAGCTAAAATGGGCAGGGGATCAGTAGGAATGGGATCCTTCCCCCAGGCCTGCTGAGCTGCTCCGCACCTCTTGTGTGCCCCTACCCCAGAGATTCTGTGCAGTGACATCCTCTCCACAATCCTGCAATGACCCTTCCTTTGTCCAACACTAGTTCCACAGTCAGGAGGCTTTCTGCTGCCACCGTTGTCCCTAAGAGTATAAATGCCTGTAGATGTGTATACAGTACCTATGTGTTTGGATGTGTTTTGGGTACATATGAGTGTATACACAAGATAAGGTTCCAATTTCCTTACATTTAATGGGTTTTTGGTCAATTGGAGTGACAGGAACAAGTGCCAGCATTTGGGTCTACAGCCTCCAGCCTGGGGTTTGTGGTTCAGGCCCCGTCTCGAACGTGAGCATGCATATGGTGTTGGGTGGAGATCCCTAGTTTTATGCTAAATTCTCACCTCCCCACTAAGCCTTCAATGACTTGAGCTATGGATTGGCACCTGAGATGCCTTCATACCACCATTCTGCTGTGTAATAAAGATACACTCCAGTGACTAGTTGTGGAAGAGACCTCTGGGCTCAGCTTTGATGACATACCAGGGCAGGGACTGGCTCTTACTCTGTGTTCCTGCAAGAAATAGCCAGGGGGGCCCTGATCTATGTTGAGGCTTTCAGGTGCTAGTGGAATGATAATAAATAATAATAATCTGGGGGGTCTCCCCTCTCTCTCTCAGCTCCAAGGACCAGTTTCTTGCCCTCACTTCTCCAGTTAGCAATTCCTGTTTCATTTTGAAAGTGGACTTTATTGGGCACCAGAACAATAGCACCGCTCTCTCACTTTTGTTAGCTCTCTTCCGATTGCTTTTGGAAGGAACCCAGGACCTTGAGTTTAGCTGCCTTTCTGGCTACAGGTAAACTCTGTAAATCTTTACTGTGAAGAAAATTACTTTAACTTGGATTGGGTCCCTAGGAGGGGGTGGGGATTTGGCGGGAAAGAACATTAAAAAAATCACAACAGCTGGCTAGCATTGCTGTGTGTGTACCCAGAGCTCCCATATCTCCAAGGCCTTGTAAAGATTACAGATGTACTTCTTCAAAGCAGCAGAGATTGGAGCGTGGGGAAATTGCGCACCCACCCTCCCTCACTAAGGCTGTGCGGAAGCACAGAGAGGCCTCTCAGATCCATCTGCTCATGAAGGGTCAAGGGCTGGGCCTTCATACACGCGATAAATAGGGTGGGAGGGAGTCATTAGTGAGGCTGGTGCTTATTAAATGCTTCAAATAAAACTGAACTTTGCTCATCTCCCAAAACACACACCACATAGCACAACGAACACTCAGTTCCAGGCTGAGAGTAAATCTGTACCATGGCACAGTTCCAGTAGCACGCACCTAAAGACAAGATGTGGGGACAATGCAGACAGGTAGCAAGTGCATAGGGGCATGTTGGTTTACTCCCTCTTCACTAGTGGGGGAGCTAACCCAGGGTGCCATTATGGCCTGGGTTGGGTTCAGCATTGACAGCGTGGGCCAAAGAGATATTACACATATAGAGAATTGTCATTATGTGGGAGCGTTTTGGAGGTCACACTGCTGTCACCCTAGACCATGGGTTCTCAACCTTTCCAGACTACTGTACTCCTCTCAGGAGTTTGTTTTGTCTTGCCTACCCCAAGTTTCACCTCACTTAAAAACTAGCTGCTTACAAAATCAGACATAAAAATACAGAAGTGTCACAACACACTATGACTGAGAAATTGTTGAATTTGTCATTTTTACCATATAACTATAAAATAAATTAGTTGGAATATAAATATTGTACTTACATGTCAGCATGAGACTTGAGCCTGTTTTTCACTTGTGAGACTTGTCTGAAGCTTGAGCCTCAGGAGGCAGGGCTGAAGCATGTAACTTAGTTTTGTGGGGCCCCCCTGTGGTGTGGAACCCCAGGCAATTGCCCTGCTTGCCAACCCCTAATGCTGGCCCTGAATTTGCAACCTCCCCGCTAAACCTGTCCCATGACTCTCCTGGGGGCTGCAAACCCCAGGTTGAGAAACATTGATCTAGATGAGTTGAGTGCTGCCTGGAAGACCTCTGAGTATCCCCAGGGAGAGCCACTGACCTAGACCATGTGGACATTGCACCTGATGTGCTAGAGGCCATGAAGTTATCACAGGTGCCAAGCTAACAGTTACACAGCGATACACTGAGTGCCATAGCTTCCAAACACAGATATTGATCCCTTGGCCAGATTCTGATCTCAGTTGTACTGTTGTAAATATGGTGTCCTGCCACTAATTTCAGTGGAGATGCTTCGAATGTTTATTTGTGTAATGGAGATCACAACCTAATCAGGAGAATGCTCAATTATGTGGAAAGCACACGGAGCCCCCATAGACACATACAGCATGCAAAAAGAACAGGAGTACTTGTGGCACCTTAGAGACAAACTAATTTATTTGAAAATAAGATTTGTGGGCTACAGCCCACTTCATCGGATGCAAGCAGTGGAAAATACAGTAGGATGATTTTATATACACAGAGAATATGAAACAATGGTTGTTACCATGCACACTATAATGAGAGTGATCAGTTAAGGTGAGCTATTACCAGCAGGAGAGGGAAAAAAGCCAAACAAACCACCTCTTTTGTAGTGATAATCAAGATTGGCCATTTCCAGCAGTTGACAAGAACGTGTGAGGAACAGTAGGGGGCGGGAAATAAACATGGGGAAATAGTTTTACTTTGTGTAATGACACATCCCCTCCCAGTCTTTATTCAAGCCTAATTTAATGGTGTCCAGTTTGCAAATTAATTCCAATTCAGCAGTCTCTCTTTGGAGTTGGTTTTTAAAGTTTTTTTGTTGTAATATTGCGACTTTTAGGTCTGTAATCGAGTGACCAGAGAGATTGAGGTGTTCTCCAACTGGTTTTTGAATGTTATTATTCTTGACGTCTGATTTGTGTCCATTTATTCTTTTATGTAGAGACTGTCTGGTTTGGCCAATGTACATGGCAGAGGGGCATTGCTGGCACATGATGGCATATATCACATTGGTAGATGTGCAGGTGAACAAGCCTCTGATAGTGTGGCTGATGTGATTAGGCCCTATAATGGTGTCCCCTGAATAGATATGTGGACACAGTTGGCAAAGGGCTTTGTTGCAAGGATAGGTTCCTGGGTTAGTGGTTCTGTTGTGTGGTGTGTGGTTGCTGGTGAGTATTTGCTTCAGGTTGGGGGGCTGTCTGTAAGCAAGGACTGGCCTGTCTCCCAAGATCAGTGAGAGTGATGGGTCGTCCTTCAGGATAGGTTGTAGATCCTTGGTGATGCGTTGGAGAGGTTTTTGTTGGGGGCTGAAGGTGATGGCTAGTGGCGTTCTGTTACTTTCTTTGTTGGGCCTGTCCTGTAGTAGGTGACTTCTGGGTACCCTTCTGGCTCTGTCAATCTGTTTCTTCACTTCAGCAGGTGGGTATTGTAGTTGTAAGAATGCTTGATAGAGATCTTGTAGGTGTTTGTCTCTGTCTGAGGGGTTGGAGCAAATGCGGTTGTATTGTAGAGCTTGGCTGTAGACAATGGATCATGTGGTATGGTCTGGATGAAAGCTGGAGGCATGTAGGTAAGTATAGCAGTCAGTAGGTTTCCGGTATAGGGTGGTGTTTATGTGACCATCGCTTATTAGCACTGTAGTGTCCAGGAAGTGGATCTCTTGTGTGGACTGGTCCAGGCTGAGGTTGATGGTGGGATGGAAATTATTGAAATCATGGTGGAATTCCTCAAGGGCTTCTTTTCCATGGGTCCAGATGATGAAGATGTCATCAATGTAGCACAAGTAGAGTAGGGGCATTAGGGGACGAGAGCTGAGGAAGCGTTGCACAATTTAGGAGCAATACAGAGCTGTCACGGACAGAGAGCTTACACTTATGGCGCAGTCACACTCACACTTATTCAGCCCTTAATGAAGATCTGGAGCCTTCACCTATGCTGAGCATACAGAGGGGCATGCATCAATAATCCACACACTAAAACCTCAACCTGGATAGATCCCCTTAGCAAATCCAGCTCTAAAGTGGGGTGTATACATGAAAAGTTGGCCCTGAGTATAGCGGGGAATTTGCCGATAAATGGGATTAAATAAAAGTAAACAAAGGCCTTAAGCCCTTATGGCCTCAGCATAAGCATTCACAATCTTCTTTTAAACTATCAGATTAGTACTGGTGGAGAGGGGAGGAACCATTCAGACAGCACCCTCCTGTGTAGGAAGGTGCTGGGAGAAGAGGGTGGAAAGAAAATTGCTGAGGATGTAAAAGAGAGAATATCTTTCTCTCCCTTAGTGCAGTTATCTATCTGCCAGGCCTGGCTCTGGGCAGATCCCAGGGTGAGCCTTTGTTAAGAAGGTGAGCCAGGATGAAGCTGTCTGCTCGCGTGTTCATCAAGCAGAGCTGGGGTTGCTCGTGAGCCTTGTTGGTTGAGGCTCTCTCACACTGATGCATTGTGCCATCATATCACTTGGGTGACGTTTCATTGTTTGCTTTTCCACTTTCACTGCTACTCGCTTGGGAAGTTACAGACACCGTCCATACCCAACCAGCAAGTTACAAGATAGGGTGGGCAAAGGAGAATCTGTTAGGCATGTGGGGTTTGAGACCGTTAAACATTACATCTGGGAAATCCTTGTGAAAAACAGCCCCCAGAAGTCCACAATGGTGCTAGCAAAGTGGCACAGAAATCCAGTTCCAGCTCTTTTCCTTTCCAGGGAAAGCACATGCTGGTGTTTACTTTTCAGGGAAGGTGATCAGATAGCATGGTAATGGGTGACCTTATAAAAACAAACAGGCTTACATCCAGTTCACCTCTTCTTCTTTGTAAATGAAAAGACTGAAGGTGTCTTCACATTAGCACAGCCATAATTAGTTTGCAATACTAACCTGAAGCAGCCAGAAAGAGAAATTTGTGTGTGTACCAACCACTAAAGACGCTTTGGCTGGAACTTTCAAAGTGGCCTAAAGGAGTTAGGTGCCACCTGTTGAAAGCCAGTGGGGTTGGATGTCTGATTCCTTTAGGCTCCTTTGAAAGTCCCAGCTATAAGTAATAGAGATGCCAGGAGAACAATGCAAGATTAGGAACAGAAGAACATAGGATGTGTCATGCTGGATCAGCCCAATGGTCTGTCTAGTCCAGTCTCCAACAGTGGCTAGCACCAGATGCAAGAAACTTCTAAGGGACAATTATGGAATAATGGGCTTCTTCCTAAATCCCATCAGTTTGTTGCAGGCTTGCCTTGAAGAATGAGGGTTTGTATCTCTTTTAAAAGCAAATGATTGCCCGATATCATAAAGCAACTGTGGACGTTCTCAGTGTCTAATGACTAATCCATTTCTAAATCCCACTCAGCATTTTATATAACTCAGTCACGTTCCCTCTGTCTTTTCTCTGAACCAAAATAATCACACTGTTTCACTCTCTTTTTCTGTGACTATTAAATTTTCATCAATGATCCATCCAGCCAAGATGGTCAGGGATGCAGCTACATGCTCTGGGTGTCCCTAAACCTCTGACTACCAGAAGGTGGGACTGGATGACAGGAGATGGATAACTGTTCATTCCCTCTGAAGCGTCTGGCACTGGCCATTGTCAGAAGACGAGATACTGGGCTAGATGGACCATTGGTCTGACCCAGTGTGGCTGTTATTATGTTCTCTAAACTCATGTTAATTCTTTTTTAAAGGTTTCTTTTTTAAATGTGGAGAAAACTACTATACTACTGCATGTCTGCGGCAAGCTGTCTTATGTTTAGCGCTCTGCAGAAAATGTTAGAAAGGGAACCTATGAACTCATGCACTCTGAATTTAGTACCCATAAACTCCCATTGATTTAAGTGTGACCTGAGAGTGCTCAGGACCTCTGAAATCAGGCCACCTATTTTGGAGTCTAAGTATGGATTTAGGTGCCTATACCCGTAAATAGGTAAGTATGAAACTTTTGACCAAGATACGTTATCACAACTTCATCCCCGTCTTGAAGACGGTGTCTTGTATTAAACAGTTGAATGTCTCTTTTTTAGGTGATGCTCCAAAATAGGTTGTTGATCCATGTGGCTGGGGTTGTGTTACATTTGGGGGATTCTTAGTCCTCTGCTGGAGAAACTGCACCATTCAGATCTGGAACAGGATTAGGTTCAAAGTTAAGGAGTAGTTACACCTGATCTCATGCCATTAGTATCCTGAACAGAAGCCTGTCTTTCTCCCATATGCCACTTTTTACCCAGATGGCTCTGGGTCATACACAGATACAGCTGGGGCACTTGTCTTGGAGTCCCAGTCTGGTGGGCAAACATACAGGACAATTGCACGAAGTCTTGCGGTTGGTAGTCATCTCTCTCTAAAATTTTGTTTTGCAGTCCAGAAACTAATCAAGCAGGTTAATGACTTTCTGTCTTTTTCCCCCTACCAAGGTAAGATACATTGCTAATCTCTTTTTGATATTCTATATGAGCCTCTCCAGAAAGGCTTGGTGACTTCTTGGTTGCCTGTGCCAGCTACAGATCCATACACTCTAGAAAACGCACAGAGAGGTGTTATTTTTTTTTAAGACAGGCATAAGTGCATTCTGCAAGCTGCTGACCACCATTGGTTTGATGGGAAACTGCATCAAGAGAGACTTTCAAAGTAGCATGGGAAGGATTTGCAATCCTCAGTGCAGAGGGTAAAATATGGGTTGGAGGAAGAAGAGCTGAGAAAGTTGCAGCATACAGGAGTTAAAGTTGTGAAAAAACAAAATTAATATAATGAGGAGAAAGTTTTGTTGTGGCATGTGTATTATTTATTATGGTTATTTCACATTTATATTGCAGTTATGCCCAGGTCTGGGGCTCCATTGTGCTAGATATTGAACAAGTGTATCCAAGGACACAGTCATTGCCCTGAAGAGCTTACCAGCTAAAAACACTGGAAGCTGCCACTAGGTAAGGAGACCTTTCATGGCAGTCCCATGGATTCTCTATCAGCACTTCCCAAAGGAGTGCAGTTACATTTCTTGATGCCACATCACTCTTTAGATGCTCCACAGAGCTCTTCACTTTGATCACATGTAGCTTGTGGTGCTCATAGAGAAAAAACGCTGAAATTCTGTGCATTTGTCATAGTCAAGGACACCAAGTATTATCAGTGAGGACTAAATTCAGCCGGAGGCTGGGGAGTTGAAACAAGAGCTGCTCCAGCATTCCAGGAGACCATTTCAGATCAAATAGTTGACATCGCTGGACACCGGCTCTCGTCTTGGGGTGGGAATATAGTGATCTGTAAGTTGAAAGAAGGGCCTCTCCTGCTGAAAGCCTATGGAGAAAAGCCCAAGTGCAGGCATTCTCTTCATGAGAGAGTGGTGAGGGACAAGGAGGCATCTCATGCTTTTCAGGAATGCTCTCCTGCTTGTCCCTTGGAATGATGGTGGCATCCAGATGCTTTCAGAGGGGTTCCAGAATCCCTACACCCCATGTTCAAATGGAGACCTAAGAATGTGAAGCTATTCCAGGCAGTGATTTGATACCACCAGTGACAGCTTTTGAGAAGACACAGCCTGGTAGTAGGACCAGAAGCAGGATGTCAATTTGCAATTTCACAGTAAGTGGAGACAACAAGAAATAACAATCCTAAGACATTGCAGTTAAGCAACAGACCAAAACAGGGCCACAATGGGGACTGAATTTTATGGGTGTCACTACTTAACTCACTAGCATACACTCACCACCAGTTTGCTACCCTGCACCTTGCTGAGACACAGCAACAGAGGTTAAGATCATAGGAGAAGAACCATCTTATCCACTTAACATTCATTCCGGGAGTGCAGAGAGGAGCATCTCATCCAAACCAATGGGAATTGCAGCTGCAGAATAGGATGACATCATGAATGAGGCTAGCACCATATATTAAATGGTAAAAAGTGATAATAATTTTCCACTTTGAGACAAATACAAATGTATTCTCCCCAAAGGACCAGAATTCTTCACTCTAGCCCTGACTCTAACTCTCCAAATCAACAAGGGGCAGGGAAATGTTGTGTTCTCTTTCCTCAGTAACTAGATTCAGAAAAGAGCAAATAATCCTTTTGCTCACTGGATATGCTCAGAGATGAAGTGAGTCCTAAATTTTTAGGGGGTTATGGAAAGCAGTGGACTGTGTATGAAGTCTCATGGGGAAAAAATGAAAGTGGCAAAGACTTTTCTATTTCCCCTATTGATTATCTAAAGCTTTCTGGGAGAAAGAATGCACAACGATCCGCCCTAGAGCAGATCTCTCTAAATCCTGTTTTTGACTAACCCTGATTTCAATGGTGTATTAGTGTGCATCCTGAAAGTAAAGATATGGGGGCCAAGTCATCACCGCATCCAAGAGCAGTTTGGCAGAGGACCCAAGGGTGGGCTGTGGGGGTAGAGGGGGAGGAAGCTTACATTTAGATTGTTAACTCTCCGGGGCAGGAACCATCTTTTTGTTCTGTATTTGTACAGCTCCTAGCACAGTAGAGTTCTGGCCCTTGTTTGGGGTTCCTAGGTCCTACTGCAATACAAATAAACAATAATACTAATAATAGGAGACTTTTGCCACTTTTGTGATTCCCCTATTCTGGGCTGGCCCCTGGCAGGTTTCATTAGCCCCGCTGTCTTCTTAAGAGAGAATTTGCCCCTTCATTTGAAATGCTCTCTCACCCCCAATATCCCTTTGATCAGTTCCTTATTAATTTAACGCTGGCTTCTCAAACTTGATTTCCTGAGCCTCCCTCTGCATGCTCTTGAATATCAGCACAACACTGCAGTCTAGATATCCGAAGATCGCTCTGGCTTCTCCCAGTGCCCCTGCTGTCCTGGTATCAGGTTGAACCTGTTCGGTAGAGGGGCCTGAGGCAGTGCGGATTCCAGCTCTCTCTTTCTGCTCCATTTAATTTGAGCACACTAACCTCTCCCTCTCTTTTCTCCTCCCTGCTCACCCCTAAGCCTCGGGCTTTGAGCTGTGAAAGGCATAAAGCAGGGCATCACTTACACACCAGGGGCAGGTCGCAACAAGCCTGGCAAACTTTTACATGGAATGCTTAGGACTCTGCGAGTTAAAGTCCTTTGCAAAGCCGCCTTCATCTGGCAAAGTGCGCTCAGCTAACAACTGTCCAACTGTCTCAGTTGTCTGTTGGAGGGTTGCTTTTCTGTTTTGCTTTGTTGTTTTTTGTCCACCGTTCCCCCTTACACACGGAGAAGGAGAGATTAGTTAAAGTGCCCTTTCTTTGGCTTCAAAAGAAAATTGTTTATGGATATGCCTCAATCATTTCCCTATTTTGGGAGCCCTATATCATATCATGGGCATTGGTCGTCGTCTCCTCCTCTTTCCCTTCCCTCCCCCAGTGGAACAAGGAGATGTGGGGAGGAGAGAGGGTATAGGCACCTATTAAAAGAAGTATGAATTTTGCAGTCATTACATACTGCT
Source organism: Chelonia mydas (assembly GCF_015237465.2). Lineage (NCBI taxonomy): Eukaryota > Metazoa > Chordata > Testudines > Cheloniidae > Chelonia > Chelonia mydas. The sequence goes on along the minus strand of NC_051246.2, from coordinate 28,512,426 downwards.
CTCTGCACTTTGTGTGTGGAGCAGTATAGCCTAACCTATGGGGGTGCAGCCCAGAAGTGTGTTGTGTGCTGCCCACCCTGGGTAGACTGTGGTCAGACCGGCTCAGAGAATTACAAAACTTTGACAAAATATCCTTTCCACAAAAACTATAAATTGTGATTAATATTACACCAACTCAGTCATTGTAGAACTTCCAGCCCCCAGCTCCATGCTGTTTCCAATGACCACTTCACATACCCGCTCCAACTTAGCACTGGCCTCCATTCAGACCCCACTGCCAGCCCCCTAGCAGCTAGCTCTTCTACAGCATCAGCAACCCCCACCAGCCCTATACCAGCAACTTGACCCACTGCCCATATACAGCAACCAGCATTCCAAGGGTTGAGAACTCCTGAGACAGCGAATCAGACCAGAAGGATACGCAAGGCAGCTGAGACCATTCATGGTGCAGGTAGGCACTGCTTCTCAGTCAGCAGAGTGTGCACTTTACGCAAGCTGGCTCTAAAACAGGGTCTGATCCAGTGTCCACTGACGTCAGTAGAAGCTCTTCTGTTAACTTCAGTGGCCCTTGGATCAGGCTCATAATGAAGATGAGAAGAAACAGCTTGGCCCTGTGTGCAAGGTGTATTTATTTTTTGGGATATTTTTTACGAACCTCTTTCTAATCTCTAGAGAAAATCTCTGCCACGCCGAAGGACTGCTAAAATAACCTTATCCTTTGCAAAGGCCCCAGCGCAGAGCATAGAAAAGAATAGCTAAGGAAAAACCTGGAAACCATACTGCCTCCACTTCCCTAATAGAAACTGTTTCCCTTGCTCTCTGCTTCTGGATAGGGCATTTCTAATATAAAGAAACCAGTCAGAAAACGTCGAATCAGCCGAATGTGAACCGAATGTGAGCCTAAAAGCAAGAGGAATAATCAGGAGGCGATGGGGTGCGGAGAAGCCTCCCTCAGCAGCTCCAGCTCAAAGGAAGGGAGAGCTCGGATGCACATCTCACTGCAGGGATGGTGTTGGCCTGCTCCCATCTGCCAACCAGAAGCTTCATCTCCCAGGGGATTCAGAAGGGGACAAGCAAACACTTGAGAAACAAGAAAGAGAGAGAACAAAATTTCCCCCAGCAGGTGGGGTGGGTTTTGAGAGCATGTGAGGGCACCTGGCTGGACACGGTAACAGCTATTGGATGCTTTGGGTGCACAGCATAGAAAAGTACAGCCCAGGGATGGGAGGGGACTGGTAGGGGAGCTAGAACAGCTTTATGCCATCCTGGGAGTCCCAGGATTCTGGCAGCTCCAGGGACTGATGTAGTCTGTTCTCGGCATAAGTTAGCGCAGCCAGAGACTGTTATTTAGAACTGCCTAAGGGCTACTCCGCAACCCAGAATCCCCATAGGGGCATCCATTATGGGGACTTCTGTACTGCCCCTGGTCCCACTCCTGGATTGCCCCCTGCTCTGCGGCTTGCATGGAGGCCTGTGTAACCATAGGCTGTCCCATGAAGTGCCTGTACCACTGAGGGAATTTTCCCCCAGCTGTCTGCAGGGAGTAAATGGTTCCTGTATGTAAGGAACTGGGGCATAAGTGGTCTGGCCTAGCAGTCAGAGCTGGGTTGATGTCCACCAGTCAAGGACAGCCGCCACGTGGTAGTCAGGGAGCAGGGATCAGAGCAATCGCTAAAGCTGGGATTGATAAGGAAGAGTCACGGTCAGAGATAATATCAGGCTGGAATCAGGAAGCAAGAACCAGGGTGGGAGTCAGGCTGGGGTCAGAGACTGGGTATCAGATGCAAGGCGTGGTCTGGAGTCACAAGCCAAAAATATATGTGGGTGCTTAAATAATTTCCTGGGCCACTTTCCAGGGTTAAATAGTGTGCATGGCCAATTAGAGGGCTGCAGGGTGGTGTCACTCTGGACCATTTGGGTGGGACTTCCTGCAATGCCTAATAGCCACAGGGGTCCTTGGCTAGAATCTACATAGCCTCCTGGTGGTGATGTGGGACTGTTAGCTAGTGCAGGCTCTGGAAACGGGTTCTAATCCCCTAGCTCCTTGTAATACAATGAGAATAGCGGAAGGAAAAATCTCCCCTATTTTTATTCTGTTTGTAGGCAGACAGAATAAAGGTACTGCTGTTCCCTCCTCTCTTCACTGCTGTAGGCATCATCACCACAGGGCAGGGGAACAGATTCAGGGCAGGATGGGGAGGGAGTTCAGGCGATATTCGTGCCGTCCCACCTCTTATTCCAAGTTCTAATTTCTTTTTGGGCAATTTCACCCTGGCCCCATATTCCGTGCTACTCAAAATTCTCATTAAATTCAACAGGGCTTTTGAGTGCGCAATTACTTTACAAGATGGCTTCGTATGCTGACCGTCTCTGCAGCAGCGGTTACATCCACCTTCCTTAGATGTGCTGTGAAAAGGATGGAAATACTCTGAGGGTGACTAGAGGATGCTTCCTGTTTTCAAGATAATGACTGTAACCTGGGCCATTAAAGCTTCAGTACTGAAAGCTGAGGCATTTATACCTTGGATACAGTATCACAGAGTAATGGGTGTTACAGCTAATATTATTATACTGAATTATCTATCTAATGACAACATGGTATTTGGACACAATTGGGTTTAAAACAATAGGCCTGATCCTGACTTCAGTGTCAGTGGAGGGTATTCAGCATGTTCTGTCTTCCACATACAAAGAGCTATATGAAAATTCACTCTGAATGGCTTTTTGTATTAAGGAAAAACAACCAGTCAAGAAAGAACAAATGCAAGTTCTCCAGAAGAGAGCATGGTGTGAGTCTCTCCATATGAAAGAGCAGCCACCTTGAAATGCCTCACAGCATTGCCCACCCACACTGCAAAAGCAGAGAGAGAGACACCACACCTCTCCTCGAAAGACGTATACACAGAAAAGAAGTCAAACGGCTACTTGCCCCAGAAGCACCTTACAGGATCAGGCTGAGTGTTTGTGTGCATGTTTATGGTCAGCTCTGAGGGCAGGTAGCTGATCAGTGCTGTGACTGTACACTTTGTTGGGACTGAAACCAATACATAGTTAGCCAGTCAGTGTGCTAGCTCTGGTACACAGAGGGCAGGATTAGGTCCCATCTGGATGTGCAATGAGGGGAACGAAGAAGCTGGAAAGGGTACTCCCTTCTCTTGGGCCCTTGCACTATAGGCAGGCACAGCTGCAGGCCTTCGAGGCCTTCACCTTCCCTTTGCACTCAACCAACTGGGTAGAGACAGGAACGGATACACAGTGGCTGCACTTTTTCTGTGCTCCCAGGAGCCCTGGGAGGCATTGTAGTAGTTTCAGAAATAATGGCACACAGGCATTTTACTGGAGATTGTGCCTCCATATCTCCTCCAGTGTGGGACTGTACCTTGAAGACACAACAGAACTCTGCATGGTTAATTGAACGCTACCAGAGAGTCCCCATCGGTGACTTCTGATTGGCCAAGGCAATTGTAGGTTGCTACAGTCCTGTTGAAACTCACTCCATGAAATGAGTTTTGACCTTATATAAAATTTTTATATATTGAAAGGAGCTTTGGCTCTCGCTTCCAGTTTGAGAAAAGATTTTGCTTCTGAATACAGTGTCTTCAAGCACCGTTGATCTCGCTAAAGGAAATTCACTCATGACGGGTAAAACACAGCATGTTTTGTGTAAGCAATATGACTTGACAAGCAGTGCATTGCTGGATGATTGTACCATGCCTCAGGTGGTGTTATAAGGCATAAGGCCAACGGGGGTGACTTTACCATCTGAGACATTCAGTAATCCTCTTCAAATGTACAGCCTGGAGGGTTTTGTTGCGATTAGGAAATGAAACATATCTAAAAATAAGGAAAATAGTCAGACCCTTGAAATGATACACCTAGAAGCTGCACAACCTCAGTACGAGCCAATCAGAATTCTCCAACTGTCCCTGAAGTATTCTGTAGCCATGTCTTCACCAGTCATGTCCCTTCATATTGCCATGTGCTCTGAAAATTAATTGAAGCCTACACGAAACGGAAGCTAAGTGTGAAAGCGTTATTGTAGTCACTCCTCTGGGGTATAATAAGAGGAGCCAGATTCTTTCTCCCAGGTCGCACATAGGAGCTGGAATCTGGCTGTAGCTAGCTAGCTAGCTGAGAATTCCCCATAAAGTTGGCGTAGAGAGTTCATGTGCCAACTGCTTCCCATCCCCAACACAGTGCTGGGCTGGGAATGGCCATTTCAAGGGCAGAGCACTGCTATCATTTCTCTCCTTTGCCAGCTGCTATATGGCTCCTTAGGAGTCCACACTCCAAAAAAACCAGCAATGACCAAACTATTAGTGTTTGCTAGAGAGGGAGCCCTGGCAAAGCAGAGATCGCAGCATGTAAGGGGTGACCTCAAATGCTCTCTCCCCTTTCCACAGCAGAACTGCATGCAGCCCATGGGAACTATAGAGAAAGGGCAGATCATGGCCTATAATCACAAGGGAAAAGCAGGGGTGATGCTTTGACCAAACTGGCTTTATTAATAATAACTAGCTCTTTCACAAATAGGTCTCAAAGTGCTTTACAAAGGGAGGTTAGTATCAATATCCCTATTTTATAGATTGAGAAACTGAAGCACAGAGAGGTGAAGCAATTTGGTCAAGGATATCCAGCAGGCTGGTGGCAGAACCAGGAAGAGCCCTGAGTTTACTCAGGTTTACTGAGTCCCAGTCTAGTGCTCAACCAGGCTGGTTACAGTTAGAGCAGGTTGAATAATTCATTGAGAATCAATTAGCCCTGATGATTTTAACCTTTTTTCCTGACAGTGAATCACTTGCTAACTGACCGTGACCTCTGAAAATGTATTTGCTATGCATAAGCATCCAGCGACTCATTTGGACAAGCAACTAGCCACTAATAACCAAACTCTTCACTTTGACTTCTCTCGTCACTACTTGTTGTTTTCTGGTGCGTGGTAGGTCATCTATGTCACATATTGTGTTGGTGTTCTCTGATGGGACGGCAGAAAATGATTTTGCAGTATTCAACCTGCTCTAGTTGTTGGGTCAAATTCTCTGCTGGTGTAAATGGGAGAAAATGCTACTGAAGTCAATAGAGCTGAATCCATTTTCTTCAGCTGAGATTTTGGCTCCTGGATCAAAGATATGACATCAACAATGATGGTTTCATTAACACTAATATTATAAACAAATGACAAAAAATTGTTAATGGGCCTGTCACACACAAGTTTTAAAAGTATGAAAACCCAGCTGAATTGTATGTATTTTTCCCATAGCTTCTTCCCCACTATTACTGTGTCCTGTGATATGTGTATAAATGGCACAAAGCTAATGTGACCAGGACAGTTTTCCATATAATGCCTTATGCCCCAGCAACTTATTGTGGAACACCTGAAATGTCCGAGTTTTTCATTTAATGGGCTTTTTTGGGGGTGGGGGTGTGGAAGGGGACTACAAAATGTTTGGCCAAGACATATTGCATTATTGAGTAGAATTTCTTCTGTTTACCAGAAACAAACTGTTCAGTGGAATGAGAGTTCAGGGTAATGAACAGTGTTTGGAGTCAAAAGAAAAAGGTGAATGAGTGTCGATATTATTCAATGCTGTGTTTTTTTGCTCTAAGTGAATGTGAATGACACACAGTCAGCATTTCATGATAGACTCATTCAGACTTACTTGAAACAAACAAACAAAAAAACACTGGACTCCAAAAAAGACATAAATATTGTTACTGTGTCAGAAGTTGGCAGTAGCAATCCCAGCAGAAATTCTGGCACTGAAGTCAGTGATATCAATGGTAAAATTCCCTTTGGGAACCAGGATTTTGCCAGACAATTTTTTTAAAGTTTCAGAGTAGCAGCCGTGTTAGTCTGTATTCGCAAAAAGAAAAGGAGGACTAGTGGGACCTTAGAGACTAACCGATTTAGGTGCCACACGTACTCCTTTTCTTTTTTTTAAAGTGAACTTTTGCCTGAATATTTTGCAACCCTAAAAAATGCTGTCTCAAACCCATTTATTGATTTTGAAATTATGGTCACCTTTTATAATGCTCTCTACGGCTAGCTGGCTCCACCTTCCTGACTCATTCAGAGATATCATCATCTGGCATTTGTGATTTCACAATCACTTTCATGGAACTGGATTGTGACTTGAATTCAAGAATCAGGCACGAGAAGGAAGCCGATTTCACATTACAATTACACACAAACAAGGTGAGCAGCAGTAGCTGCATGAATGGAAATACAGGAAATCTACATGACAGTTAAATAAGGTTTTGGTAAAATATTTACAAATATTAATGTTAGAGTGTCTCTCGTTAAATATAATCAAACTCATTGGGGAGCCAAATCTCTGTATAACCTAAGAAATATTTCACTCATTAGCAAAGATGCTAAGAATCATGTTCATGTTATAATGAACGTGTCTGACTGGAATACATGGCTGAAGGAATCGACAATGGGGTATAGAGACTTTCACTTTTAGGTTTCTGCTTCAAATCCAGTCCAGGAAAATGGTGACAAAAATTTGTTAATTTGCAAGAGCTGTTTGGTGGCCTTTGTGAAATGAGCTGTTTTCAATCTAGTTCCTCCTGGATAAGTATCTACAGAACAGAAAACACCACTATAAATGGTAATAATTAGTACCCATGTCAGCAGACTTAGGGGAGAGGCCAAGGTATGAACAGGGACAGAGAACGAATGACCGTTAAGAGGTAGCCCACCCTGGTTGGGGTGGATTGGTGGGGCAATAGGAGGAAATTTGCACTTCAGTGAAAATGGCTTTTGAGTAATTATAATGGAAAAAATTTATTTGTGACCATTCTTCTGATAATTCCCTAATCTTCATATATGTAACCCTTGGAAAATTGAAGGGGAAAGGAATGAACTCTAATGTCCAACTTCTAACACATTTTAACATTAACTCTTCATTACTTGAAATCCTATCTTTCTTTTTGCTAGGAATGTTACTCAAATGTTTATGAGGCTTAAATAGGATGTGAAGAAGAATTGCAGGATTGAATGGAGTCAACGAGAGGGTTTTTCATGCTTCAGAGGACAACACAAGACTCCTGAGGGAAGATGGTTGTACTCTTCTCATAAGTATTTTGGTTGTGAACATGCTGTGTGTTCTTGCAATGTTCCTTTCTCTTCCTCTGTTTGCCTATCTGGACACTACCAGGACTTCTGCAGGTCGAGGGATTTTTTACTTTCAATGGCACACAAAACATTATACTGAGCACAATTTACTAGTATTGATGGGAGAGCAGGGGAGCAGAGAAAGGGAGGTGAAGGGACAGACAGAAGGAGAAAAGGAGAGGGAGAGGTTTGAGATGGAAAGAAAGGTTGAGAAGAAGAGAGATAGAGAGAGAGAGAGAGAGAGAGAGAGAGAGAGAGAGAGAGAGAGAGAGAGAGAAAGCAAACAAGAAAGAAAGGAGGAGAGAGGAAAAGGTGTGGACAGAAAATAGGAAAGGGGAGAAGAAGAGTGAACAGTAACTTGAAGGAGAAGGCAGAAGAGGCTGGAGGGAAAGAAAGGGGGAGTCACAGAGGGGTAGAGGACCAGGAGATATGGAGATGAAGAGTTAAACATGACTCCTAATAGAGTTCCTTTTCACATTAATGCTGCTTTTCGAATGGAAATAGTGGGGTCAGCAGCACAGGGCAATGCACAGTTAGCTCTGCTCAGAGCAAGTGACAAAGAGAGAGAAGAGAAGATGTTTGCTGGAAGAGCCCCCATTCTTCACCAGGAGGTTGACGGCATGCTACTGTTGTTTCCCCGCGGCTCCGGTGTGGAGGGGGTGGAATAGGATCAGGGGGCTGAGGTCTTGCCTGAGCTCCAGTTCACTTTGCAGACTGCAGTTGGGCTTGTCACAGAGGGCCCTCAGGGCACTAAAACTGGTTCAAAGAATGTTAACAAGACTGGGGTGGAGGGGGGGAGCAAAAGATTTCAACACAAATAATCTTCAAGGAGTGTTCTGTAAACAAAAAGGACGGCATCACGCCAGGAGCACCTGCCTCTCATTGCATTGACATTAATTGTTTGGGGGAAGAAGAAAAAAAATCCCTTTTGTTCTGTTGTGTATATTTGTGTGTGTGTGTGTGAGAGAGAGAGTCGAGGGGGGTTGGCTGCAGTGATAGAACGGCATAGTGTAGGCAGTTCCAACTGGTCCTTTATTCAATGGCCAAAGCACAGTCCTCACTGCCTAGTTAGAGGTGTCATGCAAGTACAGCCTTGATACAGATACCATCCTGTCACTATTAGGTGACTGCACTGCTATGGTTATACTGGATTCTTATGTATTATAGTAATATCTAGCGATCCCAACTAAGATCACCACCCTGTTATCCTAAGTGCTGTTGCACATGTAGTAATGGACAGTCCCAGTCTGAAGAATTACAATCTAAGTAGGCAAGACAGGCAAAGGAAGCATTATTATCCCCATTTTATAGAGGGTGAACTAAGGCTCATAGATTAAGTGGCTTGCTGAAATAATTCTGTGGCAGAAACAAAAATTGAACTCAGATATCCCAAGTGTCAGCCCAGTGCCTTTAAAAGGTATGGGATAACCTGCTCACAGGCAAAGTTTCTTCCTTCTCCCCATTACTTAAATATTGGATTATGTCTGAAAACATGAGGTTTTATTACCCTTTCCAAACTCTTTTAAATCCCTACAAGTATCACTCTGGATAGTCTTGTTATCTGAATAAATGTCTAATCCTTTGTTGAACCCTGCTAAGCCCTTGACCTCAATGATATCATGCAGCAATGAGTTCCACAGGCTACTTGTGAGACTTTTCCTATAATTGTGCTGGAAATAAAATAGTTGGAGGGTCCGTACTTCTCAAAAATAAGTGAAGAGGAGTTAGCCCAAGGGAGAACAAGTCCATTGACAACCATGAGGCTTATCACCTCATTCTCTAAGGCTTTATCTGACTGGGGAATGCACTTTTCAGGGATCCATGTAGAATGCAAATGGGATATAGATATAGATATAGATAATTTTCAGATATAGATAATTCTGCTCCAGGTTTCATCTGTTCACCTTTTTGTAGGATAGCAAGTTTCCTTCTCTGGAGCTCCATGCTGAGCAACATTAGCCATCAAGAATTTCAATAGCACATCTTGGCCAGTTAGTGTTTGGATACGCATCAAAACCTGGCACAATTTCTCTCTTTATCTCAAGGCATGTAAGGAGATCCTTTCTACAGTGGGATCAGAAACATGATAGCTTACATCTGCATTTGAACATAGCTGTTTGTCGGTTAATGAAATTCTAAAGTGGTTCTCTCTGACTAAAAACAATTCTTCTGGCCACCCTGGTCATGGAATCAGTGTTAACCTTGTTGACAGCATGTGTGTTTATAGACATACTTGCAGGTAGGTTCTTCTTCCAGTGTGGGCAGGGCATAAATCACCCTTTGGAGATAATTCTTTGGCAGCCTTTCCGAGAGCCAGCTTTGCACAGCAAAGCTGAGATACTGTATCTGCTCAGGGAATGGGGCCTAAGGGCTTTGATATAATGAAAGAGGCTGCTGTAAATCAAGGAGTGAGGGCGGGGAAGGACAGAAGGACTCCCATCCCTGTAATTAATACCCTGGGCTCTGATCATCTGTGATGCGCTTTTCTGGGAGGCATGAGAGCATCCACATTTCTTCACTCCAAGATTGAAACCCTGAGGGCCCCAGCAATGCATGGCCCTCCCAAGCCATAATAATTTGGGAGCTGCTTTTCCTGCTGGCTGTATCTTGAATCACTCTGAAGGCTAGCCATGAAAGGTCATCCACCCATGCAGGTCTACAGAGGATGGTGATTTCCGAGACTTCAGTATGGTGCTGCTGCTGTTGATGTCATAGGCTGCAGAAGGAGACAACAGCCCTTTCCACATAAGTGGACCCCTGATATGCAAGTAGATTTGGCCTTTTGGGGTGGGGGGCAATTCTTGAAATCAGTCATTTTTCCTTCTGCTATTTCATCCAGCACCCAACTATTCCAAGCTGCTCAGGAAGAGTACGTGAAAGTGAAGTGGAATCAAGCAGCAACCACCTCTGTTGAAAAAATGGAGGTCTGCAGGTGGGATCGTGCTTTGTCAAAGAAATGAGTTGCTTTAGAAAAGGCCCCCTCAGTGATAACAGGGTGAAATCAAACAAGGTATGTCTCATTAGATGATGATGGTCCACTTGGAAAGGTTCCAATGGAGAGCAGATTCTGGAGAGGGGATTCCAATGGACAATAAAATACTTGGCATTCTTGTACCACTTTGCACCTAGCCATCTCAAAGTACCCCACAAAGATGGTTAAGTACTATTGTATTCATTTTGCAATGGGGGAAATTGAGTCACAGAGGGGGTTATGTGACTTGCCCAAGGTTACCTGGTGAGTCAATGACTGAAATGACACTAGAACCCAGGTCTCCTGACTTGCGAACTGGTGTCCCATCCACCACACTGCAAAATGAAACTGAATTCTGACTTTGAACATATTACCACGGAAAATACCTAGGTTTATGGAGAGCTGACAACACAACCGAGCAGACAGAGCTTTCTCATAAGGCACACCAAGGCTTTCTACAGAACGTGAATAACATGGGGCAGGTACAGCGTATGTGAGTAGCTAGCCTGTGTACCAGATTCAGAAATCATCCAACAACAATTATAGGCTATTCAGCTGCTGGAAATGGGGGTAGCGCCTTTGATTTTAATGGAATAGTGCTGATTTACACTAACTGAAGAGTTGGCCCTCTGTGTTCCAGGCCTTCAGGAGGCTAGGGTTAGTGTACGCTTTTACGTTTTGCCAGTACAGCTATATACTGCCAGCTATGACTATACTGGCAAACTCCTGTTCGTGTGGATTCATCTATACCAACTAAAAATGCCAGAATAGATTATACCAGTTCTGTGAACAAAATAAGGTATGCTAGCAAAAACACTTTTATGCGGGCATAACTGTGGCTACCGTTGGGCTTTTGCCAGCATTGTTATGTCATTTCAAAGGACATCACACCCCTAACTGACATTACTACAACAAAACTTTATCGGGGGAAACCTGGCCTTGCATAGAATCACAGACCTTAGAGATGGGAAGAGAGCTGCCAAAGGAAAATACAGTAGAACCTCAGAGTTACGGACACCTCGGGAATGGAGGCTGATCAGAACTCTGAAATGTTCATAACTCTGACCAGAACATGATGGTGGTTCTTTCAAAATTTTATAACTGAACTTTGACTTAATACAGCTTTGAAACTTTACAATGCAGAAGAAAAATGCTGCTTTCCCCCTTTTTTTTTTAAGTAGTTTATGTTTAACATGGTATTGTATTGTATTTGCTTTTTTTTTGTCGCTGCTGCTGCCTGATTGCGTACTTCCAGTTCCAAATGAGGTGTGTGGTTGACTGGTCAGTTTGTAACTCTGGGGTTTATTACTCTGAGCTTCTACTGTGTGGCTGAAACCAAATGTATCCTGTCCCTTGCTTTGAACAAACTCCCCGGATTTAATGACCAACTTCCTTATTACTCACTTCTCTTTCACCTGGTCTGTATTTTGGCTGAAGAGACATACTCTAAACTCCCCCTTCCCTTGCCGACTTTAGCCCCTCTTCATGCTTGGGATCCTCTAAATCTTCTTTTCTTGGTTTATTTCCTAGTCTGCTTGAACTTTAATCTTATCTTATGGCACTCTTCACATCCTTGTAAAGCCTTTCTGGTCTTCCTTACTCTTCTTTCAATAGTCACCTTTCCTACCATATATTCTCGGGTTATATGCTCCAAAGTGAATTGCATACCCCTTACTTCCCCCTCAAAAAGCAATCAGGGCTAGCTGGAAGTTGCTAGAGAATATGTGCCCTGCAACCAGATCTTCTAGGTTAGCGGAGAGTGGTGAGGCCTACTGAAGATTTGAGAAGAGATGAAAGGCTCTTGTAGGGTCTCTTAAAAGGTTGCAAGAAGGAAGGAAGACGTGGCCATATTAGGGTCAGCCCATCTCTCTGCCGCAAAGGAAAAGACTCTTCTAATGATACTTTCAACTCAGGGTATGGCTACATGGCAAAAAAGGGGTGAGCTCTTAACTCGGTTTAGCTAACCCACATTAGCTAACTCAGCTGAAAATATTAGTGATGACATTGCTTCTTGGCTTTTAACTCAGGTTAGCAGCTTTATTTAACCCCAGATCCCTCTGTAGGCTTTAACTCAAACAGCTAAGCCGAGTTAAAGCTGAGTTGCCATGACTTCACTGCTATTTTAACCCAAGTCAGCTAGCTAATCAAAGTTCAGGGAATCTCACAAGAAGAGATTCTCACTTGATTTCTAAAGTAAAGAATTTGCTTATTGGATAAAGCTCAGAAATGAAACAACAGACCTTTAGGAGTCTGCCTGCCATTAGCATCCTCCAGCCCCGAATTCAGTGGAGGAATTCTAATCATCTCTCTAAAGCTTCCGAGACTCAGATGTGGGACACAAGGCGGGCAAAGACGCAAGAGAGAAGCTAGTGGGAAAATTATAAGGAAACCAGAAGATTAACATGATGAGGGACTCATTTCTTGTAGCCTAAAATCACATTCTTTATAGATTCATTTTCACAATTCAGCATTGCTGGTTAAAATAATTTGCAACAAAGTGAGATGTCCCTAGGTCTATGTGAGCGGGAGATAAACTCTGGTACAAAATGAGTGATGTCTGTGTGGAGGGTGAGAGATATGGTCTAGCGTCTTCATTTTCTTGGGTTTGGCATGCACCCTGTAAGGCTGGTCTAGTCTGCAGGATGTAAAAGAAACAAAGAAATCCCCAATTCACTCTTTATAATGAAACCTCCTGGCATGCCCTGAGTCATGATGGCAAATTGAGAGCAGTGAACAGAACTCAATGAACAGGGCACCAGAATGGTCCTAAGGAGAACTGGGCTCTGCCGCTGGCTCTGCCATTAACTTCCTGTGTTACCTTGAGCAACTTGAAAAACCTCTCTGTGCCTCAATTTCGCCATATATAAAAATGGAGCAATCCCCATTTGGAAAGTGCCTTATGATCTAGGGGTTAGAGGTGCTGCCTAGGTGCTAAAGAGGATGCTAGAACATGATCTCTGACTAGCTGCGTAATGGTCACTATACCACGATGCCCTTATTTTTCACATCATACCTTAGATTCTTACATCTAAAACGTCTCACTATAATTCATAAAAGAGTTCCCCTAGGACATCTTGGATCCTCCAGTTAAAGTCTGCAGAATGACAGTCAGGACCCCGAGGAATCTGCAGGTCCATTGCAGTAAAAGGTTCGAATGGAACCCCATGGCAGAAAATTGTGGATTCAACAGCCAACGTGTGTAACAAGTCCCTATCCATCCTCCAGAATCATTGCTTCTGCCTCAAAAGGATTCTGTAGCTGAGGCTGATTCCACAGCATTTGCTTTGGCTACGGAATTACAAATCAGTCTATAGTTTACATTGGAGACACTTGGGAAATCCCAGTGAATTCATGTGGGTCACTCTCTGACTGCTCAGGGTTGTTAAATGCATTTCCCAATGAATTCATCCTTCCCGCAATCCCCCTTTTTCCTTACTCCAGGTGTCCACTCTTCCGCCACAAGGTGAGGAGTGCGGAATGAGCTCATAGGAGTACACTGGTGCCCTGATGTGTTATAATAAAACTGCAGACATCATGCAAACATTATAACATGAACAAGCCAACTCTTTTGCAGCCAAACTGCAGTCTGATGCCATGTCCTACGACCCCCCAGTTTAACCATTAACAGGCTGGCTAGCCCCATGGAGACAATGGTCTGTTTGTTTAGCGCCAAGAGCTAGAAAGGAACTCCTATCGGGGGCCCTGGCAGATTTATCAAAGCGAAGTGATTAGCTCTATTAGAGAAGGGATTTGTGTAAACAAAAAGACAGGTGCAAAGAGGCTATTCCAGCTGGCAAAGGCTTCATAGAGCTCTCAGCATTTCAGTGGCAATAAAACGTCTTCCAGGAAACAGAATCAAACTGGAGAGAGAGCATGTATATTTTTAACTCATTAGCTCTGACCTTCCTATTGTTCATCCATTCTCTGTGGGATCAACTTCCCCTCCCCAGCTGTCTCTAGTTTGGAGGAATGTGGCTTTTTTATTAACCCCCCACATTCCTCATTGTTCCCCACAAGGAGGCAGGTGTCCCAAAATCTACAGTGCTCCCCTCTGTCCCATACTCTGAAGGGGGGGTGTCCTCTCTCCAATGCCCCTCATCCCCCGGTACCTTCCTTCCCTCTGTTCCACACTGGGAGTGGGGAATTATCTTCATACTCCTTACCTTCAGAACTCCCTCCTGTATTACTTGGGAAGGGGGCTTCTGTCACAACTTTAACCTCATAAATGCATCTGCTCCAAAATGGGAAGATTTGTTTTCTGTACTACTAACCTTCTGCTCCCACAAATCCTACCAAATCTTCCCTATTTTATGTTGGAAAGGGATCTTTCTCTCTCTCTCCATACCTTCTGAGTGCATCCCCCTTCTTTATGACATAACAGTAATGGCAACCTCATAACTTGAACAAAGATACCTAAAGGAGGGCTACTTGGCATTTGCTTCACCTGAATATCTATGCAATTAAGTGTCCTGTCCACTTAAGTCCAGTGGGAATCATTTGTGCTTCCCTTGTGGAAATATAGGTCTGCATATCCTTCAGGAAGGTGAAATAGAACTTTCATGGAAAGCCCCAGGACTTTGACCTATCAGGGGAGCCCTCTCTGCATCCGGAATAATCACATGAAACCTGATTAAGATCAGAAATATGGCCCTTTCTTACTCCCTGTGTGTTGTTCAGTCATATCTACCAACTAGAGCAAGACCTCTTTCCTGTTAACAACTCTGCAGAGCAAACCACATCTGTGGAAATGAAGGTCAAATTCTATTCTTCCTCATGCACTGAGATAAAAAATGTCACCTGAAATTCTGATTGTAAAACTCTTTGTTACTTCAGGAGATAATCAAAGAAGCAGGAGGAACCCAGGTCCTCAGCTATGTTTGCAGCACTGGCAGTGAGAAAGATAGCCCTTTGCCTTGGAAACTGAGCAACCTTGACATGGACAATGACTGAGAGTGAAGAAAGACAGCTAAAACTACACAACACTGTGTTTTTCTGTTTTGCAATAATATGCACATTTTTCTGATTCTTGTAGTGCCTTTCCTTAATGGATGGCTTCATTATAGTAGCCATATGATGCATTTCCTCTGAGTGTAGTAGAACCTAAAAATGTATCTGTAAACCAATTTGTACAATTTTGGCAAAGGGCCAGATTTGGAAATATATTTATGCACCCAAAGATACCGATAGGTGCTCAGTAGTATTTTCAAAAGCGCATAGGCAACTAAGGGCTTTTGAAAATCCCACTAGTTGCCTAAACACATTTAAATATCTGGACCTATGTCTCTTTGCAATGCACTGAATGCTTCTCCTATTGTTGATTTTTCCTTTCCACGTTTGCCATGCAACAAATATTGTGTTACCCCACTCAGATTTATGCAATTAACAGATACACTTTAAACAATATTCGCCAGACATTTAACCACACAAAAGCATGGAATTTCCTTGTGTGTGTGTGTGTGTGTGTACTACTGGGGTAAGCAAGACGTGTGCACACTCACATACCTGAAGAAGGCACAGCATGGTGAATTAAGGGGCAGGGGAGATGAAGTTCTAAATTGGATTGATTTGGGTGAGTTTGAAATAACCTTGGTCTACACACAAAGTTGCACCATTTAACTAAAGATTTGGATCCTGGAGCCAATTTGTGTGTGGACACTCTGCATGGGTTTACATTGGTTTAGCTTGTCCTTGTTAATTTTCAGGACCTGGGACACTTATGGACAGATCTGCCCATTTATTTTGGTGCCTAAATGTGACCTGAGTTCCTTTGAAAATCTGGCCCTGATTGCGGCTGCTAAACTCTCTGGAGAATCTGGTCACTTATGTTCCAGAAGCCAAGTGTGAGACCAGCTGCTAACAAGGTAGCCATGCAGGCCCTTTCCTCACTGACCCCAGTACTCCACAATCCATTCTGTATCTCAATCCCCACTCCCACCAGCTCCCTCTCTTTTCTCCAGTCACATGTCCTCTTGGGAAGAATTTTAAAAAGTAATTAAAGCTGAAAAAAACAACAAAGCTTATCCACTGCAGGATTTGAATTCAAAACATACCTAACACCAATGAAGCTCTGATAGGAGGCACCTTTACATATAAAGGGGTAAACTGGTGGTGAAAAGTCAGTGTCTGTAATATGCTATCTTCATTAGATGGTGAGCATGGCGAAAATGGTTAGAGCAAGAGCCTACTTGCCAACCACAGTAGCTGGAATACTGATTGCACTTCTAGTCTCATGGCTGGCTGGCTGTATGTGTGTGGAATACAAGTGAGGCAGAGTGGTCACCTGGATGGAGATTTAGATTCTATTCCCAGCTCTCCTACTGGGTCACCTTGAGCAAGTCATTTCACTTCCCTGTGCTTCAGTTGTCCCATCTGTAAAATGGGGATGGTGATACTGGCCCCCTTTGTAAAGTGCTTTGAGATCTATGGATAAAAAGTGCTCTATAAAGAGCATGTATAAGTTATTATGTTCCTGCTAGCTGCAGGGTTAGCAGGAACATAACAGCTAACAGTATTCTGATGCTGTTTGAAGTTAGTGTTTGTCTTTTAATGCCAGTACAAAATAAATGCCTAGGGCTACATTTTCAAAATGCAGGTGCTTAGGTTATGTCCACAAAATATGCACATCCAAAAAAAAAAAAAAGAAAGATGTGCATGAAGACTTGTACACAGAAGTACTCTTTTCACATGACAAATACAAATACGTTTCCATGTGCAATTACTTGTTTGCATGTGCACACTCATTTTGTGGATTCAATTTAGGCTCCTGTGTTTACAGAAATTTTGTTCCCAATATCTGTTTATGAATCAGCTTGAGGCTGCTGCTCGACCAGGTTACTGTGTAGATGTCTTACTTTCAAAATGTGCTGTTTTGTTCAATATTAGTCTAGTGAGGGCTTCTTTCTTGCCATTCCCTCATCCTCCCAGTACCACATTTCCATTAGGGGAGGCCCATATGTTTTGTACGCATAGGTGAAGATAGCTGTGTGACCAGGTCTGTAACAGAGCAATGCAAGAGCTATTAGTGCCACAGCAAGATGTCTTCTCTACCTGCAAAATAAGAGAGTTAATGTTCACGCAGTCCAGAGCCTAGATGCTGTCAAAGTCAGATTCAGGACTCACATAATTTGTCAGACCACTCTGTTTATTAGCAAAGCGCTTTGCCAGTGCACCCAGATATGTGAGGCCCCTGCAAAAGCTCAAGCTAACTTATTTATACAGATAAGCCAAAGCCAATTTAACATAAGAGACAAAAGGAAGCAGAAACTAACAAATATACATACATATCTTATTTGCATACTAACGTTTACCAATCTCCTAGCTCAGTAGGAGCTCTAAGTTAATTAGTTTGAGGACCCATTGTCTCACACTCCTTAATGTTTCTCTTCCTGACAACTATATTTCAACAAACCCTTCAAGTAGCATTTCTTTAATGAATTATAATTTCAATATAATTCATTCTACTTTCACAATGCTGACCTCAGAGTGCTTTGTGTCATGCACCTATGGCTTGCTGGAATTGTTCTTATCTGCACTGGGAGAAAACCTCTCTGATTTGAAGATCACCCTCTAGTCTGTGATCCCTCTTACATTAACTTCCTTAATTTTCATGTCTCTTATTCCGTAGCTGCTAGGAGAGTTCTAAACCTGCTATTTCGCGTCCTTCAGTCCCATGTCTTTGTCAGTTAATAGGATACGTGTGGGTAACAATGGGCTGACTTTAGAACTGAGGACTCAGAGGGGCTGCTTTGTGAACTCTCTCCAGGCCTAAACTGATAGGGGATGTTGAACTGTTTCTCTGTGTCAGAATTGTGACTAAGGCCCCCCCACTCCCTCTAATTCCAATAGAAACCCCCCCCTGCTGCGATGGCCACACTAATTAAATACTGTAGTTTCACATTTGGAACAGACTTCCCTGCTAGGAGCAGCACTCACCAATCCCTTGTTACAGCAGCTGTTTTATTGCTCTAGTGACACATGTTCTGTTCAAAGTGAGAGGGGCTCAGAATGTTTTCTCATCCCAGCAATCTGATTGGCTGAACCGCTTGCCTTCCGTGCTGTAAAAAAGTACCTGCATTCTAAGATGAGTCAAACACACGTGTAACTCCCTACATCGTCCATCGTCCCTCCCCCCCCCCCCCCGCAACACACCCACTTTGTTGGTTTATGACCGTTTGCCATTATTTATCTTAACTGAAAATTGGGCAGTAACAAAAGGTGTGTGTGTGTGTGTGTGTGTGTGTGTGTGTGTGTACGAAACCAAACACACAGGCAATTGGCAGGGCTGAAGTTGGAACCACAACCCATTGGCTCACCGGCTGCTTCTGTTTCCCAGTCCTGCTCTTTCTCCTTCATCTGCGCTCATGTTTATGCACTCACTCTACCCAAAAGAGGCTTGCACACAGAAGTCTCATACTTGCATCCCTCTGCACAGTCACACACCAGCCCTCTCTCCATCACACACTTATAATCACCTACAGAAACATGCTCCAACCATATACACTAATTCATATGACCGCAGTCCCACAAATATACTCCTCCACATGCTCTCTCTCACATGCACAAATAACAACCATCCACACAAACACTCACACAGCCATCCTCTCTCCTACACATACTCCTTTGCAGCCACATACTCATACCCTACCATACAAACTTCCCTCCAATACAAAAACAATCATATACAAAATCTACTCAACAGCTCATGCTTACTCATGTAACTTGCTATGGCAAGCCGTTACTATATTCTTGTACAATCATTTCTGTTTTACCATTATCACATAATTTGCATAGACAATGCGGGGGGACTTGTTCCACTTTATCTCACCTGATACTGTTCAGCTGTTTAAAACAGAAGGCTCAAAAGGGCTCTGTTCCTTCATTGAGGTGCAAGAGAAATAATGCATTTCACTGTCCTTAATGCAAAAGCACGTGTTTTCTGAAGTGATGGCAGAATTGATTCATCAGAGTGACGTGTGTGCCATAAGGAACTTCATCTATTCTTCTTCCTAAGGATTAATATTGGATCTGGGCAAAAGAGGAGGGAAAAATATACTCATGAAAATTCATGCAATTATTTTGTGGCTAGTAATTTCTCAGTGTTCTGCTGCTGAATAAGGAGGAGGTGCAGATACTGCTGCCTGGAAGGCATGTGGCCTAGTGGATTGAACATGGGGCTAGGATCCAGGAGGCTTGCATTCTAACCCTAGTTTCAACCCTGCTGTGCTATTTTGTGACCATCACAAAGGAAATTCAATAAAACTCACTATGTTAAAGCAATGTCTTGAAACACAGAATTGTGATTCCCATAACAATCTTAACTCCCTCCTGCCTATACCTTACAATAAGACCTTTCATTGTATGATCACACAAAATGTGGGTCCTTAACTCATGAAGCCAGTGTGAAAAGGCAGGCAGGGCACAAAGATGCTCCCCATATTCCTTCTAAACAGGAATGTGCAAACGGCAATCTGTCACCTAATCAAATCCATGCAAATATTCAGCGTCAGCAGCAAGCTGTGTATAGTGGGTTCAGTGAGGGCAGCTGTTCCATGTACAGACAAGGCAATGTTTACCTAAACGTGTGCAAGTGCCTGCAGTTTATGGCTCATGAAGAACCAGCCTGCCATCATAGCAATTGGAATAGGTGTGTGAGAGTTCTATTTTGCATTGCCCGGATGGGCTGATGGTATCAGCAGAAGCAGGTAGGCAGGGAGCGTGTGCATTTCTGATGGATAGATAATGGGAATGCGGTCCATAGTCCTGAAGGAGGCTCATTACTCTGAATGTTTGGGGTGAGTCAGGGCTATCTGAGCAGAAATGTTCTCCCGACGCAGATGGCAATGGAGAAAAGTAGCTGCTATGACGGATGTCCAGTAGTACACACAGTATCAGTCTTACTGCACCCATGCATGCCTCTCAGCTCCGGAATGGAGTTCTCACTGACGCACATGTTGTGGGAACACAGCGTATTCAGTACAAAATTTAAAATAAATTTCTGCGGCACCACAGAAAAGTAAACAGTTCGTATGGTCACCAGGATTAACCAACACTTACCACAGCGGGATCCAAGGAAGTAAATATCCCCTTTTGCTTAGGATAGGAAACGAGGCCTAGATTCAGCAAAACACCAATTCACACACTAACGCCCATTGAAATCAATGGGATTTAAACACATTTAACTGGTTTGCTGTTGACAATGCTGGTTTTTTTAATGGTGACATTTGTATCAGATACACTATGGACATCTGACTCATCGGGAGACAGATCTGTCATGGACACAGTGCCCCCAGATACAATCCCATACACCTGAACCTCAGCACATATTCCACTGTGGCTCCACCATAGGCTTATTAACAGCATGACACCAGATATTTATTAGTAATAGTATGGTAGGTCCTGGAGATCCCATCCAACACCAGGGCCCTGTTGTGCTAGACAATGTACTACTCATAGAAAGAGGCAGGGCCTACACTAAAGAGTTTATAATCCAACTAGACAAGACAGAGAAAGGGTCGGAGAAAGGGATAGGACTTATAAAGAGAAGATTGGGAACTGATACCACATAAAATGAAGTGACTTGCCCAAAGTCACACAGAAAGACCGAGCCGTGGCAGAGCTAGGCATTGACCCCAGATCACCTTAGTCCCAGTCCAGTATTGTAACAATGAGACCATCCTTCCACCCGTGACATCTATATTACAACCAGCTGTCTCATCCTATTATAGGGGCTTTGGATACTATATATAGCACAGGAACATGGCAAATTTAAACTGCCTGTATTTTTTGCTCACAATCTTTTATCCTGCTTTTGGAGGGAAACATACCAAGGATGAGATTCAATCTTGACCACTTCTTTCTCTCTCTCTCTTCAAAGACTATGGCTGGCTCTTCCTACAGGGCACTAAAGAAGGCAGTAAGACCTGCATAGTTCCTTACATTCCCCCCAAGCTCACACAGGAGCATGGGAGTAGATTTTCTTCTTTGGCACTCTTTTTGAGAGTGACGAATGCATCTTGTTTGCTAAATGCACCTACTTGCCAATTAGAACCAGTAGATACCAGATGAAAATGCCAATGGGAAATTTCAACCAGTGTTGCCGCATCCTTAGAGGACTTTCAAGGATGCCACCCCCCACATAGTCATTCCTGATCACGGCATAAGATGGTCAGGGCTCCCCAGTTTTTGAATGAAAGTTTGAGTCCAGTTCCATAGACCCTTTCCAGGGTTTACACTCTTGCTAAACCACCAGCTGGCCCCAATAGCATTTATTATGCAGAGTGGCTTGCTGCTTGACAGAATGACCTGCCCCAGATTGCATGATGGCCTGGAGTGGTGTATTTCTATCATAAAGGATCAATTATTATGGGTGGACTGCA
Source organism: Chelonia mydas (assembly GCF_015237465.2). Classification (NCBI taxonomy): domain Eukaryota; kingdom Metazoa; phylum Chordata; order Testudines; family Cheloniidae; genus Chelonia; species Chelonia mydas. The sequence goes on along the minus strand of NC_051246.2, from coordinate 28,490,960 downwards.
GGCAAATAACACAGTAGATTAATACTTCTTCTCTCCTCTCCTCTCTTTGCCTCCAAGGGATGAGTGTTTCAAAGCATCTTAGGTCCAAAGTGGTGTCATCAGTGTTTGTGTTTAAAAAACTAAAATAAAACTAGGAAGCCCCCTTGGGTATGTATCCAAACACTTGGCTGAGTGAAAACACCCAGCTGCATGTTTGTAGCATCTTCCCTCCCCGTCTCCCTGGAGGGCAGAGCTCTCTGTGGTGGAATGTAGGTGTGTACATGTGTGTGGGGATCAGTAACTCTTGGATTCCATCCAGTCCAGCGAATAGGTGAAGCCCCAAGATTCCAAGAGACAGGCTGTGGGGAGAGCTCTGCTCCTATACCTCACTCTCTCTTCTAAAACCCATGCTTGAGCAGCACGATGAAAGCTAATAGGGGTGGTTGGGAGCGAGGGAGACTAAAGAGGGATTCATTTGCCAATAGTCTTGTCTGATTCCTTACCTGTTTCCCATGACAAGGAATTGTATTTATTTATATTTTTAAACCAGTGTGGGATGTCCCAGTCCAAGCAAGGGTCTCATTTCCAGTAAAGACATTTAAGTCCATGCATGAAACATGTGTATGCAGTGTATTGTGGGAAGGGCAGTGAAATGTATGCAGAAGCCTGTGACATAGGTCTTTTCTCCCTCCCTCCCCCTTGCCTATTTTTCTCTTGTTTGTGCCCACTTAATTTTTCCTGCTATTTCCTTCTCCTGGATGCTAATTCCCAGCCAAGAACGTGATGGAGCTATCTCAGCTATTTGCTGAGTGTAAGCTCTTTGGTGCAGGGATGGTCTCTTTGTTAATAGGTGCTGTATGTCTACACACTTCAAGATTAATCACCCCCGTGGATCTTGAGGCACAGGGCTGAGTCGTAAACGGTTGCAGATTCAGTGGGCACAAACTATAATCCCTTCCTTGAAATTGAGCTACATATGCCCTTGGATATGTGCCACACAGCTCTAGATATTCCATTTTCCTGTATGGGACAGGTGCCCAGGTGCAATGTAACCACTATGTGCGGTGCTGCTAAGCTGAAGTGAGGATCATCCCAGTGCAAGGGCTGTACTGTCACAGAGCTGACATACGGGCTTGCATGACACACATCCTCCTTATTGCCCCCTGGGGAGATGGGGGTATGGTCAGTATGTCCCTACACCTGGCCAATCCCAAGCCAGGTTTTTGGCCCTCTACGGTCATTAAAGCCTCGGGGCTGCTCTAAGACAGCATGGGAAGGAAGAAGTGCCCAGAGGAGCCTTGTATTATAGCAATGCAATTGAGAACCATAAGCCAGCTTTGAGTACCACCCCAACTTACACTCTCTGCATTTTGGGTATAACTCAACGATCTGACCTTGTGTCTAGAGGGATTCACTGGGTGACATGCTGAGTAACAGTGCTGCCAGCTCTCATGCATCTCACGGTATTTGGTATTTTTCCTTAAAGCCCCAGCTCCTGGAATCTTATGATCACACAAGAATCTCAGCTTTCATTTCAAAATATTGTTCTAGCCCTCATCATGATCATGCAGAAAAACTTGGAAAAGTGACCTCAGTGCACTCTAACATCTGAAAAACCAGAAGGCAAATGAAAAAGAGCCCTCATTTTTGCAGCCAACCTCATGATATATTTCTGACCTGACTCATGATTTTTGAATGCCTGGGGTTGACAGTACTGGTGTTACACAGGAGGTCAGGTAGATGATCCTAATGGTCCCTGCTGACCTGAAAATCTGTGAATCTTTATTCCTAGATCAAATTTCCAAAGCTTGGGCAGGCGACTTTATTGGTCATGCTCTGCAGTCTGTCTATTGTTTTATCTCTATTGTCTAGACTTTCCTTTCCATGTTCTAGTCAGCTCTTGCAGGCAAAGCAGGGCCAATAGTACTTGGATAGACAACCTCCCAGAAAAATTGGTGATTCAGTTGAACCCACTCTTCCTTCTGAGTCAGTATGAACCAGTGGCACAGCCTGGTACTCAGGGGCATTGTGTGTCTGAGGTGTTGTTTTTGAAATTGCACAAGAATAGACTAACTCCAAAGTCCCATAAAAACTGAAATGTAGATTATTCACACTGCCGTTTCAACGGGAGACTTTATTCTTCTTTACTTTTGGTTCCCGGCCTGAACTGGTTTGTGGAGTTGCTGTGCATTGTTAAGCAGCTGCACATCGCAGTTTTGTCACCAGTTCCAGATTCATAGCTTCTGTACCAGATGAATTGGCACAAATACTATATATCCTACATCTATGTAAAACCAGAACTGGGCAAAATCACTAAAAACGTCCTTTAAGTATTCACTTAAAATCAAGATGAAAATAAAATTTATTTTGGCCCTATGCTTGCTTTATGGGCATTCCCATCTATTCCAATGGTTGCATTTGTCACACACGCAATTGCACATTTTAAAATTTCCCAATAACGTATTCCGAAATAAAATACAGATAAAGGCATACACTCTAAGAGAGGCAGTTTGGCCTAGGGAACCTTGGCATGGGACTCCAGAAACATGGGTTCTGTTCCTGGTTCTGCCCCTGGCCTGCTGGATGACCTTGGACAAATCACTTCACTGTTCTGTGCCTCAGTTTCCCCATCTGTACACTCTGGATAATGATATTTCTGTAAGGCAAGATATTTTTATGTATGCAAATAATTCAGGGAACACAATATCTAAAACCTGTAGGGATAGCATGCTTTATGCCAACAGACAGTATCTAATCAATCTTCTTCAGCAGAGTGAGGATTTAGCCCTAATTTAGTTCACAGAGGGAATGGTCTTCATTTCCTCTTCCAATTTGCAGTATCAAAATAATGTTCTTTCCAGCCTGACTATGAGCTGGTGAATGAAACCTAATACACTCAATCAAAAACTTGGAGTCTAAAGGCTGGGGTGGGTGGGGGGGAGTGTGGCATGGGGAATGGGAGGGGCAAACCAGGTGAGGCATGGAGTACTGGTGGAAAGGTTTACAATGGGGGTGTGGAGGTGTGTTGGGGTGTGGGGAGGAGGATATTGATTTAAAGATTCTGGCCCTGATGAAGCCAATGAAGTTGGGATTTCAGCCTGTGTGCGCATGAGACAAAATAATTTTTGAGACGCTTTCTGCATCCTCCCTCATTTTCAGTAAACTCCTGGTGACCCATTCCCCTTCGGTATCTTTTGCGGGAGACCTTAAACCCTTGTCATTCAGAACACCAGTGTGACCCTCTGTTTTCTGGTCTTTTCAGCCAGACGTACTATTGTTTGGAGCCCTTTGAAATGAACTCTGGAATATTCCAGTGCAGTCAGGCTTATGCCTGGTGAAGACTTTGGTTGCAGATAGTTCCACACTGCTAGTGGTGCATTCCTAATCTCCGCCCCCGACTACCCCCCCTCCCCAACAGTCTGGCCTTTTGTTACCTTCAAGGAAAGCAGTGAAACAGGATTGCTCAATTAACATATATGTACCTTGGCAGGTCACCAAGCAGAATCATTGGCTCCACCCTGCCTTTCCTTCCCTATAGCCATACAGTTACCCCCTCCCTCTTTTACATACCATTCCTCCTCCCTATCTAGACTAATCTTCATCAGTCACTGTTCCTATGCTCTCCTGCTCTGACATGCTTGGAGTTTTAGTACAATTCCTACGGCAGGTTGTGTCATGTCCTCTCATGCTGGCTGCTTTACATGGATCCAGGCCCATGTAAAGTGCTGCCTTGAGCAAGACTCTCCTCTCTCTCTCTCTCTCTCTCAGTAATTTAGGGCGTATTTCCTTATTGCTTCTGTTAGCCTCCTTGCTAGCAGGAGCTGATGCTTTCCGTTTGCTTTGGAGAATTGGCTGAAATGCAGCACAGAGGGAAAAGCAGCCAGCATGTTGCAGCTTGTGACGCTTCAGCTCGCAGCCTTGTGATTTAGACATTCAGGGATGCAGTTGGGTTATTTCTGGAATGTCCAATGAATTTCACTTGCTACAAAACAAAAAGGCACAATTGATACCAGGTTTATGGCCAGGACGGCTTGCTCTTTTATGGGAAATGCCTCTATTTCTCTGCCTCTCTGCCCCCACCGCTCCTGCACTGCAGGAAGTATAGTATCTTTCTTTTTCTCTGCAGAAGCCCTTATCTGTACAGGACACAGTAGAACCTATTAAAAGAGAAGATGTCTGTTTCAGTCTTTCCTCCCCCTATGTCCTGCCTATCCTGCTCCGCCTTGTTCTCTTTCCCTTGGTCTCTCCCTTCCATCTCTCTATGTCTCTGTATCTCTTTTCTTGTCCCTCTCAATCATGTAAGTCTGTCTCTCCCCTACCCTCTGTCTTCAACATGTCCCTCCTCCCTGCCTGTTCATTTCAGGTAGCTGTGATATTGAATCCTGTTATGCTAGAGGGCATCCTGTCATGTGGATCTGTGATACTCATTATCCTACTCTGCGTGGCGTTTTAAGAAATGCCGCTTTTGGCAAAGGGTCTTTCTCTACCATCACATAAGCCCAGTCAGGTTATGTATTGCCAATGGACATGAATAATATAGTCTGTTGAACAAGGTGACAGGATGGTGGCGCTGACAAGGTTTGTGGGGTTGATCCCGTGCTAGAGACAGCAAGTAGATGAAATGCCTGTAAATAACCGCAGACATCAGCTGGCTTTCAGTAACCTTCCCAGCTGGGAGAATTAGGAGGCATATTCCCCCACTGGAATTTAGCCAGAGCATAGAGGAGGGAATCCCTTGCACCAGAAATCAATCAGAACACCCCACAGGGCCAGCTGTTAGAGTACTCAGACGAATCGCAGGATGTAGAGCTAGCCTGACCTATTCTATGATTCTTTTGGCTGATCAGTTAATATGCTAATTAAAACTATCTCCTCTGTATTCCGTGTTTACATGCCATATTGCTTCACAGGGCAACTGGCTGGTCTAGTTAATGGTCAGTGTGACTATATCTATAGCTTGCATTCAGTGCGCATGGTGGAGAGCAGTTAAGTGATCTGATATTTCAATTATTTTGAATAACGAAACCATACATTTGCATAGTACCTTTCACACTAAGGAACCTGAATGGACTTGAAAGACAATATATGGAGAGCAATCACTTTTTCTTGCACGCACAATCAACCATATTTAGGGGGAGTGGCAGCCACTGTGGCACTGCCCTATGGTGGTGGGAGGGGACATCTGGGGCAGGGACAATCGGGCCATTTCTGTCTTTAACGAAATTTGTCAAGGGCCAAATTACAAAACCAAACAAACCAGACTCTAGATTTACATATGCATTTTTTTCCCTGCATGCTGTGCGGTTATTGTCGTTGGGCGCTCAGATGGGGAAGTGAGCCAGGTGGTGCAGAGGATGGAAGCTCTGTCCTTACAGAGGGTTTTAAGTTTTCAGAATGTGTCTCTGAGGTGAAAACCTGAAAATTTCAAAATTCTCCACGAAGGAAAATAAAAAAATAAAAATCAGGTGTCACTCAAAGCGTTTCATTCCACGTTGGACGTTTTGTACGATTACATGGGAACATATATCGTAATGCAAAAGTAACTCGCTGAAAAGTCATTTCAGAATGAAAAATCTAAATGTTTTGTGCCAAAAATACCTACAGGGGATATTCTGACAGAGCATGGCTCCATCGAAGTGTCTCCCACCAGCTCCACTAGCGAGGTGCCCACTGCCCCGGATTGCAGGGCAAATGCCATCTGCAAAGTCAGGGGAAACTTGTGAGTGAAAATGTAGAGATTAGGTTACGACTCCTTTGAAAACTTGGACTTCAGCAGACAGGGAGATCTTGGTTCTGGAGATTTCATCTCAAAGGCCCATGCAAGGACTCAGTTTCAACTGCCTCGGAACAATAAGGGGCTGAGTCAATCCTGCTGGGATTCTGAAGCTGTGGTTCCCTAGAAGCTAGGTATGTCGAACCTGGCATTATCTCCTCTGCCTAGTAGAATAGCCATAGGACCCTGGGTTCTAATCCTGCCTCAGTCACTGACATTCTTGTGACTTTGGGTATGTCACAGAACTCCTTTGTTATTGAATACTGGTGTGCTCAACGTTGTGCAAGATCCCACAGCTGACAAGTCCATTCTCCCTGGGGCTTGCACTGTAATGAACTCCTCAGTGCAGGTACAGTGTCTTCCTTTAGGGCGTATACAGCACCGAGCGCACAAATGGCCAGAGCTGGAATTGTAGCAGAACTGCAATGGGATGTGCTGGCAGGAAGTTCTGCCCTCCTCCCTCTCATTCTGACCAAGGGTAGTCTGTCCTTGGGCCCTCCTCCCCCTCTGCCTCTCCCTCCCCCGCCCTGCCCTTTCACTGTGACAGGCAGCATGAGGTGCTCCAGCGTGGGTGGGGTGCCAAGACCCACGCTCCTTTGCCAGCCTGCTCCCTGTCTTTAGGAGCCTTTCCTTCTGTGGGTCTCCTTGCACGTGTCTGAGGCAGCAGGAAGAGGATCCTCACTAATGGAGGGAACAAAAAGATCTTAAAGGGAAGGCAGGCACAGATAGCCCCAGAGAGCTGGAAACTGCTGAGGAACTCCCATGGCCCCAACAGATTGGACGGTGGGGAGAGGAATAGAAATGGGATGAAATATAATAGTGCAAAGTGCAGGGTCATGCATTCAGGGTCTAACAACAAGAATTTTTGCTATAAGGTGGGGACTTACCAGTTGGAGCAACAGAGGAGGAGAAAGACCTGGGCGTATTGGTTGATCACAGGATGACGATGAACCATTAATGTGATGCAACCGTGAAAAAGGCTAATGGAGTCCTAGGATGCAGCAGGTGAGGGATTTCCAGAAGAGACAGGGAAGTGTTAGTACCATTATAATATAGCAAATTCTTTCCCAGGTGTCTGGCTGGTGGGTCTTGCCCACATGCTCAGGGTCTAACTGATTGCTATATTTGGCATGAGGAAGGAATTTTCTCCCCGGGTCAGATTGGCAGAGACTTAGGGGGGTTTTCGCCTTCCTCTGCAGCATGGGGTATGGGTCACTTGCAGGTTTAAACTAGAGTCAGTGGTGAATTCTCTGTAACTTGAAGTCTTTAAACCATGATTTGAGGACTGCAATAACTCAGCCAGAGGTTAGGGGTCTATTACTGGAGTGGGTGGGTGAAGTTCTGTGGCCTGCAATGTGCAGGAGGTCAGACTAGATGATCACGATGGTCCTTTCTGACCTTAAAGTCTATGAGTCTGTGGGATTCACTTAATAACACCCACCCACACGTGACTCCACTGAGACAAGTAGGCATGAGACCGGGGGAAAGGTGGAGGGAAGGGAAGTGAAAGGTGCTCAGCAATGTCCCAGACCTCAGTGAGAGGAACTGTTGGGTGGGGGTTCAGAAAGGAAAAAGGAGACAGTCCCTTATGGTGAGCTCTGGCAGTCATTCCTCCTTCCACTTCCATCAGTTATTATTTTATTAAAAATAAATAAGGAACCAGGAAGTTCCTAATCCACTCATCTGAAAATGCGGGGAACAAAGGCAGGAACCTCAGTGAAATTAGTTCTCCTTGTGAAATAATCTTCCTCCACAGGAAGGACTTCCCTCCTGCTTAACACAGTTGATCTAATAAAGGTGGAGCAGAACTGTACTTGTAATAGGCCCAATTCTACCATCCTTAATCATGTTGACTAGTACTTTACTCTTCAAGCAATCCCAAGTTACTACGTAGTGTGAGCAGGGAGGGCCCTAAATTTGAGGATTCTTTGTGTTGGCCTCATAAATTGTCCCGTAATTTAGAGTCTCTCAGAAGTCACACTGTATTCGCATTAGGCAGGTTAATGAGTGGAACAATATAGAGAGCTCAGGAGGAGAGAGAGACCAGCAATAGGAGAAACATCTGCCCGCATTGAAGTCAATGGCAAAACTCCCATTGTGGTTCCAATGAAGCTGGGATTTCACCCAGACTCTTATGCCGGCACTTATCTTCTCTGATGGGTACAGCTGAAGTAGTGGCCACTAAGAAAGGGGGTGAGGGGGGCGGGGAGTAAAGGAGCAACACAGGCAAATGTCCCCTACTTTTAAGATTCTTGCTTAATGAGCACATTCGCTCAGCGCGGCAACTTGTGCCATATCAGTAATCTTATCAGGCTTGGCCTGCCTTTGCCACCTGCAATCAAAGATAGCAGGCGGGTCATAAACTAGTTTGTTTTAAGTTCCTCTGCACTAAAGAGGAGAACAAGTTTCAAAGTGAACTTATTGTTTTATTTTTGTCATAAAAAAGGAATAAAACATGACCGGCTCTCTTTATGATTCAGTGATTGTGCACGTTTCCTGTTGGGAAGCAGTGGTGCCCTGCTCTCCGCTGCAAAGGCTGAAGCAGTCGGTGCTAGCACTGCTCTGGGCATGTGTCTAGTGACTTCTGAGCCACTGGTGCTTCCATGAAGCCCCTTGGGGAGAATTCACCTTGCTTTCACTCCCTTGGGAGGAGGTGAAATGGATTTTCATATCTGCACATAGGCTGCAGGGGCTAAGAAGGGTATCCAAAAGTCACAGCAGCTGCTAGAAAAAGTAAGCACAAGTTCTATGCAGTAGAACCCACCTTTTCAAGCGTGTTTTCTAGTCTATATATTGGTTAATGGCCCTCTCTTCTGCTTCATAGAAATTTAGAGCCGGGTTCGGATACTCATACTCAGAATGAACAGTACCAACTCCAAAATGGTTTCATAGGGTAGCAGACTCTGGCCCGCACTGCACATCTAAAAATTCCAAAGCATAACCATGCCTAATTACACACTGCTTAAAGCATAGCACACTGTAGTGTGTCTAGGCACCAGGGACCAGATACAAAATACTAAACTGGTACCATTTTCATTAGTTAAAAAAAATCACCACAAATACACACGCACAGAGTATATATTTTCCAATAAATTTTAAATATGTGCAAAACTCTCTCTATTATTCTGTTAATTGCTGCTTTGTTGTATAAAGTATATTTTGCAGATATTTAAAATTTATTGGAAAATATATACTCGGTGTGTGTGTGTTTGTGTGTGTAAATATACACTCATACTCATGGATAGGTGGGGGTGAGATGCATGGGTTAAATAGCAGAACCATGTGATAAATTGCCCATATCATATAACTTGGATCATGTCACCTGTGCTCTGCCCACTAATCCATCTTCCCTGCAATTTACAATATTTCAGACTTCTGAGCCACTTCAGGCATCCACCATTAAAAAAAAAATGTACCCACCAAAAAGAGGTTAGCTCAAAGCCCTTTTAAGAAACAAACTCTGTAGCTATATAAAGTATTACCAAATTGGCTGAGGTTACTTTAGAATACAGAATATCTTAGTTAGTATGTTTAAAAAAAAAACATGACTCACGTCTGTTTTTTTTTTAACTAATTGGCTCAGGTGGCATGAAATCTGTAATCTTACTTCTCAGTGTCTAATCTTCCCCACCACATCAAATGCCAAACTATACTTCTTAGGCCTAGGTTGAAGTTACTCCCATTTCATTCCTATTGGGGAAGCTAGCTTTATCAGGGATCACCCTCTTCCAAAGGACTCTCTTTTTTCATTGGAAAGGATGAGACCCTCTCCCCCTTTAAAGGGGATGGAAGCAGGAGATTGTCCCATCTGTCATCATGACTAAGATCACCCTTTCAGGGAACAAGAACCTGGAGGAATTATTTCTCTCCAAGGAGCTGCTACAAGACCTATCTGGGGCCAAACCAAAATCCAGGATCTGGACTGGAACATTGTGATTGGTGACCTATTTCTGTAATGGACTGAACCTGACACTTGCGGGAGTATAGGAGGAGCATGGTCACTGAAACACTCTGCAGAGATTCAGCATTTCTGGACAAAATAACTCAGCAGGTCTGTCCAAAATAACGTGGTTGAGTTCAGAGCTTCATCCTGCTCCTATCCATCCACTCTAGAGGGTCTAGCATGGGCAGCAGCACTAGCTTGTGTAGGTCTCATTCTATGCAGTCACTTTACAGAACCACAAGAGGAAGGGGCAGCTCCTTGCCTCATTTTCTACATCAGTACAAGACAGAGCCCAGTCTGGCTTTTCACCTTCTGTTATATTGACAGCTCTGTTTTGCTCAGGCTCATGGCATTCTTTATCCTTCCTGTATGCAAGTGAATTCTCTGTTTGCTTTGCAATCAACTTTTATGACTACATGTGTACTCATTTCAGAGCTAAGGATTCCTGCACTTGGCTTCAGCTGTCATGCCATGCTAGTCTGGGAAAGCGATGAGGACTGAAATGTCCCTGCACAAGAGCACACCTCAGCAAGCCTTTTACCACTTGGGATAATACTGCACGAGGAGTTGCAGGGTTTTGATTCTCTCTAGAAGAGGAATGGGCTTCCCTGTGATGGGATCAACATTTTTCAAGGGGGAGGGAAAGGAACTATGAGGAGTTTCATGTACCACTCGTGTGTAGGGAGGGGAGGGGAAGGCTGAGTGCACACTCAAATGGTTATTTTAGTTTTACACTCAGGCAGGTAGCCTGGACACATACGGACACTCTACAGGTGCTCACACAGATATACCCAGAACAAATGTGCAGAATACAGTACACACACACACATATGTTCACATGCACAAAGTATCTAGCTAGCTGTGGTACTTATATGCTCTCCATCACCACACTATTATGGCACCTCACAATCTTACTTATCCTCACAACATCCAGGGCAATACAGCAGTGCTATTATCCTCATTTTACAGATGAGGAACACAGGCTCAGAGAAACAAAGTTAGCAATGGAGCAAGAACTTGAACCCAGGTCTTCCAAGTTCCAGGCTCGGGACCTCAGCTACTGAATCATGTTGTCCTCTTTGTACATGCTTATGTGCTCAGAGTAGTGAACATGCATACATGCTCACCGACACGTATGCATACACAGCCATAGTTTAACACACACTCACACCCATGTAACTAACACACACATGCCCCAAACAAGGATATGTAAACACTAGTTATGGGCCTGAACCATAACCTCGGATCCAAGTACCTCGCATTTTGGAGCTGCGGATAAAAGCTTTGCCTCTCAGGACCATCTGTAACAAGCACTCATGCATGAAGTCGGAATATACACATATGCTCATAAGCTCATATACCCACAGCTAACACAAGCACCCACATACAGACAAGTGCACACCAACAGCAGAAGCTTCATAGCACCATTTCTGAAGAAAATGAGACACCAAAATGTGAGGCTTTAAGGGTTGTTCCCCCCACCCCCCCTTGTTGAGCCATAAAGGAGCTGGTTTGCTGCAGGCTTAGCTTAGTCAGAATCTGTCACCTCCCCAGCCCTACCCTGCACTTTTAAACAGGACAAACAGGTTATGACATAAAAGTTTCAAAACCTGGGGGGTTCCTAATAGAGGAGAGGTTAATGCAGGGGCACTTTAGGCCTCCAGAGAAGGGGAGTGGATGTTTTCACATTTGATACAGACAGAATTTCTCCAGATCGAGAAAGCAGCTGGCTCAGAAGGAAGCCTTTTCTCCACCCTCCTCCTCTCCCAAACTTGGAGAAATTTTGTATCTTGGCAGCCACAGGGCTCATTATTCATGGCAACCTGTAGCCAGATCTGAAGTCTTATTGCCCCAGGCCATGTTTCTCTGCTACCACAACCTGAATGATTTGGGCTGGGTTTTAATCCAGGTTCAGAATGGACGGCTTTGAATGAACAAAAATCCTCACATTCATGCCAGATTTCATACTGAGTGCAACAGAATCCACACAGGCCAGCTTGTCAGCGCCAGGAACCACACCCCCTGCCTCCGAGCACAGTGAAAACCATACATATGAGATCCCAAAGGTCGTGATTTACACTCCTAGCCTGAGTGTGCAGTAAGATGAATGCACAGATAGCCCTGACCATAGTGTATGTACCAAAGCTCCAGCACCCTACCATGTTAGGATTCACACCACGTGACATTAGTGCCAGGACTCTCCTTCCAACCTCATGGGCACATGCAGGCTAGGCAAGCACAATGAAGTGTTATGTGTGTCTGTGTTGGAAGGAAAGGAAGTCAATGGGAGAGGTATGTTGCCCAGGACTTGGAGAAATCACTGATGCTGAGGCCGAGGTTCAGTGGGTGTGGAGGAAGCTGGTCTGCCCTGTGGGGTAGGTAGGAATGTACTCTGTATGATTAACTTCTTCTGTGTGCTGCACCTTTACATTTCTAGGAGCCTGCAGTCTGCAGAAGAGTAGCCCTTTTGTTCTCAAAGTAGCTACAACTTGTTACAAGGAGACACACATACACACTCAGAGAGGCCTGTCTTGGAGACTTTACTTTCATTCTTTCTTGTAAGTTTTCCTTACTCTAAAATAAAAAGTCATTTTAGACTGAAGGCATGAGCACCAAAACCTACACGGAATTTTAAGCAAAGAAAGTTTTAAGAGGAAGACAAGCCATGGCAGAATTCAAGAAGCAATATCCTAGTCCCCTCAAACTGTTGCACTGTTCCTGTCCCCAACACTGGGTAGTGGGCATTTCGCTGGGCATGTCTGAAGCACACACTGCACTCTGACAATCCAAGGCCAGCAGAACAGCCTGGGATGGACCTGAGGATCTGGCTCATAGACATGGAGCAGGTGCAAATGCAATTCAAAATCACTGTCTTCCCTGCTTCTTCCCACACGTATGCATACCTGCATGTCTCTCACTTACTCTGTTTAGTTATCTCCCAAAGAGAATAGTTCTGTCTTCGTGAATCAAATTTGATCTCAGCATAGTTCAGGGGCTCTGAACCCAGTTGGTTCTGTTATTTGCAGCCAACAATCTTAGGCCTGGCTGGATGAGAGAAATGCATGAAGGCCCTTAGTGTCTGAGAACAGGCTGAAGCTGTGAGAGACTGAAAAGTATGAGGAACTTGGAAACTTTACAGATTGTTTTTCTGGCTTTTCCCAAGAAGTAGAGGCAAGATGCAACTTTATACTATGGAATAATAGAGCTTTAATAGTTACCAGACCAAACAATCAAGTTGAGGAGGCAAGTGGGGGAAGCCACTTCAGCTTGTATTTATGTTTAGTACTTTACACAGCATATACAGAGTGGGTGGAATCCAGTTCAGGCAAATAAAATAAAGTAAAAGCCATTAAGGGAGTTCTCTGCAATCACTGCTCTACAGTAGGCGAAAAATCATTACCTAAGCATGTTCATATTAGTCTTAACTAGTGCAGAGCAAAGCTCAAAATGTTTTCAGTTTGGGTTTGTATAGGACAAATGTAACCTACTATTTCAATTATACTCCACAGCTCCATGTCTGAGCCAGAGGGGGAGTTGACTAGTAATGGTCCCTGTTAATTAACTCAATCCTTTAGCTCAAATGATAGCAGTTTGTGCTGATGTTGCCAGGTTCAAACCCAGCTGTCGGTTTACACTAAGGGATGCTACTAGAGCTGGTCAGAAACTATTTTTTCCCCTTGTGGAAAATTTTGATGAAAATGGAAAAAAACCAAAAACGTTCATGGCAAACTTCAGCTTTTTGTACTAAAAAAAAATATCAAAACCCCCAAATGAAGCATTTCTCCTGAAAACAGCAATAATGCCATTCGGAAATGCCACCGCAGTGCCTCATGGCAGTTGTATTTTGTTTAGTTGAAAATCTAATTTTCCATCAAAAAATAGTTTCAATGGAAATGTTTTTGACTAGCCCTAGCTGCTGAGTAAGCACTCCACATTTTTGATGGTTGTCTGAACATGAACTCAAAAAGAAAAGGAGGACTTGTGGCACCTTAGAGACTAACACATTTATTTGAGCATAAGCTTTCGTGAGCTACAGCTCACTTCATCAGATGCATTCAGTGAAAGCTTATGCTCAAATAAATGTGTTAGTCTCTAAGGTGCCACAAGTCCTCCTTTTCTTTTTGCGAATACAGACTAACACGGCTGCTACTCTGAAACCTGAACATGAACTGTATCTTTCTAGAGCAGAGGTTCTCAAACGGTGGTCCGACAGTTCCTTCTAAGGGGCGCACCTGGATGGCCACACAAGAGAATGAAGGGCCACCCACCTAATTAGTGGAGCCGCGCAGGCATGGCTCCATTACTTACGTGACTGGACCCTGGAGAAGACACACATGTAAAGTGAGGTGGTGGCCTTATAATACTTCTCTGCCTCACGGCACCAGACAACAAGGACTATACCCCTTGGACAGTGAGCAGTTTGAGAGTTTCAGAGGAAACTCAGGAAAAGAATAACAGGCAGGCCCAGGGAATGGAGGCGAGGTGTTACCAATAAGCATGTTTCTGTCGTAGGTTTTATTTGCTTTAGGGCACAAGGTGTGGACTCATTCTCATGCCAGCTCAGATGCCAGGAAAGGGGCATAAGTCCAAACTTGTACCTTAATGCTAGAATTAAAATGAAAAGTTTCAGGATTGTAAACAGTCGTGCTGCCAAATGGGGAAAAAAAAACCAACCCTCCCGCATTTGGAACATTTCATACAAAGAGACTATCAACTTTATAGGGACCAAAGGGATACAGTGATTGGCAAGCACAGGATTTGTACACACTTGTACATACACAAGACAAGACTGTGCTTTGAAGGACGGGACTTCCCCTGGCCGATTTTAAATTAAGAGAATAGTTAGCCAATACGTTGTTTCTCCTGTATTTGTATTGCTATCAGTGTTTAAATGAAACCGCTCTAGCTGTTCAGTTTGCTTGATCCAATAGTGCCTGTGATAACTGTGACACCAGTACCGATGTACAACTGATGATGATTTCACAAACTGGGCATTGTGGCATCACTACAACCTGACTCCTCTGAAAACAACTCCCTGAGGGGCAGCGGGGCAGCATTAGAGATGATAGCCAAGTGAGCATACTAGGCATAGCTGAGATAGTCGAAACAAAGATAGAGCGAGGTAAGTGATTTGAGTGCAATCCAAACCCAACCTTCCCTGTTCAAATGGGCTGCACAAACCCATCTGTTTGAGTTCAAGCTTGTCAGGCAGAACTTTGTGATGTTGCATTTGTGGACAGAGTGAAAGTCCAATCCCCCACTACAAGTCACCAAAGAACTATCTGAAGCAGAATAATTCCACTCTCTTAGAGACGTTTAGTTAGTAGTTTAGAAAATACCCCCCACAAAATGACACAGAGATTGGAAGGGCCCAGGGCTACACAAATAAATCAAAGAATAAGTGAAATGAATCCATAGCATATTATTATGGCAGTGCCTAAAGACCTCCACTACATCCAGAGTCTCGTTGTGTTAGGTTCTGTACAAACACAGACTAAGAGGCAGTCCCTGCCTCATTGTGCTTACAATTGAAACAGCCAAGACAAAGGAAGGATTATTCTTATTTCCATTTTACAGGTGAAGAACAGAGTTACAGAAAGATTATTAAGTGACTTGCCCAAGGTCACACAATCAAGCTGTAGCAGAACTTGCAACTGAAGCACGACCTCATGAATCCCCATCTAGCTCTTTAACCACAAGTCCATCCTTCTTCAAAAGGCTGTCATTCATGGCTAGGGACCGCCTCCCACAAACTACAGAAGAGGAATGGAGGGAAAGTTAGGGTCTTCCCCCTTTTTATAGGTCCCTTCTGTAACAATGAAGTGCTGATGTCATTAATGAAGCAGGCTCCAGCAGGACTCCACTGTTCTCTCTTATCCCGCCTGAGACTCTCCATGGCTCCCACTGTCTGTCTCACTGTCACTTCCCTTTGTTAGAGACAGCAGGGTGGGGGTGTGACATGACTGTTAGGGCCCCTTCAGGGACAACTACACAGCCCATTGACTCAAGCCTCCCAGCCTGGGTCGACAGACTCAGGCTAGCACTTTAAGGGCTTGGCTACACATACAGCACTGATGGAGCTGCACCGCTGCAGTGTGTCTGGTGCAGACACTCTGTGTTGACGGGAGAGAGCTTTCCCATTGGCATAATAAAGCCACCTCCACGAGAGGTGGCAGCTATGTCACTGGTTTATTTACACCCCTGAGCGACATATGTTATGCTGACATAAGCTATGGCGTAGGCCTTGCCTAAAAATAGCTGCATAGACAATGCGGTGAAATTGTGGCTTGGGCTGGAGCTCGGGTTCTGAAGCCCACCCCTCTTTCCAAGCTTCGGCGTGGGCCACAACTTCAGACCACTGTCTACACAGCCATTTTTAGGGACGAGTGTGAGTCCCACTAGCCCAAGTCTTTCGACCCAGGCTGGGCGGCTCACTTCCCGCTGGCTGGACAGAGTCTGAGCCACGCATCAAAGCCTCTGAATGTGACGACTTTTCCATTGTGACATGTCATGACACCAGCACAGAGAAGCCCTGAGCAAGAGGCATAGGATTGGCCTAAGAACAGAGAATTCCAAAGCACCAGGCCCCGCTCTGCAAAATGGCCGGAGTTGGAATGTCTAGCCAGGCCCCTGATCCAAACGACTGCAAGTGCTTCCTGAATAAAGCATTGCAGCCAAGCCAAAGCATCTGTGTGACTAAAGCGTTTGGAGGAGGATGGAGGCGCTGGAGGCACTTGGCCCTTGATCTTGTGCCCTACACTCCTCTGGCACACTCACTCTTCATAATGACAACCTATTTCCACACCGATGTGCGCCCCGCCATCGTCTGAGAGCCTTGTCATCCTGATTCAGCCTCACTGATGTCCTCCAGCAGGGCTCACGCTGGAGGCCATCCAGGAAGAGAGAGAGAGCGAGCGAGGGAGAGAGTTCTTATGGATGGAAACATTTAGAGGAATAAGTTAGATGAATGTAAGAATGAAGGAGGAGGTTGCTCACTAAATGCTTATCATTCCAGGCTTGGCTACTCAAGATGGTTTTTTAGCCAGTGGATGGTGTGGAGGGGAGAGAGGGTCTGGTAGGGGTCTCTCCTTTGATGGGCGTCCTTGGCTCACAGTCAATAACTCTGGGCTTTGAAATGTCAAGTGTGCTCTATGGTGAGTTTCCCTGGAACAGAAAGCTCTTTTATTGAGAGAGAGAGAGAGAGAGAGAGAGAGCTGTCTCCCTGATTCAGGAACAACCACTGAGCCCCCAGGATTGTCTTAGACCACAGCCATAAAAAGAGCAAGCGGAGGGAAAACCGCACCTCTGCTTTGGCTCCTTCCTTCTGCCCTTCTCCCTGAAGGAGAGAGCTGTGCCTTCAGATGAGGCTTGTGCTGGCTGAAGGGTCCCCGAGCTCATCAGGGTGACAGGGTGACATGGTGACATTTTCCCCTTCTTTTTTTCTTTCCCCAAGTGTCACTTCTTAGCATACCCAAGGAGCTGCCAAGCTCCAACTCCCCTGTGGTATTTAAGTGGGCACCAGTCAAGATAGCTGCCTTTGAGCCCTGAAGGAGACAATTTCTCAAATGCAGACATTAGGAATGAGTGTGACGGGGAATGCAGCACACACACAATAATAACCTGCAAACAAATCAGGTTTTCATTCTGAGTCACTCTGGGAACATTTTCTTGGATCTACATTTTTTTCTTTCAGTTCTTCTACATTATGAAGCCCTCGAGTACCAAGCTGTCATTTTGCTAATTTAATCTTATTTTCTGTGTATGCTGCACTCTCGGCAAGTATGTGGGCTCTTTCTGAGGACGCTGAGAATTTAACCCTGTAGTGGCACTCTGGTGCAAGATTCAGGGATGGACATCATCACTGAAATCTCCTCTCTGCTTTCTTGGGGGGAGGAAGTAAGAGAAGCCCCTGGCTTCCCAATCCCAAGATCTCAGTGCACATATTTTCTCTGTGTCTCAGTTAGACCCCTTCTTCCTGGTTTCTTTAGGTCTTAAGCATCAAGGCCAGAGAGAATTGGATTGGTGGGATGTGTGAAATAACCCTCCCCAATCTACAGATTATTAAAACCTTCCCATCGCTCTAGGAAAGAATACTGTATGGTACCCTTCTTTCTTACGAGGAACGGATCCTCATTCCTCAGAATATCTGCTTGGGGAGTCAGTGGGAGCTGGGACTCAGTATTGCAGTTTCATCAAGAAATCCCTGAAAGAGAAAGGAGAGTATGGGAATGTTATCAAGGGAAAGAATTGAGACAGTCCCTAGGGAAACCCTATGGATGCTAAGGAGAAATGACTGGTGTGGCTGGGGAACATACTGTGGACTAAAAAGGGAGTGACTCCTCATTTGGGTCAGGTCTATGGAGAAAGAGAGACAAAAACAAGTCCTTTTGAATTAAACCTTAGCTGCACTCATGAACTCAGATCCTGAAACTGCATACGTGAATTGGAGTACAGCAGGTGGAAGAAAAAACTGAAGGAAACATACAGACTCAGGAAATGTGCCTTTGACTGAGGTAGTTGTTCTCTTTGTCAAGTGGCAGCTACTAGACACTCTGAAAAGGTGTAACCAATTAACAAAGCCCCCTCTATTTTTTTTGGCTGGACTCACTCATTACACAATGTGTACAACACCTCAGTTGAAACTCTTGAAGTCCAAAGGTAAATGGTCTACCAGGTGAACTGTGAGCAGGTCTCCCTCTCATCAAACCAGCAGGGGATGGGTATGTTCTTTTCTTCCATACAGTGCAGCTGGGGCAATCTACACATGCAGTGTTGCTGCAGTGCTGCATTTGCAAGTCCTGAAGGAATCCTCCAGAACAGTGATCCAAAGGGAGAATGTGTGATTTCTGTGTGGAGCAGGGGAGGTCAGTGGGTTTCCTGCAGAGCTCAAATGCATGTGGAAGGCAGTCTGTTGGAAGAACGCTGGCACAGTGCTGTTCAGAGATGATTTGAAAGCTTTCTTGAAAGCACCATGCAAGATGTGAGCTTCATAGGACCCTTGGAGGAACTGAACAGATCTGAATTTAAATGAAGATCCTTGTTAGTATCATCAGTGCTGGTGTAACAACCCCCCAAAGTAGGATGAAGCCAAGGAAAGTGCTGTAGAGAGATGACAGGTATGGATCACTCATAAACAGAAGACAGAAGAGTCACTGTAGCTAGGGATGTGTCAGCAATTCTGTTCTTAACCTCTGATTTCTAAGGATTCACAGAAGTCCTAACATTTCTTCCTTGACTGATTGTTTCACACACAAGATCTCAGTATGAGGCTTTAATATATATATATAATGTGTGTGTGTGTGTGGTTTATGTGTCTGTCTGTCTGTCCACTTTCAGGTGACAAGAGTGCTGCTTTCACCAACCAGAAAAGTAATAAGCCAGATCCTCTGCTCTAGGTCTGTTCCAGTGGTGCAAATGGGCCAGAAAGCTACCTTATGTGGCACCAGAGGATTCTCCTTGTACAGAGAAATCACTGCATGCTATCTGTGAGGCTCATCATGGTGGAGTGGGGGAGTGAGAGGGGGCATGGCTAGAGTACAATCCCTAACCAGTGTACCAGCCCCCAAGGGGGCCGTTCAAGCTAGCACAAGTTAGAGCCATTCCAAGTCTGCTTTACTTTGCACTGGGGAGTGTGTGCCCAGGGGCACACAAAGATGGCTCCAAGTCACCTTCCCCTAGGAACTCTGACATACCTGACAAGTTGGGCTAATAGAATGTAGTGAACAAGAAAACCAATCTGAAACCCATGAAAAATCTTTTAACAAACTCTCTGAGCAAAACGAAGGTTTACCCCAGCGTGTAAGCCAGCAAAAAACAGGATATGAATCTATTACAGGTGCTGGAGTGACCTCACAAGCCACAGGATTTCCACCTGTATGTGATGCTGTGTCTAGACTGAAAGACTCTCATTGACTTCAGTGGGCTTTGGATCAGAGCCTAAATATAGGTCATCAGGACTGTTGTGGCTGAAAGTAATTCCCCTCTATCAGTGGCGGATTAAAGATTTTGCCACCCCTAGGCCCTGAAATAATTGCCACCCCCCCGCCAGCTCACCTCTGCTCCACCTCTGTCTCCTCCCCTGAGCGCACCGCCGGGTCCTGCTTCTCCCCGCTCCCTGCCAGTGCTTGTGCGCAAAACAGCTTCGCGAAGGAGGGGAAAGAGGGGGGAATGTGGTGCACTCAGGAGAGGAGGCAGGGCCAGGGCAGGGATTTGGGGAAGGGGACCAATAGGGGCAGGGAGGGGGCAGGGAATGGGTGGAGTTGGGGTGGGGGCAGCGGGTGCGAACCGGCACCGGGGTAAGCAGCCTCTGGCTGCTATTATAAATTTTCCGCGCCTGCAAATTTGCCGCCCTAGGCCTAGGCCTTGTCGGCCTAGGCGTTAATACGCCGCTGCCCTCTACATCTTAACTGGTGGTTCATGTGAAATGAGGTTGGTCTCAGCCCAGTCTTTAGTGGTCACGTGTCCATGTCACAAAGACTGCCATCACAAACGGGCAACCTTGTTGGCTGTGTCAACAGAGAAACAAAGGACTCATTGGCCATTTACCTTGTCTTATGGATTTATAGTGGGCCCATCACCATGGTATCTTAACACAGCATGGAGAGTGAACTACCCTCTTGGTCCTCTCCAAGTCAGGCTTGGATCACTTTGGGGAGGTGGGGAAATTTCCACCTTGTGTGCTGCAGCTGCCCTGCAATTTAATAAAGGAGTTCGTCTGCAGCTGACAATCTGGCACTTTTCCTTGACACAAAACTCATCTGAAGTTTCTGCTTCTTGTTCCTCATCCATCCAAGCCCAAGTGCAAATTCTGAAACGCGTACATGGACCCTTACTTTGGCTTCTGCCTTCAGACAAGCTGCCTCCAGTACTTTGGCTAGTGATGGAGATGCGAGGCGCTCACTCACTGGTCCCATGGAGAGCGCTGAAACGTTTGTTAAGAGCGGAGGGGTGTGTCGGTTCTGATGATGCTGTGCTGTTGCTAACAGCCAGACCAGACCTTCTGTTCTCTAGTTGTTGGTTGCTAAGCAAACCTTGGCCTCACTGGGAGCCTGGAAGCTGGACAATAGATCAAGGCCCAGTGCTTTGTGTGGCCTGCTAAGGCCTGTCATTCAAGGCAAGCCTCCCATTGATCCCTAAAGGTCACTGAGTTTACCTTCAACTCCTCCTGCTTACAAGAGCCCGAGGGGAGGGGGCTACAAAAAGGGGTTTCTCCTATTGCCTCCTACAGTAATGTCACCTTCTTCCTTAGCCAGTCTGGCTGACCATACAGGCCTCATGGAGCAGAGCTCAGTCCGTGTAGCTTTCTATAAACAGGGCAATGAGGTCTAATTCCTTGTGGCTTGAAGCATGGATTCTGAGAATTTCTGAATCAGTCCATTAGGAATGCCTCCCTCCACTTCTTCCTTTCCTCCATGTCAGACATACTTAGAGGGGATAGGGTCACTGTGACTTGAGACAAAACGATAATAATAATAATAATAATTAAAAAAAACAGTGTGAGGGAGGCAAGGAAAACCAGTTTTTGCTTCTTCGTGCATTTATTATCTTCATTATCTCCCAATCTCTCTCCTCTGGTGACAAGATTTGTATATTAATCACATCCCCCCTTCCCACACCCCAGCCTCCCATTGAGACTCCAGGGAGTTTACAGCATTCCTTCTTTCAGCTGCATTTCCACTCTGAAAAAGTGTCAGTGAGAAAATGGAACCTTCTTACTCAACAGATCTTGCTCCCAGTGTTTGCCAGAGTCAGAGCTGGTCACTTTAGTGACAAATCATTCTTTATAACATTTTACTCCTCTTCATCCTGCAGAAACAAGACAAGTTGGGTTCTATTCCTTCTCGCACACCAACAAGAACAAAGAGAATAGGTGATTGTAACTGGGTGCAAAATTTGAGGACAACTGCATTACCTAGGGCATAAGTGAAGGCAGCACTTGAAGACATTTGGGTCGCAAAAATGCAGTGGAGCACTTAATATGGCCTGTTGCTATTGCTGGAGTTGTAAATAACCCAGCCTAACCTTCAGATCCTAGGCTGAGTTTGCAGGGATGTTGGAGAGATAAATAATCTTGTTACTAATAACGTGGGTGTGTTTGATCTGAAATTCATCGTGACTCAGTAAATGTGGGTTCCCATATTATATTCACTCTCCAGAGCAGATCCACACTTTAAGTTAGGAAGTTCTTAGTGTATTTCACTGAACATCTGCCCTCAGTTTAAGGATTCCTGATGTACCTCTATCCTGACCAAAAGGGGGCACTCTGCTGCTGGGGTGAGCATGGGTTTCAATCTCTCTAGTCATTCATTCCTCCATTTCATTTTCCCACACTGCTGCAGAATGTGACCAGTTTTGAAACATTCTACCTTTGCTCCTACCATAGAGATCATCTATGCACATGCCTCACTCTTCCTCTCGCCTTTCATTTGTCTTTTCTTAGCATGTTTGGGTCAATATGTTGCTCGTGTAAGTAGAAGTCTAACAGCAAGACCCAGGCAAAGCTGGGACAGCTGTCAGGAAAGCTTTCTGCACGCAGTTTTTCCAAGGTATCACAACCCTGACAGTCCCGGACAATTCCAGGCTTGCTTGTCTCGTGAGCAAAAAAACTGCCATTTTTGTGGCAAGAATTTGTGAAGTGGGCACGTGGGGACTGGGAGGAGACACCCAAACTCATTCTATTTATTATCTAAATAGAATTTGGATCCAGATATCCAGAAATAAAAAGCTGGGGCCTGATTCCAAGCTCACTGGGAGTCAGTGGGAGGCTTTCCTTTGACTTAAATAGACTTTGGATCAGGCTCTTGGTGCCTTGCACTGTTACCCATGCGACATGCATGCAGCCTTTGTGGGACTGAAAACCTCATCTTCCCTCAGACTCTAGGATCCCATTTATTCCTTTGGTTAATCATCATTATTAACAAGAATATTTATTTTTACTGCAGTAGCACCTAGACGCCTCTTTCAAGAAGCAGGGATCCATTGTGTCACATGACGTATTAACAAAAAGAAAAGGAGTACTTGTGGCACCTTAGAGACTAACCAATTTATTTGAGCATGAGCTTTCGTGAGCTACAGCTCACTTCATCGGATGCATACTGTGGAAATTGCAGAATATCATTATTATATATACAGACACCATGAAACAATACCTCCTCCCACCCCACTCTCCTGCTGGTAATAGCTTATCTAAAGTGATCATATTACCAGCAGGAGAGTGGGGTGGGAGGAGGTATTGTTTCATGGTGTCTGTGTATATAATAATGATATTCTGCAATTTCCACAGTATGCATCCGATGAAGTGAGCTGTAGCTCACGAAAGCTCATGCTCAAATAAATTGGTTAGTCTCTAAGGTGCCACAAGTCCTCCTTTTCTTTTTGCGAATACAGACTAACACGGCTGTTACTCTGAAACATGACGTATTAAGTCATAGGATGATGTAGTCTCTGCCTGAGAGTCTTGAGTCTAGAAAAAGAAAGGGTGGTGATGTGTACCTCTCACCTCTCTTCATTTCTAAAGGCAGCTTGTTGAGGGTACATGTTTTGGAGGCCCCCTTTGCAATGTCTTCCACACGTATGACTCCTTTATCCCAGCCCAGAATTCTCACCATGAGTCATGAGTACACGGGGGAATAAAGAAATTATCCCTCGGAACCAAGTATTTCCAGACCTACGCAATTTTAATCTGGCTCTTCTCCAGCTGCCCCTCAGGAAGGTACTGATGGTATTTATGCAGATTGCTGCAGAGGAAGGACTAAGGCAATGGCCATCTTTTGAACCCACCACTCTTCTATTCTGTTCCAAGCAAACCAAAGCACCACAGCCAATGGTATAATTCACTGACTTTTGCCATGGCTCCCCAAGCCCCAGTCAATAAAGCTTGTCAGCAGTACTTGAGCTCTTTGTTCCCCAATGAGTTTTGGTCTAATGTCTGAGAGAAAGAAAAGTGAGTTTGAGAGGAGCATGCAAGGAAGGCACTGGGTGTACGTCATCATCCTCAGAGCAGGAGCAGCTGGATGTGGCAGGCATGAAATCCCAGCAAGAACTTCATCATCTAAGCAGATAGGGGAAAGACTGCGTTGAAGTGGGAGGGAGGAAGAAGAGGAGGAAAAGGCTAGGAAGCTCCTACCCCGCCCTTCCCTGCACACTCTTGAAGCAGATGCATTGTAATTTCCTCCTATTGTCAGTGACCCGAATGGTTATGGTGTAGTGGGGACCCCTGGCTTCGCCTCCCTAAGGAACGGAACATTTATCAGCCAGAGTCAATGCCGAGCTGTGACCATTTATCACCCCTCCTCGGCATGTGGTAATGGAGCTGCATGCTTCCCAGCAGGCCCTTTGGTCTGCATAAAAGACCGTGACACTGTTGCATTCATGGCAAGCTTTAAGTAGTTTTCCCTTCCTTGCTTCCCCTCCCACCCCCAACTCCTTTTACTTTCTTTCCCCTTTGTTCCTTTCTTCTGGGTTTTTGTTGTTGTTGTTGTTGTCTGCTGCTGCTGCGGCTACATTCAACTCCCTGCTTCTTTTCATTCTCCTCGGTTGGAAGAATTTCTCTTTGAGCATCTCCCCTCTTTCCCTTTCTCGAGAGCCCAGAAGAAAGCAGTTGTTGAAGGCAGAGGACTTGTTTTAAAGGAACACAAAATTTGGCCTCTGGTTTAGATTTTGTAAAAACAATCCATCATAAACCCAAAGATTAATAGAAGTGTGTGTGACCACGCCTGAAAATAATGGCAGTCAGAAAAAATCCCAGTGGGAATGGTTGCTTTTTAAGCAAATAAATATTCTCCCTGGAATGTTTGAAACCCAGATTTTGCAGCACTGAAATGATAAACGAAACAAACTGACTTTGCTGATCTTCATAAAGTGAGAGAAATGCAAAGTAAAGAAACATCCTAACAGTGAAAAGCCAATGGGATTTCTGTGGTGTTAGTAGTAATGTAGGCTGAAATTCAGCATGGCAGTCAGTTCCCAGTTGGTAACACAGGGATATATAGCACTTCCCTACCTTGTAGAAATGTGGTGAAGATAAATACACCAATGAGTGTAAGGTGCTCAGAGCTTATAGTAATGAGAGCCAGATAGATAGATTTTCAAAGCTGCTTACTGGATTTGGACACCCAGTTCCCATCCAGCCCTTCTTGAGAGCTTCGAACATCTCAACCACAGACAGGCATGTTTGTTTATGATACCATTGAAATGAGTTTGTTTAAGCAGACAGTTCCCCTCATGCCTCTGCTTGCATCAATGAAAACATGCTCCTTGGGTTTGGATTGATGCATTTCCATGGCATAGACAGTTGTATGGATCTCTGTTTTAGTGGAAGGGAGATCTTCCAAAAGGTGTGACACTGGCTTCTTACCATCCTATTTAGCCAAAGGAGGGAACAATACAAGAATGTCTGTATACCACATAGACCTTGCTAGTGTCTATGCCCTCCCCAGGACAAGGCCGTTTGGAATAATGAGATAGGTTTGAAGATGGGTAAAGGACTGTAAGCCTGGGAATGGACAGTGGAATAGGCAGCTGCAGCTTTATCTTCCAGTTAAAGGGGAGGCAGGGGTAGAAGAGAGGCAAGAAAGGAGCCCACCCCTAAACTATAGGTTTAAAAAACCATAGGCCATTTTGTTGTTCCAAGGCAGAATGACTTGGTGATTACCTTGCAGCAGCCACTCTCCGAAGGCTGGGAGTGGAGTGCCTGATATTAACAAGGGGGATCATTAGGCTGGCATGTTTAGTAGAGACCCGAGAGAGGTCCCGAATGGTGATCCTCCACCTGCTAGTGGATCTGGTCACGTGATACAGTGGTGCTTGGCTCCAGTGGGAGCAAGTGCCAAGCTTGCTAGGCAAGAGGGAGCTTGGTCATGATGCAGGACTTCTGTCAGTGAGGGAGTAAAGCGGGGAAATGTGATTTCAAGAGGAGTTGGAAGGACCACCAGTGGGTGGGAGAAGATGACTGTGATGAGATGTCAGGTGTGGCGGAAATTACCCCTCTTTCCATGTGCATCTCTCAAGTATGTGACCATGTCACTATTGCACATGATGGGACAGGCTCAGGATAGTCACTTCAGTCGCTGACTTAAGTGAAAGTGCGCCTTCAGTGTGCAGCCGAAAGCATTAACCTTTGCAGTAGGGAAAGTAGGCGTATGTCTACCCTGGAATAAAAGACCATGGCAGGGTTGTGTCTGGCCTGGGTCACCTGCCTTGGGCTCACAGGGCTCGGGAGTGAAAATGGTTGTGTAGGTGTTCAGGCTTGCACGGGAGTGCTGGACCCGCCCCACACTTGCAAGGTCCCAGCGCTCAGGCTCCAGTCCAAGTCCAAATGTGTACTCAGCAATTTTACAGTCCCACAGCCCGAGCCTGAGTCAGCTGACTTAGGCCAGCCACACATGTTTAATTGCTGTGTAGATGTACTCTATAAGTCCTTGTGTCAAGAGAATTTTGGCATGCCCCAGATTGGACCAGACTAAGAGAGGAGTTTTAGACTGAGGATCTGGGCCCCCTGGTTTAAAGAGGCTTGACACAATAGTGAGAATGAGGGACATGGTGGGAAAACTGATTCCATTGAGAGGGAGGGCAGATGTGTCTGTGGGACCCAGGGAGAAGAGTCCCTTTGGGGTGGAAACCTGAGAAAGGCAAATCAAAGCATCCAGAAGGTAGCCCACTGGTTTTGCCTCCCACACTGCCCCTCAGCTTTTGGTGGATCCATTCTGACTTAGTCTTTACCCACCCCGGGAAGAAGGGAGATAACTTAGAAACACCTGCATCATCCTGACTAGTTGGGCCAGCAACCTTTCAGGAGGTGGCTGCCAGCCCTGGGTTTCAGAATGACCGTGCAGATTCCAAGGCGAGACGGCATGGTGGGCGGGGGGAGGGGGACGGCATCCTCCTCCCCTCTCTGTTTAACATTTGCCCCCTGCTGGGAGACCATCTGCTGACTGTCATGGTGTCACTGCCTCCGACTGGCTCCTCAAAGACAACTGGGGAGAGAGGGAGGGAAGTGAGGCAGCCGCTTTGGGAGACTTTGAGTGATGAAAAGAACATCTTCCCTTTCAGAGCTAATTTAGGGGTCACGGAGTGTGTGGGGGAGGGGAAGTTAAAGACCCTGACAATGTACGTCCCTGATAAATCTCCACCACAAACATGTCTGTCCTGATGGTTCAGAGAATTTAATCAGAAAATGTGAATGATAATTGGGAATAATTTAAGAACACCTTACTGAATGCCCTAACAGCCATTATCCCACAATTGAGGATGAAGGCCATGCTGGTTAAAAAACCAACCTGTTTTAGAGGGGAAGTGAAGGCAGCTATAAAAAAACAAAACATATAACCAATGGAAAAAAGGGGAAGGTGATAGTAATTAATATAAATCAGAAGTTAGGAATTGTTGAAAATTGACAGGGAAAGCAGAGGGACATAAGGCCAGCCGAGGAAAGGACACTAGAAGGAGTTTTTAAAATATATGAGGAACAACGGTATTGGTTCTAATAGATGGAAATGCTAGAGTTTTTGTTAATAATGCAGACAAGACACAAGTGTTCAATAGGGGCACCTCAATACAAATCCAACGACCATGATGCTCAATCATTGTAACTCCTTAGAAGGTGTGTCATTATGAAGTACCTTTCTAGAATCTAAAAGCATTTCTGCCTCAGTTTCCGTGCTGACAATAGCATTCCACAAGTTAGTAGCTAACTGGCCACAACAAAAAGTCTTAAACCAATTAAATAAACTTTTACACCCCTGGATTCTGGGATTACGATAAGTCTCTTCTTCCTTTGACTGCTCTGATGTCTGCTCCACACCTTCAGGTGGTACAGATGAAGAGTAATGAATCCATGGTGAGATATACAATATGCAAGCATAAAATTGGCCTTGTTGGTTAGATGGGTGTAGTCCTGGTTTGGAGACTGTCTCTTATCTTACATTCCATCCTGGGAATTGAGGTACACTGGGACACTTCTATTCACAGTCCATAAATTTGAGGCACAGGGGACTGGTGTCGGGGGTACCTGGAGTTATCCAGGTTATCATGGGAATTGTGGATTCTCTAGATCAAGTCACCACACTTTTGCCTGAGGAGGGTGATGTTTCAATGGACTTTTTGGATAGTGTCTTGGTGGAATTCCTTGGAATTGACATTGGCCAACAACAGGTAGGGAATATTTTTTGTGTGTTGTTATTTAGCACATGTGCTCTGAGATCTTTTCAAGTGCTCATTTTTATAACCCATAACATAAATAGAAGTAGTATTTGAGACCTCCTTGAGCCTCACCCTGATGGGTAACCATGCGCAGACCCCATTGATTTTTAGAGAACTCACAATTAAGGGTCAGATTCTGACACTCTTACTTAGGTTCAATAGCACCTTAATTGACAAGAAGTCCCACGGAAGATACTATAGTCAGCTATCAGAACCTGGCCTGAGGTCATGCTTTTGGTATTTTAGGACTCATTTCCACTAGACAGCCACCTACGTTCATATCTCTCCATGTTTAACACATTAAACTTTGCTACCCCTGTGCTTTTTAGCAAGACTGTTGTTAGCTCTGTATTTATTACCCCTTTCTCCTTATTCTTTCTCCCTATTTGATTTTGCTCTATCTGACCTCTCCTTCCCTGGGCTGTTCTATATGGCTGACATTTTAAGATGGTGGGGGTTTTATTTTACTTTTCATGTGATGTTTTAGGGTTTTTGTTGGGATTACTGAACAGTGCCACAGAGGAGGACAAGTAATACATTAAATAACTAAGAACTATCATTACTTTGGAAATTATTGTTATCACAGAGGCTGTAAACTCTTTGGAGCAGGCACCATCCATGGCCAATGGGAGATTATCCAGTAGTACCTCCACCACCATCTCTGTCAGGTCCCAGCCTGAAGACTGATTGGGAAGGGATCAGGAGATTGGCAGCTTCTAGGTAGAGTCAGAGGGAATGCTTGGTGAGCTTCTCCATTGGGTCACTCAGGAATGGGAGGTGAGAAACTGGGAAGTAAATGGAAAAGTCAGTCGCACAGAGTGACAGTTTCTTAAGTATTGGCTGGAATATGGCGTGCTTTAATCATAATAACTGTAGCCCTTCTAAGGCACTTTCTTTCCCCAGTCTCAGAGTGCTCTACAGAGGAAGGTAAGGTGCAAGACTGTGTAAAGGGCAACCTGCCCGTACCTACCCGTAATGAGCTTCATAGTACCCTAGTCCTTGCCTTGTACGGTGCATTTCCTGACTCTTACTGTGTGTTTCAGCTTCTGGACAGCAACCTCCTACCCTTCTTCCAAGGGCATTTTTGGTTACTGAAAACTGGGAGAGGTTTGGGGCAGAAAGAGGATATGGATGGAGAGACAGATGTAATAAAGGAAGAACAGGGTGGGCTTAGCTCTTCTATACTTTAATATTAGTGGGATGTGTCTCCTGGCTCCCTGTGCCACTTCTATTACCCCTGACTTTGCTTCCCTCTTGCTGATTTATAATTTTTTCATAAGGTACATTTCTTTGTCCTGTTGTGGTCTCTGCAGTGCCTGATAACTTTTTTTTTTTGAATCTTTATCCCAGATGCATTTCTCTATATTGCTGAGTATTTAGTGGTGAGAGCAGGGACTGGTAGTCAAGACTCCTGGGTTTCTATTCCTGGCTCTGCTACTGACTAACTGTGGGATGTTGGCGAAATCACTTACTTGGTCTGTGCCTCAGTTTCCCCATGTGTAAACAGGGGCATTAACATTTATCTACCTCCCAGGGATGTGGTGAGTCTTAATTCATGTTGTGAGGCGCTTGCTGTTCCTCAGATGAAAAGAACAGCAAAGGCCAAAGCAACAAGAGCCTGATCCAAAGCCAACTGACTTCAGTGGATCAGGCCCTTAGCTTTCATTATTAAAGCAGATAATGGGGGAAAGGCTTTTTTAAATCTTGCTTCGAAATCACATAGAGCTTTTTTAAGGGCTCTCCTCAGCCTGTCTTTGCTGGCACAGCAAAGGAGAAAGAGCAGGGTAAAAGGAGAATTGAAAGGTACCAAACTTTGTGGTAAACTCCCATCAGTCTGGGCTTCAGAACAAGCAATTTCAAAGCAGTATTGGGCTGGGTAGCCCTGAACTTTCTTGAAGTAAAAACAGTCCTAACAGCTCCATCGTGTGGCAGTTTGTCTTCATTGCCCCTGCGGTTTTGGAAATTTGCTATCCTTGCTTGTGCCATCAGCCAAATTTAGATACCTGGGGTGAAATGCTGGCCCTATTGAAGTCAATAAGAATTTTTCCATTGACTTTGATGGCACCAAGATTTCACTCAAGCTGCCAGTTTTAAAATGTTTAGGGTTTCAGGGACAAGGCAACGTTTGCCAGATTTCTGATGAGCAACCTCGGCTTTTAAAATCTTGTTCTTTCTCAGTATATCCTCTAACACCAACTTTATTTTCATTTCTAACGTTTCCAACATAGCTATTCTGAGATGTTGGGCTCTTTGGCCCAGATCCTCTGCGGTATTTAGAAACCTAACTCCTATGGCATCTAAATACCTTTGAGGATCTGGGCCTTTGTTCCCCATAGAGATGGCCCAAGGCTGCAAAATTCAGATCTGGGTCTGAATCCGAATGATCCTGAAGTGTTTAGATGTTTGGTCTGGTCTGGGTTGGATCTAAGAAGTGGTGAAACAAGAAGGGGGCACTAGCATGGAGGAGATCTCTGTGTACTTTTAGAAGCACCAGGCAAAGAGGAATGGTGTTTTTCCTTGATCTAAAGTCCCTTGCACATATTGCTGCCAATTTCAAAGCAGCTACTTCAGTGACATTTTTGTGGGTTGTGAGTCTTTTTGTGTTTCAGCTTGACTCCTCCTTTCTAGTAGTAATAAATAAACGCCAACACTTTAATCAGAGGACCTTAAGGTTCTTTCACATCACTGCAAGGTAGGTCAGCATTACAGAGAGAGAAACTGAGGCATGGAGCAGTGACATGATTTCCTCAGGGTCCCACTGCAAGTCAGTGTCAAAGCTGGGAATGGAACCCAGGAGTCCCGACTCGCAGTCTTGCACGGTAGCCACAGAAGCATCCTTCCCCTGTTTGTCCCTGTGGCATTTCTTTCCCTCTCATTCCCTCTCTCTCAGAATCTCCAGGAATAACCTCTAGTAGTTGGAGGAAGAGCTGAAGGGGATACCTTGCTCACAGCCTGCATCCCTACTCATCATGAGTGACACTTCAGCTGCCATGAGCTAGAGAGGAATCGCAGGGGCAAGTATGTGACTCACTCCACCCCAGAGCACTGCAAAGCATGAAAGGGCTGAGCACAAACCTCACAGAGACCTGTGCTTTCATATCTGCCCAGCAAATGAGGGCTGCTAAGAGGTAAAGCAATGGGGAGTGGTTCACCCTCCTCCCGCTGGCTGGTATAAACAAAGCTCCCCCTTCTCCTTGGTCGGTTTCATAGACCTCAAAGTCAGAAGGCACCATTGTGATCATCTAGGCTGAGCTCCTGTATCACACAGGACATAGAACTTCCCCAAAATAATTCCTAGAGGAGATCTTTGAGGAAAACATCCAATCTGGATTTACAAATGGTCAGTGGTGGAGAATCCCCTGTTTAATTACTCTCCACAATGGGGTGAGAGCTCCCTCTGCTGCTTAACTACTAAGGCTGCTGAGCCAGGAACATCACAAATATCTGTGTTTTGGCAGGCAGATGATCTGAGCCAGATGCTTAACAGTAACATGGGCTTTCACACAAGCCCAGCAAGTTAAAGGGGCTGAGCCAGTGACCTCACAGCAGCCTCTACCTTGATATCATCCCAGCAAACCAGAAAGGCAAAACCACAGACCTCAAAGATATA
Source organism: Chelonia mydas (assembly GCF_015237465.2). NCBI lineage: Eukaryota > Metazoa > Chordata > Testudines > Cheloniidae > Chelonia > Chelonia mydas. The sequence continues at coordinate 28,459,457 of NC_051246.2, read as the reverse complement.
GCTGCCTTCACATTGCCACAGCAAGCTCAAGGGCTGAGTTGGTGACACTTACAGTGGCCTCATCCTTGACATCAGCCCAGCCAATTGCAGCAGCTGAGCCAGTTACTCTCAGAGTGGTTTGGGCCGTGACATCAGCCTAGCACAATACAGCTGCTGAGCCAACAACCTCACAGAGACCTGAGTGTTCACATCTGGCTTGCAAGCTAGAGATGGTAAGCCAGTGAGCTCACAGAGACCCATGCTTTGACATTGGTCCAGCAAGCAAGAAGTTCAGTCAGTAACCCCAGAGAGTTCTCTACCCTGACCTCAGGACTAGCAAGCCAGAGGTACCGAGCTCAGAGTAAGCTGAGCCTCTACATCAGACCAGCAAATGCAGTTGCTTGGCTAGTACCCTCACAGTGGCCTGTGAGTGAACATCAGTGAGCAACCTGGAGTTGCTGAACAGGTGTTAAAGTGTGTGGGAATGAAGTTCATCTTCCTCTCCCCCTCCTGAGCTTGGGGGAGCTCCTTAGGACTCCACCTCCTCCTGCCTTATCACACGCTGGTGACCTAAAGAGACACCACACAGGAGAATATAGATTCATAGACTGCAAGGCCAAGGAGACCATAATGATCATGTAGCCTGACCTACTGCATAACAGAGACACTACAATTTCACCCAGTTATGCCTGCATCATGCCTACCACTTCTGGCTGAGCTACAGCATCTCCTTTAGAAAGACACCCAGTCTTGATTTAAAGAGTTCAAGTGATGGAGAATCCACCCCATCCCTCTGTAAATGGTTTCAATTGTTAATTGTAGTCAATATTAAGCATTTGTGGCTTATTTCTAGACTGAATTTGTCGAGCTTCATCTTCCTGATGTTGAATTATTATTCATTTGTCTGATTAATTAAAGAACCATTGACTATCAGAAATCTTTTCCCCATGTAGGGGCTTGTAGACAATGATCAAGTCACCTATTAACCATTTATTGGACAAGCTAAATAAAATGAGCTTTTAAAATCTCTCCCTATAAGGCAAATTTGCCAGTCCCTCAGTCATTCTTGTAGCTCTTTTCTGAACCCTTTCCAATTTGACAACATCATTTTTGAAGTGTGGACACCAGAACTGGACACAGTTTTCCAGTAATGGTCTCATTAATGCTGTATACAGCAGTAATACCCTCCTCCCCACCGCACACACACACACACTGCTACTAGATATTTCCCTGTTTATACATCCAAGAATTGCCTTTGTTGTCTTAAGGTATGTCTACATTGCAATGTAAGTCCAGGGTTAGTGAACACAAGTCAGCTGACCCATGTTAGGGAACCCTGGGCATGAGCATCTACATTGTATTTTAACCCTAGGTTAAGAATTTTCTAGTCCATGCCTGAACCGAGGGCTCTGGCCTCCACACTGCAGTGTGCAGACCCTAGTCAAAATAATCATATCCCAGGGCCCCTAATGTCCCCCACACCCCCGCCCCTCCGAAATGTGGCCACTCTAGCCCTAAGACCATGGTGTTCCATGGAAAAACTTTACTGCATGCCCAGCATGTTACCAGGAAGCAGCAGCTCGCTTTGTGAAAGGCTTGATGGGTTCTCTCTCCATTGCACACCCAGGAGGTTCTCTGATAGTGGGCTTGCAGATCAGTGATGAGAACAGAATGGGTTAACGCTGGTCTGAGCTGCTGCTGTTTGCAAAAGGAGGGTGGCTTCCATTTTCAATAATATAGATTGCAGATTGTTGGGATAGAGAGGACTAAGGAATTTGTCCTATGGAATTGTGGGATACTTCTGGATGACTCCTGGGACCTGAATCAAGCGGGGTTGCAGCTACACTGCAAAGCAATAGGGCTCAGACCCTGGGTCTAGGCTTGACCCGTGCTTGGACTCTCCAGCCCTCCTGGAACCCTGTGTCCAAGCCCTGAGTTACCACAATTGCAGTGCAGATGCAAGGGCAGTTAGACTTGATCCCAGGCTCCAGAATGGGCTTACATTGCAGCGTAGACATACCCTTAGCTGCCACATTGCACTAACAGCGCATATTCAGTTGGTTATCCACCATGACTGCTAAGAACCTTTTGGTGTCATTACCTTCCTGTATACTGCCTCCAATCTTGTAAGTGTGACCTACATTCTTTGTTCCTAGCTGTATGACTTTACATTTAGCTGTACTAAAACACATGTTCTAGTGAGCACAGATTAACATACAATCCAGATCACTTTGTAGAACTGACCTGTCCTTATAATTATTTACCACAACACCAATTTTTTGTCATCTGCAAGCTTTCCCAGCAATGATTTTTAGAATGTTTTTTCCAAACCATTGATAAAGACATTGAATAGCATTGGGCCCGGCACCTGTGGGACCTCACTAGAAATGATGATTCTCCATTTTTCCAGATCTACCTGTTAGCCAGATCTTAATCAATTTAATATGTTCTACATTGATTTTATATACTGCTATTTTTAATCACTGTTGTGTGATACTAAGTCAAATGGCTTACAAAAGTCTAAGTATATTCTGTCAGCAGTCATTTTCTATCTATCATACTTATACTTCACTGTAGTATCAGAAAAACCTCACAGTCTTTAATAGATTTATCCTCGCAACACCTTTGTGAGGTAGGGAACTGCTAGTACCCCCATTTCACAGATTGAGGGACAGAAATTTAAGCATTTTGCCTGAGGAACCCTAGTCAACCAAACTTGTAATCTCACCAGAAAAACAATATAAAATTTTTTTGACAAGACCTGTTGTGCATAGATACATGTTGACTGGCATTAATCAAGTTACCATCCTTTAATTCTTTACTGATCCTGTAACAGCCTTTCCGTGATTTTGCTTGGCATCAGTGTCAGGCTAAGCAGCCGATATTTACCCAAGTCATCTTGTTTAGTCTTTTTAAATATTGGCACTACATCAGCTTTTTTCCAGGTCTCTGGACTTTCCCAGTGTCCCAAGATTTGTTAAATATCAACTTCAGTGGCTCAGACAATGCCTTGGCTAATTCTTTTAAAACGCTTGCTCCAAATTATGAAGTGGGGGTAGCAAGAAGAACTATTGTCTGACTGGGTAGCAGCATAAACACCTGATGGGAGAGAAGAAGAATTGTCCATGCTGGGATTCTCCTATCTACAATCTTTCTTCTACCAGAAGATCTGTCCCCTTGCTGTTTCCCATTCCCCTCCATGGTGGTAAAAAGGAAAAGCCTTTCACCTTAGTTTCTCCCTTCAGTTCTGGAGACAAAGAAGACCTTAACACTGGCTTCCCCTCTCCTAGCCAGAATCCTGGGGAAATGGAATGGGGTTGCCAGTTTCCATTCCATTCTCAGCACTCCATAGTGGAGTTTATGGGTATGGATTGGGGCAAAAGAGATATTCACCTGCACAGCACCATCTTCTGTGCATATGCACACGCATGCACACACACACAGAGTGGTTTAGCTGTCTATAGGGCTGATTAAACATATGAGCTCCTTTCAGGTCCATGTAGTCCCTTGTCCCTGTTCTCTTCGCCATGCCTTGTCCCATCACACAAAATGGTGAGATGTCCTTTCACTATACGATATGCATTTGTTCTCCCCTCCTGTAACTAGTCTACTACTCCTGAAGCAGCTGGATATTTTCTATTGGTTTGAAAAGATGAAGATCATATTGTTCCTGGGCAGGTTTCAGAGTCCCCTATGAATGGCAAGGACTTTGGCTACCCAGGGTTCAAAGTGGGGTGATAGCTCCTTTCCGTCTGGTGCGCATAGCTCTGAGCTTGTTCTCTGTGACAACAGCAGCAATACTGTATCTTTCCAGTAGAGAAATCTCATCCTCCTATTGCTTCTAGGCTGGGCAGATTCCAGAAGCCTCCTATGTCGTTACAAAGCATTACCAAACATCCATACTCCTTCAGTGCCATGTGTGCATCACCCACCAAATAACTAATATGAAATACAGACCACTTGAGAAACAAATCAATAGACCAGCCTGATTTTGATGGCAGATGCATCGCACAGTGAAGTACTGTCTAAAAGCTCAATTACACTTCCTTCCCCGCTCCTCGCCTCCTGACAATTTCACCGGTTAAGCTCCTTCAGCATTACTATGTGGACTGATACCAAATAAAAGACTAGTACCATAGCATCCCTGGTTCCCTTTGGAAGGTCATTCTTAACTAGGTTTCTATTCAGGGTAGTTAAAGAGACACTGCCCTAAAATAATAGGTTTGCAAAAGAAAAAATAGTGATGGTTTTACTGTATAAATTAATAGGAACAGAAAGAATTTCATGGCCTTTCATAAAGAGTTTCTAATTAAAACAGCTGATCTGATTGGGCAGTTGGGGTTTTAGCTCTTCTGAAAATCAGCCACAAAATTTTCCAAATTTGGGTGCTGAAATTGAAACTCCTAGTTTCTTGGCCTGATTTTCAAAAATGCTGAGTATTTTTGAAAACCAGGTCAGTTATACAGATGCCTAAATATGGACTCCGGAGCCTAATTTTGGGTACCCTGTTTTGAATATATTGTCCTAAGGCTTTGGGGGAGAATTCATTGTTTCCAAACATTGCAACTTGTGAGGCAGAAAGTGACACTAACTATAAACCCAAAGGGAAACTGTCCAGTCTAGTTTCACTGTCCAGTCTAATTTCGCAGTCCAAGAGGAGGACAGTGCAAAACAAAAAGTAAACACCCAGCATAAATAGTGAAAAACTGGATGAGTTGTTTTCAGGTGTATTTCTCTGTGGACCAGATTTTTAAAAGTGCTCAGCACCCACAATTCAGAGGCCATTCATAATACGTTTAAATAATTCCTTTGTTGTTGGAATTTTACCAGTTGAGTGTCTATTTTAAGTAATAGTCAGATTACAGTTCACGATTTACACATTTTGTTTTAAAGTAACCTCTTAGTTTTTATCACTAGAAAGTGACATAGGTTCCATTGGTGCTTTCCGTTCTATTGGCATTCCGTTTCTAATCATGAGTGAAGACATTGCAGTACATACTAGAGTGACTCCCATGCTCTACAGCAGCCTGTATGCCACCCCAATTTACGCTGGGACTGGCCCAGACCAGCCTCTGGGATCAGGTAGCTGTAATCTGCCCCTTGATCCCCCTCCACTTCCTAAACCAAGTGGAGTTTGGATGCAGGTGAGAATGTAGCCCCTTATGTCTATTCTATGCCACAGAAGTTAGCATTACTCCCATCTGTCTGTTGTCCAATTTGCTGTCACTGGCTGCTTTTAACCCCTAGTACTTATTTTCCAATTTTTTGGGTTCAGACAAAGAGAGGGAGAGTTTATTTTCTACCCAGTCTTTGTCTCCCCAGCCACTGCTCCTCTCCCTCCTCCCCCCAGCCTTCCACCATGCTGCAAACAATCCCTAGTTTGTTAAAGGGCATGAGTGCAGAAGGCAGCAGGTATTTGAGCTGGTGTGCTGCTTCATACATACACATACACAATAGGAAAGGTCAGAAGTGCAGAAAATACCATGCCCCAGAGGGACAGATTACAGAGAAAAGGAGAGTGAGAGAGGGGGATAGAAGGACAGGAACCCCTGATGAAACAGCCTCTGTTGCTGCACTGGGGGCTGTGTCAGCTTCACTGACCAATACTGATAAGAGCTGATCTGATGGGGAGGGGGCATCGCAGGCACTGCAACAGCCCCGCTATGCCTTAGGGAGCAGGGGGAGGTGAATGGGCACATTTGGACTGTGAGCTGTTGCCCACCACCCTATGTGACATATTCCAGGGCTGCAGGTGGATGAGATGGAAATGGATAGGGAAAGGCAGGTACTCACTGGCAGAGTTTACAGAGAGCCCTGAGGCCAGACAGCAGCCAAATGAAATGGAAAAAGAGAACGTGTTGTCATTAGCAGACAAGGGACAGGATGCCTCGCTGGGCTCAGACTCGGCATCCAGCCTTGGTCAATGTGCTGAATTTCCTGTAAATTTGACGAGGGAACAAGATGGCCTTAACATGGCTACAGCCTCCCCAGCCCCCCCCCCGCCCCTCTCTCCATTAAGCAAATTATCATTTACTGAAAAGAAAGGGACAGGAGCCAAGCCCCTGTCGCTTCAGGAAGTCATTTCTTTCTTTAGAAACCATCCCAATGTCAATGACTAGTGAAAGAGGTGGCAAACTGAGCCCCTGGTGTGTCTGAACCCCACTGAGGAGGCTCCAAACCAGAGGAACCTAGTATAACCCAGCATAAACTGGTATGATCATATGCTGAACATTTGCACACAACCTCATTCTGGTGATTCAAGGAGGAGGAGCTTGGCTTGTAGGGTGGAGCTTATGAAAGTACCACAATTATTTTCTTCCCCCAATTCAAGTCCCAGTTGAGAGTTAGTTTCAGGTGGTGGGGTAGAGTTAAGATTTCTGAGGGAATGGGAGAGTTGTTGTAAGGATGGTTGCCTTTAGGCTGAGAGCTCTGAAATAACAACATTCTCAAAACACCTCACACCTTATGAGCAATGAAATTCTGGAGAGTGGAGCTGATAGCATTGTATGGGTTTCCCTTGCTCGCTGATGTATGCTTCATTGGATTCTTTTAAATCTGGCAGCAATCTTTGATACCATAGACCACACAGTTTTATGGACTTGACTGTGGACCCTAGTACTTTAAATCTAATTTATGCCTGGTTGAAGGCATGGCAATTTTCTGATTAGCTACAGGAGCCTATTAGAAGGCATGCTGGCCCTTTAAGGAAGGTTCCAGGTCCAGTACTGCCTGGTCCTCATTTTTCACCCAGAACAGAGGCCTCCTGGGGCAGGTAGTTCCCAGAGCACATGAGAACTGTAGGCTTTGCAGTGATGCATGCAGGGAAAAGGGGCAGGGACGTAAAGCATCCTCCTTTGATTAGTGTAGGGAAAGAGTTTGAGGGAGCAAGAGCTGTTTGTTCATCTCCCTAGTGGGGATAAGAGACTGGGGAAGGAGTCAGGTCTATGGCAGTCTCTACAGAGAGTTTGGAACTGACCAGTGAGGCTAGCCTGAGGAGAAAGCTTGGATGTCAGGGGTTCCTTGCTCAAAAACTATTCTGTGTGAGACTTATTAAACAAAACGCATCGAGGGGCTAGTGGGAGACTCTGCCGATTTTGTTTGCACTGAGCCAGACTCCTAAAGGGGAAACAATTGTTTGGAAAAGTGTGGGGCAGTAGCACTTGTCTGTGGGGCCATAAGATTATTTTTACCATTGATATTGTCAGGTATTGCTATTGCCAGGGCCCCAGGTATTATAATAAATAAATATTAGCACTAACAGTCATACTGAGCCCTTTTGTAGCTTGCCATCCTTAGATTTCAAGGCTCTTTACAATGATGGATAAACATAATTACCCACATTTTACAGACACTTGAATGAGAGACCTGCACAAGGTCACACAGCAAGTCAGCAATAGAACCCAGCTCACCTGACTCCCAACCTCACATTCCTTCCTTTATACCAGTGGTTCTCAAACTTTTGATCACGCCCCCCTTCTTTGTGTCTGCAGTAGTTTACCACCCGCTCCCGCCACACAAGTACATATGCCGATATATACAGCGACAGGGCTTCACTGGAATCAGTTTCGCCTTCGTTGTTTTTCACTTTAATTGCTTTTCCCTTCCTGTTACACGAATGAGCCAATGATGAATTGTAAGAGCAAAAAACTAAACTGTGACTGTGGTCGATGCTTCCAATTAAATGTGCACACCGTGTCGTAGCAAACGGATTAATGTACGGATGGCAACGACTTTGTATAATGCTATGCAAGCTTAACAGAAACCCATCAAAACGTGCAGCACCATCTAGAGTCAAATGCATGGCGCTTTCTGAGAATCTTTCTGGAGGAATCACCTTTGCTAGTTATCATTGCTGTGGGTAAAATGTGTGCAGTACGTTTTTTATTTCCTAAAGCTTCTCTCGCCCCACTGCCTCGACAGAATACATTCGGCACCCCCCAGTTTGAGAACCTCTGCTGTATACCATAGCTTCATCCAAGTAGCTTTCTGCCTCACTTGGGAGCTTAGTTTTCCTTCTATTCCCCACCAGGTTGTGTCTGGCCTTCTCTAGATATGGACATTTCCTGCAGATGATTGTCAAGTGTTTCATGTCACAGAAATAAATACCTGTGTGGCAGAAGCAAGAAGGGGAAATTACAGAGCTCAGTGAGAGCCCATTTGTGGAGAGCCATAATTGCTGATGTTGCTGATCCATTAACAGCACTAGTGACTAACGGCAATTAAAAAAAGAAGAGAAAAGTTGTGTTAACGGCAACAGCAACAACATGGTCATTCTTTAAAGATTCAGTACACAGAAAAATGCATTGACAGGCTACTGACTGTGGTCAGGGTTTTGTGTGTGTGTGTGTGTGACATTTTCAAGATGATCCTTTAAAAAAAACCAGAACTGTTGTTATTAATATTACTGTAATTCACCTTTTAGAATTCATACTGCTTTGCACTTAGAATGAACATTGGAAGGAGGTTAAAAACTAAAGCCTGGTTTCAGAAAATTAGTTAAGGCTTCTTTTTACAGAGAGATGGGCAAAGCCAGCTGGCTAAGACCTGGTTCACAATATGACTGGAATGGGAAGGGTTGGCTGATGGGAAGCTGTGCCAAATTCTGACTCTGGACTAGTGGGCCCATCTGGTGATTACCCATTCTAGATTCTGAATGTAGACTAGGGATTGATAGCAAACTGGCCTTGGGATTACATAGACAGTTCATGATGAAGGGCTGGATTTTGACTCTGGGCTTGGGGGGCAGGTGATGTGAACTGGATTCTGGCTCTGCAAGTATGATAGAGCTCAAGGTGGCCTGGTCTGGATTCTAGTTTAGAATGGTAAAGTGGCTCTGGATTCCAGTCCTAGGGATCAGTCTTCATTCTCAGCCATGCCAAACTCAAGCCCAGTAGAGCCCTGAGAATGAGAAGGAGGCAAAGGGAATTCCAAGCCAGCTCTCTACTTCCCCCATTCTAAGGCTGGTCATGGGTTGAACTGTCCCTTGGCACAAGTTAGAGCAGCCACAGGACTATTCTAACTTATGCCAGCTGTAATAGTCCCTTAGGGACATTCTGCTGGCCCAGGATTTCTGGCATGGAATGTGTTTCTGCTGCATACCTTGCTGTTCCTGGCCTGTCCCCTTCATTGCAGTGATGGGGAGTGAATGGGGTAAAGGTGCGTGCAGTGCCATCTTATGGACACAGAAGATATCTAACAGGAAACAAACTAGAGAGAGACAGGAAGACAGACTGAGTTTAGGGATTCTCTCAGCAAGAGGCTGACTCAAGTTTCATTTGTTATGGAACTGATGCAGTAGTGAAAGAATAGAATTTAATGGAAACCTGAGTCTCCTTGCTTCTTTGAGAGTGCAGGGGGAGTCCCCAGCTGATCTTTCAAGGGCAGCTTTAAGAGCAGTGCAAGGGGGACTTAGTTTGGGCTCAGGATCTGGCCCTAGTGTTTTACACAAAAGCTAATTTTTTTCCAGTGGGGGGGTTAGAACTGCCTATGTTAAAGGATGGTCACTAGATTTTTATTTTTCCATTGCTCACTTTAGGATAGTCTATGTTGTGCGCAATGGTAATGGAAATGTGTGCTTATGAGAGTAAGGTAACTAACTGAACACAGTTGCCTAATGTCTATCGATCAGGTAGAAGGTATCAGAAATAGAATATTCGTATTCTCTACAGTATATTTTATTCTCTCCCTATTTTTCTTAGAGGGCTCAACAATCTCCTATAGCCACTGCTTAAATCTCTAATATGCGGTGTGGAACATGTGCTCACTTTACAGGAGCTGCGATTTTGGCCACAGGATCATGGAGAAATGAGGAAGTAGTGAGAAAGGCAAGCTCTAAAGGCAAAGCCCGCTTTTAAGTATATGCCTGTACCAGTCTTGTTTGACTGTATTTTTGGTGCCTCCTGGATTCAACAACGATTGGTTCTCTAAATAGCAATGGTAGATTATATCGCACTTACAGTTTATGCTCCCAGCCTTTGCCTCTGGTAAGATGTGTTATGAACCAATAACATTCTTTCTTTTTCTTTTTTTAATGGACCAACATCTGAATAGTGTTTCATGTTTTGCTCTCAGCTGCTCGTGTTTCTGGGTTTTGCACTGCAGAAGGAGAGCATAGATGTTGACTTGGAAAAAGCAAGCTGCGCAAGAGGGGTCCCATGCATTCACAACACAGGTCTTGGAGGTATGGGTGGGATGAGGAGAGTCACTATTTCATTGCATAGACAGGAAAAATCCATTCCTAGATTGTGTATGTGACTGCAGCCCATGTATCCTGGTACATTTCCTGGGCTTGCCTCTTTGGCCCTCCATGCTCCCCAGAATGGTATGTTTATGACCGTAACAAGATGGGGAGGGTAGCAAGAGAAATGAGAGGAGAGGCAGGGCTACACCAGCTGGTGCTTGTTAATCGGAGGCGACCTTCGCTGCTGGCCTCATCGGCCCTTTCCTTTTATGCCTCGGTTATAATGCAGTCCAAATAACACTGATTCTGATCAAACAGGGGCTTAATGGAGACCTTCTCCACTCATTGCCCTGGCTGAAAGGAGGGACTGCGTCACGGGTGGCAGGGAACAACAGGCAGCTGTCTCTGCATCTGCCCTGAGCTGCTTATCAGCAGAGCAGCAAGAGCTTCTCCATTTAGGGCAGTGTTTGCTTTGCCCAACTGTGGAAGTGTGATAGGGGCTGTGATGAGACACACGTTCCCCTCCAGCCCCTTACGTCAGAGCTGTGTGCGTGTGCACTTGACTCTGCACAGACAGAGCCTGGTCTGCGTGCCATGTAAGATGGGGACTCTAAGAATCATCTCATTCTTGCTGCCTGAGCATGGGTTTCCTTAAAGTCAGCGAAGCAACATGTACCATAAAAACAAATGCCAACGCGTCTTGTGTGTATGTAGGCCCCCTCCTTAGCCGGGACCCTGCTGTCTAGCGATTCTTGTATGTGCCCTAGCACGGAATGGTATCAGCCTGACAGAAGAGCAATCTCAAAGAAAGAAAATTCCACCTCCGAAATATCAGGCCAGCACAGAAAACCCATCTGTGAATGCCACCCTGAACCAGTTCTAATCAGTCTTTTCTCTGCTTCTCGGGGGCTTGGCTTCCATGGAGTTGCACCAATGTAACGGAGAGAAGAACCTGGCCCCAGGAAGTTCTGCTGTGCCTTGTCTCATGCCTGTGTGGCACAACACACAATGCCCTTTCCTCAGAGGTAGTACACAGCTGGCACTCATCGACAAACCCCTGCACTCCTCCCCCCATCTCTTTCTTTGCACATGAACATACACATACAAACGTACTTAGCCTGTCCCTTCTTGTGTCTCCATCAGAGATTGGAAAACCCCCTTCCTGCATCCTAATCCCTTCATTTCCTTCGAAAACCCAAGAGGAATGATTGGATTTCACTTGGTAATTTGCAAAAAAACAAGTGCCAGGCACGGATGCTGATATTGTTGATGGTGCTGCAATTACACCACGTTTCTGTCAGGACCGCCCAGCTCATCACCCCTGCGAAGTTATTTCTCAGCCAATTTCAGGAATAAATGGCTCCCATTCTCTCCCTAATGGAAGACCACTTGAAGGGATGATTTGGTACGCAGAGAAGGAGACAACTTAGTGGGTGTCCTAATGACAGGTTATCAGGCACAACAATACCTCTCACATTACTAAGCACTGGCGAAAAAACTCCCCCAAGAAGTGCTAATCCTCCAGCATCTCAAAGGGACGAGCACGCTCTGGGGTAATGACCCCTTCGGAGCATGCACTGGACAGGTATAAAGATAATTTGGGAAGAGGTGAGCCTAGAATTTGTGCTGATAATTATTGTTTGTATTGTAGTAGTGTATTGGTGACACAGTCCTGGACTTGAACCCCAGTGTGTGAGGTGCTGTACAAACACAGAACCAAATGACAGACTCTCTTTCCCAAAGAGTTTCCAATCTAAGCTCTTCTGCCTCAAGAACATTCTTATTAAACATGTATATTGCAGAGGGGCCTACCAGCTGCAACCAGATTAGCCAGCATTGTGCTAAGAAATGTGCAAACACATAATAAAGGACAATCCTTGCCCACAAAAGCTGACATCTGCTGGCAATAATTTTAGTTAAGTTAAACTGTGAAGTTATAAGAAGGTGAAAAATGAAAAAACAAAAAGCAAACCCATATATTCCAAAATATGACAAAGCTTGAAAGATATAGGCAAAGCAGCTGGCTAGTGTAAGAACCAAACCTTAGTCCCCGAAACTTGACACTGGGTCCATCACTAGATCTTTATGGTTCAAAAAAGTCTGGCTAACTATTGGGTGCTTACTTGAACCAAAGCTGCAAGGTCTGAGATTTCCCAAAAGTGACTGGTGATTTTAGATGTCTAACTTCAGACCCCCAAATGGGCCTGATTTGCAGAAAGAATTAAGCACTCACCTTCTGAGAAGCAGGCTCCTACAGTGTGCCTAACACTGAGCATCCAGAAATTCAGGCACCCAAAAATCACTGGTAGGACTGTCCAGAAAACAAGATTAATGTTTGGTGAAAAATGTTAAGGTTTAGACATTTATTTTCTTTGTGCTTTGGAAGAAAAACTAGACCTTTCAAAAAATTTCTTGAAAAAACAAGAAAGAGAGATCTCAGAATAACCTGTTTCCAGTGGGAAGGGCGTTCACTTGGGATGTGGAAGACACAGGTTCAAATCCTTGCTCTGTCTGATTCAGAGCAGACACTTTCACCTGGGTCTCCTACATCCCAGGCAAGTGCCCTAATCACTTGGCTGCTCTGAGGTAGGCCTCTCTTTGCCTGACCAGAAATTTCATCCTGGACCCGAGGAAATCTTTTCAACGAAGCAGCATTTTTTAATGAAAAACCACTTCACTGAACATTTCCTGACCAGTTTTAATCACTAGTCGCTTAAAAAATTCTTAACCCAAAGCTTTTAACTTTGAATTCTTTTTTCATTTCTTTTAAGAAAAGAGAATGAATAGATGGGGATGGGGGAGGGTCCTCACTTTTATTGTTATTATTTGCTTACCATAGTGCCCACTTTCTAGACAGACAAAATGACTTGGTCCCTGCCTCAAGGATCTCACAATCTAAGAACAGAGAGATGCTCAGAAAACAGAGGTTAGGGGGAAGATGTTACTAAAATGTTACTGTAATGCTTGATCAGGTCATGGGAAACACAACGTTTACATATGTTTGCAATATGTTAGCTTAAGTCAACTAGGTTCCCAGTAGGCAGCCTAGAAAAAGTGGATCTGCAGGAGGGACTTGAAAGTGGACATGCTAGGGGCCTTCTGGATGAACACTGGGAGGGTTCTCCATGTGTAGGAGGAAGCATGGGACGGATAGAAATGGTTATGTGAGAAACTGACAACGTCAGACTTTTCCCGTTTCTCTATCTCTGGATAGATTGCCTAGGACTGGAATCCAGAGCCAATTTACCAGCCTAAAGTAGAATCTGCCCGCAACACCTTCTCCTGGGAGAACTGGAACTGGCTGTTCTCTGAGGTAGGGCAGACATTAACCAATCAGACCTGCTTTGCTCAGAGTGTGGGAGGAAGTGAAGGGTGTCTGCTGCCCCTCCCCCAGGGTGCTTGAGCCTATTTTTATTTTCCCAGCTGTTCTTGCTTGCATGTCTCAAATTGTTTCTTTTGGAATCAACCTGCCCCTTTACTCAGAGGATCACAGGGAGATTGACAGTGCCACTTCCAATTCTGAGCCCGGGAGGGACAGAACTGCCTTGTTGCCTCTGGCAAATGATCAGCTCTTTTACGTTTATTGTAAAGATAGTGGTTTAGGATGATAAAAAGCAAAGCCACTTAAGCTCTAGAAAAGTTTCACAGGGGAAAAAAAGAGCGGGTGTGGTTAGACAGAGGAGGGTCCCCACCATTGGAATCATGGTGGTCATTAGAAGCTGCTCCTGCCTAGTTGTGGGAATAGAGGACCCCAGGGACTGTTTCTTAGCGGCTCTACCCCTTTCCCCTAATCTCACTCAGACAGTCATAATTTTGAGCTGTTTGGTGTCAGGGCGACAGTGACATTTGCCAGGTTTTTAGAGCAATGTAAAAGAACATATTAAAGCTTCGGTTAGTCTATGTATCTCCCTAATCCTGATCCACTTCTGTCTCTCTCAAGGATTAAAAACCATCCTGAGCTTTCTCTCTCTTCAGGGAGGTCCTATGCTTCATCCCCGTGACACAAAATCCGGTTTATTATTGAGCAGACTGCCCCAGACTGAATGGGCCAGCTCCTCAGCTATTGGAAATCACTGAGCTCCAGTGAAAACAATGGAGCTCTGTCAGTTTACACTAGAGAGGTGCATGTCTCATTACAGCTTCACTGAGCATCGGGGGAGGATTCTGCAAGAAAATACACAGGGTCTCAGGGGAAGGATCCCTAGTTTTCACTTGGGAGCCCATCCCATCCCCCTAATACCAGATGAGTGGCTTGGGAAGTCAGATTTTGGGCAGGAGGCCTGAAATCAGCTGCATCTGCAATAGCAAAAGACATCATAGGAAAGTGTTAAACTAAGCTTCCGCCATTCTATTATCGAAAAGAAAAGAATCAAAAAGGAGATAATCCTTGTTTAAATATCACAAGCGGCAGCTGAGTCAGTGGGAGCCTTAGGCTGGAAATGTCAGGGAGGAATTTAGATTTTCGGAGCAGTTGCTAGCCTCCAATTATCATAAGTCACTTATGACGACCCCTTGACCTTCATTGCCCCCACCTGCACATCCATAGCAGTGGGAAGAGGAAGTGGAGACAAAACACATGGCCCGAGCAGTGGGAGATAAGACAAATTGAACAGGATCCCAGTTTAGGTACAAGACAATTCCCTTCAGGCTACAGCAAGGTTTGTGCGTGTGTGTGTGTGTGCGTGTGAGATGGACAGAGAAAAAGATGGGGGCGGAATCACAAAGAAGGCAGGAGAATAGGGGAAGAAAAGAGAGAGAAATGGAGGCAGGGAAGACGACAAAGCAAGAAAGTGGGAAAGAGATGGCAGATGAGGGAGATCATGGGCTAACTCCAGGTAAAGGAGGGATGGATTAGCAGAGGATGCTTTCAGCATCTGATTGCTTTTAGAGCTATTTTGAAGGTGGGGGTTGAGGGAAAGGAAGAAAGTTCCAACAAAGTCAATTTTTCTTCTGCATTGTCTCCTTCTCTGGTTCTCCTAATGTCCTTCTCTGACAACCCAGCCACTCTCAGATTGCAATTTAGCATGGTACTATATTAAGTAGGCGGAACCATCTCTACTAACTCCTCTTGCTGGAGGTTGGGGTGTCAACAGGGATGGGCAGCCTTGAGAACATATCCTTGGAGGGCTGGGGTTGATTGTCACCAAATCAAACTCCCAAGGCCAGCTCTCAGCAAGACGATAAGACATTGTTTGGCACTGTGAGAAAGATATTTAGTTACTACCTGGGCTCTTTTCACTCCTGGGCATAGCTAGCTGGTACCCAGCTGAATGAGTCATTTAAGGGTAGTGGTCTTCTTGTGTTAAGACCTCAGAGATGGTTCCTGCTTGGTGGTTTTTTAGCAATGGGGCACACATATTGGATCATCAAACTACATTGCCTAGTCACTTTGAAATAGCCCTAAAGTGCAGTCACCCCAAAAACTTCCTATAAGGCACCATGGAGAATTCAGGGAACTAATAACTGAAAACAAAGTCCCACTTCAATGGCCACCCAAATCATCCTTTGCTTTATTTTTATTTGTCTGCATTTTTGGGGTGAGTCTCTCTTATTAAAGAGGTACCTTTCTTTTGGAATTGAGTGATAATGGGCCCCGATCTTGATCTTGCTTCCACTGGTTTTACACAGGGGAATCTCTGGCCACTTCAATGGAGTTACTCCTATTTTGCATCAGTGTGGATGAGACCAGAATCGGGCCCCATTTTTGCCTAAGGCTCCCAGGTAGGTTTTGGGGACAGCTGAGATTGAAAGGGGAGGGAGGAACATTAAATCATAGTGAGTTCTGGAGAATGTTTTGTACAAACGCGCCTTCGTACTTCTAAAAGACCCTGATGGCTGAGCCATCGCACATGCCACAAGACAGGAAGTATTTTAAAATATAGGTTGTCGGTGTATCTCTGGATTTTGTAACTGCATTACATGTGGCCATGTTCCTAGTTCTACAGCTTCCTTGGACCTGCTGGTATATCCATTCTGTTTCTACACTGACTCATTCCTAGATTGGACAAAGTACTGGAGAGTCATGGATTTTGAGGCCAGAAAGAACTACTACATCAGTTAGTCTGACCCTCTGCATAAAACGCAGCACAGAATTTTGTCCTGTTACTCCTATATTGAGTCCAGTAATTTAAGTTATAACTCCCAGAAAGGCATTCAACCTTGATTTGAAGACTTCAAGAAACAGGGATCCCCACACTTGCCTTGGTGGCTTGTTCCAATGGTTAATCAATCTCACTATTAAACATTTGTGTCTTATTTCTAATCTGAATTTGTCTGGCTTTAACTACCAGCCATTGGTTCTTGTTAATGCCTTTCTCTGTTCGTGGAGGGAACACTCCTGAAACAGCAAAGGTTATGGAACATATAACCTAGTCAGAGTCAGATTCACCATTGTGTTACTCCAATTTTACATTGATATAAGTCCACTGAAATCAACCATGATACACCAGTGTAAAACTGCAGTAATGCAATGGCGAACCATGTCCAAGTCTTTTTGGTCCTTAATGCCCAGAAACTTGGATCAGAAAATCGCTTTTGATATATCCTGAAGGCACAAAAAGTGGGCCCAAAATGTGGAGTAAAAACAAACTATCCCTAACCCTGAGTGGGTTGAACGAGGCTTGTCACTGGTCAACATCTTGTGTTCCTCTTTATCTGTAAAAAGAGGGACATAATGTTTTCTCATGCTCTTTCCCTTTTATTTAACTCATGAAAATAACTCATGATTCAGCTGGTGTGAATCAATGTAGCTTGCATGGACTTCATTGTGCAATACCGTTGGCAAATTCTGATTCAGAATTAGTTGAGTCTACATAATAAATCTCATCCATTCAATGCTGTATGTAAAATATCTTTCTATTACCATACAAATAAGCATCTGTATGAAGTCAATATGGTGCTATTTCCATATGATCTGGGACTCCTAGCATAGCCCTTGATCCTAAAATTATATGAGACCTTTTGTTTGACAGATGGATCATTTTCATTCTCTGACGCCTGAGGAGAGATCTACCAAAGCGGGTAAGAAGTGGGTTATTTTCTGTGCACTCAGAAGTACTGAGCTGCACTTTACTGTCATCTGTTCCTATTGTCTTCTTGGCTGACATGGAGCTGCTGCTGTTCAAAAAAAATGAGGAAAAGGGGTGGAAGGATTGAGGGGGAGGGAACATATATATTTAACAGAAATTACATGTTACTGACAAGGGAGAACATTCATCAAACACTGCCTGTGATGGAAACCCATGACTTTCTCTATGGTTGCCACTTTCCATTTGCATCTGCAGTCAGATCCCAAAATGAGTTGCTGGGAAGCTCTGAGGGAAAGGGCATTTATAAATGAAGGGGTGAAAAACCTGGCCCCCTTGAAGTGCATGGGATTTTGGCATCAACTTCGATGGGGCAAGGATTTTGCCCAAAATCATTTGCTGTAAATAGTGAAAGTCTTCTGATCATTCCAAAGGGAGACGGAAACTGGTTTGTGAGCTTTGATACTGGCTTTCCACTCCCCCTTCTGTTGCTGGCACGAATTATATAAATTATTTCCTGCTATAGAAGGCTCAGAAACAGCGGACAAGGGTAAAACTTTCAAAAGTGCCTAAATGATTTAGGTGCCTGCACCCCCTTTTCAAAAGTGACTTATGCACTAAGTATGAGAGCCTAAGTCTCATTGAAAGACAATGATTTTTCAGAGGGTGTGTGCTCAGCACTTTCTGAAAATCAGGCCCCTCTAAGGTGTCACACGCTGGGTGCCCAAACTCACTTGTCATTTTTGGAAATCTTAACCACTGCTTTGTATCAAAAACGACTCATTTTCTCCAGACACAAATACATAGTCCATGTCATGTAAAGTTTGCCACACCTGGTGGGCCCTGAGGGGTTCCTGTGCAGAGAGAAACTCCCTGCTTTCTTTAAATGTACTGTTCATTGCACCATCCATTCTTGCGCTTTGGCCTACCCTGAGGAGAAGTGTTGGAAACTCAGTCTACTCTAGTTTCAGCCCAGAGCTGCATTCACATTTAGCACATAAAGAATTACTTTACCCCTTTTTGAAACTCCACTGCAGCACGTTCAGTTTATGCCTGGTAGCAGGTAAGAACCTCTCAACTTTTCCTTTTTATCTATAGGGGGAGCCAGAGAGCTTAATATGCTAATGAATCTGGCAGCATGTAGGTACACACACTCAAATTTCACCTATAGATGGGACCAGAGAGCATCTGTTCCCTGCAAACCTCCTAGTTCTGAGGCTTACAGCTGGGATAGGTGAAAAATAAAGTGGTCATTTTTTTTGCTTGTACACAGTATTAGGGGACAGTCTGCTGGGAGTGCCACAGGGAAAAAGAGTCCTTTCCCAGATTCTTGCAAATTACAGGAAAGCAGAATCCAGCACTGCTCTGGTCCCTCAGTTGTCCAGGTGGAGTTCTCCAGTCTTCCTGCTTGATGCAGGGAATATTTTCTAGGTTATACCCTTCATTTGAATTTGCTCTGTGGGAAATGGTGATATCTTAAAATAGGCACCAGGATGGCATTTACGGTGGGAGGGGTAGAAGCGAGAGCACCAATATAATTGTCCATGATCTCTGTCAAAATACAGCTGGTGATGGTCCTGTCTGGTGAATGACTAACTAATAAGATCTGAATGTCTCTCTCTTATTGCTTTTCACATGTGTAATTTGTCAGAGACTTGTCAAATGCTACAAAGGATGGGTTGGAGGCGTGGTATATGCCCTGTAGACATAGGGTGACCAGATATCAACTGTGAAAAAAAGGGACACAGGGTGAGGGTAATAGGCACCTATATGAGAAAAAGTCCCAAAAAACGGGACTGTCCCTATAAAAACAGGACATCTGGTCACCCTATGTTAACACAGTGTGAGCGACAGGGCATGAGCCTTCATCTGCACTAGGACAGGAATCAAGAAGAACAAGCCAGTCAAAGAAGATAGTTGAGCAGAGAGAGCCTTTTGGTGCCCATGAAGGTGATACACTAAACTAAAATTACCAAAGAACCAGCTACATGAAGAGGAGATATTTAGGCATCTCGGAAATAGATCTGCAAATGCACCTTAATCCTAACTTGCGAAATACCCTACTGGACCTGTCCTTAGGCCCATAGGCATTTCTACCATTGCACCTCTAACCAAATTTGTTACATTCTCCCCTGTTCCAGTGCATCAGCAGCAGCAGCAATGCCTTCCCAGTGCATCAAAATCCCAGTTCACAATACCCCTTTCAAGACTTGATTTGCAGTTCAGGCCGGAAGTGCATGAGACATACTGTGTTGGAACCTAGATTAGAACAGATGGGGATGTAGCACGATAGAGTGGAGATGCATTTGCAAAGCACTGTGAGGATGAAATACTTTTGAGTTTGTCTCCTTTTCATGACCAAGAGGATTTGCCCCTAGATAGAAGCTTTGTGGAAGGAGAATCCAGCCAAATACTAAAGTGCTTATATTGCTCTCTTCATTTACAAAGCTCTGTAGAAACATTAACCAAGTATTCCTTACAATAGCACTGAGAAGTAAGAAGCCATGAAAACTATTAACGTAATCTACAGAGGGGAATATTAAGGCAGAGAGTTATATGACTGGCTCAAGGCCCCATAGTGAGCCGGTAGAAAGGCAGCCCCATGTTTGCTCCATTTGTTCATGTAGCTGCTCTGTAGATGTAATCAGCCCTGGACAATTGATTTTTTTTTTAAATTTCAGATTGCTTCTGATGTTTTGCCCTCTCAGCTTTTGGTATAAGGATAACCATGTTACTTTTTTTTTTTTACAGTTGAGAGATAGTATTGCCAACTCCAAATGTTTAAAAATCCTGAGTCAAGCTACCCAAATTCATCAGCTAGGCTTAAAAATCACAAGAAGGAAAAATAAAATAACAATAATAATTTGGGCTCTTCATATTTGCCCTCTGGTTTCCTTTTGGCTACGCTTGGATCACATTTTCAGGCTTTGCTCCACAGCCATTAGGGCTAGAAACTTGAAAGCTGAGGTTCTCATGCAATCACCTGACTCCTGGAGCTTGCAGTAAACCATTAGCTATCATGAGACTCATCTTAGAATCACAGAGGGGCTGACCTCTATAAGGGGATGTAAGAGGTGCATAGGCCTTGTGCTGACTCTACACGGGGTTGAATTTTACTCTGTCTAAAATATCTGCTGTCCTTAATTGATTCTGATTCGTCACCTGTGTCGAATTTGGTGCTCATGGATGTGTGTTTTTTGTTAATGGCTCCTATGAGGTGGACTATCACAGGACACTGGAAGGCAGCAGAGAGGATTGATGGAAATATGGGCAAACCTCGTGACCTCTCCAAAGATCTCACAGCATTCTGATGTAACCGGGGAGCAGAACTATCTCCTCTGCTATTTATTTAATTTATTTGTTTATTTGCTGTATCAATGTCCTTACAAGTGACATTTTAGGGAAATATCTACATTGGCTGTGTGGGTGTGAGGAGGTGACCAATTAGCTTTACAAGTCTTTACAAAGTCTTTACAAGTTTACAAAGGTTCCAAGGGAAGGTACACTTTATTTTGCCTCCCGCCAGCTGCCTGTCTGTTCGCTGCCCATATTTCCAAAGACCAAATGACACTTAAGTGCTTCCCCATTGATCCAAGAGGAGATCGTTGTTTTGGATTCTGCAGTGACGGTCGAATCATCAATATGATGTTTCTGAATTCTCGCTCAGATGCTCCTTGGCCATTTGCTGGCTCTTGTTAGTGCTAATTGCTGCAGCATTTCTCCCTCGGTTGCAGAAAGTGAGAGATTGTTGTTTTTTTCTGAGACGTCAAGACTGAATTCTAAGCTATGGGGTCATGTGAAAACACCGATTTTGCATTTGTTCTTGGGAAAAAAAGTTCACCTTTTTGCTCAGAGCCATGTTATTATCCTTCCAACATTTGATTAGTGTGAAATTTTCACAGAATGGCAATTGCACATTGAACCATGTGTGGTTTCAATATTTGGCTTGTTTCAGTGCAAAAACTGAGCTTTTGAGAACAAAATTTTTAATTTTAATTTTAATACCATCAGGAGCTCTGCTTGAAAACAGGATCATATATGAGTAAAACCAGGCCCATTTGCATTCCAAAATGTCCTATCTTTGAGAAGGGGAAAAATTGCAGAAATTTATCATAAAATTGAATCAGTTTCACAAATTGTAAAACCTCAGATTTTGAGGTTTTCAGATACTAAGATATTGAATCAGTGCCTCAGCTTGTGTAAATCCACTTGACTTTAGTGACGTTACACTGATCTAGACCAGCATATTGTTTGATCCATTTTGCATGGTCCTGCTTATCGATCTCTCCACCTAAAACCATTGGCCTTGTGTTTCTTTTTAAGCAGACAGCGTAGTGATTTGCGATGGTTCACTTTCCCCACCCATTTTCCACGAGAATGAGGCTGTGAAGAAAAAAATGCTTTGGCTTCATATGGATCTAAGTCCACTGGAGGCAAAAGCCAGAAGCTTGAATCTGAGACTTAGTAGGTCACTGGAGATGTGGGGCAGCAGAGACAAGTCACCAGTGGTGAGCAGTGGATAGAAGCTCAAAATTCTAGGGATCCTTGATGGAGTTGGGACGAATGGAGGAGGCTCAAAGCAGCATTTAAAATGTGGTGAAAGAAGGTCAGATAGCCAGTAGCATGGAAGGAGGATAAGGAGTGCATGGGAGCATTACAAAGCCAAGGAGTATACAAAAAGACCCTTTCTTCCTCCCTTCTGTGTACTACACACCTATCAGGTGGCCAACATCCTTGCTACCCCGGCAGTATATGAATTGTGAATCTGTTTCTCTGCCAGAGCCTTGTACATTAATGAGTTCCTAGTCTCTGAACACAGTCTGGTCCATTGACAGCAATGCGCTAGGGCCAGATTCTACCTCCCCACCTCTGAGCATGGTAAGATCTACCCACCAGCATCCTAGTGACCTAATGTACAGGAGAGCAGCTCTCCATGTCAGATTCACACACCATGCCAACCGCCTCTCAAAACCAACTAGTCCAGGGTGCAGTGGTTTGGCCTCAGAGGAGCCTCAGAAGTTAACAAAGCTTTGCTTCTAACAAAACTACCCTGTCTCATTCAGAGTGCAAGAGCACAAGTGCTAAAAGTCAGGGTTTGCTAAATAATACGTGGCTGTAAAGTCAATGTGTACGTGGATTTTAATTATATTTTCCCCTCTTCCTCCAGTCCCAGGGAGGCTGCCAATGACGCTGAGCTGTGAGGTATCATTATGGGCTATTAAACTCTTTTGTGGCATTCAGTGAAGTTGAATGGAGCTGTGAATGGAAAAAGCACGATTTGATAGAGCTGGCTAAACTCTGTTGTAATTGCTTAAAGTGGCAGACTATAATTATTCAAGACTATGGAAGGAGGGGGGAGAGAGAGAACCACATGGGGAACTGAACTCCAAAATATGGTCATTGGTAGAACACTGTATTGTGCACTGTTGGTCATATGAGATTTCATCCCACTGCATAATCAGTAGGTACTGGTCACTTTCACAGTAGTATACATCAGCCCTTTAAAGCGTATAGGGCCAGTTCCTTGGATCTGGTTGGGCTGCATTCAGTGTAGGAGCTGAGGCTGGGGGAAAGGAGCATCAAGAGCTGAAATGAGTGCTGCTGTGTTCCCAGTGCTCTGCTCAAGGACACTCAAGGGTGCAAAGAGAATTTTTATTAGGAGAGAGTGACACAGCATACCTCAAAGTAGCACACTGTAACCCCCATGTTCATCATTCATATATGGGTGTACTATTTTATACAAAGCATGCCATGGAAGATATCATATGAAAGGTCATGATCTCCTGAAACCCATTATTCTGTCAAAATATGTATATCGTTGGGGTGTATGAAGTTATGAGACTTTGCTGTATTGTTGTTATTGAAATATGTTATCAGTTTGGGAGTCATCCACTGCTAGTTCTCCAGTAACAACAAAGGAGGTGATCCACACCCAGGCAGGTATTAAACGACCATTAATCAGCAGGGGTGTTGTCAACAAGAGATTTATGTAAGAGAGTTGCGCAGGCACCACACAATGGGGATTGCCCAACTCAGGGACGCAGTAAAGCCCACCAGGACGTGTCTGGGCTAGTATTTTCCATTTTTCAGGCACATAGACTGAGGGTATAAAATAAGAGACAGTGACATCATGCGATTATCTTTCTCCTTCTGCACCTATGGTGGAAGCAGCAAGAACAATGGGAGGAGACAGACTTGAACTGAGGAGATTGGGCCCAGACTTAAAGGGAAAGCCTATGTATTAAGAACTGTAACCTACCTGCGACATCCAGTGGGGTGAGAAAAACTGCTTGATCCAAATACTGCCTAGTCTAATAAGGTTTAGGATTAAGACTGCATACATACCTTTTATTTTCTTTGGTAACTATCTCTGACCTTTTGTGCCTACCACTTATAATCACGTAAAATCCCTCTTTCTGCAGTTAATAAATCTGTTTTACGTTTTACCTAAAACAGTGTGTTTTGGTTGAGGTGCTCAGTTTACAAAGGCTAGTGTGGGTCCTCTCCACATTGAGGGAAGGGTGGACTGGGTAATGAACTTCCACTGGTCAGGCTTCTGACCAGGACAAGACAGTACAGTTCTGAGGTTCAAGGCTGGGGGCTTGGGAGACTTGCTGGTGCCTTTTTCTGGATGATTTGTGAGTGGCTCAGGGAGCTTTCATGCAATTTAGCTGAGTGTGGGGCTCCACATGCTGTTGTACTGAATGATACAGTGCTTGGAGGGGTTTGCTGCTTGTCACTAGCAACTGGTTCCAGGTTGTACCCCAGTACCCTGTCACAGAGAGGAGGGTGTCTGATTTATTTTTGACTGCCAAGAATGGCAAACATCCTGCCTGAAACCTTTTGGGGAATGGGACATTGTGATATATGAGCGGAAAGCAGAGCTTTGGTTTACATGTGGGTTCCTAACACAGTGCCAACTGCTTTATTAGAGGACAGACGACAACATTTTCCTAGGAGGGACAGCTTTCCCAACTCCCAGGCCCTCCAGTCGTCTCTACACATTTAAGCAGGTTCCCGCTGTTCAGCATATTAACACTAATTAGACTCAGCAACATGTCATCCTAATGATGCATCAAGGAAGGCCAAATCCAGCCCCCTTCAGGTGGACACACCTTTTCCATTGTGGGAAAAACAGAATGATCTCTGGCTTCCTCTGATGCCACAGCAAATCCCAAAGAGGCGGAGGGGCACCAGTGAAATTCTAGAGTAGGGACTATGCCACAGAACTAGAGGGACAGTGTGGTCTAAGGGATTTGGCACTAGATTGGGACTCAGGTGACCTGATTCTATTCCCAGCTCTGCCATGCTGTTTGACCTTGGGCAAATCACTTCACCTCTGTTTCCCCTGTGTCTATCTTTTCTATTTAGACTGTGTGCTCTTTTGGGCATGGACTGTTTCTCCCTATGCAAAGCACCTAGCAAAATTTGGCTCTGATCTCAGTTGGGGCCTCGAGGTGCTACTGTAATACAAATAACTAAAAACAACACCACTGCAAAGGAACAGTCAGAGTCAGAAGTGCTGGTCTCAAAAGAGGAAACACAGCCACTTCAATGGATGATTTAAATGGCTTCTGTTGGAATTGAAGTATTTTTTCCCCTTTTTTCTTGCTTTGGTGTCTTGAGAGTGTTTGTTTTTCAGTGAAGAGGCCGTGTAATCCCACATTCAGTCTGTGGTACAGTGAGGAGGAATGTACTGGTTATTAATAGTTTGGATAGTCTAGAGTCATGTTTAGACCAGTTGGTGAATGGTAACACCCACAAAAGTGCGCTCCCTACCATCCTGCTTCTGAAATATCAGATGAGTTCTGCCTTTGATGTCAAGTCCTGAGTCTTTACATCACGCCTCTGGCCCACTGAGACAGCACGCCCTTTCAGGCACTGACAGGAAGTGCTCTTTCACAGGGCTCTGATTCAACTAGGAGCCTGGGTGGTAAGTGATGAGCAACCTAATGGTGCCATCCATAGCTATAGGGCAGGGGTGGGCAAAATTTTTGGCCCGAGGGCCACGTCGGGGTGCGAAACTGTATGGAGGGCCGGGTAGGGAAGGCTGTGACCCCCAAACAGCCTGGCCCTCGCCCCCTATTTGCCCCGTCCCAGTTCCCATCCCCTGACTGCCTCCTCCTGGAACCCCCTACCCCCCACAGGATCCCACTCCCTATCCAACCCCCAGGCTCCCTGTACCTTGACTGTCCCGACCTATCCACACCCCCGCCCCCTAACAGGCCCGTCGGGACTCCCACGCCCTATCTATCCCCCCGTGTTCCCCGACCCCTGACAGCCTCAGAACCTCTGCCCCATCCAACCGCTCCCTGTTCCCTGACTGCCCCCCGGGACCCCCGCCCCAACCGCCCCCTGCTTCCTGACCGCCCCCTGGAATCCCCTACCCAACCCCCCCGCCGCCGCGCGCACCGCCGCTGCCTCCTTACCTTGCTGCTCGGAGCGACAGGAGCTTGCAGCCTTGCTGCCCATGCGGTGGTGTAAGTACGTGGGAGGGGAAACAGCAGGGGAGGGGCCAGGGGCTAGCCTCCCGGGCCAGGAGCTCAAGGGCCGGGGAGCTCGGTCCAGCGGGCTGTAGTTTGCCCACCTCTGCTATAGGAGAATGTGATGCATTTGAGACCTGATCCAAAGCCCACTGAAGTCAGCTGGAAACTCTCCATCCACTTCAATCAACAGTGGCTTAGGCCGTTGATGCTTTAGTAGTATCTTGGGCCTTTGCACATGGCGCCTGAGGCCATGGGCATAAACACTCTTCTGCTTTTGGGTGGGGTTTCTAAGAAGGCTTGATGGGCTGTAGAAGAAGTAATATATGAGAGGGTGTATAGCTATGCTGTTATATACACATGATTTGGGGGGCATTAAGAGATACCAAGTAAAACACCAACTGCTTGCATGACTCTCAGGGCATGGCCCAGATGGTAAGCTCATTGGGTAGGTGAGATGCTGGAGACTTAGGCCAATTCTAGGCCTATGTATCAGCTGAAAGTGTCAGGCAAAATGCTGGTGGAATGTTATTAAAATTAAGCTGTTAAAATTGAAGTAAAATATGTAGTGTTTGGACTTTCCTAAATACTGGTGATCTGATAACTGTAATATGCATATGTTAATCTCTGTATTTCTCATGTGAAGAGTAACATCTGTGCATGTGTGTTACATAAATCTCACACGGCTGGGACAGACCCATGAGAACAAGAGCCATTAATCATTGCAGAGTTTCACCCATAGAAATGACTATACCTCTTAGGGGACGAATGGTCAATTGATACCCATTAAAAAGCAACATGTCTAAAGGAAACTCCTCAGTTCTCAGTACAGTAGGTAGAAACCAGTGTACAATACAACAGAGAAAAGGAAACTCCCACCCAGGGATGAGTAACTCAGGATGTCTTCACTGAAGAATTACTTCATGGACTCCTTCCCATCACCTTGTTCATCTGTGAGCCTAGGGCCCGAACCGGCACATAGCAGGGTTTTCAGATAAAAGCTGCATAGGGGAAGGAAACGAAACCAGATTCTTTTTACCAGACAGGATCCAGGACTTTGTGTGCCAGATAAAGGACCCCTAGCTTCCACAGCTGGGATAAGCCTCAGAAGCTGAACCTACGGGACTATGTTACTTAGAACAGAAGTTTTCTAAGATAATAACCTAAGTTTGGCTTGGTCTGAGTGTTTAGTATTCTTAGCATTGTGCAAATATCTCTTGCTTCATTTTCATTTAATTAATAAAGCCTAAATAAGTTTATTACAGGATGAGACTGAGCATTGCCTTATTGGATAAAGGAGGGAAATCTAACGAGGAATTGACCTGTGACATGTTTCTAGTCCTTTGGGAACAGAGGAAATTGGATTTTCTGATATATTACGGTGAAAGGGGCCTAATATCACGGGGTCCACTCACTTAGAGTCAAGAGGGACTGGGCTTCCAAGGGGATTGTTTAAATTCTATATGAAGGCTGGCAAAAAGTCTACAGCGTTAACAACCAGTGTGGTTAGCTGGTGTGTTTGAAGAGTCACAGCTGGCACTGGGCTATCTTCCTTGTTGAACAGTCTGCCCTGAAGTGGAACCTATAGTCTTCGGATACCAAGTGGCATGTCAGTAGGGACTGCCTTTTTGTTCTATGTTTGTACAGTGCCTAGCACAATGGGTTCCTGCTCCATGACTGGGGTTCCCAGGGTCTATGGTAATACAAATAAATACATACTAATATCCTTGCTCAGCTAGGGCCCAATCCAAAGCCAATGGAAGTCAATGGGCGTCTTTCCATCGACCATCATGTGCTTTAGATTAGGGCCATAAAGTATTATGAGTGTGGTCCTTTCAGCTGAGTGCCCCCTGGGCAGTTTAGACAAGTGTACACCAGACAAGCAGATTGCTCCCTGCATCCGAGACACTTAGTAAGGGCATTTATTACAAACAAAGTTTTAAGATGTACGAACAACCAAATGAATCCAACCCAAAGGTCTAAAGTAACAGACATTTCCCTGCTATTTCTTCTGTATCATCAACACTAGAATCCAACAGCAGGTGAAATGAACATCCAAAAGACAGACCAACAGTGCTGTGTATGATAATGCCATTTCTTAATCTCTCTCAGCTCTGGCTTACCCTTTAGCAAGGCACAGTCAGAGTTGCTTTTGCTTTTTTGGACCAGTTCAGCTAAGCTGCCTCCAAGGGTATTGTTCCTGAAGCAGAAGTGGAAACGGCTGAGATCCGGTAAATCCCTTTATACACACGCACCGTCCGTGTATGAACATGATGCTTATACACATGCAGAGAGAATCCCGTAGCCCGAACATCAGAAACATAGCGCTAGAGAACGAGCACTCTTGCTTCATCTTGAATCCCTTTCAAATGCTTTCTAATGAAGTGCTCCTCTTTCTTCCCGAACAGATTCATTATTTAGTCCAACAGTGGTGGAAACCGCAGGCAGGCATGGCTCTGGTGGGGCCAGTGTTTAGCTAGGCACACACACAAAAATTGCATTTGATATTAGCACAAATTGCACACCCAACGGAATAGATGATTAACTGAGACACTGAGACACCAGGGGATGGAAATGTTAGAGCTGTAGACGGTCTTCTAGCAGGTGGGGGTTGGTTTTCGTTCGTGCACTTCTTGTTTGGATGGGCTGCCCTGCTCCTCTCTGAACTGGAGAGGGGTCTGACCCACCCTGAGAGAATGGACGGTGGAAGAAGCTGCTCCTATGATTAAGAAACTGGCCTAGGGCTTGGGAGCTCTAGCTGCAGTTCCCAGCTCTTCCACAGGACTTCCTGTGTGACCTTAGTAAGTTGCTGAATGTCTCTGTGCCTCAGTTTCCCATGTATGATAATGGGGGTAGTGATTCTTCCTTTTGTCTGTCTTGTCCATTTATATTGTAAGCTCTTTGGTTCACTGTGTGTTTGTACAGCTCCTAGCACCAGGGGGCCCTGGTCTCAGCTGCAGCTTCTAGGCAGTACTTTAATGCAAATAATAAATG
Organism: Chelonia mydas; assembly: GCF_015237465.2. Taxonomy (NCBI): domain Eukaryota; kingdom Metazoa; phylum Chordata; order Testudines; family Cheloniidae; genus Chelonia; species Chelonia mydas. The sequence continues at coordinate 28,430,796 of NC_051246.2, read as the reverse complement.
CTAAATGAAGCCATACTTTGGCTCTTGCTCATCTCTAGTCCAAACTTGAACTAAGATTGAGGCATCAGTAATAACTGCTTAAGAAGCACAATTTGGGAAGCAGGGGAGCTGGACTGATGCGCCGTAGTGACTGTGCAACCCACCACGATGGTGGGAAGCTCAACTGGGGGACTCAGCTCCATGAGGCAGGGACTGGGTGTGCTGCAGAGAGAGAGTGCATCAGATCTTGCCAGGAAGCTATAACTCGTGTTGCAGTGCAGCCATGACCCACTCCTCCTGGCAGATGCACTGAACAGTGCTGACTGTCTCCAAAAGGAGCTGCACCCAACCCTCCTTGTCCAGGAGACTCACTCATGGTGAAATCTTCATCCGCTTTCCTCTCCTACAAGCTGTGTCTCCAGCTCTTCCCATGGCATTACTAAGATGATGATGGGGTACCAAAAGGCAGCACCACCCCAATACATTTTTGTGCATGGGGGCACAAATAAGAGGGTTTCAGTTGAATGCCAGAGGAAAGGTGGGTATTAAAGAACTTGCCATTTTGTCTCCATCTCCAAATAGCACGTCCCTGACACTTCTCTCTCTCCCAAGCAACTGCCTGTATGCATTGCCTTTAGAAACACCCATTCACCACTAGAAGTAGTGGAAGACCCCTGGGGAGTGGGGACAGAGACCTTTAGAAAGGATACAGTAATAAAATGAGGCCAAATTGTGGTCAGTTGAAAAGGGGATAGAAGAAACAGAGGAGAAAGGAAGAGGTGAGTCACTTCAGTTTGAGGGACTGGCCTCTCCTGGACAGAAATCTTAAATTCCATCTCCATGAGCATTCAGACCTCAAAATCTTTTTTATTGACCATGGGTGAAATCCTGATGTATATTAAAGTTGATGGGAATTTTGCCACTGATTTTAGTGGGTCCCAGATTTTACCCTAGTTTCACTCTATTTCTCCCAGCAGATGCCTCTAAGGAAATCTTAGATTAATTACTGATTGTGTGAAAAAGTTGTCTGTGGAACTCATTGCCACAAGATAACATGGAGGTCAAGAGCTTAGTAGAGTTCAAAAAAGGATTGTTTTTTCATATGGCTAAGAATATCATCCTGTGATGGGGAATGTATTCCCCACTATCATCAAATGGATAACTAGAACTACTGAGCTCAAGGTACCTGGCTTCAGCTGGTGGGTTGGCCAGCCCCAATTATTGATCAATCCAAGCTGTGGGTTAATATAAAGAAAGGAAGTTGACAGTAGTAAAGGATCTGTAGGGAAAGTGACAGGAACTCTGCAGTCACCCTCTGGGACCAGAAAAGGGTGGTAGGGCGTTTAAGGTTATACTGTTTGCTTGAGATTTTGTTGGGGATTCCAGGGGAAAGCCCTGTGAATCCTAGCCCTGATAGAAGGGTGAGCCTAAAGAGGTTGTGTGCACACTCCTAGAAAAACAGGTGAAGGACTGTAGGACTCTCCCTTCATTTTTCAAGTTAAATGTTTTCTTGGTCAGAACTTTAACCAAAGTGGGGGTCAAGCAAATTTATATTCAGTGCAAATGCTGGAAAAGTTTATACTTAGACAATAACCCACATACTGAGCCCAACCCACAGGGCTGGCCATGCTGTGTTCAGCGCTTGATCCAGTGAGGAAAGATAGGAACAAAGATATCTCTACAAAGCCTGGCACACACTGCTCCCCTTCCTCCTCACACCCCAGTCCAGTTGCTCGCCAGGGGCCACTTCAGGCATTCGCACAAACTAAATCACAAACTAAATACTCTAATTTGTTTCTCACTGCCAGTAGCCCCCAAGTGCCATTCCAACAGCCAAGGGGTCACTGGAGCTCAGCAGCGCTTTGGCCACATGCCACTCCCTGCTTCCTTTTCCAAAATATCTTATGGCGTCTCTAGTGTATACCTCAGTCTGCTCTCCCCTTCATACAGTGCCTAGAACTATCAATGGGAGTAGCACATAGGCACTGAGCGGGACAGGGGCCTGCTTTGGTTCTATGATAGACACAGCGTGGCAGGATCTGACTTCAGGAAGGTGATGTAGGAAGGTTCCTTGTGTTCTGAAGTGCTGTCCTGCACTTCAGTTTGGTAAGATTATTTTTCATCTCACATTTCAAGCAGCCAGTGTTTAACAGAGGGAGAACAGTAGGTTTGAGAGACACAGAGGGGATTAGGGATGAAATTAAAGGCATGGAAAGAACTCGGTGTTCAAAACAGGAGAGAAGGGGTACTGCACGTGAAGATCAGGGAGGCAGAGGTGACTGATAGCTGGGATAGCAGACTCCCTGGCTGGTACTTTGCTCATTGCTTCAGTCTTTACCTCTGTTTTGAGGCTGCCCCTCCTAAAGCCAATCTCCTGCAGCAAGCCATGGCATAACCATATGTCTTCCTCAGCTTCCCTTTTCTCCAGATGTGCAAAGGAATATTGTCTTTCTTAATGGCAAATTCAAATCCTTTCATTCATATAAAGTGCCACGGTCCACAGATCCCTAATAGTAAAACCAATTCCCCTCAAAACCACCCAAGTAAAATAAGGATTACAATGTAGCAGCTCTCCAATCCCATACAAAGGTCACCGTTCCCAGGTCACCCACTCAAGAGTCATTAACTAGCCAACCCAAGTTCCTTTGCCCTGAGCCATGGCCCCACTCTCCAGACCTCCGACCTGAGAATTCCAAGACCCACTTCTCTCCCACAAGTCTTCTCCCATAGCCCCAAGTTAGGTCTGCTGAAAGAGGATCTCCTCAGAGTGTTTTATTGCCCCAGGACTCCTCACCTTTGATTCCTATCCCTGCTCAGAGGAACCTTCCCCCAGGACCAACCCCTCGTTCTTGGGTTCTTCCCACAGCACTCCACTCAGGTCACTTTGCAGTGTTACGCTCCCCAGGCTTCCTTGCTGTGAATCCTACCTCTGCTCCTTGGGACCTCCCTCTAGGATCAACTGCTTGCTTCTGCGGCCAGCTTACATTGACAGTGCTGGTTCTTTCACTCTTCCTTGGGACCACTTCACAAGCTTCCCAACTGTTTTCCTTTGCACTCATCATGATCAGCTCACGGTTCATAGAATCATAGAAGATTAGGGTTGGAAGAAACCTCAGGAGGTCATCTAGTCCAATCCCCTGCTCAAAGCAGGACCAACACCAACTAAATCATCCCAGCCAGGGCTTTGTCAAGCTGAGACTTAAAAACTTCTAAGGATGGAGATTCCACTACCTCCCTAGGTAACCCATTCCAGTGCTTCACCACCCTCCTAGTGAAGTAGTATTTCCTAATATCCAACCTAGACCTTCCCCACTGCAACTTGAAACCATTGCTTCTTGTTCTGTCATCTGCCACCACTGAGAACAGCCGAGCTCCATCCTCTTTGGAACCCCCCTTCAGGTAATTGAAGGCTGCTATCAAATCCCCCCTCACTCTTCTCTTCTGCAGACTAAATAACCCCAGTTCCCTCAGCCTCTCCTCGTAAGTCATGTGCTCCAGCCCCCTAATCATTTTTGTTGCTCTCCACTGGACTCTCTTCAATTTGTCCGCATCCCTTTTGTAGTGGGGGTGGGGGTAGACCAAAACTCCAGGTGTGGCTTCACCAGTGCCAAATAGAGGGGAATAATCACTTCCCTCGATCTGCTGGCAATGCTCCTACAAATACAGCCCAATATGCCACTGGCCTTCTTGGCAACAAGGGCACACTGCTGACTCATACCCAGCTTCTCATCCACTGTAATCCCCAGGTCCTTTTCTGCAGAACTGCTGCTTAGCCAGTTGGTCCCCAGCCTGTAGTGGTCCATGAAATTCTTCCTTCCTAAGTGCAGGACTCCGCATTTGTCCTTGTTGAACCTCATCAGATTTTTTTTGGCCCAATCCTCCAATTTGTCTAGGTCACGCTGGACCCTATCCCAACCCTCCAGCATATCTACCTCTCCCCCCAGCTTAGTGTCATCCGTGAACTTGCTGAGGGTGCAATCCATCCTATCATCCAGATCATTAATAAAGATGTTGAACAAAACTGGCCCCAGGACTGACCCCTGGAGCACTCCGCTTGATACCGGCTGCCAAATAGACATCAAGCCGTTGATCAATACCCATTGAGCCCGACAATCTAGCCAGCTTTCTATCCACCTTATAGTCCATTCATCCAATCCATACTTCTTTAACTTGCTGGCAAGAATACTGTGGGAGACTGTATCAAAAGCTTTGCTAAAGTCAAGATATATCACATCCACTGCTTTCCCCATATCCACAGAGCCAGTTATCTCATCTCTCCTCCTACCTCATTGCCCTCCTCCTGGTTTCCTGGTACTCTTTCCCCTCAACTATTCACCTCCTTCTCTCTCTCCTCTGCCCCCAGGCAGCTGTCATCTATCCCTTCCTGACTTCCCCACTTCTCTGGCACAGATGTGTACATTTAAACCCAGTTGAGAGGCAGCTATTGAGTCACAGGTGCCCTGGACCCTGCTCCCCCGTAAATGGGCCAATTCACCCTCTGACAATGGTATTTGCATGTGTTTAGTGCTGGCAGCTGGAATCCAAAATGACCAAATTCAGCTGAAATTTATTTGTATGCAGTATTGGGACAGATCCTCAGTGGGTGTAAATTGGTATAACTCTGATGTCAAGAAAGCTAAGCTGCTGTACATCCACCAATGCGCTGGTCAGAAATATCCCTGTGCACTGATACAGTTTTGTCATGCTCTTTGTACTTTCCAATTTAACTATAGTAGATGACAAACAACAAACCTGCAACAATCAAGAGACATCAAGCATTTTATAAATGGGGCGAAGGAAGTCTAGATCTCAATGGGGAAGTACCCATGACACAACATGGCAACCACCAGTACCATTGGCACCAACTTGGCAGTCTTAGTAGAGAGGCTAAGGACCGGATAGGCCATCAAGACTAGCCTATCATCTCTCCGCTGATGATGGTTCCTCCCAGCCAGAGTTGGGAGCCCATTAAGGAGATAACATGAGTCTTACAATGCTGCGGCACATGTAATTAACAAGAGAACGTTTCTGGGACACCTCCTCAGCTAATGCAAATTGACATAATGCCATTGACTTCAATGGTGCAATGACCCGTCACGCTGGCTGGCTCTCAGTCTTAAGGCTTGCAAGCCAGCAAAAGGCATTAACGCCATTTTTAAAAATGATCAAAAGTTGTTTCCAATAAATCCAAAAAGGAAGTTGTAGCAACACCAAATCCCTGAGGCAGCCCCTCAGCTGGTGTGAATCGTCATAGCTCCATGGATCTTCGAGTCATTGGGTTTGGAGTAATTACAGCAAACGGAGCAAAACCCTGAATCCTTCTCCTATTGTTCCAATTAGATTTCTTAATTTAAAAAAACCTTCCCTCTCTCCTACCAAGGATTCTAGTCTTATTTACGCTGGTTTTACACCAGTCTGACCCCTTTGGGCCAGATCTGCAGCTGGTCTTAATCAGTGCTGAAGTCAAGAGAGCGGTGCCAATTTACTGCATCTGGAGATCTGACCCTTTTGACTTCAGCAGAGTTTTTCCTGATTTACACCAGCGGGGGTGTAAGTGAGCTCAGAATCAGGTCCAAAGTCAGCATGCCATGTCCTATTTCATTTCCATTATTAATTATTATTTTGTCTACATTATTGTAGGGCTGCAGACTAAAAAGGATAGAATGGTCTGACTCTTTTTCTCCCTTGGTTTTATTCTTTTGCAGCATTAAAGCACTTCAGTTCAGCGTAGCCCAAACTGGAGAAGAAAGTGGGGGAGAATAAACACAGGACCAAGGAGTGAACTCCATTGCAGGGAAGGAGAGAAAGAGAAACAGAGAGAAAGCTTTTGGGTGCAGGAGGAGAAAGGCTGATGGCTGGTTTGCAGAGGCAGGGTGTCTGCAATCTTTGTAGCAATTAGATTTAATGGGACAGAAGCGTTTTTCTCCTCCACATCCCTCCCCCCCCCCCGCTCTTCTCTCCCCCTCAGGCTAAAGGGAGGGAGGTGGGGAAGGGGGGGGCATGTGAAAGGGTCTTTGACGTCAGACCTGCCCTATAAAAGCCTGGCAAGGAGAGGCAAAGCTGAGAGCAGAGCCAGTACGACAGCAAGGATGCCAACCCCCAACTCCTCCACTTCTTCAGCCAAAGGCTTCCGCAGGGCGGTGTCAGAGTTGGACTCCAAGCAAGCCGAGGCCATCATGGTAAGAACCCCCCAACCCATCACCACTAACACCCAGTAGTCTCCAGAATGACTAAAGCTGCCCAAGGGACTGCAACTATAGCTAGATGGACTAACAGAATGATCACTTTATTTTGAAAGCATCACTGCACACATGCATCTAGGCACTCAGGGTTGGCAAATCAGAAATCAAATCCAGCCTCAATAATTCATGCACACAAACTAATACACAATACATATAAATATTGGAAAACAAATAACCTTAACTAATAATATAATAAAACTGCCCTCTTAAACTAGAATAACCAATAGAGCGAAAACAAGAATAACAAGGAATCCCTAGGGTAAAAATGCACTTTGAAAATCTAAACACTCTCTAGGTTTTATTAATTTCACAGCACTAAGCCGAAGAGCGTTCTTCTTTGCCAATTGAATGAAAACACATGTCTTTCTTTTTTCCAGTGAAGCTACAAGGTGGTGGGAATTCAGGCAAACTTGTTAACTGTTACTATGTAATTACTGCAGGGTCTGCTTCCATCCACAGAGATTTAGGACCATCGGCTCAGTGTGTGGAACAATCCCGCATGCAATATAACTATAAGTGAGGGGAAGATAACACTTCATGCTGAGTCTTAACCTACCTTTAAAATCTGAATCCAGGTGAGTTTCAGATACACTGATTCAGTTGGCCTGGCACTAGAGACATGCAGGGCATTTTAGTTAAAAACAGTTTTGTCATCTAGCGCCAACTGATGTCCCTAGGAGACATTAAAGCCAATGAGACAATAAGGCATGCAGCATCCTGTTGGATCAAACCTTTAATGCATAGTTTGTCCCTTTTTGTGGCAGTCTCCCTCTCTTCTAGATGTCTATTACAGTGGGCAGTCAACCTATGGAACAACTTCCTAATGCCCCCCAGTTAGGGCACTATAGGATCTCAAGTGATTGCTTTGATTAGCACCTGCATTTGGCAAACTCAGTTTAGTGCCTTCTATAGTTTTTCCCAGTTATCGGTAGGTAGGAGATTGTAAAGTTTTTTTTAAAATGGATCTTACTGTGTGCAAAGAGCACGTATTGAAAATCTGGATTTAAGATAAGTTTAGAGTTTGTCTATGCTGTAAAGTATATATTTGTTTTAAATATCCCTCTGCTTTTCCTAGCAGTGACCGTACAACCTTTTCCCTAGCAGAGTCAGATGAGATCTGCCCCACATAAACTTCACCCCCCAAATTAAAGTTCCCCTCTTTCCTACCACTTTCCAGAACCACAGATATTTGACCTGGAAAGAAAAGACAGACGAGGTCATCTAATCCAATACATAATTGTTATTTAATATTGTGTGTAAAACTGGGTTTGACTTCTGATATGTTATTTGCAGGGAATGGAGCTTTCCATTCTCTACTCTCTGTATTTTGCTGACCCACCCTTGCCTCCGCTCTGTGCAATGCTGTGTGTTTTGTAAAATCAGCTACTGTGCAAACAACAAAAAAGTTTCCTAGACACTGTAGCATGCTAGGAAAGAAGGGAAGGAGAGCTAGGAAATGAAGAGGGAAGCATGATTTCTGTAGTACACAATCATTGAAAACCACGGGCGTTTCCATATCTCTCTTTGGCATTTTCCAACTAGCACATAGTGAACTGCAAGGTAGTTAATTCTTAGAACCCTCTTAGTGGAGATGCAACTTAGACCAGCAAAAGAATATTTTGGCTGGCGTAGTAGTGAACTCTTAGAACATTGGCGCTTTCCAGATTGCCATATTAATGCTCAGAAGAACATCCCTCTGTCTATGGTAACAGCAGGAGCTGACAATGAAGGGGCGTTTATTTGGTGCTGTAATACAATTCATGTGGGTATTTAGTCTTTAAATGACAAACGTGACCTTGAATGGTCTTGTTTAGCAATACTGTCTCCTTCATGGCACCCTGGGAAGGGTGTTTAGAAAAGCTCATAATGAAATTGTGTTGTCTCCTTTTGTCCCTTTTAGTGACTCTCTCCCGCCGCCCAAAGGGCTAATTTAAAAATTAAGCTGGGCTGCTGATGGGAGCACTTTAAGTACTGCAAAAACAAAAGGAGGACTTGTGGCACCTTCGAGAGTGAGCTGTAGCTCACGAAAGCTTATGCTCAAATAAATTGGTTAGTCTCTAAGGTGCCACAAGTCCTCCTTTTCTTTTTGCGGATACAGACTAACACGGCTGCTTCTCTGAAACCTGTCATTATGCAAGGCTTTAAGTACTGTTTTACCAAAGCTGCTGCTCCTGGATTATGATAGACCCCTTCCTCCCATCCCCCCACCTTTTTCACTTTGCTTTCAGCACTGACAAGCTTATATCAGACTTCAAGTGATTTCAAAACACCGTTGCCTTCGAAGGGAAGGGGACCTGGAAAAGCTCAGAACGAAATTGTTAGGCTTTAATAACAGATGACAAATCTGAAATGCACATTTAAGACTCTGTCTTTTCTTTTTTAGTTTATCCTTTTTACTGCACCTTTAGCAGAAGGTTTCCACATTCCCATTATTCATTAATCAGATTTAAATCAACTGAGGCTCTGCCCCTGCATTTCTGCTTTTTACTGAGTTTGGCCCAGATTTTTAAAGCTATTTTGATGTTGATGTGCTTAGCATCACAACATCTAACTGATTTAGGAATCTAAATCTCTTTTTCAAAAGGGATTTAGGTACTTTAGAGTCTAAATCTCACAGCCAACTGATGGATTTAGACTCCTAAGTGCCTAAATCCCTTTTGAAAGTGAGATTTAGATTCCTGAATCATTTAGGTGTTGTGATGCTGACCGCAGCAAAGTCTATATAGTTTTAAAAATCTGGACCTCTATGTCTGGGACAAGCGGTCATCTTGCTTCAGTGTTTTAACATCCTGTCAGTGATCTGACCCCTGCCCCACAGACTCACCCTGTTCTAAAGGAGCTGTTGCATTTCCTTTATTATGATGATGATCATGGAGCAGGACCCTACTGTGCTTGGCGCTGTACAAAAACAGAACGAAAAGACAGCGCTTGTCTCAAAGCATTGAGGATCTAAGCCTTGTCTACACTAAACAGGGTTTGACGGTATAACTGTACCGTCAAACCCCCTTACTGGAGATGCAGCTTATATCAGCAAAAAAGTGCTTTTGCTAGTATTGTTTATATCAGTTCCTGAACAAAATAAGCTATACTGGCAAAAGGAAATAATGACACAGTATTGATCAGTATGCCAGGCTATAGTAAATGTTCTTAACAAGTAAAATCCGCTCTGTTTCCTAGATTCTTGAAAATTATAAGCAGGGGAAAAGCCAAGTTGCTGTGGTTACTCAAACTCAGAAGGCCATACTCTGGCATCCTTATTCACACTGAGTCGTCCCGCTGAGTTGCCACAATTTCAAGGGGGCTGTTGGAGGAGTAAAGTACCACAAAATGTCAATCATGGATTCAGAATCTAGTCCAGAATAAGCAACCTGATGCTTAACAGAACAAAAGTAATGTTTTTTACTGTAGTAAGAATTCTAAAATACACATGAGATGAACTAATCTGCAAGCTGATTCAAAACATACCTTTCAACAACGACTCCTAAAAAATCCAAGCATTACTGGGAGAATAGTCAGTGTGGAAAGAGGAATCAATTTTGTTTGTGTGTATCTAATTTGCAACTGGTAATGAAAACCCTGTGCAACTGTACTGAGTTACAACTTTACTGCCAAAGAGGTTAATAACATTCTAAAAAAATAGCAAAGAGGAGGGTAAAGAAAGAGAGACCAGTGTGATGGAAAGCAAGCAAGCAGACGGAATAGAATAAGCCGTGGAGATGGCAGGCAAATGTCGTCCCCCCCCCCCCGAACCGCAGACCCTCCCAAACAAAATCTAGTATCTTGTTAACTTACCCAGACATACTAAGTGAATGTTCAGGTGACTGCCTGCCAGCTGCTAGGATGATTCTACAGTTCTTTCTAGTAACCAGCTGTAGAGGAGAAAGGGAAACAAAACTGATTCCCTTTAGATCCAGTGCAGTCTGCTGCACATCCATGAAGCCAGCCTTAATCATGCAGAGGAGGAGGTGTCACATAGTAAGTTTTAGCAAAGCTGCAGTGTCAATGTCTGATTATGTTGGGGACTGAACGCCAGCATAACTCACCGAATGGAAGCAACTTGTGTCAAGTGGATGTTTATCAATGATCTGATCTGCTGATTCTATTCTGATTTTCATACAACACAAGATCATGCTTTCAGAGCCCTTTCCAGTTGTCCATTAGACGCTGTGATTTACATCTGTCATGTGTGGTTCTTTCCTTCTTTCTCTTTTCCTCTACCCAGCCAAAGCTAAAGTTTGTTGAATTTCAGGGCACAGGGCAAGATGTGTCTTTTTGTTAAAGCATTGCTTGGCTTGGACCATTGAGGAATTGATTTGTTACAGATGGCTGGTGTTGCACAGGGGTGTTTGTTCTTTCTATCGTGGGAAGTTTAAATTAATTTGATTAACTTTAAGCACTTCCAATGGGATTTAAACCCATGCTTAACTGCTTCCTAAATGGGGATGCTTTCTTGAATTGGGACCTAATATATTTGTTAGATGAGTTTTCTGTTTCGACATGAACACATACCCAGTCCTCCATACCCCATTGTAGACCTGATCATGCAGATAACCTGTGATTATTTGTTCAAATGTGTGTCTTTCATACTGCAAGGAACAAACGTGTGACAAGCTTCAAATAGCATCATATAAGCGAATTTTTAATAAAAAAAGTTCTGGGGACTGGTGCATGGGTTGATGTATAAAAATATGGTATAAAACAGAAAACTAGATAAGTGCCTGTGTTTAAAATGTGAGGAAAGCTTTGAGACTGGCTGCATATAAGATGCGTGAATGATTTTAAAAGAAAATACACTGGGTCAGTGGAGGAAATTAAAAATACAAAAGAAAAAAAAAAGAAGGCTGAATGGTAGAGCTGGTTTAAATTTTGCAAGATTTTTTTAAGTTTTCCCCCCAAAAGCCTTTTGGGAGAGTTATGGACATTTTTGAAATATTTTCAGTGGAAACTAACTGAAAAATGTAGCCATCTGGGTTTTAGTCTCTTGGTGTTAGTCTTCTTTGTGTTTCTTCATAAGTCATGTCTTCTTTCTGTCATGCTGCGTTATCATCATTCATCATCAGGTTTCGGGGAGTGGATAGGATGAGTTATGTGGTAGGATTCTTCTGACAGTTTTAAGGGTTTTTTTTATTATTTTGAATTTTGAAAACTTCCGATTGTGACGTAGAAAATGTTCAATTTTTTGAAGAAAAAGAAAAAAGAAAACAAACGATCAGTGAGAAAGAAAATTTCTCTATTATGAAAACAAATGCTTTCAAAACTGTTACGAACTCTTTTTTCAACAGGTGAGTGAGGTTTGCACCTGGCTCTACTAATTAAATAAAGGCACTTGAGCAGGTGGGGAGAAAAAGGAAGTGAGAGATTTTATAAAGCTTTAAAACCAGGCTTTAGTATTACTAGCCACCTAAGGAAGCTCACATATACCCAGCTGTAGGGGAGCAAAATATTCAGTGACTGTTTACTGTATGTAGGACTAACCTTTATTAGTCCTCCTGTTGGCATATTCAACACATCTGAAGAACTATGGGTGGGTAAACCTCAAAAAGTTCAGAGATTTTGCAATACAAGAGGAAAGAAGGGCTTATGTTTGAGGTCCTGAGTTGGGACTCAGAACTGGCTTCAGGTCCTGCTGTGTGACAGATTTCCTGTGCAAAATTGGGCAAGCTACTTAAGCTCTCTGTGCCTCAATTCCGTACCTCTAAAATGGGGATAATATTTTACTTCTCCCAGTCTTTGTCTGCCTTGTCCTCTAGACGGGAAGCATTTTTAGGGTAGGGACTTTCTTACTGTGCTTGTAAAATGTCTAGCACAATTGGGTCCTGAGCTGAACTGGGGTCTCTATGTGCTACTGTCATACAAATAAGAGTTTCCATTTGGAAAAGCACCCAAATGTTTGGGATGTTGTCAACATCTTATCTGAACTAGACAAATCTCTTATGCCTGCAAACCTGGGCTGGGAACAGGTTTTCTTAGGTGCTCACAATGCTTCCTGTTTCCAGCCTGGCCAGAAATAGCTGAAACAGCTTTTCTCCTTCCACTCTTCCCTGCAATCAGGGAGCACAGAAATAAATAGCATTTCAAATTTGGGGTAAAGATTCAGTTTTATTGCTTAACCCATTCTTACTCTGTTGCTAAGCCTTGCCCTGGGAAGGAGGTATATTACCAGCAGTGTGCTGAGGCCAGGTTGACTGGTTGTGGCTGGGATGGACTTACAGCTTTTCCAGTCAGACCTAACAAAACGTCATGAATGTATGATCCCATAATGAGCAGTAGACACAAGCCTGGTGGGAGTTTCTAGATGGACCATCTTGCTCTCTTATAATCCAGTTAGGGCCATTTCAGATGGATTTGAAACTATTATCTCTGATAAGAGTGGTTAAAAAAAGACAACCCAGGGAGCCTATAAAAGATGCTATTTGCAGGCCATAAACCTCCACAGACATACCCCTGCCTCAATGTTTGGGAATGCACATCAGACACATGCGAAAAAGGGATGGATCAGTTTCTCTACTGGTGTAAATGGATCTAGCCCAATTACATCAACAGAGAATGGGGTCCAAGATCTGTTTTCAGTGGCAGTGAATAAAAGGATCACAAGTAAAAGATGGGTGGGTTGGCATATTTCCTCTACACTGGAACCTACCACAGCATGAGAGGACTAACCCTGTAAGGCATTGGGAACCTGTGAGTCCCATTGAAACCAATGAGAGTTGAAGGTACTCAGCTCCTTGCAGCAGGCATTTGTGAGATCTGGACTTCTGCCTCCAGTAGAGGCCAGGGTTTCAGGGTGTCTCAAGGCTCTAGAAGAAGCTTCTTTATTATGAAACAACACACGAAAACAATAGAATTCATAATGCCCAGAGCAAAAACCCAGGCTCAACCTTAGTAATACAAGAAATACACTCTTTTGGTTAGCTACAGTAGGGAGTCTAAACTGGGGGAACCTCAACTGCAAAGGCGACGTGCCTCAATCTGTATCCAGAAGAAAAGGCGTGAGTCACTTGGGGCTTGATCCAGCCCCAGCTGAAGTCAATGGGAGATCTTTCCATTGACATCAATGGGCAAGAGATCAGGCCCTACTTACAACAATGTCTATGGCTGCTCTGCCACCCAAATTATTTGGATCCTGTTTTGCAGTGGAACAGCTCCAGTGCCTGACTACACTTACTGCCAAATTCAGAACCTTGAAAAGAGGCTGGACCTAGACTGAGGTTTGCAGAGCCAGATTGCTCTAGTTGTCTCCAATAAGAGCGGTTCTGCTTGTCCTTGAAGGAGGGTTACAATGGGGATCCAGTGGTGGGAGTCCCGTTGTTCCTCGGTGGTTGCTGCTTTTTAACTCTGCTCTCCTTCCAGTCTCCACGGTTCATCGGTAGACGGCAGAGCCTCATCGAAGATGCCAGGAAGGAGAGAGAAGCAGCAGCCGCCGCCGCTGCCTCGGATGCTGCAGAGGCCACAGAAACGATCGTCTTTGAGGAGAAGGATGGGAAGGCCATGTTGAACCTTTTCTTCATGCTTAAGGGAGCGAAGACTTCATCGCTTTCCCACGCACTTAAAGTGTTGGAGGTGAGCGGCTAACCTCCTGTACTGCACTCAGTGAACACTGCATTTGATGTGGGTGGAAGTATGGGGGAACACTGCCAACTCACAGGAATTCAACTGGGTAAGGGTCTAGTTTAAGATCTCCCTAGTATGAATTATTGATTTAATTCTTCAGGGCTTAACTGGATGAATTCAAATATCGATGGTTGCATTAACTTAAGCAGTACACTCTATTCATTTACTGGTGTCTCTATCACACTCTTCCCCAGGGAGACCAATACAAATGAGACAGACCCCTTGCCTGACAATGCTCTGGTTGTAATTCCAGGCTCTGGGCTTGCCTTTGATTGAACATTGCCCAGAGTGGGCCAGTACCCAGCACAACTAAAATATAAACAACTGTGGATTAAATATAAATATAAACTACTGTGGATTTGTATTCACCTCTGACTCTCATGGGGCCCTCTAATGACCCACACTCTGCACTGTTGTCCACCTTTATGGCAACCCCTGGAACACTTCAGAGATTACAGAGTTTGGACAGAGATTGTAAATGAATCATGCAGCTCCCTCACATAGCCTCAGTCACCCCCTCACTCAAGGCTCTGCCCATCTCTGAATCATATCCTCACTAAACTTCAGTCAAAGTGACTGGACCAACTTCAGCATGAGCATAAATCAACATAGTGCCCATTGATGTCAATGATACCTACTTACCTCAGGGATGAATTTGGTCCATAAACTTTCAAATGTTGCATTGATTTCCTTCATTACTGCATTCTGAATATGCCCATGACAAGAAGCATTTCTTACCAATGTATACAATTGCACAGGGAGATGGTAATTAATTGGGCTTTCCCAGTCAAAAGTAGCATTATCTATGACATTGGTACCAGGGATGGAAACTCACACAGGTAAATGCTGCTTATTTAGCCAGTAGTCAAAGATAATGATTGGAATTTATATAGAACCTTTCATGCAGAAATTTTAAAAAGCAGATTACAAATCATGAGCCTGAGTCTCTTCATTTATATAGGTTTAATTCCATTGTCTTCCGTGGTGTGAATGAGAGGAGAATTAAGTTGTATATGCATGTATGTATGTGCGTAACACCTTAGTCCCCGGTGAAATGCAGCCACTTCTGGGGGTGAAACCTGACCATCATTAACAATACACAGCAACACTTCAAAACAGTTGAGGACAGGTAGAAAAGAAAAAATATTCAGTTGAAATTGCGTGTGTGTGGGGGGGTGTTTAGTTAGTAATTACCCAAACTAAAATTTGATCAGGACACCTCTTCTAATCTTATGGAAAGCATCTTGGGATCTTTAATGACCACAAGTGGCCTTGTATCTCTTGTGAAAGGATGGATGGAAGCAGGATAGAAATGTATCAACTAACAGTATTTAACCCTGGGTTCCTGTAGCATATTGCCTTTGCAGTGGGATCTGTGGACCAGAAGCGTCCATAAGGCAAGCATTTGAGAGCCCTGTTGGTCTTGGTCACAGTTGCTGTCTCTTTCCAGGAAGTTTGCGGCTGCCAGAAAAGGCTCAGAAGCGTATCAACAACAGATTTCAAATGCAATTTATAACTTCTCTGGCATGAGATGCCGCGTGATTCTCATCCTGTGAATTTTATAGTGTCCTGCACTTAGTAGATGTGGGTGGTATTTATTTTACACTGTCTGTGCGTGTGTGTGTGTGTGTAAAATATATTCCAAAGCAGCAGAGAACAATTTAAAAAGTCAGGCAAGAGCTCAGGGTGGCTTTTATTCAAATGGCACCTGCTTCCTCTTGGGGCAATTTACTCATTGCATGAGAAGCTCTCTCAGCAGAAGCGCTCTCTCAGCTTGACACAGAGAAAGTTTTTTTTTTAAAAGCCACAAGCGTGTCAAGTTACAACTGGGGAAGATTCATTTCTCAGATCCCTCTGGCAATGCAGGTACAAGATATGAAAACAGACGGGTGTAATGACATTTGCCTCATCATGAAACAGGCTGCAGGGAGGCTGGTTTCACTCTGCTGTATGCGTTACATGCAGCCAACGCATAGGTAATGCAATCAGAGCTGTCAGATTAATGCTAAGGTATTGATTATTGGGGGACAATGTAATAGAGAGGTGGGTAGGTACATTCAAAAACATGGTCCTAAATTGAATTTATCGGTGACATTGCCTCCGTTCCTTCTCCTCATTCTGCCTCTGATTAACTAAAAATCACAGCTCTTCCTCTACTGAAGAGCTCAGAGATTCAGAAAGGGCTGGGTCATCATTCAGAGAAGTGGGTTTGCAAGGGCCAGATTTCCCTGCACCAGGGAAAACATCCAGGAAGCTGTCAGAACCTTCCTGTGGATGCAAAGGGCCAATCCCCCTTCTCCGCTCTTTATCTCTGAGTGAATTAAGTGCTGGTGAAAGATGCCAAATGGATATCCCTGGAGACCAAGCAATGCTCAGGTACAGCATGGGCAGCTGCAGAGCAAGCTTCCCATCGCATCCCTCTACCCCCAAAGGACCTTCGCCCTAGCTGGAGGGACCACCTCTCAGACTGATATCATTTCAGTAGTCATTCCCCACTGAGATGCCAGTTGTGGGAGTGAGCTTGATGATATCAACATCTGTCCGCAGGACTGAGGCCACCAAACTCATTTCACATAGGTCATTCAATAGCAATCAGATTAACTCTCATTTGTTACCAACCTGAGGCCTGCCTCAATCCTGTGACCTAGAAGTGAAATCCTCTTGCTCATGGCACCAGCCTCCCCAGAGCCAACCCATCTGCTTCCAGCTTTTGCCATGGAGTGGGACATAGGCATATCTATCTATCTCTCCTTTTTCCTTCTGTCTAATCAGAGTCTGGTTTAGTTGGTCAAACTTGTCTTTTTTGCCCCATTGTTGTAAGCCCGATGCCAACTCTGTCCACATATTTATTCAAGTGGCATCATCATAGGACCTAATCACATTAGCCACGCCATCAGGGGCTCTCATTCACCTGCACATCTACCAATGTGATATATGCCATCATGTGCCAGCAATGCCCCTCTGCCGTGTACATTGGCCAAACCGGACAGTCTCTACTCACAAGAATAAATGGACACAAATCTGACATCAGGAATCATAACATTCGAAAACTAGTAGGAGAACACTTACTATATGTTCCATTCTATGCATCCGATGAAGTGAGCTGTAGCCCATGAAAGCTTATGCTCTAATACATTTGTTAGTCTCTAAAGTGCCACAAGTACTCCTGTTCTTTTTGAGATCGGAAAGGCAGCTAAAAGCAATGCCCCAGACAGCCAGATGTTGGTACAAGTTTCCCAGGTCTTGAAGTGGCTAATAAGACCATGTGCGGTGCTTGTTTTTTTCCCCCTCGGTAAGGACACAAGTAAGATTAAACACCAGAGACAGAAGCTGCATTTTCTATCTTTGCTGTTTTTTTTCGCTCCCCTTTTATTTGTGTTCATTTTGTTTTGTCTGAAAGGAAGCAGGATCAGACTTTGACAACCAAAGCAATAATAACTAACTTCTGCTCTTTTCCTCAGAAGGACAGACATTGCCACCAATAATAGCATCTAAATGACTGTCAATGAAGTGTTGTTTTTTTCCTTCCAAAGACTCACTACTTCTAAAGGGAAAGGGAACAATGGATGTTACAATAAAAGCCTTACTTAATACTTTACATTTCTGATACTTTACCTCTCTTTCTTTTCTATATCTTTAATAAAATGTTTTTTAAAATTAATAAAGTGTTCGTCATGGTGAGGTCTCTGTATACCAAACTGTTTAAAACTGTTTAATGTTGGAGCGTTCCAGGGTCATGTTAACACTTTTAACTCTTTGGGCTCCTTTATTCCATCTAAATTAATCATTTCAGCGCATGTACTAAAATGAAGCCTGTTTTCCTATATCCAAATGCCTGGGGAATAAGCAAAAAATGTGATAGCTTGAGTTAAAACTCTAGCTTGCACCTGCATTCAGTTAGTCTGGAAACAGCAGAGAAAATGGGCCACTTGAGTGCTGCTAGTGAGAAACAGACTAATTTATAAGCTAGTTAAACTCTGTTAAGATGTCTGACTTTTGGGGCTCTCTCTTTCATGTTTAATAAAAGAATTAGAATGATGGGACAGATCTGCACCTAGTGTAACTCATCTTAGGTCCATTTAGCTTCAATGGAGTTATGCCAGTTTGTACCTGTTGTTGGGGATCTCGTAGTGGGTGCTCTGGGATTCTCCAATACCCAAAGCACCCAGCAGCACACCTAGCTCTGTCACTGAGATTGGAGGGTAGGGCATGAGACCAAGCTCCAATTCTTCTCAAGAAGCAAGATGTTCCAATGGCAACATGAGCACTGGCTGATCTCCTTTAATGCTGCTGCCTTCCCTTTGTTGGGTAACAAAGATAACAGGAGCCAAAGGAGGAATCTTTCCGTTATTTATGATTTCATAACTGTCTAGTAATTAACTCCAAATGGAGCTGAAGGAAGTTAATTATTAGATCTTCCATGTATCAGGAGTCAAGGTATTGGAAGTGAAGCTAAACCAATCACAATGCTCTGTGAGCCAGCCCAATGGCCAACCAGTATCACAACCTGTTAACATGCTGGAGATTAGAGTGAGAATATTGCTTCCAGGCTCAGAGGGGATGGGAAGACAGTGGAAGTAGCATGCAGACCTGCTAGCTCGTGTGGGTGGTGAGAAAGGACAGAGGTGGTGGTTCTTCATATTACTCTTGAGAGATGCCGGTAGCTTTTTTGACAAGAGTCTGTGAAGGAATTTCCTTGACTGAGATTTCGTAGCTGTGGTATGAGATCCTTAAGGAATTCAGAGGAGTTGGGTGTAACATATGAAAAACTGACTGTGTGTTGGAAAGAGAGAGCCACTCAGTGCGTTTGACCCTGTAGCTCTTTCGGAGAGAAAAGACGACTCATAAATGATGTATAGCATTGTCAGTGTCTTCACTGTCTTTATTTCAGCACCTTGGCCAGTGCACAGGACAAAGACACTGCCTGGTAAATGAAAGCTAGCTCCTCACTTCGCGTTTTGCTTCCTTTTGAGTAACACTGGCTGACTTCCATGCCCATAATAGGCATTTGAGAGATAGGAAGTGTACTGGTGGAATGTCACTTCCTTATGTGTACTGCAGCTGTTCAACATAAGTAATAAGGTTCTGCAAGTACAACAAATTGCAGCCATTTGTTTGCGCACTCTGAGCCGAGAACTTGTGCTTCTTGACTGACTTTGGTGCCTCATCACTTTGGTAACAATTAGAACAGTTTGAGGAGGGCAATATTCCACCTACAGGAAATGCCGCCATTTAGAAATTACTTTTTACCCGAGTCAGAGTGAAAAGCCAAAATACTGAAAAAGTTCATTAAAAAAATTCTAAAAATTTCAAATAGGAAAGGCTAATTTTTGACATTTTAAATTGAAGCAAAATTTTTGTTTCAAATCACCATTTCAAAATGAGACATTTTGTTTCAAAATAATTTTTCTCATTTTGATTCTCCCAATTTGGAGAATTGAAAAATATGTCATCATGGTTCACATTTTATTGCGCAAAATTTTTGACATTACAAAATGCGGTTTAATCTTGCAGAAAATGTCCATTATGATGTAATGGCATTTTGTAATGGGAAAATGTTTCAGTCGTAGAATTTCAACCTACTCACGTTACAGTATACAAAAGGGATGGAATTAACGGGAAAGTGTCTTGTTCTAGTTTCAGGAGTTCCCAGCTCAGAATCAGAAATACCCATGCTCCTACCCCACAGGCATCCTGGAAAGAGCTTGTGTTTCTGGACTTTCTTCTCCACTTTAATTTCACCCGCTGGAATGTTTGCAATGCAATGTTATCAGAGCCTGTATTTTTACATTATATCTTTCCCCTCTTCCACCCTCCAAAGACATTCGAAGCTAAAATTCACCACCTGGAGACAAGGCCCAGCAGGAAGCCTCGGGCCGGGACCACTGAGCTGGAATATTTTGTACGGTGTGAAGTCCATAGCTCCGATGTCAGCACTCTCATGAGCTCCATCAAAAGGGTGTCAGAAGATGTGAGGAGCACTAAGGAAGACAAATGTAAGGAACTTGCAGCTGTTTTATTTTTTTCCCCCAAGTCTAACATGAAGATTGAGCTTTAGAAACCGTGGCCCAGGGATTTCAGCACTCACATGCCAGGGGTCTGAATAGACTAGACTAGACCAGAATACTCCTCCCAGCAAGCTCCTCAGATCCCATCTTTTCTCTCTCACCTTTACCCCTTTCAAGAGGTGTCTGATTCCTTCTTCCAGGTCCGAATAGCATCAGGATTAGAAATGTAATACCCAACACCTAGCACGGTACAGCTTCCACCCTGCATATTCTAGCCAGATGTCTGTTTTACATTTCTGACCTTTCTATCCATGTGTCAGTAACCCCATGTGTTTGGAGGGTGCTCTTTCTACACTAGAGAGACACTAGTGACCAATTGATTGTCTGTAAGGGCTAGTAAAATGAATCCTTTCTAGTTGAGCAAGAATTCTACTTTGATACAGCACTAAGATCAGAGGATTTCTCTCTTCCTCTCAGCTTTCATTCCAGGAGAAGCCATTAGGTGGGTGGTAAGGGTAAGGTAGCCCTGGAGGTTCATCAGGAAAAGTCACTAAGAGCTTTAATTTTTTTTCTGGTGAGATGCCAGCACTCCAAGAATTGGTAAGTGATTTAAACAGGATATTGGCTCAGCCTTTATATTTGGACTAGATAGGGAACAACTCTGGCTAAGTGTGCCCAACAGGTACAAAGAGAAAGGAGAGCAGAAGATGGGATGATGGAAAAGTGATCAGTCATGGGGGCTTTCCTTACTATACCTGGCGTCAGAAGATCATATGCCTTGGGTCCTAGGTATCACTCTGCTAATCTGGAGCCATTATTATCTCCCTGCATTCCTTGTAATTCCATCCCTTCAGTGTTAGCTGATCAGTGATGCATGATCTCTCTCTGACCTAGCGATGCAGGTGAATAGCCTGGTCCAAGTCATTGGATGATTGTTCCCTATGTACATTCAAGCCTGGGAAGGCTGGTAAAATGGATTTGTTCCCTTATCACCTAATCCTTGATGTACCTGAGCTTCATCAACAGAAGCAGTGAGAGGTGTGTGGGGGTCATGCAGGATCCTAGGTGTCTTACAGTGACCATGTATTATTTTACCCTTGGGAGAGTGAAGCTGCTAAGAGTGAAAGCCAGTTTTTTTCCAAGTAGTTTCCTTGTGTCAGAAACTGTCATTGTGCTGGGAGGTTGAAAGGGAAGTCATGTTTGCTCATGTGATGGAGGTCAGTTTATTATATCTGGCTGTGAGATAGGTGTACCATACGACAGGCTCATGGGCAGTCATGGAGCATAGTCATTGAAGCACAGCGGTGTCATGAGCAATTAAATCATTTGGAATTGATGTGGTCATGTGTTTATGCATGTGCCACATCTGGTCATGTGTGTGCTATGACTATCTCCTCCACTTGGCATGAGATATACTTAGCTTAACATTCACTTCTATGGTCTTATTTCTCTTTACAGTTTACTGGTTTCCAAGAAAAATCTCTGAACTGGACAAGTGTCACCACTTGGTCACCAAGTTTGACCCAGACTTGGATTTGGATCACCCAGTGAGTTGGTGCATTCAGACATCCTCAATTTCCAGCCACGTGTCTTCCAACAGAAGCAGAGAAATGGAAAGCACCTGTGATTAGAACTAGTTGGGAATTTTTTGACAAAATATTTTTCCATCAGAAAATGTTGATTCTGCAAAACCAAAAAGCTGTTTTCAGGAAAGGGTCCATTTGGAGTAATCTTTTATTTTAAAAAAAATGTTTGAAAAAAGTTTCAAAATTGTTGAAATGTCCCATTTTGAAGATAAGAAATTTGGGGCAGGGGTGCTTGTTTGTTTGTTCAAAAGGACTTTTCAGTTTGAAATTTAAGCTAATTATAGCGGGGCTTAAAATACAAAAAGATAAAAATCAAAAAGGGACTATTTTGATAGACTTGAACCAAAACTTTTGTGGGATAGTCAGCACATGAATATTTTTGAGATTCTGACTTTTCATCCAAATTGGGAAAGGAAAAAGATTTTCAAAATGTCAAACATTTTCCTAGGATGGGAAAACCATTTCTGGCCTAGCACTACCTGTAATCCCACCTTGTCTATCTCCCTGTAGCCAGTACAGGTTTAGTTCCTGCAGGATACTGTATTCCTCAGTGCTTTGTCTAGTCTAGTTTGATCAAGAGATGGGGCTTCTACTACATTCCTAAGGAGATTATTCCCCAGCCCAAAAGATCTCACTTCTGAGGAAATTTTCCTGGCTATCCAGCCTAAATTTTAACTGGTTCTGTTTCAGAACCAGTTTCCCAGAGATGGAGTAAAGATACTTTGTGTTTGGCTTGAAGGACCTGGCTTCTCAGAAAATGAATAGACAGGACATACACTGGATTGGGGCAGGGCCCAATTCTCCCTAGAAGGAGAATACAGAGTTCTCACTTTGAGATGGGGAATGGAGTTCCCTATGGGTATGAAAGGAGGGGCCTCTGTTGTAATGAGGGGCAGTTGCTAACTGTTAATGTGTGGGTGTGTATATCTCCCCCACCGTAGGGCCTATATTAAGTGTGTGTGTGGTAGTGCGGGAAATGAGAGAACTTTCCTGTATGAAACGTTAACTAACTTAAACGCTTGTTCTCTGTTCCCTTTTGCCACAGGGATTCTCTGACCAAGCATACCGGCAGCGAAGGAAAATGATAGCAGAAATTGCCTTCCACTATAAGCAGTAAGACACTTTCCAAGCATATGTGCAGGAGCAATTTCATAGCACAGTGCCACCTGCTGGACACTCATTAAGCTACTTCCATAAATCTATTTTCTGTCAACTTATCTTCTCTGTCCATTATTTTGCCCTTCCATTCTCCCTTTCCAATTTCGTTTCTCAGTTCCTCTGCTCTCTGCACTCATTTCAGCTTCCTCCCATGTTTAAAAATCTGCATGTTCATTAATTCATAGATGTTAAGGCCAGAACAGACTTGCTGCATAACACAGGCCATAGAACTTCATGCAGTAATTTCTGCATCAAGCCCATAACTTTAGTCCAAGCTAGAGCATCTCTTTTAGAAAGATATCCAGTCTTGATTTAAAGACTTCAAGTAATGGAGAAACCACCACATCCCTAGGTAAATTGATCCAATGGTTAATTACTCTCACTGTTAAAAATGTGTGTTTTATTTCTAGATTGAATTTGTCTAGCTTTAGCTTTCAACCACTGGATCTTGTTATATCTCTTTCTGCTAGATTAAAGAACCACCTACTATCAGAACTCCCGTCCCCATAAAGGTACTTATAAACTGCAAACAGGTCACCTCTAAACTTTCTCTTGGATAAGCTAAATAGATTGAGCTTCTTAATTAGTTCATTATAAGGTATGTTTTCCAGACTTCAGATCACTCTTGTAGTTCTTTTCTAAACCTTTTCCAATTTTTCAACATTCTTTCTGAAGTATGGATACCAGGATTAGACACAGTATTCCAGCAATGGTTTCACTAATGCTGGATACAGATGTACCTTCCCTGTCCCTACTTAATATTCCCCTGCTTATGCATCCAAGGAATGCATTCCCCACCCCACCTCAGCCCACCCACTTAGTTACAGCATTGCACTTGGAGCTCATCTTACCAAGCAATCCAGACTGGTCTTTATAACTGACTTGACCACATCATTATTTTTTATCACTCCTCCAATTTTTGTGTCATCTACAAATTTTATCAGCAATAATTTTGTATTTTCTTCCAAATCATTGACAAAGATATCGAATACCATGGGGCAAAGATCCCTTGGGGGCCCCACTTCCCCTAACAAGATGATGATTCCCCATTTACAATTACCTTTTAATCCATTGGTTAACCATTTAACTTTAATAATTGCTGTTTAACACCCTCCCTAGTTACTGATGGAATAGAAATTATTTCATTATCACTGTAAGGCATGAATGCATCATCTTGCTTCTTTCCAAATACAGAGCAAAATTATTTATGGAATACTTCTGCCTTTTCTACATCATAATTGACAATTTTATCATCCTTATCTATCACCAGGTCTATCCCAATGTTAGGATTTTGTTTGTTTTAGTATATTAAAGGACAATAAGAAGGAAATCTTTACCTCTACTGGCCATACATTTTCCATTGATACCTTGAGCTTCCCTTATCAATCACCTGCATTTCCTAACTGTCCATTTGTATTCATTGCTATCAACTTCCCCATTGTCCGTGTGTGTGTGTGTGTGTGTGTGTGTGTGTGTGTGTATAAAGCAAAAGTAGTAATTATATTCTATTCTATATATATTGCTACTTTTCTTTTTCCTTTTCACCAGGATGTTTTTTTTTAACAAAAAAAGACTTCTTGTGGAATTGTGGGCACTCACATTTTGATATTTAAAATTTTCCTCCCCTCCCACTCAGTTTTACTCATAATTGTCAGCTTTGGGGAATTGTCCGTCTTAAAGCACCAAGTGTGTGTGTGTCTGTGTCTGTGTCTATTTATACAATTCTTGTGATTTATCACTTAGAACATTGATCCATAATCATTCCTGTTCCCGTCCTTCTGAATTGTCAGTAACTGAAGTAGCCAATAGTATCTTTAATGTTGCGTGTCGCTCCCTCCCCTTCATGCGAAGCCTACCCTATGAGCGAGGGCTGCGATTCCCAGCTCGCATACACAGACTCACACCAGCTTGATGAGCGTTAGCATGAGTACAAATAGCAATGTGGCTGTGGTAGCATGGGCAGTGGCAGCAGAGGCACCGCCTAGCGGTGCCAAGACCAAACCGACCTGAGCCCTGTGGGCATGTCCTCAGCACCACTTAGCCATGCTGCCATTGCCCATGCTCCCACAGCTACAATGCTAGTTACACTCTAGCTCTCATCAAGCCAGTGTGAGTCTGTGTGCGCAAGCTGGGAATCACACCCCTAGTGCCAGGTGTAGACATTTACCCTGTCAAGGAAATATAGGCTGTCCAGTGATTGTAACATTCTGGTCATGTGACTCCTCCCGCCAGGTTTCAGTCACACCAGCCATCAGTTTTTTTCTACCAAATGAGCCTAATTCCTCCTGTTTATTTCCCAGCTTTCTAGCATTGGTGTAAAGGCAATAGAAGAATTGCTTCTCCTTACGGCCCTTGCTGCCTTGATTCTTTACCTTCAAGCTACGTTGAGGCTCATATGTTTGGAGCATATGTGCAGGGTTTCACTCTTTAGCAGCTACCGCAGTAGCTGCTAGTTTAAAGCCCTCCTAACCCTATGTTCAGTTCTAAGCCCCATGTCTCCAGGTCGACCCATGCTAGCCCTATGTTCATATGCTAGCTGTGACTCTAATTAGCCTTATGACCAGAGCTGGGCAACTAACAGCGTTTTCAGTTTTCGCTGGCAAGTCTGAAAAATTGAAGAAAAAAATAATTCCTGGTGGGCACAAAAATGAAGTTTTTTTTGACAGGTTCAGTGAATCAAAATACTTGTAAAATGTTGTTTTGTTTGGCCCACCATAAAACATTTTGTTTTGATTTTGAGCATTTATAATATATTTTTAAAAAGTTATAAATAAAATGAAAGGCACCTTTGAAACAAAGTTTCCATTTTTCTAGAATTTTTTTAGCTTTCATTTTGACCAAAACAACGGAACAAGCTTGACAGAAATTCACTAAAAGTTTTGGTGTCACTGAATCTGCATTTTTGGCTGAAAAGAAGTTTTGATCAAAAAGTTTGGCCCAACTCTACTTATGACCCATATGTTTCCTACTAGACTTGTGCTAACCCTATGCCCCATATGCTAGACATGTGTTAGGTTTAAAGTTGTCTAATCCATATTATACTGTGTGGAGATATTGTGCATCGTAAACTTAGCGCTCTTTTCTCAAAGGGAGGGGAAGCTTTCTTAAGGTTGGGGCCCCAGAGTGTATAGCATGTTGTTACTGTGTTTCCCCATCTCCCATCGCCCCTAACCCCATGTTTGCCTTGCAGCGGGGAGCCAATCCCTAGAGTGGAGTACAGGGCAGATGAGATAGCTACCTGGTGAGTGTTGATTTAATGCAAAATCCTTTCTGTCTCCATCCAGCTGAATTAGGAACCATGAAAGAAATAAAAGATTTTGTCCCATTGACCAGCTGTGGGGGAGTGTGCCTTGGGCAAATAGAGAAATCAGAAAACAGTAGTGTGTTTATACTGGGGCCAGTACTGGAAGTTGAGAACTGAATGGTTGTGGTGGAGTGTCTTAAAAAATATATCATGAAGGTGTGGTTGTTGCCTAATTGCCTCTCTGTAAAGAGCTCTGACTGTCTGCAAGGGATTCCTTGGGAGCTAAGGGAATTCTAAGTGGGAGGATCCAGGAGGCCCACCCCTAAAGAACAAGAACATCGGATGTTGCTAATGTTCGTAACTCAGAGAAAGTGGTGCAGCGTGTGAGGAAGCCTGACCCTGTTAGTCTCTAAGGTGCCACAAGTACTCCTTTTCTTTTGACCCTGTACTGCCACTCTACTTGCAAGCTGCTCAGTCACCTAACAAGGTCTAAGGGACATCCAAGACCCTTTAGTACCATAAATCAATTTCTGCGGCTCCTCCTCTCTAAGGGCTGTACCTAAAGTCCATTACAGGTCCACTTCTTATTCTTTCCAGAGGCTCCACTTAGGGTATGTCTAAATTGTTTTAAAACCTACAGCAGTGAGCCTCCAAGCCTAGGGACAGGGTCGGGCTTCAGAGCCTGAGCCACGATGCCTACGCTGCTGCTTTTAGAGCCCCAGCGTGAGCCCCATGAGCCTGAGTCTGTAGACCTGGGCTCTGAGACTCACTACTGCAGGTTTCTGTTTGCCGTGTAGACTTACCCATGGTGGGAAGGACCACTAATGAGAAGATGACTGATCAGGGGAGCTGCTGATGTGTATTTCTGGATTGTCCATCTGCTGTCTCTCTTAACTGTCTATCACTAGTGTGACTTTTTTAAACAGATAAAGCCCCTGGGACTGGATTTTTGTTCCCAGATAGAATGAACTCTCCTGATGCTCCCTTGGCCTTGAGTTAGTTATCTCCAGATACAGGAATTGTCCCTGTGAAGGTGCCCTCTGAATTCTCCACTCGCACAGTCAGCAAGAAGCATTTGGGTGGAGAGTGTGTGTGTGCACATGTGCTCGAGCATGTGTGTGTAAACAGATACAAACTCAAGGGTTAAAAACAAAAACAAAAACAGGGAGAGGAACTCCAGCAGGATGTGTACTGGGTCTTGTCTGTCCTGGTGAGAGGAGCAACAAAGGCCGGCAGGGCTAGATCCTGAATTCACACCCTCTCTCCCATCTGTCACTCTGAAGGAGGGAGGTTTACACCACACTGAAGAGTCTGTACCCGACTCATGCCTGCAAAGAGCACCTGGAAGCCTTTCACCTGCTAGAGAGATTCTGCGGCTACAGCGAGAACAACATTCCTCAACTGGAGGATGTCTCCCGCTTCCTGAAAGGTGGGTGTGGGCGCATTCCAGGGCCAGGAGTGGGATCACAGTGTCGTGGGTATCAGCATGTAAATCCATGGAATGGCTGGGGTGCATTGCAAGGCAGAGTGTGAGTCTGGAGGAGGGAACTGGAGGTTAGAATAAATAAGTGCTTGCTATGGGGGCCGACAGCCTGAACTGAATTGTAGGGTAGTACAAATGAGGGAGAGGTCTAGTGTGCTCCAGGAGTGGGAGGGAGGGGGTTCATGCAAGAATGTGTACTCCTCTGGAGGGAGGGAGCCAGCGAGCATTCTAGGCCCCAGTCTGAGAATTCAGGATGGTGGTAGGAGTCAGTGCATTGAGGCATGGGCTTCCAGGTCAGAAGTGCAAAGAAGGATTTGTGGGGAGGTCTAGAGTGGAAATGTGTGTTCCCAGCACAGGAGTGAAAATCAACTCAAGGAATGTAGGGGCAAGTGTGGGCTGGGACTGAGAGCCCAAGCACTGAACTCTTCGTGTATGGACTCCATTGTACCCAGTGGTGAATTCCAGCATTTGCCCAGTCACCATGTCCTCTTGGCTTGCAGGGAATTTGCTGCCTATTGCAAGTACAGATGCTAGGTCTGCCAAGGTAAAACTGAAGACATTCACTTACAGTACCATCGCTTTTTCTGTAAGTGCTGATATTACTATCATGACTAATGAACGCCCCACCCTGAGACTCGGCTCAAAGGACTTTCACTATATAAGTAGGGCCCTACCAAATTCAGGGTCCATTTTGGTCAATTTCACAGTCATAGGATTTTAAAAATAGTAAATTTCATGATTTCAGCCATTTAAATCTGAAATTTCATGGCATTGTAATTGTAGGGGTCCTGACCCAAAAAGGAGTTGTGTGTATGTGTGTGTTGGGGGGGGGCAGGGAGGGGGTCACAAAGATATTGTAGGGGAGGGGGTTACAGTACTGCTACCATTACTTCTGCAACGCTGCAGGCGGTGGCATTGTCTTCAGAGCTGGGCAGCTGGAGAGCGGCAGCTGCTGGCCGGGATCCCAGCTCTGAAGGCAGCAGAGAAGAAGTAAGGAGGGCCTGGTATGGTATTGCCACCCTTACTTCTGTGCTGCTGCCTTCAGAGCTGGGCGCCCAGCCAAAAGTCGCCACTCCAGACACGCAGCTCTGAAGGCAGCACAGAAGTAAGGGTGGCAATACTGCAACCCCCCTCAAATAACCTTGTGAACCCCCTGCAACTCCCTTTTGGACAGGACCCCCAATTTGAGAAACGCTGGGCTCCCCCCATGAAATCTGTATAGTATAGGGTAAAAGCACACGAAAGACCAGATTTCACAGGGGGAGACCAGATTTTAAGGTCTGTGACACGTTTTTCATGGCCGTGAATTTGGTAGGGCCCTATAGATAAGTGGTGGTTTGGATTATTTCAGAGAGAACTGGGTTCCAGCTCCGACCTGTGGCTGGCCTGCTGTCTGCACGTGACTTTCTATCCAGCTTGGCCTTCAGGGTATTCCAGTGTACGCAGTACATCCGCCATGCATCCTCACCCATGCATTCCCCAGAGCCGTGAGTATTGCTGGGTACAATGCAGAATCCTCCCTATCCTCACACTGCTCCTGACACAGCGTAGAGCCAGGAAATGGGATTCAACCCTCTAGCAGTGACTAATCCATCCTTCCTCTTTTCTTTCCAATGGAAGGGACTGTTGTCACGAACTTCTGGGGCACGTACCGATGCTGGCCGACAGGACGTTCGCACAGTTCTCCCAGGTAATTAGGGCAGGTGGTTCCTTGCACTGAAAGCCCAGCAATGGGTCCTGATGCTCAGAAGCCATTTTAGGGAATGGTGTGAGAACTCAAATCTATTCCAATCCCAATTTCTCCCACCAGGGTTACTCAGGGATCTGTGTAGTTATGTTGGCTATAGGGGAGCCACTTCACTTCCAATTTTTCCCAGCAGTATGGTTGGGAATGGCATGGGAATAGTAGCTGTGTGGGAGCTTACTCCCAGCACTGCCCTAGCAGGAGTTATTGTAGGGCATGCTATAGAATCACGGACTAGAGCTGGACAGAATATCGACCACAGCAAACAATTTATCCAATGGATTTAGGCCTCCCCCCCCAGTTATCCACAGATCAAACTTTGCATTTTATGAACATATTCATTCTTGGTAACTGTTCCTCAAAGACATGGTGTGACTGTATTTCAGTCCACAGGTTGTTTGTGCCCTCTCTACTTCAGGCTGTGCTTTTTACTCTTTGTTCATTTCCGATGGGTAACTGGCCACCTACATCATTAGTAGTATTAATATTTTTATCACTATTGACTAGGAGCCCTAGTCATGGACGAGGACCCTGTTGTGCTAGTTGCTATGCCAACACAGAGCAAAAGAAGGGCTCTGCCCCAAAGAGGTTACAGTCTAAATATGACAACAGATGGCTGTAGACAGCTGGGGGAGTACAAGGAAACAATGAGACAGTACTGGTCAGCATGATAGATTGTGTTCTCACGGCACCAGTAGCCAAACTGTTTTCACGTTTTTGGTCAGCATCGTGGAAAAGGAAAGTTCTAAAGAGAGATTTCAAGGAAAATAATGAGGCAGCTTTACAGATGTTTATGGGGAGCTCTTCCCAAGCAGGAGGGTCAGCTTGGAAGAAAGCATGAAGGTCCTTGTTTGAAAATGTAACACATGGCTGACACAGCCTGACATTTGCTGATTGGAGGCGGAAGTTGACATCTTGATACTGAATGAGAGAGGATAGGGAGGTAGAGATAGGCCATCAAGGGCCTGGAATGTGAGGTGTGGTATCATTTCTGCTTACAAACTAAATGGACAAGACAGAGAGAAAGGAAGTATTATCCCTCTTTTACAGATGGGGGACAGAGGACCAAAAGATTAAGTGACTTGCCCAAGGAGTCTGTGGCAAACCAAGAAATAGAACCAGATCTCCTGAATCCCAGCCCGGTGATTTAACCACGAGATCATGCTTCTTCCCCCTGCACTCTCAGCCTCTGTAGCATGAGGTGCTAGAGGAAATGATACCGAA
Source organism: Chelonia mydas (assembly GCF_015237465.2). Lineage (NCBI taxonomy): Eukaryota > Metazoa > Chordata > Testudines > Cheloniidae > Chelonia > Chelonia mydas. The sequence goes on along the minus strand of NC_051246.2, from coordinate 28,400,517 downwards.
GCAGCTGCTACAGGCCGAGCTCAGAATTAGTGTAATGCCACCCTGCTGCTGGTTTCTGAGCAGCTGACTAGCGGGTGGTGTGAGAAGTCCATAAAATGAGTGACATCTGAGCAGGCTAGAAGCCAAAGCCATTAGCAAAACTGACTGGTTTGAAATGGCTCTGGGTGCAAACCATGTCTACTCTTTAACCCTCTTCCTAGGATATTGGCCTGGCATCATTGGGAGCCACTGAGGAAGAGATTGAAAAACTTGCAACGGTAAGTTTTCCTTTACTCTGAAGGGAACCCTGTTCCCCTAGCAGGACTGGTGAGCTCCTTCTCCTGCTTGGGTATTAGTGGCTGGGATGATTCAGGAGGATGTGGTTTAGTTAGGAAATGGGACCGTTTTTCCTGAGTTACATACTGGTTCGGTAGAGGCCTTAAGATCAGTCACTCATGTCCTGTCTCCAAATGTCTTCATTGTCTCTCCTCTCATGTTCTCTCAGTCCAATCAGCAGATGTGTCACCGGGGAGCCTCTGCTGGCTTGTTTCCCACACAGCATGCTGCATTACACCACTGGAGCACGTGAGTGGAGAACACAGAGTTCTGGTTCCCTCCTTAGGTGGCCTTCTCCAGAGCGTCACATATCACCAATGAAACACGCAGGGCCTCGTCATGGGGCTCTGCAGTGTCTGTTGAGGTACGTGCTGTGAACACAGACTACCTCACTCACAGTGATAGAGGTCAATTACGAAAGGCCAAGGTTGAGCAGAGCTCACCCGGCCACACATTAAGTGTCATGGACAATGGCACTCACAGTTCTGTATCAACTGGCATCATGCTGTCAAAGATGTGGGATTTACTGTATAGCATCGAAAGAAATCTCCGGAGCTGGGTTACGTTATATCCCTTTCCTTTGAGTCTGCCTAACCAAGTTCAGCTTCAAGGCCCATTCACAAAGGTATTTTGTTGATGCTGAATACTCAGTGATATAACCAGATTATTTAGTACATTATCCAGAGAGATGCGTGAACCACATCGGAACTAGCTGGCCTTAAGCACCTGTAACACAAACAACTGCTTGGCACCCCATACTATTGGGGACCCCAATAAGACCATTAATTCACTGTCTCACTCCCTCCAGCAGTGAAACCAAACAGGGTGGCACCATGCCCCTCGGATCTTCCAAAGGGGGGAGGGAGGGAACAGGCAGCTCATGACCAGCTATGAAGGCGTGATTTATTCTTGAGAAGGTCTCAATTAGTCAACACAAGTCAGACATGACAGTGATGGGCACAGTGTAGGCAGACAGGCTAGAGAGATGCAAGGTGTTCCAAAGCGTATGAGTGATCTGATTGGGGTTTATGGCCGGTGACCTCTCTGGTTCCTTCCAAGCCCATCTAACAGCCCCGGGAAGGCTGTTCTCTGATCTGAACTGTCTGCAGGGAGGTGAAAGGAAAAATAAAGAGGAGGGGGAGGAGGAGTGACTCCTTGCTTGTTTTTCTCTTGCCTTCGCAGCTCTATTGGTTTACAGTGGAGTTTGGGCTCTGCAAACAGAATGGAATAATCAAAGCTTATGGAGCTGGGCTCCTATCCTCCTATGGGGAGCTAATAGTAAGTCTCAACCTACCTTGTCCTTCTCTTCTCAGACACGTTGCAGAAAAGGGCCCCTTTTCCCTCTGCATACCTCCAGTTTCTTTAGCTAATCCACTTTCCGCATTTCTCTCTCTCTCTCTCTCATGTACACAAACTTCCTTCCCCTCCTTTAAGTATTGGCTTTTGTTCGTGCTTTCCTCAGCACTCCTTGTCGGAGGAGCCGGAGGTCCGGAACTTTGACCCAGATGCTGCCGCTGTGCAGCCTTATCAGGATCAGAACTACCAGCCAGTGTATTTTGTATCTGAAAGCTTCAGTGATGCCAAAGACAAACTCAGGTAGGATCCAGAATGGAAATGCTACCAGGGCAACTAAATACACACAGTTAATTATATCATGGCCTGATTTCCCCTTGCATCATTCATAACAATACTTGGTACTTTAGCTGAAAATCCCCATTTATGACCTCAAAGCACGTTAGAAACCATAATTAATTAGGCCTCACAAGGCCCTACAGGCAGGTAAGTATATTAGCCTCAGTTTTAGGTAGGGAAACTAAGGCACAATGAGGTTAAAGCAACTCTGCAAAGCTCACACAGCAGGGCTAAGACCAAACCCCAGGAATTCTCACTCCCAGACCTCTGCTCAAAGCACTAGGCCACAGCGCCCACCCTGTCCAACCCTTAATCGTTCACAGGCATTAGACCTGTCAATTGCAGTGAGATGGAGGGCGGACTGAATGAGCTAAGGGAATGCATACTTCTATCTCTACTACCTGACTCCTATCAGAAGGGTCACAGAGTGACCAGCTCCACACTAAGTGGTGATATGGCACATCTGCCAGCCATGCCGTTACTGCAGCATATGGCAGAGACCAGACTCATGGCTGGTTGGGGATCCCAATGTCTGTGGCCCAATTTTCCCTGGGATCTTCAGGCTCATGTGCCCTATCCCTACCACACTGTTGGCCGGCAGCTCTAACATACAACTGTGTGAGTAGTGGGCACCCATGATGGGCAGGAGAATCTGGCTGCAGTTTAGAAGGTGCTCCAGGACTGTATTCCTTCCTCTGTAGGGGGCCGCTCTGAATAGTCTATTGGACCATGCAAAAAACTGAGTGTAAGTGTGTTCTCCTGGGCACAATCATTTTACTATTTAGTGTCAGGGGGGAAATGTATATTTCCTTTAGCCATTAGCAAAGAAAAGGTGGGTTTTTTAATATTACACAATGTAAAGGCCCAGGACATCTTGAAGGTGGAATGCTCCATTTTAAATAATGTGCTAAGAATCTGCCATTTTTAAGCCAGAATCTTTAGGGAACCCCTGAATATGTTAAAATATTCTAGCATCACTTCCAGGCCTTCAGGACTCAGTTACCAAGATGTAAGCGCTCTCAGCTGCCTTCCTTAAGAATGAGGTTTCTTTTCTTACTGCCAGATAACGAATTATCCTTCTGCAGTTTTGAGAAACCCACATGTGTGGACAGAGGATTGCTTAGAATGTCTCTCACTGGTGGAAGATACCCTAAGGCCTGATCCTATTGAAAGGCCATTGAGGTATTATACAAGAGTTGAACATGAGGTTACTTCACTATATTATTATTACCCTAGCATCTAGGAGCCTCACTTGTGATGCTCAGGGATCACTCAGGCTCAGGTTCACAAAGGTTTTTAGGAGCCTAAGCATCAGGTCCGCAAGAGATCTCCTTTATTTTGTGCAGGTTCCAACTAGCCTTGCATAACAAGAGCTTCACAGTGCCCTGTCCATACTGTCTGGGAAGCTCAGCCCCTGAAATGCACTCCCCAACACCACACCAGTTATGGAGTAGGACTCCATTGTGGTAGATGCTGAACAAAAAGATTTTACAATCTGGCAGCTATTTAGTTATCCATGAAGCTACCTACCGAGGGGATGTTGTGTTTCTATGCACCAAGAGAAGCAAGATCTCCAAGGAGTTCTGAGATATGGATCCTCAAAGGGCCCACATTTCTAATTATTAATATTTTCCCCCAAGATTCTCCCTATCCCAATTTGCAGCAGACCACTGCAGTTCCAATAAGACCACCATTGCCAGTAATGTTAACTCCTTCAGTGCCCTGTCAGAGCTTCTTTTTATCTCTTGAGCCACCATTCAAAGAGCTATTAATTCTAGTCTGAGTAACAATGAAAAACGGTGATCAACAGAGGCATAGTTAGGAGAGAGAGGAAGGTAATACATCTAGCCAGAAAACAAGAACCCCATTTAATGAAAATTTTCGACATATAGTTGCATTCCTCATTGGAATAAAACTAGAACTTTTTTGGGAAAAAATATTTTTGTGGAAAAAAACCAAGGGAGACCGACTGACCCGTCCATGTGAGTGTAGCCAATAGCCTAGTGATTAAGGCAGTCCCTGTTCTGAGTCAGGCAGACATTTCTTGTTGGAAAATACCGATTTGTTGAAAATTTTTCAACCAGGTCGAGAAGATAGTACATTTCCCTAAATTAACTGCAAGTGAATGGCATTTTAAAGACCACAAGAGGGTGCCAGAACCTAAGGAAAGACAAATGTTACTTGATACTATAAAGACTATCAGTAAAAGATGCAGGTGAACCAGGTATTACAGATCTCAGTCAAATATAGGCAGCAAGGTGAAATGTGCAAAATATTGTTTAACACTATTGGTTATTCTAGTTCTCTTATGCTTTGGGTGCTCATCATCCCACTCAGTCAGTCCCCTGTCCACCTCTATCCACATGAACTTGCTGTTACCTGTTTACTAGTGTCAATTATTGCCATCAGCGATAATGACTCATGTAACTGGGCCTCATCAAAAATACTCTCTTTAGTAGAACAAACTTGTTCGCCCATCACTGTAAGCTTTTTTCGGTTTTTCAAACATGGATGTCTAATGTCAGGATCCTAAGTCCATATTTATTCAGTAGTGGAAAATCATGTCACTTATTTAGGTGCCTAAATATTGGCATAGGAACCTAACCTCAGACACCGAATTCTGACAGTCTTGGCCTTTGTTTGTTAACTTATCCTGTGATCTTTATTAGGTCTTTGCCCCACATTTTGGTTTTAGAAGGTTGACAGCTATGGACCTGATTTTTGAGAGGTGCTGAGCATTTACACCTACAACTGAAGTCAATGGGTTAATGCGGAGTCAGGTGCAGGGTTACTAATTGAGAGTGAAGTACTGATTTGAGTCAGGACGCTGTACAGAGAAGCTGTGCAAACTTCCCCTTCATGCGCAGAGCTCTGACAACAAAACCTCTGTTTCCCCATGGTCCACTCTTGGTTCCCAGCTCTCCAGATGTACTTCTCTCCTGCAGCACTCGCTGCCATTCCATTCCTGAGCAGACTATAAACTATGGGTAAGACTTTCAAAAGTACCTACGGAGCCTAAGCCCCAATTAAAATCAATGGGACTTTGGTTCCGAAGTCACTAAGGTGCTTTTCAAAATTTTACTTAAGGCTTCTCTACATGAGATGTTAGCCTGGTCTAATCATACAGCTATAGCTAAATCACTATAGTTATACAGGTATATCTTTCATGAGGACATACTTATTCTGCAATAAGAATGTTTTTTTTTTCTGATTTAGTTTAAACTGCTTCCAAAGTGACCTAAGATAGACTAGAAAAAGACCCTCTTATTCTGGAATAAGAGTGTCCACACAAGGAGTTATGCTGGTACATGGAGAAGCAGTTTATATTCACATGCTACCTTCTACCAGCATAAACTTCCCCATGTACACAAACGCTCAGTCTCCAAACACCCTAACGCCTCAAAAGTATTTAAACACCTAATTCCCATTAAAATAATTGGTTAGATACCTTTTGAGGATGTGGATGTTAGTCACTTTGCCCTATGCCAAAATGGTTGGTGCTTTGTCACCTACACCAACATCCTCCCAGACGAAATTCACTTTCACGTTTAACTTAAGGCAACATTTTAACCTTGTTTTCAGAGTTATCTTAGCCCAATGAAATGTGCAGGAACAAATTATCCCGGGAGTGACTCCAATACATGGAAATACACTAGGGATATACCGAGACTACATCTCTGCCACGGTCATTGGGGATAAACTTGATGTTGGGACAAGCGCAGATTTTTTTTTTTTTTGAAGTTGTCAAAAGCTTAAAATGGAAAGTGATTGAAAGCAGAGAGAGCATTTTGAAGATATTTCATGGCAGCATATGCTCCGCCCCCCATTGTTTTCAACCCACTCACAGCCACTTTCTACTCATTACATTCGCTTCTACCCTCTCTCTACAGAAGCTATGCGGCACGCATCAAGCGACCCTTCTCGGTGAAATACGATCCGTACACCCACAGCATTGAGCTCCTGGACAACTCGCAGAAGATCCACCACTCTCTGGAGAATGTGCGGGACGAGCTTCACTCCTTAATTGACGCACTGAATGTAATCAGTTAATACGAAAACTGTGTTCCTTCCCTCCCCTCTGCCACTGGGTGCTTCCTCCTTCCACCATCACAGAGATGGCCGCTGCTCCGGCACTTTGCCACTGTGCTTTCAGCCAGGCCCTGGGCAATAGCTTCAACCCATTCTCTCTTAGGGTTTGTACTGCTGCCCACCACCATTGTATCTCCACAGTCATTTAAAGAGGGATGGTTGTATTTTGAGATGATCCAGTTTGAATGGAAGATGGAAGGGTTAAGGGCCTGATCCAAAGCCTACTGAAGTCACTGGGAGTCTTCTTATTGCCTACAATGGGCTTTGGGTCAGTCCCCAATACAGTGTCACACTACAGTCATTATACATGAGCTGTGGGTCAGATTCAAGTGCAATTAATGGAATTAAGAGCACAAGAAGTCAGGAGACCATTACAAATATTGGACATAAGGGATTTTTCATTTAAGATCCCACAGGAAACATGTTCATTTAATTAAGAAAAAAATCCCAACAGCAGCTTCATGAAGAAGCAGCCGCCCTGTATTCAATCCCCTGGGAGGGCAAAAAGGCTTCTAAGTGAATCCTACCAGCTCCAGGTCCTAGTTTGAGCTGAACTCCTAACCCAAATTAATCTTCTGAAACTGGGCTGGGCTCTCTGGGCTGGAGTAAACTCTAACAGCTAAAACAAGCTCCTGAGCTAAACAAAACTTCCAGGCTGGAACAAGCATCTGAGACACACCAAACTTCCAAGTTGGGATGAGCTTGTGAGTGCTGTCAGCCTCCCGGGTAGAAGTGAACTCCTGAGCTATATTAACCACAACCATCACCCCAGAACTGGAGCAGCCTTCTGACTAGACTGAATTCCCCATGTGGAGTGACCTTCCTGGGCCCTGTAGCCAGTTTTATAGACCCTTAGCCCCCACCCCTAATGGAGTCTGGCCAATCGGCCCCCTCCATCTTACCCAAAATGGAGTTTGACAGCTAGCAGCAAACAGCCTTTTCTAGCTCCAAGGAAAACTCCACCAACATGTTAGCCCAAGCTATAAATACCTAAACTGTATTTTCCCTAGGATAAAGATAATTAGAAGGAGGGCAGAAGAAACCAACTCTACAGTTGAGCTCTGTTTTCCTACCTCCCACTGGGACTTATTAAGGAGTTTTAATGCAAACACCACACATCACTCATTTAACCCATTCTCAGACTTACTCTGGGGGGGCCCTCCAGGCTCTGCCTGCTCAGTCACAGAGAGATAATAACCCAAAAGGGTACACTAGCCTGCATTCTGCCATTCTACCAGTGAGGGCGCTCATTCCAAAAGGGAGGATTTTAATTATTTTACATTGCTCAAATACAAGAAACAATTAAATATATATAGTTACTGTAGCTCCATTGTCCCATTTCTCTCCCCTCCCAGCACGCAAGCAGGCTGAGTAAAGGGACCATCGAGTGGTCAAAGGTGCCTTAGCAGGAGTGTCTGACGCTTTGATTCAGCAAAGCAATTAAGAGCACGCTTAACGTTAAGCACATAGGTAATCCCACCAGTGGTAATCTTTGTATTGACTTCAGTTGTGTTGGATCACACCCATCATGAGATTGCTCAGGTGCTTAAAGTGAAGCATGTTCCTAAATGCTCTGTGGGGTCGAGTCTGAAAGCTACAGTGCCATTTCCCCAGGCCTCATGACACGTGGAGGCAGTTTGTATAAGAATGACCTGGAGAATGAACGAGCAACTGGTCACTGTTTTAACTCTCCTTTAAAAGAAGCATGCTGGGAGGAGTCGTCCTGGGGCAGGGAGGAGGAGGAAGATTCATCTGATTCAGCCTTTAGTTTATTCACTGATATTTGTGTATACTAATGCCTCAATGAATGGTTCTCTCACTGTCGTTGCTGCTGCTGTGGATGGATCTGTCTGTCTGTGTAAAGAAAAACAATTTATTTTTCAGTTCAGAGTCATGCTGCTGCTCACATATTATTAATAATAAAGATTATATTTCTGGTCTAGCATCCTGGGTTTGGTTTCTGTGTCTTTTCTCATCTGAAAACCCAGACGTGGCCCCATGTCTGCCGGCAGGACGCAAACACAACGGGGATCTGTTAAGGCAAAAGGTCTCCAGCTTGTCCCTTATACAGAACACTGACTTAGGGATCCATTGTGTCCGAGGGAACAGGCTTATTTGTTGCCTTCACAAAGTGGTATTAATTGCACAGTTACTCGTGTAGCGTTAGTGGAGATGTCTTTTTTTCTTACTAGTAACACCAAACAGAAGTTTGCTTTGGCCTTGCCTTCACTATCCTTTCCCCCTTCTTAAATGCCCCACGATTCCTACCACAAGTTCAGCTCCAGGGGCGTCAGTAATGGTAGGAGTGGTAGCCTAGCCAATGTCTCTTTTTGTCCATCTCGAGGGGTTGAACCACATGGGGTACGTCTACGCAGCCAATGGCAGCAAGTCTCCCAATCCGGTCAACAGACTTGGGCTTGGGCTCCTGCTCTACAAAATAGCTGGATAGACAGACGGCATTTTGAAGTTGCAGCTTACCCCGGAGCTCGGGCTCTGCAGCCCACCCCGCTTGCAGAGCTAGCCCGAGCCACAACGTCAAAATGCCGTCTGCCCGGCTACTTTTAGAACATTAGCACCAGCCCAGGCCAGGTTTGTGAGTCTATTACTGCCTCCGCACGAATGGGGTTGGTCTTCTGGCTCAAACGTTGGTGGCTTCCTACTTTTAGATCCAGAAGCCCAGGGTTCAGCCCTTGCAGCTGACTTCGGGATCATCGAGGGATGACCATGAACAGCCGAGGGATGTCATTCCAAGTGCACTCGTATAGGAACCGACACATGTTATCAACTGGGGGACACACAGTGACTTTGATGGGAATGAAAAATGCACCTGCTGTTGACACTCTCTGTGTCTAGACCTGCTCTGAGCAGAGATACAGGCAAGCCGGTGGCTAACACAGCAACAGCTGTCTACAGCACCGGGTACATGAGTGCACTCACCAGAGGAGCCACAAGTAAAAGTGGGAAATTATAGAGAGAGAAAAGTGGCATGTATCTTGCTGAATCAGTTTGCTGAGTACGACAAACTTTGGATCAGGCCCAAATCACTGCACAGATCAGTGCAATGACATGGTTCGAGTTTTTATTCAAGAGGATTTTGTCCTGAAAATATCTAAAGTATTTCCTAGGAAATACTTTGTTTTTAGCAAACAAAAAATGGTCCAAGTACTTTTTTTTTTTTTTTAATAATGGCGTGTTTTTATTCTTCAGTGACATCTTTAAAAAAATAAATAAATCGTGACAACTGGCTTTGCTGCTCCACAATGGCAATCGGTGACCTGAAGCACTGCCGAGTGTGTGTCACGCTGCTGGTGTGGGTATTCACATAAGCACGTGTGGACTGATTGGGATAAAATAAGAACCGACCTGAACCATCACCCAAAATTCTAACCAAGCTCAAATTTTTTTTTTTTTTTTTGGAGAGGCTAAAAAAATGTTCTGGACTTTTCTTTATGAGGTTTCAATAGTCCAGCTCCTTTGCAGCTGGGTATTATTATGTTTGGGACTGCGCGCAAACGTCCGACAGAAAAGCTGGTCTGCTGCTATTTCTGGCTTGGCCAAAAGCAGAAAGTATCAAATATCTCATGAAAATGCCTGATTGAGAGATTTTCAGCCCCATTTTGCTGACTAAGTAGGTTTGGAGAGATCACATAAGGATTCATAGTTAAAATGTATATGGACACTGACTACAGAACAGAAGTCATGCTGAGCTAGCATTGCTGAGTTCTCAACATACAACGGCCATTACAAACTAAGCAAACACATGACAATCATTATACAGCTTGTTTTGTAGACTTAGATTAATAAAATGAGCTTTGGGGGGCCGAATGTTCCAACCTGCACACCCTTTATATATATATATTTATTATATTTGTATCTATGCAAGGCAGGCATATATACATATATGCCTGCCTTGCATAGATACAAATTGGGATCTGTGCATGACCATGTCAATACGTGCACACAAATCCTGGCTTGCATATACTCGCTGGGTACTGTACGTACACAAGTCATGTTTGTGCTCCACTGTGAATGGAGGAGTTTTGCTTTCAAAACCTAACTAGAGATGGACCCATCTCCCCCCACCAGCCAAAAAAACCAAACCCTGCCACTGAACAACCTAGAATTTTGAAGAGCTTGGATCCAGATCTAAACTTCCAGCGTCAAACCCAGGATCCAATTCATTTGAGAGTGTTGGTTCATCCAACCCTAACACAACCTCCAAACCTTTAGAGGTTTGCCCCGCATTGACAAAGAGAGAGATGTGTACATACATTGCTATATAACACACTAGATTCAGCCAGAGGGATGCTGGAAGTGCTAATTAGGAGTGAAACACAGGTGCTTTTTGAGATGTAAGTCAAAGGGATGGCAGATTGGTGACTCAGAGTTAAGCAGGAACCATCTTAATTGACCTTGTTGGAGAAACAATGACGTAAGATCCATTTTTATCCTTGCTGTTAAACGCTCTTATCCTTTTATTATTTACGATGATTTACTATGTCTACATGCTTGGTAACTGAGCAATGAAATGATTTCAAAAATATTCTTATGGCCTGGGGAGTATTAGATATCCTCTTCTGATGATCTGATGTAACAAACAATAACCCGAGAGAGAGAAAAATAGTCAGAAAGGCGAGTTGTTCATTCTTATTCCACTGAGGTCAGCCCTAAATAACTCTTCTGCCTCCCTTTGGGGGCACAGACAAGATAACAAGGACAACAATGTCAGAGCAAAGTACCGGGCCCCTCGATTTATAGCTAAGGCCAAACCACTAACGAACAGATTGGAGCTTTCTTTCTAAACATTGATAAGAACTGAGAGGAGGCAACTTTGAACTAATGGGAGCAGATCCTCAGCTGGAGTAAGTTGGGAGAGCCCCCACTGGTAGTGATATCCCAATGCCTCCAGTCACTTCCACATCACAGTGCAAGCAAGAGGGAGTCTAAAGCGCCAGATGCAGGCTGCACAGCTGACAGCCCCTGTGAGAGGGACAGCTGAGAACCAGCTCTCCACTAATCATCTCCCCTAGGAACCTAGAGATTCATGTATCTGTCTCCAACCAAACCACTCTCCAGCCTACCACTGGCTTAGTTTCTGTGGACCCTGTAATTCTAAGGGTGGCTTATCAGTGGGATTTACACCTCGTTGTCTAGGTACCTAATAAGCCAGTAGTCAAAATCTACCTACTAGTTACTGCTGTGCCTCTAAGCCTTAAGTACTCAAAACAATCCACTTATCCAGTGATTATTATTGGCATCTAACCCCAAGGGATTTGATAGTTTTCCAGAATAATTGGGAATGTCTTAAAGACCCAGGTCTCTCTCTGTGTGTATACACAGCAGAGAATTAACTCTTGTGTAACCTCATAATGCTTCACAGGGCTGGGGCTATTCAAGAGTTAAGTGTAATTGATGATACAGAAAGTTATGGATAAAATAAACTAATTCCAGGCACAAGCCTCAAAACAGCAGCCACCCCTTCCTGTGTCTCAATTTCCCCATCTGTAAAATGGGGATAAATAATGTCCCTGACCCTTTTTTATAACGTGCTTTGAGATCTGCTGATGAAAAATGATCAGAACTAGGTTTTATTAAGAAATCCTGTCGGCACAATGGCCTTCAAGTCATACTGACTTATTTTCAATAAGAAATACTAAATTTGATGTTAAGCTTAACTTAAACTACAAACCTCCTAGATGATCCAGTCTTCCATCACGAACAACACAATCTTCTACTTTATTGCTTTAGAAAGAAGCACATGTGGAGAAGCTTAACCAAAGAGGGAAGTGTGGATAGAAAGCAGAATCATTGGAGCACCCAGGGATGTGAAAAGGGATGAAGGAATTGGGCCAATTGTTTCCTCCCTGCTACAATGTCACTGCTGGATGAAGGAATTGTAGTAAGAGCTGGAGTCAAGAAGCCATGTGCTGTGTATAGCAACATCTTTATTAAGCCTTCTGCCTTATGAACAATGCTATGTATTCTTAGGTACCAGTATATGGTACTCCTTATATTCATTAGCTGCCGATCCATATATACAGACATATCTCCTTTCTCTAGCAATCTTGTAACAGATCAGATCTGATGGTAGAGTCTTATACAAAACCCAGGGGAAAAGTCTAGTTCACTGTTCTGGGTTTTGAATCAGTCGCTCCATTTTATACTATTACACCATTCCTGTGGATGGCACCCTACGAACAAAGAACAAGACAAAGTTCCCTACCCAGAGGAGCTTGGAAAGTTGTGAAATCCAGTCTGGTAGCAACATTGCTCCTTTGGCCTCATAGCTGGAGGGAAGATCAGGTCAGCTCATAAGAGGTGTGCCCAGCTGACAGCCTGGATTAGTTTCTAGAAACCAGCTGGATTTCTTTTATCCCAGAGAAGAGTGGAGTGAAGTCCTTGTTAGCTTGCACAATGTCCCTTTGGATGCAATGATATCTCTCATTGTACGGCTCCAGATAAGCCTTTATTGCTCACCACCACTGCTCTCCAGCTCTGGGCCTCCATCTCTCCTACACAGGCTGAGATTCCCTGCCACACCTGCAGGTTGAAGCTACATCCCTCGTCTGATACCATGGGTTTTTAATTCCTGGATTTAAATCCCCTTCTCGCTGCCAACTCACCCAGCATTTCCACCGTAGATCCCGCATGTCCTTGATCACTTTGTTATTGTGTGTAATGCAGTAGCACACTGCGGCTCCATTGTACAATGTGCTGAGGATTTAATATGACCAAATAGGGAGTTAATCAAACGCATAGTGAGAAACAGCCCAGGAGCGTCCAGTCTAATGGAACACGGGATTGGAGGGGAGAGGTGAAACAACTTCCCCTCTCTGTTGTGTGACCTTGGGAACAGACCCCATGTCTCCTGACTCCTAGTCCAGTGCCCTACCCTCTAGACTACATTACATCCTCATCTCCTCTTTTGATTATGCTGAGCACAAGGATTTAGTACGAGGGAACAGCACATGCAGAATGACACAGAATATGGGTGCTGGGTGGCATTGTGAATTGATGGACTGGCTTTTTACTGTTGGGCTCCCGGAAGCTCTGTTTTCCCACCACAGATACAAAGCAGCTGCCACTGACAGCAAGGGGATTTACTTGCATACTGCTGCTAGAGAAACAGACCCCTGGCTTCAGATCCAGATTAGACCTCCGTTATGAGTTGCCTTGTTATGTCCTTTGCTAAGTGGACAGCATAAAAGCCGCTACACAACACTTCAGATCTTTATGAACATTTTGAGAGGCCCCGTGGCTGCTGGATCAGGAAGATGATGCATTGGCAGAAAGGTATGGGGAAAGTTCAAAGAGTGCTCCCATGCATTATGCCTAGCTCAGCTACTATTGGTTTAATATGCAATGAATTCGCCCACAATTGAAAGAAAGAAGATGACGACAACAACAGGTGATCCGTAGAGGGAATGAGTCCATGGTCTCTGCCCCATTCCCAATAAGAAAGGTGTCCATATAACAAAAACCACAATCACAGCTGACAGAGCAACTGACTAATCAGCCTGCCAAGGACTGAACTTCTGTACCTGTTTGATGGAGAAAGGGCTTCAGTTTTTACTGCTGATCCATATCCTTTCACAAGCACTTAAATCCAGACTGAGAGCAGATGGGTAACAGCTGGACATAGTTAAACAGGCTGGTGAGAGAGCTGACAGTGGCACGAGGACAGGGCAGCCCTAGCAATGAACGGTGAACACAATACAAGTGAGGCAGCTAAAGCTCTGGGTGTGACTGGTGGTACCAATTGGTTTACTCACCGAGAACTTGTTCACCTCTGAATTTGACCTTTGGTTTCAGTAGAACTTGCACAAACTTGTAATGGTTAACCAGTTCCCCCATAATAGTCCTGTTATTTTTCAGGACAGCGTTCGAAAATGCTAGACAACTACTGTAGTAAAGGATTTATTGTGCTGGCAACAGACTGTAAAACCTGATTACACGACGCTGAGGATTGCCTAAGCCAAGTTCCCATTGATATAAGCTCTTAGGGTCGGGAGAGGCACAAGTCTTGCTAGAAGATATCAGCTCTGGACGTGACTTGAAACTATGTCACACAGGGCAGAAGTCATGAGCAGTTCAACAACCCTTCTCAACCCCCCACAGTATGTCCTTCTGTCCAAATGACCAGAGGATGGGGCGATGCAAGGGGTTTGAACACACTGTTCAAATCTGGCCTAAAAATCAAAGAAATGTTTAGGACATTGGCCCGTTTCCATCTAATCAAGTGACGATCTAGAGGTAGGTGACAATGAAACTGACTGAGCTGGTTGAGATTTTTCACACATTTTTCATTGAAAGGTGGCCTTCTTTCAAAAGCTCAACTCTTTGCAAAAATTTGTCTTCATTGACACCGTCCTCCTTGCACAAAATTTCCCAGAATGTTTTTATCAATATTTTATTGAAGTTTATATCAGAATCATTGTTGATATTTTTCATTCACTGAAAGCCCATGTTTGAAATTAAATATAATTGATAATGATTTTTTGCCCCCCCCCTTAAAAAATCATAGAAAGTTTTCACAAGCAGTGGAAAATGGGTCTATTTTGAACCCCGAAACAACTTCAAAATTTTGAATTTTTCCCCAAATCATTTTCCCACCATCTCTAAAAACTGAGCTGTCTGCAGAAAGGGAAAATGAATTGAACAAAAGGTAACACTCCAATAGTCCTAGTAAGTGCTCTCAACCACTCAAACTATGGCAAACCTACGGGAATTACTGTCTGGACAGGTGCAGTTTGGCTGTTCTCCTTTTCCACAGCTAGCTGCTATTTTTTTCCTGAAAAGATCAGCGCCCTAATAGACCTCCTGCATGCATGCGACAGAACCAGATGAGATTGTCAAACCTGCCTAAGGGATTTGGATATCCAGAATTAATGGGAACTATACATGGAGGAATAGGCCTATGGCCAAAGTCCATTTAATCACAAAACAAAATTGGTTTTGGGTGCCATTGGAAGCAGGGCTTCAGACATCTAAGCAAGGCCCATAAATGAAAGGATAAGACTAGGACAGCTGGAGTAGCAGGTGAATCAATGTCATATGGGCCACATCCTTGGCTGGTGTACATCAGAAGAGCTGTATTGACTTTCCTGGAGCCATGTCAGTTTACAACAGCTGAGGATGCTTCCCAAAATGTACAAAGTGTCACAAGCCCTTGATCTAGAGCAGGCTCCTCTTGGAAGCAGCCCCAATAGCACTTGGCCTGCTAGGTTAGGCAAATTTGCTGCCCTCCAGCTCTAAAGCGTAGCCAGCAGGCAGCAGCAGCCCCCTGCATAGGCAGACATGCATGATTCAAGTGGCTGCAAAGGTTGCTTCGTATAAGTGAATAGGAGCGAGGATAGTTGCTGGGACATACTGATTCCTAGGTAATAGGGCTTGCATTCAGACTTTTCAGGATGCTGAAAGGGTCCTGCTTATCAAAGCTCATTTTAAAACCTCCAGAGTTTGCGATAGATGTGAGGATGGAGGCTTTAAACACAGAGATCCGGGTCTCTTCTCTGCAGCAATCTGTCACGGGCACCCAGAGAGTTTATGGTCCGGCCTTCTTACCATAATGCTTTTGATGCTTAATAGCTGTCACTCGTGATTAAACTGACAAAGAGCAGGGTTGAGAGCAGACATCCTTTCAGGGTGCCTTTGCTCAAGGCACACTGTTCTAAGGTGTGGAAAAGAGAAGAGGAATAGGAGATATAAACAAAAGTCTAAACAAATATTTAATGGCATAGCAGAGACTCATTGAACACTCCTATTCCCAGTCATACAAGAAAAAGGGAGCACTAAGGCAACAGATATTTTAGAAACGTGTTTCCTATTTAGCAGCTCTTGTCATTAACCTGTGGAACTCATTGCCTCAATAATATCCTACAGCAATCAGTTTAGTAAACTATTGATCTTCAAGAGCCTAAGATGTGCAGTATATTGATAGGGTACACCTAGCCACATTGCAGGAGGGGGAACTAAAAACATGTAACTTGTAACGGGACTTGTGCTCCTAAGTCATGTATGTGTTTTTGCGAATGCCACCCAGAATGTCAGAAGCTTAACAGGCTGTGGGATTCATTACTTTGGATCAGTACATTGGGGAAGATTGCCAACGACACAGATGTGGTAGGCACCCAGTTTCTATTTGCGGCTTTGAAAATCTCCTGAACATTGTATCTCAGTTTTGTGATTTAGGCAGCACTTACTCTAGGAAGCAGGTAATGCCCTGTCATAGCCCAGTGGAAAGTAGGCCTGATTAATCGAATTCACTGTACTCAGATCTTCTTGGCACCCGAGCCCCTATGCCTGAATATGCTGCCAGGAGACTCAGTAGTGCATCAAAAGGTTTTTTTGGGGTAACGGGTGGGGGGGAGGGGTGTTGGTGGGGATAATGTTACATATTGTGCAGAGATCCTATTAACTTGTTTGAATGTCATGACTTAGATATATTAGCATGAGAAAGAGAGCGAGAGAGAGAGCATATATAGCAGAGGACATGACTGATAACCTTATCTTAGGTCTATGTGGGTAAATAAATCCCCTCTCCATCCATGTATCAGAGGTTTGCCACTTTTCACAAGACTTTCTGCTCACAGAGTCATTTAGCAAACACATGATACTATATGCCCTAAAAACATGAAGATGCCAAACAGGAGTTATTACTTAGGGAGCACTGATAGCAGAGGAAGACATGGTCCCTTACCTAAGGACTTTAGGTCATTAATTTAGACTGATTCAGCTCTCATCACTTTTTACATTGGTCTGACTCTACTCATTTCAAAGGAATTCTGATTTATACAGGTATAAGAGGACAATCAGGCCCTTAATTTCTAGATTAAACAGACAAGAGAGTTAAGAGATATAAGGTCCTGAATTTCACAGGTGCTGAGTGCCTGTAACTCCAGTGAACAGTGTAACAGGATACCAGAAGATGGTCCAATCCCAGGAGTCCAGATTTTTAAATGCATTTCTTTTGCTGTGGGTCTTTGCAGAAAAAGTGTGTTTTGAAGAGGGTGGCACAAGTGGATTGGCAGCAGCAGGCAGGGGAACAGGAGGAAATGAGCTCAGAGATGTACAGTAGATGGAGTCATATTGTGAGGCTGAGTCAAGAAGCTGCAACCTGGTGTGGTAGATTACAGCAGTGTAGATCTACGTAGTATGGTGCTTTCTTTTCTCTCTTTGATGAGCAGTGAAATAATTAAATGTGTTGACATTTAAAGTATCATTGTTGGCATCTGGCTAGCACCCATTGACATGAACAGAGCATCTCACACCTCAGAGCTATTGTTTCAGGCTCTCTGCAAACTCAGGTGCAAACATCTCTACAGCAGTTACACTCACTTCGTGTTCTGAAGGTTTTCTTCTCAACCGTACCAGCTAGAGACTGGAGAACAATAGGGAGTTCCACCCACACCCCGCCCTTTGGGAAACAATGGGCAAGAGCAAATCAATAAAGTGGTCAGTGACAAGGAGCATGTTGTGATCATGATCATGGATGATTTAGTTGGGGATGGGTCCTGCTTTGAGCAGGAGGTTGGACTAGATGACCTCCTGAGGTCTCTTCCAGCCCTGATATTCTAGGATTCTGTGATCAGATAGTTAGAAAGAAGGGTGATTTTAGCAGCATAATTCTGTATCAAGTGGAGTGGAGTCAGGTGAGTTTCAGGAGGGCCAGAGGAAGAAGAAGCTACTGAAGACAAAAGTAAGATATGATCCAAGTTGTGGTTTTGGAAATACATAGGGAGTTTCTGGTGATGTCTGGTTGCTGTCCTGCATGTGAGCTGGTTGCACTTGAACCTATAACTCCTTCTGGGATCATATAGATTTCCCTAGGATGTTCCTTCAGTCTCTCTTTTGCTCATTCTCACCCAGCCTGCATTCTACCATAAACCAAACAACTACTCCTCATGTTTTTTATCTTCCATAATTCCCTTTATTGCTGTGCAATAGAGACACAAAGGTAATAAACCTCTTAAGAGGAGCGGAGATGTCCACCTGTTTTATTTCCCCTATTGATTTTGTATCATTTGGATACCAGTACGGAAGTGCAAAATAATAATAATAAAAAAAAAAACCCACACCCTGTCTGCAGTGTGTAGTTTTATATAGCATCTTTTTATGCTACAAGTGCTTTCCAGAGTAACATAGCATCTGGACAGGCAAACGTAGCAGCTATTATGCACTCAGCATTCAATATGAACTCCTAAAAAACTGGAACGACAGCAACCTCCCATGTATTCTGAGGAGAGAGAGAGATAGAATTCTGCAGTTAGCTCCCTACATTCTGAAGCATTCCAGTAGAAATTCTGTGGCATCTTATGGTGAATTTAATTTTTTTGGTTTTATGACTATGAATAATGTAGTCAGTACAGTAGTCCCTCCGTTATTCATTCTGATATTTAATTCTATTTATTTTACTCTCTCCTCACATTATAATATGCTAAATGTTATCATTAGGATCCAGAATTAACACTAATAATATAAATGGGGGAAGCGCCCACCTCTCCAAGCTATTCCTTCTGGTTGTCTGCAGACATCAGGGCATCAGTTTACATTCGGGTCACAGTTTTAAGCTTTCCATTGGAATCCTGAGGGCAAGGAACCTAATTTGTAAAAGATTCCAACACCAGAAAAGACAATTGGGATAATCTGGTTTGACCTCCTGTAAACACAGGCCATAGAATTTCCCCGAAATAATTCCTAGAGCATCTTTCAGAAAAACATCCAATCCTGATTTAAAAAATTGCCAGCAATGGAGTAGAATTCTGCAGAAAATCACATGGCAGTAGAATCATGGAGTATACAAACCCCATGAAGGTTAAAACTTGTTTCATTCAGACAGGTGGATGGGCAGTATTAGTGAGGACTCGGATAATAAATGATATCCTGTTTTCTGTTTAACCCCACCCCTACCCCTGCACATGGCAGGAGCCTGAATTTCAGTAGCCCAACATAGATAATTACCTTGAAGGATATGTCTACTTTACAAGCTTAGCTCAACCTTGATTCACAAACAAAAGAGCTTATAAGCAAGGAAAATTGGAGAGATTAAGACTATTCTCATGCTTTTGTAGCCAGAGGCAGGTCCTTGCTCAACACTGCTGCAGTTTACATTTCTGTTTATTCCCACCATCCCCACGACTCATTAAACAGCCCTGCTTGTTCACCATCCACCAAGGGCCTTGGAATTTCATTCTGCCTCTCAGTCTTACATTTTAAAAAGAAAAAAAAAAATCAGATAGTGATCTTGAGATCTTTGGGCTAGCATGAGAAAATGTGACCTCACTGCAAAATAACAGTCCGCTCTAGGCCACCAAGCATGGTAGTTCCCTGGACTACTGTAACAAGCAACACACAGTTGAGGGGGTTTGTGTCTGGATGGGGGAGTGAGTTAATGGGAACAATTAAGCTAGACTTAAAGATGAAGCTCTAACGAGGAGAAGTCTCAGCTGTACCCCCTATGTAGTCCTGCATTGTAAAGGTCACATACAAGCCTAGGGCCCGTTCTAGAACCCACAGCCTTCTGACCTAGAGGTGAGAGCGTGAAGCCATCCTTCCTTGTCCATCTGTAGGATAGAGCTTGTTGCATGTTATTTTATTTTTTTGACAGATCTTTTCTCCATTGAAAATGCTGTTTAATTGACGCCAAAATGTTTCATGGAAACATGTCAGTTTCAAGGAAATTTTCATCAGGAACGTGTTCCAGGTCCAAGATACAATTTCTAGTATATATATGTATATGTGTGAGTGAGAGATACAGATATCCTTCCCTCTAATGAAGTGTTTTTTTCCTCTTTAACACCTGGCTATAGCACAGTCTCATCAACAGCTTGGCCTATCCTCAGTTACTCGGTGGGCTGAAATTAACCTAACATATTAACATGTTTGCTTTTCTCTAATTTTACACTTCAGAAACAGCTGTTGAGACTGGCAGCCACTTGGCCTCCTCAATCCCGGCAGTGCCTATTGCCCAGCATTAGTGTAATCATTAGCGCTTTAATGGCAGCATTATCTCCTGCTAAAAGGGTCACCACAACTCAAGGCAGAGCTTCTGCCAAGTGAAAACAGGCTACAGGTGAAATGAGATGGAAACTGCAAAGTGTTGCTTCTATCTTAACCCTCCTAAAGACCTGTTGACACTGTGCAGAGAGGATTGAATGTGCCTAGGCTGCAAAAATTTTGGCCAGGGCGTTGCTGAGAAGGTGGAGCTCTGATTAACTCCTGTATTGTTCGGACAAATCAAAGGATATAAATACAGCGAAAGGAGGATGGGGGAGTCACTATAAAGCAACTCTTGCCCCTCCAAGCAGACCTCACTTCTTCTCCTGCTGCCACCTAGTTAGGTAAGTCCATTTTCCTCTATCTGTGTTTGTTTTTCAATCCCTTTCCTTAGGAGAATGTAGTGCCAGTGAAAGATGCTGGCTTGACAGCTCTGGCAAATGATGTCAGCTATCTGCAGCTTTGGCACAGCATGGGGAATCAAAATTTCCCACACTGCCCTGCCCAAGAGCTTCGGACTTGGCATGAATGGGTTACCTATCCACAGTCAGTCTTTGTGCTCTCTCTGCTAGGACAGCAGACAAGGGTGCTAGTCAGTTCCCGCAGCGATGGTGGTTTTGGTGATGTTCATAGCACAGGTGAGCACCGCAAGCAGGAAGAGGTGACGACTGAGGCTCAACAGTGAAAGTTCATCTTGAGTGTTTTCCCCACAAAATATTTATGGCCAGGAGCAACCTGCTAGAAGGGGGAGAAACCCACAGGCTAACATTTAAAAAGCCCAGCTCCTTATAATTGGGCATTGAGGGCTGCCTCCTTACCCCGGCCATGGCTGAAATGCATTGGCAGGATGGGTAAGGAAGCTGGCACTGCTATGGCACAAGCAGAAGCTGCCTGATCAGGTCTGTTTCACCCCTTTGTGTGCACCTTGGGATTAACATGGCAGATGACTGCAGCATTCCATTCAAAAGACCATAGCCCAGGTCCTGGCGCGTGGTGTAGCCATCCCCTAACTAGCACCACGTGACTAACATAACTGGCCATAGAAGGGTCGTCCTGCTGTAGGAGGGTCCTCTGCTGCTGCAGAGATGCTTTTGTGGCTCCTACAGCACAACCCCTCTCCCCACCAGCGCAGGTGTAGGGAACATGACTGGGGTTTCCATGTGTCCCACTGAGCCCTGTCTGCTTTGCTGCCCCAGGATTTGGGGAGATCATAGGCTACCTTTGCATTCTTCCCCCTGAGGCTCCGAGCTGTGGCTGATGTGCAGGAGTGAACAGCAGTTTTCTGTTATTTCATACTCAGGCACTTAGGGTCCAGTCACGTTCTTTGGGGGAAGAGGCCAGGGGGCAATAAGTTAGACATGAGCCATTTTCTACTTGACTGGGTTCCATATGGACTGGCTACGAGCTGTTTTTTAACAAGTATTATTATTATTAATGTAATATCACATGGGAGGCACCAAAGTTTCCCTGTGACAGGGATTCATAAAGCACCCTCTCACCCATGATTCTGTGGGATTGTTAGAGGGGGCCCTTCCATCATCTTGCATTGACTCTCTTGCCAAAGGAATTAAAGGATTTAAGATGCACGACAATGTAAGTCTATTAAACTCTCTCCTACCCACCCTCCCTGTCTCTGCGTTGTTCTCCACCTACCTCCCTCTCTGTAGCTTTCCTAGGTCTCACCCCTCTAGTCATGGCTCTCTGGATCCAATCACTGCCTCTCCTGGCCCTCCTTGCTCTTTCCGGCCTCACGATCAGCCATGCTGCTGCCAACCAGCACCTCTGCGGCTCACACCTAGTGGAGGCCCTCTATCTGGTGTGCGGAGAACGCGGCTTCTTCTACTCTCCCAAAGCCCGACGGGACCTCGAGCAGCCCCTAGGTAAGTCAGTTCTTTCCAGCCATCCCACTGGCCTGCCCTGCAGCTCACGTCTGCTTCTTCCCTGTTGGAAACCACTTCTCTTTACGCAGGAACTCGCAGGCCCTGTATAGATGGGTAGGAAGCCTGTTGCTGAATCATAGCGAGAAGATGCTTCTCCATCACAGGGTGGCCGGTGAGGAAAGGGGAAGTCTGTATGGCAAGAGTTGGCAGGGAGAAAACTAGGGCACAGCATGTCTTGATTGTGCCATCTGTCCTTCAGGACAAGCTGTTGAAATGTTAGCAGCCCTCTTCTCTTCAATGGGGAGACAATGTATGAAGCAAAGAAATGACGCTAACTATTATTAATTTGTTCTGTGGTAGAGCCTAGCAATCCCAGTCATGGACCTGGACCCCATTGTACAAACACTGGAAAAATCATATTTCAAATGAAGTCTTTTTTTAAACGCAAAGGCTGGCTGGCTGGTCCTGCAGTAAAGCAACATGCTGCCGTGCTGTAGGAACGATCACTGAAGGCTCACACTTGCCTCCTCCCTTGGAAAGCAGGGGCTGGGAACGGTGCCGTTCCCTGATGGGCTCACAAAGCACTTCATGCTGCCAAATGGCTGCCATGGAAGTGGTATTGACAGGCACCACGGCTCTTCTCAGCCAGTTGGCTGAGCACCGGACGTTTGAAGGAAGGACAAGGCTTGTCTGCATGGTAGTCCAAGATTTCAGGTGCATTCCAAGGGAAAGAGGGGCTTCGCCATGTAAAAAGGTCCTGAAATCAGGAGCTCACTTGGGTGTCAGTGGCACTGTAGCATCTGCTTGACTGAGGTGCAGAGTGACTGGGCTTGTTTCCAAGCTATTCTGTTTGACAGTAAAAGGACTGGCTGGAAAATTTCAATTGAACAGGAAGCCCCTTTGTGCTAGGAGCTTTTCAAACATAAACCAGGGAGCCCCAGAGAACTTCTAACCAAAGACAAACAAAGAGCCAGGGGAAAGTGATGCAATAATGGAAACGGTCACAATTTTTCCATCTAAACTTTTGTAGTTGTACAATTGCTTTTTTTCCCCCTTCCAAGCAAAAAAAAATTCATTTCATTTGACGTTTTCCATGTTTTTCATTGAAAAGCCAAATATTTAGTTTGAGAAATTTTCAGTTCATCAAAAATGTGTTGAAAATTTTTGTAAAAGTCCTCCATTTTCCCCCCAAACTTTTCACCAAACATAAACAGGTACCATGTTTCAGTCATCCTTAGGCTACATGCAACCACTGAAGAGGAAAAGGCTATTCATGATCCAAGAGGCAGCGCATCCAACCTCACAACTAACGCTTGCCCACAATCCCTTGGGTAGTGCAGACTCACAAGATGGGGACCCTGAGACATTTGCAATTCCAGCCTAACTCACCTCCATGTAACAGAGCAGCACGTTTTACAATAGTCTATTACCAGCCAGACACCTCATTTAGCTCAGATTTTTCTCCATCTCTACAAGTCCCCCATAATAATTCTACACCCTCTTCCTTTCAGTATTACCAATACCCATCCAGCGTGGCCCCTCTAATGAATTACAGAACCTGGTTGGAACATGAAATACAGGAAGCATGACCAGATTGCAAGTGTGAAAAATGGGGATGCTTCATTTTTTTCCGGGGAGCAGGGTATAGTTGCGTATATAAGACAAAGCCCCTAATATCGGGACAGTCCTAATAATATTGGGACATCTGATCACCCTAAATACAGGGCCTCTATATGCTACAATATTAATAAAGGGAAAATAAATTCAGTTTTCCCCCTATTTTCCAACCAGCTCTATACAGGAAATACTGATCACTATAAAGAGATACCCCAGCGGAGATAAAACAGCCAAAGGTAATTCTGTATATAATTCCACAAGGTTTTCTTCTTTTTCCTGGCAGCGAATGGCCATCTGCAGAATGCGGTGGAAGAACTGCCATTCCAACAACAGGAATACCAGCAAGAGAAGAGGGGAATTGTTGAGCAATGTTGCCATAGCACCTGCTCCCTGTACCAGCTGGAAAACTACTGCAATTAGAAGAGACAAAGATGGAGGGGAGTGTGTGTGTGTGTGTGTGTGTGAGTGAGAGAGAGGCACTTTTGGTATTGCACCTTTAAAGCAATTGAATAAAAACGCTGTGAATCTACTTCAGGAGCTGTGGAATTCATTATGTGTTTGCCTCTGGAGCTGTCAAGGTTCCTTCCCCACTCTGAACTCTAGGGTACAGATGTGGGGACCTGCATGAAAACCTCCTAAGCTTACTTTTACCAGCTTAGGTTATAACTTCTCTAAGGTACAAACTATTTTACCCTTTGCTCTTGGACTTCCACTGCCACCACCAAACATTTATCTGGGTTTATTTTTATTAGGAAAGCGTTGTTTGGAAACGTCTTTCCCCCCAGAAATCCTCCTAACCCTTGCACCCCACTTCCTGGGGAAGGTTTGGTAAAAATCCTCACCAATTTGCATAGGTAACCACAGACCCAAACCCTTGGATCTTAGAACAATGAAAAAAGCATTCTTGAAAAGAAACATTTTAATAGAAGAAACAGTAAAAAGAATCACCTCTGTAAAATCAGGATGGTAAATACCCTACAGGGTAATTAGATTCAAAACATAGAGAATCCCTCTAGGCAAAACCTTAAGTTACAAAAAAGACACACAGACAGGAATATTCATTCTATTCAGCACAGCTATTTTCTCAGCCATTTAAAGAAATCATAATCTAACACATACCTAGCTAGATCACTTACTAAGTTCTAAGACTCCATTCCTGTTCTGTCCCCGGCAAAAGCATCACACAGACAGACACAGACCCTTTGTTTTTCTCCCTCCTCCCAGCTTTTGAAAGTATCTTGTCTCCTCATTGGTCATTTTGGTCAGGTGCTAGCGAGGTTACCTTTAGCTTCTTAACCCTTTACAGGTGAAAGGATTTGTCCTCTGGCCAGGAGGGATTTTAAAGGTGATTACCCTTCCCTTTATATTTATGACAGGAACCTACTCTGCGTTTGTTTCAGGAATCCAGAGTCTGAAAAGTCCTTTGCAGTCTGATAGTCCTGTATCAAAGGGATCAGAAAGGAGTGGAGTCACCCATCATGTACTAATGCCTTTACCCAACTCGGAAGACTTCTTGGGAATCTAAAAAGCTCTACAAGCAGAGAATGCAATGTTGAACTGGGCACGTCAGTGTTAGTAGTAGAAACTACCACTGGTGACTTAATGATGGGTGGTAAAAGGGGGTTTAAGATGAAGCATGTCTTGCCAGCAACTTATTCTCATACCATCTCCATCAACACTTGATACTGACCAACTTGCTGTAGGTCCGTGGTCCAAATATAGAAGGATTGCTGGGAAAATGGAACTCCTTCAGATAGCAGAAGACAGCAGGGGTCAGGCTGATATAAGCAAAGAGTGGAGTCATCTTTTAACTATAACTGGTTAAATTAATCATTATGAACAACCGATTAAGTGAATCCAGCCCTCTTTCTGTTGGCGAATTTCCCACAAATAGGTCATGGTTATTAAAAATATGTATCTCAAAGTCTTTAACAAATAGTTGATAGAAAGCTAATTTCAGTGAAAGGAGTTTCCCCCAAGCCATTTGTCGTGACTACTTGGTGTTCAAAATTTGCTGTTTGAGCTGTGCTCCACATGGAACATGGCATTGTTTCTGTTCCTTGCTGGGATTTCCCTGACCCTTCTAACATACTGCCCCTTCCACTCAAAACAAGTTGTTGCTTCACAACATGAATTTCATTTTTTGATTAATCTGATCTCAGCTGCAGCCCTGAAAGGCACCTACACCAAACTGCCTCGGTTCAATAAAACAAACAAGGTTACAGAGATTCAAATGTTGTATGCTTGGGAGACCATTCTCATCTTATTTTTTCACCCAGGGTGTTTAACTTTATCTTCCCTTTTCATGGGGCGACACTGCATTCCCCCCTGTGCTCTGTGCTAAACACCCCTCTCCATCACTGAAACTAGTTATGGGACTACCCTCTTGTCAAGAGAAACAAGTGGGCGAGGTAATTTCTTTTATTGGACCAACTTCTGTTGGTGAGAGAGACACACTTTATAAAGGACGTTTAAGTCCACTGAGTGAAAAGCAAGCTCCTAAAGGTGGCTGCATCCATTTTATTCCTTCCTGTATCTCCACTGAACTTTTGTTTGTTTGCAGGAAAAGAAACCCAATTCTTTCCTTTTGGAGGCAAATTCTGATAATTTCACTTGGAGCTCAGTAGATAAGGGAAGCTACTGAGACGTATTACTATGAACATATATGTCCCCTCTTCGCTGAAACAAAACTGTCAATGGTCACTTTTAAATTGTTGATAAGCAGATGTTTTAGAGAGCATCCTCACTGGTCTGTAGGCTCACAGGCATACCTTGCACTACTTGGGTTCTACCTGTACATGCATCACAGAGACTCAGATGCCCTATCCCCATCCTGCCCCCAAGTCCTCTTCATAGAACCTGGCCCCAAAGATGCCAGAACTACTGTCTCCCAGCAAGGGATCACAGGAGCCCAGGTGCCATCTTTTAATGTGTTCCTAGAGTACAGCTCCTTGTTCCATCCAGGGCACAATCTGGCAAAACTGATGACAAGTTCAAGGACTGGAATAGTGTGGGATTTTGTGGGTCACCTTGGCAGAAGTGCAGGCAGGAAGCACACCTGCACAAAATGAAAAATCAAACAGCATGAGACTTTCTGTCCAGTTGACCTCTTCCTAGCTAAGTACTTATATGGTCCCTATCGCTGTTATATCTGACAGCCTCAGACATTGATTCATTTATCCTCACCATGCCCTGGGAGGTAAAGCAATGTTGTTATCCCCATTCTACAGATGGGGAACTGAGCCACAAAGGATTCAAGCCCAGTTCTAATGAAAATCCCTACTGACTTCACAGGGACAGGATTTCACCCAAAGACATTCAATGATTTGCCAAAGGTCATGTAGGAAGGGCGGTTAGTCCAGTGCCTTAACCCCAGAACCATTCTCATCTCAGCATCTCACTCCTACAACCGCCACCATCCTGGACTAGAAGCACATCTCTTTGGCCTCTATTCTATAGAGCTGTGGTGCTTGTGGGTGTGCTTGGGAGACTCAGGCCACAAGCCCCAGGCTGGGAAGATATGACGAGACGTTTGCATGGCTGTTGCTGCTGCTTTCAGTGTAACTAGCTCCAAGCCAGGCTGAGTATCACTTCATTCATTCCTAGGGAAGACTCCGGAGAAGCACTTATCATCGCTACGCTAATGCCGAGTGAGATCACCAGGATTCAGATTATTGCAATAAAAATACCAAGAGCAATTACTAATGATAAGGCTGTTATTTAATTAAATTCAGGCATTAAGCTTAAGTTCCAGCAATCGCACACTCTCCATCATGCCAGAGGAGCAGAGTTACATGGAACCACAGAGGGATTCACAGAGACAGAAGAGGGATTCTGATGCTGACTCCACTCGCAAAGGAGGAAAGCCTCATGAACAGAGAGCCTTTGTGAGGCAGACGTTCCTCTCCTCAATGACTGGATTTAGAGGTGCCAGAGTAGTTCTTGCCTTGGAGAGAAACACAAATTGGGGTCCCCTTAGAAATAGCAGAGGAAGAGGCCTGCTTAAGTGAGTCTTCTCCGAGGTCAGTCTGTTGTGACCTGGAGCACAACACGGTGTCACTTTTCACGTGAACCTCTTGGATCTGCAGTGCTTTAGAGGGAAGCGCTCATGCAACACCCACTTGCTCCAGAAAGTGGCATTGGTAATTCAGCAGGTGGCACTCTTCCCTTGGAATCAGAACCGAGCCAGTGCCCTCGTGTGTCACTCTGCTGCTGAATGTACCGTCTCTTGTGGGAGGCCTAAAGCTGTGCAGTTGGTCATTCACTCTCCTTAGCACAGGCAGAGTCAGATAATGTTGCCAGACTTGCAGCAATAGATTCCCTGGGATCATGAGGCCCACTAATACAGGTAGATTCTACCATTATTTACTGCTTTTGCTCCAGTGCTGCTTCACGAGATAAAGCTCGGGGGGTGGGATGTCTCAAGCCCCCACAGGCAAGCAGGATGTCTCCCAATTTATCTTGGCCCGCAATGATGGAGTACAATGCAGATTCTTTCTCCTCCTGCTCAGCAAGGTCCCCCTAACTCCTCCTGGCCAAGGACATACACCACTTCTCTGGCCAGAGCCCACGCCATTGTGGGGCTGAAATCCTACCTCCTTCCTCCTCCCTCCCCAATAGCTAGCATAAGCTCAGTTGGGAGTGGGTGTGGAAAGTTACTCACTCTTTTGTGGGCTTTGCAGGTGAAGGGAGCCCCAGATTTACCTACATCAGCCTGTGGATGAGAATGCTCAACCTGGGTGCTCACCCAACAAAAGCACCTCCTCACCCCTCTTGGTCCTCTTCACAGAGCCTGACCCAAAAGATACCAGAATTCCTCCCTCCTCCTCTGCTCCTTCTCCCAGAAGAGATTCCCAATCCTTACGTTCTTGTGCTTGCACATGGGCACCAAGAAAAGGTTTCCTCACCTGCTTCCACTGCCCTCTTTCCTCCTCTCTCCGCTTTCCCTTGGGCAGTCTGAAGGAGGAGAGGGGATGAGAAAGGCAGGTCCTAGTCAAACTCAGCAGTGCTCAGGCACCTGGGATTACATTCCTGTGTATTTAAAGCACTCAGATACCACAGCAATGAGTGTGATATCAGTGCCTGGAGAGAAGGTGGTTTTACAATATTTTTACATGCTGTCAGAGATGAACAGTGACTGCCCAGAAAAAACAATCAAGGCAGCTGCACACATTTATATCCCTGAACATTCCTGGGGTGCTATATATCTCATGTAGGCCGCCTAGACAGGCGTTAGGGTCAGAGGGGAAGCTTCGTATGTTGCATCACTGCCATTGTACAGGTGCTTATCAAAACTAGAGGAGAAGTGTCTTCATTATCATTAACTATTTGTATGACAGTAGCACCTAGAAGCCCCAGCTGCGTTCAGGACCCCACTGTGCTAGGCAGTGTCCAGATGTGCGTCAAGAGTGTCTCTGCCCAAAAGACAGGTTTCAGAGTAACAGCCGTGTTAGTCTGTATTCGTAAAAAGAAAAGGAGTACTTGTGGCACCTTAGAGACTAACCAGTTTATTTGAGCATGAGCTTTCGTGAGCTACAGCTGAAGTGAGCTGTAGCTCACGAAAGCTCATGCTCAAATAAACTGGTTAGTCTCTAAGGTGCCACAAGTACTCCTTTTCTTTCTGCCCAAAAGAGCGCACAGTCTAATCAGACAGAGGTTGGGAGAGAGGAAGTCGTCATCATCATCCTAGTTTTACAGAGGGGGAAATTGAAGCACCAGCAGATTCAGTGATTAGCGCAGGGGAGCAGAGGAAGTGTGGGTCAGAGCCAGGAACCGAACGTGTATTGCTCATGTTCTGGTTCAGCACCTTAACCACAAGAACACTCTTCCTCTCTGCTGTGTCTCTTCTGCTTGGTAGCAGTGGGCACTCCCCACTAAAGAAAGGGCTTAGCCTCAGTCCCCTTCCCCTCAGTGAGCAATATCCACTGAACGTTCTCATTGGGTGTAGCCAGATCCGTCTGCCTCAGACTATCAAAGGCCTGGCTCTCCCACCTCTCCTAGGGAGAGGGGGGAAAAGTTGGTATTTTGAAGGGTCTCAGACACTGAGTAACTGTATGTTTAAAGGTGACCCACAACTGGGGAAAATAACTCAGTGCCCTTTCATTCTTCTCAGGCTATATTAAAAAGGCCTGAAAGGTTTTTGGTATTTTTTTTTCTTAATTGAGGAATTCTCACTTTCATCCACCACTGATGATAGGTACTCTGGTTTTACTGATGTAACTATGTCAAGGTAAGTGCAGTTACATCCCATTTTGACTGAAGCCCATCAACACTTGTCTTCCCTGTTCTTATTAGAGGACTAATCAACTCAGATTTTCTCCTGACGGTTTATTAGGAGTTTCACTTGATAAGCTCTTAGACAATTCAACTAAAAATATCACTTCCTGTCTCATTTGCTTAAGTTTCAGTCTCCTCGCTTCTGGCCGGGCTTGAAATTAGCTTTCACCCCAGATGGCACCCCCTTCTGCCAATTGCTTGTGCTGCGGCTCCCCCCTTTCTCTCCCTGACTCAGGGTGCTTCCCCTTTGTGACTCTGCTCTCCGGCCAGGTCACTAGATCGTGACCCACTCTGGGGTAACAAAGTCCCACTGGACAAGCTGTTCATATGCCTTCTCAGGCAGTCCTCTGTTCCAGCTCCAGGTGCCACTTTACAAGGGGGTGGTAGGGAAACCACTATTCCCTGGTCCAGCCCAGGAACCCTACAACTAGCCATCTAGATTTGCTCAGCACCAGTCCCCATTGCTATTTCCCTAGGCTCCTCCCCCAGCTCTTTGCCTATCTGTGAATTTGCTACCAGAGCTTTCTTCACTCCCCACAGCTACTTCACCCCTCTAGGTCTCTTGTAAGACTCTCTAGTCCAGAGCAGGATCCCAGTGCTCTCTCCTTGGGTCTCCTTCTTGTCCCTAGCCAACTCCCCTTTCTTCTGTAGAGTGACTACCAACCTCCCACCTGCAGCCCCTTCCTGGCTTTATACTCCTATGCCAGCGCCTCCCCCAGGTGGGTTTCATCTGTCATTAGGCCCTATCAAGCCCTGGTTCCCCTCCAGGTGCCTCATATAATGTTAATGGGCCCCTTCTGGCCCAGGTTAATCCTCTCAGGGCTTCTATGGATTGAACACCCCCATTGCACAGCTCTTGTAATGTCTTAGTATCCGTAGATCTCCAGTCCTCCATGGAATTCTCCAGGACAAACAGGGTGGTTCAGACCTGATACTTCGAATAGAAAAAAAAAAATCCTAAGCAGAAACAACAACATTTTCAGGTCTTCTTCACACCTTATAAAACAGTGAAGAGGGCGACACAAATGCAATTTTTGTTCCTTTGCAGGTCACCTCTAAAGCTCTCTATGGACATGTTATGGCAGACTCCAGTCTGCCTAGGGGAGCTGAACTGAACAGTTGATCCCCAGGCTTCAAAGAGAGCAAAGATGGAGGTCTTGCTTGGCATCAGAGCTACAAACCAACCTTGTTATCTTAATCTCAGGCAACTGGAGAGTTCCTGAGGCATAACAGGTGCTTCCCCTATTAGGGAAAGAGTGTTTCCCCCTCCCCCTCAATATTAACATAAACAAGAGACTGTCAGTGGGATAAGACATGGGAGAGTCATCACTGAGAAAGTTTATCCTGCTGGATTCTCAGGGAGAATTAATAACGTAGCTTTGCAAACCTGCCTAGAGGCTGGGGTGGGGGTGGAGGAGGGAGAATGCAGAGCTAGCATTTCTGGTAACCAGAGGGATGAGAGCGGGCAAGGACCAAAGTCTATTTTCTCTGGTTCAGCTCATATAACATCAATAACCTTTCGTCACTTCTGACAGTGTCTGAACATTGTCCAGATTGAAATCGCCTAGTGCGGCCTATTCATTTCAGCTCTGCTGCATGGAGGGCACAGATGGAGGATGGGGGAAAAGGGCAAGTTAGCTGCCTATATTGCCTAAGCTTTTTCTGAAACGGATGTAAGCAATTGTTCAGAAAAAGTCAAAAGTGCCCTCAGTTGTCTACAAAGCACTTGACTGTTTTTTCTAGGAATGGGATCTATGAGTCACACATACTGTAACAGAGTAGCAGCCGTGTTAGTCTGTATCTGCAAAAAGAAAAGGAGGACTTGTGGCAACTGAGAGACTATAAATTAATTGGTTAGTCTCTAAGGTGCCACAAGTCCTCCTTTTCTTTTTGCACATACTGTAACCTTTCCCAGTAACTATACTTTCCTCTGCTGCTTGGGGAGAGTGAGGGTCGGAGGATAGCGGAGGGTCTATCTTATGTTTGAAATGTATTCGAATGAAGGACACCACATCGGGGAAGTAGGGCAGGAAAGGGAGAAGGGGACAAAGGGGAAACGAAAGAAGAAAGTAAACGACACAGGAAAAATGAAAGGCAAGCCGTAGTTTTGAAGAATCGCAGGCGTCTCATCAGACCTTGCCTACGAGCCAAAACTAAGTTATCAGCATAAAGAAAGACGTCACTAGGGTACACTACTAGCAAAGACATTACTAGGGTGGGCCATGCCATGCCACTCCTGAATTTGTTAATTTCCCAGATAGACCTGAACAAAATCTTAGTTTCACAGAAGAGTCTGAATATTTCCCTATTCTGAACCAAACATGGACTCTACATCCACCGTGTTAATAAAATCAGAGCCAGGGCTCATATTTCTGAGAGCTTTTAATTAATACACCCGCTTTGTATTAATGTAAACAACGAGCAGCTTTTTCAGGCTGCACAGAACTAAACCTCCTATCCCATCCTGTGACAAGTCTTGTGTAAATCCTGAGATGGATTTATTGAGGGACTTTAGTTATTCCAAAATCCTGCTCAGGGTTGTGAAGGGGAAATTCCCAGCACTTTACATTCATTCAGGTCTGAAATGGGTTGCTGACATGGAAATGGTAGGTAAAATCAGAGGAAGAGCAAGATTATCTCATGTCGCATACCCAAGCTTTTCCATGCTACCTTGGTCTCAGAAGGCAGGAAGGGGTGGGGGAAAACATGCGAAAGTAAGTTGTGTTCTTTAATGTTTTATCATGTAGATAGGAGGAGAAGGAAACTTGAAATAATTGTTCAAGGGGAATGATTGTTTCCCTCCTGTGATAATAAAAAATGGACCCCTTTCCTTCTCTCTCCAGAAATAGTTTTTTCTAAGGTGACAAAGAAAATACAAAATGGTAAGCGTCAAAAATCAGTATACAAGGAACCCAAAAGAAATGCAGCTATTACTCTTGGAGCAACCAGGGAGTGATGGTGAGTCTTGATTTTCAGAGCTGAGTGACTTATATTCAGATGAATTATCTGGGTTATTGTTCCTGGGAATACTCCCAATGGTCGGTCCAATATTTACTTTGCACAACTCAAGAATTAAGGTTAGTAGTTGCTGACATGAAAATCGAACTGAACTAGTTAAAACTGTTACAATTTGTAATTCACCTGTAGTAACAGTTGTGGGAATCCGTTTATTTTACAAGGCTTTCCAGTGTCAAGGCTGAATGTCACTATGGCTCATGGCTAGTAGTCAACCAACAGTCCTTATTCCATTTTACCAGGAGCTAAATCGAACTGTTGTGTTCGGACATAGTGGATGGGTTTTCTGTTACATCCCAGGGAAATCACCTCCATGTGCTAGAACCCAGGAAGGTCTAAAAGCCTCTGAATTTTAGAAACTCTGATTACTTCTGGATACTACAATTCAAAACTCCACAAACTTTCAAAGCAGGGTGTGACAGAGTGCTACATCTGCAGGGATTCTCCATCTTCCCCTGGAGGAGGGAGGACAGGGCCTGACATGCATGCGCACACAGGTCCATGTCTTCCGCCTCCAGGCCCTGCAGAGATCCCTTTATAGTGCAGGTGTCTCGGTGTGGAGCATATTGGTGCATGCCTCCCTCCGCCGCCTGCGAGGGCTCCAATATGACCAGCAGCTCTTTTTTCTCCATCTGAGAGGTCTTCCGCGAGACCTCTCTGACCTGCCAGTCTTCTACCAGGACCTCCTCCAGACCCGGAGGCTGGTTTCAGCAACCAGGTCCGTGGCGGCCACCGAGAGGGAGATCTCCTCGTGGAGCCCCTGCTACACAATCCTCGGCTCCATGCACAGGTGGCGGAGTCCCCCTTGGAGTTCTGGAGGTTGGTCTTGGAGGGACTCACCAAGATAGGAGACCTCCTGGATAATGACCTGGGGGGTTGGGTGGATCCCCTGGCGCTCAGTCAGGGCCTGGGGCTCTCCACTCTTAAAACCCCCCGGTGCGTACTTCAGGTGGAGGCAGCCCTTCCCCCCACGACTTGGGTTTTCCTCTAGTGGGTCCTGCAAGAGGGCGCGCCCCACCCGCCTCTCACTCCAGGCCCTCCGGATCTTTCCATCGGCCCTCTGCCCCGTGAGCCTTCCCGGCCTCCCCCTCCCCATACCCTGAGCAGGCTGTGTGTCTTGCAGCCGGTTCATTTTCGAACCTTGCCAAGAGAACATCTATATGCACTCGTGCTGCACATGCTTCATTTCCCCACCCTCATGTCCCGCCCAGATACCAAATGGCTGGAACTTTTACCAGCAGTGGAGGGTGGGGAACCCCAGTGGGTCAGTTTATAGTCCATCTTAGTCCTGCGGCCTGCCAGGGATATCAGCTGGTGGCTTCTTCATGGAGCCGTGAGCACGGGCATGTACTTGGCGTGGTTCGCCTCTGCCCCCAAAACTTGTCCCTTTTTTGGCGTGAGGGAGACCCTGGCGCCAGGCTGCAGCCCCTCTTCTGGCTCCTCCAGAACCTCTTATTGAAGTTCTGGCTGCACTCTTCCCCACACTTATTTATTTACACACACCCGATCTGAGGCCCCACAATGTTGTGGGACCGCCTCGTCAACCTCCTCCTAGCCATGGCCAAGGTGGCCATCTGTAACACCAGGGAGAGGTGGTTGGCAGAGGGGGGGCTCTGCGACTGTGGGGCTGTCTTTTGTTCTTTTATCCACTCACATATCCTGGCAGAGTTCCTCTGGGCAGCGTCCACCGGCTCCCTCGATGCCTTCGAGGAGCAATGGGCACTGTCCGGGGTTCTCTGCTCGGTGTCCCCTTCTGGTTCCCTAGTTTTGGCCCTTTGACCCTCATGCCTGTTCCCCTTATAGCCTTTGTTGTCCCCCGAACTTGGCTGGGGTCTGGGTTCAGGAGCTCCTCCCTAGGCTGGGGGAGGAGCTTTTAGCAGTGGGCGAGCTAGTGCTAGCCCGCATCCCAGTGCTCAAAAGGACAGAGTGCTAGGTATGAAACACTGAGTCGGCACTCTGTTCACAGCAGCTCCAGGCGTAGCAGATGGGAGCTGATGAGGCAGACCTGTGCCTAATTTGTGGGTGGGACGGGGCAGAAAGGCTAATGAAGCCATTAGCCAGAGCCCACAAATAGGCACAGGATGGAAGTGAAAAAGGCAAAAGCAGGCAATGAGAGGGAGATTGAGATTGCTCTCACGCCCTTCCCCTTCCCCTTCCCCTTCCCCTGCTTGTCAAGGTGCTAGGTATGCTGTGAAGGTGGTGGGACTCAATTATAACCAAACTGAAGCAGGACGGAGGAGGTCCTGTTACCCAGGGCTTTGGACAATGCTTCATTTCTGCTTCCTAAGTGAGGTGACAAAGTGGGACAAAGGTGGGGGTTTCTCTTTCAGTTGTTTTGATGGCTTGCTTGAAAAGGAAGCAGCACACTAGAAATGAATCCTTGTAACTAACACATTTTAAGAAATGGATCTACTTTAGATGCCTGAGACCGTATTATTAAAATGATTTGTCTGACTATAGCACCTAGTAGCCCTCGTCATGGACCCGGACCCTGTTGTGCAGGGCGCTGGTTGCGCTGAATAGAAGTGTAAGCAAAGCAGCTAGCCAGCGACACCGTGCTCATTAGAACTTCTGTTCCTGTTTATACTCTGTGCAGCATCCAAATAAAATCGCTGCTGCATCAAACTCAAGGCCCCTTTCTAAAGAGCAGACGCTTTACTTCTGCTCTCCTTGCTGCCTGGATTATCTGCCATAGCTTGCTGCTTCAATGACAGAGTATTACTGTCAAGGACAAAAACAACATGGAGATAGGCTAAGAACTGTGAGGAGGCGGGAGAAAAAGTTCCTTTTACTGAGCCAATCCTCAGATGTTGAAGAATGCGGCTTCCCTTCGGCTAGGACGAATTCCACTATGGACAGCGTTAACTTGAGAGAGACTATGGTCAAATGAATCAAGCAGAGAACTGGGAGCTAGGAATGCCTGAGTCCTTATCCCAGTCTGCTGTTGATTTCCCATGTGGCCTTGAGCAAATCAGTTCATTTCTACATGCCTCTGTTTCCTTTGTCTGTAATAAGGGGATAACGTTCTTCCTTACTTCACAAGGATTTTAGGAGCCATAATTAGTTACCCTATGTATAGTGCTATGAGTGCACATCGACAAGAGAGAACTGTGTGTCCAGATTCTAGACAAATACAGTTTTTAATAGAATTATTGTAATAATTAATTGGATTGTGGGAGTGCCTAAAGGTCTCAGTCCCATTGTGCTAGGTGCTGTACAATTAATTTGCAGAAGTTATTTCAACGCAGTTCCATTTTCAGTGTCAGGCTGTTCATGGGAAAGCAGATAAGAATGTTTTCACCTCTGAGGGTCTCCTTCAGCCATTGAAATGTTGATTCACCCCTGAAGATGTTTTGGGGGCACTTTTAGGACCAAATTTTCAAAACTTGGCACCTAAGTTGCACTTCCAAAATTTATGCTGGCACCCATTTTGTGTGTATACTCCATATTTGTCTGCTCTGACTGGCATTTCCAAGTGCAGGATGAGTAATTGCAGGTGTGTGTGTGTCTATTTGTGCATGCGGTTACCAGTTTTGCTGGTGCGAATGCTTGTTTGCCTACAGTTCTGTGTGCACTAGGGATTCTGTCCACATGCACGTTTTTGTGAATGCTGTTTAGACAGCCACGAATAAGTCCTCAGCTGTTGTATGTTGGGGCAGCAGCACTGAAGTCAATGCCACGTCAGTATATGCTAGCTGAAGAGATGGCTCCTAGTTTGGAATATTTGAGCCTTGATGCTTTTCAAGCCCAGCTACAGTGTAGCATGCAGGACAGCCCTAGATACACATCAGGGAGGTGGACAAGTAGCAGCTCACACATGAACTCACGCATGCGTAGGACAGACAGTGCCCAGTTTGTAGCTCAGGCAAGATTTACTTATGGAATCCCCTTCAAAGTTTGGCAGGCCCACTGCACTCACATAGGAACAGGACAACGCCCCAGCTCTTATTAGCCAATGAAGAGCTGCCAACACTTGTGGATTCCTGAAGGGTAAGTGACTCAGGGTGACAAAACGTGATATCCAACTACCCCCATTATTGTGCTTTGCATTATGATAGTTGGGAGGGGAATATATGCAGAGCAATTTATTCTGACTCAGCAATCCCCTTGAAGTGATTTGGTGGTGGTGGTGAGGCATCAAGACCAAC
Organism: Chelonia mydas; assembly: GCF_015237465.2. NCBI lineage: Eukaryota > Metazoa > Chordata > Testudines > Cheloniidae > Chelonia > Chelonia mydas. The sequence continues at coordinate 28,363,550 of NC_051246.2, read as the reverse complement.
TAAAATATCTTGGCTCTGCTATTCTTGCAACAAACATACAAAGGTCTCATGCCAGCAGAGGAGGGCAATTGGAAGAGAATGCAAATAAAGACTTAAGTTCATTCAGATTGTTTGAACAGAGAACTGAAAACTAAGCTGCAGAGCGGATTGCGAAACAATTCTTTTGGGCCATGGTGTTGTTAACACTGCCTAGAAAGAGAGGGATAAAAGTTATCCTCTGTCTCTGTTTGTGAACGTTTACCAAAAAGGATTTGATCTAGTTACCAGGAAACAGGGCTGAATCACTCTGAAATAAATGATGCACATATAATTGTGAATCAGAATTACCTCTTTGGAACCCAAGTGAGTCGAACCAGCTGCCAGGTGGGTGGCTGAAGTTGTCAGTGCAGACAGGGAGTGACAAATGATGTCAACCATGTGACCAGACAGCTCAAGAATGGTATCTGGCTTTATCTAAAAAGGAAGAGAAGCTTCCCAATTTGCTGAAGCTAATCTCACTGTATTATTTCCCTTTCCTGGAAGGCATGGACAGAGGAATATTATCCATGGCCCGAAGGGCCACTGGATTCATTCTTTCATATGAAATAGCTAAATTGACCCAGGGTATTTTTAAAAAGATTAGGCCAGGTTTTAGAATATAGACATGTGATGCATTTTAAATCCCCTTACAGTCTTTCTTCTGACCTGGGAATATATTTTGCTAAGGAATCCCAATCTACCATGTAAAGCCTGTCTGCTCTTTAGACTGGCCTCAAGAATGATGCACCAATTTTCAGCAAAAATATTTGCTGGGGTGTCCAGTCCTACCTCCTCCTGCTCCACCCGCTCCTTCCAGATTGGGTCCTTGCTGAAAATCGATCTGCATGAGCATTTCTAAAGCATTATCTCTGGGTGATTTAATTTTGTTTTAAGCCCTGAACAAAAACGTGCAATTGCTTGTTTGGTCAAAGCTGAATGCCACGTTCCAAAGGACCTTCAGCATTCACACTTTGATTCCTGCTGGTTAACACTGGCATTAAGAGGCCCAGGCCGCTAAAGGGAAGTCAACTGAATTGATAGAGCTTATAAGGAAATGGTTCTTAGTCTTAACACTTTCTCCCCCCGCCCCAGTTTTCTGTGAGGATGGCTGGCTCAGAGACCTGGAGCATTTCACCACTAGGTCATAGGTTGGCAGTTACCGTAGACTCGTAATGACCCAAAGTTACTTGTTTGGGGGAAGGGGACCCCATTGCTCCTGTAGTAGCCTGCAGCACCAAACTGCCAACTCAGCTGACAACACCCTTGTTGGTGGAGCTGGTGGAAAAATATCTTGTTTGTTTGTTTGTTTAAAGGAAACATTGAAAGATTTTTCAGGGGTTATTTTGTTTTCATTGGAATTTCACACGAGAAAATCAATTTTTCAAATGAAAAGCTGAAACTTCAAACAAAAGCAATTGCAGTGTTTGAAACCATTTTCTCTTAAAAATGTTAATTTTGGGGGGGGGTATCATTTTCAAACCTGAAATTTTCTATTGAAAACGTAACATTTTTAAACAAACATTGTTGTTTCCATTTTTTAAATGGAAAATTCAGTTGAAAAGATTTTTTTTCATGGAAATGATTTTTTTTAATGAAAAGCCATTTTTCATCAGTTACATTTCAGTTCAGCCATTTGTACTTGCTTGCAGTCTCATTAGAAGTGCCAACGATTTCATGGGTACAGAACAATCTTCTTGCCACCCCCCCATCCCCCATGTCAGGTTGAGGCACATTGCTGGGATAGGATATGAGAAACTTGTACTTCCAATGTGAGTGCTGTACCTGCTTGGTAGACAGAGGACTTCAGCTTCTAGGCCTATCATTCAGGCATGTTTAATGAACACTAAAGGTGAGATATTCATTGTTGGCCTAAACTTTGCTCCTAATGAAGTCTCTTTGACTTCAAAGGGAGCAGAGTTAGGCCAAGAGTGAGTGCTTTTGAAAATCTCACTCACATCCACTTCAAGTATTCTCTCTAAATTAGACTCTGAAATGGCTGAGCCATTGACTAATCACACCTCACACCAAGAGTTGGTTTATAGTGATTTATTTAAAATTCTTAAGGCTGCAATTTTTTCACATTTCATGGCAGAAGTGCAGGAAAACCAGGATATGTCATGGAAAGGGGGAGAACGCGGGGCTCAGGGGGGTGGGGTGGACAGCGAGCCCAGGCCAGTGAGGAGGGGAGGTCCCAGGAGATTGAGGTGAAAAGGGGCTGGAAACTGAGCCTATTCTGCTCTCATCCTGCAGTGGCTTCTCCTGTCCTAGGGCCCTGCTCCAGGTGTCGTGACCTGCCCCATATGGTTTCAGCGCCACTCAGCTTAGATGCAGCTGCCCTTCCGTATATGGAGATGAAGGGGCATTGTGAGCTAGAGCAGTTGTTTTCAAACTTTTTTTCTGGTGACCCAGTTGAAGAAAATTGTTGATGCCCGCGACCCAACAGAGCTGGGGATGAGGAGTTTGGGAGGGGGCTCTGGGCTGGGGCAGGGAGTTGGGGTGTGGGAGGGGGGTCAAGACTCTGGGCTGGGGGTGCAAGCTCTGGGGGGAGGCTGGGTATGAGGGGTTTGGGGTGCAGGAAGGGGCTCTGGGTTGGGGGGGCTCAGGGCTGGGACAGGGGATTGGGGCACAGGCTTACCTCGGGCGGCTCCTGGTCAGCAGTGCAGCGGGGGTGCTAAGGCAGGCTTCCTGCCTGTCCTGGCACCACGGACCAAGCTGCACCCAGAAAGCAGCCAGCAGAAGGTCCAGCTCCTAGGCGGAGGTACGCAAGTGGCTCTGCAGGCACCGCACCCCCAACTCCCATTGGCCTGGGAGCTGGTCCTTGGGGCAGGGGCAGTGAAGGGAGCCCCATGCCCCCCCTCCCCAACCGCCTAGGAGCCGGACCTGCTACTGGCTGCTTCCAGGGCGCAGCGCGGTGTCAGAACAGGTAGGGACTAGCCTGCCTTAGCTGGGCATCACCGCCGATGGGACTTTTAACGGCCTACTCGGTGGTGCTGACCAGAGCTGCCGTGAGCCAGAGCCTCACATTCCGTGACCCAGTACTGGGTCGCGACCCGCAGTTTGAAAACCACTGACCTAGAACACAGGGTTGCAAAGCCTGTCTGCCCCTCCATCTCCATCTATGGAGGGGCGGACACACCAAACCCGAGTGGCATTGTGACCCTGTGGGCCAGGTCGCAAGGTCAGGAGGGGGAAAGAGCCACCACTGTGGTGGTCATGGACTTTGTTCAAATTCTCAGTTACCACAAACACCGGGACCTCTGTGCCAAAACAGTCGCCTTCATAATTATCAGCTACAGCTGGTCAAATGTTTTCAAATTTTGAAATTTCAGCACGTTTTGTCATCAACATTTTGAATTTCAACCAAAAACAAACAAAAAAAGAATGAAGAAAACAATGCGGATGAAAATTGTCATGACTTCTTTGGACCACTTCTATGAAACGCAGTTATCCACACTCAGCATACATTAAAAACACAGAAATAAACGTATCAGCTTCCCCGGTATGTGAGAGATGGGACATGGGTTGGGACAGGAACCATTATCTCCTCCTTCCTTAAAGCCTGGGATGAAAGAAGTGGCTTGGAGAAGGGATTGAAGGTCAACTGACTTGGGCTACTCTAGACCAGAGTGTGGGATTGAATTCCAAAGCCTAAAGCCCCTCACAGAATATGCCCTCCCAGTACCTACCTCTTTTTTAAATGATCATTGACCTCACATCAGAGACATTGAACATTCAGGTTAATGTCATGCTAATTTTCCCTTTACAGGTTACTTTCTAAACGGCTTTCCAAGGGAGGTCCTGCCACTTGTCATGAGAGACTATCCCCGTCTAATGGATGTCTCTGTTGTGATTTTTTTTCACTGATATTCATCCTAACCTTCCCATCTCACATGTTTATCCAATTTCTCCTATTTATACTCAGTTATTAAACAATTTTGCTTCCTCTTTTTCATTTGCACCCTTCGTCTGCTTAAAGACTATTAGCATCCTACTTCTCCCCCTCCCCCCAGAGTTCTCATTTAACCTGCCTGCCTCTTCAGTTCCTGGAATCTTTCCACATAAATTAATCATTTTTTGTTGTACTTAAAATAGTTGGAATCTGTAAAATGTCATTAGATTTAAAATATCTATTTAAGAACAACAAATAAGCCACCGATCTGTTGCCAAAAAAGAATAGAACATCCCCAAACACCTACAAGCTGCTAACAGGTTTTTTCTTCTGCAGTCCCAGACACAACCAGCAGATGGAGCTCAGGTTAACTCAAGAAATCCTGTTCCCAGAGCTGCCCTGACACCATGGTTGAGATAAGGAATGAAGCTTATGACAAAGAAGCAGAACATGCCCTGGAATTCTGATCCATCACAACTGGCTCATTTGTGTCTGAAAGTGTTTGCCAAAGGGAAATAAAATCCAGGTAGGGATTTTCAAGCTTCAGAAAGCTAGGTGCTGCATTGGTGAGAGCGAGAGACTGAAATCTGGAGGTTGGGGCTAACTTCTGGTCTAACTTCTTCTCGTGTAAATCCAGAGTAGCTCTGCTGAAACCTATGAAGTTCCACCAGGATAACAGACATCAAAGTCTGACTTGTGCTTTCTGTTCCTGAGTCTGTCCCCATTTTACTATGAGATCTTAGTTACATCAGCTACTGTGTCTCTTTCCACATCTGTATAGATAGGACTAATACTACTCACCTTTGTAAGTATGGACAGGGGTATGGACGTTTAGGTGTTTATCCAGACTGAACCAGGGCACGTTATGTTAATGTCTGCCCATCGCTGCCTGTTACTATTATCAAATATTTATTGAGCACCAGTGGTGTGCTCACCACAGTCCAAAGAACAAGAGGCATGGTTACTTCCCCTGCCCCCAGGGATGAGGGGCATCAATCAAGGCTGCCACTCAGGCAAGGTGATCAAGCATTTCAAGGCTGTCAGTCACATTTCCATTCTATTCTTTGAAATGGGCATTAGTGTAGAAATGCAAACTGAGAGCACACCCTACAGCTGAAAACCTAGCCCCACTCAAGTCAATGCGTATTGTGCCAGGGTGTTTTCCCCTGGATCTACCATCTGAATTGGCCTTCAGGGTTCCCAGTAAGCACTGGCAACAGTGCCAGTGTGGGGAGGGTAAGACTGATCCTGAGTCGGATGCAGGACTTCTCTACGTGCCCCATAGTACTCAAGTGTTCTTAATTCAATACAGGGAAATCATGCCAAAACATTAGGCTGCAGACAGTCTCCAGTTCCTTCCCCCCCATGCCTCCTGAAGGGCTTTGTGTTCATCCGATGAGCATGGCAGGGAGAATGCCTATCAAAAAGGGAAGCGAGCAAAGCATGTTTAACAGCAGGGTGAGCTAGTGGGTAGTTCCCGGGACTGTGAAACAGGACACTTGGCTTCTATTCCCAGCTCTGCCACGGACCTGCTGAGTAATCTTGGGCAAGTCATTTCAACTCCCTGGGCCTCTGCCTTGTCTGTTTAGACTCTTTGGGGCAGGGACCATCTCTCACTAGGACGCGCTGTTCTGATTAGGCTTCCCATATCCCATAATTGTCAAGGGTCCTAATATTTTTTGTCCATGTGCTCCCCTTGTCCTGTAGTAGGAGCTTGTCTACATGGGTGGAGAAACAGCCTTGATAAACCAAGCTCTCGGATCTCTATCATATAGACTCATGAATACTTACAGTCACTTATTCATGTCTCTCACTACAGCAGTGTGGCCCTAAGCTCTAGTTCCCACTGTAATACAAACAGTTAATAACAACACCGGCCTCGCACTGCTTTGCTCATGAACCTCAGTCCTGCCCCACCACACACCCTGTTATCTCAGGCTTTGCGCGTCTCTTGAGCTGAGACCATTCAGTGTTCTAAAACTTTTCCCCTAATTCATAGACAGTGGAGAGCCGAGGCTGTTCTGGGTGAAATTCTATGGCTTGTGCTATGCAGAAGGTCAGACTAGATGACATGGGTGCCGACTTTCCAAAGTGCTGGGTGGTGCTCTGCCCCAGGCCCTGCCCCAGGCCCTGCCCCCACTCCACCCCTTCCCCCAAGGCCACCACCCACCCCCCAGTCTGCCCCTGCCCCGCCCAGTTCCGCCTGCTCCCCCGAGCGCGCTGCGTCCTCGCTCCCCAGAGTCTCCCACATACCGCAAAACAGCTGTTTGCGTCGGGCGGGAGGCGGGGGGGGGGAATTGTTGGCGGGGGGGTGCCGGTGAGTGCTCAGCACCCACCATTTTTCCCCTGGGGGTGCTCCAGCCCCAGAGCACCCACGGAGTCGGCACCTATGCTAGATTCCCATTCTGGCCTTAAAATCCATAAATCTATTGTATTTAAAATTGTTGGACATGATAGGCCGAATAAAACTCAGTCCACTCTTTTTGGACTGACCAGCACAAATGGTTACGCACATCCAGCCCTCTACAGTAACTGCTAGACCACAAGGCCTCACTTTTATCTATTATGAACAGTAAAACAAAAATGCTCTTTGTTTTCCAGAGAGAAAATAACCTTGTTACTGTACATTGCATATAAGTACCAGAAAAAAAAAGTACAGTCAAGGTGTCTGTAAACCAACAATATCTTAGCACATGACACTGGATCAAGTCCTAGCATCAAGGACACAGGACCAAAGAAAGCAGAACAGTAACTAGAAACAGCCTGAACAATGGAGGGAATGGTGCGTAAATGCATGGAGTGTTTCTGATAAAGATTCCAGCAGATTTGTGGTTTTGGTAAACAGAATGAGGGACAAAGCATGGTATCAGTTTGCAGAAGCACATTCTGTGACCTCGAAGCACCAGAGAGCTGGGGTTTTGAAGGCAGTATTTCTGTCAATAATAAAGATAATACTTTGCACCTAACAATCCACTCCCTGTCAGCCAGGCTTTATACTAATTTTCAGGCAGGTGTAAATTGAGGTATAGGTGTGCTACAGGTCTTATTTTGAGAGTTCCTGAGCACCCACAGCTCTAATTAAAGTCAGTGGGAACTACGGATGTTCAGTACCTTTGAAAATCTGGCCTTAAGCTGCTTGCCAAAAGTCACACAGTAAGTCAGTGGCAGAGACATTGTGGCAGAGCAGCGGGAGATAATCACATCTCCTGACTATTGCTCAGCTTCCCCAATCACTAGATAACACTCCCACAGCAAGTCTTTGGTCTGGGTCAAGTGGGGATACAGAGAGTGTGTGTCCTCACACTCTGTATTGTTGTCATAAATTCTTGTCGTAAATAGAACTGGGCTGCAAATTTTCCTGGCTTGCAAAAAATTTTGTGATTTTGGATATTTGCCAATTGGATGAATGCGAGACCCCTTTTTAAAAAAAACTGAGAGAGAGAGAGAGTGAGACCCATCCAAGCATAGCCAAGTAGTTGGGGCAGTCACGTGTTTGTTTTTGTATGTTGTTACCAGTTTGTAGCTGCTTTTACTAGCAATTGGGGTTCATGGTTTCAGAACTGGGCCACAGATTTGGGGTGCCCGAGTTGAGCCTGATTGTCAAAAACTTGACTTCAATTACTCAGCACTTCTGAAAATCAGGCTCCTTTAAGGAATCTCATGTTGGCCACCCAAAACCAGTGGCCATTTCTGAAAATGTTGGTTTGAATCTTTCTGCAGCAGTCGCCTCTTCTTCCACCTTCTCCACCTTAAAGGGAATTGGGAATTCTGAGTTCATGACCTAAATGTAAAGTGGATTAGATGTAACCCCCTTCCAAAGTAAACTGTTTGTGTGTCCAGCCACCATCTTACCTGAGATCTAAAGTTTGCTGATGACCATGTGACACTGGCTAATTCTAGCTGTGGCCACCTAGGAAAACATAAGGCTTCCAAACTGGCTTTTAAGGAACTGCTGCTACTGCAATAGTAAAGGACTTGCCCCAGCTCCTGCTACTACGCCAATGTGCCGTTCCCAAAGATCCTTGACCTGGGAACAAAACCTCTTGCTTGCCCGTGCAATAATGAGGGGCTGCCAGAGCCCCCCTCCTTGTGTAGTATATAAACGTTGACACTCAAAACCAAATTGGAACTTATCAGCACCTACCATTTATACTATGCCAATGCCCAAAGACCCCAGCCAGGATGGCAGCCCCTCTGGGGAAGTGTCTGAATTCTAGTGTCTTGTTCACGGTCCCGAATGCATACCAGCACCTCCATTCTCTCCCAATCACTTGGGTCCGGAAGCAACACTTAACCATGCGTGTCAATTTAAACATGTATGCAGTCTCATCATGGAAGTGGCTAACTGCTTTGGTGGATCGGGACTTTAGAATTTCATTTGTCTTTGTTGCTGCCGGCATTGCTATGTCTGTAAACTGATTAGCACCTACACAGCCTATTCTTTCATACCAGTGACCTTCGTCTTGAAGTCCTAGGGGTCAGGTGGAATTGTGCTGCTTCTGTACAAGAGAGCTAGGGAACGTGGGGGGTGGGAAGCATGAGATGGAAATTTTTTTTTTTCAATCTCATGATTTTGAGCGAATCTCATGATTTGTGTGAGTGTCTGACTCCTGAGGTCTGAATGTTTGGGATAGGCAACACTATGGGGGCTCTCCTTTTTCTTAACGCAACTGTTCTTATGCTCTTTAAATGAATGGCTGGACTCTCCCCCACCACCCTGCTCAGGTTGGCTTAACAAAATGGCCTTTCATGAAAGATCTTTTTGATTTGCTCTCGGGTAAGTGTTAAGAATTAGCCTATGTGGTTGGGTGAGGGAGGGGGAAAGGGGCCTGTGGAGAAGGAAGGAGTTAGGGGATGGTGTGACAGAGATTAATGAGGGCTCATTCCACATAGGAAGGGGCAATGAACTGTCTCGTGCATGTGTGGATACGGGTGTGGGGGAGTATGAACCTTGTCCTTCGCCACTGTGTCTTATATTTTGCTTGTTCAGCATAAAGATTTTTCTAAATCCTTTGGTTAAATGCAGCAGATTCAGGGATGAGAAAGGATTTGGTGTTTACAAACACAGGTATAACATTTTAAATGAAAGTGAGCCTGAGATTAATTTTTTTTTTAAGTTAACAAATCAGCTTCTCATAAGATTTGAACTCAGTACCTTTGAAACATACGACTGACGCTGTCTGGAGAAAACTCAAGTGTATAGATAAGAAGCTAGGAATGTGTTATGTTGGCCAGCAGAGGGCGCTCACATTGTTCCATCAACATAACAGAACGTACTGGGGACTCAGGAGGAAAATGAATTTTTAAAAAATGATCGTAAGAGTTAGAGACTTGGTACAAAGGCCTCGAGCCTGCAACGACCTCTTTGCGTGTGGAGATTGCACCTGCGTGGCATACCACTGAAATCCACGGGGGTCCATCCATGCAGAAGTCATTGCACAATCAGGGCCAAAGTGTATTCCTGGTTCAAACCAGGCTTGATGTGCGTGGAATTCACGATTTAAGAATTCAGATTTAAAGTACTGTTAGGTTTTGTTCGGCTAGAAAGCAAAGGCCTTTTTAAAACTCCATGTGGTTATACATTCCTCCTGTAAATGAAGCTCCTCTTACAATGTCCCTCCATATATGAGGTTCAGGTGAGTTAGGAGTCCAAGCCCCCTCCCAATAAAGCCAAGGCTCCTAATGATTTCAGTGGAGGAGCACTGGGCCCCTAGACAAAAGAATAAAGGTCCAAAACTTTGTATTGTGGCTGCAATCTAGCATAATTTCTTTGAAATGTGGCCTTGTTATAGGGCCTGATCGAAAATCCATTGAAGTCAATGGAAAGATTCCCATTAACTATAACTTCAGGATTAGGTCCTTATATTTGTTTTCTCAAGTGCCTTCAGGTCACTGGTGTAACTCAGCCATTCAGAGAAAATAACTCCCACATTACTGTTATTATTTCTATTAAAGCACTTCCTCCTAGTTATGTCCCCCATAGCACACAACACTACCCAGTGAAATGGCCTTTCAAGCAGTATTTTAGTTCTTTTGCTTCTACTCTCAGCACTAACCAGGAAGAACGCTAAGGTATTTTGGAACCTGCACCAAGTTTAGTTCCAGTTTAAGTCAATTCTTGTCACCAGCCTTACATTTTAACTAGAGCTGTGTTCACGTCTAGACCAAACAGAGAAAAATGAGCAACATAAACTTCTGATAGTCTTTCTTTGCCTGTTAAGGGCACAACATCCAACATTAGTAATTTGCTCTTAACTTGACTCAGTATAAGGGTCTCATTTGTACTCCACAAAGTCTCACTAGGTGGGTTGGCGTCTGTTCTCAGATACAATGATATAAGTGTAGAGAATCTTAATGACTTAAATTCTCAATTACTTAATTATCTTAATCATTTGTGGAGAATCTTAATTACTTCAATTCCCCAGGTTTTTAAATGAATGCTTTTCATGAACAAATGGGCAGTTTTCAAATGTATTTCTGTGCAGATCAGAAACTGGAAAGAGATTTAGGCCATGTCTACACGAGCACTTATGTCAGCAAAACTTTTGTCACTCAGGGGTGTGAAAAAACACACCCCCGAGTGACATAAGTTTTGCCATCATAGGCACTCATGTGCACAGCGCTATGTCGGTGGGCGATTCTCTCCCACCGACATAGCTACCACAGCTCGTTGAGCTGGTTTTATTATGTCGATGGGAGAACTCTCTCCCGTTGGCTTAATGTGACTACAGGAGCATTCTTACAGCGCCACAGCTGTATCGGTACAGCTGTGCCACTATAAGCCTGGAAATGCAAACATGGCCTAGTGTCACATGTGTACATCTACATTGCAAATAAACACCTGAAGCAGCAAGTTTCAGAGCAATGAGTCTCAGAGCCCAAGTGGAAACATCTGTACTGCTATTTTCCGACCCATAGCGTGAGCCCGAGTCAGTTGATCCAGAGTCTGAAACTCCATGCTGTGGGGTTTGTTTTACAGACAAAGTTATAACAAGATCCAGTGGCTGGAAACTGAAGCTCAATAACTTCAGCTTAGAAATAAGGTGCAAATTTTTAACAGTGAGGGTAACTAACCATTAGACAACCCACCCATCCCTAAATAAAACGTTCTTTCACTTGCAGTCTTTAAATCAAGATTGGCTCTTTCAGAACATTATGCAGTAGCTCAGCCAGAAATGATGATTTTGAGTCAAGAACCCCTGAGTGAAATTCTCTGACCCCTAAGTTATGCAGGAGGGTCAGACTAGATGTTCATAATGGTCCCTTCTGGCCATAAAATTGATTTAGGTACCAAAATAAGGGGCCAGATTTGCAGAAGAGCTTAACATGCTGGGTCCTGAGATTTGCTGAAAATCTGGCTCCAATTCTGGGTGCTGAGCCCATGAAAATCTGGCCCTGAGCTCTTTGGAAATCTTCTTTTTCCACCCAGTTAGTAAATGTTTAACTCCTAAGATAGACTGTCCATTCAAATCATGCAGCCTGTTCTCACGCCAAAGCTGGGCTACTGGCCTTTTAAAAATGGGCAACAGTTAATTATAATCATTAGAATGGAAGCAGATGGAACAGTAAAAAAAACAAAACAAAAACCAAGGAACTATAAGGTTAAAATATGACTATGAGTCTAATGTTGGGGCTTTTGAAAGTGAGATGCAGATAGCTGTAGTTACAGGCAGCACAACGAAGCTGCCACTGTCTCCTTTCTAGGCCTGGAAGGACCTCCAGGCTCCTGCACAGCTCTGTAGAATTCACTTCACTCTTCACCTGCTGAATCTGAACTCCTTCTGGATGATCAGGCTTAGGAAGAGTTCGGTCTGCCTGGTCACGAGATAGTCAGAGAGGGCAGAGGTAAGACTTCATATTCCAATAGAGTTGTATGGTTCTGTAATGACATACAAGCAGATAATTATTGTCACCTTTACAGCACCTGCCAGCCAAATATCTCAAAGCGCTTCACACGCATGACTGAGTTTGTCCTCTGTACAACTTGTGAAGTAGGTATCATTTATTATGCATATGGAGAAACCGAGGCACAGAGCAGTTAGGTGACTTGGCCAAGATCACAGCTGGACTATGCCACGGCGACAGTATTAGCCAGGCTCCGGCTCTTGTGATGTAACTGTAAGACCATTTTTTTCTCTCCGTATACAACACTAACTTGCCTATTTTGATTTTGCTGCTCGACAAAGTTTGGCAGACTACGGGGATGGGGGCTAGCAGAGCCGAGAAGCCGCCCTTGTGAGGAGGCACTGTGTGGCGAATTGGCTTGACTTTAAGGCAAGGAGCAGCACATACTTTTGGATGAGAAAGCTCATTCTCCAGAGCTTCCTCTAGTAATAAACCCAGACAACAGGCAGGTTAGGAAGCTGTTACCAAACCCAGGCACTCTGGGTAAATGTGTGACTATTGCTTGCATTTCAAAGAGAAATCTTGCATTCTAAACTCGGAGTCTAAAACCAGGGCCTATTGGGCTGAGACCTGGTGAAACAGAAGTTTTTGGACCCTGTGACCCATTGTGTGACATCTGACTATGCTTATAGTAGCAATGTGAGATCTTGAAAAGTAGGGCAGTCCTGAGGGAGATATCTAAACTCCCCCGGGGCCTCAGGTACCCATCTATAAAATGGGAATAATAATCCTCCTTTTCTCCCACCCGTTGTCCATCTTGTCTATTTATCCTGTATACTCACACACAGGCAGGGACTGTCTTTTACCATGTGTATGTACAGCACCTAATACAATGACTCAGATGGAGACCTCCAGGCATTACTTTAATACAAAGGATCAGTGTCATCCATGGTAGCAGGGACTACAAGAATAAATGACCCAGGGCCCTTGGCTTTGTGTTTTCCCTGTACCTGTGAGTGAACAATACCTTCCTGTGTAATTTAAACTACACATGTCATTATCCACACCGATTCTCAGACACGAAGACCGTCTTCTGAAAACACAACTTACCAGTGTGATGCCATGGCAACAAAAATGGGTAGGTACCACTGAAGTTCATAACAGGTATTGTAAGAGGCATCCCTGTTTGGCTGACAGTCAGAGCGGGGTGGGTGTTAATGATGACAAGAAGGATGGTCCAATAGCTAAGGTGCAAGCCTGGGTCTTGGGAGACCTGCATTCTATTCCACACTCTGCCGCTGACTTCCTGTGTGACCTGGAGCAAGTCATGTGGGGTGGGAATCATAAAGGTTTTTAGGAACCTAACTCCCATTGAAGTCAGTGCGCTCATCTCACCCTTAGCCTCTCTGTGTGTCAGTACCTTGTCCGTACAAGAGGGATAATACCCCTGTCCCGCCTCCCAGAGGTGTTGTGAGGATATCCACATTAAAGTTTGTGAGGTGCTCAGATGCTACAGTGCCAGTGGCCATGTAATTACCTTAGATGAACTCAGGATCATAGAAGATCGAGTCTAACCCCTTACTCAAACTAAATCGTCCCAGCCAGGGGTTTGTCAAACCGGGCCTTAAAAACCTCTAAGGATGGAGATTCCACCACCTCCCTCAGTAACCCATTCCAGTGCTTCACCACCCTTCTAGTGAAATAGTGTTTCCTATTATCCAACCTAGACCTCCCCCACTGCAACTGTAGACCATTGCTCCTTGTTCCGTCATCTGCCACCACTGAGAACAGCCGAGCTCCATCCTCTTTGGAACCCCCCTTCAGGTAGTTGAAGGCTGCTATCAAATCCCCCCTCACTCTTCTCTTCTGCAGACTAAACAAGCCCAATTCCTGCAGCCTCTCTTCGTAAGTCATGTGCCCCAGCCCCCCGATCATTTTCGTTGCCCTCTGCTGGACTCTCTCCAGTTTGTCCACATCCCTTCTGTAGTGGGATGATCCACTCTCTCCCCATGCCTACTGCATTCACTGTGGGTCATTTCTCACTTTCTCAGTCAGATCACCATGGGCTAGCTGCTGCCACTCTTACTCATACTAACTAGCCCACCATACTCCGTTCCATGTCATGCTGTGTCTGCACTGCAGGGATTAGACTGGCATAGCCTACATCGATACAGCTATGTCAGCATAACCCTATAGTGCAGAGGCCACCTACAGCAAAGGCAGGGGTGTTTCTGGTGGCGTAGCACCAACCCCTATCCTTCCATTGGGGTTGGGGGGGTTAGGCTGACATAGCTGTACCATGCTGCGGTGTGGCTTTCTCACACCCCTGAGAGCCACAGCTGCGTCAGCCTTACGTTTTAAGTGTAGCTCAGGCCAAAGGCTGGCAGAATCAGGCCCAGCAATATGCATTAGATTTACCGTCTTCCCAACATCCCAGTCCATTTGTTTTCACTAAACAAAGGTTTTTAAAATCATTCTTCTTCTTATAATAAATTCCACCCTCTTCCCCTTGTGTCCCCCGCCCCAAACCCTCGAGGTCACCTTGTAAACAGACAAAATCCAGGAAACTCAGAGTTAACCCTGGTGTTCCTCCCCGTCCTGGTGCTGTGACCAGAATAGCGTCCTGGAAGTGCTGCAGTGAGTCAGCCTTTACCCTGCATTCCCTGACTGGGCTAGTACAGCTTCACTGCCAGTCCCCATGGTACCAGAAGGGTGGAGGCGGGTGGGAGAAAGTAGGCTGTAAAACATGTATCATTCACCGAAGGGGCTGTGGGCCTCCTGATTATGTTTCTGTTGACAAGGGGAACCTTCCTGGCAAGCCCCTAGTGAGTAATACCCTGATCCTGCAAGCTGCTCCAAAGTCAGTGGGGCCCCATTTAGGGTTTACCAACTTGCTGAAGTGGAGCCTCAGTAGGAATTTAGGGTCCAATGAAAGAAGGTTGGTGGGGGCTTTTAAAGCACTGGAGTGATTTAGGAGCATATCCAATGGGATTTGTGCTCCTAGATCACTTAGGCCAAAATCCTCAAAGGATCTGGGCCTTCGTGTCCCAGTGCATAGAGCACTGGACAGGGGCTCAGGAGACCCAGATTGTATTCCCATTCTGCCACTCTCCTGCTGAGTGACCTTGAGCAAGTCATTTCCTCTGTCTGTTCCTCAGTTTCCCCATCTGTAAAATGGGAGTAATAAGACTGATCTCCTTTGAGTTCCACAGTGGGAAAGCCTTTGAAAATCCCACCCTTTACGGCTAGAGCTGGTCAAAGTATGGGGGGAAATTGTGAACATTTTCACAAAAACTCTGGCCCTGTCTTTTGCTGAGAAATGTCAGACTTTAAAATTTTTCAACTCACTTTAGTGATGAGAGTTCTTTGAGAAGTGAGTGCTGAGGATGTCTACCAGGGGATTTTTAAAAATCCAGTCTCTCTGCCCATGTTTTACCATTTTTTCCCTCTACATATAAACTAATCTAAGTCAGTGTAATAAGAGTTAATTTTTTAGAAATCATACCCCTCTTTTGAGTCAGACGTGCGGGAAAAAATCTGAACTGGTTTGTCTTCAGTTTACAGTTGCACTTGTATTGTCTTCAGTCTACAGTTGCACTTGTATTGTTTCGAATGGGTCAGACCAGAAGCAATATATTTTATTTTATTTTAATTTTTTTCTAATCAAATCAAAACCAACCCTAAATGATTTACTCTCAGCCTAAGATCTTGTGAACCAAAGTTTCACCTGGTGGATTTTTATGGCTGAGTAATAAACCAATTTGGAGGAAAAAAAGGAGTGGGGGGGGGCAGATTTGACAGACTGATACAATTTCCATTGCTATAATTACATGCCTGTTAATCATTAATCACATTCATGTATTTGCATAGCTACAGAGGCTCAGTGTGTTAACCTTTCATAGATGGAACTGTTCTACCCTGAAGACTTCACATCATTTAGGGCCTCATTCGGAGTCTACAGAAGTCAAGAGGATTCTTGCCATCGACTTCAATGGGCCTTGGATCAGGCTCTTAAAAGGGAGGAATCAGGCTCTTAAAGGGGAGGAAAATGGGGCAATTGACATCAGTATAGATCCATGCAGCTTTGCAAAGCTTACAGGAGAATTTACCAGTCTAAGCACAAAAATTTGCCCTCCCCATGATGATTGATAAATAAATAATGATGTTTTATACTCCAAAAAGAAAAATTCCCATCCAAGAAGGCAAGCCGACATTCGCAAGGTGGGTTAATTTTGCAGCTGAGCGAATAATTTGCAGTGAATACTTTACCAGGTGAATTTAGCTTCTGTTTGAGGAATGTCTGTGAGCAGATTTCAGATTCCCTCTCTCAATCACAAGGTGTAGGTTTTTGTGGTTTGAGAGCGATGTAGGGTTTACAAAGGCTGGGCTTCTCTGCTGCCCCTCCTGGACCATCTAAGGCCAGGAGAAGGGGAATGCAAAGACATCGGTAAGCCACTGTTGCATGCTCAAGATTCTGGGCTACTCTGCCTATGGGCTGCTCTACAACTGGAAACAGCTCAGGATCCCTTCACTATTTTGCATTATGGCCCTGCACATTCCTGCCACTGGCTCCACCCCAGCGCTGCAAACCATGTAGCCGTGACTATGACATCTCAGGTCCTGCCTGCAGGCTGTTTACAACCCCTGCATACCAAAGTGGGGAGCACAAGGCCTCCCCTTGAGCGTTTGATATTCAAATTTCAATCGGCATTGGTTAGCTGTGATTGGTCACTTAAGCCACAAGGTATTGTTTCCTTTCCCTGATTGGATGAGTGTGGCTCTTGTAACAGGAGCAGGGCATGGCAAAAACAGGGGCTTTGATTCTGTAAGGGGGTGAGAGCCGATAAGGGTATGTCTACATTGCAAGTAGATACTGTGGCCTGTCTGACTCGGGCTTGGGATGTTGAGCCATTCAGCTGCGGTGTAGGCATTCCGGCTTCGGCTGAAGCCCGAGTTCTGGGACCCTCCCACCTCACAGAGTCCTAGAGTCCGGGCTCCGTCCTGAGCCGGAACGTCTACACCACAATTAAACAGCTGCTTAGCCCACGTCTGAGTCAGCTGGCATGGGCCAGCTGCGGGTTTTTAATTGCAGTGTAGACATACCCTCAGTGGGGTCAGGGAATTAAAATCTATCAATCAATCAATCAAATCCATCTTTTCCTATGTGGGCCAGGCACGCATCACCTACAGCATTGTTCCTAGGGGGAACAAATAGGCTGCTATCAGATTGATGGTTTCAAAGCACAGTCCAAGTTTATGAAGGGGGTAGTCAGAGCCTTGCCTGGTTCACGAAGTGGCCTTTCCACCGGGGTTCTGGCAAACCTCGTCCCTTTGTGGTGTCATGCAGCATCTCATCCCTGACCTGCAGTCTGCCAGTTTTATTCACTTGGCCTTCATTTCCAGCACGTACCCTCTGACCTCGTCTTGGCCTTACGCTAAGATTTTGTTTCTGCATAAATTACATTTTAGAAGGAAATCAGTTCTTCTGATGGGATTGTATTAATTTACACAGGTAAATGAACAAATTTACTACTACTACTACGTTATTACATTAAGTTCACAGGACAACTCAGACCATAGTCTTGTGAGAGGAAGAATGGTCCCGTTCAAATCACTGTTCTGGCACAGGCTTCCTGTGTGAACCTGAACAAGTCAGTTAGTTTCCTTGTCTCAGATCCCCATCTGTAAAATGGGGATAGCACTTCCTTACCTCACCAGGGTATTGTGAGAACAAATACAATAAGGATTGTGAGGTGCTCAGGTAGATTCCAAATCTAGAGGAAACTCACTTTCTGATGATATGTGGCATGACCTTCAGCTCTGAATTGTTTAAGTTGGAAATGTTAGACTGTGCATTTTTTTAAATTGCTTGAATTGTAATACTCTATCCATGATTAGCAATGGCCCAACTCATTCAACCAAGGATGGTTACCTCGGTTTATTATTTTCCTACATAGAGCACAACAATGCTGTCCAGATTGTTCCCCAAACTGTCACCCTCTTGCAATACACCATACTTCCACCAGAGGTGGCATGTTAAAAAGAGGACATAGTATCTTGGGAAATGTTGGTTAGTTGACAGTGTGAGGTCAGCTTCAGAGTAATGTCTGAGAAGTACATTAAAGTTATGCAGAGGGGATGGCTTAATTACCTAAGCCTAAGGTATGAAATACTCAGACACTCTGGAGCCAGTTCCAGAGTCAACTCATTTCTTCATCCTTCTCAGTTAGATAAATTGAGTTCCTTGCACTTTACGGTGTGTATTTTTCTGATGAGACAATAAAACCTAGGTCCTGGCTTCTCTACATGGACAGCTAAGATTCCATGGAACATTTTGTAAAAAAAAGAGTAGGGCAAGGGGCACTGGCCCAGTTTCCTTGGCCAAACTTTCCCTTCATCCACATGTGTGCTCTGGGGTTGCTGCTCTCCATTTCAGAGGTGAGTGCATTTCAGTGGTGTACATGATGCATTCAGTTCTTTGGGATCCTTCTGGATGGAAAGTACTGTCATCATTACGGCAATTGAAATGGTATTTTGAGGATGCCTGGTAGCACCCACCTTCATATCCAAAGCGTCCTCATCTTGTGCATTGGATATCTAAAATTGCACTGTGGATGCATTTGTTTCTTTTAAAGCGGCGGTTTTCAACCTATGGTCCGTGGCCCCTGGGGGTCCGCAGACAATGTCTAAGATTTCCAAAGGGGTTGGCACCTCCATTTGAAATTTTTTAGGGGTCCTCAAGTGAAAAAAGGTTGAAAACCACTGTTTTAAAAAGCCCCCTTTCATAACGCCAGCCACTCAGTGCAGGGTCTGCCTGTTTTCTTCCATTGTTGTTCTTGTACGGCTCTCAATACACTGAGCCACCTTCTCTGTTGAGAGGCTATGCACTTGAATGCCCTAGTAATGGCAACACCTTGCACACCTTTTCCACGAACTCCTCAAGCCATCTGGAAATCTTTCATAGGTTGGAGTGTGTGTGTGTGCGGGGGAGGGGAAGGGGGTGACTCTTCTATGAACTGGATTAATGCCCCGGCCCCAAGAAAATAAATTCCTCAGTAATTCACAGCATTTTGAGACAAGTGTGGCCCAGACTGGGTGGAACAATATCTCTCCTGCTGGTCTGTTTCAACGAGTCTTTATTTCTATTATTATTTGTATTGTGGCAGTGCTTTGGACCCATTCACAGATCAGGATCTCACTGTGCCAAGCA
This sequence comes from Chelonia mydas, assembly GCF_015237465.2. Taxonomy (NCBI): domain Eukaryota; kingdom Metazoa; phylum Chordata; order Testudines; family Cheloniidae; genus Chelonia; species Chelonia mydas. The sequence continues at coordinate 28,344,588 of NC_051246.2, read as the reverse complement.
GGCCCTACCCCAAAGAGATTACAATAAGTAGTTGTTGTTAGCGCCTCTCCATTGTTCCTTCTTTTGTTTTGATTTAACGTTGGGGCTAAACCTCAGCCTTGAGATCCTTGCAGTTTATTTTTCTAGAACCCCATTTTCCCCTCCATGATGCATTGATGCTGTGTCAAATGGAACTCCCCATTCTCTCATGACTCTTAGGATTCTCCAGTATCACAACAACACAACTTTTGTTTGCTTGTACCACGCTGTTACTACTGGGAGTGTTAGTGCATTGCTTCCTAGGACCTGGTCTAAAGCCCATTGGAGTCCACAGGCTTTGGATCACAACCCCAGTGATCGATTGTTCACATCAACAACCACCACTTCCCCTCTGCATGCAACACTACATTGGGCATGTTTGCAGCCTCACTGTAAGATCGAAGGAGTGAGTGGCCAACCCAGACCCACAGAGGCAGCCACCCAGTCCATGTCAGGGTTGAGGCACAGGGATGGGTAAAGCTGATCAAGGAAAGTAACGAGATGTTGTAAAACATTTCCACCGACTGAAGTGGTTTCCATTTCATGGGTTTCTAAACACTTCCCAGGGTTCTTTTTAAAAATAATTTTCCCCATAAAATGTTTTTATCAAAAACATTATTGAAATATTTTGTTTGCCAAAACCTAGCTTTGTTCTAAACACAACTTTTTGATATCCGTTGCAATGTCGATAGAAAATGTTGTGGAAAACAAAACATTTCTTTAAGAGTTGACAGCTGTTACCAGTATTTTGGGGGTTTTTTTTTTAGAGGGCAGCTTTTCAATCCAAAAATGGTTTTCATGCCCCTTGCAAAAATTTTCTTGACTGGATCTTCGACGGTGTAAAGTGGAAAGGTGAAGCGGCTGCCACCTGTGCTGTACCTGTCCTGTGGCTAGTGAGGACTCCCCATTCCCCACAGGTGTTGATGCAGCAAATTTTACCAACAGAAAAGACACGAAAAATTAGAAAATGAGCATTATGGGAGGCAGATCGTAGTGCATGCAGGTTACATACGGAGAGGTTTGTGGGGTTTCTTAATTCAGTCTTCTTCGTACTTTGATTTAGTGGTATCTTTTATATTGCATTTCACTTTTATTTAAACTGTTGGGATATTGGATTAGGTGAGGAATCCCACAATTCTTAGCTTTTCAAATAACATGTCGATGATGTTACCTCGTCGGCCCCACCACTGCCCCACCTGCCTTGGGAATCCATTTAACCCTCTTACTATCAATGCAACCAATCACAGAGCTTGGAGAGAACTTTATAAAAGCACACGCGGGCGTCGCCTGGAATGTTTTAGCCACATATGTGCTTTGTTTGCCATGGCACTTAAAAATGTCTCACCAGTGGCATGTGGGATGGAAGCAACACTTTAAATCCAGGCACAGAAATCTCCCTGTCACTAACATTTAGAGTCGGTGCCTATAAATCAAGGGGCAGGAACTGGGTCTGTGGAAACCGGCCATCTGTTTGTAATCCTGGGTCAATGCAGTTATGTTATAAAGGATAAAAACATATAAGGGATAGAAATTCTCAGCCTCTGGGGCATAAGCTTCTCACTAACTGTTGATTTAGGAAGGAACTTCTATGGACAGGTTATTCCATAACAAAATTTTGCTGCTGATGTAGGAGCACGTGATGGGCATTTGGCCAGACCTCCATGTTGCTTGGAAATAGTGCCTTCTCCAGGAGCTTTGTGGGATACATCACCAGGGAATCAGGAGATTTTCCCACAGAGTTATGGGTGCTTGATCCCGCCTCTCAGAAATTCCTCTGGGAACACACAAAATATTCCACAAAGCCTTGCAGTATCTCCCAGAATACACAGCTGCTTGGAGCTGGTGGGAACTCTGGGATATTTACCCAGAAGGCACTGCAGCTGAACTGAGTGGAGCCCTAGTGTGGATGGTGGGCAGAACTTCAAGCCGATTAAGCACCATTAGTCACATCTGGAATCTTCACACTGATCTACTTGTGCAATAAGCAGGGCAAAACGATGTATAGAATTACAGAGAAGGTGGCACTCTAGCCTAGGCCAGGCCTTTAGGGTCAGCTGGTATGACACAGCATGGCAATTCCTAAATGCGAAGGGTCAGGTCTTCACCTGATGTATAAGAATGACTTTAATGAAGCCACGACGATATACATCAGTGGCTTCTAATCTGTTAAACTGCTGAGGCAGAAATTAATGAAAAGAAAGTCAAGGCGGTGGAGATATGTGGGGCGGGGAGGGGACAGAAGAGAAGAGATGGGAGGTTGAGCTGCTAAATGAAGTTGAGGGATTAACCACATTAGCAGCCTCTTAAAGGGTGGGCCCCAGTCCTCCCTGCTCCCTCCCCTCTTCCTCCCTTACTGTGCTCCCTCGTCACCATAGGGGAGGGAGTTGGTCCTCTAACAGGCTTGTTAATGATATTGTTGTACATTTTCAAAAGGCTGCTAAATGATGTCATTAAAAAGTGGTTCCTCCCTCCACAACTCTCCAGTATTTTCCTCTAACTGGCAGTCGGAGGCTGGGTGGGGGAAGCTATTCTTCATAAGTCTATCAATGGGATGTCTGCTGTCCACTGAAATATAGGTAACAGCTTTCTTCACAAGTCTTTCAACCAAGTGGCACCAGCTCCACCCACCCAACCACCAGCCATTGTCTGGTCCTAGCATGACCTGACATTGGTTATTTTTTGATGATGCTCCTTAGGGTCAAAGTGTAACGGTTAAACTTTTACCCCCAATCGGGGAGATTGCAGATTATGTATTCCTTACGCCACCCGTTCCTAAACCGAATTTCGCACCCCGTGATAATCTGTACCTTATTCCCTGATAACCAGAACCTTCTATGCTTAAACTCTGTACCATTTTCTTTTTACTTCAACATTATCTTAATAAAATTATTAAATCTGTTCTGTAGTTCCTAGATTGGGCAGATTCTGCCCTGGCTGGCAGGGGAAAGGACTAGATGACATAACCCGTCTCCTGTGTGTAGCACGGAGATTGCTCATCTGCCATACCCCAAGCAGCATGATAGCATTAGTACTCACCACCTCTATATTATCTTTCCTCTTCGGATCACCAGTGCATTAGCATTATAACATACAACAACCACCCAGTGTAGGTCTGACTGATATGGAAACTGAGGAGGCAGAGAGATTACTTGAGAGGCCTAAAGTTTCAGAGCTAATCGATGGAAGAATCGGACATAGCATCTAGATCGCCTGTCCCCTTGCTCTAACCACTAAACAGTGCTCGCCCCCACCCAAGCACAAAAACACACGCTCGCGTGACAATATTCCGAATGTGCGCTCATGGTTCTAAAGGGCTACTTGCATTTTTTGAGGATCCAGAAAAGTGATTTTGGTTTGTTTTCTAGCATGTTAGCAGTTCAGAGGGTCCCAGCCCTCCTGGCATCTCTGCCAGGTGGCCTTCAATTGCAGAGATGCCAGGGAACCTAAGAGATCCATTTCCTCAGCTTCCCCATTTCATTCCTCACTGTAGGGGCAGTACGAGGACATTAACATAAAAGTTGTCAGTATCACAATTAAAGAAACCTGATTATTTGCATTATGAGAGTGCTTTGAGATCCCTGCTGAGATTCGGGGCCGCATTGTGCCAGGGGCTGAACATACTCCTAGTAAAAGACAGTCCCTGCCCTTAAGAGTTTATAGTCTATGCAGACAAGACAGACAAAGAGAGTGTTATTATTTCCATTGTACAGATGGGAAACTGAGGCACAGAGCTACTAAAGGCCAGGCTTTCAGGTATGCACAGTCCCCAGCGCCTCCCCATGAAAGCTGCTAGATAGTGGTTCTCAAACTTTTTGTATTGGCAACTCCTTTCACACAGCAAGCCTCTGAGTGCAACCATCCAGCCCCCACTCCCAGGTGGCTGGGGCTGGGGCTGTCAGCCATATGCGGGATTGACAGCCCCAGCCCTGCTGCCCGGGGGCTGACAGCTTGCGACTCTCACAAAACCACCTTGCAACCCCCCGAGGGGGCGCAACCCCCAGTTTGAGAACCCCTGTGCTAGATGCTCAGCTCTTCTGGAAACCTGGCCAAGGTCGCACCGGAAGTCTATGGCAGAGCTGGGCACTGAGCCCAGATCTCCCGAATCCCAGGCTAGCGCATTAATCACACAGTCGTCCTTCCTCTTTCTTATGTACGCAGCAGTCCTGCAAGAAGTAACCCCTGGCGGTGGTGTGCTGTCAGGGGCTCCCCTCGGCAGAGTCGTCTCACACCCAGCTAAAGAGAGGCATGTTCACCCCCTCCTCCTTGACGCTGCCAAGCCATCCCTGCTGCTGCTGCCTCACATAAAGGCTGCTGCAGAGCGCATTTTGGGCCTTGGGAATGGACCAGGGTGCAGCAAGTGGCAGGTATTTCAGAAATCGTGCTCCTGTAGGGGAGGGGAATGTCCTCAGGGCCCCCTGCAAGGTCCCCACCTCACCCCATTACAAATTACACAAGCGGAGCTCCATGCTGTCCTGTCAATGTGCTCAGCCGATTTCTCAGCAGCAGAGTATAAACATTTCCAGAGAAGTGCACTTAGGGTACATTCGTTTGCCAAGTGCTGGTGCCTCCCTTCCTTGGTTATGCTTATGAGAATGTGTTTTGTTTAAATGATAAAACAAATCATTCACCTCTCCCCCTCCGTTCTGTGAGCGCACACCTCCCTGGTACAGCGGGCCTATCCCAGGCAGAAGGGGAATGTTTTTGTAAGGACCTCCTCATTTATAACACTGGCAGTTCACCAATGTTTCACAATTTCGTAGCAGGGTTTCCTGATCGAACCCATCCCAGTGTGCACTGACTCCAAGAGCAACATCATCGTTGATAGTACAGTAGCATCTAGAGACCTCAGTGCAGTTCGGTGCTGTATGTACAGACCACAAGGGGCAGTCTCTGACCTGAAGAGCTTACCATTTAAACGGACAAGATGGAGAGAGAGAGAGAAGGTAGGAGAGGTAATATCCTTTATTGGTGGAAGGTACAAGCTTTCCATGAACAGTAGTTGGTCCAGTAAAAGGTATTACTTTACCTACCTTGTCTCTCTCCTATCCTGGGACCAGCCCAATTACAATAATCCAGCAGCCAAAGATGGAGAAAGGAAGCATTATCACCTCCATTTTACGAATGGGGTACTGAGGCACAGAGAGATTAGATAACTTGACCCAGGTTGCACAGGAAAACCAGAAGCTGACCCCAGCTCTTTTGAGTTCTAGCCCAGTACCTTCACCCAGGACAATTGTCTTTCTCTTGAAAGAGCCTGACCAAAGAACTACTCTGTTGTGGAAAGCCAAAGGACTAGCAGTCCAAAAAGTGAGTCAGAAAAGGAGGTAGAAACAGACAATAAAATGCCCTGTTTCTTCTCTCCTCAGGTTTTTGCTGCACTGAGGCTGCAAAATTCAGGTCAGAATTCCCAACGCCGTTTGTTGGATCTAAGAGTCCAGCTCATTTTAAATGCTCCTGGAGCTTCAGAGAGGGAGTGGCGGGGCTGAGTAATGAAAGACAGCAAAGGTGAGGGTCTCTGATAAGGTGGGAAGTGGCTTCTGGAGAACACTTAAGAATCACATCCAAAGATCATCCTGAAGACAATGAGGACTAGACACAAGGGCCCACTGACTGAAGTGCAGCAGCAAGAGAAAAAACAGTCAAAAGACATGCCTGAAAGATACATAGCTGGGATTCCAGAATTCCTCAGAGGTATTTTGTCTTAGCCAACATACGGTGCTGTTTTAAAGCAATTAATTACTCAACAGACGTATCTCCGCCATTCCACCCTGCTTAGAATCTCTATGACAAATCAAGATCTAGTATATAGTTCATAAAATGTGTCATGTGTACATTAATTGTAACAAGATGTATCAGACCCATTTAAAATGTTACCCAATTTGTGATATTTCCTGCCTAAGGCAGGACCAAGTATGCCTATTATATTTGAAGATTTTCTGGATTTTCTATAAAGAGAGAGAGACCCATAGACAGAAGTAGAGTCAACCTGAAGGGAGCTGTAGAATACATCAGGAGCAGGGGGGATCTTGGATCATGTCCACACATATAAGTTGCACCAATTTAACCAAAATTTATTTGAACCCCTATATGGACCCACTTATATGTCTTTAAAACTGAATATTTTTGTTTAGCATGTGCCTGTACATTTATTGCAGCAAATGAAACCAATATAAAACAGATTAAAACAGATTTAAGTGTGTCCACACGGGTTTGCATCAGTTTATCTACAACAGCTTAAAACCATACCTGTAGTCAAACTGTGCAATGTTGTGTTTCAACCAGGCTTTAGATTGTAGGGATTTGCTACTGACAGAAGGCAGGTGTTGTAGCATGAAACACTGCCTTTGTGTTGCTGCTGTTCCACAAAGCCATCCAGCGGGTGACAGAAGAATATTGCTGTTTGTTACTGGATAAAGCCTACGGGCCCCAGCTGAGATCAGAGCCCTAGCCTGTTAGGTGCTGCACAGACGCACAGTGAGACACAGTCCCTTCCCCAACAGGATTCCAATCTATAAAGTTTCTCATCTGCCCTCCTGCACCATATTTCTCAGGCATCACTGGCAAGCTCTTTTAACGTAAATATTATCCCATAACCCTACACAGAAAGTCATAATTCTATGTATTTGCACAATGCTATAAAGGCCAACTTTGTCCCTTGTTATTTGGAAGGGCTGATTGTGCCTGTCAGAGTTTCACATTTGTGCTTAAAGGAGTTTGGACTTTCCTCCCCATGACATTCCAGTAAGTATTTCCATGGAAATGCTAGAAAGAAAGAAAGAAAGAAAAAGAAATGGTGATATGGTTAGCTGTCAATACAGCCTCAGAGCTATTTACCTTCCTTCTGCTGCTACATCATACCTTCTTTGGATCAATTCACCTCTCAGGGAATAAACTCAAACGAGGTTAATCCTGGGTTTTGCCCTCTCCCCCATTTCTTCCTACTGACGTAAGGATGATATTTGCCTGAGGCTTAATGTGTTTTTCTTTATTTTGCTTTGTTTTCCAACCCCCCCCCCCCCCCCCAGTTTCCCCCTCAAATACAGACACACTCCTTTAAAGAAGGGAAAATAACCTGCCTTTTTTCTCTTTCGGTCAACAGCTCTTTCTTTTGTGTCTTTCTTTCTTTCTTATCCTCCCCTCTCTCTCTTTCTTGACACAATGCACTATTTATTTGCACTGAAGGATAACTAAGAAGCAATTAAAAGATCAAAGGCACAAACACAAGTGGATCCAATGGCAACTTGTGGGGTTTATTTTGTTGTCTGTGGTGATGTTGTTGATGATGAAGGCTCACCCAAAATGCTGGCTGTTTTCACTGAGCTGGTGAGACACCTCTCATGATGGGGTCATCTTGTCCTTACAATATAGTTTTTGATTATCATTATTGTTCACCCTCTTTGTTTGCTGTTGCAGTTGTTTACTGGAAAATCACTTGTTTTTTCTCAGAGAGATTAGCCCTCTCACCCTCTCTAGGTTTCTTTTGTCTACTCAAAGGAGGTGCTGGTGGCAAGTTGGGGGAAGGGAAGTCAATTCTTCTCTCTGGGCTGCTAACAGCCCCATCTGACCACCTTGGATATGGTTTTGTTTTTAAACAAATGGGGAAGGATCGTTGTGAAAAAGAATACAACTTTCTTTCCCATCTATTGAAAGTTTTACATTGGATGAGGTGTAAAGGTATATGGCCAAGATTTCCAAACCAGGTTGTCTAAAGTTAGCCTCATAAATCTATAATTAGGCACCTAAAGAAGTGGCCAGGGTTTCAAAAGTGCTGAGCGCTTAGCCGCTAATTTCCATTGAGGTATGGAAAACCAAACCACTTATTTAAGTGCCTATATATGGATTTAGGTGACTAACGGTAGGTTGAAAATCTTTCCTGTATGTATGTTTTATCAGCACCATGCTCTCCTCCCTGTTCTGATGACATCTTTAGTTTAAGGACATTGCACTGGCATTGGGTTGTTTGGTTGGTCTGAAATGCAATGATACAATCCAGACATGGAAAGAAAATTAGGGTCGAATGATGTGATCCAAAGAACAACCTGATGAATGAACAGATTCTTGAGAGGGTGACATGTGTCCTTTAGGAGGTCAAAAGCCTATAGAGAAAGTACCAGCCCTTCTCCCTCTTTGGTTTGTCTTTGGGAGAAATCTTCTAAATTCCACTTGTTTGGAGAAATCCTTGAGTCAATTCCCAACCTCAGAGAGAAAAAAATCAATTATAAAAATAAAGCATTATTTTCTATTGTTTAAGTGTGCATTGGCATGTTGTAATCATGTAATCACTGAATTTCATTAACTATTTGGGCACTGACTTGGACTTGGCAGTTCAGGAGACCTGGGTTCTATTCCCATCTCTGACACTGACCTGCTGTATGACCTTGGACAAGTCAGTTCACCTCTTTTTTCCCTCCTACTCTTTGTCTTGTCCATTTAGATTGTAAGCTCTTTGGGACAGGGCACTGTTATCTTACTTATACATATCTGCAGCACCTAGCACAGTGGGGTCCCTATCGTAGTGCAGGTCTCTTGGCACTACAGTAATCAATAGCAATAATAATTCATTTTACATTTTACTCTGCACAGCTTTATATGCACAATTAACTGCAAGTATGGGAGAATTCCCATTATCTTAAATGGGATTATTCATATGCATAAATCTTTGCAGAATGGGGCCTTAATTAGGTTGGTGGACACCTAAAAGTGAGCATGAGAGCCAGAATACAGCAATAGGTGCAGAACACACTGTATCTGTCTGCCCTAGATAGGCAAAGTCTCTGTGTTTACTTTGGGATAGCAAGGATGTTAATGAAGTTATGAATGATTAACTGCTTACCAATCACAGTGAACAACCCCCTCCCATGCCTACCCCTTTGCTTCTGAAATCCTGCATGTGTCGAAGTCACTTCAGGCGGTAGGTGACTGTAAATTAAGGCCTGCCTCCCATACCAACTTCTTCACTGACTGAAAATCACCTTCGCTAATCACTGAAACATGTCGTTACCCCAGGAGTTATTTTGAAGGGAACGTGCAGGACCAATGGTGAAAACGCAGCTGTTGAAAATAAAGATCAAATATTAGAGTAACCATCTAAATTTTATTTCTTGGAAAGTGAGGAATTTTGACTCCGTTAAGGAGCTCAGAGGATGTTGTGTGAAAGGAGGAAAGATCAGATTCAGGATGAAGCAGGCACCTTTTAAGAAAAGTACACTGACTTGGATGAAGAGGTTTCAGTGTGGAAAATGGGTAATTCTCCCCATGGAAAAGAACTATGTAGACTCACTGCTTGGTACCCATTGGCTTATGAATCACGACTCAGCTGATATTGGATTGTTTTCCCCATAGGAATACTGGTGAAATTAAATGAAACACCGATGAACTCAAAGGCAACCATTCCTAAACATTTGGTCGCGTTAGTCAGGAACGTGGTAGCCCTAGCAGGGCATTTGGCCACCCCAGAATGAGCTGCTCTTTTTTGAAAAATAAAAACTGCATTCATCTGTTCACATTCTTATTGCTCACTTTACCTGCATCTGAAAAGCAGCATGCAATGAAAGCAGACACCCTCCTTCTGCCCTCACCCAAAGGACAGGGATTTTTTTCTGCATGGAGCAGTAGCTGCATTCAACCCCCTGAGAGGAACATTCTATGAAACCATGTTATTGAAACTTTTTCCTAGTGTGAGACTCCGAGGGTTACACGAGAGAGAGAGAGGGAGGGAGGGAGGAAGGGAGGGGGAAAGAGGGGTTAGATAACTTCTGCAAGGTTATTGGCTGAGTTGCCTTGATCGTTGTTACAGTAGAAGTTGGAGCATGCCCATTGGATGGTGTATAAAAGAAGGGGCAGTGAGTGCTCTCAGCCTGTCTCCTCAGTTGTGGAGCAGCTAATTGAGACTATAGCTGCAGCTGGGAGAACCAAGCCCCACCAGCTCAGACTCTTGGAAAAGCAAGAACAAGCCAAGAGACAGCAAAGCAAAACCAGCAACATCCTCGTAAAACAGGGACTTGACACACCAAAAACCTCCCCCCCCCCCCAAATTAAACTAAACAACAAACCAAGCAGGACAGAAGCATGTCAGGAGCAGAGAGATACATGGATGAATGCTCCAGCCACCCAGCCTTACTCCAGGTCTGCACACAAGAAGTTGAAAGTAGCAGTGGAAGTTTAAAGGTAAGGACAACATTAAACAACCCATGCTGGACTTGTCTCTAGTGCCGCCGCAGGCAGAGGGGGCAGCCAGCGGGCTCGCTGAGCTAAGATCAGCCACCTCAGACTTTTTGATGGCCAGCCCAGCAGATCCAGAGCCTCCTCTCTGACTCTTCCTTCTGCTTAGCGCGCGCGCGTGTCCCCAGTTCACAGAAGGACGCGGGGCTGGAAATGAGCTGAAAAGGCAGCCCAGCTCGCTGCGAGAGATCTCTCGCCTGCAGGAGCGGGGGGCCGGGCTTGGCGCTTTCTTTTTTTTTAAGCAAGGCAGGAGGGTTTGGGTTGTGTCGCTTTGGACTCGTGCAAACAACGTGATTACAACCAGGAGCCGCATTTGGCTGGCACGTTGTATTTCTTGTTGCTGCATCCCGGCATTTCCTGTGTAAGTGAGTGATGGTGAAGTCCTTGCAAGAGGGTGCAATGGGATATTTGCAAAAGTGACCGGTGTAGGAGGGCGAGAGTATTTATGAGCTGCTTCCCCCTCACCCCCCCTCCCCCTTTCTCCCTTGGTTGCTTGTGGAGCTTGGAAACAGAAAAGCAAGAGTTCCCGCCTGGCTGCAGTTCCCCTTTAGGGTCGCTAGAGGGACCTCAAATGACGGCTGAGTCGCTTCACTTTAAATTAGAGGACGGGACTTCTCCCAGTGAGAGCCTAACAGGTTAAAAAAGGGAAGGGTGACACAAGTTGCTGGCGAGGCTGTAACAGCATTGCGCTGTAGGGACTCATCTGGGGGCTGGGTGTATATGCACAGCTACAGAGGACTGAGAGGAGAGCTGAGCCCCTGCAAGGGGGTGGCTCACCCTTAGACAACTGGTGTATGTCTGCGCACTGCACCCCGGTGGGACACTGCTCTTGACTAAGGGGAGGGGAGTTGCGATCTGTCACTGGGGGAGTGCAGGAAACTCATATGCTCGCTCTGGACTCCTGAGTCCTTGTATGAATGGAGATACTGGCATCATGCCGGGATTCCCAGACTGGAGTTGGAGTGGAGCAGATTTTTTTTAATGGATTTTCTGCTCCTTGTGCATGTGTGCATGCGTTCATTTAAAGCTCAAAAGTAAATTAGAAGCATTGCCCTTGTATACCAGCATCACAGCCAGTATCGGAAACTGAATAGCAGGTGATCGTGGGAGGCTGTGCATGGAGAATGATATATGGCACTCACTAGGAATGTTTATTTCATAGGCAAATACTAAGATCATCTTAAGTGTGTGTGTGTGTGTTTATATCAGAGGGCTCAAGTCACAACATTCTGATCTGCACTCAGATTATGGGTGTTTAGATCTCATTTCTAGTATACGAGGTCATGCAAGGTCACCTATGGGCTATTGGGCAGAACTTGAAATAGACCTCTTCTAACAAAATATTGCATGCTTTTCTTAAGTCGTTTGGCAGGGGGGAATATTAAGATTGTGCATTGTGTGGAAGGGACAGACAGTTCTTTAGCTTCAGAGCCTTAAGAGAGTATTAAACGCTATTCTGAGAAACACTGCAGCATGTTCGGTCTCAGAGGAATGAAAATTCGGAGAGGAAAAACAAGAAAATGAAGCCAAAATGGAGTGAGAGTTAATGGTTGGCATGGAGCCTTCTACTTTGTGTGGAGTCTTTTTTTTTTTTTTTTTCCCTTCCTTCCTTCCCAATTGCTTTTCCCTACAGTAATTGTTTTAAGAGAGCAACTTGGAAAGGTTTTAGCACTCTGTTCAGCGGTAGGGAATTGGGGCACATGAGGAAACTTTGATTTAACATAACTGTACCAGCAGATGTGGCTGCCTTGCTTTCAACCAGTGGTACGTTAACAGGGTTTCTGATACACTAGGTCTTGCTCAGGCAACACTGAGCAATCAAATGTAAAAATAAGACTTGTGTGGGTGGTTTTAAATAGACACTTTGGGAGAGCCTCTGTTTTAAACCCTTAGATTGGAACTTCCCTATACAGAGTATATAGTTTTCTTCCTAACACCAGGACAGGCTGTAGAGCCCAAGGTTTGCAGAAGTAGGTTTTGTTTTTTTGACATAACAGGTTGTTAGGCTTTTATTTTTTCCCCTGGATTTGTTTGACTCTGGTTGCATATTAAGGAAACAATGAAACCCCATAATCTGGGGCAGTAAAACCAGATGACGTTTCTGGTTTGGGCTTCTCTGGACCAAAACTGACAAGTTTGGTGGTGGGGAGAATGGGTCACAGTTGCAAAACCTGCTCCGATTTGTTGACAGGCACATGTTCACTTAACCTGTCAAAGGGGCTTTCTGTGAAAATTCATAAAGGGATAAACAAATCCACTTTTCCTGCCCCCTCCCACCCCCCCCCCCCCAAAAAAAAGTTGTTGGGCTTTTTCCCCTTCCCAGCAAAATCTCAAAGCCAAAATCTGTGTGTGTGTGTGCGCGCTTTCTACTGATGATCCTTTACTATAACCTGTGTGGGAGGATCACTGGCTGGACCAAATTACTACACAGAGTCTTCATCCAAAGCCCAGTGAAGTCATTGCAAGTCTTTCCATCAATGACAACTGGGTTTTGGATCAGGCCCCAGCTGCATAACAGAGCATTATAAGAAGGAATTGCTCTAGTTTTTAAAATAAAGCAAACACAGGTCTTCTTTTTAGAGAGACAGAGAATCTGGTCCTTTTCCAGGATATCACGTAGGAGCACTGCAGGTGGTGCACCCTCTCCTGTCCACCACAGGTGCATATCCTGGGACTGAGCTCGCAAATCCTACTTTGGTTTGTCTTTGCTTTAAAAGATTCTATATCTAGAGATGGGCTGGGGCGGGGTGTGTGTGTGTGTGTGTGTGTGTGTGTGTGTGGTTTACTGGCTTCAGTGGGAGAGGGATAAAATACACACACTGATCACTTGTATGAAATAGAACGGAAAGGGTTAACCGTGCTCTGCCAAGACCTAAAGCCAGTTCAATGTGTTGTGGGAATATCACTTGCCAGAAAACTCCAGTCACCACAATTTCTGATTAAACGGCTTAACTCTTCTCTCTTTATCGTTCCACTTGCTTTGCTGTATTTGCTTCCAAAACCTGGAGTAAATCAGAAAAAAGTTAAATGAGGCTACTAACACTGACTTTGAAATCCCTTCTCCAGATTCTGCCAGCTGTCTTTAGAAGAGTTAAGCAAGATTGCATTTCCCTTTTAATGCAATAAATCAAATATTTCTGGGCTGCATACCAAAGTTTGTGCAATACACTCCCGAGTAAATAATACTGAGTACCCGTTTCACCTTTTTCTAGTTTGATTCCCCCCCGGCCCCCCACATAGTTTCCCCAGCAAAGACTATTGTAGCTAACACCTACTGTACAGAGAGAGATCCCCTCAATCTCCCAGTGTGGGACAGAGGGAGCTGCAGGGTATGGAGGGAACCCCCCTCCCAGAGTGGGGCACAGAGGGAGCACATTTCCCATTTAAGACACAAGAAAGTAAGAGCTAACATAGTGTTGCCAGCCTCAGGCATATAACAGTCAAGAGTCAGGTGCCAACAAATCATGAGATTTGCTTAAATCATGTGATTTTTAAAACTAGCAAACTTGGGGTTCGTGTTATCTGCCTTCCAGTATTTGAGAGCTGACCTTTCATCTCAGGGCTAGAGGGCTCTGAGGGCTAGAAACTTCATTTTTTTTACAATAAAAGCTAAGAGTTTCATACAATCAGATGATTCCAGTACCTAGAGCTTTAAGGAAACACCGAATATCATGAGAACTGGCAGCTCTGGGGCTCACTAAGCATGTTCCTAGAGACACACTGGCACGTTGTACAAAGATTAGTCCTCAGAAAACTACTGATGTTACCCTGAAGCCACTCCCTAGCAACTCACTTCCAGAGTAATGCATAGCATAGGCCTCCTTCATAATACCACTGTGCCATCCGACATGGCACTGGGCTCTGAGTTCCTCCCCCTTCCTATACAGGGAAGGCTTCTCTTTCCTGAGTGTTAGAATGGCAAAGAAGTCACAGTAACATCGGATGCAGGTCTTGCGCAACAGACCCACACTTGTGACATTCTAAATATTAAGATGAAACACCTTCCCCTGCACTCTTATAACTTCCAGACACTCCCAGGTCTCTGGAGTGGTAACAGCACCTCTGTCCTGGGTGTGCATTAAGTCAAGGCCTGACTTTCAACGGTGCTGAGTGTCTGCATTCTCCCATTGACTTCAGCTGGAGTTCTGGATACTCAGCACTTCTGAAAATCAGGGTCCGGATTCTTGTTTATAGTGCCAGAGTGGTATCAAGGGGCCCTTAGAGAGGACGCGTTTCCCAATGGTTTGGGCATCAGCCTGGGATCTGGGAGACTGGCTTTGCCACAGACGTCCGGTGCGACTTTGGGCAGATCGCTCACTCTCACTGAGCTTCGGTTCCCCATGTTTAACTGCCCTGTCTCTGAGGGGTGCCTTGGGGATAAAGTCATTAAAGACTGTGAGGCAGCCCAGCAGGATGGTAACAGGGGAGGCACGTAAGTGCCTGAGATAGTGTAATTGAGATTCAGGAAGTCCCTGTGTAACTGCCAGGCAATCTCCTGCCTAATATGGTTGAAGACATCACTCATTATGTCTGTTAACCTAGGCTTAATTCTCCCTTGCCCTGTTGCATGCGTAATTACTTACACCAGTGCAAAGTGGGTGTGAAATGCTATCAAAGGGGAATTGCAGCTTTACAGACCCATTCTGTAGTGTAAGCGATTTCCTCAGGGGAAGAATTGGACCCACTATCTCTGACTCCAATCTTGCAGATCGGGCCATCTCTCTAATTTGATCCTTCTGGTAGAATGAAACTCTAAAGTGGGCCAGACCAAAGGAGGAACTGGATCAGTCAGGAAGTTTGGTAATTTGCCTGGCCGGGAGCTCACACAGGAGAGAGGCATCACAGGGGTCTAGTAGCCTAAGCACAGACCCGCACACAAGGCACTTCTGCATTCTCAGCTCAGCTCTGGTACAGCGCCTTCGGTTGGCCTCTTATTCTCCAGCACTTGAATGGAGCTGACATACCCAGCTGACTGTGCTGTACGTAGCTAAAAAA
Source organism: Chelonia mydas (assembly GCF_015237465.2). Classification (NCBI taxonomy): domain Eukaryota; kingdom Metazoa; phylum Chordata; order Testudines; family Cheloniidae; genus Chelonia; species Chelonia mydas. The sequence goes on along the minus strand of NC_051246.2, from coordinate 28,329,354 downwards.
AAAATCTATAACAGCAATAAGGGAGGCTGTGCCATAAGCTTCAGCTCACGACACAGCAGAGTGCAGGTATCCTGCATAACCTCACGTGGCCACTCACCTATTGCTGGCGTACCACAGCACAGGTGTGACTGCTATTTCAGCATATCTGAGTACAGCTCAGGGCTTGTCTAATTATTATTAGGGCTGTCAAATGATTAAAAAAATTAATTGCCATTAATCACAGGTTTAATTGCACTGTTAAACAATAATAGAACACCATTTATTTAAATAGTTTTGGATGTTTTCTATATTTTCAAATACATTGGTTTCAATTACTACACAACACAAAGGACACAGTGCTTACTTTGTTATTATTTCTGATTACAGATATTTGCACTGTAAAAAAGATAAACCAAAGAAATAGTATTTTTCAGTTCGCCTCATGCAAGTACTGTAGTGCAATCTCTTTATCATGAAAGTGCATTACAGGGTGGAGAATTACAGGTAGGACCCTGTAGATATAAACAAACTTGTCTTAGCAATTGACTGAACAAGAAGTAGGACTGAGTGGACTTGTAGACTCTAAAGTTTTACCTTGTTTTATTTTTGAATGCAGTTATGTAACAAATATACATTTGTGTATTGTACATTCACGATAAGGAGATCGCACTATAGTACTTGTACGAGGTGAATTGAAAAATACTATTTCTTTATCTTTATTACAGTGAAAATATTCACAATCAAAATAATAACAGTAAGCACTATGCACTTCACATTGTGTAGTAATTGAAATCAATATATTTAAAAATGTAGAAAAACATTCAAAAATATTTATAATAAATTGGAATTGTTTAACAGTGAAATTAAAACTGCGATTAATCACAAATAACTTTTTTAATCAAGGTAATTTGTTTTGAGTTAATCACTTGAGTTAACTGCGATTAATTGACAGCCCTAATTATTATTATTTTTTTGTACTGGTATAGCTGTACCAATGTAGCTATAATAGAGATGAAAACCCTGTATGGATGAGCTTCACCGGGACAACTTTAGTGGCACTTAGAGGCCCCAAATTAGGGATCAGGGCCCCACGGTGCAAGCCATTGTGAAAACAGCCTCTTTCTCTGAAGAGATTACTATATAAACTTGCCCCAGTTTCAGCCCCACTTTGCCCCAGTGCAAATGCATCTGCGCTGGGGCTTTGCATGAGTGTAGCTTATATCAGTGCAAAAATCCCTGAAACAGACAAGCCTCTTTAGATAGCCACTCTGAAATGTGGTGGAGGGTAAATAGACACACATGAGTAGGGTGACCAGATGTCCTGATTTTATAGGGACAGTCCCAATATTTGGGGCTTTTTCTTATATAGGTGTCTATTACCCCCCACCACTGTGCTGATTTTTCACACTTGCTATTTGGTCACCCTATACCTGAGTCAGTGTGGGGCAGATGGTATGCTGCAGGTGAATAGGATTCATGCTCTTGTCTTGTTTCAGCTCCTCGCTTGTTCACTAACAGTGCTGGGGAAGCAGATGGTAGAAGCCTTTTATCATCTAAGGGAATCCTAAGTTTGATTTACTTGACCGGTGAGGGACCAATCAGCCTGGGTAACTGAGAGAAATAACTTGCATTCTCCCACTTGCAGTGGGCCTGGAAGAGGCAGCTTTTGTGTGGGTTCAGTACAGGGGCTTCTCCCCACGCTGCTTCTCCGGTAGACCCTGACCTAGAGGGACGACTTTCTCTGGAGGGGAGAGGGATATTCAGTCTCTCTCTCTCTCTCTCCCCCTCACCGGCAATTTCACTTGGGGCCCTGTACACTGATGCACACAAGTAGAGGAACAGCTCCTCTGCTGAACAGTGTGGAAACATTGTGCAGGAGCCGGTGTCGCTGAATGAGCAGAGAAATTACAATGAGCTGAGGAGAGAGCGAGGAGCCAAAGACAAATGTTACAGTAAAACTAGCCACTCTAGGGACACTACGCTACAAAAAAATAACCATGTTTAAACTCATATAAAACATGCTTGTGGCCCAACAAGCTTTCTAAACCTGGTGGAGTTTTACTTGTCTGTGTGTAGAGAAAATCATATTATAATGACGTTATTGGATAATTTAACCCTGCTAAGGACTGTTTGACTTTGTGTCCGTGCAGGCAAGAAAAAACAGCATTATACACACAGCTGAGCCAACCTGATTTCACAAGAGTGCAACGGGTTGATTTTTTTTTTCCTAGTGAAGATCCCCCCCCACCCCCCGCCATGGTGCTGTGCACCTTACATCTTAGCCAGAAAAACTTCCTGAGTAGGTTGAATATTGCCAGCCATTTTCAACCCTAATTTATTTGTATTATATTAGTGCCTAAGACCTCATTGTGCTACATCCTATACACACAGTAAGAGACTGTCCCAGCCCTGAAAAGCGTACAGTCAAAATAGATAAGACAGCCAAAGGGTGGAAGAAAGGCAGTATCATCCCTATTTTACCAGTGGGGAACTAAGGCAAGGGCAGATTAAGAGACTCGCCCAAGGTTACGCAGCAAGGTTGTGGCAGAGCTAGGAACTGAACCTAGATCTCTCCGACAACAATAGGCAGCGTATCCCAACTGGAATTTAGGAGGCTTCCTCCTGCAAAGTGATTTTGTAACCAGAAAAAAATAGGCTTTGTACACTTGTGGAAGTGACCTCGAAACACCTTTCCCTTTCCAGATTGGGGTGGGATGTAACTGGAGAGGAAAGAGAGCAGATTGAATGACCTCCAGGCACTCTCTGCAAGTGACAATGTCACAGAGGTCAGAAGGCCCATACAGAACTTGTCATGCAGTCAAGCCTGCTGGGTATTCCAGAGAATAAACATGGCAAATAGATAAATAAAGGTCTGTGGGACTGTGTGGGGTTGCAGCTGCTTTAACCAGGGAGAAAGTGCAGCACTAGATAGTAAATACGCTTTTTGCTTGCTTGCTTGCTTGCCTGTCTGGTTTCTCATTACATTGTTCTGTGGAAGGGAGGGGAAAAAAATACACGCAAGGTAAAAATCACCCTGAGACCTGTCTGTCTGGAAAGAGCCAGCATTCAGAGTAAGAGGAGGGGTTATAGACTAGGCAGTTCATTGGATCACACATGACCATATCGGTATTGGGTTAGATTACAGCATCAGTACCATCTCTGTCCTCACAGCCTTTAATACAGGGCATTTAACAGGGGCTCTGTACCTGAGTCAGTGGGTGATTTTTAGGGTGGAGAGTAAACTGATGGCACGCGTTTACTCTGTATGGGGAGAAGGGCTGGGGGCCCAGCTTAAATGGTAATTTAAGTCTGGAGGTGCTGGCATTTTCCAAAGGAACTGAAGTTTTTCCCCACAGAACTGGAGTGTATCAGGTTGCACTGCTGACAAAAACTCTCCCTCCCGGTATGTGTTTATTCTCTCATGGTACATGGTAGGGATGGGGAGACTAAGGGAAAAACCAGCTGTGGGTAGCTCTGCTTGGGACTAGTCCACAGCTTCTTCTTTGGTTAAGGTGAAGGCTCTGGGAAGGAGGGGAAGAGCCGAATACAGGTCACCTGGGGCCTAATGCATCGCTGGCATAACTCCATGGAAGCATTTGGCCTAAGGTGTTTAGTCCACGGGGGTCTGTGGCTACTTGCTGCTCTGTTTTCTCTGCTAGTGCACACAGGTGGGTAGAAAAGGAGCTCTCTTCCCTGTTCTCTGTCAAGACACCTGTCTGGGGTGGAGGGTGTCACTGCCAGGGCAGGGGACTTGTAATGAGTTTAGACTAGAGGTACCAGAGAGGAACCGATGGGTCTAGCACTACTCCCTTCAGAATATCCCATCAGTTCCCTTGTGTGGTTAGGATGGGGATGGAAATACGTAGCTGGATACTAGCTTGCTTGGAGAAGGGTGGATCAGACGAAGTGACCTTTGTTCCAGAGCAGCTACCCCTTGTGTTTTGGACATAACTTATTTCTGGGTTGTGAAACAGGCAGGCTCTCTGTGCATGGCAGCTTTCAGAGCAGACCCACAGTGCTGACTCGCAGCAGGGGGGTCACTTGCTTGCCTGACAGATGTTCTTAAAGTGTGACCCTAGCTAATGTTGCAGATAAAAGTATACAGGCTTGTGGTCTGGGAGAGGATTTTATCAGGGTTCTTTCAAGATTCAGAGACAGACAAAGCCCGATATCTTAGTCCTTCTGCGGAGGGTTGTTTTTTTGCCCAGATTGGTCAAACATAAAGTTAAGCAATCCCCTTCTGAGGAACTGACTGTGGTGGGATAGGGATGGGGGTGGGAAGGGGGAACTGATGACAGGTTTCTTGGTTAACCATGGTGCTCATGTGAGCAGGAGGTTAATTGGAAGTGGGGGACGATTTGGTTGTCCTTAAGCCCTATATCAGCTGCTTGTGCAATGACACTGCCTATACACCACCTGCTACCCTAGTGATGAGCTGCAAGCTTAGCTTAAGCCCCAGGGGACATTAAGCAATCAGAAGCCTCATAAAAATGGGATAATTGTGCTAATTAGAGATCACAACCATGAAGTTGCTACATCTGGAATATGACTGAAGTGCACAGGAAGTCCCGAGGTAATGCCAGGGAGCATTGGTCACGACTCCCAGCCCAGGCCATTAAATCAGGTTAAAGCCTTTTCATAGGAGACACTCTAGCTTGGAAGGGTGTATGAAAATGAAATCATGGCTCAGTGATATTCCTCGTGTTTCTCAATGGAGGCGCAGTGCAAGCCAAAACCTCAGTAAGTGACTAAGAGCTTGATCCCATTGAAGTCCCCACTGACCTCAGTAGTGCAGGGTCAGACTCTAAATGTCATCAGAACATAAGAACAGCCATACTAGGTTAGACCAATGGTCCATCTAGCTCAGTATCCTGTCTCTGACAATGACCAGCCCCAGATGCCTCAGGGGAAATGAACAGAACAGGGCAATTATTGAGTGATCCATCCTCTGTTGTCCAATCCTAGCTTCTGGCAGGCAGAGGTTTAGGGACACCCAGAGCAGGGGGTTGCATCCCTGACCCTCACTATTAGTCATTGATGGACCTATCCTCCCTGAACTTATCTAATTCTTTATTGAACCCAGTCATACTTTTGGCCTTCACAACACCCCCTGGCAATGAGTTCCACAGGTTGACTGTGTGTTGTATGAAGAAGGACTTCCTTATATTTGTTTTAAACCTGCTGCCTATTAATTACATTGGGTGGCCCCTGGTACTTGTGTTATGTGAAGGCTTGCTAGAGCTTATGCACTTTTCTGTTTTTCTCAGTAAGATTTGACTTCTAATTTTTAAAAGCCTCTTTTACTCTGTTTAGCCATGGTGGAAATTTTTTGGTCCGCTTACTTTTTAAAATATATTTGTGGCATACATATAGTTGGAGCCTCTATTATGGAGGTGTGGGTGGGTGGGGGTTTAAATCCATGCAGCTTGCAACTAATTTCATTCTTGTGATTGTTCCTTTTAAGTTCTGTTTAACTGGTCTTCTCATTTCTGTGTAGTTCCCCTATTTTGAAGTTAAATGCTACTGTTGCGGGTTTCTTTGGTATTTCCCCTTTACAAGGAAGTTAACTTTAATTAAATTATGTGCTATTACCAAGCAATTCAATTGTATTCACCTCTTAGACCAGATCCTATGTGCTATTTAGGATTAAACCAAGAATTGCCTTGCCTTGTAAGTTCCAGGACTAGCTGCTCCAAGAAGCAGTCATTAATAGTGTCTAGAAATTTTATCTCTGGATCGCACCTGAGGTGACATGTTCCCAGTCAATATGGGGATAGTAGAAATCCCCCATTATTATTGGGTTTTCTGTTTTTGTAGCCTCTCTAATCTCCCTGACCATTCACAATTACTGTCACCATCATGGTCAGGTGGTTGGCAGTATATTCCTATTGCTATACACTTATTACTCAAGCATGGAACTTCTATCCAGAGAGATTCTATGGTACAGTTTGATTCATTTAAGATTTTTACTATATTCAACTCCATGCTTTCTTTCACATATAGTGCCACTCCCCTAACAGTGCAATGTACTGTGTCAGTCCTATATATTTTGTACCCTGGTATTACTCTGTTGTATTGATTATCGTTGTTCCACCACGTTTCTGTGATGCCTATTATCAATATCCTCATTTAATACCAGGCACTCAAGCTCACCCTGTCTTAGTATTTAGACTTCTTGCATTTATATACAAGTACTTATAAAATTTGTCAATATTTAGTTGTCTGCCTTCCTATGATGTAACTGAATAGAACTCTTTTGATTGACTGTTTCTCTTCAGTTCCTGCCTGTACTTTATCAACTTCTATCCTCTCCTCCTTACTAGGATATAGAGTATCCCCTTTAATAAATCCTCCCTTAAGAGATGTGTCTGTCCAAACGTTGTGCTGCTCCGCACCTGTCAGTTGTCCCCCAGCCCTTAGTTTAAAAACTCCTCTACAACCTTTTTAATTTTACATGCCAGCCTGTATATCTGGCCTGAACTGCAGCATCTTCCAATAGGAGGATTTTAGGAGTGTTGCCAGGTTAGGAAGACTAACAAGTACCCAATGTACTGGCTTGTGGGAACACAAGGCAGGACTACAAGGGACAGTGGCAGATCGTATCAGTTTATGCCTCCTGTTTGGACCAGCAAGTGAGGATATGATGTGCATCTTTCTCTTTGCTGCTTCTTCAGAACATGTCTTCATACAAGCTAGTGAAATCATGTGTTGGGCATGGATATGAGGCCTGAATTACAGAACTAGGTCAGGGGTGTTCTGAGCGGAGGCTCTGGTTCAGGTCCATCTCTAAAAAGAAATCAAACATTAAAATTGTAACAGGAAAAAGATGACACTTACTGGAGGAGTCCTTGGCTCCCCTTCATATTTCCCCGCCATGCTTGGCCCATGTGGCCTTTTATTTTTCATGATCTAAAGGGACTAGTAACCATGGTAAAGTCAGATTATTTCTATCACTGGTGGGTTGAGCTGTACTCTACTATGAAAGTTGGTAGGAAGGATGGCTTTGTGGATAGGGTATTGGGTTGGAAAGGAGACTTGAATTAAATTCTTGGCTCAGTCACAGACTTCCTCTGTGACCCTGGGCAAGTCTCCTTTATCTACCCTATGCCTCTCTTCCCCATCTGTAAAACAGGGATCAAACCATGAAGTTGGATAAAATCCATTAATAATTAAGAGTTGTTCAGATGCTGTGGTGATGAGAGCCACATAAGTACATAGATAATACAACATTTTTTTTCTCACTAACTGTGGACCTCAAAATTGCCTTATTCTACTTGCCATCTTGCCATTCTCTCCCCCTGCAGTTCTGACTGGATTTCAGCAGCCACATTCACTATGCTGCTTTATTTCAGGGTTTTCTCTGGAGGGGCTCATCACTGAGGTATCCCTGTCTCCAGTCATGCATGGTTTTAGCCTCTTCGCTCCTGAGAGGTGGTATTAGCTCCATTTTAAAGAGGCTGAAAGTGGTACACTGAGGTAAAGGGGCTCGCCTGAGGCCACCCAAGGGTGTGTGATAGCACTTCATGGAGTTACATACACACCCAAGAGGACTCAAAATCCGGCCCTAGCATGCTAGGGAGGGGAACCTCAGGTACAGATTTTGTGATGGAAGGCATTAGGCATTGGCCTTTAAACCTTCTGGAGATCTGGGTTCAAATCTTGATTTAGGCCACAAATAAAATAAGATAAGTTGGTGGTTTAATCCTAGACTATTGGCCTGCATGACCACCACCACAACCAACTTTCCCACTCCCCCTTCCCAGACACACATTTGGCAGTCAATGCTCAGAGGCCTGGGACTGGAATAGAAGGGGATGAAGCATGTCAGCACTGAGGTTCATGGCTGGAGTTGAATAGAGAAATGATAGTACATAACAGTCCCACAGAATCACAGTTTAAATTATTGCTATAGAAAACAGCCCTATCTATGATGCCTTAGCCCTAACTTTTGGTGTCTGAAAGAATAATGTTGTGTTTCCATAAGGAAGAGAATGACAGTTCTAAGCGATCTCTTTGTAACTCTTTGTAAAGGGATCTCTAAGGGATCACCTTTAGTCTCCCAAAGATTGTATTCAAAGCTCGGCCCCTGAGATTGACTGAGCAAAAAGGAGAAGATATATCTGATGGCAGCAACTAAGGCAACCGTGCGTCCTTGGCCGTGACAAAACTGGGAACTTCTCTCAGAGGCAGAATCTTCTCTGGGTGACTGAGAGGAGGTGTTACTTTGTGGGAGCCAGCTGTATGCAAGTGGCAAGATGAATGCTGTCTGGCAATTGCATGTTTTTAACCACTGTCAGAAGAGTCTGAATGCTTCGCAAATAAGCTAAAGAGCACGTGCTTCTCCTTACACAAACAGTCACAAGCCCTCCTATGCATGCACACAATCATGTTGTGCTTGGTGCCTAGAGAACACTCAAATGGGGTTCTGCACCATAGTTAACATTTTGAATTTGTGTCTCTCAGGTGCAGAGGATGTGTGCTTCTAGGCGGATACTGCTGCTCGCGCTCACCTTCCTGGCATACACGGTGGACTCCACGTCGGCATATGGCACTGCTGAAACGCTCTGTGGTGGGGAACTAGTAGACACACTGCAGTTTGTCTGTGGGGACAGGGGCTTCTACTTCAGTAAGTAGCTCTGGCATTTTTTTTTTGTGTTGAATTGACTGGCTACTTGGGCATCAGGGAAGCCGGAGGGGCATGCAGCAGGAAATGTTCTCCTCCAAAGACACATTAGCGCAGACACAATCACACATGCTTCTTCATCCCTATGGATGAACAGGTGACTTCTAAGAGCGCTGGTCCCACGTCCCTGATGGGCAGCTCACACTACTAGGATTCAGCTCATTTCCAGGGAGACAAAGCTCGTTCTAAAGATCTCTCTGACCGAAGGTGCCATAGTGCATGTTCTGGAATCAACACCCCCATGTGCCCAGCATTAGATCTAACATAACTTACCCTGGCTCAATGCACCACCCACAAAGTGAAGGCTATGGGAAATACACTAGCAGTTGTGATAAGATATGTGCAAGAGAGTAAAGAATCTATGCGCTCTTTCGTGTCACTTTACTCCCATTTTGCACCGATATAAGCGACTACCCAAGGAGCAAGACAGGGGAATCAGGCCCCAAGTGTGATGAAGATTCTACCATACTGGCGGAAGCCCTTGTTTTTCATGCATGTGGCCGTGCCAGAAGTGTCAAAAGGAAGCTGCCCGTTATGCTAGGAGTATTCGCTGGGCAGAAAACTCCCATATCCGAGGTGGAGCAGGGAGATTGCTGGGAAGTTGATCACACCGGTGCAAGAATGCAATTGCCATAACGATTTTCCCAAGCCATTTTCTTATTACTGCATGCTCAGTCTGTGCCCTGCATGTCCAATCTGTGCTCTGCACGTGTGAAAGCTTGTACATACACCCGGACACACACATCCAATTAGGCATTCTGCTTACAGTTTTACCTGAGGCTTACGGACAAAAGCTGCCAATGACAATATAAATTGATTTCAGAGGAAATGCTCATTTTTCCTTTTTTATCTGTGCAGCTCTGGTTGTCTGCATTTGTCTGTTTCAAGCCACTCCCAGTGAATTTCAAAGGCCCCAAGCATGGATAATGACCCACTGCTGAAAATAGTAGTTAATGGTCCTTTCCCAACCTGTTGCTCTATCACTGGTGTCAAAAAAAAGTTCGTTAGCTGCTGGCATACAGGGCAAAAATGTCTTCGGCGGAGTTACTGGAAGTATGGTAGAGACCCAATCACATCACGCTTTCCGTCCCAATATCACATTGTTTTGTCCCGTTTATACTAGCAGCTAAAAGATTCAACAACTGTGAGGTATAGGAGGGAAAGGAGAGGAAGGATGAACATACTCTGGTTAGCACCAGGCCATTTTCCTCATGGAGACAGGGTCACACTTCATCCCTTCAGCCTTACGTTGGGCACATTCATTTCTGCGGTGAGGATGCAGCTCCACTGGTTTCAGTAGAGCTGCACCCTGAATTTGTCGCAAGAGTCTTGTTGAGGTATTTCAATCAAAGGACACTATTTCTCCCTCCCCCAATTAAAGAATACTTCCATCTTGTTATTCGCTTGCTGACTGAACTGCTTTCATCTAATTACAGGAGTAACACTGAAAGACAAGTATAATTTGTAGGAAGATGGCCAGGAGAGGTAAAGGTAGATAGCAAATGCACTCCCTGTTATAAATTCTCCCCTCCCTTACCTCCTATCTGACTTAGGCTAATTAGTGGCAATTCTCAATCTCAATTGGTAACCAACTGTATAGGATTTATTGATATCTAGATCTCAGTTTTCAGGGGGAAGGGGAATGGCTACATTTAGAAAAGAACCCAAATCTCAGCTTTGAATTTCCACCCCCAAAGTGTTTTGATCTGAACTTTGAGGTTTGGTTCAGGTCAACTGATGTCGCATCAGTTCTGTTGTTTTGTCTCATCTCACAGGAGCAGAAGGAGGTTCCAAAACTTTCATAGTGCAAACCACATTGAGATTGTCTCCTGGACCCATCACCTACAATTCATGGTGGTATAGAATCATAGTGTCATAGAACTGGAAGGGACCTTGAGAGGTCATCTACTCCAGTCCCCTGCACCCAAGGCAGGGCTAAGTATTCTCTAGAGACCATCCCTGAAAGGTGTTTGTTCTAACCTGCTCTTAAAAATCTCCACTGATGGAGATTCCACAACCTCCCTAGGCAATTTATTCCAGTGTTTAACCACCCTGACAGGTAGTTTTTCCTAATGTCCAACCTAAACCTCCCTTTTTTGCAATTTAAGCCCATTGCTTCTTGTCCTATCCTCAAGACATTAAGAAGAACAATTCTTCTCCCTCCTCCTTGTAACCACCTTTTATGTACTTGAAAATTATCATGTCCCCTCTTAGTCTTTTCTTTTCCAGACTAAACAAACCCAATTTTTTCAGTCTTCCCTCATAGGTCATGTTTTCTAGACCTTTCATCATTTTTGTTGCTGTTCTCTGGACTTCCTCCAATTTGTCCACATCTTTCCTGAAATGTGGTGCCCAGAACTGGACACAATACCCAGAACTGGACACAGTGTGGTGCACTGTCCCTCGATTGGCCGTCCCAGGGGCACAGCAGTGTAATATTAAGAATGCTACTAAGAATTTTTAGCTGCACTGGTGTGATTGAGCAGCTGATCATAAACTGTCACCATGTCACCAGCTACTTTTCTGCTGACCACTAGCAAGTGCTCCAGGGGCTACAGTTCTGGAAGCTGGTTTGGAGCACTTCCTTTCTGTTGGTTAGCTCAGCTGCAAGAGTTTGCAGTTCTAGCTACTCTTTCTGTTCTCATCTTCTGCCTTCCACGTTTCCTTCTGTCAACAGACCACATGCCAAAATTCTGCTGAGACTATAGGACCAGAGACTTGCTTTACTAGCCAACTGTGAAGAGGATAGCTCTGTCTGGGTCTAACACCTCTTCCTCTCTGTCTATATATAGTTGAGTGTCTGTCTCTCTCCTTTTTGTGCGTCTTTCTCCCCTCCCCCTCTCTGGAGAGGAAAGGGAATGGGGCTTTTGTTTTGCTGACATACGGACCTCCTTTCACCTCAAGTAACCCTTTCTTCCAGTCCAAAATAAAAACACTTTTGAAGGCAGATAAGCAGCTTCATGCCAAGTGGCAAATACTCTTTTCTTCTCTTGATTTTTCTGAAGGGTCCCTGTGCCCAGGGAGAGGAAATAAAACCAGCCCAAGCCCATGTTAATCCTTTACCACCTAACAAGGGGTGCTTCATAGGACCTGCAATGTAAATCAAATTACACCTTGCAAGTCATGGGAACATGTCACTATACTGAGACACTGGGCGCAGAGGAGCATAGCATAGAAACATGCTTATTAGCTCTGAAAAAGCCCTCAGTGGTATCTGAATTAGAATGCACCCTAATGATCTAAGGAACTTTCTCTTTAGTTTATCTCCTGCCCATTGTGCTGAACTGAGTATTCGGAAAATTCTGGCTTTGCTTTTCAAAACTGGGGCCAGATTTTTCATAACTGCTTAGCACCGGGCAGCTCTCATTGAGAGCGCTGGCTGCTCAGCATGCCATTTAAACAGTGCTTAATTTGTAGTGAAAGAGGTGCCGGGGCTCAAGCAATTAGGTGCCGGGGTTCAAGCAATTTTTTTTACTTCCATAACTGATGCGGCAAGCCCAGTAGCGCCGGGGCTACAAACTGCCAAGCCTACAGGTGCTGGGGCTGAGCTCTGGCAAGCCCTGGCACAAATTAAGCACAGCATTTGCATGCATACAGGGGAGGTGAACCTGTTGGATAATCTGGCCCCACACGCACGGCTGAGCTCCTCCTGCATCTATCAGAGAAAGATGTAAACATTAAAATGTTTTGACTTATTTCATGCATCGCTTCTCTTCCAGCACTGGGATTTTCATAGGAACCCACTGCTATACATCAGTGTGAAAGGAAATAATTTTAAAAAGTCAATTAAAACTAAAGCACTAGGCAGGCATCGCTGGGAGGCACAGCACTGTTGCATTTAGGTGCCTCCATTAGCCCTGGTTGCTGGAGTGTCTGAGCACCTCTCAAACATCCTGGGCTTGATTCTCCATTGCTCTGCACTGTGGCGTTGCCATTTGCACCAGTGCCTGGTGGATGCAAGATCCCATCAGATCAGAATGGCAACACTTGATACCCACTTTAGACCGGTGTCATCGACAATACAAGGTGCAAAGCAACGGAGAGCTGGGTCAATGTATTTATCTGGTGAAGCAGGGAAGTACACCGGAAGTACACAGTGTAGGGGACTAAAAATTAAATTCACTTGGGAGAATCAGAATTGCCAACCTCAGGTGTTCATAAATAATGAGTATCTTAAAAATATGCATTGGGTTCTTTTTTATATGCCCTCTGGATTCGGAGTCTTTAGGACTCACATTTTCAAGCTCTTCTGCACAAGATCAAGAAATTTATGAATGACATGAAAGGGGAGATTACTTAGATTGCAAGGTCTTTGGGGCAGGGTCCATCTCTTTGTTGTGTATTTGCACAGCGCCTAGCACAATGGGTCTTGATCCATGCCTGTGGGCTCCTAGCTACCATCGCATTACAAATAATAAATATTAATCAGGACTCCCAAGAACCGCAGCTCTAAAAGAAATACAAACGATCGTGGAGATTATCGGTGTTGAAACTAACTTTAACGGTGGTGCCTAGTTAATTACCAGAGGACCATTTCTGCTGGGTTGTTAGTACACAAAGATGACACTCTGAGTCAGTACTGGTGCTGGTGCTGGCGTTGCTCAACTGAGGGGACGGGATAGATGAGAGAAATCATCTCTTTTTATATAAACCATAAAAAAGTTTTGCACTTTTAAAAATACTTTTTTGCTCTGTCTGGTATGGTTTCTCTTGTAAGCTCTGTGGGACAGGGATTGGCATTGTCTGTGTAGCACCCAGTACGACGGGGCCTGGATGCTACCGTCGCCCAACAGCAATAAACGGAAATGGAGAGAATGTACTTGCTGCTCCCCAGGATCCCGATCCTGTAGCCCTTACTCCTGAAGAAAACTCTGTGAGAAAGCCCACTGATGTTTAAATGGAATTCACACATGAATGAGACCTGCAGGAATAGTCCAAAGGCAACAGTTCTTCTGGGCGCACTCCTAACTCCAGGCCTTATATCTAAAGGGTGTGGGGGTTTTTCTTTGGTTTAAGCCAGTAGTTTTCAACCTGTGGTCTGAGGACTCTGCCAACTATGTCTAAAATTTCCAAGGGGCCTGCACCTCCATTTGAAATTTTCTAGGGGTCCGCAAATGAAAAAAGGTTGAAAACCACTGGTTTAAGGGGGTGGGCCAGTGGAGATGTTGTTTCTCTCTGTTCTGCATGGAAATGAGCTAAAACTGTAATATTTAAATCTAGATCTTGTGCACCCCCGAGGGGATAAGGGTTAGAGGAATATTTTGATCTGGGATTCTGCTTCAGCTCCTCTCCATTTCTGTATTTAGTGAGAGAGGATGCAAAGGTGTTTTGCGGTAGCGGAGAAAAGTGGGGAAACAACAGTTCTGAGACGTGCGAAGAAGGCACATCCTCCTTCAGCTGGTACCAAATATGTGATTTTTCCCTCCATCAAATCATTTCAGGAGGAAATTTGGGGAGAGACACGCTGAAAACATTTTGCAATGAAAACTCCTATGACCCTCTCACAACGTGGTATAAACCTCTCCCTTTTGTAGCCAGGTCCTCCGCTGGTGTAGATCAGTGGAGCGTTTGCCAATTTATACCAGCTGAGGATCTGGCCCTAGAGGTTAAGTGATCTTGCAGGACTTTTGGACTGTTCTTGTATTTGAGCAAGGCACTTGTGAAGATTTTCCTCTGAGGCTGATGAGAGGAGAGAGTGGCAGAAAACCAGCTCTCTAAAATGAGTTGGATGTCAAAACATCAAACTCTGTGAATGTTTCTGAGAAAGGCTCCGACTTGCTGCAACCCAGACCCTTCTACAGTCCAACACAGTGATGCAGAGACAGCACTGAAGGCTATCGTTCTGACCAGGAAGCTTTTTGCACCAGTGTGAGTGACTGCACTATGAGCAGGATGATGGTGATTTAGGCTCAGAGGCATTAGAATGAGGGGTGCAGGGCCAAGAGTCTGACACCAGGGTTCGGGCCTCAGCAGGAGCAAGGGACTCCTGCTATGAGCAAAAAAAAACAGAACCAGGGAGAGGGGTGGATAGAAAGGAAGACCTGGATCTGGAGTTGCTGGAATAGGGGCAGTGGAGGAGGGGGGACAGGGGGGGTGTCTGACTTCTCTGTAAACAACAGCTCCTGTTTCCTCCTTTCCAACAGCTGATAAGAATTTAGCTCTTTCCAACAGCCACTTATGCTGACAGGGCACATTCTTTCTCTCTGCCATTCCTCACAATAACACTCGGAAAAAGAAGGGGCGGGGGGGGGGGGGCGGAGGGAGTTGCTGCTGGGTGGGGGGAGGGGCAGGCGGGGGGGACTGAGACAATGGCTGTGGCTGCCCAGCCATCTGACAAAGGCTTTCTTGTTAGTCTCTACATTCCTCTGACAGGGGAGAGGGGATTGTTTACACCCAAAGCCTCATTCCATTTGGCTTGGTGCTTGACTGATTGGAGAAACCGGGGAGACCGGAGAATCCTAAAATTTCTCCTGTGTGTGGCACGCACACACACACACGCAGCGCGTACACGCTGCTTCCTCCCCACGCAGCCATGAACAAGTACATGCGTTTCCCCCACCCCGTGCACCGACATGCATGTGGTGCATCCCACCCCACCCCACACACATACCGCTATGCACATGGAATCGTAGAACTGGGAGGGACCTCGAGAGTCATCTGGTCCAGTCCCCCGCACTCACGGCAGGACTAAATATTCTCTAGAGCATCCCTGACAGGTGTCTGTCTCACACGCAGTCTCCCTCATGCATACATACCCGTACGTGCCCTCAAATGTCAGCGCTAGTAGCAGTTTTGATTGAGAAGCTGATGGCGGGGGGGGGGGGAGGGGGGAGCCAGAGAAATTCAGGGATTACCAGTCTAGCAAACCTGTCCACACTTTGTGGCTGGCGTCCTGGGGCTGTTTGAATTAAAGGAACAGATCAGCCAGCACCTCACTTCCTCTGTGAGCTCTAAAAACAAGCTCCGAACATTAGGTAATATTCTGGTCAGTCAGCTTTCTCCAGATACCGGCTCTCCAGCAATGGGCTCCCAGACCGGCAGCATGACCCAGTGTCACTTGTTGCTATGTCGCACTCCTATGAAAAGCAGAAAGGTGGCCACCTGACATCTGCCCAGCCACGCCTGCCACACTCACTTTGATTTGGAAGATCTGAATGTAGGTGACATGGGCAGGACTGGATCTTCTTCCTCCAGCTCCTTGCTAGGTCACCTAGGATATGCATGTGCATACACCCATATGCCTCCTGCAGTAGCACTTGTTTCACATCATACTAAAGGAGAGGGAAGAAGTGCTATCAAAAATCCTGTTTGCTACTTACATGCATGACAAAGCTGAGGCCTGCAGTTACGCTGCAGATATTTGCTCTGCGGTGTAAGTAGTAGTGATAGTAGAACCTACATAACTATAATAATATTACCTAGCTCGCTTTTCATCAGTAGCTCTCAAAGTGCTTTACAAAGGAGGGCAATTTTAGCTTCATTTTACAGGTGGGGAAACTGAGGTACGGCAAGGGGACGTGATTTGCCTGCAGTCACCCGGAAGCCCAGTCGCTAGGTGACTGAGCGCAATCGTTTTTTCTTGCTGCAATCACAAGGGCCAAAAGTATTCAAAAACATGGGTGCAGAAAATTAGGCATCTAAGTAGCACTGGCCTGATTTTCCCACAGATGCTCCATAGCTCACACTGAAGTCACAGGGAGATGCAGGTGCTCATCACCTCTGAAAACATTGGCCAGAGACGCTGCATAATACTTTGCTATGAAATGCACTTGCACTTCCCCAGCAGCGTTCACGTGTGCTAATGTTACTGCTAACTCTGCTCGTTCTGTAGCCTACTTCAAACCAACCCCCTTCCCAGAGGGGCTTCCCAACTCGGGTGTGGGCTGATCGAGGAAGGGTCCTGTTTTTAAGTGATAATAAAAGTGCTAGGGATTCTGGGTAACCTGGTACATATCAGCAGTACGGGGGGGTTGATTTCAGAGGAGCATGCCCAGTAAGCATAGGGCTTTAACGGAATGATTGATTTATGGAGCAGGAAAGGAAGCAGGTCTCCTTGTGAAAATACAGTCATTAGTTAAATAGAGAACACAAGGGGAAAGGTAAACATTTAACTCTTGCACTAATCTGGGAGTGAATGGCTGCTGATCCCTCTTCCATCACCTCTGCCAAAGAATAGATTCCCTATTGTAGTGTGGTAATACAGCAACCTAACCTCCTTCCATGTTTCAGTGACGTTAAGGCAAGAGGCCACAAATGGGCCAAAAGCCAGGAAATTCACCCTTCAGTCCATGAATAAATCACATTAGGGAACTAACACTCACCCCAACCTAGTCCAGCAGTGTTATCACCCTTCACTAGACATTTCCTGGCTTCTGTTGCCTTTGGGTCATTATCTAGAAGTAGTTTCTGGTACTGAATATCCTTGTTTGTTTGTTTTTAAAAGCACTAAATCTTTCATGAAAGGTTGTATTGGCTTCTGGTGAGATTCAAATCCCCGGCCATCATACAATTATGTAATTGGAAATGTGTCCTATCATAGGAAAATAGTTGGCAGCAAAGTGAGCAAGGAAAACAGCAGGCAGACGGTTACACAGCAACTTCTCAGGGTTTTCAAGTGTTTTTGTTTGTTTCCTTTTTGGTGGGAAGGGAATGTTGAGTTTGGGGAAAAAGATTGAAGAATGGAAGGTGGAAATAGCAAAAGCAAAAACACAAGGCCATATTGGACTACTCACCTGCCAAACTAAAGGTGGGAATTTCAAGAGTGTTTGATACTGCATTGACTTCAATGGGAGCAGAGTTAGGCCAATAAGTTGTATTTCTGAGAATCCCACACATAACTGTTTGCAGTAGATATTGGTTAAAATTGTCAAAAGTGCCTAAGTCCCATTTTCAAAAGTGACTTAGGCTGGAATCTGCCAAGAGATTTAGGCACCAAGTCCTCATTGAAATCAGTAGGAGTTAGGTGCCCAAATACCTTTTTGAATCCCACCCTTAGGCTTCTAAGTTACAGTGAAAGTTAATGGAATTTAGGCTCCTAGTCACTTAGGTAAAGCACCTAACTGATAGCTAACTTCTCTCTTTGAAAGAAATGTTAAGTCTTAAAACATAATCCCTTCCCCAAACCTATGCACTTCAGCACCTTAGGACAGAAATGCTGACACAACTTTCCACTAGTGTGAATGTGAATGGAGTACTATCAAAAAGGGTCACTTTGCTTTTTCTTGATTTTCACTTTACACTCCCTCTCCTTTTCCTGGAATCATAAATATGCTAAATATTCGAGCTGTTCCTAGCTTTTCAGACAGCAGGGACAGTGCAACACTTAGATTCTACTAGATTTCAGTTGCTTGTAGGAACGGGTCCCGTGTCTATAATAGAAAAGGGGACATTTGTCTTGTTAGCTCTCCTGCATCTGAGTATGATCAGTGTCAAGGTTCCTTCCCCACTCTGAACTCTAGGGTACAGATGTGGGGACCTGCATGAAAACCCCCTAAGCTTATTTTTACCAGCTTAGGTTAAAACTTCCCCAAGGTACAAACTATTTTACCTTTTGCCCTTGGACTTTATTGCTGCCACCACCAAGCGTCTAACAAATATATAACCGGGAAAGAGCCCGCTTGGAAACGTCTTTCCCCCCCAGAATCCTTCCCAAACCCTACACCCCCTTTCCTGGGGAAGGCTTGATAAAAATCCTCACCAATTTGCATAGGTGAACACAGACCCAAACCCTTGGATATTAAGAACAATGAAAAAGCAATCAGGTTCTTAAAAGAAGATTTTTAATTGAAGAAAAAAAGTAAAAGAATCACCTCTGTAAAATCAGGATGGTAAATGCCTTACAGGGTAATCAGATTCAAAACACAGAGAATCCCTCTAGGCAAAACCTTAAGTTACAAAAAGACACAAAAACAGGAATATACATTCCATTCAGCACAGCTTATTTTATCAGCCATTTAAACAAAACAGAATCTAACGCATATCTAGCTAGATTACTTACTAAGTTCTAAGACTCCATTCCTTTTGTGTTCCCGGCAAAAGCATCACACAGACAGAGAGAACCCTTTGTTTCTCCCCCCGCCCCTCCAGCTTTCAAAGTACCTTATCTCCTCATTGGTCATTTTGGTCAGGTGCCAGCGAGGTTATCCTAGCTTCTTAACCCTTTACAGGTGAAAGGGTTTTTCCTCTGGCCAGGAGGGATCTTAAAGGTGTTTACCCTTCCCTTTATATTTATGACAATCAGTTATGCAGATAAATAATTGGACAGCTGTGGATCCCTTCTTAGTATGAACTCAGGCAGGTATTCCCTCCCTCTCTGCATAGGCCTGCATTTCCCATTGACCAGGGGTGGCCAAACTTACTGATCTTCTGAGCCACATACGATAATCGAGGGCCGGGCGTGCTTGCTGGGGCTTTGGGGCTTCAGCCCTGTGGTGGGGTGGTGGGGCTAGGGTCTTCTGTGCTGTGGGGAAGGGGGTCTCAGCAATGGCGTAGCCAGGTGGAGAAAACAGGGGGAGTGGAGATAAAAAAGGCGCCACCCGGCTGACCCGCTGCTGAAGACCCAGAGCACCGCTGAGCGAGTAAAACTTAAAAAGGCACCAAAAAATGTAAAAGGTGCCGTTGCCCCGCTCCCCCCCCAGCTACGCTACTGGGTCTCAGGGCTTCAGCCCCACAGGAAGCACCTGTCGGGGCTTGGGGCTCCAGCTCCACTCCTGCTGAAGCCCCCAGCCCCAGCAGGTATGCCCTGTGGGGCGGAAGCCCTGCCTGAGAGACCCCCTCCCCGCTAGCCCCACCACAGAGCAGAAGCCCTGAGCTTCTCCTGTGCCCGCCCCCCGCCCCCGAGTCTGGTAGATGAAGAATGGGAGGGGGGGATGAGTTCCTCCACGAGCCGCATTTTCACTGTAAACGAGCTGCATGTGGCTCACGAGCCGTGGTTTGGCCACCCCCGCCATAGACATTGATGGGAGTTAAGCACACACAAAGAAGAGTACATCCACTGTATCTGTAAGTGAGGCATCTGCCTCTCTCCCTCCCAGCTGCCTTTACTGTTTACCTGCTGATTAGTGGGTATTACAAACTGGAATACATGCACAGACTCACCAATGGGCCAGGCAGCTCATATGGAAACACCCACAGCAGTCATGGGGTCTTTCCCTAGAGATAACAAGGCACTAAAATACACCCTTTTATTTCCAGCAACTTGCAGCCAATCACAGGGAACTGGCCACTGCTGCTGACCCCAATCAGGGTAGGGCTGGGGTTGGAAATTAGAATTAAATGGGGAGCCACAGTCCGAAGCATGGGGCCGGGGGAGAAGGCTGTGCCTTTAAATACAGTCCAAATGCGGGGAGTTCACATGCCACCAACATTTTAATGAGAGAAATAAACTCCCAACAATGCTTGTCTTTTTCCCTTCACTGAACTTTTCTAGGAAGAAAACCATCCTTCTAACCTTCACGGCTCGCTGATTAAAGGTCGTGCCTGAAATGTTTTCAGAAAAGAAAAAAAAGAAAATAGATCTAGCCCAGCTTCTGGAATCATTTAAAAAGATGTTATGAGTCAGCAAAGTCCCCTATAGCAGCTCAGATTCACTCTGGTGCCTTACTTGTTCTGGTGACCTTAAAATGTGGCTGTGTGGAGAAGGCAGAAAATGGGAATGTCCGATGAAATAGGACAGCGGTTGTGTTTTTTGGTTTTGTTTTAAAAGCAATTAAACTAGTGGTAGGTCTCCGGGGGCTTCCTTTCATAGTACATATTTACTGTACTTCAGCAACATGAGAGAGTGTACGTCTCTGCAGAGTTGGTAGGTTAGTCTGAAGAATGTTCTGTATAACCCTGATGAAAAATGTACTAATGTTATATGGGTCTAAAGGGGCTTTATCCCTAAATTGCTGTTCCAATACGGGAAGGGGAATGAGATCTACTGTTATAAGGCACTTTCATACCAGTCTAACTGTGTCCACGCTAGGAGTTGTATGTATAACTACATCAGTACAAAATTACACCCCTAACTGAAATATCTACACTGGTACAAAAATTGTGCGCTGTTTACATTGCAGTAGTACCTAAAATGTGCTAGGTTCCGTGCAAACCTAGGAAGAAGAGAGGACAATCTAATTCAAAACCACTGGTTCTTAACTGCTAGGTCTGCCATTTCAGGTAGACCCGTGGGACGAAATAACAGAAGATTCAACCGTGGCATAGTGGAGGAGTGCTGTTTTCGGAGCTGCGACCTTGCTCTTTTGGAAACATACTGCGCAAAGTCTGTTAAGTCTGAGCGGGACCTCTCGTCCTCTTCTCTTGTGGTCCTGCCAGCACTAAGCAAGGTAAGTGAAGATTGTATCCAGAAATCAGCCGCTCTTTAATAAAAAAAAAAAAATCTCACGGGAGAGGAAAGTTCTTATCTCTAAGATCTGCTGCTTCTGCAGTAACAACAGTACCTAGAGACCTTCATGGAACATAGAGTGAATATCTTCAGTGGGGAAATAATGTAAAATAACCTGTCCAAAACAAACATATAATAAAGTGAGAGATCAGATGACTAGATGAAGTAAATAAAGAGAGTAGGGTAAATAAAGATTAAAACTGAAAGGCAAGGGAGGACTCAAATGAGTTTAATAAGAACAGAAAGGACCACCAGATCATCTAGACAACTTGTGCTGGCCGCTACAAAGTGAAAGTGGCTCAGTCAGGAAAAGTAGTACTGGCTACTGGAGCAATAGGAAAGCATTGTAATCCGGTGGAGAAAGCGGGGGACTGGGCATATGACTCCAGAGTTCTCTTGCTGGCTCGTGTGTTCTAAGGCCTCGGCTACACTGGGGGTGTGGTTCGAACTAAGATATGCAACTTCAGCTACGCTATTCACGTAGCTGAAGTCGAAGTATCTTAATTCGACTTACCTGGCTGTCCTCACGGCAGCAAGTCGACCGCAGCGGCTCCCCCGTCGACTCCGTTTACTCCTCCTGCCGAGGTGGAGTACAGGCGTCGATTTAGGGGTCGATTTATCGCATCTAGACAAGACGCGATAAATCGATCCCTGATAGATCGATCACTACCCACCGGTCCGGCAGCTAGTGAAGACATAGCCTTATTGAACTAACTCACCTCTAGCACTGATCTGCTGATGCAAGGCACCAAGGGCCTGATTTTGCCCGAGGGACTGAGCACCCTCAGCTCCAAATGACTCCATTTGAAATTGTGGATGTTCATTAAAATTCCAAATTGGACCCTGTAAATGCAAATTGCAAGATTAGGGAGATGATTGATTCTCCTTTATGGTTCAGTAAAACCATCACACCAAGAAACAAATTGAGGCCACTTGCTTCCTCCTGTCTCATTTAGTCTTTCCTATCCTCATTTAGCTAAAGAAAAAATCTTGCTGTTAATAATAGTAATACTTAAAGTTTATATAGATCTCAAAGCACTTTATAAAATAGGACAAGTGTCATCCTCATTGGGGAAACTGAGGCCCAGAGCACTGAAGTGACTAGTCTGAATTTACAGAAAAGTCAGCAATAGAACCAAACCAGTATCCCATCCACTGTGCTATGCTTTCTCTCAACAGCAGCAATAACTGGCAATGTCTGAGGGAGATGGAACCAAGGGCTAAATCCTTCATTTTAGAGACACCCGCCTATTTTTTGTGGGGAAAAAATTAACATTTAAAAAACCCTCATCCTGCTTGATATTTGCAGAAGGACCATCTGGGCTGTGGGAACAAAGTTGCTAGCATTTCCTAGTGGACAAATACATCGGCCCCACATACAGTCAGGAAGATGAATACATTTGGGCTAAATTGGATTGCAGAGATATCTAAATATCTAACTAAAAACTAGGTTTTGCATCTGAGCAGAGCCCTCGAGTGAAGAACAATCTAGAAGAAAATGAATTGCCATCCATAATTGCCTTTAGTGGCTTCATAAATACTTCTGCTAGTACAGCAAATCCTTTAAATGAATCCCCCTTTCTCCAAAAGCAGTAACACACTGTCAGGGAAGAGAAGAAAAGCAATGAGAGAGTGCCCATCACAGGTAACTTCATACCCACCAATGCACAAGAGCTGTTAAATATCTCAAAGCCAGGAGTGAGATGTCACCCTTTCCCTCCTAATGCAGACTTTTTGCTTTCAGAGCCTCAGATTGGGCAGGTCTGCCTAGCTGGGTTTCACTGGGGCAACAACAGCCAACAGTGTCATGGGGTTTTCAGCCAATGGTCTATTCAGAGTGACCCTCATTTTGTTTTTCCTTTACCACCCCACCCCCTTTCACCTCTTTCAGGATAGCTTTCAAAAACCCTCGCATGCCAAGTACTCCAAATATGATGTGTGGCAGAAAAAGAGCTCACAGCGCCTACAACGGGGAGTTCCCAGCATCCTCCACGCTCGCAGGTACCGGTGGCAAGCCGAAGGGTTGCAAGCATCTGATGAAACCAAGGTGCATCGTCCCCTCATCTCCCTGCCCAGCCAGAAGCCCCTGGTAGTGCAAGTTTCCTCAGAAACATCAGGGAACCGGAAATGAACTGTGAAATGGATTCTATATTTTTTTTTTTTAAATCTCCTGGGGGGGACTTTTGAGGCCTAACTTCCCTAGCCCTTAGCCCTCTTGGCTGCGAAGCGAGAGGGATATCGCCTTTCCACCCAGAAGCAATAAAAAGGGGGCACTGTAACACCATTTTAAAGAGAACCAAACAACTGACATAGTGAGAATGGGATTACAGCATTGTCAGCAACAACATAATTTCTGTGGCATTGTCCTTTAAGCATTAAAGTGTTTTTTTTTAAACTTCTGTTTTGTTTTGTTCCCCTATCTACCCAGTATTTTCAAGCCCATACTTAAAAGGGACCGTTTGGCACTTGAACTGTTTTAATATTGGGCAGGGCATGACATCCCACGTGCCAGCAGCAGAATGCAAAAGAAAGAGCAAGAAAAAAGAATACGAAATTGAAAAACAGAAGAGTCCATTCCATGTCTTTCTTGACAAGAAAGTGAAAAAAATGGGGCAACATTTATTTGGAGGGGTTAAATTTTTTCTCATTCCCACCCCACTTTTTTGTTTGGTGTTTTTCTTGTTTTTGTAAAGAGCAATTTTTGTTGTTGTTTGCACCTTTACTTAAAAACAAACAAAAAAAGTAACTGAGAAGAAATTCCAAGAAGACCCATCTGAATTTATTTGTGTGTGTATGTGCTTAATTACAAGATTCCAAATCGACTTGCACCTTTTTAAAATCATGGATGAAGTGTGAGAAAGAGGTAAAGGAAAGGGGGGAAAATAAAAAAGAGGAAGTGAACTGATGTTCACTTTAAATAGAGGAGGCGTCTGCATTGCACATTTGCCACGGATTTAGTTGATTTATATATATAATATATATAACTTTTTTTGGCAAAAAGCACTATTTTTATGGGACAATTTTTGTGTAGTATCTGAAGAGGGATTGTAATGTTTAAAATGTGTTATGGTGCTAAAGTAAGTTGGAAGGGGGGAAAACCCAGAAATAGCAGGGGGTGGGGTGGGGTGGGGTGGGGAGGGAAGGACAAGATATTCAATACTGAACTTGAAATTGTAGCTTTTCGTTTTAGGAAAAGTGTGATAAATGTGTTTCTTTTCTCTTCTGAAATATAGCTTGGTCATGACCATATGAGCTAGTTGGCTGTCACTCACATACACAGATGCACGCACATGCAGAAATACGTCTATACGCATTTGTTTAGATCAAAAGGGAATTTTTTGAAAAAGATAAACTATTCTGACGTTGTTAAGGTATCCGACTTACAACTCTAGGCCCCTATTCTGCAAGAACTTAGGCATGTGCTTAACTTCTCACCCTGAGTGTAGTTCCATCAACTTTAGTGGGACTACTAATAGCGTGGAAAGGTAGGCATAAGCTTTTGCAAGATTGGGGCCCTAGCATTCACATCAAGGTTTGTGTGTCATTCATGGAGTCCTTTTTGGTCTCCCTCTACCACTTTCTCTCTGAAGGCTCATTGAGGCCCCAGAGGCATCCAATGGGACTATTCCCATGTTTGAAGTTGGGCACACTATCTTGCTGAATCAAGGCCTGCATGAGTTTCCTCAGAAGCAATAGCTCCATGACTGATCATCTCCTTATCCCACTCCTTCCCTTGCCTCCTCCCTTTTCAAAGGGGTAGGCGCAGACTCTACTCCACTGTGATCCTCTTACACCATTCCAGGACAGGTGGGCAGAATGGTCCCTCAGGGAATATCTCCAGCCTAAGGGGTAGAGCTGGCAAAATGATTCTGTACCATCCTTCCTAACAAGCCTGGTCTAGGGAGGATGGCATAGAGAGGCTGCAGTCAAAGCTCGCTGCATTCTGGTTATTTTCACTTTAGGGGACCATGGAAAGTCTGAGTGTGACTTAGAGCACTAGGCTGCTCTGATTAACACTGGAGATGGGGCAGACCCCTGAGACAGCCACATAATTCCATAGGTGCAAAGATGGTTTTTGCGCCTACTGCAGAATCAAAGCTGATGCCTAGGTGGGAGAGGAAAGCCAATTAGCTTGCTGAGGCTCAACACCGGGGTGAGCAAACAGGTGTGTGAGGTGGGTAGAGGGCTGTAAAATAGGTTGGTTTAATATATATAAAATCTCTCTAGGAACCATAAAAAGGGGGAAATCAACTAAATTTCCCTCTGATATACTCTCATTTGCTAATAAGATGGGGACACTCTGTTAACCAGTCCTGTACTTGCTTTGCCTTATATAGCCAGACATTTAAAACATTTTTTTTTAAAAAAGAGACTACTTGAATTGTATTCTATTTTGTGGTTTTGGGGAGCGAGTGGGAGGGGCTGAGAAGGGGGAGGATATTAATGTATAATCCTTTTGTTTATTAATATTACCTTGCAACGTTGAGCCATGAAGCCTTTGTTTTAAAAAAAATGGCGCTGCAATATACAACAAAAAGCAAAGCCTTTATTTATTTTATTATTAAATATATATGAAAGAAAACTAAAATTGGTCCAAATTTAAATGGTGGTCTGGGAGTGGGTGGGGAAGGCACAAAGCAAAGAACTGATTTTTCTCTTTGTGTGTCTTTTTAAAAACATAGTTTTTATTTTTAAAAAGAGGGGGAAATGGAAAAAAAAAAAAAAGCTTTCCTGGATGCTTTGTACCAAAAATAAATATTTTTTTTAAAAGTGGAAAATACCTATTAAGCAAATAAATATCCATCTGGAATATGAAGCATGCCTTTTTTCTTTTTACTTTTATTTATTTTTGCTCTTGGGGAAGGGGTGGGGAGAAAGTTGTGCCAAGGGACAATATTCATAAAGGCACAGAGGAAAATTCTTTAAATATCCTCTCTTTTGGCTCAATCCTGCAAGATACTACATATACTCTGGCCCTGATGTAGCAAAGCACTTATAAGCAGATGAGGAACCCAAATGAAGTCAATTGAACTCACGCATATTGTTATCATATGCTTATGTGATTTGCTAGATCCCTTTGATAGGTTTTGCTAGGGCTCAGCGCTTCACAAGTTTTGGCCCTTTCTAAGGACCCAGTAATAGCTGGAGTTCTGGCTTACAAGAAAAGATAGGCCTAAGGCACCAAAGTTCAGACTCAGATTTGAACTTCCACGTGATTTGGGGTCTTGAATATTGTGGGCCTCTCTGCAGTTGTGTGGGCCGAGTTCACAGGTTGCCGCTTTGCACCTTGTGTAGTCATTTGCACCAGTGCAAAGTGGAGGTAAAATCCTACCACTCTCATCTGGTTGCAGTTTCCACCCATGCATAAAGTGTATGCAGATGATGACAAGAGCCAATGGTGCACCAGGTCCTTGGGTCCCAGTTCAGCAAGATACTCACACACATGCCTAAGTGAGTGTGTGCACAGTCCCTTTGACTTCAGTGGCACTACTTGCATGCTTAACACTAAGCCACTTGCTTAGGAGTCTTGGTGAATCCAGCTCTCAGTCTCCAAGTGGAAAGGCTCATGAACTTCAGAACTGAAGCCAGCAGTTGAAGTACCAGAAAAGGCTTTTATTTGATTTTTTTTTTTTTTTAAATATGCTTTAAGAGTGGATTTTCTGGGAGGTAGTATTCCTCTTGTGCTTTATGAATATTCAACCGGGTTTTCATTGACATTCACCCAAGAGTATTCTGAATAGTTGCCTCCCTCTGAACACTTATTTTGCTGTCTGCACAGGGAAAGGGGGTATTTTCAGACATTTGGTTTAACTGTACCAAAAGAGATTTCTAAAGACTACAGCGACTCCTTACTTGGTTGCTGTTCCTTGTGTGAGCTGCCACAGTCCCTCCACGTTAGAGGGACTTTTTTAAGGCTTCAGTGCTGAAACTCAGTAGCACTATAGAATTAGCGTAGCGCAAAGACCTCCTCTCCTGCACGGTATGGGCTGTTTACTCCGTGGTAGCTCTAGGGAATAAGGGAAAGTTTTAACGCTTTCCTTGCTTCAGAAAGAAGGCTAAGGCATCTAGAGATGATACAGATAGAACCTAAAACTTCAACCAAACCTTTTCCTATCTGCGGTCCCTGGTTCCCACTGGGAGCATAAGCAGAAGTGCTGGAAATACCAAAAGAAAACCCTCTCATGATGTTTCCAGCTTTGTATTGAAGATGCGAGAGGTTTGGTTCAGGTTTGGAGTAAGCATTCAAACTCAACCTTTGAAGTTTGGCCCATTGCTAATTGCATATAGCAGGTGGAGCTGTGACGTAACACAGGAACTAAAAGGGAGTCCTGTAGCCCTAATTTGATCAAAGTCATCGAGTTAAACAAAGTATCAGTAGGTGTTTCTCCTTTTGGCTGGTTCACTTCACTTGGCCAGAAAGACTGAACGGGTTAAGCTCCATATGGAACTGGGCAATGCCTGGGATCTTTAAGGAGTGAATGACTTACCCTTTTCTGACACATTATGTTGCCGGGGGCTTCTGTTTAGGGCATTGGACCAAATGGGCTAAGCTACAGAAATATTTTCTCATCGATAGTGTGGATGGGGTTGGAGTCAAGATCCTGAAAGTGAGAACGACAGGGATTTCAAACCCTATTTAGAAGTTCTCTTGTTAGTCCCACTATCTGATTCACCTTATCCCTATGCCTTGCAGAGCACTGAGGTCTGCTCCAGGTTACATTGGTGTAAATGAAGTCAATGGATTTATACAAGTAGAACCGATCAGAATTTGTCCTTGTGCTCCTCTGTTAACTAACTACAACAGCTATAGATCTGGTAAGGGGCCACATTTGCTTGTGTGGGAAGA
Source organism: Chelonia mydas (assembly GCF_015237465.2). Taxonomy (NCBI): domain Eukaryota; kingdom Metazoa; phylum Chordata; order Testudines; family Cheloniidae; genus Chelonia; species Chelonia mydas. The sequence continues at coordinate 28,301,463 of NC_051246.2, read as the reverse complement.
ACCAACCTAGTTAGATGAGTAAGAGACTTGAACACCCAATTCCCATTAATCGTTTGAAAATCTCTGACCAGAAGCTTAACCCAGTTGGTCCAAGTCTGTCGCACTGATGACATGTCTCACACAGACTTTCCATGTGGAACCGTGCTCGTTCAGACAGTGCTTCAGAGAGCAGAGGGCAGGGGAAGGACAATGTCACAGCTTTTTGTTTCAGCACAGCATCTGAAACTGCCAGCACCCTATGGGCTTCATGGAATTCCTCTGGTGCCACAGAAATAACCACAAAAATCATTTCTCTCCTCCTATCCCATTGCCATTCTGGATGATGATTTTAGGTATTGCTTCTCTGTAGGTTTGCAGGGGGAAGCAGGGCCAGCTGTTTTCACACTAAACACCTTTGTTGGCATTCATTTTCAGCATGATACACTGGGATTTTGGGGGTGCAACTCATTTATGGAAGTGGCACAACTAATTCTTTGGCTGCAGTGTTTAAAGCGTATAAGTTAGTGTCTCTGCATTTGGGGAAAATCACTTTTTCTTCGTATACATTATTTTATGGCTTGTTTGCTGGTAAACACCAGAGCTGTTCTTCCAACCTTCTGTGCATAGCAATAGCACTTTAGGGATGGAGCAGGGCCCCCAACTGGTTCCATTGTCTTAGTATCGCACAATAGCTTCATCCACTTCATCCTGCCTGATCTCAAAGGCTCAGTCTTTTGGTGATGGACCTAGCTGCCTCTGCACTAAATGAAGGGAAGAATTGTATTTGTTGTTTAAAAAACTGGTTTTGTCATTGTATGTATTACTGTCCGCTCATGTTTTATATGGTGGGGGGTGGGTGGGCCGGGAAGGGTATTAATGTATCTTGAATCATTTCACTTGTGTGCACTCAGCCTAATATGCAAGACTCAAACTGCCCGGATTCTGCACCTATTGTACTTTTCATTTGTATCAATAAAGCAATCAGTTATAAGGTCCCTATGGCCTCTGGTGTCTGTTTCATTTTTAATGAAGAGGTACAAAATATCACTCCCAATTCTGCAATGACATTCGTTCCGAGAGATCTCTGCACTAGTATAGAGACCCCAGTGACTTCAAGAGTGCTCAATGCAAGCACGGGGTGAGCCCACAGTGGCGTCAGCGTAATACCGCCTGCCATTAGGTACGATGCAACCAGCCAACACTTATTATGCTTACATAAAAGACACTAGTGCATCAACTTAGTTCCAGGACCACTCTATATAATGACTTCCTCACTTTACCCTGGTCCCCAGTGAAGAAAGGGTTAAACCTGGCTCAGTTTCTCTCTGCCTTTTGCAGAGGATGAGCAGGAAAAGGGTTGTAAGCGTGGCTTCTGGTGGTAGCAGAAGGACCGTAATGCCTTTGGGTGGCAAGGCTCTTCCCCCAGGTCTGGGTTGAACCTCCAAGCTGGGGCACCCCATCTCGCAACTTCACATTCTGCTGGCTCACTTATTTTTCTTTGTTTGAAGCATCCCTCAAAACAAGACCTTGTGGACTGCAGCTGTAATTTTCTCCTGAGTCCATTTCACTTGCTTTACAAACCCCTGCTGCCCCATGCTTGTGTGTGTGCGTCTGATTCCCAGCCCATGAGAGTCCTCTCAGCTGGCAGATTCAGAGCTTTGGCCCTTTAGCTCAAGCTGTACCAGCTCATGCATTTACCTGTGAAGGCCCCCAGTTCATTCTCTGGTGTGTTGGCCAAGATGGTGGCTGTCACTGAAGTCAGAGATCCTGCAGAGAAGGAGGGAAAATGGGAGCCCTCAGAGCCAGTGGAGGTGTTGAGGAAATCTGCTGGGGTGCAGTGACTATTATATGATGGATGTGCAGTAGTGCCAGCTTGGGAGACCCCCGGGACAGGGCACATTCCTGTTAGGGTTAGTGGTGGTGGGGAGGCTGGCTAAAGGGAGGGATAGAGGGAGGGAGAAGATTGGGAGGACCATTCAGGGTGGATCTGTGTCCTGGCACTTCTGTGCCCTTGCCATGGCCCATACAGGCAATATGAAGTGAGGGCTACTCTAGCCTGAATAGAGGAGGTACGACCTACCTCTGCTCTGTCCCCGCACCAGCAACAGGAATGCATCTGGCCCCCTCCTCCTGCATTTTTTTTTTCTGCTGTGAAATCGGGATCGTTAGAATAATTTCCACTTTACAGGAATTTAATGTGGAGGTGCTTGTGAAAAGGCTTCTGATGGAAAGCATTAGAGAATTGCCGATATTGTTTATGCAGGAAATACAGCAGCACCTCAGAGTTACGGACACCTCGGGAACGGAGGTTGTCTGGAACTCTGAAAAAGAGGTCACAGACTTCTGCCACACAGGGGATTGGGTCTGCAGCTGCACGGAGGGGGTCAAGACTATGGGTGTGGGGGAGGGGGAGTTGGGGGCGTCTGACCCTCAGGGCCCCAGGTGTGGGGCTCGGGGCTTCTGCAGGAGCACTGGGGCTCAGCACTTTAGACGTGAAAGGAGCGCTGGGGCTCGGAGCTTCAGTCCCACAGCTCCATTCCTGGCTTCAGCCCTGCGGGGGGTGCTAGGGTTCGGGGTTCCCCCAGGCTCCTGTCCCAGCTTCACTGGGGGAGGGGGCACACCAGGGCTCAGGGCTTTAGCTATAGGGGGAGTGCTGGGGCTGAAATCAGTGCTCTCCTGGTGCCTAAAGCCCCAAGGTCCAGTACCCCCTGTGAGGCTGAAGCCAGGAACAGTACTGCGGGGCTCAAGCCCTGAGTCCCTCTCCCACACCAAGAGCCCTGGTGCACACCCCCTGACAGCTGCATCCCCAACCTCCCGTGGCTAAAGCCCCGAGGCAGTACAGTATTTGTTTGTTCTGGGGGCTTTTTGGTCTTTGCTGCTGCCTGATTGAGGCCTTCTGGTTCCACAGGGTGTCCGGCTGAGCAGTAAGTCCGTAACTCTGGTGTTCATATCTTTGAGGTTCTGCTGTATACACCACTATTCACAAGTGCTCCACTATTTAACAGAGGAGACTCCAAACATATTTGTTGCATGTGCAATTCAAAAAATGACTCCCAAGTAGTTCCAAGAAAGAAACAACAGGATCCTGTGTCCTAGGATAAAGGCTTCCTTGGCGTTTTGAGGATTCAGGCTGGCGGCTGCTCTTTTTGCTCTCTCAAGGATTCTCTGGCTCTGGGTGTCAGTGGGGAGTACTCTGCAGCAGACATGACTTCAACCTGCCGGAAACGCATTGGCCATTTAGGAATCTTGGCCTGGTTCTCTGTTGTGCTACCCGCTGTGCATATACTTAGAAATGTACTTGCTCATTAAATTCATGCCAGCATTTGCAGGGAGCCCCTCAAGAGCTTCCTCTATCCACTGCCCCTCCCTTCTGTTTCTTCTTGTTTTGGCCAACAGCGAATGGCAGGCTGAAAGTTCCAACTTGCTATGCTCTTTCTCGACCACATGATGTAGGCTTGATACAGGAATTCAGGAGTTCAGACCAGATGACCATAATGGTCCCCTTCTGGCCTTAAAATCTATGAAGTTTGCTCTCACTGCATCTTTCCAGAGCATTCATTCCACAGTTTAGTACTCTAGGATGAATAGTGTGAGATACGGGTCAGATGTGTCTAATGAAGAATGTTGCATGGCAAGTTGAGCTGGTTGGACAATGTTGAATGTATCTCAATTTTGACAAAGTCCAGGAGGAAAGAATCATGAAAAATGTCCTGGGTTTTGGCCAGCTCTAATGGCAGGGTAATTGACACATACCAGTACAGAAGGAGGAGCGAGATCAGGTTCTATCCGTCACGCCAATAACAGAGTCCCAGCACCTGTCTGGGATTTTTTAATGATACTAAATAGATGTGGTCAACATTAACAAAGTGTCCGTGACAATTTCATGCAAATTTTCTAACACATTTCAACTCATGTTAATAAAATGTCTATTCACAAAATTGTACATAAGAATTGTGGGCATGCAACACACCCCCACTTTCCCCAGGCAGAAGTAATGGACTGTTACCTCTCCTCAGTACCTTCCTAGCATCATGTCCTTGTCCATCATCATTTTCTTCACATAGTACATGACATCCTTGCCCTGCAGTTCTTCACATCTTACACAGCATCCTTCAGTTTTCTCATAGATATTCCTAGGAGCAGAGGTCTCGCATGTCAACATACCAGACCTTCTCAGTTGAGGGCCTGGCATTTTTCCACCTGTTGGATCAATCTCTTTGCACAAGCAAGTGCTCTTGCAGGCCATTTGCTCATGTATGGATGAAAAAAGAGTCTTATGTCAACAAAGTCCTGACTTGGCAATGATTGTCTCAGACAAGAAGTCCTGATATGATCATTTTTTGGGGGAAGAGATTTCATGCTGATGCAATAAATGCCCTCCATAGTCACCCAGCAGGAATATTCCTTTGTATTATGTTGTTTTACCTCCCCATAGAAGAAGGCTGAAATTTTATAAACAGACTAAGGGAGCTGTCTAAGCATTTGACTTCCTTAGGTTCATGTGAAACTCCCAGCCCCAACTCTGTAAAACCACTCTCCATAAAGAACTCCATGTTGGTAACTGATATTATTGTTAATTATCCCTCCCCAGTATAGTTTTTTTGCAAATGGGAAGGCGGCTTCTCCAAGATGGCACCTCCAAAACCATGAGCAACATTTCACAAAGCACCTGTGAAATGTGGATAATGTAGAACTCGTCAAAATGAAATTGTTAATCAAAAATAGCCTTTTATAAAAAGGAAATTCATGAAAAATTAAGAGGGTATTTTTTTAAAGTTTCACTGGGGGAAAAAAAAGCCCCAGGAAACTAGAAAGTGAAACATTTGCAGTTTTTTTCCTTCCTCCTCCTTTTACAGGGGGAAAAAAAGAAAAAGTGGGTCAAAACCAAACAACAAATATTTTTTTCCACAAAATTTTCAAATAAATCAAAATTCATTCCTGAGAGAAGCCCACTGAACACAAAAAAAATCCTTAAAATTTTCCACACAAAATATCGGCCATTTTTGGACCAGCTCCAGGATAACAATACTCTCTCACCTTTTTGAAAGACTTGAGGTGTATTAAGAGCATGAGGCAGGGGTCAGTTTTTATAACTGTGACTTTACTAATTGCTGCAAGTAGATAGCATAAGGCAGCATGGGCCTGTGACACTCCTGAGGGGTAGCCCAGGTTGTGAGGCACTTCACCATCACCTGCCTGTAGCATAAGGCAGTCTTGTCTGCTGTGGATTAGCCCCTGAAACCACCAGCCTCAGGCACCACAAGCACTGCCTTCCAGGCCTCGCTCTCTCTGTGCAAGTTAGCGAAAGACACACACCAGTCCCTGAGTCTTTGGAGCATGCTGTGAAGTGTCCAGCTCCTTGTCCACTGAACACTCACATAATTAGCAGGCTGAGGTTGAGAACACACCAGCTTGTAAGGTTCCACGCAGGATCACCACTTTGCTTAAAACCACAGCAGTTAGACATATTTCTAGTGAGAGCAGGAATAAGTTTATTACCAAAGAACAGAGATCCAAGTGATAGTGGGTAAGAATATTGGAAACATATGGTTACATACAAAAAATCCTAACATGCTTTCTGGAAACTAAACTTTGCTAACAAGTTACCCTCCTATCTATAGAAGTTTATCTCACCCAAAGTTCTCTCCTGCATTTTCAGCCAGGCCTGGCTGAGACCCCATTTTCATGCAGCACACTTATTGTCTGTTTACTTCCTCAGTGAAGGATGCCAGGGCGTCTTCTTTGTCCCCCAGATATATTCAAGCAAAGTTGTGCACCTCAAGACAGCGTTCACCCCCCCGCCCACCTGCTACTGATTGTTACTTTTCTCTTCTGTCTTTGAAGTTTTCACAATCTTTCATTAGCAATAAGTTCAGACTGGTGCGAGGAGACCCCTTGTGAACCGTATAATACGTAACTGACATGCGAACAGCCACATAGATAACATTTCTTGGCTGGCAGAAAACCTGTTTTTCACCTTTGCTGGTGACCAATCCCTAAACACAGACCTTAAGAACATAATTTTCAGTGTATATACGTAACTCCTTACATAACATGCATACACGTTTCACGCCGATATTAGTGACTAGTGAGACACCGGTTTTTATTTGAGACCTTTCATGACACTCTTTGGTGAACTAGAATGTACTTGCCAGACCCAGGAGATCCCGATGGCCCCTCCGTGCCCCCTTGCCAGAAGGCATTAAGAGCTTCTTGGGTCAGAGTGTCCAACCTCCCTTGTGCTTGTCAGCCTTCATAAAAATTCATTGTGAGCAATGTATATGGCACAGCAAATAGCAGTAGCTAGATGAAAAGTTCAGGGTTATATAGGCATTCTCCAAAATTACACCTGTTTCTGTCCATGGATGAAGCAGTGTACCATGGGATGTAAATATAAGAGATCTTGGGAATGGCAAAGGAGCCACTCACTGGAACTGGGAGATCCCAATCTCCATAAACAGAGCTGTCCAAATCCCTGTCATGACCTGGCAAGGAATGAGAAAAGCTACCATTTTCCCCAGTAGGGGAGAAGGTCCATTACAGAACTGGGTAGTGGGAATCTAGGACTGAATGAAAGTCGGGGAATTACTAACACAAGAACAAAGTAACTCCAGTTCCAAGTAGAGTATTCATTGTTAAAACAGGCTAGAACATGTCACGATAGAACTTAACCAAACTCCATTGTTCACATGGTCCCTCCAAGTTAGAATTGGGTTGTATTAGAAAGAAACCCACAGAAGAGTATAGCTGGATTGAGGCAAATTTGGGTACAAAGCTAGGGCAAACTGGTTCACAGTGCCTGGAAAGCTGAAAGCACCCCAATCTGTGACACAATATTTTGCTAAGGAAAAACAACAACAAAACACAGGTGGAGAAATGAGTGTGGGGGAATCAGAACTGGGGAGAAGGTATGGGCAGAATGGCCTGTGTTTGATTCATCATATGCATATGACCCAGCCAACCAGCCTCTGGTAATAACTGAGGGGAGCAGTCTTCATAAAGAGGGGCAGTTAGAAGCAGGAGCATTGAAACAATTTTTATAGCAGGGGTGCTGAGAGCTATTGAACCAAACTGTAAGCCCTGTGTATGATGGAAACCACTTCAAGCCGGGGGGTGCAGCAGCACCCCCAGCATCCCTAGTTCCAGCATCTATAGTTACAAGCATGACCCTGTTCTTCAAATGGACATGAACACATGAACCTGAAGTGCTCTTTGGGTTTACCAATTACTAATTGGAAATCAATTAGATTTACTATCAATGATTCTGCACAACTTCTGTGTTACAGAGTGTGTGTGTGTGTGTATGTGTGTGCGCACATGCACACAGAGTCCTAAGAGTAGCGAGGGTTACAAGTACGTATTGGTAGGGCAGAGTTCCTCCCCACATCTCCCTCAGTAACAAATGTGACCATGGGCAGGAATTTTTGATACTTGATTCGTCAAATCAGAAGGGATACACTGGCAAAGGTAATCTTTGTTTTCTTCACAGCTGGTGCCTAGCTGCTAAGGGAGTGAGGTGATTAATACAATAATATACTAATACTTCATCTTCCAAGATGCTGTTGCTTCTTTTCTGCCTCCCTTTCCCCTGTGCTATCTGTGCTTAGTGAAGAGGCAGGGATGTAATTTCTCAAGGCCTAGACGTCAATATGCAGGGTATTTATGTATGAAATTGAATCTAACAGCGTGGGAGGTTAGACTGGAGGAAGAGGGATCCACAGAACTCGCCACTGCCAAGTTATAATACGGCAATAGCCTCCCAACATTCTTCTATTCTCTTTCTATGATTGGGATACGGTGCCCAGAGCTTGTCGGGTGCAACGAGACAGAGAAGGGATGCTTGCCATTGGTAGACTGCAATCAGAAGCACCAAAGAAAAGTGCAGTAAGATTACTTTGTAGCTAGTGACCTAAACTGGTAAGCAACAAACCTCTGTTTCTGGCTCTGGGAAAGTCAGCTTCATTGCTACCTTCCCAAGGGCCTGATCCAAAGCCCACAGAAGTCAATGGCCCTTGACTCAGTAGGCTTTGGAACAGACTTTAAGAGTGCTTTTATCTTAGTTAATTCAGTCTTCACCCATAAGAACGACAGGTCATAAGAAATTCTACCTTAATCGCTGTTTTTTCCTTCTGACGTCCCTTAGTCTCCATCTGGCTTTAGGGTTCAGGGGCAGCAGTACAAGAAGCCCAGAAGTTAGTTAAGATGGAGATTGACTTCTCCTTTTAATCTCAGTGGAAAGATTCCCCCAGGACAGAGATTTGGACCATCGATGTCACAGTGTGTGGAAGCTCAAAAGGTTAAAACCAACTAATTAGACTAATATCCTCTCTTATCTGTGGGAGACGTGTCCTCCCTGGGTTAGGATACCCACTAACGCTTGAACATGGCGAAGCGTGGTGTTGAATTAAGAATGGATAGTCATTTCAGCTCCTCCCACAAGACTGAATATGGACATAAGTTTCTTCTTACTGGAACTCCTCTTGCTCAGATGTGGTATTGGACGAGAGTCCCAATTTTCATTACCACGGTCCCTACATGAAACAGAAGGCCTGTCTTCCAGAACTCATTTTTGAAGGGTCAGATTGAATGAATATGATAAATATATAAAATCTTCTCACCCAGAAACAGGCAGTCCCTTTAGATCCTGGAATAGTACTGGGAATCCCAGGAATAAATGAAAATAAAGGCCAATTCCCTTTGTTTTTTTCCCCAAAGAGGCTGATTACTTCAGGTTAGTGTTGAGGTCTAACACTTGCAATGGGATGAGGGGAGGAGAAAAGCAGACTAATATGAACATGGTAGCCAAATTCCTCCTCTCACTGCAGCACTCTAGGCCTTTCCAGTCAAGGTAGAGCTTCTATTGTTGGAAAAGTGTAGAGGGTGATTCACTGCTCAATGATCATAGAAACTGAGTTCCTCTGCCATCCCAGAGGAAAGCCTTCTGATTATGTCTGAGGCATAACTAAGGAATCCAGCACTGCATACCTTAAAGTTATTTATAAGAGCACATTTCCAGGAATTCCAGTCCTGATTTCTGCCTTTCTATCACAAAGAAAAGGTGATGCCATAAATTATCATTTGTTGCCAAGACTTTGTTTGTGCCCCTGAATATGTTTCTTGCTCTTATAAACAGCATCAAGGTGACGGCCAGACCCAACTTGCTGTTTACCCAAAATAAGGGAAGACAGACACGTTCCAGAGATCTGTTTACGAGTCAGGCCATCTATAGTTATGTAATTATACAAGCCTCCCTGCCAACAAATTGTTGTTTGGTGGAAGACAATTAGATCACGTCTCAGGGCTGCAAAGTTGCACAATACAGGCTTTGTGCCACTGTGCCATAATCCTGGAATGTGGCATTCCTGGCATGTGAGACTGAGCCTATTTTATCAACCATCTTGGGAGGAAGAGCCAGCAGCAGAGGAAAATGAAGGCACAATGGCAGAATGCCAGCTCCTCATACTTGGGGTTGAGTATTAGTTAGAACAAAGTTAACCAGCCCCTAAAGGCACATACTAATAATGGAATTGCCATTAAAGGATACAGAGTGGTTTTGGTTCTGGATCATGTATTGAAACGTTTCCTGTGCTAGAAGCAAAAGAGTGGTGGTAAATTGATGCTCATGCCCCAGGGCAAGGACAGTTTTGACCCCTCCATGAAAATATGATGGGAAGTTTAGATGTTTCACTTCCTGCATTTCCTGGCATGCTGACAGATTTAGGATTTGCTGGAACTTCTGGGGGAAAAAATATCCAAAGTCTGGAAATATCACGCCACCTTGGAAATGCATTCATTTGGAGGGGAAAGGTGATTTCCTGAAAACAAATGAAGGAGCTGGATGAAAGTTAAAGATAGAAGCAGATTCTTGAAAATGAGGACTACACCCTGTTTCTGAGTGTCATATCTCATGTATGGCATGAACTTTAGCACTGTCCATTTCACAAATGTACCTTGGCCACTATATAACAGATTACCTTTGGTGGTCTGCAATCTAAACCAGTAGAATTTCATGCCAACACAAAGGGGAACAACCATCAACCTTAGGATTTCTCCTTCACTAAACTGATGCAAGCAGGAGTGTTCAGGGAGGGTGGAGCTATACCTGAAAAGCATTCTGCAGGAGGCAGGGCTACATGAAGCAGAACTGGGTCCCTGGTTTCAGACAAGAATGAAGCACAGAAAGTAAAGGTAATAATAAACAAAGTACCTGATCTCCTCAATTGAGACAGGGTAATTCACTGATGAGGAAACTGCTCAAGGCCACAAGGTATTAGTGAAGCAAGGAAATCCAGAAAAGGGTTAGACAGGTATATGATTAAAATGGGGTCCCAGGGTGTAACATGTACTGTGTGACCACTGAGCCTTCTGTCCCACTACTGTGGGCTCTCTCTCACATTGTGATGCTGTTGGCAAGCTACAAACTTCTGGCAGGTACTGCACTTACACAGACATCTACAGGCAGGGACACATCCAAATGAGTTACATGAATGCTTCTCCCAGCCACTCATGAACCAACAGTAGAGGGGCTCTAGACATAGGCGCTGACACCATGGGTGCTCCGGGGCTGGAGCACCCACGGGGAAAAATTAGTGGGTGCTCTGCACCCACCGACAGCCAAATTCCCCTGTTTGGCAGCTGTTTGGCAGCATTAGGATGCTCTGGGAAGGGGGGAGGAGCAGGAACATGGCACGCTCAGGGGAGGAGGTGGGGAAGAGGTGGGGCCGGGGTGGGGATTTGGGGAAGGAGTTGGAATATTGGCGGGGAGGGGGTGGAGTTGGGGTGGAACTTTGGGGAAGGGGTTGGAATGGGAGCAGGGAAGGGGTGGGAAAAGGTGGGGCCTCATGGAAGGGGTGGAGTGGGGGCAGGGCCAGAGGAGGCGGGGGAGGGGAGTTGAACACCCACAGGAAAGAGGGGAAGTCAGCACCTATGGCTCGACAATTCCCCCCAGCTCCCCAGTCTTGCACCCCAGAACTGTATCATCTTGCCCAAGTCAGAAGCCTGACCAGTGTAAATTCATCATCCAGCCCGCACCTCCCTTGATGTGGAGAGGACACACACTAGCCTTTGTAAATGGAGCTGAGATTTCCTAAGCACCTCAACCAAAAAATACTGTTTTAGGTAAAATATAAAACAGATTTGTTAACTACAGAAAGATATATTTTAAATGATTATAGGTAGAAAGTGTAGAGATCAAAGTTGATTACCTAAGAAATAAAAGTAAATTCACAATCTGAGTTCTATAAACTAAACAGGCTTTGAATCAAGTAGTATCTCAACCTGATAGATGGTACAAACAGGTCACAGATCTTCAATACACAGGCTGGAACTCTCCTCCAGCTCGGGATCACCCTCCCTAGTGCAAAGTCTTTCTCCTCCTGATGTGTTCCCAGGTGTTGAATTGTAGGGGAAGTGAGGCCAAGTCATGATGTCACTTCCCCTCTTTTATAGTTTCTTCCAGCTTTCTGGAAAGATCTATGCTAATGATGTGGGGGTCTTCTCCCATTGGTCAAGCATTCTCTGTTGTCTATGTGCTCTCTCTCTGAGATGGTAACTGGGAGACTGGATTCCATCCAATAGGCCATCAGCGCATCTGGCTACTTCATTGTTGTACCTGAAAGGCTGTTTGTGGGAGTTCTCAACCTCACAACATCTCTCAGTAACACACACATAGCAAAACTTCACAACTCCACATAAAATGCTAGCACATACAATCCAACAGGACATTAAAGTTCAACATATCAGGACTTTCATACCTCACAAGGCAAACTTTGTACAAAACATATCATAATGATATGTCAGTGGTGAATATGGGGATTCCAGGGTGCTGCTTCCACTACAGACTGCCATAATGATTAACAAGAATATTAATCATTACATTATGTAGGAGAAACATGTATAAAGGATGGAAGCTATCATGCTTCAGGAGCAAAGCCAACCATTAGCTGCCTACTCTCCAGAAGAAACTTCCTCCATAGGCATGTTAGTACATAGTTGCTCACATTGGGGATTTTACACCCTCCTTTGAAGCATCAGGTATTGGCCTCTGTTGGCAATACAATATTTGACTAAATAGACCATTGAGCTGAACTAGAATGGCAATTCCTATGTTCCTATACTTTTTTTTTTTGTTTGGATAAAATTCTGTCATGGTGACTTTTTTCCATTAACAGGAAAACAGGTGTCTCTAGTACTAGAATAACAATTTGATACAGTTCCACATGATAAATTATTAGCTAAATTGGAGAAGGTGGGGATTAATATGAAAATTCAAAGGTAGATAAGGAACTGGTTAAAGGGGATACTACTGTGGGTCATATTGAAAGGTGAACTATCAGGCTGGAAGGAGGTTACTAGTGGAGTTCCTCAGGGACTGGTCCTAGGGCCAATCTTATTTAACATTTTTATTACTGACCTTGGCACAAAAAGTGGGTGTGTGTTAATAAAATTTGTAGGTGACACAAAGTCGGGAGGTATTGCCAATCTGGAGGAGGACTGGAATATCATACAAGAAGATCTGGATGACCTTGAAAACTGGAGTAATAGAAATGGGATGAAATTTAATAGTGCAAAGTGCAAGGTCATGCACTTAGGGACCAACAACAAGAATTTTTGCTATAAGCTGGGGACTTATCAGTTAGAAGTGACAGAGGAGGAGAAAGACCTAGGTGTATTGGTTGATCACAGGCTAACTAGGTGCTGCCAAAGTGATGCATCTGTGAAAAAGGCTAATTCAGTCATAGGATGTGTCAGGCAAGATATTTCCAGTACAGACAGGGAAGTGTTAGTATTCCAGATGCAGTCTCACCAGTGCCTTGTATAATGGTACTGTGTGCAGTTCTGGTCTCCCATGTTTAAGAAAGATGAATTCAAACTGGAACGGGTGCAAAGAAGAGTTACTAGGACGATCAGAGGAATGAAAAACCTACCTTATAAGAGGAGACAAAGAGTTTGGCTTGTTTAGCCTAACCAAAAGAAGGCTGAGGGGAGATATGATTGCTTTCTCTAAATAAATCAGAGGGATAATTACCAGGGAGGGAGAGGAGTTATTTAAGTTAAGCACCAATGTGGACACAAGAACAAATGGATATAAACTGGCCATCAACAAGTTTAGGCTTGAAATTAGAAGGTTTTTAACCATCAGAGGACTGAAGTTATGGAACAGTCTTCCACAGGGAGTAGTGGGGGCAAAAAATCTAACTGGCTTCAAGACTGAACTTGAAAAGTTTAAGGAGGGGATGGTATGATGTGACTGCTGGCAGCAAATATCTTCAATGGCTGGTGATGGGACACTAGCTGGGGAGGGCTCTGAGTTACTACAGACAGCTCTTTCCCAGGTGTCTGGCTGGTGGGTCTTGCCCATATGCACAGGGACCAACTGATCGCCATATTTGGGGTCAGGAAGGAATTTTCCCTTAGGTCAGATTGGTAGAGACCCTGAGGGGTTTTCACCTTCCTCTGCAGCATGGGGCACAGGTCAAGTACAGGTTTCAAGTAGTAGAAATGGCAGATTCTCTGTAGCTTGAAGTCTTAAAATCATGATTTGAGGTTTTTAATAACTCAGACAGAGGTTATGGGTCTATTACAGGAGTGGATGGGTGAGGTTCTGTGACCTGCAATGTGCAGGAGGGTCAAACTAGATGATCATGATGGTTCCGTCTGACCTTAGAGTCTATGAGACTAATCATGAAGCTTATTGGAACTCATAAAAGAGTGCAGTCGCAGTGCAGATTAATTCCTTCACAAAAACACTACATTCATGTTGACCAATGGAACCAGGGATAGGATAGCTGTACCCCATTCTTCTGATTACATATATGTTTTCCTCTCAAAACATCCCAACCACCCCTCCAGTTAGTGTGATCAGTGCATCTCAGCCAATAATTCATTAAAAAAAATTAAGCCTCTTTTTCTGATTGAAATTGTCCGAGCAGTTTAAGGTTTTGAATATAGTATACAATATTTGCCATATAATTTATATAAACAATTCCTGGCCTATACACTGTTCCCAAATAGTTCATTGCAAGTACTTACTAGTTCACAGTTGGAACTGTTTTAGTTAGTTTTGATTGGACAAACAGCTCACATGATGTTTTGTTCCCTGACTGGATGCGTTTTAACTCAGAATTATATTTACAGTGCTTTGAAGAGCAATGAAGTAGTTAATAATGATACAGTTAAAGTATCACCTTTAGCATCTAAATTAGCTCCCACTGAAACTAATGGAGCAGTTCACACCTTGGATGTATTGTTTCAGACTCTCTGCAAACTCAAGTAGACATTACTTCATTATTTATACTTGGGACATGTTTTGAAGGTTTTCTTTGCAATCATAAGAGCTAGAGACTTACTTTTCAGAAAAATGAATGCTAAGACTCTGCAGAACAACTGAGAGGTCTGTCAGTGCTCCATTCACACACCCTTCCTAGCAGTCCTTTGAGCCTCCCCCTCCTAGGGGCTCATACTTCACACTTAGGAAAACATTGCATTGAGCCATCAGGTTCCAGAAGAGTAGGGATATCTGAAGAGTACGTTAACAAAACTGAGATGAAAAATGTACATATGGAGTTAATTTACACTGTTTCCAGTTCACAACAGGGTAGAGGGCATCCATGAAAATAACTATTTCCAATCAGTTATGAATTTCAAGCAGCTCCCTATATATTTCTGGGAGCTACGTACCAACTACTCGGTGTTGAAACAAGCCTAATCAATTGGCATGAATTCATGTGCTCTGTTTTCAGTTGTGCATGATTATTAGAAGGTTCACGGCAACACAGAATTTGCTGGATCAGAACTGACCATCTTACTTTGCGATCCCATTTCTCACACTGATCATGCATTCTTTAGAATGTGGTTAAAAAAGAATATCCATGCTGCACCCAGAAAGTTTTGGAAATGTATTGCTGGGGCGATGGGTGGAGTTGGATTCTTGCCATATGCGACAATCAGCTTGTTGACAGTCTTTGTCATTTTTGTTACTGTTAGCGTAACTGCAGATGCTATTCTTAGCAATAAGGAGTCTAATCTTTGGGGAAAAAAAATCTTATTGTGTTATTATTAAAACAATAACTTGTAGCAGGGAGGAAAAAGTGCAGGCCAAAAACATGCAGTCCTGTTAGCCAAATAAGGACCCTTCCAAAAAAGCTCTACATGTTGGAGGGCTTAAGGAAGTGCTTGGGGGTGGAAGGGTGAATCAGCACTCACATGTCACACCCACATGAATAATACCCTCTCACTTTCCTTCAATTGTACATTGTGATAAAGACTAAGCTGCCCTTTTTGGTATTTCAGTGCCTGCCCAAGAAAAATCAGAGACGTGAAGTTATATTTCCTGAACCTTCATACATTAATTTAATTCAAACTAAACATGCGAACGTGGATTGGCAGGAGTCAAGAGGTTTGCTTTGATGGGTTTAGTTTTTTACTTTGTTTGTTCAAATACTCAGAATACAGACTAATTTTGTTTGCTCTATATTTATTATTGTTTCCTCTACCTCTGAGTGCTTTGATAAATGGATAGAGGAATTGTCTAGTATTACTGCATCACCTGGAAGTCCCTGATCCAGCAAAATCTTAAAACATGCTTCAACTCCACTACCATGAGCAATCCCATTGATTTCACATGCAGAGGTAGAGTTAAGTATAGGTCCATAAGTGTATGCAAAACCAGGGCCTAAATTTGTAACTTGTGAGTCTCAAATTGTGCTCTTCTGGGTGGTCCAGGAAACTGTTTCTGTAACACTGCATAAGCATCTGCTCATATACGTGCAGTGACACCCTCATTGTTGTATCTTGTCCAGAATTTGCAAGATTTTTGAAGGCCTTTTTGACTTTCTGAATTATAATCACCCGCCTTCAGGCTCTACTTGGCACAGCTGGCTCACAGCAGGACAGAAGCAAACTGAATAAGTGACAAATGGATATTGGAGCAGTGGGGACTGTTGGCAATAAGAGAAGATTAGTTACACAGAGAGAGAGAGAGAGAGAATTATATTCCAGGTAGAGGAAATAGGTGGATTACCAAAATGGGGAGATGTAACCAAGCAGCAAACACTCATCATATGAAAGTAAATTTATTTTTCATCTGAGATCCTTCATACTTTTTTGACTCCATATAAGCCAAGCATCATAGCTACCTAGACTGTGTGGAATCAGGTGTGAACATCTGGAAAAGGAGACCATTAGTATATTAAGGAGTGACCCACCAAGTATGAAATGTTTAAAGACCTACTGAAGTCCGCTAAGTATCTTTGACAGTCCTGACTGAACTTTCTCACTTAGCTGAGTCCGGTGCTGATAGTTTAGATAACCTAAAACTAGAACAACCTGGAACACTAGCATTAACCTTAGGTCCTGGGGATGATGGAACATTGGTGCCATTCACATATTGCCCGCATTTTTCCTTTTTGACATTAGATTAGGATTGCACTATGAATGTTACTGATCTAGACTTCAGTTCAGGAAGGCAAGGTGTTTTGCTAAAGTGCTTTCATGAATGGGAATAAGAATAAGTGAGACATTGCTGTTTTCTAAGGATTCATCTGCATCAGGGAAATTGTTCTAAGGCATGTTACCTAAGGTTTAGAAACTTATTTAGCTAAATGGGTTCCTTGGTTTGAACACTCTTATTTCAGTTTATGAGTGCCTTTTGTAGGCATGTCCACACAAAGCGAATTGTACTGGATTATTTAAATCCATTTCTCAACCCGTTTATTTAAATCAGTAGATTTTCTCAAGTAGATAAGGCCAAAATCCAGCCATAGATTATCTGGAGTTTCACACATATCTTGTTTCTGTTGTTGCAGTCTGCTTGGCTGCAGGCTCATCGGGAGCAAGTGAAAAAAACTTTGATTAGCAAAGTTTGGACTAGGGGAGGACAGGGGAGGACTCCCTTGGCCTTTATATTCATTGGAAAGCAGAGGGAGAAAGGCCACTATTAGATTTTGTTTTGTCTTCCTTAGAGGGACTCTTGGAGAGACACAGACCACTGGGCTGCTGTTAACACAATAGTTCTGTCTTTTTAAACTCCTAATGTATGAATTAGTTTTAGAGCCCATGCAAGTGAAGAAGCGATGCATCAGTTACCAGAGTGACAGACCTGAACCACATGAGGTATATGTGCCCACTTAAAATTAAATACATTCAGGAGTCAATTCACAAAGAAGAGTAGGGGTACTAACCTGGGTTTTAGTACAATCCCTCAGAAGGCGGGGGGAACCCTGCATTTCTATGCCCATTTAGAATGGGCTGTAGGAACATTCTGGGGACAGAGAAGAGAAACACGCCACCATGCCCATTGTGACTTAGGGTGACCAGATAGCAAGTATGAAAAATTGGGACAGCGGGTGGGGGGTAATAAGTGCCTATATGAGAAAAAGCCCCAAATATTGTGACTGTCCCTATAAAATTGGGACATCTGATCACCCTATTGTGATTAGATGCCACATTGTCCTTCTATTTTAAAAAAAGCCAGTTCTACAATTTTTTTAACACAAAACTGGTACCTAGATTTGGTTTACAGACTCAAGAGTGGTTCACTGTCACACTTCAGAGATCCTGGTATGTGATGAGAGTCTTTCAAATCCCAGATGGAGTTTTAAGGGTCACCACCAACTTTCTTCTTTTTCCCTTTATTATTCTCCAAACCCTGAATCTCCTGGAGGGATAGCTTAGTGGTTTGAGCGTGGGCCTGCTAAACCCAGGGTTGTGAGTTCAATCCTTGAGGGGGCCATTTAGGGATCTGGGGCAAAAATTGGGGATTGGTCCTGCTTTGAGCAGGGCGTTGGACTAGATTGACCTCCTGAGGTCCCTTCCAAGCCTGATATTCTGTTCTATGATTGCCAGAACAATGAGATCTGAGCAAAGATATTCTTCATATTTGAATGATATATTTGAGGAAGGGGGAACATTAAAAACCTAGTTTGACCTCTGATTTAAAATTCAAAACCTTTAAATCTCTCCCCACGCACATTTCTCCAGCCTCCATTTCATTTTGATGTTGTGCCACTTGGCTAATCAAGAGGCCAAACGGTTTAGATTTTCAACGCTGGGTTGTCAGCCATTTTAAGGCCTCCAAGTGGCAACTCAAGAGCCAACGCCACCACAAAAGGAGACACTGAGGGTAGGTCTACATTGAATCTGGGAATGAGGCTCTGAGCCCTGCACACTAAAAATAGTATATTTTCCTATGGCAGTGGGGAGTTCAAGGTATGTCTACACTGCAGCTGGGAGAGAGCTTCCCAGCCCAGATTTGCACTAGTGAGACTTGAGTTAGCCTGTTGAAAAATATCAGTGTTGACGTTGCAGCTTGGGCTGCAGCTCAGGCTCTCAAGCCGAGGGAGTCAAGTGGGCTGCCTACCTAGGATGAGAAGCTCTATCCTAGCTACACTGGAGACATACCTTGAATTCCCACTGCCATAAGGAAATACTGTTTAAGTATTGACATGGGCCCTGAATGAAGCAACCAGGCAGGACATCCCCTAAAGATGCATCTGATGGCATATGTCAACTCAGCTGTGATAGAAATAGAGGTCATCTCTCTACCCTCGAGAGAGCAAATGCAAAAGCCCTGAAGAATGTTTACTTGATCATCAAATTAGAATGTCACCACTTCTGATAATGAAGCTGAACATTTTTTTGCTTTATTATCTCATCTGATTATAATTAACGATAAAACTCCCAGGTCATTTGGTGACTGCTGCTTATCACGCTTACCTCACTGTTTTCTTGGTCTTCCCCATCTGTGCTGGTATCCATCTGTTCTCTCACCCGACAATTAGATTGTAAGCTCTTTGAGGCAGGAAACAATCTTTCTGTTCTGTGTGTGTACAGCGCCTAGCACAATGGGGCCCTGATGAATGACTGGGGCCCCAACATACCCCAGTAATATGGGCTATTCATAATTCACAAGTGATTCTCCTCAACTAATTGGAAGAAGATGGTGTGGTTCATACACCTCTTAGCCCCCTCCCATTCCCCCCACTTTGTTCTTCTCAAGATTGTATGTTAAAAATCTGAGTTATGGAGAAAGAGGAATAAGTACAATACAATCACAGGACTGCTGCTGGGATTTTATCCTGGTGCTGTCAAATGAAAGGAGCTGGAGAACAAGACCAGCTACTGATGATTTCCTCAGAAGTCCTGGAATTAGAGTGCCATGGGACAGTGGTTGGTGCTTCTTTCCTCATAAATGATACCAAAGAGTCAGTCTCTCTCTCGCACCTCTCTCTGCATCATCAACTCCCGTCACACATTGATATGAATGTGAAACATTTCTTTTACAAATAATTCTTCCTAGCTCCAATGCTTGAGTGTAACCAGTCTGAGCATGCTCTGTAAAGACTAATCAAAATGCTATTGACAGGTTTCCAGGTCTTTTCCCTCTCCTCACACCAAGGGGAGCCCACCTTAATTATTATTTAGGGAAAGACAGCTGCTTCTTGTTTGTATCATTAATTTATTCTGTTTCCTGAAGGGAAGCTTGGGTGAAAAGAAGCCATAGATAGCTGGAATGCCGCTCAATGCCACTGACTGTACAGTCCAAGGTTAAATACAATAGCTATGTTTATTTTTAAAATTATTATTATTACTGCTAAGCTCATGCAGAAGGTACAAAGTAAGCCTCCTCTAGTACAATGTAACTAAGCTTTTACAGTAAAACTACTCTTCATCACAACTTTCTCCTTACCTCCCACACATGAAGGGATGAAGTATTAACTAAAGATGCCTAAAACTAAAAGCTCAACTATTTCAGTCCATTTCACATAAAACCCAGGAGATGTGTGAGGAAAATTGGGGTTCTGTTTCTAGCACTTCTGACCACCACACATTTTGGTGACCCTGATGCTAACACCAAAAGAACCTCATGACCTCCAGGAATGACTGGGAACCTGGAGCCCAGCGCTTTGCTACACTGGTGGTGAAACATGACATTAATGTCATTGAATGTGTGAAGCAAGAAGGGCCGAACTCCACCTCACAAGCATTAAGACTTGGTGGTTTGGGAAGTTCAAAGGGAAATGATGTAGGCAAGTTCCAAATCGCCACTTAAAAGGTTTCTTGAAGTTATGTTATTTAAGCATCCTAGCCCTTTTCCTCAACTTTGTCCCTTTTCTGTGATTTCCACATTTGAGTTAAGAGGGATAAAAATAAGGCCAATGGTATTTGATAGTTTCATGATCAGCAATCAGCTTGTATATCTTCTTATCCACCAGGTTAAGGTGATGGCCAATGATTAGATGTTTACCCAAGTTTACAACACATATGATGAATTTCTGCCACATCTCAGGAAAGGGTTCTTTTGAGGGGAAATGATATCATGTTACCATGTGTGTTGATTAGCATGGTTTAACTCATCATACACAACGACCATCACGTTTAAAATTGTGTCATCTGGTTGTGCTTAAGTTTAAGGTTCTCCCTAAGTCTAACCATGACCTGGTGACAATTTTAAACATGACGGTTGTTGTTTACACTGGGTACCCAGTATTGTGCCAGTTAACACATGCTATGACACAATGGCATTTCCTAGTGTAGAGAAGCCCCAGGTTTGCACTCCATTGCTACAGCAGTGTGAGGTGAAACCCTGGAATTCCAAGAGGTACATTCAGGGACGAACTCCCTTCTCAAACCAGGAGAAGGTTGGGGGCCTTTTGATGGTACCATTTCCTGTTAAAAGGATAGGACTGTAAAAGATAAACTAAACTCCCCACTCCGTCAAGGAGGGAACAGTCTTGGCACCGACTGCTGTGCTGGGAAGCTAGGAGTGTTCCCAAGTCTATGTAAAGCAAGGTCGGCAGCAGTCTCCAAGATATTAATCTTTCACCTTTCATTCTGTGCCATGGATAATTAATCATTTGATTGTGTGACTTCTTGTAAGACAGGAAAAATAGGACTGCTGCTGCCAGAATTTCGAACAAAGTTATTATTTCATGTACATTTAAACTTTCTTCCAGTTCTTTGTGGGGTTTGATTGCATTGAATGAATCTTATCCAAACCCTTCCCCACCCAGGAAGAAGTAAGATGATATGGAAGTGCTTGCAGCTCCAGCGTGATACTAGCGTAGGTGCCAGTGATAGGGTAGCCACCATGGTTACAAACACCAGAAGAGCTTTGCAGTCTCTGAGTGGGAAGAGGAATTTGTAGTATGAAGCAGAGCAGCTCGTTCTAGAGGAAAAAGCTGAATGTGGCCCACACTTCAGTGGTGTTACTCTGCACTGACAACTGTCTATAACTGCAAGTAGAATCTGACCAATTTACTGTTAACTCCAGAGAGCTGGAACTCATGCTAGAGAAGGAAATGCTGGAGTTAAGTCCTAGAAAGGGAACATTGTTATACAAGAATTCCCTGGGAAATACTCCTGCAATGCACCCAGCTGTATTAGATCTTTAAGAGATGAAATTCATATAAACCTTTAAGGGCTGTCAAGCCAAATGGATTCCTGGAATAGCTGACTATAAACTAACCTCACCTCTAATACCTCATGCTGCGGGGACTGACTTAGACTTCTAGGGATACATTAAGTGGGAAAAAATGATTTAAAGAAAAATTAAACTTCTGTCATATGAGGTAATGAAAAATGAAATAAGGTGCCCAGAGGCTCCCTTGGGTAGTCTGTGGTGTCTCAGTTTGTCCAGCTTAGTCCCACTGCATTTCCCTTCACAGTCCAGTAAGCCCAGGCTACCTGGAGGAGAGGCTGTGTAATGCCAATAAAGGTACCTTCTAGGCAACGTGTACATTTATACTGGAGTATACTGGGGAATCCCAGAGCTTCTAGGTTGGCTGCCTTGGATTTGTGTTCTTTATCTCCAGTCTCTTGGTTGATTTTCAAGGTGGGTAGGGGACTAATCTTTTATAATGCTGCACACACTCGCTCTTAATGCACTGCAGGAGACCTAGGAGACAATGCAATGTAACAGCTGAGAATTCAATACCGGCTCACTTTCTCCCTCAAACACTTCTGAGCATATTCTCCTAAAGCCAAGTCTTAGAAAAGTCGTAAGAAGTTGATGACAATTTAAAAACTATAGAGAGAGGTTGTGTGCGTTAAGTCAATTCCATATCTGGTCACCTGTTTGGAACAAGGCTGGACTGGAGGGAAGTGGGAAGGAAAACGTTTTAGTTACAAGAACTGAAATTTGAACCACTTTACAGATACAGCCAGTATTATCTAGTGGTTATTGCAGAAGACCTGGCTCTGCCAATAACTCACCCTGTGACCTCAGGCAAGCCATTTAACCTCTCTCTGACCTTTTGTTTCTCCTTTTGTAAAAATGGGGAATTAATGTTTATCCGTCTTTAAGTGCTTTGAGACCCTCAAGTAAAAAGTATGAGAGGTACATTATTTAGCCATCCTAATTCCAAAGTTTTAAAGGCAGTGCCACATTTAGAGACATTTAGAATATTGGCACAATGAAACAAAGTGTTCAGAAGCTACATTTGCTGATGGAGACATTGCTTTTGGGGGCAGAGGAAAAAGGGAAATCCCGTCAGCATTCAATATCCTGCACACAGGCTGGCGCTGCTGGTGTGGTGTGGTGTCTTAGTTACGTTTCTTCTATTCAGAAGAAGACTGGTGGTTCCAGTAGTTCTCTGGTAAGTAATTGGGAATCTCACCTACAGTAAGAACTTTCAAAAATAGAAGGACGACTAGTGTTCAGTGGGATTATAAAAGTCAATACTGAGTGAGAGTCAACTTTTTCATTCATTCTGCCAGGATATTTGTTTTCGGCTTTTAACTTTCTCCTCCCCACCCGTAGATCTTCCAAAGGATGAAGGCTTTGAAATTTGAACTCTGTCCCCTAGAAAGGGCATTGGCAACCAGTGGTAGTAGAAGGAGGCTCACCACCTAGGGAAAGGAGGGGAAAGCCAGATCGTTCTACACTGTAGGGCCAAAACCTGCGGGGGGCACGAGGGGCAAGGCAGCCACACTGCAGCAAAATAGCGGGGTCGTTATCAGTGGAGTGCAAGATCCTTCATTATGAAGTCATCGTGGAGAATACATGAAGACAATGTTTCAGTGACACCCCTCAAGCTAGGGGTAGTCAATGCTGAGGATTGGGGGTTTTTGTGAGAAGTCGCTTGTCTTTTTTTCTTGACCAAAGCTCAGCTCGCCTCACCATCAGCTACCTTCAATGTAGTTTAGGAACAAGAGTGGTGTATTCTGCATAGATATCCCAGCAAGCAGGTCACTTGTCTAAAGTTTATTTTAATAGGATGTCACTGATGATAACTTTTACCTTATCTTCCCTTCCCCTCCCCCTGCGAAGGCTGGATCTTGAAGACCAGTGGCCAGGATGTGAATGAATTATCCTGCCAGGGCAAAGCACAATTTAAAATGTTTGCTTTGTATAATTTCTTGCACATCAAACATTCCATTTTGACAGAGTAAAGGTTAAACCACTCTGGATCATGTGTGCACATTTGTAAGAGTATGTGTATGTGTGAGGGAAGGCAGGAGTTGTTAAGGACAGCATAATTAGGAAAGCTAAAGGTTGCATAATGTCTGGAGTCTGCAAGTTAATATGGTACTGCTGCAGCCTCATGCATTATAAATATCCTGAGGAACTCTGTAAAGCATCAGTGGGGGGGCAGGGCAAGATTTCACTTCTGTTATTTATAGCTTTATTTCTACTCTGGTCACCAACGAGGCAATCTGCAGCATTGGTAAGTAGCCCACAGAGTCCACAGACAATACTCATAGTCCAGAAGCAAGAGTATTCCTGAAGTCCCTTTTGAGTGAATTCAATGCATACTAGCAATTTGTAAGAACTCGAGGAACTTTGTTCAAAAGGAACATGTCACTACAAAGATGTCAGTGCACTGGGCTGGGTGGGTGAGCTGAAGATTTGGCTCCCAATGCTCAGTAACCAAGAAGAATCAATATTTTGGTTAGGTAAATTTCAGGTTGCTTGCTTGGAAACACTAAACTTCCAGTATTTTGACTAGTATTTTGTCATTAACCCTCTCACCTGCCACACCCCAGCCCATACTCATGGGAACTGGAGACCCAGTCTGAGCTGATGATGGAGCACAGCTGTGGAGTCTAAGCTGGTCTGCAGTGGTGGAGTTCCCCCCGCTAGCTCTGCAGTAGAGCTCCCTGCTAGTGGAATTTCTCTGATACCTCAGCAGCAGGGTCTCCAACTGGCCAATGCCCCTGGAATTATTCTGTTGGCTCAGGGGCATAGTGTTTACACAATGTAATGTATTCTGCTGACCAACTTGACCTTTACAGAACAGCCGCTTCCTGTCTGCAGTGCTGGCAGCTCATTCACAAGCTGGGAGAGACAAGCCTTAGAAAAAATAGTTTGTCTTTTGAACCAGAACTTTGGGTAGTTACTTTGTCTTGCAAGTCATAGAACTGTGACTCCAATCCAGGGGAGACTAGAATCTGACCTTAACCTTGGCACCAGGCTTCTGAGGTCATATCCCGCCAGCTCTACAGGGTGTGGTGCCTTTTGTTCCATTTCTTCAGATGCCAGGAAAAATGGAGGCAAGAAGAGGAAAAAAAAAAGGTATTAAACATGGGATTTTGCTGCCATTGCACCTTGCCTCTGAGCTGCTGTGGGATGAGTGGGGAGAATGAGATGTGATGGCACCTTTCTTGGATCAATATATAGCAGCACATTTTAAAGAGTGAGTTTTCTTTTTACCAAAGAGAAGTATCTGTGACTGGGTGTATAAACACTACACCAGCATGGAAGGGGTTCAGGAGCTGCTTTGGGCTGGAGTTGCTTAGCCCGCCACACCTGCAAGGCCAGGAATGGAGGAGGCGTTCAAAAGGAGAAAGTGCCACTTGGCCATGGACAGCCCCCAGGAAGCAGGTTGTTGAGCTTCCCAGCCCCCAGGAAGAGGCCTTGTGGCTAGCAGAGTATTTGCCCTCACAGAAAGGGGGGATAGATTCCCTGTGCTACACAGGGGGGATACGGACTAAATCCTACAACTTGTGCTGGAGGCCCAACAAATTTGGATCAGACTGTGGCGCATCCAGGGCACCTCTGAAGAAAGACAGGCTAATATGCTGGCTAGAACTGTCTACAGGTTTCTTTTTTTCCCTTTGCCCTTTTGTTTAATCTCTTTTGCGGACCTTGGTTTGTTGGTTTTACTTGGAACTCTGAAAAGGGGAGAAAGAATCTGATGGCCTCAGCGGGTGAGCTGAGAGTCTGTCATTGCTAGATTTACACCAAATGCTCCTGCTGGAAGGACTGGACTTCTGTGAGTGCACTTTCCATCTAACACCCAAAGGTAATGCTTTAATGGTGACAGATCCCAGACAGTGAACCTTTGCAAGCCCTTCTGTTTACCCTGGCTGCTAACACTCATATACTGTGCAGTTCACAGTGCAGGACACATTACATGGTAAGCACCTTAGGGCAAGGACCGTGCCTTCCTTTTTGTCTTGTATTTGTTTTTAAATCACACTGCTGGTGTTTCATTATGATCTACATGCTAACAATCCACGTTATGGATTAATGATCATTAAGTTGTTATTTTCAATCAAAAATCCTTTCCCCCAGCTATAGAAACACAATCAGGGCATCTGCTGCCACAAAGCTTTTATATCTTTTCGATTTCAGAAAAAGGCTGAAAAGTGACCAATGTCAAAAGAAAAATCCATTTGATTTTATTTTCAAACAATGGTGTTAAAAACGCTTTTATGCCCAAGGAGACTTCAAATGAAGAAATTTGGCACAGAGGGAAATGTTAAAGGCAAGTTACAACTCCCTAAAACTAGAATATAAGCTTTTATGGCCCTTCCCTCTCCACCCCAAAATGGTGCAAAGCCACCCCACGCATATGCATTTGCCATCTGACTCTTGTCTGACTTCTACAGAAAGGCTTTCCACCAGAAGGGGCACATCTCAGTCATAAGCCAGGACCCCATTGTAGGAGCTGTATATTTTATGAAATTTGAAATAATAAACTTGCTTCCCAGCTCTCCATGCCGTGACAGATTTTAATCTGTCTGATTTTATAAAACTTACCTTTTGGGGGGAGTGGGGGAGGAGATACTATTTTGACAAATGATGAGATAGTCATTGGGTAACTGTACTGTGACCACATCCAAAATTCAGATGTTCTACATCTTTAGTATCCAGTTGAGGTTGTGCTAGAAGGTGCTTTGAGAGAAGCCTGTTGGGAAAGAGGACCTGAAAAGAACACTAATGCTATTGCTTGTCTGTCACTTTGAAGTTTTATTGGGGCCACCCCATCTACTTTGGAATGAATGGTCATTATTAACAAAGCAATCTGCTTCTACCAGCCTTTGGGCATCTCAATGCTGCCATACACCTCTCTCTGTGACCCTTGTAATTCCCACCACACAATGGGTGGTGTTTAGACTGATTCCACAGAGCCACGCTGTATTATGATCTTCACTTACAGGCCCGTGGTGACCAAGAGGCAGCCTTTATATTTTAGTATAGAAATGTAGCCTCTACAAGGTGCCACTCCCTGTATGCCAGGTTATCTGGATTGAGATGAAGCATACTTTGCTTCATTTGGAGACCTTTGGATAAGACCTGCTTCTCCACTTCATGCAAAGCAAACTTGGCCTTTGGCTGATGTCCACTTCCTACAACAGTGCCCCCATTACCACCACCATAGACCAACATGTCTGTGCTGATATAAGGTCAGAAAGAGGTTAGAAACCTAGGCACACAGAATTGAAGAAGTAGCTATCACTGTGGAAACAATGGGCTCCATTGTAATAGGCTCAATGGTAGCAACAGGGTTCTGGCATTGTCACATCCATTGTTGTTATAGCTCTCCCACAAAGATGGAGGGAGTCCAAATGTATCTCAGTGAGGGTGGATAGGGTGTCACTCCGTGCAGAAGTCACTGTATGCACGAGGAGCATCAGTGTAGAATATGACAGGAGCTGCTGGCTATAGAATAGGGCCCTGTTGTGCCAGGCATTGCATAAGCACATGGTACTGCCCCTATCTCCAAAAAGCTTAGTTTAAATAGACAAGACAGAGAAGAAATATTATTTTCCCCATTTTGCAGAGGAGGCGCTGAGGCACAGACATACCAAGATACTTGCCCAGGGTCTCCCAGGATGTTTGTGACAGGGCAAGGAAAAGAACATGGCTCTCCTGTCTCCAGATTGGTGCCTTGACCACCAGAGCATACTCTTTGCCAGGGACGCGGCAGGTTTGGACTGAGCTGTGCCAGAAAAGCACGTCCAGTACTTGCCTATGCACTGACGGGCTACTGGTGCCACGAAGCCGTAAAACTACAGCAACATTTTGAGAGAAGGTCTGAAAGCAGTGTGTGTGTGTAAGACACGGAGAGAGGGAGAGAAGGTGGGTGAGGTAATATTTTTAATTGGAACTACTCCTATAGAAAACGCATTGGGTGATGGAGCTGGGATTGTCTTTACTTATCTGGGGAAATCTTGTTTTCTGAATACACTTGAGGTTAGGACCCTGACTTGTTTATCACGTAACTTTTAGTGGTGCTACCTCATCTAGTTTAGCATGAGTCACCCACCCCACCCCCAGTCAATGCTCTGTTGTTCCAACCATTCTGTTCTTCCAGCTCAAGTTGCTGAATCTCTTTCCCGTTAGAGAAGAAAGTAAAAACCTTTACAGAGTCTTGAGCAGCTTTAAACCAATCCTTCTGGAATTGATGATTTCCCCCCTTCTAGTGAAACAGACACAAAAGCAGCCAACAAATAGAATGAGGGCAGAGTAGGAAACGTGGGGCGGGGTGGGAGGGGAGCCCTCAAGGAGCTGAAGTCAGTTCCTTCTTTCCAAAACAATAGAAATGACAAGCACGTTCCACAATTATTCTCCCACTGCATCAAATGAGGGTGCTTGGAGGAACATCAGATCGTGTGCCAGGATAAACTGGTCTTGGAGGGCTCAAGGATGTGACAGGAAACGTCGAAGGTTTCACCAAGGGCAGTAGAGCGCCAGTCGTGTTAAAAATAAAGAGAGACTCTCTCTCAACCTAAACATCCCCTGTGGGGAGTGAGAGGAGGGATGTCAGAGACAGACAGTAGAGGCCACAGCTGCTCCTGGAACTTCCTTTCTGCCTCTTAAGTGTTTCCCTTCTATTTTCTCATTTGCTGTAAACAATTAATTTTGTTCCACTTTTTTCTGTCACACAGCGACAATGACTTCCCCTTGCTCAACCTCCCTCCTTTTTTGGGGCTGGTAGAATTTTGCTGGTTGATGTTAGCCAGTAAAATTGCTGCTAGAATTTTACTGGCTAACATCAAGCAGCAAAATTCTGCAAACAGCGTTTGTCCAGTTAGTTCCCCATTCTGGCGAAAGTGGGATAGAGAAGTAGGAGGAGCGAGAAGAGGACCTGATGCTAGCGGAGTCAACAGCATGGCAATGATGCTTGAACCCAACTTTCCATTTTTTAGATCTAATTTGACATTGCATGACCCAGGGGTGGATGTGGTTGCCCAGTGACCTGTGTCTGGATATGAGGTACCACCATGCCCAACCACTCAGGAAAGAGTTCCTCCCACCTTTAAGGTATAGATTACAAGGCTCCTAAAGTACTGTACAAGGTGTGGAGCAAATTCTACCCTCAGACTCTGACGGAGTTGCACCAGGTGTAACAGAGCAGAATTTGGCAGAAGGCTACATATGTGAAGGAGACAGAGTACCTTCAGCTGCTACCAAAAACGTTTTTTCCCCAGTGTTTGCAAATTTCCTTGACTCCCCTAGTGAAAGAGGAATGTTTGCTGTCTTTAGAGAATGGAATTCCCTCCCACCAAATTTTGAGCAAATCACAGGGCATAACCAAATCCACCATAATGAACTGTACCCACCACACTGGCCTTATTGCCATCAGCAATAAACATGGGGGGGGGGGGGAAGGGGACGGGGGAGAAGAGGTTCAGTTCAAACTTCCTATCTATCATCTCCTTCTGCTTCTGCAACCGGTGTGATGTTTGGAAACTGCACGTACACCTACTGGATGCTACTATCATGCTGGCGGCCTCCACCTTTTCCTTGCCTGTGCTTCCATACCCAGAGCTGACCTGAGCCTAGGTAGGACCCATGTTTTGCTCTGTCACCTCAGTGCAACTCCAGTGGAAGAGCAACGTGCTGGCCCGATGTGTCAGAGGCCTAATAATTGGCCCACATGTCTGCTGTGATTGTCTTTTTCCCACATTCCTTCAGAGGCGTGCCAGTAACTTGAATGCCAGCCCATTGTACTGGGTTGGCAATAAACAAGAAGATCATGGAATTTAGGCCAGGATCGGCAAGCAGGAGCAGTAGCATCACCTGGCTACAAATGCTACAGCAGCAGGATCAAAAAAGCAGGCAGCATTTAGACAAAGAAGTATAAGAGAATTGCCCAAAGAGAACAGCTGATGCACGTATACCAACAGGAGAATTAGACCCTGCTGCCTATTGCCCAAATAGCATCCTCCATGGTCTGCATTGTTGGTGTTATGGAGTCTGAACAGTGCACTTGCAACCAGTTAACAACAGGGACATCTGTGCAGCTTCAGCCCTTTTCCAGCGTGCTGTGAGCAGGTATGGCAGTGTCAGTAGTGACAGAGATGAGAGAAAGCAATAGCGTCTGCAACAGTGGTCGGAGCAGTTGGAGCGTGATGGGGCTGCTCCATCTCCTGAGCCACAGAGCTGCCTCCCCTGACTGAGGTGGCTTCACTTTCACTCTCATCCTCTTGCTGGTGGGTCACTACTCCTTTCCATGTCCTCTTGCTGCTGCCCTCCCCCCCAACACTGTTATTCATGGACTCTGGGGCAGGTTAATTAACAACTCATCAGAATTCTTCTCTCCAAATTCAGCATCAGAATCTGGGAAGCAGCCTTAGCCTCTATGTTTGAGAAATCTACAAGTGACTGCTTGATTTATCCCCTTCCTTTGTCCTCTGAGATCTGCAGGTAAAACTCTCTTACTGGAAAGTGGCCAGCACCGAGGGAGGCTATTCTATATCTTCTGCGTCTCATTCTTCACGTGCTGCTTGAGCTTTCCTCGGAGAAATGCCTATTCATCTAGAACCACTGCCACTCCTGACCACCTTGACTTTTCATATGAGTACCCTGCTGCCACAGGAGACTCTAATGAAGAGGGAAAGGATCCTTTACAAAGGAATGTGGAAATGATGGCTAAATTTCCAAAAGGCAACCATCCTCCAACCCTTGCTGAAGCAGCTGTGGGAAGCAGGAGTTACACAACCACACCAGAGGTTGAAAATCAGTCACGGTCCTGCCTCCAGATGCCACCATTTTGGGGCCAAAATTTTGCTGCTGGGGTTTGGGGACCGTTGCTGAGATATTTGCTGCTGAGTCTCCTTCATGTGAACTGACTCCCAAGAACTTTGCTAAGTGATTAAGCAAGTTCATTGCTATAAAATGGACCAGGACAGCATTGCTGTTCTTCTTAGAATGGCCTAATAAAACCTGGGAATCTTGGCAATGGAGAAACTTGCATTTTATATTAATGACATTCACCAGAATTTCTTTACCACCCATTTATTTATATATAAAATAGCCTGTTGGAGATCAGTAACCTTAATATTGCCCAACCTTGACCCAAGCAGTCCTTTAAGTATGAGAAGAATCCCTATTACATGACACTGAGGGCTATGCATACATTGGATAGGTCTATAAAATAAGTAGACAACAATAAGTCTAATGCAATTAAATACTATGGTATTGGATGCTATAGAGAAAATGGAGATCATGGCCTCCAAAACCAGCCATCCCTTGCCAGCGTTGCAAGGTTTGAAGTAGAAAATGAGCTATTGAGCTGCCTGCAATTTCCACTTCAGTATTTTATTAGCTTTAATTGTGCTGTTTTTTGGTTTATAAATATGCTTACAAGACAATAGACAATGGGAGAAGTGGCTTAGGGCTCCCAGTGGACTTATGTTGACAATGAATGCCATTGAGGGAAACACAACCTACTTGTTCCCAGAATAGCAGAGGAGAGCTCATCAGCTGAACCATGACATGCTGGAAACAAACAGCTATAGCAGAGTTGTCTGAAGGACTCAGACAATGTCAGCTTGGCCCAAGAAGACAAATTTTCCAGAAATCTGATCACTTTATGTATGCAAGGATATGACATGTTTCTTCCATTGGTAATGCTAATGTCTATGTGAAGGTCTCTTTAGTCATAAATGTAAAGTCGTTTAAAAGTATTTGAAGTTTAAAGAGGCAAAACCACCCTGGATTTCATGATGTTGACTAGATTCCTAGGTGCTACTGCAATACAAAATAATAAATAAGAGACTCCTTCAAAAATGCCTGGCTTAACATCTATATCCAAAGAGTGCGATGAGTCCATTTACTGAACGTGCTCAGATGTTGATGAACCTTGGTCTGGAAATTGTATGCTGAATAGGTATCAAGATGGGAACTCTTCTTCCTTTGGGTAGGAAGGTATCAGGAAGGGAACTTTGACAATCCTTGTGATGGAAAAGCATTGGCGTCTAGAGATGACCAGTTGCTTTGTTTCCTCCACCATCATGCTCCTCTCTTTTTACAGTTTCGTTTCTTAGATTTGTTTATTGCTTGCTCCAGCTTGATGCTTCATATACAGTTTTTTTAAGTGGGATATTTATTTGTATAAAGAAACATGTTTACTTGTCACCAGTTAGTAGCTCTCCTTCCCCACTAAGTAGAGGGCCTGTGCTTTCCTTCA
Organism: Chelonia mydas; assembly: GCF_015237465.2. Classification (NCBI taxonomy): domain Eukaryota; kingdom Metazoa; phylum Chordata; order Testudines; family Cheloniidae; genus Chelonia; species Chelonia mydas. Next base: position 28,269,841 of record NC_051246.2, on the reverse strand, counting down.
TCTTTCTCTTGCTCCTAATGTATTTAAAGAACCTCTTCTTATTGCCTTTTTTGTTCCTTTCTTGGTGTAAGACATTTTGTGCCGTAGCCTCTCTGATTTTGTTCCGAATGCTAGTGCTATACTTTTGTACTCCTTCTTAGCAATTATTCATGTTTCCACTTTTTTAAGGATTCTTTTTTGATTGCCAAGTCACTAAAGAGCTCCTGATAGGAAAAACAGTAAGATGCCAATCTGACTTTATCTTTCCTTTGCGTCGGGATTGTTTACTGTTGTGCCTTTAATATTATTGTTTCCTAGAGAAACTCTCAGCTCCCCTGAACTACTTTTTCCCCTCAGATTTTCTTCCCATGGAAGTTTACCTACCACTTCTCTGAGTTTGTTAAAATTGGCTTTTTGAAATCCATGGTCCTTATTCTGATGCTTATTACCTGCAGCTTTTCAGTGGTTTCTACATAAAAAGATACAAACCCAACAAAAGAACCCAGGCTAAACATGCAGCATATCAGCCCCACCCATCCAGCCATGCTTCAAATGAACAGCCAGCCCCATTCTGCCATTGCTGCCCTCAAACCAGCCCATGTCTTTCTGGGGAATAAGCCTGGGTCTGTAGTTTGTTTACTGGACTGAAAGGGCACCATCTAGGTACTTCTAGAGACCCTATCATCATGGTTTCCAAGTCCCTCACAACACTCCTAGGACGAGTATTATCTCAAATGGGAAACTGAGGCACAGAGAAATAAATGGTAAAATAGGAAGTCTGGGCAAAATGGGTAATTTAAACCCTTGTCTTCTGAATCACAGCCCAATGCCTTAACCAAAAGACTGATGATCAATTGAAATTCAAGCTAAGAGACTGGTTCTCTAAGTCCTAGGGCATATCTCTGCCTCAAGGATGGATGACTGTGACCCCGATTCAGCCCCAAAGCGGGTACAGTGCAGATTTGACATTTGCTCTCTGGACATTCTTCAGCATTGTGGTTTTTTTTTTATAGTTTGCCGTTTCCATAATATCTTTTTATGAATTTTCCTGCTAACAGCTGAAAGGTGTGATGGGTATTTTTCAGAATTCCAAGTGATTAGTTACAGAATATTGTTTTAAGTATTTGCCGGGGTCAAATGACAAGCCTGTTTGCTAAACAATGTTGCTTGGATTTGTCTTGTCCTTGTTTAAGTCTGAAGGAAGGCCATGCTGCTCAATAGAATCTTTTATTTAAATGAAATAATGTTCAAAAATAATGGCCTTCAGAATAATGAAGAGAAAGAGCAGCAGCAGAAAAGCAGTTACTGTCAGGCCTCCTACTTTTCCTTACTCTAGGGAACCGTTTTTTGCAAGATTTTAATAGCCTGCTGGCTGTTTAATAAGTGAACATACTTTGTGGATGTGAGAATGAGTTGGTCATGTTTCCTGTCTGCTGCAAGAATCCTTTGTATTCTAGGCTTTGGGAAGTCCTTTCCTTTGTAGACTGTATGACATAATAGTCCATTTGATAAGGAGCCTAATTCTGCACCTGCCCCAGTATAGTTCTTTTTGCATTCTATGCCCTATTTTTTACTTTGGGATGTCTCCAGGAACACAACTGTGTCCTATCTAACCAGGAAAGGCTTTTCTTTGGGTGTGTGCATTTTCAATTCACTGGTTCTCAAGCCAGCCACAATAACGGGAGGTGAGGTGCAAGCCTCCCACTCCCTGCTCCAGCTTTCCCTGTGCACCTCAGTTCAAATCTGCAGCTCCCCCTGGTTTTCTGTCACTAAGCTCCTCTACAGCTCTTCAAATTCTGCCCTAATCATGCTGTAGAAAACAGGCACTATCCTTCCCCACCAGCTGAAAGTGCAAGACTCCAGAGAGTCTCCAGTTTATTTATTTTAATTATGTCATGTCAAGAAAACAAACATCAGTGTAGAGAGACTAACCCAAGATCTAAACTAAAATAAGAAAACTAACCAAAACAATGTGCCAAAAAATACAGGTAGCCACTATTAAGCATAACCTGGAACGAGCTATTTGGGAATCTTCAGGAGAGCTTTCTACAGGTCTGTCCTCACTCAACATCTCAGCCTAAATAAAAGCAGTGGGTCTATTAGAGGGCTTTTTTTAGCTAGGTAATTGCCAGCATTCACCTTTTTAAAGGAACCATACGCTTTATTTGTATACGTTAAAAAAACAAACAAACGGAAAGACCTCTGGCATTGTAAGGCTCAAGACTCTGTGTCAGCTGTAATAAAATTCATGCCAGTAGGGTCTAGCTTGTGGCCTCCACGGATCCTGAGCTGCGGAAGCTACAGCAGAGCAACTTGTATCCACCACAGTCTCAGCCTCTTGCTAAATACAGGCAGGTCTCAGGATTCCACGGGCCTAGTACCTAAAAGCAAGTGTTCCAGCCTGCAGCAGCCTGGAAACTTGCCACTCACCCTAGGTTTCTTTCGTTATCTCCCTCACGTTTTCAGACGGGACATAACAAAAGAAAAAGAGGTAGGTGAATTGATCAGAGCTTTCAGCTAGAAATATAAATGGAGGCAGGAGGAGAAGGGGGAAAGAATGAAAGAAAGCTGGGAACAGAGCATCCCCTGACACCAGCGTCCCTCTAAACCGGAAAGAACTACACCCTATGCCCCAAAGATATAGAACCCTAGCCAGGAAAATGAGGGCTACCAGCTTCCCTCTTTGTGAAAAACTCTCATGACACCCTTGAGGGAAGAAAAAAAACCAAACAAACCCACCCTTTATTAAGTGAGCTAGTTGAAAAAATTCTGACAAAAGAGTTTTTTGTCAGAATTTGCTGATTTGTTGAAATTGAAATGTTTCCCCAGGAAGGTTCGATCAACAACGTTCCTCGGGAAACCAGGCAGCATTCAAAAGGATTCTGATAGAAACCTGATTGCTTTCCTCCCAGCTCACCCACACAGCTCCTGAGCAGCCCTGGGTGTTGGGCGGAGCCCCCTTCGGGGAGGCGAGTCCCCCTGACCTCACTCTTTCCAGTTGAGCCCCCTGCCCCCGCACAGCAGGAAGACCCCCGGGCCGGCTGGAGCCCCCCGAGCTGCGCAGCGCCTCCACTCCTGAGACCCCAATGCGCCCCGCGGGAAAAATCTCATGTCTCTCCCAGAGAACCTGAGCTGATGAACCCAGGAAGCTGAATAGCACATACCGCCTCCTCAGCCGTCCTGGAACCTGCACGACGCATGAAAATAAGCAAAAATTTCCCCTTGCAAACCCCACAACTGGCAGCTGGTGGCTGCAACTGTGCCAGGGGAGGCTTAGCCTGCCCTGGCCTATTACACCCACCGCCTATGTCAACAGCCCATCTGGTGACCTGCTGGATCCCTTGGGCTTCCAGGGTCCACATGGACTGCCCCGAGATCAGGGAACCAGGACTTCCAGGATCCACCACTTTGAGCCAGTCAGCCAGGCCAGGGACCCCAGGGTTTCCAGCGTCTGTGGCTTTGGGACTGCGAACCTGGTGGATTGGCCTAGGGCCAAGCCTCCATCCCCTTTCACAGAGAATTTTGAAATGTTTGTTTTCATTCCAAATCAGAGCAAAACCAAATTTTGAAATAGCTAAATCCTCCATGAAACAGAATTACCTTTCTCCAGCCACTGCTACTTATTCTTCAGTTTATTTGCAGTGCCTAAAGGCCCCGTTGTGCTAGGCTCTGTACACACACACATAGTAAGAGAAAGTCCCTACCCTGAAGCACAATCTACATAGACAAGAGAGGCAGAGAGTGGGAGGCAAAAAGAGGTGAGATGGCTTGGCCAGAGTCACATGGCAGGTCAGTGGCAGGGCCAAGAGAAGAACCTAGGTCTTCTGAATCCCAGGGTGTGGCCATACCCACTGAGCTATGCTGTCTCTCGCTGCACTGGGGGGAAGCTGGTGATTCTCAATGCCCACACACTGGATCCTCCATTTGGACATTAAAGGCTTTTGATTTCCAGTCTCTCCAGTTCATATAACGATGCCATGGAAAGAATATGATAGATCCCAAGACAGGGGAATCAGACAACCTGTTACGCCACCTCCTAGTCCTGGGCCCTGGAGAGTACCAGTGACATTGGGTTGTATGATGTTTTGGGGAGGTAGAAAAACAATCTAGGCAGTAGGCTGAGAACACAAAACTCACTTGTGATCTAAATTAGATTTAAAGGCAGAGCTCCCCAGTAGGGAAAAATGCAGGCCCTGGTGCACCAGCTGGAGCCTTCATGAACAGACATTTCACATGGCTGGTTGAACAAACCCACAAGAAGAACAGGAAATCCAGCCATTAATTTCCCACTTGGTTTTCTGGAGGGGTCAATGTGTGTGTATCCCATAACATTCAGAGTCCTCAAAAGCGCCTTTAGCATCAGTGGCTCAGGAGAAAAGAGACAAGGTGGGTGAGGTAATATCTTTTATTGGATCAGCTTCTGTTGGTGAGTGAGACGAGATTTCTCACCAACAGAAGTTGGTCCAGTAAAAGATATCACCTCACCTTGTCTCTCCAATATCCTGGAACCAACACAGCCACAACTACACTGCATTAGACAAGGGAAAGAGAGAACTTTGTGTTTTCAGGTGAAGAAAAAAGGGCTCATGCTTGTTTGCAGCAGGGAAATTAAGCAAGGACATTTTTCATCATGAATGTGAACCATGGGGATGTGCTTTTGTATCTTCCTGCATCAGAATTACCGAACCAGGAAGGGTAGGTCTGCATTCCTCTTCCTACCACAGAGGGGGATGGGCAGGGGACCATACTCTCAAGAGCACTTCTCTTAGCTTGCAGAGTGATTTTTATGCTTCCTTCTCTCTGTAACAAGACAAGTTGCAGCCACATATGATCATTTATTCATTCCATGACCTTGAAATCCCTTTCCCTTACAAGAAAAACAACTGCTCCCCTTCAGAACAGTAGGCTTCGTAGGAAATCACACAGATCTCCTTGCTGCTTGTACTGTGTCAAATGGGAGAACCTATCTAGTTAGTGACTTTTATAAGGTTTTATTTTGCAAGGCCCAGTAGAGTAGTTAAGATTGGTAATAAGCAAGGAGTCTGGTACCCAGCCAGCCCTCTTACGACAATGATAGAGAGGAAAGAGCCAAGTAATATATTTGAATGTTGTCAGTGCCTTGTTATTTTATTTATTTATTTTTTTTGCCATTTATTTTTAAATTAACCGAGGGGTGTAAACACCAAGGAGGGGAAGGAAATTGTTCCAGGGTGGCCCAAGGGGAGGATAACAATGAATAATAGAATGAAATGTTAAATCAGGGGGAAAGTTAGGCGAAATGTCAGAAGAGATTTCCAAAAACTGAGCCCTGCTACTTACTGCAAGTGGAATAGGCTTTCCAAACAGGCTGTCAAAGCCCCCTCATTTCAGTCTAGAGCAGAGGAAGCCTTGGAGAACAGACTGTGAAGAAGTAGCCTCAGAAAGACAATGGGGGATTCGCCGTCTGTTTGCAACAGATGAGAGAGAATTGGGCTGCAAAATGCCCTCCCCACTCCCGGATTTCTAGGGTGCTGGGCTGATGTCAAAGTACAAGCATCTCTGAAGTGAATGGTTTAGCATATGTCGAATGCCTGGCTGCTATCAAAGTGCAACTGTGTATGCAGTCATTGGCTCGACACCTCTAGCTTACTGATGTGATGTCCAGGGACAGGTTACTGTGATGTCACTAGCTCTGCAACTTCAGCTTTCTGGTCTTGTGTCAAGTATCAGGCCTCTGTCACACCAGTAATTCAGCATTCCTAGCCTGGCAGGATTATATCAAGATACAGGCCTCTGATGTTACTGGCTCAATATCTCTCCCGCCGATGTCTGATGTCATGCCTCTGTGACATAACTGGCTCAGAGCCTCTAGCTTGCAGGGCTTGTGTGAAGGCCCAGGCTTCTATGAGGCATCTGCCTCAGCACATCTTGCTTGCTGACATGATGTCAAGACAAATGCCTTTGTGATATACCTGGCTCAGAAGCCTAACTTAATGGGCTGCTATGAAAGGGCAGGTCCCTGTGAGTGTATTTGCTCAGGTGGGAGGATATGTAGTTGCTAGGCAGAGCTGGCTGGGAATTTTCCATTGGCGTTATTTTCTTTTCCCCAAATCCACGTTTTCTGCAGGAAAATGTCAGTTTTGCCCCCAAATCTAAGCTTTTCATTGGGAAAATCAAAACAATGGCACCCTCGCTCCGCCTGGGAGACCCCTTTCAACTCAAAGCTCTCCCTGAAGGGATGTTCTCCCGGTGTGTGATTTTTTTTGAATTTTCTGTCTGGTGAAACATTTCTAGGTTTTTACTTTTCATCCAAAATCAGGACAATTCCCGCCCCAAAAACTTTGGAATTTTCCATGGGATGGAGATTCTGTTTTCTGGCCGGTGCTATTGCTAGGGTGCAGTGTCAAAACTGACAAGGGAAATGTCACCCCCTTCAGGGGAACAGGAGTTTATCAGGAGGGAGAGGGTGCTCCTGTATCACTTCTGTGTGCTAATAGAGGCTCACCCTAGAGGAACGCTAGAGCCTTGGAAGCAGTAGTCATTAGCAGTAGCCCCTGGAATCAGTAGACACTGAGCCTTGTCATGGAACAGAGCATTAACTTTTAGACCCCTGACCCAGAGGGTGATACTGTTGCCAGAAAATAAAGTTTCTGTCCTACTAGCACTCCTACGTATCAGGCCCTTATTACCAGAGTGAGCTGTCTCTTTTCTAGGATTACACCAATTCAGCAAGAATCCAACCCTCACTAGAAGGCCTCTTTACAGTCAGAAACCATCCTACAATCCATAGCAATGATCCCAGCTTATCACCTGGTGCTGAGGGTATGATGCCTGTCAACAGGGATTGAACCCAGGGCCTTCGGAGCTAAGAGCACAGCTGCTGTCGCAGATACGTAGCCTCTGGGAATCCAGCAGAGAGGGAGACTTTTCACCTACACTGTACAGTAGTTACAAACATGTTCCCCCCCCGCACATTAAATACAGTGCACATTTCCAATAAAATAAAACAGATGCTGTATTAGAGATTGCACAGAGGGGGATTTTGCTGCTTCTTAGGTGTGACAGCCGTGCTAACAGATTTCCAAACACTTCCCGAGTCAGAGTGCAAGAGGCTTGCAAAGAACTTTCATAATATCCAAAGCTCGCTCTTTCAATTGACCTTCACGGACTATCATTTGAGCCATTGCCTAGTAAAGGACCACAGTTCTTAACTGACCTCTCAGTAGCCACTTTTACTCCATGTGCAGGGGACCGGGGCTGTTTCCTGACAGGGAGAGGAGTAACAAGATACAGTTCGATAATTCCTAGAAAAAAAAAATCCTGTTGAGCTTTGCCCTCTGTCAACTGAAAAATATGATTGTTTTGCTCCACGGGAGAAACATGGGAATCCAGCACTGATAACAGACTTGGCCAGAGGCCTTTTGGCTTCAGTGTCCTTTCAATAGCTATCTTCCTGCCAGGAATGAGAGCAAAGGACATCTTTGCACACCTGATGATATGCTGAGTAATTTCTTGGCCTGGAGATATCTGGTCCATGCAGAAGGAAAGTGGGAGTACTTCCATTTATCAAAAGCATTCTTCTGACCAGTAATTGCTTCTGCATCACTATAGTTATACCAGAGCAGAGGGCTGATGTTTTATCGTGTGTGAAGGAACAGAACTCTCTGTGGCCTCAACGATGTGTAGGACTTCACAGAGCGCAACAGGTGGTTGACGTCAGAGACATCCTTGAACTCAGAGCCCAGCCTTATCATGACATTTCAGGGCAGAGACTCACAAATCGCCAATATAAACCAGATTCAAAACACAAATAAAACAATCCGGAGATTCTAAATATAAAATAAATTGAGGGGTGTCTTAAGAAAATATAAAACAAATTGAAGGGTGTCTTAAGAAAAACAGGAATAGAAAGTTAGAGAAGGTAATAAATGAGATGCTTCATGACAAAAGCCATGTATGAAAAAGAAATGGTTCTAATGTGCTTCTTAAAAATGGAGAGAGACAACCTCCTCATCAAAACAGAGGCTACAGGTAAGGCTTTCAAAAGCCATTAAGTGACTTAGGAGCCTAAATTCCATTTTCAGAAGAAGTGGTTTTTTACCCACGAAAGCTTATGTCCAAATAAATCTGTTAGTCTTTAAGGTGCCACCGGACTCCTTGTTCTTTTTGTAAGCACTTGGGTGTAGATCTGTGTGAGTAACTAATTTTTCAGTTCACTGGCAGTTCTGAAAGATAAAAAAAAATTGTTTGGAGTTGACCTGAAGCAAAACATTAACAACAGTTTTGGTGAACCAAAAAGTCAATAAAAGATTTGTTTCAGGTCAAATGAAGCAGTCTGTTTGATTTGTAACAAAATGGTTTGTTTCAAGCTTGAGCTCATTTAAGGGTTTTTGTTTTTTAAATAAAGGAAATTTCAAAACAAAAGGTAATTTTGAAATAAAAGTCAAAACATTTGTTTAGAAAATGTTGAAACAAAACATTTAGATTTTGTTGTTGGTTTTTTTTCAACTGAAACAATTTGCAAAAATCGACACGAATTCACAAAATGCTTCAGTTGACCTGAAGTGGTATTTTTTACTGAAAAAAAGTATAGATTGAAAAATTTCACCCAGCTCAACGTAAGTTCTGTTGATTTTCAACAAGACTCAGATGCTGAGGTGCCTGTCCCTTTGAAAAACAAGACTTCGGCTCCTACGTAACTAAGGGTACAGCTACACAGCAAAAAACCCAAACAAACCAAAAAACAAACCTTACAGCAATGAATTTCAGAGTCTGGGTCAACTGATTCTGTCTTGCTGGGCTCGTGCTGCAGGGCTAAAAATAGCCGTGTAGACCTTTGGGCTTGGCCTAGAGACCAGGCTGTGAAATTCAGTGAGGAGAGAAGGGTCTTGGAGCCCACGCTCCATCCTGAGTCTGAATATCTACATTGCTGCCTTTAGCTCCATAGCGCCAGCCACAAAAGCACAAGTCAGTTGACCCAGCCTCTGAGACTTGCTGCTGTGGGGAGTTTTATTGCTGTGTAGATGAACCGTAAGGGACTTCTGAAAATCCTCCATGTAGCTTTCAACAGAGTCAACCACAGGATGCTACTGACCTATTCACAGGACAGAGCTGGGGTAGACAGCACAGCACTCCATCTGCACCAGTCATTCCTCTCCAGAAGGCCCCAAAGAATGCTCCTTCTCCACAAAGGCCCTCACATGTGAAGTCCCACGGAGATCTAACCTCTTTCCCCTCCTCTCAAGAGCTACATGAGACCCCTTGGAAAAGTGGTGAGATGGTGAGACGACACGGGCCCTAGTGTCAACAATACCCCGATGACCCTCCATAGTACACTGAAATTTTCACGGATGCAGCCAGTGCCATCAGCAGCATGTCACAATGCTTCCAGGAGACTGACGAGCAACTGAGCTTAAAGCAGAAATCAAGGGAACGGCTTCTCTAGGCTTCTATGTTTGCGCTTTGGTTTTGACTGCCGGGACTAGATTACAATCTCCACTGGGTGCCTGTGATTGTTCCGATGGTCTCAGGTGCCTGACAGGGATTCTCATCTTTTCTAGGATCAGTTCACAGAGCTTGAAAAGATTAAGAGAGTCAAACGTTATTCACTTTCTGGATTTCTGAACCCAATATGTTCAAACACACTTCAAATACTGGTCCTCATAATGGAATATGTGCAGACGACATCTGAGCATTTTCAAACCAGCCTTGTTAGTGTTATAAGTGGGCAAAGACTTGGTCAAAACTGTAATTTATCTAAATTCCATGCTTCAGACATGACATCAGATTTCATTCAGACTTCCCACAGGAACTCTCCTCTGTCCTGAGAGCAAACATAAGAGAGGTCATAGAAATACAGGAATTGCCAGTGGTCCTCTTAGTCCAGTATCTCCTCTCTGACAGTGATCAGCACCAGATACTTCAGAAGCAGGTGCAATAAACCCTGAAGCAGGTAGTGATGAGCAGAGGAAATTTTCTCCTGGCCCCTCATAGTCAGAATTCATGTCCTGAAGCAGGAGGATTTACATCTCTTCCATAACTCACATTTTTGTTTATAATCCTTACTATTGCAACTCTGGACATTCTTCTGATCCATATAAATGTCCAAACCTTTATTGAACCCTCCTAAGCTCTTCGTCTCCGTGATATTTTGTGGCAATGAGTTCCACAGACTAAAATTATTGTACTTACAAAGGGGGCAAAAATATAGCTTGCCATGTTAACTATCTTTCACTTTTAACTATCTAATTACAACTATGAGCCTGTAATATCCTCTAGAGAAACATAAAGGAAAAGTTTTCAGGGGGGCTCACATCGGCCTCTAGTTCTTGTGAGCAGTTTTGCATCCTTAAGCACCTGTGACCATATTTTTTGCACCTGCAATTAATTATGAATATAAATACTAATAGTTTCAGTCAGCATCTCACTGTTTGTATAGTAGATAACAATTCAAGTATACAGGTGGCTCATAGTTATTGTAAACGACCGTTCTTCAGCCACAAAGCTTACACTCTAAAGACAAGACATAATAGGTGGAAGAAACCAAACAAGTGGATGGGCGAAAGGGAAGAACAACAAAACTAACAGGATGTTTTCGCACCAAATAACTGTGTGAACAATTTGTAGCCAGTCATTAGCTGTAATCAGAGTACTCAATAGCATACCTGTTATCTGTGGGCAGTTTTCTGTATGCATTATGGCAGAGGTGAGTTTTAAGGAGGGACTTGGAGAAAATGGGGGTGCAGGGAGGGCTGTATGGATATTAACTGGGAGTTTTCCCCGTGCAGAAGGAGAGGTTTGGGAGTAAGTGTGAAGCGACTTGCGGGAGAAGGGGATAATGTGCAGTTGAGGCTGGCATGGTTGATGGGCTGAAGGCCGTATCAGGCTCGTAACAAGATGGATGAAATCAAACTGTGTTAGGCACCTAGATGCTTTTGAAAATCTTGGTAGGTGCCTGTCTGCATTTTTAGGCACCGAAATACCTTTAGAAATCTGACTATATGTGCCTAAGTCTCTGAATCACTTAGGTCCTGTTGAAAATGTTCCTCTTAGTCTCTCGTCAGTTCCCTAAGTGGGGTTTATAGCATTTTCCAACCTCACAGATATGAGAATCAATATGTTAAAAGTTGCGAGATGCTCAGGTACTACAGTAATGGGAGTCATACAAGCACCTTAGACAGATAAAATCCCAATTTGAATGAGAGAAGCAGCTCACATGTCACTATCTGGATACCACCTGGGCCTGTGGCTCTTGCTCTAGCCAAGATTTGCAAAATCTGGTGCTAGCAAGAAGCTAATACAGAAATTGAATATCATAAAGCAAGTTTATTATTGTCTATTATTTGTATACCGGAGCATTTAGAGGCCTTGACCAGGTCAGGTCTCCATCCAGCGGTTCTCAGACTTCATTGCACCGCGACCCCCTTCTGACAACAAAAATTACTACATGACCCCAAGTGGGATGTGGGGGAGAGGAACTGGAGATGGAGCCCCACTGCTCTTGGTAAGTAAGGGGGGCTGGAGTCCAAGCCCCGCCACCCCGGGCTGAAGCCCTTGGGCTTTGGTTTCAACCCAGGTTGGTGGGGTTCAGGCTTCAGCTTTAGCCCCAGACCCCAGGGAATCTAACACAGACCCTGGGGACCCCATTAAAATGGGGTCACAGCCCACTTTGGGGTCCCAACCCACAGTCTGAGAACTGCTGTGAGACACTGTACAAACGTATCATGACAGTCCCTGGTCCAAAGAGCTTACAGTCGCAAAGACATGCCATAGCAGGCGGATGAAGCAAACAAATGGGGAAAGAAAACAAGCACTGACTGCCCACTCATCTTTCATCCTGTGGGGGGCTGGGCTCTCCTAATCACAGTTAAGCTCTTTTGCTGGAGCAATGTGGCACGGATAAAAACTCTATGAAAAGAAAAGTTAAAAATACGCTTCCCACTGGAGAATGCCCCCCCCCCCATTTCTGGCCCAGTGCTGGAGTAGTAGGAGCGATTCTCGATACTGAACAAACAGGACCAGGGGATCCCATTGGCTCAGTGTGTGGAAGCTCTGACCACTGCATGAAGCATAGGAAATACAGTGAGGTGCTGATTTCAGTGAGTTAAGTGCACTGAGCATCTGCCCCATTAGATACTTAACCCAACTCCAACGTGTTTGAGGTCCCCACACTGCTGCTCCGCCTACTCACAGAATTTTAATTTCTCTCTCACTGTAAAGCAGCCAATATCATGACCCACCTGACATGGATTCAGAGAGTGCCAAGCACAATGGAGCCTTGGCCTGGTTTGGGCATGTAGGCACCACTACAATATAAATTTTAAATACATAAATAAAACGTGGCCTATAAACAGAATATGAGAAAGAGTGGCCCCCAGGATGCTTCTACTGCTCGTGTGAGACCTTGGTCCTGATCTCAAAGGCCATCAACGGCATTAGCACCTATGTCTCCCTGTGAAAAACACCAAGACTTCCACACTCTTCCGAAGCAAAGCAATCAACAAAGACCAGAATGCAGCCACGTGAGAGCTGGAGATTAAAACACACTCAGTCAAGGGGATTCAGCTAGGAGAATTTCCATGGAAAAATCAGACTAATGCAGAGTCTGGACACTTTCAGGACCTGCTGTCCAACAAAATATTTCCACCACATCCAGTATGATGATAAAAGCACAGCTTTCTTATCCGCAAAGAGGGGAAGAGCAGAAAACTCCCTAGTGCACTTAAAGGACACCTCATTGTTCAGCTCTAACTTACCTAGGAAGCATTTACACACTACAGAAAACACTAGATAGATAGATGGACAGACAGACATTATCTAGCCCTAGGCACTGACCTAGGCTGCTGGTTTATTTACTCAAATGTAAAAGAGTGAATCAAAAAGTAGGGGCTGGGATTTCAAAGCTGCCTAGTTTTGGCCAACCCCATTAGGCAGCTTTGCAATTCTGATTCAGAATATTTCCTAGTCTTTACACCCAGAGAGTACCAAAACCTTGACAGGTCTCTACTGACCAGAGCTACCTATAGCAGGTTACATGGAGGAAAGTTGTACATCCTCAATAATTTGGTTAAATCCAACATATATGGTAGAAAATTACATCAAATGGGTTAGATAGAGATTCTATCCCATCACATAATATAAAATCAGGGATATTTAAAGAGTAGACAAAAATAAAACCTACTTGTTAGGTCACTCACTCTGACCTAAATTCTGATGTTTGCTTCAGAGTTGCAATTAATTATTAATTTTTTTTTATTGTGCCCAGAGGCCAACCACTTGATGCCTCATTGTGCTAGGCACTGTACAAACATGTTGAAAAATGATACTCCCAGACCCAGAGGGTTTATAGTCTAAAAGACAAGATACAACAGGGGAATGAAGCAAACAAGCAGGCTGGAATGGGAGGGTGTGGTGACCAGGTAACAGATATAATAGGATGTGTGCAAACTTTAGCCAATCTGGAGCTGCAATCACAACTCACCACCTAGCTGGTACCAGGTTACCAAACTCAGATGAGCAGATATTTATGTTAATTTGGATTATATATATATATATATCTCCCAGGTGCATAGCATGTTAAGATAATCATGGAGAAATGGATAATTAATTAGTACATGTTGCAACAATTGTGGGAGACAAATTTTACTTCTCCTGGCCAGCTGTAGGCTTCTGTAGGCCCCTCAGTGAATAAAGGGCTTCAAGTGAGTGCAGTTTTCATGATCTTATGCAGAGCATGAGGAGCCCTGTATCAATGTTTGGGGCCTAGTATAACTGCAAGCCAGCAGTGTTACTACCTGCCCAGCTGCTTTTTCGTGGAGGTAGATCTGCGGCAATTGCCAGACCTATTTATGGCCCTTTCCTCTTCCATTGTTCTAGTCACATCTGCCATAGCTTCATAAACAGCAGGGAGGTAGCAGGGGGGAAAGAATGTTTCCTTTCAAGAATTTTCATATTATAAGCCTCTGAAAAGTTCAGATCAAGCAGTTCCATCCAAATGGTAGGGACTGTTTGTTCCTTGTTTTGGCAGGATTGTGAGTGATGCATGAGCAGCAGTATCCCTTCATTAGACTAATATGCTGTACCAGTTCAACATGGCAGGAAGCAGAGTGTGTGTGTGTGTGTGATATTTTTCTTTAAAGGATGAAGGAATGAACAGAAAACACTGAAGTTTTGTTTAGGTTGGTTGGGGAGCTGACAAGCTATGTTCTGATTGGCTGGAGAGTGACTCACTAGAGAGCTGTGGTGGAATCCACACTAGGCAATGTAGTAGCCAATGCAGATGTCGGCTTGGCAGCCATCCTGAGCAAAAGCCTCCTTGCTTATACAGCAGACTGTTTTTGCTGCCTGGATCTTGGTGTAATAATAAGAAAACAAGTTTGTTTCCTTTGTAGGTATTGGCCTGTGAGAGTGTGTGCATATATGTATATACGCTTGTATTTGTATGTACAAACACACACACACACACACACACAGCCCTATCATTATAGCAGTGCTTCCCATCGACTAGAAGACTTGATACTTATTTACAAAAAACCCTTTACATCATTCTAGTGGCCCTCTAGTCGGCACAATAAAACCACTTCGGCGAGAGGCAGAAGCTATGTCGGTGGGAGAAACTCTGCCGAAGACATAGCCAGTAGCGGATTAATGATTTTGCCACCCCTAGGCCCAGAAATAATTGCCGCCCCCCCCCACCCCCAGCTCACCTCCGCCTCCGCCTCCTCCCCTGAGCGCGCCGCCGGGTCCTGCTTCTCCCCGCTCCCTGCCAGTGCTTGTGCGCAAAACAGCTTCGCGAAGGAGGGGGGCAGAGGGGAACGCGGCAGGCTCAGGAGAGGAGGCGGGGCTGGGGTGGGGATTTGGGGAAGGGGATGGGGCAGGGAGGGGGCAGGGAAGGGGTGGGGTTGGGGCGGGGCGGGGGCGGAGGGCGCAAACCGGCACCGGGGAAAGCAGCCTCTGGCTGCTATTATAAAATTTGTCCCCCCTAGGCCTAGGCCTTGTCAGCCTAGGCATTAATACGCCACTGGACATAGCACTATCCACACCGGTGCTTATGTCAGTGTAACTTACATCGCTCGGGAGGGTGATATATTCACAACCCTGAGCTACATAAGTTATGCTGACATAAGCTGTAGTGTAGATGCGTGAGGCTCTGTCTACACGTAAAACACTACAGTGATGGGCAGGGTTCTCCCGGCACTGTAGTTAATCCACCTCCCCAAGAGGCGGTAGTTAAATTGATAAAATAATTCTTCCATCGACCTAGCGCGGTCTATACCGGGAGGTAGGTCAGTTTATCAACGGCACTTAACTACTGTATTTTTCACATCCCTGAGCAATATAGCTGGGTTGACCTAACTTTTCAGTGAAGACCAGCCCTAAGTGAGACTCATGGTTTAAAGTATCTATTTATCTATCCACATCTCTTTCTCTCTCTCTCCCCCATTTGCTTTGGTCCCAATTTACTACTAGGTTAGTCTGGCTTTATGCTGAAACTGGAGTAATGCAGCAGTGAATCAGGCCCTTCCTCGTCTCTATTTATCTATCTGATGCATTCATCCGTCCTTCCTTTCACCCCTTGCATACCTGCCTGATGATGCATTTATAATGTGCCCATCATACCCAGGCCATCAAGAACTACATTAAGAATGTCATTATTTTGACCTCAAAGGAAATTTACTCTCCACCGGTCCTGGTTCCAGTAGCTGTTACTTATGGGAAGGTTTTGGTGTTTTTTATCCATGAGCAATGTTCCCGAGCCATTCCTTTGCCCCTGTCACTGAGGGAAGGCTTGTGCAAAAGGATGGGTCTTGTGGCCTGATGACAGTCAGCTGTAGGCCTGGTCTACGCTAGGAATTTACATCTGTATTGCTACATCACTCATGGGTGTGAAAAATCCACACCTGTGAGTGATGTAGCTACACTGACCTAAACACTGGTGTAGACAGTGCTAGGTCAACGGACAAATTCTTCCAGCCATCTAGCTACCATCTTTCGGGGAGGTGGATTATCTATGGTGACAGGAGAATCCCTCCCATCAGTGTAGGTAGTGTCTACACGGAAGTGTTGCAGCCTCACCACTATAGCATACTAAGGATAGCCATACCCTTAGGCTCTTCCAGGGCTCTTGGGATGAAGCGTTCCATCACCAAAGAGTTGTATTTAGCCTCTCTTTCTCGGTACATGCATTTATTGCTCTTGCTCTCTCTCATTTGGTACGTCTGCCTCCATCTATTTCTTTCCCTCCCTCTCTTCCTTCAGCTGATCTATTTATTTGTCTGTCTCTCACCATCATGACACACACCGTCTTTCTCTGCATGCATATGTTTCATATTGTCTTTTTCCACCTATAGGGCAAATCTCCGGCCAATGGGAGCTTTGCCATTAACTTCAAAGGGGCAAGGATTCAGCCCTATTTCCCTGTCATCTGACTCACTGGCTTCCCCACATCAGGACATTTTGACCTTTCTTTCCTTTTGATCTCTCTTTCTTGAGGGCCTGATGCAAAGCGCATGGGAAGACTCCCATTGACTTCAGTTGGCTTAGGATCAGGCTCCCACCGAACAGTCACACCATCCTCGCTTATTTCTTCACAGTCCCATTGCGCAATAAGAGATGACCTCCCCCTGGCCTCCCCTTCAGAACAGGGCATGGGTATTGTAACACGGATGATAAGCAAAGGGGTGCAAGGGAGGGCAGAATCTTTCCATCTGTGGAGTGAAACGCTCCGGATCAGAGTGGCACCAGGATCTCCAGATAGTGTGGAAAGAGAAAGCTTTCTCCCACTGGGTAACCCGGCAGCGACTGCTATTTCAGTAAACATATCATTTTGTGCTCAATAAACACACATTCCAGAGCAATGCTCTCATTGTTGTTTTTTTTCCCCCCCTCTGTAATGCATTAATGAAGAAAGAAAATTTAGATTGTGTAATGGTGACAGCTTGAAATGATTTTGCCTAGTGATATTTCTCAGTGAAGTTTTGGAATGGGAGGAAGGAGAAAGACAACCGGATTTTATTCAAACTTACCAGCATGAAGAATTCTCCCCCCACAAAACAATTAACTTCCACCTCCCCGACCCAATAAAACTACCTCTCTTTCTCTCTCTGAACTTTGTCACGTATGGGGCTGTTTGTGGAGGAAACAACACCAAGTGGGTTTATACAAGGCTCCTGTTTTAATTTTTGTTTTATATCCACTGGAACCCTCGAATAGTGAATTCATTTCCTGATATAGTAAACATTTCTGATGGCCAGGATTCTTTCCCTTTTCCCAAATGAACACAAACCCCTGGTCTAACTCACCAGCAGCACAGTCTCTACAAACAGACGTATTGGCTATATTTTCAAAGAATGCATCTTAAGCAGGCAGGAATAAAAATAAATAAACAGAAAAGTTTCATGAGATCATTTCAAGAGCCCGGTGCAAATAGGAAGCAAGGAGGTTTTTGTGTTTGCAATTGTCTGCTTAGCTGAGCCTTCAGTTGCACAGGGGGGCTGGGGAAGAGGGGGAGAGTAAATCAGATTTTCACATATTCCAGGAAACAATTTTGTTCTCATAGTTACATACTTACCATTGCCCCATTAATTGCTAAATAACGTACACATTCCCTTACTTGTGACCGCATTTGCACTGTGCAAATGTTTTCTGACAGCTCTCTTTTCCTCCCATTGAAACAGACGGCCCTTGTAACCAAAAAAAAGAAATCAGTAACAAGCAAAAGCTGATTTTTTTTTCCTGGTGCTGCTAATTACCAGAAATGCTGCTAATTACCTTGAAATAGTCACACATTTTTCCAAGTCTCTGTTTGCCAGGAGCTGGGAATGGGTGACAGGGGATGGATCACTTGAGGATGACCTGTTCTGTTCCATTCCCTCAGGGGCACCTGGCATGGGCCTCTGTCGGAAGACAGGATACCGGGCTAGCTGGATCTTTGGTCTGACCCAGTAGGGCCGTTCTTATGTTCTCGCCAAAGCCCTTCTTACTTGGCACAATGGTGATGCCCATGTCTGTAAAACAGTTATTCTTCCGAAAGAGTTAAAAGAAGAAAGGACACTGCTTGGCAAGGTAAGAACACCTTCTGTCTTCGCTTTTATACATCTGACCTGATCAAGAGTTATATAGACAGCTTTTTAAATATTTACCCCAACTTGAGGGGTAATTTGAATATGGCTCTAAGAAGAGGGAAATATTAATAGGTAACTAAGGCCATGTCTACATTAACACTTATGTTGGCAAACGATGTATGTATGTATGTATGTATCGATACAGCTGTGCCACTGTAAGCTTGTAAGTGTAGATATGGCCTTAATCATTAGCCCAATCCTGAGAGGTACATAGCTGGGAAAACTCACCTCCCATTAAAGTTAATGAGGGTCTGATTTTGGCCCACTCAAGTATATGGGAGTTTTGCAACTGATTTCAATGGAAAAAGGATCTTCCTTTAGTCTGTTAAATAACATGATCCTATGTTGGGCCTGAGTGTCCACTCCAATACGCCAGTTTTATGCCAGGGTAACTTCATTAAAGTAAAGGCTGGTGTAACAGAAATGAAAATCAGACCCATTGCCTTTCACTGTCTTTTTTTTTTTCTTAAACCCTTCATTTTTGTTTGTTTGTCTGTCTTGTGTGTTCACTTCTGGTTGTGCTTTTGCATGGCTGTATTTTTAACTTTGTAATCACTGACTTCTCAGAACATTTGAAAATAAAGCAAAACGGAGAGGGGATGGTTCAAAATAATGTTTCCATCTCATTAAATGCATCCATCAGTAATGGTTCGGGTAGGAAATGAACAGTGAAAAAACCACAACCAAAGCAGAACACAATGCTTTCCAGCAAATCCTAGCTGCTTATACATTCCAATATATTGATCACATGTAAATATTCCATTGCGTATCTATGTTGGGAAAATACAATTCAGCATTTAAACAGGTGACCACATGCACATCCCAATCACCTCCTCATCTCAGCTTTTTGCTTATAAGGGCCACCCACTGGAAACGATCAGAAGTGTGGAAGTACACCTGCATGCCCAAATAGTTATCCAGTTAGTAGCTCCCCCAAAGAGCTACCCAATTGCACATTTATTCATGCAATATTGCTACTTAATTCTTAATTTTTTTAAATACATCTATTATCCATATTGATAACAGAGGAACTACGGCAGGGCAACCTGTTCACAGAACACAATTTATTAAATAATGTAACAGCTTTTTCTGGCACTATTTTAGCCAGATCCTTGTGCACATATCTAATCTTAAGCACACAGGTAGTCCCGAGTAGCTTTCTGAACTGGGGCCTCTGTTTTCAAATTATCCAGGAGCAGACTTTCCAGATGTGTTTGATATTTAGTTATTCCCCATGAATGGTTTGTGAGACCACATGTCAGGCTATGGGTTGTTTGTAAACTGTTCACCTATTGCTCAAACATACCTCATTTGCCATTCTTTATTTGTGCTTCACATGGTATCATCTCTCATCCTTGATTGGATGCTTCCCAAATCCACAAAGAGCTTTCAAAATGGTTACATGAATACTTCCGGCCCAAACAGTCACATGAAAATAGTATGTGTGTGTCGATGAATAGTTACAAAAGTTTTTGCAACACTTTTCCTTTCCAGGAGTATTTTATTGAACAAAATTTTGCCTGCTCCATCATTCACCAGAGAAAATTAAAAGGATCACAAATACTGTCCAAGTAAATTCACATCTGTAACAAGGTACTGCAGGGCCTTCTTGGCTCCTGCTGATAAAGTCACTTGGAGACCCTGGGTACAGTAACCACTGGTGCAGTTTATTTACAGGTTGTGCTCCCACCACCTTTTCACCGTACAAGTAGCCCTTTACCATCTGCAGGGAGGACTTCAGTCTCCCCAAACCAGTCAAGCGGGACCCGGATCTCATCTTCCAAGGGTCCCCTTACAGGGAGTTTGGTGGGGCCCTTCAACTCCACTGAGGGCCCTGGGGCAGATACCTCCTCTATCTCCTCCTTGTCCCATCCTTCCTGGCTCAGGCTGCGTTGTCTAGGGTTTTCAGCTTCAGGGACCCCTTTCCCCTTCCTTGGGGGGTCTCCCCCTTTTCTTACCGTGGGTTTCCTCCCCCGACCTCCTTTCCCTATTGGTCAGGGGTTCCAGTCGATGCCCACCACCACTGGGTGTGGTAGGCTCAATACTACCCCAACCTGTTTCCAATGGAACCTGCCCCAGCCCTTAAGGGGCAGCTGGGCCATGCGGCACTGCCTCTTATCCCTGTGGATACATTCCAAATTCACTTTGGCACCAGGAATCAGCCCCCTCCTTACAAGACAGCAGGCCGAGACCGTGTCCACCAGACCACGCTGGGGTCTCCTCCCCACCATCACAGAATGTTGGACAGTTTCCACCCCTTCCCCTGCCCTCCAGAGATGGTCCACCCACAAAATTCGGCGAAGACACATGCCATGTTTGGGCAGTCCCCCTTTTTATGTCCTGGTCACCTGCAGTGCCAGCAGACGAGTGGCCTGGTCCCAGTGGAAGCTCTTTAGTGAGTCTCCCGTTTTTTTCTCCGGACCCTTCCCAGTCAGGGGTTCTCTGGATTTTCTCCCGGTTTTCTCTTCCTTATATGAGTGTCCCTTCTTCCTGGGGAAGTCTGCCTCTGCATACTCCTCTGTCAGCTTTACTGCTGCATCTACCATACTTGGTTGGAGCCATCTCACCCATACCCTTATTTTCTCGCGGAGGCCCTGTAAAAACTGTTCCAGGACAAGCATGTCCATGATTTCCCCCACTGTCTGGGCATCACGGCTCAGCCATTGGGTGGCCCAGTCCATTAACTCCTGGGAAAACTCCCGGGGTTGCAAACCCCCTGTCCACTTTGCCATCCAGAACCTCTGGCAGTACTTTTCGGCTGACAGCTCCGCCCGATCTAGGCTGGCCACCTTTACCACATCATAGCTCTTGGCCTGTTCCTCATTCAGGGCCAGATAGGCCACTTGGGCTTCGCTGGCCAGGTAGGGAGCCAGCCGCAGGGCCCAGGTTGCCCTATCCCATCCTGCTCCCACATCTGCCCACTCAAGAGTGCCTAGGAAGGCATCGGGGTCATCTGCAAGGCCCATATTACAAAGTCCCAAGCCCAACGCCCACATGCCATCCCCTACCATGGGACTCGCCATCTTCTGGAGGAGCTGCTGTTGTATTCTGGCCTGCTCTCATATAAAGTCTTGGAGCCTCTTCTGCCGCTCGGCTTGCCAGTTGAGCAAGGCCTGCCTCTCCAGCTGGTGGGACTGCTGAAAGGATTGCATACCCTTCTGCACCTCTTCCTGCTGCTTTACCAGCCACTGCAGGATCTCCTCCATCTCCGGGCTGCCAAACTCTTGCTCTGGCACAAGATATCCCAGACAAGCCCTCACGTGTAACAAGGTGCTGCAGGGCCCTCTTGTCTCCTGCCCCTGTTGGGCTGATAAAGTCACTCAGAGATCCCCAGTTCAGTAATCACCCATGCAGTTAATTTACAGGTTGTGCTTCCACCACCTTTTCGCCATACAAATAGCCCTTTACCATCTGCAGGCAGAAGGGGAGAGCTACCTCCCTGCTTCCACTCCCTGACTTTTCCCTTTCTCCCTGCTCCCTTCCCCTGAGGCTTTTATACAGCCCCAGCCTAATTAGGTGTCAGCTGTCTCTGCTTCCCCAGTTAGGGCCAGGTGGTCTAACCAGCTCCAATTCACCTCTCTTAATTGGAGCTGGAGTGACAGAGGGCTGGCTCAGTAGTTCCTGTTCAGCGCCCTGTCACAATGTCTTTTATTTGCATGAATATTTGCAAATACTTCTCCCCCCCCACCCAAGTATTCTAAGTGGCATATACTTTCTGGATAGTGTACTGGTTACAGTGAAACGCCGTTTGTAGTGAAGCAGAATAAAATTAATGAATTCTTTCAGTGCATTGCAACGTGTAAATTCCAGTTAAAATATATCTCTGCTTCTGCTGAATTTATTGTGAGAATGACACGACTCCAGCATGAGGGTATTCTGCTGTAACACATGCTGTTGGAGGGAGTTCCGATGTTGTCTGAGTAGGAAGGGTGCAAGATAAATGGATGAGGGATCTCCTCTATTAAGATGAAAAATTCTGGCATCCTCATCACAAACACGAGGACCTTCTCAGATCATCACCAGCTGCAGATCCATGATATGTTCTCTGGCAAAACCATAAGACATGAATGCCTGTAAATGCAAAGTCTGGAAGAGGTAGTCCCAGGAATGGTGAGAATGCAGATAAATTCCAGTTCAGTCTCCCAAAGGGAGTCCTTTCAGGGAAACATTGAGGATTATTTTGCTAGGGGTTGTGGGATTGCAATTCCAAGAAGTAGCACAGACTGCAGAGTGAGCCATGGGCCCAGCACAGAATCAAGCTGATCGACACTCTTTATCCTAAGCCTGGTCTTTGCCACTTTGGGCTGAATACTCAAACGAAGTGGGGCTCCTAACTTCATTTAGGCTCCTCATTTATATTGAAATCAACTCCTTTTGGGCCTTCAGTGCTTTGTTTCTTCATGCTAAAGGCAGCTCCTCCCATTCACAGAGACAGCTATATTTTACCAGTGATTTCAGCATCTTACAATAGTGAGATCTGATTTTATTGTAAGCAGCCAGGGCAAAAGGCACATTGTTCTCCCTGGTTTCTCCCACTTTCACTGAGTTCCAGAAGTGTCAGAACTAGGGAGGAATTGCTTTGAAGATTGCATGTAATTACACTGGTGAGGGAGAAGGGAAGGCTGTGTTCTCTTTACAAACAAATACATAGCAGCCCTTATGGGCCATAACAAGTGGTTTCTTGGATCAGACAGTACCCAGGTGTCTCTCAGACTGCAGTTACCCGAAGCCAGGCGTTTGTGTAGCTTTAACCTATGTTGAGGTCTTTCCTCCAGTGTAATATCAACATCCATAAACATTCTGAGTATGTGGATCCCAAAGGAAACTCCAAGGACACATTATAAACCATGCGGTTTGTAAGTATTCTCACTTTAGGACCACATGCTGTACTTAATTATGCTGTTATAAATCCAGAGCAACTCTAATGAAATCAATGGAATCACTCCAGATTTACTCTGAGACTAGAATCTGCCTTTGCAAATTTGCCCAGCTCTGTGATAGTTTCACGCATACCTCAGATGCAGTCCTGGCCTGTGGCAATCGTGGCCTGTGGCAAAGCTAAGTGGCTTTCTCTGATCAACAGATACAGGGTTACCTAACAGTCTGGTGCTACGAACTCTCACTCACCTGAATAGTTCTTGCTCAGCTAAAACTTCTCATTAACAGAAGAAGGCCTCCTGGTTGAAAGGTGGCAGTTATCTTTACACTCAGCATGCTAACCCTCTTCTTCCATTGGATGCGGCCTCTTGCCTTGCCCCCTATTTTCTTTTTGTTCACGTATTAAAAACCCCACTCCTTATCCGTCTACATTTACACCTCTTCTTTTTAATCCATTGGGGCAAATTGGCTTGACTGCATTTCTTACCTTAAAAATTGATTGTCCTACTGCAGTCAATGAAGACAGTGTGGGGAAAATGCAATCATATTTTCATTGTTATCGCTAAGGACAACTATAAATAAACCGTGCCTTACAGTATTTATACATTATTACATCATATTGCCATTTAAAAAGAAAAGCCATTGAAAGTGCTGAATAATGTAAGAATAATTGCCTGTACATTAGTTCCGCTGTCATTGCCATTATGTTTGGGTCTGTGACATTGCCATATTTGTCATTCCACCCAATGTTGCGTGGCATCCATGGTGACATTATAATACCTGTGTGCTTTGTGTAATAAAATGCAGTGGCTTTCATGGTATACTGGGATTAGCTATTACATAATGAGAAGGCTTTTCTGGAGAAGTTAGCCAGCGTATGTTCTTTTTTCATTGGTTTCTGTTGGGCTGAATTTCTATGTACTGAAGGATACTTGTTTGGATCAAATAGCTTCTCAAAATAGCTCATGTAAACATACTTACTGAGCCAGATTCTGATACCCTTATTCACACTGAATAGTACCTTATTCCATGGTTATTATTTGTTTGTATTACAGGAATGCCTGCAGGCCCCAACCAAGATCAGAACTCTATTATGTTAGGCAAAGAACAAACACAGAATGCGAGACAGACCTTGCCCCAAAGAATTTACAATCTAAAGAAACAAGACAGACAAAGGGAGGGAGGGGAAACAAAGAAATGAACTGACTTGTCCAAGGTCATGCAGCAGGTCAGTTCAGAGCTGGGACTAGAACCCAAGTCCCTTGAAACCTTTATTGAAGTCCATCGGGTCCTTTGCAAAGTACTATTAAAGCCAATTCACAAGATCAGAATCACCTCCATTGCTTTTTTTTCTTGCCTTCCTGCTTCCTTTTTTTTGTCTAGGGATGTGTGTGTCTTATGTGACTTGGTTATGCTATGGTTAAGTTGCCTTCATGCTGAGTCTACAGATTTTAATTTCCTCACTTATGACTAGCTTCCCTTTTTTGTTTTTATGTTTTATACACCAAAACAAAAACCTTTGCTAAACTTTAATGCCACAGTGCAAGTTTTTATGGCAAGGTTGTTCAGCTTAACTATGTTGTAGTCACTATTACTTAGTGGCTTAACTATAGTCACTTTTTGAACTAACTTCCGTGGAACCTAAGACTAAGCCGAGAGCAGCCTCTCCTCTTGTGTGTTCTGGAAATATCTATTCCAAATGTATTCATTTAAGATGCTGAGAAATCACTTCTCTGAACCTTGCCCTGACATGACATATGACCATTTTATGTATAAGTTACTGCAGTCATCTTTTATTACTGCTTAGATTTAGCTGCCTCTTTGATCTACCTTTACAATACACATTCAATATCTTTCCCCCGATCTGGGAGGCCAGAAGTATAACCCCCTATGAGTATGTTTGTATTCTTAGGGTTTAGGATTTCATAGATTCATTCATAGATTCATTGAGTTTAAGAGCAGAAGGAACCAATAGAACATCTAGTCTGACCCCCTGTATATCATAATCTGAGGCCATTAAATTTCACGCACTTATTGAAGACATCAAGAGATTGATAATTCACCACTTCCTTTGGCAGTTTGTTCCCAAGGTCAACCACCCTCACTGTTAAAATGTATGCCTAATTTCTAATTTGTCCAGCTTCAGTTTCCAGCCACTGGTTCTTGTTATGCCTTTGTCCACTAGATTAAAGAGATCCTTAGTACCCTGTATTTTCTCCTCATTAAGATACTTATACACTGTAATCAAGTCACATCTCAATCTTTTTGATTTGCTCTTTGATTGAACTCTTCTTATGACTTTCACTGTCAGGCATTTTGTCCAGCCCTCAAAAAATTTTTGTGGCTCTTTTCTGCAACCTCTCCAATTTTTCAACGTCTTTTTAAAAACGTGGACGCCAGAACTAGATGATATTCCAGTGTCTGTCTCACCAATGCCATATACAGAGAAAAAAAATCACCTCCCTGCTCCTATTCATTACTCCCCTGCTTATACATTAAAATATTGCATTAACCCTTTCCACCACACCATCATACTGAGAGCTCATATTGAGTTGCTTGTTCACTATGACCCTTAAGTCCTTTCCCAGAGTCATTGCATTCCAGGATGCAGTCCACCACTCTGCAGGCATGGCCGGCATTCTTTATTCCTGGATGTGTAAAACTTTCCTTTTCGCTGTATTAAAATGCATGTTATTTGAATAGGCCCAGTTTACCAAGTGACCCCGATTGCTCTGTGTGACTGCCCTGTTCTGATCATTGTTACCACTCTGCCAAACTTTGTGTCATCCACAAATTGCATCAGCACTGATTTTACATTTACTTCCAGATCACTGATGAAAAGGTTGCCTAGTACCAATTGCTGCAGAACCCCACCGGAAACACCCCCATTAACAATTACTTTCCGAGATCCCTCAGCCAGTACTTAGTCCTTTTGACATAAGCTTTACTGATGCAGAATAATTTTACAATCAGAATGTTAGGTGCTTTATGTCAAACACCTTACAAAAATCTATTACAGCTACACAGTGACCTTTATCAATCAACTTGTTGTTCGATATGGCTTCGACTGAATGATCCTCTCCAGTCAGAAATTTTATCTCATTAGATTTTAAGGACTATTTTAGGTAGACTGCTTCTCTCTGAACTGCAGGACCCAATCTATCCTCCTTATATACTTTATACCCACTTAATACTGTTTCTTGTTGATCTCACTGATTTTTTTTTTATTCCACCATGTTTCCATGAATACCACAAGGTTTTCTTCCATTGCCAGGCATGCTCGTTCTCTAATTTTTACTTTTCAGATTATTTTACCTGTACATGGACATTTAAAGTAGAATTAATGTTAATTAAAATTGGGCATCCAAATCCCCTTGGCAGTTTTGAAAAATCTCAGCCTTAACGTTTTTATTTTTGGCCATGTGCCCTTTTTTGATTGAACTCCTTTAGCAGACAAACTGTTATTTTGTTGGAATATACTTCTGGAATCTCAACTTGACCCTCCTGCAGTTCAGCTGTGATTACTGCCCTGTCCTGGGTCCTTTGTATTACTGAGAACCCCAGCAGATGTCTTAGCCTGATCTGAGTGCTCCTCAGGGCCTATCAGCCTCTCTCGGTTCCTCATGTACATAATCCCCCCCAAACCTTGTTAATCTTCTGCACCAGAGTCCTAGCTCCTGTTTGGTTAATAGAAAATGAGTACTTGTGGCACCTTAGAGACTAACAAATTTATTTGAGCATAAGCTTTCGTTAGCTACAGCTCACTTCATCAGATGCATGCCAAGATCTGTGCGAGCTTTTTCATGAAGTTGATAGATTTCCACTCCATACGGCTAAATTCAGTGCCTTGCATAATGACAGGTTTCAGAGTAGCAGCCGTGTTAGTCTGTATCCGCAAAAAGAAAAGGAGTACTTGTGGCACCTTAGAGACCAAGAAATTTATTTGAGCATGCATCCGATGAAGTGAGCTGTAGCTCACGAAAGCTTATGCTCAAATAAATTTGTTAGTCTCTAAGGTGCCACAAGTCCTCCTTTTCTTTTTGTGGCTACAGACTAACACGGCTGCTACTCTGAAACCTGTTTGGTTAATGTGGAGGATCTGCCTTCTTCAAAGAGAACAGAGGGTCCTGTAGGATCTGCCATCCCTCAGAAGTTACCAGTAAAGGATTTGCCTTCTCCAAAAGTTCCCCACTTTCCAATTAATTTAATTCCCTCCTCTTTACTCTATTTTCTTATCACAGGCCTTGACGTTTCCCCTATTTAGCTATGTGCATGGAACGGAAGCAGTTCACAAAAGCTACCATAAAAAGCCTGGACTGATGTATTTTTCCTAGGAATCTAAATTTAGCTTCCAGGACCTCTCTCCACACTTCCCAGTATCATGTATGATGACCACAGACTTCTCTACAGCACTAAGCAGAAGTTGATTTTGATATCTAGTGAGAGCCTTCACCTTGGCATCCAGTCACCAAATCGTGTTCTTCATTACCCCATACACAGATACTGTTACTTCTAAAGATTGAATCATCTGTCACCACAGTCTGTCTACAAAGATAGAATCCTCTGGTGCTACAGCCATCTCCATCTCCTGCGGGAGCCTCTTTGGTGCATTAGATCTGATCAGACTTCTCAGTGTCTATTGGAAGGCAATTCCTGTCTAAGAGAATTTCTCCCTCCATACCTCCTATTATGCACAGTCATAGAATATCAGAGTTGGAAGGGACCCTCAGGAGATCATCTAGTCCAACCCCCTGCTCAAAGCAGGACCAATCCCGAATTTGTTTTTGCCCCAGATCCCAAAATGGCCCCCTCAAGGACTGAACTCACAACCCTGGGTTTAGCAGGCCAATGCTCAAACCACTGAGCTATCCAGCAGGTATTCTTACTGTAATATCTGAGTGCCTCACAATCTTAAATGGATTTATCCTCACAACACGCCCGTGAGATAGGGAAGTGGTATTATCCCCAGATGGGGAACTGAGGCACAGAAAAGCTAAGTGACTTGCCAAAGGTCACACAGGAAGGCTGTGGTTCAACAGGGAATTGAACCTTCATCTCCTACTAATGCCATAACCACAGGACCATCCTTTCTCCTCAGCCTTCAGATAGCCTGGGGAAGAAAAGAGATTAGAGATGGGCCAAACGCCATGAAATGTCTATGTGGACCTGGCTCCAAACTTCTCCAGCCTTTGAGGGGCCTTGGATTGGGAGTTCCAGTTCAGGCCCATCTCTAGAAGAAAGGGTTGTAAAATAGCCATGAAGAAGCCAAGGCAGAAGTGTTTTTTCTCCTTCTGCCCTTCACCTGTGCCTTTGAAACCTCTGCAAGATCATTTCCAGAATTCTAGGCCTGTCACCCAGCTCCCTTGCATGCTTGGGACATCACCACTTCTCCTCCTCCCCCACTCCAGAAAAGTCCAGCTACAGCCTTGACCACGATGCCCAAGGGGCTTTGGAGTTTGTCTGAAACAAAAGGAAAACATTGCGAAAGGCAGTGGTGTCAAATAATGCTTCCATTTAGTAGGAATTTTTCTCCCCTTGCATTTCCAGGCAGCACCTGCTGCGTGGGGCTGCTGGCCAGCTCCACTGAGCCTCTCTAGTAAAACAAACAAAAGCATCAGGAAAAAAATTCCTCTTTATAACGCCTGTTATCCTCAGGCTACCTTCCAACACTCTCCTTTTCGCCCCCATCCCAATCACTCCCTCCAGGGAAACTGTCTATTACAAAGCCAGAAAGCCTTGTACAAATGGCCAAATGACTGATGCACAGCTCTCATCTTACTGAAAACAAGACTATTTTCTTTCCCCCTCTGCCTTGTCTAAGCCGAGAGACATTTTTATTGATGTCCCGGCCAAAACAAGAGAAATGAAATGTTATCACTTCAATAGCAACAGCAGAACAGAAATGGGCCTGAAACAGACAGAATGAAAAGGGCTGAGGAGGAGGCATAAAGGGGAGTGAGTGAAGCTGAGCCCTTGGTGATGTTTATTTCCTAATGATCCATTCTCTCATCATCAATGTTTATGTGCTCCTCCCTGTGACATGTAGCTGCA
This sequence comes from Chelonia mydas, assembly GCF_015237465.2. Classification (NCBI taxonomy): domain Eukaryota; kingdom Metazoa; phylum Chordata; order Testudines; family Cheloniidae; genus Chelonia; species Chelonia mydas. Next base: position 28,240,832 of record NC_051246.2, on the reverse strand, counting down.
ATACAATGTATTAGGTAGTTAGTGATTTGGGCAGAAGATTATGTTTTGGAGCTTGGTGGAATTGTTGGAGAGTTATTCTTATCTATCCAGTGTCCGGACACTTGCCTTTTACCTGCTCATCCATTCACTCTGCTGGAAATGTTGATTAGGATCTGTGCTGTGCTAAGGAAAGAGGTGTCCCTATTATTTCAAGCCACAGAAAGTCAAAGAGAGAACTGGTGACCTGACTCTCTCTTCACAATCTCCCCATGAACTCCACCATCTTGACTTCGGCTCCCACTTCAGCCTTGGAAGCAAAAAAGAAAACTTGCAGCATCATGTGTTTGTACTTGCTTTAGGCATCATCTTATAATGAGCTTCCACTAAACAAAGTAACCCTGTGTGCAGCATGAATACAGAGTCATAGATTTTTAAAGGGACTGCTATGCTCATCTATTCTGACCTCCTCAATAACGTAGGCCATAGAATTACATCCGACGAAGTGGGCTGTAGCCCACGAAAGCTTATGCTCAAATAAATTGGTTCGTCTCTAAGGTGCCACAAGTCCTCCTGTTCTTTTTGCGGATACAGACTAACACGGCTGCTACTCTGAAACCTGTTGTTATCCGGAAAGTGGATATAAACAACCATTGGAAAAGAATGTGGAGAGAAGGTCTCAGAACTGTGTGGTGATTGAAATCACCTGCAGACATTTGAGAGGGGAGAGTGGAAGCACTGACTGTATTTTCCTGCTTCAATAGACTCTGAGATGATATAGTTACAGGGATATTGTTGTGCAAACGAGGACAGCAGCAGCAAGGGAATAAACAACTGCTAACTGGAGTAGTGGGTTGTTTCTTCATTGGTCTACTTTGGCTCTTATAAACTAAAGTTGACTCTGTGTTCATCATATTCAAAGATACCAACTGAGAGCCAGATCCTACCCTTCCTTCCTTCCTTCCTTCGCTAGGTATAAAGCCCTATCTAGCTAATCATTGGCACAAGGAACTGCTAGGGCAAATTGATTTGTGTGCCCTTTGGTTCCCACTCTCTTTCTCCACCAGATCATGGTTCTAGCCTGTCTGGGTCTCTGTTAATCTTTACTCTGCTCATCTGTGCCCTCTTGATCCATCCCAAGATATTTCAATAAGGAACCAAGTCAAATTTTCTGTGCACATACTCAGAACTGCACTTATAAAAATATTACCCCCTGATTTGTGGGGTCCATAAGGGGTAGCGGGTGCAGGAATGCATGCATATGTTTGGTGAATTTGAGGTTTGTGGGAGTGTAACACTGATAGCTCTGGCTAGAGCCACACATGTGCTTTTCAAGTTTCTCCCCAGCCATAGTTCTCTGGCCAAAATCTATGTGAAATGCACTGCGGGAGTGTTAGTTACAGGTCCCAATCTGCCCGATCCACAGAGAATGTAAATCTGCTACAGCCCCAGCTAGAGGAGCTTGGTTCTTTGGTGCATAGAGGAATCTGACACTCAGGCAGCCACTTGCATTTTCTTATTTTCACGCGTGCATCTAAAAAACTAAAACCAGAAACTCAGGCCCCACCCAGACACTGACCAGGGTCTGACAGCAAGGCCTAGCCTTTGAGAAAGGCTGCCTTGGGGAGACCCTTTATTAGTACATTCACCATGCTGAATATTGTGAGATCATTGCTGTACGATCTGAGTCTAGAAATGGTGTTCAGTGCTGGTGCTATGACATGGCCACCACCCCTGGGACATTGCGTGGGAGGAGTTAGCTATATTCCCACCCTCCCTGTGGTCACCACATACCCCCCCCCCAGTCAGCATCTCTAGATTTAAATCAACCCTGGGTGTCCTTCTGAAAGAGATGCCCTCAGTATTGCCAGCTCCAAATGTTCAAAAACCATGAGATTGTCTTTAAAATCATGAGATCACGTAAAGATAATAGAGTTGGGGGTTCTTTTTATTTGCCTCCTGCTTTTTGAGCCTTTAGGGTGCACTGGGGTCACATTTTGAAGCTTTCTCCCCAACCATGAGGGCTGGACACTTACTTTCTCTTTAAGAATGAAGGCTGAAATCATCACACATCCACCTGATTCCATGAGCTGGGGCTTTACAGAACACAATAATTATCACGAGACTCATGACAAAATCATGACAGTTGGCACCAGGTAAACAAACACTAGCCTGTTTTGTTTGTTTGCACCGCCCCTCAAGTCAGACTTAGCACATTTACCTTGCTCTGCAGCTCTGTAATTTCAGGCTAGGGTTAGCATGTAACTAGTGTGATAGGGTCGGGCCATATGGCTGTAGGAGAGTAATAGAAGGCAGATATATTAGCCCCAGGTTAAGTAGGTCCCTTTTCCCTGGGTAAGATAACAGGGAAGGTTCCAGAACAATCAGGAACCTTCTGGAGACAATTCAGACAGGCTGATTAGAATGCCTGCAGCCAATCAAGAAGCTGCTAGAATCAATTAAGGCAGGCTAATCAGGGCACCTGGGTTTTAAAAAGGAGCTCACTTTAGTTTGTGGTGTGTGTGAGGAGCAAGAGGCACTAGGAGCTGAGAGTGAGAACGTGGACTGTTGGAGGACTGAGGTGTACAAGCATTATCAGACATCAGGAGGAAGGTCCTATGGTGATGATAAAGAAGGTGTTGGGAGTAGGCCATGGGGAAGTAGCCCAGGGAGTTGTAGCTGTCACACAGCTGTTCCAGGAGGCACTCTAGACAGCTGCATTCCACAGGGCCCTGGGCTGGAACCCGGAGTAGAGGGTGGGCCCGGGTTCCCCCCTGCAAATCCTCCCAACTCCTGGTCAGACACAGGAGGAGTCGATCGGGACTGTGAATTCAGAAAAACGGCCAAGCTGAGGGCTGCCGTGAAGCTCCAAGGCGAGCAAATCCGCCAATAAGAGCAAGACCCACCAAGGTAGAGCAGGAACTTTGTCACACTAGTCAGATTGGGGCAAGCCCTTATTATTACTGTTCTGCTTGTGCTGTGTGGGCCTCGTGCACAGAACACGCCTCAGAAAACCCAGCTTGAATGTCAGAGCCGCCTATGGTGTATTTTATTCCACACACTGGCTGTGGGAGGGTTTGCCCAGCAGAAGTTAGTATAACAAATGCCCAGTAGGATTCCATTGCATTAGTGACTCTGGGGCATTGACTACAATGAGATCATAGATACTTCAATGGTTGCCTCCCATACCAGAAATCATGGTAGGGAATGCTCTAAAGAGGTGAATACTTCTCACCCTTTTCCATATTGTGACCCATGTTACAGTAGAAAGGAGGTTCAGGACTGCTCCCTTTCTTCCCCTTAGCCATAAAGAAAGGGAGGCCAGGTGCAATTCATAGACTGAGAACCCATCTTGTATGGCCTTCAGGAGTCACTAGTGAGAATGCTATTGGATTACTGGCTGTGAGGAGCTCACAGTTGTTCCCATACCAGACTCCCCCACAAGAAATAATTGTAGACAATACTAGGGATGCCGCCTGTCCAGGTTTTCCCAGGACTGTCCCTTTTTTGAGGTAGCTCTCATGGGAAATCTCTACAGGTGCTCAGTACGCACTGCCAGCTGTCCAGTTTTATGGGCTCGGGCTCATCCCAGATGTTCCGTTTCTTTGTACCTCAGAGGTGGCAACATTAGACAATATCGATGTAACTCTGTTTCTGTGGAGGCACCAGTGAGTACAGTTCCATTGTATCCCAAGACCCACCAATTCCAAAGCTCTGAATCCTCACATGGAGGACCTGCAGAATTCTCTTCTGAACATCATGGGGCTATGAAGCCCAACACCAGGGATCTGTAGGATTCCCCATCTATACCAGAGTCCTGAACCCTATCCAAAACTCCCTTGTGAGGGACAGAGGGTCTTCCATGAAATGTCTCTCCCCTCTCTTGTTATCTTGCTTTCCTTGTCAGTCAGTGAACTGTGAAACAGCAGAAGAGAGAAAAATGAACTCTGACCTCATTTTTTCTACAATTAGCCAGAACTGGGCTTTTATTTTTTATTTTTTCCTCTCCACCTTTTAAATGATTAATAGGACAAGTTGGTCCTTAGCTTCTGCAGCGAACCGGGTGTGCTGACAAAGCATTACATTGCCTCTTCCAGGTCACCCAGCAGCAGGCCACATCTTTGTGAAAACACAGGAATCGGATGGAGGAATTCAGAGACTGACATGCAGGAATTTTTGCCCTTCAGACCCTGGCAACTGTGTAGTCTGCTGCGGTCTCCAGGCATTAGTGACTGCCGCGGGAAAGGAGCAGATGGTGAACCGCAACCTGCGAACTTTTCAAAACAATTTTTTTCTTTTTAATGTGCAGCCAGTGACCCTCATTCTACTTTACATAGTCATGGTCTCTGGTGTGCAGTAAATTGTATCGGATGACAAAACACAGGGCTGTAAACACCCTTCAATTTCAGTGCGCAAACAGAACCTCACTCCAGTTAACCCAGCATCTGAACATGGAGTTCAGGCTACTTCAGTACAGCACATACACTTTCCCCCACCTCAGAACATATTCAACTTCTGCTGATGTGTGACCCAAGCACTTACAGTTGCAGGAGGGATGAGTTAGCTCCTTTCCTGGATGGTCCCCTTGACGTTTGTGTTTGCGATGCATATTGCTAGATATCATTGACCAGTAGCACCGGAATGCCCCCAGGTGGTTTGGAAAATTCACAAGCCACTGGATGTTCAGGCAACTTGGGCAGAGCCAAACTCCAGCTTTGGGGACCCCCCCCCCCCTTGGCATCCAACTCCCATTTGAACCTCCAGGCGGCCACCTGAATGGCTCCCACACGAATGTTTGAAAATGGTGCCTTTAACTTCTCTGTGCAGCAGTTCTCCCAGCTGTAAACAGGAAAGGTGGTGTCTTCGCTGAAAATAATCTGAGGAGGTGGGCTATGCTGCTCCCACACTCTATAGCCACCTGCCACCTGCATCAAAAGGCCTTTCCATGGGAAGCCGTGGCTGTCCTATTGACTGACACATTTGAGATGGCACTGGACGAAGCCCTGAAGAAACACATTGTATGGAACAATCCTACATTGGCCTCTAGTGGATGGCTTATTAGTTTTTCCATCTCTTCTACTTGTCTACTTCTATGGCTGCAGACAATGCATCCTTCAATTTTGTCAATTAAAAAAAACAAACCCACAGCTTCTTTCCAGGTGGCTTCAAACAATTCTAGCCAAGTTGGGATACTTTTCCCAAAGGGAGAAATTTACCCCTGTACAGAGGACTACATACCACTTAGGTCCTTAAAATAGCGCTTTTATAGGACTGAAGCGGTGCATATGTGGGCAGGATTGAACGTGCGGCCTCTGGAGCTTATGCATGAGCCTCTACCGCATGAGCTAAAAGTCAACTGGCTGTTAGCTAAGGCTGTAGAGCAGACTCATTTCATCTGTTTCTCTACGTGGTCTCAGTGACACTAGATGGGACAGACCACCAGACCCAGAAGGTGTGTGGGTTACACATAGGTCTTGTGTGGCTTGCTATATAGGGGTGAATTTCACCCTTTCAGAAAAATATCCCAACTTGGCTGGAATTGTTTGAAGCAGCCTATAAAGAAGGGTCAGCTGCTGTGCTTTATTGTTTTCTCTCAGGATGCACACCAAGGTCAGAAGAATGGCTGGGCTTTTGCCCTTATGAAAACTCTTCCAGCATTCTATAGTAATGGTCCAATACCCACTGCTTTACCATAACGTTACTATAGTCACCATTGTTGTAGAATTTTGTACCTTTCCAGTGAGTGATGCTGCCTCTCGGTGTATCCCAGTGTCACTGCAGGATCTCACAAAATTACATGCCCCCAGCAAGAGCTGGATGAGAGGGAATGTGCTGTTGCATGGATTCCGGACACGTGCCTACTAATGAGGCACGTGGGGGTGAAGCTTTGAACAGGGGAGAAAAAGGGTGAACGACTCAATAATTTCAGAGCCAGATCCTCAGCCGGGGCCTGATCTAAAACCCCTTGAAGACAATGGAAAGACTCTTACTGATTTAAGTGGGCTTTGGATTGGGTCCCTGGTATAAATCAGTAGAGATCCATTGACTCCAGTGTCGCTGCACTGATAATCACCAGCAGAGGTTCCACTCCTCAGTATTTTTAGCTTTCCCTATTTTTTTTTGAATGGCTGGGAAGTGTCCCCACAAAACAAAGATGGGAAGCTCTGGAAAAGGAGCTTCCCATAGAATTTATGCTCACCCCCAGTTAAAGGGCTGTCATCACCCGTAAGGGGTGGGGAGTGGTTCTTTAGCTCTGGACAAGCATTTTAATTGTTGGTGGATTCTTGAAATCTTTTCGGAAATGAGTGTAGGTGAAAGGCATCAGACTGACACAGCACAGGAGACTGACTGAAATCCTCTGTTTATCCACCTATCCGATATAATATGGCCAGTAACTGTGTAAGCCCCCAGTATCACCATGCTAATGTGCCCGCACTCTGGCCTAGAGAAGCAATTATCTGTTCGGTAATTCAGCCTCTATGTTCAGTTCTGAGATACATACCTACTGCTTGCCGACCTATCTACCCATCTATCTCCCATGCCACTAAAGCCAACAAACACCTCTGTTAGGCACCAGTCCTACAAGGTGATGTGTGTGTCCTAGGAGATCCACAACTCCTCCAATTTTCAACAAAGGCCATAAGAGTTGAGACAGTTCAGCACCTCGCAGAATTAGGCCCTTAATATACTGTACATTTAGGGCCCAATCTTGCTGCTGCTGAAATCAATGGGAAGACTACCACTGATTTCAATGGGAACAGGCTCTAAATTAAGACTTCTTGGCGGAATTCAACCCTCTGGTCTACAGATGAAAGCCTCTGTCATCCTGTTCATAATTCCTGAGCTTTCCAGTCCCCGAGCTCTGAACTGTTTCTAAGTTGAGTGTTTTTAAGAGATTTCCAGGAGGACTGGCCCGCTCTTAACCCTTCCTCTGAAGCAGTGTTATCTGTCCAGACGTTCAAGAGGGGAGGAATTTGATTGAAACCTTCTTCATCACCTCTAACAAACACTCCCATTATCTGGCAGATGCCTCCCATTCCTCTCACTCCACAGCTGGGCAGCTGTGAGGAACATGCCAAGATACATGGGGTGGGGTAGATAAGGCATTCTGTGGAGCCAAGGCAGAGGGAGAAGCAATCAGTGCTAAAGTAACAGTGATGGGCTGTTAATTTACATAGGGCATTTAACTTGTTTTAATGCATTAAAACCCAAGTATTTAACTTTCTATTAAATGCTTATTAATTATTATTATTTATTACAGTAGTGCCTGCAGGTCCCAGCTCTGACAGAGGTCCCATCATGCTACGCATTGTGCAAACACATAGTGAGAAACACTCCCTGTCCTGAAGAGGTTTAACAGACAAAGGGTGGGAGGAGAAACACAAGCCTACAGAGGTGACATGACCTGCCCAAAGTCACCCAGTAGCTCAGTGCCCCGGTCCGGTGCTCTATTCACAGGTGCAGTATGGTCCAAATTAATTCAATTAGACACAGAACTTCCATCATAGCCCTCCCAGCGCCATTGCGTTCTTCAGCTTGTGCAAATAAGAAAACACAGATAAATAAAAAAAGATGCACTTGGGCAAATGTTACATTTTTAGGACATTGGTTCTTCAGATTAGTAAATTTAGAAGAATTTTGTATAGATTATCTAAAGTTGATATATATATAACATATCAGTGATATCATGAGTTAAGGGTCATTGCTCCATAGATTTTGATGCTGAAGACTTGAGGTTTGGAGACTTTATGAGTAAATGTCCCAGAGGTGCTCACTAACTTCCTTCCCATTGCATTCTGGGAGCAGGGGAAGCTGAGTCTAAGATGAAAGTGAAAATGATAGTCCTGAGGGGATCTCGGTGAAAGAAGAACCCTCTTTACCAGAAAGGAAATTAAGAACAATGGGAAGATGGGTAGAAAAAGATACCATCCTATTGTGACTAATGATGTCGAAGAAATAAGATAGATTTTTAAATCAGAACTGGTACATAGCCTCTCTCTCCTCTCTTTTGCTCCAGAGTAAATAATCAGGTGTAACTCCACTGGAGTCAATAGATATATGCTAGAGTACAAAGCTGGTGTAAATGAGAAGAGAAACAGGCCCTCTGCATGAGATGCTGTCAAGTGCTATATCAGCCCCTGGGTATATGCCCACACTGCTATAAGCAAATACCAACCTACAATAGCCTGACTGAAATTAAAATGATCTCCTTCCCTCACGGTATAATCTTTATAATGGAGCTTGCCAATGAGCACTGTGGCATCATGGGAATGTGTTTGTGAGAATTAGCTGGAGGCACTAGTATTCTTGTTTTTACATTTGATGAAATATTCTTTCATTAACAGATGTTCAAACTAGGATTTTCCTTCCATGTTATTTTCATCTGTAGCGCAAGGGAATCTAATCTGCTCATTTACAGGGTTAGGAAAGTGGAATCCATTCAAGCAGTCCTGGTTGGCTGAAACATCTTTGGCTGTTTTTAATTTTCTACAGAATGTATAGTATCTCTCTGTATAATGTATTATTTTGTTTTGAGGGTCCTCTGAGGACACTTGACACTTCGATAGGGTCAACTCTGCTACTATTAGACCTACCTGACTCCATCAGTGGGGTTATCATTACAGTAAGGTGTTTCCCAAGGCAAGACGGAGTGGCAGCGTATGAAGGGGCTAGTTAAGTGATTTTCCCAAGAATTTATGGTGAGCCAGGGGTACACTTGGGAAAAGAACTCAGGAGCCCTGACTCATGCCCCAATCGCTAACCTGCACTCAGGCCACGGGACGACAGCGGCACTGTAGTTGTACTGCAGTGTAGACTCTCCTTACAATGACGGAAAGGGTTTTTTCATCGCTGTAGATAACCCATCTCCCTGAGTGGCAGTAGTGAGGTGGAAGGACTCATTCTTCCATCAACCTATCTGCATCTACACTGGAGATTAGTGCAGAGCAGGTCTCGTTCCTTTGCATACAGGAAAATCAGAATGACCCATTGTTCTTCTGCACTAATTCACATAAGCCAAGGTGGAATCAAGGGAACGTTGAGTCAGTTCTTGTCTGATAAAACAGGAGGAGAAAAAGGGAAAAAAGAAAGCATAAAGCGGGTTACTATTACTAGCACAGTAGCTTAAGAACAGATTTCCACAAGAGCTCAGGGCCACAGCTGGGGCCAGATTTTTGAGAGCTCATACCCTATCCAGGATCTAAATCAGACTTAGCTTTCTAGATGCACTCAGCACCCAGCTGCTCTCATTGGGGCATCTATGGCCAGCTTTTCCAAAGACCACAGTACCCAGCCTGCTGCTTTGACAACCTAACTGCTTGTGGCTAAACTGGAGCTGTGATCTCCTGAAAACCTGGTCCCGACCATGAAAATTCAGGCCTTAGTGTAGAATGACTTTTTGTTTTTTTAACGCACGAGTTCAAGGTAGACAAAACCAGTTGGGATGTGTAACTCTGGCCTAGACTGTAAATTCCTTGTGTCCCAATCTGATATTTTTGTTTAGCGCTGAGCACCCTATTAACATTCAATTAATGTGAAATACTGTAATGAATGGATTTCAAAAGCTTCAGCAGTTTGGTGTCGTTGAGCAATCACAACTTTAGAGGCCAGATCCTCAGCTGGTAACAAATTGACATAGCTCCATTGAAGTCAATGGAGCGACTTTGACTTATACCAGGCTGAGGATCTGACCCTAGATGTTTATTTGAACCTTGTCTGAACTTCTTCGGCCTAGAGATCAAGCTGCAAATCTTAACAGAGTTAAGCAGGGTCAGAAATACTGGTTTCAGCAGGGTCAGAAATACTGCAAGACAGCATTCCTCAGGGTATTTCAGTGCTCTTACCTCCAGTCAAGTCTCAGAGAGGGCAGAGGAATGTGAAAGTTTTTTTTTTTTTTTTTTAATGTTAACTGAACTTTTCAAACTTGAAAGAAGGGTCAAGTTCAGAATGGTTCAAGTTTCAGGTTAAGGTTGAGTGCAGATCTTACTCTATCTGAGCAGGTTCATACATCCCTGGTTCAAATATAACTTCATGATTATTAGTCAGAAGTAACAGTGAGCTTCTGGACTGAACTTAGCCCTCACTGAACATTTGACTGTAATAGAAAAACCAACACTCAGTTTGGCAAATTTGCCACTATCAGCAGTCTGGTTCCAGCAGAGGACTAAGACTGCAATTTAGCAGATCAGGGCCACAGCCCTGCAACTGGTGGCACATCACTGGACCCTAACGGACATGTAGAGCACCAGGCTGGCGCTAGGGTCCGATCAGGGCCCAAGACTAGCAGTAGAAAAACTGCAATAGCAAGTTTGGACTGTGATATCTTAGTGGATCTGTGTGGGGCTTAGGACTGGAACTGCAGGAGAGATTGCACTTTGGATTGATATCTGTTAGTGGAGCTGTAGGTGCCCAGGGTTGAAACATGAGGGATGCTGCAGACTTAGGATGTGGGTACATTGGCAGGACTGTGTGGGGCCCAGGACTAAAATAGCAGGGGCATCACTGATCAAGCTTCCCTGACCTACACAGCTTCTCCCACACTATACTTATTTCTAGCCAGTGTCCATAGCCCTTTCCCCTCATCTGCACTGACAATGCTTCTGAACTCACCTATTCACAAGCCAAATAATAGCTCTTAGAGAGGGAGGATGTGCTACGCGCAGGATACTTGAGGTGCTGCTTTAACAGGCTGCTTGCCTAGAGCTGTAGAGAGACACAAACAGCTTTTTCAGGGAGAAGGTGGTGATTCTTATTCAAACAGCTCCCATCTGCGGGGAAACAACAAACCATTAAGGAAAGCGAGCTTAACCATTAATGAGGATGGGCAATGATTAGGAATGTGGCTAAGTTCTCTGTAACTTAACAGCCTCTTTCTTGTCTCAGTGTAGTTGAATTATTTTTGGCAGGCCGGGGCTGGTTAAAGTCTTTTCAAGAGTTAATGAGCCAGAGGAGAGCCGTTTTCCAGGGGGCACTGTTTGGAACCCTCAGTTTTAGCATCAGGAACACATACAGGCAATGGTGTTACAGCACTTGGCATGGTGTGTGTGGCGGGGGGGCGCGGTTCATGGTTTGGGGGAAACAGTGGTCACACCATTTCAGTGTCGGGGGGAGCTATACTTAGACTATAGACTTTCGGTCAAACCCTCATCTATGGCTAACCCCTGCGGTGTTAAGCAAAGGTGCTTTAAAACACTCCATTGCACTTCCTGGATCCTGCTGCTGCCTCCCCGTGCAAGCCAGCACCCATGCACCATGTTAGAGCAGCCTAATGGATACCCTAACTTACATCAGGCTGCAACAGCCACAGGGGCTGAAAACATAGCAGAGGACTGGTGTGATATAGGAGAATCCCAAATCATGGCAAGAAACAAGTGCTTTATGCCATTTGAAAGGGGACAGTCTCACTTCCCCAAAGGGATACACCCTAGAAGAACCCAAGATAATGCACTTTAAAACTGTGACACACACACACACACACACACACACCCCACTTCTGAGCCCTGTACAGTGGGACTGCTGGTAACCAATGCACATGTGCTTACAGGGATATACGAAATAAGTCCATTATATTTTTTAAGATCCCTAAAACAGTTTTTCTGAAGCATGTGGCACAGACGCTATACCTGATGGTGTGTTGTGGTAATATGGTCATACTGGCATTCATTTGGTATGTCCTGCAGAAACCACCCTGGCTTCAACACTCACAAGTATTATGCCCATCCTGAAGTTATGCCAGCAAGACCTTTTTTTTTTTTTTTTTAACCATTCGTGATAGATAAATAGATAGATCCAAAACTCCCCGAGTTAGGCTTCACAACTCCCCGAGCTAGGCTTCACAACTGGCCAATTTCTCTGTATGAGGCCAAAACCCAAATCCAAGATATGAACTCTCCCAAGTTTAGATCTGGACAGATACGGCTAAATGTGCACGTGTATGCCCTATTGTATATATACTACATACATGCAAAATACATAATCTCCAAAGCTATCCCTGAAGAGCACTGAATGGGAATGTTACTGCTGTTTAACTGTGCATAGCAAATCTACCGACTACATAACAGGAAGTACAGAGGAATGACACATCCAAGGGGGTAATTGATGTAGGAAGAATGTAATTAAATTATCCAACTGAGAGTTGGCTCAGACACCAGGCTTGGTTGGCTAATTTACCGGTGGGCAACAGGAAATGATTGAAAATGTTTTCGTTGTTCTGTTTTGTCAGGCAGGGCAGGAGGAGCCGGTGGTGGCAAGTTGCACTGTGGTTTTGAGAAAGTTACCACTCAGCACATTTTACCTCATATTCAGTTGTCTAAACTCCAGTCAGCTGTGGGGAGGGGACAGATAGCACATTTCTAATGGATGCTGTGGCATTTGTTGCTGTTCTGCCTTCCAGTGGGTGGCCAGAGAATGTAACCAACTGGTGAAAATCCCTATTAAGTGGCTGGACTCACGGTATGGGCATATTCTGTGCATTCCCAAAGCTGAGCCTGCAACCAGGATGCTTGTGGGTGACAAGGAACAGCTCTCCCAGGAAATTCCCTCTGGCCCACCTGTCTCAGCTACAAGTGTCTGATCTTAGGAAAAGTTATCCATATATTTTCTTTTTGTGTATGAGTCCACAACAGAGTTCCCTTTCCCCATCACGTCATCACTTCCTTAATGTGACCTGCCCTGGCTATGGAATGGGTGGAATTTCTTTCAGAGCCCATCACCATCACGCTTTGCTGAGGCACTGCAGGGCAATACAAGTTGCTCCAGTGAGGACACTTGTAGCCCCTGCTAACCCAGAGTGAAGGAGGCAAGAGGTTGGAATCAAACCCAAGCCTTCACTGGACACTTCAGTTTGTTAGCCACAGGGTTACTTGGCAAGCCTCGGTGTACTCCTTGGTATTAAAGCAACACCAGCAAGGTGTTCTGCCCTCACCATTATAGCTCGTAGTTATAGGAACACAGGAATTGCCAGACTGGGTTGGACACATGGTCCAGCTAGTCAGTATTCTGCTTCTGAGAGTGGCCAGTGTCAGGTGCTTTAGAACAAGGTGCTAGAAGCTGGTTGGTAGTTAGTTATGGGATAAAGCTACCTACAGGGAAAGCTTCCTTTGGATCCCAATAAGTGACTGGCTTATGTATTGCAGCATGAGGCTTTTTTATCCCTTATAAAATGAATTAACCTATCTACTGTAACTATGGATGAAGTCAGAGACGCTGTGACCCAGGAAGCAAATATTTGAAATTACGGCGGATGGTTTTGGGCTGTGATTTGGGAAAATGTGAACTTCATGCAGGACATGGAGATTCTGTCCAGTATAATCATTTTTTATAAAAGGTAACAGTAGTTGACACTTTTCCTCTTCAAAGTGCTCTAACTAACTAGTTAATCCTCCCAACTCTCCTGTGGAATAGGTGGCGTTATCTCCATTTTTGAGGCAGAGAGGATAAGTGGTTTGCCCAAGGCCATAAGAGAAGCATTAGACCTGAGATAGGAAGTCAGCATAGCCAATCTCCAATAGACAATGCCTTGCTCTCTCAACGTGTGGCACAGCTTGACAATGTTTCCACCAGTCTCTTTGTTCTTTGTTCGACACAGGCCCCTTCATGCTCCCACTTGGGTGATAGAGAAACAATAATGGGAAACATCACTGGCAAAAATGATGGCCAGTTCTTCAGCCAGCATAAATCAATGTAACTCCATTGTCATCAATGGAGCTTCACCAGTTTACTCCAGCTGGGATTTCTTTCAAGTTTTCACAGACTTGGAACAACCTTTCCCCACAGAAACCACCTTGTGGCTGACGTACTTTGAGAGACTCCCTTATGGAGTGAGGTTATGGTCAGTAAAAGGTCTCTAAGCATGACTATTCTGTGTTCCACATCAGACTACTCCCCTTCAATGATTTCTGTCCAATATCAAAGTTGCTCAGTGTTTATAGGTTGAACCAAGGTTTTTGTAGCCAGAGGCACTGCAAGTTTCACCTGGTATCTGAAAGATAAGATAGGTTCCTTCCAGCCATGTATGTAACTCAGAAGCCTGAATGTATTTCCAAATGTTTCCGAACTAAATGAAACTTTTTGAGTCGGCAAACTTGGACAGAACTTTGCAAATGATTGACTTTAGGTTTAGTTTACATTCTGAGCAAAGGCACAAGGTGGTTCTTATTTTATTCATTCTCTTTTAATCACTCCTTCTGCTCTGCAGTCATCCCCCACAGTGAAGGTGCCAAGATCAGGACTTAGCTAGTAGCTTTATTGATGGGGAAAGCAGACTGGCACACAGCTCCCCCTTCTAGCATTGCATTGGCTCTGGAGTGGTGACTTGCGTGAAAACCTGTTTTTGCAGTATTTGGAGCAGTTTTCATGTTACTCAAGAGGCACAGAGGGAGCAGATGCGGAGAGTATGTAGTCAATTCTCTGATCACAAATATGAAACTTTCGCCAAAGATGCCGACTTGACTTTGTGAAGGAAGGCAGAACTGGCCAGCTGCAACCCTCCCGCTCACCCACCATTGAACTCAGCTGACAGATGGCTTGGCATTTTTTAGGTCAGTGAATCAGCCATTCCTACCCTCACCGCTTTCCTAATATGTAACAAATATCAGCTCAAACACCATGCAGAAGCATACCATAGAATCCTTTTTTAATCCTGATACACTTGAGTTGTTTGAACATACTATTGCAAAACAATCCTAGTTCTTAGACATGTGTGTGCTACTGTGTGGCTCCCGGCCCTAGCACCTTGGCAGGTGATCTGGTCAACTTACGTGAGCAAGATTTCATCAGTAATTTTATGGGAGACCTCAAAGGAAAATCCAGTTGCTGCAGGAAGCATTGTTGGTAGCACTCTTGCCTTTGGGACAATGGTGAACTAAACAGTACAGCTAATGGTAAGAAACCCCAGATCAGAACAAACCATAACAGCGAACACCCGGCTCTTGACAAAGGATCAGATTCCCCAGTGCAGCCACTTTGCACCATGCTGTTGGTATCTTCTGGCCCTACAGCCCAGGAAGGATTGCTCCAGGCATGGGGTGACCCCACCCTCCTGTGACTTAGGGCAGCTCTACACTACCGGTTAAGTCAATCTAACTTACGTCGCTCAGGGGTATGAAAAAGCCTTCGCCCTGCCTTGAGTACTGCAAGTTCCGCACTGTCCACACTGGTGCTAGATCGGCGGGAGACGCTCTCCCTTCGACATACCTTCCGCTTCTCGCCAAGGTGGAGTAATTATGCTGATGGGAGACTGCTCTCCTGTCGGTATAGTGCGTCTTCACCAGACATGCTGCATCAGTGCCGCTGCGCCGATGTAGCGCTGTGGTGTAGACTTGCCCTTAGAATTGATGTCACCACTTCTCTTCTGTGCTGGGAGCATAGCAGAGGAAAGGGGGCTGACTTCAGTGGCAACTGTTCTTAGAACCACTGAACATCAGGTGCAAAACTTCCCGTTGCCCTGGACTGACTTTCATCCAGCTAAATGACTGTGATTTGGAGAGAGAACGCAGATGGGAAAAGGAAACCTTTCCATGGCAGGTTGATTTTGAAAAATGGCAGCTGTTTGAAGCAGCTGAAGAGGGAGACATTGGGAATGTTAACAGTCGTGCTGCTGGAGAGGGAGAGGTAGGCAGAATGCAGGTGAGGCCGCCATAAGAACACTTCCTCAGATGGATGACACTGTCACCGATGTGGTATCTATATCAAGTGTGTACACTGCTGCAATATCCTTTGAGATGCAACATGGATGTAAGATAATATTGTTGATGATGATGAGAAGTAATTTACCACAGTAATCTGCAAAATCACATTCACTGCTGGTGTTTACCACTGAACTTCCTAAAAACGTTGGTGCTGACTTGAAAATCTAGACTTTGTCGTTGATTATTGGCTGGCTGTTTATTTGTTTTTCTTCTTGTATCCTGTCCAAGTGCTAAATCCTGCAGTCAGGGCTGGGTTTACAAGTAGGTGGCATAAACCTAGGGTGCTGAAGTTTTAGGGCCTTCCCACTGGCCCCATGCCAGCTGGGATTAGCGGCAGCCAGGGTTGGAAGCCACGACTCCAACATGGTTCTAGGCCAGCTTTAAGAGTAACCCATTATTACTGCTCCACACTGTGCTTCTGGTGTCGGACCGTCTAGCAACCAGCCCTGCCCGAGTCCTTCATCTGTGACTTTAATAGGAACTTTGCCCAAGCAGGGGCTGCAGCAGACCATGGCCTGAGATTTCATTTCTGTTGGTGCAAACAGAGTAAATGAATAACAGGAAGCGGAATTGAATCAAAGTGAGTGAATGTAGAGATAGGGCTTGAACCAATGATGTGCCTCCTCTCCCATGGGAGCCATTCGACTTGCGGGTGTGTAACAGCCTGCTGAATTGGGCACCTGCAGAATGCTCAAAGGCTTTGGGGTAGGGAGAGGCATGTTTATATAGTTATACACTGCTGTTTATACAGTTCCTGAAATGGCAGGCCTATCTTTGTCTGCCAGACTTTGGACTGTGTGTTTTGGGCTAAGAGTTCTGTGTTTTCCTTGTGGGTTAAAATTAGAAAGAGGATAAAAAGAAAACAGCTCTCAAACACAGATTAGCCAGAATGAAAGCGTTTCTGCTACCCTGTCAAGCTGCTATGCTGGGGAGCATTGGGGAGGGGGAAGCTTTGCATCATCGGTAGCAACAACAAGCCATTGGTCTTCTGGCACTTGTATCCACTCCAGTGTTATTTACTCTGGAAAGACCTATCCGTTTCTCCTATCCCTAACTGAACACAATAATGAACAAATAACAATAGCATAATGCAAATGATTATTACAGGCCCCTGCTAAGTTTGTGCTAGGCACTCTACAGACTCACAGTGAAAGAGCCTCCCTGCCCAGAAAGCTTACATTCTATCTTTGGTAGAATATGAGTGACTAAACAGAGGAGCAGTGAAATCAAAGGGTTAGAATAAGACAGTATAACCTGTGCCTACATCATCCCAGCTCCTTAAACTACGAGAAGATACTCAGCCTCAAAAATGTGCCAGTTTTGACAGTCCCAGCACTGGGATGAGGAGAAGAGGAAAGATTTGATGTCACTGTGGGTTCCCGGGACCCACAAAGAGCAAACCTGCTGTCCAGCTAGGCCTTTTAGTGTTGGGAGGAGCCAGCCACAAGGAGCCCAGTCAGATACTCAGTGGCCTAGTGCAGCGGTTCTCAACCAGAGGCCTGGAGCCCACAGGGGGGCCACGAGCAGGTTTCAGGGGGTCCCACAAGCAGGACCAGCATTAGACACACCGGGGCCCAGGACCGAAAGCTGAAGCCCTGAAGCCCGAGACCCTGAGCCCCGCCACCCGGGGCTGAAGCCAAAGCCTAAGCAACTTAGCTTCGCAGGGTCCCCTGTAGAATGGGCCCCCGGGCAAATGCCAGGCTTGCTATCCCTTAACCACGGACCCATCACATGGGAACAATAGATCTTTCTCACAAAATGCATTAAAGGTACTCAAATACTATAGTTTATGGGGAAAGGGCAGTTAGCTATTTATTTTTCTCTCAAGATATATCTCTTTATCACTTTTTCTTAATCTCCCTCTTTTCTCAGTTTTTCATTCTTTCTTTCCGCTAGCTTACCCCCTTTACTCATTGTACCAGAAAGTGTCACGTTTTGTTAGTCCTTTCTAAAATAGATATTTTCCTGTCTGAATGGAATAGCATTTTCATTAATAAAGCACCGGTTATATGCAAGGCAACCCATTGGTTTCTCCAGTCAACACACAAGTGCCCTAGGCATTTGGGGCATGGGCTTGGGGGCTTGACCTCTGAGCCAGTATCACTGTTTAAGCAAATGAGATGGCCTCCTCCCGGCTGTTACAGGGAGATAGGCCTTTTGTGAGACCTTGGCTTGACTGTCCTTCCAGTGACCTTGGAACCAGATTTTTTTCCCTGCAGCTGAACAAATCAACACCAGGGTGAGGATGTGGGAAGAGAAAGGAAAGTGGACATAGGAGCAGACTATGCTGCAAAACATTCACTTTCACCACGGTAACAGAAGACTCGCAAGCGTCATAGGTGAGTGAATTGGGGTAGTTAAAGTAGGCTGCTGTTGGCAGGGGAACTGTGCTGTCGTCCCCCCCCCCAGTTAATAGCAGTAGTAAATAATAAGAGTTTGCACTCCCTGCCCCTTTCGTTTGATCTGGGGGCCTCCAAGGGCTTAACAAAGGTGGGAAAGTGTAATTGTCCCCATGGAATATTGATCATAGTGCTGTCAGAGGACATTCTCCTGATTAGACACTCTTTGTGTGCTTGAGGCTGTTCCTGAGAGCTCAGTTAATATAGCAGCCGACTGAAAGGAAAAATCTTCTCAGTGGGGAAGCTGGTGCTTGTGCTGCTGGTGAGAAGTGGGAGGTAGGGTTCCTGCTGTTGGTGTTGCAAGTGAGCACAGGTGAGATCAGAGATATGGGACTCACAGTATGCAGGTGCGTAGGCGGGGCTCCTGCTGCGGGGGGGGGGGGCGCGTGGGACTTATCATGCTGGAGGAGGAGGCAGGTCTCGCATCATGGGTGAGGTAGGTCTCGTGTTGCAGCAAAAGGCAGGGTTCATGCTGCAGGTGCGGTGCGGGAAGTTGGGCTTGCCATGGGCCTGATCCAAAGTCATCGAAGTCAGTGGAAAGGCTTCCCAGTGCCAGCAAAGGTGGGGAAGCATGAATATCTATGTTTGCCATGCAGATGCCGTGCAAGTAACTCCTGAGGTTCACCAGCACCTACCTGGAACCCCATTCACAACGCTGAATATAATCACGGTGCTTTCTGTGTTCTCTTTACAGACTGCAAACGTATAGAACATGACCATATAGATGACCTTCCAGGCATGCTGTAAAGCCTCCCTTTTTCCCCACAGGCATCTGGAGAAGACAGGGGTTTGCAGACAGAAGAAGAGGGTTGTATGTTGGAGATGGATACAGGCGCAGTCTTGCAGTTTTCCTGGGGGGATAGAGGATTATTGGCTAACTGAAGAATTGTGTGATTGGATTTTGGAAGGACTGAATTAGGAAAGTGAAAATGTAAAAGATTGTAGTTGTGTGTGTTAATCAATATAAGATGCCCAGAGCTTAGGCTAGGTTCTGGATTCATTGAACTGATTAAGTATTATAGCTGGTGTTGGTCGCTCCCACTATAATTAAACAGTTTTCACTGTAACCCTTTGAATTCACAGAGTCCTTTCCTAGATTCACCTTTGAGGCTGAAATTTTCCAGACTCGGTCTCTGCCAGAAGGTGAACTTTTATTCTGGATAATTTGAAGCTGTATGAGCTTTTCTTCAAGGCACCTTGTGCACTCGGGAACCTCTTTAAACGAGTGATCTTAGAGGCCAGGGAGAATTCCAGTGGGACAGCCCTGCCAGGGCATGGAAGCAGAGCCGCAAAGGGGACAGGGCCATGCAGGGGCATGGAGAGTCCCAGCAGATGATCTACACCCCAGTGTATGTTGATGATTTGACAGGGTTTTTGGCCTGGACCCCTAAATACTTCTGTAAGGAGAGGTGGACAAGTGATGCCCCCTGAAGGAAATATGCAGAGGAAGTTCTATAAGGGCCTTGTGGATTTTTCTGGCCTTCAGTCCCTAGGACCCATGAATGTCCAACAGGGGTCCACTCCGTGTCCCTCCCCTCCCCCCCAGTTAAAATCATGATTAGTCACTGGATCAGGTCCTGTGAGAGTCACTATAAAATCTGACATGCTTAGAAGAATATTAGACCTACCAACTTAGTTTAGATGATGGGAAGTAGTAAGGGCCATTTTTATGTATGTCACAAGAAAACACAAAGGTACCAACATGGTGTTACTTGACTAGCGCTGTAGTATTTTGTATACATATTTTTTTCTGGTTAAATATTTTGCTTAATACACATTGTTTTATTTTTCTCATATACTCTAAAAATACAGGCTTTGTGGTGCGGTTGAATTAACCTTGCTGTTGGCACCTTAACTTCCTGCTTATTTGTGATTTTTAACTGTGCATACTGCACATTACAGTAAACTAACTGTTTGCCTTTAATATATATTGTATAAAAAACTACCTTAAAAGAACATTAAGACTGCAAGGTCAAGTACTCAGAAGGTAGGAAGTGCCAGAATTAAGGTTGTCCATAGCCACTAATTGTGTGTGCCCAGAATACATAGGGTTAGATTTTCAGAGGTGCTGAGCACTCACAGCTGTAACTGAAGTCAATAGGAGCTGTTCTTTGACCGCAGAAAGTGCTATCAAAAAGCTAAGTGTTCTAAAAAATAAAAGCCTGCGTGTCTCCAATTGGGCACGCAACATTTGTAGAAATGTCTGATAATTTTTGCCTTAATCTCTCTGTGCCTTAGTTCTCCAGCTGTAAAGTGGGGAAAATTATAACAGCTAATCTCACAGATCTGTTGTGAGGATAAATTAATTAATGTTTGGGTCAATGCATTCTGATAGTTTGGTGAGAGCACCATAGAAATGCCCCAAAGGAAATGAATAATTCAGTGCAGAGTTTGGACAGTGTAAAGAAAATAAGGCCTGGGGCCACATATTGAACGCAGAGCACAAAAACGTCTTGAATAACTACCCATTCGCTAAATAAGGCAGGAGTCCTGTGGAAAAAAATAGCATGTGATTGTGTAATTAAAAACTGTATCATAATGCATACGCAGAAGGGAGCAACCTTAAGCCTGGCACTTCCTAACTCTTGAGCGCTCGTCTTTGCAACCTTACTGTTCTTTTAATTTAGTTTTTTAACATAATTTATTATAGAATATGCTGACTCCTCATGTGGCACAATATGTTTTGAATCTATAAATTCACCATTAAGATTTTGTATGAGAGTGCAATTTGGATGTGAATGCCTTATGGAGTGCAGGAGTGCATTATTAATAGCATTGTAGGCGATGTGAAGGCGGCAAGCAAAAAATGCTAGAGATTTTCCCCCTAACTTCATATTTCTGTGCTTTTAAGGTTTCTGGTGGGCAGGGTGTGGTGTGATGAAACCTTAGCTTGTCACTAAATGTAATTTTTGGTTGTGTTAATACATATTTATGACAGAATATGCCGACGCATCACATATACAATATATTTTAAATGTCATGCAAATCAGCCAGTTTGGTGACTGGAAAATACACATTGAATATTTGAGAGAGAGGATGTCTAAGGGGTCTAGAACATCACCATTACAAGATCACAGTTTCCTGAAGCTAGATTAAAGCTAGAACCTGAGATAAGACAATATTTTTCAACTGAGACACACTGATCCTGTGACATTGTTTGGTGACAGTGACTTTATCTCTACTACAGCAGTCAGATTTGATCACTGCATTTGATGGATACTGGTAGAGTAGAACCACAATTTCTCCTTGTCAACCTGATCAAAAGGGCTTCAAGGGGCACTGGATCAGGTCCTGTAAGAGCCACTATAAAATCTGCCATGCTTAGAAGAATATTAGACCTACCAACTTAGTTTAGATGATGGGCAGTAGTAAGGGCCATTTTTATGTTGGTCACAAGAAAACAAACTCATCCTCACACCATCATGATTTTGCTTCACAAAGCAAAGCAATCTTAACAACACAATGAGAATTGACATTGTGCTGGTCTGATATCATGTTTACGGAATGTCCACGACTCTGCACACCATTTTTGGAGTACTCTGGACTGCCCCATTTAATCTGTCATCTCACAATATTGGGGAAACATAGTAATCCTTAACCCATAAGAACATATTGAACCTCTGCTGCTCGACCTACTTGCTGGAGGCCTGGCATAAAATTTAAACACACAGAATTCTGTCGCAGATGTAAGCACGTTGTTTCTAGGAGCATAGAAACATCGGAATGGCCGCACTGCATCAGACCCATGGTCCAGCTAGTCCAGTAACCTATCTCTGACACTGGCCAGCACCAGATGCTTCACAGGAAGGTTGACGAAGACCCTACACTGGGCAGATGTGGAATAATCCAAATCTCTAATAGTCCGAGATGGTCTTAAACCCTGTGGCATGAGAGGCTTTTTTTTTAATCTCTTTCTAAAATTATTGTGAGCGTTAACTATATAAATCCGGATATTTCTGTTACCCATATAAATGTCCAGTCCCTTTTTGAATCTAGCAAAGTTCTTGATCTCAACTACGTTACTACTATTTTTGCTCTAGTATTACTATTTTTATAGTGCCATAGGCATGCTTGGCACTTTATAGATGTCAAGTAAATTGTTACCCTGAGGAAGTTACAACTGAGTTGAGAGTTTGAGAATCCAAGTACAGAACTATACCTTCAAATCAGAGATGGAGAGATAAAGGTGAAGAGAGAAGGAGAAGCAGAGGGAAAAGAGTCAGAAAAGAATGGAGGACAAGTGAAACAAGAAAGCAGGCAAGGAACAGAAATTGAGGGAAAGCCACGGATTTTACCCCAAGCTGCCAGCACATTAACATTGAAATCTCGACTTGGATCTGGATCTGTTGACACAAATCAGACGCTTGCATAGGGGTTGGAAGCAATTTTACCTGTTGCATTCCAAGTGCTTTCGATGTTAGCAACATAAACTTCATGGCCTGGAGTGATTGTATTACTTCTGCCTCTCCCTTATCTGCTATGTAATCTCATGGCCTAAAGACATTATGTACTCTCTAGCCTCTCTCTGATAAAAATAAAGCATATAAAAACATACACACACACACACAATCCCAAGCCAAAAATTCCCTTAGGGGAACATGTTGTGACTAGATAAGAGCAGGCTAGATGGCACATAGCTACCTCTTGTGCTGATTGGGACAACTGGTGAGGAGGGGTGGAGGACAGAGAATGGAATGAGGTGGTTGGGGGACAGATAATGAGAGAAGGAGTAGAGAGGATGGGAAAGAAAGTAAAGAGGGAGGCAGAATGGAGCAAGGAGAAGGGAGCCAAAGGAACCTGATGGGAACATTATTGGTCTCTTGGAATTGTAAAAAGTGGCTTTAAACTAAGTGTAGTGGCTGAAAAGTAACATTTAAAAAACTGACATTTCAGGAGCATGTGCAACTGGCCCTTCTTGAGCTATCACTGGAATATGAAAGCAGGACCTTCAACACCAAAAGGATGAGCCTCTATCAGTTGAGCTAAAGAAATACATCCCATTATAGGCACGTATAATGGACTCATTATGTGGACCTGCTACTAGAAGGCAATAACCCTTGTGGGTTACACAAGTATGTAACAACTCTCCCTGATGTTCTTTGTGCCACATCCTAAAACCAATGCTTTATTATGTGTAGTGCATGGATCTGGTTTTGGGGCAGATACTCCTGAGTTTTAATTCCAGCTCTGCCACTGATCTCCTCTCGGGCCTTAGGCAAGTCTCTTAATTCTGTGTCTCCATATCTTCTGTTGTAAAATGCGGATAATCTATACACCTCAAAGAGGTGCTGGGAGGGTTCTTTAGTTAAGGTCTGCATAGTTCTTTGAAACATGATGGACTAAGTGTTACTGAGGTGGAGGGGAGGAGAATGAGAGGTAGGGACGGAAGGATAGATGATAGAGAAAGAGATGGAGAAGGATAATGAGAGGAGGTGGGTTGAGACAATGTGAGGAAAGAAAAAAGAAACATGGATAGCTCAGCACCTCTGAAAATCAGGCCACTTGTCTATGCCTGAATTTCCACACCTGAGTAATAACACATGGCCAGATAGCGCCTTTGGATATCAATATGCTACACTAAGGTTTACTCCCAATTTAAGGCCCTTTTGCACCACCCAAGCAGTGTAAAGGGGCCTTAGAGTACCTGAGAATCAGGCCTATTGTGAAGCTTAATTGGCCAGTAGTTGGACAGTAACTTTAAAATGTAAAGAGCCATCAAAATGCTTATTATTTGATCATGTATCCCTATAATGTGATTGTCAATGATCATACCATTAGCATAAACTTTTCCTAAAATAGCAACCCTGCTCACTTTTGAAGTGTGCTTCATTCAAAGGCAGGTAAGCACTGTATTGTCAAACTATTCCCATTCCCCTGCTCTAACCTCTAGACCAGGTGCCCTCTCTCTTTTCCTACAGTAATTGAAAACATCTGAAAATTCTTCCTTGGCCCTCCCTCTGCTTTGCTTTCCTTTCCTTTCCTTATTCTTCAATATTTTAAGGAGAACATTAATCTAAAACTTGGATTACATCCTTATTTTATCACACTAACAGTCACCACCATGCAATAACCTGAGTTGCAGTTTGCCTGCTCTTTGACAAACCACCACAAGAGAAGAAGACAGTCCCTCAGTGGGATCTCAGCCGCATGCCAGTGGGATATTTTATATTTATATACTTGACTCAACCGGTGGGAGCATGTAGTTAATACAGAAGACAACTATTAGTGGACAGAGCTATGTGAAAACATTCCCACCTCCTACTGGTTTCGCTGATGGGGGATGAACAATTTTTTCACATATGTTCTTCGCAAAGAAAAACACTTCTTGTTTTTGTCTTGAGCTAAAAATGCAGAAGGTGTGATGGTTTTGCATGGATCAGTTTATGGACCTTCCACTGCCCCCACTCCCTGCTTCCATGCACTTATTAGTATTCATATTGCAGTGGAGCATAGAGATTTCCACCACTATCAGGGCCCTGTTGTACTAAGTGCTGTATTTACCCTGCAGAAAATGTCAGTCTGCCCCAAAGAGCTTACAATCTAAGTAAATAAGACAGACAAAATGTGAGAGAAAGAAAGGATTTATTAGCCCCGTTACAGAGTGGGATCTGAAGCACAGAAAGATCAAGGGACAGATTTTCAAAAGAGCCCCTTTCCCAGCTAGGCACCAAAATAAATGACCACTGGGTGCTGAGCTCTGAAGACCTGGCCATAAGTGTCACAAAGGGAGTTGCAGCACTTTTTGGAAAATGTTGCCAATTTTTTTGGTGCCCAAATGGGAGCTGAGTTCTTTTGAACACCTGACCTCACCTCTTGGATGCAGGGCAGCTGAGTGGCTCCATGTGACTTGCCCAAGGTCACACAGGTAGATTAGGGCAGAGCCAGCAATTGAGGCTCAATCTCCTCAGGCCCAGGCCAACACCTTAACCACAAGACCAACCTTCCTCACCATTTTTGCCCACCATGTTATGCCAGTCATTTGTGCCAGGAAGGCCCTGCCATACATCTGTTGCCATGGGAGAAGGTTATCCAGCCCATGGTGTGCTACTGTGACTTATGTCCATCTCCACTCCTCCTCTGGATACTCTGCATGAGACTGTGAGAAAGGACACAGACCAGGGACAATGATTAACAAAGCTTTTCTTGCAATCAACAAGCTTCAGGCCATTCTGAATTAGTGTAGCGTACATCCCCTGGGAACGAATAGTCCTCATTAACTCAATGTAGGACCAGTTAGAACAGACAGTGACTATAATTAGCATGCTCAGGAGAATACATCTAAAGCTGTTTGGACACATTCCTTAGACCAGTCAGCAGCAAAATTGTTCTCACAGCTGTTCCACCCCCTACCGTCCTCAAAAATAAAGCTCTTTGGCCTTAACTCACCAACCCACAAAGCCTGCCATATCAACTCTCAAGTCCTTTAGCTCCCATGACCTCTTCTGGTTCTCAGCCTCAGACACTTTCCACAGACTCCTAGGGTATTGTATATTCTCTACACATGGGGTTCCAGTCTGAGCCCCACCATGTCCCCTTTGTTCCGCTTTGGGCCCTAGAGCAGACCTAAACTGCTAGTTGGGGGTTCCCCAAGTGTAAGAGGAACCAGCATACCTGGCCCTGTGTCACCCACCTGTACACAGTACCTTTGTGCACACAGAATAGAGGCATTAGACTAAAGAACCACTATTCCCGCAAACAAAACCATTTTACGTGAAGAATGTTTCCCAAGACTGAATATTAATGGCTCTGAACATATCTGACTGAAAGTGGAGTTTGGAATTTGAAGAGATATTGGTTATCACTATTTTTGCAGAGTTCAACCAGTTCTATTCTTCACCCTGTTTATGGTGTAATAATACCTACCAAAGCACCCTCACTTGGGGGAAATAAGTAAGGCTGTGTGAACATGGCAATGTTCTTTCTTCATGAACTTTCCTTACAATTATTTCTTGCAATTCTGCTGCAGGCCTTTGTAATGGAATTTTTAGCAAATGGCAGTTTCCAAATCAAATTTCAAGATTTTGCATCTTTTTGTGGCAAAATACCCAATGCTTTGGGTTTCCCAGAAAGAATTTTCAATATTTTTTTTTTAATTGAAGGGGGTCACTTGAAAATAGCACTTCTTCAGTCTTATGTGCAATTAAATGGTCCAATTTGACATAATAAGCTACCCTTTCTCAAACAACAGCAGCAAACAGGTGGCACCCAACCAAAAGGACATTTTGGACCAGTTTTTCAAAACTGAAATTAAACAAATCTATTTTCAAATGTTTAATTTTGTTGTGATGCTCTCATTGCATACAGCCATTGAAATAAACAGAAGGAGCAGGGGAACAAAGAATGAAAATATATGAGAGGGAAACAGATGTTCTTTGCCTGAAGGTTACAACCGCCCTGCCCTTCCCACCTTGCCAAGTGGGAGATGGGGCCCAGCTAGATCTCAGCTATATGTGAAAGGGGTGCTGGCAGGAATCAGATCCTTTATGTAAAAGGTGTCTGGTTGGAGAAGACTGAGAACCCCAGCCTCTTTTGCCCCCCTGAGGGACAGGGAGAACCTAGCTCAGACAATTCTTTTTGCACTGGTTGCCAGTGCTGCTCCACCTACTGGAGGAAAGGCTTAGAGCCCTAGAAACTCCCCAGACAGTCACCAGCTCCTCCTGCTGGTCTCACTTCATATTCTACCACCTGAGTCGTCCTCATGTCACCAGCCAGTGAAGAGGCAGGAGGAAGGAGATGATGCAGTAGCTGAGTGCCTGCAAGACATGGAGGCACTTCAATCTTCCTATGGCAGACACCAGGAATGGAACCGGGGACATCTAGAGCTAAAAAACCATGTATCTGTGGCTTCAGCTAAAGAGACAGCCTCTTTTGCTGAGAGCTTTAATAGAGTCCCATTCTCTGTGGATCAGGGACAGATGGGGACACCTAACACATACTGACCGTTGGGTTATATAGCATTATGGCCGGTGCAGGGACCGAGATGGAAGGCTTTGCACCTTCTCTATTCAGCAGCAGGCAGGGGCTGGATCTGGCACAGGCTAGACTCCCCTAACTTGTGCCCATGGCTACTCTCCCTTCTTTGTTGCTGCAACCAACAATCACCTGAGCACTAGACTGCCCTGGTCACACCTCCTCTGCCTTTGATCCATCCCCCCTCTGCCTTCAGCATACCCCCCACTCCATCTTGAAGTTCTCCTTGCAATAGAGGTTCCAGTGAGGAGCTGGTGAAGAGGCCCTCTCTGGCAGTGTTATTCATTATGAGAGTGTGTGTGTGTGAGAGGGGTGGGGGAAGAGAGACACCCCTTAATTCCCACTCCTTTGCAATGCTCAGTCTGTCCTGTGAGTTCAGCTCCGGGAGCTACGCCACTTCTGAGCCATTAGAACTGCCATAGGCCAGCAGAGATGGAGCGCGAACAGGCTCAGGCACCCTGGGACAATGGTGATGCTGTAGAGTGGGCAAACCACAGCAAATACATACAGCTCAGCAGCAAGGAAAAGGCACTTTGTTCCTTTAAGTTTTCCACTTTGAGGTGTCAAAACAAATCCAAAAGAGTGTGCATCGGGGGGGCATAATCTCTTATCCGGAACACCTATGAGCAGCGCTGTTTTTCAGGAACGTGGCTTTCAAGGTCTTCCTTGCAGTGGCAGCAGCTTGCAAAGAGGCTACGTTGTTATTAAATGAATGGATTACATTTGGAGACCAATTCAGAAGAAGATACTGGGTGCTAAAGCCATAGGTCCAAATCCCTGAAAAGAGCCTGCTGCCAAGCCCCAGTGTACTAAGCCAGAGCACCTGGCTGGGTGCCCACTCCATGCCTCTGATTCCACAAGTAAAGGCACACCGAGAATTCTCAGAACCAGGCTAGGACAATATTTGCTCACAATATGTTAAAGCTTAATTCCAGTGATCCCAGGGGCTTCCTGAACATGTCCCACATATGGCACATTTCCAGGCTTTATCTGACCCTCCACCTCCTCGCACGTTCACAACTGGGTGCTGTCTAATGAGCACGAAGCAATATAATGCCCCACCCCTCGGGTTAGATGGAATGAACGCCGCCGCCTAGCTAAAAACAAAGCCCTGCACTAGATCTTTGTATCTGAAATGGTAAGAAATCCCAAAGGATTTCTTGGGGACCAGATGGCACTATGAAATTAGCTTGGATTGAAGCGGAAGGATGGTCTATAAGGCACAGGACAGGAAACCTGCATTCAAGTCTTGGCCCTGCACTGATTGCCTGTCTGATCTTGGGCAACTGCCTCAGTTCCCCATCTGTCAAATGGGGATAATAATACTTCCTTAGTCTGTCCTGACTCTTTATATTGTAAGCTCATCATGGTAAGGGCTGTCTCCTGACTGTGCATAACCAGCACCTAGCACAATGAGGCCCTGATGCTGATTGGCTATGGAGCTCTCTTTCTCTCCCTCCCTCCCTCCCAGAGATCCTCTTTCTCTGTCCACTCTCAGCCAGACTTCCAAGCTTCTGAAGCCTTTTAGTTCCTCTGACCCTTCTGAGCACTCTGCAGCAACAATAGCAGTGAAGGCCTTTGTCAAGAATGGGATGCATCTTTTGGAGGGCATACAATGAGGCACTCAGAGTAAAGACTAACTCACTGGCCAAGGCCATGCCCCAAATAAAACCAGTGTATGGCAATTGAAGAATGAAACAATCTAATCAAAGGTCTGAGGTGACAATACCCCTATATTCCAGCCCTGAAGAGAAAAACGGCAGCCATGCACTGGTCTTTGTGGTGGAGAGAAGGAAGAATCCAAGTCATAACATTCCCCCCTGCTCCCATACAAGAGATGTACCACTGGAAATAACCCTTGAAGACCACCATTGATGAGGTGATCGGACACCTAAGGGACTTAGAATAAAGGCAACTCTCACAAGGATAAGATGGAAAGAAGGTGGAAGGAGGCTGAGAAGTGATAGAGGAAGGATATGAGTGGCACTGGTGACTTGAGATCGGCTGACATGGTGATAAAGGAACTTCTGTTGACTTGGCTGATAGCCAATTAATTAGTGCTGCCTCACCATATCTGAGAAGGTGGCAGGGGACAATATCAACATCCAAGCACGGAATAATGGAGAGATGCGTTTCACACCATAGCATGCTTGGAATGTTGCAGAAGGCTAGAATGTTAAGATGGCCACATGATACAAGGAGCATCTTGCTGATCCGCAGCTTGGGGTTGGTCATAGTACTTTTGAGTCTTTTGCCCCAGGGCCTCTACGGGACCCCTTACTCCTGGGCAATCTGACTGTTCATGGCAGGAGTTCAGGTCACTCATGGACCTTTTCAGAGCCCAATTTACAGTCCCCTTGTCTCTCGCCCCTGGTGGCACTTCCCAAGTCCCACAGCTGGAAGCAGCCCTCCAGGGCCTTCGCTTATATTGAGTTTGTAGTGTCAATCTGCCCCAGACCAAAGGGGTTGAATGAAAAGGTTAGCAGCTGCCTCTGGCTGAGGCCCCTTGCTACTGGATCTAACTAGAAGTCCCCAGCAGCCTCCCTTTCCTGGGAAAATCCCACCCCGCAACCCCACACACACTTTCTGCGGCCAGTCTCATCCTTTTAAGCTCCACTTCTCCAGGTGAACCATGTTCTGCTGGTGTGCCTAATTGACGCTGCCTGAGTGCAGGCATGCTAGCTAGACTTTGCACAAGTGGGATGGGGGGGGTGGTCCCGTCACACTCACAGATAAGCTGAAGGCACAAGGTCGTCTGGGAGTTAATCCTGCCAAAAATAGTGACACCAACACAAAGGCCTTCCAGTGGTAGTGCTGGGACTAGCAACACAGAAATCCCAAGAGAAGAATTGAGCCACTTGCTAGGGCTAGTCACAAAGTCTCTGTTGAAACGTTTTTTGCTGGAAAATTGGACGTTGGGGCAAATGAAATTTTTTTGCAGAATGTATCTGCCTTCCTTGAAATTTTTAAAGTTTTTTTAAAGTTTTTGTCCCACAACTGAAACATTTTTGGTTTTCTGATGAAAAGTTGAAATTTTCTGATGAAACTGTCTATGAAAACAAACATTTTTTTTCCCTTTTGTCAACATTTTCCATGGGAGTGGGGGGACAGGTACATTTTCTGACAAGCTCTGCTGCTTGGCAAAGCTCTTTAATCAATGGGTCAGGGTCAGGGAGCAATATTCCAGCTCCTATAGCAGAATTGCTGGTACTGAAAAGCTGATAGAGCTCTGGCTTGTTGAAGTCTGGACATAGGCAAGGAAGCATTAGCTTAAGATAAAGTCAGCCAGTCCTGCCATGCCAACGGCAAGCAAGACTCCTAAAGGTTTTATGACAAAATGCAAATGCACACATAGAAAGTTGACCAATACGAAATTTGCCAGATACGGAAGTACAAATTAGCCACATCCCATAACACTATTCTGCTCCCAGGGAGTGAAGCACAGAGGGGAAGTCTGTTCTGTACATCTTTCCTTGGTAACTATAACTTGATGTCCAAGGAGACAGTTCCAATAATGCATGTAAGCTGGATGGTGCAGCAAAAGGGACTAGAGAAGGAGTGACTATCAAGAGTACAGGGATGGAGCAGGCTAGAGGGATCAGTAGTGACAGTTTGGCAAATTAAACAGACACTGGACAGTGCTCTTAGCCTAAAGAAATGTACAGCAGAGAAACTCAAGAGCTGGCCTTTGTAAGAGGGATGATGGCCATATAGCCCCCCCAAAAGATGGTGTGACATACCCAGGTACCACAGAGACAGTTGCAATGAAGAATTCCCAGAGGAAAAGCAGACTGGGGAAGGGGTGGAGGGAAACAAAAGGCTTGATGGGCAGGTTTGTGGGAAGTGGCAGTTTCTATAGCAGATAGCGTGCCCCTGTGGGATGCTGAAGTTCTGGGAGCTATTTAATGCCCTGGCTTACAGGATATTATTCAGGGTGCATGCCTCCTCCAGGATGGAAAGAGGTGGAGGTAGTTGCTCTGTAGCTGGTAATCTGTAAAGAAATGAAATGCTCTTGGTTGCACTAAATTGTCAAAACAGAGGTCTGCCCAAAGCAGAGCCCAGGCTCAAATAGTGCAGCGCTGCTATTGGCCTCCGGTGGCAAGCTACTACAGAGCCTGCGACGTGCACCAGAAGATAGCAAACATAGCCAGATGTACCTCTCGTGATCGGAATCCACATGGTAGCAGTCAGGGCCTGGATTTGTAGGTAGAAAAGCAAAAGGAGAGTTTCCTAAAGGAAGGGTGTGGAGAGAGGAGCCACAGTGTAAAGGGGCCTTAAAGGGGCAGAAAGAGCCGCTTGAGAATATCCCCTGCACTGAGGATCCCCCACCACATCTGGTGAAGTGCTCACATGAGCTCTCTACATTAGCCCTGCTCCCAGCTTCGGGCACTGGGGACATGGACAGACAGCCATGCATTTCATCCATTCTTTGCTTCCTAGGGCCAACAGGAGCTCATGGGAAGCAGAGCATACTTTAGAGGATACCTGAGACTAACCTACACTGGAGGCTAGGCAGGCCCATGCATTACCCCGGAATAAAGGAAACATAAAGGTGGCTTAAAGCGGGGCTGTGGGCAAAGACATTTTTGGCAAGTGATTTGCATGATAATTTTGTGGAGACTTATCCATGTAGTATACACTAGATGCCAAAAGGTTATGAGACAAACAAGTACATTTATTCACAAACAGTGCCCAGGGGTGAAGGCAACCAAATATTAAGTATATAGACATGGTATAGAAAGAGACCAAGAAAAATAAATATACACATGATATTTTTAAAAGGCCTTGATAAGGCAAAATAGGTCAAGGACCAGTGAGGCTTTCACAGAGGCTGTTAGAATCCACAGAGCAGTAGGGGTTACAGAGCTGTTCTCCACCCTGAGCCTAACCAAGCTGCTGTGACACAAGAAGTTAAATGGTTAGGCTGCCTCAAAGGCATTAGAGCTGCTGGAAACTTGGTGGTTCTGCTCTGCTGGAATTCATACAAACAATTTCTTGGGTTTCAATTATTCTTATGGGTTGGCTTCCGAACCCTATACCCACTCTGTTTTTTTAAGTATGGATGATCCCCAATCAAATCCCTTGATCCTGATCTAGTTTTGGGATTTGAGTTTTCAGCGCAAAAGTGTAGAATGGTCTGAATCCAAAAACTGATTCTAAATACCTGGAAGATTGGGGAAAGTTTATTACTAATTGAATGTATTAATGGTGTATCATTATAGTATTTATTATTTATGACAATGGCTTATTTTATGTTATTATTTATTCCCTGTATAGGTCCATGCCCCTAAGAATTCATCTTTTATAATATAGTGTAAACAAGAACAGTACATGGAGACAACAACACGGGGGGCAGGGGAGGCATGCAAAGGGAGGAGAAAGGTGCTAATAATATGAGCATGCAGTCAGTTAGGACCCTAATGCACATATGTTACATGGGAACCTGGGACTTGCCATAGTGGATCAGACTTGAGGTTCATCTAGTCCAGTGTTCTGACTCTGACCCTGGCCAGTACCAGCTGATTCACAGGAAAGTGCAAGAAACCCTTCACTTGGCAGTTATGGGGTGACCTGCCCCCAAAGACAGTTTCCTCCTAAGCCCCACAAGTTTGAGTTGAGCTTATGCCCTGCAGCATGAAGGTTTATATCCCTTTCCAACCTCTTGTTTATTTTCTTAATATTTCCTCATAACCTCTGATTATTCTTGCAAATTACATTGTAGCTTGTTTGGAAGGTATTTTTGAGTCACTACAAATTTTGAACCCTCCAGTTTGGAGTATTTGGATCCAGTAGATTGGTTTTCCCCATTAAAGAGGCATGAAGCTTGGATCCTTGGTTTTGGTTCAGCTTATCTCTGGTTTTAAAACCAAATTCCAAAAATGCAAAGCAAAACTCATTCAAAACTATCGGTTTCAGCTGGTGCCAACCATAAAGCAACCAAGGTTCATTGACATCTGGAGCTGAGCCTGCTTCCCACCTCGGCCTACTGCAGGGTGCCCCCACCCACTTCCAGATGACTTCCTTAATATATGGTGCTGGTGCAGGACCTGTAAGAACTACTCCAGGGTCTCTGTTAAGTGTATATACTCTGGAGTAAAACCAAGATCTGACCTCCATTCTACCCAGCCTTCATCTGGAACTTGAACCTGTAGGTGGTTTAAAGACTTTTGGATAATAAATAATAATAATAATAAAAAAAAGAGCAAAAAGGTTTTTTTGTGCAGCTTTAGTCTATGCTTTCCATTTCCAGTTTGCCCATTCCTAACAGACATAGTAAAATAGACCAGTATATGACAATGCAGTTCACTTCATTGTGTTGCTAAAGGGCTAGGTCCATCACACTTTTATTTTGCTTTGGGGTTTAATTTTATTCTCTTTGGCAGTGGAAGTTAGCGGTCTAATTAAAATTGGGTTAAAAATCATTGTCTGTCACCGAATGATACCGAAACGTGACTTTTCCACAGTTAGGGACACACACCTGGATAGGTATAATTGTGTATAGAAAGGGTGCCATCTGCTGAAATGTCTTATGCGTCACAAGACTGCAAGGCAGTTCTTTGCTTCCTTTAACATCAAGAAAGGAGAGTGAGAACAGGGGATTAATGTACATAAAGCGATCAGGATGGAGGCAGCTAATTTTATAGTTCAATGAAAAGTTGACAAATAGCCATGGATAATTTTCCCAAAATGGTTCTTACAAGCAGAACAGTTGATGCAGTGGCTAAATGCACAAGCTTTTCACCTATGTATAGTGATCTGGGCAAAAATAAGAACAACTGGAATCTCAACCCAACCCTTATACGGAACTTGCACCTATTTGAAGGTTTAGATACTTGATCCAAGGTGCGTTCTGACCCAAAACAGCCCCGTTAACGTTCATGATTTCCTGGGCTAGATGCTGTCTTCAAATCTCATCTTTGTGGCACCACTAGGTTCACACCACGGTGTACTTGATGTGCCACTGCAGCCAGCCTGGGCCCCATCTGCTGAGATCCTGCAACTGGAATATCAACAAAAGTAGGGATCCTTTCTGGGAAGAGAAAAAGGGCCAGGGGAGGAGATAAAGTGAGGAACAGAGAATGGAGACTTACTAGCAGTCCAGGCCAAGGAACTCAGCCGAAGGGCTGATATATTGTGGGGGAGGAATCAGACCACAGGAGTATGTTGGGTGTGAGAAGGAGTTGACAAAGGAAGTAGGTGGGAACTGGAGGAGTTTTAACTAGAGCTGGTTGGAACATCATTTTGTCATTACATGTGGTTTTGTGTGGAGATCTATCGATTTCTATGAAGTTTTCCTCTGGCAGGTTGTTTTGGAGGAAGAGGGGGTGTGAGCCGGAGGCTTTATAGCCCAGTTGCACTGGCCTAGGATATGGGAGACGCGGGTTTAAATCTCTGCTCTGCTTCATTCAGAGTCATCTGGAATGAAAAACACTGCTCTTAACCTGGCTCTTCCATCACCCGCGCTGGTGCCCTAACACAAAGCTAGAAAAAGAGACATCACTATCTCTCTTCACGAATTGAAAAACTCTAGTTTCGATCCAAAACCAAACATTATGACACAATTCTGCTTTCATGAAAACATTCAAAAGGTCTTGGCTTCATTTCAATGTGGAATGAAAAGAAAGGTCCAGAGCTGCCACAAAATGGAATTGTCATCTTCTCGACAGTTCCAACATTAACCCTTGTCAGACACATTAGGTACTGGCCGCTGCTAAAGACACTGGACTAACAGAACAATAGTCTGATCTGGTATGATAAATCTTACATGTTCTTTTTACTCCTTGAATTTATATATTCCCTCCTGCACCTCTCCCCAAAACATTGTTAACATTGAGTTAAGGTTTCTAGACTGCATGTCTCACCAACACAAACATCACTGCAAACGTGTACAGCACGTCTTGGTCTTAGGAGAGCTACTTCTGCTGCCAGTCTCATACAACACCCCCTTAATGGAGTGAAACTAGGGGGGCAGAACTTTTCCACAGATGGAGAAACAACTGCTTCCATTCAGCCCACACTCCCTACAATATTGTATATCAGTAGTGCCCCCAGTGTAGTCTGTGAGCCATTGGTGGTCCGCTGAGACCAGGTGATCATCGCATGGTTCTAATTCTCCTCCTTGTTATCACCTGCTAAATTACATTATAAAATATATGCCAAAATAGGATCCTTTTTATTTTCCTCCTAGTGTTGGAGTGTTTAGGGTTTTCATCAAGCTTTGTTCTGCACCCAGAAGGGCTAGATTTTTTTTTTTAAATAAAGCTGAGATTTTCAAGTAATAACCTTATTCCAGGAATTGAGGCTTTAAGAGAAAACACCAAACATCATGAGACTTGGGATGAAATTAGGAGAGTTGGCAACACTTGGATTTCAAAAACGTTTTCCATCCTGAACTGGGAAGAAAAGATTCAATCTTCAAATGTTCACTAACTGAAAATCTGAGAAAAAAATTGAGGCAGGTCAGCTGAAACATATTGTTTCAATTTTAACTTTTCAAAAATATTTTTAAAAATGTAAATTAACTTAAATGTTAAACCAAAAAGTCATTTTGACCCAAAACCCAGAATCCTTTAGCTTAGAAAATGTTGAAACATTCAACAATTTTGAACCTTTAAAACACACACACAGTTTTTTTAAAGAGGAAATTTGTCACAACTGACCCTTTCCTGCAGTTTTGGTTTGGATGAATTGGCATTCTCCAGTAAAAAAAACGTTACATGGAAAAAGTCTTGACTAGCCCTAATATATAAAGAGACATGCTGTACAAATGTAGATGTTACATGATTGCAAGTGGGAGGGAGGTATCCATGAGACATTCCGTCCACTAAGATATAATCCACACTTTGAAAAAGTGTGAGAATACCTTTTTTTTTTTTTTTTTGGTGTTACTGTTGCAGGAGAAACACAGACGCATGAACTCAGGTCTTGTCAGATTTTGATCAGATGCAGCAACTACTCAATGACATATCATTAATTACTCTCACTATTAAAAAATTATGCCTTATTTCCATTCTGCATTTGTCTAGCCTCGACTTCCAGCTCCTTGAGTCTATCATATAAGGCATGTTTTCTAATCATGTAATCGTTCTTGTGTCTTTTCGCTGAACTCTCTCCAATTTATTAACATCCTTCTTGAATTGTGGAAACCAGAACAAGACATGATATGCAGCAGCCGTCGCACAAGTGCCAAATTCAGAGGTAAAATAGCCTCTTTACTCCTACTCAAGATTCCCCTGTTTATCCAAGGATTGCATAAGCCTTTTGGCCACAGCATCACACTGGGAGCTCATGTTCAGCTGATTATCCACCACAATCCCCAAATCTTTTTCAGAGTCACTGCTTCCCAGGATAGAGTCCCGCAATATATAAGTATAGCCTACCTTCTTTGTTCCTATATGTGTACATTTACATTTAGCTGTATTAAAACACATAGTGTTTGCTTGTGCCCAATGTACCAAGCGATCCAGATCGCTCTGTATCAATGACCATTCCTCTTCGTTATTAGTTTTCTTCCGGGTTGTTAATAAATATGTTAAATAGCGTAGGGCCAAGACCAATCCCTGTGAGACCCCACTAGAAACATAACTGTTTGCTGATGATTCCCCATTTACAGGTCCATTTTGACAACTAACTGTTAGCCAGGTTCAAATCCATTTACTGTGTGCCATTTTAATTTTATATCATTACTGTTTTGTAATCAAAGTGTCCTGTGGTACAAAGTCAAGTGCCTTACAGAAGTCTATTACATCAACAACTCTTACCTTTATCAACCAAACTTGTAATCTCGTCAAAAAAAGATATCACATTAGTTTGACAGGGTCTAGTTTCCATAAACCTGTGTTGATTGACATTAATTATATTACCCTCCTTTAATTCTTTATTAAATGAGTCCTGTATCAGCTGCTCCATTATATTGCCCGGGATCAATGTCAGACTGACAGACCTATAATTACCCAGGTCATCCCATTTACCTTTTTTTAAAATTGGCGCAACATTAGCTTTCTGCCGGTCTTTTGGATCTACCCCAGTGTTCCAAGACTAATTGAAAAACAACATTAATGGTCCAGGGAGCTCTTCAAAAACGTTGGATGTAAGTTATCCAAAGCTCCTGATTTTTTAATGTCTAACTTAAGTAGCTGCTGTTTAACATCCTTTTGTGATATTAGTGGAATGGAAACAGTGTTATCATATGATATGCCATCGTCTGGGTTTTTTTCCCAAAATACAGAACAGAAATATTTATTGAACATTTCTCCCCCTTCTGCATTATTATTGATAATTCTACCCTTTCCATCTAGTAATGCACTGTGACTATTTTCAAGATTTTTTTTTTGTGCCTAATATACTTGAAAAAAAATTCTTCTTACTATCCTGAATTTTGCTGGGCATAGATTTCTCCTTTATACCTTTTCTTCCTTTAACAATTTTCTACAGCTCCTATCTTTTGATTTATATTCATTACTATCAACTTGCCTTTTCTTCCGTTTGTTATATATATATATATTTTAAATTTTTTATAGCTGCCTTTACTTCCCCTCTAAACCAGGTCAGTTTTTTAACCAATGTGGCCGTCTTCCTTTATTGTTGCTTTTTGGTCATCTAGTAAAGTGTTCTTAAACAATTCCCAATTTTCATTCATTTTTTTCTGATTAATTTCTTCCTCCCAGATGATTTGGATAATTATTTTCACAATTTTGTGAAATTGGCCCTTTTAAAGTACCAAGAATATATATTACTGGTCTGGACTTTATTTTGCTTGCACTTTTTAATCAAATGATGATCACATGTACCTAAGTTACTAGTTCAGGCCCTGTGTGCCATATACAGCGAGAGATGCATAGGGCTTTTTTCCCCCCCTTGCCTGGGGTGGGGTGCAGGGAGGGGTAGATTTGCTATGCAAACAATGAAGCAGTTAAAGTTGAAAATGAATGGGCCACCCAGCTCTCCCTTTAAAACCTACTCCAGTAGAAAAGTCCTCAGGGGCAGCCAAATCTCAGCATTTCTAGGAAATATAAAAAAACAACAACAACCAACGAACCAAACAACCCCCCCCATTTTCACAAGAATCTGTCCTTGATTCAAACAGAAACAGGGCAGTTGGGAGAGAACTGATTGTTCAACAGAAGGTTCAGAAGAACAAATAAAAAAGCATATTTGTTCAGCGTGTGATGGAGAAATTTATGAAGCTCAAGAAGACAATTGTAAATTGTATCTATTAAAGTTCAGACATTTGCCACTAGGGCGAGGAATCAAAGGGGAGGCGGTGGGACAGGGAAGAGTAGAGTGATATCCAGGATTGAGTGTAAGACGTTTCTTATAAAATTATTCAATGGATTTGTCACATATTGCATAAAACATGTGCTGATTTCCCACTCATGCAGTTCTCTAATGAAGATGTTCTTCACAAGAAAAGGGGCGGAAATCTGCTAATGAGACCAACACATTTGCCCATCAGACTCTTCCAGAAATGCAAGAGGTATCATTAACATGTACCAAAAATGTGAAGTAATGGGAAACTGCTAAGACCTTTTGACAAAACACTGCAATGACGGTGTAGAAAACGTTCCAATTCAGCAAATCCAATTTTTCTGCATGCAGGAAGTCAGCAAAACGTTGAGGATCATCTTGCTCCTCTTATTCCAGGCAAAGCTCAGCTAGGTAGCAGTAGAACCATTTTTATTGGCTGGTTTGGGGAGTGCCCACTATTAAGAACCATGTCTAATCTCTCCCCTGTTCATCTGACCCGAATTTAAACCAGCCAGAGCTGAGATTAATTACCCTTCATGGTAGCCGATCAGCAGCCGCTACACAGAATCAATTTGGGCAATAGGGAGGGTTGATCAAAAGAAAATGCCCCCCAGGTAGCGTTTGAGTCTGCTGCTGTGTTATTGTAAGGGGCTGGGTGCCGAATTGTTGTCTAGGGATGGTAGGGAGGGTCGTGTGATAGTCATTTTCATTCAGCAAGCCTGGCAAGAATAAACTGAACATATCCAGACTTGCACAGAGGAATGATCAGGGTTTCCGGCATCCACTCACCCCGGCATTTCTTGCCAAAAATAGAGGGAGACATGTTGAAAACCAAATCCCAGTCCGCAGCAAAGCTCTGTGCCACTCAGTCTGTGCCACTCAGCCTCCCCCTTCCCACTGCCCTACCCTACCCTGAACACACTCCACATGCCCACCTGTTGGCCTTTTGTATCTACCATATGAGGCCTTAGCATCTGCTCCAGTGCAACCACAAGTTGTGGGGATGGAGGCAGGAATTACTGTTAGAAATTCTATGGCTCATCTTTCGCCAAAGATCATATTCTATTACCATAATGGTCCCTTCTTGTCATCAAATGTCTGAGTCTCGGAGCCTAAAATATGTCCTGCAGCCTCTCAGGTTTTCTTTCTCAAGTCCAGGCACTTCTTAAATACTAAGAGTCAGGTTCTCTGCTGGTGTAAATCAGCATGGCTTCACTCAAGTCAATTGTGCAATGCCCGATGTACACCAGCTGAGGATCTGGTGCTAAGGCTCTCGGATACGAAGGTGGTAGGTACCTTTTAAATAATAACTGGGTAGGTAGACTTGTTATGCTTATATCAAGCACATGAGATTTTTTTTACAGGGGAGACGGCAACACACTGCATTTATTGAAGATATAATTATTAGCATATGCTTTTTAGTTTATATATATGTATATATATACACACACACACACACACAATGCACACTGTTTTGCCAGTTCATGTTAGATCTATCTCTGTTCCTTCTGGGGGAACAGCTTCCATTAGCTGTATTGCCCTAATGAGGATGGGCTTAAGAGAAACATTTTGTACAAATTTAACATGTGCAAAGGGAATTTAGCATTTCAGCTGTTTAGTGGAAACCACAATGAAAAGCAAGAAATGCCAAGTCAGTCCCCAAAATATCAGTGAAGGTCTTTGTGGTTGCCCAAATGGCCACTGATGCTTTGGTGTACTATTCACAATGGAAACAGACCTTGTGTCCCCAAAAGGAAGCATGGTAGTATGAGGCAGAGATGCTGAAATAATAGGAAAATGTATTCAGGGAGGACAGGAAAGATGGTCTAGAGGACAAGCTGCTGGACTGGACCATGAGACCCGAGTTCAGTTCCAGGCTTAGCCACAGTCTCCCTCCATTATCTTGGGCAAGTCATTTAATCTATCCTGTGCTGCAGTTCCCCACTTGCAAAATAGGGATAATGCCTCCCTACCTCACAGGGATGTTGGGAGGATACAATCCATTAATGATTGTGAGGTACGGAGCTACTATGATGATGAGGGGCAGATGGGTAAATGATTCTGCAAATGATTTCATTCAGCCATATTTTTGCCACTTGCTATTCATTTTTCCTTCAGTGTTTAGAAGTTCAGTCTCTGTTCACACGAATATTTGTGGAGATGCTGTTCATTATACAACTATCTGTATTCACATCTGGATAACATTCATGCATGAGGAAGCTATTCACTATCCATTATTTGTTCTTTGTTACTTGCCACTTATTAAAAAGTTCCTTTTTAAGAAGTTCCAGTCATCCAATCAGGAAATGGAAACAATATCATGTGACTTATGCACCTAATCACATTGAACTGTTAATTCTAGTGCTCAGTTTGTCAGTAAACCACAAGCTGCAATTTGTTTGGATGACTAACTCAACAAACAACTTTGAACAATGAACACATTTGGGAAGTTCCTCACACTTTGTGCCCAGGAAAAGGGAAACATTGGTCAAATAATTTATTCATTATGAATATTTCACCAAGCTTTAACAGGAAGCTTTGTTGGGTAACAAGAGAGCACGAATTCCCTGACTAGCCAAATCTCACTCACTATTTAATGAAAAACAAAAGCTAGCATTTGAGGTATGGTGCATAAGGAAAAGGAGGATTTTTCACATCCATAACTGCTGGTTTAAGGGGGCAGAACAATGATAAAATATTATTTTTAATACGGTAGCACCTAGAGGTCCCATCTAAGATCAGGATTCAATTGTCAGGCACAGTCACTGCCCCAAAGAGCTTACAATAGAAACAAATAAGACAGAAGGAGTGGTATCCTCCTTTTACAGATGGGAAACTTATGCACAGAGAGATTAAGTGAC
The DNA here is from genome assembly GCF_015237465.2 of Chelonia mydas. Taxonomy (NCBI): domain Eukaryota; kingdom Metazoa; phylum Chordata; order Testudines; family Cheloniidae; genus Chelonia; species Chelonia mydas. The sequence continues at coordinate 28,199,693 of NC_051246.2, read as the reverse complement.
TGCCCCAAGGTAACACAAGAAGTGTGTGGCCGAGCTGGGAACTGACCCCCAGGTCTCCCAAGTCGTAATCCAGGCCTTAACAAGAAGTTTATTCTCCTGAGAGGCACTGAGATGTGAGTGTCCTTTCAGCCCTGATGCCTCATGTGGCCACTTACTGAAAAGGCCTACGAAGGCTATCGCTGGGTATACAGACTAATGCAATCCCTGCATTATTTAATCAGAATCACTAGTATAGCTATTTATTGATTACTTTTTGCGGAGGAGGTTGAGTGGTGAATAGATTGCTGGGTGAAGGACTACAAGATAAACTTATTTATTCACACGCTAGATAAAAGCATGAGAGAGGCAGACATAATGTGGGTCTCCTTTCCACACCCACCAGAAAGAACTTTTCAACCCTGCCCTAGAGGGATTACCTTCTCTCCAACTAATGATAGGGGAGATCAGTTTCCATGGTCCTTTATTCCTGGGCTTCTGCACAGTCTGCTTCACAATGGACCCCAAACCATGATCTGAAGAAACCACCTTCCACTAAAATGAAAGGGGAGTTAAATTAAATTAATCCATACACCACCAGCATGAACACGCACCAACTCCACCCTAGTTACAGTTGACCTTTGCTTTCAGTTTAAAGGTGGACAGCTCTATGCTTCTTTGGGTTGTCTTGAATTTTGGATTGTCTTTGGATTGTCTTGAATTTTGCTGATGCCTCATGTGGGTAGTGTTAGTAATCCAAATTTGGGGTTGCTTAGGAAGGGGTTCCTCAGATACAGCCCCTCTCATTCACCCATAAAACAAGAATCCAGAATTTTACAAAATGGATTCAAAATGATGGATTTTGGACAAGGGTACAAGTCATATCTTTCCTGAAGATTCTTTAGCGAACCACAAGGTATTCAGCTCAATACAGCAGTAACTGGATAAAATTCTATGGCCTGTGTCACACAGGAGGTCAGACTAGATGACCTATTGGTCCCTTCTGGCTATTAATCTATAATAACATATGAGGAAGCAGTAATAGAATGTTTTATTGCTTGTTACGTTCCTCAGATTTGAATTGCAGCATTTATCTGCATGTACTCCAGCTGGGTTCACTGTTAGATGTCACTGTACTGACTGGTGGAGGGATTGGTTGGAGCAACTTGGCAGAGCTATCACAGTGAGGTAATGAGAGGTCCACATATACCCTGAGGCATTGATTATGCCTCATTTCAGCACTGTGTTTTGTAGGTCGTATCCACAGAAGTGCTCAAGGATTGTTGTTTTTTTTGCCATCTGGTGGCCCATAGGACACTGGTCTCCAGGGTTTAGGGAGGAGTAAGTGAAGGAAATGTCTCAGCAGGACTCCTCAGGGCAAAGGTGAAGGTGAAAGGATGATGACATTTAGTATGCCTGCGGTGGTTTTTATAGTTGGCTCAGTGTTTGAGTGCAGGACAAGTGTAGGTAGCTCCTGTTTGCCACACTTCACCTAAACCCACTTTTTGCCATAGTAAAGAGAAGGTGTTAGACTTTGTCCTACAGTTCTCGTGTGCTCTTGTCCCAGAGAGTTCTGTAGCATATGTGAAGAAAGAATGCTACTAAGTGTGTTGTTGGCATACTGGGGCCGTGATCAAAGAGGGCAGAGGTAAGGCGGCATTACGGGGGTGGCATGTTCCTGGTTTTCAGAGGTTTAAATGTGTGTTACCTTAACTCTTCATTTCCTGGTCTTCAGACCATTATGTTTTGCCATTCTTCGCATTCTGGAAGGGCATGAAGTACCACAGCACAAACCTTAATGGTTCCTGGTTCTTTAATTTAATAGTCACTAACCAATTTGTGCATCAAAAGCCAATGGTTGGCACACTCCAGTGAAAAGCCAGAGGCTGTGTGACCCTTGGGTAGGGTGCTGAATTGGAAACATGAGTCTATTTGCGTGACAAGGGCTCTATTTGCAGCACTGCCATTGGCATGCTGGATAACCTTAGCCAAGTCACTTCACCTCTCTGTGTGCCTCTATTTCCCCCCCTCCCCCCCCCCCCACTCTTCTCTCAGTTTTGTCTACTGCACTTGTAAGTTCTTCAGGGTAGGCGCTGTCTCTCCCTATGTGCTTGTCCTGCACTTACCACAAGGGACCTCCTATCTTAGTTGGGGTGGCCTTCAAGATGCTACTATAACACAAATCGTTAGCAACACCAATAACTGAAGAGTTAAGGCTAAACTCTGGAGGATCTGCAGTCTTCTTCTTTTTCCTCCGCGCCTTAAAAAGACTGTCTATTTTAGAAACTTCATAGGTGTCTCCCACATGACCAGAGGAGTGGATTTCTCAAACAAAGGGTTAAAATAGCCAACTCCATTAGATAAAGAAGAGAAAGATCTAACAGGGATGCAGCTCATATGCCAGTCTAGGTACCAGCTAATCAGTACTATTCAAAGGTGAAGGCCAGTCAGAGGAGCCAGGAATTGTTACACAAGTTAAGTAAAGTTTAGTGAACGGCAAACCTGATAAAGCAATGGTTTGACTCTATTTTCTGTGAAAAACTCCACTCTTCCTTTAACCTGGCTCTGGAACAGGGGCCACGTGGACTGATCCTCCCAGTGAATCAATCTCAATCTGTCAATATATATCTCCCCCTCTCTCTCTCCCTCACTCCCTCTCTCTCACAAACACACACACACACACACACACACACACAGGTTTCAAGTGGAAGTCCTCAGACTTTCCCACGGACAACACCCCCTTAATACCCTTTTAGTTCATACACTATCTGTTGCATGTAATTGCCTGTTCAGGGAGCTCTGGATCCAAACTCTTCTGGTAAAAGGGCTTGTGAGCAGTTTACTTTCTCTGCAATGACTTCATTGCAAAGGATTTTTCTTCTGTGTCAAGTTTGCCACGTGCTGGCTTTCCCTCCTCTTGTTCACCGGAGCGTCCCAGTTTCTGGAAATAATTTGTGGTTTGGAAATCGCCTCCGAGGCTTCAAAGATCTTAAAATTTACCATACCAGATTGGATTGTTGGGTCCATCTAAGCTGGTGTCCTGCTTCCAGACATGACCAATACCCAATGCTTCAGAAGAAGACAGAACTCCTTCATAACAACAACAACCCTTCACTATTACATAATGGACCTAGCCTGACTAATTTAAGGAATTGGCACCCCCTTCACTCACTACCATGCTAGACTGCACTAGACTTTTGGGGAAGGTACCTCAAGAAAGCACACAAAACATCAGTGGGGGAACCTCACAAAAATGAATAGATTGAAGGGAGACACAGATTATCAAGGAGGACTTCCCAAAACACAGCACAGCATTGCATAGTGCCTTCCAGGCCTGTTTTGGCTCATTGTCCCCCATCAAAGAAGTTGGCAAGCAAATCTTTATTGTAAAAGACAGAAGAGACGCTGTGGGGGAGGTATTGAAATCTGGGGATAATTCACAAAATTCCAGCCCGTATTATAGAAGATGCCTAAAGTTATATATCTCACTGGTTCTTATTTCTTTGGTTGATGGATTTAAATGGACAAAAGCAACCCATTAATGGCAACATCCCATATTCAACCCCCATCCTCCCCCACTCCTCTTACATTAATGGAAAGCATGTGCAATCTAAGGCTGCCATTTTATGACCCCATTACTCATGCTGAGGTAGTGCCTCACTCCATAAAGTCCTGTTTCCTTCAGTTGGACTACTATTTGCCGAGGAAGGTGCTGCTCGGTGTGAGTAAGGCTGTCAGGATCAGATCCTAGGGAAAATGACTACCCTGGAAAGAGGACTGCTGCTGGTCAGCCCTGGCACTTCTCTGCAGCAGTCATGCATGGCATTATCATATGGATGTCTACAAGGGTCACCTAGAATGGACTCTGAGAATAGCCCTGGGATGACAAGGACCTGAACTGGATTTCTCTGTCCTGGTGACATAGATTTGGCACCACCCTGAGAGAATATTGTCTGCAGACTGTCTGGACCCCATGAACATGAACTGAGTTTGTGTTCCAGCCTGGATTGGATTCAGGGTACAATTCTTGGCAGCAGAGAGACCAGCATGGGACTTCTCTGCCAAAGTGGAGTATGTGACGTGCATGGTGTTATATTGCCACCTAGAGGTGAGAGTGCATAGGAGACAGCTGAGTAAAGATGGCTGACAAACAAATCACGTCCGTGACTGTGCTGTGGTTATTACATGCTGTAAAAAGTGGGATTAAGGATTTTGGATGCTCATCACTCACCTAAAAAGCTACGCCCTGTTGCGAGCGCTCACATGTTGCCATTGGTTTTCCTCCTGGAGATGAGATGGGGCAGCTCTGTGGCAGGATGGTAAAGGCTGAAGGTTCAGAAATATGGAGATTTTATGTCAATGACTTAAGGTCTGGGTTTGCATATTTGATGTTAGCGTCTAACATCTTGCTAGCCTATGTGGATTTCTGGTCCCATTCCCCACTTAGGGGACAGGCCTCTGCCCTCAGAGTTCTCACTAGCTGATCCCTGCATGGGGACCCTCGTCTCCATAGAAACCAAGAGAGGATGGTTAAGCTTTAGTCATCCCAGATCTTCTCCACAGGAATCTGACGGAGCAATGAATGATAGAATATGCATTTTGTTTTGTTCAGTGTGGAAGAAGCCTCTTGCTGTGATTGGCTTTATGTTAGCTGGTGTCCCAGGATACAGACACGTGGTGATACAAGAAGCCTGCTATTGCATGATGGAGTGCTGTGGTGACAGACTGGAAGACAGTTGCTACACGTGCAGCGGCTCACTGTCGCAGTGAAGTCATGCACTGATTTCCATCTGCTCAGATATGCATTCAAGGCCGCCTTGACACTCCCTTTTAAAAATCTGTGGCCTGAGTTTTTGGAATGCAAAGTATATGGTGTGGTATAAATAATAAACACTTCTGAGAGGCTCATGACATTCCATAGTCAATTACAAAAATCACAGAACCCTGTCCCCGGACTCTTACAATCTAAATTAGACACAACACACCAAGAGAGGACAATCAAAACAGGGCAGGGAGGTGGCTATCAAAGGACAAGGCATATAAACCGCGAGACATGCTGTTGTTATTCAGATAACTTGTTACTGATTACATATACATCATAGATTGGAGGTCAGTGTGGAATGAAGGCTGGGAGGCACTAAAAGACTGATAGCACTGGGTAAAGCATGGTATAGTGCAGACGGGTTCTTTGAAAGCTTCCTCCATACATCTCCCCAGTAGCAACCTGCAACACCCGCTGCCAATCAAAGGCTCCATTCTCTTAAGAAAGACCCACTTAGAGGGGAGACTCCATTGCTGGGAAGTCTTCCATCTGCAGGGCAGGGTTCACCCTGCTGTCCACCCCGGGGAAAAAGGTCACACTTAATAGTCAGCCTACCCAACGTCCTGCATGAGCCATGCTTCAGGGGGTTTCCCCTTCCATTTCTGCCCCTAACTAAGGGTTTCACACCATGCAGTGGGGGTACTTTATAAGTAAGAAAGCTCCTTCCATGGATTTAGGGGTAGAGGGAAGATTATACTTACAAATATTTGAAGGGATTTTGAAAGCCACACAGGAGTTAGGCTCTTTGAGTTTCAATGGGATTTGGGTGCCTAACTCTCTTAGTCTCCTTTAAAAATTCCAGCTATAAACATCAATTACCATGTATAAGTTCTGGAACTAGGGGTGTTGCTGCACCCTCTGGCTTGAAGTGGTTTCCATCATATACAGGGTTCACATTTGGTTCAATGGTTCTCAGCACCCCCACTACAGAAATTGTCCTCCCATAGAAGCCAATAAGAGTTTTGCCATGGATATCAGTGGGAACAAACTGAGGCTCTAAGGATTTGATCCCGAGAGATGGTGAACAGCCACAATTCCCGCTGAATTCAACTCCTCTCAGGAACAGCCCTTAAGGAGGAGCGGAGTTACCTGGGATGGTCAAAAAGAGTATAAAGTGGGTGTTGGAATCCCCATTATGACAGTTATTACTTGAGGCAGTACCATTTGCTGCAGAATCCATCCCACTCTGCAGAATTCAGCTCTAGAACCTACGCTTTCATTTTTTAAAACTGATCCCATATTATTTTCCAGAGTCTGCTAAAGGTGTTAGACTTTCTGTTTAGGGGGATAGAATTCTACCCTCTGGACAGATATCCCACCCACCCCCTTCTCCTCAAGCACATAGGAACTCTGAACCTATAGCCAATAGGGGCAACAGCTCTGAAAGGTCTGAGCTCATCTCCCCCACCCTTCAGCACCATGGGATAGTAAGTCTAACACCGAAAGCTGACAGTTTGAATGTCAGCATTGGTAATGCTGATCACTTTAGCAGAAATTGCCAGCTACTGTGATTTTCCCAGATTCCAAACAGTCTCCAATGCCTCCCCAGGTCCTAAAAGCCTATATTGTGCCCTACCCAGATGGCTAAAGCTCCAGTTTCCTGCCTGACAACTTCTAGGATGCAGTTCTGCATTCCCAAGACATAAATCTGCAGCATACTGAAAACGGATCATGTGGAGACAGCATAAAATGAACTGAATCTCAACATGACACAGAGGACACTCTACTGAGTGCATTATTCATTCCCATCTTTAATTCATTACATTTCTCCAATTTTTTTTCCAGTTTACATGGAGCTGCAACACATTTTTCAAGCCTGCTGTACTGGAAAGCTGCAGAGCCCAGGGACCTTGCTGTTGAATGTTTAAGACCTTCTTGTCATGTTGTACCTTGGGCCCTTGTCCTCCGAAAACAAGATAGCAATAGGTAGTAACCAGTTGTTATCTACCTGGGAGCTAAGTGTTTGTAGAAGCAGGTACTGGGAAGCAAAAGCAGGGTTTCTGGCAGCAGGAGGAAGGGCAGGATTCTTGCCTGGAATAAGAACCACCTTTACTGAACCTCCAGTCTGCATTCCCCAGATGGTCTGCCCTACCAGTTCTTGACCTTTCGTTTGGCCTGGAAGGGGAGACCCAGTTGTGGCTCTCACAGCAGGTGAAGGAGAGATGGTAGGTTGATTAGGAAGGTAAGATGAGGCCCCTGCTGCTGTGGGGAGGGAAAGAGAGTACATTTGTTCTGGATTGAGCTGTGACTTTCATTCCAGATCCTCCAAGGGTTAAAGCTAGTTTGAAACACACAGTGTAGGGAAAGACTGTTACATGGGTTGCAGGGAAGGCTAAATTGGCCTAATACAGTATTTTTTCCCATCCTTGATTTCCATGATTCCATAATAAACATACTCTGAATCAGCAAATGATATTTCCCATTCACATTCGCTATTTCTTCTCTGAATTCACCCGCTCACCTCTGGAATGATCTGCAGCTTTACCTTCTTCCTTGGAGAGAGACAGCTGGATGACTTCACTCCGTGCCTGGAAGCTGGCAATGAAGTCATCACCCCTTTTTGAGCACAGTACAGTTTCTATCACCCTCCGCTGAGGATCCACTGAAGCTCTGGAAATTCTTTTATATCCTTACATGAAATAACAACACAGTCCCTTGGTGACATTTTGTTCCCATTAGCACATGCAAAAGAGAAAAACAAAATACTTAATCCTGGCCAGATGAAAGAAAAATCTAACTGGGCTCCTGCACTGTCTCGCATGGACCAGAAGTCATCTTCTGTTGTCAGCTGCTTGACAGATGGCTATAAACCTAAACTGAAGTTATATTAGCTAGTCTTCTGCTTAAGAGTCGGATTCTGCTCTTATTTTAGTCAATGGCAAAACTTCCATTACAACTGGGCTGTGCTCAGGAGGATCATGTCTTAACTTTGTCATAAATCGCATTGCTAAGTGTAGATTGTGTTTAGATGTGGGTAGAGAAGTGGTATTTGGATCTGGAATTGAATTAGGCAGGGGTTTCAGGCTGGATTCACTGCTATTGAAATTTCAGACAGTTTTGACCCTCAAATGGTGGTAACTTTGTAAGAACATCTAATCTTGCAAGATTTCTGCCCTATTAAAAATGGTAGCAGTCTCATGAAATCAGCTGTTTTCTTTTATGAAATTTCTGCCATTTTTGGCAGAAATCTCATGACTTACCACTTTTTTCAAAAGATTTCAGTAGAGGTGGATGGGAAATTGTTTTCCTATTCTGAATTTTTCAAAAAAGATTTAGAAAACTGTTCCTATCGGGATTCTGGTTTTGATCAGTCACTGGTTCTGTTTTCTTTGTAAGAGAACTTCTCTAGGACTCCTTTGCTCTGATTCTTCAGACACTGAACTTAATTCTGTAGCCACAGTCACTTTGCTGATTTTTTATTTTTTCTGTTTCTAAGATGGCTTCCTGTTTTGTTTGATCCTTTGTTATTGTCCAATTACTGTATTTCCTGTGCCCACTCTACTGATTTCTAACTTAATCTTCCTGGTATTCATAGACATTTCTGCGGCAGGAACACTTGATTTTGCTTTACAGCTTATCATTGGCAGGAATTTGACTTTGTATCAAACTGCAGCTTCTGTCATGCAAACTGATGTAGCTCTGTTATCTTCAGTGGAGATACATTGACTTCCACCAGCTGAGGAGCTGGAATAACATTGGCTGGAAGGATTTCTAATACAGTACGGGGCCTGAAGGGAAGTGTAAAAGTGGTTCAAGGAAGAATGATGAATTATTGATTATTAATAGTAATTAATGAAAGTATACAATACTATAAATGCACACAGCACTTCTAAGACACATTGTCCCACCCCAAAAGCACTTAGCGTCTGACACAGAGAAGGCAAAACATGGGATCCCAATTCATTTAAGGAATAGTGAGTAGAGATTAATGGGGAAGAGAGACTCACATAGTAAAAACTTTAGGAAGCAACAGGTTTTAGGGAGGGATTTGAAGAAGGGGACTTGGTGCGTAGAATCAGGGAATCTCTTCCAAGCACACAGGTCTGAAAGCTGGGACTGGGAGGTCACTTCTGGCAGGAGGCTAAAGAGGTACAATCAGGAAGATATTTGAAGTGTATTACAGCAACTTTATTGACCCTTCTCAGCCATGCGACATATTTTTACATGCCAGCTGGAAGCAGCAGCCAGTACATCCCTTGGCCCGCGCTGCTTCCAGCGGCTCCCATTGGCCTGGAGCAGCGAACCGCAGCCTCTGGGAGCCGCGATCAGCCGAACCTGCGGACGCGGCAGGTAAACAAATTGGCTGGGCCCGCCAGGGGCTTTCCCTGCACAAGCGGCGGAACAAGTTTGGGAACCACTGGACTAGATGTTACTTGCAGCCCCTTCAAAACCTATGATTCTATAATTCTATGATTCCAAGGCCAGAAGGAACCATTGGGATCATCTAGTCTGACTTCATGTATAACAGAGGCCACAGAACTTCCCCAAAATAATTCTTAGACCATCTCTTTTAGAAAAACATCCAATCTTGATTTGAAATTTTCAAGTCATGGGGCATCCACCCCAACCCTGGGCAAATTGTTTCAATGATTAATTACTCCCTCTGTTACAAATATACACCTTATTCCCAGTTTGAATTTGTCTAGCTTCAGCTTCTAGCAATTGGATCGTGTTATACCTTTCTCTGCCAGACTGAAGAGCCCATTATTAAATATTTGTTCCCAATGTAGACACTTATAGATGGGAACCAAGTCACCTCTAGACCTTCTCTTTGCTAAGCCAAATAGATTGAGCTCTTTGAGTCTATCATTGTAAGGCAGTGGTTTTCAAACTTTTTTGTGGGGATGCCCACAGCTGGGGATGAGGGGTTTGGGGTGTGAGAGGGGCTCTGGGCTGGGGTAGGGGGTTGGGTTGCAGGAGGGGGTCAAGGCTCTGGGCTGGGGTGCAGGCTCTGGGGTGGGCTGGGGATGAGCGGTTTGGGGTGCAGGAGGGGGCTCTGGGTTTTGGGGGGGCTCAGGGCTGGGGCAGGGGATTGGGGCGGGGGCTTACCTTGGGTGGCTCTCAGTCAGCAGTGGTGTTAAGGCAGGCTTCCTGCCTATCCTTGCACTGTGGACAGCGCTGCACCCTGGAAGCGGCCAGCAGCAGGTCCGGCTCCTAGGCGGAGGCACGAAAGTGGCTCTCGCCCACAGGCGCTGCCCCTCCAACTTCCATTGGCTGGGAACTAGCCAATGGGAACCAGCCAATGGGAGTGCGGAGCTGGTCCTCGGGGCAGGGGCAGTACGTGGAGCCCCGTGGCCCCCGCACCTAGGAGCCAGACCTGCGGCTGGCTACTTCCGGGGCACAGCACAGTGTCAGAACAGGTAGGGATTAGCCTGCCTTAGCTGGGCAGCACCGCTGACAGGACTTTTAACGGCCCAGTCAGTGGTGATGACCAGAGCCGCCCCGACTCAGTGCCTTACATTCCGCGACCCAGTACTGGGTCACGACCCGCAGTTTGAAAACCACTGCTATAAGGCATGTTTTCTAATAATTTAATGATTCTCGTGTCTCTTCTTTGAACCCTCTCCAATTTTTCAGTATCCTTCTTGAATTGTGGACACAGAACTGGACATGGTATTCCAGCAGTGGTCACATAAGTGCCAAATATAGAGGTAAAATAACCTCTCTACTCTTACTCAAGATTCCTCTGTTTATGCATCCCAGGATTGCATTCACACTTTTGGTCACAGTGTCCCACTGGGAGCTTATGTTCAGTTGATTATCCACTACGACCCCCACATCTTTTTCAGAGTCACGGCTTCCCAGGATACATTCCCCCTTCCTGTAAGTATGGCCTACATTCTTTGTTTCTAGATATGTACATTTACATTTAGCTGTATTATAACACATTATTTGCTTGGACCCAGTGTACCAAACAATCCAGATCTCCCTGAATCAGTGAAATGTCCTCTTCACTATTTGCCATTCCCTAAATTTTTGTGTCATCTGCAAACTCTATCAGTAATAATTTTATGTTTTCTTCCAGGTCATTGATAAAAATGTTTAAACAGTGTAGGGTCAAGAACCGATGCCTACGGTACTCCACTGGAGACACACCCACTCGATGATGATTCCCCATTTAATATTACATTTTGAGACCTATCCATTCACCAATTTTTAATCCATTTCGTGTGTGCCATGCTAATTTTACATCGTTCTAGCTTTTTAATCAAAATATTGTGCAATACCAAGTCAAACACTTTACAGATTATTGCCTTTATCAATCAAATTTGTAATCTCATTAAAAAAATCAAGTTAGTTTGACAGAATCTATTTTCCATAATCCCACATTGATTTGCATTAATTATATTACCCTCCTTTACGTCTTCATTAATCAAGTGCTGTATCAGCAGCTGCATTAACTTGCCCAGGATCAATATCAGGCCTATAATTATCCAGGTCCTCCAGTTTTCCCTTTTTAAAAATTGGCACAATATTAGCTGTCTTTGAGTCTTCTGGAGCTTCCCCAGTGCTCCAGCGCTTATTGAAAATCAATATTAACAGTCCAGTGAGCTTCCCAGCCAGCTCTTTTAAAACTTTTGGATGTAAGTTGTCTGGACCTCTAGTTTTAAATTTTTTTAACTTTAGTCTGAAGAAGAGCTCTGTGTAAACTCAAAAGCATGTCTCTCTCACCAACATAAATTGGTCTAATAAAAATATTACCTCACCCATCTTGTCTTTCTAATATCCCCAGATTGACATGGATACAACGCTGCTTATAACTTCAGTAACTTCTGTTTAACATCCTCCAGAGATACTAGTGGAAAGATTATCATCATCACCATATGATGAGACTATATTATCTGTTTTTCCCCAAATACAGAAGAGAAATATTTATTGAACATTTCTGCCTTTTCTGCATTATTATCAATAATGTTACCTTTTCCATCTAGTAAGGCACCAAGACCATTGTCAGGATACTTTTTGTTCTTAACGTATTTTAAAAACTCCTTATTGTCCTTAACTCTGCTGGAATAGATGTCTCTCTATCTCCCTTTGCTTCCCTTATCAATTTTCTGCAGTTCCTAGCTCTGATTTATATTCATTTCTATCAACTTCCCCTTTCTTCCATTTGTTTATATATAACAAATGGAAGAAATAATGTTACTGTGCCTTCACTTCCCCTCTAAACCAGGTCAGTGTTTTTTTAACTAATATGGCCTTCTTCTTCGATTGTGGCATTTTGGGCATTTACTAAGGTAGTCTGAAATGATTCCCACTTATAATTCCCAAATATGCATGTCCTTTATATAGAACTCTGGTAACAGGAGAAAAACAGAAGATGAAGGGAAGACCTTACACCCCCTTGGCCCCAGCAACTGCAAGTTTCCACTCTTGGGCTCCTTCTGTTTCCCTTCTCATCAGTTTTGTTTTGCCCACACCACAAATTTCCCCTTCCCATTTCCTGAATGGGAAAGCTAGAACTTTTTAAAATTAAAACAAAGACTCCCCTGTTGTCTGTCTCTGTGGTTCGATTGGCTGGAGAAGGGACAGGGCAACGGCTATGCTGTAAGAAGTTTGGGGCCAGGTTTGAAAAATCCTCGGTATCATAGCTAGAAACTACTCATTTGAAACCCCATATATGTAAGTAGATCAGGAAATGTCTAGGAAGATGCGATTCGGTTTCTCTCTTTTTATTTCTTTACGGCTTGTGGATTCCTCTGTGCTAAACCCAGGTGTTTTTGTTTTGCTTGTAACCTTTAAGCTGGACCTAAAGAAAGCTATTCTTAATGCTTAATCCTTGTAGATTTTTTTTTTAAATCTAGCAAATGCTTAAGTACCCAGATATATTTTCTCTCTCTCTTTTTTTAAATAAAATTTACCTTTTTAAGAACAGAATTGGATTTTTGTGTCTTAAAAGGTTTGTGCACATGTTGTTTAATTAGCTGGTGGCAAAAGCTGATTTATTATTTTTCTTTCTCAGCTCTTCCCCAGTGGGGGAGAGGGGTGAAAGGGCTTGAGGGTACCCCACAGGAAGGAATTCCCAAGTGCGCCTTCCTGGGCTCTCAAAGGGGTTCTGCTCGTGGGTGGTGGCAGCATCTACCCATCCAAGGTCAGAGAAAAGCTGTAACCTTGGGGGTTTAGTACAAGCCTGGAGTGGCCAGTATTAATTTTTAGAATCTTTGCGGGCCCCCACCTTCTGCACTCAAAGTGCCAGAGTGGGGAATCAGCCTTGACATTGTCCTTCACCCTCTCTCATCTCTGCATCTTCTTCCCATGTGCCCTTCCCCCTGGAACCTCTTCCATCACCAGTTTTGCCACACCTCCCCCCTCCTTCAGATGTGCTTTTTCCAACAGGCCAGCTAATCTCTATCCCTCCCTTGAGGGAATTGCTCAAAACAATTTTGTAAAATAAAATTAATCCATGCCAGGCATTATAGTACTTAACTGCTCATTCATGCCCCTTCCCTGGGTTTGTATATTGTTTGCCCAAATTGCAAGCTCTTTGGGGCAGGGACCCCATTTTTTGTGTGTGTGCAGATCCTAAGTCATGGTAAGTAACAGCAGAGTTTTAGACAGGGATGAGAACCTGGTAGACGAATTGCAGCTTGGATATGGTGAAAGAGAGGAAATCACTGAAGGAACTGAAGGATGAGGTGATGTGGTCAATGCAGGAAGAAAGGATGATGACTTTAGCAGTGGCATTTTAGATAGACCAGAGTGGGAGTATCAGAGAGACGGGGAGGAAAAAGTTACAGTAATAAGGAAGAAACATAACCCAAGGGAGGACAAGCCTGTTGGGACAGGGAAGAAGGGGTGATTTTTGAGAGGTAGTGTGGTGTAGTGAATAGCCCAGCGACCTGGTTTCTATTCTCCGCTCTGCCACTGACTTGCTGTGTGACCTTGGGCAAACTTCTGTATGCCGCTCTTTCTCCTTGCACCCCTTTTTCTATTTATAATAAGCTGTTTTAGGGCAAGGATTGTCTCTTATTATGTGTTTGCACAGCACCCTGTCACGGGTTTGCCTGAGCAATGGGAATGTCTCACAAAACAAGCTGCTCTGATTTTACAGCAGTAAATTGATATTTAAATCAAAATGGCCCCCTGAGCTTTAAAATTCTACAACATAAAACAACAGCCCTTCATTGACCTAATCAGCAGGTGCTGTCAGAGTTAGTCCCCTGAACAAGCCCGGGTTCTTGGGTTAAGATAAGGGAGATTCTTCCATCCCCCATCCCACTTTCACCTAGAACTGGCCCCTGGAAGAAGCAGCCAGCCCCTTTTATCTTGTCTGCTGGGCCCTGATTGGCTTCTGCCTATTCCTGGCCCTTCTAGCCACTGGAACCAAGCTTCATTGGTTCTGCCTGCGGCTGATCCTGGATGGACTCTCTATGCAGTTCTTGGAGGACTGAACTCAGTGCTTCTCTTCTCCAAAAGGACACCTTCTTTCAGTGGGGTGTGACAAGTGAATGGACCTCCAGCAGGGGGCAGCAAATGCCTGGTACACCCCATCCCAGGCCTGAAATGCAATTTAGGCCCCTAAGCTCTACTGTATTATGAATAATAATACTAATGATATAGCTGGGATGTGACGGAGAGAACGACAGAGAGAAGTCAAATATTACACTGACAATGTGTGTCTGGAAGATAGGGAGAATAGACAAGATGTCAGCTGCAGCAGAGAAGGGAGAAGACAGAAAGAAAGATTAAGGAGAAAGATGAGAAGCTCATTTAAAAGGAATGGATTACCCACTCAGAGGGAGGGAGAGTTGACCACAGAGGGATTGTAGAGAACCACAATAGGGACAAAGAAATGGAAACTCCACCACTAGAGGGAGATAACCCAAAGCATTCTGGGAAGAATACTGGAGCTATCAGTTCTCTGCATCCATGTCCTCCTGCCTTTTAAATCCAGCATGCTTCCTGTTTGTTGGCCACTGAAACACTAGGTTAACAAAAATAAACCTAACTTTATTATTTCCATGCATCCCCCAAAACTTATTTCTAACACAGTTGTCATACAACTGCTGATATCTACTCTAAATCCATATCATATTTACAGAGTTAAAAAAAAGAAAGAAAGAAAAGATGTGTTTTTAAGCCGGTCCTATTTTTAAGCACACCATTGGTTTCAGCAAGAAGTATCTTTTTATATTGTTGTGTTCTTATGGAACACATAGTGCCAACTTGTTCAGTGAATCCTATGTTTATTCTTCTATTGTGACACAAAATGTATCAGATAAAAGTCAATCACAAAGCAGTGCACATGTTGTAATGGATCATCTATGCTGAAAGCCACTGCGGAGGATGCGTATTTTACGAGAAGTACTTGAAAAGAAGATTGTTTGGTGCACAAAGGATATGATCCAAAGCCTATTGAAGTCAGTGGCAAGTTTCCCATAGAGTTGAGTGGGCTTTGGATCAGAACTAAGGAGAGGGAGCTAGTTCCAACCATAAAGACACCATAAAAGGCAACATGAAAATTAAAAATAAATATAATGGTGAAATCCTGGTTGAATTAAAGTCAAAAGGAGTTTATCCATTGATTTGAATGGGGTCAGGATTTCTCCCAGTAAGCCATTAAATGATACTGTTAGTGACCTACTGATAAAATTATTCATATTGGTTAAAGGTCCCATGGGACATGCAGTGGCCATACAAGTTCCAACATGCACGTCTCATCCCTGACTGGAGAAACCACTCCTAATGGTGAGGAGGTCATTCACCCTCTCTGCCTACTCAGCAGCTTCTCTCCTGAGACTGCCAAGGAGGGTGCCAAATGTGATGTGTGCACCTGTCCCCCTAGACTAAACGGCAAACATATAATAGAGGCCACTGAATGGCGATCAGGTGTCAATGGCTTGCACTCACCACTGACCCAAGCTGGATGTGAGCTAGTGACTTAGGGTCTGAGTCAATGCCCATAGAAGTCAATGAAAAGACCCATTGGCTTTGATGGATATTGGATCAGTTCCACTGACTGTGATGGACACTGGATTAGCTCCTTGGCGGTGGAACTGTACCGTGTTACCAGTCCCTTGAGCCATCATGGCTCACTGCTTTTGTCTTTCCTACCTTGTTTTGTGTGTGTGTATGTATACTTTGCCATGTACATCTCTATTTTTCTTTTATTCTCCCTCCTTTTCCAGTAAGGAATGTTTTTAAAAGCAAGTGTCTCTATCTGAGCTCCTGTGAACTCTGACTCTCTTTGAGAAATGTTCGTGCTGTTTAACTTAAAGAATTTCTGAAAACATATAAGGAAGGAATTTCATAAACTGTTCATTGAAAAACATTCCATACATTCCCTCTCCTCCAGAGACACCCGTGTGTGGTCTCTGTCGAGGTCAGATTAGGGGGCTACACAATAGGGACCAAGATTCCAGCACTCAAAAAACAGCATATTGTCAGCTGCTCTGCCAGGATGGAGAAAGATCTGATGACTCCCATTGCCCAAGGCTGGTAAAGATCAGACATGACAAATGGATGGTAAATATATAGGCTCTCCCAGGGTAGGAGCAGGGAAGTTCCAGCCAAAATGCTCATGAACACTACAACATAACTGTTAACAGATTGACATTAGGCCACTCTCCAAGCATATCATATCTTCAAGGGACAGCAGGTTGATCTGAAAGCAAAACAGACATTTTCAGTTATGGTTTTACCCATTAAAGATAGAGACATTCCAGGGCTCACTCAGAAGTCAGAATGGGATTCCTAGCACACTTGATGGCTGGACAGATGTGTGCAGAGTGGGATGGACACAGAAGCTGGGTATTAACCAAAAATAGGAAGATACGCCCAGAAGAGGATATAAACTTGTTTTAAAGCTCCCTACCCCATTTGAAAGTCAAATAGGATCACTTGCAGCATGGTAATCTCGCTGAACAATCTGAAGCTGCAGAATGCAATATGCTGCCAGTCCTCGCTATCCACTATTTTAAAACACCCATGACTTTGTTATTTCAAAACTCAAGTACTCTGAAACATGCCAAAGGTACCACTCCTAAGCCAGTGCAATGGAAATGACACATCAAAGGTTTTAAAACAAAGCTATCTGAGTTAAAGAAAAGCATCAGAAAAATGTCTTTGGTAGAAACCCCTTTTCTGTTCACCAATGAATCACTCCAAAATGGACTTTTCTGAAACTTCCCCCAAGTTCCACCAGGAGAGGTTCTGAGAAAGCTATACAAACTGACAAACCTGAACTGAAAACCCAGATTTGAACAGCCTGAACGTTGGGGAAGTCTGAATCCAAATCTGGACCAAGGGCTTGATTTGCCACTGCCCTACACCTTGTGTCATCATTTACACCTGTAACAGATGCCACTGGGCAAAGCATACAGTGGCCTGACTTGGGAGGGCTGTACACCTTCTTTGCACTCATTTTGCTCATTTGTAAATAACATAACGTCTAGGGAGGTGGCATATCAGGCCCCAGATCTTTACACTTGATCCCCAGCTCTGGAATTTGGTGAAGAAATCTCCTTGCACTAAACAGTCTACAGAAGTTTGGGAAGGTTATAGCTCTAGAGCCATACTTTCCAGCCAGGACCTCTCTCTAGTTTTAAGCAACTGGAAAAAGAGACTTAAGATGGAGATCACTTTTTAATGTAACTATAATATCACAGTGGTGACATTACAATAAATCTATCACAAACAGTGGCACAGGTTAGATCTCTAAAACAAAGCACATGTAACATAGGAGGCTGGGAGATAGCTCTGTAGTGCCCATGGTATATGTAATAAACATCAAATCTTATTCTAAAAGCAATGGACAACTGAGCCAGCAACTTCTGGTAGAGACAAAATAGAAAGAATCCTTGCAAATAATTAAACATTGTGTTTCTGAATTACCTTGAATGAATGAAGTGGCTGGCACGAGACCCACAGAACCTTGGAACGATGTTTTAATGTCACAACTTTCCTGCTGAAGGTTATCTCCTGCTCTCCTGTTTGTCTTCCCCTAACTCTTTATAAATTTGATCCAGCTATTAACAATGTCCATTAGCTTCCTCGGAAGATTATCTCAGCTTTAGAGACTGGAATGTGGGGCTTAGAAAAAAGGTTCAGTTTTGTTTCTAATAAAAATGTATATTGATTTAAATTGCTGGCTTTTAACATCAGTTGTGCAAGCCTTTGTGGTAACAGCCGTGAAAGCTGGTAGATAGAGAAAAAAGGGAGAGAGTGTGCAGTAGGTAGGTAAGTAGGTAATAAACTTAATTAAATAAAATGAATAATATTCTGGAAGGGGAGCTAAAATGGAACAGAGTGAAACTTCCACTGGTTTAACAATTGCATTAGAAGTGCTAAAATTCTAATATTTTATGGGGAGAGGGTCAAAGAGGGAAGCAAAGGTGTCATGTTACTAAGATTGGCTGTGGCTATGCAAATGAGATGTATAATATTAGTATGGGAGTGGCTATGCCAGTATGAAGCTTCTGAGCATGCCCAATGTGAGATAGATGTTTTCAAAAGCCAGAGCACAGTCACGCTGAGCTGGGTGCACATTCAGTTAATAGAAGTGCTGGGTCTTCACTCCTGACAACATTTCCTGGAACATTGGAGGGTTGTGGGGATGGAGTGGAACAACAGGGTGAGGTCTGGGGAGCTGTTTTGACCGAGCACGGTAAAGTTGCTCTGTGGGTCTGGAGGAGGCACATTCCATAGCAGAAGTAGTCAAAAGTTTTCTGTAGAAATATTTGTTTGTTAGACAGAAAACGGCTTTTCAGTAAAGTGGAATTGTCACCAAAAAAGTTCTGTTTTCATCAACATTCTTGGGGATTCTTGTTGAAAACAAAAGCAAAAATTGTTCAATTTTCAATCATTTCCCAGCCAACTGTGTCCTATAGTGCTCCTTACTGCTGTTTCAAAGAGAGGCAATGGGTGCTTCCGCCTCATCTTTTGGCAGATGAGGGCCATTGAGCTGGGCATCCATTCCCCGTATCAGCTGACCCTGCCTCTCTGAGGCAGTTCAGTACCTCCGAGTGCATTAGCTTGCCTCATCACCTGGATTTCAGAGCCGTGGAAGGTCAGCACTTTGCCTGGCTCCCGTATGCATACACTTTGAGGAGAAGAGGACAAGAAGTTCCTGGCTGCCCTTTCTCCTGCCTTAATATCCCCACGCAGGACGGAGCCAGAATGTAGCCCTTTGAACACAGTACTAGGGCAGGCTCCACATGTTTGGGAAGAGAGTCCGAGCTCAAAACTTCTCTTCGGAAAGCAGATGAAGGACGTGTGGTTTGTGCCAAAGCATGTTGAATCAAAAGCATCTGAAAGGTTGATCTCCCCGTGGCTTTGCGGTGACTATAAACATAACACCATGGGAAACACTCTTCAGACAGTTCTAAAGAATCCCTTTGACACTTCCTGCCCTCAGCTGGAGAACGGAGCCATTTCCTCACAGGCAACAGGGTAACAGGGGCCTAATGAATGAGATCATCAACCAGGCATCCGCAGAAGTTGGAGGGGTAGGGTGGCTTTTTCCCATTCTTAGTGACTGGAACTAAAACACACACACCAATATATGCACATGCAAAGGAAGCAGCTGTTCAGATGTAAAGGTGAAAGGAGCACCTGTCTGAGGCTCTTGGGTCAGTCTCTCTCTGGGTCGAGCCTCAGTTCTGATCCATACCCTCTTTCCTTTCCAGGATTTCTTCTATTTATAGGGACTGAGAGCTAACAGCCCAATCTGATATTAATGGAAGCACTGTTTTTCTACAAATGTAAGTGCAAATTATGCTGTCTCCCCAGTCTTTACTCAGGCAAAACTCCCATTCAGAGCACTGGTTAGACCATGTAAAATGCTGACCCCAGATGTGACAAAATTTGACATCCATCCGGATGTTGATTTTTGAGATGTACATCCTTACCCCTAATCTCTGCTGTGTTTGGAACAATAGTACTTAAAAATTCCCAATTATTTAGAAAAAAAAACAAGTTGATATCAAGAAGTGTATGAGATGTAGAGAAGAAATTCTGGGCTTCCACAAAGCTCCACCACCCCTTAAACTATCAGATTATTAAGTGACAATACACTCAACCAATTAAATGCCAGGTTAGAAATACGATGTAACCAGAGCAAGCTCTCAGTGGATGAGCATACTGTGAAGCTGGCCATTACACCATTTCCTGAAGCTTCAAAAGAATCTTTTTATGAGGATCACCTACACCACAGCTTCACTCCTAAACAGAAAGACTACATGGATCATGTTAAACCTGCAACTGCACTGTCTTCATTCGGATTTTATCTCATGTTAGTTACCATGTGTTAGCTAACACAAATTAAGAACACACCTTTTTTTCCCAGTGAAGACAAAGCTGCAGAGAGAAGAGGAAGAGATTGTTTGGTAATTTGTTTGTTAAAATCTGAGTAACAAGGCATGTTTGATAGCAAATTACCCAGAATATTTCCTGCAGTGAAGCTGTGACACTTGTATCATATTTTAAAGGATTGAGCTATCTCTTGGGTCAGAGAATGTTTCATTGCATGGTTTCTAACGGCATTCTTCATCAGCTTTCCCCAGGCCTCTTAAAGGAAGCCCTCCTGCCTCATAATCTTGTCTCACATCCAATTCTGTCATAGCCAGGAGTCTCCGAATCCTGCCTGGTCCCACAAAGCTAATACTCTCACCTCATGGAAATATTTTCTATCTTTCAACAATCTTGCTGCCACTCTGCTTGCTGCTGTGTGAATTTCTCTGGATTCTCTATACATCCTTCAACCTTAAGTCAAAGCTATACCCATTTTGGGCTGGACTGTGTCTTATAACTAGAGCTGGGTGAACATTCACGTTTTTTGTCAACATTTCAAATTTTGTTGAAAACGGGGAAAATGTTTTTGAAGGGTTTATGAAAAATACTTCCCTATATTCGGACCTACTATAGAATTTCAAATGTCAAGGTTTTGATTACATTTCAAATGTTGATCAAGAAAATGGGGCATTTTCCCCCTACTAAGTCAACTTGTAACCTTAGCTTTTTTAACCATAGATAAGATGAACAGGTTGGGCAAATGTAGTATTCTTTACATGAGACGTTTGAGAGTCTGTAGAGAGCAGGGCATTTAGTAGCCAGGGTACACCCTGGATGTTCTTGTCATCCAGATCCCAGATCACTCTAGTAAACAATGCTACACACTAGCTCTGGGAATGACAGCACAACCTTGGAAGTTATGAATAGCCAGTGTTGTGACATCACTGCTGACAAGGCACTGAAAGATATAATGGAATTGCGGGCAGTTATTTTCCCATTGGGTAGCGAGTATTTTCACAAGCACTTTTTTTTCCCCTTTGGTCTCCATATTTTCTGAATTGTGACAAAGCTTCTGAATCATGTTCTTGAGATTGAAAGCCGAGTGCATGTAGCTTCACGCCACTGCCCTGTGAAAGACCCAGGCTGATGAGCAAAGTTGGGACTTCCAGGACAGGCAGCACCGGAAGGGCAGTGCTCGTGAACTAGGCACCAAGATAGAGCGGCTCTTGCTTCAGCAGCTTTTAGTGACCAGATCACTGTTGGAGACTGGCTGCAATTGGCTTTACCCTCCTGGTTGCCAGCGGTGCAGCCGCTGAGAAAAAAGGGGGAAGACAGCAATGAGATTAAATGGTGAAAACATGACTATTAACAAGGGGATGCATGAAAGTCTTAGGACTTCCACTTGGACCAGCAAACTCTATGATCCAATCATAGGCTTAATATGAATGTCTCAGCTCTCCCCAGGCACATACCGTTGCCAGGGCTAGTGGTATAAGATGCCTGGGAACCCATGCCGCAAAAGAAAGAAGAAATCTCAGCAAACAAGCAATTGAGGAGGACATAGAAGCTTTTCTTCTTCTTTTATCTCTTCTTAATAGTCTAACTGGACTGTAATGAGTTTGGGGTTGACCTTCCTTGCCAGATTTTGCGCCTTTGATGTGGCTTTGGCCTCAGTGCTATGAAAATGTGGAGGGAACCAAAACCAAGATATTACACCTCCATAAGTGTCTCTGGGTTTACCATAAGATTCCACCATGTGTTCCAAAAGACCTAAGCCACTAATAGGCCCCTGCTAGCCAAGATGTTTGGGTAATGAATAAGAAGCCGAGAGAGATGCCATTGGGAATCAGAACTGTGTGCTAACAGCGATAGAAACGGACCTCAAGCTGTAATGTGGAACAGAAGAACATTGGGTATTTGTGTTTCTGTACTGCACTGTCATGCAAAAGCAGATGGTAACATTTGATGGGTTTTGGTGGGTGGGAAGTATTTCCAAAGGTATGCAGCGGAGTTGCCCTCTGCAGCTATGGAACATGAAATTAATACTTCAATCAAACACTTACTGTGAATGGCCATGACAGGTTTATGGATGGTCAGCCCTTCTGCTCCATTTAGAGATCAGGTCAGAATAAAGGCAGTGGGGGCCTCAGTCATGCATGAACACACCTTTAAAGACCTGAATGGATGAACCCTGGAATGTTCAGAAGCCTGGTTCTGAGGAGGAATCATAAGAATGGATGCTTACCTGGACTTATCCAAATATTGGGCTCATGTCAACAAACGTTATCTGAACCCGTTCACCCAGCCCTAGGAACTGTAGAAACATCTACAGATAAAAGAAACACCCAAACTCGAGCTACAGGATGTCTAAACTTTTTTTCTTATTAGGATACGGCTCATTATATAGAATGATGTGCTTGTTCTGAGAAGTCACACTGAGAACTCAAGTGCTTGTTGAATATTCTGGGCCAGTCTCCCAGCCGGTGTAAATCAGAGAGAGTTCCAGGGACTCAAGTGATGCTACAGAGATTTAAACCAGCTGGGGACCTGGCCCTTAATGTGCTTACTCCTAAAAAGTTTTGTACACTGCTCCTGCACTTCCATGCATTACTACGTTACAGTTACTGGACTAAGGCCTAATCTACACCAGCAAAAGGTTTGCTGACATAGCTATACCTGTGTAACTATGCAGCCAAGTCCTCCAAGAGTAGACGCGACTTCCACTGGCAAGGGAGCATATACTTTAGCCTGGTTCCCCCGGCAAAAGAAGCAAAAGCACTTTTATGCCGGTATAACTGCACTAGGGCTTTTGCTGTCATAACAATCACACACCCCTAACCAACACTTCCACTGCTGCCTGCGTGTCTACTGTGGGCCTGGCCTCAGACTAAAAATGCTTTCCGTAGCCTGCTCTAGTTGAGAAAACACATTACCCTCAGTCTTGCAGCATGGAGCAATTCAAATTACATAGGGGATGGGAGTTGAATTTGACAAAGAGAAAAAACTTTAAGCATACTGAAGAATGCATCAGACATGATGTCCAAGAACTAGCTTATTACTTGGACTAAGTGCCCACACAAAGGAGTAAGAGATAGTTTGATTCCCCCTTACACCTTTGCAGTAGTACCTGGAACTGGGCCCCAGGTACCTACGAGTAAATGGAGCTACTACTTTCCTACTCGCTCACTATCTAGATAGGAATAAGCGGGTAATTGGCAGATTCTTGGCTGCAGCTCAGACCTCCATTTGCTGGCCAGGATAGTAGACCCAGCACTGCATGTACTGCTGTTACAGCACATGACATGTGCTGTTGGTCCAAGCCAGTAGAAAATTACTATCTCCACACTGACCGAGGAGGACTCCAGAGAGGCACTGTGCCTCAGAGGTGTGTGTCTGACACACAAAGCCTCCCAGGTCTATTTCTGGGGTGGTACCGTTTATGCAGCACCCTTACCTCAGATCTGTGGCTCAATCAATATCTCACGTTAAGTGATCAGAGAGCAACTGGGATGCCAGAGCGAAACATACAACCCAATGAAATGAAAATGGAAGCATTTTGTTAAAAAAATCTCTTGGCTATTCCTTTTCGGTGCACTGGACCCTTGTTTCCTGTTTGCATCTGGACCATAGGTAACTACATCACTGCCCCAAGCACACAGAAACAAACGTGCATGCAGACATACACAGCTGAAAGGCTGGAACAGTTCCTTTTATTGAACATCTAGACTTACACATGGAAAGCACACAACGCTCTAATCCAGAATTACAGACCCTTTCATATCTTATCTCTCAGAAACCACTTATCAGCCCATATCTCTCAGACTTTAATCTGTACCTATTGCCAAAGCAGAACAGTCATGCAAAAAAATGCACAGCAGGAACACTTCTCTCCTCTCCCACCCCTATATCTGCAGCACTTTGAGCTTGAACTTCAAGGGAAGTGAAAATGCTTCTAAACCATCACAAGCGGTTCAACCAGAGCCACGCGACGTTTACCAGGTTTGGTCTGCAGGGCTTTCAGCCAACTTTTCCATCAGCATTCACATGCTCTCATGCCCCTGGGGTTTCGCTTTAAAATTTGGACCCTTCAATCCCAACCTGGCAAAGGCTAGCCTCAAAATGAACCCCACGAGTTTTGTTACGCTCTGTACAATGATGAGGATAGTAAGAAGTTCATCATCATCAGGGCTGGATTTACACCTTATGCGCCCCTAGGCACAGCATCTTCAGCGCCCCCACCCCCACCTACAGCTGATCTTTGTGTTTTCTGTAAAAAATGAAATGAAGAGAAATATAAACACAGCCTCTCCGGGAAGGCACCAGACCCTCCGCCACAACGCTCCCAGCCCGAGCCGAGGCACAGACCACCTGCCCCAGGCGAGGGGCAAACCGGGGACTGTATTTCTCCCCATGGGAGTGGTTCCCAGGTGTCTTCCGCCCCTCCTGCACCCCAGTGCAGCAGGCCCTGCCTGCCCCACTGCCCCACCCCCCAAGCACAGGGCAGAGGCAGCCGAGACTGGGAAGGGATTGGGATGCTTCCAGCACCTTCAGCAGCCTCCCTGCCTGGCCGCAGCTCACAGCACGCCCAGGTGGGCTGACTTGGACGCTCACCCTGCTCCAGCCCTACAGGCTGAGCGGCCACCAACCCGTGCCAGGAGCCCGGCCACCCACAGGGGAGCTGCATGTATTAACTTCTTAACTTTTAACCCACATTTAACTTTTAGGCACCCTAGAACAGCAACACCCCTACACTGTGCCTAACTGGAAATCTGGCCCTGATCACCATCATCATTTGTATTGTGGTAGCTCCCAGTCATGGACCCCATTGTGCTAGGTGCTGTACAAACACAGACCCAACACACTCCCTGCCTCAAAGGCATCACAGTCTAAACAGAGCAGCAAGTAAAGCTAGTCAACATCTTTGAGGAACCTTGTTTAACCAAAAAAATAAAATAAAAATAAAAATGTTTTTCAGCCACAACAAAAATTTTCATTGTGGTACACATTTTTAAAGGAAAAAACAAAAAACTTTTTAGTTTCTGGTTCTGTTTCTCCCCCCTTTTTTTTCTTAGTGAGAGAAAGGGGATGAGGGAGGAGAAACAAAACCTGGAAAACTTTTGGCTTTCTAAACACAGAAAAAAATTAGCTTTTAGTTTCATTGATAAACTGAAAAATATAGTGAACATTTTCAAACAGAAGCTGGTTTTTGTTTTGTCCAATTTTTTCACAGAAAACATAAAACATTTTTAGGCTAGCTTTGATATTTGTTACTAGTATTTGTATTAGTATTAATTAACAGCGGCTAGCAACCCCCATCAGGGATATGGGGCCCAGTGTGCCCATTGTACAAACAGGTAGCAAACAGGACAGTGCTAGCCCCAAAGAGCTTATAGTCTTGCTGTCAGGCAAGATGGACAACAGATGGACAGACAAATAGTGAAATGGAAGGAGCAGGTAACAATACAAAGAACGGAATTTAGCATAAAACCAGGCGCTTCAGCTGGCTGCTCCCTTAGCCAATAACATTTCTGGTGGGTATGGGCAGCACATGGGCCCTATATGTTTTTGCAAAGGCTTGTTCAACTCAGAAGAGGCCCATCGCGTGAATAATTGTCTGGTTTTGTAACTTCATGAAAATACAAGCATGAATCTCACTCTCCGCTGATGCTTTTCATTCCAAAAACTGGAATACAACCCCTGAGAGATAAATACTCGATATTTGGATGCTGCTGAGGGAAAGGGGGAATAGAATTGCCAGTGGCAGTGGGTAGCAGAGAGGGTACAGGCATTTTCTCTTTCCTTCTCCTCCCCACGTTTTTCGCAAGCCCACACATACTTCAGCCCCCAAAGTACATCAGCCAGTTCTCCTTTGGCAAAAAAAGTGCTTTCAGATACTGCTGCCAAACCTCAGAAATGTATATTGCTGTTCTGGCTACATTCAGGGGGAAGGGTGTGCAATTTTCAACAGCTTCTCCTCGGAGAGAGGCCCCCTAATTTTCTGAAAGGGGCCATGGAGAAGGGGAATAGAGAGACTGTCCCATTTTAATCTCTGTTCCAAGATTAGCCATATATGGGGAAGTGAATTCTGCCGTTCCCCCTTCAGGCTTTCAGCATCAGATCATTTCATAGCACGCATATCACTCATCAAGATCCTGTTGGCCGTGTTAGTTTTGAGGGTGTGCACACGTGCGTGTGTGCGCCCCACACCTGCATGTTTGTGTATGTGTGGAAGCAGATGGGAAAGTGGCAAGGAAAAGGTAGTTAATGTATCTTTCCTGCGGTGAGAGCCGAGCGACAATCAGGCTATGCTGTGAATCTTCTCTGTGCCCCTATGAAGACCAGGCTACAGGCAAACCTGTACTCCAGGTTAATTAAATTAGTGTAGTTAAACTGATGCAAAAGGCTAAGTGTACACTCTATTTCAGTTAGGAGTAATTTATTTCAGTTTAGCTTGAACTTTTTCCCAACTGATTTAAGTGTAACCCTTCTGCCAGGTGTTGTCAGCAGAAAAAGGAGCTGGGTTCAGTTATCTAGGGGTTCCTTCAGAAAACTTAAAATACATTAATTTGAAACACGCACCAAGAAACATGAGAAAATTACCTCCTCTGGGCATCCTTGAGAGACGATACTTCCCCACTCGCAAATAGAGCTCTGTGAACAACTGGCTTTGCCGTGCACGGACAGTTCTGAAAAATAAAAACAAAATGTGTTTTGGGTTGACCCAAAATAAAAAACGTTCAACAATTCAAATAGCTGGGGGAAACGATCATTTCAGGCTAAACAAAATGTACATGTTTTCATATTTTTAAAATTAAACTGAAGGCAATTTCAACACAAAAAGTAATTTTGAATCTAAAAATCAAAATGTTTCATTTCAAAAACATTGAAGCAATATGTCTTGAAAGTTTTTTTCCACTTCCCTTCTCTCTCCAAATGAAATTACTTTGGTGAAATTGACACAAATTAGTGAAATGTTACTGTCAACCCAAATCTGCATTTTGTGCAGCGTCTCCCCCCCCCCCCCAAAAAAAAGTTTTGGAGAAAAATGTTTGCCTAGCTCTACTCACATGCTGTGAATCCATAGGTTTAGAACAAAGAGAACTTTATGGGCAGTGAGGGGATAAAGAGAATAATTTTGGGAAATCTGACAATTAATAAAACAATATCATGAGGTAAGACATTTACTGCATTCCTTCTGTCACAGAAGGCTGTGGCCGATGAGGCAATGCATTCTAGCTTTAGCCACTTTCCTCTCTTCCTCTTCCTCCTCCTCAGCATCCCTCTCACAGTTTGTTGTCCAGGACTGGTAGACTCCAGAATTCTCCAATCCCTAAGGAAAGTGCTCCGGGGGCTGTACTACCTGAACCAGCTGAAGTGATTACAGCTTTGGTGCTGAGTAGGTGGCCCTCAGCAAGGCTGCTGCTCTCTGCAGCTTCAGCCCAAACTACCTCAGCAGAGTTGATCCCTTCAGGGCTGTCCACCCACCTTGAAGTCACCTCTACACTTGTTCACTGTCTTAAAGCTATCTCTACCCCATTCTCCGTGTTGAGTTTTCAGAGAGAAACCAAGGGCATAGAGGACCCTTAACGGAATCCCAGTTCCCAGGAAGTCACTCCCAGCAGAAAGCTGGAGTACACGGATACCCACACTCACTCTCTCTTTGTCCAGTATGTTGTCTAGCCAACCATTCCAGATTATAGTTATGGTCAGGGTGACCCATTACCCCAGGCATATTTGGTGCAGTTCTCTTATACTTTCATTACTCGACAGGGATAACGTTCCGTCACCCTCACCCAAATGCAACACTTAACTGAACTTTTATCAAATTGCCCCGAACTGTCACATGACTGAAATGCAAATGAGGGCTGGCCCATTCAGTCATTTCCCCTTGTTCACCAACAGCTGGGGGCAGAGAGCACCCTCCCCTCTGGAGCCGCTGTCCCTCTGGAATTCTTAAGCAGCTCTAGGCCGCTCTTCTCCCTGTTCACCAACAGGTGTCACTCTGTAGGGGCTACAGGCCACAGGCCTTATGTAAACTCAACCGAAAAGAATACCTGGTTTAAACCGAAATAAGAACATCCACACAGCCTTTTGCATTGGTTTAACTAAATCAGTTTAAAAATCACACCTTAATTTAAACAAAGCTAAAATGGTGCAACTCTGCATGGGGACAAGTTGTACGAGCTTTACAACAGTGCTAATAAAAGCAGTGTGTGAACTCCTCTTAGCTGAGATGAGCACAAATGGGGGGGGGGGGGGGCTTCACTTCATATGGTTCATACTAGGGCCGTCGATTAATCGGAGTTAACTCATGAGACTAACTCAAAAAAATTAATCGCGATTAATCGCCCTTTTAATCGCACTGTTAAACAATTGAAATTTATTAAATATTTTGGATGTTTTTCTACATTTTCAATTACAACACAGAATACAAAGTGTACAGTGCTCACTTTATATTATTTTTATTACAAATATTTGCACTGTAAAAATGATAAAACAAAAGAAATAGTATTTTTCGATTCACTTTATACAAGTATTGTAGTGCAATCTCTTTATCACGAAAGTGCAACTTACAAATGTAGATTTTGTTTGTTTGTGACATAACTGCACTCTAAACAAACAAATGTAAAACGTTAGGGGCTACAAGTCCACTCAGTCCTACATCTTGTTCAGCCGATCACTCAGACAAACAAGTTTGTTTACATTTACGGGAGATAATGTTGCCCACTTATTATTTATGTCACCTGAAAGTGAGAACAAGTGATCGATCACATGGCATTTTTGTAGCTGGCATTGCAAGGTATTTACGTGCCAGATATGCTAAACATTCGTATGCCCCTTCATGCTTTGGCCACCATTCCAGAGGACATGCTTCCATGCTGATGATGCTCATTTAAAAAAAAATGCATTCAATTTGTGACTGAACTCTTTGGGGGAGAATTGCATGTCTCCTGCTCTGTTTTACTCGCATTCTGCCATATATTTAATGTTATCGCAGTCTTGGATAATGACCCAGAACATGTTGTTCGTTTTAAGAACACTTTCACTGCAGATTTGACAAAATGCAAAGAAGGTACCAAGGTGAGATTTCTAAAGATAGCTACAGCACTCGACCCAAGGTTTAAGAATCTGAAGTGCCTTCCAAAATCTGAGCGGGACAAGGTGTGGAACATGCTTTCAAAAGAGTTAAAAGAGCAACACTCCAATGTGGAAACTACAGAACCCGAATCACCAAAAAAGAAAATCAACCTTCTGCTGCTGGCATCTGACTCAGAATGAAAATGAACGTGCATCAGTCTGCACCACTTTGGGTCATTACTGAGCAGAACCCATCATCAGCATGGACACATGTCCTCTGGAATGGTGGTTGAAGCATGAAGTGACATATGAAACTTTAGTGCATCTGGCACATAAATATCTTGCGACGCCGGCTACAACAGTGCCATGCAGACACCTCTTCTCACTTTCAGGTGACATTGTAAACAAGAAGCGGACAGCATTATCTCCTGCAAATGTAAACAAACTTGTTTGAGTGATTGGCTGAACAAGAAGTAGGACTGAGTGGACTTGTAGGATCTAAAGTTTTACATTGTACAAAAAATAACTGCACTCAAAAATAAAACATAATTCTACATTTGTAAGTTCAACTTTCATGATAAAGAGATTGCACTACAGTACTTGTATGAGGTGAATTGAAAAATACTATTTGTTTTTTACAGTGCAAATATTTGTAATAAAAATAATAATATAAAGTGAGCACCGTGCACTTTGTATTCTGTGTGGTAACTGAAATCAATATATTTGAAAATGTCAGAAATGTCCAAAACTATTTAAATAAATGATATTCTATTATTGTTTAATCACATGATTAATCAAGGTTAATTTTTTCAATCGCTTGACAGCCCTAGTTCACACCCATTCAGGTTTAGATCTTGGGTATAATTTTCAATAGCACCTAAGTGAAGTAGGCACGTAGAAGCCTAAATCTCTGAAAAACATAGGCTCCAAAGAGCCCATGTCACTTTTGAAAATGAGACTTATACTTCTAAGTCACTTAGGGCAGTGGTTCTCAACCTTTTTTCATTTGAAGACCCCTAAAAAATTTCAAATGGAGGTGCAGACCCCTTCGGAAATCTTAGACATAGTCTGTGGACCCCAGGGGTCCACAGACCACAGGTGGAGAACCACTGACTTAGGGCGCATCTATATAACCTGTAGCTGCAAGCCTCCAAGTCTGGATCGACAGGCTGGGGTTTGCACTATGGCACTAAAAATGGTGGTGTAGACAAGTGCTTTTATAATGTAGTTGAGGCTGCGGCTCAATCTCTGAAGCCCGACCCTCTCCCTAGGCTGCAGAGCCTGAGCTCCAGCCTGAGCCATGACATCTACACAACTACTTCTGGCGCCATCGCGTGAGTGTTGTGAACCCAAGTCTGTGGCCCCAGATTCAGAGGCTCACTTCCATGAGCTGTGTAGATCGTACCCCAAGCTGCTCTGATAATTTTACCCCTTGCCTACAGCCAAAATTGAACTAGTTTAACTAAAATCAAGCTTTTTAAATCAATTTAGTTAATCCACTACAAAGTCCTGTAGGGACAGACTTACATAAGTGTCTATCGATTTAACTTAACTCAATAACCAACCAATTTAAATGTTTCCACATGGAGGTTTGCACTGGTTTGACAAAATAAATGTAAACCAAACAACTTTAGTTACATCGGTGGAACTTTTGTGTCTGGACAAGAAGCTCAGAGGAAAATTCAGCCAAAAATGCTGAACTTTGAAATCTTGTGTAAATGAAACTACCAGCTCCCATATGGAGTTTAATTGAAACTCAGCCCAAGCTGTGCTCAAAGCTGGGCTATGGACACACTGAGCCCCAGGAGCACTTGGGATTCAGTCCCACACATGATCAAAACTGGGATCCGGATGCACTTGAAACTTGCTTTTGGTCACATTTGGCATTCGGTCACAAGCATGCTTGAAATTCATCCTTAGGTGTGTTCAAATCCTGGACTCGGGGGTCACTTGAAGTATGACCTGGGGGAAGCTCAAAACTTGCTCTGGAGATGTCTTGCAACTCAGCCCAGGTTTGCAAACTGGGCTCAGGTTGGATTTGTTGCACCTATTCTGGAGCTTCACTGTGAATGTTGTGTGGAGAATCAACTCACAAAAATTAAATGAGCTCTGTCATCCAGACTACGGAGCCAGCATTTGTTACTGTCGCACACTTGATATCTATCTAAATGCTGAAGACATTTGGCATGTCATTTTACTTTCCATATAGAGGGTTTTGCAGCATTTCACTAATTGGATTTTTTTTTCTTTTAAAGTTAGGGCTCCTGGGGTTGAGAGTTGATGCCACCTACTGGAGTTCTCTCTGCCTAGTTAACATAATATCACATGTTTTCCTCTTGATGAGCGGCCAGTTTTGTTTGTTTGTTTTTCAGCTGAGCTGTGCATATGGACAGGTGATCCTCAGAAGATCTGGCTAAGCCCACACACACTTTAGATGCTTCTCAAACTTCGGTCTGCAAAACTGAGCCATCAGTTTCTCCAGAGCCATCTCTCTTGTGGGACTCCCTGTATCTCCTGCTCTGGGCCAGGTTGGAATATGGTGAAAACCAATAAGGAATGGAACATGGTATTTTTGTTAAACCCGTTTTTTTCAAACTTAAAACGTGCTTCCATTCATGGCTCTTATCAAAGGCTCAATATGGCACTTCTTGAGAGGCAGCGTTCTCTAGTGGCTAGATTAGCAGCCTGAGCATAGGGAGATCTGTGTTCTAGTCTTGGCTCTGACCTGCTGTGTGACCTTGGGCAAGTCACTTTCTCTCTGTGTGCTTCTGTTTCCCCTCCCACCCTTTGGCGGTCTTGTCAGTTTAGACTGTAAGCTCAATGTCTGAAGGACTGTTTCTTGCTCTCCTAGGTGGTACAATAATGCTGCCTGTATTAACTTTCCACATACTGCTTTTGCCCATCCCTTTGTGATCTCTTAGATCTCTATTTTTTTTTCTTGTATAGGAGAGAGATTTGGCCTCAGGGATCCTCTTAACCCATATAGACCAAAGGTGTGTTATCCAGAGGCTGTGAGTGCTTCTGAAGAGAGGACTCTTACTCACCCACCTCCCACTGCTCAGATTCACCAAGGCCTCCCCACTTCCTGCCTCCATGCACTTTAATGATGCCCTAGTTGAGATTATTCTTTTTCCCTCCCATCTATCACACACAGACAGTCCCTGCAGTTATCTGCAGCTTGATAACTTGATAATTTATTGCATTCACACTAAAAACCAAGTCTTCTCTCTGTCTTTCACACACACATACTGCAGCGCACTGTGGCTGTTGGACGCTTTTGGAGGGAACCCAGCTGTGATACCATAATAGTCTCTGGAGCCCCCTACTGGACTGGCCACATGGTGCAGCATATTCTGGGCACCAGAACTATCATCCCACATGTATGCTGCCCAACCAGCACCTATTTTAAACAGGTGTGGACAATGCATAGAGCTATATTTCAGAAAGAGAGGCCTGAGCTCTGTATGCCTATGTGTACTTACATCCATGTGTGCAACTCTCATGACTTCTCATGTAGGTGGCTAAATATCCTTTTGCATACGCAATCTGCTTTGCATGCACAGTCTGATGTGCTCACTTCTCTTTCCTGTGTCACCACCACAATGGCCAACCAAGTTCTGAGTCCAGCATCTTTACTGTCAGCAAGGATGGATGCAGCAGAAGGAAGAGAGGCTGATTTTCAGCTGACTAGGCTGGTGCTAAAAGGGCTGGCTTTGTTATGGAAAGGGAGCAAATCTGATCTGAGGGAACAATAAATATGGGCAAACCAAAACTGCTTTTTAAACAGTATTGTTTTTCTGTCTGGATTAACTGGTATGTTCACTTTCCCATTCTGCTCCAGTTGTGTGGCCTTGTTTTTGACGTTGTGTGCTATATTTGCAATTGTTACATCAATATATGACCAGACCCAGCTTGCTTGGCAGCCCGGATGTGTGTGCATGTGAATTACAATTAGATCAAGAAAGAATATTCATTGAGCTCAGAAATTCTTCCAGTGGTCTTGATTAGAAATACCCTTCCTCTTTGCCACCCCCACACTGACCCCAGCAACACTATAAAGCCCTAAGGATGAAGCTTCTACCCTCATCATATTCACAGCTGACCTGCTGTCCTGATGACAGCACCTGAAATAAACCAATGCTGCTAAGCAAAAGCTAGTCAGAAAGCAAACAAGGCAAAGCAACGCCCTCACTGAGGCTTCTGTCTCCGATTTCCCCTATGTCTGTTTGTGAGAGGAGGCTGGAAGGCAGCCTAATGGTATGATGAGGTCAAGAATGTGACATGTTAACATCCGTGATAGCACCACATTGCAAGAGAAGTAAGTGGCCTCATCCCCATACCAAAAACCACCCACTGAGTTGCCTGGCACAACACCCCTTCCCACTGCCTCTATGCAAGCCAATTAAAGGCAGGGATACATGTACAGAGCAACTCATTTAGTTTTAGGAAAGTTTGGAAAAGGGAGTAGCTAGCTGCAAATGCCTTCCTTCCTTCCTCCTGCCCCCAAACCCCCACTCCTTCCTGCCCCCACTGAGCACCACGAAAGGTCACAACTTGCAATTGTTCGAAGAAGACTCTCTCTCTCTCTCTCTCTCTCTCTCTCTGTGCACAGGGAGTTTACAGTGAAGATTGCTCTGCCTGTCTGATTGGACATGGAAAAATGTTGACTGTGGCATCCCCAGAAGCTGTTGGCCTAGGCAGTGTTGGAACCATACGGCAAATGACAGAAAGAGAAACGAGCCAGGGAGAGAAGAAGAATCTTTGCTTTTCTGAAGATTTATTATTTGCAGGGCAGAGTGACACATTTCTCCCTGAGAAAGTGATTTCAGAGGGAATAAAACAAGACAGGAATAAAAACATATTTCTTTTTCTTGCGTCTGCAGATTATCTATCCATCCATCCATTCCTGTTTCTGCTTTGGCACAGCTAATTTACCTGCAGACCAGGGAAAGAATGAACGTGTAGACTGGTATACACAGAGAAAGAGCAAGCGATTCAGATCAGATCTGAACCCAAAATCTGGTCCAAAAGGAAAGACAAATCTGGTTCAAGTCTTTCACCTCCTATGGGCTGCCCTCACGGGCTACTTCGGGTCTAGATTGGAGACCTACTGTGAGAGGATACAGCAAAGTTTAGATATATGAATATGACTTATCATGATAAATACTTAAAGAGAGAGGGGGAGAGAGAAAAATAGGGAAGGAGGGTAATGTGACAGAAAACCACAGCGAAAACCTGGCATATGTTAATTGACTGCTGAAGGGAGGACAATTTTAAAATATGAGCCTGGAGATAAAAATCTATTCTAAGATGAGGATGAGCTGAATTTATCAAAAGGGCCCTCAGCATAAAGAGAGCATTTACTATTAAGGGCATTCTAATTTATTTAGGGAGACACGTCACCTCTCCTGTCCCTCTCCTCACTCTCACACTAATCATTCAGGCACAGTGGGCATGGGATGAGATCTTTCCTCTGATCTATGTGAGGCTTGCTACCTGTCTTCAAGGAAAACCACTAACTAGCAGAGCTCTGTCCAACTGCACAATGTGACCCTGTCTGTACTTCTGGCACTTCTGTTAAAGAATACCAAATATTGCTCATTCTAGAATTTGTCTCCACTTGTCTTAGATCCCTGGTGCACCCAGAAATCCACAAACAGGGGAAAGAAAGATAGAGAGCAAGAGAGACAGAGACTGGCTGAGGGAAGGGAATGCAACCACAGAAGCATACAATAGGCCGGCAAGATCAAACTCGGGGTTGGGGGAATCCCTCATCTTATATATATATCCTCATTAGTCATCGTTATGGCAACAGAGACAACAAAGATGCCATTTCAAAAGCACGGTGGTGAAGAGGGAAAAATATTTTGCTATATATATACTCTCCTGTTGACGTCACAAAACCATTTGGAATAAACTAACCTTTAAACTTGGATGGCTCCTGTCCCCTTTTTTCTTTCTAGGCACTGACAGCTTCGACAACATGCTGAGCATCTGTGGCCTCTCTTAAAAAAAGAGTAATTAAGAGATTTGATCTAGAAAGCTTTGGCTCAAAACCCTCCCTCCAGCTCAACAAAGCAAAACATGCACACAGAGAGCCAAATCCTCAAGGCTTTGCTCAGTTCTTACTCAGGCAAACTCCCGTGGGCTTCCGCGGTAAATTGTCAGAGCGATCATGCAGGAATAACTAAGAATCTGGCGCTATCTAAGACAATTTGCACCAGCTGAGACTCTGACCCAAAGCAGAGCTGGGTGAATGGCTGTTCAGTTCGGTGACAGTTCCAAAATTATGGGGGGAAAATGGTTTGGGTCAAGCCAAAAGTGTAACTTTTCGGAAATTCTAGTGAATCAAAAAAGCCTGTTTCAGGTTTGTTCTAGAGAAAGGATTTGAACCGAGGTCTCTCCCATCCCCCGTAAGTACCATAGCCACTGAACTAAAGAGCATACATGGGAATGGGGTCATGGCAGTAACAACTAAGGAATTCCCTGGAAAGGCACAAGCTATTGTTTACAGCAAAGTTTGGGCTTAACAGTGAAAATATTAAAGAATATTTTCTAGGAAGTTTGCTTCCATAATCTAAAGCGTTTCGGGACAATCTCTCTGTTACTCTGGGACCCTGATCTGGGTTGGACCCTACGTACTACTGTAATAAACATGCTCAAGAACAATAATACATTGTTACTGTTGTTCACTAAGCAATATATGTAAATATACTAATAAGAGAGGGAGAGGAGGGGACATTAAGGCAGGCAGGGAATTTAAAGCCCAATTCTCTACTGAGTTGTGCCAGTGCAGCCTCATTGAATTCCACTGCCATAAATCTAGTACAGTGGAGTATCAGGTCCTCATAAATCTCTGTCCTGGCCTTCTGGCACTCCTGGGTAAAGCATCGGGATTAGAACTTTGTGGCAGCGCGTGTGCGTGGGAGGCGCAGTCTCTTTGCCTGCATTGCTGTTGCCTGGGTCGTACCTGTTCTATGGCTCGCTCACCAGCACCACTTTTCCGAGAAAAACAAAGCCACTTCCCTCCATTCTCAGGCCGCTAGGTAGAGGTGAGAAATCAGAAAGTTTGCTACAGTCCTCTCTGGATGCCTAAGTCGTTTATTTATTTAGCTGCCTTTTCGCAGAGCTGTAGGATTGTTTTGTATTACAAAGCCCAGGAGCTAGTCACTGAAATTTGGGGCAGTTCAGGTACAGATTCATATTTCAGGGCCAGTGGGGCCAGGATTTCACCCTGATGTATAGTTCTTTTGTTTCTACTTCAAGGTTAATTGCCCTCAACTCAAGCTCATTAGATAGCTGAAAGGTTGTTGTCATCCTCTGCCCATAAGTGTCTGCACTTGTGATCCCAATGAAACAATGTAAAGTGTGTTGTGATATTCTAAGAGTCATAGAGTTTAAGGCCAGAATGGACCATTCAATCATCTAGTTTAACCTCCTGTGGAGCAGAGGCCACCAACACCACCCAGCACCTAAATTCAACAACTGAAATTAGACCAAGTACTCCAGCCCACAGGAGACCAGAGCATTATGTTCCACAGACAGAGATTAGGAGGGAGCAAGGGGCACAAGTGCCTGAGGCCTCTGTAATAGCAAGGTAATAATTAAATGAGATATAACCAGATAAACCTGGCAAGTGACCCACACACTGTAGAGGAAGGTGACCCCGCCTCCCCCACCCCACATCCAAAATCACTACCAATCAGGCCTGGTGGGAAATTTCTTCCCAAATGCACATGTGACAATCATTTAGATTTTGAGCATGTGAGCAAGAACCAGCCAGCTAAGCATCAGAGAGAGAATGTTTGGTGCCACCTCAGATTCCTGGCCCACCCTGCCCAGTGTCCCATCTCTAGCTATGGCCATCCTTGATGCTTCAGAGGAAGGAGATTTAAAAAACATACTACAGTGGGAAGGGAAGGGGAGAGAGAAAATCCCTTCCTGACCTCTGCAGGTGGCCAGCTGACACCCTGAAGCATGAGCTTCAGGAAAACAAATAAGTCAGAAATGAGTCCCAAGCAAAGATGCTGAGTGCAGCCCTTACCATCACAAGCAACCCCATCATACAACTGTACTTCTAATTTAGTCCAGCTCTCTCTTAGAACTGAGTTGGTTGCCCCCACAACCCCTAATGGGCTGTTCTAAAACCTGACCCCTCTGATGGTTGGAAACCTTCTGATTTCTAGCCTGAATTTGTTCTTGGCCAGTTTACAGCCATATGTTCTTGTGCCATCATCATCATCATCCTGTAGCTTAAATAGCTCTTTGGCACACTAAGAATAGTATACAGCTCTTGAATGCACCAGGGCTTTTTTTCTAGATCAGTTTTTAATCAAAATCTCTTTGGTTATGGATAGTCAGGGTTTGATATGGTGAGTTTGAACTGCCACAGCGAAGAGAATGAGTCACTTGTGAATTGTGGGCCTGTATTCAAGCAGGCCCTCCTCGAGTGGCCCCTCAAGCTACAGGTAGCCCTGTGGGTACCCTGACTTCAGTTCCCCCATGTTAAGATCCTTCAAACTCTATCTTTACTCTGCAGTTCAATTCTACTCTTGCTGCAGGCTAATTTATTAGCCTAAAGGCTTCAGAATAACCCTCACAGTATAGCCCGCTACCAAAAGCCAGGCTCTGCTTCAGACTCCCTCTCCCACAGTGTTCCCTAACCCAACTCCAAGCCCAAACAAAAAGGACAAAATAAACAGTGTCTGCCTGCCTTGGGTTTGACAAAGATGTGAAGTAACCCAGGCCCACCCACACTGGGCTAAAATCCTTAGTCCCTCCTGGGTTCTCTCCCAACTCTGGGTTATTCCCCTAGACCTTCCTTCTCCCTGATCTTAAAGGGGGCAGCAGACTAACTTCCCTCGGCTGCTGTCCTGCCCCTGGGCTTCCTCAGCTCTTAGTCCTTCCTGCATTCTACTCAGCTATCTCTTCCTTATCTGGCACCCCCACCCTGAGATTGCTTCTCTGGATCTTCTCCCTGGGCCCACAGAAATCAATGGGCAAACCTCCCTTTGGCTCATTTCCTAGCCATGAGCTTTATCCAGCTCTCTGCCTCTCTAGAAAAGTCGCTCACAAAGCCTGGCTTCCTGCTACTTGACCCTTTATATAAGCCAAGTGTCTTCTCTCCAGTCCCATTAGAAGGCACTTAATCAGGCACAGGTGGATTGGACCTACTCCCTCTTAAAGGGGCCAGCCCCCTGTAACAGGGCCACTCTCTATTATTAACTCATCTGGAATCTCATGATGAGCACAATGCAATTTACAATGTGTTATTACATGGCTACTCTATGTATTGTGGATCAACTCATTAAAAGAAAAAAAAACAACCTCTGGTCTACCAATAAGAGCTAATACAATTCAAATAGATTTGTGACAATCTTACCCCAAGGGCAATCAAGAATCCCATGTGGTTTCAGATGTCTAGCAGTATGCCATCTCTCCATGATCCTTGTGCAATGTACTGTAGCTCTCCAATGCCTCAAGGCCTAGCATAGGCAGCAGTGTAGAGGATTTCACCCTCCTTGGTTTCTCTTCAATATCACCTCCTCCTAGGAAAATTGGGAAGTGCTGCAACCCCCAACCCTTTCTAGTTCTCTGCCAGGTTCCATCCCAGACAGAGGTGGCTTCATTTGCCTCCCCTTATTCCCCACCTTCCCCCCCCCCCCCCCCGCAAAAAAACAAATTGTTTACTTTTGACACCCAGTGATAAAGGTGTGACACACGGAATTGCAGTAGCACAAAATGCTTTTTACTCCCTCGCCCTTGAGTCTCTTACAAAGGGTTAATATTCCTTTCATGTGGCAGGGGACAGTATCTACTGACTCCAATGGCTACTATCAAATTTTGGTGAGCTTAATAAGCACATGCTGTATACTTAGTCCAGGAGATAAGGAATCAGGGAGAATTTTTGAGGTCTGGCTGGGGCTGGTGACCTGAATAAAGATCCCCTTTATATTTATTATAGCTGAGCCCTGTCTCTTCTGTTCCCTGGGGGATGCTATCTAGAGTTGCCATCTATTTTCATTTGTCCTATAAAACAAAATAATCCTATCATAATATAGCAGTACCTCATCATAAATTTGGATATTTCTCACTGTGACATTGCCATACAATGGTAGAACACCAGCACGCAATGACGCAATGCCACACAAGGATGAGGTCACGTGATGTCATGCCGTGACTCCCAAAATAAAGGTGGGTCATTTTAATTATCTTGCCAGCATGCTTTGCAGAGTGTGGGCAGAGCTGTGAAGAATCAAATTTATCCCATGAATTTCCCAGATGGGTGGCAACTCAATGGGCCAGATCTTCAGCTGATATAAATCCCCCAATTCCACTGAAGTCTCTTAGCATCAGTTGCATGAATATGGTTGTAGCTCTGGGGGAAAACATGACATTCCCACTGGTGTGGTGAGAAGTGAAATGTGCGTTGCTTTGGTCTCAAATTTTCTGCCATCTCCCACAAGTAACAAAGGACAATGTTTCACACTTCACAAATGGGGTTTTGTCACGGAGTCACCGGGCAATGCTCTGGAACCACTCCATATGAAGCCAGTCAGGACTCTGGGGGAGCTGTAGCTCACAAAAGCTTATGCTCAAATAAATTGGTTAGTCTCTAAGGTGCCACTAGTACTCCTTTTCTTTTTGCGAATACAGACTAACAACGGCTGCTACTCTGAAACCTGCCTCCTCTCTGTGAGCATACTGTCACCAAGGCCAGAAGCTTACACAGCTTCGACCTTCCTGGGTCTGACCTCAGAACATTCAGCATCCCCTTCCACACCATATGCTTCCCCCAGCAAGTCCGCCCATGTGGGGCTCCTGGGGAAACCAGAGGGCCCTGCACCCCAACTCCGCAGTCAGCAGTGACTCTCAGTCAGCATGTAGAACAGAAAGATTTATTAGTCGACAGGGACACAGCATACAACAGAATTTGTAAGCACAGAAAACAGGAACATTTAATGCAGTCCATCTTTGGGGGAGTGGTGCCTAGAGCCAGGGCTCTGGCCCTCCCCCTGCGCCCCAAGCCAGCCAAGACTGACTCGCTTCCAGCTGCCTGGCCCCTGCCCTGCCCATTGCTCCTCCTCTGGTCTTTGTCTCGCTTCCTGGGCCAAGAGTCGCTTGGTCGCAACCCTCTCCTGGGTCTCAGGTATGAAGTCAGTGTCCATAGCATCCATGCAGGCAGCTGGAGCAGCCCCCGCAAAAGTCACACACCTTTATTCCCATCACATAGATATTGGTGCAATACACGGGGAAACTGAGGCAGACACAGCATTCACGCAAAACAGTAAGGCTCACATATAACATAACAAGGGAAAATCCCCACTTCATCACAGGTTTATTTAGATTTTTTTTTCTTTTTGCCTTTGGAGCAAATGTAGGAAAATGTCTGAGTTGTGGAATTTCAGGGATTCTGAATGCAAAATGCCCAAATCACCAGAACACCTCGCCTTTGCCAGCAGAATGTTAAAACGTTGCCATCAGCAAAAATTGCATAGTGATCCTTACTCATCACACTGCTCCCTATTTATTCCGCTTTCTCCTACAACTTTCTATGGAAGTCAAGTTTAAGGGGTTGCAGACGAAATAGCTGGAATAAGCTACCCATTCCATTGAAACAGGCTTTCACATTGTCTGGCTTTAAGAACTTTTCCTCATCGCTGAAGAGTGGATAGCAACCCCTAATACCACCCCTTCTGTTCTGGTGCCTGCAGAGATACTCCATTGGGTCACAGATTTGGGAGGAGCCAGGCTGGGAGTAGAAGAAACTTGTGTCATCCTCACTAGCCCACTGGAGAACCGACAAAAATGTTAGTACAACCTGAAGGCACAATGAGGGCTTCACAGTCCCCCTCTGTGCTCTGGATCCCCTCACTAGTCACCCCTGGAAGAAGCTCTAGCGAGGTCGGGCTGCACTGCCTGGGAGAAGCAAACAGGTGCTCGGATGCTATGGTGATGAGCCAAGTATGTAGACAATCAGCCAGTGTAGATGGCCCCAAACCTTTTGTGGGTCTCAGGAGGGCTATGGGATGGAATCCCCTGTCTTCCTGCTCAAGGGCAAACCCCAAACTGCTGTAGAAGAATTTTGGGGAAACCTCCATGAGGGAAACCAGGCTGAGTTTTCCTCCACCCAGGACTCCCACCTGTGAGATTCTTCATAGGCTCCCCGTGCCTTGGATTAAATACTTGTAAACTGCAGATATTGCTACTATGTTCAGCTGTCCATACTCAGAAAATTCCGGTGGGAACAGGGCCTGAAGAGCATGACCTGCCCTCCCATATCCTGGGGCTGCAAGGGCTGCCCTAACTTGAACCCTTGCTGCAATGGACACTATGGCCCAGATCCTCCAAGGTATTTAGGCTCCTAATTGCCACTCAGATCAATGGAAAGTGTAGCATAGTGTATATCAGTGTAGTCCTGAGCACGGCCATGGTCCTTGCCTCCTCTGCTCACCCCCAACACATCTCCTGTGGTGGGAATGTAACCCTGACAGACCCCGGTCATCAACATTGAACCTGGGACCTCTAGAGCTTCGTGCATGAGCCTCTACTACATGAGCTAAAAGCCACATGTCTCTGAGCTAAGGCTGTAGAGCAGACTCATTAATCTCTCTCTAAGTGGTCTCAGTGCCACTAGATAGGATGGAGCACCACACCCCGGAGGTGTGTGGGTTACAGGAACTCTTGCAAGCAGTGGGGTGGAGGCTTGGTGCCTCTTAGGGAGGCCTCCTATCCAGAGGGTATATCTGGGGTGAGGGTGTCTGGGTCTGGCAGCTGCCTTGTCAAATGTCAGCTGGCAGGTGCTAAGTAAGCACAAGCCACTAATCTTATTACCAAAGAAAGAAAAATGTCACGGGGAAAAATACACTTCTTTATTTTGCAAAATTTAAAGTAAAACAAAAAAATGAAGAATTGAAAACAACCCACAAACATTAAAGAACTATTTAGACAACCCCCCCTCCACAAAAAACAGGCTTGGCAGCGTTTTGAAGGCTGCTACTTTTCAATAGGAGGAGTGGTATGGTAGGAATGCTGGAGAGCAGGGTGCAGATGTGTGAAAGCCTTTGGGAAAATCTGAGGGATTAGGAAAGTACCTGATCCTAAGTGGGTTGATCTGAGGAAAAAGAAACCTTTGGGCTCAGAAGATAGTAAAACCCCTTTTTATAGTAGATATAAACAGCTTTGTGGTATTTCCCCACACATACAAAAACAACAAAAGAAGAGATTTTTTGAAAAACACACACATGTTCCCCATTAATTAGGGAGAAACCACTGTTAACAACACGTTGTTCCAGAGTTGCCAAGAACTGTCAGACAAAGGACAGGGAAGACCACTGAGGAGAGTTTGCTATTTCTCTGGGGGGTCAGTCAGGCAGCCAACAAGCAAATCACGCCTTTTAGACAGGGCCAGACTCATATACTGTGGCAGGGTGCTGGGGGGCAGGGTGAGTGGGGGAAGGGAAAGGGTCTGGGCACCAGCTATTTGAATCCCTGGCCCTCTCTTCATTCACCTCTGTCTACAGCCATTTTCCACAGAAATCCTGACTATGTTCACTTTTGGTTGAGACTTTGAGACTATTTTGGGAATTTTTAAAAATGCTCCAGGGAGACGTCTTCCACTTTTATTCACATGAAGGATCTTTATGTTGAGGTACTAAAGACAGTAAAAGGGGAGGGGACATGGATGGGGGAAACCTGGCTTCCGCT
Source organism: Chelonia mydas (assembly GCF_015237465.2). Lineage (NCBI taxonomy): Eukaryota > Metazoa > Chordata > Testudines > Cheloniidae > Chelonia > Chelonia mydas. The sequence continues at coordinate 28,156,879 of NC_051246.2, read as the reverse complement.
TTGATTCAACCGGATTTTCTCTAAACATAAACAAAAGTAATGTATGTCCAAGCTGCCTTTTCTCTTTAGCAGACTCTGTGTACACACTTCACTGCCATAGAGATACTGAGTTCGCTCCAGCATAGCCATTGCTGGGATGGTGTGGTGGACTTTGTCTTCGAGACCCCCTCGGTTTCACACCTTTCAGGCCAGCTGATGTGCTTGAAGCAGACTTTGTCCCTCTCTTCTTCCAGTCCCTCTTTTATTTGTGAATCCTTCCTAGACTGATCTCCTTATTTAAAGGTTCTCAAGCTGGGGTTTGCAACTCCCCGGCGGTGTCATGAAAAGGGCCAGAAGAATTAGAGATCTGGGGCAAAAATTGGGGATTGGTCCTGCTTTGAGCAGGTGGTTGGACTAGATGATCTCCTGAGGTCCCTTCCAACCCTGATATACTATGAGTCTATAATAATTATACCCTCCCTATCATTACAACTGAGTGGTTGGGAGCTCTCAAAATGTTCTTCTCTTGTAAGTTGGGGTCACAGTATGGAGAAAACTAAGAACCTGTATCCTTATGGATAATGTCTCTGCACTGAAGCAAAACCTTCACAGACTTCTGACTTTGGCAGAGTTTGGATACAGATCTGTATGAAAATTTCAACTAAATTTCGCAACTGGGCAAAATGAAAAACCTCAGATCTGAACACTCTCAAACTATGGGGAAGATGTTGAGATCCTGATACAAACTTTGCAATTCAGGCTTTTCCCTCTGTCATAAATATAAAGGAAAGAGTAACCACCTTTCCGTATACAGTGCTATAAAAGCCCTCCTGGCCAGAGGCAAAACCCTTTCACCTGTAAAGGGTTAAGAAGCTAAGGTAACCTCGCTGGCACCTGACCAAAAATGGCCAATGAGGGGACAAGATACTTTCAAATCTGGAGGGGGGGGGGAACAAAGTATTTGGACTGTCTGTGTGATGCTTTTGCCAGGAACAGATCAGGAATGCAGCCTTACAACTCCTGTAAAGTTAGTAAGTAATCTAGCTAGAAAATGCATTAGATTTTCTTTTGTTTAATGGCTTGTAAAATAAGCTGTGCTGGAGGGAATGTATATTCCTGTTTTTGTGTCTTTTTGTAACTTAAGGTTTTGCCTAGAGGGACCCTCTGTGTTTTGAATCTGATTACCCTGTAAAGTATTTACCATCCTGATTTTACAGAGGTGATTCTTTTACTTTTCTTTAAATAAAATTCTTCTTTTAAGAACCTGATTGATTTTTCATTGTTCTTAAGATCCAAGGGTTTGGGTCTGTGTTCACCTGTACCAATTGGTGAGGATTATTATCAAGCCTTCCCCAGGAAAGGGGGTGTAGGGCTTGGGGGGGGATATTTTGGGGGAAGACATCTCCAAGTGGTCTCTTTCCCTGTTCTTTGTTTAAAACGCTTGGTGGTGGCAGCATACTGTTCAAGGACAAGGCAAAGTTTGTACCTTGGGGAAGTTTTTAACCTAAGTTGGTAAGAATAAGCTTAGGGGGTCTTTCATGCAGGTCCCCACATCTGTACCCTAGAGTTCAGAGTGGGGAAGGAACCTTGACATGGTGGCAAAGCGGTGGGATCATTTTGAACCAGAAGCACAGTAGGATTTTAAAAGGACAATTTTTTTTCCCTTTGGGCTGCTTGGAAGCAGGTTTTAAGATGAAAGTAGTTAGAGTTTTTTCTGTCTCTTTGCCTGGGGACAGAGCATCTCCATAACAAAAGGATTTTTCTGTAAACTGAGAACAGCTACCAGAGAAAAAAGGTATCAGGTTAGACCACAGCAAAATTTTACAAGCCAGGTTTTTTTCTTTTCTTTCTAACTCTCGGGAATAGCTAGGTTAAAAACAGAGTGGCTAGGATGACAGAAAGCAAAACCAAACAGAGGCTGGAGTTAGCCAGACTGGAAGCCAAAGAAAAAGAAATGCCCACAGGACAGCTATGGAGGCAGAGAAAACCCAGGAGGCTGCCCACAGGAGAGCCACGGAGACAAAGGAAAAAGAAATGGAGGCCAAGGAAAAAGAGAGGAAGCATGCACTGGAGATAGAGAAGGCAAAGGCTCAGCAGAATATACCGGATAACCCTAACAATCCTTCCCCAACAATCCACAAATGGGAGCGACTAGTCCACAGTATGATGAATCCAGTCATATTGCTGAATATTTTCCTCACCTTTGAGAGACTGTGCACACTCCATAAAATTCCTTGTGGTCTCACAAGATGACCACATTGGTCACAAAATTGACTGGAAGAGCTCTGAACATTTTCAATAAGATGCCTATTGATGAGGCTTCTGACTATAATAAATTCAAGGATTTGGTTTTAAAGCAATTTCAAGTTATACCTGAAACTTACAGAGTAAAATTTTGAACCCTTAAGAGAAGGCCTGGACTAAGTAATGTGGCTTATGTAAACCAGATGACAGATCTGTTTGATAAATGGCTCAACGGACGGGCTATACCTAACTTTGGAGGAATGCGGGATTTGATGATACAGGAGCTATTCCTGAATATGTCCAAGGATGATATAAAACAGTGTTTATGGGATAAGAAAATGGACTCAGCAGGAAGTCTTGCTTCTCATGCTGATCAATACGAGCAATCCCAGATCACCAGAGAGGCGGGGCAAACCGGAACAAAACGGGTGGAGGGAGGAGAGAGAAACAACCCTGGTCGCAGTTGGAGCGGATACCAGAAGGGACACCCTCAGACCACACCCTACTACCGGGGGCAGCCCAAGGCCCCAACTACACCCCAAGGAACACTCCAGACACCTTATTGTCTTGCCACACCATTCTCCAGCAATCCACCTCACCCCAGTGACCCGTCAGCTGGGCCATGTTTTAAATGTAACGAGCGGGGCATGTAAAGGCCAACTGCCCCAAGAATCCCAACAGACTACAGATCATTGCACTGGAATCACCCCAGAGGGCCTCAGGCCCAGATGCCTCCCAGATACCCTCAGAGTGGAGGGAAACTGTGAGTGTGGGCGAGAAGAAGGTCACAGCATGGAGGGACACCGGAGTACAAGTGTCGGCTATCCATGCTTCCTTAGTGGACCCCAATTTAATCGATCCAGAGGTCCAAGTGATGATTCAACCCTTCAAGTCAAACTCTTTTGACTTGCCTACAGCCAAGTTGCCGGTCCAGTACAAGGGCTGGTCAGGAACGTGGACTTTTGCAGTCTATGATGATTATCCCATCCCCATGCTGTTGGGGAAAGACTTGACCAATCATGTGAAGCTAGCCATGAGGATCGGAATGGTCACCCGCAGCCAGGCTAAGCAAGCTGTCACACCTAGCTCTGTTCCGGAAACTTCTACCAGGACCCGGTCAGAGGTGATGGAACCAGACCCCATGCCAACGTCTGCAACAGCAGTAGTGGATCCAGTCGCAGAGACCCAGACAGAGCCAGTCCCAGAACTGGAACCAGCGGAACAACCAGCACCAGAACCATTGCCAGCACTGAATCTAGTACTTGCAACCCCAACACCAGAGGGCCCCACCGAACCTGCACTGGCAGCGGCAGATAACCCTACACAAGAAGCTTAGGCGGAGCCTGAGCCCCAACATAGTATACCAGCAGAGAGTGGTTCACAGTCAACGGAAACAGCCCCATCAACTGCATTGCTTCCAGAGGGACCAAGCCCAGGTCCACAATCCAATGAGGAACTGGTGTCTCCAGCATCAAGGGAACAGTTCCAGACTGAATAGGAAGCAGATGAAAGCCTCCAGAGAGCTTGGACGGCAGCACAGAGCAACCCACCACCTCTCAGCTCTTCTAATCGATCCAGGTTTGTTGTAGAAAGATGACTTTTGTACAAGAAAACTCTTTCTGGTGGACATCACAAAGACTGACATCCTCAGAGACAGTTGGTAGTTCCAATTAAGTACCGGGTAAAGCTATTAAGCTTAACCCATGATCATCCTAATGGCCATGCTGCAGTGAACAGAACCAAAGACCATTTGGGAAAGTTGTTCCACTGGGAGGGAATGGGCAAGGATGTTTCTACCTATGTCCGGTCTTGTGAGGTGTGCCAAAGAGTGGGAAAACCCCAAGGCCTGGTCAAAGCCCCTCTCCAGCCACTCCCCATCATTGAGGTTCCATTTCAGTGAGTAGCTGTGGATATTCTGGGTCCTTTCCCAAAAAAGACACCCAGAGGAAAGCACTACATACTGACTTTCATGGATTTTGCCACCCGATGGCCGGAAGCAGTAGCTCTAAGCAACACCAGGGCTAAAAGTGTGTGCCAGGCACTAACAGACATTTTTGCCAGGGTAGGTTGGCTCTCCGACATCCTTACAGATGCAGGAACTAATTTCCTGGCAGGAACTATGGAAAGCCTTTGGGAAGCTCATGGGGTAAATCACTTGGTTGCCACCCCTTACCACCATCAAACAAATGGCCTGGTAGAGAAGTTTAATGGAACTTTGGGGGCCATGATACGTAAATTCATAAATGAGCACTCCAATGATTGGGACCTAGTGTTGCAGCAGTTGCTCTTTGCCTGCAGAGCTGTACCACATCCCAGTTTAGGGTTTTCACCATTTGAACTTCTATATGGCCGTGAGGTTAAGGGGCCATTACAGTTGGTGAAGCAGCAATGGGAGGGGTTTACACCTTCTCCAGGAACTAACATTCTGGACTTTGTAACCAACCTACAAAACACCCTCCGAACCTCTTTAGCCCTTGCTAAAGAAACCTAAAGGATGCTCAAAAAGAGCAAAAAGCCTGGTATGATAAACATGCCAGAGAATGTTCCTTCAAAGTAGAGGTCCAAGTCATGGTCTTAAAGGTGCTGCAGGCCCATAAAATGGAAGCGTCGTGGAAAGGGCCATTCATGGTCCAAGAGCGCCTGGGAGGTGTTAATTATCTCATAGCATTCCCCACCTCTAACCGAAAGCCTAAGGTGGACCATATTAATTCTCTAAAGCCCTTTTATTCCAGAGAATTAAAGGTTTGTCAGTTTACAGCCCAGGGAGAAGATAACGCTGAGTGGTCTGAAGGTGTCTACTATGAAGGGAAAAGTGATGGTGGCGTGGAAGAGGTGAACCTCTCCATGACTCTTGGGCGTATGCAGCGACAGCAGATCAAGGAGCTGTGCACTAGCTATGCACCGACGTTCTCAGCCACCCCAGGACTGACTGAACGGGCATACAACTCCATTGACACAGGTACTGCTCACCCAATTAGAGCCCAACCTTACCCGGTGTCTCCTCAAGCTAAAACTGGTATAGAATAGGAGATCCAGGATATGCTACAGATGGGGGTAATCCGCCCCTCTGGCAGTGCATGGGCATCTCCAGTGGTTCTAGTTCCCAAACCAGATGGGGAGATACGTTTTTGCATGGACTACTGTAAGCTAAATGCTGTAACTCGCCCAGACAACTATCCAATGCCACGCACAGATGAACTATTGGAGAAACTGGGATGGACCCAGTTGATCTCTACCTTGGCTTAACCAAGGGGTACTGGCAGGTACTGCTAGATGAATCCGCCAAGGAAAGGTCAGCCTTCATCACACCTGTCGGGCTGTATGAATTTAATGTTCTCCCTTTCGGGCTGAGGAATGCACCCATCACCTTCCAAAAACTTGAGGATGGTCTCCTAGCAGGATTGGGAGAATATGCAGTTGCCTACTTTGACAATGTGGTCATATTTTCAGATTCCTGGGCAGAACACCTAGAACATCTACAAAAAGTCTTTGAGCGCATAAGGGAGGAAGGACTCACTGTTAAGGCTAAGAAGTGTCAAATAGGCCTAAACAGAGTGACTTACCTTGGACACCAGGTGGGTCAAGGAACTATCAACCCCCTACAGGCCAAAGTGGATGCTATCCAAGAGTGGCCTGTCCCAAAGTCAAAGAAACAGGTCCAATCCTTCTTAGGCTTGGCCAGATATTACAGGCAATTTGGACCGCAATACAGCCAAATCGCTGCCCCACTAACAGACCTAGCCAAAAAGAAACAGCCAAATGCAGTTCGGTGGACTGAAGAGTGTCAGAAGGCCTTTAACCAGCTTAAAGTGACACTCATGTCTGACCCTGTGCTAAGAGCCCCAGACTTTGACAAACTGTTCCGAGTAACCACAGATGCATCTGAGCGTGTTGTGGGAGCAGTCTTAATGCAGGAAGGATCAAATCAAGAGTTCCATCCTGTCATGTTGCTCTGCAAGAAGCTGTCTGAGAGGAAAGCCACTGGTCAATCAGTGAAAAGGAATGTTACGCCATTGTCTACGCTCTGGAAAAGCTATGCCCATATGTTTGGGGATGGCGTTTCCACCTGCAAACCGACCATGCTGCGCTACAGTGGCTTCATACTGCCAAGGGAAATAACAAAAAACTTATTCGGTGGAGTTTAGCTCTCCAAGGTTTTGATTTCGACATACAACACATTTCAGGAGCTTCTACCAAAGTGGCTGATGCACTCTCCCGTGAAAGTTTCCCATAATCAACTGGTTAAAATCGTCCTCGAGATGTGGAAAATATTGTTAGTCTTCATGCAGTTAGTAGTATATTTAGAGGTGTACGTGTCTTATTAACTCTGTTTTCTCCTAGAGCTCCAGGAAGAAATCACAGACAGTGTTTCACCCTATCTGTGATTTGGGGTGTGTGTCATAAATATAAAGGGAAGGGTAACCACCTTTCTGTATACAGTGCTATAAAAGCCCTCCTGGCCAGAGGCAAAACCCTTTCACCTGTAAAGGGTTAAGAAGCTAAGGTAACCTCGCTGGCATCTGACCCAAAATGACCAATGAGGGGACAAGATACTTTCAAATCTGGAGCGGGGGGAACAAAGTGTTTGGATGATGTCTGTGTGATGCTTTTGCCAGGAACAGATCAGGAATGCAGCCTTACAACTCCTGCAAAGTTAGTAAGTAATCTAGCTAGAAAATGCATTAGATTTTCTTTTGTTTAATGGCTTGTAAAATAAGCTGTGCTGGAGGGAATGTGTATTCCTGTTTTTGTGTCTTTTTGTAACTTAAGGTTTTGCCTAGAGGGACCCTCTGTGTTTTGAATCTGATTATCCTGTAAAGTATTTACCATCCTGATTTTACAGAGGTGATTCTTTTACCTTTTCTTTAAATAAAATTCTTCTTTTAAGAACCTGATTGATTTTTCATTGTTCTTAAGATCCAAGGGTTTGGATCTGTGTTCACCTGTACCAATTGGTGAGGATTATTATCAAGCCTTCCCCAGGAAAGGGGGTGTAGGGCTTGGCGGGGGGGATATTTTGGGGGAAGACGTCTCCAAGTGGTCTCTTTCCCTGTTCTTGGTTTAAAACGCTTGGTGGTGGCAGCATACTGTTCAAGGACAAGGCAAAGTTTGTACCTTGGAGAAGTTTTTAACCTTAGCTGGTAAGAATAAGCTTAGGGGGTCTTTCATGCAAGTCCCCACATCTTTACTCTAGAGTTCAGAGTGTGAAAGGAACCTTGACACCCTCCTAACGTCTAACATATTGTTGGTATACACTGAAATCAGGAAACTTTTTGAGTGTTTAAAAACAACTTTATTGACCCAATAAACTTATCAACAATGCTACACAATCCTGCATGCCAGTAGGTGGCACTATTTTTTTGTAACATACACCACACATTTGTGAATATACTGGTTTTATGTAGAACTCTTGTAAGTGTTTTTCCAAGTATCATATTTGTTTGTGATGGACTGTAAGATTTTCCAGACAGGAGCCCTGTCTTTTTAGGCATTCAGTGGTCTGCATTTTCAAAAATGTTTAGTGATTTTGGTGCACTCATTGTTGTGTGTCCAACTTGAGGCACTTCAAAGGGGCCTACTTTTCAGACACTCTGAAACAATCTGAGTACACAAGACAAATAATGGGTGGAAGGGAAAGAGCAGCACAAGAAGGTGAAGTGATTTGTCCAAAGTCACACAGTAGGTTAGTGGCAGAACTAGGAACAGAGCCTAGGTCTCCTGACTCGCAGTCCAGTGCCCTATGTGTTGGCAATCCTGCCTCTCATGTTTGATCACTAATACCTTTGGACAGTAAATTTTGTAACAACAGGTTTTTGAGAGTCCAGACCTGAATTTTATTTTCCTTTTTGGCATAATGTTAATGCCCACTAATGCCATGGTAGTCTCTGGCTATTACTTTTTCCCAACTGTGCATAATAGATTAAACCTGGGGAGATTTCACTCTGTCTGCTGAGGTCTATAATTGTATCAACAGTTAAATATAATCTAGATTAAAAAAAATACATGCCTGGAGTACCAGATCCTCATCTGATGTCAATTTACATGCACCACTGAAGTTAATAGAGCTACACCGTTTTACACCATCCATGGAACTGGCCTTTGCTTTCTTTCTTCTCCATTCCCAACCATCTGATGGCCAGTTTCTACCCAGTCAAAGAGACCAATAACATTCTTTTACACCTCCTTTTGTTCCTGTTTAGCGGTCATTACAGTAGAACTAAAATGCCAGCTTGCCATAATATGACCAGAGAAATATCATGAAACTGATTGAAAAACCTAAATAATTTCAAGTAGGGGGAAACCAGATCCATAATTTAGAGATTTTTATAACTTGATTGATTCTACAAATTAGAACCTTTGAGAATATTTTGGTTCTAGAATTTAAAATAAATACATAAATAGCTATTAAAACTTTTAGATTGTTGCAGGTTCTTAATTATCTTTTTATCTATTATAATTCTAAGGTATTACTGTGGTAATCTACGCAACTCTGCATCCGGATTGGGTCATCAAAGCAATGTAGCAATTTTTTCCTCTGGATCTCTGGTTACATCTTTCCTCACGTAAGACATTCATTGACATCACGTGAACTGAACCCAGTATTCTAGGTACAGTTTCTCCACAGTTGTGTATAGTAGGTCTAATATCACCTTCTTGCTCTATCTTGTGATACCTCTGAATATGTAGACCAAACTCACACAGGCAGTTTTTGGTACCATAGAGCTTATGAAACTATCACTGGATTTATTATTTTCTATACACCAATAGCTTTTTGAGTTGGTGCATCCTATTAATTTAATTAATTAATACTAGCACATTCCAGTTTTCTCCCTTTCACTCAATATGTGTTTTATGTTGGTTGATTTTTTAATCCTAGATGTATTAACATTCAGTTTTCCAAGATGAATTCCATTTGCCATGTCTTGCCCATATTTCTAGCATCGAAGGGCCCGATCCCAAAGCCCATTGCAGCCTTAGGTCCCTTTGTATTCTTTGTCTCTTCTCCTTGGCATAACACCTCTCAGTTTAGTGTCATTTGCACTTTTCTTCAACATGCTATCTATCCCCTCCTCCACATCATTAATGACAATGTTAAATCAGACTATAACTAACACCGGTCCTTGTAGCACCTCACTGAGCACCTTCTCCTAACTTGGCATTGTATGCTGCCACTTATCATTACCCTTTGATTGTGGACCTTTAGCCATTTTTAGTCCACATCACAGTGCTCAGATTGAAGCTATTTTACAAGGGAGATTTTGTGACACTGTATCCCATGCCTTGCTCAAGAGTACCTCTTTCGTTGTATCAGAGGGGTAGCCGTGTTAGTCTATAACCACAAAAACAATGAGGAGTCTGGTGGCACCTTAAAGACCAACAGATTTATGTGGGCATAAGGTTTGATGGGTAAAAAACCCACTTTTCAGATTTATGGAGTGAAAATTACAGATACAGGCATAAATATATATTGGCACATGAAGAGAAGAGAGTTACCTTACAAGTGGAGAACCAGTGTTGGAGGCCAATTCAGTCAGGGTGGATGTGTTCCACTCCCAATAATTGATGAGGCGGTGTCAATACCTGGAGAGGGAAAATTGCTTTTGTAATGAGCCAGCCACTCCCAATCCCTATTCAAGCCCAAATTGATGGTGTTAAGTTTGCAAATGAATTGTAGCTCTGTGGTTTCTCTTTGAAGTCTGTTTTTGAAGGGTTTTTTTTTTTTGTTGAAGAATGGCTACTTTTAAATCTGTTATTGAATGTCCCGGGTGATTGAAGTGTTCTCCTACTGGCTTTTGTATGTTACCATTCCTAATGTCGGATTTATGTCCATTTATCCTTTTGCATAGAGACTGTCCAGTTTGGCCAATGTACATGGCAGTGGGGCATTGCTGGCACATGATGGCATATATCACATTCATAGATGTGCGGGTGAATGACCCCTGATTGTGTGGCTGGTGCGGTTGAGTCCTATGATGGTTGTGTGTCCTCTTCATCCACTAAGGCCCTGCTCCTGTAAAACACGTGGACGCCTGTAAGAATCCCCCCTATGAAGCATGTGTTGGAGTGGGACTTAAGTCTAGAGTTCTATCAGTCAAGCTGGTTTGCCTGATGTAATTTATTTTTTCTGAACTCAAATGTCTTCCTGCTCATTTCTGTTATCCTCTAGGTGCTTGATTATAAAAGGTGCGGAGTGCCTGACAGTACCACTGGAGTCAAGTGGGGCACTTAGCATCTCTGAAAATCAGGCTTTATGTGTTTCTTCCCCCTTAACATGCATTCCATTATGCTACTAGGGACTGAAGTTACACTCATAGGTCAGTGTTTGCCAGGATCAAATTTCTCTTTTGAAAAGCACAGTTTTTTAAAACATCATAGTGTTATTTATTATTTATACAGTGCCAAAAATGTAAATAGTGCTGAAATGAGGCGTGTAATAGGACAATGAAGCTATTATAGGGGCAAATCACCCTTCCCCAACCTGCTAGAATTCTTTAAAAAAGTTAAACAAAATATCAAGAATATTACAGTTATTGGTTATAAATTGAGCCTCAGCTGCTTTATAAAAACACAGAAGTACATATTGCTCTGCCCCCAAAAGCTTACATTAAAAATTAAGCACAGTCTAAGGGAGAAATACTGGCCCTGGTGAAGTCAAAGAGAGTTTTGCCAGGGCCGGGATCTCACCCTAACTGTATCTTCAATGAAGTTTGAAAATTCAGGTCCTAATCCAAAGTTCATTGAAATCAATGGGAGGCTTTGGCTCAGGTCTCAGGTCCTGCAAGATTTTTGTTGGGCTGTTGTTATATGGTCTCACAGGTTAAAAGTGTTTGAATGAAAAGGTGAAGATTGGTGGGCAAATAAGCTAAGGGAGCTAACTCCAAATAGAGAGACCAGCATAGGAAAATGGCATATGGACGAAAATGAAAATCGTGTGTTCCCAAAGGATGCATGGGAAGAATATAGGCAGTGGGGTGGAAAGTAGGTGAAATGGAAGCAGAGATTTAGACCCTGTTTCAACAAAGCACATAAGCATGGGTGTGGTGCCTTGAACATTAAGACAAGTTTAAATGTGATGAAGAAAGTGGGGGGAAACCAGTGAAGGGAGTCAAGCCCTGATTCAGCAGGTCTTTTCTATTCAGCAAAGCACTAAGCACTTGCTTAACTTTGGGCGTGTGCTTAAAGTTATGGGGCTTAAGAGCTTTGCTGACTGAGGACAACATTTAAGCACATGCTTAAGTCTATGCTGAATTGGAGCTTCAAAGAGATAAAGGAAGATGATTTATTTAGACATTTGAAGAGAATTTGACCAAGTCTCTCACAAGAGGCTGTTATTGAAACTTGGTAACCAGCAGTTCAGTCATGATTAAAAGAGAAGAAGCAAAAAGTAGGCATAAAGGGGCAGTATTCAGCAACTAAAGAGGGTTATACAGGACATCTCAGTGATCAGTACTGAGTCAAGTGTTGTTGAATATATGTATTAGCCAGCAGAATTGTGAGTGAATAGCAAAGTGGCAATGTTTGTGACATACAAATCATTTCGGTTGGATAAGAATAGGATAATTTGAAGAACTCAGTATGGTACTAACTGGATAACTTGACTTGACAAATGATTTTCAACATAGACAAGTGTAAGATAATGCACTGGGAAACAGATTAAACCACTTGTACATCCTGCATTCACTGTAACCTCAGAGGGGGAAAAAGACGTAGGTGAAATCATGGGCAATTAAATGAAGACATCTGCTTAATGTGCATCATAGATCAGAACAGCAGATGAGATATTACAACAGCTTTTCTCATACTTTTGCTGAAACCAAGAAGTGCTCTCAAGACTATTTTTCCCTGACAAATTTCTTGAAAAGTCAGCTCCTCTCCTTTCATCCAGAGCAAGTGTTATTAGACTCAGCCAAATTAATGGAATAGTTTACTTGACACCATAGGGCAGCAGAGAAAGTGCAGCTTCATTTATAGCACACTGTATTTTGTGCTGAAAACTGACTTCAGGTCTGAGTGGACCCATGCACTATATCCAACTGGCCTTTAAGGGCCATACCATGGTCTCCTTATGTGCACTGGTGAGCAATTAGCCACATGAGTAGTCCTATCGAAGGCTCCGGGACTATCTGTGCATCCAACTACTCACCAGCGTGCGTAAGGAGTTCCCAGGCTTTTGGAAACAGGATATTCCCTGACTACGTGTGTAGCACTATGTACTAACACTAGGGGGCAGTAGTAGTACAAAATGCCAAGAGCAATGGAGGAGTAAGGATTGGGCCTGATCCAAAATCAAGTGAAGTTAATGGAAAGATTCCTGTTTTTATCCCCACTTCCCCTTCACCCATTGTGACTGTGTGCTATCTTGACAGGAAGAGTAGGGAAGACCACGCTCTTGGGAGCAGTGGCCTTTTTCACCTCAGAATCTGCTGGGAAAGATCACCGAGCAATCCAGCAGCTGGGCAGTACCAATGACATCCCAAACAAGTCTCAAAATGCATGCGTGGCTATGGTGCAGCTCTTTGTCTGTTCAGGAGGGGGAGGGGGAGCCAAGGAAGAGCGCAGCCAAGCGAGAATGTTCTGGCAGCCCTTCCTGGAGGTCTGAGCAAAGTTATTTATCACTTTGTGCATTTTCCTTCTCATCTGTGTACAGCCGGCTCCAATGGCTCAGTTTGCGTTTTGGCTTCTAGAGCCAAGCCAGTCCCTTGGCTGTGCTCTGTCTTGGCTGTCCATTCACGCCTTCTGTCTCATCCAGTTCTGCTTGAAACAGAACGGGCTCCAAAATTAGGGGCAGATATCTATATCCAAAGAAGAGATCAACAACATATACCTACGGCACGCGCGTGTGTGTGTGTGTGTGTGTGTATATATCCCAGACAAACACGGCACCACTGTTTATTTTAGCACAAAGAGGCTGGCCACAGAGTCATATGAATTTGTTTTCACGCTTCCAGACAATCTCTGCTGGGGAGCTCCTCCGCCTGCTTATTGCTCCAAATAATTTTTTTTTCTGGATTTTCCAAATCAGTACATATAGCAACAGTTAATTTAGAGAAAATATTTGCACTTCTACAGACTCTTTTCCATATAAGCTGTAGGTACATTTCCTAAAATATGTGGGTGTCTAAACTGTGTTTCAACACACATGAACTACCTTCAAATTTTGCAAAGCTAACAATTTTTGATATTTCAAAACACCTGGTGTGCTGCTGTAGCTTTTCTACATACATAATGTACTGTATAAAACAAGACAAGACAAGAGTATCCAGCTTTCCTGTCCAAATTCCATTATAGGTAATGAGTTCTGCTTACCTAGATTCCCCCTGATTTTCAGGTTTGGGTGGTATTTTTCTTCTCCTGTTCTAAACTGTTATGTGGTTTTATTCTGTGCTGTTAGGGAATGATGCAAACTCCAAAGAAATCAATGGAAAGACTTTCATTGACCCCAATGAACTTCCAATACGGCACTCAAAGAGTTGCCATTTTCTACTGGATACTGCATTTCAGAGTCCAGTGACCGATTCCTGCATGTACCAGGCCTACACACTCATTCCAATGCAATTAATCCTTGCTCAAGCAAAAGGCTCCATTAACTTCAATTGGACACATTGCCTGATTAAGGAATACTTGAGTAAGACATTGAAAAAAATGGGCCACTTGGTTTGTAAAGTGGTTTGAGATCCTTTGAGATGAAAGTCATTATATATAGTAAAATGATATTGAAACAAGGTTCCATATATAATTATTTTTATTAATACTGATTACTTATAGAATGAAGAAGGTATAGGCAGCTCTCTCCGGTTACCTGAGACTTCTGTCATGAGCAGTGCCAATTATAATTCAGATAATAAAGGAATATAGATTTGCATTAATTCCATGATCTCCCTAGTGTAGTGGATACCTGATACAGTTTTCAATAATTAAGACGACTAAGTAGTAACTTCCCATTATCAGCTCTTAATTGCACATGAACTTTCCAAAATATTCAGCTTTTGGGCTGAAATTTCATGGACTTAGTCTCTGCCTGAAGTTGGAAGAGGAAATTTGAGCAGAATCCTACCAGCCCTTTTTGAGAGAGGAGAAAATGAACAATTGCATTTTTCTGGTTGTAACAAAAAACTAACTGCTTTCTTTCTGAAGAAGGCGACACCAAAAATGGACAAAACTTGAAACTTGGCATGGACATAACCCTCATTACAGGCCTAATCTAAAGCCTGTTAAGGTCAATGGAAAGACTTCCTTTACTTTTATTTGGTTTTGAAACAGGCCCTAGAGGTGGGCAAATAATTCATAACAAAAATCTTATGAGACAACTTCAGCCTCTTTTTCAATTTGCAAGTTGCTTGGGAACAGACTCTGACTCTTTTGAATGTAATTAGTATTTGAATGTATTTGCATTTGGCCACATTTTATTACTGTTACTGAACAATTTAAATACCTTGCTCTTGCTTTTAGTAACTAGAAATGAAAGGGAGCTAGACACCTAAATACTCTTACTCTTGGGATCTTAAATCACTAAAGCACATTTGAAACTTTTACCATATCTCTTGTGATGGTGATTGTGGTGGTGTTGGTTCCCCCATTACAAGGATACAGCCGTCACAATGTTAACCAATAACAACACAATCAAACAAAGTGGTAATAAAAAAAAGTGGCACCTGAGTAATTTGCACTAATGACTGGGAGACCTTCTGGGAAATACTGAATGTTACGAATTAGCAAGTATAGGATTAATTCAAAGCCCATTGTAAATGAAAATCCACTCACTTCCATTGACTTCAATGGGCTTTGGATCAGGTCCTAAAACAACAAGGATAATGTAAAAACAACATGAATTGTGCCAGATGCACCAGTATGCTCTGGCTGCTTTGCACTGCCTGATGATGCAAAGGCAGCTGCGGTGTAGAAATGAATCTGGCCCACTTTGTTCATTTATTTTGTCTACCATGTACTAGTTTTAATTATGTATTATATTCCATAGCATATTGTTACATATGCTTCACTCTTGCTTCTGTCTGATAAAAGGTGAAGAGTGGCCAATATTTTGTAGGGAATATAAAGTACATATATAGCAAAGTGTGCATTTGCTGAGTTCCACTGTACTCACTTGAGTTTTGTAATTAATTCACTTTGGCTGCATTCATGGCTCAATTTTACTAGCCCAAATTTTTGCACAAAGCAAATTTCAAAGTTGTATTTATAAAAGCATTTTTCTTAATCTGGGCTAGAAACTGCATTGTAACAAACTGGTCCTGCAATGAAAACTACACAACGGGGTCACTGCACTCTCCTGGCTTTCACTTTCATTGGCCTGCACTTGCTCACGTGAACAGTCACACCTGAAGTGCTTGAACGCTCAGCATATCAGGGAGCAGAAACAAGGTTGCCCTGTCTAATCAACTGCAAGTAAGCAACATAGTTTGACCAACAAGTATTAAATACTTAAAGAGTTTTAGATAGAAGTTTACAAATGATGTAAATTAAAAGTTGTTGAATGATTTTGAAAATCAAGTAGATTTGATGAAAGGGAGAAAAAGAGGTTATATTTTTCCAATAAATTATTTGTTGCAAATTATTTGCTTGTCTCTCTCTCTCCCACTTTCCTAAAATGATTATTCACAATCTAATAGGCCACACTGCTATGAGCTATAAGAGGAAGGATGGCCTTGTGGCTAAGAAGGCACTGAACTGGGACTCACTCAGATCAGAATTCATTCCTTGCTCTGCCACAGACTTCTGATGTGATCTTGGGCAAATCACTTTGGGTGAAATCCTAACCCCATTGAGGTCAATGGGAAAATTCCCACTGACGTCAATGGGGCAAAGATTTCACCCTTTGTGGCTAAGTTCTCCATATGTAAAATGGGGATCATAATTCCTTTTCCCCACTGTCTCTCTCTTGTCTATTTAAATTGTAAAGCTATTCAAGGCAGGTGCTGTATATGATGTGTACATACAGCGCCTAACACTATGGGGTGCTGATCTTGGTTGGGAGATCAAGGCTCTACTGTAACACATATAATAATTAGAATAATAAATCTTCCCTGATATTTAGCTTACATTTTGTTTTGCTCAATTTCATCTTAGGTATAGCAGGTTTGACCACTCTTCCTTTCCCTCCATGCTGTTTACTTGTAGAAAGGAAGAAATGTCATGGGATAATGGTCTCGTGCTGATACATAAATGCAAAGGCAAAGTCAAGGCATTGTTGGAAAATAAATATTGAGACCAAACTGAGATGTTTATTTTCCTGGCGGGACACAGTGATGCTGAGATCATCTCCTACCACAGTGCATTTTATCTCTAGTGTACCAACGTCTGATAGAGACTCAGTCTGGGATTTTAAACTTTTCTTAAGGCAATTCAATAGGATTTGGGTGCCTAACTTCGTTAGGCAGCTTTGAAAAACATTGCCTCAGTGGTTTGATCCATTTAACATTGGTGCATTAAAGAAACAGTTGCAAAAGTTGAATGTCAGTGGGGCTGTGCTGATTTAAACCAGCTGGTCTGGCCCCACATGTCTGCCTTAGTCTACTTAGAAGACAGTTGGTGAAGGACAGAGCATGGATAGGTCTGTTGCCAGGCTCCCTAGTAAGTCAAAGATGGTTCTGCCAAAGAGAATCTCTGATCGAGCCATGAGATTTATTTCCAGCCTGTTCTGTACCAAAAATCTCTTTTCCCAGCATCCACCACTCTTTGTCCTATGCGTGTGCATTATGGGAAAAACAAAGGAAACGTCAAGAAAACACCCAAAGGGTGGAAATGGCATATGTTTAATCAGAGAGCACTGACAGACTCAGCCATTTCCGTGACGCCTTCACCAAACAATAGCTCACTTTATGTTTAGTTTTTTGAGGGGTGGTCGTTTGCTTGTTCTGTGTGACCTCCCATGAGGCAGCCCCTTCTAAGGCTTGTCATCCACCCCCGAAACTAAAGTGCACAGCAGCAGGCCACAGTTTCCTTGTAGACTCTGTCTGGTGCCGGGAAAAACCTCTTCAGAGGGATTCTCAAAATCTCTCCAAAACTGGCACTGGGGGTAGATTTAATAGGCTGTAATGTGGAGACTGTAAAACATGTTAGATGA
The DNA here is from genome assembly GCF_015237465.2 of Chelonia mydas. Lineage (NCBI taxonomy): Eukaryota > Metazoa > Chordata > Testudines > Cheloniidae > Chelonia > Chelonia mydas. Next base: position 28,139,577 of record NC_051246.2, on the reverse strand, counting down.
AGTATTTTATACTGCTTTTAAGTTTCAAATTCTTTGGAGCACTTCCAAGAGTTTTCACAAACCTCCCTCAATGCATGCAAAGTTTGCGTCCTGAGACCCTGACCTCAACTAACTTTTCAACTTTGTCTGTCATGTTAAATAGTCAGAGCAGTCCCAGCAGCATGTATATGTTTGGAGAGGTGTTTTTGTTTTGTTTTTTACACCCTATGAGGTATTCGAGGATGAAAGTTTGTAGCTGGGATGTGGGTTAGGAAGGAACTGCTGTGGTAATGCCATAATTGGAGATTCTAAGTTCCACTCCCTGGGAGAGATTCTTTGAGGTGTTTTTGAAATTTATCATAAAAAAAGATATTTTCATTGCTCCAAAGATGGTTCACATCTCTGGTTCCCAGTAATCTAGTGAGAGCTAAGCCCTCAGATGAGCTCAAACCCAAAAGATGACTATCCACTTAAGAAAAACAGTGATAAGGCCAGATCCTCAGTTTATCTCCATTAAAGTCAGTAGGGACTATGCTACTCCATTTCAGCTGAGGGCCTGGCCCAATTGTCTTTGTTCTTACATTCTGCCATGTATGACTCCATGAAGTTAAAAAATAAAACCACTCTAATGAGAACTCAGCAGTCAACATTTTCACTCTTGATTGTGTAAAACTGTCACAGCAAAGCTGAATGAAATGTATTGAAAATGAGATGTTTTGCCTGATTTTGGTTGTTTGCCCCCATTTCATTCCTCCTCATGTCACTGATTCAGGTTTATCCCTATGGCCTGGTCTACATTTCGAGTTTATGTCGGATTTAGCAGCATTAAATCCAAATTAACCCTGCACCCGTCCACACAACGAAGCCATTTTTTCGACATAAAGGGCTCTTAAAACTGATTTCTGTACTCCTCCCCAACAAGGGGATTAGCGCTGAAACTGACATTGCCGTTTTGAATTAGGGATAGTGTGGACACAATTCAAAGGTATTGGCCTCCGGGAGCTATTTCACAGTGCACCATTGTGACCGCTCTGGACAGCACTCTGAACTTGGATGCACTGGCCAGGTGTACAGGAAAAGCCCTGGGAACTTTTGAATCTCATTTCCTGTTTGCCCAGGCGAGCTCATCAGCACAGGTGACCATGCAGAGCTCATCAGCACATGTGACCATGCAGTCCCAGAATTGGAAAAGAGCTCCAGCATGGACCGAACGGGAGGTACTGGATCTGATCACTGTATGGGGAGAGGAATCCGTGCTATCAGAACTACGTTCCAAAAGACGAAATGCCAAAACATTTCAAAAAAATCTCAGAGGCCATGAGGGACAGAGGCTACATCAGGGACGCAACACAGTGCCGCGTGAAACTTAAGGAGCTCAGACAAGCGTACCAGAAAACCAAAGAATCAAACGGACGCTCCAGGACAGAGCCCCAGACATGCCACTTCTACGCTGAGCTGTATGCAATTCTAGGGGGGGCCGCCACCACTACCCCACCCCTGTCCGTGGACTCCGATGATGGGGTACTCTCCGCCATGCCTGAGGATTTTGCAGATGGGGAAGATGAGGAGGAGGAAGATGAGCTTGGGGAGAGCACACAGCACACCGTTCTCCCTGACAGCCAGGATCTTTTTATCACTCTGACTGAAATACCCTCCCAACCCAATGAAGCCGGAGAAGGGACCTCTGGTGAGTGTACCTTTTAAAATATAATACATGTTATAAAAGCAAGCGTTTTTTAATGATTAAGTAGCCCTGAGGACTTCGGATGCATTCGTGGCCAGTACAGCTACTGGAAAAGTCTGTTAATGTGTCTGGGGATGGAGCGGAAATCCTCCAGTGACATCTCCATGAAGCTCTCCTGGAGGTACTCTAAAAGCCTTTGCAGAAGGTTTCTGGGGAGAGCAGCCTTATTCCGTCCTCCATGGTAGGACACTTTACCACGCCATGCTAGTAGCAAGTAATCTGGTATCATTGCATGACAAAGCCTGGCAGTGTATGGTCCCAGTGTTTGCTGGCATTCAAGCAATATCCGTTCTTTATCTCTCTGTGTTATCCTCAGGAGAGTGATATCATTCATGGTCACCTGGTTGAAATAGGGGAATTTAATTAAGGGGACTTTCAGAGATGCCCGTTCCTACTGGGCTGTTTGCCTGTGGCTGAAAAGAAATCCTCCCCACAGTTAGTCACGTGGTGTTGGGGCGGCATTGGCGCTGAGCTGTTTGTGTTTGGCTAGTAGGGATCTTCTCTGATACCAGTCAGGTGGTGGGGAGAGGGGAAAAGTGATCATCCCAGAGAATTGGATGGGGGGAGGGGGTTAGTTTGGTTTCTGCTGCTGCACGTTAACAGGAAAACCGCAGCACTAAATGGCCAACTCAACGGGCTTTGCTTGGTATGGGAAAGGAGGGCGCTGCTGTTATGAAGGTTGCAGAAGCCGAAAGACTATGGCTTACCATGGCCGTCTGCAAGCCAAATTCTGATTTCTGGCACTGCGTGTGTGATCTCTAACACCAAAGCCTCAGGCACTCAATATAAGATGCAAAATGCGACCTTGTACCAAAATCACATGTGCTATGTAATGTGAATAGTGTTGTTCACCGTGAAAGAGTATAGTCATTGTTCTGTAAAATGTATTTTTCTAAATACTTCACTCCCTTTTTTTCCTCCAGGAGCTGCAAATGTTTCAAGCCTCCCTCCTCCATCCCAAAGGCTATCTCAGATAAGGTGGTGAAAAAAACGCACGCATGATGAAATGTTCTCTGAGCTCATGCAGTCGTCCGGCACTGACAGAGCTCAGCAGAATGTGTGGAGGGACACAATAGCAGAGCACAGGAAAGTGGCCGATGAACGTGAGGAGAGGTGGTGGCAGGAAGATCAGAGGAGGCATGAGGCAACGCTGGGGCTACTGTGGGACCAAACGGACATGCTCCAGCTTCTAGTGGAGGTTCATGAACAGCAGCAGGATCACAGACTGCTGCTGCAGCCCCTATTTAATCGCCCTCCCTCCTCCCCAAGTTCTATAGCCTCCTCACCCAGACGCCCAAGAACGCGGGGTGGGGGAAGCTCCAGACACCCAACCACTCCACCCCAGTAAAGAGCTGAAGCAAAAGAAGACTGTCATTCAACAAGTTTTAAGATGGCCTTTTCCTTCCCTCCTACCCTCCTCCCACACCGCACCCAGGCTACCTTGTGAGTTATCTCCCTATTTTTATAATCAATTAATAAACAATACATGTTTTTTAAATGATAGTGACTTTATTTCCTTTGCAAGCAAGCTGTGATTGAAGGGGGGAGGGCGGGTGGCTTACAGAGAATTTAAAGGCAACCAAGGGGGCAGGTTTTCATCAAGAAGAAAAAAACAGAAGTGTCACACAGTACACTGGCCAGTCATGAAACTGGTTTTCAAAGCTTCTCTGATGCGCATCGCTTCCTGCTGTGTTCTTCTAACCGCCCTAGTGTCTGGCTGCACGTATTCAATGGCCAAGCAATTTGCTTCAACCTCCCACCCTGCCATAAATGTCTCCCCCTTACTCTCACAGAGATTGTGGAGCACAAAGCAAGCAGCAATAACAATGGGAATATTGGTTTCGCTGAGGTCTGAGCGAGTCAGTAAACTGCGCCAGCGACCCTTTAAACGTCCAAATGCACACTCTACCACCATTCTGCACTTGCTCAGCCTATAGTTGAACAGCTCCTGACTACTGTCCAGGGTGCCTGTGTATGGCTTCATGAGCCAGGGCATTAAGGGGTAGGCTGAGTCCCCAAGGATAACTATAGGCATTTCAACATCCCCAACAGTTATTTTCTGGTCTGGGAAGTAAATCCCTTCCTGCAGCCATTTAAACAGACCAGAGTTCCTGAAGACGCGAGCGTCATGAACCTTTCCCAGCCATCCCACGTTGATGTTGGTGAAACGTCCCTTGTGATCCACCAGTGCTTGCAGCACCATTGAAAAGTACCCCTTGTGGTTTATGTACTGGCTGCCCTGGTGGTCTGGTCCCAAGATAGGGATATGCATTCCGTCTATAGCCCCACCACAGTTAGGGAATCCCCCCTGCACATTTTCCAGAGTCACTACCTTTGATAGCAGCAGCTCAATGATTGCATTGGCTACTTGGATCACAGCAATCCCCACAGTAGATTGCCCACTCCAAATTGATTCCCGACAGACCGGTAGCTGTCTGGCGTTGCAAGCTTCCACAGAGCTATTGCCACTCGCTTGTGCATTGTGAGGGCTGCTCTCATCTTGGTATTCTTGCGCTTCAGGGCAGGGGAAAGCAAGTCACAAAGTTCCATAAAAGTGCCCTTTCGCATGCGAAAGTTTCGGAGCCACTGGGAATCATCCCAAACCTGCAACACTTTTTGGTCCAACCTGTCTGTGCTTGTTTCCCTGGCCCAGAATCAGCGTTCCACGGCATGAGCCTGCCCCATTAACACCATGATCTCCAAATTGCGGGGGAACGCGATTTTAGAGAAAAGTGTGTTCATGTCCTCATCACCATGCTTCCGTCGCCTCCTCACCTGGTTTTTCAGGTGCTGGTTCTGTATAAACTGCACGATAATGCGTGAGGTGTTTACAGTGGTCATAACTGCTGCGGTGAGCTGAATGGGCTCCATGCTTGCTGTGCTATGGCGTCTACTCCTGCTTGGGCAATCCAGGGTAAAGGGCACAAAATGATTGTTTGCCATTGCTCTGATGGAGGGAGGGGTGACCGACAACATGGCTTACAGGGTTGGCTTACAGGGAATTAAAATCAACAAAGGGGGTGACTTTGCGAGAAACAGAATGGCCCCCTCAAGGATAGAACTCAAAACTGGGTTTAGCAGGCCATTGATTTCACGGAGGGAGGAAGGAAGGGAGGAGAAAATGAATACAAAACAAATCTGGTCTATTTCTTGTTTTGATCCACTTCATCTATCTTTATACATCTTGCTGGCAGCAGACTGTGCAGTACAACCACTAGTCATCGTTGTCTCCTGGCTGCTCATTAGAAGACGGTGCAGTAGGACTGCCGGTAGGACTGAATCGCCATGAGATGAAACTTAAAAGTTGGCTGAGTCACGCCCATGTTTGCCCAGGCACCCCGATCTCATCGAGGTCAGTTAAAAGAGCACCCTGGAGTACAGCGACGATGGCTACCAGTCATACTGCACTGTCTGCTGCCAAAAGGCAAAAAGCTGCTGCTGTGTAGCAATGCAGTACGGTGTCTGTCAGCACCCAGGAGACATACCGGGACAGTGAGCTGAGCGGGCTCCATGCTTGCCGTGGTATGGTGTCTGCACGGGTAACCCAGGAAAAAAGGTGCGAAACGATTGTCTGCTGTTGCTTTCATGGAGGGAGGGAGGGAAGGGGGGCCTGACGATATGTACCCAGAACCACCCGCAACAATGTTTTAGTCCCATCAGGCATTGGAATTTCTACCCAAAATTCAAATGGGCGGTGGAGACTGCGGGAATTGTGGGATAGCTACCCACAGTGCAATGCTCCGAAAGTCGACAGTTGCCTCGGTACTGTGGACGCACTCCGCCGACTACATGCACTTAGAGCATTTGTGTGGGGACACACACAATCGACTGTATAGAAATGCTTTCTACAAAACCGACTTCTATAAATTCGACCTAATTTCATAGTGTATACAAGGCCTATGTCTTTGTCCACAGGGTTTGTGAATGTGAGATTTCTTTGCTCTCCGGATTCATAAGTTATATGTAGAGTTTTCCTAACATTTTCCCAGCCCTGGGTTTGCATTCAGAAAGAATGTTTAGTCTACGGAAGAGAAGAATGAGGGGGGATTTGATAGCTGCTTTCAACTACCTGAAAGGGGGTTCCAAAGAGGACGGCTCTAGACTGTTCTCAGTGGTAGCAGATGACAGAATGAGGAGTAATGGTCTCAAGTTGCAGTGGGGAAATTTAGGTTGGATATTAGGAAAAACTTTTTCACTAGGAGGGTGGTGAAACACTGGAATGCGTTACCTAGGGAGGTGGTGGAATCTCCTTCCTTAGAAGTTTTTAAGGTCAGGCTTGACAAAGCCCTGGCTGGGATGATTTAATTGGGGATCGGTCCTGCATTGAGCAGGGGGTTGGACTAGATGACCTCCTGAGGTCCCTTCCAACCCTGATATTCTATGATTCTATGAAGGGTGCTTAACTTTAAGCACAAACTTTAGCCCCATTGATATCAAAACAATTCAAGCACGTGCTTAAGTGCATTCCTGAATCAGGGCTTTAGTCTACTTTAACCACTGTGGAAGAATTTAAGATGACAGCAGCTAGTATTCTTAACCAAGCTAAAGCAGTGACAATTCATTTATTTCACCACTCAACCCAATTGATGCTACCACAATTGCTATGCATTAGCATTCAAACTGACTAAAGCTACTTCAACTGATATTTATCAACATACCACCTAACTAAAGCAACATTAGCTGCTGCATGTCAATATAATCCAACTAAAGCTGCCTCCACTGCTCTCTGTCAACATATATCCTAACATTCCTCAATTGATGCACATTGCACAGCAATACAGAACTCCACGAATACTGCCCAGTTGTTGCAGTTTATTGTACAGTTGGGTCTGGGTGAACCAGTTCTAATAAAGTAAGATATGAGACGAACACCATCGCCCAAAGCCCTAACTGAATCTAAACTTTTAGTGTGGTACAAAGAAGCGTGACTAATTTTTTATTTTAAACACATTCTTTGTACTTCCTGTCTCAGCTGGGAGCTGACATACAATGGGAAAAATTCTTCTTCTGATATTTCCAGCTCAGCTTATGACTGATGTTATGAGATTTGCAACTGGCATTCAAGATCAAAGAGGTTTATTACCCAGGGACTATCAGCAAGGATAGAACCCAAGATCTTCAGCAGTTAAAAATCACAGTTCTCTGCTTCTTGAGCTAAAGGAGTAACTCCATGAGCTGGTAACAGCAGTAGACTCTGATCTTTACATAGACCAACTTCTAGTGGGAAATATGACATATTTGAGCAACATGTTACATCATCATCGTCCTCATAAATGCACTTCTTGAGCACCTTTCTTCTGAGTGTCTCAAAGCAGTTTCCAAAAAGAATGGGGGCCTGATCCTGCAACCCATACTCACATAAGTAGTTGTCATTGATTTGAGTTGTGTCTTGACATCAATGGGAATATTCCAATGATAAGGATTATTTGTATGAGTAAACTTACAAGACTGGACCTGTAAGCCTTATAAAAGCCCTGTGAGGTAACTAAGAGTTGTTATCCCCATTTTACAGATGAGACTTATTTGAGAGTTTCTTATCAGTTGTGATTTTTATGGGATAAAAGAGTTAACATTATGCCCAACCCCTAACCTGCAGGCTCAGTAGATTGCTCCTTAGTCTGACCCCTATCCATAGACCTGCCTGGCTTGGGAGATCCTATGGTAGCAATGCTACCAGCAGTCTAGCTCTCCGGGTCACAGAAACGTACTAGCCCCTCCAACTACATCATGGTCTTGCAATCCTTGGGAAGGGTAGAGATGAGGAAAGCGAGCCTTAAGTTCAAATACACATCAGATATAGCACAGTGTTACACTCCAGAACGCTTTTCTGGACCAAACTGAAATTCTTACCTGTTGAGGTTAGTTCATCATTACACAAAACCCATCAAGTATATCTTCAGTTGTTGTTGTTGTTTCTGTTTTTCTCCTTTTCTCTCTTTGCCAGTTCTATAATTTCTTAGATGTCTTGTTTTCAACACTAGTACACCTCTAGTCTGTGGCCTTATTTATACTTGGCAATAGCCCAGCTCAGCCATCGGTGTCCAGCAATTGATGTAACTGCACCAGAGCTGTAATATATGAATGGAGAGGAAGGATGGCCTGGGCATTGGCCTGAAACTCAGGAGATCTGGGTTACATTCTCAGCTCAACCACTGATTTCCTGTGTGACCTTGGAAGAGTCTCCTGGGGGCCAGATTTTAAAATCTATTTTGGCACCTAAAGATGCAGATTTCAATGGGATTTGGGCACTGAAATGCTTTTGGAAATCTCTCTCGGGCCCAGATCCTCAAAGATATTTAGGCACCTAACTCCACTGAGTTCAATGGGCAACTACATGTTTTTGAGGATCTGGGCCCAGGTGCCTATCAGCATGGTTAGGAGCCTAAATATACCTTTCAATATTTGACCCTTCATCTCTCTGTGCTTCTGTTAAATGGGCCATATGATTTTTCTTTCCTCCCACCTTTTATATTATCTATTTAGATTTTAAACTCTTCCTGGCAGAGACTGTTTTCTTACCTTGTGTTGGTACAGCAGCCTGCATAATGGGCCATTGATCTTGGTTGAGGCCTCTAGGTACTTTTAATGCAGATGATGATAATAATGGAGCAGGGCAAGTCAAGGTTTGCCCTGATTGAGCTAATTAAAGTTCACCCCAATTAGAAGCAGAGGTAAACCTCAATTAGGTCATTCAGTGCAAAGCTCTGCGTGTCCTTGTCTACACGCAGCAGGGTCAGCCCTGATGCGGATACCCAATTGATGGCCACCTTATGCCTGTTGAGGCAATTCCCAGGGTTAAACAAGGCCTGAAAGAAAATGAAAAGGGGGAAAGGTATTGGCTAAAGACACAGGTTCTTGTATGCAGGAGTAATCTTACCATGTGCAGGAGTAAGCTTACTATGTCCCTGTTACTGCTGCTTTCGCTGGGGTCACTGGGATAATTTCTATACTGAATAACAGCATCATTTCTCTTTACTGGGTGCAAATCTAAGAAAAACAGTCATGCTCTGAAACACAAACAATGGCAACCTGTCTCTTCTTTGGTTATGGAAATTGGGGTCAGATTTTTTTTTTCAAAGGGGCAGAGTAAAGGAGCTGGAATTCTGCTTGGCACACCATCAAGCAGGAAATCTCCTGCTTAGTTATTTGACAGGAAGAGAAAAAGATAGCAAGGGAAACAATGCAAAAGGGGGCGGAGGGGGGGAATGGAACATTTTTGTTTCATATTAGTGCTGGTCAGGCAGGAGGATGAGGGCTGCAAGGCAAATAAAACTACAAAGAACCTCTGAACTGCTAAATCTTTTAAAACAATAGTAATACTTTATATTTATACAGAACCGTAAAGTCAGGGGATTCAAATGCTTTTTAAAATCTCCCTACAGAGGTTTCACTCTTATCCACCATGAAACGCAGCTGGACCATTGTATATTAACCCTGACACAAGACATAGTTATTTACCTTTGCAACCCCTACCCTGGACCTGGAAATAAAGCAAAACTTCTCACAGGCACTCACACCCTTATTACAGCATGGAATATGTCAGTCATTTTGCACCAGTAAAAGAACACAGCATGATTTATAGGAGGCAAAATGAAGAATAATTCTGAGAGTTACAAGGGGATTTTAGGTAAAGTGAATATAATCCTCTAAACAGGGCTTTTACCACTAGAACATCCCTATTAGTGACAAAAATGCCATTAGCTTGTTAGAGACCATGACTGATCAGGGGGACACTGGTTTTACCTCTTTTCTGAGAGAGCAGGAAAGGCAGTGGGGGAGCTAGTTCAGCATGGACCCAGCAGGTAGAATGCTGCCCAGTGATTAACCAACAGCCCTTCCTCAAACACCTATTAATTTTAGGATTGTGGACAAGTCACAGCCGCAGCACTGATCAAAGCCTGAGGTGGTAGGGCTGCCACATCCCAGCAGAAAGACCTCCTAGATCAGCGATTCTTAAACTGGGGGTCAGGACCACAAAGTAGGTCACTGCCCCCTCTGAATGGGGTCATTAGGGCTGGTTTAGACTTGCTGGGGCCCTGGGCTGAAGCCCGAGCTCCACCACCCAGGGCTGAAGCCAAAGCCAGAGGGCTTCAGCCTTGGGCTACAGGACTCAGTTTGCAGGCCCCCTTGAGCTTGAGCTTCAGTTTTGACCCCCCCATGCCCAGAGCGGTGGGGCTTGGGCTTTGGCCCCCCCACCCAGGGCAGTGGGGTTTGGGCAGGCTCAGGCTTCAGTCCCCCGTCCTGGGGTCGTGTAATAATTTTTGTTGTCAGAAGGGGGACGTGGTGCAATGAAGTTTGAGAACCCCTGTCCTAGATAGACCCCCAGCTACTGTAAATATTAGATTTTAAAACGTATTAAAGAAGCTGAAGAGCACAGTGACAGTAACAATGTCGCATTCTACTCAGTGATTAGTCAGGCCAGGGAGCATGGCAACACTGCTTAAAAAGAAAAGATGGAGAGACTGGATAAAGCAATCCAATTGGTGCTTCCTGGGCATTCTAGAATTGCATTCTAGAACACTACCTTTTAGCGCTGTAAAATCTCTGCATTAACTCAAGTCGCTGCAGCTTTAGTTTGTACAATGTTCAAGACTCCAAGCAGGCCTGATCACAAACAGCTGCTTCTGGTTCTACTGAGGGGGAGCTGTCTTTGTTTTATTGCTTTTATGGCTACTGAATTTAATGGAAAGCCATTCATAGATTCCAAAGCCAGAAGGGACAATGGAGATCATCTAGTCTTAACTTCCCCAAAATAATTCCTAGAGCAGATCTTTTAGAAAAACATCCAAACTTGATTTTAAAATTGCCAGTGATGGAGAATCTACCATGACAGTTCCATAGCTGTTCCACCATCCACTGTTCCATAGCTGTTCCAATGGTTAATTACTCTCACTGTTAAAAAAAAAATCATACCTTCATTCCACTCTTCAACATTTATTTTTAAGTATTTTTTTCTATTTTATCTATGTACATTTTCATAGTTGCACAAAATTATGGGTTTTAAACCTTTTTTTACAATTTTTATTGATTGAAATGTTCACAATGGTGGGAAAATTATGGGGTGTCAGTCCCTAATGATTTAATGACAGAAGACCTTAAGATTCAAAAAGTTACATTTTTCTTCCTTTGCCTGTCTGTAAATTTGGATTATCATAGGGGTTGCCAGTTTTGGTTGAACGTATTCTTGGAGGTTTCATCTCATGACATAATCTTTAATTCCTGGTGACTGCAGGACCATCCTGGAAGGTTGGCAACTCTAATTAACATCAATGGAAAGATTCTTTTTCATTGGTTTCCATGTGTACAGTGAAATCGACATTTATCCACATTCACTGATAAAAAAATCTAATATTTCCAAGCCGAGTACAGAAAGATTTTGATGTACTACCTTTATAAAGAGGGTTCAATGCCAAAAAAGAATCCTATGCTAGGTCCTTGGTTGATGGAGCTGGTTCTGGGTTACACCCTCATTAGAGTTAATTGAGCCAACACCTTGTGCTCCTGGAGAGTTTATAAGCTCAGCAGGAGGAAGAATTTCCTCCACAGAGTTTATAATCAACACAAAAGCAAATTATGGGGCTACCAAGCTGGTGAAGCCAGCACAGCTCATGAACAATGCAAGCCCACACATTTAAATTCAAGGATTTACAAGCTCCATTGACAAAGCTGCTAACTGCCTTAAGCCTGATCTAGCCCTGAATTCTTCCTATTTTTGAAATAATATAACGTTAAGGTTACAAACTGAAATGCTCAAAAGTCAGGAAGTGGAGAAGTTCTGATTTTCATAATAACATCAGTTTAGCTATGATGCACATACTTTGAATTATCTATTCCAATGTTCCTTTTCAAGGTCATGATCCATCTTCCATTGAAGACAATGGGAGTCTTTCCGTTGACTTTAATGGAAATTGGATCAGGCCCTAAATGTCAACATTAAGCTATTAATATTTATATTGTTGGATGTATGTCATGAAATATACAGGATGTGCAATGTGGCTGACTGAAGATTGCTATGAGAATCATAAATTTCCTGGCTTAGTCATTTCTTGACCAATGCTTTTACATTACTAACCTAACCTGGGTAGTAATAAATAATAGGACTCTGACCTTCTCTTCTGACTTTCCACACCTTTAGTCACTGTAAATGGTGTGATTTTGTTGGTGAGCTGAAAAATCACATAGGTTTCAACTTTGTATACATTTTCCTGTGTCTAGTCTCTCTCTCTCTCTCTCTCTCTCACACACACACACACACATATAGAAATAAAATTGTGTTGCTTTAGAAGTTGCACATAACCAGATCAAAATTAAAAGGCTCCCAAAATATATGAGCTATATGAATTATAATGTTTAAAGAGCTCTTAGCTGCCATCACAGTCTTCAAAGGGGGGTCTCAGGTATTGTGTATTTGGTTGTCATGGTAATAGCAACTTGTTGCTATGGCAAATGAGTTAGATTATTAGGGGATAGCCCAGCCAGTTTTGGCTGGTTTGGTTAGTTAAGTGTGTGGAAAATAAATGGCTGCTTTCATGGCTCACAGCTATCTGTGTCTCAAGTGATTTCTTCCTAAAACTGCTGCTCCAAGGATACAACAAAGTGGCGACGAGGATGGGATCCCTGTGCTGCCCCAGCAATAGAAGGAAGGAAAGGTAGGGAAAAAAAACCCTACCAAAATCTTTTATCTGTTGGAAGGGGGTGAGAACTGGCTTGTTTGCACTGACTGTGCTGGTTTGTTGGCACTGACTGTGAAACCTGAAACTAAAACCATGGCTACACTTACAGGGCCACTGGAACCTTTTGAGGAGAATATAGTGCAATGGCATGTGTATACTGAGCGTTTTCAGCTTTTTGTTGTTGCAAATGACATTACAGCAGAGAAGAAGGTGCCAATATTCTTAACTGTTGTGGGGGCTAAAACCTACTCCCTGCTACGCAGCTTACTACACCTTGTTAAGCCTGAGACCAAATCTTACAGTGACATTGTGAATCCTGGGGTCCCATTTTTCCCCAAAACCACTGGTAATTGCTGAAAGATACAGGTACCACAAAAGAGACCAAATAGAAGATGAAACACGTGTACAATTTGCAGCAACTTTAAAAAGGCTAGCAGAACACTGTGAATTTAAGGAGATGTTAAATGATGCCCTGCGTGACAGGTTAGTGTGTGGCCTGTACAGTGAAGCTATACGGAAGCGCCTATTGACAGAGGCTCAGCTTACCTTACAGAAGGCTGTTGATATTGCAGTCTCCATGGAACTGGCTACAAAGGAGGCGCAATACATCGGTGCATCCCCTGGGGTGCATAAAGCACCACAAGAACCTACCCACAGAACTGTGGGGAGTCAGGAATGTTACCGCTGAGGTAAGCCGGGTCACCAGGCATCGCAATGGGACACATTGAGTGTGCCTGTAAACAAAGGAAAAAGAGGTCTGTGGTCTGGCTGACCAAAAAGGGGAACCTGCATACCCTAGAGCAGACCCAGGATGACCAAGGTGACACCTCATCGCAAGAAGAAGTGCCACTGCAGGTTTTGTCTTTGGCCGTGGGCTCACATGAATACTGGGTAACCCCGCTGTCGGATGGCAAACCTATACGCATGGAACTGGACACCAGTGCAGCCGTCTCGCTGGTCTCCGAGACTGTATATAAAGAAAAGCGACAGCATCTTCCGCTTAAGGCAACAAAAACTGTTCTGAAGACGTATACGGGAGAAGCTGTGCCCATGTTGGGCACTATTGATGTTAAGGTGGAGCTCAATGGACAGGCTGCTAAATTGCCACTGTTTGTGGTGAGAGGTAATTACCCAGCCTTAATGGGTAGGTCTTGGCTTGGGAAGATTCAGCTGAACTGGGCAGAAGTGCACCGAATGACTAAAGAAGAAACCGGTCTGACTACTATACTAAGGAAACATGTTCCTGTTTTTGGAGAGGATCTGGGAAGTATGAAGGGAATCACTGTGACATTGAACATTAAACCTGACAGTCAACCAAAATATCTGAAAGCCCGAACTGTGCCATATGCCATCAGGCTGAAAGTTGAAGCAGACCTGGAGTGCCTGGTCACCAATGGAGTCCTAATACCAGTTACCCATAGTCCATTGGCCACTCCTATCGTTCCAATAGTGAAGAAAGATGGCTCCCTCCGGATTTGTGGCGATTTTAAAGTCACTGTCAACCCAGTGTTGTGTGCAGAGCAATACCCGCTTTCCTGCATCGATGACCTCTTTGCGGGCCTGGCTGGGGGACAAAAGTTCAGTAAGATTGATCTGAGTCAAGAGTTTTTACAGATGCACATCGATGAAAAGTCCCAAGAGCTGTTGACTATTGTGACTCATAAGGGGCTTTATCGATACTGTTGCCTACCCTTCGGAATAATGTCTGCTCCTGCCCTGTTCCAGAGGGCTATGGACCAGATCTTGTGTGGCTTGCCAGGAGTTCAGTGCTATCCAGATGACATCCTGGTCACTGGAAGGAATGAAGTGGATCACTTAAAGAACTTAGAGGCTACCCTACAAAGACTGGAAGAGTATAGCCTACAAGTCCGCAGACAAGTGTGAATTCTTCCAGCCCTCTGTTGAATATTTGGGACACATCATGGATGCTGCGGGTCTTCATAAGGCCCCTGCAAAAGTTAAGGCTATTGTGGAGGCTCCCCCGCTTCGAAATGTTAGCCAGCTGCACTTGTTTCTAGGACTATTGAACTATTATGGAAAGTTCATCTCACAGTTAGCTACACTGCTAAAACCACTTTACGAACTCCTTGGGCAGAACAAGACCTGGAAGTGTACTGAAGCCTATAATGTTGCATTTAACAAAGCTAAAGATGCATTGCTAAATTCTGAAGTTCTAACGCACTTTGATCCATCCTTACCCCTACAATTGGCCTGCGATGCCTCCCCTTATGGAGTGGGTGCAGTCATGTCACACATTATGCCTTCGGGAGAAGCGAGACCTATTGCTTTTGCTTCACGCACTCTAAGCAAAGCAGAAACTAACTATGCCCAAATCGAACGTGAGGCATTGGGAATCATTTTTGGAATGCGGAAGTTTCATCAGTACCCGTTTGGGCGGAAGTTTACTCTTCTTACAGACCATCGACCTCTGACATCAATTTTTGGACCCTACACAGGCATTCCCCCATTAACTGCTAGTCATATGCAATGTTGGGCATTATTACTTTCAGCGCACACATATGAAATCAAATATCGGAAATCCACTCTGCACGGCAATGCAGATGGTCTCTCAAGGTTGCCTTTGCCAGTCAAACATCAAGATACTGCCCAAAAAGAAATCTTCTACTTTGAACACGTAGAGAATACACCCATCACTGCTACTCAGATAAAGAAGGCAACTCGCGTTGACCCAGTATTGTCTCAAGTTATGGACCTGATGATGCCCGGAAAATCTCGACAAACCTCTCCAGTCTCACCCGACCTTGTTCCCTACATGTCCAGGAGGATGGAGTTATCGATCCAATCTGGTTGTTTGTTGTGCGGGAGACGTGTCATTATCCCACCACCACTGAGATCACAGATGTTAGAACAGCTACATTCTGGTCACCGTGGAACAGTGCGCATGAAGGAAATTGCACGAAGCTATTTTTGGTGGCCTGAATTGGACAGTGCTATTGAAGAGAAAGCAAGAGCTTGTATGTCATGTCAGGGTGTCAGGAATGCACCCCAGTGGGCGCCCCTACACCCATGGGACTGGCCTGAAAACCCATGGCAACGTATTCATGTTGACTTTGCTGGCCCCCTTGAAGGAAGCATGTTCTTGGTGGTGGTGGTGGATGCCCATTCTAAATGGCCAGAAGTCTCTATAATGCAGTCCACTACTGCAGAGAGTACTATCCAAAAACTACGGGGACTCTTTAGTCATTTCGGTCTGCCAGAACAACTTGTGAGCGACAATGGACCGCAGTTCGTCTCTCAGGAGTTTCAAAATTTTATGAAGGCAAATGGGATACACCACATCATGTCAGCACCATATCATCCATCCACCAATGGATTAGCTGAAAGATTTGTGCAGACAATGAAACAAGCTTTGAAATCAGCAAGGGGACAACACTCCATTCAAAAGCGTCTGGGCACCTTCTTACTTTCCTACAGAAACACACCTCATGCTACGACCAAGGCATCCCCGACCTTTCTAATGATGGGATGACAGCTGCGCACTTGCTTTGATCTGCTGAAACCTTCTGAACCCAGACTAACTGTGCAACGTCAGTAGCAATATCAAGTCATCAGACGTGCACCCCAAGCAAAAGACCGAACCTTTAGCACGGGACAGCCAGTTTTGGCTCGGAATTATACTTCTGAAACTAAATGGGTCCCTGCCACGATCATCACTCAAACAGGACCTGTTTCCTACACAGTTTGGACTGCAGAGAATCTCACCTGGCGGCGACATATAGATCAGCTGTTGCCAGGTCATGCCAGTCCTCAGGACACATCTTCAGTTGAGTTGTCTGACTTCACCTCTTCTGGTGAGACACCGAATCAAGAATCACCTGTTCCTGACTGTTCTCCTCCATTACTGCCAGCGGCTGAGATACCCCCTTGCTGATACCACCTCCTCACCCGTTCGCACTACGAACCCTGAGCCCGTTATCAGGCCTGTGCCCAAGGTACTGTCTGGTGCAACAACACCAGAAGTTCACTGTAATCCACCTAGAGACAGAAGACCTCCTCAATGGCTGGATCTTCAGCTGGGGCGAACCCATGGTTATGGGGCACAATAATCCCTGGGGTTTAGCCGGGAATGGAGGCAGTCTATCCTCCTTCTCTAGTTTAGTGTTTGTTTTATTTAGGGGATGTTCTTATTAAGGGGGGAGGAATATGTTGTGTATTTGGTTGTTGTGGTAATAGCACCTTGTTGTTGCTATGGCAACTGAGTTAGATTATTAGGGGATAGCCCAGCCAGTTTTGGCTGGTTTGGTTAGTTCAGTGTGTGGAAAATAAATGGCTGCTTTCATGGCTCACAGCTCTCTGTGTCTCAAGTGATTTCTTCCTAAAACTGCTGCCCCCAAGAATACAACATCAGGAACTAAGCCTGTTATTGTACTGCCCCCACAAACACGACAAGGGGTAACCAGTATGGGAAGGTTTTTCTCGCTGTTTGACTTGGGGTTGTGTGAGGAAGGAAGCGGTAGTGTGAGATAAGTTTTGTTGCACTGCTATGAAAAGGCTCATTAGACCAGGGTAATAGCCATCCTTTTCACGCTGCTGCTTGAACCTCTCCCTCCCCACACCCGCCCAGCTGGGTTAAAATGAAATAAGTTAAAATGGGAGTCTCTTCATTTTAACTGAAATAAGTACAACTAATAAGAATCCCAGCTTCTTTTTCCTGTGCAGGCCTATCCCGCAATACACACAGCATTATGTCTCTCATGGTCCCTGCTGCCACACTGAAATCTATCAGCTGTTTTTCTTATTGAATGTTCTTTGCTGTTTAACTTTTCCTTGGGTTTCTTTTGTTTTATTGCGGCAATGTCAAAGTTTGCTACAAACTAGACAAAGATACCACACAAGATAACTTTTCCTATTAGGCCCAAACCAAGCCCCATGTCCAAGCACACCTGTTCTTTAGGGAAAATAAGAATTTAGGAACTGCCATAGTGACTCAAACCAGAGGTCCATCTAGTCTGGCGTTGACCTATACTGTCTCCAACAGTGGTCAACACCAGATGCTTCAGGGAAAGATGCAAGCAGCATTGCAACAGGGCATTATGGGATAACTTAGAGGAAGTTTCTTCTTTTCCTCTATTAAGTTAGAGGTCTAAACTTTTCAGTTTTAACAGGTCAAACTAAAACCCCAAATCTGAATAGCCCCATTCCTTTGAGGAAGTTCATACCGGTCTTAACTTTGCAGCTCTGGGCCAAGCTCTCTTGCCAAGCAATGACCTTTGCAACAAAACATCTTATTAAGGACTGAAGCTGTGATTTTCAAAGGAGTCTAATGGAGTTAGGCACTGAAATTCGATAGATGTAGGGTGCCCACACTCAATTGGGCCCCATAGAAATTCCCAGCCTAATTTATCAATGAATAAAAACAAGTCAAATACCAGCCTCCATAACAATATTTTTTATTTTTAAAAATATAATGTAGCAATCAGTTCCGCAAAGCCCTAGGCATGGTATGTTATCATTCTGGTCATGGGTGAAAGGGCAGGAAGCAGAGGAACAGAATGGAATTTGGAGCCTGACCCAAGTCCTGTCAGGACACAGGGGAGGGGCAGTTTATGAAAAAGAGAACCCATTAAATGGGGAAGTGGGCTGCCTTACTTCTGTATCCTGTGGATCCACACTTCCCCCTTAGCGTGACAGCTATTATACAAATATATGTGCAGGCTCCTCCAAACTGCTTCCCGTAGCACTCAGGCAGAAAAGTCAATACAGAAAAGCTGGGACTTAAGAGACAACAGGCCTGATTCTGATCTCACACCATGTCAATCTGGAGCAAATCCACTGAAGATAATTGAGTAAAATCAATTTAAATCCTGTGTAAGCAAGAGGAGAAACAAGCTCAGCATTAGAGTTGGTTGAAAATCTTCCATCAAAACCTTTTGGTGGGGGAAAATTGTATTTTAGACTAAATGAAAATGTCCATAGACTGTGTCTACTTTCCTCATAAAGTTTAGCTTTTTCATTGGAAACCACAAAATGGAAAATTGTTCCATTTTTTGACATTTTGAACTAAAATTTTTTGGTTTTTCAATGAAAAGTCAAAATATTCCTGGGAAATTTTTTCTCACCAGCTCTACTTAATATATATCTAGTGAAAGAAGGCCTAGAACACTGAGGTTTCAAGCCTAACTAGCTTTCCATACAACAATGACTTTGATCTTCTTTCCAGTAAGGACAAGACTTTCAGTGGTAACTAGAAATTTGAGGAGACAGCTTAAAGGGGCCTGATTTTCAGAAAGTGCTGAGCAGCCACCCTCCAACAAGTACACAAGGTTCTAGTCACTTCTGAAAATCTTGGCTGAGGCTAATATTGGGTAAAATTTTCAAAACAGGTTAAACAACATTAGGGCCTAAGTCTCATTTTCAAAAACGACTTGGGCAACTAGGGCCAGATTTTCAAAGGTATGTAGACACCTGAAGAAGCAGATAGTTGCCTAGAGGGATTTTTAAAAGGCTAGGCACCCTAATCCCATTGATTGTCAGTGAGAACTTAGGCTGCTAAGTGCCTGAGGCACTTTGGAAAATCGGATTTAGGCTGGTAAGTCACTTTGGTGCTTTTGAAAATTGTATCCATTCTTCTCAAAGTGTTAGATCAAAATATGACTTGTTTTAGACAAGAAGCCATCTAAAAAGTTTGCATCTGAGACTGGACTGTTAAAAGAAACCACTTTTTATTTTCCTGCTGTCAGCTGATGTTTAGAGCCTAACAGTTCTTTGCTGCTCCTTTACTAATATTTTCTGAACCTTACTGAAGCTTTTACCAATACTGACCTGAGCTCGTAACACACCCTGAAACCAGACGAGTTTTTCCCGGTTTTAAATTCATTAAGAAGCACTCTACTTGAACATATACCACAAACCTACGGTATCTTTCAAGGGCATTTTCTGTTATGAACTGGAATATGTTAGGAATTTAAACAAAGGTGTTGTATCAGCAAGAGACCCCCAGATGTAATGATCTCATTCTTAAGCCACTCAGCGTTTGAGAACAGGAATGGTGTTTGCTATCTATTTGCTTGTAACAGCTCGCAAGACATGCTTAGCTATTGTGTCTGCTTTGCCACAGTAAAATTCTGGGCACATACCTTGCTGAGTAGCGTATATGAGGGACTAACACACCCTCCCCTCCTGCCCTTTTCATGCAACATCTCTGCTGATATCTGCTTGTAAACAAATGGTTTCTGTTCAAATTATTTTTTTTCAGCGAAGACAGAAACATCCTGTTTTGGGAAGGGAAGGAGTCAAAAAATGTGATGATTTGGTTTAGACACGAATAAAAATATTTAGCATTTAAACCTTCAAACATTAATTCATTTCAGAAGCTAATCTGAGCTGCCGCAAAATTAAGCTGAATGCCTTAGGTTTGCAAAACTTTTTAGTAATTGAGAGGCAACAGGGCCTTGTGGTTATAACACTAGACTGGGACTCAGGAGACCTAAGATCTAATCCTAGCTCTACCCCTCACATCCTTTGTCCTGTCTAAATTTTAAGCTCTTCAGGGCAGGGACTGTCTATTACTATGTGTATATGCTGCATCTAGTACAATGGGGCCCTGAGCTCTGTTTGGGCCACTAGATGCTATTCTCTTCAACAGTAGCACAGGATTTTCAAGGGATTCCATTTCCTTGCCCTTCAGCCCTCCCCATTTCAGCACCATCACCCTCTCCCTCATTTGCCCACTCCTCCACCAGTTACATTGTCTTTCCTGTTCACCTGCAGCTGGCTCACACACCCCAGCACCTCCAGTCCGCTTTGTGCCTTCCTCTCTCCAACAGTCCCTACCCTATGTCATCCACATGACCACATGCTTAGCCAAGAACTCTCCATGTTTGGCATGGGTTCACTGACCCTACCATCACCTAGGAAGGAAAACTATCAGCTTAAGAGTCTAAGCCAATGGTTCTCAGCCTGTAAGCATTACTCACAAGGAAGCCAACCGCTTTTATCAGGGGGAGATGGGGCAAGTCACAAGCCTCCACCTATCCCTGTTTGTCACTAACCAGATTTGCTGAAGCCACTTATCTCAGGTGCCGGGAGGTTGGGCTGCAAGCTGCTATTCACCCAGCCCTTTCTTTGAAACAGTGAGAGAGCCACCCTCAAAGCATTCTGGGTGTCATTAGAGGAGAACCAATCACAATTCAGAAGCAGTATGAGATGATGCTTAGAGCCCTGGGCCTAGGACTCAGCCGAAGAGCAGACATGACCTCTGAAAAGGTGACTGCGCACCTAATCTTGCATTACATTTGTTTTCCATGGAGGTCTCTCCTTCACATGGCGCAAGACCCAGTTCTCACTGAAGTCAAAGAGTGCCTTTCCACAGACTGCAGTGGGAGTTGGATCAGACTCATGGACTGGCTGAATACATTTCTAATACATCTCCACTGTTTTACACCTTCCAGACCTCTTGCCCCTCTGCTAACAGCCAGGGTCGTTGTGCTTCTGCATTCTCCTCCAGCATAGCAGAATGGCCAACTTCAGTACTAGCACAAATATCCCTGCTCAGATCAGAGATCAGCATTCAAACAGGGAGTGATTATCAGACCCCTGGCACCCTTGACCTTTCCGCTCCTTCCCAGGGAGCCTCAAAGGCAAGCCACATCTTGTGCCCACATTTTGTTTCCTAAGATAGCCCAGAGGGGCTTCTTTGGCAGCGTTCGACTGGCTGGTCAATAGCTCCTTTTGGCTCCCATGTTTACATCGTTGTGGTCATTAATTTGAGAGAAGCCTTCCCTGCCTCCCTTTGCAGGGGGGGAAAAATGTGACCTTTAAGATTGTTTATACCAATCAACAAGAATTCTTGGGCTGCCAGATTCCAAGAAACATGAGACAGTCTTGGAACTGGAAACGGGAGGGGAGCTGTATACAGAGAGAGACAGAGAGAGAGAGAGAGAGCACTATCAAGGTCAAGAGTTCAAGACAGGATAAAGCATAAGGCAGTGTGAGGAGACAGGGTGGGAGGACATGTCCTTCCCCTTCTGTGAGGAAGTCAAAGAAAGCGTGCGCAAGCACTGAAGGTGTAGTAGGCACCGTGAGAAGACCAGAATTTGGAAATGGATTCTACGTCCTGAGTGTAGGAGCAGTATAGGAGAAAGTTGCAGGGACAAATCAGGCATACGGAAACATATATGGTGTCCCTGAATGACTGGGACCCTGACTTTTCCCACCAAAACAGCCCCAACTCATCTCTCCGCCTAGGACAAGCAAAAGACCCCTTCCTTTTGCTAATAAGAATCATGTGAGATACAGTAGAGCATATGCCTAGGAAGGGAAAAAAAAACGTTTAAATTCCACTCCCTCTCCCCCCTCCCCCGCTTTTACCACACTGGGATTTGCAGTGGCCAATAAGGTGGTTTAACAAGAGAAGGGTAAAAAAAAATTTTCCTACTGTTAAATGCAAGAAAAATGATCTGAATTTGTAAATCTTACAGGAATCTTTACACAGTAATACCCAGGAATCTTCTTTCATTGCCAGCTGTAGCCCTGGAGGGAGCAGCACACAGCTCTTTCTCTGTTCTCCTGCCCTCAAGCTCAGCCAGATGAGCCAAAGCTGAAGTAGGGGATCCCTAGTTCAGGGGGTCTAATAGGTTGTGGAAGCCCAGGCTGGCAGCACCCCTCACTGACAGTTCAGGGCTGGCGCCCAACCAAGTCACTCGTTGGGAGAGGATTTCAGTTCAGTGATGTTCAAGGGAGGCACACTTCATCCATGCAGAATCAAGGCTCTGAAAAAACAAGGGAAATGGAGGGAGGTGCAGTGGGATAGGTACAGAGGTGGAGTGGTACAACATGCTGCCACTAGGCAGCTAGTACATTTCCAAATATATGTTTAACAAAGGGCTTGTGGATCTAAGAATATAATTCTCACCTAGGATACAAGGAGTCCCTGCTTCAAACCCCAAATAAATCCCCCTGGCAGATGAAAATGTATAAGGAACCACATGGCTGAATGGATAAGGTGTCTGTCACTGAATCAGAAACTGAAGGGTTTGAGTTGCTTTGTGGTTAGAGTTCTCCATGAATCTATATGTTTTCAATAATAAAGGTCTAAGCCCTCCTCTCATTTACACGTCTTGAGCTCCAGCAGGGTCAGCTGGGTGCAGCCAAAGGTGAACTGGGCTCAAATATCAATGTATTGTTACTTTAAATAATGCACACTGCTCATTTAAAAATATTTAAGATTACGACCCAATAGCTACATGTCTACTACTTAATTAATAATACTCAGTAAATGTTTTAATAAAAAATTACATTTTGAAACTACCAGAAACCACTCTTTTATTAGTGCTTGAGAATAAATCTATTATTGCATGTTCAGTAACAACTGGTTATTAAAAACATGCGCCCTGAGGTTTCTCTCTCCATTACAGAGGCTCAGGAAATATGTTTAATACCACCACTGGTGTTGTCTTGTTAAATCCTTACTTCAATGGGCATTTAAGAAACTTCATTTGAAGTTCTGCATGGATTTCTGAGTAATAGCTTGGACAACTTGACATACTTAGTGAGCTCACAAAGCCACAGTCAGGAGGAAAGCAGACAGGCTCAGCAGCTGTTTGTGCAAAAGTCAGTCTTTAGTCTGTTTTTAAAGAACCCTAGTTGTCTTCTTATAAAGTCTCTCCCCTGACCCTCATTTCAGGAAGCTTCAGGTTTGTTTTTGCTAGGGATTTTTGCACTGGTGTAGCAGCACTGATGTAGCTATACCAGCACAAACCCTTGGAGTAGATGTGCTGCACAAGTGTGAACTGGGGCTTGACTAGTGTGCACTAGTTAGCCTTGAACCAGTTTGAATGAGGTTGGGCTCGCTTGGATCTCAATGAACTGAAATTTTCAAATTGATGCAGCTCATCTCCATTAAGGGACTGCATCAATGTAATACACTGATTCAAAAATCCCTAGCATTAGACAAGCCCTCAGCAATATCTATGGATGGACGCAGACCATACCACAGACAGAAGACAGGTCCATTCACCTACCAGCATGGTGTTTGCCATCCATAATGTTTTCCCATTTTAATCCCTAGGCAGCCCATCAACAATCTCTGCAAGATCAATGTCAGACTTAAAGGCCTGAAGTTTCCTGGATCCTATTTTAATTATAGGTGCCAGGTTTAAGCCACCATCTCTCCTCTCAGTGGGCATCTTCCTCTGTCTTTCATATTTGTCCTTTTCTACTGTTCCATTTTACAGTGAACTAGAACCACAGAAGTCAAAGATGGAAAAGACCTTTTAGATTTTGAAGTCCAACTCTCTGACAGAGCCGGGTTGGTCTTTACAGTATATTCTTTGTTCAGCCCTGATTTAAGTGACCCGGGGACAGCACTTCTCCATTCTGATAAATCTCACTTTCAGGAAATATTTCCTGATAATCTACACTTCCTTTTGCTCTTTAGCTATAACTCCTTGGATGACCATGCAGTACATTTTTGTTCAGCTACCTACAGTTTACTTCTCATTTTTCTTTATCATCTTCCCAACCCAGACAAGTTTGCCAGCATGATTTGCTGACAGTGATATATACACATTTCCTCAAATGTTGCATTGCTAAAATTTAAGGGTTGTATTTTCAGACAAGCCTAAGGAAGTTAGACACTCAATTCCCAATGGATTTCAGTGCTTAATTCCCTTTGGAACTTTTGAAAATCCCAGCAAAACATCCCTGTATTTCCACTTCTGGAACTCACCCTGATCCTAATTCCAAATGTACATTATGGTCCCTATTCCTAAGGTATTTCTGTGCTACCAGCCTTGGAACCTCTTCTACTACTCTGGAGAAAGCTATGCCAATCTTGCTCAGACGAGCATGCTGAATGTTAACGTTGGGTACAATTCACCCATGGTCAGAGAGCCAGCACAAGGCATATCTGCCATTTAAGTCCTCAAAACGGGGCTTAAGAAGAACTCAGATGATGCACAGGCCTTGTTCTGGCCTTCTGGATGCAGGGAATTCTCTGTGGGGAGAAGCGGTTTTCACAGAATAGCTTCCAGCCGAGGTGAGCTTAGCACATTTAACTCAGTCCAAGCCATGAGGAAGGCTTTTACTTGACTCATATTGTATAGCTGCTGTTACTGTCTATAGACAGTGAAGATGCTGTTTTGAGTCCTGGCTGTGGGACTGTGTAGGAAGAAGTCCAGAGCAGGGACTCTACTAATTAGTTCTGTGCTCTGTCGTGTTTGATCACCAGCTGAGAAGAACTACCCTCCCAGCCATGGTTCAAAGAGTGGAGTATATTTTAATGTTTAGTTTAAAATAGCATGTCAGGGCTGCCTGCTGGTGTCAGGCTCCTGAGAGGTGACGGTTTAAATTATAGACTTGGCCAGTCTCCTGGCCATGAACATTTTGCTGAATCAGAAACAATCCAAAAAATAACGGTTCCGTTTAAAACCATGACTGCTATTTACACAGGAGCCAGAGTTGAGCTCAAACCAAAATCCTGGATCTGACTCCGGGAGTTGGGATCTCAAGCTTCTTATCTTTCTCCTGAATCAAAACAACCCCTCCCCCCGCCCCCCCCCACCCCGCAAGCTTGGACCCTCCTAAATATGGAGCTTGAAAATTAACACTCTGTGACACAGATAGAGCAGGTGCCAGCTCTTGCCAAGGCTGTAGGCATCAGCTGAGCACGGACAAATTCATAGCTGGAAACCAGACCAGCTCACCTGTATGTTAGTATTGTTCAAGATAAGTGTCAGACTTGTACAGATGTGCTTAGACTCTATAAAATGCTTGGAAGCTGCTGCATGCATTAATCTTACTTATTACGTAATATCTGTATCCCAGGCCATAATATGTACGTTTTGCTTTACAACTGTAAATGCCTGCTCTGAACTTGTGAACCCAGGCAGGAGGAGAGGTTCCCCTGCCCATCAAGAAAGACTATCAAAACTAAATGGGTCATTGTGGAACATCATGATACCAAGTCTTGGGTAATGGCCCTCTCACACCCATGAAGGTGTTACATGAAAGAAAGCCTGTCCTATCAGCTTTTGTGCTGGAAGAAAGAAATAAAACATGGACACAAGAACATTTTCTCGCTCTCTTTTGATGTTTAGACTCTGATAAAGCCAGAGACACAAAACTGAAGCAGAAGTCCCCAGAGTTATCCTGGGTCCACCCTGAAAGACATTTTGAAGTGACAGATTGTTACAGCTGTCACCTTTTAAAAGAGTAGACAGTAACTC
Source organism: Chelonia mydas (assembly GCF_015237465.2). Lineage (NCBI taxonomy): Eukaryota > Metazoa > Chordata > Testudines > Cheloniidae > Chelonia > Chelonia mydas. The sequence goes on along the minus strand of NC_051246.2, from coordinate 28,113,994 downwards.
ATTTGTGTATATATGCTGCCTGTTTTAACCTGTAAATAACTCATTTCTTTTTCCGGGTTAATAAATCCTTAGTTAGTTTAAGAACATAAGAACGGCGATACTGGGTCAGACCAAAAGTCCATCTAGCCCGGTATCCTGTCTTCTGACAGTGGCCAATGCCGGGTGCCCCAGAGGGAATGAACAGAACAAATAATCATCAAGTGATCTATCCCCTGTGCCCATTCCCAGCTTCTGGCAAACAGAGGCTAGGGACACCATGGTTTATTAAAGGATTGGCTACCAGCATTGTCTTTGGTATGAGATCTGAGGAACAAATTGACCTGGGCTAAGTGACTGGTCTCTTGGGACTGGAAGCAATCTGAATCTTTTATGATCTTTGGAATACGGCAACCAACTATCACTAAATCCAGCTAGCCTGGATGGCAGAATAGACTGGAGTGTTCAAGGGGACTGTCTGTGACTCCATGGTAAGACTGTTACAGTGCTTCAGGAGTTCATATTTGTTATCAGCTTGGTGAAATCTAATTATAGAACATACCATCAGTTTGGGGTGTCTGCCCTGTTTTTAACAGTCTGCCCTCAGACTGGTACTCATGGTTGTGAACCCCTCCAGATAGTGTGACACACCCAAATCTAAATTTTACCAGATATCAGGTTAAAGTCTTCATACATGTGGGTTTGAGTTAAGAATCAGATCCAGGATCATCCCTAACACAGATTTTCCAGATGCAGCCCTGCACAGTGAAAGTCTCACAAGAGCAGCTATTCTCACAATTTATTCTTCAAACACAATAAAACAGTTTCACATATAAACCCTGTCTTTCCCCCGGACCTGTGGTCTCTGCAGTTCTCCTTTCCAACTGAGCCACTTGCTGGCTTTTACGATTACTTGATAAGTCTCAGAGAGGAGGTAGTTGATCAGCCCCACAAACAATGAAAGACAGAAGGCAGAAGATACTGGAAGTGAATCAGGGCTTTGGAGCCGAGCCCGGAGCTGGAGCGTGTAGCAGCTCCGGAGTAGCGGAGCTGCAGGTTTTTGCCTGGAGCTGAAGCGGAGCCGGAGCACAGCTCCAAAGCCCTGGAGTGAATTGCTGGCTAGATAAGTGATGGAGGGTTTGGGTTTTACGGAACAATTGGTCCACATTCTATGGGGCGGGGGGACTTTAAGTTTGGATGACCTCCAACTCAGTAGAAAGGGGGCCAATCTCTTTGGGAACAGGCGGGCTAGAGTAGTCAGGAGCGGTTAAACTAATAGCACAAGGGGAGGGTAAAAAGAGGGAGGATATGAGCACTCAGCACAAAATCGAGATGTTGAGAACAAAATTAATCGAGGAATCAAAGGACATGAAGAGAAGAAATTCTTGAATTGCCTATATACCAATGCTAGGCACCTGAGTTACAAACAAGAGGAATTGGAATTGCTCATTTATGAGCATAAATTCGATCTAGTTGGTATTACTGAAACTTGGTGGGATGATTTACACTACTGGAATGTTAAATCAATGATTATAAATTATTTGGGAAAGATCGAGTGGGCAAAAGAGGATGGGAGGTGGCGCTCTATGTCAAAAATGGTATTACCCATTTCTGAGTCACTGAAGAACTCAGAAGAAAATTATCCTGAATGCTTATGGACCAATGCCCTAACAGATAAAGCACAAGATCGGGTACTAGCTGGGGTTTGCTACAGACCACCAAATCACACTAGAGAGCAGGATGACTGCTTTCTTATGCACTTATCTACAATGTGTAGGCAAAAATGCTGTGTGATCATGGAGAACTTCAATTCAAGTGACATATGCTGGAGGTCTCATGGTGACTAACTAACACATCCTTGGAATTTCTAAACATAATAGATGATCATTTCCAAATTCAAAAATGTAACAGCCAACATGGGGAGGTTCTATATTAGCACCTGTCCTAACAGGTCAAGAGGAACTGATCACAGAACTAAAAATTAACAGTAGCTTAGGTACAAATGATCATGACTGGATCACCTTTATAATGTGCTGGCAGAATAAAGTCCAAACCAGTAATATATGTATTTGGTGCTTTAATAGGACCAATTTCTCAAAGCTGAAAACAATGATGAGCCAATTACCCGGAGAAAAAATTTAATCAGAAAAAAGTGAATGATAATTGGGAATCATTTAAGAAGATGTTATTAGATGCCCAAAAAACTACATTCCCACAATTGAGGAAAAAGGCTTTACTGGTTAAAAACCTGACCTGGTTCAGAGAGAAAGTAAATGCACCTGTAAAAAAAAATAATTATATAACAAATGGAAGAAAGAGGAAGTTGATAGTAATGAATATAAATCAGAAATAAGGAACTGTAGAAAATTGATAAAGGAAACTAAGGGATACAATGAGACACCTATGACGAGTAGAAATAAGGACAATAAGGAGTTTTTAAAATATGTTAGGAACAGACAGAATCCTGACAATGGTATTGGTCCATTACTAGATGGAAATGGTAGAATTATTAATAATAATGCAGAAAAGTCTGAAGTGTTCAATAAATATTTCTTTTCTGTATTTAGGGGGAAAGCAGATGATATAGTCTCATCATATGGTGATGATAACACTCTTTCCATCACACTAGTATCCCTGTAAGATGTTAAACACAAACTACTAAATTTAGACATTTTAAAAGCAACAGGTCTAGATAACGTGCATCCAAGGGTTTTAAAAGAGCTGGCTCATGAGCTTGCTGGACCATTAACATTGATTTTTATCAAGTCTTGGAGCACTGGAGAAGTTCCAGAAGACTGGAAGAAAGCTAATTTTGTGCCAATTTTGAAATAGGATAAACAGAATAACGTGGGTAATTATAGCCCTGTCAGTGTGGCATTGATTCTGGGCAAGATAATGGAGCAGCTGATACAGGACTCAATTAATAAAGATTTAAAGGAGGGTAATAATAATAATACAATATGATGTAAATCAACATGGGTTTATGACAATAGATCTTATCAAACTAATGTGATACCTTATTTTGATCATATTGCAAGTTTTATGGATAAAGGTAATAGTGTTGACATAATATACTTAGACTTCTGTAAGGCATTTGACTTGGTACTGCATGGCATTTTGATTAAAAAACTAGAACAAATAAAATTAACATAGAACACATTAAATGGATTAAAAGCTGGCTAACTGATAGGCCTCAAAATGTAACTGTAAATGGAGAATCATCATCAAGCAGGTCTATTTCCAGTGGGGTCTCTTGGGATTAGTTGTTGGCCCTCCACTATTTAACATTTTTAATCAATGGCCTGAAATAAAACATAAAATTATCACTTATAAAGTTACACAAAAATGGAGGGAGTGGTAAATAATGAGGATAGGTCACTGATTCAGAGCGATCTGGATCGCTTGGTAAACTAGGCGCAAGCAAACACTGTGTGTTTTAATATGGATAAATGTATATGTATACATTCAGGAACAAAACATAGGTCATCAGCTGAGCCTGAGCTCCCGGTGTGACACTGCGGCCAAAAGAGCTAGTGCGATCCTTGGATGCACGAACAGCAGAATTCCAAGTAGGAGTTGAGAGGTTGTTTTACCTCTGTATTTGGCACTGGTACAACTACCGCTGGGCTGCTGTGTCCAGTTCTGGTGCCCACAATTCAAGAAGGATGTTGATAAATTGGAGAGGGATCAGAAAAGCGCCACGAGAATGATTAAAGGATTAGAAAATATTAATTACAGTGATAGACTCTAGTAGCTTCATCTATTTGACTGAACAAAGGGAAGGTTAAGAGGGGTGACTGGATGCTAGTCTATAAGTACTGACACGGGGAGCCAATATTTAATGATGGGCTCTTCTATCTAGCAGAAAAAGACATAACACATTCCAATGGCTGGAAGTTGAATCAAGATAAATTCAGACTGGAAATAAGGGGTAATTTTTTAACAATGAAAGTAATTAACCTTTGTAACAATTTGCCAGGGGTCACAGCAGATTCTCCATAACTGACCATTTTTAAATCTAAACTGGATGTTTTTCTAAAAGATCTGCTCTAGGAATTATTGTGGGGCAGGTCTCTGGCCTGTGGTATACAGGAGGTCAGACTAGATGATCACAATGGTCCTTGCTAGCCCTTAAATGTATGAATCAGTCACTGTGAGGAGGGCCCAATTCCCCTTGAAGGTTCATCTAGACTATGACAAGGTATATCCCTATTTATCAGGGCTAAGATTTTCAAAACTGTATGAGGGATTTAGTACCCAATCCCTCACTAACTTCTCGTAGGTGCTTTTGCAAGTCTCACCCTGCACATATAGATGGGGCTAGGTGTATGTATTTGTATTACTTTCTGCTTAGTTGTATTCCTGGGTATGTTTTTCACAGACATTTTTTTAGTATCTCCAGAGTCATCTGGAAAGTCAAAAAAAAATGCAAGATCTGGTCTTCCCAAGGGACTTCAGTCTCCGGATGGAGGAAATCTCATGAGAAGCCCAGTTCTTTTGCTATTTTGATTCCACTTGTGGCTCTGTAAGGTTAAAAGAAAGAAAAAAAGACTAAAAAAAAAATACACATTTACATCCTGAGAAACTCATGTTCTTTCGGGTTTCCCCAAACACTCAGATACCAAACCCAAATGAACATCCCTACTATTTATATGTAACTACTTACAGACAAATGTTGTCTTCAGTACATGCAACTCAGTCATATCACTGGAAATTGTGCAGAACTGTGTGTCTGAGAGCAGAATATGACCCTCTAAAGTCACATGCTAATGATCTTCTCTTTCTTGATTACATTTATCACCTCCTCTCATTGTCCTCTCTGAGCTAGAGGTCATTAGGAAATGCTAGAAAGCCTTCCTTTTTGAAAAAGCCTGTCTGCTGTAAGACTAACACCAACAACAATGATGTTCTCTTGTATCCAAAAAAACCCCAAAAAACCCCACAACCAATTTCCCCAAAATCTCCTGAAACAAATCAATCTAAACAAGCAAACAAGTACATAAAATCTAAAACAGTTAAAACAAAAAATCCCTACCCGAAATATAGGTTTTACCCTGAAAAGTGAGAAGGGCAAGAGACTCCATGAAATCCACTAGGGACACTGCCAGCACTATTGGCTTTATGTGGAAGGAACTCAGCTGCTACTGTGATGGGCGGCAGCATAGAATCTATATAAAAGTAGATAGATTGATGATCTGGCCCATTAAGGAATTTGTTTCCACCATTGGAAATCCACAGCCAAAGGATTAAAGAAAAATTGTACAGACAGCCAAGGTTGATGGATACCTCTTGGGCTCTCTGACTTGGGGTAAGGATCCGTGGGGTTGCAGGGTACTGGGCAACAGATACTTCCACCTCATCACTGGGGAACAGGTGAAGCAGCATCCAACAATTACTGAGGGCTAGTCACGGCAGGAAGTGCCACCCAAGAGTGACAGAACTCTGTGGCCAGCTGATTGGTCTACATCAACATTTAAACAAGGAAGTTGGCCCAGGAAGCTGTCTGAACAACAGTGTAGACTCTGGTTTGTTAATGCTATAGACCTTGTCTTTTGCCCTGTCTTGCACCTGGCTCCTGCCTTCGACCCCAGCCCAGCTTGACTTTGGTACCCGTCTCCTGACTCGCCTTGGTAACTGTCTAGACTCCTGCCACTGACACTGGCCCAGTGGATATTACTGGCTCTGCTGCCTACACCCTGGCCATTACACCAAGCTATCTTTATTACCTTATTTACAGCCAGAGAAAGGGGCTCAGAGCTGCACTTTAGTTGAAACCATGACCTTAGGTGTCCAATTATGGGTAGCATAGAAGTGTATGACTCCTATGCCACACCGGATATCTTAGCCACCACCACTGCTGTAAAGAGACAGAATTATTTTGAATATTTACCATACACCCTGCTTGGGCCTTGTATCTCATCATCTCATCTAAGTAGGGGTTGAAAATTTTCTTATAACCACCCAAACAAGTTGTGTTAGCATTTTCATGCATGTATATTATACTCAAGAATAGTGTTCCAGCTCTTCCAGCTGGGAATGAATGGAGATTTCCCATCTTCTCATTAGAGATTTAGCTCTCTGGTTTGTCTCTTTTTGTCTCTGGGTTTTTCCAGCCTATACTATAAGGACAGGGATTCCACCCTCCCTGGCCTATGAATCCTATCTCCCCTCTTCCAAAGCCTCTCTACACATGTTTGCTGTTACTTCCAGATGTGTCTGCAGCTTGAAAACAGTGATTTTGGATACAAAAGAAATATCTAGTGTTAGCTGTGCTATGCAAAGATCCCCCAACGTCTTCTTTCCATCTCCCCCGCACAATCAGGCTGACTGTCCAGTGGAAAACAACTATTTTTAAGGTACCTTGTCTACTGTAGAGTCAATAGTCCATATAGAAATGCCTGAGCATGTGTAGAAGAATTATACACACAATCCACCCCCCTTAGCTCATCACCTCAGAATTCACCCCAGGCCCCTAAGCAAAGAACCCCAAATGGATATCTAGTAACATATCAAATTTGTTGTCCTCTTCCTTTTCTGTTTGAGTGAATCAGATGCCTGTAGAAGAAAGGGAATGATGGCACTGCCTGGAACTGGACCTAGTCTAGGTAGGCTCTACTGTATCACTGCACCTTGATCCTGTGGTTACTGTCTATGCTGCTTTGCCAAAAACACTTCAGTCCTGTCCTGCAGAAACCCCAGAATTCACAAGGCAAAAAGAGGAAAGGACATGAAAAGACATTAAAACCTGGATTCTCTGCTCAGTCTCCACTCAATGCATCTGAGATCACAAGGGTTGCAGCTCCCTGATTCTGGGAGCAGTTCTCATAGCTGCTCTATTCCACCCCAGCTAGCTATGGCCCTCCCCTCCATGCATCCTGTGTTCTAGAGAATTGGCACTGAAGCCAGCTATGCCAGCTGGGGATTCTCCTATGATGGGAGAATCCTCAGCTGGGGAGATGGGTTGTCTTTCCAGAGCGGCGCACAGAGGCCACACCATAGGAGAGAATCTGGATCTAAGCCTCCTTTCCAAAAGCAGCTCTTTAGTAACTTTACTTCATGCATTCCCCTCCTCACCTCCACCAAAAATATCTCACTGCATCCCCATGGTAGTGCCTGCTGTTGACATTAGACCAGACTCACAGCAGGCTTTCTTGCTGCTGCTCTCAGCTGAGTCAGTCATGGTGAACAAAGATTTCTGGCCATTACTATTTTATTATTTTCATTATTTCATTCATCATTTTAATTCCCTGCTTTCATTCCTGGCCAAGAGAAAAGGCCAGCATGGTCCACATCTGGAAACGAATTTCTCAAGACTGGAACAAAGAACTGCCTCCAAAAACTATGGCTCCAAGACTCCTACTTGGGCTCTCCCATTATGGAAAAGTTCTGTAATAAAAATCTCATTGGGAAGAAACCAGCAAGGGTGAATAAAAACTAGCCAAAATTTAATGGTGAATGAGATGCTTTCTGAAGGGTTTTTTTTTTTTTTTTTTTGGAACCATCCTGTAAATATCTACATGAGTGATCTAAAACTCAACTTATTCAGTTCCATGGCATGGTTCAAAACAACCATTGAAAACAATCATTTTCTATTTGATTCTGTAAGGATTTTTCCATAAGGATCAGATGGAATCCATATCCATTCTGTGGGATGAACTGCCCACGTCACCCTTGTCATTTTCAGCAAAGCTGTGTCATCACCCCCACCAAAACTTGGCGTTGAAATTTAAACATTTTTCATGGATTTTTTTCCTCGTCAGAAATGTTTCACTATTTTTCAACTACCAACGTGAGAATCATAGACTAGAATAATAGAATATTAGGGTTGGAAGAGACCTCAGGAGGTCATCTTCTAGTCCAACCCCCTGCTCCAAGCAGGAGCAACCTCATCTAAATCATCCCAGCCAGGACTTTGTCAAGCCGGGCCTTAAAAACCTCTAAGGATGGAGATTCCACCACCTCCCTAGGTAACCCATTCCAGTGCTTCACCACCCTCCTACTGAAGCAGTGTTTCCTAATATGCAACCTAGACCTCCCCCACTGCAACGTGATTCTTGTTCTGTCATCTGCTAACACTGAGAACAGCCGAGCTCCATCCTCTTTGGAACCCCCCTTCAGGTAGTTGAAGGCTGCTATCAAATCCCGCCTCACTCTTCTCTTCTGCAGACTAAATAACCCCAGTTCCCTCAGCCTCTCCTCGTAAGTCATGTGCCCCAGCCCCATAATCATTTTCGTTGCCCTACACTGGACTAAGAGGAGGGGAACAATGTTCCTAAGAAATTTTAACTGGAGGAAAGTAGTGATTGTTTGCATACTTGAGAGTCTAAGAGCAGGTTGAAAATTTGCCATCAAAACTTCTGTTTGGCGGAAAATGGCTTTTCAACAAAACAGAAATGTTTGTGAAAAAAAATTCCACCTCTGTTGTAAACTGTTTTTTGTTTTTGTCAACTGAAAACCCAAACAATTTAACAAAACTGGGAAAAAATGTGTGCATTGTTAAGAGTAGCCACATCGTCCCCCCAAGGTAGCTGTATTTCAGTGGGGCTAGGGAGTGATTTATACAGTCTATAGTTCATACAGTCTGTTAGCAATGTTTCTGAAGTGCTTTCGGATTTGTGTGGATGAAAGGTGTGGAACTCGATATAGTAAGATAATGATTATTTCATAAACATGGCATGGATCTGTCAAAACATGGGAGCTCTTAAACTGCTCTCTGGGAGGCCATGAACTGGTAGAGATCAAAGGGCACTGCTGGGGAAAAAAGCAATTATTTGGGACCACAAGAGTACAGGGCCTGTCAGGATCAGCTGATCTGCTCAGTCATGCACATATTTGTACACTGGCCTTGCATGCTCCCTCCAGAAAGATAAGCTCAGATCCTGAACTTAGATCTCCTGCATGGTAGCCCAATGTGGCACTAGACCATTAGGCCAGGCCCATAAAAAGCAAGTTTAGTTCTCCATGTCTAAATCAGAGTGATAGTAAGGAAACTCCAGGACCAGCCACTATATCAAAGAGGCCCTATTGCCTCAGAATGTCCTAGTCATAAAGCAAACTCTTTGTTTTCTTTGGTACTTGAATGCTGAATCACTGGACTAACCTTTCATCAGGGACCCCTGTAATGAGCTGTAAGGCTGAGGAGGGAAAGGGCATTACTTAGACTTCCCTTCCAAGCCAAAGAGAAAGGAGATTCCTGGAAAACCAGGTTAAGTTCTTCCAAAAAAATTCCTTCTGAAGAAATGTGGTGTACTGTATGTAGCTAACTATTTGTGGTGGAGAGGGACGCTAGAATAACCCTGAGAGACAAGCTGCCTTCCAGACAGAGGTCTTAGTCACACTTCCAGTTACTCATTTAAGTTCAAATATATCCTATGGAGGCAGAGGAAGAGGAACATCCCAAACAGCTTCCTATGGCCATGTTTGTGCTAGTGTGCATGTGTATGTGTATCTATATTTACATTTTAGAGAAGGAATGGGGCCAAAATTTGGATCCAGAACCAGCTTTTGAAACTGCCTCCACCTACCCTCGGTGAGGAAGTGCTCAGACAGGAATAGAATTCATCAAAACTTTTTGTTCAAACTTTGTTTTTTAGAGAACAGCCTTTTTCAAATACAAATTGTCCACTGAAAAAATTCATTTCTGTTTCCACGTTTCCAAGTTTTCAAAAAAATTAACAGAAACTGAAAATACACTTTTTTCAGATTTCAGTTTTTCAGTTATTGGGGTTCCCCCTCCCCTTTTCCTCCCATTCACTTTTTTCTCTGGCAAAATGGAAAAAAGGAGGGAAGGGGGAAAAGGGAAAGAAGGGGAGAAACTCCTCCCGGCCCCCCCAAAAAACCTGAAAACTTCAAACCAAAACACATTTTATATTTAGTTATGAAAACTGAAAAATTGGGCAATTTTTCCCACAGTTTTTGCTGGTTTGTTTTGGTTTTTGTTTTAAAATTGGAAAATGTCACGATTTTATTTAAAACTTGTTGAGAAAACAAACATTTTTCAATTTTTTCTGCAAAACGTGCTTATAGCTAGTTCTAGCATGACCCTTTGGATTAGTCCATTGTAGAGAGACGGGTCACAGCCTGGGGGATTTTCACCTTCCTTTGAAGCATGGGGTATGGTGTTGCAGGTTTAAACTGGTGTATATGGCAGATTTTCTGTAACTTGAAGTCTTTAAATCATGATTTGAGGACAGCAGTAACTCAGCCAGAGATTAGGAGTCTAGTACAGGAGTGGGTGGGCGAGGTTCTGTGGCCTGCAATATGCAGGAGGTCAGACTAGAGGATCATGGTGGTCCCTTCTGGCTTTAAAATCTATGACTCTGTGAACATATGGACATGAGTTGTTCTGATCCAACCTTCCTTTACACCCCCTCCCAATGTAGTTTAATGTATTTGGCATTATATGAGGCATGTACTTTCAATAAACAACTATATGTAGGACTGGAGGTGCCTCATGCTTCAATATCAGACCTATACGATTTAATAGAAAGCAATCACTTGTGGTAAGTGTTTTGAACCACGTTTTGAGATTTTTATTGATTTATACATGAAGGGCCAGAGTCTGCCCCAACTTCCATCCATGGAATCTGGTTCAACTCAAAATGGGAGAGATTGGGGTGTAAATCAGGGCAGTATTAGACCCTTCCAAGTTGACATCTCACACGCTGAATGTGGTATGGAAGGGATCCTGTTTGCAGAAGGTTCCTGCCAAAGTGCTGCCAATTTTCATCATTTTATTACCAGCATCATGATATTTAGTGTTTTACGTAAACCTCCAGCTGCAGAAATCATGCTTACATGTGAATCATGTTTACATGTGAATCTCATCTTTCCTTTACAAAAAAAAAAATGCACCTGAAAGGCTCACAAACCAGAAGGCAGGTGAAAAGAGTCCCTAATATACTATTTTGAAGAATAGTCTGATAGTTTTAAAGCCAATTATGTATTTATTGAGGCCTGACTCATGATTTTGGAACACTTGCGATTGGCTGTATTGACACAGGGCTCATCTTCTAAAGGCCATTTGACCAGCCTGGCGGCAGGAAGTCAACCTAGTGAATTCCAGTGAGGAACTCACCTTGAACTCAATGAGGGGAAGCACTCCTGAAAGGCTTCACTAAATTACTGAAAGGGAAGTGGGGAACTGTCTACTGAACCACTTTTCAATGCTGTGAGCACGAGAGGTGTGAGCTCTATTTCCAGTAACACCTCATGGGAAACGCACACAGATGTCTAATCTAACCAGCCATCCGTGGTGTCAAGCTTCACTCCAGATAGAATGTGGATAGGGAGGAGTAATTAAGTATGGACTCAGGCCTGGGGCCCAATCCTGCTCCTAATGAAGTCAGTAAGAATTTTTCCATTGGCCCCAATGGGAGCAGGATTGGGCCCTAAGTGCATACCTCAGGAATGACTCTTTAAGAAAGATGAATTCTCTTTGACTCATACCCAATAATTCATAGTAAGATTGGGCAGCCCTCTGAAGCAAGCTATTGGCAGGAGGAAACACCAATAAAACACGATAGAAAACTTCCCAGAAGATGCAAATGTAAGAAGAATACACTGACCTGTCCCTGAAAAAATGCTAATAAATTAACACTGTTTCATTACACAATACCTAAGCATTTACAGGAAAAGAGCAAAGAAGTTTGGCTGGCCCAAGAAGAAACTGGTCCAGAAAGACTAGTGTCTCTGCAGGAGAAACAGGGAGGACTGACTAAGAGGGAGAAGTGAAGCAAAGCTAAGAGAGGGATAGGGAACATGAAGGGAGTATGAGACAAGAGGGAAAGAGAAGCAGAAATAGGGATTGAGGAAGAGGAAACAGGAATAGAAAAAGGAAGGAACAAAGAAGAGACAGAGAGACACACAGAAGATGGAGGTAGAGAGAGAGAAGAACTGGGAGGCTTGGAAAACCCTCACCCACACTTTGATTGACCCTAGCCAGTTACATTAGCACCTCCGTTGCATGGTGGACTCAAATCCATTTCCCCCACAGAAGCAGCAGATAATAAATAAGGCTGCCAAAAGAATGAGCAAAATGGTAGGATGCCTGGTGGACTAATTAAGGCAAAGCAAATGGAAAGAACACGTCGCGTCCCATTATTAATATGTTCTATATTAGTGTCATTATAGATGATTACATGAATCGGTTTCACAGCCTGAGCCTTCCTCAGCCAACTCCAAGCAGTAATCCCAGTGATTCACGACCAACGGTTACATAACATGGATTTCCAACAAGCTGATCGTGCTCCGTGGAAAATAGTCTCTACATATGTGTGTGTAGAGTGAGTCACTTTGATTCTCTGGGTTGACATTTGCATCCTGGGCCAAGTTTGCTTGCAAGAGAAAGTCATTTTTGTGAGATTTCCATATTGTATAGGTAGATATTGACATGGGAGCATTCAGGGTAAGGGGGAGGAGGGGAATGCCCCTCAGATATCTGGTTACTGCTATAGCAGTAAATTTCCTTACCACAGTAAAACACACAAGACGTATGCAGACCCTTCCCATATATAGAAACAGCAATCACAGACTAGAAATAGAAAATGGGAGGCACTAAGCACAGAGAGGAACGGTTGTCACACAAGAGGGATTGAAACCAAGACAGATTTTCTTTCCCACCCTCCAAAATACCAAGGAGTGCAACAGAGATTCCCTCAAGCTGCCAGGAACCAGGACAGGACTCTCTATCTAAAAGCAAGGGGAAGAGGAGAATGAACGTAACTCCAGGACGACAAAAAGAGGCAGCGTAGACAACAGTGGGCTAGGTAGCCGCCCGGCCTGGAACCAGGAAGGAATGATGACACATCAATAAAACTTGACAGACACCGGGGAAGAAAGACCTAGATGCAGCATGAAGCCGTATCCCAGGCACATACTTGGTGTATTGGAACCACCACCGGACAGAGCCTAGAAATTCCTGTCCTAGCACAGCTTGTCATGCCAGCAAAGATCACAATCATAGAAATGTAGGATTGGAAGGGACCTTGAGATGGCATCTAATCCATTCCCCTGTCCCACAGCCAGACCAAGTAAACCTAGACCACCCCGACAGGTGTTTGTCTGACCTGTTCTTTAAAATCTCCAATGACGGGGATTCCACAGCCTCCCCTGGAAGACTATTCTAGTGCTTAACTAGCTTTCCAGTTAGAAAGTTTTTCCTAATGTCTAACCTAAGTCTCCTTTGCTGCAGATGTCACAGTTTGATTTGATTTGTGTCCTCAAGAGAGAGCTAAGATGATGTCATTGCAAAGAAGGAGCAACCCACAAATAGCTGTGTCACCTCCACAGCTGGCATAGTGTCAGGAATGGGAGCAAACTCTATCGAAGGAGGAGAAAATTCAAAGCTCTCTCTCTCTCTCTCTCTCTCAGGAGCTGGATAAGATTGGGGGCCACCTCTCTGGAGAAAGTGGGACCATGAAGACAGGAGACTGGTGAAATCTGATTGGCTGTCAGACTTTCATTAATCGTTTTTTTAAAAAAGATTCAGAAAAGGAGGCACACAGAGTACACCACAGTGTATCCCTGAACAGTGCACAGATAGGTTGGTGCACAGGCAACCCAGAATTCTGTCCTCAAAAGGCCATTCAGGGCCAGGCATCTGTGAAAGAAACTGCTGCAAAGACATAAGAGAATGCAGACCGCACTGAGCGCTACCAGACCATTGAGAGCGGAGAGTTGCCAGAACCAATTCCCCAGTCTGTGGGGGGAGAGGGACTCGGCTACAAGGGATGCCCACCGATAAAGCACCTGTTATTACTGTGCAGGGCAGGACCCTATAGATCTATCAGCCTATTTACTGACAGCACCCATCCCTGTCATAGCTGAGCACCTGATGTTGATCTTCGTTTATGCTTCTCCACTGGAGGCTGGTACTTGATGACAGAGGCATCCAGGCTTCCTGTAACTCTTGCTCTGTCATGCCAGGGCCTCTGTGAGATGAGCTCTCATTGTCTGTGACCCTCTGTCTCTGGTTCACATCCACATTGCCCCAATCAGGGCCTTTGGGGCTCACAGCCGCTGGCAATGGCACGCCTAATTCTCACCCTTCACCATACATGCACTGTCCCAGGGCAATACCAGGGCAATAGAGGTGCCTAGGGCAGCTGCGAATTGCACAGACATGCTGCTGCAGCTTGATTAGGGCAAGAGGGAAGATGCAGCCCAGCCATGTTTCCCCTGGCTATCCCTCTACTTCCACAGCCCTGCTCATTTTGCTTCTGTAGTCCTCCGGCACTTGGTGCACCAGGCAAGGATGCCCATTCTGCCGCCACCAAAGCATGATGGCTCATCCTATTTTGGTAGAACATGTGCCACCATGTCAGCAGCTTGCACTCTATTTCCAGTGCTCTGTGCTGCAGGGAAATGGCTGGGGGGGGTGGGGAGGAGAGGTGTTCCCGGTTCTATGGGTCACTTGTGTAGTGCACTAGAAAGATCGGCCGATATGAAAATCTCCTCTGATGATCAAGCAGTGAATTCCAGTCCCTCCTGCACTGATGCCTAAAACTCTTCAGTCAACGTGCATGCAGTGCTTTGAACATGTAAAGCACTATCTAAATGCTAAGTATTATTATAACGATCCTCTCCTTTCGGTCAACTTGACCCCCCAACACACACACACATTCCCCACCTCCCTTTTTAGCACATTCACAGCATCAGAAAGTGCCCAGTTTTCACACACCCGGCCCTCTGCCATATGATCTCCCAGCCCTCAGAAGCTTTAAATAGTCAGCATTATTCTGAAGGCATGTTAGAGCTTGTCCCTACACACTCCAGGAATAATCCTTGATAGCTGGTTGGAGTGTGTGTGTGTATGTCCCTGTAACAATGCGTCCTGGCCCTCACCCTACTTGAGATCATGCCTAGAAAGGGAGCTTAAGCACAGTTCCCGATAGATGAATGAGTGGCATATCACAGTGTTACAGCACTGGCACCATAGTTTTGTCTCCCAATGTTATCTATGTGTACAGTAAAGCTCCCTTCAGTAGTCCCTAAAATAAAAACCTAACTTCAGAAAGGAACAAACTGACCACACTGTGATCTGATAGACTCTGGACTGATCCCAAACCCTTTCTGTAAATGTAACAGGATTGAAAACAATGTAGCAGACTTTTAAAAAAAAAATGTTTCCTTTCTCTCTTCCCCTTGGGCTCCCTCCTCTCTCTGGTGCATTAGCGTGCACACAATAATTCCAGTGTTACATGCTGAAACACAAGCTGCCTTTTACTGGGATGATAAATGTGTACAGAGAATGTCCACCACCAAACTTCTTTTTATGCTAAATAATTTTTAATAGAAAAGAAAGAAGAAACCTGCTCCTTAATAACTCAGCTTCCCCAGGGCTGGAGAATGTCAGTGATTTCAGGCTAATCCACACAGCAAAAAGCCTAGGGCTGGATAGAACCCATATTCTGGCTTTGGGTTCCACCTGCAGAGTTTGGGGGTAAGGAAGTGCCCTGTGATGTAGTAACATTTACTGTATCAGTGAGGCAGTGTGGTGAGACCAGCCTGCAAATACAGTGTGGATAGCATATAAGGATGGATGGATGGATGTTCATTAGCTAGGGGAAGCAGTGACTCTCTCCTTCTTCATGTGCACTGAGAAAGAGCTCCCAGATCACAAACCCTCCTGCCGGGCACTGGACGCTGACAACCCTGTGACATAGACACTAGAAGGCTGCGATGAGCGCTATAGAGATGCCTGTTTAACAATATTGTGAGACAAATGTCACACAATCGTGTCTCGGTGTCAAGTCTGCCACAACCAGATGGGATGTTCTGATTGACTGGGCAGATTGGAATAGGGCTTATTCAGATGGGTTGGGAGTTTTTGCTACGTAGCTCACCATCTGTGGATCTAGAGCCCAGGGATCTAGCAAAGGAATCTGTGGGTACCAAAGACACAAGCAGAGAGGATGCAGATGGGATAGGGTTGGGCACAGACTCATCTATCAGCTCCCTGACGAAACTTTTGTGGCAAAGGTCTTGTCCGCAGCTCTCTAAAAGCCCCATACAGCTTAGCGAGAGAACTCTGTAACAGCATCCATTGGAGCCAGTAGGTACTGACTTCTGTTAGCTGACAGGGGTGTTAACTTTTATAACCCCGTTAAATGGCATGTGACTGGGGGGAAGATATCAGGGCCAATTTTTCATATCACTCCTGTTTGTCGTATGTTCGCTGCATGGTAAACTAAATGCTGACAAAAATGAAGCCAACAAAGCCACCTGAATCCCTCTGCCTGGCAGAGAACTGAATGGGGAGGCTTGCTGTGCTTCCAAATTTTTTTCTGAAAGCAAGTGGTATTGAAAAGAAATGGAGGAGGGTAAAGTCCTCTGCACTGCTGCATGTGCCAGGCATTAAGCCATTGGAAATCTATGATACATTCCAATGGGAACACAAGGGTGGGGCGGGGGGACTACAGACTGCTAGACAAAGTGATTCAAAAGTACTTTGATCCAGGCAAGAATGTCATTTGGGGAAAGCACATTTTCTTTACAAGGAAACAGCTACCAGGTGAGACTATAGATCCTTATGTCACAGACCTACCGGTCAAGTTAATAAATAAATGACAATTGCTCTTATAGAGCGCTATTCATCAGTAGATCTCAAAACACTTCTCAGAGAAGGTGATTATCATTATTCCCATTTGCAAATGAGGAAATTGAGGCAGGGAGAGGTGACATGACTTCCCTACGTCACACAACAGGCCAGCGGCCGAGCTAGAAATAGAATGCAGGTTCCCAGAGTCCCACTCCAGTGCTCTACCCATATGGCCCCACTGCTTAGGTCAGATGAATCTGAACACTCAACACATGAGCGAATTAGAGACCCAGTTATTTGCAGTATAACCGAAAACCAGGTCAAAGGAAAGGGACTACAGGAATGGACTTGACACTATAATGAACAGTGTCTATTTGCAGGGCTAGCGAGAACTGTGCTTCCCAAATGAAAATATCAGCAAGCAATGAAAGAACCTAAGTGCAGCAACTTAAAAATGCAGACCAAAGGCACAAAGTCAGAAGACGTGAGTAAACATACAGCAAAGACCAAATCCTCTTGCACTCATTGTGGAGGCATTTGTAATTAGAGCTGAGCAAATACGTGATTCTTTGGTTCAGTGGCTGTACCAAAAAAATCTGGTAAATGGCTAATTTGGGGTCACCGTGAAATGACAGTTTTTTGCTTTTTTCTCACTGAAGCAAAAAAATCGATAACACTTAGTTTCAGGTTGAACAAAATGTTTCCTTTTCAGTTTTTTTTTAACCCTTTTTTGGGAGAGAGGGTGAGGTTAGTTAAGTATAGCTACTTTTTTTTAAACAAAAAGTCAAAAAGTTTTGTTTCAAAAACGTCTATAAAAATTCCCATTTTTTCATCTGAAACAATTTGTCAGATTCAACCCAAATTTGCACAATTTGTGATGACCTGAAATTGGATTTTTCAGCCAAAAATGACTTCCCAGCTCTAATCATAACACAACACAAAGGTGCACACCACAGGGGATGCTGGGTTGTGCATTCGTTAAAATAATGAGCACAAGTATGTTGCTCACTGTACAAACTGCAAAGAAATATTTATTAATCAACATGCAGATGGATGGCAAGGCTCTGATTATGATCAGGAGACAGGCATGGCATTCTTTGTTGGGTCTCAATAAATTTAAGAAACAAGGTTCTACAACAGGCCAGTCTGAGAAATGAAGAACAAACAAACAAAAGTGAATTTTCAAAGAAGAGCTTGGATATGAGTGCAATGTAACCACAGTAAGACCATCCAATGTTAAAATTGAAAACTAAGCTTGTTTCATTCAGCCGGCACAAAATGAGCCTATAAGGCAAAGCTACCCTGGTTTTACCTGTAGACTCAGCAGACTTGGAAATAGTGGAATAGGAAGCTCTCATGTGTGTTTGGTCCAAAGTGCAAATGATAATGATCAAATGGGTGCATAAGCTGTCTACTGAGCAGGTTGCAAACGGTACTCTAAAGGAATTTGATCATGCGTGTGTAAAGGGGTAGAATGCATTAAGGATATAACAGATCTTATCGCTTTAGAACCCCGTCTGCCACCAAAAATACATCCACCACATGAAGTCCCTTTAGCACTGAGAGAGAAAGCAAACGCTAAATGGACGTGATGGTAAAACTAGATGTTCTCTACAGACGAGATTAATGGTATGGTCAATGGGGGAAAAAACAAGTTATATATGTATATCGATCCAAATGATTTAAATAAAGCCATCAAATAAATCAGAGGTCATGTCTAGGCTTCTAACAACAAGGGCATTTTCAGTTTTGGAGGTACAGGGGCTTCCAAGTGCTACTGTTATAAAATACTATAATTATTCATTGGTATTACATTCTAGATAGATGGCCATCAGAAAAAAAGCCCAATAATCTGCAAGCATGAAAACGTATTGGAGCTACAGAGATGAAACGGCCACACAGAATACGGTTCTGTACAATCGACATTGTGTCATATTATCATGAGGTCAGAAAAGCTAAATATAACCCACAGTGCCTACGTGTGCATTGAGATGTGTAAGAACAGAGCCTGAGAAGTTCTATTTGGCACATTTACAAATCCCTCCGCTGGAGATGATGAGTGACCTCCTGGCTCCTGCGACTTCACTGGGGCCAGGATTTCACTCAAGGTACCCAAGTGTGAAAACTACTAAACACAGGAAACAGATTGCAGAACCCACATGCAATTCTTGATTGCTCTCAGTTCAAGGCAGGTGCAAATCTATTTGAATTAAATGGGAATGCTTGCCCCTTATTAAGGGATTAATACTCAGGGTTTGAGTTTGTTTGCTCGTTTTCTAAACTGAGCTATTGCAAAATACATCAGGTAGCAAGGTACAGCACTGTAAATCATAGTTTGTTAGCTACTGTATTCCAGATGAGTTAACGGCAGGTAAGCTCACAAGTGGCTCATTGCAGCAATTTCATTTGATATATCCAGTACACCACATCAGGATTACTACGTGGAGTCAAATTAGAATTAGCATAAAACTTAAACGATGCGTCAGAAAGAGAGAATTTTAGATTCCAAACAGAAAGTGACTAGCCACCTGCCAGAGTAATAGCACTAAGCTTATGTAGTATCATAATCAGCCACCTATGTGAAGAACAGAAGACATCTACCTATAACCAAGGATAACATTGTCTCTGTTTCTGGAGGACATCCAGAATACTACAGACAGTGCTTGGGCGCTGGCAGAAGTAACCCACACACAGTCACTGACAATGGTAAACATCAGATGCAGCAAACATAGGCTCCAGGTGGCAGACCCACTTCAGCAGCCAAACAAGCCATTGCAGAAGGTATTGTTTGGAGAATACAAAGAGACTGCGTGAGTAGAAAAACAATGAGGTTCACAGTTAGTAGCTATTGACCAATGCCCAATAAGAGGCAGGAGGTTCTGATTGTCTGCCCCCGCCCTCATCCCTACATGTTCCTATTAGTGTGCCTATTAATTGACAGTATTCATGACTGGTTGTCATATTTAGTTGACATTATGTTTTATTTGCATTTCATTATTGCTGAAATGTAACAGTCACTACTGGAGTTAAAGGAGACTGGCCCCATGCAAGGGATATTAAACATCCATTACCCTGATTTATGTCAATTGACTGAGGCTCGGAAATAAAGACCAGTCTCTTACCAGCACCCGTGTGTGTCACCAGCAACGATGGACTTCAGATGGGAAACATTTGTCACTGGCCCCTAAGAAACCTGGAGAGGCATAGCTAGCTGCAAAGACTCCCTCCTCCCGTAAGAAGATAGCAAAAAAGATTAGTGTGGGGTAATGCTGGGGCTTACCCTGCTTCCTTTCCCCTGAGGGGCAGACAGTGTGTTGAGTATGTTGGCAGGGAGGGGGGAGAAAACTCACCTAATGTCTTCACCTTACATGTGTGGAATACCCACTATTGTCTCCACCAAATCCCGTCACAAGATTCCTACTTTGATGTCTACGGAACCAGCTGATACGGACTAGGCAAGAGGGGAGCTGAGAATACTGCCACTAACATGATTATTTATCTATCACCTCAAAATCTACCCACAAGCAAGCAAACTAAATAACTTCAGTACCTACAAATTGCACATAGCTATGCTACGGCCATGCACATAGACAAACTATGCAAAAACGAGTCTCTACGACTGTTACCCAGCCCTCCCATAGATTTGTTACAGTTGCAGATAACTGTCTCTTATTAAATGTTTGTACAGCACCTAGCACAATGAGGCCATGCTCAGGTTGAGGCTACCACACTATATATTCAGTAATAATTTCAAACATGACAAAATTTGGTTTGGTTTTAATTCTAGAGATGGGCAAAATATTGTGAGAAGTGTGTATATTTTGCCAAGTCCTTTTGCCTATATTTCTGAGAATGATAAGGTCTATTGTGCTTTAAGAGTCACAGTCCTAGATCTTTGTACCATGGAGCATGTTATAATAGGGAGGTTAAGAGAAGGATGGGTGTCTTCAATAAAAAAGCTGTCTTTTCCCAAACTGCCAGCAGGGGTCATGCATGTGACAGCAGCAACCCGTGTAACAGCTGCCACGTCCTCTCAATTCTTCAGGGGAAAGGGCTCATTGATCTAAGCAGGTCTTTTCCAGCTCTAGCTATCATAAGCCTAAATCTTCCCCATCTCCACCTCCCACCTCTCATCCACTCCCTGTGTGTGGGGACTCTCTCATTTTAAAAAATGAGATGTTTATTGGAGGCTCCCACACACGGGGAGTGGGTGAGAGGTGGGGAAGATATAGAAATGGAGTGCCATAGTGAGCGACACTCATGGGGGATGAAGATTGTTTTCTCATATGCCTCCTCCATTCTCCCACCCCTCTCTTTGAGTGGGTGGGCTTTTTGCAGTGCCAATTAATTCCATGCTGAGGAAAGGGTGGGAGGAACAATACATGGGGTCCCCCATCCAGCCCACCATAGCAGTGTCACCTTCCATTAAGCAGCTGCCAGTTCATATGGAAAGAGGGAAAAGCCAGCAACTTGTTTGGTTTTCTTTTTTTCGTGGGCACTTCACTACTTCAAAGGCTTTCCTTCAGTTCACCGAGGTCAGAGGGCAAAGGTCAATGGGCACAGTTTGACCTCTCTTTCACCTCCACCCTAAAAGGGAGAGAAAAAAAAAAGAAAAGAAGGAGAAGAAGAAATTCTGGCAAACACTTTTATCCTCTAATCTTTCATCTCCACATTGTTGCTAAAGCTTTGTCTGAGGAGACAATGCGCCCTTCAGAATCTGATACTTCCACATTGAACTCTTCCTCCTCATCTTCAAGAAGTAAATAAAACTAAACACCAAAACCAAAAAAGCCTCAAAATTGCAGATGAGGGGGAAACAGGCATTATTGTTCAAGTTCCAGACCAACATGTGAAAAATGCATTTTTTTTCTTTAAAGACAGCATTGTTTTATTATTATTTTTTTTTTATTTCTGATCACCAGCCCTGGGGCATTGAGGAATAAGTTAAAGTTTCAGAAAGCTCTCCACAGCTGGTGATTATATCCCTTGCAGTGTGTACAAAGACATTGAGAAAGCAGCGGAGAAAGTAAACAGTATCACTTCTGGGGATGGTGTGGGGCGGGGGGGGGGGGGGGGGGGGGGGGAGGAGGTGGGGAGAAGAGGAGGAGGAGAGCAGCAGATGAAATTTAAACTGGCAGACAGCCCAGCCGCCAACTTAAAACAATACAGCTAGAGAAAGCCAAGAAGGAAAGAAAAACAGAGAGGAGTGTGTGTGGAGAGAGAGAGAGAAAGAGAGAGAGAGAGAGAGGAGGGATGAGACCTCCAGCAAAGGATTTGAGCATCATCTTTGGGGGTCCACCAGCCAGCAGATTAGATTACAGGGCTAGGCTTCAGGGGGCCACATTCTTCTTTCGTTATGTAATGTGTATATGTGTGTTTTTAATTGAATTGGCAAAGCTCAGTTGTTTACCTCTCACAGGAACTATGAAAGGAAGGCATGGGGTCTGGAAACAGCAGTCAACGTGGCTACATCTACATTACAAGCTAGTACGTGTGCGGGGGAATCACTCCCCTGGTTTATAGTGTAGACATAGCCACAGACTAGTCTCCTCGGTGTCCACGGAAACAAACAAGAAACCACAGTGGAGAGTTGGGTTCAAACCCAGTTTCTGATCCCATCTCAGATGGTGTAATTTAGGTTTCATGTACACTGGCCTTTCAACAGACTTTGTAAACAGTGCTCAAACTCCACTTGAAGAGAGTTCCAAATTAAACCAGTTTTTCACGTGTTTCAGCCCACCAACATACATGAAACCAAATTGTGTTAGTGTCACATACAGGTGGCACTCTATCGCTTTTAAAAATGTTTTTTTCTGCCCACCCCATGGGACCTAGACTAGATGATGGTTTGGCCCTATCCCCATTGGCCAGCCAAACCTATGTTCAATAATCTGAGCCCCCAGTGGGGATTGGACCTCAGGCTGGCTGCAACTCAATTTTCACCTCCCAGAATAGGTCTTGCTAAATAGGATCTTTCCAGGTCAGATTGACCTGAAGCTCAGTGGAGAAGACTGAGTCATCCCAGCATGGGGGGGGGGGGGAGGTAAAATTCTGGATCATCCATCCTTCCTAGGACTAATAAGCCCTTCTTTATGGATATCTGTAGGTGGACCTCGCAGGAAATTAATTTGGAAGGTTTATAACAGAGTGTGTTCCTTAAAAGGACCAGGCTATTCTGTGCTTTTGGTCACCCTTCCAGCAGTCTGTTAGGTTTCACACCAGCATGAATCATATATCGTGGAGGTTGATGTGTTCTTTAAAATCCTCCAACAACTGCTCCCCCCAAACCCCACCCCCTTCTCACCCACATAAAGCAAATCTAAACCACGGCTGTGAATGCTGAGGAAAGAGCACTGCTAAACTTTCAGACTTGCAAGGGATTTAGCCACACAATTATATTGGGCTGAACCTCAGAAAGTTTGGTGGTTCTCTTATGTTCAGTTAAAAACTCTGCATTTTGGGTGTTGAAACTTATTATTATTATTTATTTGTACTTCAGAAGCATCTAGCTGCACACACACACACACACACACACACGGTAACAGACAGCCCTCCCCTGTCAAAATAGAGAAGACAGAGAGGGAGGTGAAACTGAGTCAAAGTGAGGGAAAGTGACTTGCCCAAGCTCACAATGCAAATCAGTGGCAGAGCCAGACTTAGAACCCACGTCTCCTGACTGCCAGCCTGCGCACTGGATACCACTACCACTTTTGGAAAGGAAGGTAGATTGCAAGATCAGCTGTTTTGTACTATGTTTTAGAACTTCGATATATAGACCTGGCTGGAGCCAGGCAATGGTAAGATCAGTGACAATTATGGCAAATGATACACTTCATAAAAAGTTACCCAAACTTTTCAAAATCTCCATAAAGGTTTGGTTCAGGTTGAGTTGACCTAGTGGATGTGGCATGGCTTTCCATTGTTCCTCATGGCCATTGACATCAGTTCAAAATGGGCATATATAAAACCCTGCCTTATGAAACCAGTATCATTTCCTGTTTATTTTGCACTGCTCTAAATGACTGCACTAGATGTAGGGCAACAAGTGATTTCAATCTGTGGTGTCTCATGTCGGACACCCAATATATCAACCTGTCTGAATGTGTAGGCCTAAGCATCTGGGTGGAACTGTGGTCTAGAGCAGTGCTTCTCAAGCTATCTGATGTGGGAGACTGGCAATTTTTTTTCCCCAATGTGCACACAGACCGGCAGCCAATGGCTTGTGGACCGGCACCGGTCCGCGGACCACCACTTTGAGTAGCACTGGTTTAGAAGATTAGGTATCATCCTAAGGTTCTACCATGGACTTGTTATCGATTACACTTTGGTTACCCCTTTGTAAGATGAGGAGGATGATTTTTGCCTATTTCACAGGGAGGCCTATCCAAACTTAGATTCGGACCACACTATGTTGTTGAAAGCTGGATCCTTAGGTGCATGTTCATTGTACCTATGCCTTAGTCTGTCCCTGTCCATTTCTGAACCCCACTGAGGAGGAACCAACCCAGTGGAGCCCACCAAAGCAGGTGCCATCAAATGTTGAGCTCATAATTTCAATTCAAGGGGGTAGAGCTTGGTGTGGGGGCAGACCCTAGGGGAATACCACCCAGGAAGCTAAATCCCCTTAAAATGTTAACCTAGTCTGACAGTAGTTACAGATCATTGTATTCGCAATGTTATGCCTACATTCATTTTCCAAACTGCAAGGGCACACTGGTCCCTTGATGGAGAATAAGAGTTTTATATAAAATGCAGCACGGGTATCAAACCCTGTATAAAGTTAGCATATATAAAGATTGCCATCTAGTGGCAACTAACACAAACAGCATCTGTTGTATTGTTCATATGTTTGTAGGTTCGATAAAGTTAATGAATGCACTGAAAATGGCTTCTTGGATACAGCTCTGAACAAAGCATGGTACCTACTCAATGGTCACAGCAATAGCGTAATATGGGAAACATGCCACTAGAATCCCAAAGGCAACCTTTTACTTCCCTTAAAGGGGTGACTCAACCACAGATCCAATTAGGATGAAGTGTGAAGAGGGCTTTAAGTGCGACTTAAATCATGCATAGGGCCTTGGGCAGGCCCTCGGAATGTGGATGAATTTCCCCAAGCATCCGATCGTCAGCTGGTGTAAATCAGCATATCTCCATTGGTTTCAATGGAGCTGTGCCGCTTAAGCTCAGCTGAGCATCCAGCCCTGAATGATGGAACACAATTTGGTGTTAGATAGCACCTTTCATATACTACTCAGAAGTCGCCCACATTGTTTTACAAAGCAATGAGTTAGTACTGGTAGGCCAGAGAACCATAAAGCAGTGAATGTTAAGCCAAACTACCTTAACTGAAAGGTAGTTTCCCAGAATACCTACAGACAGATATACCAGGCCAGGTCCAAGTCAATAGAGTGATGCCAATTTACACCAGTCAAGTATCCGGCTCAGGGTACACAACCCACTTCTCCTGCCCCCTCCCCAAGCCCCAGCTTAATCTATTAGGCCTCCACTGGCCCTATCTGAAATTGTATTTCTTTTATTTGTTCTCGGGCTACCCTTAGCGTAAATTGAGACAGATTAAATTGGAGGAACTGACCAGTTCTTATGTTACACTTCATTAAAAACTTTTTTTTTTCAAATTTAGGGCCAGATGCTCAGCTGGTGTAAATTAGCATAGCTCTACTGACTTCACAAATCCATTGACTTCTATGGAGCTGAGCTGATTTACAGCAGCTAAGGCTCAGACCCCACAGCACAAGCTCAGAACAAATACTTCTACTGTTATCGGAGAAGGAAAAGAACCCATCCTTTGGAATCCCTCTTCATTGGTAAACACCATTTCCCATGGAACTTAGCTAGCAACTACAGCGGACCCTACTACCTGTGGGATACAGACAAGCTTTTTGTGGAGGACTCATTTTGCCCCCACCCCCCTTTGTGTCTTGAGAAAGGACAAATACATCAGACCTTAGAATCATAGAATATTAGGGTTGGAAGGGACCTCAGGAGGTCATCTAGTCCAACCCCCTGCTCAAAGCAGGACCAATCCCCAATTAAATCATCCCAGCCAGGGCTTTGTCAAGCCTGACCTTAAAAGCTTCTAAGGAAGGAGATTCTACCACCTCCCTAGGTAACGCATTCCAGTGTTTCACCACCCTCCTAGTGAAAAAGTTTTTCCTAATATCCAACCTAAACCTCCCCCACTGCAACTTGAGACCATTACTCCTTGTCCTGTCCTCTTCTACCACTGAGAATAGTCTAGAACCATCCTCTCTGGAACCACCTCTCAGGTAGTTGAAAGCAGCTATCAAATCCCCCCTCATTCTTCTCTTCTGCAGACTAAACAATCCCAGTTCCCTCAGCCTCTCCTCATAAGTCATGTGTTCCAGACCCCTAATCATTTTTGTTGCCCTTCGCTGGACTCTCTCCAATTTATCCACATCCTTCTTGTAGTGTGGGGCCCAAAACTGGACACAGTACTCCAGATGAGGCCTCACCAATGTCGAATAGAGGGGAACGATCACGTCCCTCGATCTGCTCACTATGCCCCTGCTTATACATCCCAAAATGCCATTGGCCTTCTTGGCAACAAGGGCACACTGCTGACTCATATCCAGCTTCTCGTCCACTGTCACCCCTAGGTCCTTTTCCGCAGAACTGCTGCCTAGCCATTCGGTCCCTAGTCTGTAGCGGTGCATTGGGTTCTTCCGTCCTAAGTGCAGGACCCTGCACTTATCCTTATTGAACCTCATCAGATTTCTTTTGGCCCAATCCTCTAATTTGTCTAGGTCCCTCTGTATCCTATCCCTGCCCTCCAGCGTATCTACCACTCCTCCTAGTTTAGTATCATCCACACATTTGCTGAGAGTGCAATCCACACCATCCTCCAGATCATTTATGAAGATATTGAACAAAACTGGCCCCAGAACCGACCCCTGGGGCACTCCACTTGACACCGGCTGCCAACTAGACATTATTTCTTATTTCTGTTCAAGTCCTTACACTACATTCATCACAAAAAGGCTAATTCATGGCCCAGACACATCTTTCTGTTGACCTTGATGGTCTTTGGATCAGGCCTCACGTACGCTATAATTTTCACAGCCTCCGTGGGATTTGAACCCAGGTTCTTTCCGGCCGGAAGCAAGGCTCATAACAGTAGACTAGGAAGCCACATAATGTAGGTCTCCAGCCAAATTTGGATGTTGAAGGTTAGCCACGATTGGGGTAAGGAGACAAAGTGCTATTTTCCCTCAGGAAAGCTAGCTTTATTTTCTAAAGGTTAATGAGAAATAGAAGCAAGCTAGACTAGCCAAAAGAATGAAAATAAACGGGGTGTTTTTCTCTTCCTCATTTTGCAGAAAAATGCATGGCTTTGGTTTTCCTGCAGGCAGTTGCTTTGCATCGATGTACCGTGTGGTGACTCAGACACTGTTATTATAATCTAAGCCAAAGAGAAGGCATGTTTTATGAGATACATCTCTACCCCCCTTCCCCCGTCTGTCCATACTGTGTGCTTCCATGAGTGAGAAGAAATAGTCAAAACTTGGCACGATGGTTTTTAGTGTCTCTTGGCAGCGTGTATTCTTCCTTTGCCTTCAGATCAGCAATGCAAAGGAGGATTCTGGTTTATAGAGGCCGATGTGTAATGTCAATAGCAAAATTTGCTTTTAAGATTCACATGAGAGGAAAGCAGAATATCATTCAGAAGACAGAGTTCCACACTTGCAGGGAGAGGAGAATATAGTCGAGATCCACAGAGAAGCAATTTTACTCCTATAGAGGAAATAGTTTGAACAAACCCACACCTGGGATTCCAGCCCCCGGACTCCATAGAATCAAAAATACATAGGGCCCAATTTACACCACTTACCACCATTCATGGGTACGTATTCACATGACTAGACCCAGTGACTTCAGTTTAAGTAAGTGCTCACCTGATTAAGGAAGGGATTCACAATCTGGCACAGAGTGAGCCCGACTCTCCCTTCACACTGGTGTAAATTGGTAGTAACTCTATGGAAGTTAGTAGAGTGATACAGTTGTGAAACTGGTTTAAGTCAGAGGAGAATCTGGCCCACCATCGACAAGTTTGATGCCATGGCTCAGACCTGCATTTTGAACTCTGAAGCCTCTGATCATTATGAAACCTCCAAACCCCAAAAGCAAACTAAAAACAAAAATAAGATGACTTGAGGTCCATCTCCTCAGAGTTGGCGGTTTCCAAAAAAAGAGCCGAAAGAGAAATTTTGTCTGTGCTCAAAAGTGACTCAAGCTACAGGGGATTTGACGAACTTGCCTCCCACCCACCCCTCTCCCACGCACAGATGGACTCTAGACTCAACATTTTTTTAAAATCAGGTCAAACGAAAAAGAAATCAGATGACTCAAAGTAACAAAGAAATGTATTATTTTGAGTCTAGTTATGAGAACAATTTCCTAGGAGAGATAATGCTCTTAGATCTTTCTCCATCTGCTCAATGCCTGTGGCACTCTACCATGTGCCCCATATTAGGTCATAAAGGTGATGTTTCTGTTTTGCTAGGAATAATAGACTGATTTTCAAATTTCGGTGCCTAATGTTAGGCATCTAAATCCATATTAAGGGATCTGAGTCTGCCAAGAATTGTACCTGTTCCATAGTTCATGCTTAAAGTTAAGCCCATGCTTAAGTGCTGCCCTGAATAGGGGTGGACCTAATCAGAGATCCCGAGTGCCCATTGTGACATTCTGTATCTTGGGGGAGCATCCTGGAACCCCCATATTCCTCATTTTTATATGATCGAGATCTTACATATAAAGCATGCCTTGTAAGGTATCAGGGGAAAGGTCATGATCTGCTGAAAGTCATTTCTCTATCCATGTGTGTATATCATTAATGCATGTGAAGTTATGAGAATTGTCTTGTACGGTGTTCACTAAAACATGCTGTAAATTGGGGAATCAGCAGAAATTAGCTCCCCAGAGGCAACAGCAAGAAAAGTAGCCAATACCTGGGGGGAGTATCAATCAACCCATCAACAGCCATTGTCCAGCAAGGGAGCTACGATGCAATGACTCACCTGCATGAGGCTACACCAGGGGAATTGCTCAGCCTTGCCTAGAGACTCAGCAAGGCCCACCCAGACATGCCTGGATTTGTGTTTTCCAAGCACATGGACTGAGGGTATAAAACAGACAGAGTGGACACATACTGGGCCCTTCTCCTGCCCCCACCTACACTGCAAGCAACTAAGATACTGAGAAGAAGACAAGACTCCAACAGAGGAGATTGTTCCTTAAACCTGGGCCAAACCTGTATATTAAGGACTGCAATATCCATCGGGGTGAGAAAAACTGCTTAATCAAGAAGTTGCCCAGTCTAATAGGGTTGCGAGTTTAGACTGCGTACTTATATTTTATTTCTTTTGGTAACTACCTGACTTTTTGCCTGTCACTTAATATCACCTAAAATCTACCTTTTATAGTCAATACATTTGTTTAATTGTTTATCTTTACCATGAGATTGTATGAAGTGTGGGGCAAATCTGCTCAGGTTTTCCAAAGGCTGGTGTATGTCCACTTTCCATTGTTGAAGTGGTGAACCAATTAATAAATCTGCACTGCCCATCTTGAGCCATGCACAATGGTATATTCCTGGGGTACAGTGCTGGGAGCTGGGGCGATCTGGCTTTGGTGCCTTTCTCTGTGTGATTCACGTGTGGCTCTGGGAGCATTCATGCAATATAACTGGGTGTGGGTCTCCACATGCTGTTGGGCTGAGTGATCACAGCTCCTGGAGGAGTTTGCTGCTGGTCACTAGCAAGGCATTGTGAGACACAGCTCAGGCTGGAGAGAGTTAAGGGTTCACAGCAGTTCCATAGTTCCAGGCTGCACCCTGTGGGGATCCCGTCACACCCACATCTTCCAGTGAACTTCTGAAACTGATGTAGGGGTCTAAAAATAGGGGTAGGTACTTCATTTTCAGGCACCATGTTTGAAAATGTTGGTGGCAGCCCAGAGATATGCAAATAAGAAACAGAGAGTGACTGACTGACACACTCAGCCAGTGAAACAAGAGAGAGAAGTGGGATCTCAGATTATTCAGAACAATTCTAATTGCTGTGTTAATGGTCCAGAGATCAGAAGTTACCTAGCAACTTTGAAAGGTGTTTACCCTTTAATTGGCATCACACATACCACGGTTACATTAAGAACAGACGTACTCTCCTTTAACCTTCAAGTAAAGCTGTTCCACTAAAACCAGAATGACATTAACATCAAGCACCACCTCCCCACTCCAAGCAGAGCTTTCCACTACTTGAAGTAGTGACACCATGAAATCTACTAGGACTTTACTACTTCCAAACTATTTGAGACTGAAGATGTTCAGATACAATGCAATGAGTAGCAGTACAAAACCTAAAGATAAAGCGAGAAATATCTCTACCTTTTGAACAACAGATTGTAGAGATCTCTATAGCTCATAGGATTGGCAGCAGAATACAGAGACTTTTCTCCCCAGGTTATGCATTCAAATCCCTGAGAGACCAATAGTGACCCAACAATGTTAACATAACTGATGCTATTTGAAGGCCTATGTGAAATGAATCAGTGGTGTCAGTCCACTTTCTGGTGGGCAGATGACACTAAACTGCAGTCCAAGAAGACAGCTAAATCATGGAATTTAAATCATGCCTGAACACAGACAGGCATGGAATGGTCTTCTCCTTGTCTGGGACAGAGTGCATAGGTATTAGTGAGGCTTCTAATGTCACTCGGTGCTTTCTCTGTTCTGCCCTGTTACCTCCATGTTGTTCAGACCTGGGGAATTCAGCACATATTTAAAGTCAAGTCCATGTTTTAAGTGCTGCCCTAAATAGGGAGGGACCTAAAACATGTGCTTAAAGCTTTCCTGCCTTCCTGTGTAAGCCAGCAATTCACAAGGGTACACCAGGCCATTCAGAAACAGTAATTCACAATGGGTTCTGCTGGATGTAGCCTGAGCACAGGCAAGGCCCCACCATTTTTATTGCTGTGT
This sequence comes from Chelonia mydas, assembly GCF_015237465.2. Lineage (NCBI taxonomy): Eukaryota > Metazoa > Chordata > Testudines > Cheloniidae > Chelonia > Chelonia mydas. Next base: position 28,083,458 of record NC_051246.2, on the reverse strand, counting down.
CATCAAACCATGCACAGATTGGGGTTAGAGGAAAGAAGCTGAAATCCCGAGACCCGGCTACACTCCACTGTATCACTCCACTCCCCTGAGATGCACCACTGGCGAATTACACTTCCTCATTTTCGAAGGGTAGATGTAGACAAGCGCAGTCAGATTTCTAGTGTCTCTGCCTGGATCTAACTGAGAGGAATTCTATTTGAAATCTAAGTACTCCTTAGAGCAACAGCATTAGGGTGCCTGGCTTTAAGGGTTTCTTTGACCAGCTTCTCTGAACTGAACATATACAACATGAAACAGGAGGGGGTGCGGGGATAATGACCAGAGTTGTGGTTTGCAGGATAATTGTATGCAAAAGACATGCTGCAGGAAGTGGGTGTTCAATAATTCATTGCAAAGAGATGTCTCCTATCGGTGCTGCCCTCCTGGCCCTATGAAAGCAAGCTGAGCACTCCATCTATATTCCCCCGCTCCCCACCACCCAAATATGAATTTAGTGCTGGTGAATGGTACCAAATGGACATTCCAGGAGGCTTCTTATTTGTCGAATAAGTACAAAGAGAACAATAGCACTGCTGGCGACCTCAGAGTCCCAACCAAAGTGGCTCAGCCCCGTCCGGGAGGGACAACCTCTAGGAGTATGGGCTTCTTTACCAGTCAGTTACTCCTCTACAGAAGTGGACACCTGTCCACAGTCATTGAGGGCAACCAGGAAATAGTAAGGTAGGCTATACGTTTACCTGGGCTTCAGAACTGACCTGCCCCCATGAACACTGGGCCGAATGCACTCTACTGCCAATCTTTCCTCCCTCTCATTGAAGGCTGCTGAGTGTGGAGCAGCAAATATACTCAGAGGTGCAGTGAAGACTCAGGAGGAGCAACCTGCTGACTGTTGCTCACATGCACCACCGTTCACTTCTCTCTCTTGCCATCACCTAGCCAGGCTAAAGGGAAAAGGAATTCCCCTGCTCACGGGGAAGATGAAGACAATCATCCCCAGCTCCTGACTCCCCTAAATGAAGGGAATGAAGAAGCCAGCCCCCACCTTCACCAACACCCACTCACCCTCAGCCTTCTGCTGGGAAAAGGAAAGGGCACCACACCAGGCTCCTGAAATGAAGAATAGCATCCCTCTCCAACTCCCAAGATTCCTCACACCCTGCAGCCAGCCTTGAGTCCCATCCCTGTCTCCACCGCAGCTGAATGGATGCATTGGTGTGACTGGATGAGGAGCAGGTCGATGTTTATTGTTCAGTAGCACCCAAAGCCCCCCCAGTCAGGGATGGGAGCCCCGCAGGCCAGGCACAGAACAAACAGCACCTGCCGTAAGGGCTTACCATTTCATTTAAGACAAGACACCACCAGCTAGTACAAACAAACAAGAGGGAAGGAGGATGGCGGTAACTGTAATTACAAAGGCTAACCGTGCATGATGTCGTGGCTCAGAATCAGCACAGCAGTGGAGGGTTACTATTCTCTTTTTATAAATAATCCATAAATAAAATCGTCTATCCAGGAGTGCTATTCAGCTCATCCTAGTGCACTGGCACATACATTGGAGTGAGTGGAGAGCTTGGGGGGATAGGTTAGAACAGGGCACAAGGAATGAAGGGGAAAAAGGAGGAGAGAGAAGGATAGAAGGAACACCAGATGCTGGAAGCAGAGAGAATGATATGCAAAGATCTACAAAAGTGAGAAGATAAAGTATGAAATGAAGGAAGGGAAAGAAAGTTTAACCAAAGGAAAGGAGACATTTCCATTTCCAGCAAAGTATTCAACAGACAGCTGTTGGCTAATGTGTTCCAATTAATTTGATGCACAGAGGTCCAGATCCTCGGCTGGTGTAAATCAGAATAGCTCCACTGACACCAGCAGATGTGGCCCATGCTAGCTAAGATTTCTCTCCCCTTATACAGACACTTATGGGCTAGCTGGTGTTCTATTGGCATAGCTCTGTTGATGTCAATGGAGCTACACAGATTTACACTAGATGAGGATCTGGCCCAAATCTCTCCCCTTTAGTCTATTGCTCTAGTGATATATAATGTGCCATTGTTCGAAATAAAGAGGGGGCATGGGGAAGATTTCCCTGTTCCTCTCCTGATATTGTGAAGTTGGGGCCTATTCTCTTCTCTACATTAGGGTAATTGCATTTCAAGTGAAGATTTTATAGCCAGAAAAGAGAGGCCCTGCAAAATGATTTAGAGAAAACCACAAGTTTGGCACCAGTACCAGGATCCCCCACTCTGAGTTTGGCTGTCTGAAATGTTCAGCTGGAAAAGGAGCTCAAGTTTTTCCTCACATGGATGTGACACTGCTGTAAGGCTTTTCCCTCTGCCCGTTGTACTCCTATGCACATACACAGGGACACACACACAAACATGCAACCTAGAGATGGGTACACAGCAAGCACAAAAGCACATGCAGCAGGTGTACACTTACATTAAAAACACACACGTGTAGTTACACAGACATGCATTCACACCGAGCCTTATGCACACAATCATGCACAATTCATAAAGATAAGTTCACATGCAAGCGCACCACCATATTCACAGACACAAATGATGTTGGAGGACAGCTTGAGCCTCTGTCACAATGGCCAGTTGTGTCTTTGTCCCCCCTCTAGTTGCTGAACTACAAAGAGGATGAATGAGTCTATTGCTATCTTCAAACTAACAGAAGTGGTTTTTAGCTGCACAGGTCTTAGGTTCAGTCCCACCCAAGGCAGTTGTCAGAGCAACATTGGTCTTAAAGGTGTGAGCCTACTGGAAAGATTTTTGCGATCATTTGAGCTCACTAGTGGGGAAGAATCCAAAGCCAGCATGAATCTAACCATCTGCAGGCTGAAGTCAAGTGTTCCAAGATCCCACCTGGCCATCCAGTCACACAAATGTAGTGAGTGAAGCCTGGATGTTACACACATCAGAACCACAAACAAATCTCACATAATTAAACATGCCACCTTCACTAGGCACTTTTTAAGCCCTTGCTCCCCACCATCATCATGTTCGTTTAAATGAATTTCATCCTGATGAAAAGTGCCAAATGACAGCTTTAACGTCCTCTATGGAGCAGCTGCAGTGCGTGCGTCCTTCTCCTGCTCCACTAACATTCATCCAGCCTGTTCTGGAGTGAGCTCCTAGAAGGGGAGAAAGCTGTTCAATCTGTAGGACCAGCCAGTCAGATATAAAGACAATAAAAGGATCCACAAGACAAATGGACGGACAATCTCCTAGTGAAAAGAAAGCCCCAGTGTTTGCACCAGCAGGAAAGAAAAGGTTACAAAGTGGACTTGAAAAAACTGCCAATATTAGATATGCTGTGAATGTGTTGACCGTACTCTGATCAGGTCCCTGTAACATACAGCATATGTTAGATAGATGCAGCAGATGCACATATTCAAATTACAGTAGGGATTGGCAAACTTGTTGTTCCTAAATCTGAACCCACTTGAACATCCTTGGACTGATCCAAAGCCTATGTAAGTCAAAAGCAAGATTCTCATTGGCTCAGACCCTCTGAGGTCAGTATTAAGACTACCATTTCAGTGTGGCTGAGTTTGCACTCCACTTGGAATACCCCATCATGACACTATAGTTACACCTTCGGATTAGAGCGGAGCTGCAGCAAATTTGAATACCGACTAAATTGAGTAATTTTGGCACTGAATAAATTCAATCGACAATGTTTCTGCTCCTCCACCTCTGCTGTGATTCCTACAAAGCACTTGAAAAAAATCACTCAAGGGTATGTCTACACTTAAGCTTCTACAGCAGCACAGTTGCAGCGGTGTCACTGGAGCAGTTCAGTATAGACACTACCTACACCCATAGGAGTGGTTATCCTATTGGCATAGGTAATCCACCTGCCCAAGACGCAGTAGCTAAAATCGACAGATGATTCTTCTGTCAGTCTAGCACTGTGTACATGAGAGGTTAGGTCAGCATAGCCCTGTATCTCAGGGGGGTGGACTTTTCACGCTCCTGAGACCCGTAGCTATGCCGATGTAAGTTCCCAGTGACTACGCAGCTGGTGTGTCAAGGCCGCTGCTTACGATACTAATCTTAATCACTTCATTGTTACTTTGGGCTCAGCCCAACCGTTTGTTGTATCTGCTTGTTGTCTCATTATATATTTGGACTGTAAAACATTGGGGGTAAGGGTCATTTTCTCATTGCGTGAGTGTACAGTGTTCAGTGTAATGGGACCCTGATCACTAACTGGGACCTCTGGATGCTACTTCAGGACAAATAGCACTAAGTAATAGTCTTTGTGGAGAACTTATTTTAGTGTGTGCCTTAATGACATGCAGAGCAGATACAGCCAGATTTCATGTTTAGCTGCAATTGAGTCAGGTGACATTTGGATAAAGGGGGTAGGGGAAGGGAAACAGGCAAGAAAAAACATTAATGTAAAACATTAGCCAAAACTATATTCTACCCACTCACTCCCTCTAACTGTGATAGATGTGCTAACAACAAAATCCGTTGTGTTAACTACATGTTAGTTACAAATTGTACGAGAAGTAGCTTTGCTCTAATTACACTGTATAGAAAGGGTGGATTTTTTAAAGTGCTTAGCACTGGCCTAATTCTAGTCCTATTGAAGTGGATAATAAAACTCCCATTGACTTCAGTGGGAGCAGAGTTAAACCAATGAGGAGTGCTTTTGAAAATCCTACATGATAAGTTTTGTAAACGCGTGTGAACGGTAGTGTTAGTAAGAATAAATTGGTACTCAAAATCATTTGTCCAGGGCTTACTGGCTGATTTAAGAGGCAGGGCTTAATCCATTTTTTTCCTTTCTATTTTAATAAAGATTTCATGTGCCTGGTACGTCTCTCCAAGACAGATCCAAACTGATCAGACCTGATGCCTCAAACTTTGGATCCAGATCTGAAGTTCACAGCTCAAGCTCATGCTGGTACTGTATAAAATCCATGAGCTCTGTCTAGTTTTGCGAACAATTTTGAACTCAAAAATTAGTCCAAGAGGCTCAACATCATCAACCGCCAATTAGTTCAGCCATCCCCAATTTCAGTGTCATCTACTTGAAGGTTATATATAGGGGTCCCTTTGTCCCTAAGTGAAGAGCAGCCTCCTCTGGGCAAACACACCGTTAGAGCCTGCCTGCATAACAACACTGAGGTGGAAAAAACAAAAAGCATTTCTACTAGTATATATTTTAAGATTGTACAACCTTGGGAAAGTCACTTCACCTCTTTGTGCCTCAGTTTCCCCTCCCACTTTTTGTAAACCATCTATTTAGACTGTAAGCTCTTGGAATCAGGGACTGTCTCTTGCTATGTATTTGTACAGCACCTACTAGTATGGGGCTGAGCTTTGCTACAAAAATACAAATAATAAATTATAGTAATAACAGAAGTACTGGAAAAGGGATAAAAGACCTATAAAGCATTAGCAACAGAAATAAGTATAAGCAGATGGCTCTGGACATCAGTGCGGAAGAGAGAGATGGAACCTGGGTTCATATCTACAACAGATCATTAGCTCCTGAAAGCCAATTCCATCTGATGGCTATTTGGTGACCTAATGAGCCCGTGATTTCAGTACTGCTCCCAGCAGACAAGTTTGGCCAGCATCACACTTTGCATTAACTGTCCCTCTTATCAGCAAACTCACAGACTCAGGACTGATGGATATCTCCATGGAACTACTCAGTCCTGGAGTTGAAAGGCTGAGGCTCCCTCCAAGTTGAAGGTTGAGCCATTATTGGCAGGGGAACGCAGAGATGGAGCTGCTGCAGCTTGTACGTCACTTGCTTTGTGAACAAGGGGAGGGCTTCGGTCTCTAGGGCTGTCATTCCCTCCCCAGTACTGAAGAAACAAACAGGGATAAAAAGACTTGGGACTAGGACTGCACAACTGCTCTGTTGGCGGTATTGCTAATGACTATCATCTGGGTGCAACGACTGCAAGAGAGAAACTATTTCTTAGTGTACACAGAGCAAAGGAAAACCCTTAAGCAAACATACCAGCAGAACAATTAGATGGTTCATCATAACTCTGGCTATGGGATGTTTTCTCCATTTTTCCCTTCAAAGGGACAGCGGTTAATAAACAGTGTAGTCTTTTCTGGAGAAATGAGTCACCCTCCTGCCCACTGGGGTTACCCTCGTACTGTTCCTGCCGCTATTCAGACCATGCAGGGTTTATATTCTCCAAGCAACCCTCGTATTTCAGTTTGCGGTATTCAAAGGCAGGAGTTACAAGGCCATGCTACATAGCTTCCACCTTCAGCACGTTCATTAAGGCTTCTGTTTTCAACCCCAACATCGCGAGCACTTCCAAACTCAAACTAAAGGCTGTCTTCGAAATATTTCTATAGAACCTGGGAAGAAGAGGCACTAGATGGTTCAAGGAATTGTGATGGGTTAGAGGGATTTTGGCTGGTTGGTCTGACTCTGCTACAGGGTGGCAGCTGATTGAGAGCCACTGGCATCTGACAGACGTTTGGGCAGTCCGCATGTGAAACGAGTAGATAGCAATCCAATTACCAGTCAGCCCAGACAGGGCCATGTGTGTGTTTGATAACAGAGTGGACTTACATTGTATTGTAAAGGTAGCTATCAACAGACCTCCTCAAGGAAAGAGTTCCCCCACCTGATCCTGGCTAGCCCTGAAGACTGATGGCTGAACCAACCTGGGCAGTTATAGCTACTGGGCAAGGGGCAGAGAGTGAGAAGCTCAAGTACTCAGGCTATGAAGGGGTTCATATACGAACACTGTCACCTATAAGGGACAGTCACAGCTAGCACAGATTACAGAGAATGGGTGCATCAACTCTCCTTCTTTCCATAAGGAGCAAGTGAGGAACTATGTTCAATCCCTGGTGCAACCTCTGTCTCCAGGAAAGACGGATTTTAGAAGAGTTTACCCCAACAAACCCAGGGCGGTTGTACAAAATCAATGCCATCCAGCTGGCACCACTGTTGCCCATCTGAGCCCAGAGGTCAAGAATGAAGGAAAGAGACTGGACTCCCCTCTCCCTTCCCACAATGCAGAGAAACTCACATTGCTACTGCTCATGTACCATCATTAAAGGGGACTTCACACTCCAGCGCTGTTATATCTGCAGTTTGCACCAGCACCCTATTTACTGAAAACATTGTTGGGGGGATGGGCAAGGAACGTGTGGGGGTGTGTAGGGCAGGGGCCAGAATTAAGCCATTTTCTTTTTTCTTTTACAGTCCCTCTGCTCCACTCTCTTGCACATAAACGGGCTATACCTATGACAGGCATGTGATCATTGCCTGAACCCAAGTCCACCACTCCTCTATGACAATCCACTTCAGACATAGTAGATTGCTCCCTGTTGTAAGCAAAGCTACTCACAGAAATCATTGCATGGTGTCTGGATAAGCTATAGCTAATGCACTTCCCTTCAACTTGCTCACTACCCTGTTCCTGTATCACCTGCACCCAGGTGCTCTTTCCCCAACTAAGTCACTCGGGATGCTACCGGCAATGGGTCGGGTTCTCTGGAGGTATATACGAGCATGGCTCTATCAAAGAGACCGATAAGCCAATTTACGCCAGCTGAGGATCTGGCCTGATATTCAGACTGTGTCATGCTGGTCAACACGAACAATATAGAATATTTTGAAATCCCTGCTGAGTCCCGTACTGCCCTATATAACAAGATCTCTAATCCCTGATGAATTGCTGTTGGATGTTTGGCTGTCTAGCTGCTCCTAGGACAGAGTGGGGGCGATAACACTTGTTTCCTCTGCAGCTCTAAGTTTCCTAGCAGGGTTTTTCTCTCTCTGACAGAGCTCTGGGTGGGATGGAGCAGCCACAGAAGCCTTGGCTTCACTCGACTGGGCCCCTGTTAATTTCCTGAACACTTCTGAGGCGTCCTGTTCATGGCCAAACTCGGGCTGAGATCCCAGCTGATATTTTAGCTTTTGCCGCAATATATTTAAAACTTCAGCGGCTATAATAATCCTGACAGGGGCCCCTCCTCCATTTCAGAACATTTGCTTGTATACAGATAGATATCTATATCATAGATGGGTTTTTTCCATACAACTGTCAAGGAGAATGCCAAGTCCCAGTAACACTGGCTGATCCTTGGTGAGGGCTGGAGACACCCAATTGGTTTGCTAGCTCTTAACATAATGATATTCATATTTCATAGTTAACAAGATACATGTGAGGTGGTGTATGCCACCCGGCTGTGCTCTATGGGACGTTTACAAGGCAAAGAACGTATGAATTACCATACCAGATAAGACCAATGGTCCATCTAGTATCCCATCTCAGCGAGTGACCAGCTCCTTCAGAAGAAGATACAAAAAGCACTGCCATGGGCAGTTATGAGAATTAGGGGGAAAATATCTTTACTGGGGGCAGGATCTCTCAGTTAGTAGCTAGTTTATGGCCCTAATCCCACAAAGCGCTTAAGCACATGCTTAATTTTAAGCATATAAATAATATAATTGAAGTCAATGGGGGCCACTCACATGCTTGAAGTTGAGCAGGTCTTTAAGTGCTTTGCTGGATCAGGGCCTATATCCCCTCCAAAACAGTGGATTTTTGGAGAGTAGCTGCTCTGGGCAGTCTCCCTCATAGGGGCATCTTCCCTTTACATTCCTTCCCTGCGTGCTCCCCCACAGCAGAGTCACATTTGACCCCTGGGAGACACCCAACCCCATGCTTATTTATCACATTACCTCATCTCCTCCATTATGCGCACTTTCCTGAAGACATGTGAGAATCGGTGCACGCATCAACATGCCCCGCACACCTGTATGCAGGCCTCTGTGGGATACAGTTCCCCTCCCCTATCACCAAGCCTGTAGAGCTCCCTCCTTGCTACATCCATTCCCTCTCCCAGGCTTGGAGGTGAAGGGGAGAGGAAGAGTCTCCACTGGAGAGAAGTGAAGGAAGACAGCTCCTGGGAAGAAGGGCAGTGTGGTCTGAAGGATGGGGCAGAGAGTGGCCGTGGACCAATTCCTTTAACTTTCTGTCCCAGTTTCCCCTCCTACCAGAAAAGAGTCATTTGAGGATCATTAACATCTGTGGAAGACTGTGCAAGGGCCAGACATCATGCTGGCAGACGACCACAAAAGTCCTACTGATTCTCTCTGTCACCAGGCTGATGCTGGGTGCAGTGCCATTATCTTTAATGGAGCTATTCCAGATTCACCACAGCATAAGTGAGATTACAGCCCGCCCTGTCTTCCCGGCACTCCTAGCAGATGTAGCTATGAAACTAAAGACCAGATAGAGTAGACTAGGCCTAAGGTCCCTTGCTGAGCTTGGAACTCCATCCTCTTCGATGCTCTATACATGCTTGCTTGCATGCTGCCCAACACGCCTGGCTCATAAAGGCAAAACTCACCATGGGGAGAAGCCAAGCTCAGATTTCAGGAAGAACACGTGGGTGGTTAGAGCATGGACCTAGAACTCAGAAAGAAAAGTCTAGGTTCTATTCCCAACTCTGCCACAAACTTTTCAGGCAAATCACTTAATCTCGGTGTTTCTATAAAATGGGGATGATGATACTTCTCTCTTTGTCTGCCTTGTCTATTTGGATTGTAAGCTCTCCTGGGGAGCGTGGGTCTGTATGTACTTACAGGGGACAACAAAGCTCTGATCTGGGCTTTCAGACACATGGCATCGGCTGTCACCCCAGATGATACAGCCATGCCAGCTGCAGAAGCTAACTGTGATGCTGTTTGGTGGTAACTTGATTTAAAATCTATTTCAAGTGCAGAAAGAGCCCGAGAACTTTAGGGCCACAGACCTTCAGCACCACCAATGCCGGCTGGTGGACGTTCACTCATTATCTTCAAGTCAAGGCAAATCAAATCTTCCACTGAAATCCCTGGCACTCTTTTCCCTTTTCCTTCGCTCCTTTCCTTTCCTCCCACTTTCTCTTTTCACTGCCAGTCTCCTTTTAATATAAAAATATTACAGTAGTGCCTCGAGGCCATTCTGGCCAGCTACAGCTCCATTGTGCCAGGCACTGTGTGAACACAAGAGACAGTGCTTGCCTCCAAAGAGTTTACAATTCAACCCTGGAAACAGGACTGACGTGTTTTGCCCATAGACATACAGCACGGTAGCGGAAGAGCCAGGGGTAGAATCCAGAGTTCCTGAAGCCAACACCCAGGCCCTATCCACTGAACCACACAGTCTCTTCCCTGCTTGCCATCCCCTCTCTCCACTCAGCCATTACCCGACTGGCTCGTAGCCCTGCAGATGCTGTGTCCCTGCGATGCCTCTTGGGCAGTTGTCAGGTCTGGCTAACTCTCTCTCCAGGGAACATGCTGTTCCCATTTGTGCTACTCCTGTTTGCACTGTGAGCCCTGATTTTCCACTGAAGTAAATAATAGAACGAGATGTCCAGCTGGAATGGGGCTAAGCACTGTCCTCTGGTAGACATCTTCCCTTTCCCACTACCCAGCAGCTCTCAGGCCTCCAGAATGTTCCTCCTCAGAGCCCCATTTCCTATGCTCTCCGCTTCCTGGCAGGGGAAAGGCACACACCCACTTGGCTCTCCCAGCAATGGAGCCTAGAGCCCCACTCCTGACTCTTACTCCAGGCTCCCCAACAGCCCCATTGTGCTTCAAACATAGGTGCAACCCCTGAGGGATGGGGAACCGAGAGAGACAGGCCTGTCTCCCCACCCCCAATGTTTTCCTTCCCTGGGGCTGTCCCCCTGCTTTTTCCAACCAATCCTGCAGCGTTTGGTTAGTTAAAATGAAAAGGCTTCCCCCATTGTTCCCCCAGAACATGCCTTTCTGTTGCTGCTCATCTCTACTTAATGCCTCCTGGACATTTTCTATTTCTTCCCCCCTCTGTACACCTCCACCCCCACCTGCCCTGGTTACCACTAGTGCAGGTCTGAGCCTGCAGAAGAGAGGAGAGGCACAAATACAGCACCCATGCCTCTCTCAGAAATTGAAGCACCAGGCTCCCTCAACATGGGAAGAGAGAGGGGGGAAAAAGAAAGAACAGAGAGATGGGGTGGTGGGGGAGAAAGCAGGCACCTGCTGGGAAAGGCCATGCTGTAAGAATTCGCCTTTCTGCACCAGCTATTTGTCAGGCTACTTCACCGAGTGTCTCCTGTCCCTTGATTTATCTCAGACCCCCCTCCCCTCACTAACATACGGGGCTGACATCCTCCAGTTCCAGGGCTTTGTGCTGTAGACAAAGTCTGCCTTTACGTAGGTGCTGCACAGCGTACATGACATCCAGCCTGGGGCCCACATGAAAGGAGTTGGTGATTTCAGCTTAGACCCCCAAAAGCCTTACATTCAACATAGCTGGGCAGAGTTGCTCCAGAGGCACCTAGGAAAGTTTGGGCTAGCATGTGGTCTGTGTTGCACAGCTTAGACTAGAAGACTATAATGGCTGCTTCTGGCCATAATCCACACCCCTCCCAACTATGAATCCGTGTATGATTGAGGTCAATGGTGGTACCTGGTGGCAAAAGCTTGCATGGCAAGTGTCCAACGATTCCTGCCTCGCTACCCTCTGAAACTTCACAAGCAGAAAAGTGCACCAATAAATACTAAAATAACAAACCCTTCCCTATCTCCCTTGGAGGATAGGCTAGCAAAGTGTGGCTGATTACATTTTCCGTAGTGAAAAGAAAAGGAGTACTTGTGGCACCTTAGAGACTAACAAATTTATTTGAGCATAAGCTTTCGTGAGCCACAAGTACTCCTTTTTCTTTTGCGGATACAGACTAACAGGGCTGCTACTCTGAAACCTGTCATTTTCCCTAGTGTTGCTCCCTATTGTGAAGAATGAAGCTAGTTACCTGGAAACAAAAAGTTTTAAAACATGGTCTCAGCAAAACCAGGTGTTTGATCCAAGGAGGGGGGTCCAGCAAAATCCTCTGCAGGAAGCCGAAAGGTTTATCAGGGCCTGTTCTCTTTACATAGAAGCTGGTTTTCATTAAAGAAGGAATTACCACCAGCTCTCTCCTCCCTCACCCTAGTAACACATCATCCCCATCTCTTTCACTGCCAGTTTGTTCTAATAAAAAGCAGAAATCATGTCTGAAAAACATCTTGTACAAAACCAGACCCTCCGAGCAGTCAAACCGATACATTAGCCAGCGTTTAGTCAGACACGTGCATGCACAAATCCCTTGCTAGTCTGTAAACAAGACAGATTGTTTTCTCGGCTGCTGGAGATGAATTTCATGCTGCTGTGGGAGAACCTTACTCTTCCAGGGTTTCGATGGCGGCGTGGGAGGTACTCGGGAAGGGTAGATTTGCAAGGCTACCCTCGGATGTAACTGCATGGTCCAGCTACCTTCTACTCTGCAAACATTCTAGATGAACTCCAGTATTCGACACCCCCTTGGGCCTGAGCTGCCTTCCATTACACCCGTTTCATGCCAGTATAACTCCACATGACATCCAACAGTGCCACGCTGACGTGAAACAAGCATAACAGAGTGATGACACATGACATTGCCTTGACTGCTGAGTTTTAAACAGGCTGAATGCTATTCAACACCTAATATATCACAGCTGTAAGAAGCTGGCAGGAAATAGTACCTATTACACTGAGAATTACAAAGGGGTTGAAGTGAGATGCAAGGAAATAATTCCATCCTGGCCTCTTCAGGATAAATAGCAACAGGTGAACTCAAAGAGTCACAGATTTGGTTTAAATAAGTACCCAGCTGGTTGGATCCAATGCTTTTGGGAACCCCAAGGTAGATCCAGCTCTCTGCCTCCCACACAGATCTCCTTGCCACAATGTATGCCCCTATGAGATTGTAAAAACCTTGAGAATACCAAAAGGATCTCCTAGTCTTTCCCATCCTTACAGTCATTCTGAGATTTTACAGCCAGACACGCAGGGAGGGTGTGATTATAAGAGGCATTCGGCAGCACCCGCAAGTACAGGTTACACTAGATACAGATCTGGTACAATTCAGGATGAGTGGTGGTAAGTTTGATGGGCAGAGAGTGGCCTATAATAGATCAATAACATGGGAAGGCCCGTGAACAAGGAGAGCAGTCATGAAAGCAGGTTGTAGGGACCGAATGAGCAAATGCCATTAGACATCATGTGTGAGCAATCTGCACAGTGAGTGGTGGATAGTGGGGAAAGCCTGGCAAGGTCAGTGCTCCCACCCCATCTGATCTGAGACAATGGATAGGTATGGGAGCGTGGATGGCAGTGCCAGCATAAGGCTATATTGGTTTTTCTCTCTGCACATTAGTGGGTCTTGCAGCCTAGAAGCAAGATGGAAGGTCAGAAGATCATCTCAGCTGTGTGGGTGCTAGAAAATTAAAGATCAGACTTTTATGGGGAGCTTCTTCTGCTTGCTCAGGTGAGAGCCATCAGGTGAGAGAGGGTCCTAAACATGCCCTACCAGATCCTCCCAGCATTGTGGTGGGGCAGAACGCTGCAGGAAACCATAGAAGAGAGAATCCAGACTGGAGCGCCTCCCAAAAAAGTGTTCATGTCCCTGAACTAGAATAGATAAACCTGATTCTCACTCTTCCTGCTCTAGCTGTGGGGCTGCAAAACTGGATCTAGGAATCCAGGCCCGGGCTGTAACCACCACTGCATATTCTAGCCAGAATCAGAAACAGCATGGGGGCTGTTGTGAGACAAAGGAGCAAGGATGGAGGTAGAGAGACCATGTGCATTTGGAGAATCTGGGCAGCAAGGCACAGAGAAGTGACAAGAGACCCCACGTACAGGCCATTTCCCTCCAATCCTTTGCTCCTTCTCTGCCCACCCCCTGCTTCTAAACAAGGAGAGAGACAGTTTAGCTGCTCTGACCTGAACAAAGCCCTCTGTCCTGCAAACTGCTTTGCTTCCTGTGGGACAAGCATTGCAGCACTATGGAAAGGGCTTTTTTCCCCCTTCAGGCCCCCTGCTGCCTGCACACACAGGGAAACACGGAAAGATGGGGCCTTCCCTGCCTTTCATCTCTTAGCTTGTTTGTTTTCTTTGTTCTGGTTTTTAAAGCCTACTGGATGCCCAAACGGAAGGTGGTGGTTGGCTCTTTACAAGAAAGGGTGAAAAACAAGTGACACCAGTACTTTAACAAGACCACAGCAGAGAGTCCCTTATGGCACACACTGCAGGATTTAATAGAAAACTATCCTCTTCCTAGGCATCTTTTGAACCTTCCTATTAAATGTAATTGAGAATTATATCCCCGCTACCAAATTCTTTTTTTAATTGCCAGTAGAAAGGACCTACTTCCCCCTGGGTTTTAGAATAATTGCTATAGAAGTACTGCTCATACCAAGCATCCACAATCATGAGACAAGCTCCAAAAAACATCCTGAATTTTTTTTTAAATCTCATGATTTTTAAGCCGAAAAAGGTTTTTTCTTAGCCTTATGGTTTTTTGAGCCTTTAGGGTTCATGCTTTCAAGCTTTTCTCTGCATTCTTGAGGGCTACAAGTTCACTTAAAAAAAAAAAAGTCACATAACTCAGAGCTGGGGCTTTGGGAAAACCACCAAATACTGTGAGATTCATAATGAAGTTGTGGGAGCTGGCAACAATGTTCACTGGATGCCTCGCTAATAAATTCGATAAGCTTTTCTTAAAGGGCAGCTGCAGGCAATAGAACCGGTCAGGTCCCAGCCTTTGGAAGGAGGGGGAAGACAGGGGCTCACGACTTTGCTTGCTCCCGAGCACTAGCAAAAGTCTACGAAGAGGTAACGGTGATTTAATTCAAATGCTCTGTGTGTATTTACACCACTGCATCATGATCAAAGCCAGTACATGCACCTGCACTCACATTTACCACACTCTATCTTCAGCAGCCACAGTCAATGATGGATCACAAATGATAAGTGCATGCCAGGTGCATCCTCCTGGCACCGGCAATGCCTAACTTACAGTGGTGAAGCCAAGCGTACCACTGATTAATATGACCCCAGGAGAGCAGAATCTGGCCTCTTTATACCAGGTAATCTGGAGTAGCTCCCCTGAAATGAGTGTAGTCACTTCAGATTTACACTTGGTTTAGAGCAGAATCTGGCCCATTGTGCTCAAGGTACTTTACTCAAAGTGAAGACGACAACACTGAATATTTTAGGCCCCAAATGTGATCAGACAGTGCCTCAAAAAGTGTTTGCTTCTATTGAGCTCTGCTGTCTGCATTCAAAAGCCAAGACCCCAGGCTCTGCTATAGCTACTTTGCACCACTCCAGTGGCACAAAGGAGCCAAGAGGTCATCTTAACTGTCTTGTGGAGAATCCCACTAAATGGGGGTATCCCAGTGGCACAGTACCACTGTAGTGACTTTTAAGCTACGTCCCGTCCTAGCACCTAATGCAGGAGGTCATGTACAGAGGAAAGAGGCTCTCTCTCTCTGCACCTATGGCTAGAATAGTCCCTCGGAGCTGTAGGTAGCCACCAGTAAATTAGAGCAGCCTGCTCCAATTTATTTTGGAGACTGAGCTAGTCCAGCAGCCAGACCCAAGGTCTTAGGGGCAGGTAAAGGGGGCATAAAATTACCTTTGTCCTCCCTCCCCCAAAGCTGCAAAGAGTACAGCTCTGCCAGCCCAGAATCAGGACCTAAATATCTAAATTTAAAACCTCGTTACTCCATCCTCCTAAAGCTAAAAGATGCCAGTAACCAGTATTTATTTAAGGCTGGATTTGCAATGGGGCCCAAAGGACTGATTCCCATTGACTTTCACTACAGGAGCGACACATATTTGAAAATCCTAAGCACCGCATTGCACACCGCTCCTCCCATCAGCAAAAGGGAGTACAAGTTAATATCACCAAATGGAGCAGAAGGACTGTGATTTGCTATAAAAAGAGTTAACTGACCACGGGGCTTCCCTGCAGCTGGGTATGACATAGCAGCCTCTCCTCTTCCAGCCCTGCAGCAATCTGCCTCTTCTTGTGACTCAGACCTCCCACCGGGTCACATTTACTCCCACCCCTTCAGGCATAGCATGGAGTCCTGCAAGAACAAGTCTCTCTATCTGGTCTGCCACCTTTACTTCTGAACTCAGTGCATGAGGACTTCAGGCCTGTAGCAGAGCGAGTTCCCAGGCAACCTAACAAGCACAGCTGGCCTGTAGAAAGCTGCCTAATTGGCTACCCTGTCTGAAGAGTCAGCAGCCCAGCAGCAGTAGTTTAGCAGGTGCTTAAAGCATTTGCCTACTGTTGCATTAGCTGCTGGTTGTTCCCAGCGCTGTGTCACTCCAGGTAATCCAGCTCTGATCCTGGACTCAGATTCTGGCTACTAACTCCTGCTTCAACTACTATTCACATCCCACTCTCAGACACAGTGGGCCAGACATCCTTTTCTCAGGGCTTTCGGTAGTCCACACCCTCTTTTCAAGGACTGTGTGTTATCATGCTAGTCTAGGGACCATAGGAAAAGCAGTCAAGATTCACTGCACCAGGATCCTTGCTGCAACCTCTCTGGACTTCTTCCTATCAAGCATTTCCCTAGGCTTTCTCCTCACCCTACAAGAGTCTTCTTATTCCCTGACATGCTCTTCACTACCTGAACCATGACTGCAGAGCTTCTCCATGCAGTGGCCAAACTTCCTCTGTTTATAGCACCATCCAGCCCCTCCCCAGCTAGGTGCCATCATTAATTAGAGCTGGCTCACCCACAACCAGGTGGGTTAATTGGCATCTCAGACTCACATTAATCCTTTCACCAGCTGTGTGGGGGAGGTACCCTATCACACTTGCCCTTGCAGGGGTGACGTACGTGGAGGTCTGAACATCTCTTTGTCTAGCTTTGATTATTTCAGAATGTTCATGACCCTAAAACAATGCTCAAATCTCAGGTCGGACCACTGGTGAAAGGGATTAAAAAAATACTGGAAGAAACGGAGACTGGAACAACCCCAGTTAAGGACACAAGAAAAAAAAATGTTAAGTTTTATCAAACCAAACAGGACAAGATTTTTTTCCCCAAAACTCCCGAAAGGGCATCACAATCAGTGGACAGTAAATGATTTGTCTATTAAAAGCAGAGGTGGGTGGGTTAGTCACTATAAATAATATTTATTGGGAATTTAACTCTCTTTATTCTCCTTGCCAATTGTTCGCAAACCAATCCTGATTTCTCCAGATGGATCTGTAATTTCTGATGAGGATTTTCAAAGGCATCTGTGGGAGTCAGGGAAGTTAGAAATTCCATGGCATTTTGGTGCCTAATTCCCTTAAAGGCTGTCTCCATATTCAAAGGACTTTACTGAAGTGTCTGAACAAATCATTTGCAAGCTGTTCACTTCGACTGTTTGCTATTTGTCATGTGTGATTTGTCACATGATACTGTTCCTGCTCTTTGACTGGATGACAGAAAGCTTTAAAACAAGACAGTAAATAATGATGAATAGCCAAGAAGTCACTTTTAGTTCACTTTTTTGGACAAAACAAACTTGTGTGAATGTTTGTGGTAACTTCTAGATTCATAAACATTTTTTCCCACTATCCAGACGTCATCCAAATATTTAAATAAACCCATAATGAAACTCCGTAGAGAACAACAGAGCCAAGTCAGACTATTGGTTTGTCAAAATTCTGTTTATTCCATTAGCTGACAACGTCCTTGCAAAAAGGTATTTGACACTGTTCCTTTAAAAGCCATAATCCAAAAGAACTCATAATCCATTTTAGAGCTGCCAGACAATACCTGATTTTCTCCTTGCAGGCTCCTGTGCAGTTCCATCATCCATATATTGGATGTCAAACCATATGGTCTAAACCTCCTTTTAAAAAACACTTGCCTGAATGGATTGGAGAGGATTTTTAACACTGATGAGGTTTTAATCGAAACACAAACATTGCAACATTTAGAAGTGAATGGATTTGACTCCAGAAGTGTCAGAGGGAAATGGGAGAGGGTTCAGGAAACAACTAAACCTTTCACCTGTCTCTCTTCGCCACCATTGCAAAACCCTCTGTCGAAACACAAGACAAGTTGAGCTGCCATATTTTAAACAAAACACAATGGTTTATTGTACTACACTTCTGACACTGGGAACTCGGAGTCGGAATTTTCAGCCCTCTTGGGGTTTAAAGTATACATACACTGGCTGCCTTGCTATTGCAATGTAGGGGCTTCGGATTTTCTTTTACGATGGCAAAACCGGAGAGCAGCGCGAGCTGGAACTTCAAATAAAAAATTCTGAAAAGCTCTGCTATGTTTATCTTCACTTTCCCATACTGGGGTTTTCACCCACTGGGACCTGAAACAAGTATTTTTTTTTTAAATGTGGGTGGGGGGTGTATTTTCTTTTACAGATTTCAGGAAAATTCAAAAGCTGGATTTTGAAGGTTAGCTCTGTATGTTACAAAATGTGTCAGTGTGAGTAATGAGGACAGAAGATCTGCCAGAAGGGTCATGGAACAGAAAGAGCATAGAAGGGGGATGTTGTCCAAGAAGTACATGTGAAATAGGCCTGGGTTTGAAATGCAATACAGGGAGAAGCGAAAGAAAGATCGAGTCATAGATATTGAGTCCAGAAGGACCACTAGGATCATCAAGTCAGCCCTCCTCCAGAAAGAGGCCATAGAAGTCCCATGCAGAAACTCCTGCCATGGAAGCAACTGGTTTTCCTGCTATCTAAGGCCCCCCGCCCCCGGTTCATCAAAGCACTTAAGCACATGTTTAAAGTTAAGCTGAACCTTGGGCCTTAGTGATCATTATTGAGATGAATAACTTGTGGATGAACTAGAAGACCATAGGCCAGATCCTGAGCTGATGTAAACTGATGATACTCCATTGATTTCAGTGGTGCTAAACTGATTTACACCAGCTGAATATATGGTAGATTATCTTTCAGACAAATTGACTGATTGGCAGGATGGAGAAGATGGGTCCCAGTAGGGATATATGATGAATAGCCTATCATCTATCTATGCAGTTCAGATTATTCCCGCTTCCTCCCCAAACCTATTTTATTACATATCTTTATGTTAACTACTGGCAAGTGTACACATTTTGCTTGATATTTTAACCCACTTAGCATGGGACTGGGAAAGACAGTTGCCAACTCCGGGCTTCCCATCCAAGTTCTAGTCTCCCTCCCCAGGCTCCTCATCCCACTGTAATGCTGCCCAGGCTCTTTACCCTGCCAGTCCCAGTCATCTCCTGTTCCCTCCCCTTCATTTTCCAGTCCCATCAGCCCAGCTTCTCTTCCTGTCTTTTGCCTCCCGCACTGGCTCCCAGTCTTCCTCAGCTTCCTGCAGGCTCTCCAATCCCCACTCTAGTCTTCCCCTCTGCTGCATCCCCCACCAGGTCCAGCTCTTGTCTTCTGCATTTGAGTCTGGCTGTCTCCCCTCTATGTCCAGTAGGGTGCCTGGGCAATCAGAATACAGGAGAGACAGACAGTCTCTCCAGTCACAGTTTCTGTCCTACAGCTGCTGTGAGTACCTGTTGCAGGGAAAGTACTGCTACACCCCGACAGCTCCAGGATGGAGCATTGTGACAGGGTGCTCTACTCAAGAGCGCCCCCTTCTGGTGATTAGCACTGCCAGGCAGATGCCCCCTCCTGCAGTTGCACTTCATCACTCTCTCTCGCTCCAGGAGCTGTAGCATCTTCTTTCGCGATACAGCCCTCACGCCAGATCACTAAGTGGTTTCCCCTTTCAAGGTTGAGTCATTCAAAGCCTTTCTGCTCAAGTGGCATCAGTCATCACACCCACCACCGTGACCCTGCCATTCCTGCAGTGACCCCCAGGCAGTCTTCTAGTTCACTGTCCCAAGCCGTACCACTCTGCAGTGGTTGGCAGGGGAACTCAGGTTCCAGTCCAGGGCCCTTTTCCAAGCAGTCAAGGTGTGCAGCTTCTCTAACCTTACTGCTCTCACCCTTGGACTTCTTCCTAACTTACTTTCACCCATTCTAGTCAGACCCCTCTCTCCTGGAGTCCACTGGGGTCTGAGGGATTCCTACCCCTTCTTCCCTCAGGGAAAGCGACTGTCACTCTTCACCTTGCAGCCCTCTTTCAGTTGCTAGTCTCTGCTTCAGGTAAGCCCTGCCTGTTTCCTCACAGGTGAGCTTGCTTGCAATTACCAGCCCCCTCCTAACCTAAATCTCTCCCCTGTTATCTGCTTCATTGGCTGAGTGGGCCCACCTGGCCTAATTCAGTCCCCTCTGGGCCAGTATGGGGAGCCAGCCCCATCACAAATATGCTCAGTGCAGTCAGCACCAAGGAGTTGTGAGGGGATGGAGCATGGGGAGTGCAGGTGGACTTTTTTGGAGAATCTACCTGCCAACCTCTAACAAGTCTTTACTAAGTATATACAAACAGATTTTTGAATACTTGTAACTTGGCCAGATGTGCGTAGTTTTTCACAGGAACAGCAAAAGGCTCATTCCTGATATCAGAGTGACCCCCCCGCCCCCCACTCCAACCAAATGTCAAGCCTCTGCTTCAAAACATGGAGGTGCTAGAGCTTCTCAATGAAGGGCCTACAAGAATTTTTAACATGGATAAAACAATGCATTTTTCCCTAATCTCGGTCTGGGCTATGGCTGAGCCATTTTTTTTTGAGGAATCTTCCCCAAAAAATTCAAAATGAGGCAGACACCCAGCATGGAAAATTTCAGCACAAATGGTTAAAGTTTGGCAAAGTTCTACGCTTATAATGGGAACTGTCAGGCAACATGAACTGTAAGCGGTGCTACCAGTTCCATCTGTAATATAAAGGGGACCCACTATGTCGATGTGGATTTAGAGCAGCTTTTCCATTCCTAGTAAATAGCTCCATCTTCTTTTCCGTTTGGAAAATATGCTAGTTTTTGTTTGTTTGTTTTTTAAATGACTGACCCTTGGGGGGAGGGGGGAGCACTAATGAATTTGGTCTAAATTATAAGGGGAAAATATTCATGGAAAACTACTTTCCAAACTGAAATGGTTTTCAACTAATCTTTCTACTCTGCAGGATTCACACCTCCCTGATGTTAACATTCTCAATCCACATGAAATTTTGAGACAGGTTGTCAGATCAATACTAATATATTTTTCAAGTATTTAAAACTGCTCCCAGCCACTTCTTCCATTGTGCCCTGCAGAGATGCAGAGGCTATGTGTGCCTTAGGGCATGGAGAGAAAAAGGAGCTTCGTTTATTACTGGGTAAAAATAAAAGACAATAAATCAAAGGAAATTAAATCTGCTCCAAATATGTTCAAGTAACATTGAAGGCCTGTCTTAAACCACAAAAATCAAAGAAAGTCAGTGTTACTGTTGCATCCCTGTCCTTAACTTACCCTGATGTGTTAGGAGTAAGTTGAGAGTTTCAGCCTTAACTGTGGATTCCTTGGCTGTCTTGCGTTTCCCACTTGATATCACTTTACTACAGTATTTTGTTCGATTTTAGCTCCTCCATGGCTAAAGGTCAGGGCAAGTGACTCGGCAAGACATCTATTCAAACAAACAACAATAACGCTAGCAAGAGGGTACATGACACTTATGGTTTGCATTGGAGTGGGGGGAGGAATCCCATTTCCTAGGCATGCTAGGTTACTGCAGGACATATATATGTGTGAAATCTAATTCAGCCCCCAGTGATGAAAATGCCACCCCTACAACCATCTTTATGGGCTCTGTAAAATTAAGCCCCTGGCCTTCTGTAGGTGTGTCTACTTCTTCTGGGCAATGGAACTGCTCCTGATTTAGAGAAGTGCAAGTGAGAGGTGAAACAGGCCCATAAGATCAGAGGCCTGGATTATCCGCTGCCTTACACTGTGGGTGCGTCTATCCTTTGAGGTGGGGGCATCACCCCCAGATCAAGGAGACATACCTACTATGCAAACTCTGATCGAGCTACTGTGCTAAAAATAGAGGGTAGCTGCAGTGGCATGAGGGGCCCACCTGAGTATATATGGATAGGTAGGTATGTTGGGTGCCTAGCCCTTCCTGGTGTTTATGCCACCCCAGCTGCACTATTTTTAACATGCTAGCTCCATCAGAGCTAGCCTGGGTATGTCTGCTCCAGCTGGAAATTACACCTCCAGCTCCCAGGGTAGACAAACCCTGTATCATCATTTATGCAAACTGAGTATAATATGTTGCCATTCTGATCTGGTGGAGTTTCACACTCACTGTATGCAGGTGTGAATCACAGCCCTAGGGGCAAGGCGGGAGAGAATCAGGCCCTGGAGAGCAATATGGGATATTTTGATCTACTTCAAATTCCTCCTGTAACTGCAGCGATTCTTCACCTCCCACACTCCACTTTGTGACATGCACATGAGGAACGACTGCCATATTCTACCCCAGAGATGGATGCATTTCAGTTGTGAGCAATCACTGGATAAAAAAAGTAGATGGTTAAAATATATATGCAGTCTAGGAAGCACCTGGGATGAGAGAGGCTATCAAAATGTAGGAAGCATTTTTATAGCTATATAGCCAACATTATCCCAAGTGACTAGTAATTTGGGGGTACCTTTAGAAGGCCCTGATTTTCAGAATGTGCTGACCACCTAGGAGCTGGTAGGCCAGCCAGGGCTGCTGGAACCCAATGTGGTCTAGCCCCACCCCCTTCTGGCACCAGACCACCCCTACCTCACGGTGGCATGGAGTAACTTTCCCTGTACCTGTCACGGAGTTGTCTATTATAGGGAACTTAAAGCCAGCTTAAAGCAGAAGCTGAGAATTTCTTTATGACAGGGAGAGCCAGGGCTGCTGTGTGAAACCAGCTTTAAAAGCCCTTTGCTTCACTGCAGCAGCATAGAGGGGACTTACCTGGGGCCGAGGATCTGATGCGTAGATTCTTGGGATTTCCTTGTAGCAGGGGCCAAAAAGCTGGTAGTCTGTGGGGAAAACCCGTAGGCTTGGCAGACCCAGGATGATCACTTAGTCATCAGTAAGGAATCCTGCTAAAAGGAATAAACCGGTTATGTGAACAGTCTTCCCCCAGCACCGCGGCTGGGTGTTTAGCAGGTACTGCCTACGTTCTCCAGGTACTCTGCACTGTTCACCTCATCTTGGAAGATGTGGCCGTTGACAATAATATCTCAGATACTTTATTTTTTATTGCAAGCCCTCCCGCTTTAGAAAGCACTCATAAAGGATCCACTGTGCTCCTGGCAATGTCAGCTCCAAAAACTCATGCCTGTGGCTTAGTGGTACATAGGATGTACCAACACCCCTCCTCCTATCCCCCGCTTCCCATCCCACAGCGTTGGAGAGCTGCTCTGAGTCATGGCAAAAAATTTTCTGCATAGTTTGCTCACTGACGTACAGAAGGGATTTTACCTACTGGAAAACAATTGAGGCAATTCCCCCAGGGTGCCCTGCTGAAAGCATTCGACAACTTGGCGTCTCTGTAATGTCTCTGCGACGTCAGTGACGGATCTGGGGTCAGGTCTGTTTAAGGGGAACTGGAATCCTGGATTCCACAGTGATTCTTCAGACACCAGGGAGAGGTGGTACAGGTTGCGCCTGGGCCAGAGAGGCATGTACATGGGACATGAAATTTGAATCACGCGCAGCATGGGAAGGGCATGGCAAAGAGGTGGCCCAAGGCTCAAGGCTTAGTATTCATTGTTCTCACTGGTATGCTCACATAGGTATTGAAGTCATTTGTGTTACGGAGCAAGACAATCTAGTCTAGCAGTTAGAGCTGGGGATTGAGAGTCAGGACTCCTGAGTTACAGTCCTGGCTTTGCCATTGACTTGCTCTGTGAAAGTCACTCAGGATCAGATTGTGATATCCTTACTCCCAGCAAGTAGTACCTTACTCCACAAGCAGTTCCATTGACTTCAGTGGGGTTACTCATGCCAGAAGGTACTAGTCAACCTGAGTAAGGGGGTGGTCACAGCCCTATCCTTCACCTCGCCGTGCCTCAGTTTACCCATCTATGACAAGAATACCTACATCACCAGGATGTCGTGCGGCTGTGTTGATGAAAGGTTAAGCTCCTTGTGGAAGGGTAAGAGAAGTGCAAAGTGTTAGTTACCTGGGGTTTGGTGGCACTCACTGTAATTAGAGGTTTCAGAGTAGCAGCTGTGTTAGTCTATATTCGCAAAAAGAAAAGGAGTACTTGTGGCACCTTAGAGACTAACAAATTTATCTGAGCATAAGCTTTCATGAGCTACAGCTCACAGTTGCTAGCCAGTTTCAGTTCACAACCTCCTGTTTCACAGGCCCGCATTGGTCATCTCCATGGACATGGACCCTTACGGCAGAACTTGAACGGAAAACAGAGGTAGTAGAGAGGAGATGCTTCCGTAAAATCCTGGGCATCTCCTATTTCGACCACATCACTAATGAAAAGGTCCACAACATCATCACCCGATGCGCTGGGTCATATGAAGACCTCCTGATGACCATGAAGTGCAAGCTGAAGTGATATGGCCATGTAACAAGATCATCTGGCCTATCCAAGATCATCCTCCAAGGGACAGTACAGGGGAAGAGAAAAAGAGGTAGACGGAAGAAGAGATGGATTGACAACATAAAAGAGTAGACAGGAATGGACTTCGCGGAGACTCAGCACTGACACACAATCGTCAGGGGTGGAGACAATTGGTTGATTGCTCATCAGTGATGGTGCCCCGATGACCAATGCAGTTATGGGAGTAATGATGATAGCTCAAATGGTTGAAAGATGTGAAAATTTGCCACAGCTATAGTCCTTATTAAAGGGGAATTTGATAGCAGCCTTCAGCTACCAGAAGGGGGATTACAAAGAGGATGGAGCTCTGCTGTTCTTAGTGGTGGCAGATGACAGAACAAGGAGCAATGGTCTCAAATTGCAGTGTGGGAGGCCTAGACTGGATATTAGGAAAAACTATTTCACTAGGAGGGTGGTGAAGCACTGGAATGGGTTACCGAGAAAGATGGTGGAATCTCCATCCTTAGAGGTTTTTAAGGCCTGGCTTGACAAAGCCCTGACTGGGATGATTTAGTTGGGGTTGGTCCTGCTTTGAGCAGGGGGTTGGACTAGATGACCTCCTGAGGTCTCTTTCAACCCTAATCTTTTGTGATTCTATGACTAATATGTATTGAGTGGCGCTGTTGGGCACTGTATGGAATGGCTAAATTCTGCCATAGATGCCATCCTGAGAGGCAGTAAAAAGGGGACAGAGTGTCCAGGCAGAATGAGGAATGACTCAAGCCAGACTCACTCTCCTTGGGTGTCTCCTCAAAGACAGTGCACCATACTCTCCCTCTGCACCTGAGCGGCTCCACTGGGCAGTGTGGGGTTGGGGGAACACAGCTGTAGTCTGGTACTCCCATTCTCTTTCTTCTGCACTTAGCCCTCAGGATGACACCCGGGGGGACAGTCTGAGAAGCTTACTGCAGAGGACATGTTGATTAGTTAATGGCCCCTTTGTTTTAGAGGGGCTTTAGCTCCTGCAGCATGCCTTCCTTATCTCTACTGAGCCCTGCATGTGAGCGTGCACCCTGCCGGAGAGACTGGGATCTTACATCCTAGATCTAGCCGAGTGGCTTTTACAACATAGAGGGCAAGATCCTGGCCCCTTTGCATCACTCTCACAGTGCACGGGGAATGGAAAGGTGGTTCAGTGAGGATTCCCCATGCATCTGAAAACCCAGAGCTGGGCAAAAGCCAGTCTAGCCAGCTCTGGGCTAGCCTGACTTCTCAGTACAAAGGGAGAGGCTGGAGGTGTGGTCTGAATGCGCAGGGCTCCAGATGGGCCAGTGGTAATCAGGCGTAGTGTAGAACAGCCTGCTCTAGCTTGCTCCAGGGCTCAAAATGGAGGAAGAGCAGAAGGGAATTCCACCTCTGTCCGCACCGTAGGTGCACTGAGTGTCTAAGAATCTATTCCGGGTCAGCTGAGAGCATGGCTCCTTAGATGACCACAGTTGGGTGTGGCTCGCAGTGCCCGCAGAAACTCGGGGGGTGCTGAGTGTGACTCTCGGCACTAGTGGTCTGCTCATGCATGAGTCATGCTTCATTTTGCCCACCCCGGTACAAGAATTTCAGTGTGCCAGGCCTCGAACATTCGTCTTTGTGTCAGAAGAAGTGGTAACCAATGGCAGGTCATTGCCAGTCCTCTCCTTCCTCTTCAGCTTTTCCCTTTCATAGATGGATAGATTCATAGATATTAAGGTCAGAAGGGACCATTATGATCATCTAGTCCGACCTCCTGCACAACACAGGCCACAGAATCTCACCCACCCACTCCTGTGAAAAACCTCTCACCTATGTCTGAGCTATTGAAGTCCTCAAATCCTCTCAGCCTCTCCCCACGTACGCACACCAAGAGGCTGGGGAATCGGAGCTGACGCAGATGGTAGGTGTCAAGCAGAGGAGGCTGTAGCATTGGTTTAGTTTTAAAAGGAACAGAAAACATACTGGAGTCAGTGGACGCAAGAGCTGAGCCTTGTTTTTGATTTCTCATAGACTGGAGTTACTCTCCCCAGGGAGAACTATCTTTTTTTTATATTTTTTTTTTATTTTTTTTGTTATGCATATTTTTGTTTGTAAGTTAAAAAGTCCCGGGATTTGCAGTCTTTGAAGCACGGTCGGCCTGCCAGATGGAATCAGTCAGGGCCTTTTCAGTCGGAAATCCTGGGAAGATGAAGCAGGATGAAGATACAGTGTTTTTCTCATTTGCCAGGGAAAGCTCTGCCCCACCCCCCGCAAGTTCAACTGGAGACTGCTGCAGGCCCCCTCAAGTGGTCAGGACGGAGGCAGCAGGAAGGCAAGCAGAGGGCCAGATTCTCCACTGGTGTAATTCAGTGTGGCTCCACTGAAGTCAATGGCATTACACTGATTTACAGCAGCTGAGGATCTGACCCAGATGTTTCTGGTGGTATATGCTCTAGCTATAAGCAGTGGAGTTTCATCCACTTATACTGGGCCTGAATTGGCCCTCTCTCTGCCTTGATGCATGCCTTCACCCTCCCCACCCCCTTCCTGTCTTGAATCAGTCACCTCCTGACTACACTACAGCTTCCCTTTCCTGAATTCCTCAAGGACTTCCACGGGGAGGAGAGTCCTCTGGGTTCCACATCTCTGACCGGGCTGTCTCCTCCTTTAACTGGACACCTTCAATTCGCTCCTAAGTCTAGAAATCTTGGCATCACCTTTCAGCCTAGCTTACCTTTTCCTCTCCATTTCCCTTTGCCTCTCAGCCTGCTCTGAAACGCTGCCAGAATTCATCCTTCCTTTGCTCCCATGTCGCTGCTACACCCTTCAGTTATCCCGTGATCACTTCCTGTCCAAATTGTTATTTCACAATAGCATCAGCTTACTCTCTCCTCAACCAGCAGTGGAGTGAGACCATCGGCCACTGACTGCAACCTCTGGCATATGAATCACATCCCACCATATACACCCAGGCGTTCAAGTGTTGCTAACGGAAGAGTTCAGACACATTACACTTGGTCTGAAAACCTCTTAGGGGGAGGCCAGGGTCATGTTTACTCACCATTACTCTGTGGATATTCTGATTGCCTCTGCGAAGAGGAAGAGGAAGGAGAGAGGGGACAACCACAGCGTAATACATTGTAATGCACAGTTGAAGGAGCAATTTAAACCATTTACACATGGCAGAATACTGCATGAGCTAGAGGCTTTCAGAAAGAAGTATCTCTGCAGGGCTGGGGCCAACTCAGTGAAGTTTTCTCAGCGTGCAGTAGCGGTCCAAAGACAGGGAGTAAGATGCGCAGCTGTATTTGCAAGGGAATAAACTAGAAAAGGTATAGCTTTCAACATGGCCAAATCTTGAGAGGGAATGAGCATCTGCAATTCCCAATTATTATTTATATTACACTAGCGTTTAGAGGGCCTAAGCAAAATCAGGGCCCCATTGTGCTAGGCACAGTATATACACACAGTGAGCTTGTTTGTGCCCCAAAGATCTTATAGTCTAAATAGGCAAAGGGCAGGAGGGGAAACCGAGGCACAGAACGATGACACGACTCGCAGCAGGTCAGTAGCAGGGTTGGGAATAGAATGCAGGTGTCTTGAGTTCCACTCCAGTGCCTATCCACTGACCATGCTGCTCCTCTAAAGGCAGCAGAAGTTTGGCTGAGTAAACAGTGAGTATGGCCCTCAGGACGTGGCCCCCAGAGGTTAAACTGTGGAGCTCACGGCTTTAAGATATTGTTGAGGCAAAATATTGTAAGAAGATTCAGAAAGGACTGGGGTTTTAAACGAAGAAGAAAATAGGGCAGTAGATTGGAAAGCCCACCTCCAATGGTTGGAATTTCAGGAACAAAAATGGAAGCCAGCCAGGTGACAACTAGGCTGGAAAACCAGGCTGATAATCTACATTTGCTAGCATAAAAACTAGCAGGGCGAGCGTTGGTCATGTGCTGAAGCATACGCTCATTGCCAGGCAGCGCTCAGAAGGAATTCTCCTCTCAAAGATTGTGTAACTGGCAAGATAACTTGACCAGCTTCCCCTTCCTTTAACGTATGAGGTGCAGCTTATAGCGTGTGTGTGTTGCGGGGAGGGGCGCTCTATACCAGAAGAGAAGACCATTGCTGTGTCCTAGTGTGAGAGTGCCCATGTCCTTATGCAGAGGAGTAGGGTCTTAAACTCAAGAGAAATAGAGTCGTAACAAATACAACATGGAAAACATGAATCAGGTTCTCTGTTCCTGTGGCAATTTCCCTGGGCAAGACGTCTCCTTCTGCAGCTGGGTTGAGATCACGAGGTCACCTCTCTTGAATCAGTAGCAGCTAAGACCTTAACAGGCAGATGGGTTAATATTCAGTCAGCCTCTCCTTCCACCCCGTCTGACCCTGGGGTCACCTGTATCCCTACGTCTCTCTCTCAGTGCTGCCAAACAAATGGTGGCACAAAGAGAGTGGGGCTGGTTACCCATATTTATGAATGTCTCCCCTCTGATGCCCCACCTACACCCCCAGGTGGATGATTCCCCAACAGTGTTTCTGTAGAGTGACACTGCCCTCCTGTGGCTAAACAGAGCTGCTGCCAGCTAAGGATCCCAAAGGATAAAAGTCACCTGTTTTCCCCACAGACTAGACAACAATCAAGATCAAAGAGCAGTGACCCTGCTCCTCCACTCCCACATGCACACCCTGCCTGCAGTGAGAATCCACATGGACCTGCTATCAAAATGGCAATGTGGAAATCATTAAGCATCAGGAATGTCTTTTTAAAATCCCTATTTCTCATGCCTAGGATACTTAACAGCGGAACAGTATTGATCTCCCTTTTGCCACCAAGGCCATGAAATGTCTCATTTTTATGGGCCAAGAGATTCCTCTCAAATTCCATCTTCCTCGTTGCCGACTTGCAAATACACTTATGGTGCCACCCCCTGGGCTTGTCTTTGGACTTGTCTTTTAAAGTCTAATCCCCATTCTGAGGGTGGACAACAGTCTTAAGGCTCAAAGCAGCCTGTGCATGGGGAAAGCAGAGTGCCAGAGTGCCTTGACTGTCATCCTCTTTAATATGGAGGTGCTCTGTGCAGAGAACACAAGTCTCAGCAGGTAACGAACACCACTTGCACTGGAACAGAACAGAACCGCCTGCTGGGATCTGCAGGCTCAGTGGGCCACAGCTTCGGATGGAAAACAGGGGCAGAACCTCGATGGAATGATGGCAGTTTACACTAGCTGAGGATCTAGCCCTGAAGGGTTGTGTTCTCCTCCACTTTGTGCACATTAAGGGCTCCTGGGAAGCTGCCAGCATGGCCCAGGGCTGGGCAGAATGTCTTAGAATGACAACCTGTACGGAGGTGTGGGGGGTATGAAACCAGGGAAACAGTCCCGTTTACAAGCCAAAAAGTAAGAGCATGTAGCATAGTCCAAGGTCCAGTGTGTTTTCCTTCGAAGTCACTTAGACTTGGCTTCCCGACTGCTCTAAAGTAAACAATGGAGAGAGACACAAAGAAAGTGGGCAGGCTTCACAGAGGTTATAAAAATATCATTTGTATAATTAGATTGAGTCAAAACGCATGACTCTCTGGTTGGAAGGGAGGCTTGTTTTTCTCTCATTTCTTTTTCTCCTCTGCCTTTTTTTCCCCCCAATAAAAATCTGGATAAACAAAATCCCTGGGATATTAGAAGGTTGTTTCCATATTGTTTCTAAAGCAAAACAACAACAAGAAGAAAGAGTATATGTGTTTGGTTTTGTGTTGAATGTTTTTCTGGGTGCATATGTGCCATTCTCACCCTCTGTGCTGCACCCAGTATTTTTCTTCACTTCCTGTCTCAAACTAATGAAGTGTTGCTGTGGGTTGTTAAACATTCACCCACTTCCACCCCAGAGGCAGCTGCATGTTATTGAAGCACAAAGTGAATCTTTCATAGTTTATATATCAGTTTGCTAACCTTGGCTTCAATTCCCAGCTCTGCCACAGACTTCAATGTGACCCGGGGCAAGTCACTTAGTCTCTCTCTAAAGATGGGAAACTGAGACACCATGGGGATAAAAATACACCCTTTGCCCCAGTCTTTGTTGTGACTGTTTAGATCATGAGCTCTACGAAATAAGTATTGTACCTTACTATGTGTATGAACAGTGCCTGGTAGCATCCCCCCCGCCCCCCCCCCCACCACCACACACACACGGTAAAATACTCTGCAATCTCTCAGGGTGGAAAGCACCAAGACTGCAAACCCTAAGTATTCCAAAATCATGGGTCAAACCCTAAAATTCATGAGATTGGCTTAAAAATCATGAGGTTTATGAACAAAAACTTGGAGGGTTCTTTTTAATGTCCCTCTGGATTTTGACCCCTTAGGGTTCCCATTTTCAAACTTTTCTCCACAATCAAGAGGGTAAGAAACTTATTTTAAAGTAATAAATATATAAATAGTCTCACATAATCACAAAAAGAAAAGGAGGACTTGTGGCACCTTAGAGACTAACCAATTTATTTGAGCATAAGCTTTTGTGAGCTACAGCTCACAGATGAAGTGAGCTGTAGCTCATGAAAGCTTATGCTCAAATAAATTGGTTAGTCTCTAATGTGCCACAAGTCCTCCTTTTCTTTTTGCGAATATAGACTAACACGGCTGCTACTCTGAAACCTGTCACATAATCACATGAATCGAGGAGCTGGGTCTTAAATAAAATAATGTGATTTGCGATAAAATTGTGAGAGCTGATTACATACAGTATGAATAGCAGTTGATAACTCTCTTCCCCAGCTGCCTGCTCTGTTTATATCTTCTTAGTAGATTTTTAAAATAAGTTGTTGTATGACTTTGCTTCTCTGTGGACCAAGCCACACCCCCTCTAAAAGAGAGGGGACAAACCAACCAGGAATGGTGCTACTTTTTCCATATATCTTCCTATGCTGCAACCTTGGAGCACATTCCTATTTAAGTCTGTTTGCAGTATGGTAGTTAGTCCTCTTATTGATCCCTCTATTTTTTTGTTTTGGGGAAACCTCAAGAAGGAACAGTTTTATAAGTCCACACTAGGCAGTGGGCAATGCACAGAATCAGAATGGTTTCGATAACTAGGCCTTGACTACATGATAACAGGTTTTTGCATTTCAGATCCTAAAATTTTGTTTGGGGAAGGTCCACCTTACTGAGGCCCTATCTGTCTCCTTCTGCCATCCAGGCCCTTTGGGAATATTCAGCCTTTCTTCGTAAATTGTAACTGTATTGTTGATGATTTTGTGCCAGATCCCATTTATATTAGCTAAGGTTAATTAGGGGCTCCATCACAGGCAATCCAGAAGAGAAACAGTGGAACTGAAGTGCAATAATAGTGAATTCCAAGGAGATTCGTTCTCCGTTCTGGATTACCCACTACTGAGACGACAAAACCAGGAGGCTGGTAATGATGAACTGCTGGGCATGTAGCCATCCCTCTCAGTTGCTATTATGACAATGGGTTTGGGCAGCAATTATGTCAAGTGTGAAGGAGATTAGCCCTCAGGCCAGCTCTGGAGTTCTTTTAAAACCTCCCTTTTGTCAGCCCCTCGAAGATAAGAAAAAAAAATTGATCTTGTGAGCTGTAGCTCATGAAAGCTTATGCTCAAATAAATTGGTTAGTCTCTAAGGTGCCACAAGTACTCCTTTTCTTTTTGCAAATACAGACTAACACGGCTGTTACTCTGAAACCTACAACAGACTTGTTATCCTACTTCTGCAGTCACAATGGCTAAAATTCTTTCTAGTATAGTACTAGAGAACAGCGATCGCCCCAACACTGCTCCAAAATACCACTGGGCGACACTCTTTTGTGTAGTGCTAACGAGTAAGAAGGCCTGACAAAGGAGAGAAACATAGTTCATGCTAGCAACTGTATCTACAGACACATCTCTTTGCTGCCCTCTACAGAGGAAATCAGGTAAAGCCAAAGGGGTGAAACACTGGCTCAAAGTATTCAAGTAACAGGCAGCTTAGCCAGTCTCAGAGGTGCTGATCCAAGGAAAATATGAAATAAAAGTCAATGGATCAGAGTGGAAAGTGTTATAGCCGTCAAATAGGCTGTTCCAATACCTCTACCCACAGGTATGTTTGAAGGGGCAGGGGGGTGAGAAGGAGAGAGAGAGCTCTGTGTTGAAAATTAAGGTTGGGGTTTTTTGCATAAATCCCACCCATCACCACAGCAGCCATAGGGCTGCCCAGTTTGTAGAGCCCTGAGGCTCAAGGAGGAGATGACCGAGGAGGAAGTTAAAACAACTGCATGGCCCATTACACACACCAGATCAGCTTGTATAAGGCCTTGTATAGATCGTTGTCACAGGGCAAGGAACAGTGACATCAGCCCATTGCAAGGTCACCATCCCAGCCGCTCCTAACACAGGATAATACCTCCCCCTGATACGGCACCTTTCACTTGAGGACACCCCTCCCAACCTGCCAACGTGTGACACAAACCACCGAGTTGGGACAAGGGACTGAAACGCGTGAAACCTGCGTGTTGTTACACACCACAACTGACAGATTAGAAAGATTTTTTTTTTTAAAGAATAAAACCTATTTTTAAGGCTCTCTCACTGTGTAAATCAACTACACCAATTTTGCAACCTGTAACAGCCTCCCACATACAATGAACCTGCCATAAGCTTCAACCAGTTCAATTGCTCCCCCTTAAAGCGCTCCCTCCTCCCCCAACCCACACGTATGTTAAGATGCCTGGGGAACCCCCAGAACAACCTACCAAGAGCCTGAGGCAAGCAGAGATGGGGACTCCTCTGCTAGGAAAAGGAATTTCACAAGCAGAGCAGACCTGTGTGTGTGCGTGCGTGTGTGTGTATGCAGCAAGGAAGCTGTATTAGTACTGGAATAGAAGCAGTTCAATGGATCACGATCCTGGTGCATACACAGAGCTAATACAGCTAAGGACTAAGATGCATTCGCTGGGATGTGTGAAGAACCTGGAACAGCAAGGGAGTTAGCAGGTGGCAGAGCTGTGGTGAGGAAGATCTCACAGCGCCTGTCCGCACCATCCATGGGTTTAGCGATTGCTATCAGTCACTTCTGATTAAAAGCGCTAAAATACATCAAATTCATCCCTTCTCTCTTAAAAATCCAAGGCTGGCTAATTGAGCCTGAGTTCTCGTGTTGAGTTCATCCCTTCCGATGCCGGTGAGAGATGAAACCAGAACCTGGAACTCCACAGCTGAAAGCTGGGCGTGATGGTTAGACTCCAGATCCCTAAGAAATCCTTTGTGGATGCAGAGACGTCACAGCTGAGGTGGGTTTTACCCAGTTTGTGGAGGCAGCCTCTGGTTGTTATTAGCTGTATTGAGGTATGGAGGACAAGAAGGCAACAAGCCAGAACCAATTGCAAAATGTAGTGAGCACACACTTGTGTCTGGTCTTCATTAATTTTAATGTGTGTGTGTGTGCGCATGAGTTTACATACGTATGCGTGGGACAGATGGGCCTGTACCAAAACCCTGGCTTCAAACTCCCCCACATTTGATAGGATGGGTGGATGTGAGGGAGAAAATTTGAACCTGGATCTTGAATTTTGCAGCATGGTCCCAACTGTAGTGTGAATGACTGGTTCTCTCAGAAAGAAAGTGAGAGGGAGGGAAAGTGGGTGGGATGTACATGAGTAAATGAGTAAGTAGATGCCAGCAGGAGTATATATGTGTATATGTGTCCATCTATGTATAGGTAAAGGAGCAGTGTGTACATGAGCGGGTGTTTGTCAGAGAAGGCGTGTGTATATATGATTAGACAGATGTGCCTGTCTAATGCACAGTACTTGGATACAGGATGATAGTAGATACAGAAAAACTTCCAATGGACAGATAAGATGTATATATGCATGCGTGTCTGTGTATGAGCATGTGCTTATGTTAAGGAGAATGTGTTTGGGGGTGTAGGTGGAAGGATGGATATATAAAGCTGAATGCACATGTGTGGGTAACAGAGCAAGTAGCTGAAGGAGAGGGTGCAAATGTGTGGCTATGTGAACACATGAGTGTATCAGTGAGTGCATGTACAGGAGTGAGTGTGGGCCAAATTCAGTAGTATGAGTTATGCACAGTGCCAAATTCGGTCCTCAGTTAAACCCGTGAAACCCCATTGATTTGTTGTGGTTCTACACAGTACAGCTGAGGGCAGAATGTGGCCTGTATAGAGTGTAAAACTTCAGAACTGTAGCCTAGGTGGTTGAGTGGTATAACTTGCACTAATGTGATGTTCAGGGAGTGTGCAAAAATGAATACTTTAAACATCAAGTGGGCAGAATAGGAGGCACAGCGGGTAAAGCAACTAACAGGAGGGTGTAAGGTGAGTAAGGGAAAAGGGGAGTAAAGGTATAAGCTTGATCTTACACTCTGCAGGTAGATGCTTTTCTTGTTTCATCTCCCCTCTTCTGCTCTCATGGTGGTGAAGTTACATGGGTTTTGAATGCCAAATTCACCTGCTGAATCCCAAATTGGTGCAAGTTCCCATTTAAACTGCTGTTCTAACCGACATGAAACGTACAACACATCATGGTTTACATCACTGCCAAAGTTCGCCCAGAATGCTTGGGAGGCTGTAGAGTTAATTTGGGGGGAAGTTTTGATCCCAATCTAAATTTTGCAGCTGGCCCCTCTGTCTGATGGGCTGAACCAAAGTTATTAATTATTATTATTATTACTGCATGTATTATGGTAGTGCCTAAAGGTTCCCACTTAGATTGGGTCCTCACTGTGCTAGGGTTTGTACAAACATACTGTGACTGTGGTGCCTGGAAGGGCCTCACTGAGATTGCTCAATCAGGGTAAACTGCAAAGAATGGGGCAGACAATCCCCCAAAACTGGTGGTTTATTCCAATACTTAGATTCACCAACCCAGCAACAAAACAGCTTCTATCATACCTAACTGGTTACCCAGGACCTGAAAACAGAGCTCCCTTAAAGCAAGCCAGCCCTGGGCTTCCACCCAGACAGTCAAGTCAAATATGGTGAGGCTTACTTAAAACATATATGAAGTTCGACCAATCCCAAGCAATCAGACACATTATCCACCAGGTCAATGAATGTTCCAGATCTTACCCAAATACACGCTTACAGCCAATTCTTATTAACTAATCTAAGATTTATTTAAAAAAAAAGAGAGAGAGTATTGTGACTAAAGATCGTTATACATACAGATATGAGTAAAGTTCTTAGGTTAGTTTCGTAAGTAGAGATGGTGAGCTGCCGATTTGTAGAAAGTTCTTCCAGAATCAGTCCCATAAATTATAATCCCATAGGCAGTCCATGTGCAGTGTCTGTTTAAATTCTTCCATGAGAAATGGCAGGCTAATCCAGACTGGAGCGGGAGACCTCAGTCTTGCGACTTAAACTTCCCCTGACCAAACTTAAGCAGATCTGAGATGAAAAAAGGATCAGGTCCCAAAGTTCTTTTATAGCTCTCTGGCCGGTTATGTAGCCTCTTGCTAGCCAACAGCACAGCCAGCATTCCTTGGATGAAGAATAGGTAATATACATGGTTGCTTTGAAGTCAATTCCTATTTCCTATGTATACACAGGTAATTAGTTGCATTGATTAGCATAAAGCAATTTACCATTCAAAGGTTCACAAGTAGTTTACTACAAACTTCAAAGAGAAATAAAGACGATGATACCATTACACCCAAGTTTCATCTAATTGCTAATATCCGCTTTTGATTTCTGAATCAATAGAATATAGCAATGAAATATTACAGACAGGAACGGAAGTATAGCATCTACATGAAAATTAGATCACATTGCTCAACGCCTTACAGATACAGATAAACACAGACAAATACAATAGTATTTACTAATTCTCTGACAATATAGGTTTGCATTTCAAAGGATTTAGTCCACTTACATGGCTTTGATAACTATCTACAAGAAATGGCCCTGCTTATAATGTCAATATTTCTCGAATATGTTTTTAAAGGTTGATCTTGGGTCAATTAGCCTGCTGGTGTTTAACCCTCACTGGCTGAGTGTCACACATATATTAGAAAATAGTCCCTGCCCCAACCAGTTTATACTCTAAAGAGATAAGACAGATAAATAGCAGGAGGGGAAATAGAGGGAGAAGAAGGTGAAGTGACTTTCTCAAAAAGACTCAGCAGGTCTATGGCAGGCCTGGGAATAGAACGCCGGTCCCCTGAGTTTTTCCCCATTGGGGCATGCTGCTAAGAACACAGAAGTGCTGAACCTTTGAAAAGGCCAGACCTGGATGTAAGCTCAGATTCTGATCTCTGCTACACTGACCTAAATGGAGTTACTCTGGATTTGTGCTGTTGTTAACAAGAATCCACATCTAGCTACTTTCTGCCTTTAGCCCAACTCTAGTTTTGATGACATTTTAGATAGACGTAATCTGTGTGTAGATATTCATTACCCAGAGTTCTGGGTACCCTTGGTTTGAATGCGCTATCAAATGTTTTTGGGTTTTTTTTTTTCTGATCAGTATAAACAGTCTCATCACATTCACAAAGAACTGAAAGTACTTTGCGCAATGGATGGTTTTAAGCTTGGGGTTTCTCATCACTTTTTGTTGGTGGTGTGCTTCGGTGGTGTTAAAATTGCTATTCACTCCCCCCACACACACACACTTCCATCACTGCCGTTGGGGAGGGCAGAATATTACATTTCTAGGGCAAAAAATAAGGGTGTCTGATCTCCACCAGTGCACATATAGACAGAAAAGTTCAACCATATACAGATGTGCTAGCTGTAAAAACAGCCTTGTTACAGTGACCCAGTTAAACAAAACTGAACAAAATACAGTTAGGCTTCCTTTGGCCAGCCTATAACATATGGTATTTGTCAGCCAGTCTTGTTCCTCTCTGGGGCCTGGCAGGAGACAGGTGGCCGGTTCCAGAATGGAGAGAGCTCCTGGAGAGTCAGCACACTGAGCACACTGTAGGAGTGGGCTAGCTGGGAACATAACAGCTCACAAAGGCACAGATTGAACAACATTTCTTCCACATTGTTCAGCGCAGCACTAGGTTATAGAGGCTCTGGCTTTGATGAATTTATGGTTCACACTGTTCCCTGTGGTATTGTATCTGTAAGTTCTCATTTGCTAAGCGTACACACAGTTCTATGGCAAACCTCTCTTTCCAAATGGTCGACAGACAAAGGTGTGTGGCTCAGGGAGAGTTCGGGTTAGCTTGGGAACAAAGAGATTCTCATAAAGATAAATCACACCAACTGTCTGTAGGTAGGTGGCAGACTATTGTGTTGCCTTTCTACTGTGATGTAAACTGAAGATGGTTGCTGCCACTAGGTAATTTTAAGGGAGACTAATCATTGCGGGGAGGAATAGCTCAGTGGTTTGAGCATTGACCTGCTAAACCCAGGGTTGTGAGCTCAGTTCTTGAGGGGGCCATTTACGGATCTGGGGCAAAAAAAAATTGGGGATTGGTCCTGCTTTGAGCAGGGGGTTGGACTAGATGATCTCTTGAGGTCTCTTCCAGCCCTGATATTCTATGATTCACAGATTTGATGGGTAGTCACAATGAATACTATGATGCAACGTCTCCCCACCTTCCCCAAAGGAATGTTCAATTAACATGACTATTATTAACTAAAAAACTATCCTCCAGTTCTGGCTTTGCCCAGGGATTATTATTCCCTAAAGCAAGGGCCTTGCCACTCTGTGTTACAAATTAAAATGATGAGGAGGTCTTCTAATTCATCTTGAAATAAGTATGGGTTTTGGAACAGTGGAACTGGAAAATTCATCGCATCATGCTGCATGTGAAACAGACGTCCCAGCGCAATCAGTTAGTGATATGGAAAAGGAAGCTGATTCAGGATTATCTGTTTATTCCAACAACAGAAAAGGCTTGAGAATGGAAGAGATCTGAATGCTTCATTCACATGTTCTGGATCTGAAATTCTTGCATTTTCTGCTAATTCAACCAATGAACCATCTTAGCATCTAAAGGACCAAACACTGCTAATCATAACTCCAGCATGCAAGACATGCTTTTCATCATATGTTTGCTGTGTATGACACTGGTCCTCTTTCAGCAGTGAAACTCATTCAGCCCTTGCAGCATAGATATGAGCTAGTGCTGCTTTTAAAAGATCTGTCTGTCTTCTATCTGCTCCCACTCCTTGTTGATTTCACTTCTCCTTGGCAATGACTCAAGATATGTTTTGATAGATTAGTAAAAATTAGCTAATGTTATAGTAGAGATGTGCAATGTAATTTCTGCTGACTTGTTCTGTTTTCTTCCTGTCCAGAGGGATCATCCAGTGTCTTCTTGCCACACTTTATTGCTGGTTTGTTTGTTTTTTGGCCAGTATTGGCCTTTCCTGTGGCCACTTTATTCTGCATACAGGGACAATCAGTTGGTTCCTCGATAGTATATTGCAAGCCCATCTGATCTTTACACGAGCACACTATTCTTGATGTCCTGTCTTGCCACATCAGTAAAATCCCAGAATACCTGACATTTCCCTTGGAATCTTGTACCTTTTTGGATGAATATTCAGCACTAGGGATTCCCTGGGCTGCAATTTCCACAGCCTTTTGGCCTGTGAGATCTGGCTCAGACAATAGTCACTTCTGTATATCGTCACTACAAGGACTGAAGACCAGCTTGACACAAAGGGTGTCTGCCAGCATCAAACGCACTGTGAAAGCATTTCCCACTCTTTTTGGTTTCTATTACAAAACAGAAATCTCTCCATCACCACCAGCAGTGTTGGAACATACTGTGACGGCAACACTTGCACAATCTTTTCATATGTTTTGGTTCCAGGTCTGCCTAGTCCCATTATGCTCAGGGGAGGGGTTATAATCCATTGCTCCACATATGACATTTGTGTCTGCAAAGTGTTCAGTGTTCCGTTCCATGTGCCCCATAAATCCGGTTACAGCTGCTATTGTTGTGCTCTTTCTTCTAAGATCAATGGGCCAGATCCTCAGCTGGTGTCAATGAATGATAGCTCCATGGACTTCAGTTCAAAGGATTGGCCACACTCCTTTGGGTTTGACCTAGAAGATAGTGAAGAGATTAATTAATGCAGCCAGATGAGCCATCAGTCCATATGAGTTCAGTAGCCTCTGAAAGGAACTTGGCGGACTCTTATTTTCAGGAACTGGGGTACCCACGGTGGCCTTGGCCTTTACTAGTAACTTGTGAAGACAACACACATCAGTTTTGTGGCCAGGATATTCTATGGAGTGCTGCAAAAAAATCACATTTCTCCTCCAGTCTGCAAGGCAGAATCAGGAGACGTCTGCTCTTGTTCTTGTCCAGCTCTAGAATGTCACTTACATAGCATTTCAGTGGAGCCAGGTGAATTGACACCAGGTGAAGATCTGACCTAGTAACTTTAGTGGTGTCCCATAAGCACTCAGCCATGGCCAGTAATCTCCCTTTGCTCTCAGATTCTGTCCGGCTGCACCTCAGTTGGATTTCCTTGCACATAGTTACTGGCAATCTTAACTTTCTCTCTCAGGGTGTAGCTCCTCCTCTATGTTTGAAAGCTTCTTTTCTCTCCAAAGAACTTCTGACTTTTACTACATGGTGGTGGCATCTTTGGAAACACGCATGGCTCAGTCAGACTTGTTTCATCCTCCTAGCACTAGGAAACTGGACATACTTTCGTTTCTCTTTGGCTTTTCTGTTTGCACAGTCCAATCTTCCTGTGGCTTTTTCCCCAGCAGCAGGGCATTTATGGCGTCTGGCCTCCAAGACACAGATTTAAGATGGCTGCTGCCATCCCATAACTTTTAAAGGTAAACTGTTAAAGATAACTGTTCAATCCATAGACAGTCACACCATTTCATAGTATTATCTCCCTTAAAGGAGCCGTATCTCTTTGTTTTCTTTCGGAGGTCTCAGGGTGCCCATTCCTAACAAGGAGCTTTATCCTGCTCCAACTGTCTTCAGTGGAGCAGGATGAAGCCCAAATCACTACAGCCACTGCAGTATAATACCCAGGCATGTCCCTCTGCAGATGACAGCTCATTAACTACAAAACCTTGCTGGAGCCAGTCGCTCCCAGGTCACACATATGGCCAGTTTTAGTATGCTGTTTGATTTTGTACATGATTTATATTATTTCACATCTCAAAGGGTATCTCACAATATTTTTAAAGTTTTCAAAACCATGCAATGGAAACAGAGAGAACTAAAAAGACATTTACCCAGTCCCAGCAGGGTTTTGTCATTGCTGTAACATTACCAGTACTGGGACACTACTACCCAAGAGTGGCCAGTGATCTGGGTGGGGTTGACCAGGGTTTAAAAGAGAACTAGATAAATTCATGGAGGTTAAGTCCATTAATGGCTATTAGCCAGGATGGGTAAGGTATGGTGTCCCTAGCCTCTGTTTGTCAGAGGGTGGAGATGGATGGCAGGAGAGAGATCACTTGATCATTTACCTGTTAGGTTCACTCCCTCTGGGGCACCTGGCACTAGCCACTGTCGGTGGACAGGATACTGGGCTGGATGGACCTTTGGTCTGAGCCAGTATGGCCATTCATATGACCTTGTAAGTATGAGAAACAAGAATCATTATATGCATATATGGGCCTGGCTTTCAAAGCAGCCATCCAGTTTTGTGGGCAGAGTATTATGTCTACAATTAATTGTGCCCACAGTTTTCCACCTGTAGTGCATTCATGCTTTTTCCTGGTACTTCAATATAGCCACACAATTGTGGGTGTAAGATTTTCATGGCAAAAATCTAGCTTGAAACTTAGAATCACATTGTACTGAATGACGTCTGGCATGGTTTATGGGGCACTTGAAACAAACTGCTCTTTTGTAAGAAGATGTGCCGTTCCCCCTTATGTCAGTGGTCTGAGTTCTCAAAGTCAGGTCTGTGCAAATGCATGCATATATTTGCATGTGCCTCATCCACAGATAACTGGTGTGCGAATTTAAGTCAGGAATTTGCACAAGAACATGGAC
Organism: Chelonia mydas; assembly: GCF_015237465.2. Taxonomy (NCBI): domain Eukaryota; kingdom Metazoa; phylum Chordata; order Testudines; family Cheloniidae; genus Chelonia; species Chelonia mydas. The sequence goes on along the minus strand of NC_051246.2, from coordinate 28,042,222 downwards.
AGATAAGTACAAAGACCTGAGTTTTGCACACAGATAGAAGCACTTGAGCGTGGAAATTAGGCACATGCAAATATATATATATATATATATACCCACCTCACTTTGAAAAATTGGCCCAGTACGTGAGTAAATGTTAAACATAATAAAAATAACAAGACACAGACAGGCAACAGAATTAAGAACTATAGCCATCTGCGTTCTTCTAATCATGACATCAAGGGATTGCTTAGGTAATACACTGATGGTTTTTAAATGAGCTGTAACCACTCAGGAAAAAGATCCAGGCGTCATTGCAGACTGCTCAATGAAAACATCTGTTCAGTGCACAAAGCCCAGCAAAAAAGCAACCAAAATATTACTTTGAATGGGGCAGACAACAATACAGAAAATATTTTAATGCATAGTAGGCATCCCTAGAAAAGGTTACAGTCTCTTTGTAATTAAGTCAAGTATCAGGGGGTAGCCGTGTTAGTCTGTATCCACAAAAACAACAAGGAGTCCGGTGGCACCTTAAAGACTAACAGACCTTAAAGACTAACAGAGCATAAGCTTTCGTGGGTAAAAACTTCAGATGCATCTGAAGAAGTGAGGTTTTTACCCACGAAAGCTTATGCTCAAATAAATCTGTTAGTCTTTAAGGTGCCGCTGGACATCTTGTTGTTTTTGTAAGTAAGTGACACTCCTGAAATATTCACCGATTTCCTTAGGTATTTTCTATACAAGGGAAAAAGAGAAGTTCAGATACTGTGAATACACAGAAAACATTAAGGCAAACATAAGGCAAAACTGTACAGTGGGTATGTCTGTGAGCATGGCAATAGGCGTGTTTGTGGACCAGTATGTGCAGTTCTGTCCTGTCAAAGGTGCGTAGGGGTTGTTTGTGCATGTGTGTGTGTTTCAGTTTGTGTCTGTGAATGGACATTTGTATGGCATAGGTGGGTCTCTGTACAGATCTTTGTGCAAATATTCACAAGTGCTTTCCCCACTAGCCATGTTTAGAGTACCCCAGCTGTGCGTGTGTCATCAGTGAGTGCATCTAGAGCAGTTTCACCATTAGTGAGACGAGGGACCCCACAGGGCACAAAGCAAAGGTCCCAATGTGTGCTCCCTTTGAATATGAGCTTATGTCCCTTCAGAACATCAACCTTGATGACTTTCCCCCAAACAGCTGCTGGGCGAGAAACAAGGGCCAAATCCTCATGTTGGGTAAAACTGGCATTGATTTCTTGCCTCTTTGTGCTTATTAATCATCCAGGAAAGGCAACTCCTCTCCACTTGCCTCCCACTCCAAACCCCATCTGCACTCCTTTCCCTGTGTCTCTCCCAGCATACAAGCAGCACTACCAAACTACAATACTCACAAGTTACAACATGATACAGCAACAGAATCATGTGTTGTTTAAGGAAGGCAACTGCAGCCAGCATCCCAAGGAGCACAGTAAATGCTGTATACTCTAGTGCCGTCAGACTCCATGCATAAATTTCTCCAGTGTTTTGGGAGGGGGGAGGAGAGAAACAGACTGAGCTTTGTGGAATTCTTTTAAGAGCGTGTGCGCGACTGTATAAAAGAACATTTTTTTCTGCCCTTGAAAAGATAATATTATTTCACCCAGGCCCATTTCCAAGAGCAGTCGAGCTGTTTCTAAATGAACCAGTGCCTGGGTTGAAGCAGAGATGTCGGGGAAACCCTCTCGCCGCGTGCGACATGGAAATTCCTTGACCTCAGCAGGAAAGCAGAGCTACTTGCACGCAACCAGCCAAAGGGAAAAAATATTGAGGTGGAAGAAGTGGACAGAGGCAGGTGTGTTGGGAGGAGAAACAGCCCGCCTTTTACAGGCAAAGGGAGTGCTCGTCTGAAAAGCCATGTGTTTGTGACCAAGTTGCAAGGACAAGATGGACAGGGTTGTGAACAGGATGGGGTGGTGGTTAGGGCAGTAAGAAACAAGTCATAAAAAGGAAAGCCAACCAAAATGCCTGTCACAGGGGCTCGGCGTGACGAACGGGGCCACCCCTGTTTGCCGAGTGCGGGGTTCAGCCACCTCGTCACACAGTTGTTGGGATTCTCTGTTGGGTCAAACAACCACAGTTGGGGTATCTCAGGACCCCTGAAGGGGCAGAGCAACCAAGCAGTCTGTAACCCCTCGGGCAGGGCAGAGCAAGGCAAACACTCAGTCTAGGGCCTCTGAGCATCCTGGCTGGGGCAGGCAGTAGCAATGGGCGGGAGGGGCTCTGACCCTATGGGCAGGGCAGAGTAACAATCAGTCTGTAGTCCCTGAGGAGGAGCAGAGCACTCAGTCTGGGGCTCTGGTCCTATGGACAGGGCAGAGCAAACACTCTGTCTATGGCAGGAGCCCCTGGTAGCCACAACGAGTGGCAAGTGCAGGGGGGGAGAGGGTAGGGGAACCCGGGCCCACCCTACTCCACCAGGTTCCAACCAAGGGCCCTACGGAGCCAGTAAACTCCCTATAAAGGGTTCAGGCATCAGCTGCTAACACATCCCCTGAGTCATTTCCTACCAAAAAGCCCATCTCGAGCATCTTCTCAGCTGTCAGCAGCTTGGCATCCCAGTAGGTCTCCGTGGTCAGTTAGCTGTGCGCAGCATAATCTGGGTTCACAGTCCCTACAGACTGGAGAGTTGACAGTTCCTCAGCGGAAGCCTGCAGCACATGCCCTTCCTCTTCCTCCACCAGCCCTGACTGAGCTGGACTTCCTTTTTATCTGTCCCTTCGGCTGGAGAATGCACAGCAGGAGTGAGGGGTCATGGTCTCCTGGGCCCACAGTGATTGGTCAGCCCCCACTGGCCTAGTCACAATGCCACCCCGTCACAATGCCAAGCAAACAAATTCTGATGCAAGCCTCCTTCTTCACACTGGGACCATATCCTGAGCTAGGGTAAACTGGCATTGAAGTCAATGGAGCTACATTGACTTACACCAGCTGAGGATCTGGCAGCAACTTGAGTTCTTTGAGATATTTTGACCCTATAGGTACTACACTACTGGTGCATGCATGACAGTGCATCTTTGATCAGAGGTTTGTGGTAGCAGTGTCCATGTGATCCTCACCTGTGCTCTGTACACCCTCAGTGTGGAACTGCTGCCACTCCAGTTCCTTCTCCTTTGTGAAATATGGCTTAATGCTGGCACTCTGAAGCAGAGGGGAAGGAAGGCAGATAGTGGAGCACCCATGAGGACAAAACATTTTGAAGAACTCACCTTGCTGTACCAAGTAATCAGCAATCCTTCTTTGAGTAATTGTCCTTATGGGTGCTCGACTTCAGGTGACTCCCAAGCAGTGCCCAGACTAAGGGGTCGGGTGATGAGGAGTCCTGTCTAGTACAGTTTGGAGAACAGCTGTCTCAAAAGCTGCATCAGACCTGCACTGTGGCATAGTGCTGGGAAAAGCAGTGAACAGATAACCAGGTAGCAGCTTTACAGCTGTCTTTGATGGGGAGATTCATGAGCCAAGTCAGAGAGGTGGGCCCTAGTGGAATGAGCAGTCACCTTAGTGGGAGGGTGCATTCTAGAGAGGACAAAAAGCATCCCAAGTTCCCTTTGGAAAGTCGTGGGATACAAATAGAGGTTCCACTCATCCTATGAAGGAGATGAAAAACTTAGAAGAGATTTTGAAGGGTCAAATTCTTTCTAGGTAGAACGTTAGTCCCTCCAACATCCAGAGTGTGGAGATTAGCTTCTTCCCAAGAGTTGTGTGATTAGGGTAGAATATGGGTAATAGAATGTCATGGAGAAATCAGAGGAGATCTGGGAGAGAAAACAAAGATAGAGGCAAAGAGTCACTTTGCCCGGATAAAACCTGGGGCAGGATGATGTGCCAGAGCTACCAGCTGCAAAATGGACTTCAAAGGAACTTAGCAACAAACCCACGGTCTTTAAATTTAATGGGTAATCTAAAATCTGTATTATGTGAAGCTTAGAGGGAAACAATCACGCTGGGAGCACCAGTGGAAGAATCACATTCATTTATGAAGGTAAGTCTTCCTCACTGATGGTTTCCTGTTCATCCCTATGTTCTGCACTTGAAAATGAACAATCCCTTCCTATGCCCGAGAGTCATCCAAGAGCCAGGCCTTGAGATATAGTGTGGGTAGATTGGGGTAACTATTTTTCCCAGAGAGGTTCCTTTGAGCCAGCAAGTTTGTTGTCAGTGGCAGGTGAAGAGGTGGCCAAAGTGGCAGGCAAATCAAGTCTCGGAATCAGACCCCTCTTGCATAGGTTGATTTTGGATTTGTCTTTTTTTCATCTTTTTCAGTCCTTTGAGAAGCAGTGGCATAGGAGGATAGGTATACAGCAGGAGCCAGTTGTGTAGGCAGGGAAAGACTGCCACTGCTGTCTCAGCTGGGCAGCCACCACTGAAAGGACCTTTGTGGAGCATCTTGAGACAGTCAAGAGGCTGAATGGAAGTATCCACTATTGATAATATTTGTGACCAACCATGAACCTCAGGAAGTGCTTGTGAGCTGGACACAGTGCTATGTAAAAGTATGCATCCTAGAGATCGAGGGTCATAAATCAACCCCCTGGATCTAGAGATGATATAATTGCTGCTAAGGTTGCCATCCTGAACATAAGAGTCTGGATGAATATGTTAAGTGTGCTGAGGTCCAAAATCAGTCTCCACCTCCCTTTTTTTCTTGGGTACCAGGAAGGCTCTGGAGTAGACGCCTTTTCCCATATAGGGAGGGGAAGCTGGCTCTACTACACCCAGTTATTTCCTATCTTAGGAGACCTTCATGAGATGGGTCCCTGAAGAGTAGTGGGGAGGGATGGAGCTGAAGTGAACGGCATATCCTGATGTGATGCTTGCTAGCACCCATCTGCTCTATGTGATTCATTACCATGAATGCTTGAAATGGGAAAGGCAGTCCCCATAAGGTGGAGAGGTAGGAAATAGAAGGGTGATGCAGCATAAGATCCAGATGACAGAATGACTTGTAGCTATTGACCAATAACAGCTGCTTTGTAGAGGTTGATGGCTGGTTGACTATAGCTTTGGAGATCAATGGTCTTTTCCTTTGAATCTAGGTCTTTTCCCAGGTGGCTCTATAGCCCTGTGATATGTTAGAAACCGGACCAGGCTGGATCTTTGGGCTGTAAGATCTGCTATATCTTCTTTGGTTGCAGAAGTGTAAATTCTCAAAGACTGAAGAATTGCTCTGGAGCCCTTTAAGGAATGGAGGGATTCATCCATGGTGTTGCTGAATAGCTTGGGACCCTCACATAGAAGATCCTCCACTATGTTCTGGATCTCTCTATGGACTCCAGAGGACTGTAAGCAGGATACACGGCACATTACTATGGTTGTTGTCATAGACCAAGAGGCTGTGTCTGCCACATCCAAAGTTGCCTGTGATGGGGCCTTGGCCCCTAGTTGTCCTTCAGTGATGAGTACCTAGAATTGGTCTTTGTTCTTGTGGGAGATATTCAACAAAATGAGTGAATTTCTTGTAGTTTGTGTAGTCAGACTTAGCAATCAGGGCTTGGTAATTTGCTACCCTGAATTGTAAAGAGACCAAGGAATAACTTTTGTGCACTTACATTTCTTTTTGGTGTGGTGTGGAATGATGAGGAATGATGCTGTTTGTTTCTTTCATTCAGAGCATCAACCATGAAAGAATTTGGGACAGGATGGGGGAATAGGTATTGTGTGCCTTTCGAGGGTGCAAAATATTTCTTGTCCACCCATTTGCAAGTGGGAGGAACAGTGTCTGGCATTTGCCATGCTCTTCTGGTTGGCTCTAGCAAGGCATTATTTATTGGCAGGGCTTCCCTGCCCAAGTAGGTGGTACCCAGAAGGCTGTTGAGGGACTTGCAAATGCCTGTTTCCTGATGACCCTCTTTCAGAAAAGGCTGGGGGGGAGGGGGTCTGAATGGGTAGGTGGTGGAACCCTGAATGGAAATCTTCAAGTCAGAAGAGGGGAGCTGATCTTGTTGGTATTGTTGGTATTGCAGTGCTTCGGTGCCAGAGGAGAGCATAAGCCCACACAGCTGCACTCCGTCTCAGGCCTCAGATGGTTGAGAAGGAACTGGAGGGACGGCAGGTTCACCCTGCCTTACATGCCCTCAGATCAGAGCATGAGGACACACAGCGTGAAGACGTGGACTACGTGGACACTGCTACCAAAAATCTCCAGTCAGAGGCATAGGGGTGTGCACACACCTGAAGTGGAGTACCCATAGGGACAATTACTTGCAGAAGTAGTCCTGGTTCTCAGATTTGAGGAGGTCATTAGAGACTTTGGTGAGAGCAGTTTCAGTGGAGAGCAGGGGGCAGAAGCCAGGTTGGAGATGGTCTGGCATGGACTTGGAAGAGAGGAACACCAGATATCATTTGTAAGCAGCACATTCACTGAGCTTAGAGATGAAAAGGATATGGGGGTGGTAGCTGGACAGGCAACTGGAGTCAAGGATGTTTTCTGTTGCTGAGCTGGAAGAGACAAGAGCATGTTTGTGTTATGAGGGGAAAGAGTCAGAGGAGTGTAAGAGGTTAAGATAGGGGATGAGAGGGGGCACCAGAGCAATGAGGAGATGGGCCCAGGACAGAAGTATATTGTATTAGGACTTACAGACTACCAATGAATGGAGTGTGTATGAATTAGAAAATGAGCCCAGTTTGCACTAGGGTTGGGCAAACTTGTTTTGCCTAATTTAGAGGCCACTCAAACACTGTGGGTTTGAATGTCACTGGATTAGTGTTTCATGTAGGAAAAAGTGTAGAAAAAAAGGTGCAGAGAAGAGGAGAGGGGAAAAAGATCCAATGGAAAAATAAATACAGTATAACATATACGGGGCATCCCCTTGTGCCAATGTGGCATTTCTAGCCCTAATTCATAGCACAGGCTTCCCTTTAGCTAGAAGATCATTTCTAAAAATAAAAAATTGGCTCACCCTGGAGGGGAGGGAAAGATGAATTTAAATTACAAGGACATCAGGTTCTAAATGATGAAAAGTGGGGGTGTTCATTAATTCAAACCAGTTTTGTGAAACTTATAAATCCAGAAACTAATTTGTGAAGTTCAGAAAAACCTCATACTCCTCCAGGTAACAATAACAACTCTTAGAATTTATATAAACACTTTGCAAATATAAATCAATCAACTAACAAGATTCATCCCACTCCCTGGCTGCGCTCTCTGCTTTCTGAGCTACATCACTGTACACCTGTATCCAGAAATCTCCAGGGCTTCTGGAGACATTTGTTGAAAGCCAGTTTTAATTTGCATTTTGTTTTCCTCTTTTCTTTCTTTCTATGGTGCCTTGTTTGAGTAATTCAGATTTAGGTTGGACTGGAACATTATGGGCCACATCGTCGGCTAGAGTAAATTGTTGACTTCAATGGAGCTACACTGATTCATACCAGCTGAGGAAGAGGCTGTTTGGTCCAAATCTGATCTAAGACCAAAGTTAGACCTGTCCTGTTCTCTCCAAATAAGTACAAACAATAGGGGGAGATTGGAGAAAGGCTTGGGACAGGGAAAGAGAGAAGGGAACAAGAGTTGAAAGAGATGAAGAACTGGAAGAGAATGAAAGGAGATGTAGAAAAGAGAAGCATAGGAATTTCCATACTTGACCAGACCAGATCAGATCTAGTCCATCATCAGGTCTCCAAAATCGACCAATGCCAACTACTTCTCAGGAAGCTGCAAGTGGCCAACTATAAAGTAACTTGTCCACAGGGGAAGTTTCTTTCTAGTCCCTGTCAGTTAGTGTTCAATTTAAATAAAGATAGAGAAAAGGCAGCCAGGAAAAGGAAAAGATATAAGGGACTGAAAAGAAGGGAAAGGAAAGGAAGAGAATAGGGAGAGAGGTAGAGACACAGATGGGAGGCAGAGGATGATTTCACACACTGCTCATGCCCAGGGGGACAATGATCGGGGTTTGAGGATGCTGGATACTCAGACAATCATCCTCCTACAGGAAACTTGACAAAGGTTGTGCACCTGGTACGCAGTGACCCCTGCCTATCACATGGCCCAGCATCGCCTCCGTGATTCCTTGAAGTTCCCCATCCATTTATTGTATCCACATGTTGTCTACAGTCTTGTATTTAGATTGTAAACTCCATAGGGCAGGGACTGTCCCTTTGTTAAATGTCTGTACTGTGCTTAGCACAATGGGACCCTGGCCTCTAGGCACCACAAAATAGAAAGAGGGACACGCCTACATTTTTTCAGAATAGTTTGACCAGGGTGGCAGGACAAGGAAGAGAAGAAAATCAAGGCCAGAGCCTCAGCTGGCACCACTTGACACCTGCTGAGATTTTGAGCTGATGTGTCATCCGCACTACTTCTTCAAGAACCGCACTCCAACTATCGCCTGACCAAGACTGTTTCCCCTGTTAGGCAGGGTTCAGAGCCGAGCTGCCAAGATTCCAGTGTCACCTATTCACGTGCATTATCCCTGAAGATGCCGTGACCCTGGAGCTGTGAGGGATGCAGCAAAGCACATGGCGTTGCTTCTCTTTTCAATACATCTCCTCCCCCACCGAATCTATGGTTTTTTTTCCCCAATCCAATGTATACTTTCCAGCTCGTTTCCTCTTGCGGTTCTGATTTCCCGCTCCTAGGAGGTGAGCTCATACGTTTCTCAATTACAGGCCAAAGAAAGGGAGAGGGAGAAAGAAATCTTATGGAAACAGATGAAGTCATGCCTGTGCAATGCTGTGTTATGGCCCATGCTCACGGAGCCATGAGGAGGACGCAACCGCCCCCCAACCCTGGCGGGACACCCTGGTTTGTTTATTTCCTTCTCATTCTCTCTGTTGTTTTCTTCTTTGCCATTGAGAGAAGATGCACCACTGACACACAATAACAGCAACATGTTTTTGTCTCCCTCTTTCTCTCTCCCCCTCCCCTTTCATTCTCCCACCCATGGACCTTTGAGTCATTCACAGCATGCACTTGAGTCAATAGTGAGCCCACAGACCATGCAGAAGTCTCCGAGTGCTGTGTACTCTGCCGATGGCTATGCGGACTCCAGAAAAGTTACACAAGGGAAATCTAAAGGCAATTAAAAGAATAATACAAGTGGTTGTTTAGAAAAACGGGGGGTAGGGAGGGGAAACTAAAATTAAAATAAATAAAGGGAATGTTTTAAGGAGGTTAACAGTGAAAGCTGAATTAGAGGCACCCGAACTTCATCTATATATTTCTCATATAGACAGGAGCTCTGTCCTGTGCATCCAGAGCTGACTAAAACTAGCCAGGGCCTCAGGCTGAGGGAAATATTTGGATAGAAAGGAAAGATGGTAATTGCTGCAAATGGAGACTAATTCAGAAAACAACTGACTCTGCATTGGGTCACTGTTCTTTTGCTTTCAACGAGCTACTGATGCTTCATGGAACACTGGGGATGGAGGGACAAGGAGCTCCGGAAAATCTTTCCTTCTTGCAAGTCACACATGGTTAGCACTTCTTTTTCCTTATTCTTCATTCCCAAGGATGCTTCCTACCTGCCTCGGTACTTACATGGCCTGAGCATCACCACAGCATCCAAGTACCTTGCAGTCATTAACATAGCATTTCCCAAAGTGTGGGGCATTTCCCTACAAGGAAGTGTCCTTGCTTTATAGATGGGGAACAGAGGCAAGGAGAGACTTAACAATTAACTCAAGGTCACACAGGAAAAGTTGTGGCAGAGCTGGAAATGAAACCCAAGTCCTCTAGTCCAAGGTCAACACCTTAAGCACAAGACCTTTCTGAGAGCTGGTCAAAAAAAAATATGGGAAATAATTTCCATTTTCCAATGAACTTTATTTTTTCCTAGCAAAATCTTTTTACTTTTTTTTAAAATTGCAATACTAATCTGGTTTATCATGTGTATTTGCTTCTGCAACAAACATTGCAGCAGCCTTCTTCCCATATAATTTACTCTAAGAACTGACCCAGACAAAATCCTTTGTTGGATGAGACTAAAGACCCACAGATCTGCAAGGCACTTTATAAACAACTACACATAACAGGCCCCTGACTTGACAAATTTAAAATATAGAACCAACCCTGGATGGCGCTGAGCAAGGGCATATTCCACTGAATTCAGTGGGAGGTGGAAATAGGTGCTCGATGTTTCTCAGGATTTGGCACTAAATTAGACATGAAAGATGACAGCGGACACATCTCATGTGCTAGTTATGTGTATAACAATGAGTGTGACATGAGAGAGAGACCTGCTACTGAAAACATTGGAGAGTCCTCCATTAGTTCTGGTGGTAGCTACATATGTTTTTCTGGTTGAAGGGTAAGGGTTTTAGTCCCAGTTCCCTGAGTATGTTTTATATCCTATTTGTGTCTGTTGCCTGTATCATACAGATTAGTTACAAAAAGATAGGATTAATACAATATACACATCAAGAGTTTGGGTTGATAGAGGAATGTGGGTCAGTAATGGAAAGCTTTCTACTATATAAAGGAAATATGAACACATAGAAACTGGACTGTCTTTGCAGTCCACCTGCTGTTCGGGGAATGCATGTGTGATCTGAGAGACAGTGTACAGAGGACTCTATACAGTTCAAAAACATCAGCCATATTGTTAATAATATTTTTGTTTCATTAGAGTTCATCTGCCCCATTTCTTATTCCTAACTAGACATCCTAACCCTGTGTTTGTGGCGCCCGAATTAATTACCCATAGCAATTTACATCTTCAAAGTGCATTAAGGTTGAGTAGTATTGTAACTACTGCTAGCCCTATATTACAGGCATGGAAACCAAGACTTAGTGAAATGTCATGACTTGCCTGAGCCCTACAGCAAGTCAGAATGAGAATTCAGGTGCTCCTGATTCCCCTCTACCAACCTTTAACCAGGCCATGTCCCTGCACCTGCTCTTGCCTGCAAAGACAATAATTACGATGTTACAAAAGAGAGGATCAGCTGTGAAATCCTGCCCTAGTTAAAATCAGTGGCAAAATCCTCATTGACTTCAACAGGATTAGGACTCCCCCCACCCCCCAAGACTTAAGGTGAAGAGGATGAAATAGGAAGCAGATAAAATCTTAGGCTGAGATTCAAATTCAAAGCTACCTTAGGGATTGCCACTAATGGAAAACTCCTAGGCAGCTATGAAAATTGAAGCTGTGACAAAGGCCTTACATTAATGTTGAATAAGCAGTTAAATTAGTTCCTGTTCGTATAGCACTTTGGAAAAATGTAGAGCACTTACAGAAATTCTCACTATGATTGAGAAACAAAGATCCCATTTAATTGTTTTTAATTATCTTTGAAGAACGAGATAGTTATTCTTGTGGATATTCATCACTATAACACATGGGCCCTTGACAATTAGAGAAACAAATAATAATACTTGACACCTAAATGGCACTTTTCATCCATAGATCTCAAAGCCCTTTATCAAAGCAAATAAGGCCTTGACTATATATAAAAAGGGACTTGTTATATCAACATAGTTAAAGCAATACAGTGCAAATGCAGTTACACCAGTATAAAGGTGCTATATAGCTTATTCCCTTTCCTGTATAACACCTTTATACGTGGTATAACTGCATCCACTCTCAGAACATAAGAACGGCCATACTGGGTCAGACCAAAGGTCCATCCAGCCCAGTATCCTGTCTACCGACAGTGGCCAATGCCAGGTGCCCCAGAGGGAGTGAACCTAACAGGTAATGATCAAGTGATGTCTCTCCTGCCATCCATCTCCACCCTCTGACAACAGAGGCTAGGGACACCATTCCTTACCCATCCTGGCTAATAGCCATTATTGGACTTAACCTCCATGAATTTATTCAGTTCTCTTTTAAACCCTGTTATCGTCCTAGCCTTCACAACCTCCTCAGGCAAGGAGTTCCACAGGTTGACTGTGCGCTGAGTGAAGAAGAACTTCCTTTTATTTGTTTTAAACCTGCTGTCCATTAATTTCATTTGGTGGCCCCTAGTTCTTATATTACGGGAACAAGTAAATAACTTTTCCTTATTCACTTTCTCCACACCACTCATGATTTGATACACCTCTATCACATCCCCCCTTAGTCTCTTCTTTTCCAAGCTGAAAAGTCCTAGCCTCTTTAATATCTCCTCATATGGGACCCGTTCCAAACCCCTAATCATTTTAGTTGCCCTTTTCTGGACCTTTTCCAACGCCAGTATATCTTTTTTGAGATGAGTGGACCATATCTGTACGCATTATTCAAGATGTGGGAATACCATGGATTTATATAAGAGCAATAAGATATTCTCTGTCTTATTCTCTATCCCTTTTTTAACGATTCCTAACATCCCATTTGCTTTTTTGACTGCCGCTGCACACTGTGTGAACGTCTTCAGAGAACTATCTACAATGACTCCAAGATCTTTCTCCTGATTTGTTGTAGCTAAATTAGCCCCCATCATATTATATATTGTGACAAAGCTCTGTCCTCACCTCTGTGGGTCCCGCATTTCCTAGAGGATTTTGCTAGCCTCAGAGGCTCACTGTGACCTTCCCCATAACCCTTCTCTCTCTAGAGACAAGGGTCAGTCTACTGAGCCATTTTCATCATAAGGCAGCGAGGGAGGTGAGGAGAAGTTATCCTTCCTTGCACAGTCTCTGTTGTCTCCCAGTCTCAGTGATTAATCAGGGGGAAAGGGGGGGGGAGTCCAGGCCCACCCTCTACTCCAGGCACCAGCCCAGGGACCCTAATAGTATCAGCTATGGTAGCTGACCTTTTAGAAACATGACATGTACAATTCCCTGGGCTACTTCCCCCACAGCAGCCCTCACTTCCTCAAGCTCCACTTCACTCTTAACCCAGGGCCTCCTTCCTTGTGCCTGATATGGTGTGTACTACTCAGTCTCTCCAACAGCGCAACTTCCTCCCACAGCTCCTGACATGCACACCCACCTGACTAACTGGGAGGCTTTTAACTAGTTTCAGCCAGCCCCTGATTGGCTTCAGGTGTCCCAATCAACCTAGCATTCTCCCTGCCTACTGGAAAGTTCTTAATTGGCCCCAGGTGTCTTAATTGACCTGGAGCAGCTGCCATTTCACTTATCCTGGTACCAGGGATTTGTTTAGCCTGGAGTTAATATATCTATCTCCCACTACTTTTCTATAGCCATCTGGCCTTGCCCCGTCACAATATATATAGTTGGGGTTATTTTTTCCAATATGCATTACTTTACATTTATCCACATTAAATTTAATTTGCCATTTTGTTTCCCAATCACTTAGTTTTGTGAGATCTTTTTCAAGTTCTTCACAGTCTGCTTTGGTCTTAACTATCTTGAGCAGTTTAGTATCATATGCAAACTTTGCCACCTCACTGTTTACCCCTTTCTCCAGATCATTTATGAATAAGTTAAATAGGATTGGTCCTAGGACTGACCCTTGGGGAACACCACTAGTTACCCCTCTCCATTCTGAAAATTTACCATTTATTCCTACCCTTTGTCCCTGTCTTTTCACCAGTTCTCAATCCATGAAAGGATCTTCCCTCTTATCCCATGACAACTTAATTTACATAAGAGCCTTTGGTGAGGGACCTTGTCAAAGGCTTTCTGGAAATCTAAGTACACTATGTCCACTGGATCCACCTTGTCCACATGTTTGTTGACCCCCTCAAAGAACTCTAATAGATTAGTAAGACATGATCTCCCTTTACACAAACCATGTTGACTTCTGCGCAACAATTTATGTTCTTCTATGTGTCTGACAATTTTATTCTTTACTATTGTTTCAACTAATTTGCCCGGCACTGACGTTAGACTTACTGGTCTGTAATTGCCAGGATCACCTCTAGAGCCCTTCTTAAATATTGGCGTTACATTAGCTATCTTCCAGTCATTGGGTACAGTAGCTGATTTAAAGGACAGGTTACAAACCATAGTTAATAGTTCTGCAATTTCACATTTGAGTTCTTTCAGAACTCTGGGGTGAATGCCATCTGGTCCCGGTGACTTGTTACTGTTAGGTTTTTCAATTAATTCCAAAACCTCCTCTAGTGACACTTCAATCTGTGACAATTCCTCAGATTTGTCACCTACAAAAGACGGCTCAGGTTTGGGAATCTCAGCCGTGAAGACTGAAGCAAAGAATTCACACCCCTGACTGATAAAGGTATCCTGGTACACAATCTTCAATCTGTGTGTGGACCAGGCTTGTGTATCATTATCATCATTTGACAGATGGGGGATTTGAGGCAAAAAGAAGCAACTTATCGAAGGTCATGCAGCAGAATAGAACCAAGCTCTCCTCAGCCCACTCTTGTGCTCTATCTGCTAGGCCTTTAATTTCTCCAGTACTGTGCCTTGTGCCATTAACAGAGAAAAAAAAAACACGCCTTCTTGAACTGTTAAGGAAGGTATAATTCTCCAGAGAAAAATGTCATTACGTGAATCAAGGCCAGCTGACTCCTGTAGTGACCCAGTGTCACATGACCTTCCTAGAGAGAAAAGATAGTCCAGGTGTTGGAGTGCTTCCCAGGAAATGAGGAGACATAGGTTCAAGTCCCTGCTCTGCTACAGATTTCCTGTGTGGCTTGGCCAAGTCATTCAATCTTGCTGTGCCTCAGTTCCCATCTGTGAAATGGGGATAACAACACTTCCCTACCTCACAGGAGTGTTGTGAGGATAAATACATTACAGATTGAGAGACACTCTAATACTACACTGATAGATAGACAGACAGACAACATGCACTGTAACAGGAACGTGTCTAAAAATATCAGTGGGATGTGTTGCCTATGAGTCTTGCTTTGAATTCTTCCCACATAAATGAGAGACTACAAAGTTAGGAGGGTGCTGGGCGCTCACATGCAGGCAGTCTTGGGGAAAGTGTTTGCCTTAGCCTGTGGGATTTAAAATTGCAGGTCTCTCCCTCTTGCCCAATTTTTTGCTGGCTGAGTATATAAGCATCAAAAAAAGATGCCTGGATTTTAGAAAATGCTTACAAGGAAGCTTGGTTTTGATACAGGAAGGTTTTTTAAACCACCTATTGAGACCAACAAAGGTAGTGCCAATGTGCTCACCTCTGCTATAGCTAGCAGAATAGTCTGGATCTAGGACTGAAACACTATTAGGGAGGTTATTGATCAGAGACAGAAGCTGGTATGGAAAAAGACTGAATACAGTTTTCACTTCTTTGTCCCCACTTCTGAATAGATTAAGTGAATTCCTGGAAACTCATGGGCTTGGATAGTAGAGTTGTAGACTTGGAAAAATACTCCTTCTGGTGATGGTGATTTATTTATAGTTGCAATTAGAGACAAAAGGGCTCTTCAAGAGAGTGGGGAAGAAGTGGAAAACAAGGCCGGGATTAGAAAGTTGACACGATGGGGATTCCCAGAGCAAAGTGAGTCAGGGGAATGAGCTGTTTTCTAATCCCTTCATAAATAGTTATCAGCTTTGTTTGGCTCTGAGTTCCATTATGATTAAATCTGTCTTTCAATGGCCAGGAACATTACCTGCTCGAGAGGGTCCTTACAAGGAAGTTATTCCTGTTTATGTATATAAAATTTAGAGAGAGGCCCAACCCAAAACTCTGGCTCTGAGAACTGCTGAGTTTTGAATGCTGGATATGGCCCCTCCATATTGGTTTTGGATCCAGGCAAGATCCCAAACGGGCAGCAAAGGAGCAGGGATAGGTATCAAAATGGCTGAACACTTTGCAAGAATCATTTGAAAGATCTCAACCCCATAAAAGGCCAATGCACCATCCAGCGGATGCCATTTTGCAAGTGGTAGCAGTAGAGGCAGTGGTGGTCTAGTGGGAGAGCAGAGCCAAAGGTCACTGACAAGCCTCATCAAATAGTTTGGGGCCTTGGAGATGGATAGAGAATAAAGCGGGGAGGGGAAGGGGAGAAGGAAAAAGAAGCCCCTGCACTGTTAAAGAGATGGTTTGTTTCCCACACAGCCCTGTTCTTATAATACCCTGGTTTATAGTCTACAATTATATATCTACCTGCTTTACATTATTCAGCTATTAGATGTCTGTGTGCTGTATAGAGTTCCAGACAGGGTATGGTCTCTGGTAAACAACACAGTTAGAGCTGGAACCCAAGCTGAGTGGAAGTCTGTTTGTTGGTAGGTTTCAGAGTAGCAGCCGTGTTAGTCTGTATTCGCCAAAAGAAAAGGAGGACTTGTGGCACCTTAGAGACTAACAAATTTATTTGAGCATAAGCTTTCGTGAGCTACAGCTCACTTCATCGGATGCATTCAGTGGAAAATACATAGGGCCTAATCACATCAGCCACAATATCAGAGGCTCGTTCACCTGCACATCTACCAATGTGATATATGCCATCATGTGCCAGCAATGCCCCTCTGCCATGTACATTGGTCAAACTGGACAGTCTCTACATAAAAGAATAAATGGACACAAATCAGACGTCAAGAATTATAACATTCAAAAACCAGTTGGAGAACACCGCAATCTCTCTGGTCACTCGATTACAGACCTAAAAGTGGCAATTCTTCACAAAAAAAAAACTTCAAAAACAGACTCCAACGAGAGACTACTGAATTGGAATTAATTTGCAAACTGGATACAATTAACTTAGGCTTGAATAGAATTGAATTGAGACTGGGAGTGGATGGGTCATTAGAATCATAGAATATCAGGGTTGGAAGGGACCTCAGAAGGTCATCTAGTCCAACCCCCTGCTCGAAGCAGGACCAAATCCCAGTTAAATCATCCCAGCCAGGGCTTTGTCAAGCCTGACCTTAAAAACCTCTAAGGAAGGAGATTCTACCACCTCTCTAGGTAACGCATTCCAGTGTTTCACCACCCTCTTAGTGAAAAAGTTTTTCCTAATATCCAATCTAAACCTCCCCCACTGCAACTTGAGACCATTACTCCTCGTTCTGTCATCTGCTACCATTGAGAACAGTCTAGAGCCATCCTCTTTGGAACCCCCTTTCAGGTAGTTGAAAGCAGCTATCAAATCCCCCCTCATTCTTCTCTTCTGTAGACTAAACAATCCCAGCTCCCTCAGCCTCTCCTCATAACTCATGTGTTCTAGACCCCTAATCATTTTTGTTGCCGTTCGCTGGACTCTCTCCAATTTATCCACATCCTTCTTGTAGTGTGGGGCCCAAAACTGGACACAGTACTCCAGATGAGGCCTCACCAATGTCGAATAGAGGGGAACGATCACGTCCCTCGATCTGCTCGCTATGCCCCTACTTATACATCCCAAAATGCCATTGGCCTTTTTGGCAACAAGGGCACACTGCTGACTCATATCCAGCTTGTCGTCCACTGTCACCCCTAGGTCCTTTTCCGCAGAACTGCTGCCTAGCCATTCGGTCCCTAGTCTGTAGCGGTGCATTGGATTCTTCCGTCCTAAGTGCAGGACCCTGCACTTATCCTTATTGAACCTCATCAGATTTCTTTTGGCCCAATCCTCCAATTTGTCTAGGTCCTTCTGTATCCTATCCCTCCCCTCCAGCGTATCTACCACTCCTCCCAGTTTAGTATCATCCGCAAATTTGCTGAGAGTGCAATCCACACCATCCTCCAGATCATTTATGAAGATATTGAACAAAACCGGCCCCAGGACCGACCCCTGGGGCACTCCACTTGACACCGGCTGCCAACTAGACATGGAGCCATTGATCACTACCCGTTGAGCCCGACAATCTAACCAACTTTCTACCCACCTTATAGTGCATTCATCCAGCCCATACTTCCTTAACTTGCTGACAAGAATACTGTGGGAGACCGTGTCAAAAGCTTTGCTAAAGTCAAGAAACAATACATCCACTGCTTTCCCTTCATCCACAGAACCAGTAATCTCATCATAAAAGGCGATTAGATTAGTCAGGCATGACCTACCCTTGGTGAATCCATGCTGGCTGTTCCTGATCACTTTCCTCTCATGCAAGTGCTTCAGGATTGATTCTTTGAGGACCTGCTCCATGATTTTTCCAGGGACTGAGGTGAGGCTGACTGGCCTGTAGTTCCCAGGATCCTCCTTCTTCCCTTTTTTAAAGATTGGCACTACATTAGCCTTTTTCCAGTCATCTGGGACTTCCCCCGTTCGCCACGAGTTTTCAAAGATAATGGCCAATGGCTCTGCAATCACAGCCGCCAATTCCTTCAGCACTCTCGGATGCAACTCGTCCGGCCCCATGGACTTGTGCACGTCCAGCTTTTCTAAATAGTCCCTAACCACCTCTATCTCCACAGAGGGCTGGCCATCTCTTCCCCATTTTGTGATGACCAGCGCAGCAGTCTGGGAGCTGACCTTGTTAGTGAAGACAGAGACAAAAAAAGCATTGAGTACATTAGCTTTTTCCACATCTTCTGTCACTAGGTTGCCTCCCTCATTCATTAAGGGGCCCACACTTTCCTTGGCTTTCTTCTTGTTGCCAACATACCTGAAGAAACCCTTCTTGTTACTCTTGACATCTCTTGCTAGCTGCAGCTCCAGGTGCGATTTGGCCCTCCTGATATCATTCCTACATGCCCGAGCAATATTTTTATACTCTTCCCTGGTCATATGTCCAACCTTCCACTTCTTGTAAGCTTCTTTTTTATGTTTAAGATCCGCTAGGATTTCATCGTTAAGCCAAGCTGGTCGCCTGCCATATTTACTATTCTTTCGACTCATCGGGATGGTTTGTCCCTGTAACCTCAACAGGGATTCCTTGAAATACACCCAGCTCTCCTGGACTCCTTTTCCCCTTCATGTTAGTCCCCCAGGGGATCCTACCCATCCGTTCCCTGAGGGAGTCGAAGTCTGCTTTCCTGAAGTCCAGGGTCCGTATCCTGCTGCTTACCTTTCTTCCCTGCGTCAGGATCCTGAACTCAACCAACTCATGGTCACTGCCTCCCAGATTCCCATCCACTTTTGCTTCCCCCACTAATTCTACCCGGTTTGTGAGCAGCAGGTCAAGAAAAGCGCCCCCCCTAGTTGGCTCCTCTAGCACTTGCGCCAGGAAATTGTCCCCTACGCTTTCCAAAAACTTCCTGGATTGTCTATGCACCGCTGTATTGCTCTCCCAGCAGATATCAGGAAAATTAAAGTCACCCATGAGAATCAGGGCGTGCGATCTAGTAGCTTCCGTGAGCTGCCGGAAGAAAGCCTCATCTACCTCATCCCCCTGGTCCGGTGGTCTATAGCAGACTCCCACCACTACATCACTCTTGTTGCACACACGTCTAAACTTAATCCAGAGACACTCAGGTTTTTCTACAGTTTCGTACCGGAGCTCTGAGCAGTCATACTGCTCCCTTACATACAGTGCTACTCCCCTACCTTTTCTGCCCTGCCTGTCCTTCCTGAACAGTTTATAACCATCCATGACAGTACTCCAGTCATGTGAGTTATCCCACCAAGTCTCTGTTATTCCGATCACGTCATAGTTCCTTGACATCACCAGGACCTCCAGTTCTCCCTGCTTGTTTCCAAGGCTTTGTGCATTCGTATATAAGCACTTGAGATAACCTGTTGATCGCCCCACAAAGTAAAACTATTTCCCCATGTTTATTCCCCCCCCCCCCGCCCACTGTTCCTCAGATGTTCTTGTCAACTGCTGGAAATGGCCCACCTTGATTATCACGACAAAAGGCCCCCCACCCCTGCTCTCCTGCTGGTAATAGCTCACCTTAAGTGATCACTCTGGTTACAGTGTGTATGGTAACACCCATTGTTTCATGTTCTCTATGTATATAAATCCCCCCACTGTATTTTCCACTGAATGCATCCAATGAAGTGAGCTGTAGCTCACGAAAGCTTATGCTCAAATAAATTTGTTAGTCTCTAAGGTGCCACAAGTCCTCCTTTTCTTTTTGTTTGTTGGTAGTTGTTGTTTTGGTTAAGAAATGCCTCCTGTTTAAGAAGATCTGCAATTCCATGTATCTTGATCCAGGTAACAGAGGAGGGAGGGAAATTTGAGGGCCTGAAGAAAGAGAATGCAAAAGAGCGACTCCTCATTAACCCCACCCTCAACATGTTTCACGAATGGGGGGTGGGGGTGGGGGTGTCTCCAAAATACAGCAAAATCTCCAACTGATGTAGCACCCAGCTTTATAATATTCCAGTAAGGTGATTGCTGCAAAGCACCCAGCTTTGCAAAAGCCGGCAGGGTGATCTCCAATCTGTGTAGCACACAGCTTTAGAAATGCAGAGAGGGTTTTCTCCAAAGGGCGCCCCGATTCCATACAGCACACCGGGTGCTCTCCCTTCAGCACCTAAATCTAAAATATCAGGCTGAACCTTCCCTTCACGCAGACATTGCATGCCTGATTGGAATAGGGGCCTTACCCTGACCCCAAGTGCCTACCATTTATTAGCACTTTCCACTAAACCGTTCATAGGGGCTCGCCACTAAATCTGTGTGTCCACTGTTTATGCACTGCATTCCAGACTGTAAGAGAGGCTCACTCCTCCACCATTTATATACACTGTGCTACAGAGAGGCTTTTTACTCCACTATTAGTTATTGAGTTCCACAGTTCCACACTGCAATAAGGGGCAGCCATTGTACCATTTATATACTGTGTTCCACACTGTAATAGGGCCCCTTCTCCTGACCCGGTGCACACACCTTTATACACTGCATTGCTGCTTGTAAATGGACTTATACTGTCACTTTTAAGCCAGTATTTCATTCACATGAAAATCTGCCCAGGCACCCCAGCCAGGCCTTTCAGAAAAATCACAGCCATGGAAAACAGGAATAGCCCCAGGCAGCGCAGAATACATAGAACCAAAGAAAGAGCTATGCAAGCATCTGTGCCGTGCAGCACTGCGGAATATCCATCTTCATCCATGTGCACTATGTTGCCTGAAGAATGACCGTGCAGCCCAGCTGTAAGGTCCGTCATCAAGCAAAGAATTCACACGGACATCTGCAAAAGGGTAAATGATGACGTGGACATCATGGACTATCTGTCGCTTTGTATCCCTCCATGGGTTCTCCCTTCTCAGTCACATCACACGTAAGCTGCTTGTCTTCACTTTCAAGGCCCTTCATGGCCTACTCCCCACCCACCATCCCTGTTCATCTCTCATTCTCTGTTGAGCTGTCGACACTCCCCCGTGACTGGCCCACAATGCCAGCCTCCATTGCCCACTTCTTACATTTTCATATAAACACCTCAGTGCTTCCTCCCATGCTGCCCCACATGCTTGGGAGGTGCTCCTTGTAAACATTCACAAAGCTACCTCCTTATCCATGATCTGAGATTACAGCCCATCTTGCTGAGCAATATTGTCTCATTGTTTCCTTGGACTCCCCCAGTTATGTGTATCCACCTGTTGTCTCTCATCTTGGACTTAAATTGAAAGCTTCTTGCAACAGGGGCCACCTTTTTGGTCGTTAGTCTGCATTTGTACAGTGCCTCGTACAGTGGGATCTTGGTCCATGAGTAGGGCTCTTTGGTGTCACAGTAATACAAATAACAACTAAAGAATAATAACAAATGTGCTAAAACCACACATATGCTCTCAACATACAGACGGACACCATCAGCCAAACCATCCCACAAATACATCTGTCGACTCAAAGGTTGGCGTGACAAAGACAACAGTGTTGAAGCCAGAATAAAGGTGTGATAGGAAAGACCATCTGTCAATATTCTTCTCCAAGATGCTGTGATGTGAGCATTACTATCTTCCCACCACGTGAGATCCATGATTCAACAGCAATATGGTACCCAGGCTGGTCTCAGATGATGCCTCACAACTGAGCTGCTGGAAGGAGACAGTTTATGCATAAACTGTTTGCCAAACAAGAGATGGGTTTGCGCAAGATTTCCATCCCTAAGAGCAATAGAAAAGACCAACAAAAAGACGGCACCAAAATACTTCAAATTACTGAGTTAATCAGATTACTTTAAAGCTCAACAATCGGATCTGGTGGTTATGAAACAGGCTGCAACTCTTTTGCTCCGTCTCCAGAACAAGTCTATTATCTGTCTGACAAGATAGACACACTGTATTGAGTGAGCTGCTAATTTTGGATAACAGTAACAGTGATGAAAGTCCTTTGCAATACTGCAAACAAAAGCAAATATGGTGGTCGCCATTATGAAGCCAAGAATGTGTATTCCAACCAAGTTTTCAGTAGCCAGTGCAAGGAAGAATTTCACCCCAAAACAAAACATGGAAACACGTGTTCATCAGAATATACTCCATGTCTGAGAGGTGTCTCTGGGTGGCACCAAAAGAGGACACGCGCAACAGGGAGGGTGACAAACTATGGCCACTTTTCATGGAACAACTGCTGACAACATAGACATCTGATGATCAGCAAAAATACCAGTGGAAGACATTATCTGTGCACTGTGACAGGAGTGGGCATGTGGGACCTTGCAAGTGGGCGTGTGGGACCTTGATTAGACACAGGGTCTGCTACATGGATCAATTATGCTTCTGGTTGTGTGTGCATGCATCCTCATCCTTAGACTGACTCCTCATCACTGATAAGAGAAATGGTGTATAGGGTAGCACTTTAAGATCTCACTGTGACACTCTAAGAAATTATCAAATTCACTGCCTCCAAAGAGACACTGTACCCACTAGCTTGTCAGGTTAGCTGAAATCACACTTCACGTTAATATACAG
Source organism: Chelonia mydas (assembly GCF_015237465.2). Classification (NCBI taxonomy): domain Eukaryota; kingdom Metazoa; phylum Chordata; order Testudines; family Cheloniidae; genus Chelonia; species Chelonia mydas. The sequence goes on along the minus strand of NC_051246.2, from coordinate 28,019,695 downwards.
CACTGAGATGGTTTTGTACTAAACCAAGAATAAGTTTATTAATAAAGAACAGAGATTTAAGTGATACTAAGCAAGAGAAAAGGAGACTGATATGGTTACAAACAAAACAAAATAAAACATGCTTTCTAGTGTCTAAAGTTTAACAGATTATAATCTTGCTCTCAGGTGATTTCTCACCTATAGTTAGGGCCCTACCAAATTCATGGTCCATTTTGGTCAATTTCACGGTCATAGGATTTTAAAAATAATAAATTTCATGATTTCAGCTATTTAAATCTGAAATTTCACAGTGTTGTAATTGTAGGGATCCTGACCCAAAAAGGAGTTGTGTCTGCGGGCGAGAGGGGGGGAGGGGAGATCGCAAGGTTATTGTAGGGGGGATTGCAGTACTTCTACCCTTACTTCTGCACTCCTGCTGATGGTGGCGCTGCCTTCAGAGCTGGGCAGCTGGAGAGCGGTGGCTGCTGGCCGGGAGCCCAGCTCTGAAGGCAGAGCCACCGCCAGCAGCAGCACAGAAGTAAGGATGGCCTGGTATGGTACTGCCACCCTTACTTCTGAGCTGCTGCCTGCAGAACTGGGCCCTCAGTCACCGGCTACCACTCTCTGACCATGCAGCTCTGAATGCAGCAGCGCAGAAGTAAGGGTGGCATGCTATGGTATGGTATTGCCACCCTTACTTCTGCACTCCTGCTGGCAGGGCGCTACCTTCAGAGCTGGGAGCCTGGCCAACAGCCACTGCTCTCCAACCACCCAGCTCTGAAGGCAGCGCAGAAGTAAAGATGGCAATACCGCGACGCTCCTAAACTAACCTTTTGACACCCCCCTCCTTCCCCCGCAAATTCCTTTTGGGTCAAGACCCCCAATTTAAGGAACGCTGGCCTCCTCCATAAAATCTGTATAGTGTAGAGTAAAAGCACACAAAAGACCAGATTTCACGATCCATTACATGTTTTTCATGGCCGAAACTTTGGTAGGGCCCTACCTATAGTCAGTTTCCAGAGACTTCAACCTACCTGACTGAAGGATCCAGCTTTCACAGATTCCAAAAACTCTGGCCTCTTTTGTCTCTGAAGTGAAGGAGAACTAAAATGTGTTGCTGCTCTCCTTATATTACCCAAAGTCCTTTGTCTATGCTTCCAGGAAGCCTCCCTGGGAGTGCAGACTCTGTCCCTCGGTGTGCTTACTAAACCGTTTCCTCCTCCCACTTATTAGCTTGATTGTTTAATGTATAAGTAAATGGACTTTCACTGTCATTGCCTGTAATCAAGCCAGTCAGACAGGGGAATCCACATTCCTGTGTCTAGGGCAGGTTTGATTTCTGGACTGCCTCCAAGACACATTTAAAGCCCATATTTTTCCAGCACAAATACATAATTCTTTATACACAACCCAGGCAATCAGGCAATGAATTTTCAGAAGCAGGTTGTCACCACTTTACATCTGACACCTTACACGAACACCTTTTTGATACATGTTATGACAACAGGGTGTTGGGGATAGTGACTGTGTCAGGCCTGATATGAGCCACGGTATAGTGGGCCCACTGCCAGTGAACACTGAGAGGTTCTCAGGGTCACACTACCTGAGTAGCCTAACTGAGCACTATGCAAGCACTGTGCCTGACAGGATTTGCAGGATTAGGCTCTCTAGTAAATCTGTACTACAGGTCTGTGGGCAGGTGGCCATGCCACAGTTGTGCTAAACATTCCAGTTCACAGAGAAGCCCACAATCTCAGCATTGCAGACACTTGTCAAAAAGCCAGCAGACTCCATAAAAATGAAGGTCCATTTCTAAATTGCTTACTGGGTGACATGCCTACATCCACTGTGACACCTAATGAGCTCACACCACTGAAGGTAAGCCACATGTGAAAATCAATTTGAAACTCTTTGTTGTGTCTTCCTCTCTGTCTCTCAGCAATGGGGCTGGATTCGGTGGATACTGGGACCTGGTCTATTGCCTCCCCTGCCCACCCCACCCCCCGAATTGTTCTCCTGTCTATCTTCACAATATGTGGTTTTGTTCAGTGTATGCACATAAGAACACACACCCAGGCCAAGCTTTTCGAAGTGACTAGTGATTTTGCGTGCCCAACCTGAGACATCTTAAAGGGGCCCGTTTTTCAGAAAGTGATGGGCACCCACTCTCTTGAAACCTGGCCCCTTTCAGGTGTTTCAAGTTGGGCACCCAAATATTGAGGCATCCAGACAAATCACCAGCCACTTCAGAAAACCTCAATGTTAGTGTTTTGTCCGGCAATGTGGGAGACACTGAGGGATTACATGACTAGCTCAAGGTCACAGAACAAGTCTGTGTTATAGCTGGGAATCAAACACAGGTTTTCTGGCTCCTGGGTTTGTGATCTTACTGTGAAGCTGTCTAGAGTGGCTCATGAATGTGGGTGCTAACCTCAGGGGAAACTGTTACAAACCAGGGCACAAACCCCAAACTGGTTGTGTGTTCTATTATTAGATTTCATCAACCAAGTACCAAGTGTAAACTCAAGCACGACAGCAGTCTTAACATGGAGTCACAGACAGTCCCCTTCAGTACTCCAGTCTATCTTGCACCCAGGCAAACCTGACTTTGTGATAGATGGTCCCTTACAGCAAAAATCACAACAATATTCAGGTTATTCCCAGTCTCAAAGGACCAGTTACTTACCCCAGGTCAATTGTACCTTAGATCTCTCACCAAAGATAACACTTGTAGCCACTCTTGTAACACACTAACTAAAGGTTTATTAACTAGGAAAAAGAAATGAGAGTTATTTACAAGGTTAAAGCAGGTAAACATACACACACAAATGAGTTATAGTCTTAGATTCCGAAAGGTGATAGTAGCTGCTCTATATACAAGCTCTATATGCCCTTTAGGGCTCACCCAAACTAAGCACCTTGGGGAGCCCTTGCTTATGCTTAGAAATATTGTCCTCTCCAAATTCCAACCAGCAGTTCCTTTGGGTCAGGCATTTTTATTCCCTTCCCCCAAAGTGTCAGTGCCCATCACCTCTTCATTGGGGGTGGGGGTGGGGGGCAATCTACAAAGTCTTGGTCCTTTGATGTTTCACAATGGCTCATTGGGTTTCAGTGGGCCTTCTTGTGTGCAGGACAAGCATTTTACACAAATTAATGCTTCTTTCCTGTTTGGTGAGTTACACAATTACAGAGGTTTACCATGCAAACGCTCAGTATAATTTTAGACCATGGGCTACAGATGTTATAAGTGAGATCAATACATGCAGCATCCTACAAACATTTTATCAAGTCTAAACACTAAACACATTCTTATCGACTTAACAATGCTAACACACAGGTTGAGCCACCTGGGTTTCCCGCTATGCATTTGTCAGTGTTCAGTGAGACCTTGGGGCCTTGGCATGAGGTGGCACCTGGCCTGCCTGTATCACACTTACCACACCACAATCCTTCCCCCTTGTCCCTGTACTGCATTAAGTAGATTGCTGCAGATAGTTACTGGGAGTGTACTGACTATGGCCTTAATGGTCTGAGATCTAGATCCAATTCCCACTGAAGTTAATGGAAAGAGTCCCAAGCAAATCAGTGACAATGGAGCAGGAGAAACTCAACAGCTTCCTCAAGTGACTTGTCTTCTTTGGGGTAGGCAAATAAAGATAAAATGCAAACAAACAAATCCAGCAGCAAACTGGAGCCATACTGAAGGCGTGGTAGCACCAAATTGCAGTGCCAGGCAGGACGTGAGTCTGGGACTTGGCTCCCTCCCCAGACTCAATGGGTGTCAGTGGCAATGTGGCTGGTGTCCTGGGGAATGGGTGACATATCAACCCTTGGTGTTACTCAACACTGCAGGCTGCAATACGCAAAGTGCAAGAAGGAGCATTCTACACTCCCAGTTGGAGGGAGAGAATCATCTCAGCATGAAGAGGAAGGGGCACCGCCCATGCTCAAAACGCCTAGAGGACCGTCCAGACAAAGACAACAACAACAAAAACTGAATATGAAAGGAATAAATAAATAAAAGCAGATGGAGTTGTGCAGCCTCCATGCAGAGGGCTCTTCCCACCAGCATTCCAGGCGTACCAAGACCGGTCACCTCCCCTGACTAGATTACTCTGTCCTCATTTAACAGGAGAACTCCACTATAAGATCCATCTGGTATTCCTCATCTGTGAGGAAAGCAAAACCTCATGTCTCTGACAAATAAACTGCAGCTGTTCTTTTAACTCTCTCTCTCTCCCTCTCTCTCTCTCACACATACACACACACACACACACCCCAAAGAGAATCCAGTTCTCCTCCTTTTGAATTCCCAGCAGGAGAAGTGTCATCTCCTGAAAAGATAAACAGTCAGACCATAGCTAATGAGAAACCTTTGAAATTTCCTCCAAACAACATTTTTTTTTACATTAACAATTCTCCCCTGTTTTCCAACTGGATCTCAGGCCTTGTCAACACAGAAGTTGGACTGATTTAACTTAAATCAGCTTTTAAACTGATTGAGTTAAACTAGTGCAAAACCATGTATAGACTCTCTGATTTCAGTTTAGTTTAAATCTAGTCCTAATTGATTATATGTAAATGAGGTTTATAATGATTTTAAAGTGTCCACATAGTCATTTGCAGTGGTTTAACTAAATCAATTTTAAAAACCTTGGTGCAAATTTGTGTACCAACAAACCCTAAGTAAGGCCTGGTCTGTACTTGACAATTGTACCTGTAGAACTATGTTAGTTAGGAGAATGTTTTTCTTTTTTACTAATATAGTTACACCAGTATAATCCACAATGTGGATGCAATTACACCAGTATAAAGATGCCTTATACCAGAATAGCTTATTCTCATGCTTGGACAAGAATAAGTTATACTGGTATAACTGCATCCACACTACGGGGTTGTTTCACTTTAACTATCCAGTAGATTTAAATCAGTACAACTTTTATATGCAGACACACCCTCCCACTATTTATTCCCTGAAAGCAGGGACCTGTGGTTACCTTGTACCACAATTGCATTGATGTCTTCACTCATTCACTAGAAGAACACCATGCATTTAAGTAGGTCTATAGAAGTGATCCAATACCTGAAGACCTCATGCTGTTTTTTCTTGCACTTACTGGATTTAAAAATAACAGATTTTCCTTCTTGACTAGTCAATGTGATCTGCTAATTGCTCCAGTTCTTTTGGGGCTGATTGAACAAGGAAGAGGAGGCTGGGAAGGGCCAGTGAGATCTTTGCAAATATAGACTTGGGCAGCAGTCCCACAATGCCTGTTCTAGCCACTCTGGTCATCACTTTGAACTCTACTGCCCGCCCTCAGGTGACCAACCGTCAGACCCGCCCTTTAAATTCTCTGGGAATTTTGAAAATCCCCTTCCTGTTTACTCAGCCAAGCGTGGAGTGCTCTCAGCTAATCTTTCCAGGCCTCCACGCACCAGGCAATGCCCAGTATGGAGCAATGGCGAGGTGCTGGACCTCATCAGTGTTTGGCGGGAGGAAGCTGTCCGGTCCCAGCTGCACTCCAGCCGCAGGAATTACGATACCTTCAGGAAGATATCAAGGGACTTGCTGGAAAGGGGCCATGACCGGGACGCACTGCAGTGCAGGGTTAAAGTGAAGGAGCTGCGGAATGCCTACCGCAAAGCCCGCGAGGCAAACCGCCGTTCCAGTGCTGCCCCCGCAACCTGCCATTTCTACAAAGAGCTGGACGCGATACTTGGGGGCGACCCCGTCTCCATGCCGAGTACCACCATGGACACCTCAGAGGCTAGTGCAACAAGGCAGGAGGCGGAGGAGGAGCAGCAGCAAAGCAGGAGCAAAGGTGCTCCGGCGGAGGAAGACACCCCGGCATCCCTAGATGCGTGCAGCCAGGAGCTGTTCTCAAGCCAGGAGGAAGGTAGCCAGTCGCGGCAACCGGTGCTTGGGGAAGGACAAACACCAGAGGAGGTTCCCGGTAAGCGGCTTCTATTTTGGAAAGGAAGTTATTCGGTGCGGGCTCTTGGGGCAAGGAGGGTTGGGGCTGCATGCATGCCTGGATGAGGAATAGGGCATTGATGTGCTCTCTCACATCACAGTAATCGGCCTCAGTGATCTCTTCAAAGGTCTCAGCCAGAACTTGGGCAATGCGCTTGCGTAGGTTTTTCGGGAGAGCCACTGTGGTCCTCGTCCCAGTAAGGCTAACGTGTCCGTGCCACTGTGCCATAAGGGGCAGGGAGACCATTGCTGCACACAGGCAAGCTGCATATGGGCCAGGGTGGAAGCCGCACTGCAGTAGAAGACCCTCCCTTGTTTCCCTGGTCACCCTCAGCAGCGAGATATCTTCCAGGACGAACTCCTGTGGAAAATGTGGGGACAGTGTTCAGTACAGTGGCCTGCTGCTGTTGGCTCTCCCCAAAGCACAGAAACCCAGAGGCCAGTACAGCCGTGAAACAATCAGTCAGGCTTGACCCTGTGCTTACTCACCATTTTGGGGCTCCCATGGGTTATGTGCGCTCACTTTGGGACAGGCAAATTATGCTATTGGGTAGACTGTGCTTGCCCTTGAGTACGGGGGAATCATTGCTCTGTCTGGTGTGAACAATGCTGCCTCTGTTAAGTGTTGCATTTTGCCTTTACAGATGCAATCTTGAGATCTCAGCCCCCCGTGTTATCAACGGCTGAGAAGCTGCAAAGAATCAGGAAGAGGCCATGTAGAAGCAAAGAGGACATGCTGCATGAAGTCATGTAGCATTCAACTAATGAAATTAAAAAAGCGCAGGAGTGGTGGGAGAGTGAAAGGAGGGTCCACCAGCAGAATGCGGATTGCCGGCACTAAAGCACAGAGCGGCTGATAAGCATCATGGAGCGCCAAGCAGACTCGATCCAGGCGCTCATAGCCATGCAGGCAGAGCACTACCGCGCCCGTCCCCTCCTGCAGCCCTTGTCCCAAAACTCTTTCCATCTTTGTGCCACCATGTCACCTCCAAACCACTTTCCCCAACATCCGGGTTCTTACTGCCACCCGCTGCCTCCAACACCGGTAGCTTCTCCACCCAGCCCTGAAAACGATGACCCTTACCCACGGCACTCAACCCCCAACACCATGCAATGTAGCCATCCTGAAGTGCAGCACTCATAGCAGGGCACTCCAGACAGGACATTCGCAAATCTGTGATTGTACCGTTCCCCATCTCACCCCACCCCACCCCCTTGCCCTTTGTGTTTCCCAAGCAGTTGTGTTGTGTTTCTTTTCAATAAATTGATTTTTTGGCTTTGAAAATATTCTTTATTATTGCATAATGGAAAAGAAACCTTAGCCCAGGAAAGCAACAGGCACTGCAAGTCAGTGTATTGTATGTAGCAAACACAGATTCCTACCGCACTTCACTCCCATGCAGGGCATCACACCAGACATTACTGGTGGCTTTCAGCCTCAATTTGCTCCCTCAAGGCATCCCTAATCCTTGCAGCCCCACGCTGGGCCCCTCTAATAGCCCTGCTCGCTGGCTGTTCAAATTCAGCCTCCAGTGTTGAACCTCCGAGTTCCATGCCAGGGTGACACTTTCACCTTTCCCTTCACAAATGTTATGGAGGGTACAGCACGTGGATATAACCGCAGGGATGCTGTTATTGGCCAGGCCCAGCTTCCCATACAGAGAATGCCAGTGACCCTTTAAACAGCCAAAAGCACACTCCACAGTCATTCTGCACTGGCTCAGCCTGTTGTTGAACTGCTCCTTGCTGCTGTCAAGGCTTCCTGTGAAGGGTTTCATGAGCCACAGCATCAAAGGGTAAGCGGGATCTCCAAGGATCACAGTGGGCATTTTGACTTCCCCTATGGTGATCTTCTGGTCTGGGAAAAAAAGTCCCAGCTTGCAGCTTCCTGAATAGGCTAGAGTTATGAAAGATGCGTGCATCATGCACCTTTCCGGGCCAGCCTGCGTTAATGTCAATGAAACGTCCACGGTGATCCACAAGCGCCTGGAAAACCATAGAGAAATAGCCCTTCTGATTAACGTACTCAGAGGCTAGATGGGATGGTGGCAGAATTGGAATATGCATCCCATCTATCACCCCTCCGCAGTTAGGGAAACCCATTTGTGCAAAGCCAGCCACAATGTCACGCACGTTACCCGGAGTCACGGTTCTTCTGAGCATCAACATGATTCCACCGGTCGACTTTCCCACTCCAAACTGGTTAGCGACCGAGCGGTAGCTGTCTGGAGTTGCCAGCTTCCAGATTGCAATAGCCACCTGCTTCTCCACAGTCAGGGCAGCTCTCAATCTCGTGTCCTTGCGCCGCAGGGTGGGGGCGAGCTCCTCACCCAGTCCCATGAAAGTGGCTTTCCTCATCCAAAAGTTCTGCAGCCACTGCTCTCATCCCAGACTTGCATGACGTTGTGATCCCACCACTGAGTGCTTGTTTCCTGAGCCCAAAAGCGGTGTTCCACGGTGGTGAGCATGCCCGTGAATGCCACAAGCAAACTCGTGCTGTTTGCGTTACTCGAGTCGATGTCATCGTCGGAGTCCTCACTGTCACTCTGGATCTTAAGGAATAATTCGACTGCCAAACGTGACGCGCTAGCGAGACTTGTCAGCATATTCCTCAGCAGTTCGGGCTCCATTCCCGCAGACCGACAGGGAAGACAGAGCGCGCAGTACAAAAATCGTTGAAAGATGGCGCCAAATGTGAATGGAAGCAAAGGGAATGCTGGGATGCGAACCGATGCATCATGGGGCGTTGGGACGGGATCCAGAATGCCCCGCCCCCCCGCCCCCTTCCCACAAGCTACAGTGCCAGATTGGGAAGAGGTGCTCTGTGGGATAGCTGCCCACAATGCACCACTCCCAATGCCTCTGCAAGTGCCACAAATGCAGCCACGCCAGTGTGCTTGCAGCTGTCAGTGTGGACAGACTGCAGCGCTTTCCCTACTACGCTCTACGAAGGCGGGTTTAACTCACAGTGCTCTACATCTGCAAGGTAGCCATGCCCTTAGTGTAAGTCGGTGAACGTCCCTTGGCTTCCATAGAGCTTTGCTGATTTTATACGAGCTGAGGACATGGCCCGTTATTTTAACATAGGGACTGCTACGTTACTGAAGTAGCTCGTCTGATCGACATTCTGAAGTCCAGAAACTAGGTACGAAGATAAGTATTATTATGAACGTAAATAAAGTTGATCTATAGAGCTTTATATTCTCCCATGTTATTATTTCTATTACAGTAGCATCTAGAAGCCACAGTCAAGACCAGGGACCCATTGTGTTAAGGACTGTACAGTCCTTGCCCCAAAGTGCTTATAGTCTAAACCATAAACTTTTTGGATCATGCACGCCCAGGGCCAGCTCTAGGGAAGCAAAAAAGAAGAAGAAGAGGAAGAACTGCCGAGGGCGTGCTGCCGAAGACAGAGCGGGGAGAGCTGAGCTGCCGCCGGCACGTCGCCGAAGAATCAAAGGTGCAGAAGCGCTGCTGCCACCGTGCCGGCGGCGCTCCTCCTGCCGTGCACCCCCTGGGATGGTCTTGCGCGCCCCACTTTGGAGACCACTGGTCTAAACAGATATGAAGCGACTTGCTCAAGGTCACACAGCAGGTCAGTGGTAGAGCCTGGAACAGAACTCCGATCTCCTGGTGCTCATGCTGGTGCTATCCGCTAGATCAGAGGTGGGCAAACTATGGCCCGCGGGCCACTTCCGGCCCGCGGGACCCTCCTGCCTGGTCCCTGAGCTCCAGGCCCGGGAGGCTCGCCCCCTGCCCCTCCCCCACTGTTCCCCTTCCCCCGCAGCCTCAGCGCACCATGCTGCCGGTGTAGTGTATTAAACTGCTCCACATAGGAATGTGCTGTGGGTAGCAGTTACTGAGAGGAATGTACGACACTACACCGGGGCTGCTGGGCAACGCTCTGGGTGGCCCTGCTTTAGCACTGCCAGCTACTGGTGCTCTGTGCTGCGTGGTAAGGGGGCAGGGCGCAGAGGGGGTTGGATAGAGAGCAGGGGAGTTTGGGGTGGTGGTCAGGGGGCAGGGGTGTGGATGGGGTCGGGGCGGTCAGAGGGCGGGGTATGGGGGGGTTGAATGGGGGCAGGGGTCCCGGAAGGGCAGTCAGGAAGGAGGGGGGGGTTGGATGGGGCGGTGGGGGGCAGTCAGGGGCAAGGGTCCTGGGGGGGCCGTCAGGGAACAGGGGGGGTTGGATGGAGTAGGAGTCCTGGGCGGGGGGCCGTCAGGGGGCAAAAAGCAAGGGGGGGCAGATACGGTGCGGGGGCACAGCCTCCCCTAACCGGCCCTCCATACAATTTCCGAAACCCGATGTGGCCCTCAGGCCAAAAAGTTTGCCCGCCCCTGCGCTAGATCATGCTGCCACACTACTAGCATATAGTTCAATATACAGCACAAGCAACTCACACACATGTGGTTGCTGGAATATTGCGCAAAAGGGGAAGACAATAACAGACCATCTAAGAATAACAAAATACTGTACATCTCAAAATGCGGAGGGGAACCTAGCCAAGTATGCTTTTTCCTTCAGTAGAATTTTCTTTCTCTCATGCGTGTGTTAATCTGAAGCAGAGTTTTGTTTGTCTAGGAAAGTGTATATCCTGGAAGCCGTCTTCTAAGAAGAAAAACCCTCTAGATCACAAAAAATATTATAAATTTTTTAAAAAGAGTAAATGCAAGAAAGAGATGCAGTAAGACAGGGAAATAACAGATGGAAACACTCTTCATTAGGGTTTACCATTGAACCCTACATTTACACGTATCTTTGGGGCAGGCTCTCTCTTTTTGTTCTGTTTGTACAGTACCTAGCACAACGGGGTCCTGGTCCCTGACTGGGGATCCTAGGTGCAACAATACCAACAAATAACAATAAATGATGAATTTTAAAAAAGACAAGAGCCTGATTTTCATTTACATTAAGGTCTCTTTGCACAAGTCTGGCAAAGGCTACTCACCGTAAAGCCCCTTTACACTGCCACAATGGTGTAAAGGGGCCTTAGTTCAAATAGATTCATAGACTTTAAGGTCAGAAGGGACCATCATGATCATCTAGTCTGACCTCCCGCACATTGCAGGCCACAGAACCTCAGCCCCCTCTCCCCCATGACCCCCCACAACCCGACTCCTGTAATAGACCCATAACCTCTGGCTGAGTTACTGAAGTCCTCAAATCATGATTAAAGACTTTGAGTTACAGAGAATCTGCCATATGCATTAGTTTAAACCTGCAAATGACCCATGCCCCATGCTGCAGAGGAAGGGGGAAAAAAACCAGGGTCTCTGCCAAGCTGACCCGGAGGGGAATTCCTTCCCGACCCAAAATATGACAATTAGTTAGACTCTGAGCATGTGGGCTAGACCCACCAGCCAGACACCTGGGGAAGAATTCTCTGTATTAACTCACAGCCCTCCCCATCCAGTGTCTCATCACCAGCAATTGGAAATATTTGCTGCTAGCAGTCACAGATCGCCTACATGCCATTGTAGGCAGTCCCACTCCCATCATACCATCCCCTCCAAAAACTTATCAAGCCCAGTCTTGAAGCCAGTTAGGTTTTTCGCTTCCACTGCTCCCCTTGGAAGACTGTTACAGAACTTCACTCTTCTGATGGTTAGAAACTTTCACCTAATTTCAAGCCAGTTTATATCCATTTGTTCTTGTATCTATATTGGCACTTAACTTAAATAACTCCTCTCTCTCCCTGGTATTTATCCCTCTGAGGTATTTATAGAGAGCAATCATATCTCCCCTTAGCCTTCTTTTGGTTAGGCTAAACAAGTCAAGGTCTTTGAGTCTTATAAGGTAGGTTTTCCATTCCTTGGATCATCCTAGTAGCCTTTCTCTGAACCTGTTCCAGTTTGAATTCACCTTTCTCACCTCCCATGTTTAAGAGCTGCACACAGTATTCCAGATGAGGTCTCTCCAGTGCCTTGTATAATGGTACTAACACTTTCCTGTCCACTGAAAATACCTCACCTGATGCATCCTAGGACTGCATTAACCTTTTTCACAGCCGATTCACATTGGTGGCTCATAGTCATCCTGTGATCAACCAATACACAGAGGTCTTTCTCCTCCTCTGTCACTTCCAACTAATACATCCCCAGTTTATAGCAAAAATTCTTGTTGTTAGTCCCTAAATGCATGACCTTGCACTTTGCGCTACTAAATTTCATCCCATTTCTATTACTCCAGTTTACAAGGTCATCCAGATCTTCTTGTTTGATAATCCGGTCCTCCTACGTATTGGCAATACCTCCTAACTTTGTGTCAGCCGCAAATATTATTAACACACTCCCACTCTTTGTGCCAAAGTCAGTAATAAAAATGTTAAATAAGATCTCTGAGCAACTCCTCTAGTAACCTCCCTCCAGCCTGACAGTTCACTTTTCAGTATGGTCGGCTGTAGGATCAAGCCTACAAATATTCACTGATTAAACAGCCCTAAATAGTTTTCATGGAGTTTATGTTGTCTACCACACCATAGTGTGTACAACACTCAAGTGTACAATGGGGATTTTTGCATGGGAAATGTAGAGGATAGAACAGACTAACTTGTGTTCCCAGGTTCCAACAGAAGTCACCCCCTGTTGGTCACAACGTCTTTACACACAAACTTCAGCCTAGAAGGAGGGTCAGATGAAGAGTTATTAGCAGTTGAGCCTGCCCTAGGAAATAAAGACTCTCCCTTCCCTTTGAATCTTATTTTCAGCGGAGGGAGTTTCCAAAGCTGCAATCAAAATGAAAATGCTACCTTCATATAGGTACTTAACCAAAGCCCATTGCAGTCAATGGGAGTCTTATCACTGAATTCAATGAGCTACGAATAAGAAAGTGGTCAAATGGTAAAACAGAGCAAGGTTCAAGATATCAAGAAACTGCATCTCTAAACAATTGCTTCTTGGAACAGCTAGTTGTAGAGTATAAGAGAGGAGGCTACTCTCGACTTTGTCCTCAGTATCTCACATAAGTTGGTTCACAAAATAACTACAGTTAAGCCATTAAGTACTAGTTACCACAATATAATAGCCACAAAAAAAAAAACACATTAAAATGGAGTTAAGGTTAAGAGTGCATATCAGTAATCTGGGTAAAATACATTATAGCGCTGTTGTAATTATCCCAAATCCAAGAGTTATAAACTCATGAAATTCAGAGTTTAAGATTCAACTTAAAAGAAATACAAAAACGTTAAGGTATGGAAGTGCATAGTTCAGGCACTCAAATAACCTTAACTCTGCCCGCCACTGATGCCTAGAGGTGGGGTGGGGTGGGGCGGGGCAGGGAGAGGGAGGGAAAAATCTAATATATCTTTAACAAGCAGTTCAGTCTAATCTGGGTCCACAACCACTAACATGCCATAATGAAAACTATGGTTTTTGCATGGTGTCACTGAAGGGCAAAGTTGGTTTCCACTGAAGAAGAAAGTTTAGTTATGAAGAATAATGGGAAAAATACCATTAATTCTAAAAAATAATTATTCAAATGTAGTCTATGTTCATGCATAAGATTTCAGTGAATTTTAACTACAAAGGAAGCTTCAAGCGTCTACATCATTCGGTTACTGAGATCATTAGGGGCCACACACAAAAAAATAAAAAAAGTCAACACGGGATGCAGAAAATGTTAACATTCCCATTAATTTTAATTCCAAAACTAATACATAAATGTACTCATAAATTCTCACATAATAATAATAATTTGATACTCACAGGGTTGCTGTAATTTTGGGTAGGATACATTGTATTTTTCATAATTACCAGAGGTTGAATCCATGCTTTCATTTCAAAACTCAATTCAACCTTAATTATGAAGGAGCTCAGAGAGCCAGCCAACATCTCTCTCTGCTGCTTTCAGCCTTCAACCCTCTCCGGCCTGGGGAAGTTTGTAGGTGATCCCCCACCTGCCTTCTGCTGTCACAAGGCTGATCTGGCTCTAGTGGTTAACCAGAGAACTCTCACTGCTCCCCTCCCTGAAGCTCTCATCCCAGCTCTGGTCTTCCTCTGAACTCTCTACTTCTTAAGACCCCTCAGCTCTGGACTCTGGGTTCCGCACTCCCTTTTGGCTGTCCCTCATTTATAACTCCCTCAGGAGCCCCCACCGGCCTCATTACACCAAACTAGGGCACATCTGGACTGGAACAGGCGCATTGGGCCCATTTAAGGAGTCGACTACCCTGTTGCACTTGTTTTTAAAGGATTCCATTGCTACAGGCTAGTGTGCCTATCCGTGCTTTAAAGGCTCCCCATGCCACTGCTGCTTTGGCTCGATTGTGCATTGAGGCAATACTGCTGCGGGACCTCAGGCAGGAGCACTGGGAAAGCCCTTAAAGCACAGAGACATTGGGACTCAAGCACTAGGCTCTTCCTCCAGCATCACATAGCACCAGTCTCACTAACAGCCCTCTAAACCAATAAGTCAATTGCACATTTAGGGGCAGATTCACCAGCAGTTTGGGTGTTTTGTGTAGTTTAGTGACGCAAAGCCTCCGTAAACCCAGCTTAACTGGACAGCCTTTCCGCTGCTTTGGTGAATCTGCCCTTAAAAGCGGAAACAATTCATTTTATTTTAGGTTGATCCCACATATTTTCAGATCATTCGAAATATCTCACGGGGGCATTCTCTCTGGGGTTCTTGTTCAGTGTTCACGTGTGAAATTTTGTAATCATTTAAAAAAATCATGTTAAGGTTGAGGCTACATAACAGTTATTTAAAAGTCAAAAACATTACATGGATGTTGTCATGATCATAAACCTAAGCATTATGTACCCAGGAAATTCAGAGTTAAGGTTAAACTTCAAAAAAATCCAAAAATGTTAAGGTATGGAACTGCACAGTTAAGGCCAAACAACATTAACTTTGTCTTGCAGTGCTGCTGTGCAATAACTGTAGGATTAACACATTTTAGCATTTGCAGCCCTGTATTAAAGTAAAGTGATTTTTGAAGATTATTTTCATATTTTTCCCATCATGGCTACTCCCTGCAAGTCCAACTATAAATAAATATAATTATTAAAAACTACAGTTTTAAATTAATTTTCATTTTCAAACGAGTTAACGGATTCATTTGGAAAACCTCTGAAAATTTATTCTATACTCAAAGAATAAGTGCTGTAAATTTGGGGAAGATAAACTATTTTTCATACATAACAAAGAGGTTGCACCCCTTCTTTAAGGGCAAAATAGCATGCAAGCTTAATGCAATCTGTGCCACCATGATTACATTCAACATCCTTAAGAAAAGAAAGAGACCAAAAAATAGCATGGTGATACAAAATTTAAGAAAGGGGGATTTCAGAACATTGAGGAAGTAAGTCATAAAGGGCTTAAAGTAAAAAAATAAATAAATTCTTAGATTTATGGTATGTGTTGGAAGCCTCCATACCAAGATGGTCACAAAAAGAATGCTTAATCCTAAACAAAAAGAGAGGTAGGAAGTCAAGAAGTAAATCAGTATGGCTAATGGAAAGGTTGAAGAGGCTTTTTCTGTTTTGAGACAAAGAGGTGTCTTTCAGATCGGAAATCCAGCCCTACCAAAGCCAATACAAAGGAATATAAACTATGACAGGAAATATGTAAGGAGGAAAGTAGGAAGGCTAACGGGGATTTTGAAGAACAAGCAGCAATAAAAACAAATACTAAGAAATTCTGCAAGTATAGCAGAAGCATAGAAGCCTGCAAAAGAACCAGGCAATTCTGCTAGACTACCAAGATAAGGACAATGCTGAGAGTCTAAATAATTTCTTTGCATTATCCACCACAGAAGATGCTAGGGAGATCCATACTTTTTGTTTTCACGTAATAAGGATGAAGTACTGTCAGGGATCGAGTTGTCCAAAGAAAAGGTGCTGAAACAAACTGATAACTAAAAAGAGCAACAAGACACCAGAGCAAGATGGTCTACGTCCATGAGCTCTGAAGGAGCTTAAAAATGAAGTGGCTGAGCTGCTAACAAAAATAAACAACCTCACTAAAATCAGCTACTTTACAAGAGGGATGGAAGGTAGCAGAGATTGTACCTGTTTTTTTTTTTAAAGAAGATGGCAGGTGTGATCTGAGAATCACAGACCAGTAAGCCATGCTTCAGTACCAAGTAATTTGGTTGGCAATATATCTCCAGATTCAATGAACTTGGTGTACCTGCTGCTGCAAATATACAGCCCTTCTCAATCTCTGAATCTTCAGAAACACTTCTGTTCCTCTTCCATAACAAACTGAAATGAGATCCAATTGATTCCTTCCTTTGAAAGACATGCACAAGGCATGATGTTTTCGCACATCATAGGATATCCTGGTACCTACTATGTAACAACACTGGCCTTTATCATCATTTGAAAATGGACAGTGATAATATTCTCAGTAGAATAAAGAAAGCCACCATCAGCAAACTACTGTCATTTGATTTTCTTAGACATCTTGGGAAGTTACTGGGGATGCTTTGGGCTGTGTTCTTTTGCAAAAGCCAAAAAGGTAAGAGCTAGATTTCCATAACAGCAGGGTTGGGTGATGTTCTTATTGTCATATCTCCAGCAAATTGTGCTGTGTTTTCTGAAGTAACTCAAAAAAGGGAGGTATATTCTGAAGCACAAGCGAAATGCTAAAACGTATAGGATCAGATGGAATGTGATGTTGGAACCACAGGTCACTCTTTTCAGAGTAGCAGCCGTGTTAGTCTGTATTCGCAAAAAGAAAAGGAGTACTTGTGGCACCTTAGAGACTAACAAATTTATTTGAACATAAGCTTTCGTGAGCTACAGCTCACTTCATCTGATGCATTCATTTTTGTGCAACAACACACTGGCCAGAGTGTGTCTTTGTCATCTCAACCCATACTAACTCTGTTGTAGATGAACCATATAACAAGGCTTGTGAGGATATACCCTGTCGCTCAATAGTAGAAGCCCATGTGCTCTGACTCAGAGGTCAGAAGTTCAGAACCCACTTGTGGAACCCATCTAGAGGTATTGTTAGAAGTGGTGATTCAAACTGCTGTGAACCTCTGATGTTTAGGAAAGCTTCCCTAGCTAGAGGGTATATGTAACTCAATGGCCAAGTGAGTCTTTGCCCTGCCTCGCTCCCCTCTTTCCCCCACAATAGCTGGACCATATAAAGAAGTTTAAAATCTGATACTGCCTTCAAGTTAACATAGCTAGTCTTTTAGCTCAAGCTTTGTAGACTCATGCTTTTGGATCTGGAGGTCCCAGTTTCAGTCCCTACAGCCCAATAGTCTAGGGGGTCATTACACCTGTTTTTGTATACAATAGTTATGAATCTAGTTGTACTGGAGTTATCTAACGCACATGGCCAATGCTCCAGTAACTACAGCCAACAGAAAGATGAAGTAATCACTCCATAACACACTCCCTAGCTTGTTTTATTGAGATTATGAAATGGTATGTCTACTTAAAAATAAAGAAAATAGCTGGAACCGTAGGTCACAGACACAAGAATGACATCACTGGTAACCTTGCGCTCCTCTCTGTACGTGCATCAGAGGGAAACTAAACTCCTCCGTTTTCCATCTTATCTGCCTCTTCAAAAGAGATACATCATCGTTTATGCCCTGGCTGCATGTACACGATTTTATAAGAACCAGAAATCAAGGGAATGCATGTTTTTAGGCTGACGAGGTTTTTTATAAGATTTCTTTTCCAATTACATATTTTTATTGTACAAAGGAAAACAAAGAGCACTATAGAGTTTACAGTGAAGTAAGAAAAAAGACAACCAAGTTCATCAGACTTTACAAATGTTTGACATTTGTACATTCCTTTTGCATTGTAAGAGCACGTGGAGAAAAAGAGCCAGAGAAACATCAGACAAGCCATAGGAAAAAAGAGAAAGATGATATTGTAGACAAAGCAGGTCAGAAATAAGAAATACCATGAAGAACAAGAAAGTTGTCCACAGGCAATGATGACATCAGTCTAGAACTGTTTTCAGCACTGTTACACCAGATCCACAGATAAAGCGTCCGATATGTATTGCCACTCCACAGTTTGGTCAACCAGCCAACTCTAAAAATAAAGACATCAAGCCAGCTCCTCAGCCGGCGTAAATCAGCAGCGCTCCATTGACACTAATTACAGGCAGAGGATCTGGCCCCAACTATCGTCAAAATTGAAGAGCTCTTCCCTTCTTTTGCTCGTCCCAGAGCTCCCATGTCACTCACATCCAGTTCTGTATGCTGGGAGATGTAGGTGATTTCTGGTGCTGTACGATTCGATGTTTCACTGCCAACAAGGCCCATCAGAACCAATATTCCCATGAATCATTAAAAGTAAGCTTTTGGTTGGTGGACACCGATATAAACAATTTGGTAGGATCAAAAGAAGTCCCTGATACTAACTGCACTTTTTTTTTTTTTAAACAGGTTCATTAGATATGACAGAGAGCTAAGGAATCCTCCAGATTTCCACTACCCAAATGTTTATTTAATGCCTACTTGGAATGTAAAGGTCCAAGTCATGCAAAAAATAATCTCCTGGTGAATTAGTTAAAGAGGAGATCCCAATTAATGCTTTTTCTGTATCATGCTCAATTTTGTTCCACTGTCCCTGGGATCCTTGAATCCCGCCTCAATTTATTTTGAAGGGTTCTCCATACTTTTTCCAGTGGAAGGTCAATAGGCATATATTGATGCAGTGGGTCTGATATGCTGGCCATTTTTTAAAAATTTTTAATAAATTAAAGTTAGTTGATTCCAGAGGTGGTACTGCACGGTGGCCAAACTGATTGGCTAATAAATGTCTGGCACTGCCAATTTTTATAGTTAATTTATAGGTGCGGCCAAAACTGCAGCCAAATTATTGCTGCAATGACTTAAAAGTATCCCCATGTAGACAAGGCTAACATCACCCTTTTCTATCAATTGCTTCTGCACCTTTGCTTTGCCTGAATTTAATGCGGCTGGATTACCCCACAGTACTGAATGGTTATATAGCAATGGCTTAGCATTTTTCTTTTGTTGCTAGAATAGGCTCGAGCAGGAAGACATGGGTAGGTGGTATAGGAGTTCATGTTCTAATGCTGGTGAATTATGTGCTATATCTAGGTATCTTGAGGAGGCTTCTCTCAAGAGGAAGGCACTGTAATACATTCTAATAATGGGAAACCAGAATCCCTCCTTTCTTGCAAAAAGATGTAGTGGGATTTTTTTTCTATTGCTACTGAAACCTTTCCCATCCCCTGCTCCCTTTTTTTAAAAAAAAATGGGGCCAGATATTCAGCTAGTGTAAATCAACAAATTTCCATTGACGACAAAGGAATGACACCAATTTACACAGCTGAGAATCTCGCCCATAGGTTTCACTTTGTTTTTCTAAAGGAACAGGATATGTTGGTCACCAGCATATTAAATTTAAAGAGTTTGTGGCACTAACCAAGCTAATAACGGTTCCAGTGGCACCCAGCCTCATTCAGCGCACAACAGACAAGATACACACATTCACTATATGGCTTAGTAACTTAAGTATCTTCAGCACAGCATACCTTCACTCCTAATGTAAATTATTGGGGTCACTACAGGAGTAACTGGATGGAATTCTACAGCCTGTGTTATACTGGGGATCAGACAAGATGATCTTATGGCTCCTTCTAAACTTAAAAATCTGTGAACCTACAAATGTTGGCAAAAAGTGCTAAAGTATCATGGCAAATTAAGTATCAGATGCAGGACTAGAGTCCAGTTCTATTAACTCTGTAGCCAATCTGTAACCCATGATGATCAAACTTTTGAGCCTCATTGTTCCTTAGTTACCGCCACTTACATAATGCATTCCCATGCGCTGCCCTCAAAGCACTTTACAGCGGTGGTTACACATTATTATCCCCTTTTTACACATGGCCTAACTAAATAGAGGAATTTGAACCAACAGGTACAAAAGGTGCTGTGGCCTAATGACTAGGACACGGGTCTCCCACCTTCTCAGAGATTAAGGTTTTGTGCCTAGCTGCGCTCCAGGCCTTCTAAAGTAACTGTTAGTACATCCAACTGTTTCACTGAACTGGATCTAGTTTTCAAAGCATGGCAATTTCTATGCTATTTTTACAATTCTGGCTAGTGAAAACTCCCTCTTGCGTGAGCCAGTGTCCAAATGTGCCTAATGTTGCAAACTGTGTGGTGTAATATGATTTTGTTGGCAGTTAAAGGGACATAAAATGTTAGACACTTGCAAAAGTTTTAAAAAGGAACAACTGAATAAATCTTTTAATCTCTCGTAGTACGTACTTCATTGCATCAGCATTTTTCAGGGAATGTTCTAATTGTCAGTGAGAATTAGCTCCAAGAATTTTGAAAGCATAAGAATTTACAAGCCAATCAAAATCATGAGGATCATGATTGCAACTTTAGAGCAAGGCTATGATTTTTCCATAATAAAACAACACCTACTTGACCCGGGACTAGAACCTTGGCTCTTGTTGCTTCACAAACATGGGTCCCTCCCTACTACCTGAGAAAGATTAAAAGGGAGATCGCTCTCTAGCAATGGGAGCTGTCAGCTCCCAGCTAGAGAAATATCCTCACACATACATGTACTGCCCTACCCAGCTCCCACTGAAGTTATCAGCAAATAAAAGAAAAAGCCTTCCCACTGACATCAATGAGAATAGGATCAGGCCCAGAACTACTATTTATTGTAGTTCGGTGGAAGCTGGACTGCACCCCAACATGACCCACAACAAAAATTGTTAATAATTTGCTTAGTTACATCATATTTTCTTCAACTACAGCCAGCACACAAGTAATAAAGGAGATTTAACTACATGAAAAGTTTGAAGGGGTAATAATCATTTGGGTTTTTGAGCTAGAGGAAAACAAACATGAAGCAAATGTCAAATTTTCAAATCACAGTCATTTTTAATGACCTGTGACTTAAAACACATTGACACATTTTCTTCAGACTTTGCAGAAGCATGGTCACTTACTTGCCTTCAGTGTAAATCTAGCAAATGCCCAACCAAACCAAATTTTTCCAAGCCCAGGTTAGTGAGAACTTCAATATGGAAGAAATTTTCAATGTGAGCTATAGAAAAGCTACTGCTTCTCCATAACACGCTCACTGTTTCAGACAACTCAGCTATAAAAGACGAGAGGCAGGGGTTATCATGCTTTAAAAACAATCATCACCTGCTCTCCTGAAGCCATACCAACTTTGTGCCAAGCGCCTGTTAGCCCTTACAAGCTAAGCAACAGATCAAATCTGGTTTGATTGGGTTTTTGGAGAAGGCTGAGGGAATGCTTCCTATGGCGATGAAAGGGAGAAAAAAGAGTTGCTGTAAAAGGCTGCCTTGCTCTCCTCCTGTCGAACTGATCACTTTCATGCTCCTGGGATTTTCTTATATTATTAAGGGTGTGTCAGGGCATGTAGATTATTGGATAGGCATCTTTTTTAGTTATTATTTAAATCAAAATAAATAATAAAACAAACAAACACCATCTGTACCCGAATGGGGGCCACTAGAGAAGTGGTGTTGGTGATTCAATAGCTGATGCTATTTTCTGTGAGTCAGTGATGAGCCAAGGCCTCTGGAATGTGGGTTAGAAATCACAGAGGTTAGATGCCATATTGAGGCCCTCCTGATTACAAGCTACAACTGCTTGCTGTGTGGGCTAGCAATTCCTTAAGATGCCTCATCCTTGCCAAGAGCAAGGCTCCCTGACGTGACATGTTTGTTCTCTCTGTTAGGGCCAGGTTGCAACTGTAAACACAGCCCTGAGCAAACCACACAGACCCAGGAGTATCCCCAGGAGGCACTGTGCGTCAAACACCGCTCTGTGAGTCACAATTCTCTCCCTACTTCCCCTTACTCATGGGGTGGGATATGTTAGTTCACTCCTGTGCACCCACCCCTTTGCCATCAGCTATTCTTCCTGGCTAGGGGCCCCTGCTCTCCCCCACTATGGCCAGAGTTGCAATCTGAGCAGCAGAGCAAGGAAGTTTTACTTGTTTTTAACCCCCTGTGCAGCCAAGTAAGGGCTATGACAACATAGCCTGCAGTTATTTGAAAGGTGCCTATTATTCTGGGGTCTAACTGCAGCTACAACAACAAATCAGTGCCATTCATGGAAGATACCTTTAAAAAAATCACTTTTCCTCCTTAAAATCAAACGAACCATCATTCACCTACCAATGAAATGCTAGGAAATGACATAAAGATTTTCCTGATGAGACTGTGAGATTCTCACTGCTCTTGCCTCTAGGCCAGGGGCCACGTTAAGCATCTGAATCTATTACAAGCTATAAACCTGTTTGCTGGAAGCGTTTTGCAGTTCTCAGAAAGACAATGTGATTTGAAAAATTGGAAAGAGATTGACCTGGATCTAATGGCCCAGTGGTCCCTGTTCAGCCTGGGGTCTGAGAAAGGCAGAGGCAGCCTTCCAACAAGGCTAAGCAGAAAGCCAAGATACACATTGAGACTTGGGACCTGTTTTAATTACGCTTTTATTTCTGTTCTTTCATTGCACAGGAACATGTAACAAGCTGAACTGTGCATTGTCCCTGTAAACATTTACTTTCTTTCAGACTTGCACAATAACTGTGTCTCTTCCTGCCGGATAATTCTTGGAACGTCAGACTAGCCAGAGCAGATCAGCCCAGTTTGGACAGTGACTAGAACCAGCTGTTTCAGAGGAACATACAAGAAACCCCACAGTGAAAAATTACATGGCCTTCTGGGAATTTTCTTCCTATCCCCATGCAGTTAATGTTTGATTTATGCCCTGAAGCATGGCACTTAATTTCCCTTACTTTTTTTTTTTTAAATCCCTGCTAGTGTAACTGTGGATGTTTTTATTCATATGCACATTTTGGCCTGAACAGTTGCTCGTAACAGTGAGTTCCACAGGTAAATTATGCATCATCCTGTGGCTATATTATGTAGAGTATGCAGTTTGATGGCAGAGAGGTGACTGCCTGGGATTGCTGCTTCTTGAGGACTAATGCCAGTGTTACAAATATAGAAACAGAGATTTGATTCATCCTCTACTCTTGCATATTATCTCTGCAGTTCCACAACACAGATGCACTCTTGCCATCTGCTTCCACAGTCTGGGCACACAGGGTGCCTACAGGTAGTCAGACTGTTTCCCTTGTTTATATCTTTTGAAAATCAATGTCTATAAACTAAGGGAAAGTGGGGGAGCATGCAAAATCACTGGTGTATTATTTTGAGCCACAATTTGACCAACAAGCCCAGATACACAGAAGGCTGATCTGAGGCTTTAACGAAGAGTTTGCTGGCCAGGTCGACTTTGCCTGCCCCCTCTCTGAAAAAAACCACCCGTCTGCCTCGCACACAAAACTAAAAGAACCTTTGCTCCTTGCCTTAGTTGCAAGTAGCATCTACAGAACTGAAACCAATCAAAGCCAGCTGTGTAAAAAACAAAACAAAACAAAAAAAAACAACTTGATTATTATGACTAGGAAAAGCACTATTAAAAAAAATAAAGAAAAGGGAAAATGATCCCATATGGGAGGTGAATGAAATACAAATGTAAAACAGGCCATTTCCCTGTGTTGTATGGCTGCTGCTTTGGGGTGCACTCATGTGTGGGAATGCAATGCCTGCCTTCTGAGATCCTTCGGAAGATCCCCCTCTGCTTTATTGTAGGGGGTTTAAGATTACCTTCAAACATCCTGACTTCCAAGAAGTGGTGTCCAAAATAAATGGGAGGGCTGGTGATTAGATACACACACAGCCCACAGACACAAGATCATGTCTGGTCTTCCAGATAAAATCACTCAGCCATCCACAGAATTTGGGGCTGTTCTCTCCCCCCGCATTAAAAAATTCTGTGACCCTTCTACCCATTATCTCCTCGGCTGTATCCCCACTGCTCCTCTCCAGGTGAGCTAGCAGATTCTCTCCCTCTCTCTTTCATTCCTTTGTTAGGTCACAGGCTCCCCTGCCTGCTGCCCCTTTCCTCCTTCCATTCTCCTCCCTGGACCACAAGCTCTGCCCCCCCACTTTCCCCTCTGACAGATCAGCCTACCTATTGCTCTCTGGCAGTCTCAGGCTGGCCCGCTCCTCACTCCCTCTGCCTCAGCTTCCCCAGCTTGGGCCTCTGCTGCTGCTCCTGAGTTTGGGGCGTGGCTCTGCACTGAGGCTGCTGCTCAAACTCTTTGGGGCAAATTTTCTTCAACCACAAGGAGGCCTGAGAAGGCAGCCAGTGAGCAGGCTCTGGTCTCAGCCTTGCTCTATACTTTCAATAGAGAAACGAGCTCTCTTAGAGCAACAGCCTCGGCCTCCCCAGACAGCACCCTTTGGTGCCACTGTACTAACAGGACTGGAAACCCTTACCTTCTCCCCACCTCCACCCTGCTGCTTTCTCCATTGTGCTGCTGGAAAGATGGAAGAAAAGAAAGGAAACTGCTGCCACAAAGGATTTTGCTGTTGGTGGTTGATTGTTCAAGAAGAGAAAGGAGATGGGGAATTAACCAGAGAGGAGAAGCAACATAACCCATCATTACCAGCTGCCACCACTTCGGACAGCTTTACCAACCCACAGAAAAGCTCTTCTCAAGAGCAGTCTGATCAAAAGGAGGCCCACTGCTACTAACACTCATGATACTATTGAGAATCTGATGATATCTGGTGTTTTTCCTCAAAGCCTCAGCTCATCAGTATCTCAGCTTACCTTTTTTTTTTTTTTTTTTTTTAAAGTAAGTTTCTTGGTCTTCTGGTTGCAGAGAAAAGTTTGAAAATGTGAACCCTAAAAGCTCAAACACCAGAAGGCGAATTAAAAAGAACCCACGTTTTATTTATTTATTTATTTATTAAATCTCATCTTTAAGCCCAGCTCATGATTTCTGGGACCTGGCTCGTGATTTTTTGATTGCAGTAGTGATTTGGGGTGAAGCGGCCGCAAACATTCAAAGGCACTGTTCTGTTAAAATTCCAAATGTGGCTTCAATTGTGGGCAGGTCTACACTACAGCTGGCATCAATGCTCTGAGAGCGATCCACCGGCGGTCAATTTAGCAGATCTAGTGAAGACCTATCAAATCGACTGCAGATCGCTCTCCAGTCGACCCCTGTACTCTACCCCCGACGAGAAGAGTAAGGTAAGTCGACAGGAGATTTTCTCCCATTGACCCCCCACGGTGTAGACCCCGTGGTAACTCGACCTACGGTATGTCGACTCCAGCCACGTTATTCACATAGCTGGAGTTGGGTAGCGTAGGTCCACTTACCGTGGTAGTGTAGACATAACCTTAGTTGCCATAAACCACCTTTGGATGACCTGGGCTGCTTTTCATCAGCCGTGGAAGGGCTGTCTTTGGTATATGTGCTTGGATGGGTGACGGAAATACATTAACCAGTGTTCTAGCATACCACTCTGTGTACAGAGAGAAATCACATCTCTTTGATAGCAGAACTGCTGGAGTCCGAGTCTAGTGCAAAACGCTTCATAACTTCCCTTGGCAAGCCAAGAAAAACAGAGCATCTATCTAAACAGAAAACAAATGACCGTAGGCGAGTGGGAGTATATGCCCCTTACTAGAATGGTATTAAGCAGTTGGAGTTAGTCAGTTAGCGCTGATTAACCTTGAATTACTTATGTACTAATGAGCTCTGTCTCAGGCATTTCCTGGCAGCTAATGAGCGGCTGGAGGAGTTGGGGACCTATTGCACTATCTTCGCCACAGGCCTGAAATCAAGACAAGGGCCCTTCACCCGGCTGGTCATTAACTGCCAAGAAATGCTCCATGTAGAGGTTGTTTATTGCTATTAAAAGCAGTAGAAAATACAAAGAAAAAATGATCAGCTATTTTACGGAGAAGTCCAGTGCTGACCTGCATGTTGCCATGGATAAGATGTTCAGGATATAGTACTGGTCTTAAAGAATGGTGAAGCAAGGACCAAGAACACAGGACTTCATCCTCAGTGCACCATTATTATGATTATTGTATTACAATAGTATATCAAAATCCCAACCTAGATGGTGGCCACAATGGGCTAGGCGCTGTACAAGAGGCTGTCCCTGCCCCCAAAATCTTACCATTTAAATAGGTCAAGCGGACAAAGTGTAGGTGCAAGGAAGGATTGCTATCCCCATGTACCAGATGGTGAACTGAGGCAAAGAAAGAGATTAAGTGACTTGCCCAAGGTCACACAGGAAGTCTGTGGCAGAGCTGGAAATTTAATTCAACTCTCCTGAATCCTTTCTTTCAATGGAAGTTATGATGTTTACAACATATAACTTGGCAGAATGTAGAAGCTAGTATCCAATCTTGAAGGGTTTGAGAACAAATTTTTAGAAATGATGTCATTATTACTAGAAAGATCACTCTTCTAATACCCTACTAGGAACATCAGAATTGCCTACTAGCTCAGACCAGGGGTCCATCTAAGCAGTATCCTGTCATTAAACAGGGGCCAGTACCAGCGGATTCAGAGGAAGGTGCAAGAAACCCTGCACTCAGCAGTGAGGGGATAACCTGCACCCAGAGAAAGTTCCCTCCTAAACCCTGATAGCTAGAGGTTGGCTCATGACCTGATGCATGAGGATTTATATTGCTCCCAGAACTCTTGTTGTTTTAATATCTACCATTATCACTCTAATTATTCTTGTGATCCATACAACTGTCTCATCCTTTTTTGAACCATGCTAAGCACTTAGCCTCAAGACTTTCTTGTGGCAATGAGTTCCAAAGACTAATTGTGCATCACGTGAAAGAGTATTAATTTCCTTTTAACAGTTTTGAATTTGCCATTTTTTAAATTGCATTGAATGGCCCTGGATACTTGTATTAGAAACAAGAACAGGAGTTCCCAACCTCCTCTTGTGCATCGCCTTTCTAAGGCAAACCATCCCAGTCTTCCGATGAGAAATGTTTCGTGTACATAATCATTCTCATTGCACGCCCCCGCACGCCCTCTAATTCTGCTATTTTCTTTTTGAGATGCACTGAGGATCCCAAGTGAGGGTGCACCCGACACGCATACTATAGCATTATAATATTTCTGTATTTTTCTCCTTTTGGTTAAAATAAGGAATCTGGAGGCAAAGGAAGCTAACTCCCTCCTTAGTTCTAAGACTTTCCTGTATTCCACAGACCACTGAAGATAACTGCACCAAAGAATGTACCTGTGCCTAACTAATGGGAGCGAGAGGAGGGAGGGAAAGAGGGTCACGGATTGTGGCTGATCTGGCTGTCCATCCACTCTCCATCACCCCTAGTAGAAAGCTATAAAATCACAGAAAATGGAGAAACTGCACCTGGCAGGGCAGTTCATCACTTTGAAGCATATAACGGGGACCTATTACAGCTGAATTGCACAGTTGTTCCTATGCAGCCATTCTCCTTCACTGTCTGGCTACTTGTTAACCAATCCTTTGATGTCCAGCTTGCTGTGGTTAGCCACAGGCATTACATGTATAGCCATGTTAGACCCAAAATAAAGCCAGCCAAATTGAAGAGTTCACCTTTTGGGATACCTCCATTTGTTAACCTAAAAAAATTATCCCTACCCCTAGCCTATTTTATCTGCTCCCCAAACCCACCTTCAGAATTCAGTTCTGGTCACCCCACCTCCAAAAAAACACACAAAAAACGAAAACAAAAAAACTGTATTAGAAATGGGAAAGGTACAGAGAAGGGCAACAAAAATGATTAAGGGTACAGAACAGCTTCCATTTGAGGAGAGATTAAAAACACTGGGACTGTTCTGCTTGGAAAACAGACGACTAAGTGGGGATATGATAGAGGTCTATCAAATCATGAATCGTGTGGAGGAAGAGTTATTCACCCCTTAGCATAACACAAGGGCACCCAACGAAATGAATAGGCTGCAGGTTTAAAACAAAGAAAGGAAGTACTTCTTCACACAACACAGTCAACATGTGAAATTCATTGCCAGGGGATGTTGTGAAGGCCAAAACTATAACTGGGTTCAAAAAAGAACTAGATAAGTTCATGAAGGATGGGTCTATCAGTAGCTATTAGCTAAGATGGTCAGAGATGCAATCCCATGCTCTGGGTATCCCTAAGCCTTTGACTGCCAGATGCTGGGTCTGGAAACGGCACGGATCGCTTGATAATTACTCTGTTCTGTTCATTCCCTTGAAGCATCTGTCATTGACCACTGTTGGAAGACAGGATACTGGGCTAGATGGACGATTGGTATGACCCAGTGTGGCCATTCTTATGTCCTTGTATTCTAATTCTTTGGGTGCCAGAAGAAAGGAAGACAAGTTGGGTGAGTTAATATCTTTTATTGGACTTCTGTTGGTCTGATAAAATATATTACCTCATCCATCTTGTCTCTCTAATATCCTGGGACCAACACAGCTACAACAACACTCACACAAGAAGAGACGACAGGAAGGTCCAACAGGGTGGTTTAACATAACCACCTGAGACTTCCAAGCTGACCAAAACTAATACTACTGCTTTGCATCTCCACAGCACCTTTTGTCAGATGATCTTAAACTGCTTTGCAAACATCCAGCCCTGTTGTGAGGTCTGTATGTAGTACTGACCTCAGATAGGGAAACTGAGCCATGAGAAGTTAAATGACTCACAGAAAGTCACAGAGTAAGGCAGTGGCAGACAGGAATACAGCCCCCTAGTCCCTTTCTTTAATCACTGGAACATGCTGAATTTAGCTTCTTTTTGTGAAGAGCTGATCAGTGAAGGGAAAGATGAATTCACCTGTAGCTTCAGGGCCAGTGCTGGGTGGGGGCGGGTGGAGGGGATGTTACTAGCCTGCACACGGGGGGTTGAAAGCAAACCAGGAAGATCCCACAAGCAGGAAAAGACTGCAGTCTGATGCAGCTGTTCTTTAACTCAGCTCCTAGTCTACACAATTCTTAAGCTTTTCACACCAGCTTTATAGGAAGTTGCATCCATGAGCAATGACAGTGGGCCCAGGCCAGTCCATGAAGTCAATGGCAGTTCTGTCTGCATAAACAGACCAGACTCAGGCTCAATATATATTTAGCAAATAAGCAAAAGAAAGAGCCCCCAGAATCTTTTAGCTCTGTTTCAAAGGAACTGGAAAGTTGCTAACTTCCTCTTCTCCTAGCCCCTTCCATAAAAGCTTCGCATGCAAAGCAGTGTCTCCTGAGTCCCTCATTCTCTCTAACAAAGTAAACAGACCTCCTGTGTAGCGACAAATGAACAACAAACAAACGGAGGGGGAAGAAAAAAGATCTCACTGCCAATTCGGGGGTTTTTCAGGCTGTTTTATTTTTCAATAAAAAAGAGCCATGCCCTGAGGGTGACCCTGCAAGGGGGGGAGGGATAGCTCAGTGGTTTGAGCATTAGCCTGCTAAACCCAGAGTTGTGAGTTCAATCCTTGAGGGCCATTTAGGGATCTGGGGCAAAAATTGGGGAATGGTCCTGCTTTGAGCAGGGGGTTGGACTAGATGATCTCCTGAGGTCCTTTCCAACCCTGATATTCTATGATTCTATGAAAAGCTTTTTGGCAGCCTGAATATACTGCAATCACCCCCTCTGCAACCACCACATGGGTGCATGCATACACATGCTCTCCCCCCCCTAAGTACAGGCACTATGTGTAAATACATATGTCTCCATCAACATGTTTATTTTGCTTTGTTTTCAGGGTTGTTTGCCCAATTTGGAGTGAGGGGGAAAGTTGTTTCTCGCAGAATTTGTTGGTATTTATCTTTCCATCAACTGTTCCCTGTTGCAGGGATAAACAGGATGTTTAGAGTCACTGGGTATGATGACCAGTCTTCCGCAGCTGTTAGGACACGCCACTCACTGGGCTTGCCTTGTGTACATGTGCCTGAGCATAGGCAGAAGCAGTCCCTCCCAACTTGTGGAGATCAACTATATGACCAAATAGGTCATTTATCCCAACTCTAACATATAGGCACAGGATCACAGGTCTGAAATGCATCTGTCCCCCTCCTCGTCAGAATCCCTCAGCTGTAAAGTGGGAATAATACTTGCCTACTCTACACAGGTTACTTCTTGTCTGAATTTGTCGAGCTTCAGCTTCCAGCCATTGGCTCTTACTATGTCTCTGCTAGATGAAAGAACCCTCTGCTATCAGAAATCTTCTCCCCACATAGGTACATACAGACTGTGATCAAAACACCTCTTAACTTTCTCTTTGATGAATTAAATAGATTGAGCATCTTTTGATCTGGTCTACACTACAGAGTAAGGTTGATGCAAGGCAGCTGACGTCGACCTAACTATGGACGTGTCTACGCTTAAATTTCCCTCCCGCCAACGTAACTGCCCCGCTACACCGACTTAATAACTCCACCTCTGCGAGCTGCATAGAGTCAAGATCGACGTAGTTTGGTCCACACAGTGTCAGTGTCAACTGTTACTGGCTTTCAGGAGCCGTCCCACAATGCCCCACACGGATAATACAATCAATTCAAGTGCTCCTGGTAAGGACATGCACCTCTGATACGAGAAGCAAAGGGTAGACATGCACAAGTGATGTAATTACCGTGGCAGCTGTATGCTGACATAAGTTAGGTCAACTTAATGTTGTAGTGTAGACGTGGCCTTAGTCTCTCACTGTAAGAAGGCAGGTTTTCCAGACTTTGGATCATTCATGTAATTCATTGACTTTCAGTGAGACTTAGTGCCTCAAAAATGGCTTTTGAAAACGCTGCCCTAAATAACTTGTGATTGTTTTGAACTCTTAGGATTTAAGAACAGCTAAAGGCAGAAAAGGAGGAGCAATGATTGGTAACCAGAGTCGTGTTTTGTAATAAAAACAATTGCTTCTGGGCCAAGACCTAGTGCACCGAATTCTCAGGCAATGCATTGAATTATTATAGGATACCTTGTAAACCCTAGAAGATGGGTGTGCATAACAGTCTTCAGTGTAGCAGCACTCATTCTGATAAGCTATAATATACACAAGGAGCTGTATGCTGTCTAAATAGACATAAATCATTCTACAGGGAATGCCCCAGTTAGTCAGGGTGTCTCACTGTTTACTCTAAAACCCTTTGGATTTAAAGAAAATTTTTTTAATAAAATTATCCTTCCTCTTTACCAACCCTTGATAATGAATATCAGTGCTCAATTTTCTACACCTAAGCCTCTTTAAGATCAAGTCAAAAGTGAGTAAGACAGAACTACTCCACTTACTTAATTTCCAGTTGCTCAAGCACTGCCTATTTAGGGAAGTTTGATCAAGTTTGCTTGATCCAGATACATTCCACCACAAGTTTTTGAGTTCCATGTAGGACTTACTAGATGAAAACTATGGCATATTACACAGGAGCGCAGATTAGATAATCATAATAGTCCCTTCAGGGCTTAAACTCTATAAATATGGGAGTGTCAGCTAATGTAGATGGGGCAAAACCATTTTCAGCCAACTATTT
This sequence comes from Chelonia mydas, assembly GCF_015237465.2. Taxonomy (NCBI): domain Eukaryota; kingdom Metazoa; phylum Chordata; order Testudines; family Cheloniidae; genus Chelonia; species Chelonia mydas. The sequence goes on along the minus strand of NC_051246.2, from coordinate 27,988,412 downwards.
TTAAATGGTTTATGGTCAGTCTTTGAAAACTGTTTCAGGAGAAGGCAGGATGGACAGGACCTTAGTTTTTTAGCTCCCACACCCTAAAGCAATACTATGGTATGTCTATAGACGCTGCCCTTTTTCACTTACAAAGCAGACCTGTTGTACCAGCCCTTGCTACCCACTGGAGGTTATTTCCTCTGCCCCAGCTGAAAAAGCAATAGAGAAATTCCAGTCTGTAAAACAACTGTCTCCTCAATAGCTACATCTTCGGAAACGACTGGGGGAAAAAACCCTCTGCAGATCATGTGGCTCCCAGACAATGGCAAAGCTCCCGCAACAATCATCCTGGATGAATATAAGCAACGTTTTCCTCAGTTTCAGTCATTCAAAAATATTGGTGTTACCCAGATCTCAGGGACAGATAGTTCCACACATCTTTTCTGCCACTGGGAGCACAGACTAATGGTCATGGGACTGAGAACCAGAAGCTCTGAGTTCCGTGCCCAGTTATGCCAGTTATTGCATAAGCAAGTCACTAAACCCCTCTGGGTATGTCTACACTGCAGCTGGGAGCAAGCTTCCCAGCCCAGGTAGACAGGAACGCACTAGCTCTGTTTGAGCTAGCATGCTAAAAACAGCAGTGTGGACACTGTGGCCCGAGTGGCAACACGGGCTACCCATCCAAGAACAAGCCCAGGTCCTAGCTTTGGTAGCTAGCCCAAGCTGCCACCTGTGCCACAACATCCACGCTGGTATTTTTAGTGCGCTAGCTTGAGCACAGGTAGCACATGTGTCTACCCAGTATGAGAGGCATGCTTCCAGCTGCAGCGTAGACATTCCCTCAGTGACTTGGCTTCCTCAGCTGTAAAGCAGGGATAATACTGGCCTGTGCCATGGGGGTTTTGCAAAGCTTAATTAATTGTAAAATGCTTTGATGGGACAGACCACAGCAACGCAAAGTAATATTTACTTTTATTCTTACACCATTATTTTGCTTAGCCTTTTCCCTCAATGCATCTCCCTTATTATATAGCTTGATAAGTTAAAAAGGCAGCACAGGACAATGGAATGCGAACCAAAGGCTGAACTGTGTGGGATATTTCAATTGTCTCTCTGTTCTAAGCGTGCCAAAATGGTTACTCTAGGCTGTGCTTTTTCATTTCAAGTGAGAACTGTGTAATCCTGTCTCACCCAAGGGCCAACCACTCATTAGCTTTTCACACAAAGCTTTTGAGCAAGCAGGAGAGTAATAGTACAAAGCTATTTTAAAGCTGTATCACTAAGGAAGTTATTTTACAGGTTGTGGTGGTTTGTAATTCAGGTTAAAATAAATGGCAACAGGAGGGTGATCTATTGTTTGCATTTGTATTTTCACAAGAAGCTGATCATCTCTCTCAGCAACTAAACAGAATCCCTCACTCGATTGAATTGACATGCCCCATCCCTCGCACATTCACTCTGCATTCCAACATGTTACGCCATTCTGGGGTCTGTACATGACAAGAGGGGAAAGGAACCATTCTGCATCTCCGCTATGTTTTCAGGGAGGCCGGCAGCTGCAGAGCTCTCTGTGCCAAGTATGGCTCTGTGCGTCATACCAGAATGTTATGATGTTGCCTTTTTCAGGCACCTCTTCTATCAAGTAATCAGTTCACTCCATGGAGAAATTATTTATTTCTACAATCAATACTGGCCCTCTCAGGTACAGCTGCTGCCCTTCTGGCCTATCAGAGACAGCTGTCGACCTCCCAGCAACAGGGCAGTATCTGACCTCCCAGAAACCACTGCTGACCATTTGGCATACTATGGGACATTGGGGTGCACTGAGGCAAGCATGGTTTGTGACCTCAACATGGGACCAAGAGTCAGATAGTTCTATTCCCAGTTCTGCCACCAACTTGCTCTGCACCCCGGGCAGGTCTGAATCTATTTTCTAATCTGTAAAATAACATTTCTGTGAGATTTTCACTCAGTATTTTATTAACTTTATCTTCACTCGGATTGGAAAACTCTCCTTTGTGGGGTTTAGCTGCTGGGTATCTGCTACAATGTGCAAGGGCCAGTTTTATACAGACTCATAGCACCAGATCCTGGCCCCTATTCCTTCCCATTTGTGCCAGCCCTGCAGTGCAAAAGAGGCAAAAAGCTGGCTTAAACAGCCAGATAGGGAGTCCTCTTACACAGGGGAACCCCTGGGTGGCAAGGGGCCACCACAGCAAATCCCCCCGCATAGGGTATGCTCTGGACTGCAGCATACTATCGTCATCCTGGGCTGTTACTGCTGGTGCAAGTCATCCTCAGGCAAGCCATCCTCAGGCTACTCTAACTTGCATTGCGGGCCTATCCTGCCCTGAGCTACTCTGAGAACCAGGAATTGGGCAGGGCAGAAAGGCTGAAGGTTAGAGTATCATGGCTAAGCCAGGTACCTGTTGCTATTATGTCTAGCTCTTATAGACAAAGAACAACCCCAGTTAACCGAAGCTGAGTCATACCTCCCTATGACTATACTATACTCTTCACAGTGAAGAGCTGCTCGGCTCTTTGGTTAATGCTGGTTGACCAGTGACGAGGAAAGAGGTAGTAAAGAACACCAGCCGGCTTCCCCAAAGCTAGCTGGCAGCATGGGGGTGGCTCCGCTCCAGCTCTCCCAAGCCCATGGCACAAGGAGGAGGCAGATCGGCAGATCCCTAGCTCAGTACACCAGCTGGCTTCCACATGTATTATTTAGCATTCATGCTGCAGTAGCAACTGGATACCCCCAACAAGATCGGGTCCACATTGTGCTGGGAGCTGTACAAACACACAGTAAAAGACAGTCCCTCACACAAGTGCTTACAGTCTAAGACTGGGGTTATGCTAGTCTGAGCATAGCCCCTTTAAACCAACTGGTCTGGAATTTCAGCCACTCTATTCTAAAACTGTAGGCCATCTCCTGACTTACACAAGGTTTCAGGTGTCCCTAGAGATCTTCGGCACTGCTGGGTTTGTCGCATATGCTAGCCATAAAAACTAATTCAGATGGACCTAGTATTTTTCCATGTCTACTACAGTAGCTCTGTTAGCAATTCCATGATAACACCTCCCTTCTCGTTTCCCCCCTCCAAGAGCATCTCTCTGTTTAAGCATCGGCTGGCAGATCGTGATGCACTCTAAATCTCTTTCTTGGATGTTGTACAAGGAGGGGGTGGGGTATTCACTGGTGTTGTAAGGAACCAACCACAGGAATCAGACTGTCATGCAGGGGACAGGCAGCTAATGAGCAGGACGGAGTGCATAAAATCTTATTTGGATGGCTTCTCTGGGGAACAGCTGTCTCCTTGTAAACATCTTGCTAGCTGTCCAGTCTGCACAGAGACAGTCAAAGGAGAGTGCCTGGGTAGAGGGAGAAGGGTGTTGAAGGAGGGAGTTCATTCATTGCACAGCCAAGAGCTTCAAGTGGCAGAACTCAACAGCAGGAGAAACTTGACCTGAAAGTTTGATCTCTCACATGATGGAAAGGAGATTTGTATGTCTAGTGGCCAACCGAGAGAAACGAGAGACTGCTGAGGGCGGCACAGCTTCCATTCCAAAGGCCTCAGTAGTACAGTTACTCTAGCTGCTGAAAAGCAGCCTCCCTTTTGACATACAAGCAGAGCACACTACCTGGCGAAGAGGAGAGAAGGAAAGGATACGTCCTCACCACAGCAAAGAGAAAAGACAGGAACACAAGACAATGGAAGAATCTGAACACAGCGGCCCTACACTAGAAGCACTTTGCTGGTATAACAGCTGGCAGACCCTCTTATCATAGATGCAGCTATAGCAGCAAGAAAGTGCTTTTGCCAGCATAGTTTACACCGGATCTGTGAGCGAAAATAAACTATGCTGGCAAAAGCATTTTATGTCAGTATAACCGCACCTTCCCTAGGGCTTGTGCCAGAATAGCTATCTCATAAAAAAAATCCTCCTCCTATCTGACATTGTTATGCCAGCAGAAGTTTCCAGTGTGCACTTGTCCTAAGAATCAACTACTTATGTCATGTATCAGCATTCAGGGAGAATCATATTCACTAGTTCCTGAAAATCTTTGTGGACTATATAAATGTGTATATGGATGTGTATCCATCTTGTATAGCCTCCTCCTCCAACATTAAAAGCCCCACAACACCAGAATGTATTAAACATTAAGGAGTACTGAAATTAGATCACAGCTACATCCCCAAGCAGAAAAAGTCACTGGAAGTAACTACAGCATAGTATCCTGTGATCAAAGCATTAGTCCACTTGACAAGGATGGAAACTGGTGCTCTGAAGCCCATGTAACCAATCCACTGGTTAGCTAGAGCAGCCAGTCCATGTTATATTGCCCCATCAGTATAACATCCACCCAGCTCATTCTTTATACAATCTATTCAATGCACACTACAATTAACGTTGGACAGTGACATTTCTGATACTGGTGCTCATATGACCTGCAGGAGGCAGTGGGTAAGGAGAGTGGGGAGTAGAGGTCTGCTTAGGCCTTTAAATTTAAGCCCGACCTATACCTGAACTGGACCCAAGCCCACCCGACCCGAGCCTGAGAGGGTTTAGTCATTTTCCAACCTAACCCTGAATCTTTCACCCCAAACTTGAATCACTGCTGCCCCTGCCTCCTGCCCATGGGATTGGCACAGTAGTGGCTGCATGCCCCGCTCCTGCCAGCCACCACCCACCACTGCACTATGGCGGAGAGAGAGGCACTGCACCTCATCAGCACACTCTCTCTGCAGCACGTACAGAGTGCAGTGAGATGGCAACAGCCACCAGCAGTGGGGCATAAAGCAGCTGCCACACCAACCTCACAGGCGGGAGAAGGTCATCAGAGACAACCTGACCTGACCCCAAGAGGGTTGGGTTGTTTTCTGACCTGCCTCAAACCTGACCCTTGTAGTTAGGTTCCGTTGATTTAGGTCGAGTTGCAGGGCTCTAAGTGGGAGGGGGTGGGTGACACACTCACCCAGCCAACGAGAACTGCCAGTGAGTCTGTATTTATGAGGTCCAGAGCCTTTATAAGAAAGATCTGAAATGCTGTCTTTTTATTTTTATTTCTCTTTTGTGCCATTTTGTCACAGTTATGCACAGATAGGCTGCTCGAAATAAACCCTATGTCATAGGGAGAGAAAGACGCAGGTTCTGCTGATTAAAATCCATCAGAAAGGCATAAAGAAAGGCAGCTGCCTTGTTCCATCAAAGTCCAAACCAGTCGGTGACTCCTCCTCGCCTGGGGTCAGCTGTCTGCCTCTGTCTCTCGTTCTCCATAAATTGCTTCTGGATGTCTTCAACAGAGCCAGGTTCTGGGGTTTCTTCTTTCTCTGGAAATAAGTTTGGGAACTGAAAGGTTTGTCCCTGACCCTAAAGAGAGAGAACAAATGGTAAGATACACATTCCAACCTCTCTCTGAAGTAGCTGTGATGTACATACTTACAGCTACATCTGAAGACCTCCCCAGAAGCTTCAGCTGGTGAAGAATGCTACTTCCCATCTCCCAAGCAGGACAGGGCCCTACACACACCGACAGCGCATACTCTGCACTGGTTTCCTATTCTCTTCTATGTGCAAATCCAGGTGTTGGCAACTATCTTCAAGGCATGAATGCTCAGGAGATGACTATCTGAGATCCATCTCTTATATTATACCACAGTGCATCAACTAAGAGGTGTTTGTATTAGCTCCTAAGATAAGATCAAGGCCACTGGCAGGGAGCAGTTCTGCCAAAGTCCCAACTTCAGTGAACCATGTAAAGACCATTTATTTTGTTTAGCACTTAGGTAATGGTCTGTGTTTATGGCTGGTTAATTTATAATATAAATGTTATACTTAATATGCCTAGCTATCATGGCAAGAAGTGCTACAGTTCAGTTTCAGCAGTAGTCACAATGGGAGGTCGTACAGGATAGTGGCTGGCAGGGGTCTCTCATTAGTTGAAACAAAGAATAGTATGTAAAACAACAGTACAGTGGAAAAAAACTGTAATATACCAACAACGTTCATGAGATAAAGTGATTAAACCTATATCAATCATTCTGCCTAACAGACAAGCTGTTGTAGTATATCACCATCACAGGATCAATGTTTCCCGCTTGGATGGAAAATAAACATCACTTGGCCTCTAGCTTTTATCTAACAGCAGGAAACCATTATTCTGTGACAACGTTCTATCCCATTGACATTATCTCGGTTTCTGAGTATTGTTTGTACCAATCGCAACCTCTTTAAATCAACAATGCAAGCCCTGTCCATTCACTTCAGTATGAAACGCTGCATAATTAAACACACAAAGAATAATATGGCAGAGAGAGAGATGTTATAAAAATAACACTGGGGCTGTTTTAAAACTATTTGACAAATAAATGCACATTTCTCAGGGTTTTTATATGCATTTATTGCCAGTCTATAAACTGAAATTGGTTTTGCAAATTCGAGTGCATTTGTAAAAAGATGGGTAAAGGCCCATCTACACTACAAACACAACCACATCAGAGATCCAGTTACAATACAGCTCTAGATGGGAGCTTAATCACATTTCATACCAGGCTGGCATCAGAACAAGGCTCAACTCTGCTTCCAGAACACTGTTGTGTTCTCATCTACATTTCATTTTAGAACTGAAAATGTGATGTAACTGGGTCTGAGGCGAACAGTAACCATATCACTTGACACAGCTGTCCTTGTATTATTTTTTTATTTAGCCTTATACACTGCAGGGCAATTTACAAGTGAGAGCTGATCTAAACCACAAACGTAGACAAGGAAGTTGCAAATTTGCCCCAGTTGAGCTTATCCATGCTTGAACCTACCACAAGTTCAACTAGTGCAATGAGATTCCCGGGTTGTTTCTGTAGCATACACTTCCTGGGGTTCCTAAGAGGCTATCTACACTACAAAAACAACCAGGAGATTGGGTACAGCACAGCTGTCCTACAACAATTAAAGCACAGCTCCATTTCATAGTATAGAATTGGGTCTCATTAGTACTCCTAAACAGTGTTGAAACCATGGAGTACTGAAGCTCCTTTGCTGTAAGTACCATGAAAGTAGCTATACCATTCCCTTAGAAAATACACAGACTGGACCAGCTGTGAGCACTCTTACAGCCCATGGCTGTCCGAGACTTTAGCAGACTTCAGGCATGTGGCTAAGATCCTATCTACACTGCACAATATTAATATGCTTTAACAAAAACAAGGGACGAACATGTTGTAACGAAATCCCCTGACACAGACCAGGTCAGCCCTAAAGCCTCATTCACACTGGGGATTAAACCATTTCAGCAGGATTGATCTGAAAACAATTCAAGCCAACATGTAGGCAGGACCTAAGCACGAGTTTTACTGGTAACAATGTGGAAAGGAGTGATCTCCTGATGTAACACAGCCATTTTGGTATGTTTCCAATACCAATATGCTTCCATTATTGGAGAATGAAGGAAAATAGTCCCTGCAGCATGTTAGTGATATCCATTGTGATTCACTAAGCACTGCAAAAAGAGAATACAGAGTTATGCACAGAGGCTACAGTGGAACCAGACAAACCTTTCATCCGTTTATCAAAGTGCTCAGAGTTCCCATTTCAAGGCTGGTGAAAGTAAAATATTGAGCAGATTAAGTGTATCTGGAGCTTTTTAATAAATAAAATCAGGGTAGATAAGTTGGCTCTTTCCAGCTCTTGTTTTGTAAAGAAATTCTGATTTTGGCTGGCAGCCAGACATGATTTCCAACAGCCAAGACATTACACCCTGGAAGTGAAGGTTTATAAATCCTAACAATACTATGCTGTAATACCGCACTGTGAGACTCTAGAGTGATGAAAGCTGCATGAAAAATAGCTATTGTGCATGCCTGGTAGCTAATTTTCAAAAGCCTATTTCTGGACTTTTTCAAAACTTAAAATTTATCAGGGGGCATAAGTTTATGTAAAGGGCAGAGCGTACATTCAGACATATTTAAATTCAGTATACTGAAGGCATTAGGTGTATTGTTTGTAAATAAAATATACAAGTTGATCATTTTTTAAACGAATAGAGTAAACAATTGGCAGCCATATGATAAAAAGATTCATAAGGGAAATCCTGACCCATCAAAAGCAAAATCACCATTGACTTCAATAGGGCCACAACTTCACCTCTAAGTTCCCACGTGATGGAATGTTGACTGTTACAACATGCAACTGGAAGGCATGTTTCTGGCGTTCTATTCCTAGTACTCACAATGGTTTGCTGTGTGACCTTCTGTAAACCACTTAACCACACTGGGCTCCAAACTGCTCCTTTTGTATATTGAAGATAATGCCCAGCTCACAAGGGTGCGGTGAGATTTTGTGTCTAAAAAGTGCTTTGAGATCACTGAATGAAGGGGGCTTTATAAATATATTTTATTGTTGTTGGGATAGTAAAACATGTTGGTGCTAAAAATCTAGGTATTGCAAGGATATGGGTCTTCTCACAGATGTAATTGTTTTCTACAAATTATAAATTTATATGCAAGAGAGGTGCATGGTCCATTGTTTACATAAAAAAAGGAAGCAATTAATTTCCCAATCTAATCCTTCTGTTTCAGTTTACCCTAGTATAAAATTCATTTATATACTGGCTATTGTAAGGATTAATTCATGAAATGTTGCTAAAACCTTTAAAGATTAAAATGCTATAATAAGTGCTAAGTCTATTTTTAGTTTACATTTCTAGCTCTTCTGGTTAGGAAGATCATTTTCAGAGTGGAAATAAAGGTTGTCTTCAGAGAGAAATATCACACCAAGAGGTACAAATTGCCTCCATTCAGCTTAATGGGCTGCTAAGTGATCATAATTAGGCCTTTAAAGTTAAGTGTTAACATTGTTAACCTTTTCACCACTGAGCCTCATGCCGGAAATATCCAGCTAATAGGCTTGTCCAGCACAAGCTAGTTATACTTGCTCTGACCTTCCATTTATTTCACAAATTTAGAAATGGAAGGGCAGCACAGAAACTGTTCTATAGGAATAATGCAACAAATGTTGAGTTTGCCAACAGCTGAAAGCTCTTTTGATTATTTGGATAATTAAGACGCTTACTACTGTCCTTCAGAATTAGGAGAGAGTGATGTTTATAATGTCATCATCTAAAATATGCTGGGACATGGGCCAGCAGCAAAGGCAGCTCAGTTTTATAACCTAATATATTTGAATGACTCTCCTTGTGTCTTATAATAATATCTGGTATTAAAATAAAGAGTAGGGCCAAGCAGAATAGGAGACTTAACTTTAAAATCCTTCTGTAACATAGCAGCATATGGGGAATCTTACTTTCTCCAATATTCCTCAAATACAGTGAGAAACCCTACAAACTGCTGTCATCTTTGGATGGGAGCATTTTTAAAGTGACATGTGAACTGCTAAACACATACTTATAAGGCACTGAGGCCAAGATATATGTAGGAATATTTACAAAAAAATTCCCACTGGTGCCATCCCTTGTACAGCTGAACAGGTACTAGCCCAATGTAGACAAGACTGCTCTTCTTTTTACTACCATTTCCATTAGACTTTCTCTAAGCAGGTATAATTAAAATGGAGGTAAAAAACAGATCTGGATTTCAGAGCCTTGTCTACACTTCTGCTCCACTTGCTTAGAAGAACTAGTGATAACACTGGTAGGAATTTTTTTTTTTTAAGTTTCCCCAGTGTTGACATGGCCATAAAGTCTCTCACTGACTTTTTATGGCATCCATACCTTCATCAGAGCTAGCATTTGCCAGTTCGTTTTTCATTAAAGCAGAGAAAAAAGCTAAACCACATTTGCAGCAGCTTCTTTGCAAAGATAAATAACTTGGCTTTTATGAAAAATAAAACAGCTTAAAAGGCAGCGGCATTCCATACTAAGGACTATGAATCTAACATAAACCTTCCCCCCAGAAGGTGGGAAGAGAAGAGAAGAAACAAGGCTCTAGAGTGACTCGAGACATTTTTGACCACAGCTTTGACGATTTAAGGTCATTTTTAATGGGAGAATAGTAACAACTGGACTGACAACTTATTTGGCAAGTTAGAGCCTGAGGAAAAAGAAAACCATTCCAAATCCCCAAGAAATAGAATTTAAAAGAGACTGAACAGGTATACTGTATATGATTCTTAATAACGTACCGTTCATCTTCAAAACACTTTCAGTACATTAGTATGTGCAGGTGCTATGGAAGCTGTTGTTCTCCGAAGTAGACCAGCATGACTAGTCTCTTTAAAATGAATCTGATTTCATCCAGGTAACCAGAGACTTGCTAGCGAAGGAAGTCACACTAGGAAGAGTAATGCTTCCACCTAGTGGTTGATAAGAAGGCCAACACAAAACACTCCTGACCTCTTCAATTTTCTTACACTCTTACACCATTTTAACTTGAAACCGGACTACAGAAAACACAGCTGGTAAAAATGATGGGGAAGCAAAAAACACTGACTAGTTTGACCTTTGTTGGAGTTATTACAGATGCAGCATGATTCTAATCAAAAAGGGATTTTGAAGTGCTTAGCAGAGGTTTTTCTACACTAGGAGTAGAGTTCTATTTTAACCATGGGCTCCATGGGGCCTAATGCAGACAAACCAAGTTTCAGAATTGACAGTGGGGGCATGAACTCTAGTCCACTGCTGTAAAATCAACACTTACACAGAACTGGGAGCAGAGCGAGAGACAGACCAGAATTAGTATTTAAAAAAGAAAAAAGAAAGACACAAAGAGGAGAAATACATGCGGAAGACATGAAAGTAAAGAGTACTGGGGGCCAGGAGGCAGAGCACACACAAAAGAAATAGGAGAGGGCAGGAAGAGCCTGGAAACCTAGAGGTGAGGGGAAACAGAACACACACATGATATCCTGGCTCAAGATTCACTGCATCACTTTGTAGTGCCTCGTGTTAGTACTTTACTTGTATTACCGTAGCTGCGTCTAGGAGCTCTAACTATGCATCTGGGCTCCATTTGTACAGCGCCTAGCACAGTGAAGAGCAAATAAATCATCAAAGCTGTCTCATATCATGGAATGATAAAGTATGGCATTGTTAAACGCTTGCCCCTCACAGATGTGATGTCTGTGATTGCTCCAGGTACAGATGCTTAGCCTGAGGTAAGCACACACAATACTGCTCTGAGTCTGCAATCTGTTCCACAACACTGGAGAATTTTGTTTCTAATTACAGTGTAGACATCTTCTGAAGATCTATGCCTGTTTACAATCTGGCTGATCCTTCCTGAAAGCAGAGAATGTGGCTGCCAAGTCTCTATTAGGGGACTGCATTGGCCAGAAAGTGGAGCCTGGCCAGGAAATGCAAGGAAACCATGTACCCCTAAATCCCCTCCACCCGCAAGGCTCTTTTTAAGTCTTGACTGTGGCTTAGAGAGGCTTCTTCACACTGGAAGCCCTGAGAAGCATAGACAATATAGTAACACTGCCTACCCTCTCTCAGGGTAAATCTCCTCTGTATCTCAAACTATGTCTTCACTGAAAATAATAGGTGTGTTTTTACATCAATAGCTATTGCATGTTGTAAAATCCTAGTGGAGACAAGGACCTGGAGTTTTTGCCTCCATGTAAGCTAGCGGGGGGTCAACTTTATACACTCCCCAGGAGGGCTGTTACACAGTTGTACATAACGGAATTTATTTTTATCTTGGTCTTTTTTAAAAAAATGAATAAATTACATATAAAAACCATTAAAAGAACATTTAAGGTTGCAAAGTCAAGCACCAGAACATTAGGAAATGCCAGATTTATGGTTGACTATGCAACCTTAATTCAGTTTTCTGTGCACACAGAGTACAATCCAGTCTTTAATTACATGATCATATACTATTTTTCCCACAAAACACTTGCTTCATTCAATGCACAGGATGGATGCACAAGGGAGTAGGATTACGGTTGTATGGGCAATAGTAATTCTGGCATTTCCTAAGTTTCTAATGCTTGATTTGGCAATTTTAATAATGCTCTTTTAAGGTAGTTTTTGTGAGTGTAAGTTTTAGATCAGAGAGGTTATTCCAGGAAGGGATTTGAACTATAATATGCTTGGGTTGTTAAAAAAACAAAACAAAAAAACTACCACAGTTATACAAAATATTGGGCTCCATCTCCACTGGGACACCAAGATTTTAGAATCCAGTTTAGCCACAAAGCATAATTGTTAGACATGACTGAAAGCCCTCCAAGGGCAGTGCCTTAAACTCTTCCAACCATTCCAACATCCAAAGAGTTTTATTAAAATACCCCCACCTTTATTCTTTAACTTAGTAGACATTTCAGCAATCAGCCACATAAATGGTGAACCTTTCAACATGCAGAGTACAGGATCAGCATGAAACTCACTGGTAGCATTGATACTCAATGCTACCAGAGTGGACCTTAGATTCAGGCCTCAAACAAAAAGGGATTTAAAAACTAATGGTTTGTTTGGGTGTTTCTGAACTAAACTCTTTTCATTCAGACAACCTCATCATGAGGTCTCAAGGGTGGCAGAAGTAGCAGGGAATGACACCATTAGTACAAGAAAGGCTGAAGTTGCATAAATATACAGTACAATGGACAATTCACTGAGCATTATTTCTAATTATGCTGATTAACAGACCCTACCCTCACTTCAAACACACATACATGTTTACTCACCAGCTGCACGTATGCAACCTTGTAATCTGGCTTCTTCACTTTCTGGTTCTTGTGGTTCCTTTTGTTGTTTGCACCTGTTCAAGTGAAGATAAACTCACTTTTACTTTCCCAGAGTCACAGGCTCCCCCAACAGAAAGGTCTGATTTGAGTTTTGATTCGTTTGTGAGGAAGAATTCTATCTTATATATTTATACTATTACCATAGAATCTGGGCACATCACAATGATTAAAACATATTTATCCTTTGGTAGGTACTATTATCCCGATTTTAGACTGGGAACCGAGGCGCACTTGCTGAAGGTCACACAGGAAGCCTGTGATGGAGCAGGAAATTGAACCCAGATCTCCAGTAGTATCCTAGCCACTAGCTCATCTTTCCTCTTTCAACAGCTATGGGGAACCAGTACTCCCAAGGAAGAAAATACTCATTTATTAAGTGGCTACAAGATCAGTGTCCCTGCTCCATGGAGCTCCCCATCTAAACTAGGCACTCTGTAGCGCTAGTGCACAAGTGCAATTTACTGTTTCTGCTTTTAAAGAAATTACAAAATCCAAAAAGTTTAGCAATTTTTAATTTTCTAAAATATAGTGGCTGTGCTTCATTATAGCTCCCCAACTAATGACACTTTCCCACTGCCTGCTCATCTATCTTCCACCTCCTCCCAACATACACACACAACCACCATCTCCACCAGCCAGGCTAGGATTTATGGGGAGTTGAGGTGGAGAGGTTGTCAAATTGGGCATGAATATTTTTAGAAGTTGTTTGGAAGTAAATGTGCATAAAGTCAGTATAAAGTTATTTATAAAATAAAAATTTGAAAATACAACATTTGCTCTCCCTTTAATTTTCTCTCTACTTTTCTCCCCTACACATACAAATACATATCTATTTTAAGGAATTTTAGAAACATTTCTTCATGTTTTCTCTAGGAATTTTTAACTTCCCTCCTGTCTCTTCCTCCTCAGGTTTCTCCTATAAACTTTTTTTTTTTTTAAACCCTTTTTTTAAAATGTCCTCCCCACTGCTGGCCTTCACACACACATCCAACCAGTTCCTCTTCTCTAGATGTGAGATGCAGACTAAGAAAAACATCCAGCAACCCAACACAATTTGACCTGTCAGTCAGAACAAGTTACATTTCAGTTACTTACTGCTTGAAAATGAAGCTGATGACGTTTAAAAATCCTGCCCCTTACTCTGCATCACTCTTCCAATGCATGCCAGCTATGATTACAAAAGCTCCAGGGAGGGGCGCATCAGATGCAAAGGCTTTATGACACCTTTATGTACCCTAATCCAAGGGCTGTTTGGCACCAGGTCAGATCCAGGCATTAATCAGAGCAGACTATTATGGATTTTTGGGTCTAGGGACCAGGGCACAACCATGACAATTATAGTGTCTGGTTGTTAGGTAAACTCAACTACTTTCGGCCTTAACTATTTCTTAATACTTTATTTATTTATTTTAACTAATTTTATATAAGAATGAAGGTTGGGGTTGGCAGGTGTCTAACTTCAGAGGGGATAAATTTTATGCTCAGCAAAATGAGGATCCAACAGTACAAACCAGACGCATGAAGGTTGTATGCAGGTGCTGTGCAAGCTTTCCCCATCATATAGCTGTAATCACATCTCACTTTTCATCTGCAAGTTCCTGCTATCCCAGTCTTGGGCTACCCTCAGAAGTCTAACAGAATTCTGCCAACAGAACCTACAGCCAACAGAATCCCTCCTGCTATTTCAATCTTGGGTCCCTACCAAACAGAGGTTGCTGATCTTGCCAAATTGTGTGAAGGTTATGTGATGTGAAATATAATAGCAGAAGGTAAGGACTGAGCAAACAGAGATACTTATTTTACCTCATCCCAAGGAAAGGGGGTCCTCTGGCTCAGGACAAAAGAAAAGGTCCTGAATTGAACAAATATGAAGACCAAATTCTACTTTCCCTAGAATAGGACAGTCTCTTCCGGGACCGGTTGAAGTTCACAAATAAAGGAGTTTAGGAAAGCCCAGGACTGGATGACCATAAAGACACAGCCGATCTTCAACATTGGAGAGGAAGATCTCTCCACCACAGTGATGGGATCTATGCGGTGGCAGGGGGGAGAGAAATTTCACCACACCACCCTCTCAAAATACCTTACTGGAGAATCAACACTTGGGGATTAAAAAACACAGTTGTAGGCTGAAGAGGAGCTTTATTAAAAACAAAAAGTTTTTAAACATCCCAAAAAGAAGTTTAGCCTCTGTACTCACCATACTGTATTCTGGTCCTCACAACAGACACCGGCACGTTATATATTTTTTCAAGGTAATTCTTAACATCCACTCTCGTCATCCTGTGCAAAGAGGAAATATTTTGGAGAGGAGAGAAGAAAAGCGTAAATGTTTAAATTCAAAACAGAAAAAAAATATGTATAGGCTTATCAATGCTTTAGAGCAGATATATCAACAAGTTCATTCGGCCAAGATAATTTGACTGCCACAAATATACAAACAACATAGTTCACAATGGTGCTATAAGCAACCATAGGCCACAGCAATAATAACTATCTAATCCAATGTAGTCTTAACAGTAAAAAACTCAAACGCCAGTTGTATTCAAAGAGGGTGGATGGGCTCACTCTCTCTATCCCAGCGGACAATTCTTTTGTTATCTTTGTAGAAGTCTCTAATCTCTGTAGGATCCTCTATAAACTTGTAGACTTTGCTGTGTCCAGACAGACTGGTGAACAAAAGGGTTACTGAAAACAAATGGATGAGCAATGTGACACACAGTACCCCATGTAACCGCTTACAATGACTTAAAATCTATCTTTCTATAATTAATAAACTTGTTTTATTGTCTTATCTAAACCAGTGTGCTTTCGTTGAAGTGGTTGGGGAATCTCCACTCAGGTTCACAAAAGCTCAGGCATAATCATTTTCTTTGATAAAATGACAAATTATTGATGAGCTTGCTCTGTGCAGTAGCGTGCTGGACAGTGCAAGATGCACCTTTCTGGGGTGCAAGGCTGGGGAATTTGCAGGTGTCACCCTCTATATAGTTCATGAGTGGCTAATAGAGCATTCTTGTAACTTTGCTAGGCGTGCCTTTGCATGTTAATGGCTGCGTGAGCAGAGCTTGGAGAGGCTGCTTTTCAGTAGCAAAGCAGTGTAAGAAGCACTCTGGGCTGGAGAGTGAAGGGGACACAGTGGTTCTGGTTGCACCCTGCGGGATATCAGAGCAACACCCTGCCTCCAGGAAGGGTCTCATTACAACCAATGCATTCTCCCAAGCCCCTTCCCTTGGACAAATGGAGAGTCTTCTTAACAGATGAAAGAGGTGCTAGGGAAAGCTTATGCTTAAGAAGCTACGGCCTCAGAGCCTAGTGTTGTCCCTGATATAAGTTACCTCAACTGTGACACAGTGCCCAAAGCCGACTATATACAACAATCAGCTTCTCTATTCCTCAGGCAGTATTTTACGGTTATTGCTCTCAAAGCCTGTCACTATTATTGTCCATTTGTATAGATTTCCAGTGAAATCTTGTTGCTCCAAAAATGTTTATTTTTAAGTGGGACTCACTGTCAAAAATCATTATATACCTAACGGGTGCTCTTCTATAGCAGCTTTCCTCAAATAAACTTCAAGTGTTTTAAAAGTGTTAAGCCGCACAACACCCCAGTATGGAAGGCAAGGATTAAATCCAAATTATAGTTGTCAAAACTGAGGCAAAAAGAGCTTTAGTGACTTGTCCAGGGTCACAATAAATCAGTGGAAAAGGTGGGACTAGAATCCTAAACACCAGACTCCCAACTCTTGTTCTGACCACTAATCAACATTCCTTTCCTACAGAGTGTTTCGATATATCAAAGTATCAATGGGCAGACAATCAGTATTGTGAAGACAGGGTTATGTAACAAATACAGTTCTGTTCTCCTTGCTGGTCAACAGCTATTGGCACCAAAAAGCTACTGGCTGGCTAGCAATCCACTGAACAAGATCCTGTGACCTTGTGTCAATTAAAGGGATTATGTCTTGAAATCAAAGGAACAGATTCTTTAGGATCCTCTTTATCTGTACAGTCATCCAAGACAGGTTCTGCAGCAGCCTAACAAAGGTCCAAAAGTAGTGGTGCATACAGTGAATCTTTTGAAGTGTGTGTTTTTCTCTAGAGTGAGGGGAAGCAGTTGTGGAAAGACATCAGAGTTGGACTCTTAATTTGAAAATATAAAAAAAATTAGGGTATAAAACCTTGGCTTGGCTTGGAAGACAGAACTATCACTAGCCAAGTGGATTCACATGCAGAACCACACAACCACTATACGTTAAAAGCTTCAGGATCTGCAGCTATGCCACCTTAGGCTGTGATCCTTTCAGATCACATATGCTAAGCAAGGTCAAAGTGAGTTAAATCTTTACAGGAGAGAACTCCGAGATTACCTACATGGTGGAGGAAACAGTGTCAATAACTAAACAGGTGTCACTTCTTGCCTCCAAATCAGTACAGAACTATTACCAAGCATGTTGTAAAGAGACACTGTACTGTTGGACGTGGCATATTTTGGGTGAGATGTAAAACTCAGCTCCTGAACACTTGTGATAATTAAAGATCTTATGTCCTTAAAATAGGTGCAGGAGTGTTTGCTTAAAGGTCCTACCTAAAATTCCCCTTGAGTTTCAGTTAGATATGGTATTCTACACATTCTGTCTGAAACTGCAATGTAGTGTTGCTATGTTTCACTCCAGAGATGGCTGCATTTTGGTGAAGCAATTCCAATAACAGTATGCATTTCGGTTGGCAAATGGCTTTTGGATGCTTCACAATGAAAGATGTTATCAATATTGTAGATATTATTTCTAGTTCAAGGAGCATGCTTGCACCTGTGCAACATTCACTGCACATGGCATCCAGGCAATGGGCTTATCTGCTCAAACAGTGGGCATGAAGTTTCACAACATGTGAGATTTAACAAATTCTAATTACAACCCAAGTCTACTGTAACTAACAACAACAAAATCTGACCTCAAGCCTAGTTAACTGCATTTCCCGAGATATTGTTCTTCTCATTATTTAGATTGCTATCCCTGAAGGCTTTCAAACTGAGAAGCAGATGACCCTTTCATCTACTGTTTCTCTGCTTGCACTTACTGCATGGAGACACGGAACTGTACAGTGTCTTCTGGCTGTGGCACACCAGGCCTCACCAGCGTCATGAAGAAGTTAGGTCGGAAAATCCGCAGCTGGGGGTTTCCCAGCTGGTACAGGGGGTAGCTAAAGGGGGGGAAAACATCAAAGTTACTCATAAAACACTCGTGGTATTATAAAATCTTGGTTTTAATGGTTTTACTCCCCGAGTGAAATCACATACTGTACACACAGCAAAGAACATAAACCTCAGCCACAGCACTATTTTATTTTAAACTGGCTTATTCCTTTGCCAGACAGACATGCTTTTGCACTTTAGTTTAAAAAAAACAAACAGGCAGCAGCATGTATAAAGAATAAATCATGCGCTTGGCGGCAACCCTTAATCAGCACCATATGATGATATTTCTGAAGAACAAACAAGCCCAGATACACGGCTTTAAACGAGTGTCAGGATTCAACTCTTCTCTACCATCCAAAGCAGTACACAGCATCGTTTGGGAGAGGTCCTTGCAGCAGGGGAAGGGACCAAACCTGCGAGCCAGAAGCTCGTAGGCCGCTTAGGAAGGAGACAGCAAAAGGGACAGGACGGCAGGAAAAGACGGCAGGCGGGAATCGGAGGAGGCAGCGTTAGTGGGGCAGCACCAGCATGAGAGAAGAAGGGGGGGAAACGAGGGGAGGGAAGGACACAAAAATACGGAGAGCTCCAGGGAGAAACCCAGAGAACAAGACCGAAGTGCCCCTGAGGAGAGGGAACTGAGCCGCTGTTGCTGGGGGAGCGGGGTGGGGGGGGGTCCTAGGCTTGGACTAAACCCACCCCTCCCGCGGCGGTAGCCAGACACGGGTAGGGCCCGCCCTGCGGGGCTCCGGAGCTGCCCTGGAGGCGCGGGGGCTCGGCCTGGGGGGGCGCTGTGCGAAATCTGGGCGGGGAGGCGGCTCGGGGGCGGCACGGTTACCCCCAGAGCGGAGGCGGCCTCCCTACCCCGCCGACACGGCCTAGCCGGGAGGGGAGCCAGGCAGCGCCAGGGGCCGGGCTCGCGGCGAGCGCGCGCGCGCGGGGGAAGGGGGGGGGGGTGATGCCCTGACGCGGCAGACTCGGGACCCTTCGCGCGTGGGTGAACCACGGAGGGGGGCGGGGCCGGCTACTCACAGAACCTTCCCGCTGGCCATGGCCCCGCCGCGCGCGCAGCGTCCCCCTGCGGCCCCAAGCGGCCGCGCCCAGTGCCCGCCCGAGCCGCTGCGGCGAGCGGGGCCCGGCGCAGGAGAGTCTCCCCGGCCGGCTCACTGCAGGCGGAGGCGGCGCTATCGCCCCCTGCAGCTCGGGAGGCCTCGCGGCACGCGAGCGTTCCGCGCCAGGGGCGCCCGTCGGGCTGGGCTAGGCTGGGGAGGGGGCGCGTGGCCCAAGCCAGCCCCAGGGACGTAGGCGAGGTGGGATCCCGCAGGGGTGCCTGGCCCCCAGCCACAGCAGGGCTTTTCAACCCCTGTTCCTGGGTGGCAGCCCCCAGCCTTCAAAAAACATCAGCTGTCAGCCCTACCCCCAAACCTCGCGAGATTGCCCTAAAAATCGCCTTGGCTCCCTGGTTTCTGAGCCTGTGGATTACACTGAGCCGGGGGCGGGTCTTGCCGCTTTGCTGTGCAACCGCCAGGGCCCGAGACGCCTACTTTTAATTTAAATGGACGTTGAGATTCTCCTGATTCCAGGAGCTGGGGCTTGAAGAAAAACACCTGCTTTAGTCCAGCCTTACAGGCATTTGAATGCAGCCCTCATAGCCTGGAGCAATGTGGCAAAATGGACTTGTTTGTTTCTTGCACAGGGAATCATCACTCACATCTTGTCCTATTAAATGTAAACCAGCTGCACCCTGCTGTCTCTGCCTATGTTTTCCAAGGCAGCAGAGTTCCAGACCTCCAGCGTCCTTCTGTGTGTGTTTGCTTACTGGGTGACGCAAATGCAGTGGCTGTGATGTATATTCAGATATTATTGTATTTGATACAGTGTTTCAATCTAGACTGAAAAATTAATTTCAGTTGTCTTGCATAGGAGCAGTATTATGTGGACTAAAAACTGGATCAAAACCTTAAACAGGGCAGTGATTTAAGTACAGAGTAGAAGGAAGATCTATCTAATCAGGATTCCTTAGTTCAGGCGTAGGCCCAGTCTACACTTAAAAATTAGATGGACCTAGCTATGTCGCTCAGGTTGCCATGAATGCCATATTTAGGTCGACCTATCGCACAGTGTAGATGCTGCTAGGTCAACAGAAGCTACTGCCTCTTGGAGAGGTGGATTTACAACATCAGTGGGGAAAAAAACCATTGATGTATGAAGTATCTACACTACAGTACTACAGCTGCACACCTGCAGTGCCATAGCTGTGCTGCTATAGCAGTTGTAGTGTAGACATACCCGTAGTTAATTATCCACCACTTCCTACTCAAAGAGGGAGTAAACAGCACATTAATGAAATTCACAGTGATGCTAAATTTGGAAAAGTTGCAACGCCCAGTGACGACAGAGAAATAATACCAGGTGACCTAGATAGATTAGAAATATGGGCAGAAAATAACCCAATACAATTCATCTTGGAAAAATTCATGCAACTATGTGCGTGGGGAAAATAGTACAATGGAAGAGATTGGCTTGTGAAGAAAGATTTAGAGACTGTGCCAAGTTTTCATGTGTAGTTTGGCTAAGAAATAACTAAAAGAGGACTGGTCAAAATCCACAGATACTTGAACATAGGACTGGAAGTGACCTCTTGGGTCATTAAGTCCAGCCCTTTGCTATTGCAGGCAACCTCATCATGTAATCCTGATCGTAATTGTATCAAGTACCATCTTAACACTTGTTAGGTTGTCTGTCCCCCCTACACACTCCATTGGAAGGCTGCTCCAGATCATCATTCCTCTGACTGCTCGAAATCTTCTAATTTCCAGGCTAAATTTATTCATTGCCAGTTTATACCCATTTGTTGTTGTTGTCAACCCTGTCCTTTAGCTTAAATAGCTCCTCACCCTTTCTGCTGTTTATTCCCCCGAGGTATTTATAGAGAGCAATCATAACTCCTCTCAGCCTTTGTTTTACTAGGCTAAACAAATCTCTTTCTTATACTCTCCTCTTATAAGATAGGGTCTCCATTGCGCTGATCATCCTAGTGGCCCTTTTCTGCACCTGTGCCAGTTTGAATTCATCGTTTTTGAACCTGGATAGCCAGAACTGTACACCAGCATTAAAGGGTACAAACACCAGGCTAGAAGAATTACAGTGTGGAACAAAGGAGAATGGTGAAAAGTATTGGGAGACAATTAAGAAAGCAAAACAGTAGGCTAAGTGTCCAGCAGAAAATTCCACATAGTGAGATCTGTTTGATTATGAACTGGTTTCCCAATGGAAGTGGTGGAAACCCATTGTTTGGGTATAAAGACCAGTATAAACAAGTCATAGTATGAAATTTTAGTTTGTACTGACTTTGTTAGTGCTTTTTATGTAGCCTGTTGTAAAACTAGGCAAATATCTAGATGAGTTGATGTACCCCCTGGAAGACCTCTGTGTACCCCTGATTGAGAACCATTGCTGTAGGGAACAGTCCTGCATTGGTCCCTGGAGATGGATTGGATGACTTAGCAGGGCTTTTCCATATCTATCCTTCGATGATTCTCGGTGTTCTTTCAACTGTCAATGGAGTTTCTGCCTATTACTGCAGCAAAAAGGAGATGAGACTATATTAGAATGATTTCTTATTAGAAAGGTGTAATTCAACAGCCTTCCTCATTTGTTAGTGAAAACTCCTTGCGAAAAAAATGTTTCCATTTCTGATCCCATTTGGGAACCTAAAATTTCATCCAACTTGGGGCACCAGAAACTCTGAAAAGTTAATGATAGTTAGAAATATATAAGGATAAAAGTTGGCCAGCACTTCTGCTTGCCCTCTTCCCCTCATGATGAACCAAACACTGGGCAAATAAAACACCCAGGAGAACTCTGACTTCTTGAATCCTTACTTTACCAAACGCATTTTATCCTGAGTGTTTTTGTGTTCCCTGGCCTCAGAGAGCATCTTTGCTGAATCACCCAGATCTGTCATATTTTAATATTAGATTTTAGATTTAAATTTAAGTTTTCATTGCCCTAATAGACGCTTCTATATAATGTTTGAATGAATTGCACTTGAACATCCTCTTGAAGTCTTTACAAAGTTGCATACAATTTTAATCTATTGGAATTGAATAGAAGAACCCGAAACAGCAGTCATGAGATATATAATTGAAGAAGGTATCGGTCACACTTTATTTACAAAATCCAGAGATTCATACATAGCAATCTACGGGGAGCAGAGGGCTGGTGTCAGGAAAACAAAGGACACATGAAGCAGAAAAGGTGCCAGCAGGGAGTCATCTCTGTTCCACGGGAACCTCCTTCCTTTTGGTTCAGGACACTGCTGGAGTCCTTAAAAACGGAGTAGGCAATCCAGGCTGGTGTTGTAGTTTTGCTCAAGCATGGGAGTGAAATTGATTTGTGAAGGGGTTAGGGGGAGGCCAGCAATGTTTAGCCACGCCACCGGGGATGATCCTGCCTGCAGTCACCTCTTGTTTCTTTACTTCCAACGCCCTCCAACTTTGCCCTTGACTCCTGCTTTCTTACTGCTGTAGTACAGAAAGAAGGAAAACACATCAGTGTGACTGCTGCAGAAAAGTCCTCTGACCTTTTGACTTTTCAATCAGCTGCTACTTTGCTGAGAAGCTCTAAACCTCAAGTCAGCAGAGCAGGCTGATCAGATAGCCGGTGAATTGGATGCCACCTGCTCCAGAGCAGATGTAGCACATTCTGAGGAAAGAGATATTGGTGGAAGCAGATTTTTACTTGGGGTCTTCAGAGGATGGCCAGGAAGTATAAGCATGGAGGGGTGAGAGGCTTTGCCGCTTACTGAATTGTATGCCCAGAGAGAAGGGGATCCTTGAAACTAGTGGACATGGGCCCCAAACTGCAGAGTACAGATCCAGTTCCAGATCTGAACATTTCCCAAGTTCAGATCTGGATTATGGGTTCAGGTGCAACTCTGGAAATGGAAAGGACTTCCTCAAACAGGACTGCGCCAGTACAGTGCCCAGAGGCTCAAGTCACCTGACTGTAGAATTTTAGAAATTATTCCCATGCAAAATGATCAGAAAAATATTTAAATAAAACTAAGGCTGAATAAAAGAATTACTTTGCCATAGTAAAGGGGACTGAAGTCCGTCCCCCCCATACAATGCCTGGGGAATGTAAAGAATTATAAAATGTTTTAACACCTGCAAAGAGATGATTCTGGTTCCCTAGAATTACATGTGTCCTCTTCTGACCCTCATTGGTACCAGTAACCCAGTCTTACTGGGGAATGTATGGATGTAGTCTCCATATGATCCTCAAGCTAAGGCTTGTAAAGCACCCTGAGGAAATGATTACCAAGTAATATCTTCTTGCATGCAGAATAGCATTTCAACATGCAATCCACTTACCCTCCTGCTGTGAAACAGATGCATGCCTGCTTCCAGGTGTGTTCCAAGTGAGAAAGTTAGTCTGGTTAGGCTCTGCACTGTGCCAGCAATGGGTCCCTGTGCAATGCACTGATTCCTTGTGCACTGCATAACCCATCCCAAACATACACCAATAAGGCTACTTCTTGAGTCAAACCACTTGCAAGCTCTTTAATCTTTTTGGTGCTAAACGGCAAAGCAAGGGTGCCGAGCAAACACATCCGTCTGGCCAGTGGAAGCAGATAGCGAATGTTGTGTTGGTTGGAATGGATGTTTCCAAGGAAGCTGCATTCGGAACACATGTTCCTCGAGGCAGCAGGGAAGGGATTAAAAGGCAACAACAGAAGGGCATATTTAGCATGGTTGTATAGGCCCCAACTTACACTGGGTTTGTTCAGGAGTAGTAGGCTTATGTACGGGAGTCTTCCATAGTGACTCATACACACATACAGTGAATACTTTACCTCTCAACCCACTTTAGAATAGAAGACAGTCTATTCCGAAAATTAACCTTTTACATGAGAGACAAGGGGTTATTGTCTGTTTACTCAGAGAATATCCTGTCTGACATATTATTAAGCTCAGTCTTCTTTAAACTTATCTCATTCTCCATTATGCTGGCTTTTGGACTGGATCAAAAATCACTGTAGGAGCTGCATGCCTAACCATCAGTTCCCCAAATTAATACAGAGCCCTTGTCACTTCGAGTTTCACAAGGTCTAAGATGTTTTATGTTATGCCTGCCTTTAGGCTATGCTTATGGGGGGTTATTGTTCCTTAAAACAAAAAGGGACCATAGAAGGCTAATACACCAGGATGAAAGACTTTTACTTTAGAATGTCATGCTCTGTTTCTGATGGAGAAATGCCCCCTAATACCTGGAGGGATCCACAACCATACCTTTCCAGATGAAGTGCCATCACACCCAGAAGAACCATCTCTGGAAAGAGATGCTTCCAGGAAAAATATCACCTCTTTGGATAATTGGGAGGGTCCCTAGCATGGTAACATTTCATGTTGGTTTTTTGGTAGTGAGATCAGAAGACATAGGAGGAAGAAAACCATGCAGATGAGCCTAATCTTGCAAGGTATAATCTTGCAAGTTTCTTTGAGACCCCCATACTCCCTATGAAGCAAATACATCAAGCCCTGTGTCTGGAATCTACAGAGAACTGCACCCAAAAAAATGTTAAATTCATTTGACATTCCAGTGTGAATGGGGGACGAGGGAAAGACTGTTTGGTCCTTGGTGATACCTATATCTTTGAGTCATTTGCATGACTGGAGCTCTTCATGGTACAGAGAAACTGCAAAGAGCAGATTTCAGCTTTTGGAGAGCTTCCCTCACCTTCTTCCCGTGACTCCTCCTCCTTGCCTTTTACTTCTCTACACACCCCTCCCTCCCCAGCCCCTTGTCTCTGATGTATTGAGGTCTCCTGATGAAAACATGCAACAACAAAGACATGGGACTCACAAGCAGGAAAGAAATTAAATTAAAGAGGTAAGGTGGGGAAGGAAAGTGGGAGGTCATATACCAATGTAAAGAACCCACACCCCTGATCACATGACATCCATGTGACGTGGTAACCCTGGATGTCAGTCTTATTACACACCTTTCCTTGCAATCTCGGCAATCACTTCTCCATCCTGTATAAGCAAAGGCCATTTCCGTTCCTGTGTTCAAAACACTTTAGCCAATACTAACAGTCACAGCTTGAGCGACTGGTGTCTGCAGCGATTGTGGGAAGGTGTGTGCGTGGGAGATGATGGTTCTTTTACATTAGGTTATGGATTCACTTCAGTTTGACCATCATTTTCTAAGGGTGGGGGCGGGTTGGAGGTTGCCCTTCCACCTCTCGCCTCATTCCCTTCTGAGAAGAAAATGTCAGCATCAAAGCTGAAGTGTCTGCTGGAACACTGAGCAGATATCCCAGACTTTAGGCTGGGACATAGGTACTTACTGCTTCTGGGCCTGATCAATCCGGTTCCTGAGGGTGGTGATCTGCAAACAACATACATGACTAGGGTTTTCAAAGAGCTCTGCCAAGTGACCTGGTTTCCCCATGGGGAGGGAAGTGGTTTACCTGGCTGGAGTTCTGGAGACAGGTGCCTATGATGGGAGAAACTCTTTCTTTTCAAATGAAAACTCTCTTGATTGAGAGGTTGCTAACTAGCAGTAAATTTACAAGCTAATTTCATGTTTTACAAGGAGGCACAGATGAGGGATTCAAGTGAAGGGACGGTGCTGTTGCCCTTGTTAAAATAATTCATTAATTCATGTACAATGGAACCCATTTATGGTGAACTCATGTATAGCCAAACTTCAGGTAAGTGGCCTAGAAAGTCATAAATTGGCCATTTTGAAAGCTCAAGAGACCCTGAGAGGTGTGATCTCCTTGTGTGTGTGTGTTGTCCTCACCGTCCCGCCATCCCAGCTGTAAATTTACCAGGTAGCTAGCAACATTGAAGTGGAAGGTGGGGTTGACCTGGACAGGTGAGAAATTGGAAACAGAAAAGCTCCAAAGCTGGAGGAAAACTAGTGAGAATGCTCAGCAACAAATAACTCCAGGGCTTTCAATAGAGGGGAAGTATATTGGAGGGGTGCAGGATGCACTTGCCTCTACCCATCAATATCATATAAAGAGACCGCTGCACTTTGGGAATGAGGGATACTCCAACTGAGGGGTATTACTGGGCTTAGGCACCTCCTGATAACTTGATAGTTAGTCTCCACGGGTCCATGGAAATACTCCTGTTGTCTTCAGTAGGCTTTGGATCAGGCCCCAAGGCATTAGGCTGATGGGGCACGTGCTCTCCTAGTATCTTCTGCAGGCTAATTAGTAGAGCAGCTCCGGAGCTGATTTGGGGACAGGAGGTAGAGAATGCACAATGCAAAACCCTTTGCAGACATTTCTCTAATAGACTGAAGGATTCCCAAAGGGGACAGAGAGGAAATATTAGAAAGGAAACACAGCAACCATGGAAAGAAGGGCTGGAGTGGGGGATTTGAGGTCCTTCCCAAGCCATCTTCCAGACTGTGGCAATTTGTGGTGTGGTAATACTTGTGTCTCATTGCCCCTGGGGCAGGGGGAGGGGGGGAATTCATGATGAAGATGAGCTCATCCTCTCTTAATCATGGTGGAATTTTAGATACGAACTCGATGCTCAGGAAAGTGAAGGGCTAATACATAAAGTACCAGATGTGTAGACCCAATGTGTGGCTGCTATGTTGTTTTGCCTGATTTAGCACCTCAGTCCTGACGTGCAGTCTTGCTATTCAAGTCTTGCAGTGATCTTTGTGCTCTGAATATATGTCCACTAAAAACTAGAATGAGTCTACAACCCACTTCTGTTCGTTTCATTTTTCCTGTGTAACCCAATCAGGATCAAACCCTGGTTTCCAGAGGTGAAAGTTCACCCGCTGAGCCCCCTCCTCCCCCTACTTCTGCTCTTGGTGTAATTCAGAATTCTCCATTGCCTCTGGACTCAATGTTCTGAGCAAACTCACAGTCAAAGAACTGGTGACCCAGCAAGAGTCGCATGGCATTTGAAATTCCCAGTGCTTGAAACAGGAAAAGATCACATTTCAGCATGGTCTGCCATCTCGGATTTCCTGGGCCAAGTTTTCCCATGGCAAACAGGAAAAGAAAAAGAAAAAAAAGAAAGAGACCGAGACTGAGACATTAGAGGCAACAGGACAACATCGAAAAGGAAAGATCTGCTGCATTCTGTACTTACTCACGGTAGTTTAAAAATCTGCTCCATGGATTTGACTCATTTATCGCAATTGGGTATTTTTTTCAGACCTGGCAGAGAGTCAGCTTTGCCCTTCAAACTGACTCAAGGGCTTGAGACTCACCTTTTCTGCTAAACCAGTGACAGCCGGCACAGCATTCAGTGTCTTACATAGTACCAGTAAGCAATAGGGGTACAGCAACACTACGTTTTAAAACTTTCAGCACCGGGTCTCAGAGGCCAGGTCTACAGGCTAGGGCTCACGGCGCTCATGCTAGGGCTCACGGGGCTCATGCTATGGCACTAGAAACAGCAGTGTAGACACTGCAGCTCAGACAGGAGCTTGGGCTCTGAAGCCCAGTTCCCACCACAGTCTCCACTGATCTCCAGCCTGACCTCATATGTCTACACAGCTGCTTTTAGCACAGTAACTCAAGCCCCATGAGCTTAAGTATGTAGATCTGGGCTCTGAGACTCACTGCCATGGGTTTTAAAACACAGTGAAGATGTACACACAGAGGCCAGTGCTTAAAACCAGGCCCCCTCCCTGACATCTTGTGTGTCCAATTTTCTTCCTTTTTCTCTCCCTTGCTTTCTTTGTTATTTTATGTCTTCTTCTCTTTTTCCTTCTCACACTTTCCCTTCCCATCTCTCTCTCCTTTCTTTCTCACTCTTCTCTGCCTTCCTACTCATTCTGACCTTTTGTCTTTCTGTCTCCTTTTCCCCTCCCTCACTCTTTGTTTATTACACTCTGCTCTCGTCTCTTTTTCCTTTTGTACTTTCGATAAGCTATGGGGCTCTACAGGGAAGCATGCAGGCTGGATCTTTCAGCAGTCAGTTCTGCACAAAGCCAACTTAGAGTAAGGTAGATTAATTTGTGCTTCTCTGGTTTAAGGAGCAGCCTGCTTTATCTCTCTCTGTTTTGGGGTTCTTGTGTGTTATTCTAAATTCTAAGAAATTTAGTGTTATGTTGCAACCTTCCAGCAAGAGTATTTTTCTGTTTTTATCTAATTTCTCTGTATGTGTGCCATGAACATAACAATTCCCATTTTATCTGCGGTGCTGCTGCATTCCATTTAAACTAGTGGGCTGTCATGCAGTGTCCAGAAGATTCATTCCATCTGAGCATACATGAATCATCCAACAGCAACTGTTAAACACCACTGTGATTTTGTGCTACTGTTCAGACTACACCCTGCTTTACAAGAATGGAAGGTGAGAGAAAAATGAAGTGAAGAGAGACACGCAAGACTCAGTCTACTCATCCCTCTGCCAGATGGAACTGAGTGCCGGTGCGCTGTCCACCTGCGTGCGCAAGCGCGCAAAATCTCGCCATGCAGGAGGCTCATGCATTTTAGCAGACTTCGCTGCTGCTGTCACATGGGCGAACTCTTTGTACTTACAACTTGGATAGCGCCTGCACCCTGCTACGTAGTGATACAATCTAAGAGAGATTAAGATAATCATGTTGGTGTGGGTTGTTCTCAGTCCAAGTATTTTAAAAAAAATTGGAAAAAGGAAGTGAAGACAGAGAAAAGCAGCCAGAAATATCGATTCCAGCAGGATTCTGGTCACTGAAGTGTAGTGCAGTTGGGTATGAGCATATCCCATGATCAGACGTGAAAGGGACATGTCAGCACTCTGATACCATGTGGCACTTCAGTAAGATGCACATCTACAGAGGCATAGATTTCATCAAGGGCCTCCTAAGAGTTCAGTCCACAGGGGGTCATTTCCGTCCCACTCTTTTTGTTTTAACTCTATGATGGAAATAAAAATTCCAAAATTTAAATATGAAAATGAACATGTGGTTAAGAAAGTCACTTGGTGTGGGAGACAGGCAACTGAAAGCATCTGACCAACCCCTTTTCATACCTCTCTTCCAAACTAATAAACAATGGGGTTTTTCTTTTCCCATTGTGGGGCGTGTCTCATTTTCATAGATTCTGGTCTAATCAATTCCAACATTAAGACTCAATAGCAGCCTTCTAATAGTAGCCCCATGCATGTGGTAGGTATACAGTTATGGGAAATATGATTCCGATATGCCATGCACGGCTCTGGCAATTTACCCTGCTGGGTAAATATTCCAAAAGTTGTGTGTGGAACTAGCTTAATGATATCTCCACACCACATTTCCTCTGGGAGTTTCACAGCTTCCTGCAGATTGGACCCAGAGGTGACTGGTGCCATGACCAACTTGCTTCTCAACCCACCTCATATTTTTGACTCTTCATCTTCTCTCCAAATTCATACTTCTCAGTTTCCAGCTGGTATAACCAATCCCACAGTTCCTTGGCCTTATCCCTATGCATTGCGGAGGGAGGAAGACAGGAGAAATATTTCATACATTTGAAATGTCACATGTTTGCTGTGGCCCCCAGGACACTAGTAGCAAATTTTGTGTGTGTGTGTGTGTGTGGCGTGTGTGTGTGTGCACGCAGCCCATACAGCTTCCCCTTCAAAACTCCTCCCCAGCTTCACGTCACTGACTGTTTTTATGGTCAGATTTTATTTTCCTCAGCTTTATCCATGTTAACATTTCAGCCTTGCACTGTTTCCTCTTATCAGGCATTAACACCCTTTCACAAATTTATTTATTTACTCGGCTCTTTGTCGCTCACTAAAGAACCCAGGGGAACTGGAGGGGAAGTGGTGAGTGGGATTCCAAAGTTTGAATGAGCAATTGGCTGAGCAATTGGCATGGTAGCTTTCACCAGTCTCAGGGCTAAGGTGGATGAGCAAAACTGGCCCAGTGTAACATTAGTTAGAGATTGGCTTGGACCAGAACACTAGATCTCTAGAACCCCCCAAACTCTGAGACGGTTCACACCTAGATTTTTGCATTGCAGACCCATCTCTACTATTACTGATGTTGGCAGAGGCCTGCTCTTCTTCCCTATCCTTATCCATCCACCTCCTTGGATTGCAGTACTCCTACATTTATGACACTAACCACATTACAAACAACCCTTTCTGTTTCTGGACATCCACCATTGTTCTGCCCCCATCTCCACCAGGGTTGGCTCTTCTGTAGGGTGCCATTTCTAAAGTGGCCCCTACCCATTCCTTTTATATCCCAGGGCACACAGGTCCTCCTACAGCACACTCTCTTTCTATGTCCCTAATTTCCCTTAGATTTTAGACTGTTTGGTTTTTAGGATTTTGAGGACCGTCTACAAGGCAAGGTTAGCTGTGTGGGGGATGGGACGTATCAAAGCTAACATGCTCCTCTCTACCTCTCATGTCATGCAGTTGCTTCAACGTGTGTTGATGTTGCACCACCCTCTCCTCACCTAATACCCTCACACATCATGGAATGAAGAGGCAGCTTCATGTTGTGACAACGTGCCATGGTGGAACATCACGATAGCACAGCGCCCAAAATGAACCTGAGCTCAGCTGAGCCGAACTAGTCTGTAGGTTTACAGGATGTCATTGTCCCAGGAATTTTGAGATGAGTGGCAACCGTAATTTGATTAGCAGCAGAAGGAAGGCAGTCTGACTAACCCATGACCACGGCTGGATGTCCACCTCATGTACAATGACATCTGTTGCCCCCTTTTCCCCTTTGTGTCCCAGCACAGCCAAAGGCACAATTTAGCATTGGCTTCATAAGGGCTCCACAGTTGCCTTATCAGGAAGTTCCTTCAGTGTGGTAGGCCCCAGACCACTAGAAGAAATCTCTCTGTGTCCTCATTCAGAGCTGTCAGCCTTGACCTCCCTGAGAAATCATCTAATCTACCTGCAGCAAATGAAGATGGCATGTTACCTCAGCTTGTCTTCATTCAGGTGGTCAATGTTTAGTGTTTTGCGCCTCTCTGCCAGGATCTTCCTCTTCATTTCCCTAGCAGTCTGCTTCTTTCCTCTCTTCTGGTCAGCCTGTAGGAAACATACGCCCAGAATATCAGTGGATGCTGCCCTGCACAAATTCAGGATGAAGTACAGGGATATTGTGGAAGGGCTAAGGAACCATGGACACGTACTCGAGCATTTCCGGGCAGATGCACTGGGGTCATTCTGGAGACATTAGCGCATTCCCAACAACACTTACTCCACAGGAGCTGAGACACTCCTAAAAGTTATGCAATGGCCTTGAAACTTCAGGGAATCCCAAGCAGTTATAGGAGTTGTCATGAAAATCTAAGGGATTCCTAGCAACTGCTGGAACAAACTTAGAGAATTCCAAATGATTGGTAGAGAATTTAGGAGACTCAGTGGGGACAGAGAGGTATGCGAGTGGTGATAAAACTCAGAGAGGTGTGTTTATTGCCTCCCTATTTCATCCATTGATCAATGCCTTTACCTTTGCCAAATAGCTGCTGTATGTGGCACCCATGGAGGTCAGAGCCTTCTTTTTCTTCAGGTCATCCTCAGCTTTTCTCTTAGCATCTTCTTCCTCTCTTCTTACCTTCTCCTCCTGCAGAATGCACCATAGAAAAACAAGTTACTGAAAGGACTTTGGCTGGGGGAGCCCACACCTATTCCACTAGCAGCAGGAGTCACTGCAGGGAATGATGTAGGAATGTATGCGTCTGGGAAGTTATAGCTGCTTCCTTCCCAGGCTCTGCCCAGTGAGCCTCACTGTAATGAGGAGACTAGCAGTATCTTCCCTGGTGTTCCTGAGGCAGGCAGACCTAAAGCTTCTCTCCATCTCCTTTCACAGTTCCCGAACAAGGTCTGAGCCCAGGTACTTTCTTGTTATGTGTCAAGAGGAAAACAGAAAGCAGAGGCACATACCGCAAGCCTGACCTGACGCTCCTTCTCATTCTCAGCCCGGATTCTTTGTTGTTCTGCCCTTTCGGCTCTGCGTTTCTCCTGCCCAAAACAAAGGAAGAGGCACAGAGTCATCAGTATGTGGCTTTATTTGTCTCCAAAGCTTTATAAAGGATTTTAGTTTCCATATTAGGCAGTGGACCGTTCCCATTACTTTACCAAAACATGCAGGATGAGGCACATAGCCAGCTGAAGGGCCCCAGGTGAATTCCATGACTGTAAAACACCTGGGAGGCTGAGAACAGGGATGGGTTACAATGAGTATGGTCACCTCTGTGCAGTGTGGGACAGGCTTCCCTCAAGTCAGAATTGAGCAAGTAGAATAGACTGTCCATCTACAGAGGGGACCCAAGGCTAGCAGATGTTTTCTACACCTGTTTTCAAAATGGTTATGTCTCATCCACCCCGGGGTGAAAGTAGGCCAGTATGGGCCAGTACAGGCCAGTACAGCGTACCGGTAAGGAGTGGCTGCCGGTACCAGCTCATACGCAGCCAATATTAAAGCGCTGCCCCTTGTGCCCCGCCCCAACACATACTCACACACTGCTTTGGCGGCCCTGCCAGTAGGGATCGTACCGGCAGGGCTACCAATGGTAGGGGCGGGGAAGGAGCCTCTGTCCCAGGGCCTAGCGATTTAAAAGGGCCCAGGGCTCCCAGCCATCGCTACTGCGGCAGCGGCCAGAGCCCCAAGCCCTTTTAAATCGCTGGGCCCCGGGACAGCTGCCCCTTCCCCCCCCACACCATTAAATCGCCGCTGGAGACTTTAACAACCCATGCTATCCTAGTTATGGGCTTCACACACAGCTCTGTTAATGCACCTTTGTTCTAACCTGCAACACCCCTTGATGTTCTAGTTCTGAGTCCCACCACACACCTCTGCCATTCTACCTCATCCTGGACCTGCCTAAGCCCTGCTACTCCAGTCTTAAGTCCATCTCATCACTTTAGCCAATTCACCTCAGACCTGGCCTGCAGCAACCTCCTCCTGGATATGTCAGAGCAGAAATGGCCTGTGGTCCTGAGCTGTGCTTAACTGTACATGGTGTTTTGTAGTATAAACAAACACACCCCTGAGGAACGATGAGAAGACCCAAGACTTATTTTCATTTGGGACCTAATCCAGGTTTGCATTTAGCTCTTCATATCTGAGAGGCTAGTGCACTGACCCAAGCCTCATTAAGGCTACCACTGCAAGGTGTCCTTGATTTCCACATTGGCACATTCCACTCTACACCAGCCAAAAATGCACCGTCATTATCTTGATCACATTGGGAACAAGATGCAGTCACCTTGAAGGACTATCGTCCCCTGTTCTCCTGTCTCCACTTGTTGGACAGAAGGAGCAATTTGGTCTGTAAGGTTCCAGTTCAGTTCTGAGTCTCTGAGGTAACTACACACACTATCCTCCTGAAGCAGACATCACTGGGAATGGCACCATAGAGACTTACAATTCTTTCCTTCAGGGCAAGCAGTTCCTCTTCTTCCTTCTTCCTGCCCTCGAAGTGATTGTCAATCAAGGCTTGCAGTTCAATCAGGTCTTTGTTCTGCCTCTTCTTTTGGATGTCCTGAAGGAGCAGTAAGGCGTTATTACAATAACAATCTAACACTGGTGCAGCTCCTTCCATCTGAGGATCTCAGGCCACTGTACAAAGGAGGCTAAGTACGAACAGCCTCATTTTACAGATAAGGAAATTGAAACACAAGAGGCAACATCTGAAAGCCAATGAAGTCAATGGGAGCCTTTCTATTGACTTGGGGGCTGAATCAGGGCCAGAGAAATTTAGTGACTTGCCCAAATTAATAGCCAGTGGTAAAACAAGGGACAGAGTCCTGGTTTCCCAGCTCCCACTTCCTCGCTTCAATGGATCATCCTATTTCACCTACTCTTACATTTTACATTTCTTTTTACATTTCTCTGCAGACTCCTCATTTTACCTGAGTATTCCTACACCAGTCAAAATTAATAGAAGCTTCATTTACTTGTGGACAAGGTGAACACTACAGTGACCCTGAATGAGCATACAACTTATCCTGATGTAATCATGTACCACTCATCACAAGGGCTTTTTCTTTTCCTGTTGACTTACTAGAAACATATTTGGGTCCATGCTTGTTTGGGTATTTGGTGGTGCCATTCTGAGCACTATTTCTCAGAGACAGACTTGATACAACCTGCTTCATGTGTGTGGATTCATTACAGGCACCTGCACAGCTGGGAAAGCCTCCTCCAAGGGACTTGCTTCTTTAAATCTCTTTTCTGCTTATTGGTGCATTGTTATGGGGTTTGGGTTTTTTTGTTTGTTTGTTTGTTTAGTTTAAATCTATTGTGTGGCCTATTAAAGGAGAAGTGGTTTTTTACCCCCCAAAAGCTTATGCCCAAATAAATCTGTTAGTCTTTGAGGTGCCACCAGACTCCTCGTTGTTTTTGTGGGTACAGGCTAACACGGCTACCCCTCTGGTAAAGGACATAACCATTTCCCATGCACTATGTGCAGGTTCTTGATACCATGAAAGCCCTTTCCTGGCCACTGAAACTCCAAAGTTAATCTTATTTCATCATTCTTGAGTCAGGGAAGCTGCCTGGAACACTCAGCAAAAAGACAGGACTCGGAAGTGATTGAAAGGGCAGTTGGATTGTCCTTGAGAAACCGAGGAATAATTAACTGACCAAGATAAAGATCACAATAAAGGTCTGCAAGGAAGAAGATCTAAAGGCTTTATAAGCAGTTACTAATTCCATTTCCACCCTTCAGATTTCTCTTTCCAAGACAAATTAAGCTATAAATACAGCAGCACAACTAAAGCAATGGGTAAGCAGGTTTTTCAGATATGGACCCCAGATTAATCTTTCACTGAAAATAGACTCCTTTTGCCCTTGGCTACATGGCAGTGACATTTTCACAAAGGCTAGTAGTGATGCAGGGAGAGGTGGGTGTGCGTATGTGATGGACATGTGTCAGGAATACTTACATCAAAGTCTACTTTCTCACCCTCTGGTATTTTAGGAGCAGTCAGTCTGTAGGGGATGAAAAATAGAAGGAACTGAACCTCAAAGAACCAAGAGATTAACTCATTCACCAAATGGAGCCATGCTGAGGGAGAAATGTTGATGAGGAGGTACAGCTGAAGCTATGGCTTGATTGAAAACCCAATGGATGAAGGGAGCTGACCCATCCCAAATGTTTATGGGGTCATCCCATTTTGCACAAAAAGGTGCAGAATGGAACAACTCACATGTAAAGTTCCATGAGGCTGCTAACACAAAGAGAACACTGCATGACCCATCCTGGGATGCTGGCTTGGTGGAGAATCAGGACACTGATCCACTAGAGCCAGAAGATCCCTGGGGAATCCTGGTCAAGCCTTGTGGAGCCCAGGACAAACCAACTGTGTTGCCTGCCAGCAACACTGGAAGTATGGGTAACTCCCATGACATGCTGCCATTGGCTGCCCTGTTCCCCACATCCAGCTGCTGCAACTCATGCCCCCTTTCATGGTTTGAAGAACAATGGAAAGGATTTAATGTTGAACCCCTCAGCATTCATTGTCTGTGGCAAACTGCCATCCCCTGTCAGACATTCTCTTTTACCCGCACACATTGTTGCAAAGGGAGCCACAGAGCAGGCAGAGAAAGGTGGGCAGAGTATACTGCACACTTGCCTTTCCCCTCTTGGTACCCTCTCTTCCCATTTGTGTGCTACCCAGGAGAAATGAGCAGATAACATGAGCTCAGCTTCACCCAACAAAAGGTGCTACAGGGGATGGAGTAGGAGCACTTGGCTGGAGAGACCTGATGTCTGTGCCAGTCCTCGCTGTAATAAGATGTATGAGCTGGTATGGGAATGGTCTCTATTTCCTGGCCTGTAGCCAGTCTTACAGTAGCTTCTGATAGAGGGAGGCAATCTAGGGAAGAGTCCAGAAATGCTGGATGTTGCATGAATGGTGGGGAGGAGAGAGTTGTGCATAGGTAGTAGGAGACATTTCTCTGGTAGGAGGAGGTCTATGGATGGTCATCACATTTATACCCGTATTTTTAGAAACAACCATTAATGCATACTTACTTTGGCCTGGGCTTTTCCTCTGAGTTTGGAAACACGGACAGAAAACAGGAAGAGAGGGGAGAAAAGAGGGAGAACAGTTAGAATGAGAAAAACAACACCAGCTGCTGTTTGTTAAAGCTGGGAAACTGAAGGGAAATCCAGGTTTAGGAGGAACACCCCTGAGTAACTGGTTATGCCTCATACACATCCAAAAGAGACCTTTCCCTTTGGTGTGAGTGAAAGCAGGCTGATTTGACCTCAAATCAGAACTCTACCGAAAAGGAAAGGAAACAAGAGATTGTTTAAAAGTCCTAACGTAGCATCTGGAAGTTAATGGTTTCATTTATGAGATGAGTGCTAGTTCTTACCCCCTGGAGACCAAAGCTATAGGGAGGATGACAGAGCTTGAAGGTAAAAAAAGAATATTCCCCCTCCTAGTGTCAGTTTCTCATCTCTTTTACACTGGTGGATATTCTCAGCAACTCCACTAAAGTCAATGGAGATATTTTGGGTTTACACTGGTGTAAATAAGAGCTAAACTTGGCTACAGATCTACTAAAATGTTGCATACATGGCCCAGAAGGGGAACAGCTTTGTGGTAAATCACCTTCAGGCGCATTCACTCCCAGACATCCCCACATGGCATCTATGTTTCCCAAAGTCTCCATCTTCTCTCTTTCTCTCCTTCATACACAGCAGTGCCCCTCAAACCCAACCTGGAAAGATCATCCTGCCTAAGGGGGCTTATTCTGCATAAGGGGGCATTGGTGGATATTCTAAGCAAAATTCCCATGAATGTTAATGAGAGTGAAACCTGTGTCTCCAGGAGAGGACAGGCCCCTTCAGTATGCAATGTAAACCATCTCCAAGATAGTCAATCCTGGGCTTTTCATAATGAGAGACATTCTACTGCACCAAACAGTCATTTACTGTTTTGGTGATGTGCTGATTTGTATACACTTTGAGCCTGATTATCCTATCTGTAATACTGGGTTTATATCAGTGTAATGCCAGCAAATTCAATGGAGTTTCTCCCATAAGTGGAGGAGTATTAAGCCCATACATTCTATCCTAATGTTGTCTCTTACAGACCCATGTTGACTTTCATAGCCACATGCTGAGTTTGAACTTTTAGGAATTCATCTGAATTCTGCCATACAATGCTCTTGTATTGTTTGCTTGGTGGGATGGATTAGAAATAAAAAGCTCACAGCCTATTGTGGACAGAGCCAACTTTGAGGAGCTCAGCTTCTCTCAGGATCTGGTCCAAGCACCCAGTTATCCAGAAACAATATGTTTTCCCTGTAATTATTTGAGGTCAGACAATTATATTTTGATGCATTTCAAAGGATGACCTTTTTTTTAAAATGGAGCACCTGTACTCTGGGAGTCTCACTCCTGGCCACCTTCACCACCACGGTGTGTTCAAGCAGGCCATTGCCAGTCATACTATTGCCATATTTACAAGTCCCAGTCAGCTCTTATTTCTGGGGAGAAAGGCAGCAGTGCTAGCAGCCAGTTCTGCCTTCCATGAGGCCCTTCACTCACTCACCCACCCACCTATCCTCCCAGGGCTGCCTTCCTCTGTATTTAGCTGCTGCTAGCTGGTGGGATTGCTTTGCCCTCTAATTAGCCCTTCATTGTGGCTCCACTTGTTAATTGATCCTCTATACTGGTGGGGATTTGAGTGACAGGTTACTGTCAGCATGTTTTCCCCAGGAACTGAAATTAGAGGGGGTGTTGAATGTACAGGGGAGGTGTTGGAAAATGACTAAATTGGCAACATAGGCCCCATCACCCTCCTGTTTTTGCAAGTGTGGGGGCATGGGGGCGAGTGGGACAAGGGAGAATAAAATAAAATAAAAGTCAATGTCCTGTCGATCATAAGGCCAAAAAAAAAAAATCCCCTCTAAAATCAGTGGTGAAAAATCCTTGCAAGAAATATCAGCTATTTGGGGTTTGGCTAATGGGGGGAGCTGATTAAGGGATTCAAGATGAGAGGCATAACCTAGGCTGTGACTACACTTAGAGCATACACACACTTGCACTAGCCCTCGCTGAGCTAGCTGGCTCACAATAGCAATATAGCTGAGGCAGCCTGGGCAGCAGCAAGTGGCAGCAGGGGCTAGCCATGCTGAGTACATGCTCGCCGGCGTTCCGGCGGGTTTGTACTCGGCACAGCTAGCCCGTGCCGCCACTCACCTCTGCTTGTGCCACGCGACTATTTCTAGGGCGCTAGTCCCAGGACCACTAGGATGAGTGTGTCTAGGCGAGCTGAGAATCACAGCCTAGCCCCAAGGGCAGACATACGCTAAGGGCCACAGAAGAGTGAGTGTCAGGTGGTAATAGTTCCTTTCTCTCACTCTCTGGCTGTCTTGTCTGTTTAGATTTGTAAATCCTCTGAGACAAGGACTGTCGCTTACAGGGTGTGTGGACTGTTGCTTGCAGGGTGTACCTAGCACAATGAGGCCCTGATTGCAGTTGTGGGTCTCTAGATGCTACAATGGTGCAAATAAATAATAATAATAAAATAATCAAGTGTCAAATGATCAAGGTTTTACTGTACTCTCATAAGAATATAAATAAAAATAAGTCAGAGATCATCCCCGATAAAAGCAAAATTAGCTTATTTCTCCAGGTAGGATTTTTGTTGTTCATCTTCTTTTGTTTAGATTTGTCCATAGACGGTGAGCTTTTCGTATGATTTTTTTGTTGTTGTTATTTATTTGCGGGGGGGAAATTGCTTCAACCAGTTTGACCTGGATGTTATTCAGAGACACGCAGGATTCCCTTCACCTATGAAATTCTAAGGAAATAACCAAACCATTCCAGTTTAACAAGGAAGTTGTAAGTTAGTGGCATTTGTGACATAAGAGAGAGAAAAAGAGCTGTGGAAAGACTGATTGTTTTGTGCTTGTTTGTTATTCTTGGTTGACCCGTCTGTCATTGACTGGGTGAATCCAACCACATCAGTTGCTGCTAAATTGTTGCTTTCTGAATAATTCGATGAACAAATGATTACCAAAAAAAAAAAAAAAAAAAAGTTAGTTTGCTGTTGTCAAAATAAAGTATTGTAGATGTGACATCTAAATGCACCACCAGGAAACTAGAAAAGGGAGAGACTACAAAAAAGGTCAGCTTTCGTCCAAAAAACATCCTGCAATGTGCATGGCCCAGCACAGAACGTACTGTATGCACTAAAACTGGCCATCGGGCTGGGATTTATTTTTAAGATGCTCTCTCTTTCAGGGCTACCAATCAAGGAACTGGGCCAAAATTTGTTAACACTCAGGAATTGTCGTAGCATATTCCTATTCTTTGAAGCATATGGTGGATTCTGACTCTCATATTCTGCGCATTCTGCCCATGAACCATGGGTCTATGAGAAAACCCCCACAATCACCCTGCCAAAAGAAGCCAGTTCTGCAAAGAACCACTGAAAATCCAGGTTCACTGATGCTGCAATAATGCATATATTCCAGAAGTTGCTGGTAGTCACAGTGGGATAGCACAGGAACTCCATATGTATCATTAAGGCATCCTCCATTGTTTTTGTTACATCTATAACATATTCTTACTGTGCTCTCCCTTTTCCGAGAATCCAACTTCACTACACCTCAACTGCATCAGATTTCTCTTGTCGCTTCCCTTCCTCTCATCTGCCAGAAACAACACTTCTAACCAACATTAAGAGCTTGCAAAGCAATATATTATTTAAAAAGAGAGAGAGAATTCACATCCTGAAGTGAAAACTGATGTAAAGGGCCCAGAAAAGTTCTCAAAGTGTTTTTCCTAAAATAAGAAAAAGGCTGAAAAAAGTGAGCAAGAAAATAAATTTTAAAAAGTGAGTTGACTTCAATTAATGTTGGAAGAACCTCAGACTCTCACTTTAGAACCTGCTGTCCCTTAGTACTGTAGAGCTCCTGGGATCCAGAAAGTGACAAAACAACATCAAGAAATGAGGGCTTCCTTTAAGACTGTATGCAAAGCCTATTGGTCCTTTGCATTCATTGATGATCACAAAGAACTCATATGGGGCGGGGGAGGGGGGGCAAAGTTGTTTGAAAAAAATATCTTTTAAAAAAATCTTTCATTGAGGGAGGAGTTTCCAAACAGAGATTAGAGGTAATAAGGTAATAATATATCACCTTGCTCTTATGTAGTGCTGCTCATCGGTAGACCTCGTTATTGTAATCATAAAAATGAACAATAATAGTTATTAAATCAGCAATAATTGGAGTTTACCAACTCT
This sequence comes from Chelonia mydas, assembly GCF_015237465.2. Lineage (NCBI taxonomy): Eukaryota > Metazoa > Chordata > Testudines > Cheloniidae > Chelonia > Chelonia mydas. Next base: position 27,948,332 of record NC_051246.2, on the reverse strand, counting down.
GTAAAAGCAGTTTCTCTGTTACATAGTTGTTAATCTTCCATAAACTTTTCAAATATCTGCTTATTTGCGGTGCCAAAACTCGCTTACGCCCCGATCCTGCAAACACTTAAGCATGTGCACAGCTTTCCTCTTGTAAATTGCTCTCATTGAAGCCAATTAAATGCCTCACAGAAGTGAAGTTAGACATATGCTTAAGGCCCTAATCAACCAAAGCACTTAAGCATGTGCTTAACTTAGTCCCATCAACTTCAATACTTGAAGTTAAGTATGTGCTTAAGTGATTTACTGATTTTGCTGGACTAGGATTTAAATATTTGAAGGCTCAGGGCCTGGTTTTTTTTGCATCGATGCAGATGGATCTTAGCACCCATACACAGCCCCATTGAATACAATGGGCTTCCCCTGTGGTGGGAGTACAAAGCCACTGGCACAGATCAGCTTCCAAGTTAAGGCACATGTGCTGTATATTTGGGAAGCATAATTTCAAGTTTTACATTCCATGAATATTTGCTTATAACTCTTAAAATCCTCCATCAGTTACCCATCCATTTTAATAGGAATATTTTGTTTTATTCTGAGTCAGTTCCAATTTAGATCAAAGACATATCCTGATTCAGTAAAGCACCTAAGCATGTGCCTAACTTTTAGCATATGCCTAAGTACTTCCCTATTCATCAAAGCATTTAAGCATTTGCTTAATTTTAAACATGTCAATAGAACTTAAGCACATGCTTACAGGCCTTTCTGAAGTGGGGCCTTGCTGAAAATACCACATTATTAAAGGTTCTAGGTCACACCTAGAATACTGGGCAGGGTTCTAGAGCTGAACATTCTAGAGTACAAGGTTCTCCCGGTGCTAATTTCCCTGGTGATGGAATGCGCCAATAAACACCTCAGACACAGCAGAGTCCCCTGAGAGAGCCTGGATATGCACAGTGAATGAATGTTTGCAGCAGTGATGTTTTGGCCCAGTTCCTGAGTTTAAATCAAGTGAGGATTAGAAGCAGATGGAGAACAAAAGGGTAGGGTTAGAAAGATATTTTTGTTGTCTCAGAACAACACCAAACTACCATCATAGTATTCTCCTTCATCTCCAGCTGCAGGTTGAAGAACAAAAGCAAAAGAAAGAAAGTATACTAGTCAATCCACAGTTGATGCTGTTCTTCTGTAAATACCCCACTTACTCTTTCCCTTTCCCTCTCCACTACTCCTGGAATCTTGAACTTGCTGGATAACAAAGAAAAAAGAAACGAAAGGAGAGAAGAGGGTGTCCAATGACTCAAATGCATGAAAAGAAATTACCCAGAGGAATCATGGGACACAGTACCTTTGCCCAACAGAGCTACTGAAACCCTAAGTGACTTGTAATTATTATACTGTAAGTCCCAAGACCATTGAGAGCTATTGTCTGTAACACACATTAAAGTCGTTTATTAATATAGTCATTGTTATTATTAAAATAATCACTGCAGTTACGGTATAAAGTATGTTAGCAATTGTTTATCCTGACTAGTTTATAGCTGATAACTAGACCCCTACCAAATTCATGGTCCATTTTGGTCAATTTCACGGTCATAGGATTTAAAAAATAATAAATCTCATTATTTCAGCTATTTAAATCTGAAATTTCATGGTGTTGTAATTGTAGAGATCCTGACCCAAAAAGGCGTTGTGGGGGGGGGGGGTGTCACATGGTTATTGTAGGGGGGGTTGCAGTACTGCTACCCTTACTTCTGCGCTGCTGCTGGCGGGGCGCTGCCTTCAGAGGTGGGTGCCAGGCCAACAGCCGCCGCTCTCTGGCCACCCAGCTCTGAAGGCAGCGTAGAAGTAAGGATGGAAAACCACAACCCCCCCTAAAATAACCTTATGACTCCCCTGCAACTCCCTTTTTTGTGTCAGGATCCCCAATGTAAGAAATGCTGGTCTTCCTCCGTGAAATCTGGCCTTTTATGTACTCCTATCCTATACTATACAGATTTCACGGAGGGAGACCAGATATCATGGCCATGACACGTTTTTCATGGCTGTGGTAGGGCCCGACTGATAACCAATTGTTAAAGGATCAACCTGCTCATTTGAATTATATTGAACGTCTGATTTTTTTTTACCAGAATTGAATGGAGCTCCGTAAAATATAGCTCTGATACAGAAACAAAACTAATTGCTCAACTGGTGTAAATCAGTGCAACTCCGTTGACTTCAATGAAGCCTTGCTGATTTACACCAGCTGCGGATCTCCCCTAAAATGTGTACTCCCAAAGCTCTGATGGAGAATAGTAAGGCTCATGCAGCTGTCAAAAAAATTCCCTCCTATTCATCTCAGAGAATTCATAGAATATCAGAGACCTCAGGAGGTCATCTAGTCCGACCCCCTGCTCAAAGCAGGACCAATCCCCAAATTTTGCCCCAGATCCCTAAATGGTCCCCTCAAGGATTGAACTCACCACCCTTGGTTTAGCAATTCCAGTGAGGAGTTGTGCTGGGCAAACAGCTGTCAACATCAGCTTTTTCAGTATTTATCTGAAGTATCACACCTCTAGGCCCACTAGCCTCATCCTAAAAGAAACCCATTAACAGATTTTACAACTGTCTAACAAGTGCAACCTTTCACCCCTCCCCGAAGAACTTTCTATGTGGCCCTTAGGAAGGCTGAAGCTTTGCTCTCCAGTTATGCTAAAGCCAGAGTAAAGCAACAAACTCAGATTCAGCCAGGAATACCATAGCAGAAGACAGGAGACATCGACTTAGACTGAATAGAGCTGACCAATACGACAGCACCATGAAGCAGCAATGCTGAGACTTGGTAGCATCCCATAAAGCCCATCACTTCCCAGATTCAAGGACAAGAAAGAAAGACAGACTTACCTTCTTCATACTCAACCTCTTGCTCTTCTTCTTCAGGGGCCTCTTCTTAAAGGGCAACACACACACATACAAAAGAAAAGCAAGTGCAAGAAAGCACAAGGGACATTAGAGATGTACAGGAGGAGCTTGGGATGGGAGAAGTCAAATTAGCTCGATTGTATGGCAATAAAGTCAAGATGAAACAAAGGATAATGTCATCTAGTGAAGGCACTTGTTCCCATTGGTTACTCTTCTGGGGCCAGATTATGCCTCAACAGGGCTACTCCAGATTTACTCCGGTGTAATCAAAAGCAATATTTGGCCAATGGGAAAGTGACTTTTCCTCTCTGCTCCTCTGCCTGTCAGATGAAGAAGTTGTGGCAAACTGCGTACTATCAATTCCACCACCCTGCATGTTCAATTTGTAGTGCACATCCCCAGTTACCCAGTAAGTGCAGATATTGGCACTGGCCAAAATTTACAAAAATAGGAAACTAAAGGTAGGCTCCTAAATCCATATTTAGACACCAAAGGGTGAGATTTTTAAAAGAGCCTTAAAAGCACAAGTCCTGTTGTCTATCTCTTGAAGACTTAGTTCAGGTGAGAACATACGCCCATAATTCTGGATGGCAAGTAAGAGATGGAGTATAGAATTTAGGAGGAAGACCTGGTGAAAACTAGACGCATATGATTTATTTGAGAAATTGTGTCTGATTATGTGTGTAAGCAGAGTCTGAATGAGCTCTCCCCTGACATCTAGTGGTGAGCTGTGGAAAAGGATTTCAGGAGTTGATCTCGTCTGCATGGGCACAGCCACCCTGCCTATGTACTCAGCATGATGGCATTGCTTGCCAAAATGATCACTTGTGGCTGGTGCTGGATCCCCAGTCTCCTTGTTATTGGGGCAGGAGTAATAAAGCATTGTTATCCTTGTTGTGTGAATCAAGGGCAGCAGAACCCTACCTGGCATACCCCAGTGGAGGGACTCACCCTCAACTGAACAGCACTCGCTAGGCAGGGGACATGGGTTCCAAAGCCCAATGAGTTGAGAGAGGGCGGGTACAGGTACTTGTATCTGGTGGTGTGGACTGTATTTAAGGGTCCTAGACACCATTTGACCCTTCCTCTCTCCACGTATAATAAAAGAGCTAATTTAGACTCAACTGAGAGTCTTGTTACATGTTGCAGAGCTGAAATTACTGATATCTAGGTCTAAGTATTAGACCTAATTTGGGACAGTGTCTCTGGTGCAAGAGACTGCCCAGTGTGCACCAGCAGTGAGGCCCTGCCCCCCTGCCGCCACTAACAGCTGAGAGCACTGAGAGCTGAAATCACTGACAGTTGTGTTAAGTGGTGGGCCCTGAAGACATCTTGGCGAGTGACCAGCCGAGCGGCTGGTGGAGAGGCGTGGCCAGCAAGACGGCTGGCGGAGAGGGCCAGAGAAGAGCCCTGCAGAGAGGCGTGGCAAGTGGCTGGCGTGGCAGTGTGCCCAAGCAGCAGAGCGTGTAAGGTGCCTCTTTAACCAGCACCCCTTCCACCCAGGATGGGAGATGAACTCTGCAAATGAACCTCTGGACTCTGGGGCTGCACTGACCAAGGACAGCAACTGTGAGTGGGGTGCAGAGAAGAGACGGGCGCATTAAATGGACTTTTGGGTTTCTGGACTTAAGAACCTGAGGAAAAAAGGACACTGCCCAACTTACTTGGGGGTGGGTCTTTTGCTCAGGGTTTATGTTTATGAACCTAGTTGCAGTATTTTCCCAAATTAATGCTGAGTTACTCCCCTCCTTTTATTAAAAGGTTTTGCTACACTCAGACTCTGTGCTTGCGAGAAGGGAAGTATTGCCTCTTAGAGGTGCCCAGGGGATAGTGTGTAATTGTCCCAGGTCACTGGGTGGGGGCTTGAGCCTGTTTTTCATTGTATTCTTGGAAACGAATCCCTAGATATTGAATCCGATCTTTGTTGATGCCAACTCTGACTGGCAGAAGGGTTACATGTGTTTACAAATTGTCTACAAGGAGCTTTCCATTTTCTAAATTGTTTGTAGAATAATTCCAGAATTTTTATTTAAGTATTCATACTTCAGACTGAGAGTATTAATACTGGAAATTCATATTGTGTCGATTAGTTTTGATAGGCCATATAATATTACTTCTGTTCCTTCTTAGAATCAGGTTTCTAGTGCTAACTCTCACATTTGTGAATTCAGAATTTGCTTTCCACAAACATACCCTCATATGCAATTTTATTTTAAGCAAATTATTAAGTGAATGGGGTTATTTTTGTTTTGTTTTGTTTTTTTGCATTTTTCTTCCACTTCCAACGAAAATCTAAAAAAATCCAGATTTTACGTTGCTTGGAATCCATCAGGGTATGACTGACAGATATAATCAAAATCACCTGTGTCATTCTGGCTATCATCTGTGCTTGCCAGACTCCCAACCAAATTTCACGGGACCATACTCATTAGCATACAGAATTCCAACCTCCTATAAATTACAGAAGAGAACAACTTGAAGTATCATAAAAGGTTTCAAGGAAAGAGTTTAAGGGAGAACCATCTCCCAAGCAACTGGAATTCAGTGAATACCCAGAAGGTTCTACTCTGCTGTGGGATGGTCTTATTTCAGTGAGAAGAAAACGAGTAATCCCATACATGGAGATTTGAACAAAGACAAGAAAAGCACATAACTCCATATTCTAGATGTTGCCTCCTCAGAATCTCTCTCAACCATGCAATATGAGTTTTGTTTAGTCTAATTTACAAAGAAAGGAGAACACCAGACTCAACAGACAACAGCATTTTGCCATGCGCTTTTTACACAGAAGATTGTTTTCCTATTGTTAGTTGAAACTATTTCCAAACCAATTCTGCATCTCTCTCCTGTTAATCCCCAGTCTGAAAATAACCCTATCAGAATGACATGGGTGTTGAATTACTGAAATTTTCTTTAATGTCACCTTCCAGACCCCCAAACTGTGCAGTTCCATACTGAGCATTATAGATTAGGTATATTAGGTACTGAAATCATGAATTTGGACCATAACAAATAACCTAACATATTTTGTGAAATTGGGTGGCTTTATTCTTCACAGTATGTTTTTCACTTTGGCAGAATTCTGTGGAGTCACTTTTCTTATCCACTCATCTAGACACCCTTCCATCCATCTAAATCTTCATCCATTATTTCTTCTCTTTCTGTGACTACCATCCCCCTCAACCATGTGTGAGGATGCTCTCCAAGAAACACTATAGAATTACAGATGGACAAGATGGATCAACCTGTACTTGGAATTACAATTTTGGCAAATACCACCATATAATCTGAAGGATCGTCAACAAGCTTTGCAGCAAAATAAGTAGTTCTGAGAGCAAAATGTTAATCTCCTTATCTCTCTCAAAGATCACAAAAGCAGCCACGGGTCTGTCAAGCATTTTCCAGCATCACTGCAGGGACTGCCCAACATGCTAATTTTTTCATTCTAGAACTCAGAACACGCCCGATAATTTGATCTAGAACCCAAAGCTCCTTCAGTAGCTCTAGCTAAACTCAAAAGCCTAACTTTTCAAGTGTCTATGGATCATCAGTGCTGCAATTTTTGGATGCCCAGCATGAGACACCTTAAAGGGGACTGATTTTCAGAAAATGCTGAGCATCCACTCTCTGAAAATCAGGCCATTTTGAGCAGCCAAAACTTGAGGTCCCACTTGAAAATTTAGGTCAGAAGTTTCAGTATAGAACCTGTGACACTTTTTTCATATTGCTTGAAACCACAACGCTTGGCAAACACAACCCTTTTCTCAATGTTCATCCAAAACTCTTCAGAAAAGAGGTCATCCCCGCCCCATCCCCCCCCCCGGACATCCCTTTCTTGGTCCTCATCTTGTACAACCTTAACTTTTTTGAATACTGTTTTCCCAGCAATGGAATGGCTTGTCTTCACTACCAGGGTAAATCGACTTAAGTTACGCTACTCCAGTTATGTGAATCATAGAATCATAGAATATCAGGGTTGGAAGGGACCTCAGGAGGTCATCTAGTCCAACCCCCTGCTCAAAGCAGGACCGATCCCCAATTAAATCATCCCAGCCAGGGCTTTGTCAAACCTGACCTTAAAAACTTCTAGGGAAGGAGATTCCACCACCTCCCTAGGTAACGCATTCCAGTGTTTCACCACCCTCGTCATGAAAAAGTTTTTCCTAATATCCAACCTAAATCTCCCCCACTGCAACTTGAGACCATTACTCCTTGTTCTGTCATCTGCTACCACTGAGAACAGTCTAGAGCCATCCTCTTTGGAACCCCCTCTCAGGTAGTTGAAAGCAGCTATCAAATGCCCCCTCATTCTTCTCTTCTGAAGACTAAACATCCCCAGTTCCCTCAGCCTCTTCTCATAAGTCATGTGTTCCAGTCCCCTAATCATTTTTGTTGCCCTCCGCTGGACTCTCTCCAATTTTTCCACATCCTTCTTGTAGTGTGGGGCCCAAAACTGGACACAGTACTCCAGATGAGGCCTCACCTGTGTCGAATAGAGGGGAACGATCACATCCCTCGATCTGCTGGCAATGCCCCTACTTATACATCCCAAAATGCCATTGGCCTTCTTGGCAACAAGGGCACACTGTTGACTCATATCCAGCTTCTCATCCACTGTAACCCCTAGGTCCTTTTCTGCAGAACTGCTGCCGAGCCATTCGGTCCCTAGTCTGTAGCGGTGCATTGGATTCTTCCGTCCTAAGTGCAGGACTCTGCACTTGTCCTTGTTGAACCTCATCAGATTTCTTTTGGCCCAATCCTCTAATTTGTCTAGGTCCCTCTGTATCCTATCCCTACCCTCCAGCGTATCTACCTCTCCTCCCAGTTTAGTGTCATCTGCAAACTTGCTGAGAGTGCAATCCACACCATCCTCCAGATCATTTATGAAGATATTGATCAAAACTGGCCCCAGGACCGACCCCTGGGGCACTCCACTTGATACCGGCTGCCAACTAGACATGGAGCCATTGATCACTACCCGTTGAGCCCGACAATCTAGCCAGCTTTCTATCCACCAATAAAGTAGCTGGAGTCTACATAGCTTAAGTCGACTTACCCCAGTGTCTTCAATGTGCTGGGTCTACGGATGATGCTCTCCAGTCGACTTCCTTTACTCTTCTCGGACAGCTGGAGTACGGGGGTCGACTGGAGAGCGCTCTGCCATTGATTTAGCGGGTCTTCACTAGACCCACTAAATCGATCCCCGCTGCATCAATTGGGGCAGCATTGATCTCCCTGTAGTGGAAACCAGCCCAAAGAGAAAGGGAATGAGATTCTTTAAGTGGGTCACATACCTTCTTCGTGAACTTCTGTAAGTGTCATGGAACAAGCAGTGATGGGAAACAGAGAAATAGAGAAAACAGAATACATATGTAAACACTTTGGAGCCTGAGAAAGACATCAAGGAATGAGTGAAGGAAAATAAGAATATTGATGCAATAAAGTCAGAAACACTTGAAACAAAGGTGCCTGGAGAGGCTGCTGGGAATTAAAGATGCTGTAAAGTTAAAGTAGCAGCAAGCATGGAGATTAAAGGAGAAAACCGCTGTAAGTGATCATTTGTGGTTAATATTTGTTTCTCATGTTCTTTCTCTTCTACCAACCCAGGATTCCTGGTCACACACATACACACACACACTTTGGAACTACAAAGAGGAATTCAGAAGTTGTGTCACATACCTGGCTCATGAACTTCATCAGGTGAGAAGTGTCATGGAACAAGATGCAACAAGAACAAGAGAATGAGAACAAGAAACATGTTATTAGAAGCATCTTAAGCTCTTTCAAGCCAGAGGAGGTGAGGGGAGAGTGATTAGGAAGTAGATCATAGGTAAATAAAAATAACAACATTTAAAAGGCAAATAAATTGACAGGGTTGTGAAAGGATTTTGTCAGGTGAAATAGGCATGCAGCTTCATGGTAAGAAATGTAAAGCTTGCAAAACCTATAGAGAGGAACTGACCACCATGATTTATAAAGGTTTCTTCTATTTTTAAAGCTACACATGAGCATAGGACTTAAAGTGATCTCAAAGAAATACTGGGTCTGTCATTTTCCAAGAGTGGGATTTCGTTCATTTGCATTATAACATTATAGGGCTTGAAAACCTGATTACATATAATGGTCCATCACTAATAATCAACTAACAGCACAAATCTCTCTGTATTTTTTCCTGGATCTACAACTCAGGCCACTTTATGCCTTGAATACAGTTTTGGAAGGGCATCTGTATGTGTTCTTGTTGCTATTCACATCCATTTGCAGTTTTGATTTATAAACACGTTATTTCATAAGGGGAAAACCTTGCTCACGGGTCTGCGTGGTGAATTTCAGCCTAGCTAGGATATGAATTTCAGTATTCTACTTTCCAAGTATGCAAAAGGGTTGACCCTGTACATCTGAGAGCAAGATTTTGACCTTTAAATGTGGTTCTCTTGCAAGCATTCCAGACAATATTGCTAATCGTGCATAACTGTAATGCAAAGATCCAACAGTATTAGATTCCCTTTATACAATCAATGGGCCAAAAATGGCTTTTTTCTCAAATATATTTCAACTAGGCTGTACTGAACTGGAGAGGGCCTATTTGCAACACTGCCCTCTATTGGATGGAATCAGAACTGCTCCACTTTGCATGATGGAATCTATACTCTTCATTGGGCTTGGAAGGATTAGATTTTTATTGGTAAATGTCAATAAAGGTTGATTTCACCACACGCACACAAAACTGATTAAAAAAATATTTCTACCAATAATTAAAATTTACAGATAGGTAAGAGCTAGCAGTAAGAAAAATGCTGCTTGAGAACTTATTAGAGTTTGATTTAGGGGTATTTATTATGTATATTTTGGTATGTGATGTTGTGTTTTAACAGTTATAAAGCTTTAACATTTTGAATCTCAACTTCTATCATCATTAAATAATTATTGTCTGGCCTCCACATTGATTGAACCCCACATAATTTCCTACAACCGTGAAAATTTAAATAGATAAAAATAAAAAAGCCTAAAACCCATAATTTTGCACAAATGTGAACATTTAAATCAATAAAAATCTTTTAAAACGCTTTAAAATAAACATTGATATCTTCTGTTGGTTTGTGTGTGAACAGTGAAATTGACCTTTACCGACATTTAATGATATAATTGAATTCTGGCAAGTCTACCCTTAATACAGTAGAAGCTTAGTTTTAGGAACGTCTGTCTTATAAACGATTGGTTACATGAACCATCTTTCTGCAGCCAACATCATTTTTCTTCCACCAAATGCCATTTCAGTCCTTCAGCCAACGTCCAAGCAGCTGTACAGGTTTGAAAAGACACCGCGATTTGGTGGCAAAGAAGAGATGCAGTTCTCATAAAGAAATTCAGGAACCCTGTATACATTTGTTACCATTCATTAGGTCCACTATTATTGAATGATTAACACATTAACTTATGCACTGTATATACGGTGATTTTGAGATGTTCAGTTTTATGAACTTTCCAAAGTTATGAACTCAATCCCCCATTAGTTCATAAAAGAGAGGTTCAAAAATAGCTAGAGGATTTTCTCCATTAGCTCAAGTGGAAGGGGCTTGCGTTTGTGCTTCTGTAGAATGATGATCTGAGTTCTATCCCTGCTGTCGGAGCAAAGCCCCAGTGTACAACACAGATGCAGTCCTAAGTGGATTTTAAAATGGTTCATATTTTTCCTCAAATGTGTTATTCTTACACCCAGAATTTAGGATTAGATATCATCATTTGTTATTTTCTGGAGAAATGGTTATGGAAAAACAATTAAAAGTAGAGAAGTAAAGAAAAAAGTATCATTAATATCTATTGTTATCTCCTGTTCCCTTGCACCACCTGTGATTTCCTGTGCACATTAACCCTTGAGACTGAAACAGAGGAATTCAGAAGTCACATCACATACCTGGCTCATGCACTTCATTAGGTAGGAAGTGTCAGGAGAAAAAGATGCAAAGGAAGACACAGAATTAGAAACAAGACACACAGGATGGCAATAACCTTAAATTTTTTCAAGCCAAGCTTGTGTGTACTCTATGAATAGGTTACAAGGAAAGAAAACTAAGGACATTAATGAGAGAACAAATGGCACATACAAGTTTGAAATGGGAAGAGAGGGGGATGGGAGAAAAAGGGGAAGGAGCATGCAGATGAAAGGTAAAAAAAGTATAAATCTTGCAAAATACATAAATATTGTGTGAATTAAGTACTGCTGGCTCCCATTTGTTTACAGAGAACCATATTTATTACATCAATGCAGTTTTATAAGTGTGAACAAAATAGAGACATCATATTTCTATTCTGCGCTTGTGGCCATTCCTTTCTTCCAGCACCCCAAAGAATGGATCCTCATCCACAGGCTCTACCTTGTACTTATATAAAGGGCAGAGCATAGAGGGTTTAATCTATGCTTTACAAAGCTATGTGCTAGAACAGACTTGTAGCTTAGTATACATCTTACACAACTGGAGTATGCTTTGGTGCAGCAGGGGAAGTGTATGAATTAGTGTGCTAGGAAAACAATGTCCAACTGTATTGGGCCAAATCGTGCCCTCAGATGGAACGTGGGCCCATATCCTGAGTTGGTATAAATAAGTGGATCCCCAAATGGAGCTACATTGATTTAACCAGCTGAGGCTCTGGCCCAGTATATTAAAATGTATAACATTTTTCATGCAGTGATTATCATTATCACTAGTCAATCTACAGAGACAAAGTTACAGAAGAAAGATTGAAAGCCAACATATTGTAAGTGATAACGTAACAGAATTGTGTCCCTTCCCCTTCTACCACCTTTGAATTCTTGCACACACTAATGCAGGATGGAAAGAGGAATTCAGAAGTCATGTCACATACCTGGTTCATGAACTTCATCAGGTGGGAAGTGTCAGGGAACAAGATTGATGCGACAGAAAACAAGAGAATTAGAATAAGCAACACATGATTATAACAACCTCAAACCTTTCAAGCCAAGCAGGGGAATATGAATTGGTTATAGGGAAAGAAAAGTAACACCATTAAAAGAAAGAGAAAGGGTGAGAAATGGAAAAATACAGGATGTGATGGAACGAAGCCAGGTAAATGGAGCATGCAGGTGCCTGGTAAGAAATATAAATCCTTCATAATATGTAAAAAAATTGTAAACCAAGTGGTGCTGGTCCATTTGGCTTACTAAGGTGTTTGTACTTATTTTAAACATGGCCGTGAACATAAATTTACAAATCTGATAGGAATATACAACCTGTGTTACTATTCATATCTAGAATGTAGGTTTACAAATATCTCACTAAGTTTTGGTCCCAGACCTCAGTTCCACCATTTTGCTCTCCCTTCATGCACCTACCTAGCTTGTAAATATCATGCACCTACCTAGCTTGTAAATATCAAGTATCATGCTAGTATCCATGTGTCACTGTTATGCAAAGGTTTACTTAAATCCACTTTGTAAGACCTACATTCTGCTGTGTAGCATAGCTACATACATTTAGTTATATATGCTACAACAGCCTTGCAACGTTATGGTTTAAAAAGAAAAAACCTTCTCTTTACAGTCTGCAAAGTTACATAATTTTGACATTTAGTAGAAAGCTTCACAGCTGGACCAAAACCTTACAGAGGAACGCTTAGGTAGGCAATAGAATTCATTATACAAACATGTTTGGCTAAACGTTATCCCGGGATGCTCCAATGTGGCACATATCAAGGACCTAACCCTGCATTTTTCATCCACCCAATTCTCTCACTGAAGTCAGTGGGAGATTTAAGCATCCAAAGAAGAGAGGATTAGGCTGTCAAATGGGAGAGACATACACACATAACCAGCGGCGCAATATGCCTACAGAACCTGCTTCCTTTTTCACTCCAGTGTACAACAGGAGAAACTCCAGAGAAATCAGTGGAGCTACACCAGTGGAAAACTGGTAAAAAGGGAAGATAGGACTCTGTATCGTTTTGACAAATGGAGGTTTTCAAAGCATTTACATGTTCCCCCAAGCTTAGTGCCTTTTTACATGCAGTGATCATTGCTTATATACTAATGTACAGATGGAACATTTTAAATGCAAATGATGCTGTGTGAGTAATAATTTGTCACAAATGGAACATTTTCTTGTCTCCATCCAGCTTCTTAAGAATTCCTGTGCATGCTAGCACTGCTGAGGGAAAGAGATACATTCAGAAGTTGTTTCACATACCTTCCTCATGAACTTCTTCAGATCGAAGCATCATGGAATGAGAGGCAATGACAAAAAGAAAATTAGAAAAAGAAACACCTGATTAAGACAGCCTTGAACTCTGTTAAATTAATGGGGTGGGTGCAAGAAAAGAGGAACTTAAAAGCTATGACATGGGAGAGAGAATTAATAAAATTGATAGGAACTGAAAGAGCAAGCTGAGGGTGAGCTGAAAAGAAACTGGGGAGTGAAAACATGGCTGGGTGAAAAAAACAGTAACATTGGTATAGATATTATTATTAGATTAGAATTGGTTGAAATTTTACCCAATTGGATTTTTGATGAAATTTTGGCCAAATGAAACGGGATTGTACAATGTTTTTCATGATTTTTTTTCTACATTTCTCAACTGGCTAAAAATTGGATCAATATTTTTTAAATTTTGAATTTTCAAAGACATTTATCCTCAAAATTTTGACCAAAAAAAGTGGAAAAAAGATTGCCAACAAATTCTTGAAATTTCAAAATTTCAGAAAATTTCAACCAGGTCTAATAATTATGGGATGTTAACATTTCATTTTACTTCTGTTCCATTATAAAAGGCCTGATTCTGGTGTGATCCAAACTCCCACGGAGGCAAATAGGACTTTTGGATCTGCAAGGATGTCACTTGATCCAAAACCTCTGAGATTAGAACTGATTGATATGTTCCCTGAAAAAAAATTTTGACAGAAAATTGTTTTTTTTCCCACTAAATGAAAATTTTTGTAAAGAGTGTCTTCTTTCCACAGAACATTTTTATTTTTAATTGAAAACTCAAATGCCTGAAACCCAAAATACTTTGATTTAGATATCTTGGCAGGATGCCTCATGGGATTTGTAATTTATTTTCCTCATGTCCTCATTCTCCTCTATGGTGTAGGCTCCCCAGCAGGACTACATCTCCCATGATGCACAACAGCCAGGGATTCCCATGATACAACTGCCTGCCCTCACCACAAGTGGAGACTGTGATGCAACATAGGATATTTAGTCCAATAAGGGAGCTCAGCCTATACAGGAGAATGAAGCACCCAAAAAACAACTCCCATGAGCACCACAATGGTATTTCCAAATTGAAATATTTTAGTTTTTCAATGAAAAAAAACTGGGTTTTGGACTAAATATTTTAATTTTTCACCAAAAATGTCAAACTTTAGATGAAAATGATTTTTGTTGTTGTTTTCATCATTATTTTTCACAGAAATAAACCCCATTTTCTGATCAACTCTACCATTAACATCAATGGGAGTCTTTCCATTGATGTCAATAGGCTACGGACCATGCCCTTGGACATGTTGGGCATGTCTACACTTACTTCTGGAGTGATCAATCCAGTGAGGGTCGATTTATCACATCTAATGAAGATGCGTTATATCGACTGCCGAGCACTCTCCCGTCGACTCTGGTACTCCATCAGAGTGAGAAGCGTAGGCGGAGTTGACGGGGCAGTGTCAGCTGTCGACCTACCACAGTGAAGATGCCGCGGTAAGTAGATCTAAGTACGTCGACTTCAGCTACGTTATTCAAGTAGCTGAAATTGTGTAACTTAGATCGATTTCCCCCTCCACTCCCTCAGTGTGGGCCTGGCCTTAGTGTTAATGCTTCTTTCTCTACTGTCCCTTCTCTTCTGCCATCTGAGGATTCCTTCACACAAAGTCCTCTTCCAAATTTGAAGAGAAAGAAATCAGAAGTCATGTCACATACCGTCCTACTGAATGTCTTCAAAACAAAAGGCAACAGAACAAAACCAAAAAAAAGACGATAGCATATGGGAAAATAAAACGGAAAATCATTAGACCCTTGAAGTCTTGCAAACTAAGACTTGGGGGTGGGAAGGGGTTAGAGAAAGAGGTTATATGAAAAGGAAACAAATCACCTCAGAAGACGGCAAAACAAAGGTCAAGCAAAGGTATGAATTGGGAAACCATAAAAGAGTTAGAGAAAGCATGCTTAGAGCATAGGAGCGTGCAGATTAAAGAGGGGAAAAATCAATTTCATATTAATATTTAATTCTGAAATCAAAAAAGGAGAAAGTTAGGTGAGAAAGGAGAAGGGTACAAAGGTGACAAGGAAGAATCTTTTTCACTGGGCATACTTGCCTGTATTATTAACATCCTTATCTCTCTCTTTGCATGTTTGACAAGAAGTGAATAAACACGGAGTATGAATGGCACCTTCACCCACATCAGTTTGTGCCTCTGATTTTCTGTTGGCTACTTCTCCAGTACAAGGATGGCACTGCCACTCAGGGCAGATCAGGCAGCAGAATATTAGAGGCAGCAAGACATCTGAGTTGCTCTGAGTTTTTGAGGGTGTCTGCATGAGGCTTGTTTGTGAAAAAAAATCTCTTACCACTGCTACTGTTTCAGCTCCATCCATGTGAAATGAAGGATAGCCACTACGTCACAGAGGAGGCCTTGCACTGTCTTATGGGTCTACAGCTGCATCTGGAGAACGTTGCTCTGCAGACGCCACAAGCATGAGAGAAGGTTCCATCCAGGTAGCAATGTTGGGCGTGCTAGTGCAGGCAGGGCTCCAGGCGGCTGCTGGTGTTTCTAGCACCGGGATGTCTCGTCCTGCTGTGGGCAAATCTACACAATGCAGCCCTTATAATGCTAGCACCCGGTCTACATTTGCAACCTCCACTGTCACTACCCCAATGGAAATGAACTGGCTGTAGCAATTTGGGAAATTTGGGACAAAAATGCCTAATGTGCACAAAACCTCTGAGAGTGATTATGGCACAGAAGGAAGGACAAGACGTACCTCAGAAAACCCTTGGCAGCCTTTGAGCCAGAGTTGGTGTCATAATCTCGCGAACAAATATCTCCATCTCCCAAAGGGGTTTTCTGCCTACCTTTACCAGAGGAAGCTAAAGAACTGGGGTCAAATCCTAAAAGCACCTGCAAGTCCAACGGACTTCTGCACTTCTCAGAATTTGGCCCTCAGTTCTGTCCCAGGAGGTTTTTAACATCTATCTAAATAGAGTGTAAAATAAATTTCACTTAATTGGGCAGGGGTGAATGGCTAGGGGGCACTTTCCTTGCATTCAAACTTCTTTGGAAGAAAATAAGCAAGCCAGTTTTGAAACACAGCTGCCTAACTTGAAGGCTGGCTACATGCAGGCAATATGCAGAATGGCTCTAGCCAATGTCTGGGCAGTGGCAATAGGGGTATGTCTCTGAAATCTTCCTCTCCCTGACATAGGGGAAAATCTTACCAGTGAAATCGCTCTGGGAAAACATGGAGAAGAGAGCCTTGCACACTCCATCTTTTTTCAAATCTCCTATATTTCTATAGTAGCTTGTCAAATCATTGGCCTGCTAAAGGTGACCCAAAAATACTTATTCTTGCCCAGCTCTGAGTTTCAGCTTTTGTGTTCCTCTTAGCAACAGCTGCTGATGTCCCTCAGGTTGACACTAGACCAAAAACATGTTTGAATTTCAAAATTTCAATGAAATATCCTGTTGAAATTTTGAATTTCAATGAAAAGAGCAAATTAAGCTGAAATTTTTGTGATTTATTTATATATTGCTAGCCACACCTGAGGCCTGAAAGAACACAAGAATCTTCAGCACTTGCTTTCCTTACATCACTTTATGTGCTGTTGAGGTGATCAGCTCATTTAGGGGAAAGCACAGATTCTCATATTGTGAGTTGATCTCAGCAGATAGGTAAAGGAGGAAAAATTTTTCAGATTTTTTTTTTCAAAATATTTGTTATGTTGTTGATGTCAATTGCGGGTTTACCTGATTAAGGACGGCAGTATTTGGCCCAGGATATGTGGTATTTTAGTAGAGGAGGCTCCATATGCAAATCCCAAATTTGAACAGCCCTGAACTTAGGGGATGACCCCATATAGATTCAGCTTTGAACCGCTCAGCTAGACTCTGTCTCAGCATAATGTGATCTAGATGAAATTATATAAGGTGAGTGTAAAAGTGGTTGAAAGATTGTACTCAAAGTGTAGTTATCAATGGTTTGCTGTCAGACTGGGAGAACATGTCTACTAGCGTCTACTTGCGTCTGTTCTGGGCAAGGTACAAGTCAGTATTTTCAGTAATGACTGGGATAATTGAGTGAAGAGTATGCTTATAAAATTTGCAGATGACTCCAAGCTAGGAGGGGTTGCTGGCACTCTGGAGGACAGGATTAGAATTCAAATTAACCGTGACAAATTGGAGAATTGGTCTGAAAGCAACAAAATGAAATTCAGTAAAGAAAAGTACAACACTTTTAGGAAGAAAAAATAAATGCACAACTACAAAATGGGGAATTGGCTAGACAATAGTACTACGGAAAAGAATCTGGGGTTATAGCGGATCACAAATTGAATATTAGTCAATGTGATGTAGTTGCAAAAAACTCTAATATAATTCTGGGGTGCATTAACAGGACTGTCATCTGTAAGACAAGGGAGGTATTTGTCCCATTCTACTTGGCATCCATGAGACCTCATCTGGAGTACGGTGTCCAGTTCTGGGCACCATCCACTTTGACAAAAATGTGGACAAATTAGAGTCAGTCCAGAGCAAAGCAACAGAAGTGATAAAAGTTTCAGAAAACCTGACCTCTGAGGAAAAATTTTAAAAACTGGACATGTTTAGTCTTGAGAAAAGAAGCCTGAGGGGGCACCTTGTAACAGTCTTCAAACATTTAAAGGCTGTTATAAAAGGAACAAGGATCAATTTTTCTCCAGGCTAGCAGAAGGTAAGACAAGTAGGTCTGTCAATTAATCACAGTTAACTCATGCAATTAACTCAAAAAAATTAATCGTGATTTAAAAAATTAATCGCTATTCATCACAGTTTTAATTGCACTGTTAAACAGTAGAATACCAACTGAAATTTATTAAATATTTTGGATGTTTTTCTACACTTTCATATATATTGTATTCTGTGTTGCAATTGACATCAAAATATATTATTTTTTATTACAAATATTTTCACTGTAAAAATGATAAACAAAAGAAATAGTATTTTTCTATTCACCTCATACAAGTACTGTAGTAAAATCTCTTTGTCGTGAAAGTGCAACTTACAAATGTAGATTTTTTTTGTTACATAACTGCACTCCAAAACAAAACAATGCAAAACTTCAGAGCCTACAAGTCCACTCAGTCCTACTTCTTGTTTGTCTTAGCAATTGGCTGAACAAGTGTGTTTACATTTACAGGAGATAATGCTGCCCGCTTCTTATTTACAATGTCACCTGAAAGTAAGAACAGGCATTCGCATGGCACTGTTATAGCCGGCATTGCAAGGTATTTATGTGCCAGATTCGCTAAAGATTCATATGCCTCTTTGTGCTTCAGCCATCGTTCCAGAGGACTGGCTTCCATGCTGATGACACTCATTAAAAAAATGTGTTAATTAAATTTGTGACTGAACTCCTTGGGGGAGAATTGTATGTCTCTGGCTCTGTTTACCCGCATTCTGCCATATACTTTATGTTATAGCAGTCTCGGATTATGACCCAGCACATGTTGTTCATTTTATTAACACTTTCACTGCAGATTTCATAAAATGCAAAGCAGGTACCAATGTGAGATTTCTAAAGATGGCTACAGCACTCGACCCAAGGTTTAAGAATCAGAAGTGTCTCCAAAAATCTGAGAGGGACTAGGTGTGGAGCATGCTCTCAGAAGTCTTAAAAGAGCAACAGAACCCAAACCATCAAAAAAGGAAATCAACCTTCTGCTGGTGGCATCTGACTCAGATAATGAAAATGAACATGCATTGACCTGCATTGCTTTGGATTGTTATCAAGCAGAACCCATCATCAGCATGGATGCTTGTTCCCTGGTATGGTGCTTGAAGCATGAAGACATATGATTCTTTAGCACATCTGGCACGTAAACATCTTGTGACGCCGGCTACAACAGTGCCATGCGAATGCCTGTTCTCACTTTCAGGTAACACTGTAAACAAGAAGTGGGCAGCATTATCTCCCGCAAATGTAAACAAATTTGATTGTCTGAGTGACTGGCTGAACAAGAAGTAGGACTGAGTGGACTCACAGTCTCTAAAATTTTACATTGTTTTATTTTTGAATGCAGTTTTTTTTATATAATTCTACATTTGTAAGTTCAACTTTCATGATAAAGAGATTGCAGTGCAGTACTTGTATGAGGTGAACTGAAAAATACTATTTTGTTTTTTTTACAGTGCAAATATTTGTAATCAAAAATAAATAGAAAGGGAGCACTGTACACTCTGTATTCTGTGTTGTAATTGAAATCAATATATTTGAAAATGTAGAAAACATCCAAAAATATTTAAATTAAATAAATGGCATTCTATTATTAACAGTGCGATTAATTACGATTAATTTTTTTAATCTCATGATTAATCGCAATTAATTTTTTTGATCGCTTGACAGCCCTAACAACAAGTAATTGGCTTCATCTGCAGCAAGGGAGATTTAGATTAGATATTTACAAAAACTTGCTAACTTTAAGGATAGTTGAGAACTGGAATAAGCTTCCAAGGGAGGTTGTGGCTTTTTAGAACAGGTTCGACAAAAACCTGTCAGAGATAGCCTAAATGTACTTGGTCCTGCCTTAACACAGGGAGATATAGTAGATGATCTCTCAAGGTCCCTTCCAGTCCTATATTTCTATGATTCTATAATGGGAAAATTCATACCTGGCTCTAAATTTCATAGCTCTGGCATATCTCTACATGTTTGGCTCCAAACCAGTTTGGATTGATTTAGTGAACAAGCATTCCAGATCACCTTTAGCGGCATGTAACAAAGAGACAGGTGCCTGACAGGCAAGGAAAGAGGTGGGGTCAAGGGACACAGAAAGAGAAATTACGTTCCAGTTTTTTGTTACCTTCTTCTTCATATTCCTCTGCATTGAAATTAAAAAAAAAAAAAAAAAGGCAGCAAAATCAACAACAAGGCTGAGCATTCCAGCACATAGACCGCAAAAGTTGACTTGGTGATAAAAAGCCAGTGACAACAAAGAGCCCTGTCCTTATAAAGAGCTTAAAGATTTCCAAGGGGCCTGGTGTAATCATATTTAAGAGTCCACGGTCAAGTTAGAAAAATAATCACTGACTTTATTGAGAGGCTGATTGCATTGAGCTTATTGTGCTGAGCTTAATTAAAACTGCATGAGCAAGTTTCAAAGGAAGGGTCTGATTCTAATCCAGCTCACACTGGTGTAAATCAGGAGTATCTCCAAAGTAGTCAACTGAGGTCTACTGGTGTAAAATTGTTGTGAGCAAGATGAGAATCAGGTCCAGGGAATTCTGGTTCTGTTTGACTTCACAGAACTCCAGCCACCAAAGTTTTTCATCAGGTATCAAGTTGCATATATGTCATCAGAACAAAACTTTGATGGGTTTCTCACACTCTGATACAAGACTCCGTAGATAGGGGGTTGCAGAATCAGTGGCTTCATCTAAATACCCTTTCATGAGTGAAACATGCAGAACCATTTCAATGAATGCAATGATTCTGTCATTGGATCTAACAGCAACAGTCAGCTCAAGAGGACATACAATAGCAGAGATCCAAAGAAAGACAAACTGAAAACTGTCACCTACTTAAAGTGAAAATGTCGAGTTTGGATTTTCAACTGAGCACTTTCCTGAGTTGCAGCTATAAGCAAAAGGCATCTGATGCCAATGTAAAGAAAAATGATGGCTGAACTGTTCCAAAATGTGATTAAATGGCTACGAAATTTCATGCTAGGAACAGTTTTGCTCAGCTACAGTCTGATCCAAAACCCACTGAAGTCAATGGGAGACTTCCACGGATTTCTGTGAGCTTTGGATCAAGGCCTTATTGAAATTTTGGCAAATTGCATCGGTTTGATGGGGAATGTCTGGTAAAGTGAGAACTAATGAGTTACCTCACTCAAACCACAGAGAAAAAGGATCATAACAGATGAACACAGGCCCTACACTGCTGGCCACCACATTTAATCTAACATTTCACTACAGTGAGCAAAGCTAGATTCATTAACCAATGACCTGTTAGCCTGTCACATGTATGATGGTGGCACCATCAACATGAACAAACATACAGCCAAATGTCATAACAAACATACAAGATATTTCACCCTGTAGGTGCACATATTCTGAGGGAGCTCCTGCGTTTGAATCTCTGACCTCACACAGGAAGGGGAACACAAGACAGACGGCTGCTGAGAGATCATTCCAAAAATGACAAAAATAAATATTGAATCAAGTGACCTTGAAAGAGAGAGAATTAAAAAGTGACAGAGAAGATGGGCGGGAAATATTATTAAATTATAAAATTAATATTACATTTTATCCTGGGCATGGAGACTTACAAGCACTTTAGCAGGTTAAAAAAAACACAGAAGGCCCAATGTATATAAGAATAAAGCAGCAAGAAAAAAATCAAAATGCACAGGGGCTGAGGTTGCAAATAAAAACAATCACCAGCAGATGGCAGCAGCTCTACAAAAATAAAACAAATCCATCCACACCCAACCAAACATTTGCTGTAAACAAACACATTAAAGGGCTGACTTTTATATTCTCCACTGGGTGGATAACAAAGGATTTTATATTTATTATGAGCCACATTCAAGTATTCTTCCAGAGCAGCCCTTAGTCCACAAGCAATCCCACTGAACTCAACAGGACCACTCATGGAGTTAAGGGCTCCATAATATAAGTCTGGGTATCAGAATCTGTAGATAGATAGATACCAGCTGTATCAGCATAGCTCTACTGAAGTCAAAGAAGCGACATACACACATTTACGCCAGCTGGGGACTTCACCCAGAGTAAAGAAAAGAAAAATAATACGCAGCAGAAAAATAAAATGGAAAAGGCTGTTTAAAACCACATCAGGCTGATGATTAAAGAATTAGAGACAAGGAGCTTTAAGACTTACCCTCTACCTGATCCCTGTGAAAAGAGAGAGACAGAAAGCGAGAGTCTGATCAAACTGAATTTATATTTCATCCACTCTACATTAACAATAGGTGAATGTGTTGCTTTAAACTGCGTATTTGAGTAAGATGCCACATTTACATTTAAAACACAAATAGATCTCCCTTCCCTTCCCACCCCCCGGGCAGTTGTTTTTAGGTCAGTAAAATTACTACATTTTTTAAAATACCAATTATGGCCAGGCTTGCAAAGTCTTACTCGTGTGTGTAAAATTACACACACTAGTAATCCCAATTACTCATGTGAGTAAGTGTTTGCAGGAAAGGGTGGTAGGTAGTAAAAGTTGTCATTGGTTTATTGGCCAAGCCCATTTCTGAATGACTGGACCAGGCCAGACTGTTCCCAAATCAGCAGTGTTAGGGGCTCCCTAAATCCTGGGGTCTCCAGTGCAAGGAGGATGTTTATTGCTCATTCTCGAGTGCTGCATAAGGTGCTTCAGGCTGATTCAGGGTCCTCAGTCATCAGAACTTGAGTCCCCTGGCCAGGCCTGATGTTCTCCCTCCCCATAATGCAACCTACCTGGGGGCACATTGCAAGGTCTTACTTCTGTTTAATAGGAAACTTCCACCCACTACTACCCTGACGCGCCCCCTCCCTATACATCAGATGCTGCATTCTGAAGCTACACCAGTGTATATGCCAAGCAACTCCATCGACTTGTGTTACCGCTCCAGATATACCCCGGTAGGAGAGTTTGGGGCAGGTGCAGGAAGAGCAGGTTGCATTTGGACACTTGGTGCCTTATCAAGTGCCCACTGAAGTCAGTGAAACTCTGTCCATTGACTTCAATGTGCAGCTCTTGGTCCTTGCAGCTGTGGGACCTCATCTTTTATTTTCCCAGGGAAACCCCAGATTGGCTTGAAATGGCCCAGCTGAACGGATTAACATGAAGACAGATTTATTTCTACTTACACTTCCTCGGTGTCAGACATGTTGGCAGTGGGTTTCTAGATAAAGGGGAAAAGCAAGAGGTGAGTTATTCGTAACAGGGTCTCCTTAAAAAAAAACAAACAAAAACCAAGACAGAAGCAGTTGTGCTGATGTTTGAAGCTGAAAAGAAAGACAGCTGATGCCCTAGAGAGCAGCAGATCCCCACCACTACCACCATTCTTGGAACTATAGAGCTCAGTGGCTGTCAGATCAAATGAGAAGGACAGAGGGAAGGAAAAACGAGTCATCTAAAAAGATACAGCCCTTTAGCTTTGTAGGAAAGACGATTAGCACGGACGCGGAGAGCTGCAAAGAGTTCAGGTTGGGATCTGGGTGTTTTTCAAAGCTTTCAAAACATCAGAGGTGTTTGGAAACGGGGCCATCCCCATTGATCAACTCTAATCCAGTCCTGATTCTTCTTTGACAGCTGTTTGACCCTGGTGCCACTCCAAAGAGTTCAATGAATTTTATACTAGAGTAAGTGAGAGGACAATCAGATTCAAGTAGACATGGGAGCGGGTAGAATAATGTACAAAAATATTGGCTCTGAGCTATTTGATGGTTGATGCCAAAAAACTGTCAAATAAATTATCGAATAAGTAGCACCAGGTTTGAAAGCCTAGTTGAATCGTGTGAAAAATTACCCAGTAACTCATTTTGGGTATGGAAACTGGCCTGATTCATAGAGGAGACTGCTTGATTAATATTATTTGGCTGGTTGTAGTATTTATTGCAGCAGATACTCACCTCATATGATAGGTACTGAAACAGATCCCGCTATGTTACTTTTATGGTCTCCCTCACTGCAGTATTTGAGTGTCTCACCCTCTTTAAGGTATGTGTCTGCACAACATCCCTGTGAGGTTGGGCAGTGCTATCATCCCTATTTTACAGACTGGGAACAGAGGCACAGAGAGAAAGTGATTTGCACAACATCACCCACGAAGTCCGTGGCAGAGCAGGGCAGTGAACCTGGGCCTCCTGAGTCCCAAGCTAGCACTATAACCAATAGACTGGGGTAGATATAGCATAGGGAGTCCTGAAAAAATCAGGGGTCAGATCGGACGGCTCAGCTGATCTTTTCTGGCCCTCAAATCTGTGGTGTAAATCGGTGTAGTCCCATTAACGTCAGTAGAGCTAGGCCAACTTACACTGGCTCAGGAGCTGACCCTATAGTCCTATGATTTACCAGAGGGAATGACTTAGCCAGCATTTCCTGTGAACACTGCAGAACTATTAATTCCACACACTGCTCTCTGCAGAGAGAGAGGCAGATGAAGAGATGGCTATTTTTAAGGAGATAGCTGCCTCAAGGCGATGGGGGAAGGGAATAGGAGCTCCAGAGGGTAAGGGGCCTTTCACTCAACCTTCCTCTAAATCCATGATGGGTCTTAAATTAGAAAGCAAGACACCTCCTTGCCGGAAACCCAAGACTTGGCTTTCATGACTTCATTACTTAGCCGATATATGAGAGGAGTCTTGAAGGAGCAGGCGGACTGATTTATGTCCAAGAGGAACAACTGCAGCTCAGAAGGTTTCTATTTCAGATGAGTATAATAATCCCATAGGCACTGGCCCTGCCGTATAAGGGATCCTGTCCAGTTTTCAACAATAACGTTGGACAGCATGAGTAAACACCCAAAAGGACTTACATGTATATATATATTCTGATCAGGATGGAATGCTCTTCCTGTTCATTTACTCCTTTGTCCCCTTTCGTCCAAATACTCCTTGAAAGTTGTATCAGTCAGGTACATTTTGTGCCTGTATATATCAGTACTAGAGATTGGTCTGATAACCTCAGGTCTGGCTCCAGCTCCCCCAAGGCACAAGGAACCAGGACTCTAATCCAGGCTCATCTCCCACTAGGAAGGAAGACTGATCTCTTGGGTAAGGCGCTGGACTGGGACCCAGGAGCTCTGGGGTCTGTTATCTTTTTTGGTTTTATACTGATGCCCATCACCATAGCATCTAAGCACCTTCCACAAAAAATCCGTAGCAATTCCTAGGGGATTTCATAGGCTCTCTGGCACTTCTCCCTTTTTTGACATCAAAACTCTGCTTAGGGTAGGCGTTCCAGGTCCCAGCATGGCCACAGTTTTCTTTTGTCAGTTAATCTCTGCACCTCGTTGTTCATCTGTATAATGGGCATAATCAGATTTACTTTCTCCTCTCCCGCATCTATTTAGATTATAAACTCTTCAGGGCAGGGACTATCTCTTACTATGTGTTTGAACAGTGGCTAGCAAGATGGGTGTTTCACTCTCAGTTTGGGCCTCCAGGCAATACCATGATACAAATAAAAATTAAAGAATAAGTACCAGGCCTCTTTTTCTCTGCCTGCGCTATATAAACCTGGATTTCTCTCTTTTAAAGTCTGAAGATAACACAGATGTTTTAAAAGACTCACTCTCACCGATACAATTTCAATGGAGTCAACCGAGTTGCAGTAGTGTATTTTGGGAGGAGAATGAGGCCTTGACAGTTCTTCATGCACATTTATAATGTGAGTGTTTAAGGGCTGACTTATTTTTATGATCAAATTCAGGATAAATACACAGTGCAGTGCACACTGTCCTGCTTTAAGGACCTGAGCCAAAGCCCGTTGAAGACAATCGGAGTCTTTGGGACACAAAGCAAGTCTTTCTTTTAATGATTCCCACAATGAGCTCATCCTGTTGCCATTTAGCTGTCCTCCTTTAAGGACATCTTGCTGAGGTTTGGACATATCAGGTTTTTCCATAGATTCTTCCATATTTGTTGACAGTCTAAGTGCTGAGGAAACCGATGGGATTCTACAAGGCACCTATTAGCATGCTATAAAATATGACTAGACTTGTCTGAGCAGGGACCACATCTTTCCATCTGTTTGTACGGTCTAGCACGAGGGCCCACGCTGGATGGGACTTCTGGGAACTAGGCAAAATTAGTAAATAGATACATGAATAACAAAAATAATCATTAGTAATACAAAGAAGAAGGCAAGCAATATGCAGAGATGGACCAGAATTGATTAAAAACAAGGCCCCAGATCCCCAAACCCCCAGACCCTAAAGGGGTTACAAAATCCAAACCTAGGTCTAGAACTAAAGTTCACAAATGGCCCTTAGGTTTACAATGGGCCAAAAAAAAAATCCCCAAAAATCCTGGCTCCAAATATTCCACAGTCTTGTGATATTCAGAATCTGGAATTGAATTTTCCATCTTGTGCCCCTCACCAGTTATTCTTTCCTTTATTTTTAACGATGGTTCTTATGGAGGGGCTGGGGTTAGAGTGTGCCTCACTGGGATAGAGATCCATGGTTTCCAGAGGGAGACCAATGTTACCTGACAGAAGCACATTGGTGGACACTGAGTGTGGCAATCATTTGCCAAACACACTGTCAGGTTTACTCATTCCAACAAAATGAGTTGACATGTAATGTCTTATCCTGAGATCTTGCCCAGGCAACCCGCGCCCCTGCAGTGAGGCGGATCAAGGTCTTGCCTCAGAAACGACAGCATGACTGGGCCCTTCGTAGCTCTCAATGAATAGAGGGCCTTATCTAGTTTCTATTAAAGTCAACGGCAAAACTTCCATTGGGAGCCAAAATCACTTTACGCGACTGGCTTCACTGCATTATTCACGTAATTACTTCATGTAGTAGAACGATGAATAAGGGAAACTTTACGGACACCCAAATGGAATGAAATAAATAAAACAAAATACAAAACAGCAATGTCTTGTGCAGCTGGGGCCCGATCCAAAGCTCATGGAAATCAATGGAAAGACTCCAGTGGCTTTGGATCAGGCCCCTAGCGGGGATAACACTTCCCATCACAGAGATCACAAAACAAAAATATCAGCAATTTAGACTGTTCGTTTCTGAGACAGGAACTGTCTTTTATTTTATATTTGTACAGTATCCAGCAAAATGGGGCCTGACTTTGACTCAGGTTTATGGGTTAATAAATAACGATGATTAATTATTATTATTATTGATGTCCACTGTTTGGAAACAAATCTAAACATATGCAGAAACAGATTGTTTTGATTATCAGTCGGCCTTCTAAAACCCAGTTTCCCAAGTGCCAAGGTTTATTTTCCACATTTAATTCAAGAGCTTAAGATCTAAATTGTTTGCTTTCTAAGTTTGTTTAAGATCCTCAGGGCTTGATATCTGGGGCCTCCAGAAATTAAAGTCAAGAACATGCATGCTTCATTCACCATTCACAAAGCAGAACCACCAAATAAGTATATTTATTTCACACACTATGTGAATGATGCCCCATAAATTATTATGGGCTCAAAGTGAAAGGTAAATATTCTGTTCCTAGACATATTAAAGTGGACAAGGTGGATCATGATTCTATCTAGCAAACTAGTCTATGTCTCTTGCTCTGAATTATATGTTCCTTTTGGTCCAAATCAGTTCCTTCTTGTCTTAAAGAACTCAGCTACCATCTCCTAGGGAGCATCTTAACAGCTGAGAATGTACCCATCTGCCAGCTGACAGATTGAATTCACTCCCCTGCTCTTCAGAGGCCGTCTATGAAAATAACCCTCCTATCAATCATTCTCGCTCCTTAGCCAGACACTGCCTGCCATAAAGGGATGTAAAGTAGCGAGATTATTAAAGAAAGGGGGAGAAAGAAAATGGACATGCATGGAAGACCAGACCTGGCAGGAATAACTGTCAGGCGAGATGGCTGGGTACAATCTATCAAGTAGCAGATGGGTATAGTTCCCTGGCAGGGGCTCCTGTAAATCTGACACATCTAATAACATTTTCTATGTACATCCTTCATTCCCTCCCCCCTTTGGTGGAATTCTTCCTCTCTGAACTATTCACTGCTTTGGAAGATAAAAGTGATTCTATTTTGGGGGCCAGAAACCAACACCCAGCATGAAAGATCCATCCTGTTCAATCTTAACACAATCATTTATGACTTGTATTGCAGTAGCATGTAGGAACCCCCGTCCTGGGCCAGGACCCCATTGTGCTAAGCACTGTAAAAACACAGAACAAAATGACACTCCCTGCCCCAAAGAGTTTACAGTCTAAGTAATCTTAATCCTATCCATTTGTGCCTCTGGGCTATCTCACTCCACCGCCAGGGTTTGCTAGGAATAAGAAGACTTTAAAAAAGAGAAATGAAACCCCAAGTTCCCCTCATCTCTCACTCCTGCACACATCCCATCCCGCCGGATGGGAACACTGGCAAATCCTTTGTAACCATTAATTCTTTCACCGTACTAGGGCTTATCTACCCTGGGGTTTTACGCCGGTACAGCTACACCAGTGCAAACCCCTAGAGTAGGACACACCGCAGTGGTGTAAAAGGTAACTTGCACCAGTGAGGTTTACCCCTCTTTGTCACCGACAGTGGGGCATCATACAGCTGCATTCACACAACACAGCAAATCGACAATTTAGCCACTGGTCGCCATCACAACTAGATCCATGATGTAGATGCTCAGCACCCAAAGGGAAGGCACCCTGTTCGCTAACACCCTGCCTCCCAAGCTTTCAGAGATAATTAAGGCATGACTGCAGAAGGAGAAAAACACACCAGTAATAATAACCCACATGGCCCTGGGGAGGTATAAGGAATGCAGAGTAGTCTGCAATACTCAATCACCCAGCAAGCTGGTGAAGAGCGATGAGAAAAGCGGTTTGGGCCACAGGTGCACATGTGGACTTTTTACATCGCTCCTCAGTTTTGGGATGTCATCACGGACCATTTCAATATACATCTCAGTTTACCCCCATTCACAAAATGGCATCTGCTAGCCACAGTTAGCTGACAACTCTTCTGGGATGCTAGAAACTTACCCCAGTGTCCCACGCCCTCTTTGGTGTCCAAGCTGGCTCTTGGGTTTCTTCGGCTGCCCTATACAATTACTGAACCACTGCTGCTGTATGTGATCACCTAGCCGACAGATCCCTGGCCAGGATGAGGCATGTGGGATGTTAGAATTATCTCATGGGTGGGCATGGAGGGCAGAAAGCACACGTAAGAAACCATGTCTTTGTAGCACGCTCACCTCCCATCTTAATCCCCTTTTCTGGACTATTTTGATTTTGACACCCCCCTGGATGGAAGGTCTCAGAGAGACAGCTACTGTATTTCATGACATTTCGAACTCACATTATCTTTGTGTAACAAAAAAAAATCTCCTAGTGACATCTTTAATTTAACCTCCCCAACACAGACACACATTTCTTTAACGGATCAGGAGGGAGTCCTTCATGTTTTTCTCTCACACGCCTTTTCTCCTTTAAGACTGAATACTAGGCTTATCCAAGCAGCAAGCTGCTTCATGTTTTTACAGATACCCTTCCTGCCTTTGGACATCTCCATGAGATGTACCAATACACATCACTTCTTTGCGTATATCCCTCTCCCCCAGCCTCAGCCCTTTGCCTTCTTGCAGGGTTGGGTTCAAAACAAAGCTCTTGGCAGTGCTTTAAACAGTCAGCTCATCCCAGGCTTTACAAAGTGTCTTTGGCACATGTACTTTTTGTTTCATCACTTCAATAGTCCTGTCAACCTCAAAGTCATGGGAGATGCCATGTCACTTAGTACTCATCCACAGGGCCTTGAGTTTAGGTGGAGATTTCCCCCCGATGCATAGGAATATCTGCTATATACCAGACAATCCAGATCTTCATGGACATTCTCAAGCCTCAAACAAGGTCAACAAATCCCCCTCTGAGTAGATAAGAAAAAGAATAGGTCCATTGCCCTCCTTAGTGCCTTCATCTGAATGCCAGGGTTCTGAGGCTCAGTCTTATTCATGAGCGAGCATCATGGCCCCCCTACTGTTCCCCATTTAGACCAAGGGTCCAGTCTGCTGTCCCTCCTCTACTCACACAGACATGTCCCCTGCCTAATCTCCTTCTTACCTGAGAGGGGGAAGCTGAGAGAAGTGGTGAGTTCCCTGCCGAATGGGCTGCAGGATCTGCAAACTTCCCAAGGTGATTAAGTCCTCATGTTATAGCGACATTTGATCTTCTGGAGAAGCCGATTGGCCACCAGGCCCGCAATGTCAGACAGGGAAGGAGCAAGGGAGAGGGGGGAGGAGAAGGAAAAGAAGGGCATACCAAGTATAGGAGCAGCTGGAGGAATTGCATAGATTATGCTAAGATGGGAGGGACGTGCTTGGAGAAAAAACCCAGCAGGCTTATGTTTCTATATTTATAACCCAACCATGCAAGCAACATTTAAAAAGGGGTATCCAAGGCAAGGAAGTGACAGGCTCTTCTTCATGCACTGGAGTGCGGTTCTCATAGAAACACAGAGATAGGTGGTGCATGGTATTTAAAAGAAGTCAGTCATGGCCCTCCCCCAGCACTGGCAATATCCACCACCCGCTAGGCCTGGCAGAGACCCTCTTTCTTGCTACGCTAAAGGTTTAAAAGGCTTGAGCTACATGGTACAATTGGGATTCAGGAAGGAAATGCGGAGACATACCACTCTTTCGGTGTGATACTCCTCCCATTTCCCCCAGCAGGAACTCCGTGGTGTGTAATAGATCAGAAGCGGGTTTTGGGTGGGTGTGTGCACAGCACTGAGGGTTGGAAGTAATGAGCAGAAAATTCGAGCAGGCACTAGGGACATGTCAAAGAGGAGTAGGGTCTTTTTAAAACACAGTGAGTGCGGGTGTTTGACCATCTCCTGGAGATATATTTCAAGTGCCTTTCATTGCAATGAGAAAAGGCTTTTAAAATGAGGGCCTCACCCTATACAGATTGAAGCGTGGCAGGCTGATCGCTGCATCCAGATCTGGGAGAGTCTGAGGGAATTAGGCGGTTCCCAAAGGCCCTGGAGTTACAAGAACAAACACAGACCGAAAGAGAACCCTTTGGAGGATTTGGTTTGTTGATGCAGTCAGTGCAGTTGCCTTAATTTGCCAGTAGAGGTTTGCAGTGCCTAATACAACCCTTGTGAGAGTTTCCATTTCTTTAAGCCTTCAGTCCTCACCTCACTCACACACCCCCTCCCCCGTCTCCACCTCCCGTTGGCAGGGGACCCCAGCAATATAGACCATGCCCTCCAGTGGGGCTGACAGCTTTAGCAGCCCTCTTTGCTGTCAGCCGGTAAGAGCAAAGAAAACGTTTAGGTCAGGAGCTGTGGGGCTGTTTTTATTTTTGGCATGCCTCATGGATCAATTCCTTCCCCCTCTCCCTGCCATTTGTAGGAAGGGAAGAGTCCAAACCAAGGATGTTCAGACGGGTTTTTAAGCACACGGAGCTGGGAGCAACAAGCTGCAGCCTCTAACCATCACTCAGCACTCACCAGGTAACGTACAAAAGCAAAAATTGTGTTTTGAGCTTTTCATTCTTTAGATGTAGGCTGGTTTTTCCCCTCCCCTCTTTCTCCCCCCAAAATATACTGAAACAAGATTCTTGAGGGTTTGCTGGAGAGGAGGGAGCTCTTGCGAAAAAGTGGAAAGGGCTCACATCTGTCCCCAGTGCTATAATTATTCTGTAATTCACACAGGGGAAGAAGGAATCTGACTCGTGTATGGATTGGGTTGGAAACCCCACACAGGTGAGATGGGGGAATCCCTAGCAAAGGTGCACAGTTATTAGGACATGTAATGTTGGGTTTTTTCCTCTCAGTGCCACTGAAAGCACTAATGCAATGAACACTAAGTTCTGTGGCATTTTCAGCATCATTAAGCATTTTTGCCACATTTGGCTAGATCATTGCCCCTAGGCAACCGAATGGCTGGCATTTCTCCAGGAAATACTGCCTTTCATCAAATAGTGGCACATGGATATAATGTAAGGGAATACCACATTTTCGTCTCCCCTTCTTTTATATGAACGGTGTACCATGTTTGGCAATGTCGACGGGAGCGTATGTGCTAGTCTCACTTGACTAACTGCTTGCCTATTATAGTCTGCCTTTAGTGCTGGCATGGCATTTTGTCCTACTCTGCAGTAGAGGGCTCAAGGACTGAGGTGCATTGGTAGAGCTGTGTACAGGACAAAACTGCACAGTGCCTGCTTGCACGGTGTCTGTCTCCAGTCAGTTGACCCAGTCCCTTATTTGGAAGCAGAGAAGGAAAATTCACGGAATTCCCACCCCCCCCAAAAAAAAAAAACCAAAAAACACCCAAATGAAAAGAGAGAAATAATCTGGAAATCTATTGGGCCACTGCCTTGGCTGGTATGAATCTGAGCAGCTCCATTGTCTCCATCAGCTGAGGATCTGGCCCATTTGTTTGATGTCCTTCCATGGAAACAAACTGAGCATCTTGAAAAAATGGGAAGCCTTCGTCCGGCTGTCCATGCATGACCTGCAAGGAAGCAAGGGCCTTTCAATTCATCTTAGAGGCACCTGAATAACCACGATTGTTTTGACTGCCATGCCAAAGGCAAACATTTTGATGTAGGTTGTCGTGGGGTAGCAAACCCCACCCCGGGCCCAAAGGAGTTAAAAGGCAATACTAGGCCCAGGTAGCTCCGGCCTGGGCCTGCTGCACATGCTCTGGCTGAAGGAGGGGGTTAAAAGGAGCTCAGAAGCCCAGGCAAAGGGTGGTGGGACAGTCTGTAGGAGAAACAAATACTTCTCCGGGAAGTCAGGCAAAGAGGGGGGACCAGAGAGCCTGAGAGGGGATTACAGAACGTGTAAGGCAGTGTTTTCTCCAGGCAGTGCTTTCTCCAGCCACCTTTGGACAGTTTTTGTGAAACTATTGTGTGTTTGGACTGTAAGGGCCACACCCCAGACTGAAGGAGCACGTAGATAGGAAGTAGTCCATGGTGGCAGACTTAGACTCCCTGCAGGGAGGCCCTGCCGCTGTTACTTCCCACAGGACCCTGGGCTGTGGCCCAGTGGAGAGGGAGAGCCTGACTTGCCCTACCAAGTCCCACTTAAGGGGAAATGTCCAGACAGGGGTTGAGGCCAAGTCATTTCCGGTCTAGTGGCAGGAACCAGGCATTCCTACTGCGCCTTCCCCTTCCCCCTCGACAGACACAGATTTTTTTGGTGGACTGTTGATCCCATCATCTCTTTGCATCATCTCTTTGCTTCTTGACTCACTTGTATGCTCCATGCATCCAATCTCAGCTCATGCTTCATTTTGAATATCTGTAGTATCTACTCCATGCGTCGTCTACTGGATCTGTTCCCTATGGCTCTGATCCGAGCCTCATTGAAAATCAATAGTAAAACTCCCATTGACTCCACAGGTGGAGGATCAGGTCCGATATGGTCCATCTGCTCTGTGAAACATCTTATCAATATGCTTTCTCCCGACACCCCTCTGATCACTTTATCCACACAGCTGTTCTTGGCGCTGTCTGTAAGCCTCATGCATCGTGTAGCTGCTCCATACAATATCAGTGTGCTTTTTGCATCATTCATCTGTTCCATAATTCTCATTCATGGCCCATCTGCTCAATGAGTCATCTAGCTGCTCCCCATATTGCCTATACATTCTGTGCATTACCTCCTTACCTCATGAATCACGTCTCTGAGTCGCTCATGTATACATATCGTGCTATGCATAACATATCCTAATCTATGCATTATCTTTCTGTTCCTAGCATGATATAGGTTTCCTCATACATAATCAATTGGCACCATGCATCGTCTCTCTGAAGGAGAAGTTAGCTGATTCGTGCATTCTCAATTTGTTCCATGATCATCTGGACCATGACTGTATCATATCTCTGGCTCATGCCTCATCTGTAGTTGGTATGCATTCTCTGTCTTCTCTTTGCGTATCATCTCTGGCTCATGCTTCAGTCCTCCTTCATAATAATAACCATATATATCTAGACCAGGGGTGGGCAAACTTTTTGGCCTGAGGGCCACATCGGGTTGCGAAACTGTATGGAGGGCCAGGTAGGGAAGGCTGTGCCTCCCCAAACAGCCTGGCCCCCGCCCCCTCCAACCCCCCTCAGAGCCTCCGACCCATCCAACTCCCCCCCCACTCCTTGTCCTCTGACTGCCCCGACCCCTATCCACACCCCTGCCCCCTGACAAGCCCCCCAGGACTCCCATGCCCATCCAACCCCCCCTGTTGTTCCCCATCCCCTGACTGCCCCCCTGGAACCTCCGC
Source organism: Chelonia mydas (assembly GCF_015237465.2). Taxonomy (NCBI): domain Eukaryota; kingdom Metazoa; phylum Chordata; order Testudines; family Cheloniidae; genus Chelonia; species Chelonia mydas. Next base: position 27,914,298 of record NC_051246.2, on the reverse strand, counting down.
CCCATCCAACTGCCCCGTCCCCTGACTGCCCCCCGGGACTCCCTGCCTCTTATCCAACCCCCCCACCCCTGCCCCGGCTCAGAGCAGCAGGAGCTCGCAGCCCCACCGCCCAGGCAGAGCCAGCCATGCTGCTGTGCTGCCCGGCAGGAGCAGGGGGCCAGAACTCTGGTGGCGCAGCAAACTGAGGCTGCATGGGAGGAGAGACAGCAGGGGAGGGGCCGAGGGCGAGCCTCCCCAACCAGGAGCTCAAGGGCCGGGCAGGATGGTCTCGCGGGCCGCATGTGGCCCGCAGGCCATAGTTTGCCCACCTCTGATCTAGACTATTTGTTTCATGGTTCATCCATCTGCTCCATATGTTATCCACGTACAAGGTGTGTATTTCTTGTTTCATCTCTTGATTCCATGCATCTGTTTCATACATCACCTATGGTATTTTCCCCACTGACCATCTCTCTGCTTTCTGTATTGCCTGCTCTCTATACGATCTTTTTGTTCTAGCCACTCTTTCTTACACGCATCATCTTTGCTCATTGCACCCATCTCTCTGTTCTTTGCATCATCCATGAACTGCGTGAAGAACAACATCTTGTCCTCTGTACACCGTCACCAACACGAATAATAAGCTACTGGCAGCAAACTGGCCCATAGTTTCTAATGAATTAATGCCCCAAACACTGGAATAGGATCAGTCATGTCCAGTCTTACATTGGGGTCTAAGATCTATGGGACTTAGTTAAGTGAGGTTGTGTCAAGCTACGTGGCTTGTTAAACCACATCTCTTCTATCGGTCTATAAGATGACATTAAGGAAAACAAATGTAGGTTTCAGAGTAGCAGCCTGTTACACACAGTGCTAGTCTGTATCCGCAAAACGAAAAGGAGGACTTGTGGCACCTTAGAAACTAACCGATTTATTTGAGCATAAGCTTTCGTGAGCTACAGCTCACTTATATCTCATGTGTGTATGTCTGAGTCACAAACAACCTAGATAAAGGACATTTTGCTGCTTATCTCAAATCTTACAGAGAGGGTTTGCTGTATTTTTATATGACACAAACTTTTCTTCCAGAGCAGGATACCCGATACCGATTTTCACCTTTTATTAGGAACCGGTGCCTGGGATATATATAGAGAGACCGTAAGAAAATACCCACAGAATAAACTTAAGCAACCATTGCACCTCCTTTCAATAGGGAACTGTGCCAAGAGTGGGTAGTCAGGGGTATTCATAAGGAATATACTGCATCACATGCTTGCTGTGTGTAGGAGTTGGAATCAGACCTTTCCATGTGTTCCCTCTATTGGCTGACCTATTGAAGTTAATCATTCATCTTACAGAGGGAGTCCAGTGTTTCTGAATTCTTATCTAAATGCTGGGAAGAGGACATCACTGATATAAAGAGAGATCTATTTCCCTTACATTTCACAATCCTTGTTCTTCAGATTACATGGAGCACAGGTATCACCCATCAGGCCCGTAGAAACATTCAGGGACAGATTCTCTACTGTTCTCCAGCCTCTGTGTGTGCTTTCATGACACACAGGTGCAGGAAAGCAGCCAGGGCCATCCAGCTGAGAAGTCCCCCAGCATAGGGGGAACTCTCAGTTAGTAAACAGCTAGCATATCCAACTCCTATAGGAGTTTACCTCCACCTCTGTATAGGGGGCCTACAACATAGCCAGTGTGTGCTCTGCTCTGTCAATCCCCAATTGGCCTATCATCCCCCAGGGAACATGGTCAGTTGGTGTAAGATAGAGTTGCCCCAGTACAGATGGTGCTGGGTAGATACACCGTGAGAATCTAGAACTACAACCAGCTCCCTGCCATTCCCACAGCTCTCGGTTGCCAGATGTAATAGCACCTGCCCTAGTAATTTAGGGGAGTTATGTGAAATCCTGGAAGCAGGGATTTTTGTACAGCTTTAGGGCTTCACCTCCTTCCGTGGGGAAAGTTTAGCTATCGAAATGTCACAGCAAAGACAGAAAGCAAGAAGTTCATTAACCAGCAGGAATAAACAAAGGACGCTGATCATCTACACTGATTATAAATCAAGCAGGAGAAAACAAAGGGCTAGATCCTCAACTGGTGAAAATCAGTCTAGCTCTGTAAAAGTCAATGGAGCTATGATGACATACACAACCTGAAGTGCTGGCCCATTGGGGCTGGTTACTTTGTTAACATTCTCAGTTGTATTTCATTTTTAGATGCATCTTTTGCATGCACCAAAATAAATAAGGGGACTGGATGGATACAGGACTGGTAATAGAATATGGAGCCGTTCACCTTTAGAACCAGGACAGGAGAGGCCAGCACCTGAAGGTTCTTTAGTGACTTTCATGAAATGAGTTGATGATCTCAATGCAATACCTAGTGAACATGTGTCCACCCATCAAAGCCACCACCGTCACCATTGCTAACCTGGCTGTCAGTCTCAGAAGAGAGGCCACAGATTGAATGAACATGGAAAATGAACTATCCCTTTGCTCCTAGAAGTGGTCCCTGTTAGTCCAATTTGAGGTACCTTAATGCTTAGAAGGAGCAAATGAGGAAGCTCCGATTGCTGGTGGTCATGCTGGATAAGCAGAGGAATTCAGTATGCATCGGATGAAGTGAGCTGTAGCTCACGAAAGCTCATGCTCAAATAAATTGGTTAGTCTCTAAGGTGCCACAAGTACTCCTTTTCTTCTTTCAGAGGAATTCTGTCATCCCAGCATGTTCCACCAGCTCTGTAACCAAGCAGGAGAGAGTAAGTTTGATTGAACTCTGAAGCTACTTTGGGGACCTTAGAAAAATCACTTCTGCCACGTTTCATTCACTATTGAAAACCATTTTTCATTCATCTGTTTAACCTGATGTCTGCTTTGATACTTGTGTGCTGTCAATCAAGGTGCCTGTCACAAAAGCACAGCGTTCTCCAAGAAGCTAGTGTGGAAGCTCTGACTTGGACTTTGGGGTATGGAGAAAGGGTTATGTGGAGAAGCATAGGTGTAAGAGAGCAAACCAAGGTGAAAGGCGTCTTGCAGACTATGGAAAAGCCAAAAACAACAGCAGATGGATCATGGCATGAGAACGGGAGATTGAAAGGAACTCTCTGCTGACCAATGGACAATACCATCCATTGGTCACCAGAGCACCAGATGCACAGCAAAGATTAACTCAACAAACTTTGGACAACTCACATGGTTAGTGCAAGCACAAGACAGGTACTAATTTGAGACATTTGTGAGCAGCATCGTGAGGTTTTTATCCAAGAGAGGAGAGAAGGTGTCTTGTGCTGATGACGTTGCTGCCCTCCTGGTGAGCCTAGGGTTGAGTTGATATAAGTAGCAGAGAGGTTCTCTAACCACATTTTATTTGAAATGACTGACCTTTGCCCTGATATTTCACTTTTTTTAGTCACCAACAGTTGTTTTGATACTTACCACTGTGATTGTGTCTAGGTCTCACTATTTGCCTTCTTATGTCTCTGCTATGGCCACAAGCCTTTTCCTCCACATACCGAATGCCATGCTCATCTGCAAATGCCAGGAGTGAAGCAGGAGAGATGCCAGCATATTAGTGACAGGGCAGGATTTGTAGCCTCTGTGGGAGAATCAACATAGCATAGAACCAGGACACATGCCCCTCTGTTTGAAATGCAATATCCACATGCCAGTATAGTCAGATTCAAGCTTCCAGCCTCTCTGGACAGTAGGTTCCATATATATGTCAATACACTAGTGCCAAGATTCAAGCTCACATTTTCCAGGTACAGGGGTAACCAGCGCACAGATTCAAGCGTGCAGCTAAGAAACATTCTGTGACTGTGATCGCTGAGAAGAGTAGCAGCTCTGAAAGGTGAACTTACAAAGCCCCACATTGGCTTCCCCATCTAGCATGACCATCCCAGAATATTCATCTTGGCACCGTGGCTCCATCACCAGCCTTTCAAATCTACAATAGCTTAGATGCCAAATCTTGCTAAGCAAAAGTCTAGTGACATGTGATGGTGTTACCTGATAGTAGGTCTTCATGCTACATTTAGCCAATGGAACTTTCCATCTGTCAAAGAGGATGTTTTATTTAGAAGCACTAATCTCCTGGGTTCATGTGGTACTATAAATATCAAGTCGTCACCGGTTCCCTTTCCATACAATGTTTTAGTAACTTACCTGCCATCTCAAACTACGAAGGCCCAAAGAAAAATGATCACTCAGCCGCCTACAGTCTTGAAACAAGAGTGTTTGGATGTTGAAAGGATCTTGAAAAACTGGTAAGGGTTCAGAGAAGAACTACAAGACTGATTCATGGCCTGGAAAGCACCTTGCAATGAGTGATTTAAGAAGCTCAGTCTATTTAGTTTATTTAATTTTTTTTAAAAAGGTCCAGAGGTGATCTTAGCAATTACAGGCCAGTAGGTCTAACTTCAGGATGGGGCAAATTGGTTAAAACTATAGACTCACAGACTTTAAGGCCAGAAGGGACCATCATGATCATCTAGTCCAGTGGTTTTTAAACTTTTTTCTGGCAACACAGTTGAAGACAATTTTGATGCCTGTGACCCAACAGAGCTGCGGACGAGGGGCGTAGGGTGTGGGAGGAGCTCAGGGCTGGGGCAGAGGGTTGGGGTGCGGGGGTGAGTGCTGCAGGGTGGGGCCAGGAATGAGGGGTTCAGGGTGTGGGAGGGGGCTCTGAGCTGGGACAGGCGGTTGGGGTGAGGGAGGGGGTCAGGGCTCTGGGCTGGGTTTGCAGGCTCTGGGATGGGGCTGGAGATGAGGGGTTTGGGGTGTAGGAGGGGGCTCCAGGTTTGGGGGGGCTCAGGGCTGGGGCAGGGGTTTGGGGCATGGGGTTACCTTGGGCAGCTCCCAGTCAGCGGTGCAGCAGGGGTACTAAGGCAGGCTTCCTGCCTATCCTGGCACCGCAGACCACGCTGCACCCCAGAAGCGGCCAGCAGCAGGTCCGGCTCCTAGGCAGAGGCGCGCAAGCAGTGCCCGCAGGCACATCCCCCCCCAGCTACCAGCCAAGGGGAGTGCGGAGCCTGTGCTTGGGGCAGGGGTAGTGCACGGAGCCCCAAAGCGCCTCCACCTAGGAGCCGGACCTGCTGCTGGCCCCTCTTCTGGGGCGCAGTGCAGTGTCAGAACAGCTAGGAACTAGCCTGCCTTAGTCGGGCAGCACCGCCGACGGGACTTTTAATGGCCCGGTCAGTGGCGCTGACCAGAGCTGCCACGACCCAGTGCCTTACTTTCCACGATCCAGTACTGGGTCACGACCCGCAGTTTGAAAACCACTGATCTAGTCTGTTCTCCTGCACATTGCAGGCCACAGAACCTCACCCACCCACTCCTGAAATAGACCCCTAACCTCCGGCTGAGCTACTGAAGTCCTCAACTCATGATTTAAAGACTTCAAGTTACAGAGAATCCACCATTTACACTAGTTTAAAGCTGCAAGTGACCCAGGTGGGTTTTCCTGCAGAGGAAAGAAAAAAAAAAAATCCCAGGATCTCTGCCAATCTGATCTGAGAGAAAATTCCCTCCTGATCCAAATATGTCAGTCAGTTAGACCCTGAACATGTGAGCAAGACCCACCAGCAAGACACCTGGGAAAGAATTCACTGTAGTCACTCAGAGCCTTTCCCATCTAGCGTCCCATCACTGGCTATTGAAGATATTTGCTGCTATTTGTCGCAGTTTGGCTACATGCCATTGTAGGCAGTAAAGAACAGACTTATCAGACACATAGATGAACACAATTTGTTGAGGAAGAGTCAAAATGGCTTTTGTAAAGGGAAATCATGCCTCACCAATCTATTAGAATTCACTGATGGGGTCAACAAACCTGTGGACAAAGGTGATCCAGTAGATTTGGACTTTTCTTAAGGACCTTTTCAAAGGCTTTCTGAAAGTAAGCACTCATGAGATAAGAGGGAAAGTCCACTCATGGATCAATAACTGGTTAAAAGACAGGAAACAAAGGGTAAGAATAAATTGTCAGTTTTCAGAATGGAGAGAGGTAAATAATGGTGAACCCTATGGATGTGTACTGGGACCAGTGTTGTTCAACATATTCAGAAATCATCTGGAAAAAGAGGTAAAGAGTAAAGTAAAGTAAAGTAAATACAAAATTACTCAAATATTTAAAGCCGAAGCAGACTGTGAAGAATTACAAAGGGATCTCACAAAACTCAGTGACTGGACAAAAAAATGGCAGATGAAATTAAATGGTGATAAATGCAAAGTAATGTACATTAGAAAAAATAATCACAACTATATATAAAAAACGATGGGGTCTAAATTAGCTGTTCCCGCTCAAGAAAGATCTTGGAGTCATCCTGGAGAGTTCTCTGCAAACGTCTGCTCAATGTGCAGCCACAGTCAAAAAAACGAACAGAACGTTAGGAACCATTAGGAAAGGGATAGATAACAAGACCCTAAATATCATGATTCAACTCTATATAAATCCATGGTACGCCTACACCTTGAATACTGCGTGCAGTTCTGGTCATCCCGTCTCAAAAAAGATACATTAGAATTGGAAAAAAGTACAGAGAAGAAGAACAAAAATTATTAAGGGTGTGGAACAGCTTCCCTCTGAGGAGAGATTTAAAAGACTGGGACTTTTCAGTTTGGAAAAGAGACGACTAAGGGGCGGAGGGGGGGAAGGATATGATAGAGGTCATGAATGGTGTGAAGAAAGTGAGTGTTACTTACTCCTTCACATAACACAAGAACCAGGGGCCACCCAGTGAAATTAATAGGCAGCAGATTTAAAACAAACAAAAGGAAGTACCTCACACAACACATGGTCAACCTGTGAAACTCGTTGCCAGGCGATGTTGTGAAGGCCAAAACTATAACGGGGTCCAAAAAGAATTAGATAAATTCATGGAGGATACATCCATCAATAGCTATTAGCCAAGATGGTCAGGGATGCAACCCCATGTTCTGGGTGTTCCTAGCCTCTGACTACAGAAGCTGGGAATGGATGACAGAAGAAAGATCATTCAATGATTGCTTGTTCTGTTCATTCCCTCTGAAGAACCAGGCATTGGCCACTGTCAGAAGACAGGACACTAGGCTAGATGGACCACTGGTCTGACCCAGAATCTCCGATCTTATATAAGACACTATTAAGAAGAAATTTGATCACAGTCTCTGAGTTCCCACACTGGGAGAAGATCTCTGATATTAGAGGGCTTTTTAATATAGCAGATAAAGGTGTTACAAGATCCACCAGCTGGAAATTGAAGTCAAGTTGAAATTCAAAATGGAAATAGGATGACATACATTTTTAATAATTAAGGTAATTAACCATTGGATGTGGTAAATTCTCTAACACTTGGCGTCTTTACATCAAAGCTGGATGTCTTTCCAAAAGATGTACTCTAAGTTCGACCATAAGTCATTTGATTCAATGCAGGAATCACAGGGTGAAACTCTATGGCCTGTGTTATGCAGGTAGTCATATAAGATCTTTGTAGCCTTAAAATCCATGAGCCAGATCCTCAGCATAGGTCTATTTACTTCAGTGAAGCTATGCGGATTTATATCAGCTGAAGATCTGGATCTGTGCATCTACAAATTGATCACTACAACCCAGTGTTAAGCATGAATGCCAGGCAACCTACAGGAAGAATGTTAGATCCAATTTCTAAAACATCATCCTATGTAAACCAGAGATAAGGATCAAAAGTTGAAGGATCAGCAGTGGAATAGCCATTCAGGGGTATTCTCACATTCCAGCCAGTGCTGAGTGACTGGCAAACTTCCAGCCATCTTGATGTTTCAGTTTGGAATGGAAAGGTCACATACTTGTCTGAAGCTTATCCAAACTTCTTTGGTGTAGAAATCAGACTTGAAACTTGCAAGGGATGCTTTGTTCAAACTGGGCCTAATCCGGTTCCCATTGAAGTCAATGCCATAACTCTCTTAAATCTTGGACTTGACGCTTAATAGTTGCTGGTTTTATTAAAACCAGAAATAACACAGAGACAGACTTCATTACTGCTACTTCTGGACAAAACCTGGCAGTGCAGAGTTCTGCAACATTAAGAAGATGGACATCAACTAGAATTACCCAAGGTTTTTACAAACTTCATAAAACATCTGATTACACTGTGGGATGAAGAGTTGTTTTCATTCTTGTGTAATCTGTAACCACTCATGCATGCATGCCAGAGACCTGGATTGGAGTGACAAGTTTTTTGTCTTTTACCCTGTTATTTAAGGAAAGAAAATAAAGTTTAAACTGTTTAACATTGCAAATCCTCCATCACTTGGAGTTTTTAAACAAAGACTGGATGTCTTCCTGAAAGATATGCTCTAGCTCAAACACCGCACAACTATTCATATAACCATTAGTGAACTCAAGGCAAGATTCGCTGGGTGAAATTCTAGACCCTGTGTAACCCAGGTGGTCAGACTAGATGACAGTGGTCTCTTCTAGCCTTAAATTCTATGAATTCTTTATTATATATATTTTTGGCCAACGTCAGGCCCACTCTTTATACAGCTAGGGGAAAAAAGTTTATTCCAGTGGTACTTCGATTCTTAGACCCAACAAAAGAGGATGATATGTCAGTATACTTGCACTGAGAGCGTTCAAAACACTTATCCAGAACTATTTCAATATCTGTGGGAGTTCCACTAATATTTCCAAGGAGGAAAACCTGACATTCAGACCAAATTTTCAGACACCGGCTTCCATTTCCAGAGGGGACAAGGTACAAGTGCAATTTAAAAAGAAAATAAAAACCACCACAATTAATTTAACTTAGAAATCTACCTAATTCCCCTGCTTCTGGCTGTTCACTAATGGCCTGATCCAAAGCCTATTGAAGCCAGTGGGACTCTGTCCATTTCAAGGGACTTTCAATCAGACTCTTCACTATGTAAATTGTGGGCATGCATAAGTGCAATCACAAATCTGCACCTACAATTATTTTACAGCTAGAAACAGAAGCTAGTTCAAATCCAGCCTTCAACCTTTAAACAGAGCAAGCCCTGGAAATAGTGAATACTTGAGGATTTTCTCAAATTATTTTCATCAGCTTTTTAGTCTGTCATTTTATACACTGCTGTGAAGGCTGAAACTAAAACATGTTTCAGTGTTATTGTTATTTTAGCATTGCTCACCAAAAGTGCCAGACGTTGTGTGTCGATTTGTTTCAAGAAAGTGGCACTGAAGTGGGCTAGTTTTAGTAAAAGAAGTGATCCCTATTCTTTTCATTACAACCACTGGCTCAGTCCAGAGTTCAGATCTGGACAGCTCAAATTCAGGGTGTGGCATTCAGAAGCTAGGGTTTGATTCAAGCCTCGCCTGACAGCATTCTAGGGGAATGTTGCTTGGAATTGTTAAAGCAACACAAGAGAAGGGAGGATGGTCTTGCAGTTAAGGCGCTGGACTAAGGCCCGAGCCATCTCAATTCAGCTCCCAGTTCCAGCACAGATTGCCTGTATGACTTCAAGCAAATGGGTTAATCTGTGCCTCAGTTCCCCCTTTATAAAAAGGGGATACTACTTTGCTACATCACAGGGGTCATGAGGATAAATTCATTAATGTCTGGGAGGGTCTCAGCTGCTACAGTGACAAAGGCTATATTAACATCTAGATAAATGGGGAGCAGTTTCATTTTATGAAACAGAGGTAAATGTGACAGAAGGGCCCATTCAGTCACCCTTACTCCAATAGACATCAGTGGGGACCAGTCACCGCCTATGGTACTAGACAACATGAGTAAGGGTAGCAGACTCTATACCTAAAGCAGTGAAAATGGGCCAACAACTCAGAAGAGGAGCTGTTCTGGCCCCCATCCAAGCACTCTTGAAATTACAGCCAGACAGAATGTGCCCAATGGGCCTGCTTCTTGTCGGGATTTTCTTTGGGGGAACGGGTGTTGTGTGCAGGGGTGAGATGTGAGGAGGAGAGTGCAGAAAGTGTTGGGGCATTCTTTGCTCTGATGCTAACAGTACCACATCTCCCACCCTGCTTCCATTCACTCGCTACTGAACAGGTCTGGCAGCCTTAGGCAGCTTCTTGGGCCTCGCTGAGTTTCACATCAGGATCTCATAGAACATTAAAGGCCCCATCTGCCTTCAAGTCCTTTGCCTACTTAATGATCTTGGCAGCTGGCTTCCACAACTACCAATGCTAGCTACATGTCCATACTGCAGCCCCAGGGAAAGGAATTCTAGCGAGTATGAAAGTTAAATGAAGTACGGAAAAAATTCCCAGTTTCAGGTAGTTCCTGAAAGCAACCGGAGAGTATTCAGGCCCAATTTCTCCTGGGTCTTCTCTCTCTCCCCCAATCACTAGAGACAGAAATGCTCTAGAGGAAGCCGTAACCCACACACCTCCTGGGTGTGGTGTTCTGTCCCATCTAGTAGCACTGAGACCACTTGTGAGAGAATGCCCCACTTGTAATGCTGACAGACCCCAGGCGTCAGCTGGCAAGATCAAACCTGGGGCCTCTGGAGCTTAGTGCATGAGCCTCTACTGCATGAGCTAAATGCCATTTGGCTTTTAGCTCATGTGGTAGAGGCTCATGCACTAAGCTCCAGAGGTCCCTGGTTTGATCCTGCCTGCTGACAACTCTGGTCTGTTGGCGTTACAAGTAGGACAGAACACCACCCCCAGAAGAGTGGGGGTTACAGAAGTAGCTATGAAATCTGTTCATTCCTCCATTAAAGTCAGCACCTGGACTATGACCGTTGTTTCTACTGAGACCAGTTGTGACTTGACCCAAGACTCCACGGCCCAGATTCACAGACGTAATTGGGCACTAACTTCCAATGATCCCAGTGGGAGTTAGTACCTTTGTGAATCTGGGCCCAAGTGTGGGGGAGGGAAGGTGAATATGCCAGACAGTAACTCTTACTAAAGAGAGCCCATGTCACACAGATATTGTTCAGTGTTTTGCTATGAAAGCCATGGTGTTGGCACATAAAAAGAGGTCTCCCTTCTTCCCTACCCCTCCAAAATAGAATTGAATGTTGGGCAAGGTGCCAGCTTGAGATTCCTAGAGATAAATTCAGTGCTCTGATGAAAGCAGCATCTTAATTCTGAGCTTTATTAAAAGGATAAGGGTGTGTTGGGGCAGAGGCCTTCTCCAGATTAAAAAAAAGTTTTGGCTAAGACAATGCTGGAAAGACTTCTAGTTTCAGACTTCTATGGAGGTACTGAAAACAGACAACATAATTGAATAGGAGACTAGCCTTTCCCCAACCGTTATTGGATAGCATGGGCAAGGATAGCACTGCATGGCTTCTGCCTGTACATGCAGAGGGTGGTACGACTGCTAAGGCTGATTAGTTGTGGCATAGTGGCCTTTGTAGTGGGTTTGGCAACTTTGGAACCATCTGAAGACAAATACCCACAGCCAGGGCATTTACCTTTATCAGCCTCATTCTGTCCCTTCAGTGCGGCTTTGGCTTCCTGTGAAGTGATGCCACTGGTTCGCTAACCTAGAGCTGCGTGCCCAACACTTTCCAAAATTAGATTCGGTGTAAAATTTTTGCATTTCAGCCAAAGAACCGATTGTGACCGTCTCTATGGACTGAGATAACCGGCTTTGCTTTCTGCTCCTTCTAGAGGTCTAGTTTTTAAGAAAGCAATTCTCTATGCTACAGCCACCATCTTTTATCCACTCCCTAAGTAGGATCTGATCATTTTACTCACCCGATTCCCCACGACCGGTGAAAGTCAAATTCTCCTACCACAGAAAACTTAAGTGGCAGGATCTTTTCCTAAACTCTCTAGTATCTGCTGGGCTCCTGCTCTCTTCATTTCAGAAAAGCTGGGAAATTTTGCTTCCCCCAACATGTTGCTGTAGCCGGACGGGCAGAGACATTGGAAACAACTTTATTGTATGAACCGGACCATTTTGACCATTAGTGAAACTCTCAGAGCCACAACTGTTACAATATCTTCCTCAGACATTTTATTAAATGCTCACACACACAAAAGTAAATCCAGGACAGAATCAATTAAAGCAGTAAGCAAACTGAGGGATGAGAGAGGCCCCATAAGACAGGGATTCCTATCTGAGGATAACAGAAGCAAGTTGCAGGGGGAAGAACAGAAACATTTTTAATGAGAGGAGATCAGGGATGTGCCAAAGACTGTGGGCTAGAGAACATGAAGGAGTTAACAAATTGACCCGGGAGAGTTAGTTTTCAGGGACTGGGAGCAAACCAAATCCTGTCGGGTTACTGTGGAGATCTGAGGTTTACTAATCTTCAAGGGCTCTTCCCACCCCTACAAGCAGCCCCTACCTCCCCAGAACACCCTTCTACCTAGGCAGCGCCAATGGGTGAAAAGTGGTGAAGATGGCTGGTTTCCGACCTGCACCAACACAGTCCACACACAGGAGCATAGGCCAAAGTTTGCTGATGCACTTTGACAGGAATACTTGACACAGCTCCACTGGGGCTCATGTTAAAAAGATTATCTCAGAGGGTTTGAGTATGCAGCAAATAGAAAAGGAACCCTCAGACTCATCAGCAGAGACCAAAAGGTAAGAGCTAGTGCATGGGCTCAAACCCAAAGTCTGGGCTGCCACTGTTCACATGGGACAGTCAGGGTCTGGAAGAGATTGGCACTGTGATGGACAGGTGAAGGGACCACCTCAGTATGGAAACAGCTGTAGAATTCAAAAAGTCTGGATTAGAATCTTGTATTCCGCTGGCATAGACTAACCTGGCCTGGAGAGGGTCAGTCATAGGTTTTCCCCACTTCGTATTAAAGTTCACAGCAGAAGAGGCACAGGTGAAGAGATGGAAAAAAAAACAGGTGGTAAGTTTTCCCCACTCACAGAAGAACATGGTGGTTCTTTGATACCTATGACATGGTCTAGGTTGCCAGTACAGTTGTGGCTCCACCGGATTATGGAGGCCAGAGTAGAGGTGGTTCTAAGAATCAGTCCACCAACCTCATCTGTTGAGCATTCCCACCATACCCATTAATCTTTTTCTGTTCAGCTTTATCCCTCCTACCCCGAAAGAGTTAGTAGCTGGAGGTTTTTCAATGGTTATTGAGATGCCTTCTACCCCCTGCTTGATTAGGCAAGTTGGCAGATCCTTCTCTTCATGTGTTCGAGAGATTAGAGAGGGCCGAAGTAATGGCCTCCCATCTCCAGCATGGAAACAAAAGGGCCCAGAGGAGCCAAATACAAAACAGCAAAGAGTCATTTAGAAAGTTAAAGGGAGGAACAATAGCCAGCTGATTATGTTCCTTTCATCCACACGAAAGCAGCGTGGGGTGATACTCCCACTCGAGGATACAGCCAGGCTGTTCTGGAGCAGAGAGAAGTTGCCTGCCAGGGACTGGGAGAAAGACATCCTTCAGTGATCTCCCTTATAGCAGAGGAAGCATCAGCGTTGAGTACAGGGTTGCATCTAGTCAGGACCAAGCTCTGCTGTAAAAGAAAAACAAAACAAAGGACAAACTTAGTGAGAGTGATAATCTGGGCTACAGATAGTCAGCCCAAGATGCTCCCTCCCACCCGTATTTTTTGAGTGTTCCTCCTGGGTTTACAGCCCCTATACCGTGGCTCAACCTGTGTACAGGAGCTGCTTGCAACTCAGAATGGGAGCCTAGAATGTCTGAGAAGACATCAAATCACTCTCAAGGCCTCTGGATTCTGCTGCTCTGTTACTGTGACATGAGGCGATTGGCAACAAGCAGGAGACCGGACATAGCAGCAAGGGTCCTGAACAGGTCATGATACCCTGGCAGAGAGAGAGGTGCGTTTCAATGCAGTCAGCTCGTCCCTAGGAGTCATTGTTTAGATGCTAGAGGTGATGCTGCCCCAGTCTTCCCCTCTGAGCCCAAGAAAAATACTAAAGCAAAGCTTTCTTTCCCTTGGCGACCAGCTGCAGCAACATAGGTATCAAGTTCCCTCAGCTCATTCTTCCACACAGAACAGCCGATTCTGTGCCATCACTCCAGCATCCCAAATTACTTCTCCATCTTGAAGTTAATGACTCTTCCACATGGATACTTCCCCTGTTTAAAGGTCAACCTAGAGACTAAGTTTGATTAAAGCGTCTCTCTAAGCACAGTAGAGCAGCATAAGAGGGATCCCAAGACCAGGCAGGTTTCAGGTTGTGCATCAGCATGAAGAACATACTTAACACTAAGAATCCCATGGGATTCTTAGTCTCATTTCACTTGCTTTTCCTGAAGCTTCACAAGCTATTTGGGTTCTTTGAGAAGTTCATTCCCCCTCAATTTTATAATGAATCCCTTTTAAATATCCACTGCAGTCAATAAGACCAAGTAAAGCAATGCATCTTTCTTTGCTCTGCTATTGTTCCAATAACCAACACTGTCAGGGGTGAGGGGAGGAATTCCTACTGAGAGGACAGATTGCTCCAGGAGAGAGCTCTCCAGAAAGCATGCAGAACTCTGAGGGGGAGACACAGAAGGTAGCTCTCATGACAAAAACATGTTGTTGTACCCCACCCCGACCAAAAAAAAAAAAAAAAAAAAAAAATATGAAACTGAAAGGCGGCAAATTTGAAAGTGATGAAAGGTATCACTCCCACTCTGCCAGAAGCCATCTGTGGAATCCATTGCCTCATGGCATCACTGAGACCAAGGATTTGGTGGGATTAAAAAAAGATTGGACATTTACATAGATTAACAAGAATATTTAGAGTTATAATAGCAAGGATCTTTTTTTTAAAAAAAAATCAAGCGCATTGGAAGAGATGAACCCAGATGCTTCAGTATATAATAAGCCAGCTTCTAACTATTGAGAGTAAGACTTTCACACTGGACTGATTACCTCCCAGCTGCGGGGAACTTGGCATCTTCCTCTGAAACAGCTGCAAGCATTAGACAGATACAGGACTAGATGAGGCACTGCTTGCATCCAATGTAGCAATTCCTATGGCCTAGACGTCACTTTCGGGGGTTGGGGCATAGGGAAAGTCGTCAACTCTACCATGAGGTGTCACGCTATTGGGAGGGAGAGGTGTTTCCACCTGCCTCCTTTTGCTTAGATCAGTTTGTTTTGTACAGCTACACAAAACAAAGGCTGGTACCTGTCCCCCTCCACATCACAAGCCATTAAAAGCTAAAGTGGCATTTTGATTCCTTTTTGGAGAGTGGTGACACTTGTGTCATTTATAAAGCGATGCTTCAAACAAAAGCTTTATAGCTTCAGATTCAGTGACTGGCACCAGGAAACATAAGAGCCCCAAGTCAGTCTAAACAGCAAGAAAGGCCTCTGTTTTTAGCACAGCAGGCAAGGTTTTAGCCAGCGAGAGGTCTGTCTACTGCTGGCCATAAGAAGATTTTTTTTATTATACATATATATAAAAAACGACCTGCCCATAGCTACACTCCAGATATTCCCTAGATGTAGAGTGTTTTGCTCAAAGCAGGTTTAACGAAGGGTGCCTAGGAGGCCCTGCCTGCATAAAAGCGATTTGCAGTGGTGTAACTACGTGGATACAAAAGGGGTGCAAACCTCTTATATAGTCTTAGGATTCCCCTGCTCACATACACCTACAAGCAAGCTAGATTGCGCGGCTATCTATGCTCAGCCATGGTGGCATAGGTTGCAGCAGCAATGGCACAGATGTGCTGAGCCCATCCCCACAAGTTTCAGGCAGATTTGTACACAGCACTATTCAGCCAGTGCTGCTACCCAGTGCTCCTGCTGCTACGCTGCCATTTAAGCGTATCCACACAAGGGAAATCACATCCCTAGCTCATCGCGTAGCTGTAGCCAGACGCAGGTCTCTGACGCAAAGTTGGGCATACCCTACTGCACCTTGCGCTAGTAAGTTACCAGAGCCAACTGCACCAGAGTAAATCCACTTTACGCTGGTGCAGCATAGCTCAAGGAGGAGCTTACACTCATGTAATGACAGCAATGTAGCGACACTTGTGCAAAGCCTAAGTCAGGCGTTTTGAGGTCTTTCAGACCCCCCAACGCTGGGGATGTGTGGTAGGTTTGGTGTAATGAGGACTGTTGGAATTGCAAGCTATCACTTTAGGAGCTGGGAGGAGGCTTCTCTGATCTTGCTTGCAGGTTACAGGGCTCCATAGCCAAGTGTTCCAGCAGAGTCAGCAGCCAGCCAGTCTACGGGAAGGTGGGGTAAGTTGTGCCTCTTTGCCTTAGGGAGCTCCGTCTCGGTTTTGGGCATTCTGAATTCTAACAAAATAGTGTTCTGGTGCAACCTTCCAGCAGGAGAATCTGTTCTATCCAAGTTGTGTGTGTATGCTGTGAAACAGAACAATGGGGAAGGGATTTCTAGCCCTCTTCGGTCAAATGAGTTTCACACGTAAGAGCTGCTCTTGGAATAGAGCTACGCCTAATTCTAGCCTTTGCTTAAAAGTGATCAGCTGCTTCAAATGTCCAGCAGTTGCCATCTAACATACACAAGTCCCCTTCAAGGCTTCCTCACAAAATGCTATGTGGCTTGTGTGTGGGCACACACACAAAGCAATTGCCTTTTGCCTATGCCAACGAGCCACGACACCCTTTACAGCCTGGAGAACAGCTCCAGCTGTGCAATGAAAATATTTCCTCCTGAGATTTTGCTGGAATTAGGGTGGCAACTGGAACCTGTGGGGAAGTAGAGAGCCTTTAACTTTAGAAAAAAGAAAAGGAGTACTTGTGGCACCTTAGAGACTAACCAATTTATTTGAGCATGAGCTTTCGTGAGCTACAGCTCACTTCATCGGATGCATACTGTGGAAAGTGTAGAAGATCTTTTTATACACACAAAGCATGAAAAAATACCTCCCCCCACCCCACTCTCCTGCTGGTAATAGCTTATCTAAAGTGATCACTCTCCTTGTAAGTTTGTAAGGAGAGTGATCACTTTAGATAAGCTATTACCAGCAGGAGAGTGGGGTGGGGGGAGGTATTTTTTCATGCTTTGTGTGTCTAAAAAGATCTTCATCGGATGCATACTGTGGAAAGTGTAGAAGTGAGCTGTAGCTCACGAAAGCTTATGCTCAAATAAATTGGTTAGTCTCTAAGGTGCCACAAGTACTCCTTTTCTTTTTGCGAATACAGACTAACATGGCTGTTACTCTGAAACCTTTAACTTTAGAGTTTGCTTTAGCCCTCCCTTTTCTTCACCACTCCGCCTGCCAGGAATTTCTGTAGCAAGCAAGCAAAAGGCCAGCCTCCCAGCAGGAGTAGTTAGCCAGTGCTGAAAGACAGATTGCAAACGCAGCCAAAGGCTGTTTAAGCCTCATGTGCATTGAAGTGGAAACATCTGTTCTACCCATCAAAAGGTTTTGCTCAGAGTAGTTTACAAGTGAACTAAGGCTTGCACCTCTAGAAACACTGATGCAGCATACTGCATTACCTTCCTCAAAGGCCGGGACCAGGTGAGTTAGAACTATGGCCCAAAACTAGAATTTTACCTACCACAAACAAGAAAGAAGCTGGAATGAGCTTGGCAGTTGCCAAAAAGGCGCAGAGCACCTGACAGCCCCTATGAACGCTCCCAGCCTCCTCCCGCTCATTCCTTCTTTCAGGATACTTGACACCATCCAGCAGTGGGAGCTGACAGATTCATTCACTTGTGCCTCACTTCTTAGCCAAGCCAGCTCAGCAACTGTGAAGCTGGCAATAACTGGAGGAAAAAAGTTTAATCTGCGACACTTGGGAGCTGAAGTCTGTCAGGGAGAGATGGATGGAATAAGCCAGGTGCTCACCCTCACTCCCTACCCCAGCAATGGGAGTGGAGATAAACAAGGCACGACCCACTTGTACTCACCCAGCGGCAGGTCAGGCAGCGCTCCGGGTCTTCAGCAGCGGGTCCTTCACACGCTCCGGTCTTTGGCGGCATTTTGGTGGCGAGGGGTCCTTCAGTGCTGCCGAAGACCGGAGAGAGTGAAGGACCCACCTCTGAAGCCCTGGAGCGCTGCCTGACCCGTGCTGCGGGGTGAGTAAAAATTAAAAAAAGGCACCACTTCTGCTCAGTGGGAGAGCAGCTGCTGCCCTGCTTCCCACCTAGCTAGGCTACTGCCCTGCATAGATTTCCCAGTCTTTGCTCAGATCATGCGGCTACCTCTACTGGTAATCTCTACACAAAGCAGCTATAATCGGTCATGAAGAACTTCTTTGGTTTCTAGACAGGGTCACAGAAGTTGCAGCCCAGGGTGAGAATGGGAAGAGAGCTGGGGCAGTGGAGGTTCACACAGCTTAGGGCATTGCCAGCCTCCGGGGTAGGGTGACCAGATGTCCCGATTTTTGGGTGTCTCTCTTACATAGGCTCCTATTACACCGCCCCCCGTCCAGATTTTTCACATTTGCTGTCCAGTCACCCGACTCCGGCAGTGCCTGGGTGTACTCTAGGGGAAACTCAAAAACAATTTTTGTAGACATGGTTCCAGCTGCAGAGTTCAGACTGGGATTTCAGACAGCTCAGAGCAAGGGGTCTTATTTGATGCAGAGCTGAAGGAACAAGCAATACCATCTGACCTAAAGGCCAAATTAGAGCTAATTTTTATTGTTGGGTTGTGGGAGTAGGAAGGAAAATGCATTTTAGTGTTTGAGGCAGCAAGGGACTTGCTAGCATCAGGCAGCGTGAGGACAGATGCTTAGCAAGCTTCTAGCCATAGGTCTTGGAACAAGGGTGGTGCTGCACTCCCAGCTTGAAATGGTTTCCATCATACACAGGGTTTACAGTTTGGTTCAATGGCTCTCAGCAGCCCCACCATAAAAATTGTTCCAGCACCCCTGCTTCTAACAGTCTACTAACATCTCAAATCCTGACCCATAACCCTAAACTGGTGGTCACTCATACCCTTTTGTTGTGTGCGAGTGATGTGGAGAAATATCGATTAGACACTGGTTGTATTGAGAGGGCGAGGGTAAAAGCACCAGTACGATGTTCCTCCCTCTCCCAAATAAAGCCTTGCTTCTGAAACAGACCAGACACCTCTGGGACAGCACTCAGAAGTTCTACAGACAGATGTTTGGCAGCAGACCCATCTTTGTGGCCCCATGGCATGTGCGAACAGTGCAGCAGCATGCACAGGGTTAAGCAGATCAGTTGCTGATGTCAGCTCTAAGCTTTGTGTGTTTCATTTCAGGGGATTAAAATGCTGATCACGGTAACACCACCTTACGAGCCAGAATCCCTCCATCCACAGATTCCACCCCCTGCCATACTACCGAAACCTGGTAAGGACAATCTTAGGCTCCAGAGACTCTTGAAGAAAGTTGCAAAGAAGAATACACCACTAGCCTCCCAGCAAGCCAAATCGTTCCGGTCCAACCTCTCCCCAGTGAGCGAGGCCAGCCCAGACCTAGAGCACAGCGAGCGCTTATCCCCGCTGAAGACCCCAGAAACGTCGACGCGCATCACCATCCGCCTCCCTCCCCGGTTCTCCATCAAGCCAGTCATCCACCACGTCTCATCTCCTTTCCCAAAGGCCAAGCCATTCACACTCAAAGTAACTGAGCAGAGGAGAATCTCTGAACACCTCAAGCTCTCCGTCTCTCCAGTAGCATCCCCTGTGCACAGGCAGTCCCCATGGCAACCAAAAGGGATGACAAAACCAGACACGCCCACCCAGCTGCCCTCTCCACAGGCACATTGTGTATTCGTTTTCCCTGACCCTCCCGTTTCCATCTCACCTGTCATAGAAGCCCCGGTGGAGGTTACCCACGTCACCAAAGTGCATGCGTGTGTCCACAGTGTACAGCCACCCAGAGCGAAGAGCCCCTTACCAGACCAGTCCTCTACAGCCCTCAGCAGTGAGGACAGGCAGCCTTCAGCAGCCCATACTGGCAAAAGCCACTCAGAGCCACCTGCAGGGCCAGCACCAGTCACTCTCAATGCTGATGAGGCTGGAGCTGTTACTCCCAAATCAAAGGACCCCATGCTTCCCACCATGACAGCAGAGCCCCCCTACAAAACCCTTAAGTCTTCAACTCCCAGAGAGCCTGTAGGGACTGCTTTCCCCAGTCCTCTGATGCCAGATGCCCAATTCAGTAGATCAGAAACCCCGGGAAGTGACACAGCAAGGTCCAGAACAGAGTGGGTTCCTGAACTCCCTGAGCCACAGAGCGAAAGCCTAAGGCCAGTGACTCCCCATACAGCTCAGAAGCAAGAAGCCACAGTGCCAGCTGACAATACCAGGGCTTTCTCCACAGAAGCAAAGGAAGAGCTGGTCATTCCACCACAGCCAACAGCCACCATTCCCAGTCCTTCCCCCAAAGCTGAGCCTCCACCACCATCTGTGGAGAAGGCCAGACCTCTTACAGCCAAGCTTAGCGGATGGTCTCGCCTCAAGAAGCACTTGACAGTGGAACCTGAGGGGCCCCAATTCCCAGAAACTGAGCCAGCCAAGGCTGAACAGGAGGAAGCAGGAAGTAAAGCAGAATGCTCTCAAGGTAATGCCAGCCAAGACAACAGGCTGATTAAATCAAGGGCCACCAAAATGTGGGATGCCATTTTATATCAGATGACAACCCTCAAGAGGAGAAAGCAGCATGAGGAAGAAAAAGGGATAAGGAAAGAGGAGGGATTCTCATTCTGGTGCCGCTTGCCCCTTCTCCACAGACCACGTTTTGATGCCCGGAAACTGAAGGAGCTGGCTTCCAAACCAATGATGAAGATCACCACCATGTTAGAGTCGAGCCTGCTCCACCACAAGACACCCGAGGAGCCCAAGAATTTTAACAGGACTGCATCAGGTTGGCAGCTCAAGTGAAGCCAGCTGGATTCCACCTCGGCAACAAGCCCTCCGCTCTCTCGCGGGCCTCCCCAAGGCGCTGCCTGAGTTCTGAGCAGGAAAGTGCCTTTTAGAGCTAGATTTTCCTGCAGTATGGAGGCCAAATGTGAGAAAAATATAAATAAAATCCTTCACAGCCAGCAACCTTATGCTGAGGGCTTTAGGTGGTTATGACTGTACACTACATATCTGTAGCATATATCTGTAGTGCATGCACACACTTCCAGAGTAGCTTGAAGATCTAAGAACAGCTCTATATCTATACGCAGCTTCATTTAAAAATATTCCAATTGGAGATCAGGCTACAAAACCAAACAAGGGACCCACAAAAAGCAGTGAAGCAACCCGTAGAAAACCCCCACTGTAAAGGCACCTTGTTTTTCATTCAGTAAATCAATGGAATTTTAGCTTTATTTTTAAGTGAATCCCAAACCATGCAAGCCCAGAAACAGGACAGGTTGTGGCAATGCAAGTTGCTCCACACTGCCCCAACTAATAGTCCGCCTCCTAGGCTGTAGGATCCAGTTTCAGACTGAAAGAAGGGTTCTGTTTCTAAGCCACCGAGTTTTGTTGAACCTACAGCAGTAGCTTCAATTTCTGGTCACTCAGAACTAGACCGAGATGAATTCCCTTTGCATAGAACACGGGTGACAGGTTGTGGTATATTTCATGCTGCTATCAAACCACACTTTACTCAGTCAAGAAAACAGAATCTCATTAGTTTTAGGTTTTATAATTAATTTGATCTCCCTAAAGGTAAATTTGAGGTTGCAGGAGTCGGGGGGGGGGGGGGGGGGGCGCAATGCGCGGGGAGAGAAGAGACTCTTTAGTTTTGCAGTGATCAGAGAGTTTTTCCATTCTTAAATGCTTTTTGAGTGCAGTTATTGGCCAGGGATTTTCAGAATGATTAGGATTGTTTGCTTCATCTTTTGGGATACCCAACTTGACATAGCTTAATGGGGTCTGAGCTTCAGAGAGCGAGCAAATCAGCAGTTTCTGAAAAAATCAGGTCCCTTTAAGGTGTCTCAGATTGGGCACCCAAAGCCACTAGTGACTCTGGGCCATTCCACATAGGCCAATACAGCAGGGATTTTTTAAAAAAAATAAGACCAGGAGGCTAAAAACAGAGTTTCTAGAAAATAAAGTGGGTTTTTTTTGCAGAGAGATTCAAAAGCATCTTTTCTTGCACAGACCTAAAACATTTCCTACAAATAGCAGCATTTATATGGAACTATTTTGCGGGATTTGAGTGGGGAGCACTGGCCTGAATCTAAAAATTTCCAAGCTACAGCAATCCCCACTGTCCCGACTGTAGCTGAGAGAGGGTCAGTAGTTCCATTTTCAGGAACATCATGAGAAATCACACATTACACCCTTCATGGGGTTCTCATGTGGCTTAGATATTTTTCACGAGAACAGATCACCCTGGACATTGATAGGGATTACAAAACTATCCAGAGTCACAGTAAATGAAAAAAATCTCAAAAGCAATATAAACCTTCAGGTTATGAACCAGCCTCTAGCTACTGACTGTTAGGAGGAAGTTATCCCTCGGGGCAGGTTATCCTATAGCTGCCTACTGAAGGGTTTCTTGCACCTTCTTCTCATTCAGCCAGAGCTGGCCATTGTCAGGGACCACATACTGCACTGAATGGACCCTGATCTGACCCCGAGTGGTGATTCCTATCTGATCTTAGCCACTCTTAGGATGGCAGACTAGGAGAAAGATTAATCTGTTCAAATGTGGCAGCTCCAGTGTTCCCTTATCAGTCTGCCTGAAGGGCCAAAGATGGCAGTTGATAGAAAGGGTACATTATAGTGACCACCTCATACAGAACAGAACATTGTTGGTCTTCCTATTAGTCACCCAGGGAAGCCAATGGCAACCAACTGTTCCTTGTCCTCACTTCTAACTCGGGACAGACTAGTTAGCAACGAAGAACTAGTTTTAGTCACACCTGATCCCCTGCCACCCAGGCGTCAGTAACATTTGTTGGGCTAAAACCTCCATGACCTGCCTCCTCCATTCTGCTCTACAAAACGGGCAGCACTGGCATGCACTCATCCTCTGAGCTCTCTCTCTCTCTCTCTCTGGAGCCTTCAGTCTTCTCCCAAACCTAAGCAAGCCCCAGTGCAATGCACTAGGGATGTCCTAGCAGAGATATGGCCAAAGCATGTCTTGGCAAGGCCTTACAATTGGGGTTTTTTTTTTTAACCCATCAGTTCTCAAGCACTGTAGGAGACATGGAGGCTCCTCTGCACTTCCCATGGCTTTCTGACATTCTATTGCATTTATTTTGATCACAGCTGCTCAGATTTAACACATGGGGGGTGGGGTTGGTAAATATTAAGCAGCATTACACTGAGATCTGGTTTTTCTGGCTATTTTGGGGGGTTTGTTTTGTGGGTTGTTCGGTTTGTTTTTACTTGTTCACAATTGTTTGCATCTCCATAGTCACCAGGCTTAGGAAGTGAGCTCACACAGGGTAAGCATGCAGCTATTTCCACTTCCCTAGTGAGGTTACCATAAGGGGGAATATTTCTGCATAGCTAAGATAAGATAGTATGTTTCACCCCAATGGGAAATTTGATACCTGCTTCTACCTTCTGCGCCTATACACAGGCTAGAGAGCTGGCTGGAATTTCTGATTCCAAACCAACAGCCTTTAAAAAAACAAAAACAAAAAAACCCCAACCACACAACCCACACTTTTGGGTGGGTGGGGGGGTGAAGTTTTATTTCTGAGAAGAAATGAAAACTGAAAATTCTCAGTGTTGAAGAGTCAGAACTCCAGTTTTTGCCCCTGGCCATTTTCCAGTAGCAAAAACGAAAAGAGGAAGGAAGAGGGAAATCCCCAAAAGAAGAATCTGAAAAATTTAAAGGTTTTTCCATGAAACAATTGAGAAAATAAGAATTGCTTGGCAAAACGTACTTCCTATTTTTGGATCAGCTCTAATACGCTATACAGGTGGCCAGGGAGTTAAAATTCCACTGACACAGAAAGGTGGCTTGCTACAAGACAACATTGTAGTGACCTAGGCTGAGAATGGAGGTATTTTGCTTTAGTTAAAATATATCTGTGCAGATAGGCTGGTATTCTCAGGAGTCCAAGAGAGTTAGGCACCCAGATTCCATTGAATTTCAGTGAGATTTGGACATTTATCTCCCTTATGGTCTGCTGAAAAAATTCCAGCCTTATTTTTGGCTCAATCATTTAAAATCTTTTCCCAATTGCTATTTTGTTGTTAATTACATATTTACAGGGTGAGGATTCAGAAATGGCTCTGATTGCTCCTTAGGCCTAATCTATATACACAAAACTAATGAATTAACTTAGAGATTGGCTAAAAATCCTATCTAGTTGCACCAGTACAACCTCTAGAGTGGATGTAGTTACGCCTGTATAAAGGTGCTTATCCTTGTATAGTTTATTCATCTTTCCTTACAGGAATAGGTATACTGACATAAAACACTTTTAGACCAATGTAATTACCTCAGAACTATTGGTTTTACCATGACTATCCCAGTATAGTCAAGACAGTCTAAACTAGAAAGTTGTATAAGGCTTTAGTGAACAGAAATCTCTACTAAAACTTCAAGACAATCCTTTTAAGCAGTACCTATTTTCTTCAAACTCTTCAAATACAGCACAAGGAGCTTGTCTTCCCTAGGAAGCTACAACCTGCATCATATGAATTAGAACATGATTTCACAACCAGCAGAGACAGCGCACAGGTAGTGTAACAACTTGTCTGCTGGTTGCAGGAAAGGTTTAGCCATGAGCGGTTGGAACACACACTGAACACATGTCGTCCATGTCTAAACCGACTGCAAAGTCATATTAGTTAATGATCTCAAGTTTCAGGGGGTAGCCGTGTTAGTCTTTAAGGTGCCACCAGACTCCTTGTTGTTTTTGTGGGTACAGACTAACCCACTTTCTTCACAGATGCAACTGAAGAAGTGGGGTTTTACTCACGAAAGCTTATGCCCAAATAAATCCGTCTTTAAGGTGCCATTAGTTAACGCTGTATCAAGATAAGTGTCTTAAGCGGCCTAATTTCCTAGCAAAGTCAACGCCAAATTGTTGCCAAGAAGCTTGCCTCCGGTGAAGTCAAATTAAACTCAAATATAAATGGTTCAGGTCACTGATCTTTAAATCTGAAGATCGTGTTTATAAAACATACTGGTTTGGAATTTTCAGGGAGGGAAAATACACTGAGAGAGTCTCATTTTAACTCTGCATGACAAGGTTTCCAAATGCTTCCCCAGTTTTGTTTTGTTGTTTTAGTTTGTTTCTGCATAGTTGCTTTGGGACGTCATCAGCTATTTGCAGTTTCCTGTAATCGTGGTCAAGAGTTCAGTTCTTCAGCCAGATGTCCTTGATTGGTGGCCCTTTTGTCCGATAGCATACAGTAGCCTCTTTCTAATGCCAAAACAAGTTTCCTTAAAAAAAAAAAAAAAAAACACAAACCAAAAACCAGAACCTAGAAACACAGAAAAATCTATTTGTTGCCTAGTAATAGTAACTCCACTGCAGCAAAGTTGGCACACACAAAGGACACCAATTACCATCGATGGGCTCTGCATTATTAGCATCAAGTGGAGCAACTAACATTTATTACAGCTGGGAGGTTAGGCCAATTTGGCAAGAGAAGATCACTCAGTAGTTATTGGAATTTCAACCCACATTCTGTCCTATAGTGACAGTGACCCAGGGAACAAGGCAGGTCTCACAAAGATGAGAGGGAAGGTGCTTGTTTGTTTTAGCAGTTTAAAAAGGTGTACAACTGCTTGTTTTTTGCTGTGCCCCTCCCCGCCACCTCACTGCATTTGCAATGAAGCCCAGTCTGCTGCCTAGGCAAAACAACTGGCTGGGAGCTCAGTTTCCAGAATGGAGAGTAGGCCAAAGCAGGCCACAGTGCATTGCTTAGCCCTACGACACATTCAGTAAAGGAGGGCTTGTTTCTGGAACCATGGACATTGGAAAGAAGAGATCATGGATTTCCAGAGGGAACAGGAGACCTTTGGAACTGGCTGTATTAGCAATCTGCACTCCTACTACAGGCTGTCTCCTAAGAGACAGTCGTTCAATGTATTAAGACCTCTGTTGATCAAGGTTGGCGGACACTGTGGATAGTTCTCTGAAAACATCCACTCAATGTGCAGCGGCAGTCAAGAAAGTGACCAGAATGTTGGGAATCGTTAAGAAAGGGATAGATAATAAGACAGAAAATATCATATTGCCTCAATATATATCCATGGTACACCCACATCTTGAATACTGCATGCAGATATGGTCGCACCATCTCAAGAAAAGATATATTGGAATTGGAAAAGGTTCAGAAAAGAGCAACAAAAATTATTAGGGATATGGAACGACTACCATATGAGGAGAAATTAATAAAACTGGGACTTTTCAGCTTGGAAAAGAGACTACTAAGGGGGGAGGAGTGGGGGATAGGATAGAGGTTTATAAAATCATGACTGGTGTGGAGGAAGTAAGAAAGAAAGTGTTATTTACTCCTTCTCATAACACAGGAACTAGGGGTCACCAAATGAAATTAATAGTCAGCAGGTTTAAAACAAACCAAAGGAAGTATTTTTTTCCCCCACACAGAGTCAACCTGTGGAACTCCTTGCCAGAGGATGTTGTGAAGGCCAAGACTATAACAGGGTTTAAAAAAAACAACAAACTAGATAATTTCAGGAAGAATAGCTCAATCAACGGCTATTAGCCAGGATGGACAGGGATGGTGTCCCTAGCCTCTGTTTGCCAGAAGCTGGGAATGGGCAACAGGGGATGGATCACTTGATGATCTGTTCTGTTCATTCCCTCTGGGGCACCTGGCATTTGCCACTGTCAGAAGACAGGATACTGGGCTAGATGGACCTTTGGTCTGACCCAGCATGGCCATTCTTATGTTCCTATGTTCTTATGACATGTTGTGGAAAGAGAAAGGGGACGGCAATAACTAAACCCCTTCAATGTGTGGTTGAAGTTACTAAGGTATTATGTGGTGGCAGCCAATCAGTAACTTTACAAGCCATCACTTGGAGACAACCTGTTGTTTCATGAGGCTGCCAAGAGGAAGTGGAGGGTGCGGGGGAGAACGCGCAACACCCTGCCCTGCGACACTTCATGGCGAGCCTTCCAGTGGCTTAAAAAGTGGCATCATGGGGCTCCCCATGAGCAGAAAAGCAGAGTGTGAAAGGGGACTGCGTGATGAGGAAGGGGGAGAGAAGTGCTAAACAAGATAGGTAGGGAGAGAAGACACACTCAAGACATGAAACAATCACAGAAGCAAGCGAAAGCAGAGGTGAAGCCCAGCACCCAAAGCCATTTCAACCTTTTTGTCTTTAAGTACCAACATTTGGAGCCAGAGAAAGACTCTGAACTGCAGTACTGTCGGGCAACGGTGCCAAGCCCTCACCATTTAGAGTATTGGCTATGGCTGTCCTAAGGGAGGTCTAGTCATTGCCGGTTTGCCTTTTGAGGAGGGACTGAGTGATTCAGAGACAGGAGTCTAAATCTCCTAGACAGGCTCAAACTAATGAAGTGGTTTATTTCCCTGGATGGGGAGGAAAACCCCTTTAAGTGAGCAGCAGGAACTCAGATAATGAGATTTAACCGCACCTAGGAGAGTCAAGCTCAGCAAGGCCAGGCTTGGCACATGAAAGGAGAGTACAGCAAGGGGAATCTATGTAGATTTAGAGGATAAGGTATATGATGAAAGCAGAGAGTTGAAGCAGGTTTTAGAAATGAGGAGCAGAGAGGTAGGTATGGTCACAAAGTGATCTATAGGCCTCCACGTCTGTATACACAATCCCATGGGATGGGAACACGTGTGGTAATTAGGGAGGGATGGAAGAGGTGCTTTTGTAAAGATTGAGTGCTACATAAAGCTTGGAAAGTCAATAAAGATTTTATGAGAAGTCAAACTCTGGTTTTTCCTGCGCAGAGCGTCACTCAGGGTGCTTTGCCATTATCACACCACTCGGAACGAGCTCTTCTTTGCCCTTAAGTCATCTACTACTGGCCACTTAAAATAGCACAGGGATATCTATTAATACAAGCACCAGGGTCCTCTGAGGGTGAGGAACAGTCTCTGGGTTTCAAGTGGGCACAGATAACATCTACGCTCTTCCCCTCCCTGCTTAACGTGACTAGACCGTTCCTTCTGCGCTACTTTATCTAGAAACAGTGCACCTTTTCATAAGATCACTCCCCACCCCACCCCCAAGCATAGGCCTGATCCAAATGCCACTGAAGTCAATAGGAATCCTTTCATTGACCTCAATGGTCACTGGATCAGGTCCCATGAACACATTGGACACAGAGGACTTGGTCAGCTTCCATGACTATCTGGAATGAACTCCAACTACCCTCCCCTCCCCCGCACCTACAGTTCTTACTCTTTACAGTATAAGAGATCCTATTAAGCCATGTCTAGTTCAACCAAGGCACTTTTACTCTGAGTGGGGCTGAGGTCAGTAGCTTCCATAAAATAGTCTGATCTGCCAGGTAAGTTTTCTAGCTGCAGCTAACATGGGCATCCTACACTGCACAGCTGCTAGAAAGAATTTCTTCGTGCATGCCCTTCTCCTTCTACCCCAAAGAGGATTGTTTGCCAAGAAGTAGGAACCCACCTTTTGTCCATACAGTACCTTCCAACCCACTCAAGTCTGGCTGGCAACGTAGAATGTATAGGCTGAAAAAACAGGTTTTACGCTTATTGTGCTGAATCGTCCTAGCTGTCCTGCCAGAGAAGTACCAGGTGGTTCTCCTACAGTCAGAGGTTTTTCTCACCTACCTGGTTGATTGGTACTCCACACACGCTATTGCTCCGTTGCATCATCTATCAACACCTTCTTGTACTGGCCATGTCCAGTCGCTACAAACTTGTACTTCTTGCCAGAACCGGAGGTCTGAATGGAGGAAAGAAGTGAGGATTAGGGTCCTTCCTCAAGTGTCCATCTCAGCCAATGCAAATAATTCTTAATATTTAAGAAACTTAAAGAAGGAGTCAAATAAATTGAAGTCTGAGGAGCAGGTGAGGTTCTTGGACTTCAATATTTTAATGTGGCCCAGGTTCCCACATGGGGTGAGAGCTTACTATTGCCTGTTCCTACCACCTTTTTGCCTAGACAAATACATACAATAAAATAATAATAGAGACGGATAATTATTGGACCTGTCAGATAATACAATTTTAAAAATCATCATACATCAATGGTAAGATGCAGCTCAGTCAAACCTCTCCGGTAACCCTATACCAAAAGGAAAGGCTGTATCAGAGTTGAACTTCTATGGAGCCAGGACTATTCTCAATCTTGGGTCAGTACCTTTTAATGCACTATACCCATGCACCCTTAGAGGCCTCTACACCTTTCAGAACTAGAAGGCAGCCAAGAAACAGAACCCCAGGTATCTAAGCCGCTCTGCACTTCCAGAAAATTAAGCTATTATTTAACAATTTTAAAAAACTTAACGATTAGCCCAACCTGTAGAGTTTCAATCCAAATGCAAATGATATCAGAGTTTGGGGGAAGGGGGGGAAGAAGAGAACCTTGGGCTTTCGTCCCAGCCCTTCATTAAATTAGTGGAGATGTTTCTTACAAGGGATACATTTAGAAAAGAAGACAACATGCCTTCCTGTTACTGCCATGGAGGACACCTCCTTTGGTCTAGGCCTTTGCTTCCGTTAGTAGGCAACCTCAACCCATGCTCCAATATACGGGCACCCTTGTGACCTAAGGGAGAATTCTCTTGAACAAACTCAGCCCCAATACCATAAAGCAAGTGCTATAACAGAGACACCTAGGGAGAAGCTACTTACCTTGATGTTGCCTTCATTTTTGGGGGTACCCTTCTGTTCCCACATGCTTCGCTTATTCACAATATCTCCAGCCACAATATCCTGGGGACACAAGAATGAATCTCATCACCCTGCCACCAACACAGCTGAAAGCTGCCTTTGTTCCTTTCACACTTACTGAAGCCACCTGCCCAATAACTATGGTATGTGGCCATGTGTTTGGGTAGAGTCACACTGGGCAGGAATATGGCTGCATAGCAGGGGCATAAGACTCCCTTTTCTTAACCATCCTCCAACATTTGGTATTTTAACAGGACACTGGATCTAAGGCCCAACATGTAGGTTTTATAGGGAAAAGGGTTTACAATATTAAGACGTATTAATAGGAAAGTTTTTTTCCTAGGAAGCTTTAAGTGAAGCAGTTTTCAAAGAGACATTTTTGCCTTGAGCCCTTTGCAACCTAGATGTTGCAGCATTGTGCCAGCACTTGAACCAGAAAATGCAATTCACTAGAAATGGAGAGTAACTGCTTTCCATTGTTCAAATTTACCACTTGCCTGTCCCAAATTTACCACTGAGCCATCGATACGAAGCAACTGGGGTGGCTCTTAGTGCAGACAAGGAAACAACTGTTTTCAGCCATTCAGTTTAACTCCATTTCAAGCCAGGATAAACAAAACCAGTTTCCTTGGTATGTGCACTCTTGTAGCTGGGGCTAATCCAGGTACGGACAAAGCTCTAGTGAACTGTAGGAAGTAGAGACAGAACATCTGAAAGTTTTAACATGGATGTCAATAGAAAAGGGGAAGAATGGGGTTTTAACCTGACATTGCTACTCCTGATACCATTGTCCTTTCAAGTCCCTACTCCACAGTGATATGCACCTGAGTAAATTTGAGTAAACCCAGCCAACCATGTAGCAGGGTAACTTTTCTTTCTGAAGTTCATGCTGTTAGACACAGGTGCAGCCCTCTGACATGAAACAAAGAGCTATATCCCTTCTCCTGTAGTAGGGTTGTCTGGGCATATAAAGCTCAGCAGTCTTACCTTACAGGATGGCGACTTAACAGAGGACTGAGCTGCAACCTCTCCAGTCTCCCAGAGGTTTTTTGTGCTGGCTACAACCATGCTTGTGGTGGCAAGTTCAAGGGAAGATTGTCGGACAAGTTTCTGAACCTTCTCGGATGTCTGGAAACGAAGCAAATCAAAGTGAAAGTGTTCCGAGCACTTGCAGATTTTTGTGAATAACTTCTTGGGGAAGGAGGTTGTAAATTATCATTCCGATGGATACATTAACTACAGAGTCAAAGGACAGAAACAAATAAGAACATGGAGGCTAAGTAGAAGAACATTGTGCCCATTCAGGACAGAGAAATGCAGGGACGAGACAGCCCTAGTCTGGTATAGTAAGATATGAGAAAATGGCTTGTTCACATCTCCAGTGCTCCTGCTCAAAAGCCACAAGATTCCTTATCCTGACGAATTAAAGAGCATGGAGGGATTTAGGAAGATTAGATTCAATCTCTTCCAGTATTATTATAGCTAGCTGCTAGGGCGGAGTCTACAAAGACCAAAGAAGGTGAGGACTATCCAGAACAGAATAGAGCCTATATGGGGCTGGGGGCTGAGAGCGTGCCACCTATGTGATTGAGCGCATCACCTCAATGGCATGAGTGTACTGCTCCAGTCTGTCATCAATCTTGGAAACAGGAAGTGGTGGCTGAGTCTTCTTCACGCTGTTGCTAGAGAAAGAAGGAAGGAGGAATTAAGTCTTATTGCTTTAAGCTCATCAGAGTGAGGTCTACCCAAGCCTCTTTCGGGAAGAAGCCACTAGTTTCCTCCCATCCCCCCCGAAAGTCACAAATGCTGGTTCTGAAAGATGTTCAAGTGACCCACTAAGCAATAGGACACTGTTCCCCCTCAACCCACGATCACTTGAAATTGTGCCTTTGGTTCAGGTGCGGGTCTGTGTTACAGTAATACCCAAGTCAAAGCCCAGTGGAGAATTACCACCAGGTCATTCAGTGGAAGGAGAATTACCTTTTCTTTATGGAGCGGTTCAGGGATTCAGTTCGGTCTGTGATCTAAATGGGGAGAGATGAGAAAGAAGAGACATCAGTTTTCCCTGCTGCCCCAAGTCCCTCATTTTAATTGGTCATAACTCAAATCAGTGAGTTCTCCCCACCCCTGAGAAATTTGGGTAGTTTCAAAACTATCTTGTTTCCGCCCATCTCCCTACCTATACCCTGGAATGACTGAACCAGTCAGCCAGCCCCTGGGGTGTCCCTAAAACTCCCCACTTTGCAATCAAGAGGTGGCAACTTCTTCTGCAACAGCAATGATGGTAGATGCAAGAGATCTGATGGTGCTGGACCAACAAGTTCTGGATATGGCTTCAAAGTGGATGAGCTATCAGGAAAGCGAGCTTCCAGAGCATCATAGGATGAACAGCAAAGAGTCAAACATCTGTATTTTAAAAAGCTTCCCCCACAATGTTTCCAGCCCAGTGATTCCCCCATCTTGAAGGAAGAGTCACATATAGGGCAGAGTGCAGGAGGAAAAGCTGCATGACACCTGTACCTCGTCCATTCCCCACTGAAGCCACAGCCTGATCCTGTTCTCTGAGGGTCACTAATTCCTCCGGCCACAGGAGCCACTAACATGCATGGGGGCTGCCAGTGTAAGCAGTAACCTGACCACCAAGCTTCCCTCCTCCTATCCCATCATATTCCAGCATATGGGTGACCCTGGGGCCAAGCTGCAGGGCCTCTCCACTGTAAGACTCACATAGGCTCTTGGTGATGAGGAGAATGGAAGGGGCAGGTATAGAAAGGTAAAGAGAAGAGCAAAAAAAAAACATAAAAGCAGGAAAAAGAGGAAGATGGACAGAAAATGGCATCGTGACAGAACATAGTTGCACTGGCCATTCCACTGCAAGAAGGCTCCAAGACAGAGGAGTGATTTAACCAGCAGAGCCTTCTGGCAAATCAAACCCTATTGAAAAGTTTACTTGCAGAAGGACTTGTACAAGAAATTAGCCCAAAACAAGCTGTGCACTCACACACCAAGGTGCAGCAGATGAGCTTACATATCCAACAAGCATCTGACAAGACAAACTTGTCCAATTGCTGTGTGGACATACGCAAGATACATTAGAAGAGGCTGTTTGTAGACGCCCTCAAGCTCTATTACTTTAAACGGGGATGCATTAGGATGATCGTTCTGCTGGTTTATAGCATACTTGTTTGGGAGTATTCTCTGTAAAATGCACCTCTTGCTGAGCAGTTCCTATCACGTCCATTTTCTGCTCTGGAAAATTATTCCATTATCAGCAGGGCTCAGCCTGTCAGAGCTGCAACATTTCAGAGGCTGGGGAGTGTTTGCAGTTTGAGCTCAGGACTGTGAATCCAGGAACAGAGAATCAGCCCTCTATTCCCAGCTCAAGCAGCAAGTTAATTGGCAACTTGGACAGGCTGTAGATCACCATCTGTGTCTGGGCTTCCGAAGAGTAGTGATAGCACATCACAACCCGCATCTGTTGGGTATTTACAGTAATTTTTGTAATCCTTGGAGGAGAGGCACTACACAGGAACAAGGGATTGCTCTATTGTTCCATTCCCCCATCAAGAGTCCAGCATTAACACTGCTCGCACGTCCAGAGAGCTATTACAAGTACAAACCGGAGAAGTTGCTTCATTTCTGCATGACGCTCTAAAGTCTATTCACAGCCTTTCTGCACTGCTCATTTACTGGAACCCTGCTCCCCAGCCCAGACCTTCACACTGATGAATTTTCTGAACTCCTCGATTCGTTCAGAGGACAGAAGGGAACATTATAAATATCTAGCTGACCTCCTGGCTCCAGGCCATGAAGAAAGTCTGTGGCAAGACTTCGGGTACCTAACGTCCCTTCTTCTGTGGCTGTTACTTCACGCCTTGAGAACCCCTTCATTCCTCCATTGCTTTCATTTTTTAAATCCCCCTTTCCTGGCTAAAGAGGCCTTTGGAGTATCAGACTGCTACTTGTTACGCTGAGACCTCACACACCCATCCAGGAACTCTGGATCTAAGAGACACGAGCTTCAACTGCCTGAGCTAAAGGAGCAAGCTTCCCCGTCTCACGCCAGTAGACACTATTGTGGTTAAAATAAGAGTATGTCCTAAAGCTTGTGCTCTAATAAATTGGTTAGTCTCTCAGGTGCCACAAGTCCTCCTTTTCTTTTTGCTGATACAGTCTAACACGGCTGCTACTCTGAAACCTGTCCTAATCCTATGTTTCTCCCCGCAGGCTCATGCCTTTCCAAACCAGTCCCAGCCTGGAACGATTCCATTCTTGGTTTCTTATGGATGATCCAGGCTTTTAAATATATATTTTATAGTTTAAACAAAATTCCTTCCACTGCTTGTGCATAAGTCCTTTCTGCTTTGCAAAGATTGTGAGCACCTCTCTCCCCTGAACGAATGCGTGTACAACCTGATTGGTGGGGAAGCTTCCCCACCAACGCCATAAAGGCCCCTTCGGAGGCAGTATTTAACCCCTTCCCTACTGGATATTTAACCCCTTCCCTGCTGTGTATGGGATTGGTCATAGCAATAGTTCCCTAGGAAGGTATAGGTATTTGGGGGTTACTCTGCAAGAGAGCTTCTGTCCCTAGTATCAAAGGTAGGGTGGGATTTTTTCAGAAGCACAAGCCCTACTCTGCTCTCACTGAAGTCCATGGTTAAGCTCCAAAACTAGATTGTTTCTCTTTTGCCACCCACTCTGCTCAGTGCAGTGAGGGTTTTTTCTTCCTGGCTGGATAGTCACACACATTCCCATCACTCGTCACAATGCAAACAGACTGGGGCCAGAATCCAGGTAGTTCTATTGCTCCCCAGAAGTTTGATTTTTATTCTTAATGTTTCCTGTAACGTAACAAAGCTCTGCTCCCTGTCTGAGCAGCTCCTCCGACCGTTACAGACGAAACACTCCCCTTGCTACAGGTTTCTTGTCCACACCTTTTGAAAGTGTTATAACTCTTCCTGACCAGGCAACCTTGAGTCACATGCAGGTAGCATGGGGTTTAAGAGTCACAAAGGGAGCACAATGCTAACAGGTGCTTAAGAGGCCACCCGAACGCTCAGCCATCACCCCAAAGATGAATGAAATCTGCATGCACTGGACTCCTCACTCTCCATCCTAATCCGTGACCAACAAGATCAACTCTGACAGGAGAAGAGCCATTTTCCCCATACACCTACCATATCTGGATACACAGGGCTGCGTATCTACAGGACATTGAGGGGGGAAGTGTATAAAGCAGACCCAGTATTACATGCTAGGAAACAAGACAGACTATCAGTGATTAAATTCATGAATGTTGAAGATGGCCAAGGTTACTACCACTTTGTATTATAAAAGTTCTTAGAGGCCCCAGTTGAGACTAGGGCACCATTGTGCTAGGTGCTGTACATCCCCATAGGGAGAGGCAATCCCTGCTCCAAAGAGCTGACCGTGTAAGTAGACAAGCCAGACAACAGGTGGAGAAAGGATTACACCCATTTTACAAGTGAGGGAGAGAGAGAGTAAGTGACTTTCCCAGGGTCACACTGGAAGTCTGTTGAGCACTGTTGAGCTCGCAAGTGAATCCAGATCTCCTGAGGTCTCAAGTATTAGACCATCTTTCCTCCCAACTACATAGCCTCACCAGTCAGGTCTCTTCTCACTAAGGTTTAGTCCAGCTCTAACTGCACTTGCGATTCAGAGCACTCTTAGTAGCATGTACCGTCGTGGAACTCGCTGGGGACTGGCCGTCACATTGTTCATCCTCTTCCCCTTCCACGCTGGAGGTGCTCGGCGCTTTCTGGCGTTTTTCTGGCGTCTCCTCCTCCTCATTCCTCCTCCTCTTTTTCTCCTGAATGCAAAGAATGAGCAGATCAGGAGCAAAGCCGATTAAACGCCCACTGTAACAAGTGTCAGATCCACCCCCACAAATGAAACTTTGGGCAAAGACACTGAGCTTTCTTTCACATGTAAAAAATTCATTCCCCCAGTTATCATTTAAAAAGACAACATTTTTACAGGTGCAAGGTCACAAAATGAACTGGTGAGGCATTCTGCATGAGTTTTCACAAAGACATTTCCCATCAATTTTGCCCAGCCCCCATTAGAAAGGAATATATATCCTCACTCTCAGGCAGGGGACAGGGAAACTAACTAAATTTATTCTGAGGAGCTATGAAGCCATACCACCCCCTAATAAGAGGGATGTCATGATATATGCAATCACAGTCCATCTTAAATGTTTATTACAACTCAGAGTGACACAGACAGGCTTCCATACAGCTTGAGTTCCAGCTTTGTCTCCCTTGTTTACCAGGGCCACACCATGCCTTGAACTATATACAGCACAGACACCCCTAGGGGATGGAAGGCAGCAATGCTGGACCCCAATTTCAGATCTATTAGTAGATCAGGCCAAGGCTTCTCAGAGCATGGGACAAAAAAAGGGGGGGAGGGGGGCACGGTTCTGAACACACAGGTTCAGAATTTCCTTAAGAGTCCTATATCTGTGGCTTTATAGGACTGGAGAAACTGTGACACTCTCCGTAATGAATGATTATGAGAGAAGGCAGAACGCATATACCACAGCAGAGAATTAGAACACAGAATTACAGGCCTTGTGGTGCTACTTGTCAGAATAGCACTAAGTTCTCCATTATGTGCAGTGACTGATTTTTGGGAGGGGGGAGGAAGAGGGGAGGAGGGAAGAAAGGAGCCAGTAAACATGAAAGTGGCATCTGCACACTTAAGCTATGTGTAGCTGGGGATGCTTGCATAGCTGCAGCTATACCAGTGCAAACTGCCAGGGTAGACGTGCTGCACCATCGTAAGGCAGAGCGTACGCTAGTGTGACCCTTTAAGCTACTGGGATAGGTAAGTATCACAAGTACAAGCCCTGTTTTACACATTGCTGCGATGCATCTACCCCACACGGATGGTCCCCCATGAAGTCACAGCCCTACCAAGAGAGATCACAGATCCAATATTTCTGCTCTGACCTCCTGCCCAGCTTTCTCCTCCTCTTCTTCCTCCTGCTGCTCTTGAATGCATTCTGCCTCAAAAAGTTGCTGAGGCTCCTCTGTCTCCAGCGGCTCCTGCCTCATCTCCTCATTCTCCCCGGGAATCTCCTCTGGGCCCTCCTGATTCAGCTGGACCTGCTCCAGCTTGACTTCAGCTTCCCTCAGACCACTGTCCTCTTCCTCATAGGAGTGTCTTGGAGACCTAGAGGTGGGGAGGGGAAGAAGCCTTTGAGAAGGGAAAGAAGTGTTTCAAACCCACTGAAAATCTGGTGTCCCGTACCTTTAAAACGCCAGTTATAATTGTAATAGCCCAACGGGAGCTCTAAAAATACTGTGCAAATACAGGTGTACTCATTAGTGCACCTCGGTTTTGGTTTAATGAGAAGCTAGTGCATGGCAGAGCAGGTCAGTAGAACAGTAAGAAGAATTACAAACACTTTCGGGAAGTTTATACTAAGACATGGATGAAATCCTTCAAAAACAGAAGGCAAATCAGGTCCACTCCTTTATCATTGTTTGCATTGTGGTGGCACATGGAAGCCCCAACTTAAAACAGAGGCCCCACTGCACCAGGTGCTGTACAAGCAGAGCATGAGGTAGCTCTTCAGGGCAGCGACTTACAGACTAAACAGACTGAGGGTGGGAGGACGAAAAAAATGGAGGCAGAGAGACTTGCCCAGGGTCAATGGCAGAGCTGGGAACAGGAGCCAAGTCTCCCGATTCCCAGCCCAGTGTTCTGTCCACTGGTCCACATTCATTCTAGCAGCAGGAGCTGGACCCAAAGCCTATTTAAGTCAATAGGATCCTTTCCATTGATTTCAGTGGGCTTTGGCTCAGGCCCGAGGCGGTTTATCACATTTGTTTGGCTCCATGTACTGTACTTGATTACATGAGGCAACTTCCTTTCTGAACAACTTCTGCAGCGCTAGATACCAGCATTACACAGACAGGAGAGCGCTTTCAAAACCTCAAGCCTCCAATTTCTCAACCTTCATGTCAGACGCAAAGTCCCATCTGAAATGGGTCTGGGGCTAAAGCACAGCATGAGAGGAGTACAGTACAGTAATGGCGGAGGAAGACTGGGAAGAACTAAGAGGTAAATGTCACTTCTCCGTGCTACAGAATTCCTGCTCCAGTCTCAACTGCAAAGATAACAAGAAATAATGCCTCCACAGGTCTAGCTCCAGATGTATGGAGCAGGAGGAGATCCCCCCCCCCCCTCCCTGAGCTCCAGAGCTGGACTTCCGCTGCCCAGCTAGGCTCTAACCGAGATCCCTTCTAATTCTGAGGCCATTTGGGTTAACTTGTGTGGTCAGAGGTTGGGCAAGACTAGCTTGAGTTCAAGGAGACTTCTCCCCCTTGTTCTTTTGTTCCCCTGCCATCTTCCAGGAGAATTTGATTTCTAACTACAGGACAGTCTGCCTTATTCATTAGGGTACAAGAACCATTTACACGCGCGCACACACACTCTCTCTCCTGCCTGCATGTCTGTCCATGCTGCTCCTTTTTTCTTTTATCTGATCTTTCCCCCCACCCGTAAAACCTAATGGAATTCAGCCAAAGGAGAATGGAAACCCAGCAATGGCAAAGCCAAACATTCAAATCTACATTGTCAAAAGTAGGGCAAGAAAGAGGAAAACTGAGCAACTTTTTTCAAAATGCAAAGATTCCAAACAGCTCTAGTCCCAAGCTAGGTACACATCCCATGTGCCCATCTCTAAAAGGTAGCTCCAGCCCAGGGTACCCACTGCTCATATTTCTTTGACACATTTAGAAAGAGGCTCAAGGCTTGATTTTCCAGAGGCGCTAAAACGACTGAGGCTGCGGGCCATTTGCCAGGTCACAGCAAGGTCTCCATCTCTCAACTGGACACAGCTGGAATCCATTTGGCTCACTTGTGGGTCAATACTGATCAAGTAGGTATTAGATTTATAAGAAAGCGTTTAGACAACTGGATGCATGCGAGTTGCTGCGTGCATTAATCTTACTTCCAATAGTGGTGTTCCATACTGTAATGTAATATTGGAGCAGTTGTATTGTGAGCCTCTGATACTGTATGAATTGCTGTACAGTACTGGAGAGTGACATTAGTGTGAAGAGCTGCTCTTCTACAGAAATTGTTATGACCCTGTTGAAAGAGGCTGCCCATCAATACCAGAGAGGCTGCGGGTGGATCTTACAACAACTGAGGAATTGTCAACAAGAGGACAAAAGACTTGTTGTTCCACTCTCCTCCCAGTGAAGATCAGTCATGCAAGTGGACTCCTCCTATCAGCAGAGTTTGCAGCTCAAACCATGTAGCAAGAAGGGGATAAAAACCCCAAGGAAAAGGGAACTACTAGCTATCTCTATGCTGCTGCAGCTCTGGGGAGGCAAGGGCCAGGTCTACACAACAGTACCAGTATAACAAAGTTGCTCAGGGGGTGTGTGAAATATCCACACCCCTGAGAGACGTTCTTACACTGACCTAACCTCCCCATAAGCCAGAGATGCCCAGCTCCTTAGCCTGGGTTAGCCCTAAAGAACAAACAAACGAACCAAGCTGATTATAGAAGGTTTCAAAACTTAATATAGGCAAAGACTAACATTTGTGTTACCTAAGTTTGTTTGCTTGTAAATAACTCATTTCCTTTTCCTGTTTAATAAATCTTCATATAGTTTCCCATAGGGCTGGCTACAAGCATTGTCTTTGGTGTGACCGGGGCTGGGGGTGGGGCAGGGAGCTGCCGGTGGGTGCTCTGCTCCCACCAAATTTTCCCCTTGGGTGCTTCAGGGCTGGAGCACCCATGGAGTCAGCGCCTAAGGCGCCACTTCGGGCCGGTTAAATTTAGAAGCCCTTTTAGAACCGGTTGTCCCTCGCGGAACAACCAGTTCTAAAAGGGCTTCTAAATTTAACAACTGCTTCTAGCGAACCAGTGCGAACCGGCTCCAGCTCACCACTGGACTGGCAAGACAGACTGGAGTACCCAAGGGGACTGTCTGTGACTCTGTTTAAGGCAGCTAATGGGCCAGAGAAGTTTGCACTTGGTGGAATTGGCTGGTGAAATCTAAGGCTTGCGCCCTGGGGATTTTTTTGTTTTGTTTTTTTAAAAATAGTCTGCGCCGAGGCTGGTACTCACACTCCTGTGAGCATTACAGTGACCACAGGTACCATGCAAGTCAATGGGCAGTGCAGGTGCTCCCCACCACTTCAAGCCAGGCCACTGTCTATGGAGTGATTTATGGATTCATTTTACAGTTCTTCGGCTGTTAAGCCAGTCTATAGTCTTCAGTGCTTTTACACTGTCACCAGCGCAGTGTCCCTTTGCACCAAGGCAGCCACCACCAGCAAGGCAGCTAAACTGCTCATTGGAAGTAAGTATATTTTGGCTTATCAGAGAGCCAGGAATGTTATGGTCCTCACTTAAGCTCTTCGCTGCACTGCTACTGAACAAAGTTATGTTCATGCAGCCATGCCTCAGGACTGGTCATCCACAAGCAATGAACCTGGGAGCTCTGGCTCTAAAAGCATAAGCGCTTCTATTGCCTGAGTGGAAGGGCAGAGGTCATTAGCTTGAAAGCAGTATAGGACTTAAACGGTTTAAACCTGTATACCTGACCTAACCACGAGAGGAGAACAGAGAGCAACACTGTGTTGGCAGGGGTTCCAGAGAACCGACATACAACAATCTCTGGTGAGGGGGCATGGGCCAGCTAGGCACTGACCACAACACAAGACAGTGAACAAATGTATGCCTCCCTCCTCAGTTAGATACTAGCACATGCAGCTGGTATCCAGGCAGGCTGCTGATGCTGCCAGGCCAACAGATACATTAAGTCCGCAGCCTGGTTGCCTTCTTAATCCCAGGCATTGTCCCCTCACCTGAATCCAGAGTAGCTATCACCAGCCATTTCTGCACAACTAAAGATGGAGCGGCCGAGTGGAGGTTAGGTAACGGACAGCATGTTGAGCAAGAGGTGGCAGAGGGTGAAAGGGGAAGTTGAGGAAGGATTTAGGCTCTATTAGGAAGTGCCAGTTCTTCCAGAAGCAGTGAGAGGAATGAAAGGGACAATGGTTCAACCAGACTTGCCCTGCACCTTCTCTTCTGGTGAAGTCTGCAGAACTGCAAGATAAAGTGACGGGCTGCTGACACTGCAGCAGCCTGGCTTCACCCAAGGGGTTCTTCCCAACAGTTGTTCATGTGAAAGGACTAGCAGAGGTGTCCCTGTAGCAGAAACAGCAATCTGGCCCAGACTCACCGCCCTTTGTCACCTTACTCCTAGCCCAGAGGAGTAGGACATGGTGATGTTTTTCAGGCAAGTAACTTACTTGGTGAAAGATTCAGTTTTGGTCAACCCAAAACGATTTTTTAATTTGACCCGGTTGTTTCAGCCAGGGAAAAAGGGTAATTTGAGGACAGCAAACTCAACAGCTGTCTGCACATACCCAAGCTCTCAATCTTTCCTTCATTGTGCCCAGGAGAGAGCACGAGTACCACTCTCTAACCTGGTAATTAAGGCAGGAGATGTGGATTCAACCCCTCCTCTGAATCAGAGAAGATCTGAATGAAGACATCTACCTCCCAGATCAGTGCTTTAATCACCAGGCTAGAGACTCCTCCTCACTCTTTGTCACCATGACTATTTAGATATTTATCTAAAATGGAACAGCTTCAACAGGAGAGACTGAGAGCAACCCACCCATAACAACCTACAGACTGGCAGTTTGTACACACACTGGAATGGGGAGGGGAGGAGAGGAGGGAAGAGAGGAAGAAAGGTCTGAGCTCAATTCCAGCCTCAGGGATTGTCCCCTTGCTGTAGTTAATCCACCTCCCAGAGAGGCAGTAGCTAGATTGACAGAACAATTCTTCCGTCGACCCAGCACAGTCACCCTGGGTTAGTTCAGTGTATTACATCTCTCCAGGAGTGTGGGTTTTTCACGGCTGATGTAAAGTCTCAGTGCAGACCAGTCCTATGTCTTGTATATCCTGTTTGCCCTAATCACTGGGCTGAAGGCAAAGGGGTGGGGTGCAAACACACACACACAATCTTTGCTGGCCTGTAATGAACTTTGGAATTTGTCAGCAAATTAGAAAACATTTTTGAAACCAAACAACATTTCCCCTGGTTTTTCAGTTTGGCAGCCATGCCAGAATCATCAATTAACAACTCAGGTCTACTTTGGAGCTTCTCTAGCACGTTGAAGGGAGACCCTTCTTTGCAGGTCTCATTCCCATACCATCCCAAAGCGGTGCACCAGGTTTGAGGGGAGATGGCTACATGGTGCTGTAAACAGCTGATACCCCACCCTATCCATCCCCAGAACTACTGGGATTCCAGAGGGGTGGGGGAAATTGTAAATACAGCAGCTTCCACCAGCACCTACTCTCTTCCGCCAAAAATGGAGTGGATTTAAGTACCCAGACTTGATCTCTTCACAGCAATGCTGAGAGGCTCAATTCACTGGCATTTGTAAAAGTGCTCAGGTCTAAAAATATGTTCACCAATATGTTTGTATTACTAGAGCATCTAGGAGTTCTAGTCATGAACCACTTCCCACTGTGCAAAACACAGAACAAGAGATGATCCACGCCCCATAGATCTTATGATCTAAGTAAGGTTTGTAGCACAGCCTTAAAACCACAGGCTTCTGCAGTGCCGCTATCTATAAAGTAAACCCCCACCTAACAGAAGTGCACCGACCTGTCCTGTACTAGCACAGTCACTACAGGATGTGTCGCGTTCAGAACTAGTCTCGTTGGAACACATTTCACCCTCATGCGCTGGGTTAAGTTCAAGCCAGTACAAGCAGGAATCATTTTCTAGACTGCCGTGTTCACATCACATCTAGCCTCTCAATTGGTAGGCTCCACAGAGAAGCCAAGGATTAGTCAGGCAGAGACAGAACTATGCTCCAGTGCTTCCCAGGTCAGGGCTGAGGGGGAAGCTGACACTGCCACCCTTCATGCTATGCTGTCCCTACTAGGAGACTAAAAGCCTTTGGTCTCCAGGTCTGCTAAACCATCACCATTCACCAACACTACCTTGGCTCGTTTTGAGAAAGACAGTGAGGTCAGCCATTGACTAGGCAGAAAGCATCCCAAATGCTACTATCTCTGAACAGAGACCAACTTTAAGAGGATATTATATAAAGCTACAATTTATTAAACATAGTAGGTAAGGTAATATATTTTATTGGACCAACATTTGTTGGAGGAAGGTACAAGCTTTGAAGTGACAGAGCTCTTCTTCAGGTCTGGGGGAGGAGGCAGAGTGTCTGAGCTAAATATAAGTTGGGACATGATAGGATCGCTGCTTGCCTCCAATACACACAAGATAATGCACAAAAAACTCAGAAATCCACTCAAACTCACCCATTTCACCCTCACCCACAACTTCAATTTAACACACACACACTTTGCCCAAACCACTGGAACAGCCCTGCGTGCCAGGATGGCTCCCCAATATGCCAACCTCTTCATGAGCCACCTCAAGGAAGAATTTCTGGACAAATGCACCGCAACACCAATATTGTATCTGAGATACATCAATATTTTCATCCTCCAGACAGAAAATCTAAACTCTCTCTAGAAGACTCCCATACCAGCATCAACTTTCTGGACACCACAATCTGCTTAATCTAAACAAGATATACAAGAAATCTACCAGTCACCACATTTTCTTCCACAAATCCAGCAGCCAATCCAGATCACACATGCAAAAAAGTTACCTACAGCCAAACACTTAAACAGAATTTGCTCCAAAAGAGAGTCTGAGATACACACCTTAAACACACTTAAAACCACCTTCCCTAAACAATACATCTGTTAGTCTATAAGGTGCCACAGGACTCTTCGCAGCTTTTACAGAGCCAGACTAACACGGCTACCCCTCTGATACGTGACTTCCCTAAACTAGATACACAAGGCAGGTGGGGCACTCACCCAGCTTGTCTCTCTAATGTCTTGGAACTAGGGTGACCAGATAGAAAGTGTGAAAAATGGGGGTGGGGTTGGAGGGTATAGGTGCCTATACAAGAAAAAGCCCCAAATATTAGGACTGTCCCTACAAAATCAGGACATCTGGTCACTCTACTTGGAACCAACATGGATACAACAAACACTGCATTCACTAAACAAGGACACTCTGGCAGAGATTGCATCATGGAAAGGGCCACCCTAATACCCCAGGAGAACTTGCTTGAAGACAGGAAAGAGAAGCCACTGACGGCACACCCATAGTTATCACCTACCACTCCACACCAAAACCCATATGGGGGTATCATTAAACAATTACAACACATATTTGATGGAGACCACACCCTGAAAGAAATCTTTCCCAAATCCCCTATGGCCTTCGAAACAACCCTACAACCTCATCACCAGAAGCAAGTTCCTCACAGACCAGGACACACCAA
This sequence comes from Chelonia mydas, assembly GCF_015237465.2. Classification (NCBI taxonomy): domain Eukaryota; kingdom Metazoa; phylum Chordata; order Testudines; family Cheloniidae; genus Chelonia; species Chelonia mydas. The sequence continues at coordinate 27,870,327 of NC_051246.2, read as the reverse complement.
CTCAAAGCAGCACCAGGCCGTGCCAGAAGAGATGTAAAACCTGCAGATATCTCCACTGCTGCAATGATCAATACTCCCCTCCCACACACACCTCTCAAAATTGATGGATCCTACACATGCTTATCACACCATGTGGCGTACCTCAACAAGTGCCCCTGCAACAACTATGTGCATGAAACCAGACAATCACTGCATTCCAGTGAGCTCATGCAGAAAGATGATAAAAGACAAAACACCATATCATCCATACAAACTTTTCCAAAGCAATCACTCCACAGCAGGGTGGATAAAAATCAATGATTTTTAAAAAAAAATTTTTTTTAATTTTAATAAAAGGATTTTAATTTAAAATGGATTTTTTGATGAAATGCTTTTTGAGGGGAAAAACCAATGTATATTAATTAAAACTATTTTTACATTATAGCTCAAAGATATCTCATCATGGAATAGGGATGATAAATTCTAATTGTATAGTATGAGACAAAATATTCATGTAATGTTTAAGAAAAGTTTTGTAAATGAGTTCCAATAGTTCATGGATTAGAGACCCAATCTTATGGGGTTCCAGGGGCTTCTGTATAGAAAGATTAATCTAAATAATCTATCTACCCAATGGGACTTGGTATCTTCTAGACTGAGCACCATCAGAGATGCTTAGTTTTGCAATTCTCAAACTGTGGATTTGTGTCTCCAGAGATAACATGCTTGTTAAGAGGAAAAATGTTTTTAAATATATAGAGGTGAGAAATAACAGACCTCAACCCTATTGTCCTTCTGCAAATTTGTGTACACAGAGTCAATCCCTTACCTCTCTAAAAGTGCAAAATTTCTAAAAGTTCAATGAATAGATGATTGTTGCGGGGAGAATAGATCTGGACAAGGAGACAAAGTCTGGAGATAAATGTGAGAAGGGAGGGACAGGCAGTAGAAACAAAAGTGAAACTGTTTGAGCAGCATATTCCAGAAGCCTTGAGGTCTTTCTGAGTGTAGCCTTCATTGATTTGAGATCTACCATTCTCTCACTAGAAGGGAAAACCTATAATGGCAGCAGGCCATAAGAGAGACCCAGTTTGGGAATAATAACCATTCAAGAAATATATGTTTGCTGATGATATTTTAAAGAAAGTCATACCAGTGAACTGGTGGAAGTCACTTAAGCACTTGGATTTAGAATGACCAGACAGCAAGTGTGAAAAATCAGGACGGGGGGGGGGGGGAGGGGGGAGAGGGTGTGTGTGTGTGTGTGTGTAAGTAATAGGAGCCTATATAAGAAAAAGACCCAAAAATCAGGACTGTCCCTATAAAATCGGGACATCTGGTCATCCTACTTGGATTCAGAGGCTGTTGGAAGTGATAATCTCACTTTTAACAGCAGTAGCTTCTTCTGCTGGTGCAGAAAGAATATTTTCTTCCTTTGGACTAATTCATTCCAAATTAAGGAATCGTTTAGGACCTGAAAAAGCAGGAAAGCTTTTTCTTTTCCAGATTATGAACAAATAGGAAAATGAAGGTGAAGACAACTGAGTTAGCTGCAGAAGCCAATATTTTAAGTTTCTTGTGTTGACCTGGTTGATATAGTCGATTAATTTTTTTTTTATTAAATATTTCATTTAACTATTTTAGTTAAACACAATTTTAACAAAAACAAACCTGATTTTAAAAAATTTGAATGTTTAAGTAAATTAAAAAATTCATATGCTTGTTTTGTTAAAATATTGTATGTTTGCTGTTGGGGAAAAAAAATCCAGAATACATAACTTTGTTGCTTTAGTTAAATAAAACAATTTAAGTGTCTGTCTGGTGATGTTCTCCTCCTAGCACAGCATGGCAAGAAAATCCTTCAAATATTAACGATTAACCTGTTGCATTGGAGATAGTTCACCTCCCAGTGACTTCATAAATATCTGCTTCAATTACCTTTGGTAAATGAAATAACCAATCATTCATTTTCTGATATAGCTGTAAAACTAATCTGAAAAGTTCTCAAAATAAATCACTTTAAAAAAATGTGTGATGTGTACCTTCTAAAAGTGAAACCTACATCTATCTCCGAGTTGTGAAGAATATCTATTAAGGTTATAATAACCAATAAGAATGCACTTTTATGTAGAAATCCATGATTAAAGCGAGTCTTCCTGACTAGTGACTTAAATCATGATTTAAATCAGCTGTGGAGCAGGGTAGATTTGATCTTTCAATACGTGTCCTCAAGGCAAACCTGCCCAACTCCTTCAAAAGGCAAGCCTGTGAATTTAAATATATAACTTTGCTAGATACCAAAAGCCCTGGACTTAACAGAGACACTGTTTTTTGGCTCATTACAACAATTTGTAATACACCCGCTTGTTATCCTTAATTGCCCACTTCCAACCTTTTATGCATAATCATCTAACCCCCAATTGCCCATTCAAGTGACTGTCTCCCCTGTATTATCCCCTCTGCTTAACAATCTGTCCTAACTTGTACTTAGGTCAGACACACTGCTTCCTTCCCCAGACCTGATGGAAAGCTCTGTGAAGGTACAAGCTTTTGAGCTACAACAGAAGTTGGTCCAGTAAGAGATATTACCTCATTTACCTTGTCTCTAATATCCTGTGACTAACACAGCTACACCACCACCAAGATATTAAACATCTCACAAAAATTATTTGAGAGCACTGACAGCAGAGGTCAAAGTCACCCCCATGCTGAGTCAGAGGAGGGGCAGCTTGCATCCCTTGATCCTGAGTACTGGCTTGACCCTCCCTGCTCCCCCATCCCCCATTAGAGCAACCCCAAGGGGTACCCTAACTTGCATCCCTGATGCAGTAGGTCACTAGATTCTATGGCACTACAGAATAGTCAGGGCACATCACACCCCAGCTACAGCATCTGTCAGTGCCTCTTGAAGAGCACCCTGTGCAGGGGCACAAAGCCAGCATAATGTGGGTACATTAGCACCCTTTAATCCCACCACACCCCACACACAGGTGACCAGCATGATTCACCCCAGGGCTCTAAAGCACTGGCCTCTCCCCCTCAAGCTAAAGGAGTACACGTTAGCAGATAGCACTGGTAGTACACTTAACAAGCATGCTCCGTTGTGGGTGGTGGTGGTGTTTTTTCAGTACCCTAATAGAAGTAGGTCACACCCCCAAGGTTGAGACTGTATCAACATACGTGTCTCTGAAAAGTCAGTTTTCACAAGGAAAAGTGTCTTGTAGTCACCATTATACTCCAGGTGAGCAGAAGCCTTTAACTAATGCCCCAAGTCTCAATGTTAAGGCGAGAAAAACAGCACCCCAACAATCACACCTTTTTGGGCGTGCGCAGCACTGCACCATTGTCCTGTGCCTGCATACACCGAGCATTGGGTAAAACCCAAGCTAGACTCTTGTGGAGCTGGATTACATCACTGGTTCCACAGTCAGCAATGTTGAAGGGTAAATCCTCTCAGTACATCTACAATAACCAAGAAGGGTGGCACCAGACTCAGAGTAGTTCATAGAACCACACTCAGTGGCAGGAGAGCTGCTTATAGCAGAGGCCCACTCGGAGCAGGCTGTGGGTGAGTGCTAATGGCCACTTAGTGAAAACCAGACTTGCCAGAAGCCAGCAGTTCTGCAATGGGATTTTATTTTAAGCTTAAGTGCTCTGGAGAGTGGGGGGTGGGCAGGGGAGAGACAGGGAGAGAAGCACTTTTCTCCCTTTCTCCTTTTCATATTTATTAAAGCATCTTGAAATGGCGGCTATGGACCCTGCAAGAAGTGGGCTGAAAGGTTCTCTAGTTTCACTGTGGCCTGTGCTGAAACAGCAGCAACTGCGGACTCTGCTGCCCTCCTACAACAGGGGTGGAGTCACCACCTCCCACCCAACTTTCAGCAGCAGGGAAAGATACGTGTCATTCTACAGCAGCAGACCTGTCCCCCCTACCGACACCCCTAGGCAAAGCTAGGTCTAACAGGTTAGCGGAAATAGCAAATAGCCCCCCCATCCTACTCTGTGGTTGTTCTCACAACAGCCTCTCTAGATGTCAGTAGAGCATCCAGGACTGGCCCATGTCAGTTGACTCAGGCTCATGGAGCTATAAATCTTCAGTGTAGACATCCCATAGCAGTACTGGGCCTATGGCACAAGTCACAGTTCCATCCAGCAGGGCACAACTCTCCCTATCTGCCAGCTCATTACAGTGGCAAATGTCCATATATGAAAAAACACCTTTCCCCCCGCCCAAGGGGAGAGATCCCAGCCACAGCTCAGGAATTAGATGGAACAGTCCTCTCCACTACAGTTACACTCCTTCAACAGGAATGGTGGACACAACCACTGAAAAACAGGGTGAAACTAGAGCACATGACATACCTGAGAGCTCCCACAGGGCTTCCAACTACTCTGTGACAATATCAGCAGAAGGAGTGGAAAAGCAGATGCGTTTAGGGAGCACAACATAGGAAGCAAAATGAAATTTCCTACAGGTTTGTGAGGTACCTCCTCAGGTTCCCATAAATCACACCCACACTGAGTCAAACAAAGACAGCGGCTGGCAATAACTGAGGTTACCCCTTTGCTACATCAGTTCAACCCTCCCTCAAAAAAAATTGCATGAGGGCCAGCGCCTGGATTTAAATGCTTTCCAGCTGACAACTGCTTGGCAACTCCCTTCACTGAGCCTTACCTGCCCCAGGTGTTTGCAATTTTCCCTGTTCCAGCAGCTGCAGAGCAGCCTCTCCTCACGCAGCCTATGTTTGTCAAGCAAGAAACAAAGTTGCACTTTTTTTTTTTAAGGGAGTGTTGCCGGGAAGGAGCAGGCGAATAAGGTGCAACATTTCTGGTCAACAAGGATAAAAAATCCTCCCCATTAAAGGCAAAGCACATGTATGCCTACTCAGACACAAACACACCACACACACACACCCAGAAGAGTGGGCCTCTTCTAGCAAGAAATCTTCATTGGAGGAGAAAGAGAGGAGGGAGGATTTGGGGGAAATGGGCTAGTTCATAATGGAGGCCCTAGTCCTGCAAGTATGATTGAAGACAATGGGATGAGTGCTGTGTAAAAAGTTCACCATGGGTGAGTGTTTGTAGGGTTAGGGCCTTAAAGAGGAGGGAGGAGATGTCGCTTTGGATTTTATTTAGCTAAGAGGTTTGAAAAGAAATACAGCTAGAGAGATAGAGAAAACTGTGTTTCTGTCTGCTTTTGATGCAATGTTAATTATGCAGCTTCTCGCCCTTCTGGATAAAAAGGGACTAAGAGATTTTAAGACAAAAATCCCAGTAACATCAGACTAACAATGGGGCTCAGACAGGATGTTCAGATCCAGGTATAAGCGATCCCCCAGGGAAGGGTTTGGATCCAGGGTTCAGCTCAGCAAGGGAATAGGGACCAGAAGCAAAGTGAGGGATTTGGGGGTTTACCTATTGCTGATACTGGGATGGGTGGGCCTAGGCCCTGCCATAGCTAAAGACTTACCCTCTTAATGGGGGAGGGAGGAACCAGCACCGATAGAGTACAGTGACAATAAGCAGTCTGCAAGTGCCTTTTGAAGAATTCCCCAGGCACGGGTGTAACCCACACACAAACCTCCTGGGCGTGGTGTTCTGTCCTCTCTAGTGGCACAGAGACCACGTAGGGAGAGAGGGAGTTTAATGAGTCTGCTCTACAGTCTTAGCTAAGGGCCCTATGGCTTTTAGCTCATGCAGTAGCAGCTCATGCACTTAGCTCCCGAGGTCCCAAGTTCAACCCTGTTTGGCTGCATATGATAACCCTATGTTGCGCACTTTTTCCTGAGAACTCCACTGCTGGGGGAGGTGCCCTGAGCAGGATGGGGGGACGATAACACGCACCATTCTGGCTGGCACCACAAGCCAGAGGCAGTGCTAGGAAACTGCCATAACTTAGAACAGCTCCCTGGGCTGCCTAAATTACGCTGGAGGTCATTTCAGCCCCTGCAGCAGCTCAGGTTTCAGAGTAACAGCCCTGTTAGCCTGTATTCGCAAAAAGAGAAAGAGTACGTGTGGCACCTTAGAGACTAACCAATTTATTTGAGCATAAGCTTTCGTGAGCTACAGCTCACTTCATCGGATGCATACTGTGGAAACTGCAGAAGACATTATATACACAGAGACCATGAAACAATACCTCCTCCCACCCCACTCTCCTGCTGGTAATAGCTTATCTAAAGTGATCACTCTCCTTACAATGTGTATGATAATCAAGTTGGGCCATTTCCAGCACAAATCCAGGTTTTCTCACCCTCCGCCCTCGCCCCCGCCCCCCACAAACTCACTCTCCTGCTGGTAATAGCCCATCCAAAGTGACCACTCTCTTTACAATGTGTATGATAATCAAGTTCGGTTGCAGCAGCTCAGACTCAGGAGGGCGCAGAAGTGGCTTAAAGCCAATTTTGTCCTCACTGCCCTTGGACTTAACCTTCTGTGCTGTGCCTCCTGGAGGTACGTTACAGCACAGAATCTGCCCCAGTGCTGTGGAAAGCTGGTTCTGACTCCAAACATCACCAAAGCATTGGGATCTGAGCTTGTCTCTCCACAATAGCACAAATTATTGTGAGTTGAATGTTTGCCTCTGAGTTGTCAAACTAGTTCTTCCTGCAGACCTAGCTCAGCCCAAACCCTCCTGCCCCCAACTAGCAATGCTCTGGGCTTGCCCTGAGCAAGATACCACCTCCTTTGGAGGAACCCCTTCATAGAATATCAACACTGGAAGGGACCTCAGGAGGTCATCTAGGCCAACCCCCAATTTTTGCCACAGATCCCTAAATGGCCCCCTCAAGGATTGAACTCACAACCCTGGGTTTAGCAGGCCAATGCTCAAACCACTGAGCTATGCATCTCTCCTTCCCTCCCTCGCTTACTGCTGTACCTTTCTCCTATGCAAGTAGGCGCTTCTTCCTGGGCCTGTGTCCATTCCCTGGGGCATGTTTGCTCCCCCTCTTGTGTTCCCTCTGCAGCCCACCTCTGTTTGCGCTGCTCGAGCTTCTGAGACCAGTCGCTGAATCCCTCATCCTCTTCCAGCTCTGAGGTCCCTGAGGGCTTAAAGTCAAACCTGAAACACACCAGGAGAAAGATTAGAACAGTGGAACTACAAAGGATCAAAGTTGGTACAGATGATCCCCATGCTGGTCATGTTCCTTCCCTCTGCACTAACCTGGCTAGCACAACCATCCTCTAGTAGCTCCTCTCATACAGTTACAGCTGCAGGACCAATAAGGGCCTGGTCTCCGGAATCCCATCCATCCTCATTCTCCATTAAAGGAGAGGTCACAAAGCAGCCTAAACCACTTCGGAAAGCACCACAGAGCAGCCACATAGGAATTCTCCTGGTATAAGGGGAATCCCTGAACAACACAGCAATTCCACGTCACCCCCATTCCTGGGGCAAAAGAGACAGTGACCTGTCCTCTGTGCTCCTAGTGATTCCTGGCTCCTCAGATAGCCTCGTAGGGCCACAGGAAATCCCAGCATAAGCTAGAGCTTCCTTCAGGCCACCGGTGCCTTCACCCCTTCCTCTGGTCCTGCACTGAGCACAGTTTGGCCAGACCAGAGACTCTGGTGTAAAATCTTCTTAAATGCATTTAGGAACCCAGGTCCCATTCACGTTTGCCCTGCAGCTTGGGTATGCCATTTACACTAGTGCCAAGTGGGTGCAAAACACTCTCAAATGAGAATGAAAGCACTTTGCACCCACTTGGCAGTGGTGTAAATCACAACACACGGGCACAGCAATGGATGAGTGAGAGAGGAAGGATGGTCCAGTGGTTAGGGCTCTAACCTGGGACTTGGGTTCAATCCACTGCTCTGCCACAAATTCCCTGTGTGGCCTTGGGTAAGACACTTAATATCTCTGTGCCTTGGTTCCGCATCTGTAAAATGGGGATAATAGCACTGCTCTCCCCCACAGGGGTGTTGGGAGGATAAATGCATTACAGATGATAAGGTGTCTGGATCTGTGGTAATGGGGGCGGGCAGACAAGTGGCTTAGATAGACTGGTCCCCATCTGGCAGTGCAAACCTACCTACGAGCCTTCTGCTTCATGCCTCCCTGCCAGCAATAAGGGTTCTGGGATCAGTTTGTAGACACCAACTGCTACTGATGATGTGTGAGGCAGAACACAATCAGGCTTTGCTCTTTTGTGTCTTCCTGGACTCTTCACGGCTGGTAGCAGTTTAACAAACTTGCTCTTACCAGCAAAGTAAGCAGATATGGATTCAGGAGGGTAGAGCCTTGGTGCTAAGAAAACCAAGGGGAGTTTTGCCATTGACTCCACTGAGAACTGGATGTGCCCCAAAGGCGGCAGGTACAGTCAGTGAATAGGTGTCATTTTCCCAGAGTCGCTTTCCCATTTGGATTCATAACTGCACTTTACAGTGCTCCTGAAAACACACATGTTGGCAGTTCCCGTCCCCCCCCATGCCACGCCACCCACTGCCAATTGCTGAGCTGGCACACGCCGGCGTAGTCTGGCACGGCCAAGTGCTCGTCCCTCTGCTTCTTAAAAAGCCCGGCAGGGGGGAAAAGGGGGACCAAGAGGAGCTTAACCTCTGGAAAGATTTCCTATCCTTCCACTGGTGAGGGGAAAACTCCCTCCTCGTTCACCAAACAGGAAAGGAAAGAGGTGAAGAAGAACTTCTATCCAACTGCCAAGAGCCTGCAGAGCTTCATCACCCTGCTGGCACGGCATATACAGACCATGTTCCAAAGCGCTGATGCAGCCCAACAGCTGTGATTTCACACAAAGACACAACAAAGCCCAGTGCACGGTAGGTGGTCGAAGGAGGATTGGCTCCTCCAGATCACATGGCTGCCTGCTGCAGAGCAACTTTGGCCCATTTTATGCTCATTGCTTTTCCCTTTCTCCTTCACCATCTAGGCTTGTGGTGACTTCAAGTGAGATGCCTGAGATACATGATGGCCAACCCCAAATATTAGAAAAATCACGGGTCAGGCCTCAAGAAGTCTTGAGATTGGCTTAAAACCAATGAGATTTTTTAAATAGATAAATGTGTGGTGGTGGGGTCTTGTTTGTTTTCTGAGTTCGGAGCCTAAGGGAACACTTGGGTTACATACATTTTCCAGCTTTTCTCTGCAACCACGAGGGCTAGAAACTTACATTTTTTAAAGAATGAAAGCTGAGATTCTCTTATTCACGTGACTCCAGCAGCTGAGTCTTTGGGGAGAAGAATCAGCTATCAGAAGCCTTGTGACAGCTGACAACAACAGACAGGCCCAGATTTAAATACCCACAATGCCCCACATCTCCAGAAGGGCCCTGGCAATGCAAGGATCTTCAGTAACTGGGGTGGCATTCACTCCTGTCCCAAATCAGGTGGTCAGCCCGTGGAGAAGCCAAGAACGTATTTCAGGGTTCTTCATTATGTTTTCACATTGAACCTTCCCATATTGACTAAGTGATACAATGACAATCGGTGATGTCACAGGTGAAAGTGGATTAGGATTTACTATTCTTGTAGTTCCTAGAGACCCCGAGTGAGACACCGTGCTCGACTCTGTTCACACAAATAGTAAGAGAGTCCCTGCCACAGAAAGCTAACAATCTGAATAGACAGGATGGGAAGTATGGTTCCTGTTTCACCAATGACTAACTGAGGCACAGACAGGGGAAGTGACTTGCCCAGGACACACAGGGAACGCTGTGGCAGAGCCAGGAAAAGACTCCAGGTTTTCCGAATCCCCGGTCAGTGCCTGGGGGAAGAGCAGTCCTTGAGTGGGAAGCTCAGCCCTTAAAGGCATAGATAAAGGCCATACTCCAGTTGTGGGTAGCCAGAGCACAGCCCACTCCAGTCATTCCCTGAACCCAATGCCCTCCTTTGCCAAGGACAGAGAGAGCGCTATGCTCCATGGCAAATCCACAGCAGGAGACTGTCAGGTGGTCCCCATTCCCTCTGTGATGCTCAAGAATCTGCCCCAATGTCCTGACTGCAGCTCCTTTACCTTTCTGAAATACCACCCCCAGCGCTCAGGCTGCAAAGGTCGGATGCCGCTGGGCTGGAGTGTGGGGCAATTTTGATTTCACAGCCTGGTCTCCCCCTGACTCCCCTCAGAACTCAAGATCACCAGGGAGGAGAAATAAAAGATGTGAGAGTGGGGCTGGCATAACACCGCTCCCGCACTTCAATTCTAAATGGCTTCGCGCCACTCCAGCATCCAGGCCTACAGGGAAGCCACCACAGCTGTCTGGGGGAAAAAAATGTGACCCAGATTTACTTTTGGGGCTGTGCAAAGCCCCTCACCCCAAGGAAACGACAAGGGCCTGCTTACACAAAGATGAGTTGCATGAATGGGGTGAGTCACTGTACGGGGGTGTGGTGTTTACACAAGAGAAAGCAAAGACTTTTGGAAGATTAATGGCAGGCTGACCCCAGCTCAGCAAGCCAGCCCAGGTGGCCGTCAGCAGCTGCAGAAGAGGCTGGAGAGAAGGAAATGCAATTTCAGATGGACCGCAGCACAATAGCTCAGTGCTACCAGTGTGAGCGTATAACAAACCAAAGAGGCTGGCTAAGGCTCATCCATAAAAGCCAGAAGTCAAGATGGCCAGCAGGCATGTTTTGAGAGAGGATGGATTTTACTGTCAAACTTCCCCCATTATTCTGGGGCATCTGGATGTGGATTTGGGTCCAGGCTCATCCCTACCTAAACGATACCTATAGGTTTCCCAGCACTCTCCCTAACCCTCAGCTCTCCATCTACAAATATTTGCATGTGTATTTGTATGGGGGATTGAACCCAGGACCTCTGGATCTTAAACAAACAAACAGACAAAAAAGCACAAACTTCACTGCCTGAGCTAAGGGACTAGCTCACCTCTAGTAACAAACTCCTAAACCTCTCTATGTTGTCTGTGCCCCTCTGAGGGGCAAAGAGTCACACTATCCTAGCATGAGTTACATTGGTCTCTATTGGCCCCGGTGGAAAGATGCCCACAAGCTTCTGATCTTTTCCCATCCTCAATGAGTGAGGCTAGTTCTCCATGGTTTATTTTAAATTGTAAACCATGCCTCAGACCTCTCTGCGTGATCTATCGCCTTTCTCCTCCTTCCTTGCGGGCTGATGTTTATCAACAACCTTCTAATCTGCCACTGTACACTTGGATCTTTGGTCACTCAGGCCAAAAATCTCCAAACATGCCTGTCTGCAGTTAAACTCCTAAGTCCATATTTAGGCGCCTAAGTAAAAGTGTCTTGATTTTTCAGAAAATTCTCAGCACGCACAAAGCCCACCGAAGGCAATAAAAACTTCTTGGTGCTCGGCACCTTTGACAAGCAGGTCAGGCCACTTTTATTTAGGTACCTAAATATGGTTCCAAGTGCCTAAATTTAAACATTCAGGTTACAAAATTTTGGCTTTGAGCCTGATTCATTCCTCTTTTTCTAGCACACCTAAAACTCCCAGTAAAATCAATGGGAGCTTGGACTGGGCAATGAATCCCTGCCTATCAACAGAAAGAGAATGACCATGAGCCAAAGGTCAGGTCTGGGAAGGGCAGGTCTCCCCTCCGGGCCCTCCCTTAATACAGCTGGGAATTTTGTTCCTATTTATTGTATATTGCCAGAAACTGTCAACCCCCCACTGTATCGTATATGACAAATGGATCAAACACATTTTCTTTAATTACTCCCCCCCAAAAGTTGCTTCTCCACACACACACACCTTTTTTGTCTATTCTTCCCTTCTCTTCTCTGTTTCACTGTGTCTTTTTCACTCTTTTCAATGGGACTACTAAACCTTAACACATGCATAAGGCCCACTCCTGTAAAGGCTTACACACATGCTTAACTTTTATACATTGTGAATAGTCCCCCTTGCTGTAAATGGGACCACTCACAGTATAAAGTTAAGCATATGTGTACGTTTTTTCAGGGCAGGGCCTCAGTGTTTGCATTATTGGGGGGTGCTATTTTTTTACTGTAACTGCTGCTTTGATGCCTTGGGCAAGTCACTTAATCTTGCTGTGCCTCTAGACATCTGTAAAGTAGAGATATCTGCCTCAGCAAGTTGATTTGAGACTTTGTTAATGAATGTTTGTAAGGCACTTTGTGATCCTTGTATGAAAGGTGGTCTAGAAATGCTCTCAATTAATATTATAAGGTACATCTTACATTTTTAATGAAAATACGTTTCTTTTTAGAGGTGGCAGAAATATTTAAATTTTCTAAATATTGATGAAATGCTTCTCACAAAAAAGGAAACATTTTCACAAGAATTTGAAAATAAAAATCTTGAGAAAATGTTTTAAAATCCTGACAAAAATTGAACTCTTTTCATGAAAAATTCTGCATTTTTTCATGAAAAAATTAGAGTTGTTTTCATGAATAAATTCAGATTTTTTCCTGAAATTTTTTTTCACAAACAAATTTTGATTTGCTTTCCCCACAATTTTGTTTGCTGTTTTTATGCCTTGGCCGTGATACTACAATCACTTATGCACATGCTCAGCCATCAGTGGTGAAGTTAAGCACATGTATAAGTGGTGGCAGGATCAGGGACTTACAGAACTGGCTGACACTTTTTAAAAATTCAGATGAAACATTCTCACTATTTTTTTCAATCAGCTCCACTTCTTGTTTAATTTGGGCCCTGATCCTACAAAACACTTAATATGCTTAAACAAGTTCTGTAGACTTCAACAGAACTATGCCTATCCTTAAAGTTAACCATGTGTTTAAACACTTTGCTGAACTGGGGTCTTGTACATCAATTTAACCCTTATTGAACTCTCCTCATTTAAACTCCCAGCCCCCTGCATTTTCATCTCACAGAAAAATTTAAAACTGTCCCCCTAAAAGGCTTGGTGGCAGTAGGGATAGAATCTGTGACCTCTGAATTTTAAAGCATAAGCATCAATCTAAAAAACCCTCCCTTGCCAGCCAAGGCTTTACCAAGCCTATCAACCTTTATATGTGGCCCAGCTACCACCAGACAGGGGCAGAGCAGCACAGTGAGTGGTATCTGGGCCACACAAGTACGAGCCAAAAGTGAGGATTTTTGCCACTAGGATGGCGCTTGTTTGAAGAGCGTTCTACTCTCCAGCTCTTCTTACTGGTTTTCCTGTACTGGCAGCCCACTCTCTGACAAGGAGTCGGTGTTGTTCAAGCCATCTTCTGCCTGGGACCGCTGCTGTTTCTCCCGTTCCCTTCTACGTCGCTCTCTTGCTGCCTCTTCCTCATCCTCCACACTCCACTGTGCTGTCAACCTGTCAACCAGAAGGGAAATGCATTCTTAAAGCAGGCAGCCAGTTCCGAGAGAAGCAAATAAAGGGAAAATGTCCTGGAATCTCAGGAGAAAACACAGCACCGGGTGGGCCCCATTCTGTGAGCTTCACTCCTGCCGAGGAGCACTTACTTACCCTCGCAGCATGCCTGGAAGCTAAGGAAACCACTTGTGTAAGTGCTACACAACATGAGACAATCGGATTGCAGAATCAGGCCTTGCATGAGAGGGCTGGATTGCTTCTTAGGGGATGGGTAAGTGTGTCTATGGTAGAGTCTTTCACATATGAAGCGACAATATGTCCCATTCTTTCCAAGGCAGTCCCATTTTCCAACGGCCTGTACCAGAAATTCGAAACTAAAACAGGATACCTAACTATCCCATAAAGCTGGTCAAAATGTATTCCATGGAACTATTTTTCATTCCCCAAAAATGCAGTTTTGTCAGACTCTAAACGTTTCATGGGGATGCGTCCATTTCAATGAAGTTTTCAATGGGAAAAAAGTCAGAACAAATCATTTCTCATTTTGTTTTGATAAGGTAAAGATGTTTCTTTTTGACTCTCATTGCAAGTCATTTCATGCTGCCCTTTACAATAAATATCGATTTCACCATTACATTACATTAATACGTTATAGGTAATCTTTTACTATAATATGAAAATCAACATGAAATAAATTCAAATGATACAGTCAAAAGGAAACATTTTGACTTTATCAAAACAAACCATTTGAATGGTCCCGAATTTAAATTTGTCAGAATTTTCATTCTGTGGGAAATTTCAAAATTTCAGCTTTTATTTCCCACCTGGAATTCCCTCCTTTCCCTCCCCATTCCCCCATCCCCACCCCCAAAATGCTGGAATTTCCCACGGGACAGAAATTCTGGTTTCCAACCAGCTCTAGTATCCCATTGGATGCTCAACAGCAGATTCACACTGCCTCAGCGGGGGTGCCGCTGAGCAATCCCAGACTGCAGGGAAACTCTCCCTACAGCATCTGGTGCCACCTACGCGATAGATATCACCCCACAGCCTGCCCACGCCGGCTGCGGAATAGATGTCCTGCTTTTTCAGTTTGATTGTCTGGTTACTTTCCCTGTGTGTCATCCAGCCTCAGCTGGCAGTGACCAAAAAGGGCATGTGAAAAGAGGGTCTAGATCTCCGCCCAGGGGGCAGCTGTTCCTATCACACTGATATCATGGCAACTGGTGGCCCTTCTGGCAGCCTCAACAAAAAGATCTAGCACTGGATGGCCTGGGAAACTAAATCACCTTCTAACCCCTAGGTCAGAGTTGAAGCACCTTGACAGGGCAGTGTGGGGGAAGTGTGCTGCCTAGCTGTTCTGTACATGATGGTCCTGATTCAGGAAAGGCCTTAAGCGAGTGCACTTGAAAGGCATTTCAGCACATGGTCAAGTGCTGCGCAGAGCAGAGATTTGTTCCATACTCTGGGCCAAAGGAAGGATTTCAGCCCTCAGCTCCATTAGTTCTGCCCCTCTGCAGTAACATTAAAAGAATGACAAATATTATACACAACAACGATCCAGCTCTCGGAAATCCCAGGCCCTGAAGCTGAAAGGTTGCCCAATACTGTGAGAAATCCAAATCCAGGTTTGTGGGCCCCTACACTCCCAGGGAGAGAGCCCTACGTGGAGCAGACCTTGACATGTTTTCTTAATCAGCTGAGTAGTTATATTTTAATCAGAATTCCTGTGCCAAGCTGTTCCCTTGCTACAATGGTGCAGGGAATGTTGGAGGAGGGTACCCAGCGCTATCGCTCAGCCGGACTCCAGCTGTGCTCTGTGCTGTTTCCTTCCTCCCTTGCATAGAAGAAAATCCTGGCTTGGCTTCTCCCAGAATGTCCCAGCCTCCAGATAATAAACCCTCTGTCAGCAAAGTGACCTCTCAGATCCCAGAGGAAACGATAAGACCGCGGCAACATTCCTACACTGGTGATAACATGAATTTTCACGCAGGATCCGCTCCTCCCCTTCTCGCCTCTTTCAGCACCATGCTGATCTTGGTGTGAGAAGGACAAGCTATGTCAGTGACCCGACCAGTCTAACTTCAGCACAGCAGAACACCAGCCCATCCCTGCCAGACTCCTGTTCCTTAGGGTCTCAGACTACAGCTGTAATAGAGTGAGGGCTGAGTCATTCATGGCCCCTATCAGCCAGTCTCCAGCTGCAATAGCCAGGGCTCCAATCCTTTTGCTTCACTGTAGGGGTGAGTCTATCTGACCCTGGATGTTCCCCTGGAGATATTTTTGCAAACATATATAAAGGAGAGCTTTGAGGAAAGCATTGGTTTTTGAGCAAAGAGTAAGGTCCTTTGTTATGCTGATGATTTGTAATGAGAGTAACACCCAGAGGCTCCAGGTGCGAGGCCACATGGTGCTAGGTGCTGTACATACCAGAGGGCCGGTGTACATGTAGAGCTGCACCAGTTTAACTAAAGGTGTGATTTGAAAGTGATTTAGCTAAACTGGTGCAAAAGGCTGTGTGGACATGCTTATTGCAGTTTAAACAAGGCTCATTTTTAAATCTTTACCTTAAATCATTTAGGGACAGGTTTAAGCAAAACCTAAATAAAGTACTCAAACCAGAATACCTATGTTCCCACAGGGGTTTGCACCATCTTAATGAACCTGATGCAAAGGGGTGTGTAGACAGCATCATAGAGAAAGATGGCCCCTGCCCCAAAGAGCTTACAATCTAAACAGACAAGATAGAGAAAGTGTGGGAATGGGAAACTGAGGCACAGTAACTTATCCAAGGATACAGAACAGGTGACTGGCAGAGCTGGGAAGAGAATACAGGTCTCCTGACTCTCAGTCTACTGCCATAGCTCCTAGACCACACTGCCTCAGAGTAATTGTTGCAAAGTGCTTTCCCCAGGCAGCTGTCAAGAGCCATCACTCAGGTGTCTCAAGCCAGGCATCCAAAATCATCAGTGAACTTTGAGAACCTTGGCCAACATATTTGATGTTTCTTTGACTAGCTTGTTTTCCAGCCCTTTTTTGTGTGTTTTCAGACCACAATGTGTCTGAGCTCACCTCCATTTAAAGCTCCTCGCCATCCCAGTGTGGCACGACAGTACATGGCAAGCACGCCAAAGACCTCAGAGGAGCTGGCGAGGTGGACTGAAAGAGCACAGAGAGAGTGGTGATTCCAGCACACTAGTGGGGTGTAGCAAAGTTACAGTGCACAGACCAGCCCGGATTTCTCGTCTCCCGCCACAGGAATGAGCTTCTTCTGCCGGTCACGACCCAGCACCACTGCCAGAAGGGACACTGCATTTTCTAAAAATTACATTACGTGAATTAAATTGCTCCCTTCTTCTCCCATCCTGCCTCTTCCACCCCGCCCTACTCCACACAGGCACAGAGAGCGTGAAGCCACCAGAAAGAAGACCCAAGCAAATCCCCTTCTTTATTCATTCCACACTCATATTTACTGTTTTCTCCATAGTTCCCATAGAAACAGTTGTCTGTGGTCCTGGCCAGGAGCCAAGGTGGGATGGGGGGAGGTAAGATATATAAATGAAGTCATTCATTAAGCTCCGCCTCGACCTTCCTTTCTTATGTGACAGAACTTGATAAAGTCTCCGTTCCAGAAAGGCTCTTAACCCCGTCTGTCCTGGACTCCCCCAGTCATAAGGTGTGAGGGCCTCAGAATGAGTGGGATTTTTAGAATTCACCTGGAATTCCCCAGGGGGCTGCAGTGGGGAAGAATTATAACTACCCCCTCCCCCCCCCAGGGGTGAGCTGGAGTCTCCCGGGGGGCTCCAGTAGAAATTTGTGTGACAATCATTTACATTATCAGATGAGCTTGGCTTGCAGCCCTCTCTGTTTCCCAGTTGGATGTGACTAATTCTCTCTCCATGACCTCACCGGCTCACTATTCTGTCACTGCATCTTCTGAACTGGCTGTGTGGCATGTGAGCGGAGGACAATAATAACGAGAACAAACGGGGGTTGGGGGGATTAAAATCATTGCTCGGCCCAATCGAAAGATACCCACCAAATTCACCCTGCCAAAGGACAGCCTGGCATATTGGCTTCTCTTCCAACTGACCCACATTGCAGTTATCCCAGTGCTGAGAGCCTCTTTGCCATAAATACGTGGGTCGCTGCTTTCTATTGTGCTGCACAGTGCTCAGAGGCCCGGGGCCTCCAGCTGGAGGGAAGTGCCGTCCTGCTGAAAGCCTCTCCCAGGCTTCTGTCAGGAAGAGGGGGCGCACCAAACAGTCCCAGCTGCAGCTCAGCCTGGGGTTTCTCTCTGATGTCACTTGTTTGTCCGTGGCGCTGCTAAAGATGTCCCCTCTTCAAAACTTTTGAGCAGATCTGGTGAATTTCAGTGCTCAAGAAGTGTAGGGGCTGGGAGAACTGGCCAGATCCAGGCATTGCACAAGCAGGCTCTGGCCAAGCTTTCTTCACTACAGCTCTGCCAACGTGACTCCAAACTGGCCTGGATGCAACACACGCGCCCAAGCTCACTCCCTGCCATTCCAGTCCTAAGTAGGAGCTGCTAATCACACAGTGGCTTAAAGATAAACTGGCTTTATCCACTAGGGACTAGACTTAGGCCTGGTTTACACTTAAAACTTCTACCAGCGTAGCTACATCGGTCAGGGATGTGGAAAAAAAACCCACACAATTTAAGGACATAGCTGTGCTGACAAAACCTACACTGTAGACAACTAAAGAGAGCAACCAAAGAGCGCAAAGCTAACATCATTTGGGGAGATGGTGTTCATATACTGGCAGAAACACTCTTTCTGTCGGCATACACTGAGTCTACACTAGGGGACCGGGCCAGCACAGCTATGCCAATCTAGGGTCTGTAGTGTAGACATAGCCTAAGAACACCCATGTTCATTACACTTGTGGGGTTTAGCCTTATGGGTAAGGATCACAGCTGAAGGATTAGTACAGTCCATTATCTCACTGTATCCAGCCTTTCCCTCCCCTGCCCCCCAACATACAGCCAGTTTGCCTATTTTCAATTGCAAATGTACATCACAATGAATAACCCATAGATCCAGAAATTGCACGTGTTAGGGACCATTTGACATTGATCACCTCTGAATCTCCCTTGCTTTAAATGCAGCCTTTCTACCAAACAATGTAAAGACCCTTCTGCACAGCACAGCCTCCCCCCGACCCCACCCCCCCATCATAGGCCTGCATCTTCCTTAGCCTATCCTTTCACCCAGGAGTCCTAACTTTTGTGACGTCCTAACTTCTTGATGCAGAGACAGCTGCAAATATGTCCTGAGCACACGACATGAGGTCAATGTGCAGAGAAGAACCAAAGAAAAGGAGGTGGAGAAAGAGGGAAAACTTGTACAGTCTCACACAGTGGGTCTGAGTTTGACCTCCTTTCTACCCCATCCCTGGGGTTGCATAGGGTGTGATTGAGGCCAGGCCATGATAATACCAAAAGGCATATTTAAACGCATGGAATGGATTATTTATGACTGATTAAACTGTGCTCACTTGCCATGCGGCTCTTTTGCTGTAACCTTTATGATCCTGCCTCCCATCCCCTGCACTGTGAACCCTGGGGAACAGCCATGTATCATCTGGTTATTCCCCAAAGCCTGCAGGGCACGTTCTCCCCAGATACAATCTCCCTGCTGAAATGGAATTGGGACAAAAAAGTCATTACAATAATAGCTGCTACCCCGTCTGACCCAGATTCTCCCCCACCCCTAGTCTGTCTGCCCAGGGCTTTCTCAAAGAGGGACAAGGGGTCAGCATGGACTTCAGTGTGGAGCAAAAGCTTTCACCACCCCACGCTCACCAGCTCCTTCCTCCATTTCCATTGTCCTCCTCACAGGCTTTCCATGGGATGGGCTCAGAGAGCAGGAGAAGCCTGGCAGTGCACGCTTACATGATAGATCTCTGTGTGTGGAATTAATGAGCTGAGGGAAAGAGAGAGGGAGTGAAGGAGGAATTGCATTCATTCCAAATGCTTTGACGAAAGCCTCATCTCCAGCCCATGGGGTTCCAGTGATCTCGTAGCTGTCCTGCAGGCTGTGTGCTGTGCATGGAGTAATCATGTCCCTTCCCACCATGGTATAGAGGTGCATAATGGGTCAGCTATGCCATATTACCATATACAGAGCCAGTGAAGCAAGGGCAGTTGTGGGCTGCAATAAGACTCTCCAGCCATGAGTCCATAACAGTTTTAACTCTTTCTCTTCTCTACAGCTGGGACCTCTGGATCCAGATCTGGAGTTCCTCTAACTCTGCTCTTTTGAGGCAAGGTGCTGTTAACTCCCACTCTCCACAACCAAGGATTTCAAGGAAGGTCACATTCCCTGGGGCATACTCCTCACCCACGCTTGAGGAAATGATAGTGGCCAGGCAGGAGAATTTCTGGCACAGCTTCTGCCGTCTTTAAGGGAAGTGCCCCAGACTCTGGGAATCTTTTGCCTGGTTCACAGCTAAAAGGAAGTTTTGCTGGCCCAGAACCAGCTCTCAGCACTGAAGCTAATTCCAGAAAGGAAAATGAAAAGCCTCCACTGGGGGCTAGACTTCAAGGATCTGTGCCAGAATTCAATACCCCTATGCAAGTGAATTCAGCATTCCTGTCTCCCGAGCCAGCAGTGGCAGCAAGTGCTTTACAATTATTTTCTTTGGTGCCTGTGTATGTGAGACAATCTCGTCCCCCTTCTCCCCCCACCCGCATACGTAAGGACCAGGTTAGGTGAAGGCAGCCTCAGGCTTTGGGATCGCCTACTCGCACTCGCAGCAGGAATTTATTACATGCACCACCGTACAGTCTGGATGGTATTTCCAAAAGCAGTCGGGTGTTGACCGAACTCTGCTTCCATTGGACGCAATGGTAAAACTTCCATTGACTTCAATGGGAGCCAGGTTAGGCCAGTGCTGAGTGCTTCTGAAGATACCACCATAGAGAAGGAGGGGTGTCTGAAGCTGAAAGCAGGTGGCAATGGCAGCCCTCTGGATGTTTCCCCAGCCCCCCTCCCGTTAGTTTTAGCCAAGAGGGAAGGGAGAGGAAGATCCCCTGGACTTATTCATGGGGTCTTCCCTTCGCCAATAAACCCATTTCTAGTGACCACCAGCAAATGTGACTCACAAGACATCCGGATAGACAAAGACCTATGTCAATCAACTGATTCCTCCTGCTGCTGACTTAATATTAAGGGTGCATTTAGCATTAGTTCATAAAGGATTAATAGATGTGATAAGCATGTTATAGACATGAATTGGTCTTGTTATAGATAGTTTTAAGGGCATCAGCAGAAGATTATAAATCATGGTTATAAGCAAGACCTGTTGGACCCTATAACAATTGATTAAACCATCCATTAATCATGTATTAACCTTTATAAATGATAAATAAAAGTCCCCTTAATACCAAATGTGACTGATCATTGTCTATGGCATGTTCTTATAGTCTTTGTCTACCCAAATAATGAGGCTTCCACTGCTTCCCTTGAGGAGATTGTTGCAGTGTGTCTATCAGACATCACTGTTTGAGGACATGTACTGCAAGTTTTCCTCTGCTCAATTTACTCCCATCACTGCTAGCCATACATCCCTTGGGTCAAACTAGCATCCAGCATGATTTCTCACACAGTCCTATGATCAATGGAAATCAACGTGGTAGGTGCCTAGGGACTTCTTCTTTTGACAGTCCCACTAGGTTCCCAGCTACCTCTTTAGACATCTAATACCTTTTAAAACATCAGGCCCCAATTCACTTACCCAAGGTCACCCAGGAAACCTGTAGCAGAGCAGGGATCTGAACCCAGCTCTCCAGCTAGCTCTCAACCACTTCTTCCTATGGAATGCAGGAGAAAGTGGTTTCACTCCTCAACACAAGGCACAATTTTCCCTCCGGCTGACAAAATTACTACAACGGGAGGTATCTTTAACTTAGATGACCAGAAAATGGAGCCATGTTTCTTGGGAGATAGGATTCTATGACCTATGAATAATGTTGTTTAATAGCAAAGACTCAGTAAAATCATTACCTACTTTGGTAGGTAGGAGTGGGTTGGATAGTGTGAAGAAGACAGGGGAAACCCAGTGACAGATATCCATACAGGCAGGGAGGCTAGTCTCCCAACCTATCCCTCGAGGGAAGAAATGTTTATTTTGGCGCTGAGAGATTAGCTCATTGGTCAGACACGCATAAAAAGACATTACTGTGCTGGGCCATTATTAGTTCAATTACTGGGCTGCAAAGCTCAGTATGGAGTCTTTGTTACCAAGTGCCTTTCTCTCATACCAAGCTTTTCTGCCATGCCTGTAGCTGTCCTATCTCAGTCATTTCCCCCCACCCATAGTATAAATCACAGCTTTGCCTACAGGATCCAGGCAGCAGGAGAGGGCTGAGCCCCACCCCACCCCACCCCCAGCACACACACACACACCCCCCTTGAATCATCTCCGATCTCATCCCTGCTGAGCTGTTTGGTGCAAGGAGCTGGGGAAAAGAAACACTGCTTGCTTAAAAGAAAAACAAAACAAAGCAAATCTTGAGACAGGGACAGACCAAGCAGTACAGGTAAAATAAGCAGCAGCCCAAAGCTTCACCCATCTCCTGAACAGAAATTGAATCAAACTGAACTGGGCTTTCCAAAGAATTGTCTTCACTGCTTCTTCTAATGATTTTTCATTTTAATGCACCTTAGCTCATCTCAGCTCTGCATTGTAAGAGATTATCTTTACCTCCAAGAGTCTATACTCTAAATCAGTGGTAGGCAATCTGCAGTCCGCGGGCCGCATGCGGCCCATCAGGGTAATCTGATTGTGGGCCGCAAGACATTTTGCTGACGTTGACCATCCGCAGGCTTGGCCCCCGGCAGCTCCCAGCGGCCGCGGTTCGCCGTTCCCGGCCAATTTCAATGGGGACCTGCTTCTGCTCTCGTTGACACTGGTATAAACCAGGAGTGGCCACACAGAGGTTAATAACATTATGCCAGTTTAGAACTAGCACAAGTGAGATCAAAATGAGGCCTGATGTTTTTTATAGTACTGATGAGTCGAGAGGTTAGAATCCAGGCGCTCAACAATAGTTCTTCATTCACTCATTCTATACCACTTCATTCTACAGAACTCCCCTGAGTCCTTGACACGTAGGGCAGAGATCAGCACGTGCACAGCACTGAACAGCGGAGTGCAGAGAGGCAATGGGAGTGTGCTTTTCAGTTCCCAGTGGGATTTAAGGTGTGCTTCCTTTATTACTGTTATTTATTTTACAGTAGCAACTAGAAGTCACAACCAAGCTCAGAGCCCCATTGTGCCAGGCACTGCACATACACATAATGAGACAGTCCCTGCCCCAAAGGGCTTACAGTTAAGACAAAGGCTGGGAGGGGGTGACAGGAGCACAGAGTGGTGAAGCATCTTGCCTGTCATCACGCAGCCGAGCCAGGAACAGAACCAAGCGTCCTGAGACCCAGACCAGCGTCCTGTCCACTGCCTCTTCTTACTGAAAAGCTCTCTCAGATTGATTTGGCCATTTTTAGACTTGCAAACCAAACCCTTTCCCCCAACATGATCATTGACCACCATCAGCTGATGCTCCATCCATCCCCAGGGATTTGCTTGCTTTACTAAGACTGTTCAGGGTTGGCAGGAATAAACCGCACTCCATGACACTGAAGGGCTCAGTCCAACTCCCGCTGATGTCAACGGGAACAGAATTGGGCCCTAGATGGCCAATAGGTCTGGAGAAATCGAAGCTCTGGAGCAGGATAAGAGGAATGGCAGTAACAGGATGCAATAACATTGATCACGCCATAGGCAGCCCCTGTACTATATGGAGCAGTAACGTTATAGTTAATGGCTAGATGCGTGGCAGCTGCAGAGCTTCTAGCAGTCCAGAGAGCTAGGAAATTCTGGGAATGAATCCACATGGTATTCAGGAGGGAACGCTCACATTCCTCCATTGGCGAGAGCAGGATTAATCAGCAGACTTTGGGGGGACAGGTGGGCAGGAACAGTGGAATGTGGGTATCCTATGAATGCAAAGTCGCTCCGGGGAAGGGAAATGGAGCCTTCCACAGCCAACCAGTGAGCTCAAATGGGGTAGGGTGTCATTCTCCCAGCCCAGGCTCCAGAGGTGGGCGTGAGGCTCTGTCTGCAAATGAAAAGATTTTGCTTGGGAGCATCTGGCTTTCGTGCTGCAAATCTATTTGCCAGCATGACGCTAACGGTTGTTGATTTAACTGTTTTAGGGGAGGCAGAGAGCTTCACAGGAGCCAGGCCTCCTGCGTTCTGTTGCCAGCGTGGCCACTGACTCACTGGGTGATCACTGACAAGTCACTTAGCCTCAGATTCTCCATCTGTAAAATGGGGTTAACAACACTTACCTACCTCACAGGGTTAACCCGTTAAAAGTTGCAAAGTGCTCCTTTGACATCCTTTAATTGAAGGGTGCGGGATCACAACAAAGAAGACAGATTTTGGGGGGAGAAGGAGGATGGCAGATTTGCTGTCCAAGCCCTGCCTTGCTCCCAACTCCTTCATTCACAGCGAAGGAAGGGCCCTAAATGTCCATGGCCTGAAATAACAGTCAGTTCCTCTGGCCGAGCTCAGTGTTGCTCAAAGCCAAGAGAGAGCTCAGTGCTACAACATGCATGTGGGTGTGTTAGCACCAGGGTGGGACTGCAATGACTGCAATGACTGCAACCTTCTGCCCTTTTACTGCTTCCCAGACAGCGGGGTGCTGGGGAGGCTTGCAGGCAGGCTTACCCTCTCCTGTGTGGAGATGTGCACCCAGAGAAACACTCAATACCGGGTGGGGAGAGGGTAGCTGCTTCCCAGATAACATGCATCATTCCCACCCAGACAATGGGGCCTCGTGTTGACACTCAGATATCAGGAGAGCAATATGGCCTGCAAACAGCACAGCACTAGAGTAGTACTAGCTATAGGGAGAGGAGGCGGGGTGGGGGGTCACCTGGGAATCCTAAGGATCAGGGCACACCCGTCCAGTGCTGTGTGATCCATCAGTCTGGCACACCGAGCCTGGTAGCGTGTCCTGGGAGCCCAGCAGAGACCGTGCTCAAAGGCCCAACAAACGGCATATGGACATTTCTCTCCCCCGCCCCCCACTCATTCCTCTGCCTCAGTGAGCTTGCTAAGGTGCCTGTCAGCTATGCCCCGACCGTGTGAGTAATGGTGCAAAGAGCGGGGGGAAGGGACGATAACAAAGGGACTGAAAGGGTATTGCACAAGGGGAGAGGCCATTGTGGATCTGCAGGCTCTTGGGGAAAGATGGAGGCGGGGTGGAAGGCAGCGTTTTTAACCCCTAGGGCTGTACTTGTCCTCAGCAAATTGCGCTGGGATACTCAGCTGGAGCTTCTAAATCCTCCTGCTGCTCCTAGGACCCCACCGTCCAGCAACAGCTGATCCCTGACCCAGTAGCCTCATCCCCTCCCATTTGCCTCTGCCTTTCCACCCACTGCAGTAGCTCTGCCACCCGCAACTTGCTCCCTCCTCACTCCCCAGCAGACAATTGTTTTCACCTGCCCCACTTCTTCGTTGCAAGTTCTCTCCCCCACCCTGTGGTATCTAGCCCCTAGATAAGCCGGTGATGGGCACATAAAAAATGTGATTGATTAAGAGACAACCTACCCCAACCCTTCCCCCCACCACCCACTGCTGGTGCCCATCCTGATTCCAGAATCCCAGTCACAGGTGACCTGCACCCCAGTCGCCATTTCCCCCCGCACCCTCCCACAAGCTGCTTCCCTCTTTAGCCCAGAAATTCACTCCCAACCCAGCCCACCTCCCACCCCTTCAAACACTCCCTTCCCAGATCTTGTCTGGAAAGCTCAGTGCTTGGAGGGTCAAACAAAGCAGCACCAAGGAACTGAGCAGAGGATTTTTCCCATCACACAAACACTTGTGACCTCAGGGAAAGTTGGGGGGCTGTGAGGAAGAGTACGCAGAATAATAGGGGCGGGAAAAACAACTGAGCAAGGTGATCCTCCATCAAACAAAATGTTCCTCCCAAGAGCTATGAAAAATGGAGATGACACCACAATCCGAGGAGCCAGTGGAATTGTGAGAATGCCTAAAACCCAGGAGAATTTAGAACAGGACCCATAGGCCGAACTGGTTCACGGAGTTCCACAATGCAGATCACAGCATCCCTCACTTTTAATCAAGAGATACAAGCCATGGAGCCTGTAGGTACCTGGAGCAAGGATGCTTGGCTCAAGATGCAGCATTTCGTGTATGGACATGCAGTTTCCACAGGCTGCATCTCCATGTTAAGGTACCATCTACACTGGGCCTGCAAGTAAGGGGAGTATAATTTAAAATTCCATACTTTGGCTTTCCTTGCAAGTATTAATGACTCCCCAGACTGATAAGATACCAGAAGAGCAATAATTCTGAATGACTGAAGAAATGCCTTAGATCCTTCTCTCCACTGATAGCCTCCACATCTCTTCTTGATTCCCTGGCACTCCCCTTTTCTTGTGATGATATTCAGAGTTCAGATGTTGACGTTTTGGAAATTATCCTTATTATCTCTTGTTTGTATTGCATTAGCACCGAGGAATGCCGGTCCTGGACCAGGACTCCACTGTGCTAGGCGCTATACAAACACAGAACCAGCCGATGAGCCCTGCCCCGGGGAGTTGATCATGACTCAGTTCGAGCCTAAATCTTTTGAGTCCCTCCACACAAAGAAGGGAAAAAATAGAACGAGGTGCTATGAGACCAGAGGCTTTTCTATTATCCTTCCTCCACACACACACCCCTTCTTCAGTTGTAATAATTAATGAAATGGCTAAGGAAATCTGATTATATAAAACCATCTCAAGGTTGCTGCTCATACTCAGAAGACAGTGGAAGCTGCATCTGTGAAAGATGCTATTTAAACCACTATTGAACAGAGGCACATACAGTACAACAGGTTTATGAAGAAGTTGATTTGTAGGTTAATTAAATAGTAATATTCTATTGTACAACACTTGAGACTCAATAAATACAGAGAAGATAAAATTCTAGCAGGGGTGGCTAGTGAACTGAATTAATCAAAAGGACAAGCAATAACTGCATATCTTATTGATAGGAATTCAGTAGATAGATAGATAGATAGATAGATAGATAGATAGATAGATAGATAGATAGATAGATAGATAGATAGATAGATCTGAAAATACAAAGTCCCATAGCTAGGTATTATCATTATTTTATGCTGTGTTGTTATAGCCATGTTGGTCCCAGGAAATTAGAGAGATGAGGTGGGCCAGGTAATATCTTTTATTGAAGCAACTTCTATCAGTGAGAGAGACAAACTCTCGAGCTTGCACAGAGCTCTTACAAGATATTAATAAAAGTTATTACCTCACCCACCTTGTCTCGCAGGTATTGTCATTGCTAGCTTATTACAAACAAGACAAAGCAGCCTGATGTCTGATGGATGCTCTTTTGCAATCCACTGACTGATAGAGACCATGCCCAACAATGGGAGATCCTAGGTACACATTGGAGAGAAGAAGAATGAGATAAGCTTGTAAACTGCCTATTCTTTTCGGATGTCATTTCTAGTTAATTACAGTCACTTGCGCTGGGTATTCTCTGCAATCATCAGGCGTATCCCTGGGCTCTGTTAGCCTGATGGACACTTTCCAGTCACCAACTTTTCAGATGCAAATGACGTGCTCCTGTCAAGTGTCTTCATGCAAAGCAACCCCCAGTATCCCCACTTTGCCAGTAGCCAGAAAAAGAGCAAGAAGGGCTTGTTTTACAATCCACCTCCAGGATGCAACAAGATACTGCTCATGGCCCTCCAGGGAACAACTGCCAGGGGAGAGAGCACTCACTCTCATGCCACCCGTCGGGCATTAAGGCCTCGATCCAAAGCCTGTACAAATTGGAAAAATCATCATTCCTGTATTTTTCCACTAGGATCTTCACTGATAGTAAATGATGACTATGGAAACAGCATCAGTTCATTGCCAGGACACGTCTGTGGTTGACTCATGTACCTCTGGTCAGAACTTCTCCTTAAACTCTTATTTTCAGCTCCCCAAATACTTGGGGTTTTCCACTGGGCCGTTTATCTGTGCAAAGTTTATCTATTCAAAGTTCATAGGCCTCAAGCGTTATGCTAACTTTCTGAAGCTAATATCTTTCAGGATATAGGCTTGTAGGTTTCTTGCATTACTGCTGGATATAATTCAAAGCAGAATACAATGCAAAGCAGTAAATATAATAAAGGCAAACTAGCCCACTGGGCTACAATAGCAGTGAATATTAACAATGGCAAACTAGCCAACTGGGCTACACTGGACAACATATACAACACCACATACTGAATATATCACCACACAGGAGCACAGCAGTGAATAGCTTATGTGGGGCAATGGGGCCAGTGAAGGGCTTAAGTGCAGCCCACAGAGTCTGAGGGAGCCCATGGCTGCCCTCTTTAGTATGAAGATGAAGCCCCTTTAGGCTACTGTTCCCAGCTCCCATCATGCAGCATAGCTGGGCTGCTTGAATTCGTATTCAACACTGTATGCTGGGATCTGTAGTCCCCGAGGGCCGCGCCTCCCTACTAAAGACAAGCATGGATGCAATCTCTTTATTTCCAGCAAATTACATGCAAACTTGGGGCTGCTGACAAGTTGCCAATGGGTCCCTTCGTTGGACACAGTTACAGAGCCCTAGTGTCAAGACTAAAAGTGGGGAAAGCCATCAGCAACTTCTTGCCTCCAACAGGCAAGTGTGGGAGAAAGCTCAGTGATTCAGCAGCATCTGAAGTCACTGGAGTTTAGTCTAGTTGTAGACCAGTGTGACTAAGATCAGAGTCTGTCCCTGTGTTACCCATATAAATGTGACATACCAAGATGTGCACATGCACTACGTAGACTTGCAGTGCGACCACCCAGGGATTACAGTGAACCTGGAAACTCCATTCATGTAGCAAAGCAGAATAATAGCAATACTCCCTTGCACTGCTGTTGTATCTTGAGTCCAAGAATCCCAAAGCACGTTAGGAACATGAATGAGTTCAGCCCCACACCAGTCCTGTGACGGAGTAGGCAGACAGAAAGTCCTGAATAGTTTAGTTGTGCAATCGGCAATTCTGCTTATAGCAAAACTTAGAACGAAGTTCTGTGCAGAAATATGACTCCTCTACAGGAGGGTTTCACTGTATAGAAAAAGTTCTGCACAGTGTATGGACCGTCCTCTGCCTATATCTGAGCAACCCTCCTGCCTTCTGTTGACCTCAGTGGGGTTATAGCTGTGTAAC
Organism: Chelonia mydas; assembly: GCF_015237465.2. Lineage (NCBI taxonomy): Eukaryota > Metazoa > Chordata > Testudines > Cheloniidae > Chelonia > Chelonia mydas. The sequence goes on along the minus strand of NC_051246.2, from coordinate 27,841,842 downwards.
CCAAGGTGATATCCATCTCTTTTTCCCCACATGGAACAGGGGCGATGTATACAAACACCCACGCCAGAATCCAATTTAAAATCCACTTACCAAACGACCCAACTCAACCATAGTGTTAATCCCCATCTTCCATAAAATCTCCCTCTAATCTGATAAAACACCAGGGGGCATGTACTCTTCTGAATGGGCACCTACAATCCCCATCAATATTAAGAGTAATTATGAACAGCTATTAAGAGGAGGTCTAGATTGGGGCATGTGTGAGTGTTTAGGCCATTTATCTATCTCTGGAGCATGTGCAGCATGCTCATCACCCTTTTCTCCTCCAAAGAGTTTCAGCCCAGATTTGAGTTCTGGGGAAGACTGAACAGGGGAGTCTTATTTTAGTGTAACTGTTTTGCCCAGCAGCCCTCAATTCTGGTCCATTCTCTGAGCTGCGTGTCCTGTGTTTGCATGCATTTGATGGTCCTATTCCACTTACACTTCTTTACACCTTCCAACTCAGCCCCAAATTTCATGGTTACAAAATGAGATTCCATCAAATGGGGTGATTCCCCTGAGCCAGGGCTAAGGAGAGGAACATGAATGGGTCATAATGGAGGTGACCATCCCCCTGTCTCTCCAAGGGACCAATTCAATGCCAGGTGAAGTCAATGGGAGTCTTTCTGTGGTCTCCTGCAGGTATTGAACTGCCGCCCCAAAAAGGGTAGTACAGGAAGTCCCTGGATTGAATGGACATGAAGAACAAATTCCTCTCTCATCCAGGAAGAGAGATGCCCTTCTGAGGTAAGGTTTCAGGCTGCAGTAGTGCCAATGGGAATCCCCAAATTGAACTGAGCCTGGAGACTGGAATCCCCCCTACCCAAAAACACACACTGCAGGCGGGGACCAGCATCCACTGGGGAAGTTGTACACCCCAGGGAAGACTAATATGCGCAAAGTGTGGTTCCAAGGAGAACATTAGTCTCCAGTGCTCCCATTTCCCAAACCACTAAGTCAAACTTAGCATTAAAGTAAAGAACAGAGCAGGGAGTTTCCCCTGTTGAATCTGAGCTTTCGACACCTTCCTGGATGGTTCACGATAAGCTTCCATAATGCCTGTAATGATCCGGGTGTTGGGGACACTGAGGCAAAGGTCTAAGGAGCAAAAGTGGTGTTTCTACACCGCATTAGAAAGCAGCATGGTTGCAACTGAGTGGAGTCCCACCCTGAGTAACTGAACAGAGCAGAGTGCAGCGATCCTTCCTAGAGAGATCTGGGCTCAGCATTTATTGAAAAAAGGAACCAAGGATCTTCTAATTGTCCAACAATCTGCCCTAGCGACTACACCCAGATGCTCAAGTGGTGTAAATCAGCATCTCTGTCTCCAATGAAATCAATGGACTGATGCAGATTTACACCAGCTGAGGATCTGGCCCTTTAAGGATTGTTGCCTAAAAACACACATACATTGCACAAAATAGCCCCAAAAAACTTTGCTAGACCGAGCCCCTCTCCTTCAGCTGAGACACATACAAACTCTCCAAGCCAAAAGGAAAACTCAGCAGGTTCAGGTAAATATCACAGTACGGTCATGTTTAGCTATTTTAACTATGTGCTTCTGGAAAAGCCATCAGTAAGCTCAGCTCTGCCTTGCTGATATTGTTGTTTGGGGTTTATTTATTTTCCCTGCTTCCAAGATGCTCTGTCTGCTTCAGAGCCCTGTTAATGAATAGGTTCAACTGATTTACATATACGTGTGCACAAATATACCACAACGGAACAATATTCTTCTCGTCATGAAGCGGATACATTTCCCTCTGTGGAAGAAACAGCCCATGGAGTTTGGAATTAGCCAAATCAAATTGCCATGGTGGAAGATCAATGGGCTGAGCTCCATGGAACAAAGAATCCTGCCTCTCTGCCTTTGCTAGGCAGGTACAGACTTACCTTATGAGGTTCTGTAAGCCTTGTTTGCTGGAATTCCTCCTCAGGATCGCACTGGTCATTGTGGAAGAGGCTGATCTCAGGGCAGGCTCACAGATCCTGGCTGCTAAACCTCCTTTCCCTACTTTTTTTTAATTTTCCTTTTTTAAAAAAAATAAATAAAAATAATCCTCTCCCTCTCTCTCTCTTCAGGAAGTTCTGCAGCTGGTTTCCTTTTGTTTCTCTAAGCCCCCCCTGTTCAGCCCCCCTCTTGTCTCCTCCACCTCTACCTCCTCCACAGCCTAGTGGAAATGTCAGAGAAAAATCTTTCAGAGAGCAGCTTTGTAGTCCGAGGCAAAGCAGGGTCCCCTCCCTGCTCCCATCTGACTGCTGAGTGAGCTCAATGCAAAGCTTAAACCTCTCCTTTGCTCTAAAGGCTATTCTTCTTCTCTTTGGCTATCTGTTTCTATCTCTCCTCTCTTACACTCCTTCTGGTTTATGCTTCGTTGTTTCTCATCTTTTTCTCTCCTTCTGTTCCCCCTCCCCCACTCCTCATTTTCCTTCTCTTTTTCTTCCCTTTCCGATCTGTTTCTTTCTGCATTAACTAATTGCATAAATTAGGAACAAAAGCCACTCAGGGACACAAAACCTGATTAGGGGAAAGATAGCAGAGGACAGATTTACAACTCTGGAGCCAGATCTTGAGCTCACGTAAATCAGCAGCAATCCATTAAAATCAATGGCGCAACTCCAGTTTGCACCAGCTGAGAATTTGACCCATAGCCTCCATAGTCTAAATCTACTCTTAAAAATTAATTGCAAGTCTCAGCAACTTGCAAAGGGGTTGCAACACTTTGTGGTTAAAAATGCTGTATCAAAGAATGAAGTGCAATATGATCCCGTTTGCATCAGGCTGATTCAGAGTACTGCATCTGAGGAGACAATGCAGGACTAGTGGACAGAGCACTGGCCTGGGATTCAGGACAACTAGGTTCTGTTCCCATCTCTACTGCTGACTTGCTGGGTGAGCTTGGGTCAATCACTTCCACTCTCTGTGCCTCAGTTTCTCCATCCACAAAATGGGAGTGATGAGACTGGCCTCCTTCATAAAGTGCTTTGCAATCTACTGAAAAGTGCTGAATCAGAGTTAGGTGTCATTATTATGATGTCAACTGGGTGGTCTTGGATAGGGCTCTGGACTATGCCTCGGAACCTGACGTGCATTCTACTTCTGGCTCTGCCCCATCCCGCCGAGTAATGTTGGACAAGTTACTGTGCCTCTGTTTCCCCTCCCACCCTGAGTCAGTCTTGTCCGTTTAGATTGTCAGCTCAGTGGGGCAGGAAGTTTGTGTACAGTCCTTTAGTTGGGGGCATTGATGTGCCACTATAATACAAAGAAGAAGAGAGGACTGTGTCTGTGGGAGCATAGGCTTAGCAACCAATAACGACTAAGATCTAATCCCATCTTTGATATTCACTTGTTGGGCGATAGTGGGCAGGTCAAGTAACCTCTCTACCTCAGTTTCCCTATCCGTGGAAAGGGAATATCAACCCCACCTCTCTAAAAGGTGTATTGTGAGAATTATAAAGTGTCCTTATTATCAGGACCAACATGGTTTGAGATTTTTTACTTGCCACTCTCAGTGCATCTCCTAAAATGTGCGTATGTTTTCTTCAGATGAGTAATGCTGGACTATTTACTGTAGCTCGGTTATTTGAAATGAGGATGGCTGATAACTGCCCACGTAATAAATGAAGAAATATTAGTAAAGAGAAACTGCACTGAAATAAGTACAGATGGGTATTAAATGTTTTAAAAAACCCACCACTTTAAAAATGGGTTTCTTTGTTAAGTTTTTATGTATTTACCAAACAGCCCATAAATGATGAGAAATAATAAAAGCAGCTAAGCACAGTGGTTGCTCTTGCACTAGGGTCACGGATGGACTATGTGCTGGAGTATATTTATTTTACACTTCTAAATTCTGTGAGGCTAGGTGGAACTAGGAGAGCAATCAGCAAAGGTCTCTAATATTCAAAAAGATAAAGGCCCTGCCCCTGCAAGCATGTATACGTGTGTTCGGCTTTAAGCAGACTCACTCCCACTGACTTCATTGGGACTGCTCACAGACTTAAAGTTAAGCACATGTCCAAGCATTTGCAGGCTCAGAGCCTATGGTCTTTTGAAGTCACTGGCCAAATGCCCAATGGCTTCCTGCAAGATGGAGGGGTGATGAGAGGGCCTGATCCAGCAAACTTTCATTGATTTCAATGAGGCAGGGTCCAGCTCTTTGTATGGGGCTGACCATCCAGATGGTACCATTCTAGGGTTTTTATAAGGGACTGGTGGTGAATGCGGGCCAAGACAAAGGGGTGATGAAGCTAACAACTATGGCATGGCCGGAACAACTGCTGTTAAATGAAATCACAGCTCTTATTATAGCCAGAGATGCCACACAATCCGTAGCAAACTCAGGAGGGGCAGAGAGGAATGCGAAAGACTTGGGTTTGATAACTATGGGGAGGCTGGGAGCACATGCTTGCCATGGGAGGTGGACGTGGGCTCACCAGGAGACATATGAGGCCAGATCCTCACTTGGTGTAAACTGGCACAGAGACATTTGCTTCAGTGGAGCTATGCTGATTTACACCAGCTGAGGACTGGGTCCAGAGACAATTATCTTGCCCGCATCCCTCCACTCAATAAACACCAGTGCCTGGTGGCAAAGAAGCCAAAGAAACAGCCCACTGTTAAATATATAAGAGTTTTCAAACCAAAACTTTTAGCCTAGAGGAGGAGGTAGAGTCCAGTGGTGCTAAAATCCTGCACCGTAGTCAATTCTGCATAGAAGCTAGAAGTGGGTGCCCTTCTATAAACAACCCCCTTCCCCGTAAGAGCTCATGTCCTCAGGTAGTGCAGAAGCCTAAATGCAGTGGAGGATGTGGGTGTTTGCTTGCTGTATGGCAGATGGATTTCCTGAGCCAGCAGGGCATCTAGGATCAAGGAGAAGTCGGTCGGATTAGCTGTCTTAAGGGAAGTGGGGCAGGGGTGAAAGGTGGGAGGGGAGATAAGATCTTTGGAATGAACTGAGGAGGGTGACTCAGAGTAACTGGAGGGTGGGGGCAGAATACACCGTGATATGCAAAGGGGGTGGGGGAGTTACACTTCCCATTGCATTACACAGGGTACGGGAATTCCCAGGTATCACTCCCTGATTGCAAATTCCCCAGGCTGGTGTGATGGGTTTGGGATGCTCCTCCTAAAGTGAAGATTAATCAACATCCCTTCCCTTTCATCTCTGTCAGAGAATGCAGGGAGATCAGGTGGGAGGAACACACGTGTCCAGCAGTGGGAGGGTCACACAGGACCCCACCGAGGGCCAGGGGAGTGCTTCTGTTTAAAAGCCTGCATCTCCCAGACCCGTCTCTCCAGTGAGCGAAAGGAAAATGCTAGTGATTGCACTTGGGGATGATCCATTCCTCTTGACTTAATTCAACTGAGGACACTGCAACTTTATTTTAAAAATTAAAAAAAAAAATCACAAAAGTTATGAGCAAGGGGGATCCCTATCTTACCCCCTCACAGCTCGACATGGTTAGCTAGCCAGAGGCAATTGTGCAGGGGAAGCCCTCAGCCCCACTCTGTGTAGGATAGGCGGTTTCTCTCCCCCCCAACCACCACCACCACGGCTCAAGATGGAGCATAGCTGCTTCAACATGCTTTATACTTCCATTCAAAGGCAGCTAGGGCTTAGCATCAGCCGTGGTCCCATCTGCCCAGCTCCTACAGCACTGCCCACATAAACCTCAGGGTGCCATTCTAGAAACAGCAGTGATGCTGCGGTAAGAAAAAGACACCAACCAAAAAAAAAGACGATTCGTTTTCCTGCTGGAGTTTAACAAAAAATCAGTCAAAGAAATCCCTGCAGCGGTGTGGCACATTTAGCACAAGACAAGACAGGGACAATAACGCAGGGCAGTTTGCTAGTGCCTAGCATGCGTCCTCTAAGCCAGAGGCTCATAAAGAACTTTCCAGCAACAGACAAAAAGGGAAGGCTTTAAAGGTGAGTGGGATGGGGCGGAAATGACTCAGTTCTGTTGCCCTGGGATGGAGGGAGGGAGTCCCAGAGAGATAGGGCTGCACCAGTTCTCATTAATGACACAATCGCTCTGCTATGTAGCCCGGGTTGCAAAATCATTTTGGAGGCTAAAGTATGTCTAGCAAAAAACAAGACTATAGCAAAGAAATGCAACCAGAGTGATTTGCTCTAGCACCGTTGCAATCAAAGGTCCCAGTCCAGGACCTTGCTGGGCATGAGCATGTAATCTGGCCACCTAGGATCCCAATGTTTTAGGGGCACCTCCAGCCCAGCTGCCCTGCCCTGCTGTGCACCAACACAGTTTCTGGAGATCTGTTGCTTTAAGTACACCCCACACACCACTGTCTGAGAGGGCTGACACCCCCCTGGGCAGATTCTGGCTGCCTGACCCCCTAGCACAGCTTTTGGCAGGGGGGGCTGCCCCTTTAAGTGTGCTCCCTCTGCACCCGTAGCCAGGAGCCACTCCCCCAATACAGCTCCAGCCAGAACAGTAAAATGTCTAGTGCCAGTTCAGGGCCCAGTCCTTGAAGATCCTGAGCACCCTCAACTCCCAGAGATGGGAGCAGAGGGTGCTCAGCACCTGACAGGATCAGCCCCAGCATTTGTGGAATGTGCCTGTTCACGGTGTTGGGATGCCAAACCCGCTGCGATCATTCGCCCTCTGCCCCGCCTTTCCACTGACTTCAGCAGGCCTTGGATCAGGCCCCAGCATTGTGGAGCATGGGAGTGACCTGGATTTTTAAGCATGAGTGGAATTATTGATGGAGCAGCACGGGCTGCTTCAGAATGACTAGAAAACATGGGGATGAATTGAAAGGCACTTCACTTAGATGGAGGGGGAGGAAGCCACCTTTGTGTTTCCCCACAGTCTGAGGCAGCTGGCCCTGTCCAAGCTCTGGTTTCACTTAGAGCAGTCTGGAGGCTGCTCTAGCATATGTTCTACTTCTCACAGCCCCTTGCAAGAGCACAAAATGCCCATTGTTCAAATACACTCAGCTACACCCCTTTTCTGTCCCTCCAGGAGGGGTGGGAGTGTGGCCAGGATAGGGCTGCTCTACTCCAGCAGAGGTTCTCCTTTACATAGACCATATTTCATGTCCTTTAAGACCCCCTTACACCACAAGAGAAGCATAAAGGATCTTGGGCGCTTTGGAGAATCGGGCCCTAGAACTTTAATTTTTTCAGATTAGCCCATTTGCTGTGTTCCCTCAAGTCCCTGGAAGACGTGTCCTGGGCATCTTTTTTTCCTCCCCATGGCTCCTTTTTAGAAGCTCTTCATGCTTGTTTCCCCTCTTCACTGACTACACTGAGTCCATTTCCACAGGAACTCTGGATAAAGAAATTGCACCCTAACTGCATCTTCAGCGAGACCCTTGGTCACCTTCAACCTGTGCCTGGTGGTTCTTGTGTTAGCTGCCAGCTTGAATAGTCCAGTCGCAGTGATTCTCTTGGTGCCCTTTGCCGATTTCCTACACATCGGTAATGCCCATTGGCACACCTCCACATGCCCTAACCACCAGGTAAGGCACCCCAACGTGACAGGTTACTCTCAGGAGATCTCGCAGTAAGAAGGGGTGAGTGCACACCCCATGTCATTACTCTCTCTGTAATATTCCCGCATGGCCACTCTGCCTCTCAAAAGGGTCATTTACATACCATCCAGCCAGTGAACCATTACATTGGAAGCTTCAGCAAAATTGGTGTTGAGAGCCCTGGTGTTGATGATATGGCAGGGAGGTGCCCTGTTTCCTAGCTGGTACAATCCTTCATACACCACCATCTTCATGTTCTACTCTTCCCATCACTACCCCTTCCCCCCCCCCCCCCCATGGACCCACATTTCTCAGAAAGTCTGACAGAAGTAGGTCTTTTGGGATTATCTTTACAGCATTTGTCCTTCATCTTCAAACCCTGGCTCAATGAGAAGGGACGTGTTAACTGGAATGCCAGTCTAATGGAGATGTAATTAACCAATGGTGGGTGTGCTCTAGCCTGTGAAAGAAATGTTACTTACTGATGTGTGGGATCCCAATTAATATATCCCATCTCATTTTGCTGAAGCTTGAAGATCGGCAGTCAGCCACGTTAAAGGTAATCCCAGTGAAACAGGGGCTTTAACAGTCTCAAATATCTTTCAAGGAGGAGCAGCCACTTATAGACACGTTGAATACACAATCAGGATTCTAGGACAGGATGGCTCATTTTGTGGGATTATACCAAGCTATTACGATTTTCAGGGTTTAATCCTGTAAGAAAGAAAGGAAGAGCCAGCAGATGGTCCCTTCTCTCCCTTAAGGGGCTGACAAGGTGTTGAGTTTTCTGTCGCTCATTAGCAACTCCCTACTCGCTGGTTTAGGAGCAGCGCTGCCAGGCCCCGAAAAAAGGCCCAGGTGCAGACTGATGGCTCTAATGAGAGCTTCTATAACTCCAGGTGGGTGTGAACGTGTGTGAGATGAGGGTGGTCTGCTGGTTAAAGCAGACGGTGGCCAATTGGATAAAACAGATAATTGGGAGTCAGGAAATCTGAGTTGTGTTCATGACTCCACTACATACTTGCTGGTTGGGGCAAGTCTGTACCTCAGTTTCCTCCAGTGAAAAATGGAAACAAAATTACTTACCTGCATGATAAGCATGTTAGGTGGCTTAATTCATAAATGTTTCTATAGCCTTGCCAGATCCTCGGATGGCAAGGGCTATAGACGTGCAAAACGTTCTCATCAAGAGGCAAGGGAGTTACAGGGAGAGGAGAATCTGTGGTTGTCCTCAGGATTGCCCCTGGAAGCAGAGCACTCCCGCTGGGCAAAACCCACCTCCCCTTCCACAGCCTGAGAGGCAAAACAGTTTGTTTAGGATCACAGTGACAGACTGCTAGGAACAGCAGGTGTTTCACAGCATCCCAGGAGAGGATGCCTCGCTTAGGAGAGTCAAAGACGAGAGCAGAGAGGGAAGGAAAGAGGACAAGGGGGAGAGAGACTGAGAGAAAGATACTGAAAAGACAAAAAAAAGTGGGCAAGGGAGAGAGTTGGTGAGACCACTGTTATTCATATAACAGGAGCCCCAGCCGGGATCAGGGCACCCTTGTGCTAGGTGCTGTACAAGCATGTAATAAGAGACACGTCTTGTACCAGTGATCTTAAAGATTAAGATTGACACATTATTTGACAAGCAGGGGACTAAGGCAGAGAGGCAGTTGCCCAAGGTGACACAGGAAGCCTATAGCAGAGCTGGGAACTGAACCTAGATGGTCTGAGCTTCTGTCCACTGCCTCAACCACAAAAGCATCTTCCTCTCTAGAGTCCCTTAATCACAGGATCTGGGGCTTGGAAACGGCTTCTGGGGGTATCTCTCAGGCCTGCAAGGCAGCTGGAAAAGTCTCAGGATCTGTAGCACCTGCAGGTGGCCTGGCCATGGGTGGTACAAGCATGAGAGGGATGATAACCAGTAGAGAAAAGGGAGAGAGAGGTGGTGCCTAGGTCAACCACAAAGAAGGCAGCCCTTAGACCACACCCCAGACAGTGTTCATTTAGACTGACATGTTCAAAGCTGCCCTAAGGGATTGGACATGCCATTTCCAATCAAATAAACAGGAACTGGGCACCCAAATCCCCTGGGCAGTTCTGCAAACCATCCTCAGCCTTAAACATGAGATGCACTCCTTATTTTTCCGATTACAGAAATATGAACATGTATTTGATGTCCAATATTTTTCCAGCTGGCAAAGAAACGAGGCTATTTTGTGGTGGAGGGGGTGGTGTATAGGCAATCAGAGAAGAAACCTTCAGCCTTTTCCACTCTCCATCATAGGCAGGACTGGGTGCAATCCGCCACGCCCCTGCTTTGCCGAATGGCATTTGTGCAACATACGCAAGTGTCCACTGAGACCAACATGTTCAACTCAATTGTGAGCTCATCCATATTTGAACCAAAATCTCCGGCTGATATTACAGCCCGGGGAGTTAAACTCTGTCATGGTACTGAAATCTTCCCCTCCATTTTTTTCCCCCCTGCTTAGGTTGGTCAGTAGGAAAACCAGGGACGAAGCTCCAGTGCTGGTTATTTTGGCTGGGATGGTGAATCATAGACTGGAAGGCTAAGGGACCATTATGATTATCTAGTTCAGTCGTTCTCAGCCGGGGGTACATGTACCCCTGGAGGTATGCAGAGGTCTTCCAGGGGGTACATCATCTCATCTAGATATTTGCCTAGTTTTACAACAGGCTACATAAAAAGCACTAGCGAAGTCAGTACAAACTAAAATTTCATACAATGACTTGTTTATACTGCTTTATATACTATACACTGAAATGTAAGTACAATATTTATTTTACAATTATATGGTAAAATGAGAAAGTCAGCAATTTTTCACTAACAGTGTGCTCTGACACTTTTGTATTTTTATGTCTGGTTTTGTAAGCAAGTAGTTTTTAAATGAGGTGAAACTTGGGGGTACGCAAGACAAATCAGTCTCCTGACAGGGGTATGGTAGTCTGGAAAGGTTGAGAGTAGGGATGTAAATATTGTTTAAAAAGTTAACGGTTTAAACAATTAAAATTATATCATTTAATCGGTTAACCGATTAAAGGGAGAGGGGCTGGGGGGGCTCCGGCCGGCCAGCCGTCATGGCTGGGGGGGGGCTCCGGTCAGCCGTCATGACTGGGGTTGCTCCAGCCGGCCAATGCGGCTGAGGCTGGGGTTGGCAGGCCGGCGCAGCTGGGGCTGCTCCAGCCACTGCAGCTGGTGCTGGTGTTGGCTGGCCGACCTGGGGCTGGGGGCAGCGTGCTGGGTGGCCCGGGGCTGGGGGCTGCGGGCCGGCCAACATAGTGGGCTGGATCCTTAGCTGGTTAAACCAGCACCATGCCACTGAAGTCAATAAAGCTACTTCAGTTTACACCAGCTGTGGAGCTGATCCGTTCTAAGTACCCATCTTTAGAACAGAGATGTCTCTGCTGTATGCCCACAGTCCCGTTACTGCTGAGTCAGTGAGGGTGTTATCCCCAGTCCCAACTCCTCGGCCGAGGAAGGCTAGCTCATTGCAGTAAGTAAAAGACCTTGATTTAATATTTAGCAGCCCAGGGTCATCACCCACTTTTCCTACGAGGGAGGGGGCTGCCAGCCGTCCTGCCCCTACTTTGCACTGAATGAAATCCCCAGTGAGTCTGGAGTGGGCCTGCCCCTTGTGAGAGAGACAACTCAGACTGCTGAAGCCCAGGATTAAGGCACTCAGGCGGCTGCCTCGCACATCTGGTGTGTATTAAGACGGATTGACTGGCAAAGAAAATACACTGCGATTCCAAGCAAGAATGGTTAACCCATTCATTGCTAGGTCACCACAGGCACGCATTCCTGTAGCAGTTTTCAGTGGAACATCAGGCAGTGGGAGGATACGCTTTGGCTAAGGTCCTGGGCTAGGACTCAGGAGATAGAAGTTCAATTCTCAGCTATGCTACAGGCTTCCAAAGTGACCTTGATTAAAGTCTTTGTGTCTCAGTTCCCCATCTGGGAAAAAGGGGATCATGCTTCTTCTCTCCCTGGCATATTTCGGTTCTATACTATTTGGGATAGACACTGTGTCTTATTACGTATGTATCTATACATTGCAGAGCACAATGGGGTGCTGATCTCAGCTGGGCCCTCTAGGTGCTACGGTCCTACAAAGTGTGAGAATAATACCAGCTTTGGACAGCCACACCATACAGGGTCCTGTATCTCAAAGTATGCACAGCGGCATCCGGGGTAGACGCCTGTGGCACATAGACCAGGTACGGCTGCCCAGGAGCAAGCGACTGGCTTGGTAGGTTCCCAGTGGCACGTCTTCTGGAATACCATGGAGTACTCAAATAGAGGGGCCTCTGAATTCCAGTTGTACCATGCTAAATACCTCCCAGAATGTTCCTTAGGCTATCCCGATTCCTTAGAGAAGACTCGAGGAAATGTTTCCAGGGGGGCTAGCTCCTGCAGCAGATCCAGGGGGACACCAGTGGCCATCACACTAGACGTGAAATCCTATTAGAAGAGTGATGGACTCAAGATGGGTTAGGGCACAGAAAGCCAGGCCAAGGCTAGTTGAGGTCAAAGTGAGTGTCAGCTAATGAAGTATTCCCAGGGAAAGCAAAGCCCACACACTGTGCAACATGAGAGCAGACTCCATTACTCCCAGACAGAGGGGGCTAGCCCTAACAGAGCAGGAAGCTTGCCAGGAAGCTCATGCTGCTGAAATTGTGACTGGTGCCGCTGGAGTCCTCGCTGAGTGCTGCTGTGGGGAAGCTCACAGTGCTAGAGTCCAGACTGATACCTACAGGCAGGGCCAGCCCTAGGAGTCTCACTGTTTTTTGCTGCCCAGGGCGGAAAATGTTTTTGGCGCTGCCCTCCCTGGCTGGCCCAGAAAAAATATCTCACACACAGCTAGGCACGGAGCAACATAAGGCCCAAGGCAATCGCCCTACTTACAGGACACTGCTGTGGGGAAGCTCACACTGCAAAAGAGACCCAAAGCAAAATAAGTGTTTGCAATGTGTGACTTCAGGAGCACATTGAATTTGTTCACTAGATAGATGGGTATTAAGGAAAGAGAGACACTACAAGGAAATAAGAGTAGATTAAGGCATCAGCAGCTCTAGGGCACCCCTCTCAGGCGCTCTTGGTGCACAGGGTGTGCAAGGGCAAGTCCCACAAGGAGGGAGATGTAGCCAGGACATTCCTATGCCCCAACTACTCCTGGCTGCTGGGCCAGCCCACAAGCGCTGTTGGCAGCTGGGTTCAGGCTGCTCTAACCTGTGCCAAGGGCCAAACCAGCCCCAGCCTGCCCCCACTACCTTTTCCCTCACACTCAGTCCCTGCACTGAGCAGATCCCTGGCCCAGGGATGAACAGACCCATAGCAGTTCCTTCAGAGCATGCAGTCCAGTATAGCCAAAGACAGGGATTGTCAGGACTAGGTGACCAACTACATCTGAATTTCAATGGGATCTGGGCACCAACCTACCTCCCTGAGACTCTTTTGAAAATACCAAACCAAATCTTCCCACTCCCAAGGGGTGTCTTCAGAGTGCAGCCCCCAGGCCCTCCCATCCATAGGGAATGGGAGGAAACAAAGTTGCTCTGTGACACTGAGTGAGGAGGTCACTGCTTCGAGCTCTTGGCAACAGTAGGTTCCCCTCCTGGACTTGTTGGTCTGGTGCGTGCAGTTGCTCTGAGGTGTCCTCCAAAGGGAAGGCAGGAGTAGGAGAAGGAGGAGTGCACAGAGGATACAGCAGCCAATCTGGCAAGCGTCCACAAGCAGGAGGAAAGGTGCGTGGAGGAAAAGGCAGCCATTTATGGTCCACCCCCATTGTGAAGTACAAAGAAAGAGAGAGAGAGAGAGAGGCATCTGCTGAGTTAGAGCTGTCCACAAGCAAGCTACAGTCCCAAGCATGGTCAGCCCACACGACTGTAGACAGGGATACCACGATGCATTACTGGGGCCTTAGCCTCCTGCCACCGGATAGCAACAGCTCCCACTGGCTTCAGGGGCAGTCACTGGCATCCTGCAGCAGTTGACTTGGGCCAGTGGCTGGCTCTGAGAAGGGAAAGTTCATTATTTGTATTATGGTAGCAGCTAGAGGCACCAACCAAGATGGTGGGCACTGTTGTGCCAGGTGCTGCCCTGCCCCAAAGTGCTTCCAATTAAGGCCACACAGGAACAGAGCCCAGGTCTCCTTGCTCCCAAGCCAACACTATCCACTGGGCCAGGTTACTTCATAGACTGATCAAACTCGGCTATGGGGAAGTTCATGCTGCTGAGACCCTGGCTCTGGGGAAGCATAGGTATTTAAAGTGCATTTACTCCTCACACACAGAAGTCCTCTGCTTGCCCACAGAATGGGCCCAACATGGACAGTGGCGATGTAAGTACAGCCTTGTCTGTCAGCCCTGGGAATGGAACAACCAGGGCTGCTGCAGGTCAGAATTGAAGGACATGAGTTTTAACTCCCTAGCTGCTTGCTGAACTGCCTGCCAGGGAAAGGTGGGGCACCATAATTAACCATAATTCATTGAACACTAGCCAGCATTTGTGCAGCACTTTGAAGTGGTAAAGCACCATGCACGATAACTGTGCAGAATCATAATTAGGTGCATTGGCAGAGCTACAGGGGTGGGGGAATAACAACCGGGGATGCTGTGGATCAAGAATAAGGAGCATTGGTGGGGCTGTGAGAGGGCCTGGAATAGCAGAGGTCATTGCAGGTCAGACCTGAGGGTCAAAGCTGTTGGGGGCTCCACGACTGGAATCCCAAGGCATGCAGCAAGTCAGGATGGAGGTGTATTGCTCTTAACCACTTAGTTGCTAAATGACATATCAGATCCAGCTAAAAAAAGCAGGGTGGGCCCAGTGTTCCTGGCAGACAGCTGTGATAAATCCCGAGATTCCAGACAATGGAAGGGAAATTGCATTCACAGTTGGGAACATAAGAATGGCCATACTGGGCCAGCCAAAGGTCCATCTAACCCACTATCCTTGACAGCCAACGCCAGGTGCCCCAGAGGGAATGAACAGAACAGGTCATCATCAAGTGATCCATCCCCTGTCGCCCATTCCCAGCTTCTGGCAGACAGAGGCTAGATCGGGACACCATCCCTGCCCATCCTGGCTAATAGCCATTGATGGACCTATCCTCCATGAACTTATCTAGTTCTTTTTGAACGCTGTTATAGTCTTGGCCTTCACAACATCCTCTGGCAAGGAGTTCCACAGGTTGACTGTGTGTTGTGTGAAGAAGTACTTCCTTTTGTTTGTTTCAAACCTGCTGCCTATTAATTTCATTTGGTGATCCCTAGTTCTTGTGTTATGAGAAGGAGTAAATAACACTTCCTTAATTACTTTCTCCACACCAGTCATGATTTTATAGACTTCTAGCATATCCCCCCTTTGTCGTCTCTTTTCCAAGCTGAAAAGTCCCAGTCTTATTAATCTCTCCTCATATGGCAGCCATTCCATACCCCTAATCATTTTTGTCGCCCTTTTCTGAACCTTTTCCAATTCCAATATATCTTTTTTGAGATGGGGCGACGACATCTGCACACAGTATTCAAGATGCGGGAGTACCATGGATTTATAGAGATGCAATACGATACTTTCTGTCTTATTATCTGTCCCTTTCATAGTGATTCCCAACATCCTGTTTGCTTTTTTGACTGCCGCTGCACATTGAGTGGATGATTTCAGAGAACTAGCCACAATGACTCCAAGATCTTTCTTGAGTGGTAACAGCTAATTTAGACCCCATCATTTCATATGTATAGTTGGGATTATGGGCCGGGCATATTCTGGCAGCTGTGTAAGGGGTAAGGACATCTGCAGGAGGACTGATGGCTGATGGGAACAAACACATAAAACCAGTAGGAGGCGATATTTTGCTCTTCTCTCACACCCTCCCACTGAGGCTCTCAAAGTGCTTTGGGAGCATTAACGAATTAAGCTCCGAACACACCGGTGAAGGAGGTAAGGATTACTAATGCTATCTTAACCATGAGAAACCTGAGGGATACAAAGATTACATAACTCACCCAAGGTCACATAGCCCGTAAGTAGCAGAGCTGGGAACGAAGCTGCAAATCTTGTCTTCTATTTGGGCTCAGCGACTAGAACAAGCTGTGCAATGGCAGTCACAAAGACGTCCCATAAGGCTGCCCCCTTGACTAGGGCATGGCTGGCTGTGTTAGGCAAGGGTTAAAGCTTCCACTCCCCCAGAACTTTGCCTTGAAACACCGGCTTTTCGCATTCTAGCTCTCTCCTTCCTGCTGCCTTATGAAATAAACATGAGCAGAGCATGCCCCCTTGCGGCTGATGGAGGCAAACGCTTCACATCGCTGCCTGGGCATAAGAACAGGTGTTCGTGTGGCAGAGTCTTCCCATTTTCCATGCATCCAAACCGGCAGCAAACAGCGCTTGGTGGTACTATAGTAGCAGCCGTGTTAGTCTATATCCACAAAAAGAAAAGGAGGACTTGTGGCACCTTAGAGACTAACAAATTTATTTGAGCATAAGCTTTCGTAAGCTACAGCTCACTTCATCGGATGCATCCGATGAAGTGAGCTGCTCACGAAAGCTTATGCTCAGATAAATGTGTCAGTCTCTAAGGTGCCACAAGTCCTCCTTTTCTTTTTGGTGGTTCTATGTTACAGCAGGTTCCCTGGTGCTGTAACATGTGTGCTTACAAGTCTCAGCTGTGCGGTGCTGCAGGCAATCAGTGCCAGCCTAACCGGTGCAATGCAAGAGACAGCACGTTCCACGTTCATGGGCTGAACAGAGACACTGGATTGACGGCTTATGACAACAAACTGTAACCCACTAACAACTCCCCCAACTGTCTTCCCCTTCCTTCCTTTCCTGAAGGGGTGTTAACAGGCCACTTCACCTTGAAGAGTCCCTTGAAATATGTGTTAACTACTTATGCTACACGATCTGTTCAGCTTGTATTTAGCTGTGGCACTCTGAGTATGTTTCCCAGACCTGAAGAAGGGCCCTGCCTAAGCTCAAAAGCTTGTCTCTCTCACCGACAGAAGTTGGTGCAATAAAAGATATTCCCTCACCCACCGTCACCCTTACACAGTGCCCCAGCTGTTCTATTGTCTCGCTGTCTTGTGCACTGCTAATAAGAACTCAGAGACCATCTTAACCTGGACACTGCCACCATCTCTCCAGTGCCATCATCACCTACTGTATGCAGCATTCAGCTCCCACCTCACCTGGGTAGTGCCACAACCATTCCAGCAGCAACCTGTAAAATCTGCCACACACTGTCATTTCCAGCCTGTTCCACACAATGCCACAGCCACTGCCCCCCCGCCCGCATGCCCAGCTCTGCCACTGGCCCTCCAGCCCACACAGCGCCACATCCCTGCAGCGGTGTTATTCCAAGTCAGCCTGTGTGTTGCCAGAGCCCAGCTACTGCCAGCCCAACCTGGGCCATACCACTGCTTTTGCTTTCACTACCCCTTTGCTCTGCTACACAGCTCCCCGCATTTTGCATGTGCCCCCACCAAACTCTTCTGAGCTGCAAAGTTTAGTTTCAGAGTCTGGAACTTTTGCTCCATTCTGAGGTGCAGGGATCTGGGGGTTTGGTATGAGCCTGTCTCTGCTCCTAATCTTTTGTATCCCTCCACCTCTTTCCTCCCTCCCTCTCTGTCATTTTCTCTTTCATCCTCCACTCCTCCTTTTGAGGCTTCGTTTTATTAAACAGCTCGCTGGAAAAATGGCAGTGCTCTGACCCACAGCTGCTAAAAGGGAAGATGATGTATGTGTCAGGAACCTGTTTCCAGCTCATCTCCAAACAGGGAGAGAGCCCCCAGCATCCCTGCTGTGTCCCCACTCAGCTTCTCCCACCCAGCCTTGTGTGAGACTGAAAATCCAAATCGGGCTGTCTTTTCATGAAGTTAAAAAGTGCAAAACTGGCTTTGTGTACTCCCAAGTCTCTGGAACTAAACCCTGCCTCACCACTAGGCTTGAGAGCTGTTCTCGATTTTTATACTGTCACCATTTGACTAGTTCACTTGTCATCATAGAGCAGGGGTACTCAATAGGCAGACTGCGGGCCCAATCTGGACCACCAGGCGCTTTTGAACAGACCCCAAAATCTTTTTATTTACTTATTATCATTATTATTATTTTCTCTGGAGTCTGGACCTTGACCATACCTTGACCAAGAAATTTGGACCTTGACAAAAAATAGACTACTCCGTCATAGAGTCTACCAACCTAGGCTGGCCCTGAATTTTCAAGGTAAAAATGAAGCAGAAAAAAGAAATTAGACATAATAATAATTAATAATCTTTCATACCGTTTTTCCTCCCCACATCTTAAAGAAGTAAAAAGGGCCACAAGCCACTTTTTTTTTTCACACGTCACCTTTAAATAAGATGATTCTTAAATTCAAAGGGCCAGTTACAAATTGCCCGTATACATGGCACTCTTTTGTCAGAGCCAGGGTATTTTCCAGCTCTTTTTGTTATTCATTCAACTAGAACCTATTCCTTCCCACCCCCCCTCCCCCCCGGCCTCCTTTCTTTGATGGAGCAGCATGCCGTTGAGTGAGTTGAGTTAAATTTTTAACAGCCTCTTTCCCCTCCCCCAGGAATTTGGTGCTAAGGAATTCAAAGATAGCTCCTGAGGTATCAGTTTCCCTAGACAATCTCCTTCCAGCCTCGGATATACTTAGCAACTGTGGTAATCTTACTTAGGACTTTCCAAGTCTCCTCTAAGGGATCTGGAGAATTCAAGACAGCTGGGGAAGGACGTGGCAAAGGAAGGTATGGGGCCTGCTAGCACAGCAAAGCCATCTCGAGCCAGTGACCATACATGGTAGGCCCAGGGCTCCCCGCAGCCCGGCGGATAGGAGGCCAGAGAAGGAAGGGGACACTGGATGGTGAGCTAGAATGGCTGATTGTGTCTATAAGAAGTTATTTTCTTGACTATGCCCTGAAGCCCACTAACAAGAGGAGCACCTGCCTTGCATATATATATATATATATATATGCGATAAGTGGCTTGTGTGGAAAGACCAGTCATATTAACTGCCGTAGGTTCCAAAGTGATCTCTAGGAGGATGGGGAGGGTATGCTGCGTTGAGTGACAGGGGGATCTCGGAGGTTCAGAGGTTCACATTGTGTACTGGATTATCCCAGCCTTTTGTAAGCTGTGCCCTCTCCGCACAATAGCTCCCTGATCTCCCAAATCAGCCGGCTGTCCTCTTTGAGATAGGAGCGCCAGCTCCCCCTGAACTACCGTGCATGATCTCTTCAGGGGCTGGCCTACTTACTCCCATCCAGTCGTCAAGAAGCAGCCATTTCCCTCCCCGTCCCTCCTCTCCTCAGCAGCCATCCCTCTATCCAGACCTCACAGGCAGAGAGGAACAGGCCCCAGCGCGCGAGCGTGTCTCTCCTGGCCTTTACTCCTGCAGTCCGGTCTGCACACTAGAGCTAGCACCACTGGTCTGCTAGCTAGAGCGACAGTGGAAGAACGGCCTAAACGTCTCAGACGTACGCCAGCTGTTGTTAGATACGCAGGCTGATGCACAGCCTGAAGGTATGCAGGGTTAGCCAAATCCCCCTCTTCCTCCCACATTTACACTGGCACAAGCGGCCCATGTCATTCACTGCCAGTCCAGCTCCAGCAGCAGCAACCGCCGAGGAAGCTGTAGCGTAGACAGGGCTATGTAATTCTGACCACCGTGTTGTCTAACCCGCCTTGAGCCCCCTCTACAGTAGAGCTTCCGGAACTGCTACCACAGGTGAATTATGGGCCCCATTTTCGCAAGGCCTTGGGGCCTGTATGAGCCAGCAGCGCTGTTGGAAGCAAACAGGCTAGGTGATCCAAGCGACACTGCTGACTCCTGTTGTCCGGCTGTCCCAGAATAACGGTGTAGAACCGGTGCAGGATCTAGCTTGGCAGCGTACATGAGGGAGTGAAAAGAGCCTGTGCTGTTGCAGTGGGACCTGTGGGCAATTTTCTGACTAGCCTTCATCTTACTCTGACCAAATTCTGCCCTGCCTCCACCCGCGTCGGCTCCTCATTCACTCTCCCTCCACAAACCTTAACCCCCATGCCCCTGTTTGGCTCTCTCCAGGCCCTCAGCCCTCCTCAGAGTTGTCTCAGGAGCATTGCTGTAACTTGATCGGCAACAGGTTTAGCTTGAAAGCAGACTGGGTACAGAGTGAAAGGCCGATGAGCTGAGCTAACAGCCTTGACCACTGGGTGGTAAAGACCGCCCACCCCAAACGTTGAACAAACCCTTTTTCCTACATTTTAGGAGGCGGATTTCAGGAGAGGTTGCTCACCTGGGGGAGTGGGGATAGTGAAACAACTGCAGGTTAAACTAGAACTGAAATAAACCTAGAACTGGACCTATTCAGAGGTTTGGGAGGGAAAGTGGTTATCAATTTTAAAAACAAAATTCCACACACACACACTTTTCTTCCCCCAACAAATTTTTAAATTTAAAAATTCGTGACAATTTCCAAATTTGACCAGGGATGGAGGGAATCACAACAATTTCATCTGTATTTTCCCTCCATTTTTTTGGTCCAAGTTTCAAAATTTGAAAAGTTTCAACCTGCACTAGTTTCTAATATTTGTGATCTCTGCCCCCTCTGTTCCTGCCTGGGAGCACAAGGGCTGACATACCACAGAAAAGCATTCTTGCTGCTATACTCCCAGTCATAAAGGCGTTCCTTAACCCCAGATTCTGAGACTCAGTGGAGAGACTGATCACATTGGCACTGCACGAGCATCCCACCAGCAATGCCTGTGCTGCCAAAAACATGCCCTGGCCCCCAGCATGCAACTTGGAGAGCAGTCTCTGCAGGCAGCTTTTTCTTTGGTTGTTTCAAAGTCTCGGTCAGCAACCTAGAGGGGAACCCCCCAACACATAGAATACTGTCCCAACATTACTGCAGTCTGATTAGAAGCCTGTGCAGAGCTGTCCCCACCAAAAAAGACATATCTGCACACACAAACATGGCAGGCAGAGGAATGAGTGGAAAAGCTGCACTATGCCAGGGCTGTGCCAATGCCTGACTAATTACATACAGGTGCCAACTAGAATATTTGTTGCAACAATATATCACTATTTGTCTGTTCCAAGGCTCCCCAAACTTATAGCAGGACTGAAACCCTCAAGAGCTTTAGTGTGTCCATGTCTATTCCCTGTGAGACAATTAACCCTTTTGTTACTGGATACTGCAAAGCATGCATTGAACATGAATCCTTCTCCTCCTGATCCCCATTACTCCAAAAGTATTGAGGAGCTCCAAACAGAGATTTTCTTTTATCGACTTACATAAGACATTCTGTGTTTTGTGGGGAAGTGTTATATATTTTGAACACGCGTTGGATATGATTTGGTGAATAATATTGTTCGTTTTATTTTTGGAGAGGCCAGAGCCAAACCCCCAAACTTTATAGATGCTCAAAATTTGAACCCAGATCTAGATGAGCCCAAGTCTAGATAGCACACTGGCTAAGCGTGTCTTTGTCCTTTTCTAGTAGCCAATTCACAGACAAAAGCCAACTGCTACTGCTCCCAGCTAATGGACTTACTCTTTTAACCTAAATGGTAGATGGTCTGTGCCTTGGAGCTAACAGTCCAAGTTTCAGTCCCTGGTGACAAACCAACCAGGGAGGTGTCATTATCTGGTTGCTGTTATTTCGGGGATGATGTAAGTGAACAGGGAGCTGTTCAAACACACAAAATACAACACCCCTGCTCTGAGAGGCTTCCAGTCTAATTCAGCCAGAGAAATATGATATATAGGGAAAGAAATCAAGACTGCAGCAACTCCCATCCAGTGCCTCACTTGTATTTTCAATGTATTAACATCCAGTTTCTCATCCATCTACAAATATTGTGATAGCTGCGGCAAAAATGGCAGAGCTTTTTTCCAAAGTGCAGAGTCGCAAAAGGGACTTTTTTTCTCTGCCCTGGTCTTCTTCCATGAAACTCTCCCGCAAAGAAGGACACACTTCATTATAACCTTCACACACAGCTCTAGCTCAGTAGGTGCCCTCCAGACCAGATTTATGGACAGCCTGAACATGGAGTCAAAATGCTTTGGGGAGAAAGATGAAGTGGACTATATAAGTCCCCCTCACCCAGAGTCTAAATGGGAGTCATTCCCCAGTGCCCCAAAACAGTTGCTACAGGGAGATGGAGGAATGGACAATAGAATAGCACAGAGAATAAAATCCCTCCATTCCCTTGCACGCTGGACATGTGCGCATCCTACAGAACAGGGGCATCTGATCTTCATGGCTCCACAATGAATCAAAACCTCAGATCCAAACACCCAAGGAGCTTCAGTCTAGCAGTGCCAAGTTTGGCCTGAGCTGCAATCTCTAGTTTGTCCCGAGCGGGGACTCTGAAGTCCAAAAGAGGCGGGAAAGGCAAAGAGTCTGATTGTCTTGCAGCTCTGTATCCATGAGCGAGCTAGTGAGCCTAGTCAAGAACTTTCTAGAGCTTCCAATGGCTGGTCCCTTTTTGCGTTTCCTTTTCCTTGTGCATGCACTGCCAACTGCAAGGACTCTTAGCTCAAGTTCATTGTGGGCTCATTCAGCCCCTTGTTTTGCTTCTACCTTCAAGTTCTCTGGCTAACCTGTAGCCCCGTCAGAATTACAAACCAAACCATGAGGTAAATTTCAGCTACTCCCAAGGGCCTTACCTTTCAGTGTCGGTCGGGGGGTCTTCCCCCTCCTGATTCTTGCTCTCGGGGTCTCCATGGCACTCCTCAGAGTCTGACATTTTATTTCCTTGCTAACAACCTTGTCAAATCGACGGGCTCTGCAAAGAGCTCTGTAAGAGTACAGTATGTGTGTGCGCGCGTGCGTGTGTTCACTTTCATACCACCCTTCCTGTCCTCTAACCCAGCACAAATAATGCCGGAAGCCTCTGAGTTTTGAGGGGGGGTTGGGAGTTTTTACTTTCAGGTTATATTTAAGGTTTTGTTTCAATCTACTGCCTAAAAATCAGGAAGTACTAACCCGAGCTGCAGTGGAAGCATGCGGCAACAGCCACTCGGAGGGCCTGTTAAAATAGAAAGATGTCTGAGAGACAGACCATAGCCACACATGGTGTAGTGGGTACTAAACTACTAAATGGCTGCATCTTTAAATGGCAACATTCGATAACATCCACCTGCCAAGGATTGGTTCTGTCCGGGCCACAACACCTTGGCCACAAAGCCACTGAAGCATCCCTTTGTCAGAGTGCAAGACTGTCCCAGACACTGCCACTATCATCTCCAACACACACACACAGGCCCACTTCTGGCCCAGCCCAGAAGCTCCCTTTGCCCAAGGGTGTTCTGCTAGGGGTTTTCCCGGGTGGGCCTTGCAACATTGTGCAGCCCCCTTTTCCCCAGTCTAGCCAGGCTGTAGTGCTTGGTGGATTTTCTTGTGCATGCTGGTGCCCACATAAATACTTTCAGGCACTCGCACAAGGGCAAGGGATTCTTGAAGGCAAAACCAGACAATGTTCAGAAGCAGCTGAGTGATCCAGTCCACCTAGGCTCAAAAGTTCACTTTCGGACGTTCCTGTGACAGTCACAGGTAACAAATCTTTTTGCCAACAGAGCTGAGGCTGGCGTGGGTAAGGGAGCTCCTCTGTTGTGTACGTGTTGGCCAGGAAAAGACATGAACTGGATATGTTCTCTGTCCTGAGTGTGGGAGAGCCACCAAGAAAAAGAAACACTTGAATCAGATTTCTGTGCCCAATTGAAATACAACCAACAGAGCTGCTATGTGGAGATGCAATTGCACAAGGGTGTGCTGTGCTCAGTCAGCAAGGCTCAGATTGCAGAATTGCTTAAGAAAAAAAATGTGCGGTGGAGTACAGGGGAAGTGGCAACAGCCCCTTCCTATTACACAGAAGTTCAAATTCAAATCTCCAGTAGAATATGTCTTGCCAAAAACCACCCTGCCTCTCCGCTATCAGGCCTGGTACCCACCTCCTACTTATCTTGCTGACCATAGCAAGGCCTGGTTGTCTCTTCCCCATCTTGGGGGCCCTCTTCAGGAGTCCTGGGTGGCCAGTCCTTCATCTTACATCTTTTGTTGATGGGGGGAAGATACGATTTGATCACCTGCTGTCCAGGAGAGCAGCTGAGCGGAAGGGCTAGCAAGTAGAGCCCCCTGCATTGTTCCCCAGCCACTAAGGGCACCCTGAAAGTTTCCCAACTCTCGAGCTTGGGTTTATGGGGTGCCATATGCCCTGAAACACAGTGCAGAGTTTCTGTGGTGGGAGAACTCCCTGCCCTCTCCCAGGAGATATAGGGGGTTTGGAGAGGGGTAACTGCCCTTAGCTGAAGCTAACAGAAGACGGAGGACTGGTTTCGCTTGTGCTCCTTGCACAGCCAGAGAGGGAGCCATCGAACCCACAAAGGAGTGGGACAGGGAAGTGGCTAGAACTCACCTCATTCCCCCTACAGCAGTGATAGTAAAAGAGGTTGCAGGGCTCAAAGTGAGGAGGAAAGGAGGGAGAGAAGCCAGCTGGTGTTTGGATTTCCCTGCTTCCCAAACATCTTCTCGGAGCAGAAACCAGGCTGCTTCCAGCAGTGGGAGTGGGACATTTCACCTGGCTCGGCTATATATGGGCTCTGAGTACAACCTCTGGGAGGGGAAAAACGGGAAACAGATTTCTGGATTGAGACATGCAGGGTTTTGCCTCTCTTCTTGTGGAAGAAGAGGAAACAAGAGAACCTGAGAGGCACCAGCGGCTGGTAGTAGAGCACACAGCGCCCATTTCTTTCCTGTGGCCTCTCTCACTGCATTAATCCCCTGCACTCTTTCTCAACCTGCTCATGCAACAAGCATCTTCTCCTGCAACCCCGAAGCAGCTCAAAAAGCACAGCAGTCGCCAAGGCGCTTTCCCCAGTAGGCCTGGCTAGGTGGTGGGGAGGCAAAGGGGGTTCCCTCTATGGCTATACAGTGCCTATGCAAAGGGACCCCCATCCTGTCCACAGTCTCTAGGCGTCTCCCATTGCTGAAGGGGTTTTGCTGGCGTGTTTATCTCCCCATCTTTGCTCTGGGTGGCAGCTTAGTTTTAATTGAGCTCTACCAAACACCCATACTGGGCCCATTCTCCTCCCATTGAAGTGAGTGGAAGTTTTGCCACTGACTTCAATGGGGGCTTGCCTGCTGAGAAGAGATTTCTGGTTTTAGATAAGCAGAGCTTGCAGATAGATGTGAACCAGCCCAACAAGAAACCTATTATCCATCTTATCCTATAGATAAGTATACTAGGAATGTGCCCTCCCTTGCCTTATCCATTCTGTCATGGCATCTTACGGGGGCGGACACATGAACGGGTACTTATTAATTACTAATGATTCATCAGGATGCTATCAAGATATGATAGATCAAAGGAAAGATGCTTAGGAGGGAAGACGGTCTCCATCGCTACCATCAACTTTTGGCATAGCCTAGTGCGATACAGAGTGATAATCTCATTACAGCTCTAGTCTGAAAAGGTAATTATGATCCAAAAAGCGATAGGGAAGAAGAAAATAAGTGGGCTCCTGATGTTTCATATTTATTCTTTCGTTGGCTCCCACAGCTATTTGCTAAGGTTACAAGAGCTCCTAGCTCCTGCCATTGAAGACTTAATCTGGTGAAGATCAACCTGGGGTTCTTTCTGCTTTGAACACCCTCAGCCACAAGAGAGAGTCTGGAATCAGAATACAGTGAGACACTTGTCCTGGATGGATAAAACAATGAAACTGCAGTTCTCACTTCACCTGTCAACAGCAGTTGAGAGTAGAATGAGTTCTCTAACCTTGGCCCTAAGGCATGGGAGCAGCTCCAAGAGATAAAAAGGTGCCATTTTTACAGGTGAATTTTCTGATAATAGCCCCCACTGTTTAAAGCAGATGACAGCCTGTGGGCCAGACTCTGATCTCAGTTACACCTCTGTAAATCCAGAGTAACTCCATTGACTTTGACCTCTCTCTTGTTCAGCACTTTTCATCTGTAAATGTCAATGCATTTTACAAAGGAGAAGATAATCTTAGCCCCATTTTACAAATGGGAAAACTGAGGCACAGAGATGAAGTGACTTGCCTAAGTAGGCCAGTAGCAGAGCTGGGAATAGAACCTAGGTCTCTCAAGTCCTAGTCCAGTGTGCTAGCTATTAGACTGCATTGCCTCATTAGTTAGCCTATCAGGGCTTCTAAGTTCTGGTTTTGGCACTCCAGCAAGACTCTTACTAGCCAATAGGGACACAGTAATTGGCAAGGCCATAATTCATGCAGTTTGAACATCTGCAATCTCTATAGGGGTATTTAATAGCCCCTCCCACAGCAGGAAATAAGTGGTCATGTGACACAAAGTATATTTATGCCTTGGTCTCCAAGGCTAAAATTTCAACCATACTTTCAAAGCTTTATTTACACAGTTAAGATGCCTTTGAAACACCAGATCCTAAAAAATTACAGGGTTAAACTGCATTTGATTTCAGTTCATGCCACTAGCATTGTTTCAAAATGTAGTTAAGACATTACATGATTTAAGATAGTTGTCTCTATAGCAACAGTAGGGAGTGGGGCTGAAAGTAGGTCTTGTGTCTTGGATTGCTTTGTGAAATGTGACCCTGGGCTCAGGAAGTTTAGCCCTAAACAACGCTGCTAGAGAGCTGGTTTGAAAAATAGGTGGCAGGAGGGATGGAGGAGGAAACATTTGGAAATTGACTAGGAAATACCAGGATTACAGTGAACAGCTGCATGGGATTTAGGATTCACTAGTCTCAAACATCTTCTTCCTGCCCTCCATGCCAGACTTCTCCTCGATGTTCTTCCTCCAGTCACCCACGTCACGCAGATCCTTCTCCTGTTGGCATTAGGGAAAAAAAAAAATGGAAGTACTGACAATGCTGGGTGGTATTCACGCCCATCCTTGTATTCTTTAGCGAACATCCATCCCTATGTAGCACAGATACCACCTGGGATTCCAGTTAGCAAACCTAATATCCCTAAGGGGTGAGATTCACCCCCATGCAGAGGACTGGCTCAAAGCTTATGCCCCACAAACCATATTTTGAAGGACTTGATTGGGATTTAAGTGATGTCTAGGCCTTGTGCTGGTCCTTAGTTTGGGGTGAAATGCACTCCTAATGCCTTTCATCCCACAGTGCTTTCCAAACCATCCACACAGAGATTGTTTCACCCACTGTTGAAATGCAGCCCCCTCTGATGTGGAATGAGGCAACTTCTTTAAGAGAGCAGAGCAACTCGGCACAACAGTTTGGGACAGGAAGTGAAGAAGAGTTTATCTAATAAGAGGAATTTAGGTTAGGAGGATATTACCCCGAACTGGAAGTTGATCAGGACTGTAGAGATACATCATAAAATCATAGACAGCTGGGCCAGGAGAGAGCATCTGGATGATCTAAATTGGAATTTTGCAGATCTGCTCACTATGACATTCTTGCTAATGTCACCTAATCTGTAACTGGAGTGGAATATCCTCCCCTACATACCAACCACGAATGGGCAAAGTAAAATAGTTTGCTCTTAATCCGTCTACAGATGGGGAGGCCACTAAAATACAGAGTTTTACCATTTGGTAGTAAAAATGTATGGCAGTGAGAGAATCCCAAACCGTCTCCCACTGCGTGGCTTTGGGTCACGGCCATGTGTACATCCTCATGACAGCTGGGAGGATTTAGAGATAGGAGGAAATAGGGAAATGACCATGTGGCAGAGACAGGACCACTCTCAGGATGTTAGAAAAGGCTAGAGCAGCCCAATGCCAAGTGCAAACAATAAGGCCAATGATTGGGAGACCGCAGCCTTTTCTGAGTAGCCAGGGTCTTTGGTCCAGAGGTAGATGGGCCAACTGGTCTGCGTGTGTGTTACAGGTCCCCTGTGCGCCCAACCCACAAGGAGGAGAGTCTACTACGGCTGCAGTGGGGAGCCAAGCTCTTTAGTTTAAGCTGTTATAGCTCATGCTTTTAGCTCTGAGGGTCCCCAGTTTAGTTCCCAGTGCGTTGGCCAAGATGTGGCTGTCACACCAGTACACAGGGAAGTCTGATTTCCAGCCTATAATGCCTGGATCCTATTACAATAGGGGAAGTTGTGTGGTACCTTCTCAGTGTCTTCCTTCTTGACCTGCTTCAGGTTAGCTCGAAGGTCCATGCAGACCTTGTGTTTGGAGCCCAGCAGGGCACGCAGCATAGCGTCAGCAGACATGCGGACCCTACGCAGGGGTGGCCTCTTGAACTTGCCCCTCAGGTCAAACAGTTTCTGGCTCAAGTCTTCAAGCTACAAAAAGAAAGAGGAGACGGAGAGAGAGAGGGAAATGATGTGGTGAGATGGACCCACAGCAGAGGACGAATGGACTGGCGCACACACAAGTGCATATAGCAGAATGTGATAGGAAGGAAACGCCATCTATGAAGGCAAAGGATTAGTTTGTCAAAGCTCAGGCAAACACAGAAGACAGGGGCATTCGGGAGAGCAGGCAGGTACAGGGACGGTGTAGCAGGAGCATAGGAGGCAGATACATGCTGTGGAGTGGGACAAAGCATGGGGCTGGGCACACTCCATTGATCTCCACATCAGTAGAGATGGGCGTGCCAGGGAAGGTTACCTCTTTCGTGGTTTTCTGTAATTTAGCCTCAGTGTCATATCTTTCCTCATCCACCACCTCTATCTTCGCATGAAGCTTTTTGCATAGCTCCTGCAGAGAAAGAGAAAAGGATGTGGACCATTGGAAAGCATGTGACTCACATCACCTACCCTTTCCACCACTTCCTCCAGTTCTGGAAGAGCCCAGCTCAGGTGCAGCTCCGAATCTCTGTACTTGGGACGGGCCACCTGGGATGCACCTGAACCAGTTCCTGGTCTCTCTGTTCCACCTGCTTTCTAAGGCTCCCGCAACTTAAGGCAATTGACAAGTTGGCTTACCCATAGGTTGGGGGGTTCCCCTGGCACAAGGGAATTCCCAGGTTGCAAATGGCCTCTATAGCCAGCCCCTCCTCTGCCCACTGGCCCCAGGGCAGTAGGCATGTCAGGAGCATGACTGATGCAAGCAGGTGTGGTCAGAGTGTTGCTGCTGGAATGACCCCTTGGCAGCTCTAGGCTGCTTCTCAGGGCCGCACTTCCACCAAGGGGGCAGGTGCAGGAGACACAGAAAAGAGGCTTTCAAGCCATTTTTGCCTCCCCCAGCTCAGCTGGCTAAGCTCCGCTCTAGTGCAGCTCAGAAACTAGTCCAAATATTGCTCCATGTGGCTTTGCATGAGGCTTTTGCATTTAAACTTCCTCAACTGTAATTGATTTCCAGTCAAAGATCCAAATACAGTAGCGCGTGAAATGTCTGGTGCCCACCCCCTAGGGAAAGTAGTGCATTTAACTGAGTAGCATAGAATGCGCTCAAGCAAGCCAAGAGAATTCCCCTGTGCCCCTCACGTGGGAACGATGAGTTGTCCTAACATGGAGTCTTTGGGGGAACCTGGAGGACTCCTTTCTCCTCCACCTTAAAGAAAGATTGCCTTGGGCAGGAGGATCTGTTGTATAAATGCAACCTAGTATGACTGTAAGTTGAAAGGTCCCAAACAAAATCAACTTGATACCTCATCTCTGAGTTCATGATCAAAACTATTGGACATATGGAAACAGCTGAGCAAGCTTCCCTCTCCAACGTTTTGAGTGGTACATTCAGAGTTGACCAGCCTACTTCAGAAATTTTTAAAAAGCCAGAATCCATGTCTGGACCCACAAGTTTTCATCTCTACTTTGTGGGGGAGAGAACACCTCAAATGCACTGTAGAGCCAGGACTTCACCTCGCACTAGCTACTATGCCAGAAGTGGAGCAGAAGATGTAGAACATGGGTGCTCAAATTGTGAGTCATTACCACCAGGGGGCGTATGAGGAGATGACAGGGGTCACAACCACCTGCCTTTCCTAAATTCCCAAACAGGAGGCACGTCCCTGCTCAGTCGCAAGGGTTTCATGGGACTGAAAAAGTTGAGAAGCACCAATATAAGGAAATGGGCAGTGTGTTGGGTTGAGTTGGAAGAGCTATATACGTGGGGTAAGGCAGAACCCCGAACTTTTCTGCTCTTGCATGGGAGAAGATGGAAGAGACAAAGCTGTTACCTGCAACTCCTGCATGGAGTGCGGGAGTGACAAAGGAGGACAGTGCTCGGCAAGGTAATTGGCCTTTTCTGCTTCTTTAGCTGCTGTTTCTTTCTCTAGGAGAGTAGCAGCAATCTGGAGCATAACACTCTGGAGGGGGAAAAAATAAGATAAATCCAGTTACTTGTCTGAGTGAGCAGCGACAGGGAGGGAGGGAGCTCCCAGCTACTCCAACCCCCGCAGGAATCACTGAAGGAGTGCTCACCACAGGGGGGTCATGGGCACTCCAGTCCAACTTGTTGCCCACAGGAGTTGCTTCGTGTAGGAGATGGCATAGGAGTGCTGGATGTGGGGAGCTCACAGCTACTCCCAGGACCAGCTTCTTCCAGCAAGAGACCCTGGCCGTAGGGAATGTTGTAGGAGCAGTGATTTGGGAAGCTTCGGGCTACCCCAGCCGTTGGCTGGCCTGGAGGAGGATTCACCAATGATGGGGAACTCTCAGCTGTTCCAGTCCCAACAGGAGGCACTGTCTGGAATGGGGTAGGAGGGAGCGCCAATTTTGGGAGCTCCTGGTTTGTGCAATGAGGGGACTGATGCAGGAGCACTGGCTGGCTCAAGAATGGACAGTAGGATGGTTGTGGACAAATCCCATACATCATGCAATATCAGGACTAGCACGTACCTTCAGATGCTGCCGGCGGGCAGTGATTGCCCTCTTCCTTTTCTACAGGTGGGAAGAAAGACAGACAAGGCAGGTCACCACGTGCTTCCTCCCCACCCCTTCCCATATAACTCTAATGACAATTTTAGCATCTATATTCCTCCCCAGAGCCTGCCCAGAATGGGAAGCAAGAGAAGAACTGCATCCACAGCACAAAGGGATCTGGCATCAAGCCCCCAGCCAAATCCTTGGCAACTAATCCCCAAACTAGAAGACACTGACAGTTTGCTGCAATCCATATCTGCCAGCAGAGCTCAACACAGATCTTCCCTGCTAACCCCAGTGTTGCCAACTCTAAGCATTGAAAAAACATGAGTCAAACCTCAAATCCTGATTGGCTTAGAAATCATGAGAGTTCTAGCTTTTCTCCGAAACCAGGAGAGCTAGGAATGTGTGTGTTTTAAAAACTGAAAGATGAGATTGTAATCCCAGGCCTCCAGGAGCTGGGGCTTTAAGAACACCAAATATTGTGAGACTCTATCAAAATTATGAGAGATGGCGACTCTGTTAAAAAGTCAATAGTACTAAAGGGCCAGTGAATGGAATGCAGGGGAAAGAAGCGCGGAGGAGGTAGCATGTTAGAATTAATCCCACTTTCCAACTCATCCCCGGCTAGCAGTTAATTATCTTTCTATTTATGGCTTTAAGGCTGACTGGGGAGACAGGGCTGTGGGGGATGAGAGGATTCCTCATCACAGGGGCATGAGCACAGCAGTGGGGCTGTGCATGCAAGGAAGCACCTTTATTCATCACTTCAAGGGGACAAGCAGAGCAGCAGGAGGAAGGACAAAAGCCAGACTTACCTCCCCCCCCCGCCTCCGCCTCACCCTTGCAGCAAGGAAGGGTGGGACATAGCCAGCTTTGTCACTGCAGGGGAGTGAGAGAAGCACTGGGGCTGTGGGAGTGGGGAAGCCAGATTCATTGCTCCATGAGGAAGAAAGAGCAAAGCCGAAGGGGGCCATGGGAGCTGCCAGGCAGGAGGCAGGCATGCAATAAGGCCATCAACAACTCCGTAGCAATACACTCCATTGCCTTGTGTGCACTGAGCTGGCCATGAACCTACACCCCGACCCCTTGTTTGTGACAGTACCTCGGTTACCTGACTATCATTTGGGCGGGGAGGATTGTGACAATAAGGAATTGCTCTACAGGACAAGAGTCTAGGTCCAAGTTTCATGCATTGGCCAATACCCTGATGTTGCAGAGGAAAGTGAGAATCCCTCCCCCATTAAGCACTTGGGCAATCAGGTAATGCTGCCCATGGGGGTGGGGCTGCAGGAGTATAGGAGGCAGCTTGCATTGGGCTTTTTTTTAAAATTAATATGAAAAAGAAATCCTCACTGAGCAATTTAAATGTATTTCAGATGGATACAAAGCACCAAACTTTGTTCGTTTCCAGGCTACATGGGCTAGCAGCAACAATTCTATTTACAAAAGCCACAACCTCTGTCCCACACTGCACTGCAGCTGTTTCCTGAGCATTTCATCATGGAGATTGGGTGCGTCTGAGTGTGGTTGGGGTGGGGGAAATACACACGTTTGATATGCATTTGCGGGGGAGGGGAAGAAGCATTCTGTGCTTTATGGAGGGCGGGGGGAGGAAGGGGATAAAAAACAGCAGCTCAGTAGATATTTACATTTCAATTGCACCTTTCATTCCGAAAGAGTGCAGAGCCTGCTATGGAATATATAAAGATCACTTCATCATGGCAGAAAGGCAGCCACCTCTGAGGTGGAATGCAGCAGCAGATTAGCTGCACACAGTGGCTTAGAACATCTGAAGAACGCCCTACACACAACTGAAAGTGCAGAGGGAGAATTAGAGAGGTGAGTTATGGTGACTTCAGCTGGAATTTGACCAGGATGTTGGTGCTAAAACTTTTACTTTGAAAAGAAGTGCCAGGGGATTTCCTTCAAACTAGATTTCAGTGGGTGTTAGCTTAAGTAATGGCTGACTAAAAACTGGGTAAGGACCTCATGATTTGATCCGATGGGTGAGCAGAACCTAGGTTTTACCTGTCATCTGAACGGCAGCACCCGAGTGTCCCCCTACCCCTGTGTTGTGGAATTGGTGCAAAAGGGAATCAAAGCACCAACATGCAGTGCTTGGGGTTTCCTTGGAGTTCTCCCCTATGCAAGTAATTACAGACCCCATTCTGTGTCGCTTAGGAGATCGGGTGAGGTTCCACCATGAGGCGACACACTGAGCAGCTTGCTAAGGGTATTCTGGACGATGCTCACAGAACCAGCATCAAGCCTTGCAGTGAATTGCTTCTACTCCTCTACTTTACTATGGGGCAATTCATCCTGATACTGAGTCTGTAACAGCTCTCTGGGCTAAATCCACTCCAGCTCAAGGCCTATGCATGACATATGCCTACAAAAACAGGGGTAGAATTTAACCCAGAGTGAGTCAGAGACAAGCCAGACACAGCAGAAGGAACAGGTAGATTCTACAAGGAGGGAGGAACTCTTCTGAGGGGATTCCACATGTGCCCCTCCCCATCCAGGCTTACACTGCTGAGGGGACTCTTCAAAATCCTTCATAGCCATTCCCATGCTGGCCAGAGAGCTGGGCACAGCATGACACAAAGTGCTGCAAGGGCCTGATCCTGTTCTGACTGGAGTCAAGAGGAGTTTCTAAGCAGGCAGCCAGAGTCAGGTCACAGAGAATCACCTTCAAAAAGGGATTAGACAAGGATTTGTGGGTGCAAAGGGATCAACATCGTGCGCCACAGCTACCTGAGCCAGAGAGGATGCACCTCCGCGGCCATTCCTGTCTCTATAATTGCCTCTGTTGTGGTAGAAGCTACGTGGCTAATGGACTACGAACACCTTCCATTCAGCTGGGGCAGCAGGTACATGAACATCTTCCACAGCACCATCTTGTTGTGATCAGCTTGGGAAGCAGGGATGCTCTTGGGGGAAATCCAGCCTGCAAACTACAGCCAAGAAACACACCTCCTACAAAATACTATCTCCTGCCTTTCAGCTGCTGGGCACTTGTCCTTTTAAACCCTTTTAGTCCACATATTAAGTTAGGGGAGTTTTGAAGATCCACATTTCCTTCCAGGAGCTGGTCTTTTTAACAAGATAATACAAAGCCAAATGTGATACTATCCCCATGCAACATTACTAAAAGAAAAATCCCAGAGAGAGAGAGAGAGAGAGAGAGACTTACTTCTTCACTGTTCAGGGAGAAAGAGACAGAAAAAGGGAGGGAGAAAAGGAGAGAAAAAAGAAGGAGATTAGCATCAGAACCAAAAACAAGAGAAGGAATTTAGAAAAAAAAGTTTGCACTCTTTTTAAAGACTAAAAAGCAAACCAATGCCATCATCTTAGAGACAAAACCAGAAACTTACTCTGACATCTTTGTTTAGTGGATTTAGAACCTGCAATTAAAAAGAAATGTAACAATTATTTGTGTTCAAAGTGAATTTCTTGGATTAATCAGAAAAGGACAGTTTCATCAGAAAGGGGAAATGGTTTGTGCTTGTTTTCCAACTTCTGCAAAATCCAGTTTCCTAGAGAAGTAGGCTGCAGGTTATGGAGAGATGCCAATCATGTTCTCACCCAAAACCAGGGAAACTACAGCATCCAGAGTCTTTTGGATTGGACAAAATGCTTAGTGAACATGACAGCCATGGCAAAAGGTGTGATAGGACCACTGCAGCCCCCGCCCCTCCCCGGCTTCGACCTTCTTTGATCACCCAGGCATCAAGCATGCTCTGGGAACACGTTGGGCTACCTGGTGACTCATCACATGCTTATTTTATAAGCACTGTAGAGCAGGGGATTGAACCCAAGTCCCTTCCTCATCACAGGCTTCCTGAGTGGCCTTGGCAAGTCGCAATCCCTCTGGGCCTCAATTCCCCAATATTTACAACGGGAATAATAGCACTTCTGTACCTCTCCAGGGCACTGTGGGGATAAATCCATGACTGATGTGCAGCACTAATGGGGACCAGAGAAGAGCCATAGATAGGGTGGTCAAGGCACAATGTTTTCATTGGTTGTGTACAGCTCTGAGCACAATGGGGTACCAAGCTGCTAAATAATCCATCATAGATTGTGCCTGCTAATCCCGGAATGCAGCTATTTGGAGATTTGGGAAGGCTGGAGAAGGATGTAAGAAGTTAATTTGGACAAAGGAAGAGAGAAAGGTCAAGGGGGAGGCGCAGAAAGCCACGCTGATCTCCCCAAGGAAACTTTATCCTGGAAAATGCGTGGGGGCCATCAGATAACTGGGGAGAAAGTGCTTCTAAAAATGGTCAGGGCAGCTCACAAGGAGCTCCAGCTGTCTCCTTGGGCTGCAGCCTTCCCCTGTGCCAGCCCTCATGAGTCAGGGAGGTCAAGGCAACGCAGTGGCAACCACAAGAGGCAACAATACAGACAGGAGACTTGGCATCTGAGGAATGTGGGAGCTCCAGGCAGGTTATTTTTAAATAAAATTCTCCCTGCTCTTTTTAATGACTCTTAAATGGCAAGTGGAAAGGAAGCCAGACAAGAAGAGCCTCACATTCTCTTCTATTTGACTAACTATATGAGCATTTGCTCCCTGTAGCCTTAACTTGTCTGTTTAACACATGGCATGCAAAAATCGACAGCAAATCAGAACTCTCTACTGGGAGACCTAGCTAGAGGGTTCCATACTCTGCAGATCTAGTCAGCGTGGGAGAAACCCCTAGCACCTGATCATCAACTGGGGTAAATCAGGGTAGCTGATGGAGTTATGCTGATTTATACCAGCTGATAATTTGGCCCCTATAGCCTTGGGAACTAGATCCAAGCTCAGTTTTAAGCATTGTGGGTCTTTGCTTTTCCTTTAACTCAGTTATGTGAGCAAAAGCAATTGACTGGGGGGTGGGGTGGGGGGGGGTGATAGAATCAAATATTGAGGGCATACCTGCAGTGAACAGGAGGGACCATTTCAGACGTGATCAATAAATACAAACAGACATACCTGAGAAAGCTGAGGCTGACTGAACTACTGGAGATGGGGTGTCAGGTTAATTGGAGCTTTAAAGCTTTCCCTCCTCAGCTGTGCCAGCAAAAGTCCAGACACACCAGCACTTATCTCAATCTCAAAAAGCAAGTTCCATTCCCCCTCACTCCTGTAACAGCAAGCTGGGTCAGTAAGAGACATGCAAAGGGCTCACCTAAGTCCCAAGGAGAAAAACAGACAGCACTGGTGGAAGGACAGGATCAACTGGCAAGCCACAGGCAGCTGGCTCAGGGAGGAGGTATAAATGGGTTTCTCCGATGGCTCAGCAGAAAAGCCACCTACTCTTTAAGGGCATGGAGATCTCCTCAGACCAATGATGTGCAAGGGTCCAGAAATACAGAGCACCTCCCTTGGCTGGAACAGTCGATCCAGCCAGCATTCAAGGCGTCTTGGAGGAGAGAGAAGCTGCAGTGACTCAAGGAGTTTCTATAGGGGAGGGAGATGGAGGTTTACAACTTTGTGGCAGGAGAGGGGGCAACTTGGGGGTGAATTGCAGTGATCATAGAGGAAGGAACTCGTCATTAGCAGCATTGATAAAGGCACAGCATTTGCATGGCTCAAAGGCAAGAACATTCCCTCTTTGGACGCTCACTCAGGTTGGGGTTAACCCCCCTCCTGCGCATGGGGTTCAGCAGTTTCAATACCCCATCGAGGTGTCCCAGGTGGCCAGGAGTGGAGGTCAGACAAAACTTTCCAAGCAAGGAGTGGGGGAAGGTGGTTAACGGAAGGTTCAAGGTCATGGCCCATTAACATCAGAGTCAGACAAGAGAGGGCTCTGGCAGGCAGATCAGGACTATTTGTAGCAGGGCACGCATCTGCAAAGGTCTAGGACCAGCTGTTACCTTAACAGAGGCCATGTCTACCCTACAACGGCTAGAGCACCATAGTGTAGACCCTTCCTATATCAACAGAAGGGGGATTTCCGTCAACGTAGTTAATCCAGTAGAATTCTTCCATTGACTTACTCATGTCTACACCAGGGGCTAGGTCAATCTAACCACAGCACTCAGGGCACAACATTTTTCTAAGCTCCGAGCAGCATAGCCAGGCTGATCTAATTTGTAAGTGTAGGCCAGGCCTAAGTGTGAATTAGGGATGTAAGGCCTGGTCTACATTACAAAGTTAGGTTGATGCAAGCCACCTTGCATTGACCTAGCTGTGCATGTGTCTACACTTAAATTTGTCTCCCACCGATGTAAGGACCCTGTTATTGCAATACAGTAACGCCACCTCCTCAAGCAGTGCTGAGCCCTGGCTGGTGTCCTGAGGTCAATGCAGTGTGAGCGTAGACACTGAGTTACCTATGTCAACTAGAACGGTCTTCCTAACACGGACCACTCTGGTCACAATTGTGACTCCGCTGCCCAGGGGTCATGGAGACCGGAAGCCCACCCCGCCCCACTTTAAAACTCAGTGAATTGTTAAAATACCTTTTCCTGATTGCTGAGCACACTTCGCAACTCTCCATTGTTGTGTGCACCACGACAGCTACACGCTGCAGACGCATGCCAGCCTGGCGTAGACAGGAGATATTGGACCTTCTGGGCCGGTGGGGAGAAGAGGCTGTGGAGCCACCGCTCCAAACCAACCATAGGCATGTTGACGTCTACGAGCAGATTGCGCGGGGGATGCAGGAGAAGGGGTACGACAGGAACCAGCAGCAGTGCCGCGTGGAAGAGGAAGAACTGCACAGGCATACCAGGAAGGTCAGGAAGGCCAACAATCAACCCAGCACCAAGCCGCAGACCTGACACTTTAACAAAGAGCTGCTTGCCATCCTTGGCGGAGACCCCACCACAGCCCCGCACACCACTGTGGAGACCTCTGAGGAGCCCAAGTCAGAGGCTCCTGCTATGAACAGTGAAGATGAGCAGGAAGAAAAAGGAGGATGGGGGACCAGCAACTGGGGGGTTCCACCTATGCCATGAGCCAGGACCTGTTTTGAGGCTCTACCGCAGTCCAGGCAGTCAAGCACAGATAAGCCCATTGCAGGGGTAGGAACCTCAGATAAGTGTGTAAATTTATTCCCCATTACAAGGATGTACTGACAGTACCCCCCACTTAACAGGACACAGCTATCAGCTTTTCATTACTTTACTCAGACTAGAAGAGGTAGCAGTACAGCAGAGAGAGGTAGAGTTATCTGCTTTACATTCCCGTGTAGAGGTAGGCATGGGGGACCATGCGGAGCAATTTGTTTACATACATAGGGATGTCCCTTGAATCTTCCTGAGAGACCTTAATATAGCTTTCATGCAGGTATTCTGCAATCCCCTCCTGAAGGCTTCTAGAGACGGCTGCCTTATTTCTTCCTCCGTGGTGGGACACTTTCCCACACCAGTTGGTGATAACTTCGGCAGGCACCATTGCAGTACACGGGTAACAGTGTACAGACCCAGCTGGCTTTGGAACTCCAGAAGCAACTGTTTTTTTTGTGCCTTTATTATCCATAGGCACAAAATTATCCATTATTTTATCAGATAAAATCACCACCCCCTGTGGAAACCAGTGCTAGTATTCATTGCCACTGCCCTATACGCCAACATCTACTTACATGCAACAGAGTAATTCCTTCCTCATTTCCCTCACCCCGGCAGGCCACACTCACCACGGCTGGCCCAGTGAGTGGCGCCACGCACAAGCACTCTGAAGCAGAAGTGGCAATAAGCGGGTCTTGTTTAAAACTTTAGGGGAGCAAGGGAAGGAAGTTCTGAACCTGAACGTTCACTTTCCATTGTGACCGTACTGACAATGGCACCTCTGTGGGTTTTATCAGCAGCCGTTGTGGCCTTGAGGGGTTGGCAATAGTTTATCGAGTAGATATGGCCTAAGAAGCCTTCACTCCCTACCACCATCTCCCCTTCCCAGCCCCCTGCAATTGTAGCATGTGAAACAGTGGTCCCCAAACACACAATGTGATCATAAGTTCATTTCAACTTCAAATGCCACATGATCCAAACGGACAGGCCCTCCAGCCCTTCTGCACATGATGCTTCAACACAATGAGAAGCATTTTTAAAAAGCAAACCAAAGAGGGGGTTAAATAAAACCCAGGCTTTACAGTTTTAGAAAATGAATAATCCCAATGTGTACCGAAGAAAATAAAGCTAGTTTAGTAGTTCTGAGGGCTCATCTCAGTAGCATGCTTGTGGCTGGCTGAATTCATCCACGTTCACAATGGGGGTGGTGTGTGTGTGTGTGTGTTCGTTCAAAGGCCCCAAAGAGCTACCTCTTGCAGATCTCTTTAGTAACCCACCCACACACCTATCCACACACGGAGAGTGGCAGGATAGGTTACTGCCCAAATTTCCACCACGGAAGAAACGATCATGCTTTTGGCAACACAATATGGACAGGCCTGTTACTGTCTTTTTTTCAGGTAGTCTGCTGTAGGCAGCAAAACGGATACAGTTTCTTCCTCCAGCAGCCCAAGGGAGGGTGTGAGCATGG
The DNA here is from genome assembly GCF_015237465.2 of Chelonia mydas. Taxonomy (NCBI): domain Eukaryota; kingdom Metazoa; phylum Chordata; order Testudines; family Cheloniidae; genus Chelonia; species Chelonia mydas. Next base: position 27,803,062 of record NC_051246.2, on the reverse strand, counting down.
CAAAACTCCACTGCACTGTGGGAAACAGAGTGGTGGGAGGAGAGGCATTAGAATACTAGCCCCGGTGAAGTAAATAGCAATATTCTTCCCAACTACAATGTCAGGATTTCATTCTGCTCCTTAGCACTCCTCACCCATCGATCACAAGGCACATTGAAAAGGAAGACTGGTGTCAGTCTTCATGTTACAGATGAGGAAACGGAGATGCACAGAGGTGAAGTGACATGCCCACGGTCACAAAGTAAGAATTAGAAATCAGGGTCCTAGATTCCCATTCCCGTACCTGCTCTACCTGACACTGCTCCCCCCTCACACTCCAACTCTACTGGTGTTTCAAGGCCAACACAAATTCAGCTCCGGCATTATCTTTAAAATAAATAAAAGTCTTTAGCAGCAAGCGGCAGGCTCACTGCTGCAGACTTCCTGTTCTGCTACCTTCTAGCATCAGAGCAGCCACAGACGCTGTTGCCTGCACAATAGCAGAAGAACAGAAAGCCCAGAGTGTGAAGGGCCAATTTCTCACCTTAGCAGCAAATGAGTTTTTCCCCTTGCAAGAAGTGAAATTTTCAATGGCAACCAGTGGCTCCCCCCGCAGCAACCCTTTTGTGGGATAGAGGTGAGAAGGAACCACCCTGTAACATCAGGGACTAGACCATCAGCAGTTGTAAACCAGTGCAGCGCCGCTGGTCAATGGACCTATGCCAATTTACACCACCTGAGGATCTGACCCCATGGCTGTAATCCACCTTGTGGCTCTTGGAAATACATAGAAAGATTTTTAGCTCATCAGAAGCCTCTTGCTGATGGGGGGGAAGGAGATGCACACTATGACGTCAGGTTTCAGAGTAACAGCCGTGTTAGTCTGTATTCGCAAAAAGAAAAGGAGTACTTGTGGCACCTTAGAGACTAACCAATTTATTTGAGCATAAGCTTTCGTGAGCTACAGCTCACTTCATCGGATGCATACTATTACCAAGCTATTACCAGCAGGAGAGTGGGGTGGGGGGGAGAGAAAATCTTTTGTAGTGGTAAACACCCATTTTTTCATGCTTTGTGTGTATAAAAAGATCTTCTATACTTTCCACAGTATGCATCCGATGAAGCGAGCTGTAGCTCACGAAAGCTTATGCTCAAATAAATTGGTTAGTCCCTAAGGTGCCACAAGTACATTATGATGTGTTATTGGTACTGCCTCTCTCATTCCATGAGCAAGCACGTGTGTAAAATTACATCCCTGTTTTCATAACCTTGGCCAGGAAGTTCTTTCTTTGCGGGGGAGGGGAATCTTTTCCTTTGCGCTATTATTTCTATTAGGGTAGTACCTAGGAAGATCAAGGGCCCCATGTAAACTAGACTCTGTGCAGACAAGTCACAAAGATAGCCCCTGCTCTCAGAGCTTCTCTGCTACACAGAAGCACAACTCAATTGCTGAATAGTACTGCAAGTCAAGTTTCCCTTTTTAAAGCAATCACACTAAAACTTCATGCAAATGGCACTCCCCTCCAGTGAACACATTAAAAAAGATGTGAAGACAAACTTGGCTTTTACAGTGCATGTATTGCGGTTGGGAAGGTGCCTCCTTTTTGCCATCTGCTGGTAGAACAGCAGCATAGCAGAGATTCACTTCCTTTTTCTCCTCCCAGCCCCGCCCCCCACCCCCTCATTTCCTTCCCCTGGGACTGGTCCTTCACAGGAGCCCGGAGAGCAGATTGTAAGGTTTGGTTTCATAGCCAAATTGGACACTGGGGGGTAACGCACCTTTCTGAGGCCTAACAATAATTGGGGCACTCCTCAAATAGCTGCTGCAGCTCGCACTGCTCAGGTAGGCCCTGCGTTAGGAAACAGCCAGCCTTGCAAGAGTCCACACGTTGTTGAAGGTGGGATGTTGACAAGCACCAGCCTAAATTAGGAGCACACATCCCATTGACTTTCATGCTTATTTTTACATGCGGTTTGATAACGGAGAAGCTGCTGGACTTGTCCTAGGAAACTGTGGCCCCTCTGCAAGCCAGTTTCCTTATAGACTTATTTCTCTGCCCTGATGTTGTTACTAAGGCCATTTGTCAGGAAATGACAGTAGCTATTGCTGATGCTATTATCTGTTCCGGCTGCTTATTCCACCCAGCCCAATCCTACTTCCAGTGATGTCTGTGGGAGTTTTGACATTATCTTCCACAGGAGAAGGACCCGAAGTAGTTATCTGGTCCCTGTTACCAGCATATTTATCTTCAACACTCCTGTGAGCAGGGACGTACTATTATCCCCCTCTTACAGATAAGGAACTGAGGCACAGTGAAACTAAGTAATCTGAAGTCTTGACAAGCAGGGCGGGGAATCAAACCCAGGTCTTTCAAGTCTAAGGCTAGTACTATATCCCGTAGATCACCCTTCCTCATGGGATCAGAGCCATACACTAGTCTTCCCCTTTGGCTCAGTCTATACTGACTTCTTTCCATCAAGTTTCCTGATTGCCGCAGCTCCAGCAATGGTAGCGATGGTGGGAGCACTAGTTTAGACAGACCACCAGCATTTTACTCCATGCTCAGAATGGGCCTAGCGAAGGTGGAGTTTATGACGCTTGTAGCTACCAGCATCCTGCCTACGTTAGTGGCTACCAGCCGTGGAGATGAACTGGTGGCAACGCGACTGGGAAAAGTGACGAAAAATTGTACTGTAGATAAGGTCTACATGACCGAAGTGGCTACTACCAAGGAGTGTAATATTGCCAGCAAAGAGAGAGAGAGAGAGACTGAGACTTGGTCTACACCAAGGGTGGGCAAACTTTTTAGCCTGAGGGCCACAGCGGGGTTCCGAAACTGTATAGAGGGCCGGGTATAGTGTATTAAAATACACTACACCCGGGTAGGGAAGGCTGTGCCTCCCCAAACAGCCTGGCCCCTGCCCCCATCCACCCCCTCCCACTTCCCACCCCCGACTGTCCCCCTCAGAACCCCCAACCCCTCCAACTTCCCCTGTTCCTTGTCCCCTGACTGCCCCCTCCCGAGACCCCCTGCCCCTAACTGCCCCCCCGGGACCCCACCCCCATCCAACCCCCCCAATCCCTGTCCCCTGACTGCCCCGACCCCTATCCACACCCCCGCCCTAGACAGGCCCCCCCGGGACTCCCACGCCTATCCAACCGCTCCCTGTCCCTGACTGCCCCCCAGGACCCCCTGCCCCCCACTCTCTGCCCCCTTAACATGCCGCTCAGAGCACCAGGACTGGCAGCCGTAAGTAGTACACCGTATGTGGCCCATTCCTACGGGGATCAATTTAATACACTACACCCTGCAGCCAGGCGGCCTGGCAGGAGCTCGCAGCCTCGCTGCCCAGAGCGCTGGCAGCACGGCGAGCTGAGGCTGCAGGGGAGGGGCCGGGGGCTGGCCCACGGGCCATAGTTTGCCCACCTCTGGTCGACACTGAAAAGTTACATCTGCCTAGCGACATCAGGCAGGGGTGTGAAAAAAACATCTCTCTGAGCGATGTCGCCACGCTGACAGAACCTCCGCTGTAGACACAGCTATGTCGACAGAAGCCTTTCTGTCAGTATAGCTAACTTCATTTGGGGAGTTGGTGTTCCTATATTGACAGAAAAACTCCTTCTGACGCTGTGGGCTGCGTCTGTACGAGGGGGCTGTACTGACATAGCCGAGCCAACATAGCAATGACTAAGGCCCTACCAAATTCATGGCCGTGAAAACGTGTCATGGACCGTGAAATCTGGTCTTTTGTGTACTTTTACCCTATACCGTACAGAATTCACAAGAGAGACCAGCGATTCTCAAAAGTTGGGGGTCCCAACCCAAAAGAGAGTCACCGGGGGAGGGGCGGGTATTGTAAGGGGGTTGTGGTTTTGCCACCCTTACTTCTGCACTGCCTTCAGAGCTGGGTGGCTGGAGAGCGGCGGTTGCTGGCCGCGTGCCCAGCTCTGAAGGCAGCACCCGGCCAGCAGCAGCGCAGAAGTAAGGGTGGCAATACCGTACCATGCCTCCCTTACTTCTGCGCCTGCTGCCTTCAGAGCTGGGTGACCAGAGAGTGGCGGCTGCTGGCTGAGGACCCACCTCTGCAGGCAGCAGCGCAGAAGTAAGGGTGACAATACCGTACCATACCAGGCCGTCCTTACTTCTGCGTTGCAGCTGGCGGGGGCGCTGCCTGCAGAGCTGGACTGCTGGCCAGCAGCTGCCGCTTTCCGGCTGCCCAACTCTGAAGGCAGCGTCACCGCCACCAGCAGTGCAGAAGTAAAGGTGGCAATCCTATCACTTCCCTACGATAACTTTGCAACCCCCGCAAAAAACCCTTTTGGGTTGGGACCCCCAGGGTTACAACACTGTGAAATTTCAGATTTAAATGGCTGAAATCATTAAATTGACTATTTTAAAAATTCTATGACTGTGAAATTGACCAAAATGGACCGTGAATTTGGTAGGACCCTAGCAATGATGGTATAGCCTCTGTAGTGTAGATGCACCCACAACTTCCTGGGAGGAATATCTGCTCCTGCTGCTTCAATTCCTCTGCAAGAGGCTGTTTTTCAGAGATTCTTCCTTAGGAATGAAAAACAAAGAGAGAACAGTAGCATTTCTAAATAGGTGGTTTCCCCTATCGGGCTAAGGCAGCCCTTTAGCGAAACAGGTTAACAGCATTGCTTCTGATCTTACTATCACCAGCAAGGCAAGCCACATTTCCCAAAGTTAAACAAGTCTTTATTATTGTCTCCAAGGACTCTACTGCAAGCTCTTCAACGAAACAACGTTCTTGCAGCGCACAAAATACACAGTTCAGCAACAAATTGCCCACAAGCCCTACATATTGTTGCTTGGCACTAGGAGTGATGCCCAGAACTGGTGAGTTACCCAACTCACTTCCACAGCACCCAGACAGTTCCTACACCCACTGCAATACACAGGAGTCCTAAGCTTGCTCCACACCGTTCCCAGAGTTCAAGACTGCCTTGTATGTTGGCCAAGCTGAAAGAGGAGCATCAGAGTCCACATAGGCAAGACAGGTATGGACTTTTATTTAAGAGAGTTTTGTTACTGCTTTACACCTTCAAATGTTGGCCTGAAAGGTTGAGGAGAGCTGAGAACCTGATGGTCCCGTCACTTTGTTGTTTTAATAAAGTAGTGTAGTATTTTTGAATCACAGGGGGATCAAACAGCCCTATTAAGTGAAAGGTTTAGATTAGCCAATGGGTTAGTATGATAACAAAGCCACCAGGCTACCTCCTTCATAACCTTGGGTGAGATCAGAGGTCACAGGCCTCTGGGAGGTTTCCCTTCGAGCAGGCAGCCCAGAAGTGCAAGGTGGAACTCCAGCAAGCTCCTTGTGTTCGGTACAAATAATCAGAGAGGCTCAAACTGGAAGCCAAGGCAAAGAGGAAACCCAACAAGCGTCAGGAAAATCAAAGAGCCAGTCAGAGAGTGATGATGTTCAAGTGTGAGAAAGGGCACCAGTTTCTGACTGAAGAAGAGCAATACTTAGCTAGAGACTGAAGGAAGAGAAGATCCATGCAGAAACTTAGTAAAAATGTAAGGAAACTCTGATCAGATTCTTCAGAGAGGAGCTTTGCTCCGAGTTAGAAGAGAAGCCACCTGCAGCAAGAGGACATGAAAGCCATCCTGACCAGGAGCAGACACGTGAAACTTCAAGAAGAGATGGAGCTTCCATGGAGCTGGTGAACTGGTACAATACCCCCAGAATGAAGAATGTGACCGGGGCTCCAGGAACAGCTCAGCCCGGGTTCCTCCTGTCTGAAGTTTAGACAAGACCTGGGCACACCACAGAGGATCTGCCCAATAATCCAGAGATTTGATTACTGCACTGTTGTCCTGGGCTCTCAGGAATCCACCCGCAGATGTTGCTAGGAGATGGTGGGAGACTAGGCCGACTGGCATACAATTAACCAATCATCCACTGCCATTGCTGTAACCCTTGTCCTCCCTCCCTCACCTTTATTCTCACCTCCCACATCCTCTCATCTTTTCTATTATTAGACTGTAAGCTCTTGGGGCACAGGGGCTGTATCTTCTACTTGAAAGCACTTTGCACACTACAGGCTCTCCATGTGTGTCACATAATAAATCCAGCGTGGCACCAGAAGACACTAGTTTAATATCCTTCATAACTGAACCAAGGTCTGTTTATCTCCAGTTCCAAAGGGTGCTCTGGTGCCAGAATTGCCACCTGTTTTCAGGTGTTAACATGTCCTCTTTACCCAAATCACAACCCTTCCCCCCAACCCCTAACACAGTTGAGAGAATTGGCTCTAGCCGATGCTTTCCGTAAGAACCTAGCTATGATACCCAGTAGGGAGAGTGGTCATTAGAAACGCGTGTCCAGAATCACTGAACAAACCTATGTCTTACCTATCCCTGCTTTACAGAGAGTCAACTCAGGACCTTGCTGACACACACCTTGGCGTGCCTTGAGGTTCCCTCCCAGTAATCCCTGTCCAGAGTGACCTGTGACGTGTTACACTGATTGAGAGACCTTCCCACACTCCATTTCTGCTGCACTATGGCCACTGCAGCGACTGCCCAGGTTAGCCACCTGCCTTGCAGCACTAGCCACAGCTTCTAGAGCATGCACCAGCATTGTCCTCTTTCCACATGGAACAGCTACAGTCACCACGTTAAGGGAGATGAAGGCTATTTTTGTGTGTGGCTGCCTCGGGTTCCACTTCAGGGCTAGTACCAAGCAGTTACAGCACTTTGTCCCTGGCCGCATTGTCCTTTTAAGTCCATGCTACCTTCCGGGACATGGAATGCTTCAAGCGCTCCATGTCCACATCTCCAGGCTGCAGGGATCTCTCCAGGCCCACCAGCATATCCCGATGGCACTCACGGATGTTCAGCGGGTACCTGGCCCTCACAAACTCATAAGCTGCCATCAGCCTCATGTTGTGTTTCACCATCAGGTACTGGATGACACAGGTAGGGGCCAGGGAATAGCCATCCAGGCAGTGGATGAGAACCCGCTTCCTCTTCTCCAGAGAGGCTTCAATGCACTCATTGATGTCCCAGAAGCAAGGCTCCCTCAGGGCAGGACATTCCCCATTCAGGGGGCCCTGGATGTCCACCTTGAGGCGGGACCAGCTGTGCCGGAGCCCTCCTCGGCTGCATGTGCATGGAATGACACTCAGGCTGCAGTTGCTGGGCAGGCTGCTCATGTCGATGATGCTGTCGATGTTGTTCCTGCACAGTACCCTCCCGCAGTAGGCCGCATTGAGGTTCCCCAGGTAGATGCAGTCCATCACCCTGGCGATGACCGGCTCCGAGAAGTTGAAGTATTCCGGTCCTCCTGGCTTTGGGTCGCTGGGTTCCTCAGGCTTCGCACCCCCCCTCTGGCTGTAGTTGCGGGACTTCTTGGAGCTGGAGCAGGACTGAGGGTTGGAATCCAGCTCGGCACTGCTGTTCCAAGATGGCGGAGAGAACAGGGAGAACCGGCTGGAGGATTTGGCTTTGGTGAGTGGACCCACTGGACTGGACAGGGTAGAACTAGAGGAAGAATTGGATCTAGAGGCACAGAAAAGGGACGCCCGCTCCAGAGACCCTGTGCTGCTGGCTGTTCCTCCACTGTGAGCCTGCTCCATCTGCAAGACAAAGAGACTGGTTAGACTGCTGGCACCCTGTTCTCTCAGACCTTCACGGGCAGCTGGAGCAGCAGAGGGGCCAGAGGTGGCAGTAGACCCAGCCAAGCAGCCAAGATATCGAACTGCCACAGGAGCAGATTACACTAGAGGCCTTAAAAACCTCAAAAATGTCTATGCCCAGACATCTAACTAGCCAGTTACCCTTGTATCAGAGAGAGCACATGCCACAACCACACCCAAATCACTCCTCACCTGAGCCTGCAGACTCCTCCGCCACCCCTGGGACACCAGGCCATCAGAGTGGCCATCCCCATCCGACGAGAGCGAAAAGCAGAGCGTTCGATGTTTCCTGGTGGGCAGCTGGGGTGCAGGGGACACATTGTCAGGCCTTCGATTGAGCGCTTCGTTCCTATTCATCATCAAGTTTGGACAGGAGCCTGCAGGGATAGAAAAAGCCACCCATGCACAGAAAGTGCTTTCATTACAAAGATCTGCCTTGTCGAGAGACAGGGCTCTGTGCATCTTAATAAGCCTTTCCTCAACACTCCCTTTAATGTTCTGCTGTTGCTGCAGGAATATTGTGATTCATTGAGAGAAGAGCTTGAACCAATTATGGGACGAGCATTTTAGCTGGAGATTCAGAGGGACTCAGAAGCTACAGTGAAACCTTTCAGCCCATTTGTCAGCGGGCTTGCAGTTTTCCCACTTTTTGGAAGGCGAAACAATGAAATATTGAGCTAGGAGTCCATTTGTTTCCGGAGCGTTTCATTACAGACCCAATGGCTCCTGACAACCCTTATTTACATAGAGGATAGTGCTTAGGAGCTTTACTGTGCAGTACCATATAGCTATAAAAGCACTATCGCTAATCAATCCTCACGTCCCTGTAAGGCAAGTTTTAAAGGAGAAGAGGTGGAACGACTTGTCTCACAAGCCACAGAAAAGCTCAATGAGCCAGAACTTTGTGCCACACTTCCTACCCCTCCCCACCAAATGTTGCACTCCACATGGAAGCAGCAACAAATGAAGCTGACAGGTCAGTTTCACTCTCCCCCACAGGTAGAGCACAGAGAGAGCAGAGGGAATGAAGGGAAGATAGGGCTCCAGGAGGGAGAGAAGCCCCAACCCACCCAACTGCATGTAGCTCTCTCTAATTATGCTCATGCACAGCTGGTTTGGGAGTAGGGTGTGTGGAACCTGAGTAACAGAACCCTCTGAATGTCAGCCTCCCACCTACCAGATGTTCTAATCAGAGCCAGGACTAGAAGCCATATGTTTCTAGTGCCCAGCCCTGTGCTCAGAACTTGCCATGCTAAGAAGCTAAGATATAATTACACATACTCTTCAACTATAGGGTTCAGCAGAAAGCACTCCTAAAAACCTCTCTCCAACAGGTTAACAATTAGCTTTTCCAATCCAAGACCATGGACTTTAAGAAGCACTGACCATGAATTCACCAATCTGTGCTCAAACTGAGACTACCAAGTGTGTGTGTGTGTCTCAGAGGCAGTGTCTGCCCCAAAGAGCTTACCATCTAAACAGGCAAGCATCTGAGCAGAACATGCAGAGTGCACAGATTTAGATCCCACTAGGCTTAAATGATTAACATTTTAAAGCCCATTCCTGCCTTCCACCCCCGAACCACTGACAAAGCTTTCTGGGGACATTAAGTCACTAAGAAATAACAGCAGGGCTATTCGTCTGGAAACCCTCTATACATCTTTAAGAAGGGAGCAAGAGCCTAGCTGCACTCCACACAAAACCCCAAGGCCAGTCACTTCCCTGCTGACCAGTTGCTCCTCAATATTTGTTTTGCTGCTCTCCATGTTTCCTCAGAGGCTGTGTAAAAGCCAGGTTTAAACATAGGCAGCCACTTGGAACAGCTCATACGTCTACACCCACCTGTGCAGTGCTGGGAGAGAGCCACCGAGGAGGAGAGCTGCAAGGAGCTGGGCATCTTAAAGGTTTTCTCAAGGTGCTTTACAATCAAGCCTGGAAAATTGAGAGGGACATGCACATTAGCAAGGGCATAGTGAGTGACCTGATGTATCAGGGCAAAACCCCACTTTATTTAGAGTATTTCTAAGTATAGACCCACAGGACAGACAGCAACTGCTCACAAGCATCCTGCCACGGCCTATGACTAAGCGCCATCTAAACAGATACAGTACAGCCCCGGCTATGCCACGTATACAGGGTAACGTTCTGCTGGCCAGCAACTCCTCGTTGTGCTGTACAAACCGCAAATCCAGAGTGCAGATGCTTCCAAGTACCAATGGCCTGGCAACCTTCTTCCACTCTGATCAGGGCTTAGAAGGTGCAGTGCAGGCAACAGAGATCATTGGGCCAATTCTTCAATTAGCTGAAACCCACCCACCTCCCATGCCAGAGATCTTAAAATAATCAAGTTTGTACTGAATTCACTCCACAATGTCCTAAAACCAGCTTCCCCGGGATAACATGCCTATTACAGAGTCCCTCCCTAAAGCACACATTTAAGCTGTTGCCAGTTTCCAGCTAACTTCAGAACTGGACAATACAAACACTATTTTCAGACAATCTTCACACCTCTCCTGAGGTTTGCAAGTGTGACATTTCCGCTTCCACTCATCCATGAGAGATCCCCTTGTCTCTGGCATTATGGTGCCTCAAAACAGCAGCTGATCACCATCCATCAGCCATGAAGTGTTATCCTGTTGCACCCGAGTATGGCAAGTGATGGGCAGCCTTAGAGAAGAGCTCTCCCCTCACTCCCACACAGCTGTATCAAGCCTTGGCAGTCTGCTACCTCTGCACAGGCAGATCCCCCCACTGCGATTACATGCTGTACATCGGTGGAACTGACACCAAGTAGTATCATCCATGTCAGAGAGGAGAATTTTTCCCATCAGGCTGGATCCTGAGTTCTCTGTATAGCTGCTTAAAGAATACAGGATAGAGCCCTTAGTGTATTTACTTCTGGGCTTTGTAGACATAAGCAATATTCCTATCTACATCTGAACTTCACAAAGCTCCCTGAGCAGTGCTGTTGTAACACAAAGGCCAAAACATTCTAATTGGGGAGCCAGAAGCAAGGGCTCTAAAGCCAAACAGAGGCATCTGCATAAAAATGACCTAATTTTCATAGGCACTGAGCACTTGCAGTTCTTGCTGGCTTCAGCGAGAGCAGTGAGTACTCAGCACCTCTTATAAATCGGATAGACAAGGCCTTGTCTACACACAAACTTATGCTAGTTTAGCTTAATTGGCGCAAACCCCATACGTGGGCATGCTTGGGCCAGGATTCTGCAAACACTTATGTATGTGGTACACTTCACTACGGTCAAGCCCTGTTGACTTCAAGGACTTAAAGTTAAGCACATGCTTAAGAAGTTGCAGAACAGGAGCCTTATTTCAGTTCCACATAACTTTGTTCCTAAGAGACTACAAGTTTATTTCAGTTTATCTTAAACTAAAATAAGAGTGTCCACACAGGGGTTTGCAGCAGTTTAACTAAGTTGGTTTTGAAACACACCTTTAGTTAAACTGGTGCCAGTGGCCATATGCTTGGCTTTAGGGGGGCCTCACTTTAGGCTCCCTAATTTGAATTTTTTGGCTTAAAAGCTTTTATCATATCATTTTTGTAAGGACTGTAGATGGCAAGAGCACCTCCCAAAGGCTGGTTTAGCCTCCCAATACCCTTGTGAGGAAGTCAGTATCTGCCATTTTGCAGATGGGGAAGTTGAGGCATAGAGTCGTTAGGGTATGACTTTGGGCATTCACTTGAGTAATTACCAGAACTGGGACCAGAACCTAGGAGTTCTGATTTCCATGTCCCACCCTAACCATTAGGCCACAACCCTTCTTTGGAGGTGGTGGCATGAAGGGGATACAGCAGGCTTTGAAATATACATTACAGCATTTGAAACTAACTGAGATTGATGTTGCTGCAGTTCTTACACCCTTTCCTCCAGGGACTCCTGTTGGGCGAGTCTGGACCCACATCCTATTTCCCCTTCTCTCACTCACCTGTAACCCCATTCCTCTTTGAGTTACATTTTTTGTCCAGAAGCTTGAAGGCTATGAAATCCTTGTGCCATTTCTCCATTGACTCCATTGTCCTCAGGCCTGCAACAGGGAAAAACAAGAAATCAAAACCTACACACACTACTGCTCACCTTTCACATTGGGAGATCTGGCCTGCTGGGAGACAGAAGAATGAGGGTGGCTGCCAATTCACACAACTGGTTCTCTTTTTCTGATAAGATCACTTAAGTGTGTATGTAAAATGGAGACAGAGCCTGAATCAAATCCCAGATGCAGCTATGCCCTCAAATTTCAGGATGTTTGCAAAATTTGGAGCTCAGATCTGAAACATACAAGCTTTTAAAACTAGAGATGCCTTTTCTTCTGCATGGTGAGAAAAGCTCTGCTTCCCATTTGAAAGAAATCGAAATCTGAGTAGCTGCACATACATAGATAACTTAACATTCAGCACAGGGTTGGACAATGGAGACAGCAGCAGCATCTCCCCTAACATTTCATAATCATGGATCTGGCATTTAGTCAGAATAGTGAACCAACATTGTTGTCCAAGGCTAGTTACAGGTTTCATCACTGGGCCCAATCCATCCCATTAAATGTAACCCAAAGCCAAGGACCAGAAGGCAAGAGGGGAGGATGCATGGGTCTTGGTTTAGTTACTTATCTAGGAGATTAAATTAGAAGAAAAACCTTAAGGGTGAAAAAAATCTCACATATCTATTGTAATGTTGTCACCTGTAAAAAGAAAAGGAGTACTTGTGGCACCTTAGAGATGAACAAATTTATTTGAGCATAAGCTTTTGTGAGCTACAGCTCACTTCATCGGATGCATGTAGCTCACGAAAGCTTATGCTCAAATAAATGTTTTAGTCTCTAAGGTGCCACAAGTACTCCTTTTCTTTTTGCGGATACAGACTAACACAGCTGCTACTCTGAAAGTTGTCACCTATAGCATTCATCCCCCCAGATGACTTAGGGAGAGAGAAAGAGTTTTTCCCTCTCGCTAGAATCCCCAAAAGGAAAATGTCTACTATCATGCAAAAGCAAAAGGAGACCAACAGAAAGTTGTAAGGGAAGGGAAAAGAGGGAGGTGGCAGTTCTAAAGCATTGAACTGCAATATCTGTACAAGTGTCTTAACTTTTAAAAGACTGATCCAAAACTGAAACACACACACAAAAGCCAAAATCAGAAGCCAAAAATACCCTGGGGCTTTGGGAGCCTAGTGCCGGTCCAAACTTTGGAAAGGTAAAGAGCAGCAAGTCCTGCGATGGAGGAGTGTTGGTACCAGGAGCCAGCAGGTTTCTGTGAGTGCGTTTCACCAGGAAAACACACACACTCACAGAACCCAGAATTCAGTGCCCGCCTTTGGGCGGAACTCACACCTGCAAGACCATAGGCGCCCCCAGAACACAGCCGGGGGGGGGAAGAGCCCAAGGCAGCAGGGAGGGATGAGGCAACTGAACCCTACTCTGAGAGCTGCCGTCCCCCGCAGAAAGGCAGGACTGAAAAGAGGTACAGAGGAAAGACACCCCCTTCATTCCCCTCCCCCAGCTTCAGCACAGTAGACACACACACCCAGCTCCCAGCCCAGTGCCTCCCTCCCCACCCCACAGTGCAGAAACCCCCCCAGGCCAGGCAGGAACACTCAAAATAGCCCCCTCCACCCCCCCACCCACCCACACTGCAGACAAAACCCTCAACTCCAGCCCAGGCTGGCTCAGCCCCATCACAGCCGCCCCATGCAGCCCCCAAAGTCTCACCCCACCGAACACATTCCCAGCCCCCCACCAGCCCCACTCCCCGGGCAGTAGCCAGCCCAGCCACGGGAGTTTCCCCAAGCAACCCTTGGCCGCTTGGGGAAGTTCTCCCTGGTGCTCAGAGCAACTCTGAAGAACTCCCCCGGAGAAGTTTTACCGGGGCGGCGGGGGATCCCGGGGGCTGAGCCTGCCGCGGTGCGCAGAGCCTGGGCGGCAGCCGCTGCGGACCGGCAAGTGCAAGGGACGCTCCCCGGAGAGAAGGGGCGGCCGTGCCGGGGCAGCTGGGAGATGTAGTCTTTGGAACAAAGCGGGGCCCTCTTCCTCCCTCGCCTGCTCCAGCCTGTCCTGGCTCCTAACACTGCCTCACTTGGGCTCGCCCCCTCCGGGCTGGGTCACGGGGCGGCCCCTTCCTTCCCACCCCTGGCCCTGCTCTGTCCTACTTTGCTCCTGGGAGCTGTTGCAGTGTCACTCATAGGGTGACCTAATAGCAACCGGGACCCGTTTTTTTCCTCTGGGAGAGGGGGTATAGTTGCGTATATAAGACAAAGTCCCTATTATCAGGATGGCAATATCAGAAGGTGGGGTCACCCTAACCTCATTGAAGAGGCTGGCGAGTGCTCTCCAGTGCTTTAGTCCCCCTCACCACATGGGAGCTCTTCCTACCACAGCCCTGCCAAGCCCATGCAACACAGTCATGAGCCAGCTCCCCCAGGCCAGTCCACGAGGTCGGCTTCAAATCATGAGGTTTAAAAAGAAAATCGGGTGGGTGGGTGTTTGCCTTCTGTTTTATGAACTATTAGGTTTCATGTTCTCTGCAACCATCAGGGATAGAAACGTAGTTCCTATTTTTAATCACATAAATCCAGGAGCTGAGGCTTTAAAGAAAAAAAAAACAACAACCACCCAACATCGTGAAAGTCACCGTAAAATCATTAGCGTTCACAGCGCTGGTTAATAAGTATTTATGATGCAGACAAGTTTGCTCTTTTGCTAGTGCAGTTTTACCAGCCCCAGTCCTCCAAAACACATGAGTCAGACCCCCCAAAACCACTGGCTTAAACATCATGAGATTTTAAATAAATAGATGTTGGGTTCTTTTTCTTTTTCTTCTGATTTCTCAGCCTCTAGGTTACATTCAATTCACACTGTCAAGACTTTCCTCCACAAACATGAAGTCCAGAAAAAAAAATTTGAAACAAAGCTGAGATTCTCAGCACCAGGTGTTGGGGTTTAAAAAAAACAGGAAATATCACAAGACTTGTGATAAAAATCAGGGGAGTTGGCAACAGCATATCAGACCCTGTTGCCCAGGGTTCCCACATGTTATATCAATTTACCTGTACACTTTATTAATTTCATTCTTCTACCCCTAGTAAGTAATTCCATACACATAATTAACCCAAAATAATAAAATAAATATGTGACTCATAGTAAGTAGTGGACTACTCTAGCATGCACATGTGATTGAATAACAACCCTTGATTTGTTTCTCACAAAACCTCTACATACACACACACTATCTCTACACTCCCAGGGCCCAGTTCTCCACTGCCTTGTACTTTATGTACAAATTAACACCTGTGCAAAGAAAGGACAGAATGGCAGGCTGCTTTGGTGACACTTAACAGCCATTGCACAGGCATTGGTTATTAGAATATGTGAGTTCCTGACTCCCAATCCTGGGCTCACTTAATCATAGAATCATAGAATAACAGAGTTGGAAGGGACCTCTGGAGGCCATCTAGTCCAACCCCCTGCCCAGAGCAGGATCAATCCCAACTAAATCATCCCAGCCAAGGCTTTGTCAAGCCTGACCTTAAAAACTTCTAAGGAAGGGGATTCTACCACCTCCCTAGGTAACGCGTTCCAGTGTTTCACCACCCTCCTAGTGAAAAAGTTTTTCCTAATATCCAACCTAAACCTCCCGCACTGAGACCATTATTCCTTGTCCTGTCATCTGCTATCACTGAGAATAGTCTAGATCCAACCTCTTTGGATCCACCTTTCAGGTAGTTAAAAGCAGCTATCAAATCCCCCCTCATTCTTCTCTTCCGTAGACTAAACAATCCCAGTTCCCTCAGCCTCTCCTCATAACTCATGTGTTCCAGTCCCCTAAGCATTTTTGTTGCCCTTCACTGGACTCTCTCCAATTTTTCCACATCCTTCTTGTAGTGTGGGGCCCAAAACTGGACACAGTACTCCAGATGAGGCCTCACCAATGTCAAATAGAGGGGAACGATCACGTCCCTCGATCTGCTGGCAATGCCCCTACTTATAAATCCCAAAATGCCATTGGCCTTCTTGGCAACAAGGGCACACTGTTGACTCATATCCAGCTTCTCGTCCACTGTACCCCTAGGTCCTTCTCTGCAGAACTGCTGCCTAGCCATTCGGTCCCTAGTCTGTAGCAGTGCATTGGATTCTTCCGTCCTAAGTGCAGGACTCTGCACTTGTCTTTGTTGAACCTCATCAGATTTCTTTTGGCCCAATCCTCCAATTTGTCTAGGTCCCTCTGTATCCTATCCCTACCCTCCAGCGTATCTACCTCTCCTCCCAGTTAAGTGTCATCTGCAAACTTGCTGAGGGTGCAATCCGCACCATCCTCCAGATCATTAATGAAGATATTGAACAAAACCGGCCCCAGGACCGACCCTTGGGGCACTCCGCTAGATACCGGCTGCCAACTAGACATGGAACCATTGATCACTACCCGTTGAGCCCGACAATCTAGCCAACTTTCTACCCACCTTGTAGTGCATCCATCCAGCCCAAACTTCTTTAACTTGCTGACAAGAATACTGTGGGAGACCGTGTCAAAAGCTTTGCTAAAGTCGAGGAATAACACATCCACTGCTTTCCCGTCATCCACAGAACCAGTTATCTCATCATAGAAGGCAATTAGATTAGTCAGGCATGACTTTCCCTTGGTGAATCCATGCTGGCTGTTCCTGATCACTTTCCTCTCGTCTAAGTGCTTCAGAATTGATTCCTTGAGGACATGCTCCATGATTTTTCCGGGGACTGAGGTGAGGCTGACCGGCCTGTAGTTCCCAGGATCATCCTTCTTCCCTTTTTTAAAGATGGGCACTACATTAGCCTTTTTCCAATCTTCCGGGACTTCCCCCTATCGCCATGAGTTTTCAAAGATAATGGCCAATGGCTCTGCAATCACATCTGCCAATTCCTTTAGCACTCTCGGATGCAACGCATCCGGCCCCATGGACTTGTGCACATCCAGTTTTTCTAAATAGTCCCGAACCACTTCTACCTTCACAGAGGGCTGGCCACCTCCTCCCCATGCTGTGCTGCCCAGTGCAATAGTCTGGGAGCTGACCTCGTTCGTGAAGACAGAGGCAAAAAAAGCATTGAGTACATTAGCTTCTTCCACATCCTCTGTCACTAGGTTGCCTCCCTCATTAAGTAAGGGGTCCACACTTTCCTTGGCTTTCTTCTTATTGACAACATACCTGAAGAAACCCTTCTTGTTACTCTTAACATCCCTCGCTAGCTGCAACTCCAGGTGTGATTTAGCCTTCCTGATTCCATTCCTACATGCCCGAGCAATATTTATATACTCATCCCTGGTCATTTGTCCAATCTTCCACTTCTTGTAAGCCTTTTTTGTGTTTAAGATCAGCAAGGATTTCACTCTTAAGCCAAGCTGGTCGCCTGCCATATTTACTATTCTTTCTACACATAGGGATGGTTTGTCCCTGTAACCTCAATAAGGATTCTTTAAAATACAGCCAGCTCTCCTGGACTCCTTTCCCCCTCATGTTATTCTCCCAGGGGATCTTGCCCATCAGTTCCCTGAGGGAGTCAAAGTCTGCTTTTCTGAAGTCCAGGGTCCGTATTCTGCTGCTTTCCTTTCTTCCTTGTGTCAGGATCCTGAACTCGACCATCTCATGGTCACTGCCTCCCAGGTTCCCATCCACGTTTGCTTCCCCTACTAGTTCTTCCCAGTTTGTGAGCAGCAGGTCAAGAAGAGCTCTGCCCCTAGTTGGTTCCTCCACCACTTGCACCAGGAAATTGTCCCTTACAGTTTCCAAAAACTTCCTGGATTGTCTGTGCGCCGCTGTATTGCTCTCCCAGCAGATATCAGGATGATTGAAGTCGCCCATCAGAACCAGGGCATGCAATCTAGTAGCTTCTGCGACTTGCCGGAAGAAAGGCTCGTCCACCTCATCCCCCTGGTCCGGTGGTCTATAGCAGACTCCCACCACGACATCACCCTTGTTGCTCAGGCTTCTAAACTTAATCCAGAGACTCTCAGGTTTTTCTGCAGTTTCATACTTGAGCTCTGAGCAGTCATACTGCTCCCTTACATACAGTGCAACTCCCCCACCTTTTCTGACCTCCCTGTCCTTCCTGAACAGTTTATACCCATCCATGACAGTACTCCAGTCATGCGAGTTATCCCACCAAGTCTCCGTTATTCCAATCACATCATAATTCCCTGACTTTGCCAGGACCTCCTGTTCTCCCTGCTTGTTTCCCAGGCTTTGTAGTAAGTAATTCCATACATATAATTAACCCAAAATAATAAAATAAATATGTGACTCATAGTAAGTAGTGGAATACTCTAGCATGCACATGTGATTGAATAACAATCCTTGATTTGTTTCTCACAAAACCTCTACATACACACACACTATCTCTACACTCCCAGGGCCCAGTTCTCCACTGCCTTGCACTTTATGTACGAATTAACACCTGTGCAAAGAAAGGACAGAATGGCAGGCTGCTTTGGTGACACTTAACAGCCACTTTGCACAGGCATAGGTTATTAGAATATGTGAGTTCCTGACTCCCAATCCTGGGCTCACTTCTCAAGCCACGCCATCAGGGGCTCATTCACCCGCACATCTTCCAATGTGATATATGCCATCATGTGCCAGCAATGCCCCTCTGCCATGTACATTGGCCAAACCGGACAGTCTCTACGCAAAAGAATAAATGGACACAAATCTGACATCAGGAATCATAACATTCAAAAATCGGTAGGAGAACGCTTCAACCTCTCTGGCCACTCAGTAAAAGATTTAAGGATGGCAATTTTGCAACAGAAAAGCTTCAAAAACAGACTCCAACGAGAAACTGCCGAGCTTGAATTAATATGCAAACTAAATACCATTAATTGGGTTTGAATAGAGACTGGGAGTGGCTGGGTCATTACACATATTGACAGGTTTCAGAATAGCAGCCGTGTTAGTCTGTATTCGCAAAAAGAAAAGGAGGACTTGTGGCACCTTAGAGACTAACCAATTTATTTGAGCATAAGCTTCCGTGAGCTACAGCCCACTTCATCGGATGCGTGCAGTGGAACTGCTGATAATAGCTCATCTTAACTAATTAGCCTCTCACAGTTTGTATGGTAACTTCCAACTTATCTGTATGTATATATATATATATATATCTTACTATATGTTCCATTCTATGCATCCGATGAAGTGAGCTGTAGCTCACAAAAGCCTATGCTCTAATAAATTTGTTAGTCTCTAAGGTGCCACAAGTCCTCCTGTTCTTTCTCTAGCCTGTGGCAAGGATGGGATAAGAACTCCTGCAAAGAAAGGGAACATTCTCCTAAATTGTATAAACACACATTCCAGCCTTTGCTCTAGATGCTCCATGGCACATTTTAAAAATACAGTTCAACACACAAGCTTCTCTAGGTACCCGCCTCCAACCAACTAACATGAATCATAAGACAGCAGTCAAGAACATAGATCTGATCTTTATGGCTTCCTGCTAGCTCTCCCAGTCTCTCTCAGCTTGAGCCTAGCAGCATGCCCTGATGGTGTCAAAATAGGGGCTTGTCTACACTACAGAATGAAGCTGACTTTATCTAATTCTACCTCAAGCCTCCGAATTAATGAAGTCGATTGTGTGTGGCCAAACCATGCTCATTATCTCGATGGAGTGTGTCCTCACTAGCAGCGCCTGCATCGATGCACAAAGCAGTGCATTGTGGGTAGCTATCCCAAAGTGCAACTTGCCGCAGTGTGTTTTGGGAAGTTTGTGCAATGCCTCCTGGGACCAAAACATTGTCGCGGGGAGAATGGGAACATTGCATCGGCATCCCATGATGCACTGTCCTCCCTCCCTCAAACACCGGCAAACAACCCAGTGGTTTTCGTGCCTTAAATCCCATCTTGGCACCAGACCACCTTGCCAAAGAATACATAAACTGAAAGGGATACTTTTCAATGGTGTTGCAAGTGCTGGTGGATCACCGACATCAAGGTAGGATGGTTGGGAAAGGCTCATGACATATGCATCTTTAGGAACTGGGGTCTGTTCAAAAAGCTGCAATCTGGGACTTTCTTTCCAGACCACGAAATGAACATTGACAACGTTGAGATGCCTATAGTTATCCTGGGGGACCCCGCCTACCCAGCCTTAATAATGAGCCACAGTAATGTGAGCTGCTTGTCTGCACTGTGCTTTCCCAAACCTTCACCTGCCTTGTATCGCTGTCCCTGTAAAGCCAGCCCCCCCCGAAGCCCACTGTTTCTACTCAATAAAGAACATTTCTTTCTCGAATCCATTTACTTTTTTTAACAAACATAAGTAAAGAGGGAGAACAGAAAAAAAAAAAGTTAGCCTTGGAAAAAAGGGGTTGTAAAGTCAGAACGGGAGAAACATTTTCAGCTGTGTAACATAACACTGCACTCTAGACCATCAAAGGTCTGTGAAAGGGTGCCTTCTGTTCCTTGTACCCTCCCCCTGAGTTAAGTGGAAGGGATAATGGACTTTTCTCCCACGCCTCACGGAACACTTGGGGGAGGGTGATTCTGCGCCAGGCGATGCTGGCTGGATGTCCACCAGGGTCTGCAGAGGAACTCTACCCTCCTGCTTCTGTTCCTGCAGTTCAACCAGATGCCTCAACATGTCTGATTTGTCCCTCATAATCTGAAGCTCTCATCCTGCACTGCACACTCATGCTCATGGGAAGCTTTTCTGCTCTCCATGTCCATGTCTAACTTATCGGACAGTGAAACCCGCTCTCAGCTCTGCGTCAGCTGTCCCAGAGGCCTTCATTATCTCGGTGAACATGTCCTCCCATGTTCTTTCTCCTCCAAAGCAGCGAAAGTCTATTTTCAGGTGTTGATGACATGCCAAAGGACACATTTCCAACTGTCAGTCATGGGAAAAAAGAAAGGGACCATTGTACATGCATAAAATGTTTCCAAAGCAAGGTCGTTTTCATTAAAAAAAAACCCCAAAACCCCCACACTTATTACACTCGGTGCAAGCCACAACATAATCAGATTCCGTAACCACTCACTGTGCCATTTTGCTGTTCCAGCCATGGTAAGTAGGCCCTGCCGAGTCATGGGTGACCGCACTTTTAATGAAGGTTATGGCAGGCTCATGTCGGGAACAGAGGTAGCTAGTCAAACAATCGCCCCTCTCCATAGCACCATGGGAAGCTGTTTACAAACGGGGTGGCGGGGGGACGTTTTCACTCCCAAATTGCGGAATCTCATATGTGGGGCCCCAGTCCCCACTTAAACTATTTCCTGACCCATGCCGAGCACAGTAAAGGCACATTAGCGGCCACGTGGTTTGGCGATCTGGAATGAGTGTGTGTGGGGGGGTCTACATGCTCTTTTTTTTCTTGTAAGAGCACTTTTAATGAGAACTTCCCCCATTTCCCCTAGGTGACCCGATGTGATATCAGTCTCCTGAGGTGTCAAAAATATAAAGGGAAGGGTAAATACCTTTAAATCCCTCCTGGCCAGAGGAAAAACCCTTTCACCTGTAAAGGGTTAAGAAGCTAGGATAACCTCGCTGGCACCTGACCAAAATGACCAATGAGGAGACAAGATACTTTCAAAGCTGCCGGGGTGGGGGGGGACGGGGACAAAGGGTTCTCTCTGTCTGTGTGATGCTTTTGCCAGGACCAGAGCAGGAATGCAGGTCAGAACTCCTGTAAAGAGTCAGTAAGTAATCTAGCTAGATATGCGTTAGATTCTGTTTTGTTTAAATGGCTGAGGAAATAAGCTGTGCTGAATGGAATGGATATTCCTGTTTTTGTGTCTTTTTGTAACTTAAGGTTTTGCATAGAGGGATTCTCTATGTTTTGAATCTGATTACCCTGTAAGGTATTTACCATCCTGATTTTACAGAGGTGATTCTTTTACTTTTTCTTTAATTAAAATTCTTCTTTTAAGAACCTGATTGCTTTTCATTGTTCTTAAGATCCAAGGGTTTGGGTCTGTGTTCACCTCTGCAAATTGGTGAGGATTTTTATCAAGCCTTCCCCAGGAAGGGGGTGTAGGGCTTGGGGAGATATTCTGGGGGGAGACGTTTCCAAGTGGGCACTTCCCCTGTTCTTTGTATAACACTTTGGTGATGGCAGTGTTTAACCTAAGCTGGTAAGAATAAGCTTAGGGGGTCTTTCATGCAGGTCCCCACATCTGTACCCTAGAGTTCAGAGTGGGGAAGGAACCTTGACATGAGGGTAACAGCGGTGGGAAGGAAGGAGATGCTGCAAGCGTCTGGGTATGAATGCGGTTCTTATGCTGCCAAGCTGTGTACTGCAATGATGCCAGCAGAATTAATTCAGGAGTTGCGTGGGAAAGTGTCCTACCATGGTGGATGAAATAAGACTGCCCTGCCTAGACACCTTCTGCAAAGGATTGCAGTGTACCTCCATGAAAGTTTCCTTAATATATCCATGGAGGATTCCCGGGCTATCCCAGTCCACATAAACAGTCTTTTTCGGGGGCCACCCTCTGCGTAGCTGGAGCGCCCTCTTGTAAGTAGAGAACCACAGCACCTTGCTTTTCCTTCACAGTAAATATCCAATACCACTGAATGTGTGTGCCCGCTAAAGTTTAACTGGACTTTGATTGTAACTGTATACTTACCAGAGGGCCTTCCCCGGCATCACGGTCGGCCACCATGATGTCCTGAAACCCCCAGGGCTCCAGGGTTAAAAATATTTCCTGGCTCTCGGGGAGAACGGATCCACTGCTCACCTGTCTCCTATTCTACTCCTCCTCCTCATCCACCATATCATCCTCCCTGTTGTCCCTAGACTCACACACCTGTGAGGTGTCTACGTTGCTTGTGGGGGTACTGGTAGGGTCACTCCCGAGAATCGCATGCAACTCATCGTAGAACTGGCATGTGTGGGGTTCAGCACCAGAACGACTGTTCACCTCCCTGGCCTTCTGGTACACTTGGCGAAGTTCTTTTATTTTCACACAGCACTGCAGTGTGTCCCTCGTGTAGCCCTTCTCCCCCATTCCACGAGTGATCTTTGCATATATCACGTTTCTTCTGCTGGATCGGAGCTCTGCCTGCACAGACTCTTCTCCCCACACACCAAAGAGATCCACCACCTCCTGTGCAGACCAGGCTGGAGCGCGTTTGGGGCATGTAGTCTCCAGGATCAGCTGTGCTCAAGCTGGTACGCTCCCAATGCTGATCAAACAGGAAATGGGAAATCAAAAATTCCCAGGGTTTAGCAGGGGAGGGGCTGTTTCCTGTGTACCTGGCTGCAGTGCAGCAGAGTTGAGAATGATCTCCAGATAGGGTGACCAGATGTCCTGATTTTATAGGGACAGTCCTGATATTTGGGGCTTTTTCTCACATAGACTCCTATTACCCACCACCCCCTGTCCCGATTTTTCACACTTGCTATCTGGTCACCCTATATCCAGAGCAGTCACAGATGAGCATTGTGGGACACCACCTAGAGGCCAATTAAGTCAAATTACACAACGCTGCATCTGCACTACCTCACAGTCGACCCATGAAAATCGAATTCAGCGCTGTACCTCTCGCAGAGGTGGATTACAGAAGTCAACATTACAGGCAACTTAGGTCGGCGTAAAGGACCAGGTATTGTAGGCACATACATTAACAGGTCAATTTAAGGCAGCTTCCTTCGACCTAACTCTGTAGTGTAGACCAGGCCTAAGACAATTTCAGATCAGGGAGGGAGTGAATTCCACAGCTGAGACACCCTCACAAACAGCACCCTGCTTCTTAGCCTATTATTGGAACATCTTTCCAAGGGTTGTGGTACATTTGCCATCTCTGGCCATTTTTAAATCACAATTAGATGTTCTTCTAAAAGATCTGCTCTAGGAATTATTTTGGGGAAGTTCTATGGCCTCTATTATATAAGAGGTCAAACTAGATAATCAAAATGGTCCCTTCTGGCCTTGGAATCTATGAATCCTCTAAATAACCTACCATTTTATAACTCAACTGAGGTTTCTCATGTGGAACAGAGGTAAAATTAACTGGTCTGCAGTTATTAACAGTCCATCTGCTACCATGTCTAGAAACAGATCCTGAGTGATGCCTAAGTCTGTGGGAGGTTTGTCCAAGTGTAAACTGAACGGGGGATTTTGGGATTCAGCCCTGGAGCCTGCCTGTGCTCAGGGGAAATTTAAATATCAGTGAATGTGGCTTTCTTTAACTCTTCACAGTACAGCATGCTGGAGCCTCCCATAGCACAGGACATGACTGCATGCCACCTCTCAGATTCAGTGCTGTCACAAGGCAGGAGTCTTCAGCATGGAGATGCAAGTTCCACTAGGACTGGCTCCTTTGTTTCACAGGTGTCCAAGTGAGACAGCCCAGCATTTTGTGTGACCAACTCCAGCAGAATATGCAAGTCCCATGGAGGATGCATATCTTTTTGACATCATATGTCATAGCGTCTAAGACAGTGGTTCTCAAACTGTGGGTCGGGATCCCAAAGTAGGTCACGACCATATTTTAATGGGGTCGCCAGGGCTGGCGTTAGACTTGCTGGGGGCCAAGCCTTACCACCCAGCGCCAAAGCCAAAGCCTGAGGGCTTCAGCCTTGGATGGCGGGGCTCAAGTTACAGGCCCCTCACCTTGGGGCTTTGACCCCACCCCCACCCCGGCCCAGGTTAGTGAGGCTTTGGCCTCCCACTCCTGGGGTTGTGTAGTAATTTTTGTTGTGAGAAGGGGGTGACTGTGCAATGAAGTTTGAGAACCCCTGGTCTAAGACATTAGGCAGTTCTACGTGCTAAACTCTCCAGTGCCAACACAGCCTTGTTTCCATAAACCCCTAGCCTTCCAGTGCCAGCTCAATCAGTTGGTATGCCGGGAAAGAAGTTCTACAACTGTCACTAGGGTGACTAGAGACAGGTTCACAACAAAACTCCAGATGCAAAAAACCCAGACCTATGATGGCATTGGAAATCCAGCACCAGAAGCACAGAGCAGTTTTGCAAGTTATCCCTCTCTCTCCAATGGGCTGAGCCTGTTCCTACTCCCTACTTTGGGATCCAAACACCCCAAACTTTACAGTGTGCTAAATCTAGGTTCAAATTTTGCAGCTTAGTCAAATGGGCTTTGTTTCCCCTTACAATATCTGCCTCCCAGTCCCATCTCCTGGCCTCCTCCTACAGGGACAGGCTGCTCCTTCCAGCCCCCCGGAAGACTTACCTTCCTCCCAATCCAGCATCCTTGATCTTCCTCCCAACTGAGGCAGTCCATCCCCCTCCCAACAGGTGCCAGCCTGCAGCAAACATCTGTGCACTGTACTACTGCTCTGTCTTCCAGGTGGGTCCATCCCTCTCCTGACATAAGGCCAGAATCTTACCTTAATCCACTCCTGACTGCCTTTGTTACCCAGACCATTACTGTTTGTAAAAGAGCCTGTCCGCCCTATTCCAATGTCCTCTTGGATTTCCATAAGCCAATCAGGTATTTAAATTTTTGGAAAGGATAATAATGTTTCCTTGCAAAACTGATCACACTCAGGGTGCTTTAATAAATGTCAAATCAATATGCATGTACAATGCAGCTGTCTGTACAACTGAAAGCAAATACTGTTCTGCTGAGCTCAAAGTACCAAGGTATCATTGTAGCCAGCACTCAGGGATTGTTCAGCCAGTTTCAACATTTAGCCACTGAATTTTGGGATGCCCTCACCATCTTCTCTCAGTCAGGGTGAAAACTGACAAGGTGCTGGGCACTTCCATCTTTCATGAACTCCAAGTTGCAGATGCATCTTTCACAGTTTGCTCTCCGGGGTATGGGTGAACATGTTCTAATGAAATCTGCAGCTAGTAATTTTCCTTAGTTCCAAGGTCTCTCTGCAGCTATAAGAATATCAAGCAGTGTCCAGCTGGGTAGTGATCAAGTTTTCCCTTGAGGCTAGTCATGGTCAAAGTGTCCCTTCCTGAACAAAGCCCAGAACCTCTTGCCATCTCACACCAGATCAAATTGTCCCTTGTAAAGAAGCATTAGATCAGGACATTGCAGAATTCCACCAGCTTTCTCTGGCCAGTCCACAGTACACTTAGCACATTCAGTCCCTCTCTCTCTGACACCAGTATTTTGAAATGCTACTCTGCTAACATTGCTAATACAGCTGCAAAGCCTATTGGCTAGCTTGCTTTAACCAAGTGGAGCTCTGGGGTATGAAGGGTGACCTAATGAACAAGGCTCAGGAGACCAGGATTCAGTTCCTGGCTCTGCCATGGACCTGCTGTGTGACTTTGGGCAATTCACTTGATCTACCCTGTGCTTCAGTTCCCCGTCTGTAAAATGGGGATAATTCCTCACTGGATAACGATAAAATCCATTAACGATTCTGAGTTGGACTGCAGATTTGTCACAGCATTTTTTAATCAAAAATCACGGCGCAGTCATGGTAAATGTAGTAAAAGTCATGGGTTTAGCAGCTGCTCCGTGATTTTTTTATAAAAAGCGTCTCAACAAATGAGGGGGCACCAACCACCCACAGTAGCACCATTCACCCTGGCACCACAACCTTATCCTGGCATGATGAGGAGGGGAGACTCCAGGGACACAATAGGGGGGGTGAAGAGCAAGTCTGTTCCACACTCACCCCAGACACAGGCAACAGCAGCTCCTGTGTCCTGCAGAGCTGGGCCAAGGCTCCTCCCTTTGTACGTTGCAACCTGGTGCACAGGGTTGTAGCACAGCTCAGGTGTGGCCCTATGGCCCCTCTGTCATGATAGGGGGGCCGTAGCGCCAAATTTGAGTGAGTGGTGCTGTGATCCCCACGTGCCAGATCGCAACCCAGGGCAAGGAGCCAGGCCCAGCCAGTGGGACCAAGGAGCCACAGCTGTGGGGGCAGGCTCCCACGCACCCCAGTCCCTGGTCCTCTTCTCCACACCAAGCCAGCAACCCCCCTAGAGCCTTCCTGCTGGAAGTCATGGACAATCCGAGAAATCATGATATCCCTGACTTTTTCCGCACCATGACAAACCTGCAGTCCTAACTATGAGGCATTCAGATGCTACAGCAGCCAGGGCCATAAAGTACAGAGAGGGATCCTGCCGGTGTTTCTTCTTTTCACCGAGCAAGAGCTGCTGAAACAAAGTTTACAGAATTACTTACCTTGTGTGCCCTTGCAAATCAAGCAGTGCTACATGGCATCACCAGCAACTGGCGCTCAGCTGTTCTGTCTCTTCCTCTTAACACTCCCGGCTAACTTCAATGCCACTGGTTTCCTTGAAACGAACAGGCATGGCTCAATCAGTTATGAAGGGTCTGCTCCTCTGTGGAACTGGCTTCTCAGAGGCTGCGATTGGCTGGCTCTGCTGGTTCTGGGTATCCTGGATACTGCTATCTCGATGGAGCCACACGTCACAGCCTAGGATCCAGAGAAGCAGCTGAGTGCTTCACAGGTTCCTTGCTGGAAAGAGGGTGGCGTGGTATAACTGAGAAAAGACAGTTCCCAGTGTCTCACGATCTATGAGCAATAAGTGCCCCTAGAATGGCTTAGCCGCAGATGGCAGGGGAGGGAAGGAATGTGCAGAGCAGGTTACAGCAAACTTTACTTTTAAAGCATCTCACTTTTCCAGAGTAAGGGCTGGAATCCACTCTCCGTGCCTCTGGATTTACAGCAGCAAACCCCCACTGCAGTCAGTGGGCCCAGGTCTGGGTTCTACTAATGCTAACATAGACAAAGTCTTTCTACCAGTCTCTAGTCTCAGGGGCAGGTCAAGGGTGTGGCTGGAGTCCCCTACATTCCAGCTCCGCTCTGTTTCTCCAGAATACAAGCAGCTCCGAGATAGATTAACGCCACCTTCGCTATGCCCGCCTGTCCCCCAAGCACAGGAATTAGGGAATGAGAATCAGGGGGCAATGACTGTGTCTGGCTGACTGTTCGCCGTGGTACCTGGACGAATGCACGCATGCATCTGGCTCTCAGCATGGGTGGGAGTGGGTAGCTCATCAGGGGGTGCAACGTGCAAAGGGGAATTTGAACAACAGGTGAGAGAGTCCGATCTCTGGCCGGGGCCGAAATAAAAGCTTAGGAATGTGTGTGTTGGGA
The DNA here is from genome assembly GCF_015237465.2 of Chelonia mydas. Taxonomy (NCBI): domain Eukaryota; kingdom Metazoa; phylum Chordata; order Testudines; family Cheloniidae; genus Chelonia; species Chelonia mydas. Next base: position 27,775,382 of record NC_051246.2, on the reverse strand, counting down.
GAGGAGGTGAATAAATCTAATGGGGAAGTGAGCCCACGGGGGAAGGAAGCAGGCCGGTGGGTAGGGGAAGACGTTTAGGCAATCACAGTTTGGGTGGGGCTACAAGGAGGACCTTGCTTTGACATCTTGCCCTCAGCCCTGTACTTTCTGGCTGGGGCCCTTCCACGCTTCCAGCTCTGCAGAGGGGAGGCAACTCCTGCACTCTGTGCCCCAGTGGGGGTCGCTTTGCAGGCAGACCTGCAGCCTCCCTCTCTTTAGAACAGTATTCTCACTGGCTCGGCATGCTGGGTGGGAGCATTATAAGCAAGTGAGGATGTAGTGAGAAGCTTTTGACAGGGTTTAATGGAGCCCCGAGAGCCTTGCCTCTAAATGAAGCTGTTATACCAGAGACAACTCTGTAACAAAGTGGGGGGCACATATATTCAGAGAGAACCCTGCTGACCCTCAATTGAGGTTCCTTCCTCCTCTGGAGAGTCCCTACTTTGATTCTTTCTGGCAGCTGTCTCCACTCCCACTCATAGCTAGAAAAACCAAGGGCCAGGGTGGAGGAGGAAGGAGAGAGAAAACGGTCTCACCCATGACTCTGGGAATAGAACTCCCTGGAATGGGAGTCGCAGCGGAGGGAGGGGCGGAATACACTGTGGTCTCCATTATCTGCTCTCATCTAACCTAAGGCTCTCATGAAATAGGTTTATGATAAGGCTAAGGAGGTCATTAGGGGTTAGAACCTGACAGCTCCAACAGGAATGACACAGCGGGTCAGTGCATTACCTATCAGCTTTTAACTTGCAGAGACACAGCATCAAATCTAGCTGAGGAACAAATGGAAGGATTTGGTCTCGCCCACGTCCCGAGTGGAGGTTCGGTCACTTTGCAAAAACCACAGAGTCTGGCACGACACATAGATTCTAGTCAAGAGACGGCCAGGGCTGGAATAACTGGCTGCTGCAGGCTGGGACTGACAAAACTTGGGGAGGGAGACTAGAACAGCAATAGATAACTGCCGTGCAACGGCAGAAGTGTGTAATGCACATTTATACAGCAACTCTCTGTACTATACTTGGCTCACTAATGCATTAGAAGAGTCCCTTGCATCTGTTAGCTCTAAAATGTCACTCTCCAGGCTATGAACTGCTCACAGCTTGGTGCCAGCATCAATGATTTCAAATACTGGGAACATTTATTATCTGTGTTACGGTACTGCCTGGGAGCCCCAGCCATGAACCAGGGCTCCACTGTGTTAGGTACTGTACAAACACAAGACAAAAAGATCCTCCCTGCCCAAAAGAGCTTATATTTCTTACCAGTAAGGTTAAGATTCTGCCCAGCAGCTGCTCCGGCGGGCCCAGGGCAGACCGCCAGTCAACTGTTCCGGCGGTCCCAAGGCTGGCCGCTGTTCCAGCAGCCCAGGGATCACTGCTTCTGCTCTGACAGCACCAGAGCTGACTGCCGGCAGCTGCTCCAGCCCCGCCACTGCTCCTGCGTCAGGGGCTGACCACTGCTACTTCAGCCCCCCCCGGTGCTGACCCACCCCAGCCACTGCTTCAGCCCTGCTCTGGTGGCCCGGGGCTGACAGCTGCTCCAGCCCTGTCCCAGAAGAAGTCACAGAGGTCCCAGAAAGTCACAGAATCTGTGACAGAATCGTATCCTTACTTATCAGTGTTTCTCTGGTGTTGGTTTCTTAGATGGTTTAGCACCGTGTGATTTCTGTGTAGCAATTCCCCACTGAGTTTAGCATTAAGCTAATTTCTCAGTGCAGGTTCTTCAGTGAGATTAACACAAAGATTTCTCGAAGGAATATTTCCCTTAGACCTGAACATTCATAGCTCGGACCCTTAACCCTGCTTTAAATCCTATGGAGAACACAGTTTTCTAGCATTTTCAAATGATTTGACTCTCTCTCTCTCCCCAAAGGGGATAGCTCCACTGGTGTCAGAGCTCAGGAACCTTGCACCAATCCTTCTGAGGCACTTTAAACACAGGGGGAACCGTAACTGCCTTGTTTGATTGCCTTTGGGTGGCCCACATTAACTAACAGAATTACCTTCCACCTGCCACTTTGGCTCTGTTCATCCAGTGAGCTCTGTGCAATCTGCTGGTCTTCTCTTCATAGGCCTGCTCCTGCTCCCACTGAAATCCATGGCAAAATTCCCAGTAATTCCAGGATAAAGCATCAGGGATTGCCCTGCATTCTCCTTCCCTCCCTTAGTACTCCCTCCTGTAGGAGGCCCTTCCTGCCATGTGCAGAGACAGCTCTGCAACCCTCCCCCAACACAATATATTCAGCCCCTGCAAGAGACCCAGGCAGGCCCAGAAGGAGTTCTACACATTGTGTATTCCCTGGTTGTCACAAGGCCTATAGAAGCTATCGGGCAGCGATAAGTTAAGATTTCAGCACATGGAGCCCTTATATTGCCCCCTTTTGCTGTGTGGCGGATTAGACAGAACAATGCTGATTTCTCCCTTTGTGTAGTAAAGCCTGTTCTATTGCAGAGGTCAGAGATGGGATTTGTTGCTCCCTGGAGAACACCATCTGTTTCCTCACACTGTCTCATGTGTAGCTTGCAGGCTGGGACTCCAAAGCGCTCTCAAGCTGCTTGAATTTCTCCAGGGTTGAGCTCATAAAAAAAATGTCTGTGACCAGTGGGTGTGTGACATGCAACAAGCAAAGTGGCACATTGGCTGAGCATCCTTCTGTTCATCAGAATTTAAAAGGCTCCTTTCAAGATAGCTGTTTTTGTGTAGTTTAATTCTGTTATTTTGACTCTGTGACTGCATGGTTTAGCACTAATATACAATGGCAGGTAGATATCACAGGGACAGAGGCCTTAGAAATTGGCCAGAGAGAGTTTGAGGTGCCTTTCTAAAAGCTGGAGAAGAACATTTCTTTCCCTACCATTTAACTAAGAGTAACAATAGTGTATTGTCTTCTGTCTGGGGAATCTCCAAGTACTAGAAACATATTTTTGAATGTTAGAAAGGAAGGATTAACATTCCTGTTTTACAGATGGGGAACTGAGGCACAGAGAAATCAAATGACTAACCCAAGGTCATACAAAGGGTCTAAGGCCAAGCCAGGATAAGAACTTAGCCCTTCTTGTTACCAAACTGCTACCTGAACCACCAGGCCATCCTCCCTCCCCTTACCAAGATACTATCTACCGTGGCTTCATTCAGGCTGGTGGATCCTTCCATCACAGCAAGAGGCCTTTTCTTTGTGTTCAGGGAGAAGAAATCAGAAGAAGACGAGCTTCCTGAGCCATGCTCCAAGCAGCAGCAGGCAGGAGCAAAAAGAACCTAGCCAGAACATAAGGACAATGCACTGAGAGGTTCTTAAAGCCAGGTGGAAAACAGCATCAAAATACAGAGGAAGAGAAAAATCCTTCAAAACTGCATTAAAAATTAAAGGGTAGGTGGTTTGACCTCTTGCCAGAGATGATGCTGAATTCTTCTGTCACAGTTAAATGGCTCAGTTCCCCCGCCTTGGGTTTACCTTGTATAGAGAACCCCCTCTCCTCCCTATATAAGAATGGCCATAGTGGGTCAGACCAATGCCCAGTATCCTGTCTTCTCATAGTGGCAGATGCTAGATGCTTCCAAGGGAATGAACTGAGCAATTACCAAGTTGTCCATCCCCTGTCATCCAGTCCCAGCTTCGGCAGTCAGAGGTTTAGGTCCAGAGCATGGGGTTACATCATTGGCCATCTTGGCTAATAGCTATTGATGGACCTATCCTCCACAAACTTATCTAATTCTTTTTGGAACCCAGTTATATTTTTGGCCTTCACAACATCCTCTGGCAAGGAGTTCCACAGGTTGACTGTGCATTGTGTGAAGAAGTACTTCCTTATGTTTGTTTTAAACCTGTTGCCTATTTGTTTCACTGGGTGATCTCTGGTTCATTTGTTATGTAAAGGGGTAAATAACACTTCCTCCACACTATTCATGATTTGATAGATCTCTATCATATCCCCCCTTTAGTCATCTCTTTTCTAAGATGAACAATCTCAGAATTTTTAATCCCTCCTCATATGGAAGCTGTTTCATACCCCTAATCAATTTCTTGCCCTTCTCTGTACTTTTAAAAATTCTAATATATCCTTTTTGAGATGGAGCAACCGTAACTGCAAACAGTATTCAAGGTGTGGGTGTACCATGGATTTTATATAGTTGCATTATGATATTTTCTGTCTTATTATATATCCCTTTCCTAATGGTCCCTAACATTCTGTTCGCTTTTTGGACTGCTGCTGCACACTGAACAGATGTTTTCAGAGAACTGTCCGCGATGACTCCAAGATCTCTTTTTTCAACAGTAACAGCTAATTTAAACCCCATCATTTTGTATGTATAGTTGAGATTATGTTTTTCAAGGTGCACTACTTGCACTTAATCAACACTGAATTTCATCCACTATTTTGTTGCCAAGTGACCCAGGTTTGTGAGATCACTTTGTAACTCTCCACAGACAGCTCTGGAATTAACTATCTTGAGTAACTTTGTATCATGTGCAAACATTGACACCTCACTGTTCATCCCTTTTTCCAGATCATTTATGAATATGTTGAACAGCATTGGTCCCAGTACAAAGATATTTGTCTCTTGCCACTGTAAAACTGACTATTTATTCCTACCCTCTGTTTCCTATCTTTTAACCATGGATCTGTGATCCATTACAATACCTTCCCTCTTATCCCATGACTGCTTATTTTGCTTAAGAACCTTTGGTGAGGGACCCTATCGAAGGCTTTCTGAAAGTTCTACACTATATCCATTGGATCACCCTTTTGCACATGCTTGTTGACTCCTTCAAAGAATTCTAATAGATTGGTGAGGCATGATTTCCCTTTACAAAAGCCATGTTGACTCTTCCCCAACATATTGTGTTCATCTAGGCACCTGATAATTCTGTTCTTTACTATAGTTTCAACCAATTTGCCTGGCACTGAAGTTAGACTTACCAGCCTGCAATCACCAGGATCACCTCTGGAGCCTTTTTAAAAAATTGGCGCTATATTAGCTAACCTCCCGTCATCTGGTACAAGCGATAGATTACAAACCACAGTTAGTAGTTCTGCAATTTCATATTTGAGTTCCTTCGGAACTCTTGGATGAAGACCGTCTGATCCTGGTGGCAGCACCAGCTCCCTTCTGTTCTCACGCAGATGCCCCTCACTTTTAAAGATCCATGGAAAATGCCAGACAATTGTGTGAAGCCTCGGAACCACAGGCTTCATACAAGCTACTTCACAAGGAAATAGGTCCAGACTGAATAAAGGGTAAGGAGGCCATGTCCTTCTCCAGTTCAGTGCTTGTCCACAAGCTGAGGCAAATGTGCCAGTTCTACAAAGTAAGACCTCAGCTCCTCCAGCCAGTATCCACAGAACTATTGAGGAATAACAGTGAACACCTCAAACACACCCCGTTCCTGGTCACACCCTGGAATGCCCATCGCCTTCCCACTCCAGCATGTCTCACCTGGCATAGGGGCCCACAGTGACAGGGTGTTTTCACCTGGACCCAACAGGGCCATGGGATAACATTGAATTGAACCCTCTGTGGCTTTTCTCACACTGCCCAGCTCTTCACTCCATCTTTCACCTTCTATTTTCAGTAAGTATTGTTATGGCAGATGGTGGTGCTCATATATTTAGAATTCTAAGGTCCTTTCCCTTACTTACTTAGCATAGTGAGCAAATTTTGACTAGGAAGATATGCTGTCTGGTTACTAGGTTTTGGTTATGCAAGGTTCTGTGTAGGGGCAGCTTGAAGAGAGAGGGTGCTGGGCAAGCCGCAGGAAAGCTTGCTCATTATCTTTGTCTCTGAATAGTCAATTCTTGAGGCAGAGTTGCTTCCTAGGAACCAGCCAATGATGTTGGGCTGAAGTTCCTGGAAGCAGCGATTGACGTACATGTTGTTTGACCACCTTTGTTCCAGGACTGGTGTATATGTATAGACAAAGCAAGTTACAGTTAAAGTCAGCCCAGATTCTGCATCACTGATTTTGTCTCTGCTGGGAAACTGACCAATATTTTATTCTCCACTCCCTCCGCTCCTTTTAGTCAGACCCTCCTCAAAAGAACAAAAACCCGGTAACAGCCAAGTTGATCCTTCAAGGCCAACATTTACAAAGGAATTTAAAATTAGGCACACAAATTCACCCATCTCTAGTGACCCTGACCGTCCCATTGCCACTGTGCCACCTGAAACCACTACCCCTATAGCTTGGACCTAAACACCCTACGTCCACTCCCTGAGATGAATTCTGAACCCTGCATCCATTTATAAATGTTACCTTTCGTATAGTCCAGTCTATCGTGCCTTAAGCCTGAGGCTTTAATTTGCTACATGTCCATTCTACAGGCATTTCTCAGCTGATTTATTTTACCTTTTATTTCATTAAATGTGCTTACTATATTCAATTTGCCACTATAGGCCTCACCCCACTTGCTGTATCAATTTCAGAATGATCGTCTCAGTTTTTTCCACCTTGTTCAATAGTAAGTAGCATTAAACTCAGAACATTTATTAAGGACCGTGGACAATGGATTTTTTTAGTCAAGTTCAGGCTATTAATCTCTATTATGATTTATCTCAGCTTTTCACACCCTGTTGGTATTTGTTTAGCTCTCTGCTAGCCATTCAGTGGAGATCCAGATAATTTAAGATTAATTTCCTTCTCCTATAAATCAAATACTTTAATGTCTTCAGTTCTCTCCTCCCCAAAGGCAAGCAGGTTGCTTGTCCCTGCAGGTCTTTCTCCATAAGAAACAAAGAGCCAAAATCAGAGGCAATATGTGATGTTCGTGTAAATTAGACTCACAAACTCCCTTACACTTTTGGGACCAAGTTCAGAGATGATGGCTCCAATTTTCCAATGTGCTATGGCGGTTCTGCACTGCTCTGGCAGTACAATGCAGGATCAGGTACCTAAAAGATTCCTCCTTCATAGGGAGATATCCAGATGGTGTAGAGCCATTGTAAATAGCCCCAACCCTGGCCCCAGCAAAGGGGTGTGACCAAAGAAAAGGGAAGGTGGCCAGGGTGCGTCTGTGTCCTGCTGACACAGGCTACTGGAACAGTCCTTGGCATAGTTCGGAGCAGCCTGAAGGCTGCTCTAATTTATGCTGGAGGATGAAACCTGGAGCCCCATTAGCTGTCAGTAATAAGCAGGCTCTTCTGCTTGCTGGGACCAGCCACTGGCTAGCTGGAGATGGAGAACATTCTGTTCTCTTTAGGATCTTATTCCCCACCCATTCCCGTGGCATCTGAGTGCCTTGCAGAATCAGGAAATTAACTAAAAAATTTCTCTACTTAGAGAGAGGGGTTTCCATGATTCAGGGCCACCCAGCCCTAGTCCAAGTTAGGGCTACAAAAGTACAGTCCTGATTTACTCCAGCACTGGAGGGTCCTTCAGGGCAGGGCTGTTACCTATCCAGAAACAAAAGCATTCTGGCTTCGCAGGACATGACAGAACAATAGCCATCACAAACCTCCACAAACAATTGAAAGGCTTCTTTCGTGTTACACGTAGGATGATGGCACTGGTAAGGACACCAGTCACCTGAGGATTGTGTATGTCTGCAACATTAACAGCTGCTACAGGGACAAGAACCTCCATGGACTGATGTCATTAGAGTGATGCTGATTTAGATCAGCCAAGGATCTGGCCCAGAATCCTGTCCTCTTAGTATTTGGCATGGCAGGTCAGTAAAGGAGGATATGATATTTAACTGTTCTGTTTTAAATTCTCTCACTTTATCATTTACAGTGATCTGACTCCTTAAACTGTTTACTGTGAGATTTTCAAAAGTGCCTATGGGCATTAGAAGCACAAATCCCATTGACCTGTGTTCCTAATTCCCTTTGGTTACAGTAAGAACTACTAGTGTAAACCCACTGAGATCAACAGAGCTGCACCAAGAAAACATGTGGCCCAAGATTCATAGATATTCAGGTCAGAAGGGACCATTATGATCATCTAGTCTGACCTCCTGCACAACGCAGGCCACAGAATCTCACCCACCCACTCCTGCGAAAAACCTCTCACCTATGTCTGAGCTATTGAAGTCCTCAAATCGTGGTTTAAAGACTTCAAGGAGCAGAGAATCCTCCAGCAAGTGACCCGTGCCCCATGCTACAGAGGAAGGGGAAAAACCTCCAGGGCCTCTTCCAATCTGCCCTGGAGGAAAATTCCTTCCCGACCCCAAATATGGCGATCAGCTGAACCCTGAGCATGTGGGCAAGATCCACCAGCCAGATACCCAGGAAAGAATTCTCTGTAGTAACTCAGATCCCACCCCATTTAACATCCCATCACAGGCCATTGGGCCTATTTACCATGAATATTTTAAGATCAATTACTTACCAAAATCATGTTATCCCATCATACCATCTCCTCCATAAACTTATCGAGTTTTATCTTAAAGCCAGATAGGTCTTTTGCCCCCACTGCTTCCCTTGGAAGGCTGTTCCAGAACTTCACTCTTCTGATGGTTAGAAACCTTCATCTAATTTCAAGTCTAAACTTCCCAATGATCGGTTTATATCCATTTGTTCTTGTGTCCACATTGGTATTGAGCTTAAATAATTCCTCTCCCTCTCCCTCTCTCTATATTTATAGAGAGCAATCATATCTCCCCTCAACCTTCTTTTAGTTAGGCTAAACAAGCCATTCATGGAGTTAGTCAAGACAGGGTGACCAACAAAGAGAAAAGGACAGTCAATTAAATGGTGGCACGATATAACCAACCATACGATTGCTTGAATACATAAGGTTTACAGAATGGCTTTCTCCACAGCAGAGAAGGCAGAGTGAACTGTTTTAACATTCTGGATTTTATTGTTCTGTACCTCTGATGCTTTTCCAGCATAGGGATTTTTTTAATTATTACTATTAAGAATTATTCATATGATGGAGGCACCTAGCAGCCCCAGCCGAGATGGGGGTCCCATTGTCTAGGCACTACATGCACACAGACTAAGAGTGTGTTCAGTGTTCAGTATTTGCAAAGATGCGGTTTGACACCTGGCCAATTCCGTCTTCTCTCAAGAGAAGCCCTGGCTGGCAAAGGCTGGCACAGGTGCCCCGTGGCATCAGGGTAAAACTCGCCTAAAGTCTTAATCTAAAACAAAGAACCCCTTAAAAATCCCCAGAATGAATGGCCCCTTGAAATGCAAATGCCGGAGGTCTGTCTAACTAGGTACCTAGCCCCATGACCATTGTGTCAAAGTGGGTGTCCCACAGCATGCTTGGGAGGTAGGGCATCCCTGGTATTCCCACTGAGAGACTAGGTGACATGCCTAAAGTCCATTGGAAGCCTGTAGCAGAGCAGAGATTTGAACTCCAGTGCCTTGACTGCAAGTCTGTCCTTCTACCCGCAATTTGAGGACCAGACTCCTTGACATCACATCTTTCCCTAGCCTGCCATGACTCAGCATCTTTGGCTTGTATAAAAATCTAGGAATGCCCTCCCCCCCCAGTAAAATATGATTCTGGATGATCATCCCACCTGGGTCCTTCCAGTAAGAAGCAGCCCATTCATCCGTGGCAGTCCATTGAACTGTGGTGTTGTTTTTGTGCAGGTTTGTGTCAAAGGAAGTGTCCTTATTGCATTATTTTCAGTAGCATGTATTTCTCTCTCCTAGACATGGTGGAAATAACCCACTCCATGTGTCCGTACATCTCCAGTATTCCCCTCCTCACCTGAGGCCAGGCTCTTTCCAGATCCCCACCCACTCTGCCTGGGGTATAATTGTCTCTGCGTCAACTCCCAACCCCAAAATTTAGCACAGAGACATGTTCCACACAGTCCCCTCCACTGGCTCAAAACAGGATAGTTATGCTGGGGATGGATTGTAGGTTCGGGTGCTCTCAAAGCTCTTGTCATTAGCCTAAGGTGCCCTGAGTGCATGCATGAGTGACCAGCTCCCAACATGGCCTGGGGAACTTGGTTCTTGCTCACTTACATTTTGGCTACAATCGATACAGATTGTATACTAATCAATACAGATTCTTCATAGCAAAATCCCCCCTACTCTCCCAGCCCGGGCTCTTCTTGCCTTTCCTTGGCACTCCAGACCATCCATCCAAGCATGCCCATTGTCTCAGGTTCCTTATGCTCCCGAGTGGAGAGAGAGAGATAGAAGCCTCCCTTTATTTGCCAGGCAAAGGCAGCTTGAAGTGGGATTTCAGCCCCAGGGCTTTGTCCACTTCTTCTACCAGCTGCAGGCTGTGCCACTGGGCGATGGGTCGGCGGGGATTGGCCAGCATGTCTGACCAGTGGCGCAGCTGGTTGCCCGTGGCTCGGCAGCCCAGGAGCACCTTGCCGATCTGTTGGTTCTTGGTCACCTTGTCGTGATCCCAGACCGAAATCACCAAGTCGATGTTCTGGAGGGAAGGCACAAATGGAACAGGTGAGAGAGAGAGAGAGAGAGAAAGAAGGAAGGAGGGGGTGCATGTAAAGGGATAATAAAGATAATAGGGGGCAGATAGAAAAGGAAGCAGAAGAAGATGGTGGGCAAAAGGATTAAGCGGAAAAGAAACTTGAGGGTGAATGGCTAGAGAGAGAAGCGTGATTTCCCCATAGGGATGCCTATGTAAAATGTTTGAATCCCTTCTCTCTGTGAGGGGTATGTTCTCTGTCTCCTAAAAAGTACCGCTGGCCCCTGAGCAGGTTGGCTGGGGCTGCCTACGGAGGGGCATGTAGGCCTCTGCAGCAGTGTGTATAGAATCAGTCACGGAAGGGTTAAGTGGCTACTGTAGAGTAGATGCAGTTGGGTTTGTTAACCCCACATGCTTCGTGGCCATGTAGAAAAGGAGGAAGAAGCCAGCCATGACTGGGGATGGGCTGATTGGACAGACTGACTGACTGACATGCATCCCCACCCCTTCTTGAAAATAAAGCATGAACTTTTATTTGGGATTTGGCTTATCCCCTGGAAAGGGAAGGGCTTGGAGGTTCAGCTGGTTGGGCTGGGAGGGTCATGCTCACACCAGGGAGAGGGAGAACCCGCTCTGGGATGCTCCCCATTCCTTTTCATTACCTCCTGACCACTCCCCTGCTCCCAGTCATGCTACAGAAAAGTGTGAGAAATACAGTATCCGGGTCTGGAATGAAAAATGCAATCAGCAAGGTCCCCTACACTTCCCCAGGGTAAATCCGGGGTGAGAGATTTCCTCGGAGGATGATGTCATCAGCCAAGAGGGGGCAGCACCTGAAAGCCACTCGCCCCCCATTCACTCAAACCCTTCAGCCCACACCGCCCTGAGTTCCAGACTTCTTGTCTGTCTGTATTGCAGGAGATCCCTGTATTGCAGGAGACCCCACTTCATTTCCCTTAGCCTTGCACAGCAGCTGAGCAAAGCTAAGCCCCCACCACAATGGCAGCGCCTGGCACCAACAGGACTATTATAATTTTTTTGTTAGTACCTTCAGTTATAGCAGCCACTTCACAGCCAGTGACTTTGGGTTCATTGCTAGTGGTGCCTGTCTGTTACTGAATGCTCTCCCTGGCTGGGGAAACCTACCTGGATCTGGTTGAAAGGCACCTCAAAATTAAACGCCTCATTGAAGTAGGGGCTTAAAGTGCTCTTCTTCACACCTGTCTTCTTCTTCTTCCATTTCTTCTTGTTCAAGATAAGCTGCACTTTGACAAAGGGGTCTGAGAAACAAAGAGAACGTAGGCAGGAGTGGAGGGCATGACCAGTCAGTATCATTAATGCTATCCTTTGGCGCAAAGATTTCCACAGCTGGCCCATGAAACAGCTTCATGGAACATTGACATTCAGAATTCTGCTAGCTTTCCTGGTAACTGGCCTCTGCATGGCTTTGCCAATGCCCCTCGGTCATGACCTGCAGCAACCCCTGCTTTCCAGTCCCGGGCTTCCCCCACAATTCAGCCAATCAACCTCAGTCCTGATCTATGATATCTCTTGAAATTCCACACAGCTCTGCCAATGCACCTGAATCCCAACTTCCAGGCTTCCTGCTACTCCTCATAGTGGTTGTGTTGGGGCAAAATGAGGAAGAGGGGTAGATTCAAAGGAGAGGCATGGGATATGAGGCATCTAACCTCATATGCTAGGGGGTTCCTTTAAACAAAGAGTGGAATTGCTCCCAGCCCCATACACGCAGAGGAGGTCTACCCTGAGCCCTTTCCACCCACAGACACAAAGTCCCCCCACACACTCTTTGGGATTGCCCCCAGAGCCCTTCTGCTGAGGGCAAATGCAGAAGTTGCCTATTGTACAAGCTTTTGCCAAACTGTGTTACAAATATATGTTTGCAGTGTTGCTGTAGTCATGCTGGTCCTAGGATATTAGTGCAGGGGTAGGCAACCTATGGCACACGTGCCAAAGGCGGCAGGCGAGCTGATTTTCAGTGGTGCTCTCACTGCCCGGGTCCTGGCCACTGGTCCCGGGGGCTCCGCAGCTGGCCTGGGGTACCGGCCGCCAGACCCCTGCCAGGTGGGGTTCCGTCTGCCAGCCCCGGGTCCCAGCCACCGGTCCCGGGGGCTCTGCTGCCGGCCTGGGGTCCCAGCCGCCGGCCCGGGGCTCTGCAGCCGCCCCCAGCTCTGGCCTACTGGCCCCAGCCTGAGGCAGTGAGGGGTGCAGACTGGGGCAAGAGAGGGCGCAGCTCAGCACCCCCACCTTAAAAATTGTTCCAGCGCCACTGTACTGGGATATTTTTAAGTCCTGATTTGCTGCTTACATCACTATCATGCCACGTGGAACAGCGCACTGCGTTTGATGTTGAGATTAGAATGTACATGTAAGAACTGGAATCAGAATTTTCTGACAGATTTCAAGATTTCCAGCAATTTGGCCCAATGCTTTCTTTTCTAATTAAACCTGAAAAGTTCAATGAAAGCGACTTGGATTTGTCTGTATTTCAGTGGATGGGTGTTGAAGATTTCAAAATGCAGCTCATTCAGTTAAAAAGCTCAGAATTGTGGGCATCAAAGTTTGGAGCTCTGCAGACTGCACTTGAAGCTACCGAGAGAGATCATGGAGCCTCTATTCTGACCTGCTGGATGTCCCTGCCAGTGAAATTTAACTGTTTGAAGAAAACTGCATTTGCAATGCTTTCAGCATTTGGATCCACATACCTGTGTGAACAGGTATTTTCACACATGAAATCTGTCCTCTGTCCCTCTCACAGCCAGTTAACAGCTGATCACTCAGAAGCCTGTGTGCAGCTTAAAGTATCCCAATACGTGCCAGATGTTGGAAAACTCAGCAAGGGCAAGGATCACACTAAACTGATAAGATCTGCATTTTAATTTAATTTTAAATGAAGCTTCTTAAACATTTTATAAACCTTATTTACTTTACATACAACAATAGTTTAGTTATATATTATAGACTTATAGAGAGAGACCTTCTAAAATTGTTAAAATGTATTTACTGGCACGCAAAACCTTAAATTAGAGTGAATAAATGAAGACTCGGCACACCACTTCTGAAAGGTTGCCGACCCCTATATTAGAGAGACAAGCTGGGTGATCTTTTTCATCAGCAGAAGTGGCTCCAATAAAAGATATTACCTCACCCCTTATCTCTCGTGCAAATATATGGTGTGAGTGTTGGAAACTGGAACTAGACAATCAAGCTCATTCATCCTCATCACCTGAGGCTGAATTTGAATCCACAACTCTTACCATTGGTGCCTTCTGTATTTCTGTCTGTCTTATTTCCACTCCCATTATAGCAATAGGAGTCAAGCCTGAACTGTGCTGGAGCAGAGAGAGACCTGTGTTTAAGGCAAACCTGTCTACTTGGCACTTATCTGTCAATGCAGCATCATGGTGTGTCCTTCCTTGTGTGCCCCACACTCCCGAATCCCACACTGTACAACCATTGTGGCCGCTTCTGCCTTACCTGATAATCCACTTGAGTCCATCCTCTTGAGCTTCTTGGCTTCCAAGATCACCACGGTGAGCTTACTGGTGCTGGGGATGTATCGGAGTGAGAAACAGATCTCCCCAAGGCGCTCTTGCTGTTAGAAACACAAAGTCAAAAGAGAAGTGATCAGTGAATGCTTGATGGCAGGATCAGAGCAATATAGCCAACCTGGCCAATGCCAGGGGCCGGTGGGGCTTTATGGACTAGGGTTAGCCTTGGGGCCATAGGACTCCCAGGGGTAGGGATAGGGTTACCAAGGGTATGGATCTCCAGGGTAGGGTAAGGCCTGTGACCAGTAGGGAACTTCAAGGTAGGCTTAGGGCTTGGCTACACTTGCGAGTTACAGCACAATAAAGGAGCCCTGGGTGCACTAGCTCACTACCCATCCACACTGGAAAGGCATGTAGAGCGCTCTGACTCTGCGGCTACAGCGCTGCTGGTACTCCACCTCGGCAAGTGGAATAATGTTTGCTGCGTCCCCGCTGGAGCGCCGCGGCGCCAGTGTGGACGAGATGTTGCATTACTGCACTCTGACCAACTTCCGGAAAGTCCCATAATCCCCTTAAGTCAAGTGGCCACTCTTGTCATCGTTGTGAAATCGGCTGCAGGAATGCGGAAATGCCCTTTCAAAGCTCCATTTCGGAGAAGCCAGCTACTTATCAGCTCCCGAGAAAAAGCAAACATTTACTGTTTGCTTTGAGTGAGTGAGAGAGAGGCGGGGGGAGGGGTTCTGAATTTACAAGACAGCATGCTGACACACTCTCAGCACCCCAAAAACCCACTCTCTTCCCCCCACACATACACACAACACCTTCCTGTCACACTCCACGCCACCACCACCCCCATTTGAAAAGCAAGTTGCAGTCACTTGCATGCTGGGATAGCTGCCCATAATGCACCACTCCCAATGCCTCTGCAAGTGCCGCAAATGTGGCCACACCAGTGCGCTGTCAGCTGTCCGTGTGAACAGACTGCAGCGCTTTCCCTGCTGAGCTCTGCGAAGGCGGGTTTAACTCACAGCGCTCTACATCTGCAAGTGTAGCCATGCCCTCAGAGTTACAAAAGGTAAGCTTCTCTGGAGTAGGACTATGCATGGGGCTGGTAGGGCTTCCCAGAGTAGAGTTAGGGTTACTAAGGGTAGGCCTTCACTGGCTACGGTTAGACCTGGGTCCAGTAGCACTGCCCAAGCTAGTGTTAGAATTACCAAGGGTAGAGCCCTCTTGGGTCAGGTTAGGCCTGAGGCTGGTCAGGCTCCCCAGGCTACAGTTAGGGTTACTAAGGGTGGGGCTTTCCAGGCGAGTGTTATGCCTGGGACAGGTAGGGCTCCCTGAGCTAGGGTTAGAGTTACTAATTGTAGGGCTCCCCAGGCTAGGGTAAGGGTTTCTAAAAGTTGGCCTCTCTGGGCTAAGGTCAGGGTTACTGAGAGTAGGGCTCCCTGGGGTAGAGGTAAGGTTATTAAACGTGGGCTTCTCTGGGCTAGGGTTTGGCCTGGGGCTGGTAGGGATTCCCATATTAAAGTTAGGGCTACTAAGGGTAGGGGTCCTTGGTATCAGGTTACGCCTGGGGCCAGTAAGATTCCCCAGGCTAGGGTTAGCATTACTAAGGGGAACCCCTCTGGGCCTAGGGTTAGGCCTCAGGGTGGTAGGGCTTCCCTGGCTTGGGTTAGGCCTGAGGCCAATAGTGGTCCCCAGTCCAGGCTTCGGGTGGCTAAGGTAAGTGCTCTCCATCACTGCCTCTGCTGCACCTGTCCTGTGGATACACAAAGGAACTGGCCTGTGAATGCAGCATCTTTTACCTGCATTTAATCAGTTCTCCCAGAAGGGTGCCACCGGACATGACCACAACAGTAAAGATACAGGTTACACCTCATGCTCCAGGGGTTTAGAAGTGGGAGAAAACGTCCAAATTTGAAATTTCAAACAACATGTTTTGGTTGAAATTACAATGAAAAAAAAGGGTGAAAATGTGAAAATGTTTGTGAAAATGATGTCCCGTTCTCTGAGCTCCTCTAGTGTGGAATTATAGCCTCATGCTTTGCAAGCCACAGTTCATCAAAGGCCATGTTCCTCTGGGGGCAAAGTTTGTTGAAAATGTTGTCTCTTTTTTGTTGAAATGTTGATGAAATTGCCCATTTTTCAACACTTTGACCAGCTGGTTGAAAAGTGGGACATTTTCATGGAAATGTCATTGAAAATACTGTCCCAGTTTTTGGTTGAAATTTTGACAAATTTGCAAATTTTTGATCAGGTCTGCTACACACTCCATTGTGGATTTTTATCAGGTGAATAAATAATTTACAATTAATCTTGTATTCCCTGAATTTTACCTTTTTTTTTTTCCTATTTGCAAATAATCTTCAGACACACCAAGAAAATGTCCAGTTTTATAACTAGGCAAAATTAATAGCAAACTTCTACTTGTTAATTAGGAGTATTACAACCAGGGCTACAAACTATAGTTCATGCTGTAACTGATGGGACTCATTTACATAACTTATGTAACTATTTTATGTAACTCTAATTACATAAGTGGTATAATTTACAGTGAATAACGAGCACGGCATGAATTTTGAACTGTAGATTTGACTGTCATCTTCAACATTTGCATTTCACACTGTTTTGGTTAGTAGCTTTTCATCCAACCAGAGAATAGAAACAATTCCACGTGACTAGATAGCATTGCCAATTCTTGTGATTTATATCATGAGTCTCATAATATTTGGTGCTTTTCTTAAAACCCTAGCTCCTGGACTTCTGTCATTATAAGAAAATTTCCATTTTCAAACAACTTTTAAAAAGTACAGTTCTAGCCTTCTGGCCCTCATGATTATAGAGGAAAGCTTGAAAATGTGAGCCTTAATGGCTCAAAAAGCAAGAAAAATAAAAAGAACCCAATGTTTATTATTTTGAAAAATCTCATGAATTTGAAGTCAGGCCACGAATGATTTGGGGGTGGGGGGTGCTGACTCATGACTTTTGACTGCTTGGCTTGGCCATCCTGCTTCTGTAACCAGCCATTTCAGCAAAAGTTGCATCAAACAGAGCAACTCAACGTTTGGCAAATATTCCAGCTACAAATGTGCTTTTCCTACTCCTTTCAGGGAGGAGCGAGTTATTTCACCCAGGCTCATGGAGCAGTTTACTACCCACAATCCTGGCCATCCATGCTGGCTAGTGAGTGGGAGAAGGCTCCTCCCACTCTTCACCCCTCTCCATCCTTTCCTTGTTTACTGGCTCATTGCAGGGAATCTGGAGGGAGTAGCCTCTTCTCTCCTCACTGTGTCTGGAGGGGAAATCTGAGCAACCAGGCAGGCTTTGCTCCCCTGTGCAATTGAATAAGGACTGCAACAGTCCTAGCTCACGGGACTTCAGCAGAAGTACTTGCTGACGAGGGAGGTGCTGCTCAAGAGGAGAGAAGGTGGTGGAATCAAAATTTCCATGGGGAGATCTGTGAGATATTTTGCCACTGGTTCGGTTTCACTTTGCCCACTTGCTGCTCCCCTCACTCCAGGATTTGACTTGTATACCCACCTCCCTCTTACTGGCAGCGGTGAGCTCTTGCCACTGTTCAATCACGTGCTGCAGATCAAAGTCGCCCAGAGGCAGCCGGACCTCGCCGATGATGTCGTGTTTGGCAAAGCGGTTGAAGTCATAGATCTGCATCACCAGGGTGGACTCGGACATCTCCGCCTGGGGAATCTGTCCAGGAGGAGACCAGAAAGGAATGGTAGTGGGGGGGTTTAACAATATCACTGTCGTGCTCTTCTGTTGGAGCTCAGTCTCATGAGACTGGGGCAGCAGAGCTGTAACAGAGTTTCCCTCACTCCATTGCCACTCCCTTTCCCCCTGCGCTGAAGGCACATCTGGGCCTGGGCAGGCCCTCCTCCTCTCCCAGAGCGAGAGTCAGCCTCCATTGTCATTCAGCGCTTGGATTCCCAACACGCTGCTCTGCTGGCCCTGAACCCTGAGCAGGAAGGACCCCTGAGTCTTGGAAACCAAAGGAAGGAGGGAAGATTTGTTGCTGTGATCATTTGCAGGAGGGAGCACTGAGAGGTGACAAGTCCCGGTTTCCCACTCAGACTCAGCAGAAGAAACTGGCAGGACGCAGACATGTTTGTGTAGGAGACCAAAGCTTTACTCCTGCAGGTGTGTGCATGGGGCTGCACAACCGGGAGAGCAAACTGATCGTGCTCCAGGACACACATGAGTGAGGGATTCATGGGGGGCAATGGAGGGGAGTGTGCAGGGCACTACTAGTAGCAGCCTGGCTGCTGCAGCACTGGGAAGAGTGCCGGCTTCATTGAAGCCAATTAGTCAGTTTCTGCTTAGGATTAATGCCTCTTGGGTAGTAATTGCTGGGCTAAGGAGGCAGTTTGGCTCAGCAATGGGGAAGATGTAAGTGGGAGGAACAGGAGCTAGGGGGAAGCTCAGTGGGTGAGCCTGAGCTGAGGAGAGATGGCTGTATAGAATTCTCCTCCTACTGTATAAGCCTGCCATGCATTCTGTTGTACTGTGTAAGTGAAGAATAAATACCCACGTGGTAAAAGGGTAACAATCTGCTGTGAGGGGGTGGTTAAGATAGCAAGAAACAGGCCAGGCAGTACGGCACACTGGGTAGTCACAGAACCGCCCTCTGACAGGGGAAAAGTAAGTATGAATGTAAGAAAATCTCAGACCCTGTTTCTTTATTCTCAAGAATCCAGGGCATAAATGGGGCCATATGGGTAAGAATGGGTGGGCCTGAGGAGACATCCATCTTCTGTGTCTCTCCTCCTTGGCCTCACTCCTGCCACAAAGCAGGAGGAATTTGTTGGAGGCGCAGCAGTGCTCTCCCTAACAGGATCGTGTCCTCATCCTGCTTACTTGTTTACCTTGCTCTTGTACGTGCCACACTCTGTATCTGCGCTCTGCAGGATCAGCACTCGCTATGTGAGGTCTGCTTTCAGCTCACAAACAGTGAGTCAAGAGCAACTTACAGCAGCGATCCGGATGAAAGGGAGTAGCTGAGAGCATTTCTCACCTGGAAGGTGAAGGTCTCATTGAAGACAGGGTTCAGAGTCTTCCGGTAAACCTTGCTTTCATACTTCTTCCTCATATCAGATGTTAAGTAGACAATAACGTATGGGTCAGAGGTCCCCCCGCTGTCCATGGCCTTTAAATCTGCTGCCTGCTTCACTCCAACTTTCATCTGAAAAATATCAACAGCAAAAGGTTATTCCATGTAAGGAGAGACATCTGGCTCGGCTTTGCAACCTTCCAGGTGGATGTACTCAAAGTCTGTTGCAACTGGGCACAGAAAAGCACGGTAGGTGCTTTTTGTTGTAGGAAGCAACGTTGGGGGTGCTGTTATGGGTCAGTAGCCAGGAAGACAGGAGGGACCCTGGTGGCCAACTGGAGGGCTAGGACCTATTTAGTATCTGCAGCTGTGCCCACAGGTTTAGGGGAGGAACTGGAGCTGTGTGCACAACAGAGGATCAGCATGTTGGCTGGCTGTTGTGGGGGTGGACAATGTGGTGGGCAAGGGGAAGAGGTGCAGAGCTGGCTCTGAAAGGAGACGGTTTGGGATGCTGTGAAGGAGGAGAATCCGACGATACAAGAAAAAGGCATTTCCTGCATCTTCCATCAGTACTAGGTGGCTCACCCTGGCGTAGCAAGTCCTACCTCCTGGCTACGGAAGTTATACTCCAGGGAATACTGCAGCCTTCCTCGCTTCTCGTTCTCGAGTCCAGACTCCAAATCTTCCATATCTGGCTGGACCTACAGAAAGAAAGCAGCAGAATGTCTTCTGAAATAACATTGCTCATGAAGATTCAAGACTGGGATCTCTGGGATTTCTCCATGGCTGGAGACTAGGGGCAACAATGCAGTTCTCTAACCATGTCACCATATTCCAGAGATGATGCTGCCAGCCCAAGCTGCTTGCTCCTTCCTGAGCAGATAAGAGTGAACCCCAAGCTCATTACACTGTACTGCAGTGTGCTGCAATCCTGGAGGTCACTGTTTTAAAGTGATGTTTAGATTGTGACAAATGATGAAAGGATCCCTATTACATTCTGGGAGTATGAGTCTGCAGACCGGCCACACTGAAGTGAGCCAAGCAAACAAAAATCAGGACAGCCTCAGGATTATGCAAGGCTCCATTAATAAGCCCAAAAAGGGACACTGGTACATCTTATTCTGCCACACTAAACATAGATCTCTCTCATGCTGGCTGCTCCCAGACTCAAAGACAGTCTGTACTTCCGTTTTTCTTCCTCTGTTTCCATAGCTGATTAATTTGGAGCTCATGAAAATGAGTAACTCATAGCACTGGTGCAGAGGAAGTTCTCCATACACATCTGTGCTAAACCATCCTTATTCTGGCCCGCAGCAGACATTGCTAACTTAGCTTGAGGTCGTTTCTGAACAGAAGCTGCCCCAGTGGTGTGTCCATGGCAAAACCCGTAAGTTCTTGGCTCTCCAGCCTTGTCACTCAGTTCACTAGAACGTGCTGCTGCTTTCTGAGTGCCTCTGCATGCTGTAGACTAAGGCAGAGGAGGGGCAATGGGAGGAGCATACCAGGCTGGCAGTGGTGGAGCCATTGATGTTTTGCAAGTTGAGTTTCTCCTTCTTCTTGTGCTTCTTCTTGCAACAGCAGCACTTGATGATGCAGATGAGGAAGAGGATGAGGAGAAGGCCTGCCGCAATTGCAATGACGATGAGAGCCCATCTGGGTACTGTTGCACCGTTTTGGAGACAAAGAGAGAAAGAAATGGGGTTAGATCACTTTTTATGGAATGCCTGTCTAGATAATCCCTGTTTCTAGGGAGAGAATGTTATCAGCACTCCTGAGTTATCATCTGAGCCCTGGGCACATCACTTAAGGCCCAAATTGTGGACTTTAGGCACCTACATCCACATTTAGGCACCTAAATAAAAGTGGCCTGATTTTCAGAGATGTTGAGCTTTTGCAACCCGCCCCCACCCCCAAACTAACTCAGAGCTGTGTGTGATCAGCACTTCTGAAACTGAGGCCACTGTGACTGATCTGCTGGAATATGGATTAATTAATTGTCTAATGTTTGGCGCACCCATCTGAAAAGTCTGGCCTTACCTTCCCTGTGCCTAAGCTCCCTAGCTGTCGGGGGGTGGGGGGGGAAATAATACTCCACTACCCCCTAGGGATGGAGTGAGGGTTAATTCATTCATGTTTGTACAGTGCTTTGAGACCAATGGAAGAAGTGAGAAGTATCATAAAAGGCCAAACGGTCGATGTAAGTTCATTTCAAACATGGGTAGCTGGGTAGAGAAACTGGCTGAGATTTTCGAAGCAATCTAGGCGATTTAAGTGCAGGCAAGTCCTGAAATGCTACAGTGGCACAACGGCCGTGCTTTACAGTAAATGCTCACTACAGCAACCGGAGGGGTTCTCCTGTTGGCATAGTTAATCTACCTCCCCAAGAGGCGGTAGCTAGCTCGACGGAAAAATTCTTCCATCGACCTACTGCTGTCTACACTGCGGGTTAGGTCAGCTTAACGTAGCTGGGGCAACTTCCCTGTTAAGTGTCAAGCTGGCCTTAGACACTTGCCTCCTATTGAAATTAATGGGAGCTATCTATCTAAATCTCCTAGGCTGCTCTGAAAATCTCACCCACTGGTTGACTGGGTTAGCAGTTTGTGCCATGGGGAGAAGGAAAGACCCAAAGCAGAAGCAACTGCACTCGTTCAAGCCAATAGCACCTCCGATATTGCACTCACTATCCCTCGCAGCCTGTTTTATCCCAATGTAGCATGTCCTGCTAGCACTGCAGTGCTGGTTGTTCTCATCTTCACAAGGAGACGGCAGCAAGCAAACAGGTCACATCCTGCACAAACACTGCCATGTCCTTTAAATCCCACTGCCGACACCCCGGCAGGTCCCTTTATGTGCTTCCTGATCATCATGTGCTTGGGAGAGACCAAGAAGCAGTGAAGGGGTTGTGAATATCAGATCCAGCAGTGACACATGTTATGTTCCCAGCCATCGTTAAATGATGTGTCATTTTGGTGGCGGAGGTGCCTCTCAGTGCAGGTCAGTGTGACAGAACCAGCATCGTATCCGTGGGAATTCATATTTGTTTAGAGGTTGAGATGTGAGCGCCCAGCTGAGTTATATCTTTTCCTTGTTCTGGAGATTGGCTTTGCTAAGCTCTTGTACTTATGATCGAGTTTCGCCTGCAGTTCTGCAGCAATCGAACTGGCCTGGGAGTTCACTCCCTTGATGCAGGAATTTGCTGCAAAATACAAACTTGCACTTTGGGGAAAAAAAACGTTCATGGCTGAAAAAACTCACGGAACAGAACATAACTGGATGTAACAGCTGCACTATTGCCTCCAGGAGTCCAGAGACAGCCTGGAACAATCACTCTCCGACAGCCATGAACCACTAGGCTGTTAAATCTGAAACCTAAAGATACCAGTTTCCATGGCCGCGTTGTTCACTCTTTCCTGGCTGATCTTTCTAGCAGAAACGTCCAATGAAACGCCTCCTCCTGCCCCCCCAAAATAAACCCTGAATGTACGAGTCGTTGCCAGATTTAATCGGGTTAACAGCTACCTACATTTTCAAAATGTATCAGAAACTGTCACTGGAGTGCGGCACAATCCAGGAATCAGGCCACAGAATTTTCAGGCCCTCCCCCGGCACCACGCTTATACTGTACAGCTGAGCACAACCTGAAACTGTGGTGCCACTAGGTGGCGCTGTCATCATTTCCTAAATTCCCCCTTTCTTCATTACTATTTCTAAGATGCCCAGTGGCTACAGGAGCCACCATTCAAACTTGAAACAGAGTACTCGTGGCACCTTAGAGACTAGCAAAGTTAGGACAAAGTCATCACATCAAGCCATCCTATCTTTGAGTTTTCACTTCAGGTCACCATGAAGTGGAGCTGGAGGGGTGAAAAAGGCAAAGGAGCTCGTTGGGAGAAGGGACCGCTAGGCTCTCAGGCCAGGAGCAGTGTCCTCAGTCTGCAGGGTACACCTCCCTCCCTCCCTGGTTGGGGTTCGGGGGAGCTGGCAGGGGTTTGGGGGAGCTGAGGGCTTTAAAGCTTATGGTGGCAGCCATGGAGCTTTGGCTGGTGGCAGCCATTTGTGAGATCAAGGATAAGACCAAGAGGAAGCACGGTTGACTCATGATGGATTCAGCAAATAAATTGATCCCTGGTGAACCCAACACTTGTGCCCACTCTGCCACCTTTAATTTACTCACGAGGTATTTTGTTAATAATGTCATCGATGAAGCCAGGCTTGGCAGTAGTCAGAGCAGCGGCACTGGGGGCAGTAGTGCTGTTTGAACTCATTTTGTTAGCCATGAGTAAGTGTGGGCGACCTGAAGAAACAAACACAATAATTGGGAAATTCATTTCCTTTGCACTGTTTGTCTCTCCAATCCCAGACTCCAGTAAGAGTAAATACATATAACATATGAAACAAACATAGTAAAATATGAGTAGCTTGGACCAGATCACCTCTGTAATAATGTGTTAATTTGCACTATACCATTTAACCACTAGGTGTCTCTGTGTGCTGGACAGAATTCCAGACAGGTTGTAGTCCCTGATAAACAACAGAGACAAAGCTGGGACTCAAGCTATGCGGAAGTCTGTTTGATTGTGTCTGTCATCTGTGCTTTTCTTTAATAAATGCCTCCTATTTAAGAAAGACTGTGATTCTATGTAATGTGACCGTCTCCTCCTGCAGAGAAACTACTGGGAAAAGGACAGAGAGGATGAAAGCTCCACTTGCCCTCAGGGCGTTTTCCTGCAACCATCGCCTCAGGTGGGAGAGATGTGAGGAGCTGTAGGTGCAGGAGTTCATGCTCCCTCCCAACCCTATACAATTCAAGGATCCAGGGGGAAAGGAACTTCCTTCTCCACAGAAACAGGAGCCATTTGGCACTGACCTTTCCCTGTGGCAGCATGGCTGGAGCAGGAGTTGTTTGCATTGACTGGATCCCCTTGTTCAGTAGCAGCCTCAGAGGGAACCCACGGTAGGTAATACATGATGCCACAGAGAGCAGTTTCTCTCCTGCTCCGTTCTCTTCCTTCCCCAGCACTGCTCCTGAATTCCATTCATGGTGCAAATGAGTATCCACATGAAGCAATGGAGGGGGAGATAGTGGAAAGTCTGTGATCCATGCATGGAGTGCCCAACTCTCATGGGCCCCTTGCATTTCTATTGCACCCATAGGTCCCTAAGGATTCCAACGTATGTGGGCGGTATTACAAACCACACAGACAGACCTCTGTTTTCACTCACTGAAATGCAGCCCCCTCTGGGGTGGAACGTAAAAGAGGATTAGTAGCAGGCTGTAACTCCACACTGCAGTTCAGCACAGGAAATGGAGAACACTGTGTCCAACTGAAACTACAGCACGTTAGTAAACTTGGAGCAAACTAGACACTAAGAACTGCATCATAGTACACCATCTTCGTTATGATGCTGTGCAGGATCTGGGATCCTCCAGGCCTGAGACATGACTGGATCTTTCACCTCTGCTACGTTAATCACAGCCTCCAGCACTGAGACAGTAGCTCATCACCTTTATAGAAGTGCACCATGGCATCTAGTGTTGGACCCTTAATCCCCAGGCCGTGACTGTATTACCGCTGTTCTATGAGAGCATTGCACCTGGCACCCACCAGCGCGGAGACACAGTCATATGGCCAGTGGGACATTACAGCATGGACAGGTGGAAAGAAAGAATGAGTGTCCAGGAACCACACATCATCCTTTTTTCCAGAATTAACAGGAAGAGATTTATTATTAAATGAATAAACATGGAGAAGAGAGGCTCGGGATGTGTGTATGTGAGGCTGCTAACAATGGACCAGGCCCCATTACTCAGCTGAGCAGTAGCTCACACAACTAGTCCCATTTATTTCAATTATTTATATTACTATAGCACCTAGAGGTGCCACCAAGATCAGGGCCTCATTGTGCTAGTCGTTTTACATACACATAGTGAGACCCAGTTCCAGGCCCAAAGACCTTACCGTCTAAATAGACAAGACAGACAAAGGATGGGAGGAGAAACAGAAGCACAGAGAAGAAAAGTGACAGAGGAGCCTGGAATAGACCACACCTCTCCTGGGCCAGTGCTATAGCTATTGGACCATACTGTCTCCCTTGGGGGTAGCCATGAATAATAGCTCAGCCTTGTGCACAAAGGGGTCACAATCTGGCCTAATGTTGGCTGAGTGGGAAGCAACAGGAAAAATTGCTGAGATAGTGAGTCAGCAATCGAAGAAGTCCTTAGTAGGGACTTCAGCAGGAGGCAGTGTGTGCTAGTGGATGGAGCACTGGACTGGGAGTCAGGAGACCTGGTCTAGTCCTGGCTCTGCTCCTGCCCTGCTGGGTGACCTTGGGCAAGTCACTTCACCTCTATGCCTCAGTTTCACCATCTGTAAAAGGGGGTAATGATTCTGACCTTTGTAAAGTGCTTTGAGATCTGCTGCTGAAAATCTTTAGGTATTATTAGTACTATTACTAGGAATGTCTACAGTTACAATATACAAGGCCCTTTCCCCAAGCAAGGGTGCGCAACACCCATTCATGAACGCGCTGGGTGCTGGCCGGTCAATAATCAAAGCCAGGTGTGTGGCTCTCCTCCCTGGAATAATATTAATAAATGCCATGCCAGATTGATGTGATGGACACTGCAAAGTATGTGCCTATTTACCTTGGCTCCCAGCAGCCACTTGCTGAATGTGAGCATGTCTCCATTTAATGAGAAAATGCAAGTGTATATTGTCCGCCACTCAGCAAAGAGACAAGTAATGGGCAAAGAATATTCCTAAAGAGAAACTTCCCTTGACTGAGTTTTGTATGTTTCATAACACTAATGAAGGTACATGGAGCTTTTTGTTTTCAAAGTGATTCACAAACCACAGCTAATAATTGAATTAATTAATTACAAGGCTATTCATAGATATTTAGGTCAGAAGGGACCATTATGATCATCTAGTCTGACCTCCTGCACAACGCAGGCCACAGAATTTCACCCACCCACTCCTGCGAAAAACCTTGCAGTGCAGTGTAGTAGCACCTAGAAACCCCAACGGAGATCAGAGTTCAGCTAACACTGGGCACTTTTGAAAATCCCATGTAAATTTCCAAACATCAGGCAGGCAGAACAAAGAATGGACTCTATTCAGTGCTGAAGGAAGGCATTTTAGAATCCTGAGCATACATTTGTCTGAAGTAAAATTACTCCAAAGCAGCCATTAGAAAGTACTTTAATTAATTTTGTTTTAACTTCAGTGAAAAACCTCTCTTGAATTTAAATCTTCCCCTGCAGTGACAGCAACCCTAACCAGCCGCTAGTGCTGTGAATCAGAAAGTCAAAACTGTAAACAAAAGTGAAAGTAACCTGTGCGCCTATGTCCCTCCGAGTTCCATGAAATGCAAAAAGAGGATCCATAAAAATGGTGCAAAGCAAATTAGATTTTTAATGGTCTTGCACTTTTAATAATCCAGTTTGGTGTATTCAGTACTCCAGCTAACGAACACTGGGTTTCTAATCGTGTGCATTTCCCCCCTCAAATCTCTGTGTAAACTGTCAGATTAGAAATTTATTCCCATTCACACTTAATTTAAGAAAGCCACTGCAGGAATTTCTACTGCCTTTGCTGCATAATAGACTTCTATAGTGATGCCCAAATTTCTGGACTGTGGCTCAGACAACGCACCCATAGGAGGGAACAAAACCACCACTTACACCCCTATGCCTAAGGCAGCAAGATACTGGGTCCAGGTATTGTAGAGATATGTTTATGAAAGATTGTGATTTGGAGATGCTCCCTCATAAGGGACAGTGTGGGAATTTGGAGATGTACCCTGGGAGGGTGGACCGCAGCTCACTACAGAAGCTCTCCAGTTTGTTTTATTAAAGTTGTATTCCTTTCTCATTCACTGGCTTGTTATTTAATGAACCCCAAGATTGTTACAGGCATGTAGGAGTAAGCAAGGTTATTTGCCTGCGGACTCCCTCCGTGGAGCAAGTGGGCAAGGAATGGGTGAGGAACGAGCATAGCCTTGGCTCCAGCTCCCTACTCACTAAGCCAGATTGGGATAAGTAGGACAGTAGACTTTACTGATGGCAAAGTAAATTCCTATTCCAGGAGAGCAAGAAGGAAGCATTGGGACTCAAAGTGGAGTCTCTGAGGCAAAATGTCTCCTGGGGCTGCTCCCTGGTTGATGCAGCTTTGGCCTCACCCCTTGCTCAGGGCTGTGAGCTTGAATCACAATCTAACCCTAGGAATACACAAGTTGTTGGACAATAAGCTGGTTCCTCCTATAAACATGGAACAAAAAGATCTTTGGCATGTGCCACGCCCTCAAGATAGCTCTGGCAAACAAACAGTGATAACTCTCAGCTGGCATCTGGAACAGAGCGTCAGGAAAAATGTCCAACTGCACTGAATGATGTGGATTTTATCAAATTCACAGTATCCAGTCCACACACATACAAGTGCACAAACAGGCATACACAGATGCCAGCATGCACAGGGACAGGCATCTGATCAGAGACTCAGAGATACTTACACTAGATGTAAACATGCACCCACACACGTATACACATATTGTATATACTGAATGGACACATACAGACATGCATACACTTACAAATACATTCAAACATGTCATGGATAGATACAAATGCACACACACATACTCTATACACACGCACATGCATACACACAGGGCCTGATTCTCATTTATACTGTGGTCCCTTTATATTGCTCTGGCAGCAAAAAGGGGCCTTAAAGTAGGAATACATTACACCACTGCCGGTGTGGTTTAAAAGGGCCTGAGTGTATGTGAGAATGAGGCTTATGGTCTGCATCTATGCACTGCTACGTTCACCAGGCAAACGGTCTAACTGTTTATTGGCAGGGGCCTTAGAAATGGGAAGGAAGGAAGGAAGGAAGGAAAGCCCTTGCTCAAATGGCTGGGGCTCAGTGGTAGAGAACAATGAAATAAGAGAAGAGGAAGAGCACAGAAACTTCTGTATCATCTTTCACCAGATCTCAAAGCACAATATAAAATTAGCTCTACAACACTCCTTCGAGGGCGCTAAAGGATCTCATCCTCTACCTCTGGGGTGGAAATACAGCAGCTGCTAAACAGCACACAACAATACTACACAACAGTTTAGGATAGGAGGTGAAGAACAATGTATCCAACTGAAACCACATGGGGATTTGGTTAGGACAGCATGGACTAACACCCCTGCTCATTCTAAAAATGCCACAGAAGTTCTAATACTTTGACTGCAGGACAGTACTGAGGCTCAGGGACAGGGCTGTGTGGGAAGCTTGCTGGCTCCTCTGTTGTTATCTTCCTTCACTAGCACCCAACTCCTCCAGGCCCTGGACAGCTTTCTTCTCAGGAGCACGCTTCATCTGCCACAAATGCAACATTTATACCTGGCTACACACCCCGGAGTGACGTTCAGCCTGAGAATGGGTGTGTGCCTGTCGCAGATTAATGTGTGGGTGTATACACAAAGGTGGGGATCAGGTGTCCAAAGCAATTCTTTCCCACTGCCTGTTAATTGCCTGGCAACGCTCCTGCTTTACTGGGCGTCATTAAAGGTCAGAGATTAGTGTCCCAAGGCCACCTTCCCAAGGAGCTTCTCCAGGCACCTTATTTCTTAACATTGCAGAAAATTGATTTCTGGTGCTATTCTCCTCCCAACACCTTCTGTAGCCCAAGGGCTCCATTAACACTATAGACCAGCTCCTCAGCTAGTGTCAATTAGCATCACACCACTGACATGAGTGGAGAGATGCTGACTTTTATGTACAGGGACAGCTCCCTAATTGGTGTCAGCCTATCAGCATTCCCTTCGATGGTGCTTTGCTAATTAACACAGCTGAGGGCCTGTCCCTATATATAGAAAGCTAGTGAGAGGCCGTCTTCTTCTTTTTCTCTTCTTTTTTTTCGTGATAGCTAGAATACCAGGTTGATTGTATGAGGCTTAATATCAATCAAAACCAGCAAGTCACGTGTGTGTAAGTGTAATGGGGCAGGGATTAGCCCTAATGCATTAGCAGAGCTGTTCAACTTTCTCAATTTCCCCTCAAGCAGGAAGAACTGAGAAGCAAGACAGTTTAGCCCCCTTTTACTTCTCTGCTCCCTCTTTACGCTTCAAATCCCAGGGCCTCATTCTTCTTCCACTGTGTCTGAGCAACTGCCACTGACTTCAATTACTGCTATTAGGTGAAAGAAATATATTACACTGCAATACCCTTTCTGTAGGAGAAAGTTAGTACAGAGTTGAGGGGGTTCTGCTGTTCTGGTAAGGAGAGCAGGGATAAATCTGAGCTTTATAAGGCAGCAGCAGGCCCTTCCATCCTGGTTTGTTTTATTGGTGGATCTCTGGGGATGGGGGAAGCTGCTACCCAGTTGGAAGTGTTCCCTTGAGCTACGGTTGCTCCAGTTTCGGTTGGTCGGGTGGAAGGCAGCGGTCACGGTGGAAGGAAGCGGAAAGCTGTGCAATATGGGTCAGTGGTGGTGGTGCCAGAGTTTTTTATACCTAGGCCATCTTGGTAGATTGTAGGTTCACGTTAGGAGGGTCTTTCACATTGATATAGCAGGGGTGGACCCAGAAGAAGTGCAGGTGCAGTTAGCGCTGAGATTTTGATGCGGGGGGACTGCCCTCCCCCCAACAAAGTTGCGTTCCAAAGAGATCTGGAGATTGGAGGGTGCAATATGGGTATTGGTGCAAATACACACTAAACCAGATCCTCAGCTGGTGTAAATCAGAGTAGCTTTTCAATGGACCTCTGGGGAGCTATGCTGATTTACATCAGCTGAGGGGCTGGCCCAGGGTAAATATCAGATAACCTACCCAGTCAGGTGAACAAGTAGGAGCAAGCAAACATCAGCCCATCAAGGAAGATTCTTTTCCCCAAAAACTACACAAGCAAATAAATACTTAGATAGTTTTTGATTGGCTAGTACAGGGGTGGCCAACCTGTGGCTCTTCAGAAGTTAATACGCGGCTCCTTGTATAGGCACCAACTCCGGGGCTGGAGCTCCTGGCGCCAACTTTCCAATGTGCCGGGGAGTGCTCACTGCTCAACCCCTGGCTCTGCCGCAGGCCCTGCCCCCACTCCATCCCTTCCCGCCCCCTCCCCGAGCCTGCCGTGCCCTGGCTCCTCTCCCCTCCACCCCCCAGAGCCTCCTGCGTGCCACAAAACTGCTGATCGGGAGGTGCGGGGAGGGAGGAGGAGGTGCTGATCGGCGGGCTGCCGGTGGGCAGGAGGCTCTGGGAGCAGGGTGGGGGGAGCTCATGGGAGGGCTGCTGACATATTACTGTGGCTCTTTAGCAATGAACATTGGTAAATTCTGGCTCCTTCTCAGGCTCAGGTTGGCCACCCCTGGGCTAGTAACTAGAGATGAGTGAATACTGCAAATATTTTCAGCTCACACTGCAGGGTTTTCTGTGTTTATTTTCCATGAATAGTCTAACAAATGAGTTTCCTGGATGGTCTTGCATTTAAAGCACTGGTTGGCAACCCAGTATATCTTGATCCAGTTCTCTCTGCCACAGACCTCCCGTGTGACCATGAGCAAGTCATTCAATCTCTCCCTGTCTTGGGTCCCAATCTGTAACAGAGACAATCATTCTCTTTCTCCCACATGTTGTCTGACTTGTCTATTAGATTGGACACAGGTTCTGTCTCGTATGTACTTGTACAGCACCTACCTCAATGGGGTCTCTATCTCAGAGCTACTGTAGTACAAATAATTAACAATTATGATCCTTGCAAAGATTCTGGTGAAACAGGGAATGTTAAGCAAAAATTGAAGAATGTTTACTGAAATCAAACCAAGAATTCACAGTCATGTGCATTTGCACAATACAATCCGAGCATAGGCATAGATAGTATGGTTCCTATATTAGGGGGGCAGGGGCTTACTGCTATTAATAATAGGTATAGGTCTAACTTCCAGATTGACCGATTTAGTGGTATTTAAATTACAGTGTACTTAATGAGTGAGTCGGGGCAGAGATGCCACTCTCTCCCCAAGCCCCGCTGTGTAGGGCTGGCCAGCCCGAGCAGCCCTGCCGTGTGGGGCTGGCCTGAACCGCCTGGTGTCACCACTCACCCCCCAAATGTTCTTCCATGCCCCATAGAGAGGGCACGCCCCACAGTTTGAAAACTTCTGGTATACAGTTTGGGTGCAACACCCCTTCATGTCCCCCAAATTGCCGCCCCTAAATGAGCAGGTAACAGGAAAGTACTATATGTCCAGTCAGAGAAGTATGAATTTGAATATTTAACACTTGCAATAAAACTGCTCAGGACCAGACTTCAGAACAAGAATTCTTTGGAGACATTATTCAGTGAGTACCTTTAGTAACAAAATAAACTGAAGAAAATCACAATTTGTTTGTGGAGCCATTCACAAACAGAAAAAAAGAGGAGAATTATGTGGAATAAATGCTTCATTAGGCATTAATGGCTAAGTTGTACTAGTAACTAAAAAGTATCTGTTGGATTTTCTCTGATTTGAACAGGTTGCTTCCTGCCATGATATAATGAAGTAGATCCCATTGCAAGACTAGCAAATAGAAGCCCACTATGGGTTTTCATTCTCCATAGACAGGCCCCCAACCTTCTGCACCTTCCAGCTGATTTGTGCGGCTCTGGCAGTTCAAAGCAGCCCTGAAGCTGGCTTAACTGGTTACTTGAAGACTTCTCTTGTCTACAGAGGATCTTCAGGGGGCAAGTTGCCATAACAATTCATACACTGCCCCCACTTTTGGTCATGTGGAAAAAGGGGCATAGTCAGGGTGTCCCTATCCCACAGTGATTCCCCAGATGCTGGAATGGCCCCTTAGTACCATGGGCAGATGGTGTAAATCAAAGCAATCTTCAGACTGCTCTAGCTTGCTCTTATGGATACCTTCCCACTCACTCCCTCTCTCCCTGAGTTGTGCTGTGTGTATCATGGGCCCGTCCAAGGATCTGGCCCGGAATCTTTGCATTCAATGGCCAGATTGTCAGCTGGTAAAAAATGGGGTAGTTCCAATCTGTAGCTATGCTGATTTATGCCCGTGCAGGATCTGGCCCCATGATATATAAAATAAGCAGTGACACGTAAAATGTTATGTCGTAGAACATATTTCTTAAATGTTTCCTCAAATGGCCAACTTTATACTGTTTTGTAATATATTCTACAACTGCTCTTCATCCTGCCAATGTAAATATCCTGAGTTCCACAAAGCTTATGCAGTATTTTGGATGAAACCATCAAAGTCCTATCGGTTCTCCATTAAACTTCCCTCAATAGTTTGCACAGAAGTCAAGCTTGGAACTGATTTCCTTTCCCTAAATCTCCTTTCCCCTCAACCCCATCAGGCAGTATGCTGCATGCTAGATAGTTATTGGCCTGCCAGTCTGAGAGATGGCTGCATTTCAACAGAGCTGAATGTATAGTGCCTGTAAAGAACATTGGGTCCCATCAAGATGGAAGGTGCTACATCATCATTGTACAATAGTACTATTTGCTTTGCAGTGCACTTGATCAGAGACAGAATAAATATACAGGAAATACCTTTATTCTGACCACCAAAGTTGGACAATGAACAATTCTGCTTATCCTGTGGGTGACTGCAGTAAACAATAGAGCTGGAACTAGTCAAAATCCATACTTGCCCACCAGCTATTGAACGCTTAACATTCTGCAAACCAGCCCCTCCAGCCGTCCCCTAATGGGCAGGAAATGAATGCTGTGCACAAGAATGAATATACCCAGACCACGGGGCACTAAGCTGATCGTACGGGATAAAGCTTGGCTTTAAAGCTTGGGATTTCCGAGGAAAGAGGCACTCGTTATCACTGAGGAAGATACATCTGAGCTTGAGGCCAGACTGGGATCTAGGTTACAGCTCCTATAGAAGTCAATGGGGTTGCACACAGAGTGGAATTTGGCCAGTCATTTTGTATCAGATAAGCAGGTAAGGGATATATAAGAGGAAGGAAACCACTTACCTCTTTGTTTCTAGCTTCCCTTTTTCCCACCTTAGCAGCAGCTGAGCCCTTCTCCTGGGTACACTGATTCCGCTCCCTACCTCGGAACCTGAAAAGGGCCCATTGTTGTGGGGGCCATTAGCCCTCAGCTCAGCACACAGGGCTGGTGGCTCACAGCAGGGATCACTGTGTCTCTGTACAGTGCAGCCCAAACAGGAAATTCTTCTTTGCGAGCTGCGAAACCAGACCGATTGGAAAGGCTCTAGGAAGCCCCACCTCAGGCATTAAACTATTCACCTGCACACACAAAAAACCACAAAGGGAACTCCCAGTGGGACCAGGAAGCAAAATCAAGAGACTCTCTCTCTGCCTGGGGACAAGCTAACAGGCTTAAGAAACTGGAGGCAACAGGTATTGTTGCTCTGCTGCTTGTTTGTATCAGGGGGACAGGAACCTCTGAAGTGGGAAGCTTCATTAAATTTGGTGTTAATGATCTTCCTTATTTTGACCCACCTCAGCATACCTGACACCCACACCTTCTGTTAAAGCCACTTGCTGTAGCAGTGATGGGGCTGCAGGTTGTCCACCACTGTGTTATAGACTTCTCACTGGGGAAGTCTGGGGAAGGAGTTATTAGCAGCTACCCCACAGCCAGCGTTGCTACACCACTGTCTACAGTGACTGTTGCTGGACGAGGCTGGGACTGAAGTTATCACGAGCTCTGCACAACCAGCACTTCTACGCCATTTCCAAGAGTGACTCTAAGGCCTGGTCCACACTACAGAGTTAGGTCTACACTAGAATTTCACTCCCACCAACGTGACTGCCCCGCTACACCGACTTAATAACTTCACCTCCATGAGAGGCGTAGAGTCATGGTCAATGTAGTTAGGTGGACGCAGTGGCAGTGTAGATGCTGGGTTGCTTACGTCAGCTGTTACTGGCTTTCAGAAGCCGTCCCACAATGCCCCACGCTGACAGTACAATCGATACAAGTGCTCCTGGTGAGGACGTGCACCGCCAACACAAGGATCAAAGTGTAGCAATGCACAAATGACGTAATTACTGCAGCAGCTGTACTAAATTAGGTCGACTTAATTTTGCAGCGTAGACTTGGCCTAATTAGGAGCCTGCCTGGAACAATTACATCAGTGGTTCTCAAACTATTGTACTGGTGACCCCTTTCACACAGCAAGCCTCTGAGTGCGACCCCCCACTTATAAATTAAAAACACTTTTTTATACATTGAACACCATTATAAATGCTGGAGGCAAAGCGGGATTTGGGGTGAAGGCTGACAGCTCACGACCCCCCATGTAATAACCTCACGACCCCCTGAGGCATCCCAACCCCCAGTTTGAGAACCCCTGAATTACATGCAAGATCCTTGGCAGCTGCTCCATCCATTTTGCACTAAAGGGATGGAGAGCTGCTTTGGCAGGGCAGATGGCAATTCCCTTTGCATAGCAGAATACACATGTGGTGTAAAGCCAGCATAGCAAGCTGGCCATTGGGGGCTTCTCCAGGAGTGCTAGTTAAATAGCTCGGAGGCTTCAGTACCCAGTTACCCCCCAGGATCTGGGACAGCAGCAAAGCACCTATGTCCCCATCCTTAGGAGCACAGCGGAGAATCAGGCTCCAGAGCTGTAATGAAATATAATATTCTTGCATTATGATTTGGTCCCATTAACACAGACAAGGTCAAACCCTGCTGTAAAACTCTCCGCTTGCAATTGTGTTACAACCCAATTGCCCACAGGGGCCATTTGGCTGTGCAGAAAGGTTCTAAATGACTGAGATGCAGCAGGGCTGAGTGTGACTCCTGATGGGGCTGGAGGCTGTGGGGTCTCCGCAGCCAGTGGTCCTCCATCATTCCTTGCTCAGTATTGTGTATGGGAGCTTATTCCTCAAGACATTATTTTCCAGGAGAAGTGTGCTCACAATTTATTTTTCTTTTAAAATCCACTTCTCAGATGTGATACTGTGAGAATCAGAACATCAGAGCCTCCCCATCTTGCCCTTACCACCTACCCCCCTCACTCACACTCACATGCTCCCTCTCTCTCTCCCTGCCTAAATTATCAAGACTGTGGCCAGTGAGCTACATCCTTCCAGCAGAATAAATCCATCCAAACAAAGTTCACAAGCCACTGGGCATGTCACAAAAATCAGTGAACTGGTAGTACATCAGACTCATGAGTTTATCTTGAGAGAGGGAGTTTTCTTTCTCTGTCAACTTTGCTCTGTATATCATGCCTAGTGTAGTCTTCTTCTGTGCAGCATTTAAGAGAATAGCCCATAGCAAACAGGACTGCTTAATTATTAACTCTGGACCATAATAACCACTGTAGTCAGGAAATCCTTGGTGAGCAAGTCATCAGCTGGGATGCGGAAAATGGTTTCACAGACGGTAAACGTCAAGGCTGTATCTTAGTGGTGCAGGAATGCTGGCAGTAAGGCATTTAACAAATGTTTAGATATGTAATGTTAAGGCCAGGGGAACAACACGTCAAGCTTTTAAGCCGGTTCTTTGTCATATCCAGAAACAGGCTCAAGCCACAAAATTCAGAGCCAGATCTGGTTTTTGAACTCCCCCAGGATTTAATGTATTCAGAACAAGGAATGAAGAAGTGGGAAGGGGGACAAGTGGGGGAGTGGGTTTGGTTTATGCTTGTCTCTAGTTATTTGCTACAAAAAATTCAGCCTTTTTTGAGAGAGGATGGGGGAGAAACAAAGAAACATTGGGTCAATAAATAGCAAGATGTAGTGGCCTGTGTTGTGACATATAAAATAGCACAGTCTGGAGGCAGGAGGTATTTGTTAAAGAAAACTACAAATTATCAATACAAATAAACAGACTTCCCCATACCTTTGGTTCCCGCTTTGTCTCCTTGCTTTACCAGGGACCACACCTTTCTTGAACACTGCACAGCACACAGAGATATCTAATGGCTCAAAGATGCAGCTACTGGGGTTAAAATGGTGATGGAATATTAGCCTCTAACCAGCTACTGCCCCTGGACCCAGTATGTTACAGCCCCAGAACAAAATTATTCAGGAGCTTTGTCTCCCCCTCTTGGTAGCTTACTGAATGGCTTCTAATCTGCTGGGCTGGCCCATTTGACGGTAGATTCTGTGTCTCTGCCTCCAATGCTATTTTATATCATCTTTATTGCAGGGACTCTTGGTGAATCACAACAGATACCGTTGCACCTCCTACAGGAATAGCTGGCTGTGAGAAGGAGTGTTTGTAGAGGCCTAGTTAACAAAACTCCAAATCAGGTTGTTAGATAAAATTGTTATTAAAGTTGGAGGCAAATTGAATGGTACAAACCGGATTGTTGAAAAGAATCATGATGAAGGGTCTGCAAAGCTCCGGGGAAAGTCACAGGTTGGCACAATAACAACATGAAAGATTAGAGAAATGGGAGGAAGTAAATGCTGATGGTTAAATTGCCATAATGATTGGTTAATTTTAATGGGAGGTGGTTGCTTCCCCTTGTTGACTGAGGAATAATTGAACTCTTGGACTTGAAGGAGCAAGCTTCACCGTCATAACTGCTGCCACTCCACTGTCTCCTGGGATCCACCATGACACCGTTGAGCCGTCATCATCCTGATCCTGAAAGACATCCTGACAAGAGAGAGGGAACCCGATGACATTGCCACTTCCACCATCTTCAGCCAAATCCTGAACAAAAGGGGAGAGAAGAGAACAGCAAAGAGAGACAATGTCTCTGGTGAGACTTGGCTTCCTGCCGTCACTCCTTCCCCCAGATGTCATTTTCCTTCCCCACCTTATTTCTCCTCTTTCCTGTCTCTCTCAGTTTGTCTCCTGTCTAATAAGAGTGTGGCTTAGCCGTCCAAGACAGCTCCACCTTTTGCAACACTGCTGTGAACCAATGACCGGACAGGTAGCTAAAAACACCACCTTCAACAGCCCAACACTCGTACGAGTTAGCCACATCTAGGAGTGGCTGACCAGAGTGTGCTGGGCCTGTGTTTTGCCCCAACTGGGAAGCTGCAAGGTAACGTCAGCACCCAAGACAGAAGCTGCCTTTTCTCTTCTCTTTTGTGTTTGTCTTGCCTGAAAGAAAACAGGATCAGACAGCAACAAGTATACCACGCGCAGATTGAGACCATCTAAACTAACTTTTTCTCTTTCCCCCCAAAACAGGAGACTGAATACTGTTTTTAATACCATCAGAAAGTGTCAGACAAGACTTTCCCCTATATAGAGAGACAAGGTGGGTGAGGTAATATCTTTTATTGGACCAACTTCTGTTGGTGAGAGAGACAGATAAAGGGAAAGGGAACAAAGAATATTGTTACAATGAAAGCCTGTTTTAACACTTAATGTTTTAAATGGTTTAACTGTTTTTCTCTCTTTTTCTGTGTCTTTAATAAAACGTTAAAATGATTTGAATGGTGATTGTTACAATGGGAGTAAACCAGAGATAACTAGAGCTGGAAAAATTAGCTTCAGCAAATAAATTTTCCACAAAAATGCATTTTGGGGGGGCATCAAAACTATTTGCGAATTAAGGTCAAATTCAGTGACTAGCTGCTGCCAAAAAAAAATTTTTTGTCGTAAAAAGTCCGGTTGGTTTCAAACGTTTCAGAATGTAACATTTCAAGTTTTCATTTTGAAATGGTGTTTAATTTCAAAATTTAACGAGATTTTTTTTTACGAAGTGTGAAAAACGCCTAAAATGTAAACAAAACAACACCCCACCCCATCCCACCCCCCAAATCTCATTTCAGTCCAATGTTGCATTTCAGGTGGTTTTCAGTCTTTAATGATTTTTTTTTTTTGCTTGTTTGTTTCATTTGGGTGAGAAAAAATTTAAAAAAAAAACTAGTTTCAGTTCAAAACTACCCAAATTCTTTTTTCATATTTTTCAGTCCTGTCCCTGAACTGAAAAATCAATTGTTCACTCAGTTCTAGTGACAACTTGACAGAGAAGCCACTTTTAACTATTTAATGTTGTTACAGTGAACAAGGTTTTCATTAACATCTCAACCCTGGCTGGGCATGACACACCCTCATATTAACCCAACTTCCTCTTATCCCTTCCCCACCAAACAATTCCATTATTACAAAAGGGTGTGCTACAGCTGGGCACTATCCCCTCTCTCTACTGACACCTGTGCTATAAAGAGGTAAACTTCACAATTAAGTGTAAAATTGCCACATTTGCTGCAGGAGTGGCTGTGCAATGCCACACTACTACCCTCACACAGAGAGATGTGAACCAGCTGCAGAGCATGAGACAGAGAATACAGCCAGGCTAGATTAACACACTACTGCTGGTGCTGTAATAAGTTACCCTAAAACCTACCTGTGTCATCACTGAAATATTACATGGGACCAGATTTGGAAAAAAATGGAGTTCTGGAAAACCCCACCTGACTGCAGATCTCTGATGAAAGGGATGCTGACTCCAACAGGAGACAGGCACAATAAAAACAGCTGCTGTAGACGCTATGTGACTGTGACACGTAAATCTTCCACTTGCCCTAAAACTCCTGGAGAATGCTAAGGAGATCTGAGGAAAGGCTCAGAAAGCAATCTGAGCTGCATACAAGGGCCACAGAGTGAGTCAAATGGAAAAAAAGAAAAGCCCAGTTATTGATGGTGCAGTATACAGTGCATTTCATACCAAGCATGATGAAGAGGAAGGAAGCTCTGAAGAAGTAATGAATAAGTGCAACGATCATTGTACCCTGGCAAAAAATGTTAGCAAAAAAAGACGTATTTTCTGCATAAGGAACAAAATGGGGAGAAGAAAGCTGAGGAGACTTTAAGATAAAGAACCAGAGCCTGATTCTCCATAACACTAAAGCCACTCTGGCAGCTTAAAGGGGTCTTAAAAGTTGCAGAATTGGCCCGCTGAGAATACCTCTGTGCTAAGGTCCTCTCCTTGGGCTTGCATATGGGCTCAATTCTGGTCCTGCTCCCTGGTGGATTGGGGGTGTGGCCAGAATACACTGCACTTAGTGCTATTCTCTCCTTCCCAAAGGCCTATGAGATGCAACACAAAGTTTAACTTAGAGCAGCCCAGAGGCTGCCTTAACTGATACAGGGAAACAGGCAGGCCCCTACACAGTCCCAGAATATAAGGAGCACAAAGGCAGCTTAAAAATCCCTTTGCCCCTGTTCTTCTCTACTCCAGACACAGGGATTCAGGAAAGGAGAATCAGGCCCACAGTATTTGAATCTGGAATATTAGGAGACTGTCTTGGTATAGGCCAACTAGCTTTAGGGCACAGCAGTGAAAGGCTACTTAAGGGGGTGGACATGACGTTTGAAAAGGCAATATTCATAAACCAAGAACCAGAGCAAACAGATGTGTAGACAAACATAGCATGTGACTGTAAACGTTCTAGCTATAGACCTACCTCTTAGCACAACACAAACGACTGAATGTTTTTCTCCACCTCCTCCCCCCCATGAGGTAGGGAAATGTCACCACTCTCCCCATTTTACAGATGGGGAACTGAGGTAGAGGACGATTAAATGACTCACCTGAAGTGACACAGGAAGCCTGTAGCAGAGCCAAGTATTGAACTCAGATTGCCTTTAGCATAGCCTCGCCCCTTCACCACATGATTAACCACCCTGAGGAAGTGCGTAAGAGCTTACAGAAAATAACATGGCAAAGGATTAACGTGCCAAACAAAGAGTGATGTCACAGTGATGTGGGAGCTGGCAGGAGTGTAGAACAACCCAGCATTTGGACATGGAAACTGTAATAAACCCAACCCCTTTTCAGGGTGCTTGGTGGGCTAAAGGTAGAACCTGAGGATTCCTCCAGTGAAGGGATGAGCTATTCATAAAAACAATAATGAAAGAAGCTATGAACTCAAAAACGGTGGCTAATAAACATATGCGCAAGTGGTTCACACATGACATGCAGAGCCAGAGTCCCAGCTGATGTACATAGGCACAGCTTCATTGGTTGCACTGGAGTGATGCTGATTTCAGCGGGGGATGTGACCCCTGAAACAGACACAGATACAAGTAATAATAGAGACTGAGAAAGGGCTATTCAGTGAAAGAATCAAGATTGAGATGTGAGCCTGAAAACCGAGAGTGCCTTTACACAGCTGTGTACTGCCTGAAAACAGCCCAGTCAGACAGCCTGGAACAAAAGGGTTAAAAAACCTAGGGACACAGAAAGGCAATCTCACCCAAGTGTTGCATCTGCTCCACCCTGTGATGAAGACATAAGCACTTCCTCATAGCTGTGAGCTTTAACAAGGCCATCTGTGCATCGGAGTCTGATCTGCAATATCCTGGGACACAGAACTGGTCTGCTTCTGTGCAGCAGAGAATGCCATGTGTCATGCCAATGGCATGGCAGGCTAAAAGGCTTTTACTTTGTTTCTCAAAAGGAAAATGTTTTAAAAACTCAAATAGACTCTTTTAGCAGGTCAGATGAAGAGATTAGCTACCTCAGAGTAACAGAACAATGCCTCAACTGGAGTCTAGTTCTTGTACACATTTCAGAAAAAGAGTCAATAATGATACTTAGCACTAATTATGGCACCTAGGCCTTGATCTAGCAAAGCACTCAAACATTTGCTTAACTTTAAGCATGTGGGTAGACCCATTGACTTCAAGATGCTTCAACACATGCTTTGCTGGACAGGAAGTTTAAACCTCCAACAGAGTGGGAGGTAGGAAGAGTGTTTTTATCCCCATTTTAAAACGTTAAAAATAATTGTGGGAAATGTTAAAATCGTCACATAATGAACAGACAAATTTTCTTGGCATCCTATTAATATTCTGTGTTAGCCCCTTTGCTTGAGTAATCAACAAACTCACCGTTTCTCTGTGTGTGTGTGTGTATATATATATATATACTGAATGACTTGTATTCTTGGGTAGGTGTGAGTGTATATAATTGGTCTAAATTATGACAGTTCCATTTTCAAGGGCCATGAAATGAAAGAGCTGAAAGTGAGTTACAAATAGCTCTGAATCTAAAAACAGAAGGAATTGCAGGAATGACCACACATACCGCCAAAAAGTAACAGAGCAGCCCAGTTGCACTCTGATTCTGAGATTATCATTGCCTTTTCATTAGTAGCCTGGCTGCGCCCAGAACCTCTGATTACTAGAGCAGTGTCCTGGGATCCACCCTAAAGACTACAAACCTCTCCCCACAACCTGGCAGCCTGCCATGCTGCGCAGCCTGGGAAATGAAGTCTAATCCTTCTTGTTTGCATTGCAGAGAGGATGCCAGGCTGCAGAGATGACTACGAATCCCAGCATGCTGCGTGGGTTCTCTGAGCATGGGCACTGCCGCATTCCTTTCTGCTTCCTGCCAGGGGATGGGAAATATAAAAGGTGAGGCAGTGTCTTTTTTAAAAATTTGAATGCTGCTACCACTGCTGCGACAAGCTGCACTGGAGAGTGGAGGGAGCACACACAGTGAGTTTGGCTTGTATGTGTCTATAGACAGCTCTTGTATGTTGTCCTGAGGGCAGTCTGGAAGAACGATGCTTTTTCCCAAATAAGAATGAATTAGTTTCCAAGCTGGTCTCTGTTTGTGCGTGTGTGTGTGTTTGTGTGTGTGTGCAGGGGTGCTGGAACGACTGGCTTGAAGTAGTTTCCATCATATACAGGGCAGGGGTTTACAGCTTTGTTCAATGCCTTTCAATGCTATAAAAATTGTTCCAATGCCCCTGTGTGTGTGTAGTAGGACAGGAACATGGAAATTAAGCAAACTTGGTTTTATACAGGAGAACAATCAGACCAAGGATGGTAGGGGGAGCAGAGGCAAAGTCCAGCATCACTTCCAAGAACAAAGTAACATCACAGACACCAAGGGTATGGCGACAGTACGGCCGCTGCAGTGGCCCGGCTAGGGTGCTGTAGTTGTGTCACTGTGATATAGACACTTCCAACATGGATGGAAAGGATTTTACATTGACCCAGCTGTGTCTACAATGAGGAGTAGGTCGACCTAACTATGTCGTACAGGGCACAACATTTTTCACAGCCCTGGGTCAATCTAATGTTTTAAGTGTAGACTTAGCCTAAATGGCCCTGTTGTTGCTTCAGTTCAGCGGCTGGAAGGGGAACGTGGATCTGTTTCTTCTGGTTCATTTCTCTTTCCTTTTCAGCTGATGTGGTTAGACGCAAGCTGCCTGCTTGGGTGAAGCTCTGTGGTGGGAAACCTCTCTTGCTGCTACGTGTTTATAACAATATTCCTTCTACATTATAATGGAGGCTTGATTTAATTCCCCAGCAGATGCATGTGTGCGCACAGACAAATCCGACGTCTAATGGGCATCTCCCTCCAGCATTCAGCAGCCTCCCTTGCTGTTGTAACTTCAAAAATGGCAGTTCTTGCCTATGTGCCTTGTACCAATCCATGGTGTGCACGTAAAGCACTGGGTTTCAGTGGTTGTTTACATGTGTCATAGAGAATAGGATTCACCCCCTTTGGCTTCAGCCCAGGTTTCTCCTCCAAGAGCTGTGAGAGCAGGAGCTGTTTGATATACCCCGATGTATCCTATCTATTAGAGGACAGTGGTACTCATACACACAGTTCACGATCAACATGTGAGCCAACCCAGTGGGTTATG
Source organism: Chelonia mydas (assembly GCF_015237465.2). Taxonomy (NCBI): domain Eukaryota; kingdom Metazoa; phylum Chordata; order Testudines; family Cheloniidae; genus Chelonia; species Chelonia mydas. The sequence continues at coordinate 27,732,866 of NC_051246.2, read as the reverse complement.
TGCACCCTCCAGCATCCGCAGTACCTGAGAGAATGTACCATTCTGGTTAAGCTAGAGCAGTGGTTCTCAATGACGGGTACGTGTACCCCTGGGGGCACGCAGAGGTCTTCCAGGGGGTACATGAGCTCATCTAGATATTTGCCTTGTTTTACAACAGGCTACATAAAAAGCACTAACAAAGTCAGTGCAAACTAAAATTTCATAGACGCCCATTTGTTTATACTGCTCTGTATACTGTACACTGAAATGTAAGTACCATATTTATATTCCAGTTGATTTATTTTATAATTCTATGGTAAAAATGAGAAAGTCAGCAATTTGTCAGTAGTAGTGTGCTGTGACACTTTTGTGTTTTTATGTCTGATTTTGTGAGTTTTTAAGTGAGATGAAACTTGGGAGTACACACATAGGCATGGCAGCTAGGAGTGCGGGGCATGCTGCATCACCCCAAGGCTCTCAGCTATCAGCCCCGCGCCTGGAGTCCCGGCTGCTGCCTTGCACACCCAGGGTCTCAGCTGCCGGCCCCACATCCAGGGTCCCGGTTGCCACCCCGTGCACGGGGCTTTACTCCCAACCTCAGCTCTCGGGGCTGGACAAGGGTAAGGGGGCTGGCTTTCAGCACCCCCACTATTAAAAATTTTGCACAAGACAAATCAGACTCTTGAAAAGGGTACAGTAGTCTGGACAGGTTGAGAGTCACTGAGCTAGAGACTTTCTACTTGACCACCATTGATTGTAGACCTAAATGTATCTCATATCTGGCAAGTTATTTTCTGTGACTCACCAGAGGGAGTTATAGAGGAATTTGCACAACTAGGGTGGAGCTCAAGCACTGAGGAGTTGTGGTTTATTCACAAGCAGGCATATATAGCAACAACCCACAAACCACTTGGGTTGTACAGACCACTAAATTGAAATCCCAAAACTATGCATTGATCTAAACCTCTGCAGTCCAGAGACACCATGTAACTAGCTGTGTATGCATGGGGACCATCCGAATTCAGGAAACCACCACATTAGTCCCTTAAAATCTCCTTCTGCTTTGATACCTACAGAAACATACGAACAGCCAATTTAGACTCCATAATTTTCTGTGTGTAGTTGGGATTATGCTTTCCAATGTGCATCACTTTGCTTTTATCAACATTGAATTTCATCTGCCATTTTGTTGCCCAGTCACCCGGTTTTGTGAGATCTTTTTGTAGCTCTTCGCAGTCTTCCTGGGACTTAACTATCCTGAGTAGTTTTGTATCCTCTGCAAATTTTGCCACCTCACTGTTTACCCCTTTTTCCAGAACATTTATGAATATGTTGAATAGGACTGGTCCCAGTACAGACCTCTGGGAGACACCACTATTTACCTCTCTCCACTCTGAAAACTGACCATTTATTCCAACCCTTTGTTTCCTATCTTTTAACCAGTTACCAATCCATGAGAGGACCTTCCCTTTTATCCCATGACAGCTTACTTTGCTTAAGCAATTTGCAGATGATACAAAATTTGCAGATGATACAAAATTACTAAAGATAGTTAAGACCCAGGCAGACTGTGAAGAGCAACAAAGGGATCTCTGAAAACTGGGTAACTGGGTAACAAAATGGCAGATGAAATTTAATGCTGATAAATACAAAGTAATACACATTGGAAAGCATAATCCCAACTATACATATAAAATGATGGGGTCTAAATTAGCCGTTACCACTCAAGAAAGAGATCTTGGAGTCATTGTGGATAGTTCTCTGAAAACATCCACTCAATGTGCAGAGGCAGTCAAAAATGCAAACAGAATGCTGGGAATAATTAAGAAAGGGATAGATAATAGGACAGAAAATATCATGTTGCCTCTATATAAATCCATGTTATGCCCACATCTTAAATACTTTGTGTAGATGTGGTCGCCCCATCTCAAAAAAGATATATTGGAATTGGAAAAGGTTCAGAAAAGGGCAACAAAAATTATTAGGGGTATGGAAAGGCTTCTGTATGAGGAGAGATTAATAAGACTGGGACTTTTCAGCTTGGAAAAGAGACGGCTAAGGGGAGATATGATTGAGCTCTGTAAAATCATGACTGGTGTAGAGAAAGTAGATAAGGAAGTGTTGTTTACTCCTTCTTATAACACAAGAACTAGGGATCACCAAATGAAATTAATAGGCAGCAAGTTTAAAACAAACAAAAGGAAGTATTTCTTCACACAACACACAGTCAACCTGTGGAACTCCTTGCCAGAGGATGTTGTGAAGGCTAAGAGCATAACAGGGTTCCAAAAAAGAACTAGATAAATTCATGGAGGATAGGTCCATCAATGGCTATTAGCCAGGATGGGCAGGAATGGTGTCCCTAGCCTCTGTTTGCCAGAAGCTGGGAATGAACAACCGGGGATGGATCACTTGATGATTACCTGTTCTGTTCATTCTCTCTGGGGCACCTGGCACTGGCCACTGTCAGAAGATGGGATACTGGGCTAGATGGACCCTTGGTCTGACCCAGTAGGGCCATTCTTATGTTAAGTACCTTTGGTGAGGGACCTTGTCAAAGGCTTTCTGAAAATCTAAGTACACAGTATCCACTGGATCCCCCTTGTCCACATGCTTGTTGACCCCCCTCAAAGAATTCTAGTAGATTGGTGAGGCATGATTTCCCTTTACAAAGACCATGTTGACTCTTCCCCAACAAATTATGTTCATCTATGTGTCTAACAATTTTGTTCTCTGCTAAAGTTTCAACCAGTTTGCCCGGTACTGACGTCAGGCTTATTGGCCTGTAATTGCCGGGGATCACCTCTGGAGCCCTTTTTAAAAATTGGCATCATATTAGCTATCCTCCAGTCATTGGTGCCCTTGCCCTTGACTGGGCTTGTAGGTGCTACAGTAACACAAATAACAAATACTAACGGTAATAATAACAACCCTGTATAATGAATTGGATGCAAACCGTTTTTTGGACAGCTCTATTCTGTTGCAGTACTCTCAGCTTTGGCAGGAGACCTATAAAATGAAACTCTTTCAGTGAAACATGTTTGCCCAGTGAAATCATAACAAGGTTATTGACTTTTTAGTAATGAAAGTGCTGAATATTTTATGGTTGATTACAGCAAACAGTGCATCATGGAAGATCAAGTCCAGGTAGGCAGCCTAGCCCATGGAGGAGAATGAGCGTATGAGGCACCCAAACTACAACTCCCATGAGGCACCACAATGGCATTTTAGAATAAAAATATTTTGGTTTTCAGTTGAAGTATTTTGGGTTTTGGCTGAATAGTGAATTTTTTTCAGTTTTCAGTTTATTTTTTGATGAAAAATTGAAATTATCTTCAGAAAGCACATGCTTCTTCAAAAAAGTCTCCAGTCAAAAACCCAATTTCGCATGAAAAAATAGTTTCATTGTAAAGTATTCGACCAGCCCTAGATAAGATCCATGGTTGAAAGACTGGTCCATTGAAGTCAATGGGAGTTTTACCAACTTACGTAGATCTGTGATTTCACTCCATGTTTTTACTGTCCGTGTTCTGTACTGGTTCAGTAAATGGGTGTGATCTAATATAGACTCACCTCAATGTCTGATATAGATTTGCTTGGTAAATTTAAAAAAAGACTTTCAGTTTAGGAAAGTACAAGGTTAACAAGCTTAATTCATTTCCACATTTCCCAGCCTACTTCACCAGCACCTTTCCTCTTACTGAGAAAGAGGCAGAAAGATCCAGGGAACCAGAACCTTTGGTTCAATTTTTGTCCTGATTTATACCAGTGGAGATTGCAAGGGCTATTAATCAAAGCAGAATTTGTCTCTTAGCTGTTCAATGAATTTAACCCAATCTAGTCTCTTATATAGTAGCCAACATGCCCCTGTGAATTAGGGAAGTATTATCCCCATTTTACAGATGGCAACAGAGGCAGAAGGAGATTTAAGGGACTTCCTCAGCGTCACAACTGGAGTTTGTGGTAGAGCCAGGAACTGAACTCAGATCTCCTCCATCCAGTGCCTCCATCCCAGTCTATCTCAGAATATAAAGGCTTAGCCCTCAAACACTATGCACAGAGGCCTGAAATGCAAAGGGTCCATTTTTTATTTTCATCACAACTTCTGTTGTCTTGACTATTTTTAGTGACTAGTTCTATTCTAGTGCTAATTACTGGATTTCTGAAGCTAACCAACCCTTAATAAGTATCAGATCTGGCATTGGCTGAATAGGAGCCAATGTGGATCAATTTGGTAATGATCAGATTAGACGGAAATGGTTCGATCAGACATTTATTCTTTTGTAGGCGACCTATGCCTGCCGATAGTGGGGGAGGGTGGAGTGAGGGCAGTGGCTTCTGCAGTGTTACTGAGCATGCTCAGTGCGTGTGAGCATGCTCAGTACAAGGCAAGCAGCAAATCTGGGGGGGTGACCCTGCCCCTCCCCCCACCACGTCCTCTAGTGCCATGCCACTTGTTGATTAAAATTTGAAAAGAGTAAAACATCTCCCGAGTCTGAATTTGATCTAACATTGTTGTCAAAGTTTAATAATTTATTTTCTGTTGTTTGAGGTTGGAGATAGAAGATGGCAGAGGTTGAAAGCACAGTTATAAACACCAATGTGAAACAGGTAAGAAGTTATTTGTTACACCACTTTATATTTCATCGTTCAAGCACTTATCGTCAGTGTGATATTCCAAAACCCACCAACAAAGAGAAGCAAGATCTAGGGACCTGAGCACAGGAATGGGAGTTAGGAACTCCTGAAATCTAATTTTGATTCCAAAGTTGGAGCTAAAATGTTCATGCCGGGGGAACTAAAGAATCCCTATTTTCAGGCACCTAAATAAAAGCAGCTTGGTTTTCAGAACTACTGAGCACCTGAAGCTCCCAATGAAGTTATAAGAACCTACGAAAGCTTATGCCCAAATACATTTGTTACTCTCTAAGGTACCACAAGGGCTCCTTGTTGTTTTTGGTCGTATAAAGAAAGGGTGAGACTGATTCGTTTGGAAAAGCCTGCCTTTGCAGTGGCTGAAATGAAAACTCATAAGTGGTAGCATCCATGAAGGACATGATTGACTTTTTATTCTTCTTGCAAGAGTGGAGACAAACTGAGGTGAAACATGCCTGTGAAGGGAGGTGGGGCTGATGATGTGCAGTGAAGCTAGTCTGTGTTGGCACGAAACCGTGGATGGTGTTGGTAAAGCATGTGTCCCCTCTTTACAGCTCTGCACAAGTAGTGGAATGAGGCTGTACTGTGTCCAGATCAGCCAAAATTATGGAGCAGGTGCCCAAAACTGTCACAGACAGACAACAGTATGCGTCATGCATGCTGCCAAGTTGGGAGTGACGTGACCTCCAACCTTTGCCTGCCCTATCTTTTGTGATCTGAGGGGTTGAGAGTGAACACCATAGACCCAGGGTGCATCTCTTTCTCCCTAGGTCCCTCTCTTCCCTGGATTGTGCAGGGCCAACAGCAATCAAGTGTGTGTCATGCTATCCAATGCGCACAGCTGCCACGGTGGGGTTTGAATCTCAGGCATCATGCCTTAATTCATCCTGGTCAACAAATATATGTAACAAGTGAGCTGTTGGTAGAATAGGTGTCCTATCCCACATCTATTCCTGCCTGGTCTGACCCCAGCGTACAGCTCCGTTCATCCAATAACTTCCACCTGAAACAAACTTTGTCCCAGCTGCTGTAATGTGCAAGATGTATACACACCATCTAGGTTCTGAATGGGGGACTCCACTAACTGGGGAAGTGCGCTATCAGTGTCCACCCACCAGCTCGCAGACAACACCCACAGGTGAGAGAAGGTGTGTAGCAACACTGTGACGCTGGCGGTGCTCTATAGATCAGCTGGACGGACACGGTCGATCACTGTGCCTGCTCAAGTCTTGGCACTGAACAGCCCCACGTCCGCAGGGATTGGCTGCCTGTGGTGGGGGGTCGGGGCAATTGCAAGGCTAACCCAGGTAGTTAGGACTCCAGGAAGTGTGTGGGAGAAGGGAGATGATGTCAGAGCCTGCAGCTCCCACTGCTCCTTTGCAGCACCCTCTCCCCATTGATCATTGCCATCTCTTTCTTTTAAATCCACCCCTCTCTTCTTTTGGGATCTCCCACTGCCCACCGCAGAAAGACCCAAATGAGGCGCTGGTCATCGCCGTGACAACCAGGGCCATCTTCAACCTGGAGGAGGAGCATCAGCTGTTCCTGACAAAGGGCAAGGAAGAGTATGTGAAGTATCAGCAAGTCAATGAGGATAAGCCCTTGGAGCAAGGTACAGCCTTCGCTTTCATTCAGGTGAGATGCCAGCAATGGCCCCCATTTCCTTCAAGCCTTGTGCTCTTTGGCTGGGGCATCTCTCTCTGACATAGGCAAAGAGTTGTGCCTCACTCATGGTGAGGTATGCTTTCATCCAGGTGAGATGCTTTGGCCCAGATTCTACATTAAAACAACACCTAAATACCTTTGAGGGTCTGGGCCTTTGCCCGTAGCCAGGTGAGACCTTGGCTTTTGTGAGGTCAAGATGCTTCCAGCCTTATCTCTTATCAGTATAAGGTGTGGTCTCTGCTGCAGTCAAGGTGAGGTGCTTCCTCAGACATGCATCGGAGTGTGACTCTTGGCCCTTATTTGGAACAATGAAATATACACGTGAGTTGTGTGTTGTTCTGTTTTGTGGAGGGATACATTGCGGACACATAAACCATCAGGCACCATTCCAAAACTGATGGTGGTCAACTTGGATGGCACCACATCACTATGGTATTTTTAAAAATCATTTAGTGTTTCAAGCATAAATACCAGCCTTCCTGCCATACCCAGGATGGCAGACAGACTGTGAGGAATCAAGGAAAACTATGACACTAGTTTCCTCATCACAACCATCCTAGTAACCTTACCGTAGAAGGTTAGAGACAGCAAAATCAGCACCATGAAGTGACTTCTTGAGCAAGGATGTAACAGCAGCAATTTGGAGGGAAGATGACACCAGCAGAGGTTGGTGACATCTGAAAGTGGGTAGGCAAGTTGAATTATATATACTTAGTGCATATATAATGGACTATGTATAATTAGACAAAATAGGCTAAATTCAGGCCAGACATATGTCAATGGAAAAGGATGTGGCCCTGAATAAGAAATCTGGGGAGCTGTCATTCCCAAGGCTGAGGGGAGCTGTAGGCCACGCAGCAATACATGCTGGGAAAGGGGCAAGAAGGAGGTCCCTTTTTCATCAGTGTGCGATACACTGGGGAGAGAATAAGACTTGCTGTTCGTATCCCTGCTAGGAGAAAGAGCAACACTAGGAGAAGGGCAAGAGCTCCCGTTCTCTCTGGTCAAAGGGCCTGGGAAGAGGCCCAAGAGAAGACAGCCAGAGGGTGGGGTGAATCACTCCAACGAGGGGGTGCCTGTTGCAGAGTGAAGGAAGTGGCATGAAAGGGGAAGTGAAGCGGGGCCAGAGTTGGTGTTTGGACCTGACACCGGCTTCTCTGTCGAGGGTCTGAAGGCTGGAGCTTGAAGAAGAGACAGGGCACGAACTCCGCTGACTCAGAGGGAGCAGCAGAGCAGGGGGCGTTGCAGTTGTCCCCGAGGGAGGAGAGGAAACTCACAGACCCTCAGGGGAGGGCTGTGATCCAAGAAATGAGACTGCGGGCAATGTTGGACTCTCATTTACCCAGTGGAGTGGAGTGCTTTGGGTTAGCCAGAGGCTTAAAGTACAAAAACCAAATTACTGAGAGGGTAACTATGGCAACCAATAGGTCACGGCTAAATTTGGCCTCTTCTGGTTTAAGCCCAGGGTCAGGGCTGTTGGCGGTGGAAAGGCTGCAATCTCCTCTCTGCATCCAGGCGCCCTGCATGGAGGGGACACGGCTAGAACAATCACTAATGTTAGCTGATCCACCACAGGACTCCTGTAATGCCCTAGGGCAAGTTAAAGCCATCCCCTCCGCAACAGAATTCCTGAGGGGAAAGTGCATGGCAATGCTTTTGTCTGCCCTTCCTTGAGTGATTTCCCCATTGGTTGCAGAGGGCCACTGTCATCTACATTTCCCTACACCAACAAGAGCGATTCTGTCTCCCGGATGCAGGGGAGGAGTGCTGGAAATTGTGTGGCAGCAGATTGTGGGTACATTTGTAAGTATACAGCTCAGAGAACAGCCCTTTATAAAACAGTGTCGTGTCTCCGGCTGCTTCATCCAGGCCACGCAGTTTGTGAATGAGAAACTCCTGGAGAGAAACCCAGAGGAGAAGGGCCTCTTTGATGTCATCATCCTCTCCAACAACAGCCCAGAGAGTGGCATGCGCATCATCAACAGTGCTAAGCAACATGGTAAGGAGATCCCACCTCTCATTTGAAGTCCGCCCACATTCAGTGAATGGGGGAAAACTGTCATCTGGTCCTCCAGAGACTGCTGTGAAATAGATGAGGAGGTGGGTCCAGGGGGGATACACGCCCGTCTGGGGACAGGTGGTGTCGAAGGGGAAGGACACAGGCTATGTGTGGGATGGTAGCACAAAAAGGGGATGAAGTGAAGGGGATGTTGCGGGAAATGGCTGGCATCCTGAGAAGGATGTTGCATGAACGTGGGAGATAGGGAGTGAAGATTTAACATTGTGAGGGACCTTGTGCTGAGGTGGGGAGGAAAGATAATGGTGGCTATGCTGAGGGTCACTGCATGAGTGGAAGGCAGCAGGAAAGGGGTATTGCCCTGATATCTGGAGCAGCTGTTGTCCTGACAGGGTCATGACATCAGTTGCACAAAGGGACACTGCATTAGGGTGTGTCGGCCATGGCAGGAGATGTAGGGAGCGCTGTTTCAGTGTGTGGGCTGGAGCACAAGGCAGGCTGGAAATAGAAATTAAAAATCGTTTTTTGTGGGTGATCTTGGGCAAATCATTTCCCTGCTCGGTACCTCGGCTTTCCCACCAAGTGGGGATAATGATACGGACCTCGTTTGTAAAACACATTGAGATCCACGGATGAGAAGCACTGTGTAAGAGCTAGGTATTCTTTTGATTTCATTTACTTTTTCTGATGTTAAGGTTTGGAGATTTCCAAGTTTTGCTTTGTCAGCGATGAAGATTCCACCCAGTACTTGAAATCCCATAATGTCAAGCTCTTCCTCTCGGCCGACAGGACGGACGTGTGCAATGCACTCCAGCGAGGTGTGGTTTCTCCTTCTCCCTCACCCAGTCTGGGATTTCATTCTTACACCTGGGCCCTACACCGCCTCCCCCCAGCACCCCCAAGATGAAGTTACTTCAAGACTTGCTTTTTCAGAGGGGTTTATTACTCGATTCAGAGAAGTGGTTCTGGGCTCGATCTTGACACATTAGGTCTCAGCCTGGAAACAATTCAGAACCTAACAGTTCAGCAGGGTCTAGAAGTCACACATAACCATCTTGTAACTGTTTGGTGGTGCATGTCAGATGAACTAGCAGGTCTCCAGTGCAACTGGGCAAGTAACTCATAATTCATCTGTTGCTGAAGAGTTTAGTCTCTTTCTGTTTACCAGATAACCACAAACAGACCATGCGTTTTCTCAGATGTATTCATTATTCTAAACTATACATCAAATAGTGCGTGTGAATAATTGTTGCTCATGAATTCGGTCATAAGTTGGTTGTTACGAGCATCCGGTATTGTAGATTCAAGCTGTTCCTGCTCCCAGGTTGAATGAGTCACTGTTACAATTAGGTTTGCAGAGCACTCTGATTATAAATTGGAAATTTGCTTTCTGTGATTCACTTAAAATTAAGCATATGCTGAAGTGCTTTCCTGAATGGGGATGGACATAAGCATGCACTCAACCTCAATCAGGGTGTAGGAGTCTTTCCAATGACTTTCAGGGAGATCAGGCCCAGAGTCTCTTTTCATGAACAATGCTGGTTTGACTGGGACCTCGCCCAGCTGTCGAGGTTCCTTCTTTCAGGCAAACAACACAATCCACAAGCAACTTACATCTGAACGACAAATCTTTTCTCTGCAGTGAAGTAAAACCCTAAAGCTGCCTGACTGAGTAACATTCCTTGTTTAAAACCCATTTTCTGGCTATAATACCAGTATGTGAGAGTGGGCAGAGAACCCCTTTTCTCCAGTGGAGGAAGAGGGCCAGCATTAGGCCAGGTGCATAGAAGAATATAGTGGAGGTGCCAGCCAGTTTCACCACCTGCACCAAGGGAGCATATCTGGGTTTGGCAGGGTAGGATAAGCACAGGCAGGAGAGTGCTGGGTGTATTTGGTGCATAGGGGCAGCAAGCCACGCTCCCCACAGCACCTACGGAGGTGTCTCCAGACAGTGACATCTGACCATTGCCTCTCCTTCGCACCCCCACAATGGCTCTGCCTCTGCAGATGTCTAGCTGGGCCCTATTTAGAGATCTATCGTCTGTTTTCACTTGGGGAACCGGAAGCTGCGAGGGCCTGATCCCAAGCCCATTGAAGTCAGGGGCAGTCTTTCCCTGGATGTCAGTGGGCATTGGGTGAGGTTGTAACAATTTCCTGGAAGAAGCTGTGCCTATGCTGACTGCTCCCCAGCCTGCCCTCCCTTGCATGCAAGCACAAAGGTGAGCAGCATCACCAGGCAGCCAGGACTCGTACTCTGGGGCCCTCACCGGAGCGTGGACACAGTCTCTCTGGTTCCCATTCTCAGCTGGGCAGTGACGCGTCTTTCTGTCCCACAGGAGTGTCGGCGGCTCTCATCTTCCAGCAGGAGGTGCAGGCCCCCTGCACCCAACTGCGAGTGGTGTTTGACGGGGATGCCGTGCTCTTCTCGGATGAGACAGACCGGGTTTTTCGAGAGAAGGGGCTGTCGGAGGCTCGGGAGTATGAGAGGGCAATGGAAGCCGTGCCCATGGGGGAGGTATGTTCGCTTGCCCTGCCTTAATGGGCTTCCCAGTCCCTACACTTGCTTCCAACCTGCTCAGTCTGTTTGTGTTACACTCACCCACAGTGACCAGTGAGTGAGCCCTCCTGCTAGGGTTTCACTAATAACCCCTTGCAGCAGAATATGCACAAACATTCATGGGTGGCCTCTGGCCTATACATTGACTGCTTTGGCCTGATCCAACACCCCGCTGAAGGCATTGGAGAGTCCCCCATTGGTTTCAGTGAATGCTGTAACAGACCATAGGTCTCTTCTCCTGTAGATGCGGTTTGTGACGCTGGCCCTGCACTGAAATCAGATGGGATGCCAGTGAATATTTGCTCTATTTCTAACCCTCTTCCCAGTCTGCAAACCTTTATTAGCAAATTCACTGTCATTTGTCACAATCAACTGGTCCTACTTTTGTGGTGCTGCTTGTTGGAACATGTCCATCTGCTCACTTGGTACTGAGATAAGGCCACAACATTCACTTCCATTTCTGCCCTACTTGGGGTTTACATCAAGTCTTCAAAAGTGAAGGGCTAGAGCACTAACCCACTGTGCTACTACACAGTTCACCCTATGGCACAGTTCACAGACCACTGGTGCTCTGCCGACCACTTGCCGGAGGAGAGCTGACTGGTGGCACAGTGCTGGCTCCCTCTTGTTTCTAGCTGCTAAGTTGCATTAAAAGACAGGTACATGCTATTCGGCTTTATGACAGGTTTATGATATTCAAAGCATAAACTGATTTCCTAAAGTCACGTTTCCATGTAAGCAATTGCTGTCATTGCTACAGGGATGTTTTATGATTGATGAGCGGGGAAGTGTCCACGAGACCATCCCTCTAGTAAATTGTGGTCCAGGCACTGGAAAAGTTCGAGATCTGCAGCTGTAAGGAATTTACATTCCTAGCCTCTGTGAGAAATCGCTCAATCTTCCTTGACCTCTCTTTTCTGGCTATTTTTGTGCAAAGGTGAAATTAATCCCTCCTCATGTACTCCCAACCTCTAATCCCTGTGTGGTTTCCAGGGTCCATTGAAGGCATTTGCCATGCATCTTGGGAAGATGCGCAAGAAGTTCAGCCAGGAGAATTCCCCTATTCGCACCTACTTGGTGACTGCCCGCAGCGGCCGTGATATGGGCATCCGTGCTATCAAGACCCTCCGGGAATGGGGGCTGGCGATTGACGAAGCCTTCTTCATGGACGGAGCTCCCAAGGGCCCTCTCCTCTCCCAGATCCAACCCCACATCTTCTTTGACGATGGCCTTCATAACATCCAGGGGGCTCAGGATATTGGCATACCCTCTGCCTTGGTCCCCTGTAACTGCTGATGGGCAGGGATGAAGGGGCAAAGGTCATCCAAGGATCAGGCCTCCCAAAATGCAATGGGAGAACACCAGGACAAAGCTTCTGCCAGAAGGGATAAGGGAGGGTTTCTAAACCTGTGCTAAGCAAGCTTGGGGCAGAGGGAGAGAAGATGCTGTGTGTTGACGTGGTGCTGGACCTGTTGCTCTTGGGTCCCTCTCTTAGTTCCAAAGACAGGGTCCATCTGACCTTGGGGATGTGGCAACAGAAGCCAAAAATCCACAGGAAGGAAGGACTCTTGAAATGTAACCATTACGCCCATCTCTTGATCTGCCTTAGCCGTCTCTTCAATGACTGCAACCCTTCCAGCCACTAGGGCTAATGTGCTCCACTACTCGTGTCATACGAGCACTGAAACCACAGCTCTAGCGATGAGACCATGTGAGCTGAAGACAGCATGTCACTGTCGTAAGAGGCAGGCAGTGTAAGCTCAGGCTGCACTCAGGCATGGGAGTTGGTCTTTGGGGTTTTGGGCCAGTACTGCTATTCAAATGCCAAGATGCCCTCTAAACGCTGCATTTGTTGGGGATTGCGCTTTTTCAAAGGAAACTATTTTTTTTACTGTGTATGTTTTATATATATGGGGCCAAATCCTGAGGGGTGCTGAGCAACTAGTGAGCACTTGCATCTTCCGCTGACTTCAGCAGGAGTTCCAGATGCTCAGCACCTCCCAGGATTTGAGTGCCAGGGACCAGGAAATCTGTCTTCTCATAGTTTCTAGTTTGTAGGTATGCCTTACATTGGGCCTGATTCTGATCTCCCATTTGGTGTAAATCAGGAGTAACTCCACAGAAATCAGTGGAATTATACCAGGGTAAGTGAAATCAGAATCCGGTCCATAATATCTAGTAGTTAATTTAATGTCAACCTCTCTCTCTTCCACATCTCTTTTCTGCTCAGTTCTCTCTTTTCCTGCCAGCCACGCAGCCTCTCTGCTCCTCTCCCCTCTAAATGGCACAGAAAGATCAAGTCACTGTCAATTTATAATGCACAACACTGCAAAGCTGCTTTTCTCACAGTATCTCAAGTATGTTTGTGCCGAGAATAGGGTAAGAATGGCAGACCCCACAGTATATCTGGTCATTCACACTTAGGATCCAAGACAAATCATTCCAATGTTATTTTCCAGTAATAATTTTTTTAAAGAACTAAGTCTGGGTTGGTTATATCTGCACACAAATATGGTGCAAAGCCCTCGTATAGACGTAATATACATAGGATACTAGGGTTATAGCCTCTATGTGTGTATGTTTATTTACATAGATATAGATAGATATAAATAATGGGCCAGTTTCTCAGTTGGTGTAAATCTGTGGTAGTTCCTTTGACTCAAGGAGCTATGCCAACTTATCTGAGAATGTGGCCCTACATGTATGATGCTGCAGTAATGACCTAGCACTCCAGTTCCTGTGTGCTCTTCGCAGCAACAGCGCTTCGATTTTAGTGCTTGAATCTCAGCAAACTATTCAAAAGGGGTAGGAAGATTCAAAAATAACATCAGAGTATTGGGGTAGGAGAGGGCTTAGCCGAGTGCCTTATTCTAAGCACGCTGCGTTACACATTCCTTGTTTCTTCTCGAATAAACAGCCATTAGCTTTTGTTCTTGCTGGCTGTAACAGGGGCTGCTGATTACACTGCGGCATTGTTCTTGCTGGCGCTGGAGCATCTGAAGCCTGTCCTGAGTGGTTTTGGATATGTTGGATTGTTTACTGGGCAGGAAGCAGTAGGATGGAGCCTAATTTATATTTGTTTATATTTGCTAACCTGCAGTTTCTTTCCAAGGGCTGGTTTCAGAGTAGCAGCCGTGTTAGTCTGTATTCTCAAAATGAAAAGGAGTATTAGTGGGCTCAAATAAATTGGTTAGTCTCTAAGGTGCCACTAGTACTCCTTTTCTTTTTTCCAAGGGCTGAATTTCATCCATTTGTCTATGCACACATTCACCACCAGAGGCCACCATGCTGCTCCTTACTGAAACAGGCATGCTGGCCAATTGATTCCATTGCTGCTGTGGCATGCGGCCAAGTCACAAAATCACGGCAAACAGAACTTAGATTTTTGCTTCAAAGGGGCTCTTACAAGCAGTGGGTGAAAAACAATGTTTAATTGACAAAATACAAGAAAAATATCGTACTGCCTCTATATAAAAATCCACAGTACGCCGACATATTGAATAGTGCATGCAGATTTGGTCACCTCATCTCAAAAAAGATCCACTGGATTTGGAAACGGTGCAGAAAAGGGCAACAGAAATAATTAAGGGTATGAACACCTTCTGTATGAGGAGAGATTGAAAAGACTTGGGATTTTTCAGCTTGGAAAAGAGATGACTAAAGGGGCATATGATCGAGGTCTATAAAATCATGACTGGTGTGGAAAAATTGAATAAGGAAGTGTTATTTACTCCTTCACATAACACAAGAACTAGGGGTCACCCAATGAAATTAATAGGCAGCAGGTTTAAAACCAAAAAAAAAAAGTATTTCTTCACAGTCAACCTGTGGAACTCTTTTCCAGGGGATGTTGTGAAGGCCAAAACTATAGCAGGGTTCCAGTAAGAACTATACGTTCATGGAGGATAGGTCCAGCAATGGCTATTAGCCAGGGTGGGCAGGGATCCAACACCCTGTTCTGCATGTCCTTCGCCTCTGTTTGCCAGAAGCTGGGAGTGGGCAACAGGGCAACTTGATGATTGCCTGTTCTGTTCATTCCCTCTGGAGCACCTGGCATTTGGCCTCTGTCGGAAGACAGGATACTGGGCTAGCTGGACCTTTGGTCTGACCCAGCGTAGCCATTCTCATGTTCTTGTATAGAACCCAGATGTATCTGCTCCCCACTGTAACCCACTAGACCCCGCTCTCCTCCAAGAGCTGGGATAGAACCCAGGAGTCCTGATGGGGTCTCTCGTCACAGAGTTAGTAATAAAGTCAGAATATACATTAAATTTTAAACCTAACCAGTGTCCCTTAAGTGACTCACCACAAGATGTCAGAACACGTTGTTGTTAGAGCTGAGTGGGTCTAATATTTATTTAATTTTCTTTCTTTTTATAGGAATTAGGTACAGAGCTCCTGTCAGCTAATTGCTGTTATCTGCCAAAAAATTAGAGTTTTCAAGTGCCTAAGTATCCCCAGGATTCACGGTTTAAGGTGGCTCCCCCCTACCAAAATCTGCAGTGGCGCCCCTGGCTGGCCCACTGAAGTCAATGGCAAAACCCTCATCGACTTCAGTGGAGCCAGGATTTCACCTTGAGCTCTCCCCTTTTGAACCAGTAGGGGCTCAGAAGCAGGACTGCTATACACAGGAGTGAGTGTTGCTCGAAAGCAACCTTCCCTCCCCAGTGGTTGATGGAAGGAGTGACATTGACGAACACATAATCACTCCCCTGGCTAGAAAGATGCTGGCTGCACTGTGAGAAACTGAAGGTGAGAATGTTAAAGTAGGGAAATGTATGTGAGGTGGTAGTGAGGAAGAATTCCCAAGCTCTAGTGGAAATACTGTGGACCACTGCATACTGAGGAAGGGGGAGTTAGATGGTATCATAAATATAAAGGGAAGGGTAACCACCTTTCTGTATACAGTGCTATAAAATCCCTCCTGGCCAGAGGCAAAGTCCTTTTAGCTGTAAAGGGTTAAGAAGCTCAGGTAACCTAGCTGGCACCTGACCCAAAATGACTAATGAGGGGACAAGATACTTTAAAATCTGGAGGGGGGAAAAAGGTTTTTGTCTGTCTGTGTGATACCTTTGCCGGGAACAGATCAAGGATGCAAGCCCTCCAACTCCTGTAAAGTTAGTAAGTAATCTAGCTAGAAAATGCATTAGGTTTTCTTTGTTTTGGCTTGTGAAATTTGCTGTGCTGGAGGAAATGTGTATTCCTGGTTTTGTGTCTTTTTGTAACTTAAGGTTTTGCCTAGAGGGATTCTCTATGATTTTGAATCTGACTGCCTGTAAGATTATCTTCCATTCTAATCTTACAGAGCTGTTCTCTTATCTTTTTTTGTTCTTCTAATAAAGTTCTGTTTTTTAAGAATCTGACTGGGTTTTTTGGGTGTTAAAAATCCAAGGCTGGTCTGTGCTCATCTTGTTTATTCTCAAGCCTCCCCAGGAAAGGGGTTGTAAGGGCTTGGGGGGATATTTTGGGGAAATAGGAACTCCAAGTTGTCCTTTCCCTGTTCTTTGTCTAAATCACTTGGTGGTGGCAGCATGCTGTTCAAAGACAAGGTGAAGTTTGTGCCTTGGGAAAGTTTTTAACCTAAGCTGGTAAAAATAAGCTTAGGGGGTCTTTCATGCGGGTCCCCACATCTGTACCCTTGAGTTCAGAGTGGGGAAGGAACCCTGACAGATGGCTAAAGCAATAGTCTTCTTCGGCTTTCCACTCCTGTAGTAGACCCATAACCTCTGGCTGAGTTACTGAAGTCCTCAAATCTTGATTTAAAGACTTCAAGTTACAGAGAATACACCATTTACTCTAATTCAAACCAGCAAGTGACCCGTGCCCCATGCTGCAGAGGAAAGCAAAAAACCCCAGGGTCTCTGCCAATCTGACCTGTGGTAAAATTTCTTCCCAACCCCAAATACAGCACTCAGTTAGACCCTGAGCATGTGGCAAGACTCACCAGCTAGACACTTGAGAAAGAATTTTCTGTAGTAACTCAGAGATCTCCCCATCTAGTGTCCCATCTCCAGCCGTTGGGGATATTTGCTAATCGCAATCACAGGTGGGCCATATGCCATTGCAGGCAGTCTCATCATACCACCCCTCAAACTTATCAAGCTGAGCCTTAAAACAAGTTAGGTTTTGTTTCCCCCCTACTCCCCTTGGAAGGCTGTTCCAGAACTTCACTCCTCTGATGGTTAGAAACCTTTGTCTAATGTGAAGCCTAACTTATTGATGGCCAGTTTATACCCATTTGTTCTTGAGCCAGCAGTGTCCCTTTAATAACTCTTCTCCCTCACTGGTGTTTATCCCTTTGATTTATTTATAGAGAGTAATCATATCTCCCCTCAGCCTTTGGCTTGTTTAGCCAGAAAAAAAACAAGTTCCTTAAGTCTCCTCTCATAAGGTAGGCTCTCGGTTCTTCTGATTATCACAGTAGCCCTTCCCTGCACCGTCTCTGGTTGATTGTGCAGTGTTGCTGATGAGTGATGAGCTGAAGGCAATCGTGCAGAAAGGCTCTGACATCCATTCTTCACCACTAATAGACTATTGCATGGCACAGGAGAGCTGGTTGAAAAATCTCATTTTATTTCAGCAAAAATGTCAAATACAAAGATCTTGTCTTTAAGTAGTTCATGGAAAATGTCAAGTTTTTGACCAAAAAAAATCAAAACAAATGTTTGGTACATTTCAGATTTTAGATTTGCATTTTGTCTTGGTTTTCAAAAATCAAAGTGAAACGAAAACTGCAGTTAGAAATGAAGCCAAATGACAATTTTTGGTTTGAATTTTTTTCATTGACAGTTTAGTGGAAATTGAACCATTTTGGGGACACATTTCACCAACACTGTACTTTTTGGTTGGGGGGAAAAAAAATTCAACTGAAAAATTACAACCAGCTGTAGTTACGAGTAGCAGTGACTACTGTCCAATGAGATAACAAATTCAGTCTGCCTCTGTTTCAGCTTTGAATCACTTGAGTATCTCCTGAGTGAAATCTAAGGTTTTATTCCACCAGTCCCTAAAAAGGAGGTGAATCATAGATTTCACAAACGGAAAAGGCCTGTTAGGTCATGCCTGTCAGTGCAGAATTGTTCCGTACAGCACAGCGCCTCGTGTTTCATCCAGTCTATTTTAAATTGTGCCAGGGGATCAGGTTGCCATCATTGTTCCATAGGCGAATATGGATATTCTCTGATATTCAGCCTAAGTTTTCCTTCTCTTTAATGTCATCCCATGTTCACTCAGTGTCAAAGGACCACACGGTGTCTCTCCATCTGGTGCATATTTATGTCCATCCAATAGGAAAACATTGCACACGATCAGCCATTGCCTCCATCAGAAATGAATGTTGTTTGCTGTTAGTATTTAAATTTTGGTCTTATTTTTCATGATGACAGAGGCCAAGAAAAATTCATGGATAAGAATTATGGTAACACTGCTGTGGGCATCGATGCATTTGGAACTGGTCAGAGTTTGATAACGAAATGTTAACAAACTCTGACCAGGGAACGAGGAGGGTGTTGTGCATTGGAGGCAAAATGCTGCACATGAGCGTGAGAAAAACATGGAAACATGAGATCAGCAGATTCTAGCCACAAATTCTCTAGCCCCAGTGAATGAACAAGAGAAGGATCATGGGGAGAGGAGGAAAAAAGGTGGATGGTTTCTATTTCAATGTGATCAGAAAACAACTTTTGAAAAATGATTTACAAATTCCACTCCTGCCAATGCCGTTTTCTCGGATAAATAAATAGATGGATGAACATCATTTGATGGTGAGAAGAATTTTTTCCCCACTCGTGTGTGTGTGTGTGTGTGTGAGTGAATAAAAGGGTAGAAAACAGCCTAACATTTCTTACGATCCTGTTGTACACTTGAAAGGAAAGTTGAGTGTTTATTCAAGATTTTTATTAAATACATGCACATCGTCAGGCAATTTATTAAGTTCAGAGTCCACTGAAGTCCAGGGAAAGATTTCCATTGATTTCAAAGGGTTTTGGATCATCCGCTTAAGGAAGCAAGTACATAAAACCTCTGGCAATGTAACATTGCTGCTAAAAAGTGTTTTCCCAGGTGCCATGGCTCTGAGAAGAGAGGTCATTCATTTTAGCTCCCAAGTTGCCTATATTACAAATAAACTCGGAAACTCCTATTTACATCAAGAATGAATGACGAATCCAAGGTAGAGAGAGTGATTCCCGCTAGAAGAGCCCACCACATTTTCAGTTTCCTGCATGAATGATTGTTTTCTGTTCCTCATTTTGGTCTTTGTCAAGCATCGTGTCCCACGTTTGGGCCTTTGTAGGTTAAGAAATACACACTTTGGTCCTCTCTCTCTCTCTCTGTCTCCTCCCTCCCTCCCTCCATTCCCGGCTCTGAGGGGGGAGTTCTTTAGTGGTCACAGACCCTTCTGCCCCTTTCTATTCTAGTCTGTCCCTGTCCCAGTCCTGTCTCTTTCCCACCCCCCCTACCCTGCCTCCTCAGCTCAGTCTCCTCTCCTAGTTACTCCCAGTCTTCATCCCTCTGTGTTCCTCATCCTAGGCCTTGTTTCCTTGCCTGTCCAATCTAGTCTCCCTGGCAGAGTTCCAATATTCTCCCCACTCTGACTCTTCATCCCAGTCTCCCTCCACCCCCAGACTCATTCAACCTCACTCCCCCTGCCCAGCCCCAGTCTCCCACTCTAGGTTCCTTGTCCCAGTCTGCTTGCCCAGCCAGTCCCAGGCTCCTTCCCATCTGCTCATCTTATCTCAGTTTGCCACCCACTAGTTCCCAGTCTCAGCCCTGGTCTACACTAGGGGTTAGGTCGAATTTAGCCACGTTAGGTCAGTTTTAAAACGAATGCGTCTACACAACCAACCCCGTTCCGTTGACCTAAAGGGCTCTTGAAATCGACTTCTGTACTCCTCCCCGGTGAGGGGAGTAGCCCTAAAATTGACCTTGCTAGGTTGAATTTGGAGTAGTGCAGACGCAATTCGATGGTATTGGCCTCCGGGAGCTATCCCAGAGTGCTCCAATGTGACTGTTCTAGACAGCACTTTGAACTCCAATGCACTAGGCAGGTACACAGTAAACGCCCCGGGAAATTTTGAATTTCATTTCCTGTTTGGTCAGCGTGACGCGCTCAGCAGCACAGGTGACCATGCAGTACCCCCAGAATTGCAAACGAGCTCCAGCATGGACCGAAAGGGAGACACTGGATCTGATTGCTGTATGGGGAGAAGAATCTGTGCAGGCCGAACGCCGATCAAAAAGAAGAAATGCTAATATATATGCCAAAATCGCACAGGGCATGGTGGAGAGAGGCTACAACAGGGACACACAGCAGTGCCATGTGAAAGTTAAGGAGCTCAGGCAAGCCTACCAAAAGACAAAGGAGGCAAACGGTCACTCTGGGTCAGAGCCCCATACATGCCGCTTCTATGAACAGCTGCATGACATTCTAGGGGGGGACCCTACCACTACCCCACCACTGTCCGTGGACACCTGCGATGAGGGAGTCTCCCGCAACAGGGAGGAGGATTTTGTAGATGAGGAGGAGGAGAATGTGCAGCAGGCAAGCGGTGAATCCGTTCTCCCCAATAGCCAGGACCTTTTCATCACCCTGGAGCCAATACCCTCCCAAGGCGGGATCCCCGACCCTGAACCCGGAGAAGGCAGCTCTGGTGAGTGCACATTTGTAACTACAGTACAGGGTTTAAAAGCAATAGTGTTTAATGTTTGATTTGCCCTGAAGAATTGGGATGCATTCACGACCAGTATAGCTACTGGAAAAGTCTGTTAACGTGTCTGGGGATGGAGCTGGAATCCTCCAGGGACATCTCCATGAAGCTCTCCTGGAGGTACTCTGAAAGCCTTTGCAGAAGGTTTCTGGGGAGGGCTGCCTTATTTCATCCTCCACGGTAGGACACTTTACCACGCCAAGCCAGTAGCAAGTAGTCTGGAATCATTGCAGCACAAATCATGGCAGCGAATGGTCCTGCGTTTTGGTCGCATTCAAGCAACATTCGGTCTTTATCTTTCTGTGTTAGCCTCAGGAGAGTGATATCATTCATGGTCACCTGGTTGAAATAGGGGAATTTTTGTAAGGGAACAGTAAAAGGACCCCGCTGGGTTGTTTGTGCTTGGCTAAAAGGGATCATCCCGGAGAATAGCCACACGGCGTGGGGAGTGGAAAAGTGATCATCCTAGACAATAGCCAGGCTGTGGGGTGGGGGGAGGTGTGTGCTGCACATCCACCCGAAAACTGCAGCCCCTCCTTTTAAATGTGAAACCCAACCAGCATTGCTTGCTATGGGAAAGGATGGCGCTGCAGTTTGAAACCATTCCCACATGTTATGAAGGCGGAGGAAGCCAGCCCCACGTACCAAAAGGCTGCCTGGAAACTGAATTCTGTTGCCAAGCCATGTGTGATGTGTCACCATATGGTCAGGCACTCAATATAAAAGGAAAAATGCGACCTTGTACCTAAAGCACATGTGCTGTTTGCTGTGAATTGCTTGACTCACTGTGAAAGAGTCTCCCTTTTGTTCTCAGAAATGTATCATCTTAAATTTTACTTTCCTTTTTTATCCCCCCCACAGGTGCAAATGTTTCTATGCTCCCCCTATCATCTCTGTCCCTGAGGTTATCGCAGATTAGAAGGCAAAAAAAGCGCACTCCCAATGACATGTTTTCCGAGCTCATGCAATCCTCCCTCACTGATAGGACACAGCTTAATGCATGGAGGCTTTCAGTGGCAGAGGCCAGGAAAGCATTAAGTGAGTGCGAAGAGCAGAGGCAGGAGGCGATGCTGTGGCTAATGGGGGAGCAAACGGACATGATGAGGCATCTGGTGGAGCTGCAGGAAAGCCAACAGGAGCACAGACCCCCCGCTGCATCCATTGTATAACAACCTGCCGTCCTCCCCAAGTTCCATATCCTCCTCACCCGGATGCCCAAGAACACAGAGGGGGAGGCTCCGGGTACCAGCCACTCCACTCCAGAGGATGGCCAAGCAACAGAAGGCTGTCATTCAAACAGTTTTGATTTGTAGTGTGGCTACAATAAGCAATGTGGCCTTGTCCTTCCCTCCTCCCACACCCGACCCCACCAGGACTACCTTGTCAGTTATCTCACTTTTTTTTTAATTAATAAAGAAAGAATGCATGGTTTCAAAACAATAGTTACTTTATTTCGAAGTGGGGAGGGTGGTTGGCTTGCAGGGAATTAAAATCAACAAAGGGGGCAGGTTTGCAGCAAGGAGAAACACACAGAGCTGTCACACCATAGCCTGGCCAGTCATGAAACTGGTTTTCAAAGCCTCTCTGATGCGTAGTGCACCTAACTGTGCTCTTCTAATTGCCCTGGTGTCTGGCTGCTCAAAATTGGCCGCCAGGCGATTTGCCTCAACCTCCCACCCCTCATTAAACATCTTCCCCCTTACTCTCACAGATATTATGAAACACACAGCAAGCAGCAATAACAATGGGAATGTTGGTTGCGTTGAGGTCTAACCTAGTCAGCAAACAGTGCCAGCGAGCTTTTAAACATCCAAATGCACATTCTACCACCATTCTGCACTTGCTCAGCCTGTAGCTGAACTGCTCCTTATTACTGTCCAGGCTGCCTGTGTATGGCTTCATGAGCCATGGGAGCAAGGGGTAGGCTGGGTCCCCAAAATTAACTATAGGCATTTCAACATCCCCAATGGTAATTTCCTGGTCTAGGAAGTAAGTCCCTTCTTGCAACTGCTCAAACAGCCCTGAGTTCCTAAAGATGAGAGCATCATGCATCTTTTCTGGCCATCCCATGTTGATGTCGGTGAAACGTCCCTTGTGATCCACCAGGGCTTGCAGCACCATTGAGAAGTACCCCTTGTGGTTTATATACTGGTTGGCAAGGTGATCCGGTGCCAAGATAGGGATATGTGGTCCGTCTATCGTCCCACCACAGTTAGGGAATCCCATTGCAGCAAAGCCATCCAGTGTGATGTGCACATTTCCCAGCGTCACTACCCTTGATAGCAGAACGTCAGTGATTGCATTGGCTACTTGGATCACAGCAGTCCCCACAGTAGACTTGCCCACTCCAAATTGATTTCCGACTGACCGGTACCAGTCAGGCGTTGCAAGCTTCCACAGGGCTATTGCCACTCGCTTTTCAACTGTCAGGGCGGCTCTCATCTCAGTATTCCTGCGCTTCAGGGTGGGGGAAAGCAACTCACAAAGTTGAAGGAAAGTGGCCTTATGCATGCAAAAGTTTTACAGCCACTGTGAATCATTCCATACTTGTAACAATATGCGGTCCCACCAGTCTGTGCTTGTTTGCCAGGCCCAGAATTGGCGTTTCACTGTATCAACCAGCCCCACTGCCACCATGATGCCCCAACTGCCAGAGCCTGTGCTTTCAGGAATGTCTGTGTCTATGTCATCATCACAATCGTCCTCGTGCTGGCGTCTCTTAGCCCAGTTCTGCACATACTCCAGGATAATGCACAAGGTGTTTACAATGCTCACAACAGCAGCGGTGAGCTGAGCGAGCTCCATGCTTGCCATGGTATGGCGTCTGCACGGGTAACCCAGGAAAAAAGGCGCAAAACGATTGTCTGCCGTTGCTTTCACAGAGGGAGGGAGGGAGGGAAGGAAGGAGGAGAGACTGACGACCTGTACCCAAAACCACCCTCGACAATGTTTTTGCCCCATCAGGCATTGGGAGCTTAACCCAGAATTCCAATGGGCGGCAGAGACTGCAGGAACTGTGGGATAGCTACCGTGCACTGCTCCGTGAGTCGATGCTAGCCACGGTAGTAAGGACGCACTCTGCCAACTTAATGCTCTTAGTGGGGACATACGCAATCGACTGTATAAAATCGATTTCTAAAAATCAACTTCTATAAAATGGACCTAATTTCATAGTGTAGACATACCCTCAGTCTCCTCCCCACTCCCTGGCTCCTTATCACAATTCACGCCCTCCGCTGTCCTGGTTCTTGCACACTCTCTGCATTCAAGTCAGGTGGCTTCTTACTCCACCCTACCTGGTACTAGCCACGGGAACACTGAGAACACAGGAGAGACCATCTCCCCCTGCTTTCAGTTCTGGTGCTTGGTGCCACAGGAGGACCAATTGCAGAGAAAATGCTGCTCAGCCCCTGTGGCCCTGAGCGGGGTGCAGACGGCATCTTCAAAGAACTTGGCTGCCAAAACCCAACCAGTTCATACTGAGCATTTGCAAACTGAGATTTTTCAAAGGGCTCTCACATGGCCAAATGTAGGCAGTTTTTCATGTCAAAGGCACATTTCTGACATCAGGGCAACTCCCCTGTCCAATTTCAAGCCATTACTCCAAAGTACACGAGTGCTAGAGCTTCTCTACAAAAACGCTTGTCGGAATATTTTTAACATGGGCACGATAATGTATTTTCCCCTGATCTTGCTCTTATAAACAGCTGAATTGTTTTTGCGGAAGCTTTCAAAAAAATAAATAATTCAACCGGAGGCAAACACCCGGCATGGAAAATTTCAGCTCAAACAGTTGAAGTCTGGCGAAGTTATAAGCAACTGAAAAGAGGATCTTGTGTTGGGCAACTTGAGCTAGCAGTGTCTCTACCAGCGCCTCCTATTATGTAAAATCCAAACATGGAGTCATCTCTTTAGGAACATCCGGACTTGAAATAATTCCCCAGCCTCAGTCTTTTTCGTGAACTTTCGTGTTCGTGAAAATCACTTTCAGTTCTATAGTTTCACCAGTAGGTGCCACTCTCCTTTTTTACATGTCTTACAGTGCAAGGTGATGGGGGACTGGCGTCCAAATTCAGATCTGGAGACAACATCAGGCACGTTTGGATCCCCAGATTTGCTTAAAGACAGATCTGTAAAATAAATACATAAAGGGCCAGATCCTCAGCTGATAGAAAGGGACATCAGTGGAGCTACACCAGCTTGCACCAGCTGAGGATCTGGCTCTAGACTTTACAGTTTGTAAATTCAGGTGCAGACGTTAGCTATTTTCAAATAGCACCCACAAGTAATCAGCCTTAATAATGCTAAGTACTTTTCCTCTTCAAAGTACTGAGCAAACACTAGCTAATGAACCCTCCCAACTCCCTTGGGAGGTAAGTAAACATACTTCTCCCAGATTTAACCATAGGAAACTGAGCCATACGCCCCGATTCTGTCTTGCACTGAGTTCTGTTCACTGCAGCAGAGGCGGAGGCAGGGAGGCAGCACGCACTGGCCCCTTGGTTCTCAGAGTGCACCTGCTCTGGCCCCCAGCCCCAGCAGACGTTAGAACAGCCTAACAGCTGCTTTAACTGACGCTAGCTGGCTATGAGCCCGAGGAGACCATATGCCAGTTCCAAATTGGCAGAGTTCAAGTGTGGTCTGCTGCACCGTGACACTAACGGATGTGAAAAGCAGTTGGCGTAGACACAGGCTATGCTAGTTAACTCCAGCTGAGACCTCCCCTCTCCTGAGAGAATTCTGTGCTGGCCAGCTAGGGCCACTTTCTGTCACCTAAGCAATGCAAAGAGCAAGGGGGTGGGGGGCGGGGAATCTGAGCTGTAGGGAGTCTTAAGCAGCTGCGCAAGGCCACATAGTAAGTCAGTGTTAGAGACTAGGTTAGAAGTTAGGAGTCATGATTCATGGTCCCCCCTAATCATTTGTTCTTGCTGCCTTGTGAATTTTTTCATCCACCTTTCCCAGGAAGGATGCTGCTGTGTCACACCCCCACTACACTGCCACACCAGCTTACTTATCACCACCGTTCAGCTGTACAGGCTGGGACCTTGGAGATAACACTGCTGGGAAGTTAGAATTTCCACATTGCACTGAATGAGACTTCCTAATTAATCCCTATTCCCTAGGCTTTTGTGTCAAGTTTAACACTGACAGTCAAATATCTCAGCAAGTAGGGATTAGCTGACTCAGGAATGATCTGAATCTTTGGCAGGCAGGCAGGACACTGGGAGGTTATCCAGATGCATGATGGGGGAAGAGAAACCACCCACAATTTAGGGTGGGCAATCTGGTGCCTCTGCTCACCCTGAATAAACAGAGATGCATGTGGGTTATTACACAGCATAAACTGCTAAGGATGGGGTAATGGAGCCATGTGCTTTCAGGCCAGTGCTGTCAGCACAAGGGGTGATGACCTTGAAAGAGGCAAAACATACCTGCAATAGAGAAGGGGAAGGAACACTCAGCCACTGGTCTTGCTTCATCCCAAACCAGCCATGCTAGCACTTCTGCTTTTGGTTCCCTCTCCCCATCTAAGTGAGGGACTCTGGGCCCATCCTCCATTGCTGGCTCTGATACTAGGCCCAGTTACTACTGAACTGTTCACACTCCAATACATAATGGAACTTCTGAATCTGAATCTGAATCCTTCCTGAGCCATCAGAGGTCTCTCGTAGCACAAACAAGGCTCTGCCATCCTTGTCTATCCTGGGCTGCTCTTTGCATGTTTTCCCTGTTGTTAATTCCCATAAATTTTTGCCTTCTCTGCAGAGTGACTGATGGAGGGATTCTTTCAGTCGGCCCCTTTTACATGTTCCTCCGTCTGCTGAATGGCATGCCTACCATGGCAGATCCTCTGGTTTCGTTCTTAGTACGTCCCAGATATGTCCATTCTCTTTTCTGGATAACTTTAAAGATAAGTGGTTGTTGGACACTCTGACCAATCTCAGCATTTGTTATAAATTCAATCCATTTAATACCTAGTATTTCCCTGAGGCATTTCCTTTTAAAGCCATTGAGACATCTGTCTGTACCTTTGGTGGATTTCCAGCTGTCACATCCATATGTTAAGGTGCAAAGACCGCTGGAGTTGAACATTTCGTGTTTGGTCTTTAAGTCATAGATTTTCAGTGACCAAACCTTTAGCTTGCTCCAAAAACTATTTAGCTCTCCAGTGGCTCAGAGTGCATGCTGCTGGACCACGCACCAGGGCTCAGCACAGACAGAAGAGGAGGAGGTCGCTAGCCATAGCAGAAGGGGTGAGGCAGTTGTGAGCTGCAGGAGAACGTTTTTACTGTTTGGGTTTTTTTAATTTAAAAAAAAAAAGAATCCCTCCCCACCCCCAAATGTGACCAGTTGGATAGCTGATCAAACCCCACAAACTTTGCAACACAGGTTTTCATACAAGCTTTCGGGGGGCGGGGGGAGGGCATGGAGGGGGAAAGTTTTCCTCTGAACTCTAATTTTTGATGAAAAACATTGTTACAAACTCATACGTGGGAAATTTCCACAAGCTCCAACTAAAGTGTATCAGTGTGACATACATAAAGCTGAGCCAAATGATCACCACAGTCACTAGCCCGTTCTGCAATTGAGACTCTCTGGGTCACTGGACCGGACTATCAAAATCTGCCATCTGGGTGGGAATGAAGCTACATTGGGAAAGAAGGAGTTAGGCCACATCTCCTTTCCGTGGACCAAGATATTTTGTAAATTATACAAAATAATGGCCAGTGGAGATTATAGCCTAATGCTGATCCATGTTGTAAAACGCCATCAATTCACGAGCCCTGGATAACAGGGAGGAAATTTGGGCTTGCCATACTGGGAGAGTTCAATGGCTCAGTTAGTCTCCTGCCGCCAGCAATGACCCACACACAAGTGCATCTCTGCTATCTCACTGGATCCTCTGACGTGGGGCTGCAGTAGCTCCAGGTCAGTGGAGGAGGAGAGCTCTACAATTTTGGTTGCAGGGCTGTGGTTTAGCGTGAAGACCCCAGAAGAGGGGAACCCTGGCAAGAGTCAGGCTGAGCTCTAAGTAAGTGCTCTGCTCCTGCTTAGACAGCAAGCAGAGGGACTCAGGGTCACTTCTGCTTGCCCTTGCCTGATACCGGCTCCTCACATCACCAGGTGGAGGGTCTGCAGGGGCAGCATGGACAGGCAGCGCTGGGGCAGCAATGCTGCCTGAGGACAGCAGGAAGGAGAGCAGGTGTAACGCCGACAGACCCAAGCCGTCGGTGGGCAGGATCGAACCGGGGACCTCTGGAACTTAGTCCATGAGCCTCTACAGCATAGGCATGAGCTGTTAGCTAAGGCTGTAGCACAGACTCATTTAACTCTCTCTAAGTGGTCACGGTGCCACTAGATGGGACAGAACACCACACCCAGAGCATGTGTGGGTTACACAGGGAATACAGTCTCTCTACTAGCAGAGAAAGAGAAGCTGTACTGCCCTGCAGCCACCCTTACTTTAGCACCCGTTGGTTAGACTTGCACCATACCCCGGGGTCTCCAACCACGTGGCTGCATGCAGCAGTGACTTAGGAGGAAGCCAGGGCAAACCACGCACACCCAAGGATCGTGCACGGCCTGCTGGGGGTACCAGGACCTCTAGGGAGCTCTGAATGGGTGAGTTCATTTCTCTCACGAATAGTGCACATTTGCCACCTCAGACACTCGCGCCGTGCCTCTACACCTATCCTATAAAGAGGTGTGCTCCGCCCAACTCTCCCTGGGACAGCAAAACAACTCCATTTGGGCAAGTTGTGTGTTTTAAGGACACAAAAAGACACTCCCCATGAGGTCAGCCTTGGCACCCCTTGCCCACGCCCATGGTGTCTGCGGGAAGTGCGCCATTGGCTAGTATTTGAAATCCTGGCTCCCCAGATATGCTCCGTTTCGCACCTACTAAGAGGCTGAATTGATCTCCTCAGCCAGAGCCAGACAAGCCGGCTTTGTTCTGTGGAGGCATGTGACAGGCCAACTGAGAAATCAGAAGAAACCTGTTTCAGTGGGATATTGTTTCTGCTGGGCTAGGGAAGATTACAGAGGATCCTTGCCTAAGGCATGTCCCCAATCCCCTTTCTTTGCCCCTTATTCCTAGTCATCATAAGACTGGACGAAAACATTGACTACCCTGTCCATCCAGATGCCAGGGGGAGGTGCCAGCTGCCCCAGCACTTTGGCACATGAGATTAGTGTTCCTAAAGTCTCTCGCTCACTCTCTCTCTCTCTCTCATACACACACACACACACACACACACACAAACACAGCATGTCAAATGTATAAATGGCGCTCCAGGAGTGTGGGTTTCCTCATAGCAGCACCACTTCTGGCTTCTATGATTGAGAGCTTCCCCACATCAATGCTCCATCAGTACCAGGTTTCAGAGTAGCAGCCGAGTTAGTCTGTATTCGCAAAAAGAAAAGGAGTACTTGTGGCACCTTAGAGACTAACCAATTTATTTGAGCATAAGCTTTCATGGGCTACAGTACCAGTTATCCTGGGCTTGTTGCAATAGTGTGATTGCAGTCTGAAAGAAAAAGAAGGAAAACTGGCTCCTTTTTTATGAAATGGTGGCGCTGTGGAGGGGCCTGGCTGCACACCAGGTGTTTACATGCTAACTGACAGCTGCATTGATGGTATCCAAGAAATTTCAGGGCTTTATTAACTTTTGGCTGCAACTTGAGACTGTTTTGGAAACAAAACTGACAAGGCAAAAGCAGGTAGACGTGTGTGTGTGTGTGTGAGAGAGAGAGAGAAATTGTGTGTGTGCACACATTTGAGTGTTCTGTGTGTATATGTGTGTGACTATGTAAGCATGCACAAGTGTGTGTGTGTTCTCCATGTGTGTACTTTCTATGTGTGTCCTCTATGTTTGTTTCTATATGTGTGACAGTGCATGTATGCATGTGTGTGTGTTTGCATGTATGTGGGTAGTCAGTGTGTATTTGTACTGTGTGTGTGACTACTTGCGTGCATGTGCGTGTGCACTGTGAGTGAGAGAGATTACGTGTGCATGCACGTGTGTACTCTGTGTGTGAGGGAGAGACCGTGAGCGTACATGTGTACTCTGTGTGAGACAGACTGTGTTGGTGCATGTACACATGTACTATGCGTGTGTGACTATTTCTGCGTCTGAGTGTGCGTATATATGCATATGCTGTGTGTGTGCGTGCATGTGTACACAGTATGTGTGTCCCTGGGTGGGTGTGTGCTCATGCATGGATGTGTGTTTTTACCTTTTTTCACGCACAAGTTCATCATTTGAATTCATTACAGAAAACATTTACCAGTGGTGTCTATTGAGCCCCTCCTGCCTTCCTAGATAAAAGACAAAAGAAGAGCTTGAGCCAGTAAAATACAACAGCCAGTGTGAAATACTGTGCTTGGTAAAACACTGCCGTGTCCTAGAGTAATCGTGGAAAATCCGCTAGTAACCTGCTTACGCGCGGAAATGATTCTGAGCCCTGAGTTTCCAATACTGCACCACTTCGAAGTAAGCAGAGCAGCCCAGTGGTGAACCCACAGCAAACCTGCAGCCGCCGTACTCTGTGCTGCCACTGGGCATCTCGCTAGGGCCACAGCTGGGTTTCATGGTTAGCCTTTGTGCTCTGAAGAGTTTTCTCAAACAAAGGTTTTTTCCCAGCATTCCCCTGGGATTAGTAACAGGACAGCCTGTTAATAAGGGGCTCGAGGACACAGCTCAGCACACCCCTTAGCACAAAGAGTAGAGTACTGTGGTGTTTGTGAAAGAACTCGATGAGTCCTTCACGTGCCAGTCATCTCCTGGTGAGTCAGCTTGAAATTTTGCTGACCTAGGTCACTGGGTCTAAAAGCAGCTGCCAAGATCAGGGATCATCATGGAGGCTACGTCATTGGCTCTTAAAGCAGCACTGTTTACTCCAGTAGATCTGAAGCCGTTTTATGTTTGTTCCATCGCTGACTGCACGGAAAGGCATGGTCAAAAGGAAACAGCCATATCTTTCTGCCAAGAAGCCTGGATGCTCAGAGTAGGCCGAGCAATCATGTGAAGTCTAACTATACGGAGGTCTGGAGCCAAAACATGAGACCCCTGTGGATACCATACACCAAACATTAAACAGGCAGGAATCTTGTGGTTCTGGACATAAGATGACCACCTACAGGGGATAGGAAGGACCTTTGTCCCCCAGGAGCAGTATTGCTAGGTGCATTATGGGTATTTAGCCTTCATCTCAATCACCTAGTCTGGGGTCTCTGTGGCTCAAGGGCTGCCCATACATGCCATTTGGAGCAGGGTTTTTTGCAACTTGGATGCATGTTCCCTAGGAAACAAAGCAGAGGCTTCCAAAACTGCTTTGTATTTGTACTGAACTGGAGACCCTCTGAATAGGCTAAAGTATCAGGTGTTACCCCATTGCCTATCTATCCTCTCTCTACTCCCCCCCCCATCAGCCCACTTGCCCCAGTCTCTTTAACTCCCCTGGCATTTCAGGCTTCATTTAATTTAGCTAGTACTGTGAGTGGCATATGCTAGAGGTTTAATTACAAGAGTAGTTGGGTTGCAACACATCCAGCAATGCACCCCTTTAATCAGTCAAGAGTCCCGGGCCTTGTCCCTCTTGGCTACTAGAACCTAAAAGGGAGCCACTGGGTCCATTCTTGGTGCAGATTGTCAGTACTCCCTTTGAGAGGGCAGGGGACAGCATCTCTTAAAGAAGGTACTGTTAGGCTGTCAGGGGGCCCAGCTTTTTCCCCTAACTGGTCCTCTTCAATTCATCCGCAATTAGACCTGTCTGTAAACTCTTCTCTTAAATTCAGTCTATCAGCTCCTAATCTCCATAGATTAGTCTCTTTTCATCTCCTGGTTGGTTTCTCACAGGCAGCCTGGCATGGAGCTGTTGCCCCTCTCCTATGCCAGGCCTTTCCGCTTGTTGTCTTTATTGGTCACAGCTGTGGGGGCATGACTCCACCACTGGCAATTCTGGCAGCTGGTTGGGCGTGGGATTAGCCTGATTGCCTGTAAGCAAAGAAGATTCTCCTCTCCCTTTGGCCCATAGATTCATAGATAGATTCATAGATATTTAGGTCAGAAGGGACCATTATGATCATCTAGTCCGACCTCCTGCACAACGCAGGCCACAGAATTTCACCCACCACTCCTACAAAAAAACCTCACACCTATATCTGTGCTATTGAAGTCCTCAAATCTTAGTTTAAAGACTTCAAGGAGCAGAGAATCCTCCAGCAAGTGACCCGTGCCCCATGCTACAGAGGAAGGCGAAAAACCTCCAGGGCCTTCCAATCTGCCCTGGAGGAAAATTCCTTCCCGACCCCAATATGGCGATCAGCTAAACCCTGAGCATATGGGCAAGATTCATCAGCCAGATACTACAGAAAATTCTTTCCCGGGTAACTTGG
This sequence comes from Chelonia mydas, assembly GCF_015237465.2. Lineage (NCBI taxonomy): Eukaryota > Metazoa > Chordata > Testudines > Cheloniidae > Chelonia > Chelonia mydas. Next base: position 27,700,887 of record NC_051246.2, on the reverse strand, counting down.
ATCTTACCCCATCTAAAAACCCATCACAGGCCATTGGGCCTATTTACCATGAATATTTAATTACCAAAACCATGTTATCCCATCATACCATCTCCTCCATAAACTTATCGAGTTTAATCTTAAAGCAAGATAGATCTTTTGCCCCCACTACTTCCCTCGGAAGGCTATTCCAAAACTTGACTCCTCTGATGGTTAGAAACCTTCGTCTAATTTCTAATCTAAATTTCCTAGTGGCCAGTTTATATCCATTTGTTCTTGTGTCCACATTGGTACTGAGTTTAAATAATTCCTCTCCCTCTCTGGTATTTATCCCTCTGATATATTTATAGAGAGCAATCATATCTCCCCTCAACCTTCTTTTAGTTAGGCTAAACAAGCCAAGCTCCCTGAGTCTCCTTTCATAAGACAAGTTTTCCATTCCTCGGATCATCCTAGTAGCCCTTCTCTGTACCTGTTCCAGTTTGAATTCATCTTTCTTAAACATGGGAGACCAGAACTGCACACAGTATTCCAGGTGAGGTCTCACCAGTGCCTTGTATAACGGTACTAAAACCTCCTTATCCCTACTGGAAATACCTCTCCTGATGCATCCCAAGACTACATTAGCTTTTTTCACAGCCATATCACATTGGCAGCTCATAGTCATCCTATGATCAACCAATACTCCAAGGTCCTTTTCCTCCTCCGTTACTTCTAGTTGATGCGTCCCTAGCTTATAACTAAAATTCTTGTTATTAATCCCTAAATGCATGACCTTACACTTCTCACTATTAAATTTCATCCTATTCCTATTACTCCAGTTTACAAGGTCATCCAGATCCTCCTGTAGGGTATCCCTGTCCCTCTCTAAATTAGCAATACCTCCCAGCTTTGTATCATCCGCAAACTTTATTAGCACACTCCCACTTTTTGTGCCCAGGTCAGTAATAAAAAGATTAAATAAGATTGGTCCCAAAACTGATCCTTGAGGAACTCCACTGGTAACCTCCCTCCAGCTTGACAGTTCACCTTTCAGTAGGACCCGTTGTAGTCTCCCCTTTAACCAATTCCCTATCCACCTTTCAGTTTTCCTATTGATGCCCATCTTATCCAATTTAACTAATAATTCCCCATGTGGCACAGTATCAAACGCCTTACTAAAATCTAAGTAAATTAGATCCACTGCGTTTCCTTTGTCTAAAAAATCTGTTACTTTCTCAAAGAAGGAGATCAGGTTGGTTTGGCACGATCTACCTTTTGTAAAACCATGTTGTATTTTGTCCCATTTACCATTGACTTCAATGTCCTTAACTACCTTCTCCTTCAAAATTTTTTCCAAGACCTTGCATACTACAGATGTCAAACTAACAGGCCTATAATTACTCGGATCACTTTTTTTCCCTTTCTTAAAAATAGGAACTATGTTAGCAATTCTCCAATCATACGGTACAACCCCTGAGTTTACAGATTCATTAAAAATTCTTGCTAATGGGCTTGCAATTTCTTGTGCCAATTCTTTTAATATTCTTGGATGAAGATTATCTGGGCCCCCCGATTTAGTCCCATTAAGCTGTTTGAGTTTTGCTTCTACCTCAGATATGGTGATGTCTACCTCCATATCCTCATTCCCATTTATCATGCTACCATTATCCCTAAGATCCTCTTTAGTCTTATTAAAGACTGAGGCAAAGTATTCGTTTAGATATTGGGCCATGCCTAGATTATCCTTGACCTCCACTCCATCCTCAGTTTTTAGCGGTCCCACTTCTTCTCTCTTTGTTTTCTTCCTATTTATATGACTATAGAACCTTTTACTATTGGTTTTAATTCCCTTTGCAAGGTCCAACTCTACTTGACTTTTAGCCTGTCTCACTTTATCCCTACATATTCTGACCTCAATAAGGTAGCTTTCCTTACTGATCCCTCCCTTCTTCCACTCCCTATATGCTTTCTGCTTTTTCTTAATTACCTCTCTAAGATGCTTGCTCATCCAGCTTGGTCTACAACTCCTGCCTATGAATTTTTTCCCCTTTCTTGGGAAGCAGGCTTCCGATAGCTTCTGCAGCTTTAATTTAAAATAATCCCAGGCCTCCTCTACCTTTAGACCCATAAATTCTTCAGTCCAATCCACTTCCCTAACTAATTTTCTTAATTTTTGAAAGTCAGCCCTTTTGAAATCAAAAACCCTAGTTGCAGATTTATTTTTGTTAATCCTTCCGTTCAGTTTGAACTGAATTAGCTCATGATCACTTGAGCCAAGATTATCCCCTACAACCATTTCCTCTATGAGGTCCTCATTACTCACCAAGACCAAATCTAAAATGGCATCCCCTCTAGTCGGTTCAGCAACTACTTGCTGAAGGAATCCATCAGCTATCGCATCTAGGAAAATCTGAGCCCTATTATTATTACTAGCACTCGTCCTCCAGTCTATATCTGGGAAGTTAAAGTCTCCCATGATCACACAGTTTCCATTAGTATTTACTTTATTAAAAACATTAAAAAGGGCTCTATCCATATCCAAATTAGATCCCGGCGGTCTATAGCACACCCCAAGCACTATCCCAGGGGAGTCTCTAATAGTTTTCTTCCCCAATTTAATTTTTGCCCAGACAGACTCAGTCATATCCATTTCATCGCTTCTTATTTCTTTACATTCTATCTCATCATTGATATACAGTGCTACTCCACCACCTTTACCTTTATTTCGGTCTTTCCTAAACAGCACATACCCTTCAATACCTGTAGCCCAGTCATGACTACTATTCCACCAGGTCTCTGTTATACCTATAATATCTGGTTTCACTTCCTGCACCAGTAACTCTAGTTCCTCCATTTTGTTACCTAGGCTCCTTGCATTAGTGTACAAACATCTTAATTTTTGCTTAGTGTGGGGTTTGGGAACCCTATTACACAGGCCCTTGCTCAACTATAAACAATTGGTTGACATTGTTAGTCTTGCTGATTATCTCCCAGCTTCTGCTCTCCCTTTTCGGGGGGAAGCAGAGAAGGAACTCTGGCAATAACTGGAGTGCCCAGCTTCCCCTGGCCCTGGTCAATCAGGTTTTTAGGTCTGGATATAGTATGGAGCCTGCACTCATCTCACTGATCAGTACCCTTTTCCTGGCAATGGACAGAAATCAAAGTCCAGATTATCAGTTGGTATAAATCAGCATCGTTAATAGAGCTTTGATGTCAATAGAGCTTTGCTGATTTACACCAGCTGAAGATCTAGTTGCAAGCATCCATTCTGATTCTTTAAGATCTATTGGCAGCCTTTGGTAACATTGTCCAGGAGGTCTCGCTGAGACGGCTGCAGACCCCGCCAGTGGCAGTCATTTTGGAATGGCTCTGTTCTTTCCTTTTCTTTCCGCTCCTTGGAGGTGATAGTAAATAACCATTTGTTTCCCCTGAGAGCTCTTTATTTCCTCAGGTACCACAGTCATCTGCTTCCTATCCAGTGTCTCTGTGAAGCTGTCAGGGGAGAGAATGTGTGGGATGTGGTGCCTTCAGTCTGCAGCTGACACATAGTTAAGTCTCCATTTCATCAGAGCTGGCTGGAGTTGCTGATCGAAGTTCCCAGTGTCTCACATGGATAGGGGTTTGGAGGAGGACAAGCTGGCTGACACATGCTATACATATAATATAACATGCTATATACTATATAACAATAATGAGTCCCACCTTTTAATAATCAGCTTCACACTCTACCCACTGGCCTTACTGGATTCTCAGCAGCTCCCAGAGCCTTGGAGAACAGCTGTGGCCAGGAATTCTCATTGTCCTCTAGCCCTGTCTGGGAAGTTGAGACCTTGTCTTTTGATGTGGACCTCACCATCGTAATTCACCCTCACCCCTGCCATTCCAGGGTGGCAGGGCTTTTCATGATATGAATAGATGTTCCCTATGGTCCAGGCTGAGGGTCCAAAAACCACTTTTTTCTTTGGATTGAATTAAACTAAAAATCTTCTTTTTGGAAAAGAGGAATCTCCCCCATCCTGGCCCTACAGCAGCAGTCTGAAAAGTGCTAAAGAAATTTTTACACAACACTGGAGACCTTGCAAACTACTGCCTGGTGTATAACGTCCATTTTCTAAGCAAGCTAATCAAGGAGCTAGCAAAAGACAGTCTCTGCCTGTCAGCAGCCGGTATCTTGGATCCATCTCAATCAGGCTTCAGGCTAGCGCATGGGATTCAGGCAGCCTTTGGTGCATTGGTGGATGGCCTCCTGCAGGCCAGAGACATGGGAGGTATATCCACTTAGCCTGCTTGATATCTCTGTGGCATTTAAAACTATGCCCATCCCGCCTCCAAGAAGCTGCAGGGCCAAATGCAAACACCTTGACATTGGCTCAGGTCATTCGTCCTGTGAAGGAACCTCTAGAATTGTTATGGGTGACTGTTCCTCCAGCTTCACAGCCCTAACCTGGGGATCCCCACAGCTGCCACTCCCTCCTTCATAGTATTCAGCATCTATTGAGAGAGCTGTTGAGAGAACAGGCCAGCTGGCTGCCTGCTCCACTGCCACATAAACCATCACCTCCCAGCTTCTCACTGCTGAGCCAACGTCAGCACTTGGCCTGTGTCTACACTGCGAAATTAGGTTGAATTTATAGAAGTCGATTTTGTGTGTCCCCACTTAAGACCATTAAGTCAGCGGAGTGCGTCCGCAGTACTGAGGCTAGCATCGACTTCCCGAGCGCTGCACTGGGGGTAGCTATCCCACAGTTCCTGCAGTCTCCGCTGCCCATTGGAATTCTGGGTAGAGCTCCCAATGCCTGATGGGACAAATGCATTGTCGCGGGTGGTTCTGGGTACATGTCGTCAGCCCCCCACCCCACCCTCCCTCCCTCCATGAAAGCAACGGCAGACAATCGTTTCATGCCTTTTTTCCTGGGTTATCCGTGCAGACGCCATACCACGGCAAGCATGGAGCCCACTCAGCTCACCGTCACCGTATGTCTCCTGGGTGCTGGCAGAAGCTGTACTGCCTTGTGGCAACAGACAGTGCAGTATGACTGGTAGCCATCGTCGTCTCCTGGGTGCTCTTGGCTGACCGCGGTGAGGTCGGTCAGGGGCACCTGGACATAAATGTGAGTGACTCCAGGTCATTCTCTTCTGAAGTTTTGTCTGATGGAGATTCAGTCTGCCTGGAAATGATGACGGCTACAGTTGTACTGCACCATCTGCTGGCAAGCACCCAGGAGATGACTACGGCTAGCAGTCATACTGCACCATCTGCTGCCAGCCTACCCCTTGCTCCCCCCCTTCCGCCGTGAAAGCAAAGGCCGACAATAGTTTTGCACCTTTTTCCATGCGAGCGCCATATTGCTGTCAGCATCGTCATCCACCCGCCGCTTCCACTGCCACTCTGCCCTCCTGCTCTCCTGCAGACGCCATACCATGGCAAGCATGGAGCCCGCTCAGATCACCGCAGCAGTTATGAGCATTGTAAACACCACGCGTGTTATTCAGCAGTATATGCAGAACCAGAGCCTGCAAAAGCAGACGAGGAGGTGACGTCAGCGTGGTGACGAGAGTGAGGAGGACATGGACACAGACTTCTCTCAAAGTACGGGCCCCAGCAATTTGGACATCATGGTGGTAATGGGGCAGTTTCATGCCCTGGAATGCCGATTCTGGGCCCAGGAAACAAGCACAGACTGGTGGGACCACATAGTGTTGCAGGTCTGGGACGATTCCCAGTGGCTGCGAAATTTTTGCATGCGTAATGGCACTTTCATGGAACTTTGTGACTTGCTTTCCCTTGCCCTGAAGCACAAGAATACCAAGATAAGAGCAGCCCCCACAGTTCACAAGCGAGTGGCGATAGCCCTGTGGAAGCTGGCAATGCCAGACAGCTACCAGTCAGTCAGGAATCAATTTGGAGTGGGCAAATGTACTGTGGGGGCTGCTGTGATCCAAGTAGCCAATGCAATCACTGAGCTGCTGCAATCAAGGGTAGTGACTCTTGGAAATGTGCAGGTCATAGTGGATGGCTTTGCTGCAATGGGATTCCCTAACTGTGGTGGGACGATAGAAGGAACACATATCCCTATCTTGGCACCGGACCACCAAGGCAGCGAGTACATAAACCAAAAGGGGTACTTCTCAATGGTGCTGCAAGCACTGGTGGATCACAATGGACATGTCACCAACATCAAAGTGGGATGGCCTGGAAAGGTACATGACGCTCGCATCTGTTTCAAAAGCTGCAGCAAGGGACTGTCTTCCCAGACCAGAAAATAACCATTGGGGATGTTGAAATGCCTATAGTTATCCTTGGGGACCCAGCCAACCCCTTAATGCCATGGCTCATGAAGCCGTACACAGGCACCCTGGACAGTAGTCAGGAGCTGTTCAACTGTAGGCTGAGCAAGTGCAGAATGGTGGTAGAATGTGCATTTGGACATTTACTGACTCAGTTAGACCTCAGCGAAAACAATATTCCCATTGTTATTACTGCTTGCTGTGCGCTCCACAACATCTGTGAGAGCAAGGAGAGACGTTTATGGCAGGGTGGGAGGTTGAGGCAAATCGCCTGGCCGCTGATTATGTGCAGCCAGACACCATGTCAGTTAGAAGAGTGCAGGAGGGTGCGCTGCACATCAGAGAAGCTTTGAAAACCAGTTTTATGACTGGCCAGGCTCCGGTGTGAAAGTTCTGTTTGTTTTTCCTTGATGAAAACCCTCCCCCTTGGTTCACTGTACTTCCCTGTAAGCCAACCGCCCTCCCCTCCCCCCTTCGATCACCACTTGCAGAGGCAATAAAGTCATTCTTGCTTCACATTCATGCATTCTTTATTAATTCATCACACAAATAGGGGGATAACTGCCAAGGTAGCCCAGGAGGGGTGGGGGAGGAGGGAAGCACCGAGTGGGGTGGGGGAGGAGGGAAGGACAAGGCCACACCGCACTTTAAAACGTATTGAATGCCAGCTTTCTGTTGCTTGGGCAGTCCTCTGGGGTGGAGTGCTTGGGTGCCCGGAGGCCCCCCCACCGCGTTCTTTGGCTTCTGGGTGAGGAGGCCATGGAAGTTGGGGACGAGGGCGGTTGGTTACATGGGCTATAGCGGGGGTCTGTGCTCATGCTGCCTTTCCTGCAGCTCAACCATACACTGGAGCATATCAGTTTGATCCTCCAGTAGCCTCAGCATTGCCTCCTGCTTTCTGTCAGCAAGCTGATGCCACCTATCATCTTCAGTCCACCACCTGTCCTCGCGTTCACATTGTGCTTTCCTGCACTCTGACATTGTCTGCCTCCACGCATTCTGCTGGGCTCTTTCAGTGCGGGAGGACTGCATGAGCTCAGAGAACATTTCATCGCAAGTGCATTTTTTTCTCCTTCTAATCTTCGCTAGCCTCGGGGACGGAGATGATAGTGTGAGCGTTGAAACCTTTGCAGCTGCGAGAGGGGAAAAAAGGGAGAGCAGTAGTTAAAAAGACACATTTTAGAGAACAATGGGTAGACTCTTTCACGGTGAACCTTGCTGTTAATGTAACATAGCACATGTGCTCTCAGTACAAGGTCACATTTTGCCTCTTATATTGAGGGTCTGCCGGTTTGGTGTGGGAGATCACACACGCAGAGCCAGCGAGCAACAGAATTCAGCCTGCAGGCACCATGGTAAGCCACAGTCTTTTGGCTTCTTTAACCTTCATAACATGTGGGAATGGCTTCAAACAGCAGCGCCCTCCTTTCCCATACCAAGCAGCCATTGGGTTGGCCATTTAAAAGGAGGGGCTGCAGTTTTCAGGTTAATGTGCAGCACAAATCCAGCTAACCCCCCCCCCACACACACACACACACACCCAATTCTCTGGGATGACCACTTCACCCCTCCCCCCACTGCATGGGTAACCGGGGAAGATTTCTGTTCAGCCACAGGCACACAGCCCAGCAGGAATGGCCACACCCCCTACACACCTAATTACTCTGGGATGATCGCGTCACCCCTCCCCCCATCGCGTGGATAACAGCGGGGGAAGATTTCTTTTCAGCCACAGGCACACAGCCCAGCAAGAACGGCCACCTCTGAATGCCCCCTGAATAAAACTACCCTATTTCAACCAGGTGACCATGAGGAGTGACCATCCAGGAGAGCTTTATGGAGATGTCCCTGGAGGATTTCTGCTCCATCCCCAGACACGTTAACAGACTTTTCCAGTAGCTGTACTGGCCGCGAATGCATCCCAAGTCTTCAGGGCAAATTAATCATTAAACACGCTTGCTTTTAAACCATGTATTTGTAAGCAGAGTCAGGATGAACTCTACCCTGACATCTGGTGGTGAATTGTGGCAAGTTGTGAACTTCAGGGGCTGATCTTGTTTGCATAGGCACACCCACCCCGCCTAGCATGAGCCCACAGCAGCCCAAATGGTCACTTTGGCTGCTGTGGGATCCCCGTTTCTCTATTATTGGGGCAGGAAGAATAAAGTGTGGTTACCCTGATTATGTGACTCAAGGACAGTGGAACTGTTTTATGATGGAGGGACTCGCCATCAACTCAGTAGCACTCACTAGACAAGGGACATGGGTTCCAAAACCCAGTGAATTGAGGAAGGGTGGGGAAAGGTATTTGTGTTAGGGGCTTGTTTTGAGGGTCTGAAACATCAGCTGTACTGCCTCCTCTCTCTACTGTGGAATATCAGAGCTAATTTTGATTCCAGTCTAATTACAGGTTGCTATGCTGAATTTTCTTTGGGCCAAGGGTGTACCAGCACTGAGGCTCCCCTACTACAAGCTGAAATCACTGAGTGCTGTATTAAGTAGTGGGGGGCCTGAAGATATATTGTGGAGTGGCTAGCAGAGCAGTTCACAGGGTGGCTGGTGGAGTGGAGCGGGCTGGCTGGCGGTGAAGGCTGTAGCAGAACCCCATGGAGAAGCAGTGCCGTTGGCCTCGGACCATGTAAGGTGCCCCTTAACACCCCCCTCTCCCGTTTCCACCCAGGCTGGGAGGTAGAACTCTGCAGATAAACTTTTGAACTCTGGGGCTGTACTGACCAGGGACAGAGACTTTTGGGTTGTTGGACTTTTGGGACTTTGGGTGATTTTTGGGTTGCTGGACTCAAGAACCAAAGGGAAAGGACATGGCCCAATTTGCTGGGATGGGTCTTTGCTCATGGTTTGGTTTATGAACCCTAGTTGTGGTGTTGTTGTTTACCTCATGTTAGTAAAGATTTTCTGTTACACCGAGACTCTGTGGTTGCGAGAGGGGAAGTATTGCCTCTTTGAGGTGCCCAGGGGTGTGTGTAAGATTTTCCCAGGTCACTGGGTGGGGGCTTGAGCCAGTTTTGCATTGCGTTGTTGAGAGGGAACCCCTATGTACTGAACCCGGCCCTTGCTGCTATCAACTGGGCCTGGCAGAAGGGTTACATATTATATTTACAAAGGTACACTCACCAGAGATCCCTTCTCCATCTGACTGGTCCGGGAGCCCACCTTGGGTGGATTCAGGGGGTACTGGCTCCAGGTCCAGGGTGAGAAACAGTTCCTGGCTCTCGGGGAAAATGGTTTCTCCGCTTGCTTGCTGTGCGCTATCTTCAACCTCCTCCTCCTCATCATCATCTTCCTCATCCCCAAAATGCACATCCCTGTTGCGTGATAATCCATTGACAGAGTCAAAGCACAGGGGTGGGGTAGTGGTGGCTCCACCCCCTAGAATGGCATGCAGCTCATCATAGAAGCAGCATATCTGGGGCTCTGACCCAGAGCGGCCATTTGCCTCTGGTTTTTTGGCAAGCTTGTTTGAGCTCCTTAAGTTTCCCACGGCACTGCTGCGGGTTCCTGTTATAGCCTCTGTCCTTCATGCCCTTGGAGATTTTTTCAAATGTTTGGGCATTTCGTCTTTTGGAAAGGAGTTCTGATAGCACAGATTCGTCTCCCCATGCAGCGATCAGATCCCGTACCTCCCGTTCGGTCCATGCTGGAGCTCTTTTGCGATTCTGGGACTCCATCATGGTCACCTCTGCTGATGAGATCTGCACTCACCTGCAGCTTGCTACGCTGGCCAAACAGGAAATGAGATTCAAAAGTTCGCAGGCCTTTTCCTGTCTACCTGGCCAGTGCATCTGAGTTGAGAGCGCTGTCCAGAGTGGTCACAATGGAACACCCTGGGATAGCTCTCGGAGGCCAATACTGTCAAATTGCGACCACACTACCCCAAATTTGATCCAGTGAGGTCAATTTCAGCGCTAATCCCCTCGTCAGGAGAGGAGTACAGAAATCGATTTTAAGAGCCCTTTAAGTCGAAAAAAATGGCTTCATCATGTGGACGTGTGCAGGGTTAAATCGATCTAATGCTGCTAAATTAGACCTAAACTCATAGTGTAGACCAGGGCTTGGATAAAGAGGAGGTGGCTAATGGGGAACCCAGTAACACAGAGGTGATGCTGGTAAGAAGAGGGAAGCTCTTGAATGAACCTCCCCTGCTATCGAGGGCATTTGCCGTCAGCTGAAGTCAGTCCACAGCCATGGAATCTGCCTCAGACTCCTCGGTGCTAGAGGATGCCCGAATAGCCATGGGAGCAGAAGACATCACCTCCGTCTGCAACCAGAGGCAGAAAGTAAAACCAGAGCCTGAGCAGGGACAGACAATTTTTAGACTCCTTTCCCGGTGAATAATCAACGAAGATGCTACTTGTGACACAAGAAACAACATAGTTGTTCATGTTTCGAATGGTTATTTACAGGCATGCACTGGCCAAGATTTTCAAACTTGGGTGCCTACTACTATGGTCATCAGAGGGGGCCCATGGAGTATAGGGAGAGTGGTCACATGGCCTGGGTACTGGGCTAGGCGTTCTGAGCATCAGGTTCTAATTCCACTTCTGCTGCTGGGCAACTGTGGGCAAGTCACTTCCCCTCTTTGTGCCTGTTTTCCCCCTGGGTCTATTAGATTGTAAGCTCTGTGGGGCAGGGCCTGTCTCTTACGATGTGTACTTACACGATGGGGTCCCAATCTCAGCTGGGTCCGCCAGGCATGATTGTAATATAAATAGTCAAACCATGTTTAGGCACCTTAGCATAGGTGACCTAATATTGAGCAAGTGCTGAGATACCCATAAATCCCTTTGAAGCAATGGGAAAAGCCCCTCCGATATTTATTTAGGTGCTTAAATATGAATTTAAGAGGCTAACTTTAGGCATCCAGGATTGAAAATCTTGGCCACAGTATACAATCAAGCATATACTGAGGAAGACAAGTATATACACTAGTTGAGGCAATTCATATTCAGGTAATGACACATGATCAAGGCACAGAGGCTGAATTTTCAAAACTGGCCACCCATAAACTGAGGCATGCAAAATTAGAGGTCACTTTTTGAAATTTTTGGCCAGAGCTGTCAAGTCTGAGCTTGTGACAATTTCCATAATATGCCTGGGTGCCCAGAAGGCTGGGATCAATTCAGAGAAGAGTCCTGACTCAGGATCTAGATTATTTGACTGTTGCTCTCACTCCAGTGAAATTCATCTGAGTAGAGAGGCTGTTCCAAGGGTTGGTGGGCCTTGTTCTGGGCCTCTGCTGCAGGGTGAAGTGCAGTGATTAGTAAAAAGAACAGGAGGACTTGTGGTACCTTAGAGACTAACACATTTATTAGAGCATAAGCTTTTGTGGGCTACAGCCCACTTCATCAGATGCATAGAATGGAACATATAGTAAGATGATAGATATATACATACAGAGAAGGTGGAAGTTGCCATCCAAACTGTGAAAGGCTAATTAATTAAGATGAGCTGTTAACGGCAGAAGAAAAAAACTTTTGTAGTGATAATCAAGATGGCCCATTTAGACAGTTGCCGAGGAGGTGTGAGGATACTTAACATGGGGAAATAAATTCAATATCCTCACACCTCCTCGGCAACTGTCTAAATGGGCCATCTTGATTATCACTACAAAAGTTTTTTTCTTCTGCCGATAACAGCTCATCTTAATTAATTAGCCTTTCACAGTTTGGATGGCAACTTCCATCTTCTGTGTGTGTGTGTATATGTATGTGTGTGTGTGTATATATATATATATATATATATATATATATATATGTATGTGTATATATGTATATATATATCATCTTACTATATGTTCCATTCTATGCATCCGATGAAGTGGGCTGTAGCCCACAAAAGCTTATGCTCTAATAAATGTGTTAGTCTCTAAGGTACCACAAGTCCTCCTGTTCTTTTTGCGGAGACAGACTAACACGGCTGCTACTCTGAAACCAGTGATTAGTAAATAACTAGTCTGTTAGCGCACATCAGTCCTGGGACCATCTGAGTCTAGCTGTGATTTTTTTCCCCATCCCAAACATCTGTTTGAAACCTGAGTGGTTTCATTTTACAATCCCAGTTTCCACTCTGGAGAAGGCTCCGTGGGGATGTCTACACCAGGGTTCTCAACCTTTTCCTTTCTGAGCTCCCCCCGCAACCCATGCTATAAAAACTCCACGACTCACCAGTATCACAACTGCTTTTCTGCAAGGGCCAGAATTAGGGAGGAGCAAGCAGGGCAATTGCCCGGGGCCCCATGCCACAGGGGTCCCCACAAAGCTAAGTTGCTCAGACTTTGGCTTCAGCCCCTGGTGGCAGGGCTGGGAGCCCTGGGTTTCAGCCCCACCTTGCAAGGCTTCAGCTTTCTGCCCTGGGCCCCAGCAAGTCTAACACTGGCCCTGCTTAGCAGACCCCCTGAAACCTGCTTGCGGCCCCTTAGGGGGCCCCAGACTCCCTGGTTGAGAACCGCTGGTCTACGCTATGATGGCAAGCAAGCCTCCCAGACCAGGCAGACAGACCCATGCTAGTGGGGCTCGAGCTAGTGCACTAAAAATAGCCATGTGGCTATAGCAGCTCAGGCTGTCAAGCCGACCTGATCCATATGCTTGCGAGCCCGAGCTCCAGTCTGAACTGCAACATCCACGTAGCTATTTTTAGCGCACTCGTTCAACCTCTGCTACCATGAGTCTGTCTAGCCGGTCTGGGAGGCTCAGTCCCAGCTGCGGTGTGGTTGGTGTTCCTCAATGTGGAGGAGTCTTGGCAGGATAAATTGTGATCTTTATCAGGACAACTTTAACTGCAAATTAAAGGAAAATGTCAAAGGGAATTTAGTGCTGGCAAATAGCAAAGGATTGACAGCCATGGAGGCTACAGGCAAATGTTCCACGGGACAGGCATTAGCAGGGTAAGATTCCCCACACTTCCCTGCCAGAACCACCACTAAGGGTGAGAAGGTAGGTCTCTCTCTGCCTCCACTCAGCGCGTGGCTGCTTTCTGGGAATGGCCATGCATTTTCACTTCAGCTCCTCCATAACGTTTTTTCTTTAGTGGCTGCACCTCTGGCGCTGTTCAATCCCTCCCTCACTGTAAATGGTTTCCAAATGTGATGGAATTCAAACAAAGTGCCTTGAGCACTTGCTTTCAAGTTTCCAAGGCAGAAATTTCAGCCCTTTGGAAGCACATGACGCAGCAAAAAGAAAAAAAAACACCAGCGAGATAAGGAGGAAGCTGGAAATGCTGTGGGCTTCATTTCTGCAACAGACAGCATTTCCTGTCCCCTCCAGGTCATGATTCAGCATTTCCAAAGTCAAAGTTGGTTGGGTCAGCTTCATGTCTGTGTGGAGCAGAGGTGAACTTGAGGGGCACGAGGAGGAATGGGTATTGTTACTGTGACCGATTGAAAGAAACCAGTTTGGACTCTATCAAAGAATGAGCTGGGCTGTAGTCTGCGAGATGAATCTATTCTGCAGCTCATGTCAATGAGGGTCCAGCTACCCCACGGCTGTACTGGACAAGTCTGCTCCTCTTACTCTGCCAGCAAAGGTCTACTGCCACTGCATTGTGCTGGACATGTCTGCTCCGGTGGGGAGAATCTAGTTATCCTGTTTCCTCTATTGTCCCTACAAGGGAGGGTCTCCCTGTCCCACCACTGCACCCTGCTGGGTGTGTCTATTCTCCCATAGTCTGCCTTTCCCACTGCCGCATGGCCCCAGGCATACCTCTCCAGTGTCCCACATTGCGGGGCACAGCCCGCATCTGGCCTCTATTTTTAAAGTTGTCCCACAGTCCCGCATACCCAATGCCAAGTCCCTGCTCAGCAAGTGTCCTTGGTGCATGATGTCTTCATGTCTCACGCTCACAACCAGTCACTGCCGCATTGCAAGCAAGTGGAGCAAGGCCAGCCAACATGGCATATGAAGGTCAACAGCTGCAGCTGAGTGCCAGTCTCTAAAGTGTCAAGAGCATGCATAATTTTCACCTTAGCATCTTATGGATACCATGTCTGGCAGTACAGGCATAAAGGCCATAAACAACTTGCAAGGTTACTAGCATTGCTGGAGTTCTGTTGCATCTATCTAATTTTCTTTATTCAGTTCAATGGGAGCATGCAAGCTCAAAAAACTCAAATGCTGACCTAGCATAATGACCTCTAGGATTGTCCACTAATTTCTATTCAAATGAACAAACTCATGAGGCACCGCAACCAAAGGAAGTGTTGGAGTTGGCAAAAAAAAAAAAAGCAACCACAAAATACAATAATAGTGAGCATTAGAGCAAATGAATGGTTTCTTTTATTGGAAGAAGTGGCTTTCTGCGGAAAGCATGCTTCTGGCACACAGAATCAGCATTTAGTCTCATTATAATATGTTCCAGGCTGCTTGCATGCTTGTTCCTACATATATTTTGAAATAAAACAGTAATCAATAACAAAATGTATGGCCCTTATTGTGTTCCTCATTTCCCTCATTTTGAGGGTCACGGTTCCACATTTCATAGTCCGGGGGTTGAGACGGTAGGTGAGTCTTCTTCACTCCCCATGCCAGTAATGGTCCCCCCGCCCAGAAACTGTACTTTGTCAGGCTAATCCACACAGGACTCCATGTAATCTGTGTGGATTATACACATAGGTCTTTGCTGCTTGTCCCAGCTGGAACTAGGAACATGTGAGAATGAAAAATACTCAGAGGAGAATTAGCCAAGTCACCTTCAGCCCACAGAAAGGATTAGTTCAGGTTTGGTTGAAATTCTGGGAAGAAAGTCAAGCCATTTTTTATTGCATTTAAATGGACTTGTACTTCCCTAGTCCTTATGTGGGCTGAGAGTTAGCTGTTCCATAGCAACAGAAACGTGATGGCAGTGGGAAAATACACTGTGTGTGTGGGGGTCCATGTCAGGAATAGGGGTGCATGAGAGAATAGGGGGTATGTGCTGGGAATGGAGCGTTCATAGGGGATATATGTCAGGAATGGGGAAACGCACTGGATAACGGGGGAACTCACCCGGAATGGAGAGAGAGACACTGGGAAGCAAGGTGCACATTAGAAATGGGGGAATGTGTCAGACTGTATGAGGTACATGCTGGAAGTTGTGGAACATGGCTGAATACAAATATCTGTCCATCCATTTCACAGAGTAGACTGGCAACATCAACCCAACTGTTAGCTGCGCCACTTGTCAGAGTGCAATCTGACAAGGCCTTCTGAAGGAGCATGCCATGGGCATGGTGGTGTGGTTGTGGGTTTAGAGCTTACTTAGCCATGAAATGGTTGCCATCACATCACGGGAGGAGAAGACAAGATGAACAATCATGACCATTTATAGTCCTGTAACATTGTTTATTCATTATGATCACAGAGTAGCTTTTTGTCCAGTCATAGACTGGACATGCCAATAACATGATGATGATGTTATTAACTGTGCACACAACCCCATCATTTTACCTACTGCTCCACAAGAGATACAGTGAGGCAAACTGTCAAGGTTTCTTCCCCACTCTGAACTCTAGGGTACAGATGTGGGGACCTGCATGAAAACCTCCTAAGCTTACTTTTACCAGCTTAGGTGGTTTTCATGCAGGTCCCCACATCTGTACCCTAGAGTTCAGAGTGGGGAAGGAACCTTGACATGGTGGCAGAGCGGTGGGATTAACTTGAAATCATTTTGAGATCAATTTGAGATTTTTTGAACCAGAAACACAGATTTTAAAAGGGATTTTTTTTTTCTTTGGGCTGCTGGAAAGCAGGTTTCCAACTGAAAGCAGCTGGAGTATTTTTTTCTCTGCTTTGGGGCCAGAGCAGAGACAAAAGGGAATTGTCTTTTGTGAGCTGGAGTTTTCTCTACCTAAAGGCAGGGTAGTTAACCTCCTGCAGGGAAATTCACAAGTCTTCACAGACCTGAAGTTTTTTGTTTTTTGTTTTTTTTTTTCTTCTCCTAAGAGTAACTAGAGGGGTTTTCTGCCTATTTGCCTGGAGACAAAGGTGTTAGGGTTTTTTTAGGATTTCTCTGTAGACTGACAATCACTATAAGAGAACAGGATAACAGAGGTATCCGGACAACACAGCAAAATTTTACAAGCCAAATTTTTTTGTTTTGGTTTTCTTTCTAACTCTCGGGTGTAAAGTTAGTTAAAAACAGAGAGGTTAGGATGACAGACTCCACGGTTCAACAAAAGCTGGAATTAGCCAGATTTGAGGCTGACGAAAAACAAAAGGACTACAAGGCAGGCGATGATACCGAGGCCTTCTTAGAAAACTTCGAAAGGGCCTGCCTTGGGTACAGCATCTCTACAGACCAATACATGATAGAGCTGGGGCCGCAGCTCAGTGGACCCTTAGCTGAGATGGCGGCTGAAATGCCTAAGGAACACATGAACCAGTATGAACTGTTTAAAACCAAGGCGAGAGTCAGAATGGGGCTAACCCCCGAGCATTCCCATCGGCGGTTCAGAGCCCTAAGGTGGAAACCAGACGTGTCATTTACCCGACATGCCTACCTCATTGTGAAACATTGGGATGCCTGGATATCAGGAGCAAGTGTTAAATCTCCAGCAGATTTGCCCTTCCTAATGCTAATGGAACAGTTCTTAGAGGCTGTTCCTGAGGAAATAGAAAGGTACATCCTAGATGGGAAGCCCAAAACTGTAATCGAGGCGGTGGAGATTGGAGCAAAATGGGTGAAGGTGGCAGAAAAGAAAAAAAACTGGTCACAGTTGGAGCGGATACCAGAAGAGACAACCTCAGACCACCCCCTACTACCGGGGGCCACTCAAGGCCCCAACTACCACCCAAGGAACCCTCCAGCCACCTTATTGTCCCTCCACACCGTTCTCCAGCAACCCACCTCGCCCCAGAGACCCGTCAGCTGGACGATGTTTTAAATGTAACAAGCCAGGACATGTAAAGGCCAACTGCCCCAAGAACCCCAGCAGATTACAGTTCATTGCACCGGAATCACACCAGAGATCCGCTGGCCCAGATACCTCCCAGATACCCTTGGAGCAGAGGGAAATTGTGAGAGTGGGCGAGAAGAAGGTCAGTGCGTGGAGGGACACCGGAGCACAAGTGTCAGCTATCCATGCTTCCTTAGTGGACCCCAATTTAATCAACCCAGAGATCCAAGTGATGATTCAACCCTTCAAGTCAAACTCTTTCAATTTGCCTACAGCCAAGCTGCCTGTCCAGTACAAGGGCTGGTCAGGAACGTGGACTTTTGCAGTCTATGATGATTATCCCATCCCCATGCTGTTGGGGAAAGACTTGGCCAATCATGTGAAGCAAGCCAAGAGGGTGGGAATGGTCACCCACAGCCAGGCTAAACAAGCCGTCACGCCTAGCTCTGTTCCAGAAACTTCTACCAGGACCCAGTCAGAGGTGATGGACCCGGACACCAGGCCAATGTCTGCAACAGCAGTAGTGGATCCAGTCCCAGAGACCCAGACAGAGCCAGAACCGGAACCGGTGGAACAACTAGCACCAGACCCATTGCCAGCACTGAATCCAATACTTGCAACCCCAACACCAGAGGGCCCCACCGAACCTGAACCGGCAGCAGCCGATAACTCTACACAAGAGGCTCAGCCGGAGCCTGAACCCCAACATAGTGCACCAGCAGAGAGCGGTTCACAGTCAACGGAAACAGCCCCATCCCCTACATCACTTCCAGAGGGACCAAGCATAGGTCCACAATCCAATGAGGAACTGATGTCTCCAGCATCAAGGGAACAGTTCCAGACCGAACAGGAAGTAGATGAAAGCCTCCAGAGAGCTTGGACGGCGGCACGGAGAAACTCACTGCCTCTCAGCTCTTCTAATCAATCCAGGTTTGTTGTAGAAAGAGGACTTTTATACAAGGAAACTCTTTCTGGTGGACACCAGGAAGACTGGCATCCTCAAAGACAGTTGGTAGTTCCAACTAAGTACCGGGTCAAGCTCTTGAGCTTAGCCGGCGATCATCCTAGTGGCCATGCTGGGGTGAACAGGACCAAAGACCGGTTGGGGAGGTCATTCCACTGGGAGGGAATGGGCAAGGATGTTTCTACCTATGTCCGGACTTGTGAGGTATGCCAAAAAGTGGGAAAACCCCAAGACCAGGTCAAAGCCCCGCTCCAGTCACTCCCCATCATTGAAGTTCCATTTCAGTGAGTAGCTGTGGATATTCTGGGTCCTTTTCTGAAAAAGGCACCCAGAGGAAAGCAGTACATACTGACTTTCATGGATTTTGCCACCCGATGGCCGGAAGCAGTAGCTCTAAGCAACACCAGGGCTAAAAGTGTGTGCTAGGCACTAGCAGACATTTTTGCCAGGGTAGAATGGCCCTCCAACATCCTCACAGATGCAGGAACTAATTTCCTGGCAGGAACTATGGAAAACCTTTGGGAAGCTCATGGGGTAAATCACTTGGGTTGCCATTCCTTACCAGCATCAAACAAATGGCATGGTGGAGAAGTTTAACAGAACTTTGGGGGCCATGATACGTAAATTCGTAAATGAGCACTCCAGTGATTGGGACCTAGCGTTGCAGCAGTTGCTCTTTGCCTACAGAGCTGTACCACATCCCAGTTTAGGGTTTTCACCATTGGAACTTGAATATGGCCATGAGGTTAAGAGGCAATTGCAGTTGGTGAAGCAGCAATGGGAGGGGTTTACACCTTCTCCAGGAACTAACATTCTGGACTTTGTAACCAACCTACAAAACACCCTCCAAACCTCTCTAGCCCTTGCTAAAGAAAACCTACAGGATGCTCTAAAAGAGCAAAAAGCCTGGTATGATAAACATGCCAGAGAACGTTCCTTCAAAGTAGGAGACCAGGTCATGGTCTTAAAGGTGCTCCAGGCTCATAAAATGGAAGCGTTGTGGGAAGGGCCATTCACGGTCCAGGAGCGCCTGGGAGCTGTTAATTATCTCATAGCATTCCCCACCTCCAACCGAAAGCCTAAGGTGTACCATATTAATTCTCTAAAGCCCTTTTATTCCAGAGAATTAAAGGTTTGTCAGTTTACAGCGCAGGGAGGAGATGACGCTGAGTGGCCTGAAGGTGTCTACTACGAAGGGCAAAGTGCTGGTGGCGTGGAAGAGGTGAACCTCTCCATGACCCTTGGGCGTATGCAGCGACAGCAGATCAAGGAGCTGTGCACTAGCTATGCACCGACGTTCTCAGCCACCCCAGGACTGACTGAATGGGTATACCACTCCATTGACACCGGTAATGCTCACCCAATTAAAGTCCAACCTTACCGGGTGTCTCCTCAAGCTAAAACTGGTATAGAATGGGAGATCCAGGATATGCTACAGATGGGGGTAATCCGCCCCTCTGGCAGTGCATGGGCATCTCCAGTGGTTCTAGTTCCCAAACCAGATGGGGAGATATGCTTTTGCGTGGACTACCGTAAGCTAAATGCTGTAACTCGCCCAGACAACTATCCAATGCCACGCACAGATGAACTATTGGAGAAACTGGGATGGGCCCAGTTCATCTCTACCTTGGACTTAACGAAGGGGTACTGGCAGGTACCTCTAGATGAATCCTCCAAGGAAAGGTCAGCCTTCACCACACATGTCGGGCTGTATGAATTTAATGTACTCCCTTTCGGGCTGCGGAATGCACCCGCCACCTTCCAAAGACTTGTAGATGGTCTCCTAGCGGGATTAGGAGAATATGCAGTCGCCTACCTTGACGATGTGGCCATATTTTCGGATTCCTGGGCACAACAACTGGAACATCTACAAAAAGTCTTTGAGCGCATAAGGGAGGCAGGACTCACTGTTAAGGCTAAGAAGTGTCAGGCCTAAACAGAGTGACTTACCTTGGACACCAGGTGGGTCAAGGAACTATCAACCCCCTACAGGCCAAAGTGGATGCTATCCAAAAGTGGCCTGTCCCAAAGTCAAAGAAACAGGTTCAATCCTTCTTAGGCTTGGCCGGTTATTACAGACTATTTGTACCGCAATACAGCCAAATCGCCGCCCCACTGACAGACCTAACCAAAAAGAAACAGTCAAATGCCGTTCAGCGGACCGAAGAGTGTCAGAAGGCTCTTAACCAGCTTAAAGCGACACTCATGTCTGACCCTATACTAAGGGCCCCAGACTTTGACAAACCGTTCCTAGTAACCACAGATGTGTCCGAGCGTGGTGTGGGAGCAGTTTTAGTGCAGGAAGGACCGGATCAAGAATTCCACCCTGTAGTGTTTCTCAGCAAGAAGCTGTCTGAGAGGGAAAGCAACTGGTCAGTCAGTGAAAAAGAATGTTACACCATTGTCTACGCTCTGGAAAAGCTACGCCCATATGTTTGGGGACGGCATTTCCACCTACAAACCGACCATGCTGCACTACAGTGGCTTCATACCGCCACGGGAAATAACAAAAAACTTATTCGGTGGAGTTTAGCTCTCCAAGATTTTGATTTCGACATCCAACACATCTCAGGAGCTTCTAACAAAGTGGCTGATGCACTTTCCCATGAAAGTTTCCCAGAATCAACTGGTTAAAATTTTCCTTGAGATGTGGAAAATATTGTTAGTCTTCATGCAGTTAGTAGTATATTTAGAGGTGCATGTGTCTTATTAACTCCGTTTTCTCCTAGAGCTCCAATAAGAAATCACAGACAGCGTTTCACCCTAGCTGTGATTTGGGGGGCGTGTCATAAATATAAAGGGAAGGGTAAACTCCTTTAAAATCCCTCCTGGCCAGAGGAAAAACCGTTTCACCTGTAAAGGGTTAAGAAGCTAGGATAACCTCGCTGGCACCTGACCACAATGACCAATGAGGAGACAAGATACTTTCAAAGCTGGAGGGTGGGAGAAGCAAAGGGTCTGGGTCTGTCTGTGTGATGCTTTTGCCGGGGACAGAACAGGAATGGAGTCTTAGAACTTAGTAAGTGATCTAGCTAGATTAGATTATGATTTCTTTAAATGGCTGAGGAAATAAGCTGTGCTGAATGGAATGGATATTCCTGTTTTTGTGTCTTTTTGTAACTTAAGGTTTTGCCTAGAGGGATTCTCTATGTTTTGAATCTAATTACCCTATAAGGTATTTACCATCCTGATTTTACAGAGGAGATTCTTTTTACTTTTTCTTCTATTAAAATTCTCCTTTTAAGAAACTGAATGCTTTTTCATTGTTCTTAAGATCCAAGGGTTTGGGTCTGTGGTCACCTATGCAAATTGGTGAGGATTTTTATCAAACCTTCCCCAGGAAGGGGGGTGCAAGGTTTTCGTGAGGATTTTGGGGGGAAAGACATTTCCAAACAACTCTTTCCCAGTAACCGGTTGAACGTTTGGTGGTGGCAGTGGAAGTCCAAGGGCAAAGGGTAAAATAATTTGTACCTGGGGAAGTTTGAACCTAAGCTGGTAAAAGTAAGCTTAGGAGGTTTATATGTACCCTAGAGTTCAGAGTGGAGAAGGAACCTTGACACAAACAAAGCCTGCCCCAAGCAGCGGATGAATCAGAAAGCACAATACAGAGCAAAGCAAAACAAACACAGGATGTTGTCAGCTCATTATAGCCGGCATGCTTACTACAGTTGGTGGGTCTTCGGATGCATTCTTTGAAAGTAAGGCTGGGAGCCAGCAAAGCCTACGTTGCGTGGGAGTTGTTCTGAGTTTATGGCGGTGGCATGGAAGAAAGATAAAGAGAGTCATGAGGATGCGAAGGCAGAATGGAGGGAAGAAGAGGGAGTATAGTAGGAGTTGAGGGGACTTTGAAGCAAAGAAGAGAACCTGGAACTTTGGCCAGCAAAGCACTTAAGCACATGGATAGTCCTGGTGAAGTCATTGGGATTACTTATGTACTTAAAGGTAAGCATATGCTTAAGTGTTTTGCTAGACTGAGGCCTTGATGCAGAAGAGCAGGGGAAATCAGTGCAGGGATTGGAGTAGTAAGGAGATATGGCTTGAGTAGGGGGAAAGGAAGATTAGGTAGCTTTGTGCTTATGTGCACCCACATCACTATAGTATCTGAGCTCTCTGGCAATTTTGTTTTGGGTGGAGATAGGAGAGCTACCCAGGGGACAATATGTCCTGCAGGCAGTTTCTGTATCTCTGGCAGCTCTTGGGACAAAAAGAGCAGAGTGGCCAAGTTTCAGGGAGCTCCAAGGCTAGGAGGATATGAGTGGATTTAATTAGAGTTAATTTTGGGTGTAATTAGAGTGTTGAGTGCCATAGGCTGACAAGAAACGAGTCGGTGATGGGAAGTAGAGACAGTCAGGACATTAAATAGGCCCAGAATGGTGTCATAGAGGAAGCATGAGAGAAACTCCTTTTACCACACAGACAGAGAAGGGGAAGGAGATAGAATGGAGGCATCTGGAACTTACATTTGTAATATTTGGGGCTTTACCCCAAAGGGACTTGAAGATGCTCTGGATGCTGACATACGTTTAAGGGGACGGTATGGGTCAGCTGGCTGGATACATTTTACATCCATAAGGCACTGGCACAGTTCATAGCAGGGGATGCACAATCTCTGGAAAAGCTTTTGTCATGGAGGATAGATCCCCCACTCCCATCTACACACATTAAAGCAAGGCCAGCCATTGCCAAAAGCAGGTCTTGTTGCCAATAATAGCCCAATGTCACTCATCTGAAGACCAAACTCCTGATGCTAATCCAGGCACTGGTCCTTAAGCACATGCTTGGACAACACACCTGTTACAATGGCCCTTTAAAAGATCAAATTCTACCTATGGTAGCTCCCCAGGTGAAGCATCTGACTGGAGGGATCACACAACTGGAAAAGTAAAATGACCAGGGAATCAAGTAACTTCCTGTGGGGACTATATAAGAGAGATCATGGGAGAGGCCAGGGCCAGCCAGAAGGTCTGGGATTAGAGTCCGAACTGGCTGGAAACCCAGATCAGAAGCAAGACTAGCCAGAGCTCTGATACAGAAATGACTGTGAAATCTTGGGAGAAAAGGCTGGAAACAGCTTGAGGAGACCAAATACAAGGGTGAAGGGCAAATAGTTATTGTTAATAACACTAATAAGACAGAACCCAAAAGGGGAGACCTCAGTTGAAATGCCAGCATGGGAGTACTTGAAGGGTGCAGGAGGAGGGGAAACAGAGGCACAGCTGCACTCCTCAAAGGAGCAGGCATATCGCTGTGTATACAGCCTAATCCCACGAGGTGTTGAGAGCCTTTGACTCTCATTGTGAAATTAATTCTTGTTCAGAAGGCTGCTCTGCGCCCTGAGGGCTTAGATGAGATTAAGTGGTACATAGGCTTGGTGCTGGTCCTCTGCTCGGGGGAAAGTTCCACCCGCGTGATGACAGTGGGAATGAAGGCCATTCAGCACCAGGAGCCACTAGCAACATTGGGCCCTCAGTGAGAGAGATACAGAAGGGATAATTAAGATCCAGCACAAGGGTTTGGCAGCTACACTTAGTAACTCCCCGAGGTCATTGCAGTTCCTGCTGAGAGTAACTATTTGCTCAGGCTTATCCCCAGGTCTGTATCAGAACTGGATGCAACCAGCCAGTTATCTAGCAGGCACAAGACATCAAAGAACTAGATTTGGGTCAAACGCCTTTACCTCCAAAACACAGGACAAGGGCTAAACCTTCTTTGAAGCTATCTGTGTGGATGGCCAACTCCCGCCCTCAGAAAAGCAGGTCATCCCTGCAGGGGAGACAGGAGGGAAAATTCTGCAGCCACTGCAGAATCCAGTTGTCCTAATGGATTCTGGGGCTGGCCCATGGAAGGCCAGGAAGCCGACAGTGCTGCTGGGACACTAGGGAAATGAGAGGGCATTGAATTAGCTAGATGCCCAGCTAAGGGTCAACTATTGCTCTGAATGACATCCTGTGCACTCTCACTAACTTCAACAGGGTCACATGGGGAGTCCAATTTGATTCTGGGAACCCATTCCCAGGTGGAGTATATCTGTGCAGACCTATTGACTTCCACATAGCTACTGAAGATCTGGCCCAGCTGTCTATATAAGTTAGCTCATCTCAAACAGAATCATTACATTGCCCCGCCGTGTGTTATCAAAGGTACAAGCGAAGCAAAAGTATCACCCCTGCATATGCACGTCTATTTCAAACTTATTTGCCCCCTTAAAGTTTGGGTGACTGGAAGGCTGATGGAAAGGTAAGAGCACAGGTATGAAATGTGCAGGTACTGGGCCAGCTTCCCACTCTGAGCGGCCAACATTCTTCTGTGTCTGTCCCACGTATGCTCAGCTCTGGCCAGCGCACCTCCATCCTAAATCTTGCTGCTTTTCCTTCATCACTTCAGAGATCCTGCCTTTCCTCTGGGTCTGCAACACCAACACCCTCATCCGGGCCCTTCACCTCTCGCGTCTCAGCTACTGCAACCCCCTTCCCTCTGGCCTTCATGCCTGCAGCCCCCTCCAGACAGTTCCAGACTCCATTGCTAAGATCCTCCTCCTAACCCATCACTCTGACCACATCGCCTCCCTCCCTGAGTCCTTCCCCCTCCTCCACCATACCAATCACAAGCTTCTTGTCCTCCTTACTTAGCCCCACCCCACCTATCACATCCTCAACTGCTCTCACCATCGCTTTGGACAATAGCCGACTTTTGTCTACTTCTGCCCTTCCTTCCATATCACCCCATACCTATTGAACGTCCTCCTTGATACAATCCATGCATCCACAAGGCGGGATTTACACCTTACACACCCCTAGGCACAGCACCTTCAGCACCCCCGCTGCCTACCGCCGACCGTCGTGTTGTACACAGTTTTAGAGAGGTAAGCCACCCCTAGAACATTGGTGCCCCAAGGCACGTGCCTACAGTGCCTAATTAGAAATCTGGCCCTGTACACCCACCACACTATCCTCCATCAGCTCCCTGCTTGGGACTCACTGCTATGTGCTATGGTGTGTTACCAGACGAAAATGATCAGACAGGTAGGGAGGGGAGACCACTCCCACTGATCTGCTTACAACTAGTCTAGGAAAAAACATCCTTGTTCTGCTATTAAATCATTCTCCCTTCCCTCCCCACCCCCTATGTTTGTCTCTCGCACCTTACATGTTGGCATCAGCTAAAACCGTCAGCTCTTTGGGAATGTCCTTTGCTGCAAATCTGCACCCAGCTTCATGAGGCCCTGATCTCAGCTGGAGCCTCTTAGCACTACAGAGGGATAAATAGAAGTAGTTATAATCATAGTAAGCAATTAACTTTATCTTGGGTGACACGCCCCTGATATTTGCTGATGCTGCTAGAACAGGATAAGTTACTATGGCTAGGGATCAGGACTGAACAACATTCCCATGCTTATTCAGCAAAGTCCTGCTTCTCCTCAGATCATTTCTGTGATACCTTCCAGGAAAAAGGAGGGGAGTCCACAGCATAAGCGCTTCCTCCCGCTTTGCATGCCTCCTACGGGGGAGAACTGTTCTTGAAACTTCCATGCATTGCCCCAAAAGGGGTTGAATGCATATTTAAAATATCCTGGGTCACGTCAGGTGTTTTCAGTGTCCAGAGCGTGGGTTTGGTAACCTGTTTTGTTAAATCTGATAGCGCTAACATGTGTGTAGGTGAGCCATTGGCTATGTGCCTTCATCCCTTACACTGCACCTATGGGAGCCAATGGGAATTTTGTCAATGACTTCCATTGGTGCAGGATCAGTTCCTAGGGTCAGATCCAGTGCCCAGTGAAATCAGTATTAAGATTCGGATCAGATACCCAGGATATATCTAGGAGTGTGATGGCGTGTTCACCCCACACTTGCCCTGAGAGGGTTAAGGCAGACTGAAAAGGGGCCTAATTGACCCAACAGGCCACAGCTGTGGGGAATCAGGTGACTAGGCAATCCCCCGATTGAATGAGGAAATCCAGCTGAGGAGGAATGAGCTGGGCTGGGACTATAAAGGCGGGAAATTGGCAGCAGAAGGAGGCTGCTGGGAAAGTCTGCAGTTGCTTCCTGGGAGAAAGGAGGTGTGTTTGGGTTGGAAAACCAAGAGTGGGGGAAGCTAGGAAGGTAGAACAAGGCTCAGGGAAAGGCAGTGAGATCTAGATGGGAACAGGCCTGGACTGCTGGCTAGAGGGTCCCTGAGTCAGAACCGGGAGTAGAGAGCAGGCCTGGGCTCCCCTGCCAGCCACTGAAGGGGTAGCACAACAAGGCAGTGAATGGGAAGACTGCCTAGGACTGCTGAAGGAAGACTTTAGTACCCTGGAAGGGGAAAAGGGATGTAGTGACTTGGCTGGAGGTCTGAGTCACAAAGAGGAGCAAGAGAGGTGCTGCAGACCCAGAGAGAGAGGCGGAGGATGGTGTGTAAATGCGGGAAGGGGCATTGATCTCATGGGCTATTCCCCATAGTGACCAGGAGGAAATGCCATCCTAGTGGTGAGTTGAGTACCCTGTCACAAAGAATCAAAGCACTTGGCTATCTATGGCAGCCACTCCCCAACACTCCTGACCTCTTGGCATAGGAGAAAGCGTATTGATCCTGCCTGAAGCTTTAAGCAGTAATCCCAGGGATTTAAATGGAAATTTAGTCGCTAAAGGGACTGTTCTTGTCCTGGCTATTCTGGCAGGTGGCCACATACTAGTGCGAGGCAATTACTACAGAGGGATTCTTGTGAGCACTGAGATTTTTGCTGACCATCCTGACCACAATTCGCAGGTGACCCTTAGTTTCTACTTGCCAAAGGTGATGCTTCCTAAGGCACAGATCACTGCTTTCCCAGAGTTGACAAGATTCAGCAGCAGGCTGGAGGGAGAACTGGTCAGTGGCAGAGGGACACTGTATAGGGCTAAAAGGAGACTTGGACTTTGCCTCTTGTCCCCTGTCCCCGCCTGGCTCTCCTTTCCCTGCCCATGATGTGGAAGAACATTTACTGCCCATACTCTTGGCTGTCCTCAGGACTTCACCCCTTGTGCTGATGAATACGGCCCAGTGGCATTAACGAATGGATCTTTAGTAGGCCACGTGCCATATAGAACTGACTTAAAGTGCTCATTGTGGGGCTGCTACCACCTCCATCAGTGTCCAGTCATTACTCCCTGCCGTCTAGGTTGAGACTGAAGCTGAAGGCTGCTCTGATTTGTGCCGGTTGCCATAAGTGGTTGTTCCAGCAGCTGGTGACCGGATTCCCCAGCCACCGCCCCTTTTCCATGACTACCCCTCCTGAAGGGACAGGGGATGGCATATGAGCTAACGCCATGGCTCTTTGCCACCCAAAGCTTCCCCTGTACCAGGGGAATCTTCTGACAGTGAGGTCTTCCAGCTTTATGCAACTGGAGCAACTCAAAGCAGCCCCAATGTACTGGGGCCTTAATGTCTAGCCAATGTTATGGTTTTGGGCATCACCTGTACAGCAGTGTAAGTGATTTACTCCTCAGCAGCATTTCTGTTTACCCCTGTTAGTAGGGCTTTTGGTCCCTGTCCTGTAAATTATGGTGACCTCATACAGATGGAGGTGAGATGTCCACCTCTCAGTTTTAGCTGGTGGTTTGGATGTTGGATTTTCAGATACAAAAAACAGTGACTTGTGAGCCGAATAAGCTATAAATGGCCACTGACATCCATTGAGAGAGAACTGCCCACTTGTCCAAACTGCTGCTAGAACTTCTGTCTCTGTTGGAGGATTTCATCTGCTGCATGGGGAAGGAGCTCTATGAAGCTTAATTTGAACATGTTTGAATTTGCCATATCATATTCCCCACCCTAAGTCATCACAGCCCACTAATAGCTGGTCTGCGAAAGAGGCTGAAGTTTCAGTTCTGATGCTCTAGGCAAACCCATTACCTTTAAGAATCAACATGGTCCATGAGCAGGGCATTAGATGGGGACTCAGGAGCCCTGGATTCTATTTCTGGCTCTGCCACCAGCCTGCTGGGTGACTTGGGTAAGTCACTCCCCTTCCCTGTGCTTCTGTTTCCTGTCCTGCTCTTTGTCTCTTTCCTATTTAGAGTGTAAGCTCTTCAGATCAAAGACTCTCTCTCGCTGTGTCTGAGTACAGGGCCTAGCAAGATGGGACTTCTAGGCACTACTTTAATACAAATAACAATAACACAAAGGACAAGATGCTCCGCTGATATAAAACAGTTGGTCACTTGATAGCAGCTGGCTCAAAATATTCCTCCCCCTCATTGATAGTGAGTGTGACTGGAACAGTTCCTGGGAGTGGCTCTTGAGACCCCTCTGGAGAGATCACTACAACTTTACTCTGACTTCTGAGCTGGGGAAGCAGGTTCAGGCTATGGCTACGCTGCGGACCCTATAGTCGCACAGTTCCGCTGCAGCTGTGCTGCTGTAAGGTCTCTTGTGTAGCCACTCTGTGCCAGGTGGGGAGAGCTCGCCCTCCGGCGTACTTAAACCACCCCCACTGAGAGGCTGTAGTTATGTCGGTGCGAGACGCTATCCCCACCAGCGCTTTTGTCAGTGAAACTTTGGTTGGTTGGGGGTGTGTTTGTGTTTTTTCGCACCCTTGACTGACAAAAGTTTGGCCGACAAAAGTGCTAGTGTAGACATAGCCTCCGATTATCCCTGTGTCTATTGGGTGCTGGTACGCAGGCAATCTGCCATGGGATGCATGTCCTTTTTTAGCTAATTTCTCCCTTCAGTGTGAGTAGTTTGGTGCTCTTCTGGCTGGTGTGTGAATGTTCCCACACCCATGTAGCACCAGGGCTTGTTTCATCTTGTCCTCCACATAATTTGCTAATGTGTAGGAGGCGATGCTTTGCCCTCCCACTGGTATTTTATTTTTCCCCTTAGATCTCTATAAAAGGCTGCAAAATCACATTGGCCAGATCCTCAGCTGGTGTAAATCAGCAGTGAAGTGCAGAGAGCTGTGAAATCAATGCAGCTGCACCCATTCACACTGGCTGATGCTCTGACCCAGAGCTATTTTGTTTTGCTGGTTTGATATAACATTCTGGCCCAAACTCACCCCTGGCCGAAGCAGGTGTAGTTTTATTGTCTACCCTGGAATTGTCTACTTGTTCCAGCAGGGATCTGGCCCCCTGTGTTACCCCCTGCATGTGGGTACCCTTTCATAGGTCAGAGCAACTGCACCTGTGTTCCCCCTCTGTGGTCCAATGAGGGTACCTGCTCTTAGGCTTCCAGCTCCCCAGCCATCAGCTCTCTTGGGCGAAGACCCATGTCTCTGTCCCTCCTGACCGTGCTATTTACAGGCTGCACAGTCTCCTTCCTATACTATGAATTCCCCAGCAAAACAGACTGCTTCAGCAGGCCTAAGTCTCTGCCTTGCTTTCTCTTCAGAGGCTATAAACTGCATAACTGCCCACGTGTATAAGTTATCACACAGCTCTTTTTAAGCAAGCACATTTATTCTTTAGGTAAAAGCTTTACAGAGACCATATTTAAAAAACTCTAACCAAACCTACACACATGCTAATAAGCTGCCCAGAGATCACCCCCTGACCCCACCAAGGGCTCCGGCCACTGAACTGTCCTTCAAACACCGCCAAAAGGTGTGTTTGTGGTTACAATTTCATAATTCCTTTCACTGCAAACAAGAACACTCATGAATTTGTGAGTCTCTCATTTATACTGTTTGGGCCTTTGATCTGGAAATACATAATTTGTAGACAAAGGTCCCCTCCTCAGGGCAAAGCTTCAAAAGGCTGGGGTTTTGCATAACCTGCACCACTACGTATTTCCTGGGAACCCCACTTGTCTGTTTGTCTAGCACAGTGTTTCAAAGAGTCCTTTGAAGCTCATAGCATTTCCCAAGGTTTACATGAGTCATGTCTCCTAGAGAAGTTACATACAATAGCACACAAACATTAGCATTTTAATACAATCTGCTCCTAAGATACTTAAACTTAATTTAATTAGGATTAACTTAATTCAGTAAGTAGCAGAAGGGTAGCTGTGTTAGTCTGGATCTGTAAAAGCGGCAAAGAGGCCTGTGGCATCTTATAGACTAAAAGATGTATTGGAGCATAAGCTTTTGTGTGTGAATACCCACTTCATCAGATGCATGTAGTGGAAATTTCCAGAGGCAGGTATAACTATGCAAGCAAGAATCAGGCTAGGGATAACTAGGTTAGTTCAATCAGGGAGGATGAGGCCTTCTTCTAGCAGTTGAGGTGTGCACACCAAGGGAGGAGAAACTGCTTTTGTAGTTGGCTAGCCATTCACAGTCTTTGTTTAATCCTGAGCTGATGGTGTCAAATTTGCAAATGAACTGAAGCTCAGCAGTTTCTCTTTGAAGTCTGGTCCTGAAGTTTTTTTTTGCTGCAGGATGGCTACCTTTAAATCTGCTATTGTGCGTCCAGGGAGGTTGAAGTGTTCTCCTACAGGATTTTGTATATTGCCATTCCTAAGATCTGATTTGTGTCCATTTATCCTTTTACATAGGGACTGTCCAGTTTGGCCGATGTACATAGCAGAGGGGCATTGCTGGCACATGATGGCGTATATCACATTGGTGGATGTGCAGGTGAATGAACCGGTGATGGTGTGGAGGATCTGGTTAGGTCCTGTGATGGTGTCGCTGGTGTAGATATGTGAGCAGAGTTGGCATCGAGGTTTGTTGCATGGATTGGTTCCTGAGTTAGTTACTATGGTGCGGTGTGTAGTTGCTGGTGAGAATATGCTTCAGGTTGTCTGTGAGCGAGGTCTGGCCTGCCTCCCACGGCCTGTGAAAGTGAGGGATCATTGTCCAGGATGGTTTGTAGATCACTGATGATGCATTGTAGAGGTGTTAGCTTACGACTGTATGTGATGGCCAGTGGAGTTCTGTTGGTTTCTTTCTTGGGCTTGTCTCGCAGCAGGAGGCTTCTGGGTACACGTCTGGCTCTGTTGATCTGTTTCCTTATTTCCTTGCGTGGGTATCGTAGGTATTTCAGTAAGGTTTGTGTAGGATATTGCAGAGAATTGCCATAACAGCCTCTCACACACACCTCCCCGATTGCCGCACTGTGTGTTGTCTACTTTCAGAGTAACAGCCGTGTTAGTCTGTATTCGCAAAAAGAAAAGGAGTACTTGTGGCACCTTAGAGATGAACCAATTTATTTGAGCATAAGCTTTTGTGAGCTACAGCTCACTTCATCGGATGCATACTGTGGAAACTGCAGAAGACATTATATACACAGAGACCATGAAACAATACCTCCTCCCACCCCACTCTCCTGCTGGTAATAGCCCATCCAAACTGACCACTCTCCTTACAATGTGTGTGATAATCAAGGTGGGCCATTTCCAGCATAAATCCAAGTTTAACCAGAACGTCTGGGGGCGGGGTAGGAAAGAACAAGGGGAAATAGGCTACCTTGCATAATGACTTAGTCATTATGCAAGGTAGCCTATTTCCCCTTGTTCTTTCCTACCCCGCCCCCAGACGTTCTGGTTAAACTTGGATTTATGCTGGAAATGGCCCACCTTGATTATCACACACATTGTAAGGAGAGTGGTCAGTTTGGATGAGCTATTACCAGCAGGAGAGTGAGTTTGTGGGGGGGGGGGGTGAGAAAACCTGGATTTGTGCTGGAAATGGCCCACCTTGATTATCATACACATTGTAAGGAGA
The DNA here is from genome assembly GCF_015237465.2 of Chelonia mydas. Lineage (NCBI taxonomy): Eukaryota > Metazoa > Chordata > Testudines > Cheloniidae > Chelonia > Chelonia mydas. The sequence goes on along the minus strand of NC_051246.2, from coordinate 27,669,168 downwards.
GTGATCACTTTAGATAAGCTATTACCAGCAGGAGGGTGGGGTGGGAGGAGGTATTGTTTCATGGTCTCTGTGTATATAATGTCTTCTGCAGTTTCCACAGTATGCATCCGATGAAGTGAGCTGTAGCTCACAAAAGCTTATGCTCAAATAAATTGGTTAGTCTCTAAGGTGCCACAAGTACTCCTTTTCTTTTTGTGTTGTCTATGTGACTCCTCCACTGAAGGGAGCATTTGTAGTTCCACTCTTTGACGGCCCCTCAGTAATGCATTGAGTGAGCTCATGCTCAGTCCCTGGTGTATGGGTGTGGGTGTCCTTTGCCCAAGTCTAGCAGTTTGGCCAGCCAGTTCTGAATCCCCAGTGCTCTGCGCTGTAGCTTGGTGCAAGCACCCACCGTTTGGTGCTATCACTTTTGTTCTCTCTCTCTCCTCATCCCCTATGCTGACACCAGGGAAGTTGCAAGTAACAGCTCACTGTCCTAGACGTGTGTGATAGGTAGATATGCTCCCCTGGACTTGCTTTGCCTAGAAGAATACATAAAGGACCAAATCATGCTCCCCTGATCACAGGAGTAAGCCCATTGGGATATTCAGATGAGTAAGGGGAAGCCACCCTTGGCCCAAACTTTGGGTTCAGATAGTCAAGGCATATTGAGCCAGATCCACCTCCTGATTCCAGCTGCTTTGCACCATTCCGGTGGTACAATGCAGCCGGAGAGCCAGGCTAACTGGTTCTTTGAGGATCCCCATTGCCCCAGCATGGGAAGAAGTGGTCATGGCTGGAATGTCATTACATCCCGTGATCCTTGGCTAATTGTGTGAGAGCAGCATTGAGGCTGCTCCAATTTATGCTGGGAACTGGGCTGGCAGCCAGAGGGGGTCTCAGAGCTGTCTTCTAGCCTCCTTTGTACACACACAGCCTCTCTGAGCTGCACTGACATCCCAGGGTCTCTGAGCCCATGATCTTTTCATCACTCAGTTGGAATCATGTTTGGTAAAACCTCATTGACCTCCAGTGGCATGGTGTAGTAGGAGAGCTCTTTGATTCCCGGTGCTCAGAGCCAACACTCAGTTCACAGTCTAGCTACCAATTTTTTTTCTGTGTCAGCCCCATCACACTTGTTGTCACAGGTCCTAGCAAGCACCCTTCCCTGGCCACCCTCTAGGATTGCTGTAAGGGGATTCCCAGGGGTGTATTCAGCTCCTGGAACCTGACTGAAGTCCAGCCACTGCCCCAATCTCAGGGTCCCTAGGCGCACTCTCAGGTGCAGACCTTCTATCTAGTACCCTCCTTCAAGTATTGGAACCTGCTGCCCAGCCTCCTAGGCCCTCTGGATGCAGCAAGGATCCTTCAGACTCCCCACTCCAAAACACCCCTCTCCGAGAACTCCATCGCCAAAGCTGTGGTTAACATGACCTATGAGGGAAGATTGGGGAAAAATGGGCTTGTTTAGTCTGGAGAAGAGAAGACTGAGAGGGGACATAACAGTTTTCAAGTACATAAAAGGTTCTCCTTAACCTCTGACGATAGGAAAAGAAACAATGGGCTTACATTGCAGCAAAGGCAATTTAGGTTGGACATTAGGAAAAACTTCCTAATTGTAGGGGTGATTACGCACTGGAATAAATTGCCTAGGGAGGTTGTGGAATCTCCATCGTTGGTGAGACAGACACCTGTCAGGGGTGGTCTAGATAATATTTAATCCTCCCATGAGTGCAGGGGACTGGACTAGATGACCTCTTGAGGTGCCTTCCAGTCCTACAACTCTGATTCTCCTTGCTCCAGAGAGAGGTTCCCAGTCATGACCAAGATAGTGGTGGTTTCTTATTCCATGCTCATTGCTGTCATAGCTGGGGTCACTGTTACTAGAGAGATACCACAACTTGTTGCAGATCTAATTAATCAAGAATTTTTGCGAGTTAAATGGAAAGAGCTAAGTCTCCCCTAATCCGGAATTCACAATGGCTGGTCATGGATGGCATTCACTTCGACCCAGATCCTTAAAGGTATTTAGGTGCCTAACTCCCATTGATTTGTAGGTATAAATACCTTTGAGGATCTGGGCCTTTGTGCCTTCAATAGAAAGAACTTTTAAAAGGCATCTCAGCTAAAACAATGGACCAAATTCAGGGTGAGTGAGTCAAACCTGACTAGAGGGAGTCTACGGTTGTGTAATTCACGCCGCCTTGCAGCCCCCTCAATGTTCATTTTATATCAAGTTAGACTCCATCTAAGTTCACTTAGGTTTAGGCACACACCCACTTTCCAACCTGTAGTTTCCATCCCCACCCCACCCTTACATCCCGCCTGTGGCCAGGAGAGAACATGTAGCAAGGAAAGCAATGAACTAGAGTGAATAACAATGTGAGTAGTTAAAGGAGGCCACTCCTGGCAGCTCCTTCTGGCGTTGGTGCATGTATTCCCGTCGTCTCCCTTGCACACTGGGAAGTGGAAGCAAGTAGATCTAAGGGAATTGGCGTGTCAGGGTGTCTTAGGCTATGTCTACACTTGGAGCTAGAGCTGTGACTCCCAACTCATGTAGATCTACTCCTGCTAGCACGCCTTGAGTAACACACTAAAAATAGCAGCATAGCCAGGGCAGCAGCAAGCAGCAGCATGGGCTAGCCGCGCCAAGTACATACCCATGCAATCTAGGCTGGTTTGTACTCCGCTTCCTTCTCCCACTGCCTCTGGCTTGGGCTTGGGAAAGCCCAAGACCCTACAGTCCAGGGCACTGACCAGGAAGAGCCGAGGCCTGCATGTGCCATAGCCCTGCAGAGCACTGGCATGGAGAAGTCTGTCCGCTCCTCAGCTAAGCTCTAGAGGGGTGGGGGGGAAGCAATTTCCAGCCTGTTTGCGCCCCAGCCCTGCAGGCTCCCCAGCAGGCCCCTGGGCAGAGGCTTAGCGCCCTCTTCACCCACTTCAGCAGGCTGGGTTATGTTGGTGACCGGCGGCAGCACTATGTGGGCAGGAAGGGACAAGCTGCTTCCAGCTGCTGGGGGGCGGGAGGAAAGAAGAGATGAGCTCTGCAAAGACACGGGCCAGGTCATCCCTTCCCTCACCACTCCTCCCCTGTGGCTGGAAGCAGCTCCTATCCCTTCCCTCCCGCACAGTGCCAACAGGCTGTTGCTGGCCACATTCTGGTGTGAACCCTGGCAGAAGTCTGGGGAGGGAGGCATGGGACCCTGTGGGCCCCCTCCTACTGTTGACTTGGGATGACGCGGTGCCAGAAGAGGCGGGTCCATGCTGGGAGCCCAGCCAAGCATGGCGGGTGGTGAGCGCCAAGAAGGGAGGATTGGTCAGTCACCCCCTCCTGTGTGAGAGAGGTGGAGGGGTGTGTGTGTTACCTCTCCCCGTGTGGGGGGGGCACCCCTCCCCATTGAACCCTAAAGCCTTAAAGATAAGAAGATAAATAAAAAGAATCCAACTACGCAGTATTTCTTTTTAAGAGGAGCTCAGTCAACTTGATGTTAATTTGAACGTTTGTACTGCATAGATCTGATTGATTGCCGTTGAATTCACTTGAATATGAGTAATTTTAGCAGGTGTCCCGTATCCAGCATGCGGAAATATGGTCACCCTCTAACACTACCTTACACATCACCTCTGAATTTGGCCCAGTGAATATCTCTACAGATCTATAAAGCCTGCCTAGTAAACAAGGGGAGCTATCCAGAAAACTCAAGGCACCAAGAAGTGTTCTGAACGGAGCCACTTTAACGTTTGAAGATAATATTGTGCAATCTGGAATGATCTAGTCTGCAGAACGACCTGCATCCCACACCCTCCACTTTAAATATATAGCACACATTAAGGTCAAGCGTGAGCACTAAGATCACCTCTGCTGATCTCCCACACATCCCAGAGCCAAACATTTTTGAACTTTGGTGTGTCTGCGTGACCCAAGAACCTGTCTGTGCCAACTGGCACGGAAGTTACAAGAATGTCCTGATTCTGGTAGGTACATTCTGGGTCAGCAAAGAATGTCATGTGAGGTCTTAACCAAAAGCCAGGGTCATGCTGGTCATTAATATCATTGTGAAATGTATGTACAGATATTATATAAGCAGGTCTGTATGTGTACTGAAAATATGTTCTTCGATTCTGTGTCATAGCAGAGGTGGAGAAAGAGGTCATCTGTCAGACAAAAGCTGTTTATTTGCCTGTCTTTCTGTCGGCATGTAAATTAAATATTGTCTCATTCGCAAGGGGTCTCCCACCACCCATCCAAACTGAATGCAGATGAAGGACTGTAAGAATTTTAGACAGGAGCGAACAGGGATAGAAACACGTAGGGGAAGAGAACCCTATCTTGAGATACATTTCAAAGGCTTCCTGGACTATACTTGGGGACAAAGAAGACCCCCTGTCGTCCTGCACGTAGGAAGCAAACAAGCAGTGCATTTACATTCGTGAAAATGGGATCACAACCAGTCGGTTGCAGGATTTGAGTGAGATAGACTTCATCAGACAGAAGATCAACCGAATAGTTAAGCTAGGTCTCTAGAACACGTTATGATTTTGTTTTATATGTAACCTTTGTTTCCTGTTATCCTTACTCAATATCTCTTGAATCTTTGGTAATAAATTTATCCTTGTTTTTATGATAAATATGTCAGTGCGGTGATATTAAGCAAGGTGCTGATCCTGACTCTCACAAGCTGGTGTGTATGCTGTTCCCCTGGGGACATCAGACCAGGTATTTGTGTGTGTTCAGTGGATAAGGGGCTGGGTACTACAGGGGAATTCCTCAAAGCTGAGAATTTGGGTGCAACGATTGTGAACATGCAAGGCAAAGTAAGAGCTGGCCTAGCCCAGAGGAGAGTGCTCGGGTGGGTCACAAGCTGGCGGTGGCAGGGAGCTAACACCACACTATGTCTTCCTCACACAAAGGCGGGAAACAAAGTGACGCACAGTCCTGGGTTCCCCAAGAACAATCACGGTCTGCATAGTGGAGCTTGGGCTCACTAGCTCTAATAGCTGGCAGCTTTGGGTGTTCATTCAGTCCTTTTTCAAAAAAATTCCCACAGATGTCAGTGAGAGTTTATCCTGAGTACATCAGAAAACACAGTGAAGTAAGGACCTAACCGTCTGGCCCACAGAGTCTGCAATTTCTTATTTAACCACCTTTTTGTTACAATTCTAAACCTTCTTGTTAATGTGTGGTTTTTACAGTCTCTATCCCAGTGCCCAGCCCAGGTGATGGTAAGGGGCCATAACTCAATCTATCCCACATGACAGCTGCCTGACCTTCAGTGAAGAGGTTCCTGATATTTGGAGGTGCATGTCTGATAGTATTAAAATCCCTCTCTCATGTTAACGTTTTAACTTTAAAGTATTTTGGGATAGCGTTTATATGGAGGACGCTGTACTAGTCACTGCCTTGTCCAGCCGCTAGGATCTGCACATTCTTCATCGGTCTTTGTACTCGTAAATTAAGAGATGCTGCATTTAGACAAATGATCTGAACTTGAATGCCATTGGGTTGGCTGAGGAGATGAGTTCCAGCAGGCCTGGAATTCCTCCCATGTTAGTCACTAGCTGATGAATTTCTTCACAGGGTCTCTAATAAGGTTCTTTGGCTGGCTCCTTTGGCTAGAGGCACCTGCCTTGTGTCTCTGTCATGGGCACCAAGAGGAGAATTAGCTTGATATGTTCCCCTTTTCTCATGAAAGTCCTAAGTAACTGAGGAGTGCTGAGTATTTCTATGGGGGCAGGGCGGAGGGAATCCTACTTGCTCCCATCACCCCTGCCCTCTACAGAGCAGTAGGAGGTCTGCCGTATAGCCACCGTTTCAGTCCAGGAGATGGAGTGGGCTCTATGGTCACAGCACCTGGAACCATTCAGAGGTAGGTTTTCTGCCTCCAACCTGACCCACACCCTAGTGCACAGTGTCTGTTGCAGATGAGTTCTGCAGAGTGCATGGGGCATATCTCTTTCAAGGACAGCAGAACCACACGGACTCGGCTGAGAAAGGGATAGGTGAGTAGGACTGAATCATCCTGAATTGCAGAGGTTTTTCTGGTGAGAAGTCCCCTTGCAAATACCGGCTATGGTTATAACTATAATGCCACTATCCCCTGAAATATCCCAGCATTTCAACTATAATAACATAAGGCTGACACAACACAAAATCATGTAGCTTTCCCAATAGAAAACCAAGCGGAGTGCCCCAGGGGATGGTTCTGGGGACGGTTTTGTTCAACATCTTTATTAATGATCCAGATGATGGGATGAATTGCACCCTCAGGAAGTTCTCAGATGACACAAAGCTGGGGGGAAGAGGTAGATATGCTGGAGGGTAGGGACAGGGTTAAGAGTGACTTAGACAAATTGGAGGATTGGGCCAAAAGAAATCTGAAGAAACAAGGACAAGTGCAGAGTCCTGCACTTAGGACGGAAGAATCCCATGCACTGCTACAGGCTGGGGACCGACTGGCTAAGCAGCAGTTCTGCAGAAAAGGACCTGGGGATTACAGTGGACGAGAAGCGGGATATGAGTCAGCAGTGTGCCCTTGTGCCAAGAAGGCCAACGGCATATTGGACTGTATTAGTAGAAGCACTGCCAGCAGATCAAGGGAAGTGATTATTCCCCTCTATTCGGCACTGGTGAGGCCACACCGGGAGTATTGCGTCCAGTTTTGGTCCCACCACTACAGAAGGGATGTGGACAAATTGGAGAGAGTCCAACAGAGGGCAATGAAAATGATCAGAGGGCTGGGGCACATGACTTACGAGGAGAGGCTGAGGGAACTGGGGTTATTTAGTCTGCAGAAGAGAAGAGTGAGGGGGGATTTGATAACAGCCTTCAACTACCTGAAGGGGGGTTCCAAAGAGGATGGAGCTCGGCTGTTCTCAGTGGTGGCTGCAGATGACAGAACAAGAAGCAGTGGTCTCAAGTTGCAGTGGGGGAGGTCTAGGTTGGATATTAGGAAACACTATTTCACTAGGTGGGTGGTGAAGCACTGGAATGGGTTACTGAGGGAGGTGGTAGAATCTCCATCCTTATGGGTTTTTAAGGCGTGGCTTGACAAAGCCCTGGCTGGGATGATTTAGTCAGTGTTGGTCCTGCTTTGAGCAAGGGGTTGGACTAGATGACCTCCTGAGGTCTCTTCCAACCCTGATATTCTATGATACTGAAGTTCCTTGGAAATCTAAAAAAAAATGCCCACAAGCCAGCTCTGAAGCACTGCACTCCTGGATCTTGGGAAAGCCTCCATTTGCTCCTGGGATCAGACAATAGGCATCAGACATATTAGTTTTTCTTTTTTGACATAGGCTCTGTCTACACTAGCACTTTTGTCAGTGAAACTTATGTCGATCTAGGGTGGGACAGCGGCCGGAGACACTCTCCTGCCAACATAGATACTGCCGCATGTTGGGGATGCATCGAGCGGCTACCTGGGAGGCCTTGCAGCAGTACAGCTGTGCCACTGTAAGGTCTGTAGTGTAGGCAGAGCCTAAAGCCACGATTTTTTATTGTGCATAAGAGTGACAGCTTTGAGTTCCACAACTAGCTCGCAGCAGTTGATCCAGGTCCTCCTATGCCATCACATTCTCCACCTTGATTACCATCTTTTTCTTTTCCGCTTTCTCCTCCCTTCTTCTTGCTGTGCGTGGTTTGGGGTTTTTGGGGGTGATTATTATTTTTGTTTTTCAGAGATTACTCATTCATCCTGGTTCCTTTGTTTTGTATACGAGGGATTCAGCATCCCTCCCTTGTCCAAATGTCTCCTGTACTGTGTTTGATTTGTCATGTTGTTTGCATCTTTATATTTGGTTTGCTTTTCAATACTTTATTTAACAATGCAAAGACCCTCTATCAAACAGAGTTCTAGGCCACATTTGGGAAGCCAGCTCCATAATTTCTAGGCACTGTGATAGGTTTGCAATGAGCCTGAAATGCAGCGCTCTGTTGGCACAGGAACTGCCATACCAAATCAGACCCATGGTCCCTCTAGTCTAGTATCCTGACTAACGGTGGCCAGTCCCAGATGCTTCAGTGGAAGGTGGGGAAAAAAAATAAAACCCCTGTGTGATATTTTGAGAATCACGCAGACCAGTGAGGGGTTCTATCACTGCCTGACCTGTCACCTTGGGGGTCTTCGTGCTGTGCAGCTATGATTCAGATCCCTAATGCCAGTAGCCAGCCCATAAGCATAAGGTCTCACCCTGGCTCCCACCAGCCCCGTTACTCTTTGCATTGTGATACCAACAGCCCTTCAAGTCCTGAGTCTCCCCAAAAAATCCTCCTGAGTTCTTAACCCCAGACACTCGCACCATTCCTCTGTGGTTCATCACCCCCAAAGGTGACCTCAGTCCCCCAGTTATCAGCTCCCTCTGGCATACACACTCCACACGGCTTGCACACCAGAGACCTGCCTGGGATAAAAAGAAGTATTTAATAGAAAAATCAAAGTAAGGGAAAGCAAATATATGCCAGTTACATAGAAAATACAAATGACGACACAACCTCAGGCTTTACACTTTCATATTAGATAAAATCCCTTTTCCAATAAAAGTTACTGATTTCCCTATGTCCATTTCCCAGCACACCCCTAGCTAGAGGAGGGATCTAGGATTTACAGACAGCCTTGAGACTCTCCCCCATTTAAAAAAAACACCTCACTTCCAAGCCTGCTTTTAAAAGACTTTTTCCTTTTAGACTCACGGTTAGTCAGAGCAGGATGTTCGAGAGCTGGGATGTTCTTCACAACTTGGAGTTGTCTCAGTGTCTTTCAGTTAACTCTAAAGGTCTATCATGGTCTTTTCCTAGGCTGGCCAATGGATAGTTACTTGATGCCAGTTTCATGTTCGGGACGTGCCTTTCCCTGCTTGACTGCTCACCGCTCTGCTGTGAGGTGCAGCTGAAGTTGCACCCCAGATTGTGAGCACTGTTTTCTATGTACACAAATACATAATTCATAACCAGTGTGTATACATATTTCATAATGACCATCAAATTCAGAACATTACAAGTGTTCATAAAAGGCCTTACTCAATATATTTTTATAGTACAATAATACAGTATGCAATCAGTTGGTTTCCCTGCTTATTTTTGGCAGTTCTCCCCATGGGGTCTCCCCTTGGGGTGTCTGGACCCTGATTGTCACATCCTGTTATGGACTGGTCTGCTGTCACAGTGGGTTGATCCCTTTAAGGGGAGTCAGGGCCCGGTCTACCTGTGACAGACTTCTTTAAAGAGAAGAGGCCCATCTTCACCCACCTGTAAGTAATTAACTGCCTAGGTGGCTGGTTGGCAGCTAAATGGCTAATGAGTATTTGAACCTGATAAAGGACTACCACAGCACAGTTAGAGAGAGGTGCTTCTAGACAGAGATGTTCCCAAGGGCTAGAGCAGGATAACTTTCAAGGAAATGGACCTCCCAGATCTCTGCTGCAGGACCTCTTCTTCAAGGAGCTCCATGCTGCCTGGAGAAGAGCTGCAGTCTGTGGGAAGGCCCTGGCTCCAGGAAAGAAGTGCCTTGGGGGCCATTTTGGGCAATGTGTTGTGGGTCAAGGGCCTGGTTGTGAGACTGATAACTTCAGGTGGAGTCTGCCTAAGTGAAGGTCTGCCTTGTATTTCTGTTGAGCTTTCTATTAATAAGTGAAGAGGGGTGCTGTCTAATACATGAACGTCTGGCTGATCTTACTGATGACCCAATTGGGGAGACTAAGACAGGGAGGATGGGGTGGGGATAACATGTGCCTTTTACACTTGCCCACAGAGACTGTTTTCTCTTAAACCCTTAGATGTTGAAGAGTGATAGTTGATATCCGTTCCAGTGCCCACCCCCCAATGATCCTGCTGGGTTTTGCTGAGTCAGTAGTGCCTGTGGCCTGTTCCACTGCCTGGATAGAAGGGTACGAGGCTGTAGCCTTTGGGCACAGAGTTAAGGTGTGAGCTAGATGGTAAGAGGTAAAATAAGGTACAGTTTACTACCCTCGTGGGGGTGATGGCTTTGGATGGGGCCTTGCATAGGTTTACTTTGGAAGTCCCTTTTTGTTTATAAAGCAGATTTCTAACTGTTCTTGGAGCAGTCTCTCTAGAGATCCTAACTGGTCTCCCTCTATTCATCTCAAATTAGACCAATCCATTAATTTAATCTAAAATGAGTCAATCAGCACTTAAACTCCAGGGGTTGCAGTCTTCCTCTGTCTCTGTCTGTTTCCTAGGGACAGCCTGGCATGGGGCTATTGCCCATCCACTATCCCAGGCCTTCCTGCCTCCCCATCGCATTCTGTTACCCTTCCTTTATACCTGGGCTTGTTTCCTTAGTGGCCCAGCTATGAGTGCATGCCTCCATGATTGGCAGTTGTGCTAGGCTGGGGTGAGCCCGGTTGCCTTAAATGGGGAAGACTCTCTGCCCATTACAGAGGTTGACTTTATTTAGACTCAGAGTGTAGTTTTGTTTGGGCGGGGGTAAGGATGCTGCCCGCCTCCCTCTATGCAGCGGACCCATGCGGCTCTGCTGGGACTGAGAGGATGAGTGAGCAGGATTTGCCCTGACTTAGACTTTTTCAGACTGTCTCTGCAAAAGAGACACAAGGGGGAAATTAAGGTGCTAATGGACCAGCAGGGAGGAGAGCAGCAGCAAGCTCAAACGGCAGCTCTTTGGTACCATCAGGAGACCCTTCTCCAGTCCAGGAAGGGAAACTGGAGGCAACAATGTGTGAACCTGGGGCCGTGCCCAGGCTGCCTGGAAGTCCCAGCCCATCTGTAGCCACAAGTGGGCAGGAAGATAATCCCAGGGGCATATCTGGTTATGTCTGTATGGGTGGCTACTGCAGCTCAATGGGAGGAGGAGTCCTGGCCAATCCAGTTATCTCTGTGCCTAATGAAGGAGAGACAAGCAACGTATCACCTCCTGGGTGAGGAGGCAGCCCAAATGAGCTATGAAAGCTGCCATCCCCCCTGGGCTGGGACTCTCAGAAAAGGAGCACTGATGACTGTTCAGGGGGACATTACTGTGCACACTGGTTTGACATCAGACTGGGTGGCTCAAGCTGCAGAGAGTGTTGAGGGGAGCGAACAGAGCTGCTGCCTGCAGAGCAGTATTGAGACCATCTACTTGGGAAGGTCCAGGCTTTGGTGCACTAACTCCTACAGTCTGTGCTGGCTGAGGCAGCACTGGTAATGGAGAAGGATCTGCAGGCAGAGCAACTGGCGAGAGACACTAGTGCCTGATGCAGAAGAGCTATCCAGGAAACAGAAGGGCTTGGTGAGCTCAAAGTTGCAGCAAAATCAGATGAGGCTGCTTACCTATCCCAGTGGTTCTCAACCCGGGGTATGCATGCCCCTGGGGGTACACAGAGGTCTTCCAGAGGGTACATCAACTCATCCAGATGTTTACCTGGTTTTACAACAGGCTACATAAAAAGCACTAGAGAAGTCAGTACAAACTAAAATTTCATACAGACAATGACTTGTTTATGCTGCTCTATATACTATACACTGAAATGTAAGTACAATATTTATATTCCAGTTGATTTATCTGATAATTATATGGTATAAATGAGAGTCAGCAATTTGTCACGAATAATGTGCTGTGACACTTCTGTAATTTTTAGTCTGATTTTGTAAGTAGCTTTTAAGTGAGATGAAACTTGGGGTACACAAGACAAATCAGACCGAAGGGGTACAGTCATCTGGAAAGGTTGATAACCACAGGCGGGAGCCCCAAGCACCTCTGATTGTATGTTCCTGCTGTAGCACTCTCAGTTCTGCCCCTAGACTGAGGTTAACTTTGAGGCAACTGACCAATATGAGAGTCTGGGGTCTTTGGTGATGTCACTGTGCCCATGCAGGTGGATGGAGAAAGAGTAAATAGCCTGCTGGACTTGGGGTGCAACTACACACTGAGGTGGGAGGAAGTGGTTGCCATGAGCTCCTTCAGCTTGAGGAGCCTGTTGCATCCTGGGAGTCCGCCTCTCATACCCTTTGGCTGTAATTCCCGATGGCTGTACGGACAAGGGACCTGAGTCTGATTCAGAAGGGGTGGCCCCCTTGTTACCCTTTGCTGTTATTGTGGGATGTCATCTGAAAACCTTTTTCATACATCCTGAGGGTCAGGGGATGAACTGACGGCCTTGAACTGAGTAGTGTCCGTGGTGGAAGGGTGGCCAGGTCCTTTGGCAATTCCAGGGGTCACTGAGGGGTGCTTGCATCTGATCACTGCAGAGAGGAAACTAAGGAGGATGGCCTGGGCTTTGCTCAAGCAGGGAGGAATGTAACAGGCTGGCACTGTTTGCCTGAGACGCCCCAAGCTGTTAGCAGGTCTTCAGCCTTCTGGGGAAGTTTTAAGTGGGTTTTGCTGAATTGCTACAGCAGACAAGGGACGTGGGGAATAGAGAGAGCACCAAGGTGTAGGGCAGTTACATGCTGAGGGTTTTGCTGAGTCACTGGTAGAGCAGGCACATGACACATTCAGGCATACAAGGGAGGTAGGCGTTGCTCTCTCAGGCAGTGGGTGAACTGGGGTTTGGCAGACTTCCACCCTGAGGAAAGGAATGCTAAGGGCATTGAGGTGGGGGAGAAGCCTGAGGCTGAAGGACCTCGCCAGCCAGCCAAGATGGGAGTTTCATGTAGAACTAGTTTGGCAGCCACTCTTTGTTAATCGGTCAGACCTCAGAGGGGTGACTCCTGACTATACACCGGTGCAGTTCTGTGCTGGCTGGGGTTGGGAAGCCACTTACTTCCGGGCATGTAAACCAGCAGCAAGACCTTCAGAGGGGCTGAGCCCTTCTGCTCCTGTTAATGTCCGAGAGCAGCTGGGGCTGAATATCTGTTAAAATCAGCAAAGTTCTAGTCTGGGGGCTCAGTGTGGGTTGAGAACCAAGATTCCTCCCCCCCGCCCCCTAAAAGTGACTAATGATTTTTTGGGTGTCCAGCCTGAAACACTTGCCAAGGGCCTACATTTGCAGGCAGTGCTGAGCACTCGCCCGGCACTGGGCAAAAGGTTTTAGGCAAATAGTTTATTCACTGACAAATGCAGTTTTAGTTGATCTGAAACTATTTGCAAACTGGCTGAATAGGTTTGGCCAGAAAGAACTTTGGGGGCTAGATTCACAAAACATTTAGGGGAAGAGGTGTCTCCCTGATAACTTTTAGCCTAATGGTTCAGGTACCCACCTGGGATGGGGAAGACTGAGGCTGGAATCCCCACACAAATATTTGAAACCATGTCTCCCCTAGTCCAGTGTGATGCCCAAAGCACTGGGCTGTATATTCTGGGTTAGGTAGCTTGCAATCTCTCCTGTGCAATCTGTTACACTTTCTATAAAATACTTGAGCAGTTGTTGGGGCAGAGGGCGAGAATGACTCCACACCTAGTGGCAAAGGCACACACCTGCTCCAGGGTGGGGATTCAAACCTGGGTCTCCAGATTCAGGTTGACTTAAACTGTGAATTCAGCTTGATTTTTTGGCCAATACTTCTGGTCGTCCCCCCCAAAAAAATGCTGAAATGGTTCATTTCAGCATTTCTGAAATTAAATGCTTCTGAAAGTTGTTGGTTTTTTTGTTTGTTTTGGAATGTGCTTAAATTTTATTTTTTAAGTAAACTTTGAAAAACATCATAAAATATTTTCTTTAACCCTAATTGCATTTTTCATTAATTTTGCTTAGAAATTCAAAAAAATATATCTTAAATAGCCAATTTCTAATGGGAAAAAAATTAATTTGCCCAGTGTCACAGTTCTGGGCACCTGCACTTTTCTATTTCCTCTCAGTGGCCCAGCAAAGGCTCCCTAACTATTCCTTTTCTTAGATGGAGACCAACTTCTCTCCTCCCCCTCCTGACTGGGTTATTTCCAGGCTCAAGAGTTCCCTGCCTTCCCTCTGTTACTCCCAGCAAAAGACAGACTCTCTAAGCAGTCCTGCTTCTCTTTCCTCAGAGGCAGTACACCATGTAATTGCTACAGTTGTAAGCTAGAACACAGCTCTTTCTAAGCAAGCCTATTTTATTCTTAAGGCAAAAGCACTATAGAGGAAACATTAAAAACAATAAACAAACCTACATGCATGCTAATAAGCTTACCCAAGATCATCCCCTGCTTCCAACAGGGGCTCTGGCAAGAGCAGTCCTTCAAAACTCACTTAGGGATTCTCCTGTGGTTTCAAGTTCATCATACCCTTTGCTCAGCACAAGAGCAGTCTTATGGGAACTCAGTAGGCTAGAGTCCTTCCAACTCTTCCCTAAGGACTGGGACCTTCAGTCGACCAGAGGTCCTGTCCATTTGCTGGATCAGAAAACAGGCCCTGAGTCTGTTTATCACCAGGTGATTTATCCCAACATCCTTTCTTTGTGGGCTGGAATCTAGAGAATCCAGTTTGAACTTTTGAAGAGTGTGACTAGGTAATGAGCCAGACAATAGGTCCCCTTCCCAGGACAAAGTTTCAAAGGGCTGATAACTCGAGGGATGACATTAGCATGCCCCTGCCTCCCAGTGAAGTTACACACAATCTCCAGGCAGGTCTACCCTTAAACTGCTGCATCAGCGCATAGATGCAGCTGCACCGTGTAGTGCTTTAATGAAGACCCTCTACGCCAATGGAAGAGAGCTCTCCCGGTAGCGTAATTAATCCACCTCTGTGAGAGGCAGTAGCTATGTCAACAGGAGAAGCTCTTCCACGGCCTTAGTGCTGTCTACAGCAGAGGTTAGGTGGGTATAATTACATTGCACAGGGGTGTGGATTTTTCACACCTGAGAGAGACAGTTATATCCATGTAAGTGTGTAGAGTAGACCAGATCTCACAATAACACACAAACAATTGCATTTTTAATACAGTGGCCCCCAATAGTATTAAACCTAATTCAAGAGGGTTTATCCAGAATATTACATATCTGTCATGCTTGGCTCTAATCCCAAGGTGAGCACCCATCATTAGTCACTTCTGAAAATCTTGGCTTATCTGCTTTATTAATCTTTATAGAACTGTTCTTTCCCCCAGCATTTTACAAACACGCAGGAGCCATGTTTTCTCCCCTGAAAAGATTACAATGGACAAGGGGACCCCAGGCAAAAGATGGTATAAAAGTTCATACAGGGGAGGGTGTGCAGAGATTGTACAGAGAGCGAGGCAGGACAAATTCTTTGAAGCAGCAGGGCTGAAGGTGGAGGAAGGACACTTGGCTGACTCTCTGAAACTTGGTGGGGGAGTACAAAGAAGGATGTGACGCTGAGAGTGGGAGAAAGGGCAAAGGAAGGAGAGCGAACTGGGAGGAACACAGGAGAGTAGGAAGAAATGACAGCGGAGGTGGGGGTGAGATTCTGTAGGGCCTTCCGGGATGAGGTGTTTGAATCTGATGGAGGCTGATAAAGGGATTCAGGGAATGGAGTATCTATAACACCAAGCACACCACCCCAATTGCTATTAATGGAGATCCCTGTTGGCAGCCTCAGTGGAGGCCAGAAACTGAACGGGCTTGGAAACTCCGCTCCCTTTTCTCCCATAAGTTTGGAGAAGCCCCTGTTCTACCTGTGCTGTAGATTTTTTTTTAAAAGGGCCATGGCTGTCTGTCTGGCACCACTAGCCATCCTTTAAATTCACAGACAATCTCCTTAGCAGAAGTATCCTCCCAGCTGTTAGACCTCTGCCCCTTCCTCCCTGAAAGCCCCCTTGTGAAGTTGGTGCTGCTCAAAGCCGCATCTCCTGCCAAGCCTTTATTCCTGCTGGGAGTCCTGCTTTTCTCACTGACCGCAAAGTAACTCTCCAAATGCAACTGTGCAGGGAAAAAAGAATCCTTACAATGGCTTCTCCTCTACTACTCTAAGAAAAATATAATAATAGCAAGGTGGGGGTGTGGGAAAGGAGCCATGCTTCCAGGGGGTGCTTCAGGCTGTGAAAATCCCAGTCCCTAATTATATTTGATGTTTTTCTTACTCCTCTATGCTAGCTGCTAAGCAATCAAGAGGATGAAAACGGACCCCAGGATCAATGTAATGTAGGGGAGCATCCTGCCTACACTCCTTTTCCTCCAGCCCCCCCACTGGCCAAGGTAGGTAAGGGGAGTGGCATAGGAGTCTCTATGTGGACAGGGCTGGAGGTTCTCCCCTCCCTGCACTCAGATGATTCTCTAGTAGGGCTTCGCAGATGGGCTTAGAGCCCAATTCTCTCAGCAGCAGGAGGCCTGCAGCTAGCCATTATAAAGCACATCCCATCCTGATGGATCCCTTTACAGTCTATGCAGCCAAGGTTTGTTTTACTATCTTTAGATTGGAGGGCAGCAGCCACAACCCCTTCTTCCCCCCATGCCCCCTAACTACAGAGTGGTTAAAATTTTGGTCAAAGGCCCCTTTCTTCCTAAAAAGTGCTCTAAGACCTTTAACATCCAGGCAAACCAGACTACACCTGGCTTTTCAGGGTCTTCTCTAAAAGAGCCAGGGAATCTGGTTTATCTGCCTTGAAATGGGGCAGCTGCCCAACAAAACTCAAACCTACAGGACCAGGGAGTCTAGGTACTGCAATTTTGCTAAGGTCCTAAGCAGGGATCCCAAATTGTGGTCCATACACTATGGGTGTCCCACAAAGCCCTTGCTAGTGGTCTGCAGGGAGCTAGCAGCTCTCGTGCTGCTGTCCCCTCCTCCTCGTTTCTAGCTCCTAATTTGCACTAACAATCTTTAGTTCGAAGTGCAGGGATGCTTAGAACGTCAGTCCTTACCCTCTGCTATTCAGCTGCAGAGTGCATGCTCCTGTCTGGTGTCGCTTGTCTCACACGAGGCTGCTCGATGTAGAGCTTAACAAAGCTATGCATATTCTGGGGACTTTTTGTGCAACTCCATTGCCATGGCTGCCAATACTTAGCAACATTGCACCACCCCATATTCGCCGTGAAGGGGCCTACATCATGCTCCTGGCCAAGAGCTGTGAGAACAGCAACTTGCCTCAGTACTCTGACCTCTTCAACCACCTGCCAATTTGCCAATCTTCTAGGCACCCTTTGTGGTCATTTGGGCCACCACAAGACATGGTGGAATCTGCTTGGCGTAACGAGAGGTCTGTGACGACGACCGTCATTAATAATCACTCTCTTGCCATCTGCCCACCATGTTTTGACCTGCCAAGACACTTGGGGTCATCCCTGAACCGATTTCGAACAGGACAGGGCCATTGGGCAGCCAGTCTCTTCCAAGGGGGTTCCTCTAACGACCCACCACCAGGTAGATGCAGTTAACTTCGAGCTATGTGGCATATCCTCGATGAGTACCCCCTGACTTATTTCCACGGTAAGCTACGGGCTCCTCACCTGCCTGATAACGAGGCTATGAAATGGCTGGGCACACTGCATACGCTGGGAGAGACTAACAGGCAGGTACAAATACATTAAATACTTCCCTGATCTCATTTTTCCATGCCAGCAGCTGCCCTGATTGCCACAGGAAGGTTATATGATTGTGAGTGGGAGGTAGACATGGCACAATCTCTCCACCAGTGTTGCAAATTCTTGCAATCGCAGTGCAAGTCTTGTCACGTTTGGTGTTTTTCGTAAACAGTGTGAGTCCACCAGCATCTCACTCTTCACTTCTTTTTCTTAAGTTCTGAGCTTTCCTGACTGCAGAGAAAAGCCTGAAACCTGTGACCAAGGTCCAAATTACAAGCCAGACAGCAAAGCAATCCAAGGCAGCCTCGTGATATTTTGTGGCGGGGGGAAGGAGGAGCTGACTCATGGTGTTTGCAGGCTTGGGTTAGCGACACTGCTGCCGGAAAGTCTGGCCGCAGGCAGCCCTCAGCTACCTCCCTCCGCCTGACTGTGGCGTTTGCAGGGTTAAATCCCTTCCCCAGCTGCCGCCTCCCCCGTGATCACGTGACACGGAGTGGCACTTTTAGCCCGTCAGCTGATCCCAAAGTCACAGGGTTCCATGCTCAGTCATCCCCTGCCCTGGATAACGCACGGATCGGCTTGCCGCACAGGTCACGCCGGGAGCCCGCTCCGCAGCAGCCATGGGGCTCCGCGCCTTTCTCCTACTCCTGGCCCTTGTGCTCCCGTGCTCGGCGCTGATCAGGTGAGGGAAGGGCTGCCGCTGGGCACGGCTGGACAGCAGGCGCTAGGGGCTCCCAGGGTGGGGTCCTTGTAAACAAAGGTGCTGGCTGGGAGCCCGATGGCTACAGCAGCCGCTCACCCCTTCCGCCAAAGAGCTGCTGGGGGTGTATGTGTTAGCAGCCCTCCTGCTTGGGCTTGCCCATTGCCCGGCTGCCTGCGGTAACTGGGGAGGGTTGCAGGAAAGCAGGGTCTTTGTTACTTAGGAATGTGCGTGTGTCTCTCGCTCCTGGGAGGTTGCGATTTCTCTCTGCCATCATGAGCTCATGGGGGATTAGGACTTGACGTGAGGAATGAGCTGCAGACTCGGGTAAACTCCTACCAAACCAAAGAGCCGGCCTCCCTGAATCCTGGCAGCGGTTGGAAATGGGAGAATTAAGCAAAGAAGTAAAAATATATATATATATATATATATATATATGACCTAGCGTGAGCTCAAATTTGGTCCTGGGCTAGACCCGGACTTTTTCTATGGGCTTCCCCCCTGGGAGATGCACCTGCCTCTCCAAGGGCACACTTCGCCTCATGAAGAGGCATGAGGCGCGTTTTATAGTGTCTTCCTACTGCTAAGCAGAAGTTAGGTGCATGTAGTGTGCCATCCTGGATGTGTTGCAGCTGTTTCCCCAGTCACCTTTCCCCAGGGCCAAATCCAGCAAACGGGCTGAGCACTCTCAACTCCCCATTGAAACTGGTTAGAGTTGAGGGTGCACAGCGTCGAGCAGGATGTGGTCCTCAGGAAACAAACCTGTCGGGCTCAGGTCGCTCACCCAAATTCATTCTTGCATAGTTCCAAGGTAAATGTATATTGGGGGGGGGGGGCTTGTTTTGAGTTAACTTTCACTTGTTTTTGAAACTGACAGTCAATAGATAAGAGGAGAAAATTCCTGACCACTAAGTAAAACCTCAAGTCTTGATGATTTCTCAGAAGTTCTGTTGACCTTTACAGGAGCAAAACTTTCCAAGCCCTGATTGTTCAGAAGGTCTGGGCACCTGCAGCTGCTATTGATTTCAGCTGGAATTGTGGGTGTTCAGCCCTTCTGAAAATCAGGGCTTGGAAGGTTTGGCTCCTGTGAGGGCCAATGGAACGTCTGAGAGATCATCAAGATTTGAGGAGTTATTTAGTGGTCAGGAATATTCTTCTCTTGTTGCTGAAACTGGCAATCAATGTTAACTTCAAACAAAATGTTCCACAAAATATACATTTACTCTGGAACTAGGTAGCAGTGAATTTGCGGGATTTGTTGGCAGCAAGCAGCTCTTGACCAGGGGATTTGTGTTGTGGAAACAATGTGCCCTCTTGTTGAAGTCTGTTGCTTTGATCTGTGATACAGAAGTGGGAGTTTCCGGACACATTAGGAGCCTGATCATTGTGGGCCTGCACTTTGCACAGTCAGTTTCACCAGCGCAAAGTGTGTGTAAAATGCTTTGCAATCAGAATAGTAGTGTGTACACACACACACACACACACAACCCCCAACTGGTAAAAATAACTATTCTAGGTGCTGGACAGCAGTGAATGAGGCCCTGTGAGTCAGGAGTCTGATCTAGGGAGTGCCAAGCTGGGATAGTTGTCTAATCAAGTTGAACCTCAGTGGAGTCTTTACAAAGTTCTAAATCATAAGCAAAATAGCTGTAAATTGTCTTCCTTTATTTAATTTTCTGTGAGCTGTGGTCCGCTTTCTGTCAATATACTAACTTTCTTTATCTGCACTGGATCATAACCAACAAAGGAAGTGCCTTTACATAAGTATTGACTTTACCACTCTTCGATCCAAGGGAAACAGCCTGATACTGGAGCTATCGTTTGGTGCATAGAGCCCCTCCTGTGCTTCCCTTGTTTCTGGACTCTGAGCAGTTTTCAACAACTGTTTCAACAAAATTATACTCTTGTTGCTGGCCATCAGCAACCAGTACAGCCATGGTACCTGACCGCTGGCAAGAACACGGTCAGTTTCCCAGCGTGGACAGGGCCTGAAATACAGAAACTCCAGAAAAGTTGGCAGAGTCCTTACACGCAGCAGCATCCAGATGCATGGCCTCCCTGGGAGAGGAGAATGGATGGTTTTGAGCAGGCTGACTGCCACACTTTAAGGGGCAACTTTCTTGAGCAAAGCCACTGGCTCCAGAAGATCATTAGTAGCACAGGGGCCTTGAGCATTAAAGTGCTTTCCCTGTTTGAGTGAAATCGCTGAGGCGTCGCCTATGGTGGGATCCAGAGGCTGGATCAGTAACTATCGTTAGCATGGTTCCCTTATTCAAGTGAACAGGGAATCCTTTTCCCAAACTAAACAGCGCTGTACACCACTTCTGCCGCCTCCCCAAACATGGGGAGAATGGTCTGTTTTCTATATTCATCCAGCACCCTGCTAATGGGAGGCCTGGTGTAAAGCCCACTGAAGTCAATGGAAAGACTCTCATTGACATCAGTGGGCTTTGGATCAGGCCTTTGTCATGAAAACGATGTCCTGTTCTATGTGTTGGAACATAGCTAGAGCTAGCGTGATTCTGCTTCTGGGCCTTAAAGAACAAGGGGAGTTCCCCAAAGAGGCAAGGAAGGAGGAGAAGGGAATAACGGTGATACCCAAACGTCCTGATACTTTATTTTTCTTCCGGTGCTGGTAGCCCACCTCCCCTCCACGCACAGACAAACTCACGTGGGTCACTGAAGTTGAGGTGAGGCTTCCAACTCTTAGAAGCAGCGCATGCTAGAAATGCTGGATTGTGACACACCTTAAGTTTGGCTCATTCAGGAATGTCTACACTAGGAGCTGGAGCTGCCGTTCCAAGCTCGAGGACGCACACTTCCCCAGCTGGAAGTGTAGTAGACATGCCCTGGATGGAAAGCAGTGAGTGCTTCTCTTCATGTACAGGCCTTGGGAATTGAGAGAGACAGACAGCATGGCTCTCTGGATAGGGCACTGGGCTTCAATGGGAGACCTGGGTGCTCTTCCTGGCTCTGCCACGTACATGCTGTGTGACCTTGGGCAAGTCAGTCTCTGTACCTCAGTTACCTCAATTTCCCCATCTGTGGGGATAATTGCCGTTTCCTCCTTTGTAAAGCACTTTGAGATCTACACATGAAAAGCACCAAGAGCTAGGTATTCTTATTAAGGCTCCAGAAAGAAGACCCGACAGTGGGCTTCAGAAAAATATAAACTTTGTCGAAGCTTGCCCAGGCTGGGAGTTGCACTGTAAACATTGCTGACATTAGGAGCCAGATTCTCTGCTGATGTAAACTGGCAGATCCGTTAATTCCCATGGAACTGTGCCATTTTGCACCGGCAGAAGATGTGTTCCTGGAACCCTATAGGCCTTGGTGTACATTTATTTGTATGCACAGATCAACAAAAACAGGTGCTGTCACCCTGGGGAGAGGGGAGGAGGAGGGAAAATTCTGTCCCTCAGAACATTAAACAGCAGCATGTTCTGGATTTTTGTAAGACTGCTACTGAACCTCTGAGCGCTCCTTGCATACCAGACGATCACTTGCTTTGCATGGGGCCCAGCCCTGCCTGTAGGGGAGGTGGATGCTGTTGTGTGGCATTGGCAGGGTTACTTGCTTTAACTGGCAATGTGCTTTTCTTTCGTTCCCAAACAGAATCCCGCTGACTAAGTTCCCCTCGGTGCGCCGCATCCTAAATGAAGCCGGAAGCGAAATCCCTGATCTGAATGCCATGGGCGAATTCCTGAAATACAAGTTGGGTGTGCCAGGCACAGGGGATCCCACCCCAGAGACCCTCAAGAACTACATGGATGTAAGTACAGCAGCTGATTCTGCAGAGTCACTGCTCTATTTGGCAGCATGGTATTGCAGGGAGTTCCCTGTCTCAATGCATAGGGTCTACCATTAACCTGGAAACTTGTTGTCATCTGCACCTCTTTGCAGCCTGCAAGGACAGGAAAAAGAGGCTGTTGCTTGCCCACAGTGATAGCTGACTCATCCTGCTGCAAATGCTTCTCAAGTGCCTGACTCTTTGCTGTGAATATTGAATCGCACTCAGGCCTTATCCCTTTGACAGCCCCTGCACATGGGCAGTATTTGTTTGCAGACACATTCTCTCATCCAGTGCTGTGGAAATCCACTCCCAAGGAAACTCACCCTGCCAAAGTCAGGGCCTCAGTTCTGCAGCAAGCTCCTTACTCTACCTCAGTTTACCCACATGTAAAACAGTGATAATACCTCCTTTACAGAGCTGTTGCAGGGATTGCCTAACTCTCTTTGAAGATTTGATCCTTTAGACTCCAGTCCTGCTTCCACAGACATCAATGGCAATGCCTCATTTGGCTTCAGGGGGAGGAGAAGGCCTTTAAGCATAGCACTACATAAGTACACAGATGCGGTGCAGACTCCCAGGGAATGGAGGAGCCAACAGTTTGAAGGGCGAGCTCCTCTTATTTACAGCTATTTGCAGTTTTAATAAACCTGCTGCCACACCCAAGAGAGCTTTAAAACAGTCTTCACAGCTTCAGTAACCTATTTCTTTTCCCCTCATTGCTAAATACCCAAACTTTATGACTGTCAGTAGAAGCTTTCTCCTTTATAATCAGACCTTTCAACTTCTTGCCTGATTGGTGGTGCCACAATCCACTGTCTGTGATGCAAGGGCATAACAAATTGTAGTTTTCACTGAATGCATCAAGCAGGAGGGAGAGGTAGCTGTTAGTATTACTAGTCCTTGTGGCCAGGGCACTAGGCTGGACTCTGTAAGAGCCAAGAATAGAGCCCAGCTCTATCACTGAGCTGCTGGGGAAATGAAGGTGGGAAGTGATTTGCCCATCCGTAGAACGGAGATAACGACATTGATCTCCTTTGTAAAGTGCTGTGCTATCTATGGATGAAAAGAACAATTACTGCTGTTTGTTTGAGGCCCAGATCCAGCAAAACATTACTGCTTTACTTTAAGCTGTTGAGTAGTCCCATTAGAGTTAAGCATGTGCTTTAAATCGTTTGCTGGATCAGAGCCTAAGCCCATAGGAATCACAATGGGAGCTGCTGGGCGCTGAGTTGTTTTGAAAGTCTGGCCCCAGGTGGGGGTGCTGAGCATCTGTCAAAATGGCCATGAGCTCTTTGGAAAGTCTGGCTTGTCGAGTGCACTTGAGATTGGGCACTCAAGAAAACAACAAGGCAGATGTTACACACCCATACACTGGCAGCAGCACTGATGAGGGTCAAGTGAAAAGGGAATCCAGAAACAGAATGTATGTGCCATTTTGCTTTAGTAGAACACTGCATATATTTTGAGAGTGCAGGGTTCCTTTCATCAAAGCTCACTACCTGGGTTTGCATTGGACACACACAGACACTTTTTGTAGTTCATTAATGGAGCAAATTACATGTTGGATATTCAGGAAGCTGCCTATCCTCAGCCTCACTAGGGACTTTATGTAACTTGAATGCTGGAGGGAGGTTCAGAACCCACTTCAAAAGGAAATGTCCCCTTGTGGATTAAGGGGAACCTGCATTAGCTTTTAGCAGTATAGGATCCATGAAACATGGTTATAGCCCTCTTCCATCCAGTAGGGGGCATTGGCACACATGCTCATTATAATATTAACCCCTTGATACCAGTGGTGCTGACACTAGCGTGAGGGAAAAACCCCAAGCATTCAAGGCAGCAATTGTTTACTGAAGTCTCCTCTTGGCACATGACCGGAAACAGATTACAAAAGGGAGATGTGAGCTTGGGTCATCTGATGGGGAATCAGCAACGTGATTAGGGCTGTTGTGTGACACTGTCAGCCAGGATCTAGGCAAGTGTTTTCCCTGCAGATGGAAAAGAAAATGCCTTGCAAACGTCGGGGGGGGCAATGGGTGCCTGAATGATAGGGGAGGATAGGAGAGGCAACCCTCCGCCGGGATAGAGGTCATTTCCCACCTCCGCAGCTTGGATCCTGCTGAATCACCCTTGCCAGCATTATCCCTGGTTCTTAAAAATGTAGGCCTCCCATTGACTTCAATGGGCTTTGGATCAGGTGTTTTCAAACAGGGCCTCATTGTGAGAGACCCTCATTCGAGGGTTTTATCCACCCTCAGTAAATGACTCAGCTCTCATACTGCAGGCAGAACCTTCCAGAAGGGCCCACCTTTGAAGCAGGTTCTTTCTCCTACGTAGTAGCCATGCTGCTGTCCTCTAGAAAGTTACCTATTAGCTGCTTCACGTAACCAGAACAGGGCTCAGCGCAGCTGCGGTGATCTGCCCAGCTCTGGCCCTGCCCATGTTTCTGCCCTTGATTCGTATCGCATCGCACCTCTTCCACCACAGCTGTGCTAGCCTCACCCCTGCCTAGTTCCTTCTCTCACTCACTTCGTCAGACCTTCCGGACACGCTGCTCCCCAGACAGGAGGTTTAGACTGTTTAGTTATGCCAAACTTTTCTAACTAGGGTGCTGAAAATTAAACACCCAACCTGAATGTGAATAAGTGGCCTCATCTTTTTTCCTTCTGAGTTGCTAAGCATCTGCAGCTCCTGTTGACTTCAATTGAATATGTGGGTGCTCAGCACTTCTGAAAATTCACCTCCGGTTGGGCACCCAAAACATGAGACCTCTAAATTTTAGTGGCCATTCAGCCTTGGTTCCTACAGGACAGGTGGAATTTTAAAGCTCCCAGACCTGAAGGCATCAGACTTATGAACAACCATACATGCCACATCCTGCATATGTGGAGTGCTCTCCTGGGAACGGGAATATCTTGGCAGCTTTTCACTTGCACTCCCCAGCCCCCTGGGCTCTTGTCAGATTTCCAATTTCTGCCTCCCTCAACTTCCTTGGGATCAGCAAGGAGGGACCGCAATTGGTTAATCAGCAATGTCGAAACAGAGGGAGGTGGGGATTACACAACAGTGGGGCTGCGATTCTGAAACATTTCTGGCTTCTTCTTCTAAAGACCTTTTTCCTCATTTTCAGCTCTTGCCTGTTGGGAGCTGACACTTAAGTCACTTCTCAGGTGCTGTTTTTTTCCATCTTCAAATCTTGTTGCTAGAAATGATTTCAACACCCGTTTGGTTTATTTTCAAGTCACAAGAAAGTCAGAGGGATTTGGTTGTGCTGCTCTTGTGACATCAGGCTAGAACACTGGACCCCAGGAGCTGTGGCAGGGCAGATTTATTATTTGTCTTACTGTAGCGCCTTGCGGCCCAAGTCATGGACCAGGACCCCAGTGTGCTAGGCACTGTACAAACACAGCAAAACCAGTCCCTGCCCCCAAAGAGCTTACAATCTAACAAAAAGGCCAGAGACAACAGGTGGAAACAGATGAACGTGGGGTGGTTAAAGGAAATAATGAGACCATACTAGTCAGTGTGATGGGCAGTGATGTAGCTCAGACCACACTCTCCTTCCATCTGAAAGAGCATGTAGCATGGGCCCAACCACTGGGTGGGAGAGGATTCACAGAAGGGATCACTGTAGTTCTTGTGCATGATATCAGCTGTGTCTTTCTTAGCCCACCCCCACCCTTTTTTTTTTTTTTTTTTTTTTTCCTTTCAGGCAATGCCCCCTCTCCTTCCCACCAAGCTCTGCATGCCCTATGACTGAAGAGCTTAAAAATAACAAGGTTTCACCCCTTCCCCTGAAATATACCCTCCTTCTACCACTCATCGCTGCTTGTCACCCCAATCTGGACCAGTGTCCCCTGGTTAGATGGGCAGAAGATCCTGCCCAAGTCTCCCCAAGAGGCCCCTCTCAGAGTTTTGGTCACCGCTGACCAGGATGCCGGTGACACATTGCGTTCCCCTCCCCCCAGAGCTTGTGGCCCACAGATGGCACAGAATGGTACCCAGTATTGACTCATAAGGGGATACCCTGCGTCTGTTCCTGTTAATGGACAACTCATGCCTTAAAGTCAGCTTTGTATTGTTTCCAATGGCTTGTTTTGGTTTTTCCCTTTCTGGTGCAAGAAAGTGGGGAATGGGGGGGGCAGTTGTACCTTTGCCTTCAGGTAGGGAGACCCTGACAGTGTGCCAGAACCCCACCCAAAGTGCTAGGAGACTGGGGGAGCCTCTAAACCTCCTCAGCAGAAGTAGCCATTTGGGCATGATGCACAATGGAGACTGCACACCCTGCATTGCAATACCATTGAGATGTGGGTCATGTCATGAGAGTGACATGACAGGTGGTATCTCCATGGCTTTCTTAACTATATTGACCTAGTTCTCCTGCATCCCTACACCTAGGATGCCCTCCCTGGCCGAGGGAAGCAGTATCTCTCTGCATTCAGGTCTTCAAGCACCTCTTCCGTGAAGCTCATCAGTATTAAAGCACATAACACTTCCTCTGGGTTTCCCAGAATCTATTTGGTTCTAGTGTATACATTTAGCTGTCTGGTTCCTTGAGCAGCGACTATTGGCCAGATCATGGCTTACATGGAGAATGCTTTGCTTTGCGCTGTTAGACTGGTGCAATCTTATAGCCGGCTTAACCGGCTACCTTACGAATTTCCCCTTAGGAATCTCCAGATGGCATAGAACTGGCCTGGCAGCTGTGGGCCGCCCATCCCACTTCCAACATAGGGGTGTGACGTACAGAAGGGGTGTGTGGCTAATGTACAGCTGCATTCCTGTCTCAGGTCCCAGAACAGCCCAGTGGGGCTCCATGGCAGCCGGCAGAACTTAAAGAAACCCTGAGTCTAAGTTCTGTGGCCCTGTCATAGGGTGAGCTGGGCCTGTCAAAGATTCAAGCCCCCAATTCTAGCCTACACTTTGATCAGGTGACAGTCGTGTGACTGAAGGCATAGGTCCATATAGGCTCAGCTAATCCTGTGATGGAGACTGACCCAGCGAAGCACTTAAGTATCTGTCAATTTTTAAGTACTTTGTACTGGCTTTGCTGCAAATTCAGTACAAAGTCAGCCTTGTAGGATTGGCATGTGGTTTTTTTTTTTTGTTTGTTTTGTTTTAAGATCAGCTCCGTTCCCAAAGTTCAAGCTCCCTTTGGAGGTCAGGGAGTCTGCAAAGCTTTTCTTGTCTGTCCTCTTACTATTTGCGACGGTGTTGTAGCCATGTTGGTCCCAGGATATTAGCGAGACAAGGAGTGTGAGGGGATATCTTCTGTTGGTGGAAGAGCTCTGTGTAGCTCAAAAGCTTCTCTCTCTCACCAACAGAAGCTGGTCCAATAAAAAATACGACCTCCTCCACCTTGTTGCCTTGCTAACAGATTAGGCTTTTACAGTGCTTTGGCTGGCAATGTGCAAGAATTTAAATAGCCCATTACATGGAGGGGATTTGACCATGACTGTCAGTGACAAGGTGGAAATCTGTCACTCTTAGTGGAGGGGTATTTGCAGGGTTACAGAAGGATGCTTCAAAAGATCAAATAAAGGAGAAAGGACCGGGAGATTTTTCTCTTCAGATTGTGACCACTTCTATTTTTTAACCCAGTCAAGTACCTGTTACAACACTTTGGTCACCTGACTCAATTACTACATGGTTACGTGTTGGTTACATCAACGAGTATCTGTGTTTGTAATCTGGTCACGGGGCAAGATTGTAATTGGGTCCCCTCACTTGGTTCTAGTTAAGGTGTAGATGAGGTCTTTGCATCGACCCAGGGTCATTCTCTTCTAGTATTAAGGAAGTGCTTTAACGTAAGCTGGTCTTTGGGTCACTGTCTAGTGGCTCCTTTTCCCTACTGGAAGAATGCAGAGAAGTGAAAATCCTCAGCACTGCTGTTGGGTGACCTTTGAGGCGTGCTGGGTTTGGACAAACTTTGGTGACCATGCAAAATAAAAAACGTAGAAAACACCACAGGAAAAGTGCTGAATCATTGGCCCATCTACGCTGCCTTCCCTTGTGACTGCAAGTCAGCGTATTGCTGGCAACCCGGTGGAAAGCTGGTCCAGGGCTATTCTGATCAGATGAGTTCTTGTGTGTGAAACCCCTTCAGTTAAGGCAATTTAAAAAACAAAAAGCCAACATCGCTCCATCTGCATTTCATTTTATTCATCCTGCCCTGCTGCACTCTGGCTACGCTTCCATTCAGCCCACTGCCGTGCTGCTAGTAATGGGCTTTCCTGGTCCGTCTCCCAGAACTGCTGGTCAGGGGAAGACTGATCCTGTGCTACCTTGCTCCTTATGTGGCTATGCCTTACAAACCCTACTCCACTGTAAGCTAGTGGGATGTTTATTGGCTAGCACTTGGGGACAGTATAAATGAGCACAGCAGGGGCAAGGCAGTAGAGAAGCATGCTCAGGATTCCATAAACTGATGTAGTCAGGCATGTGTCCCGTGCTAATCCCTCCTTGCCTGCAATAAGGGGTTAATTTTTCCGAGTTCTAGCAATAATCGGAAAGCATCACTGCCTCCCCATTACAGTTTATTATAATGGATCGCTAACTCCTTAGTGATCCGAGCTGCCTTACAAAACTGCTAAATACTTAGGACCCTGCCTCACTGCAGCTGGCTATACAATGCAGTGTCCTTTTTAATCAGGACCCTGAGGGTTTGGGGTGTTTTAGCGCAAAAATTGACCTCCCTTCCTCATAGCTTTCCCTCTAAGGTCCTGATTGTCCGTGGATCAAGGCCTGAGATTTTTATTTTAGTTGCCCAGCCTTCCCTTATTACTAAGCACCCATCAAGCCTGGGGCTCCCACTGTGCAAGGCACTGTACAAACACAGAGTAGCAGATGGTCCCTGCCCCAACAAGTTTACAGTCCAAATTGACCAGACCGGTGCAGCGTGGGAGAAGGGTAAATTCAGAGGAAAGAAAAGTGAGGGGGCAGGACAGAGAACAAAAGGCTAAGAGGGGCAGGTGTAGAGTGAACTGGGGTGAAGAGATTGATCCGACCCTATCGCACTGCCCAATCAGCAGAGGAAGTTCTTGGTATGTCTGGTCCCTACTTTGGCTGCCTCAGTGCCTGCTCCTACCAGCTAGACTTGAGCCTCCGGCTGATTTTCTCACTGCAGTTTTTCCCCAAGACCATATGGGGGAGGAAGGGCCAGGGGAAGTCACCATCTGCGTCCTAGTGCCCCCGGAGTGTGTGTTTTGGGGTCAGGCGCTTCCTTGCATAGTTCTGGGTCCAGGAAGGTGCTAGAGGGAAGAGCAGCTCCAGCTGGACCCCATTTTACCCTCTCCACACAGTGCAACAGTCCATGGTGTGTGGCTTTCCTTTGCCCCCAATCCTGATAGTTCCCAACACCAGAAATAAA
Organism: Chelonia mydas; assembly: GCF_015237465.2. NCBI lineage: Eukaryota > Metazoa > Chordata > Testudines > Cheloniidae > Chelonia > Chelonia mydas. The sequence goes on along the minus strand of NC_051246.2, from coordinate 27,639,985 downwards.
CTTTAGGAAGGCGGGGAGATGTCCTCCATCATGTGAGAGTCCCAGTAAGCAAACCCAGAGCATCTGTGTGCCTCACACCCAAGGGTTGCCCCAGCTCTCAACTTCCTTCTGCCATAAACTGGAGGGGGACTGCCCTTCCCTCCCTGCAATCGCTCCTATAACAATAAGCAAAATTTTGCTGCTGCTAGGGTATGCCATCTATGCTGCATGAACAGGAGCGCCAGCCCTGCCTAACTGGTGTACTTTGTACCGCCATCTCTGTGTTCAGCATGCTGCAGTCCAGGGCATCCAGCCACCCGCACATGTAGCTGGCTGATAAACTAGACTCCAAGGTTGCTTCTAAACTGCTGGTCCAGCTCTTTCCCCACAACACTGACAACACCTCTCCCACCCCCCTTCCTTAAACAACTCCAGGCACAACTAGTGCGATCTCTTGCTACCCCCTGGCTCAGGGGAGCTGTGTTCTCCTACGCTTGCCGCTTGAAAAGTTTCTGATCCCTACTAGCCTGCCAGCCAGGGTGGGAAATACTTGTGCTGCCACTCCTACCTCTTGCAATTTGCGGGAATAAGACTCTTGTGCACTGTAATTGTCACAATGCTAGTTGGCTTTCTAATTTTTTTTTCACCTTACTCCCTTTTTACATTTTGTAATAGTTGTTTCCTTCCTGGCTTCACTGCACCTTTTTGTTTCTTTCCTGTAGTAGATCGAGGTGTGTCTTCAGCATTTGCCTAGGATCTTCCTTTTCTCTCCAGCCACCATTTCTCTGCCTTCTCCCCTCTATTTTTTATCTTTGCTTTCTTTCTCCCTCCCCCTCACCTCCCTGCAATAAACAAATTATCCTGTCTCTGTGAGTTTCCTAACTTATCTTTTCCCGTCCACTCACTCACAAATAGGGGTTGAAAATCTTTCCAGACTTCTGTGTACCATTGGACTAAAACTACTAGCCACCAGAAGTTGGTCCAATAAAAGAGATTACCTCTCCCATCTTGTCTAGCCAAAGCCTGATAAGAACCAAGCGAAGGCATTACCCATGTGAGAAGCCAGCCCCATGTCTAGCTCCTTGGAGTCCTACTTGGAATCTCTGACTTTGATCCCCGCTCAAGGGCTTCTTTCATACCAATCCCTGGCTTGCAGGTCTAGTAGGTGATCATTGTGTACTCCCTATTATACCTATCCCCTCCCTGCTGGAAGGGAAACTGAGCATTTCTCTCACTCTCACACCTACCTTTTTTTTTTTTTTTTTTTTTTTAAAGCTGCAAGGGTGCTTGGAAAGTTCCCTGCTACTCTACCTCTATCTCAGCCTGTTTACGAGTCCTGACTCCTCTCCACTGCCCAGTGACTAGCTCCATGTACGCTGCTGCTACTTACAACTTTCCCCAGTGTCAGCAGGGCTGAAACTAACCTGATTCTTGGAATGGCAACAATGCAAATTGGCAAACCTGTGGTCCAGTTTCACTCTGCTGCAGCTTGGCAGAGTGAAGATCAGCTGCAGAGGCACATGGCTGTCTACAGACTCAGACTGCACTGCATCAGTACACACTTGGTTCACAGCTGCAGGGTTCTCTTCACTGTCCTAAGGATTAGAAACTTCTTATTTTAATGAAAACTTCAAATGAGCAGAAGCTAATGGCCCTAACCTGGGAAATCTACCTACCCAGCACACAGGAGCAAGCAAGTGTAATCTAGCCCTACTTACAGTTGCATATTGGAGTTGGAACAAAAGCTCAGGGAGGTGGATGCCCAAGGTACTGTCTGCAGGCAGCCAACTTTTTGTGGCTGATGCTTTGTTTTACATTTTAAAAAATAATTTTTTTTTTTTTTTAAATGAGTGGGAGTGAGCTGGTAAGAAACTAGAGGGATGTCAAGCTTGTTTAGGCAGGATAAAACCACCACAGAGGTGCACATCCATCTGCCAAAGGAACTGATCTATGTACAGTTTTGTTATGCTTGGGAGGAGCTGGGAGGCGACGGCCCCATATCCATGCTGAGGCACCTGGAAGAGCATAGAACACAGGGGTTTCACGTACTGATTTAGAAGGACCTGTTCTGTTTCGCACTGGATTTTCCTGGCTGACGTTAGTTACTACCTGCTAAGAACTGGCAGCAGGTGGGGTACTTGGGAGATGACAGAGTCACTTTACTTCCAGTTGTAATATTTCTTTATTAGTCTCATTCCGTGTCTAAGTGTAGTAACTTCCAGGTATTCTCTGAGGAATTTCCCGCTGTTGTCTCTGTTATGGTAGCACCTAGAGGCCTTGACCCTATTGTGCTAGGTGCTGTACAAATACCTGGTGAGAAACAAACTCTTTTACATTCTAAATGAACAAGACAGGTGAAGGGAATATTATTACCGCCATTTTTTTTCAGAAGGAGAACGGCGGCACCAGGAGATCAAGTGATTTGGCCAAGGTCACCCAGGAAGTCTGTAGCAGAGCTGGGAACAGAACCCAGATCTTATGACTTGTACTGTAGGGCTTTCATCACAAGTCCATCTCTCCATTCAGCACTTTGTAACTGTGTGGCTTGGGTGGAGGAGAGAGAGGGAGACTCCTACCCAACCTGCAAACGCTGTAACCTATACCGATGCTCCTGTATCTCTTGGATTCCCTGCTATTCCTTTCAGTGATTCTTGCTGTGTGAGGCTCAGACTGCTGTAGGACTGAAATCAATGGGAGTTAGGCTCCTAGTTACCTTTGAGGATCTGGGTTTGTGAGCTTACCGCAGCCCATGTTCCTACACTAATTCATCCTGAGAGAGGCTGGGATTGGAGCAGCTGGGAGCTCACCACTACTATGCCCTTTGCTATAAGTGATTCGTGCCGGAAGAGGCTGGTACTGGAGTGATTATGAGCTCGCTACCGCCAGCACTTGTCTACACCATTCCCTACTCCTGCTGGGGGAAGTAGGGATTGCAATTGCAGTCTTATACCACTAAGTTATTTATGCCTAAATCCCAGAGGATTATCCGGTTCAATTCAATTTTGAGCGAGAATACCCTCCTTGTCTCCAGAAACTTTCATCTGTATTAACACTCCTCTCTGCGCTCCTCTTCACCCCCAGGCTCAGTACTATGGCGAGATTGGCATTGGGACACCACCGCAAAAGTTCACCGTGGTCTTTGACACTGGATCGTCCAACCTCTGGGTGCCCTCTGTCCATTGCAACCTCCTGGACATCGCCTGCTGTAAGTAGCTTTTGTGCTGTATAGCTGCCTGTCTTCTTGACCTTTAACAGTCTCCTGTTCCTTGCATATCCAGTACAGGCACCAAAGAGCCACGCTGCAAACCAGGGACGGAAGGTCAGACCGCTCAAGGGAGAAACCCAGAAGGCAACCGGCATCCTCCAAACAAGTCTGTCCTGCAGACTTCTCGGCCCTGAGTGGGCCAGCTGGAGCAGTCAGGGAGAATAACCCAAGTGAAGCACTGAATGCTTTAGGGCTCTCTGTGTTCTCCTTTGCACGCCAGTCCCCAGAATGGCTTCCCCAGCTTAGGCAGCTGCAGCATGGCTAAGCTAGACACAGCACTGGGAATACACCGAAACGGTCCCTGTCTTTGGCGCCTGCAGCCACTAGGTCTTCAAAATAAGAATCCCCTTTCTCTTTCCCCTTAAGTTTGTCCAATCCCAGGGGTTTGGAGGATGTAGTCTTTTTTTATATTTTGCACTTTTCAGGCTCACCAGAGCAAGTCCTTTTCTTGCCCTGTGATGATAGTTTCACTGCATTATTGGAGCACGGTGCTGATATCTGGGCATTGGCGCCCTTGGTCCCTTTGACTGAAGGAGCAAGGGACAAGGAAAGTCTATGCTGATGGTTTTTCAATGGCCCACCTAAAATGGGGGAGTGGCGTTGGCGGTGGGGGGTGAGTGAAATAGAAAACACCAATAATGTTCCAACTCATACAGCAGTTTTCCTCTGTAGAGCTCAAACCCTTTACAAAGGAGATGTCAATATCGTTATCCCCATTTTACAGATGGGACACACAAGGTGAAGCAACATGCCCAAGGTCACAAGCATAGCCAGGAATAGTACCTGTGTGTCCTGAGTCCCAGTCCCGTGAGCTATCAAGTTAATGGCCCTTCCTTCTCCCATCTCTCCTCCTGTTCTGTCTTTTTTCCCCGCCCCCGTCTCTCACACACACTCACATTAATTTCTTTTCGGAATGACCTTGATTGGGTAATGAGCCATTCCATGTGTCGCTCTGCTTCTCCCCAAATTATAGCTGTGTTGTCCTATTGCTCAATGCTGTCAAAAAAGCCTATCTTGCTAGATCTGATACCAACTGTCCTAGTTTCTAGTTTATTACTGCCCAGACTATGCATGCACATGTTTATGGATCTATAATTAATAATAACTATGTTTTTAAAAATGTTGTGGCTAGAACCAAAGGCTTACAAATTACAAGGTTTTCGCCCTGTGATGTTACAGTATAATAAATCTCCAAAGAAGAAGATGTCAAACCCAACTGTAGTAAAATGCCTTTTAAAAGCCACCAAATGTGTTACTTAAGCAGAATGGAGAAAGTGGAGCCAACAAATACACAAACATGAAAGGTGACCTGCAAAGCCGGGGTGGGGAGGTGAATATTGGACTTGTGCCCTTTGTGATTCATAGTGGTTTGGCAGTTGGATGGATATTTTTATATATTTTTATATAAAATATTTGTATAATATACATATAAAATATTTTTTTATTTATTTTTTTTTTTTTAGTGGGTTTGTTTCCCATTTGTTTTTATATATTGGAGATTTGGGTCCTGTCTAGGCTGGAGACTCTCCGATTCAGGACTGGTCTATCTTGGAGATTCTGTACAACTAGAGAGCTAGGGAAAGGTTGACAACCCAAGAGCCAGGAGTAAGATAGCTGCGCATTTGAGAGGGGAAGAGATTTTTAGCTGGTCTGTTCACAGCTCTGTGGTCCTGATTCTCAACTTGCACCTTGCATCGCTCATTTCACTCTAGTGCAAAGCAAATGTAAAATGCTCCCAAACTGGAATTGAGTTTGCACAGATGTGATTATGCACAAGGTGCCAGGCAGTGATGTATCAGGTTCCATCTTTTTGGCTTGTTTGTCTTTTGACCTATTTAATTCCAGGGATGAAAAAACATTTGGGAGCAAGGATGTCATTGCTAATGACTTCTTGTCTCCAGCCTTATAATTAAAAACAATCAATGTCTGCTGAGACATCCATTTAGACCCTTGAGCAAAACTGGGGAAGAAATAAATAAAATTCCTGAACTTTCTAAGGTATAAAACCAATAGGCGTGGCGGATAGGGTGACCAGATGTCCCAATTTTACAGGGACAGTCCCAATATTTGGGGCTTTTTCTTGTAATAGGCGCCTATTACCCCCACCTCCCCCTACTCCCTGTCCTGACTTTTCACATCTGCTATCTGGTCACTCTAATGGGGGAAGACATCCTTCTTCCCTCTTCTCCCTCCCTCTCCCCCCCCTCCATTTTTTTAAAATTTTTTTTAAACTAAAACCTTCCAGGCCATCTTTATAAAGAAGGGCAGAAAACCTATATTTTAAAAAATCTTTTCCAGGTCACCTTTAAGAAAGAAATGCTATGTGATCTAAATGAGTGAATACAAAAATTAATGTTTTAATACCTGTATATACTTAAATTCACCCAAACTCTCCGGAGCACAAAGCATCTTCCTCTTGGGGCCGTTATGGTGACTTGAGCATCACTCTCTTTGTTTCTAATGTCCCCTGACATATCAGCCATGTGTAGTCTAGTCTCCAAATCCGGTAGCCAAATCCTATTCAACTGCTAAATTGGATCTCATCATTGAATTGCTTGCATGTTAGAAATGCTTTATAAGGCATTCTGGAATTGGCATACGTAAGAATGAGGGTTCTGCTTACCCTCTCCTTCAACATGCATTTACTTCTAAGAGCAGGGGAAGCAGCATGATCTGGAGCTATGAGGGTGGGATTAGGAGTCTGGTAATCCTGAGTTTCTTGATATATGTTCCACCATTGACTTCAGTGTGACCTTCACTTCTCTGCTTCTCCCCCCCGCCCCCCCCCCCCATTTGTAAAAGGGGGATCCTCTATCACATCTCTCAGGCGGGTTGTGACATTAATTTCTAGGAGTTCCTGACAGCTTTTTTTTTTTTTTTTTTTTTTTTTTTGACCCACTCAGTTAATTAGCTAATGCCTGACCAGTGCTTCAGACAGGCAACGCACTGTGTAAACTGCTGAGCAGCATTCATATTGTGTGTACCTCCTGTGTTCCTATTCCTCGCTGCAGTGATCCATCACAAATACGACTCCTCCAAATCCAGTACATACCAGAAGAACGGCACAGCTTTCGCCATCCATTATGGAACCGGGAGCCTGTCTGGATACCTCAGCCAGGATGTTGTGGGGGTTAGTATTGACTGTACTTCACTTCTGCAACCCATGTAGGCCCTCGTTGAGCCAAGATTTCAGGCATGTGCCTTTGATTTCAATGGGACTTAGTAATACCTAGCACTGCTCATCAGATCTCAGAGCATTTTACACAGGTCGGTATTGTAGGGTGGGGAAACTGAGGCACAGAGAGGGGAATCAACTTGCCGATGGTCACCCAGCAGACCAGTAGTAGTTAGGAATAGACCCCAGGTCTTCCGACTCCCAGTCCAGTTCTCTAGTCACTAGGAAAGACTGTATCCCACTATTCCTTAAAGATAAGCACATGCTTAAGTGCTTTGCTGAGTCAGGGCCTTAGTTGGGGATCTCAGTCCACCTCCCCTAGGGACACATGTCCACGTTGCAATTGGCAGATCTCATTGGCAAGGCTAAGCATTGAGTGAGAATGGAGATTAAACTACGCTACCACCACTAGGGGTACTTCCATCATATCAGACTTGAGGCAGTCCGGGGTAAGCTTGCTCTGCTATTGCCTGTATTGCATTAGTTTTGCTTCTGTGTAGAAACTTGGGGCCTACACTTTCAAGTGACCTGTGATTTTTTGGGGGGGAGGGACTGCATCTTTTTTTTTTTTTTTTCCCCCCAGCACTCAACTTGAGACAACTTAAAGGGACCTGATTACTAGAAAGTGCGGAGCATCCACCCTCTGAAAATCAGGCTACTTCAGTGTGTCTCCAGTGAGGCACTCAGAAAATGAGATGCCCAAAATCACTCATCACTCTTGAAAACGTGGGCTCCGGGCCTTCTGAAGCACAGCTGTGACTTAGAGCTCAAGTCCTGTTGAAAGTCACTGGGGCTTGGGCTTCCAAATTACGTAGGCTGAGGTCCTCAAAGGTGTTGAAATCCATGCAAGTTAGAAGCCTATATACCTCTGAGGATCTGGGCCGTAGTTTTCAGTGCTGGCTTGAGAGCCCTAAACTTGCTTAGCAAAATAGATAATCTATAAACCTATTTTAGGTAGGCCCAGAAATCCACTGGCATTTTCTGTGCCTGTCCCAGTTGAAAAGTGTTGGTTAACAAAGTCTGCTGGTATCAAAAGAAGGGGATCTCTCTCTCCTCCTCCTCCCACCCCCACACACTGAGCAGAAGAACAGCCTGAATTGAATTTCCCATCTGGCTTGGACTAGACTCTAGCTCCCCTCTGCCAGAGTCTTTTCTAGACTAGTGCAGAAATACTTGACTTACAGCCAGAACGTCCCCTTGCAGGTGTTATCCCCGTAAGCAACAGGAGACTCTGGGACTGATTCAGAATGAATCCTCAATGGGCAGAGTCGCACAGATGACACCATGAGTGAGGTTTCCCCTTGCTAAGATTCACCGTCAGTATTGCCCGGATGAGTGAGAGGATTTGCCACCCCACAATAAGCAAGGATTGACCTTCAAAACCAGTAGATCTTTCCTCCCCCTATTCCCACCCTCAAGTACTGCACTGGTCTTGGGAGATCTGCAGAGCCCAATGCTATCCCTGTCCCTCCATTCTAGCTCTCTGTCCCTGCTCCCATGCCTAGATCCCTGGCATCACAACGTTCACCTCTAAGAGTTGTTCTAGACCCTAGTCATTCCATTTCAACCTTGCAGCTTCTAGGATTCACTAAAACCCCTTCCAAGGATTTTATGGCTGTTGCCCAATGAAGTCATTTTGCATTTAGCAATAAATGTTTCACTTCTGTTAGGTTTAAAAAAAAAAAAAGTCTAGCACCAATAGAGATGTCTGCTTTTGCCCTGTGCAGTCGGCTGCTGTTTGTGGGATTGGAGGATTGCAGGGAGAGAGCAGCGGGGGGAGCTGGGCGCAGGTGACGGGAGAGATGAAGAGGCAATTTGAAATGAGCTGCTCCAATGATGGAGTGGGGCGGTGATCCAAAGCAGCTGGCTTTATGGGATTGTGTTGGTAGGTTTCAGTGCTCTCCAGTTTAATGGAGGGAGTGAAATGAGTCAGAAGGAAAATTGCAGCTTTTTTTAATTATCATTGGAATGCCTTCTTTTTAATTCGTTTGTTCCTGAGCCTGCCTGGGTGGGGGGGCTCTCTGCAGCCATTGCAACTTGCAATATTCAGCTTCCCTGTGTGCGGAAGTGATCGAAGTCTGTCCTGTGATGAGCTGAGTTTACAATCCAGGGGAGCACTGCAGTGGGTTCCTGGCACTCTCAGAGGTGGGGCGCTAAATGCTGGGAACCTAAGTGGCTTCCCGTGCTGGGCCTGTTCCTGCTTTCATTGCACACCCCAAATTCCCACTGACTTCTGAGAGAGGCTTGGGATGCACAAGAGATGTGAAATGGGGGCCACTGTCAATGTCTGAGCCCAGACCTAAAATGCAGCCATCAAGCTGGGCCAGATCCTCAGCTGGTTGATATCAGCAAAGCTCCATCAAAGTCACTATTTGCCAGCTGTGGGTCTGCCTTGGCGGGTGTTTGGCAAGGACAGCTGACTAGCTGAGAGGGAATGGAGGACTGTGACTTTCCCTTCTCTGCTTTCCCCTTAAACCCCTGCCCCTAAACAGTAATTCTGGGCATCCTGAACCTTTATTGAACATCCTAGGGAAACACACCCCGTGAGAGGTAATAGAAACACAGAAATGTAGGGCTGGAAGGGACTTCAAGAGGTCCTCTAGTCCATCCCCACACAGTGAGGGAGGACCAACCAAGATCATCCTTGACAGGTGTTTGTCCAATCTGGTCTTAAAAACCTCCAGTGAAGAGGATTCCACAACCTTCCTTGGAAGCCTATTCCCATGATTCACTAGCCTTGTAGAAAACTTTCTGACTTCCTGATGGAGGTGGGAATCGTACTCCAAGTAACAAACGATGAATGCAGCTGTAACAGGGGAACCTCTGCCTCCCAGAGTGCTAGTGATCCCAAGTTCTGCCAAGGGGATTCTAGCTTCACAGGAAGCTTAGGGGGTGCTTTACAAGAACAGGACAGAAAACACAGACAGCTGAGTGCTAGGCTGATGGCCCTGCACAGTGAAGTCCTCATTTAGCCACGCAGCAGGAAGGGCAAGTTCAAGGCAAGATTCCTGGCTGGGGTAAATTGACCCCACTCCACTGAAGTCATTGAATCTACCCTGCCCTACACCTGCTGAGGATTTGGCCTTCAGCCTTCATGCCCCTTTCAGTTTTTGGTCTTTCTGCTGAGGCTGCTAACTATGGTGCCAATTGCAGGATGTGATGCGGGAGACTTCTCTGCAAGGAACTGGAGCGAGGCCACCAACCAAGCATCCACTAGTAATGATTTTTGATCATTATGTACCTGGATGGGAGCCAAACAAGTGACTTAAAGAGGGAAAGTTCTATAACCCAATGCCTTTGCTCTGCTAAAGATGCTCTTAGGCTTCAAGCCTGAAAGTGCGTGCACGCCTGGCTACCTTGGTGCATGTCAAAATGTTAGCAATTTTTGGTCAGCTTCCCAGCTGGCGTAAATCAGCATTGCTCCAGCTGGGGATCGGGCCCATCAAATATTTCATTGCTCTTGTTTAAGCACTGAAGTAGTGCTGTGGTGGTGCGTTTATAACTTCTGAAAACACCTCCCTCTTCTCAGTGCATTACCGGACGTGTCACTCGGGTCTTTTCTGTCCCACATCCTGCTCTGTGGGTTTTCTCTCTTGTGATGCAAATGACACTTTGAAACAAAGTGTCCTTAGTGCAGTTAAAATAAGAACTCTCTGCACGCATACCAGGCCTGCGCACACACCCTTACACACTGACACAGAGCAAGGCACTATCTAACCCTAGGGGAATTTTAGTCATTTACAAGGGATCGTTTTCTGATGTCAGGTCAGAGAGGCTGAGCTTTTCCTTTTCAGTACAGTTCATCTCACTGTAATGCCGTCAATAGGAGTTTCAGACCCAACCAGGGGGGACTGAGGAAAGATGGTTAGGACTCTGAAAGCATCCTGGTCCAATTGGTAAAATTGCCTGTGATCATTTTAAGCCATGAGATCTTGTGAATAGCTAGAGATAGAAACCAAAGGCCAGATCCCCATCTGGTGTAAATCATCATAGCTCCGTTGACTTCACTGGGGCCAAACTGATCTCCTAGTGCTTTACACCATGTCAGTCCTTCTAGCCATGAGTCTGGCAAGATTGCTGACCTTAAATTCACATCGGTCTGATTACCACTTTGCCCCTCCTACCACCCCAACACAGCCCTTCAGTGCCCACCTCAATTTCATAACCTGCTTTCCTGAGAAATGTGGGAGCCAGCATCTGTGGTGTCTGCTCTCTGAATGTTTGGGGTCTCCTAATTCAAAGGGCATAAGTAGGGCCGTAAATGTAGATGGGGAAACTTTCCCTACACTGAGGGACGTGCCATCCAAATCCCACTAGACAGACAAACATGTGGCTCAGAGCAACAGCTCATGAGGGGAGGCTGCAGATTCTAGCTAGGAAAATAAGGTAGGTTGGGTTTTGAAGGAGGAAAGAGAGCGGTGGGGAGGGGAGGTTGTTTCAGGAGTAGGGGGCAGCATGGTGGCCTCTGAGAGCGGAAGGAAGGGAAAGGTGAGGAGGCACGTTGGGAATGCAAGGGGAAGTTGTGGCTGGGGACAGGATTCTGTAGGGCCTCAAGGGTAAGGAACAGGAACTCGAATACAAGGCAGTAAGTGACCAGAAACCGGTGGAGGGACTGAAAGAGCAGAAGTGATGTGGTCAGAATGGAAGCTCCCATTAGCAGTGGTTGCTTCAGACATGCCTTTGATGGGGGAGAGCAGTGAGGCAGTCAAGCCAGACAGGAGACGGTTGTCGGGGGGTGGGTTGCAGGGGATGACCTCAATAAGGGGATAGCAAGGAAAGGGCAGGTAGAAGCTACAGGACTCAGCAACTGGCCAGATGTGTGTGGGGACAGGAAGGATAACGGCACTGCCAGTGGCTGGGGGGGACCTGAGAGCCAGTCTGAACTGGAGTCGGACACGCTAGTGCAGAGCTTAGGGAGGAGGGCAGTAGGGGTGGTGGTCACTGTGGTAGGTGAGGGAATGGGTGGGAGAGGTACTCCCTCTCTTTAGGGGATGCCAAAGCAGGGACAGAATACAGAATCGTGTGGGGCAGAGAGGAGGCCAAGAAGTTACTAAAAAACCACTCTGAGGACATGAGGAGAATCGGGAAAGCGCAGGCCCAGGGAAGCCATGAGGTGAAAGCCCAGGAGAGAATGGGATTTATTATTGTTACTGTTATGTGTCTTACCACAGCACCTAGCAGCCCCAGTCCTGGACCAGAACCCCCTTGTGCTGGGCACTGTACAAACACTGAACAAAAAGACACTCCCTGCCCCAAGGAGCTAAGCTATCGGTGACCTGCAATTGGGCTGTTTCAGTTCAGTGGAGGGGGCACAGATCGAGCCGAGGGGCTCAAGGAAGGCGAGCCAAGAGAAATAAGAGAGCAGCTAGAGGAGTAAGTCTGATCCAGGGAAGGGAGCATAAGCATTTCCTGTCATGCCATTCACAGGGAGCTAAGAGGGTCCAATGTCGGTCTGCCTGCAGTAGATGTGAGTTGTATCTCCAGTGGCCTGTACTTGTAGCATAGCGTTCTGACCTGAGATCCACCCATGATTTCTCTGTGAGGCGCGCATTAAGGGGCAAGATCTCTCTAGCCAATGCTAGACCAGAGAACAGCTCTCGCACGTTGACTCCATCCTGTTTCTAGGAAAGTGCTTTCTCCCACCCAGGTACTCTGAGACTGTCTGTCTCTTTTTAACCATCTTGGTTTTTGGTGGACTCTTCTCCCCCCCCCCCCCCCCCCCCGCGCAGATTGGTGACTTAGTTGTCAAGGACCAGATCTTTGGTGAAGCAACCAAGCAGCCTGGCATAACCTTCATCGCTGCCAAGTTCGATGGCATTCTGGGTATGGCCTTCCCGAAGATCTCTGTGGACAAAGTCACACCCTTCTTCGATAACGTCATTCAGCAGAAGCTGGTGGAGAAGAACATCTTTTCCTTCTACCTCAACAGGTGACGCTGTGGGGGGCACGGAGCTCATTCTTGAGACATCGGGTCTGGCTGTCTCCAACCTGTGGGCCACCTCCTGTCCTCCCACCCTCATTCCAAGGGCCAGATCCTCAGCTGATTGGGGCGCAGCTGTATTGAAATTGGCATCCCTTTACACCCGAGGAGGGCCTGGCCCCAGAATCCTGTTCCTGCAATAGGGTCCCTTACTCCTTCAGGGAGAGTGAGCATTCATCTCTCGCTGTAGCTACTTCCCACAGGTTGCTTGGCATCGGGCAACTGATTGAGGAGCTCCGGACATAGCTGCTTTGTTGTTTTTAAAAAAAAAAAAAAAAAAAAAAAACCTGATTCTTTCAGTTCTCTGGAGCTCCGCTGATTTACATCATCTGCAAAGCTTTCCCTTTCCTGAATGCCTACAGCGTGTTTGTCACCGGGCAAAGTCCGTGCACGTCCTGCCCCGAGGCGCTAGCACTCGAATGGCCCGATCCTTTGAGGAGATGAGCATCCCCAAAAAGACTTGAGGATGCTTAGCAGCTTCCTTTGTCCAGCCCTAAGTTTCTTCCCTGTCTGGCCCCTTAGGCAGTCACTTCCACCTGTGTAAAGTGGGTGTGTTAATGCCATCTGATCAAAATGGCAAGCATCGGGGGGTAGCCGTGTTAGTCTGTATCCATGCAAATAACAAGGAGTCCAGTGGCACCTTAAAGACTCGAACAGATTTATTTGAGCATAAGCTTTCGTGGGTAAAAACCTCACTTCTTCAGATGCCACCGGACTCCTTGTTGTTTCTGATCAAAATGGTAGCCTTTCACACCCACTTTGCACAGGTGCCGTTAACAGTGTCATAGCCAAGTAGGCCTGGGAAGGGACCTCCAGAGATCATCTAGTCCACCCCCCTGCACTGAGGCAGGACCAAGTATACCCGGATGCCTACCTAGGGGGTAGAGGAATGGGGTCTCAGTGCATAACTCTACCTGCTGCTTATATGTTGGCAGAAAGTCGAATTCTGGACTGGGAAGGAGTCGTGGATTCCTTCTGGGTTGGTTCACATTAGCCCTATGCATGTTGTGGTGGGAATCACTGGTGGGCCTTGCTGAAGGAGTTTAGGCCTGATTCTCCTCTCCCTTGCACCAGTGACAGCTGGGAGTACCTCCACAGAGCTACATTGGTATGAAACCAGTGTGAGGGAGGGGAGATTCAGGGGCTTTGTTCCTAAGAGGAGGGGTTGAATGTGGTGCTGTGGTGGACCAGGAGAGGCTGTGAGTTTCAAGGGGAGTGGGAGAAGACCATACGGAGGGAGGACTGGGATCATGGCAGCGGGAGGCCCTGACACCATGGTGTTGGCTGGTTTTGTCATACCCATCACCACCCCTACAGACTTGAGCATGGTTTTCCATTTACCTGGGAGAGACAAGACTCCTTGGGCTGAAAACTGTCTTTATTGGGGGCGGGTTTCTGGTTCAGTTAAGGCTAAAAATCCCCCATAGCAATGCTTCCTCACACCTATTCAGCTGCAATCTGTGTGTTGAAATAACCTGGAGAATTTGGTTCTCTGGGCCAAGAGTCAGGCAATAACAACGGATCATTTGATCAGCTGCATCCCTGCCCACATAAACACATGTTGTTGGCTGGATGCAGGGTATTGTACTAGTGCATGGGGTGACAGAGCTTATTCTGCCCCTGCCCTAGCCCCAAGTGCAAGGGAGATAAAGAAATTGTCTGTGTCTGTCTCTTTAGTCCTGGAGCTAGTGGTAAAAAAAGTTGGCCAGTCTAGGCTGTCAGTGAGCAATGATCCTTCTTCCATTGCGCTTTCCTTGCATACAGTGAGTTTCTCCAGGTCTCAACACAACATCCATAGCTGTTACAGGATGGCTCCACCCTCAGCTAGCCTAAGACATCCCCTTATATCCCCTCTCTCCTCACAGCCTAAGCCACAATGTTGGTGGTTTAATATTTTTATACCTTTCATATGTGGGTGCCCTGTGTGCTCGCTCTTTCTTCTTCCCACCCCCTGGCATGAGTGCACAGGGATCCCTTGTGGAATGAGCGTGCTTGGAGAAGCAGTGTCTTCCTCCCCCCTGCTTTACTTGAATTGATTTTCTGTCTCTACTCTTTCAGGGACCCATCAGCTCAGCCCGGAGGGGAGCTGCTGCTGGGGGGGACTGACCCCAAGTATTATAGCGGAGACTTCAACTGGGTGAATGTCACACGCAAGGCATACTGGCAGGTCCACATGGATCAGTGAGTTCCACCTCCTTTTCTGCGTTCTCTCTCTCTCTGTCACTCACACACACGTCTGGACTGTACCCTTCAAAATCCCATAGCACACCTAGCCAATTAGTCCCTGGGAAGTAGAGAGAGGCGGAAGACAATGGGATAAATTCTGCCCTTGAATACATGGGTGTAAGTCCCATTGTTTTCTTTCAGGCCTGCTCTGTGCTGGGCACAAGCCACCAGTGCAAACACTTATAAGCTGCAGCTTATGCCAACTTCAAGCAGGAGTAAACCCACCAAATCACGGCTTTTGGCATCTTTACCTGTCTCCCCCGGGGCCTCGCTACACCGATTGCTATCGTTCCCAGAGGGGACGAAGCCCCAGAGTTGCTTGTATGTAAGGTCTGAATGGGGCTCCAAGAATTCAGCACTTGATGGAAGGGACCCTCTTCTTACAGGCATGCAGTAGTAATCACTCTGCATTGCTCAGGGAAGTGAGAGAGAGACTGAGCCTGGTTGCGTGGTCCAAGCAAAGGGCTGTTAGCCAGGAAGCCCTGACTTCTATTCCAAGCTCTAGACCAGGTCTACACTACAAAGTTTTGTTGGCGTAGCTTTGTCAGTCAGGGGTGTGGAAAGAGCCACAGCTGACACAGCTCTGACTGTAAACCCCCTCCCAGTGTAGCTGCAGTGATAGTGACCGAAGAGGGCATCTTTCAGCATAGCTAATGTCATTAGGGGAAGTGTTGTCACTATGCCAACAGAAAAACTCCTGTGGGCATATGCTGTGTCTACACTAGGGGCCTCTGCTGGTATAGCTTCACCGGCAAAGCTTTTGTAGTGTAGATAGGATCTAAGGATCTCCAAGTGCCTCCCACCCTTCCCTGGCACATGGGTTAAGTATCATTATCCCCAAGTTATTTCATGTTTGCAAAGTGCATTGAGATCCTTGACAGGAAGGTTTTATAACAGTGCAGAGTATTGTGATACTTAACATCTGCAAAGGCCAAACCAGTCCCCACCTCACCGGCCTAATACACTTCCTTTGAAGTAGGAAATGTTACACAACCCTTTTAACCCTTTGCCATCCACAGTGGTACATACTGCTGCATAAACCACCGTGGAAACGGATTCAGATTTCTGCAGGGGAAGTGCCAGAGTACATACTGGTTTATGTGTCGTCATCCTGGTTAACTCACCATGGTAACAGGTTTAGCATGTCAGCTAGCTATGGGATACCAGGCAGAAATTAAAGATGTCTGGGCAAATGTAGCTCTGGCCGTGCTCCAGCAAAGTACGTATAACTTCAATCACATGAGTGATCTCATTGAAGTTGATGGGACTATTCACTTAAAGTGAGGTATTTGCTCAAGTGTTTTGCTGGATTAAGGCCTAGGTTTTTCCATACTTCGTCATATTCTGGGAGTTTTAACTCTTAATTCCCCTACACAAGTTTGCTAGTATTTTTATACTGTCCTATTAAGGGTTTTTTTCCCCTGTTTAACTGATTCATTTTTGCAACCTGGGCTCCAACTTACAAAGGGCTTTTATTATCTGGGAATCTTCTTCTTCACACAGACTGGATGTTGCCAACAGCCTGACCCTGTGCAAAGGGGGCTGTGAAGCCATTGTAGACACCGGAACCTCGCTCATTACAGGGCCAACGAAGGAGGTGAAGGCGCTGCAGGCTGCCATCGGGGCTAAGCCACTCATCAAAGGACAGGTAAACCCTGGCAGAGAAACTGGGTGGTGCATTGGAAACTCGGGGAGGGCAGAGTATTCCAAAATACTGGGGCCCCCACTCCTTGGAATCTCTACACTGGCTTCCCCTCTTCAGACAGGTTAACATCAAGCTTCTCCTTACTTTGTAGATCTCTTATTTCTGTCCCTCCCTGCATCTCTACCTGTCTTTCCTCCTACAGCCCCTTCCCACTCTCTGTGCTCTGCTGAAGCCCCTCTTGGGCGGGATTCCTTTTCTCCTTTTTCTACTCCTGAAAAGCCTCCTGATTAATATGACCCAAATCCCCTCCCTCTCCCTGCCCATAGCTCCTGAAACCCAATGGTAGTGTTCCATCAGCACTTAAGTCTTTCTGTCCTGCGTCACGCCTCTAGACTGCAAGCTCCTTGGGGCAGGGACCTGCCGTTCCTTTGGCACGGCGAGCCAGGTGCTGTACACTTTACAGCCCCATACAGAGAATTAAGGGCAGCAGCCTGGGAGAGGGAGAGACACACGCTGCTCCTCCCTGTCTTGAACCGCAGCTAATGAGCTTGGATTCTCTCTCCTGCTTTGGAAACTGACCTGCTTGTTTGGGAGGAGCAAGTTGCCATGGAGAAATCGCAGCCCCCCTGAACCGTGATCACGCCAGTTCTGGATAAACTAAGACCGAAGCAGCCAGTGAGGAAACGGACTGGAGTTTAATAGTCTCCCACGCTGTTTCTTGGCCAGCTGGGACAAGAATTAAGGCCTGATCCCATTGACTTCAGTAGGCTTTGGTTCAGACCCTGTATCCCCTCCCTGTAGCAATGGGGGAAGGGGCGGAGGTAAATTCACATTTGAGAGCACTTGCACAAAAGTCCTACAGGATTTAATATACAATGAGAATCTTCCCAGGGGCTTTTTTCCCATCCTATAGAACCTAGTAGAGAATCAAGTCCCCAGTATAGGATTCTGTAGGGTGGTTAATAAAGGTCTAGGAAGGATCTCCTTCTCTACTAAGTTCTGTAGGGTTTTAGAACAATGTGTATAGAGCATTATTAACTTATTATCAGCCTTATTAACTTCTGCAGGGATAAGGGTGCCTGTAATTTAGTGACATTCGTTCTGGACCTGGCTCCCTCCAGGCCCCATCAACAGCACGCAGAGAATTTATGTATAATTAGATGGATTGCACCTATCCATAGTCTCTAGGGGTTTTTGTTTAACACCATCTATTCCTATTGCAGTAGCAGCTAGAAGGGCCTAACCCTACTATGCTAGATGCTGTACAAATGCCTAATGAAGAGACACCCCCTGCTCCAAAGCATTTACAATCCAAGTAATAGGACATGCCAAAAAGGGGTTGAAAGAGTCTCCCTCCAAGGGCTTCCACAGTGCTAGAACAGAGCCACCCCCCAGCTGTCCCAGGCAGGATGTAAGAATATGGTGTTGCAAGCCCTTGAAAAATCTCCCCAGACATACAATGAAACAAATACTCGTCCATTACATACCCCAGCATAGCCCCTAACAAGCCCCATTGACAAAACTGGGTCTGTGGAGAGCAACTTGGGGCCCGGCTGGCCAAGGGATTGAGGTACTCGAACCCCTGTATTTGTGCCCCTGCTCCTGCTTTGCTCATTCAGTGTTTTGTGCTTTATAGTTCAGCAGCTCCTAGGGGCCCCATTGTGCATAGGCGCCATGCGTGCGCTTAGTAAAGTGAAGAGCTCTGAGGGTGGGGTTTTCAAAGGAGCCCAACTGCGTTCTAGTCCCATTTCCCATTGAATCGGCATAAGAGACACCGCAGACAAAGGGTGGGAGGAGAGCCAGGCAGAGGCATGGAGTGACTTGCCACAGGTCTCACCGCGGATCCGTGGCAGAGCTGGGAGTGGAACCAAGGTCTTCTGACTCTCGCTCCGGTGTGCTACCCCCAGGACCACACGGCCTCTTGATCTAGTCTTCCCACTGGCTGTCTGAAACTCTGCACGCTGAACTGCGCTGAGCGCTGCTGATCATAAGGGGCCCATGCCTCAGCAAGGAACCCATTCGGATTTGATTTAAGGCGGTGCTAATTACCATAGGCTGCCTCCTTTCCTTTTTTTTTTTCCTCTTAACCCGCAGAAGGCTGTTGTCTGAGCACAGAAGGAGAGGCCTGACCATCTCCCCTAGTGACCCCCCTTTTCCTTAAGCCTGCCAGCCAGCTGCCTTTCTGTGCCCATGGGGTCTTATGCTTCAGTGTACTGCTGCTGTTTCCTTTTCAGTACGTGATCCCCTGCGATAAAGTGCCGTCCCTTCCCGTCGTCACTCTCATGCTAGGAGGAAAGCCCTATGGGCTCACAGGAGAACAGTACACCTTCAAGGTGAGTCCAGAGCAGCTTCTACCCAGCTCCCTTTCCTACGCTAGCTGTTCTTACCTAGATGTAGGAGGCTGGGCTTTCATGGTGAAATCCTGGCCCCTCTGAAGTCAGTGGTCGTCTTATCACTTCAGTGGAGCAGGGGTTTCCCCCAGTGACCACGTGAGTCCTGCCAGGATAGTGCCTGTTCACTGCTGCAAGGTTAGCGGTTTGCCAGTCCTATCTCTGAGTCCGCATCATAACCTGCTCTCTTGAAGAGAGCAGGCAAGACTCCAAAGCATGATCCGTGGAGCAGGATCAGCCCAGAGCTTCAATCACAGAGTCTGACACTCACCTTGCTCACTCTGGTCTAAATCAGGAGTAACTCTACAGAGAGTGAGACCACTGTGTGTGTGGTCAGAATTGGTTCCATGCACAACGGTTCCAGCTGGGACCCCTGCATGCCAGACTTCAGGAGAAGCATGAGTCTGAAGAATCAGGATGTTGTCATGCTGCTGGGTCTGTAGAGAGCAATGGAGACCTCCACTGGTTTGTTGCAGTTGTAGGACACGACTGAGTAAAGCCATCAGCCCCTGCAGTGGGTGAAACTAGGGAGGCAGAGTGAGCAATAATGGACAGGACATCATGTGACTCCTACTATTGTAGTCCGTCTGCCACTGGGTTTGGAGAGCTCAGGGCCAGTCCTTGTCGTGATAGATCATGATGATGATCACGGTTAATACCTCACCCCACGTAGAGTCAGTTCCACCAATCAGTGCCCTAGAGCGGAGCGTGTGGGAGGGCAGGGGAAGGGATGAAAGACTCGTCCTCCTACTGACCTTCTTACTCTTTCCTGTAGATTTCTGTACAGGGAGAGACCATCTGCCTGAGTGGATTTTCAGCCCTGGACGTCCCACCTCCCGGGGGCCCGCTGTGGATCCTGGGAGACGTATTCATTGGCCCCTACTACACAGTGTTTGACCGTGATAATGACTCTGTTGGCTTTGCCAAATGTGTCTGAGTACCTGCCCCACCACCCCTGCCACACGCATACACTGTAGAGAGTGAGTACCAGGATTAGGAAGCAAATGAGGAAATAAAAGAAATGGAAATAGATTTAAAATTAAAAAGGAAACAATATTCGTGCCCTTTTAATGACCCTTTGCCGTCTCTTGAATAAGTGATAATCAGAACTGTAGCGGATCACTCAATCTAGAGCAGCCCCTGCCTTGTTAGATCTTCCAGCTCCATTTTAAATATTCGCTATTGAAGCTGCACAATGCCCTCTCATGACTCCAAGCACCGGTCTCGCAAATAGGAGAGCCAGCTTATGAGATCCATGCGATGATTCCACTCCTCCTGCAGAGAACCCACATTGGTAACGGTCACTGGATTCCATGTACATGCAGAAAACTTTCTCCTTATTCCTCTTCTCTAAGCAATGACGGTGCGGGAGCTCAGTTCATCTTAGGGCTGCTCCGAGTCACATGAGGAAGAAAAGCAATAGTCTGGTGGCTCTCAATGAGCTTGTGCTGCTTTAATGTGCTTTCTTGTGGAGCTGAGGAGGGTGGTCAAGTGATGGCTGCATGAGCCATCCCTTAAAACGCACAAGGGACAGTTTAGGATCAAAATACATTAGCCGAGTTTCTTGTGCGGCAGCACAATGGGAGCACTTGAAGTGGTGTGACCATCCCTGTTGAAGTGTCTCACCTGGCAGGGATGACAATAGGGGCTCCAGCTGGTAGAACCCTCACGGAGCGGGAAGGGTACCATGGTAGGATTTGATAATGGTCTTTGAGTTCATGTCTGCAACGGCCTATCTTTATGCTTAAGGCTGAGCAAACCAGATCAGATAAATAAGAGATGACCCAAACTTTTCTTAGGTTTGAAATAGTTTGGTTGGTTGGGGTTTTTTCTTAAAGTCCTACGGTTTGGGAAAATTTGTCCAGAGCTATTGATCTGGGAGGTAACATTTTTTTGAAAGCGTTTAAGTTACCTAGAAGCCTTAGGTCCTACTGACAGTCAATGGGGCTTAGGTGCTTTCAAGTCACTTAGATGCTTTTTTCAGAGTAGCTTTTGAATGCTTTTTCTTTAGATGCTTTTGAAAATTTTACTCATGGCGTGTTTGATCTGATCAAACCAGCCTATTAGCAGTCAGACGAGAGACTTGCAAGACTTCCAGATCAAAGAGGTTTGGGGAAGCATCTCAAGTTCCAGGTGCTTCTCTTTACCAAGCCTCTGAACCTCTGGAAGCCAATTCATTTCTACTCTACACTCCCTGTTCTGAACCCTGGCTTACTTTTCTTATTAAAAACCACGTAAACGTACACTGTGCTATACAAATATAGAGTGAGGCACATTGCCCGCTCCAGAGAGCTTACAGTCATGCGCACAGACCCACACTCGTCCAGTTAAGAGCCACCAGCTATGTATACAAATCTGTTCACCCAGCTGGGCCCTTAGAAAAGACAAACATGGGGCAGTAGTCCAGGGGAGGGACTGCAAGGAGCAAGTGGTGGATGGAAGGAGGATAAAGTGGATTTTAAGTAGGGTTTTGAGGAAGTGGGAGAGAGTGAGCTTGGTAGAGTTATTCAAGGCTTTGATCCAAAGCCCACTGAAGTGAACAGGGAGACTCTCATTGACTTCAGTGGGCTGTATAATGCAGCATGAGCACAACACAGAGGGTGAAAAAGAAAAGCAAAGACCCAGATCGTGCCCTGGTGTGAGCCAGTGTAACACCAATGTTAGCAGTAAGGTGAGAGGATTGGGAGTAATGTAGGGAGTGAAATCCTGACCACCCTGAAGGCAATGGGAGTTTGGCCCCTGACTTTAATGGAGCCAGGATTTCCCCCAGGGAGCAGCAGGCAGTGAGAGCAGTAATGTGCCTGGGGGCATATAGGAGGCTAGTCACACTAGGGAGCATACACTTTTCCCCAGGACCAAGCCAACATTGAGCCTGCCATCTGGGGAGAGAAAAGGGCTGCCACTTAATTAGGATGTTCAGAGATAATGGGGTGGAGATGATCTAAAATGATTCCCATCACATCAGCTTGCTGAGCGCCACCCTTTTCCAGTCCATTGCACCCCTTGTGATGAGTTTGCTAACGTTGACTCAGGCTTTAATAACAACCTCTGCTGCTCAGACTGGGAGGGGTTTCGTTGGTGCATACTTAATGCTCACAATCATTACTGTTACTCAGACACCTGGAAGGGGCTGCCTGAGGCAGCTGTGACTGGTGCGAATGTAGTAACGCTAATATATGTGTCGGTCTGCACAGCCCCAGGAGTGATAAATACGCTGTTCCCACCATGGCCTGCCGTCTGTGCATGCTCTTTGGCTGCAGCCTCCGATTAGAAGCTGAAGGCATCTGTTAAAGCCTAAAGACCTAGCTAGGGAACAACAGTGTGTTCCCCAAAACCATCAAACACAAATCCTCAGCTGCCCTCCAGAGAGTCCCACTGGCAAACTGATCAAGTGCCCAGAGCTCTTTAAAGTTTAAAGTTAAATCCTTTCTCAGCTGAAGAATTTATCCCATACAGTGACTTAAACGTAGAACTTTTTTTAGATGTCCGTTAATTAGATTTGGTGGAAGGTAAAATCTCTAGCAGGGAATTGACTGCAAGTTTAGATTGTATTAAGAATCTATTTTTAACCCCTTCCAAAACAGGCAGAGTGCATTATATGAAGGAGCCATTGTACATTAGTTGCTGTTAAATATATAATGCCCTAGGACGTTTATACCTGAGGGAAGAATTTGGTCCATAGTGTTGCCCTAAAAGACACATCTTAAGACAGGCTGGGGGGAGTGGTTTATTTGATGTAACACATTTGCAATGCAAAGATCGTGGCGCTTCTGAAATCAGTCTCTTTCCCTTGTTGTTTTACTTGTGTTTTTCAACCGGAGCTTGAAATGCTTTTTGACTTTATTTTTGGGGCAATCTGACATGCTGTCAGAATTCCTGTCTCTAGATTTATTATAGAAAATTGAAATGAAAATGTCTTTTCTCCCCTTTACCGTGTTGCTGTTTTCTTTCAAGTGGTTTGGAATTGCCAAGGTGTAGTGAACATTTCACTTAGGTCAACAAAAACCCACTCTCCTGTTGATAATAGCTTTAGATAAGCTATTACCAACAGGAGAGTGGGTTGGGGGGCGGGGGGAGAGAAAACCTGGATTTGTGCTGGAAATGGCCCACCTTGATTATCATACACATTGTAAGGAGAGTGATCACTTTAGATAAGCTATTACCAGCAGGAGAGTGGGATGGGGGGAGAGAAAACCTTTTGTAGTGATAAACACCCATTTTTTCATGGTCTGTGTGTATGAAAACATCTTCTGTATTTTCCACAGTATGCATCCGATGAAGTGAGCTGTAGCTCACAAAAGCTTATGCTCAAATAAATTGGTTAGTCTCTAAGGTGCCCCAAGTACTCCTTTTCTTTTTGCGAGTACATTGTGTGTATGTTCAAAATATGTTCAGGTGGGCTTCTCCGGCTAGGCTCCCCATGCTGGGGGTTGAATGTCCCACTGGGGTCTTCAGGCGTGGCTGCCCTTTAAAGGTGCTCAGAGGCCCGCCTGGGCTTTGCTCTTCCCCTCTGACCTTCTAGTTCCACAGGTCAGACTGGGAGTGAGGAGTGGGGCAGAGGAAGCTGTGATAACTCCACTTGTGGCACTGCTATGAAATGTCAATCCGAGCAGATTGGGCAGAGCATCGTAATGAGCTCCTTACTCACTTTCCTTACGTGAGTTCAAGCAGGAGTGAAATATTTAACACTGCTGACATTTATATTATCTTCACTGGGAATCTGAGGTAACACGCCTTTGAGATGCAGGGGCCAGTGCACATCTCAGACCTGTTGGTTCAGGCTCTCTGCAAACAGAGGCAGGCAGAACGGTGTCACTTACAGAAGGTTTACCTCTCAGCCATTAGGGATAGAACCATACTGTCCTGAATTTTTAAATTATTAAAATGTTAGGTTGAGATTCTGTAGAACAATATGCTAACCTATTGCTGACCCAATACAACCTAGCCCAGGGGTGGCCGAACTACGGCCACGGGGCCTCATCCGGCCCTTCAGATGTTTTAATCTGGCCCTTGAGAGCTCCAGCTGGGGAGCGGGGTTGGGAGCTTGTCCCGCTCTGCGCGTGCCGTGACTCCATGCAGCTCCCAGAAGCAGTGGCATATTCACCCTCCGGCTCCTACATGTAGTGGCAGCCAGGGGGCGCCACATGCTGCCTCTGCAGCTCCCACTGGCCGTGAACCATGGCCAATGGGAGCTGTAGGGGCGGTGCCTGCAGATGGGGCAGCGTGTAGAGCTGCCTGGCCATGCCTCTGCGTAGGAGTCAAGGCGGGACGATATGCTGCTGCTTCCGGGAGCTGCTTGAGGTAAGCACCATCCAGAGCCTGCACCCCTGACCCCCTCCCACTCTCTGAACCCCTCGGTCCCAGCCCAGAGAACCCTCCTGTACCCCAAACCCCTCCTCCCCAGCCCCATCCCAGAGTCAGAACCCCCACACACACACCCCAACCCCCTGCCCCAGCCCAGAGCCCCCTCCTGCACCCTGAACGCCTCATTTCTGGCCCAACCCCAGAGCCCTCACCCCCTCCCACACCCCAACCCCCAAATTCATGAGCATTCATGGCCCGCCACACAATTTCCATACCCAGATGTGGCCCTCAAGCCAAAAATTTTGCCCACCCCGACCTAGCCAAGTTGGAGCTCTGAAACCACCACAGTAGGCACCGTTCTGCTTGACATAATGCCTGCTTTAATTTACATCCGCTCCCCCTGACCATTATAACACTAACACCTAGCTCTTAGCAGCAGTAGATCTCACAGTGCTTTGCAAAGGATGGCAGTGTGGTTATGTCCATTTTACAGATTGGGAAACTGAGGTGCAGAGTGGCGATGGGCCTTGCCAAGGTCACCCACCAGGCGAGTAGTAGAGCTGGGAACAGAACTGCCATAATCCATTTCTTGAGCCTCTCGGTCACATAACAGTCAAGAGGAAGGGAATGCCCAGGCACCCCGACTGTGTGGTCCTCAGGAAGAGGGGCAGTACAGCAAATATTACACAGGCAGTACACAATGAAGGAGCCACCTACCATAAGATAATCCTCTCGTGACCAGCTGTACCAGCGTTAGGACCTAATTGTGCTGGAGATATGTCATAAAGCAGACCCACACAGACACACACACCCCCAATGGCCACAGATCAGAGCCCAAGTTTATAATCCTGGCTCTATCAATGAAGCACTGTGTGCCTATAGATAAGTCACACACCAACGTCTTTGTGACTCAGTTGAACGATGTATGAAATGGGGATGACACTAAAGGATTCAGATCTAGGAAGAGCACTATTCATTTTTTCAGCTTTATAAAAAATCCAACCTATGATCTAAGCCTCTTGCCCATATTATTACTTTTTGTATTATGGTGGTGCCTAGACACCCCAACGAAAAATGAAGCTCCTCTGTGCTTGGTGCTGTACAAACAAAATAAGAGTCAATCTCTGCCCTGAAGAGTTTATTATTTAAACAGCCATGACAGACAAAGGGAAGTATTATCCCCATTTTACAGATAAGGAATTGAGGTACAAAGAGGTTAAGTGACTTGGCGAAGGTCACACAGGAAGGCTGTGTGCCTTAACCACAAAATCAACTTTTTCCCTAAATTAGCATCTATAGTATGAAAGGAGTCCCCATAAATACCTATCAAACACGCAATGCTCAGCCCAGGAAAAAAGATGTACTCAATTGCCAAATGTTTATTAATATAAATATGAGGGCAAGGTACCTGCCTCAAAGACCTTTTAAAGCCCTAAGCCTAAAAAGAGCTCCTCAGGTGAACTAATGCAGAACTGGGGCCAAAGCAGTTACATTTTGAAGGAAAGATGGAAGCAAGTGACGGAAGTGATCTTAACATGCCTTATTGGGTCCATGGTTTCGTTTTGATCGTTCTCCTACTGGTCACCCTCTACTTAGTTAACATTAAGGGGAGAGCTAGGATTGCTAGGCCTTGCTGAAGAAAATAACTCACCTAAAAAGGGACTGTCTGGCACGTACTTTAAGAATAGGCCCAAAATTTAGATTGAAAAAAAAAAAGGGGAAACAAAACCTAACGTGACTAGAAATGGTTTCCTGATCTTTTTAGCCTTTGATGAGAGCTAAATTACAAAACTAGCTATAAGCAAGGTTGGAACCGATCCGTTGGGGATTAGTACAGGCACCAGAGCCTGCTTGCATGGATCTAGCTGCAGAATCTGGGCCTAAACTCATTTCAGAGTCTACATGGCGAGAAATGGAAAAAATTAAACACACAGTAAACGAAATGGGGAATTAGATTTATTTTATTTTTATGGGGGTTGGTTGATTGGTTCTTGTTTTGGTTGGGTGGTTGGTTTTAATTATTTCTGGTGTAATTAGTGACAAAGGGAATGATTGACTTTTGAAATGGGATTGTCAAGCTGGTGGAGCCCTTTGCTACAAAAGAGATTGTAAACGCTTTGAGGTAGGGACTGTCTGTTTGTACGGCGCTGAGCCCAATGCGGTCGTGGTCCTGGTCCTGGGATTCCAACGTAGTCCCACAATACAAATAAATAACAATAACTGATAAAAAGGATGAGCCAGTGAAAAACAACCTAGCCAAGCAGCACAGCTCCTCCTTTTCCCTTTTTTCTGCCCGGCTCATCTTTACCCCTAGATGCCAGAGTGTATATGAGCTAACAGGCTCCATTTGGTGGCCACTGGGTTTTTGCAGCTGTCCTCTGATCAGGCTGTTTATTCCAGGCAGCTAGGCCTGAAAACACAGGTTTTCCCCACAGCAATTTGCTCATCGTGCCACTAGGAGATGCTGTTTTCACTGCGGTAGCCTCCAAAGGCTGGCAGTAATTACTGGTTGTACTGCTCTGAGTGCTTTCTCCATCCTCAGCAGCTAGTGGGATTTCAGCTTCCTTCAGGGAAGTGGGAAAGGGCAGAGAAGGAAGGGGAAGAGAAACTCAAGACAGGAAAGGACGAGGGGGGCCACAGCTGGCTGAGGGAGAAAGGAAGGGGAGTCACAACAATGGCCTGATTTTCAAAGGTGCTCAGCTCCCACTGCGATCCCATTTTCAGCCCCTCTGAAAATCAGGCCATTAAAGTGACAGGATGGGGAGAGCAGAGGGGAGGGCTCACAAAGCTATAGGAGAGGAGAACAGGCCTGGCCTCGGATCACCTTGGAAGGGGCCAGAGGGCCGCTGCCTGTCTCACGCCTGCACGCCAGCCTGCCTTCCGGAGACAAGAGGTAAGAAGGAGATGGGGCCCGTTGCGGGAGGAGATGGGAAAGTTGTGCAGCCTGGTGCCCCCCCAGCAGAGGTTTTTGGATGTTTCCTCACCCCACTGGGGTGCTCCCAGGTGTAGTGTTGTGCCAGTGGCATGCTGAGCTCATGCTTTAAAACATGTGTGCAACTTGCATTGGGCCACAGCACCAAGGCAGCGGAGGAGGGTGGGGTTAGTGCAGTTTTGGTCTTGTAGAGGAGCCAGCCTTTAACAATCACTGCAGCCCATCACTGGGAGGCCCTGATCATTCCCGTATTCATATCAAAACACCCTGAAATTCACCAGAATGCCCACACGATGTCTGATTCTCCAGTACTCTGCACCTCATTTACACCTGGGGCAAGGTTCTCTACCCCTGCTGGCCAGGTGGCTCAGTGCCCACCACCACTCTCAACCTGTGTCCTGCACTGCAACATTATTTCACTAATTTCTGCAATGCAATTTTAACATTAACAACCTGCTTCATTTGCCCTTCCCCTGCCACCTCCCTCCACTTACTGCATTGTCTCTCCACAACTAAATTCATTTGACTTAGTTGATAACTTCATCTGTATTAAAATTTTCCACTTAACACAGAGGAGATAAACAGTACACACAACATGTACAGAACAGCAAATATGATACTCTAGCTCCAAGAGTCCAATTCTCCTCTTGCTGACCCTGCTGCAAAGCAGTGAATTACTTAATACTAAGCAACGAATCAGCTGAAGTCAATGCAATTACACCAGTGTAGAGCTCATGTAAATGAATGGAAGATCTGGCCCCATGGTCATGGAGGCAACACTCTTAGACACTCAGGCAGTATCTAGAAGACAATCTCTTACTTTTAGAAACTCTTTTTACTAAAAACAAATGATGAAGCACTTTTGTCTTGGGGTTAGTTGTTTTCTTTTTCCTCTGATTTTTTTTTTTATTTTATTTTTAGGTTCCTTTGGGAGGGGAAGAGAAGTGGAATGCAGCTTAAAAGCTAGAGGACAGGAGAGAGAAAGCATGGGGGAGGAGGCCTCACCCTTCCAAACGTCAAACAATATTATTGTTCAGCTTGCTTAGCATTCAATAGGGAGAATTTCAAAGAGTGGGGCTAGGAAAGGGGCGCCATAGGATTGCTGCTGTTTCCTCCCCTGAAAAGTTGAGCAGTTCAGTCCTACATAACTCTCTTGGGCAGAGTTATGAAGGACTGAACTGGTCAAGTTTTCAGGGGAGGAAACACAGCAATGGCTTCAGTGGGCTTTGGCTCAGGCCTTGTATACAGGACACACAGCATCGTTGAAAAGCTGCCACCTCTGGCATGGGATGGTGGCAGCCAGCTGGTGCTAGTGTACTATACAGCAGTGACTAGGATTTTTTTGGCCAGGAATCTAGAGCCAATGAGCAGACGTATGTGGTGCTGTGGTACCTAGGCAGAGCAGACAGGACCTTGGTTTTTAAAGTCTCATCTGAAAGAGCCACATGTATGTAGTAAACTCCATTGGACCCCATTCTTAGGTGCACACTGGCAGCATAAAGGGACCTTACAGGGGATGGAAAGAGCTCTCTGAGAATACCCACTGTGCCGTGGGGGGGGGCCTGGCATCAGAGTTTTGCTGCTGTCCCACTCCCAGCTCTTAGTGTGGAGGGCAGGGAAGGGGAATGGCCAAGGTGCACTACCCTCTCCGGCTATTCTCTGCTTCTCAAACACCACAGAAGGCCCTGGGAAGCAGCGGTGTAAGTCAAGCAACCCTGAGGCTGCTCTGACTTACGCTGGTGGCCAGGTAGGCCCCAGAATAACCCTAGAGGACCGAGTGTGTGAATACAGCATAAAGCCGCCCATGCCCCTTCTCCTGCAGCCCTGCCTTAAGCACAGGGACAGGGTAACTGAGAATCAGGCCTATGGAGTCTATAGGAGGCATGAGTTGATGCTGCTGGCAATTGAACCTGTGGTTCCGGAGAGCCTATAGAGTTTTATGCGTCTTCTGGCACAATGGCACATTAGGGACTCTTGTAAAATGTAAACGTTCAGTTCCATAGCAATAAGCAATAGATTGTTAAAGGAAACCTAACTCTCTGAGGGAAACACGCAGGCCTTTATATTAGTGAAAGGAGGAAATGAGAGCTGCAGCAGTGACAGAAGAGGAGATTGCAGCTCAGGGGCTCCCATGACTCAAACTCTGCTCCCATAGTTTGTGATGGCATCCACACCTGCTTCAGAATGGAAATACGGCCTGATATTCCATGGCTGCTGTTCGCTGCTTTCTCCTTGTGTGGCTTTCCACATAAATCTCAGAGCATAGGTCAGCTGTCAACTTTACACAAAAGAAAACCAGGGAGGTGGATAGCAAAGGAATGGAGTCAGATCTGGACAGGCGGTGTCACCCCACTCCTCTGCACACCTTCCCAGCCACACCCAGGTAAACGTTCTCTCTTGCTGTTGTCGTAAACAGTCGTGCCATAATGATCCCCTAAGCAGGCTTTCCCAGGCCATGGGACTGAGTCCCCCTGGTGGGGCCTGAATTTCTTGCCTTACTTTTTTGTTAGAATCTGGAAAATAAGAAAATGCAAATGGCTACCTGAGGAATATTTTTTGTCAGATACGAACATACGTATGTATGTACGTACGTGTGTGTCTCTGTGTGTGTGTGTTCCAGCTGCAGCTGGTTTCTCGTACACCCAGTTAGGGCTGCAGGGATCAGGGATTCCCTGGCAGTCACTCCTCCCTGCTAGTGGGGACTGGCCCTGAGGGCAGGGAGACTCTCTCCTCATCTGCCCACAATGCTTCTCCCACAGGTGCCCACCCAGCCACCAGGGGCAGGCAAAAACAATAGTCTCCAAGCCTTGCCCGCAGGCAGCACTGTGGTGAGGAGCTCAAGGGGGAATGGAGGCTATCTCCTTGAGCCTCTTCCTCCCCTGCCACAGCCTGTACCCACCTGAGCCCCAGGGAGATTGACAGGTCACTGTCCAATTATAGTCTGGCTCAGTCCAGTCTGGATAATCTCTGCAACCACAAACAAGCTCCAGCGTCCCTCTGGAGTGCGCCAGGGTAACGCTGAGCTGCTGTAGCTACGTGCACTTCAGAATTCTCCTTCCTCATCAACAGCTGCTCTGTATGAACGTTGTCTCCAGCGCACGGGAACACTGGGCCTAAACTCCTTTGCTGTGATCACACCTGATAGTGCAACACCTGAGAAGCCCTGCCTGGAGGGGCACTAACTCATTGCCTGCCAGGCAGCATAAGGGTTCAGGCTGTCTGATGAAGGGGTGGTAGCTGTGGTTGTGGAGCGTGGGCGGCTCGCACCCCTGTCTTGCAGACCTCAGCCCTTTCTCTGTCTAGGCTTTTCACAGAAATAAACCGGTTTCCCTGATTTACTTTCAACGTCACATCAGACTCGCTTCTTTGGGGGAACCAGCCTCGGCTTCCAACAGTATCCAGCTACTGAGCCAGAATATTGGATAAAGCAAACAGACCATGATATTTAGACAGGAGATCCTGTCCTGTCTCCCTAGCTGTGCTATTTCCTCTTCTTTCCTTTTATTCTTCCTATTCATTAGGTTTTCTTCTCCATCTCAGGTTTTAATTCAGTAGTTCTCAGTGCCCGTATTTCCGTTAGTTGATTATTTTTGATTAAAGGCCCATCTTTCTCTCCCTCGCTTTCTAACATGTTTGGATCTGGCCTCTCTTCCCCAGTCCATTTTTCACCTTCTGTGTTTTTTTCTTTCCGCCTATTCTCCTTTCTCGGTACCAGCCTCTTCCCCTCTCCCTCAGCCCCCCAACTTTTGAGTCTCTCCTCTCAACTTCTAAAGCAGTCTTGTTGGTCCTGTCTCTGCACCAGTCCCCTCTCCACAGCACTATCATTTCTCTCCAGTTTTCTTGCCTCACCTACTTACTTGTTCCTCAGAACAAGTTCCAGGTTTCACAGGATGAATGGGTGATGGAGTAATTTTTTGGTGTGTTGCACTCCAAATGCAGGTGAACTGATGGCCCTGTCTGTATAGAAACATAAGGACTACATCACCAGATCAGAGCAGTGTTTCATCTAGTCTAGCATCCTGCCTCCAACAACTGCAAGTACCAGCTGCTTCAGAGCAAGGTGCAAATAATGCTATAAAGGACAATTATGAAACGGGAAGTTTCTTTTTAACCCTTGCCAATTTATATCCCGTATAATTTTTCCCCATCTAATGTGTCTGTAGATGTTCTCATTAGTCATATAAATGTCTAATCCTTTTATGAATCCTGCCTCAATAACATCTTGTGGCAGTGAGTTCCACAGTTTAATTGTACATAATATGAAAAAGTATTTCCTTTGATCAATTTATTCTGTATACTTTTAAACTATCCTAGTCTTTCCAATATTTTCTCCTACTGAAGTCTCCCCATATGTCAAATAATTTTCCTTGCCTGTATTTCATCCCCTTCTATTTATACTTTTTGAGATGGATTGACCAGAATTGAGCACAGTATTCAAAATGAGGACATCCCACTCATGTATATAATGGCATTATAATATTGTTGCCCTTGGCCCAGTATTTGGGACTTTGCAGGTGGTTTTCTATTAGGGGGAGAAATTGACGATAGGACTCGGGTATCAATGGAGCAATCCTGTTTATTTACAAAGAGTGTGCACAAAAGTCCTGTTCCCCTGCATACAGAAGGAGCAACCCCCAATTCACATGGCTTAGCTCTGACCTGCCTAGTGCCTTGGGTGATTCCACCCCTAATAGTCTGCAGTAGTTTTTAGTACATAAAGCGGCTTGATTGCTCCTTCTGTTGAGAGTACTTGGCACACCCATTGGCTTTAATGAGGTCTGTGATTGCCTTTGGATCTAAGGCTATGGCTATACTAGAGAGCTTACTGAGCTGCAGCTGTACCTCTGCAGTTCTGCCACTATAAGGTCTCCCGTGTAGCCACTCTATGCCGATGGGAGAGAGTTCTCCTGCCAGCATAATTAAACCACCCCCAACAAGCAGCAGTAGCTATGTCGGTGGGAGAGCGTCTCCTGTTGATGTGGTACTGTCTACACCAGTGCTTTTGTTGGTGAAACTTATGTCGGTCAGGGGAGTGTTTTTTCCACACACACCCCCGATCGGCAAGAGTTTGGCCGATAAAAGTGTTGGTGTAGACAGAGCCTGAGACTCACGTGGTGGCAGCCATTAGCACCTTTCAACATAACAGTAGTTTGAATATTATTTTTCACTCCTTTCCTTATACATCACAACATTTTGTTTCCATTCTACGTTGAGCAAAGGTTTTGATTCAACTGTCCAGTTACCCACAGGTATTTTTCCAGGTGTCAAGTTAATTTAGAACCCAGCAATGTGTATGAGTACTTCAGAGTATCTCTTTCTATGTACAGAGTTTCCCTTTCTATGTACATTACGTTGCATTGAGAGACAAGGTGGGTGAGGGAATATTTGACCAACTTCTGTCAGCGAAAGAGAAGCTTTTGAGCTTACACGGAGCACTTCTTCAGACCTGAAAAATCATTGGACCAACATAGTTACAACATCGCAAAGTACATTACATTGGTCAATAGTGGTAATCATCTGCCCATTCACCTCGCTTTCTAGGTCTCAAGTACCTTCTCTCGTCTTGACGTACCTAAATAATTGCGTGTCACTGCAATATTTTCCCACCTTATTGTTCATTCCCTTTCCCAGATCGTAAATGATAATATTAAAAGCACAAATCCTTACATGGAAAATTGTGGCTCCCTGCTGTTAATTTTTCACCATCTTGAAAATAGATTATTCTTTCTCTTTGTTTTCTCTCTGTTAGCCGTTATGTTATCCTCAGGAGAACTTTACCTCAGAAGCCGTGCTGGTGAACCACTCTCATAACCTATGACAGGTTTCAGAGTAGCAGCCGCGTTAGTCTGTATCCGCAAAAAGAAAAGGAGGACTTGTGGCACCTTAGAGACTAACAAATTTATTTGAGCATAAGCTTTTGTGAGCTACAGCTCATTTATATACACAGAGAACATGAAACAATGGGTGTTACCATACACACTGTTTCATGTTCTCTATGTATATAAATCTCCCCATTGTATTTTCCACTGAATGCATCCGATGAAGTGAGCTGTAGCTCACGAAAGCTTATGCTCAAATAAATTTGTTAGTCTGTAAGGTGCCACAAGTCCTCCTTTTCTTTTCTCATAACCTAGCCACTCATGTGTCTTACAGTCCTTTCTTTAATTATCATTTCAACACAAGCATCCCCTCGTTTTTACTGCTTTCCCTACCCTACCCAGTGCCACAAATTGGAGCCACCAGCCTTCCAGCCAAAGAGGACCGGATGCAATCTGTCTTCATCATGATCCACCACTGCAGGAGGCCGTTAGTGGCCTTGTTGGGCACCACCTTTAGGTTTGTCCCCTCTGGGACAATCTGAAAATTGTTTCCTTGCTGCATTGGCCACCCCACAAAGTGAGGTCGTTAGGTTGTGAGGTTGGGTGAGCTGGGTTGTTTCAATGTAGCTTTTGGGATAGGTAGAAAGCAGAGATGGGAACCGTTTAATTGAACCCCTGCCAACAACAGGGATGCGCAGAAAACCGGACCCAGATCCCAACCCTTCCTGGCTTTTCCCACCCTTAATGATGTCCATCCATCTCATCCTCTCTGCAGCTGAGCGCACTGTTTCCTGTGTGCTTCCAGCTGCTGTTGGCCTGGGGGTGCTTCTCTCTTGTTTTGATTGTGTGTGCATGTGTCTCTCCCTGCATGCAGAATCTCTCCATTCCCCGTGACTGGAGCGCAAAAGCCGCTGAACACCCTCCCCGCATTAGACTTGTGCTCCCAGCGTTTGGTTGACCAGACAGCCCTGTACGGCGTGTATATGTTTGGTCTAGGTTACCAAGGCCTCGGCAGCGACTCCATAGTTAAGGCTGCATCGAAATCTCTCCTTCAGTATCTCGATGGGGGTTGTGGATGGCATCTGTCTGAGGTGATCTTCCCAGCGAGCGCGGGAACCAATGCCCACGCCCTTGAGCCATGCACCTGGGAGATGTGCCTTCCTGGCAGGTAGGTGCAAGGAAACGTGAACCAGAAGGTCATGCTCCTGGGCCGGGAGGAAAAAGAGCATCGGTGACTGAGATTACGTGGTGCTCTCCTGCCCAAAGGCTGTAATGAGCATGTGCGCCTTGAACTGTTTGTTTCAGAGGGACGCTAGTTGACCTCTTTCCTCCCCAGCCCCCCCACTGTCCACCCCCCTGCTTCCCCTCCTTCACCAACTCCAGTTATTAAGAAAGAAGAGCCGGAGGCAGTCCTGAGCCAGAGATGCAGCAACTCCCTGCGTTCCTCCTTGTGAGTATCCCTCGCTCTCTCCTCTTGCGCCTTTCCCAAGGAGACGGATGGATGGACAGGCGGGTGGCTAGAGGCAGATGGTTCCTGCTAATTACACAGCTAATGGGGTGGGGAGCAGCAGACAGCCTCTTCCCAGCCCACCCTCTGTCCTCGCCCGTTCTTCCGCCTCTCGCCTCGGGGTTGGCCAAGCAGGAAAAACTGCTGACAGACTAAAGGAAATGGGAAATTCAGTTACATCAGGAATCCCAGGGAGATGAGGACTCAGCAAAAAAAAAGAAAGAGAGAGAAAAGCAGAGAGAGAAGCTCTGCTGCGGCTGAACGGCCGGCTGGATTGACAATCATTTAACCTCCCCCCAGCAACCAGCTTCGATCCTGGAATGGGACAGAGAGCAGCAGGGCCCGGATGGATGGATGGATGGATGGACAGGGCTGGGAGGGGGGGAAACGCTGGAACGGCATCTGTTTGGAAACTCTCTTCGGAACCTCCCCTCCCCTTTCTTCGGACGTGTTGTTCTTTCTTTCTTTCTGTTCTTTCTTATAAAGAGACGAAAGCAGCCACTGTCTCCCATTCCAGCTGATGGGGGGGAGTTGGGGGGCCAAGTGAGGCAAGAGCCACATACGTTATTGCTGGGGGTTTTGGCGGCGATAATGTAGGACAGTGGGAGCAGAGGAAGAGGGTGACAGATGTCAGAAGCTCCTCAACCTCTCCGGCTATTCTGCAAGGGGGGGGAGACGGAGCATGCTGCAGGAGCTGGGACACCCAGCTGCATGGAGAGCAGGGACTATTCCACTGCTGCATTCATTACAGACTGCTCAGTGTGCAGGAGAATGCTCCTTTGTGGTACACGAGTGTAAATACTACTCTCTGTCTCCTCCCCCTCCTCTACCCTGCTCTCCTCCCTCCCCTCCACCTACTCCCTCTCTCTTCTCCCCAATCTCTCCTCTATCCCTCTGTCTCTCCTCTCTCTCTCTTCTCCCTCTCCTCCATTTCGCCCCCTCTGTCTCCTCGGTCCCCCCCTGCTTTATTCCATCCCCGTCATTCACCGTCTCCCCTCCCCACCCCCAATCTTTCACAGGGGATTTCACTTTGCCAGGATACAATCTGGTAAATTTACAACAGCCACCACGGAGAGAACACAGGAACCCCCGTTGGGCCCGCCGTGTCCCTTTGACGGAGCATTCTGGATTCAGAGACCCCCCCAGCAGGGTTGCTTTGCTGGCATTCCCAAGCCCCCCGCCATCCCGCAAGCTTCACCTGCCCTATCTCCCTCTTCTGCTGTTTGCTTCATGGAGAACAAGAGCTGCAAAGGGGACAGCCTGCGGCCAGCTGTCCAGTGCAAACACTCTGTCGAGAAGAAGACAATGACTAACCCTACGACGGTGATTGAGATCTACCCAGACACCACCGAGGTGAATGATTACTATCTCTGGTCCATCTTCAACTTTGTATACCTCAACTTCTGCTGTCTCGGCTTCATCGCCTTGGCCTATTCTTTGAAAGTAAGTACTGATTGCAAGCCACCCTGTGGGGAACGCACTGAGCCAGAGCCACAGCTGGGGTAAATCGGTGTCATGGCTGTTGAAGTCAGCAGAGCAATGCCAGTTTACCCCTGCGGAGGATCGGGCCCGGTCATGTTAATACGCATTGTCAGGGGAGATCTTGGGAATGGAAATGTTGTTTTGTGCGTGGTGTGGGTATCCATGGCACTCAGATACCAAGGTAATGGGCACCACAGAAGAACTGAGATAGAGAGATGAGTGGAATCAGTGACAATGGCTCTGAATTGGCTTTTATTGTGACTGGAGATTGACAATTCTCACTCGTCTGGGGGTTGGTTATAGCGTAATTCTGAGAATTAGAAACAGTTGAATTTTCTAACAGGAGGACAAACAACTTCCTCCCCAGGTAGCCAGAATCCTTCAGCATCTGGAGACCTGCGTGGGGCAACCCCCATCGCCATAGGAGAGGGCTTCAACTGGTGCTGGGGAATCCTGAATGCATAGGCTACTGAGGGCTCCCAGGTGTATGATGATGATAAGCACTTTACATCCTCCCCGTACTTTACAAATCAAACTTAATTCAGCCTGGCAATGTTTCTGCGGGGGGGTAAGGGGGAGATAGTATTCTCCCCATCTTGCAGACAGGAACACTGTGGCGACTTGGTGATGGTCCCAGAAGAAGTCCATGTGAGAGCTTGGAATAGACTCCTGGAAATCCTGGCTGGCAGTCCTGTGTTTGGCGCACTAAAGCCTCTCACATCAGTCTGGTACCAGCATGCTGAGGCTCTACGTAAGGTGGTTTAGCTAAAGGCACTGGGCCAGATCCTCAAATGGTGTAAATCAGTGACTCCACTGACTGCGGTGGAACTCTGGTGACTTATGCTAAGTCAAAGATCTGGCCCAATACTGGAAAAGGAAGTCAGTTTTTTAAGAAGTCCTTAGGGGCCTGATTAAATCTGGACTCAGTGGGAGTCCTTCCGTTGATTTCAGCAGGCTTTGGATCAGGTCCTTAGTGAGTGCTTTCTGGAGTATGGGGATAGTGAGGGCTCCAAAGAGAAGGAGGGAAAAAGAGCAACTGTGCAAACTGGAGGACCTGAGAGACCGATGGGACTGGCTTTAAGCACAAACACACCAAGCAGCCACTTGTGCCCCAGCTCTTTTTGTGTCTCCCCCCATCCCATCCTCTATAAGTTCTGCCACTCAGAGCACGGCCCCACCTCCTCTTCTAGCAGTGGGACCAGAAAGTCATGAAACAACTTGTTTCCTTCCTTGGCTCTGGCTAAAGCAGCAGTGAGGAAAGCAGCTCATGGCCTGATTCTCCCCAGGGTCCCCTAAATCATAAGGCCAGCCTTGGAGACCTGCCAGGAATGTGAAAATAAGGTCTGCTAACTAAGGTGATGGAAGACCGTGGAGGGCTTCATAAGGGAGGAATGGAAATAGATGCATGAATGAACTGGGAGCCAGCATGTAGTGTGCAGCTCACGGAGAGTGGGACCTGTGTAGTTCAAGGGTGTCCAGCCTGTATCCTGCTCTCTGTTTTCTGGATCACCCTCGAAATGAAGTCAGTCTGATTCTAAGAGGCCAGTTGCCCCAGTCTGCTACTCTTCTCTGAGGGCTCCAGACCTCTGCGTGTCTGTAAGGTAACACTCTCATAAGGTAACGCTATCCTTTGAGTCCATGAAACCTTCCGTAATTATTCCCTGTAACTGCCGATCAGAACAGACCAGCTGGGCTGCAGGATTTCATTGCTGGTGAACTGAGCCAGCAAGCAGTATCCAATCATCTGTCAAGGAAGAGAGGGTCTGAGGGTTTGGAGGGTTTTTTTTGTTGTTGTTGTTTTTCATAAAAGCAATTAGATAATTATATATGTAAATGAGACCAAGCCCCAGGCTCCTGGGTGGCCCTGAATGTGTCATCGTTTGGGTTGCCTCAGGGACAGGAATCTAGTAGATGTGTTTTGGCAGGCAGCATTTACAGGAAGGCCAGTGTACAGAGGGATTTCATCACAGAAACAGATCAATTAACCCCATCTAACTCCAGTGACTGTGATTTCCACAAGAATACAAGGAGGCTGCTTCTGAACCAGCCAGGCCCTGGGGCTCTGTTATAGCAGAGGTAGTGTGGCCTAGACCACTGAGCACAGGGACTCTGATTGCCACTCACTGGGTGACCTTGGGAAGTCCCTTACCTTCTCTATGCCTCAGTTTCCCTATCCACAAAATGGGGATGAGAATGCTCACTCACCTTCCTTGCAGGGGTGTCAGGAGGCTTAACTCACTGCTGTTTGTGAAGTGCATTGAATGTAAAGGACTATGCAAATGCTGAGCATTACCATTGCCAGGGCTGTCCCAAGGACATTTAGGGCCACTGCCAACATCAACCAAGGATGGTATGGAAGGCTCGCTTACCACATAACACTCCGTGGGATGGGCACACCAGTATAGGGCAAGAAATAGGCTTTTCCCCTCTCCCCTGCCCCCCCCCATGTGTTCATTAGCTTAAATTTGCTTTAATAACATGGATGCTTCTCCCCAACAAGGGAAACATTGGTGGGGCGGGGAGGAATGACTAAGAGAATTAGGCTGAACTCAGGAAAAGGAAAATATAAGCTGAAGATCAGGAGACGGCACTCTCTATTGGAATCCATGGTCTATCAGTCTGTGGAACAGTCTCCTGCTGGAAGTGGGGTAATCCCCATCACTTGAGAAATATGCAACTAAACTGAACCAGACAGTGGTGAATTAGCTGTAGGGCACAGTCCTGCTCCGGCAGGGGATGGACTAGACCAGGGTTTCTCAACCTTTTTGATACCAAGAACCAGCTCGCTGCCTTCCTAAACTGTGTCAGGGAGATCTTGGAGACTGGCGCCAGTCCATGGACCAGTCATTGAGAAACACTGAACTAGATGACCCAACAGGTCTTTCCTATCTCTGCTATCTTCAGTTCTTTGGCAGAATAAAAACGGCAAACATAACGTTCCTCAGAGATACAGGACAGAGTCAAGGAATGGCAAGGAGAGAGTGACCACGATATTTCAGGCCATGATGGGGAGGACAGCATACGAGAGAAAATGGGGAATATCTGGATATAGCAAAAGAACTCCCCTAGGAAAGGCCTGTAGAATGGAAGAGAAAATGTGTTCATTTCTGTCGTCTTAACCATCCTATAGAATTTAATAGAGAATGATATCCCTGCTGTGGAATTATTTTGAGTGTGTGTGTGTGTGTGTATGCACGAGTGCGTAAAAGACCTACACTCTTTATTAGTTGCTGTAGGATGTTAGTCATTTCTACAGAGCCCTATTGGTTTCATCTCTATCTCTGTTACATTTTGTAGGGCTTTCCCATAAGGTAAGAAAAGACTGGAATGAGGAAAATATCTGGGAAAAATGTCCTGTTAGTTAGACCTTCTTCTTGTCCCCTGAAACAAAGTTTAGCAACGCAGATTTAGGCCCCAGTCCTTCAAGGAGCACCATGCTGAGTAGAGACCCAGTGGAGTCAATGAGGCTGCGGGATCAGGGCTGCTATTATGAATAAAACCAAGGTGTTTCTTCACTGGGAACCACAGCTGTGTGATTTCCTGGCTAGGGTGCAGCCAATGCACTAAAGGCTTTAGGGTCCCCAGATTTTGTTCTTTAAACTTACTTCAAATAGTGTAAACATTTTTAAAACCCTAAGAAACATTGTTTTAAATAACAAAAATGCAGCGTCCCATTGGCTTCATTAAGACTACTTGTCCTGAAAGCTAAGCCCATGTTTAAGTACCTTGATGAATCAGGGCCTTTAGTGTGCTTTAATATTGCCTTTAAAAATGTTTCGAAAATAATACACTCACTTCTGATCTTTCTTTGTCTTCATGCCTCCCAGGGTGCATGTGGAGAGAGAGCTCTATAGATCTCTCGCTGTGTGTAGATTGTTACACTGCAGTAGCACCAAAATGTGCATTGGTCCCTGCACCAAAGAGCTTACATTTTCAGTCAGAGAAACGTACCAAGTAGGGAGGGGCACGGGCTACAACATACAAGCCAAGTATTTGATATAAGCTTTGTATCTGCACACCTGGTCTTTACTTATACCCCCTCTTTCTAACCCATAGGGGGCCAGATCCTCAGCTGGTGTACATCGGTCTAGCTTTGTTGACCGCAGTGAAGCTGCACCAGTTTACACCAGCTGAGGATTTGGCCCCAGCACTCCTTGGTCTGTAGCATCAGCGAGATGGAAAGGGAAACCTGTGCCTCGCTGTGAATGGATGTGTGTATTTGGAGGAGGGCGGAGGGAATGATTAGACATGGGTGCAGAGAGATTTGAAAGCCCACGTCAGCACTGGCATTAGTACAAGCACAGCACTGATGCCAACACCACCTGATAAACTTGGCGAGGAAGACGAGTTTTGTTTTGTTTTTTCAAAAGCAAATTTTGTGGCCTTGACTTTTGCCCAGGATATTCAGCTTGCTTCCCCCTCTCTCGTATTTCCCAGCTCTAAGCACTAATAAATGATGCATCAGCACTTACTGTTAAGAGATCAATCACCAGCAGTTTTATCACAAGAGACCTTTGGGGAAAGCCAAATCCTTCAATGTACCAATTACACAAAAAGGCAGTAGATCAGGGAGGCCGGGATCACAGTCCATTTTTATTCTAGAAGTCTAATTTCAGGATGCATATATGGACATCAGGAAAATGAGGAACCTAGACTCCTTTCTGTGTCAACCCGTAGTTCCAGGGTTTTACTGATTTAAAAAAAAATCTTCCCATGTGTGTGTTCCATCAGGTGATCCTATGCTACCGCCAAAAGATGCATCACACCGAGCATGTGGGAGCTACAGGGCATCTGAGATCCTTGCATTTATATAGCCTGGTTTCCACTGTAAATGAACATAAGTTCTGCATATGAGTAATGTATGTGCTGGAGCCATATTGATTGTACCTTTTACTGCTCCAACTCTACTAATGGCAGTTTAAAGTGGAAAGGCAAATGAATAGAACAACAGTGGTGCAGCAACACCTGTGTCTGACAAAGAGCTTACTTTGTGGAGCCTCTTTCCTTCCCAGTGGAGATCAGGTCTTAGTGCACATCTATCCATAGGGAGGCAGTGAGGTGTAGTGAGTAGGTACAAGGCTGGGAATCAGGAAACCTAGGTCTTATTCCTGGCTCTGCCCCGGCGGGTGATTTGGGGCACTTCCTTTCTCTGTCTCCCCTCCCACATTTTGTCAGTCTTGTCTATTTAGAGCGAAGCAGCTGGGGATGCGGGTGTGGCTGTTGCGTCTTTGCATTTGAGGGAAAGGCATTAGAATGGCCGAAGAGGTCTAGCTCCGGGGATTCTGTGGAATGAGGGAGGTTGCAGCTCCTGAGTTCTCAGGCAGGTGTACGGAAGTAACGACTCCAGGAGAAAAGACATCAGCCTCTCTTATTCTCTTAGAACAGTGTTTCTCAACCTTTTTGACACCAGGGACCGGCTTGCTGCCTGCCTAAACAGTGTCAGGGAGATCTCAGGGACCAGTGCCTGCCAGTCCCGAAGATCTCAGGGATTGGTCGTTGAGAAAAACTGTCTTAGAAGACCAACAGCTTTCAGGAATTAAAATTAAATCCAGCTGCTTCCCAAGCAGTACCGTGACAGAGTGAGCCAATGAGACAAGATCCTAGTGTTAGTCCATGAGGAGAGTCTGTACCAGAAGTGCTCATGAGCTGGAGGTCTTACAACCAATTTGTAGAGCAATCCAAGACTCTCCCTCCTTTCCTACATGGGAAGTTATTTGTGTGCAGAGAAGCAGAAATTGGTGTACTATATGGAGGAGATGGGTCTACAGGCCCCCTCAGCCAGTGCACACAGTCTACATGCAACCAGCAGCAGGTTGGATAGCAAAGCCCAAGCAGCATTAGATACAGTCATATCAGAATTATTATTATTAAAATGCATGTATCTGCATGATATGCTAACACAGTACTTGACAGCCGTACAATGTGACTTGTCCCCTGCTCCTGAGGATCTGAGGGGGACGAGGCCTGGCCTAAAATCAGGGAAAGGAGTTTGTGGAGAGAGTGTTGCTGAGGAAACCAAGGCAGGAAAGATCCCTGGAAGAAAGGGAGTGTCAAAAGGAGAAGATAGTGAACACTAAGCAAAGAAGTAGACAAGAGACTTCCAAGTCCAGAACACATGAAGGTGCAAAGCCTGAGTGCAAGAAAGAGACAAGGGAGAGATGAGGAGAGAGGATTGGGAGGCACATAGGAGAAAGTTGGGCAGTAGGAGAAAATGAGATCAGAGATATTGGAGCTTGAAGCTGATGAACTATGAGACAGGAAGCCAGGAACAGGAGTGGAAGAGGACAGACGGTGATGTGGTCAGAACAGCAGAAGAGGAAAATGATTAGTGCTGGCATTCTAGATATGCTGAAGGGAGAGAGGTGAGCAGCTGCCTGGGAAGGCGGTGACAACTGTCCGGGGGGAAGTTGGCCAAGGCAGGTACAAGTTCCATTAGTGGAGCTGAAGAGGAGAACCTGGATCTGGTGAAGTTAAAGTGCAAGACTGGATTTAACAAAAGGCTGGCTATGGAGGTGTGGGGAGGAAGGAGAGAGAAACATAGGAATTGACATATTGGATCAGATCTAAGGCCCATCTAGTGCAGTATCCCATCTCTAACAGTGCTAGCCACCAGATGCTTCAAAGGAAGGAATAGGGACCTTGCAGCAGTCAGATGTGGGATAATCTGCCCCCCACATTAGGTCTTATCCGAATCTCCAATAATTAGAGGTTGGTTTAAGGCCTGTGGTAGAATCCCTTCTAGAATTGCTGTTATCATTCATAAAGTGACATGGAGAAAGGATGGACTTGTGATTAAGGAACTGGATGGGAACAAAAGAGCTCTGACTTTAATTCCTGTCTCTACCCCCAGCCTTCCTATGTGATCTTGGGCAAGTCACTTAGCATCTCTGTGCCTCCGAGATGCTGTTCTTCTGCCTT
The DNA here is from genome assembly GCF_015237465.2 of Chelonia mydas. Taxonomy (NCBI): domain Eukaryota; kingdom Metazoa; phylum Chordata; order Testudines; family Cheloniidae; genus Chelonia; species Chelonia mydas. The sequence goes on along the minus strand of NC_051246.2, from coordinate 27,597,363 downwards.
CCAGAGGGGTTGTGAGGATACAGGCTTTAATGTTTGTGGAGCACTGAAATATCATAGTAATGGTCATGTGAGTATTGAGAGAGACAGTGGTGAGGCTGGGATACAAGGAGGATGGGCAACTCCTTACTGGTGACAGAGAAGGGAAGGGGAGGAAATGTCCATCTACTCTTAGAGAGCTTGACTTTGATGTGCTGCCAGGGGCCATCGCCAAGTGGGCATTGGAGATGTGAGCCCAGACAGAAGAGGAGAGGCCAGGACAGAAAGCTGTAGGAAGCTTAATCAGACTATAAACAATTTGGGGCAGAGACTGTCTTTTTGTTATATGTGAATATTGTGCCCATCCCAGTGGGGCCCTGACTGTTGGTTGGAGCCTCTCGGCTTTACCACAATATAAATGATAATGAATAACAATGAATTGTTTGAATAGAGGTGCTAGCTGATGCCACAAGAGCATATGGGAAAAGAGGAGGGGACCAAGGACAGAACCCTGAAGGAGTCCAACAGACAGAGGGAGAGGGGAGGATGAGGTGCCAACAAAGGGGAGGCCAAAGCAGCCATCAAAGAAGTCAGAAGAGAACTTGGGAAGAAAGCGGAAGGCAAAAGAAAGCTCAGATATTTCGAAGGCGGTAGCGAGCTCAAGCAAAGTATGGCTAGAGAAGACTCCCTGTGAATTTGCTCGGAGAAGGTAGGTCATATTATGCCACCCCTCAAGACATTTTTGGTGGAGCAGAGAGGGCACAAGCCAGAGTGGAGAGGGCAAGATCATGGGGCACGCTGGCGGAGTTTTCAGGAGAAGGTGGACATTAGAGAAGCAGCTGGGACTGTAGAATCAATAGTACTCTGGGGGAAGGAGACAGAGGGGAGAGTGTGATAAGGGAGGGAATCAGAGACGTAACCAGGGTGAAGAGGACTAGATGGGGACAGGAGGACAGGCTGTGACCAAAGGCACACTGAGGGTTAGACATCAGAGTCAGAAACAAGGGTGAAGGAGGAGAGTGTGGGAGGGGTGGTGGAAGGGTTGGGGAAGGTGGCAGAAGAGCATCCTTGATGGATATTCTCACTCGGAACACATGTGCAAGCTGGTAAGATCGGGGGCTGAGGATGAAGTGGAGGAGGGAAGGTGCTGGGAAGAGGGGTCCAGGAGGGCGTTCCTGGTACAGAGGAGTGTGAGGAGAGGGGCTGGGAGCACAGAAATTGACAAGGGAGAAGAAGCAGATCTTGTGAGCTGGGAGGAGGGCAGAGGTGGAAGAAGAGCAGTAATCTGTGCAGTCATGGGACTCTCTGTGAAAGTGCTCAGCGGTGCAAGAACTGGAGCGGAAGGAGCGAAGGCAGGGAAGAGCCAAGAGTGGGGAAGAGAGGAAAGGGCAGCTCTGGGTGAGGGGGGAGATGGGAGCTGAATGAAGGAGAGAAGTTAGAAGGTGAGGCGGGGGGGAGGGAAGGGCAGGAAGAAAAGGAGGAAAGAAAAAATGGGGAAAGGGAGGGGAGGGAGAGGAGATTAGTGGGAAGCATCTGAATGGGGATAGGGGGGTGAAGAGGAACGAGAGAGAGGCCTGGAGAGAAATAGAGAAGAATGGTGAGGGGAGGCCAGTAGGAGGGAGGTGGAGGAGCAGAAGTGTCCCTGGAGGAGTTTGTCTCAAGCAATGAATACTTGTCCCCTCTCCCCTTCGGCCTCTCAGGAGTGTAGCTCTGCCTGGGACCTTCCTTGAATGATTTTCATTCCGGTGAGCGGGGCTGACCCCGTGGGATACTGCCCAGCTCCCTTCATAATGGGGAGATCCCTGCTGGCAGCTTTGCCAACAGATTAGGATTGTCTCCGTGGCGGGCTCTGGTGCTCACTACATGGTGTTTTGGGGCTTGATTCCCACAACTACTCCCTTCTGCCCAAGATAATGAAACCTGTATTCTTAACCTGCACAATCCTCCCTCCCCAGACCTCAGGTGTGCAGCGACTAGGGCTTGTCTGCCTTAAGCCCCACACCCTGATTTTGCATTGGGCCCTGCACTGAAAAGGAGGAGCTTTCTTGTGCTTACTGTGCTCTGCAGGGAGAGCAACAGGCCCCATGAGAGAGTGGCTCACTTCCCAGCTCTGGCTGCACCATTCTCCATCTGGCTGCTGCTGTTCTCAGTTGTTGCTGCTGGGTGTGGGCGACAGTCCGGTCGTGGCACTAGACGCTCTCCAGGTCTAGATGCACCATGGGGGGTGGGGGAGGAAGGTACAGATACTTACCATACATGTGCCACGTGTTTGACTGACCGCCGCGGTAGGTTCTCGCATGCACCCTTATGTCAGCGAAAGACTCCTTCCCAGAAGCCCGGGGGAAGCGTTATAAAAGCAGGGAGTGCGTTCACAAAGGACCCTCCCCTCCAGGGCAACAGAGTGGAAGAGTCCACATATTAGAATGCATGGGACGTTACTCCAAGGTCTGGAATGAGCTTCAGGCCTCCGTGAGCTGGAATCACACAGCAATTTGCTGGGACTGAGGAGGCCGTTACCGCCTTGTGTCCAGTGAGTCGTGTCAAGCTCCCAGGACAGCGTCGGGTTGTAAGTGCTGCAAGCGTTACAGAGCAAATCGCTGAAAAATGACTTAAATCAATCCTGGTATATTTTTGGAAAACTCTTGGTCGATAAAGGCATTAGATTCTTTCTAGGTAGGACTGTGGTGCAGGCTCAGGGGTTTATGTGGCTTGCCAGCGACATCTGGTGTTCAGACAGGAGCACCGTAACCGTGTTCACATTTCTGAGAGCAAATTTAGGGTCTGCCGGAAGCAGCAGGCACTGGAGGCTGAAATCCTCCATCCACGGAACAGGTGCAACAAGGACAGCGTTCCCATGCTGCCCCGCTCTGACCACCTCTGGGAGTGAAGAGGTAAATCTCCAGGCCCATTCTGTCCCTATCCTGTTTGCTGAGACTGCCGGCCAGGGTCTAATCAGTGTCAGTTGTGGTGGTGGTTTTGTGGTGCGGACACGCATCTGTTACAAACTGGACTGAGAGCACCAGCATATTATAAACTACTGACCAGCTGCTGGGCGATAACACCATTCGGTCACTATCAGCTTGGACTGTTGTCAAACTCAGGAGTGTACAAGGTCATTACCAATCTTCAGAGCCATCCTGTCCTCCCCCAACATGGACACATTTAAAGTCACGGCCTCTGAAATAGGGTGCACATCAGACCATGACATTACAGCTGAAAACTGCCAGTTGTAGCCTTGGTAGGTGTAAACTGCATAGGACCTGCCAAAGGAGAGTGTTAACCCAGCCATATTAATATGCTGTAGGATTGTGCATGGCTTTTAACTGCAGTGGGAGCCAATGCCAGATTTCACACTCCCAGCCTCTGAGTGCAGTAGAAAGCACATTCACAACGGAACAAGTGCCAGCGTTCCCACTCTAAAGGCAGTGGGACCCGAACCCCAGCACATCAGTGTTGGGATTCACACTCCCACCTTCGGAATACAATAGGAAGCATGCACTAGTGCTAGAATTCACCCTATAGTGCACCCAGGATCCATACCTGAATGCACGATAGTGCCAGGAATTACACTCAAACTCTGAATGCAGTAGAAACAGGTACAAAGTGTCCACATGCACTGACCCCTGTTTATATCACTTTTAAGCTGGTTAGTTTGCTTGTCTTTTTTTTATATATATATATGTCTCTCCAAATTCTTTTTGTCTCAGGTCCGGGATAAGAAACTCCTCAATGACCTGAACGGAGCTGTCGAAGATGCCAAGACAGCCCGGCTTTTTAACATCACCAGCTCGGCACTCGCCACTTTCTGCATCATCCTCGTCTTCATCTTCCTGCGCTACCCGCTCACTGACTATTAGAGCGAGGCCAGCAGCCGCTGCCGAAATGCCTCAGTGCCAGAAGTGTCCACCGAATTTCCTCCAGCAAGGATATGAAACAACAATCCATCTTGATTGCAAAAAAATAAATACAAAATAGACCCCACCAAGCAACCCCCACCCCTCCAACCCTGACTGGTATTTGAACTTCTGTAGAAAAAGAAATTACTTTTACATTTTTTACAGAAAAATATTTATTTTCATGATAAACAAAAGTATGTGATAACATGCAAAGCTTAGAACTAACCACAACATGAGCCAATAGCTGCGTAGCTAGACACGGCAATCATGGTGGCGGCCGAGGAGTCAGAGAGAACGTTGTGTCATCGACGAGCCGCTGATGAAAGTTACATAAGCAGCCCAAGCGCTGAGCTGTGTTTTAGATGGAAAACAGCAAATAGCCCTATTGGGAGAGGTGAACTGCAGATCTACCAGGAAGCATGTGCACTGATTTAGAGCTCAAGAGAGGGAGGAAAAATGCCTGCTTCTGCGAGATAAAACTGAGGAGTAATGCAGGGCAGATTCAGGACATATCAAATGTGTTCAGGCTGCTACCACGTCCTCTCTCTCTCTCTCTCTCTCTCTCCTCCCCTTCCCCTCACTCCCATGGATATTTTGTTCTTTTTCTCTTTTTATACATTTTTTTTCATTGAATTTCATTTGAAGGCCAGAATAGCTTACCATTCCCCGTCCCCAGAGAGCTTTATCCTTGGGAGTTCATAGTGGAGAATCCTGAAGCCTCCCGATAAACCCCAAAGATTTAAAACAAAACAAAACTCCTCCATGGAATCTCCTGCAAATGCTGAGAACGTAGGCAACCTTTGGAGAACTTGCATATATCCTGTATACCGACTCCTACCGTATTTCTGTAAACTTTCAATAAAGATGATAATATCTCTGCCCATCCGATGCCATTCTGGTTACTTTCACAGATTGCCACAGATTAGGGGGTTTTCCCCCTTCGGTCCCATATTAATCCAATGAGGGGCAGAGAAGAGAATTAAGACTCCTGCTGGACACTATAACTTGCCTCTACAGCCATAATCCCCTACCTTTGATGGCTACGTGGATGGGCCTGGAGTAATGGGCAGCCTCACTTAAAGTGAAAGAAAGTTAAATAACAGGCAGGGAGCAGCTCGACAGGCAGTGCAATAGGGGACTGATACACAAGCAGCAACCACAGTGGCAGGCATGGGAGGGGATGGTGCCGGTTAGAACCCAGTGGAGGTAAGAATTCCCACCTTGTGTATCAGCAAAATGTCGGGACTGGAGTTGGGAGAGGGGAGGAAAGAGGTGCCAGGAGCTAGGGGAAATCTGGGGGCTTCTAAATCCCCTGACCAGGCACATGTGAAGTTCATCGCCATCCTAGTGAGGACACGCCGCTCTGGAGTACATGGACTGGAACATGTCGTCATACCAGTGATGGTGATACGCTGCTGAGAGTTTAACAAAGGAGCTCCCTTAAGAACATTCCACCTTGCTCAGCTGGAAATGTTACATTCCCTGGGTCAAATGTGCTTTCCACTGAAAATCATCCACCTCGCCGAACCCATCAATCCTTCCACCGCCCACCCCTTTTGACCCGTGCCCTTCCAGCACGTCATAGAAACACGAGCACCACCAAGTGGCATCTCGGACTAGCAGCTGTTCCACACAGCAGCAGCCGAGGCAGGCAGGTGTCTTGCCACCTCTGCCTGGAGTGGAGATGGCGGGTGAATTATCCTGTGGGCATGCAATGATTGGCTGGAGGCACAGTGGGTTCCCTGGGTGGGAATGGATCCTCTTTGTTGAGAACTATTCGAGCCCTGAATTGAGACCTAAAGTTGCGGGAGGGGGAGGAGATTATCCCACATCTGCCTACTGCAGGGCTCTTACACCTTCCTCTGAAGTATCTGGTGCTGACCGCTGTCTGAGACAGGCTACTGGACTAGATGGACTTTGGGTCTGATCCAATATAGAAATTCCTGTGTTCCAATGTCTCCCCTGTTTGTTTCCAGTCTCCGCTAGCCAGTGTGGAATTGGAGGGAATTTCCCCATGATGCTTGTGGTGGGGCTCAGGATGGGGTTCCTAGCTCCAGGCTGCCCCCCGAGTACCAGCTCTTCAAACTTCAGACAGGGACATGTGCTGCTGGGGAGATGCAGCCTGCAAGGCTCCCACTCAATGCTGCCACTCCTCAGTCCTGTCTCCTCTGCCTCGTGCAGTGGCTGGTGGAGGGGACCCATGTGATAAACCCCCATGGACTGGTGGGAGGATGCAGGAGGGGTGTTCCTTTACCAGCAGCTGCCCCGGCAATCGTGGCTATGCCCATGGCACTGCCCCAGCCTTGGAGAGAGCTGATCATTTTAACAAGCAGAGCCAGTCTTAACATTCTAACTACTGTACATTCCAGCAGTGCAAAAATCCCTAATGGAGACAAGATGCTGATTCAAGCTGGGAACTAAAGGACCCATGGGCATCTGGGTCAGACTCATCATCGCCAGGAGCAGGAAATCAAGGTACAACACGAATTGACGCCTGCACGCTAGGTGCCCAAGCCACTAATGGGATGGGTCTTTCTTTTCTAATTGTTCAATCATATCAGCACAATGCCGCTGCTGTGCTATTAAGACTGAAATGGCCAAACCAATAGACCACGAAAGGGTACCTCGCTGAAAACTTAATTAGACCACCTTCATTAGCCTTCCTCAGCAAGAGTGCTCTGTTATGCTCGTAACAATGCCGTGTACAATTGCTATAAAATGCATTCTGGTAGAATCCAGTAAGATTACCCATAGCCTTTGCATGAACGATCACACCAGAGCCCCTTCCGTGCAGCTTCTTCTCAGACAAGTCCGGTTTCTGGTCTAAAGTGACTGTATCACTCTTTTAAAGGCACCAGATTGACCAAACTGGAGAATAAAGTCTAGTTACAGCTCAGCTCTTCCAGCTTCTCTCTAATGTCCTGCCAGTATGCCCCAGCTCTAGCCTGGGCAGCATTTGAATGGATAACTTAGAGATGGAAGTCCATTAGTAACCTGAGCCATCTACCTTCCTGCTTGACAAGAAGAAATTGGTGATACTGACTTAGCCCACAGGTCCATCAACACTGTTGTCCTGTCTCTGAGAGAACTTGGTGAACTTTTTCAACCCAAAACCCTTTTTCACCAAAAAAAATGCAGATTGAGGTGAACCGAAACATTTCACTGATTCCTGTCAAATCTGCCAAATTGTTTCGCGCGCACACACACACACACACACACACACGTGAAAACGACAGCGCATTTCATTTCAACATTTTCCAAACAAACCGTTTGATCTTTTTTCTATTTGAAATGGCTTTTTTATGGCTTTTTACTTCAGGTGTTTTTTTTAATTTATTTTAAACCCTTTAAAAAAAGCTCAAAAACAAAACAAGACATTTCACTTTGGGGTGAACAAAGTGTTGCCTTGGACCCAATATGATTCTTTTTTCCTTTTTTTTCCTTTTTGGCTTGCCAAAATATTGTCTTGTCTCCAGTCAACCCCAAATGCTTTTTAAAAACAATATTCAAAACAGCCAGAAAAACTGAAAAATGTGTTAGGCTTGGGTTACACTCAAACAGGGGTTCTCCAGCTTCATTGCACTGCCATCCCCTTCTGACAATAAAAATTACTACACGACCCCAGGAGGGGGGACCAAAGCCTGAGCTCAGCTGCCCCGGGTGGCAGGGCCATAGCCTGAGCCCCACCATCCCAGGCGGGGGGTGGGGGCAAAGCTTCAGCCCCAAGCTGGGGGCCTGTAACCTGAGCCCCTGAAGCCCTTGGGCTTTGGCTTCAGTCCCAGGCGGTGGGGCTCAGGCTTTGGCTTCGGCCCCATCCCCAACAAGTCTGAGCCAGCCCTGGCGACCCCAGGGATCCAACCCACAGTTTGAGAACCACTGCACTAGAAAATTAAGTCGGCTTAACTACATCTCTCAGGGGTGTGAAAAATTCATTCTCCTGAGTGGTGTAGTTAAGCCACCTAACCCTGGGTGTACACAGTGCTAGCTACCTCCTCTCAGGGAGTACTCCTCCCATCAGCACAGGTAGCATCTACACTGAAGTCGACACCAATACAGCTGTGCCACTGTTAACATTTCACGTGTAAAGTCCTTATTCACACAGCTCTGGTCTCTGACAGCCCAAAGCAGCACGAGATGCCTCAGAGGAAGGTGTAAGAATCCCTGTAGTGAACAGTTATGAAACAATCTGCCCAGAGCTGATGTTGCTTCCCTGACCTCTGTCATTTCCTAGTTGGCTCATTCCCTGAAGCAAAGCCTGGGGGTTTATAGCCTTCATCCTTTTTATCCTGTCTAATGTAGTCACGTGTTTCTGGTGTCCTCGGAGTAGGGAGCATTCTGAGGGCATGACAAGGATCAGCTGGGAGTGTGGTGAGAGTGACTTGCACTCTAACTATCCTAGGCTGCAATCGAGTGGGCTGTTACCAGCCAGTGTAAATTAAAGCAGCCCTGAAGCTGTTCCAGCTTAAGCCAGGGTATGAACTAGCTCCCCCTCATCTTTGCCTAGGATCAGGGGAGCAGAGAGGTGGAGGAACATCACCTTTACTCTCCTCTTGGAGCCCTGCACCAAGCTCAGCTCAGCTGGACTCAAGGTTCTAACCCAATATTCTTTATCCAGCCAGGGCAGAACTATACCCCCCCAAGTCATACCCCTCTGCCTGCCAAGGCCCAAACATAGAACGCAGTGTGTGACAAAGATCCAAAATGAGGCGCATAAATAAATCATTCATGCAGGACACTGACGGCTGTGTCCTGCATGAATCCCTTCCTTTAACATGAATGACTATAACCTCGGAGTTCTGCATTTCTGATGTAATCCATTTACCACAACAAAAGTGAGGAGACACCAAGTTGGTCTGGAATGTAGGTAACTGTGGGATTGACTGGAAGGAGGGACAGTTGAGAGGAACACTACTAGCAGATATGTGCTGTTATGCTTTGGGACTTGTCGTGCCACAGATTGTACTGCAGGATGCTTTCCATTCAGAAATCATATTGCATTACAGTCTATGAACTCTTGCAGGAATACCGCTACCTCCGCAGCTGTCTTCATCTTTAGGTTTGGGCTTTAAGCACCCGGTGGCAGTGCTTAAGTACCGGGTGACAGGCAAACTTTGTATAGGGAATGAATGAAACAGTTCAGATAAAATAAAAGCTGATACAACATTGGAACTAACCCAAACCAAGCTTTTCCTTCCATTTAACAAGTGCACCAAATGAGTTATGATCGTCTCTTTCTGCGACGGATCGTCTTGTCTGAAAGACAAAGGATGGTGTTTTAATGAACTACAGGGAATAGTGAACTGGCTTCTCATCTTTTCTCTATGCATAAACTGTTGGGGCCTGAGAGGGTGGATTAGTAGTAGTGGTAATAATAGTAATCAGATTTGTTATTTGTTTGCAGTAACATCTACACTGCGTTTGGTGTTGTCCATACGGAGGATTTGCCAGCCTGGATCAGACCTGAGGTCCAGGCTCCAGCCATGCCAGTATCCTTTCTCAGACAGATGCTTCAGAGGAAGGTGTAAGAATCACAAAGGAGGCAGAGTTAGAATAACCTTCCCCACAGTTTAGGTCTTACCCTAGAGATCAGGTGAGCTAATCACAATGGTCCCTTCTGGCCTTGAAATCTGTGGCTCCTGAGCTCTACTAGTTCTGGATTAACTTTAGCCTGGAAAAATTAGGTTTAATTAATATCCCTTCTAACATTTTTGTTAGCATTAATTACAACTCTGGTGTAACAGGGTGGTCAGCCCTTTAACAGCCAGGCAAAGGGGGTAAGGGGCCTGGGGCCAGCCAACCCTGGTCAATTATCAGACCCAGCTGGGCAGGGATGGAATGATTACAAAAGCCAGCACACCTTAGCAAGTGGCTCTGTTGGAGAGGAGCTACAGAAAACAGGTGGGTTGTGCTGAAGTTGGTGCCTTCCCTGTAGCACTGAGAGACGTCAGGGGGAAAATCATCTGGGATCTATAGCACACGGTGAGCAGAGGGACTGGTCTGTGTTTGAGTTAGTGACCTGTGCCCAGAGGGAAGTGCCTGAGAAGTGAGCACCTCTCCCAGACCTGAGGAAGAGCTCTGTGTGGCTTGAAAGCTTGTCTCTCTTGCCCACAGAAACTGGTCTAATCAAATCTGTTACCTCACCTGCCTGGCCTATCTCATATACAGGCTTGCCAGTGGCAGGCAAGGCCCTGTTACTTCAGTCACAATGTGCCTTTGCCACACTGATTGCCCAAAGCGGTGTTCTAATGTCCCAGTTGAACCTTTTGTGATGTTCCAGCCCTGCACCAAACTCCTAAGAATACGCAGTTGAGACCTCACCACTAATAGGATGCGTCAGTGAATTCTGCCCCAGTCTAACAGCCAGCAGGACAGCTGCCTCTTCCTGCAGCCACCTTCTGTAGGGTGGCTTGACTCACTTTACACGACAAAGAAGAGCTCAGGGACTACCTGCTATCCACCAAGTTACTCCGTGTCTTCTTTCACAGTTTCATAGAATATCAGGGTTGGAAGGGAACTCAGGAGATCATCTAGTCCAACCCCCTGCTCAAAGCAGGACCGATCCCCAATTAAATCATCCCAGCCAGGGCTTTGTCAAGCCTGACCTTAAAAACTTCTAAGGAAGGAGATTCCACCACCTCCCTAGGTAACGCATTCCAGTGTTTCACCACCCTCCTAGTGAAAAAGTTTTTCCTAATATCCAACCTAAATCTCCCCCACTGCAATTTGAGACCATTACTCCTTGTTCTGTCATCTGCTACCACTGAGAACAGTCTAGAGCCATCCTCTTTGGAACCCTCTTTCAGGTAGTTGAAAGCAGCTATCAAATCCTCCCCCCATTCTTCTCTTCCGTAGACTAAACATCCCCAGTTCCCTCAGCCTCTCCTCATAACTCATGTGTTCCAGTCCCCTAATCATTTTTGTTGCCCTCTGCTGGACTCTCTCCAATTTTTCCACATCCTTCTTGTAGTGTGGGGCCCAAAACTGGACACAGTACTCCAGATGAGGCCTCACCAGTGTCGAATAGAGGGGAATGATCATGTCCCTCGATCTGCTGGCAATGCCCCTACTTATACATCCCAAAATGCCATTGGCCTTCTTGGCAACAAGGGCACACTGTTGACTCATATCTAGTTTCTCGTCCACTGTAACCCCTAGGTCCTTTTCTGCAGAACTGCTGCCGAGTCATTCGGTCCCTAGTCTGTAGCGGTGCATTGGATTCTTCCGTCCTAAGTGCAGGACTCTGCACTCGTCCTTGTTGAACCTCATCAGATTTCTTTTGGCCCAATCCTCCAATTTGTCTAGGTCCCTCTGTATCCTATCCCTACCCTCCAGCGTATCTACCTCTCCTCCCAGTTTAGTGTCATCTGCAAACTTGCTGAGGGTGCAATCCACACCATCCTCCAGATCATTTATGAAGATATTGAACAAAACCGGCCTCAGGACTGACCCTTGGGACACTCCACTTGATACCGGCTGCCAACTAGACATGGAGCCATTGATCACTACCTGTTGATCCTGACAATCTAGCCAGCTTTCTATCCACCTTATAGTCCATTCATCCAGCCCATACTTCTTTAACTTGCTGGCAAGAATACTGTGGAAGACAGTGTCAAAAGCTTTGCTAAAGTCAAGGAACAACACGTCCACTGCTTTCCCTTCATCCACAGAATCAGTTATCTCGTCACAGAAGGCAATTAGATTAGTCAGGCATGACTTGCCTTTGGTGAATCCATGCTGACTATTCCTGATCACTTTCCTCTCCTCTAAGTGCTTCAGAATTGATTCCTTGAGGACCTGCTCCATGATTTTTCCAGGGACTGAGGTGAGGCTGACTGGCCTGTAGTTCCCAGGATCCTCCTCCTTCCCTTTTTTAAAGATGGGCACTACATTAGCCTTTTTCCAGTCGTCCGGGACTTCCCCCGATCGCCATGAGTTTTCAAAGATAATGGCCAATGGCTCTGCAATCACATCCGCCAACTCCTTTAGCACTCTTGGATGCAACGTATCTGGCCCCATGGACTTATGCACATGACTTCTTCCCTCAGATTCTAGTTTGTTTGGTTGCTTCAGGAACAATCCCCTTGTCTGGTGTAATTGCTCATGGGAGTGCTAGTTGGGGGAAGAGGTTTACGGGGGTGGAGGGGTGGGAACTACCAAATATATCAATGCTGCAAACCTTTTTTTTTTCTTTTTTTCATTTTATTCCGTTCTAACCGCACAATAAGCTGCACTAAGGTGTGTGTTGCTAGGCCTAATATAGACTGTGAGTAAGATCCACCAGTGGAAATCACAGCTTTCCTTGTCTACTCCATGTATCTGCACGGGTGTGATGTTGTCCACCAGTTGCTGGAATCTGGACAAATCCCCAGTATAGACATAGTCCTAGGGCCACTTCCTGATGGGCTGAAAGGCCTCAGACTTTGCCCTTGTGCCTCCTGTGGCACCCGAGCCTAGTTATGCTCCCCTCCAACAGTGCCTCAAATGTCTATGTTTAAAAAAACCAAACAAACCTAAAATGAATGAGAAACCGACCCCCATAGTGCCCAGGTAGCCAGGAGCTGCTTCTCCCAATGCTTTTATTACTGATCGCGGCAGCAATTGCCAGGCTTTGCAATTGTTGAGCACAGTGAGGGCAAAAGGACCATTTTGAATTGTTTCGTACTCTTTGGGCTTCTGCAGAAGGAGGGAAGTTTTGCTTTATCCAGAGAGCCAAAGTCTAAAAGACCCAAATTGCCCCTGCCCCGAGAGGAAGAATGCGGATCAGAGGGGAAAGTGAGGCCAAGACACGCCTGATGACAGAAAAGTAGAACCCATTATAACTCTGTAGGTGATCTGTGGCTGATGGAACAGACTGTGGCTCTTAAAGCCAGAGCCACGCAGGGGTGCGGAGTGGTTTGAGGACATCTCATTCGTAATAGTAACTTGAGTCATTCTATCCAGGGTATTTATGTGCTCCTCATTAGCATAGTATCTGAGCACTTCATAATTCTTACTGTATTTATCCTCCCAACATGCCTGTGCGGTAGGCAAGTGCTTTTTATCCCCATTTTACAGATGGGAAACTGAGGCACAGGGAGCGTACGCCCAAATCCTCAAAAATATTTAGGTACCTAAATGCCATTGAAGATCTGGGCCTAAATGACTTGCCCAAGAGCACAGAACTCAACCCGGGTTTCTCAGGCCAGGCCAGTAACAGCCGGACCATTCCTTCTTCTGGTTGTAGAGTACTGGGTCAGGCAAAATGCGTCTGTAGGAGCAATTCCATCACTTTCATTTTGAATGTTCAGCATGCCCCGCTCCATCCTCACCTTTGGATCTCCAGCTGGTGTGTTGAGACGCATGAGGCTCTGGCCATACCACGGCCTAGCCGGGTACCTTTGCTGTGTGACCAACTCATATTCAAGGGGTGACATTGGCACAGAGGGTCAAAACAAGACCTATGTATCCCTTCAGCCTTCACAATGGGGTTTAAGTGAGAGGGAAGTAGCGCATAGGCCTCTAGGGTCCTGGCTGCCCTATACACAGACGTGTGAGGGTTGGAAAGGACTTGCTACACACAGATCTCTGGTGGAAAGTGTGCCACTAGGGAGATCTGGAGCACAGATTATCTGCCCTGGAACAGCTACATGACATATACATACATGTGTCCGTTGTGGATTCCAGTATCTCTGCTCGCAGGTCCATATCTTTAGTGAGAAAAGTGATGTGGTGTTAATGCAAAGGATCCCTCAGTATAGAATTCATGTGTTTTGCATTAACCGCAGGTCCCTGTCTGGGGGGACCCTAAATTAACGTCATGCCCCTTAAACTGGCAGCACTACACTGCCTGAGTGTGCTGTTAAGAGAAGTACAGAAGAGAGGTTGCTCTCCAGAACTGTTTACAGGGCTTCATCAGTGGTCTAAGTGTGAGGTAGGGGTGGTTAGGCCCCCACCTCTCAGTGGAGGTGCTCAAGGTGGTTCCCTTCAATTTAAATGAGAGGCCTGCTAACAGGGCATTCCCAATAAAGCCATCTTGCCTTTGGAACTTGCTTCTGACCCTTCGTCTGCCAGGCCCTAGATTTGCTAACCTTCCCAGATTTGCTCTATCTCTTAGCAGGCCTGCTGCAGGAGATGCCCGTTATGTCTGGAGTGGAACTGTGTGGCTATTGTATCTTAAACTGTATCAAAGTGCCCAGAACTAAGGCAGAGGGGGAGGGAAAATCTATGCATTGAAAGAAATAATAATTTAAGCCCTTGTGCTTAAAAGGCAGTGTGGTCTAGTAAACAGGGCCTTAGACCAAGGGTCCTGGGTTTTATTCCAGGTTCTGTCATTAACCTGCTATGTGAAAGGGCAAGTCACTTAACCACTCTGTGCTTCTTTCCCCCTTTGTCAGCTTAGATAGTAACTTCTTTGGGGCAGGGACTGTCTCTTACAACGTGTTTACACAATGCCTAGCATAGTGGGGTCTGATGTCTGCTGAGGCCTCTAGGTGCTACCCTTATAAATAATATGAACTGGCCTTATCGTTTGTTTAGTACAGATGAAAATTGCTACCGGTTATTAGAGCTGGTTGCAAATTCCTTTTTTCGCCACAAAAAAAGTCAACCAAACATCTTTTTTCAACTTCTGTTTGTTTGCTGGGTCTCTGGGGTTTTTATCTTTATCTTTCGCTAACTGGAGTTAAACACCTAGCAAAAACAAAATGGGTGAGGAAATATCTTTTATTGCACCAGCTTCTGTTGGTGAAAGAGACAAGCTTTTGAGCTACATAGACCACAGACCTGAAGAAGAGCACTGTGTGGCTTGAAAGCTTGTCTCTCTCACGGACAGAAGTTGGTCCAATGAAAGATATTACCTCACCCACTTTGTCCGTAATATCCTAGGACCGACATGGCTACGACACTTCTAGCAAAAACAAGACGTTTTTAATTTATCTTAACCTGCTAACTCTTGTGAATTGTGAATACAAAATGCCTTGTCCTTGCTAGGATTTTAACTTGAACATTGATTTTAACTAAACATACTTTTTTTCCTAGTGAAGACAAGCCCACTCTGGCTATGTCTTCACTGCCAAAAAAGGTGTGTTTTACAGCAAGATAGATAATGCAAGTTAACTATCCTGCTGTAAAATCCTAGAGGAAGCAAGACACAGGTAGTTCTTACCTTGATGTAGCTAGTCAAGGTCAACAGTATGCTCCCTCCACCTGGGGTTTATCTCAACTACCAGCATCAAGATAAGAGCTGACTCAAGTTAGTGATCTCTTTGTAAAAACCTGCCTTATTTGGCAGTGAAGACATGGCCTCTATTGCACTCAGTGGCACAGATAATAGGGAGAGACACAGAATTTCAAACCTTTGAAAGGCTTTTGGTTTTTTATGTACATTGTTTTGAAATTACCTGGAGGGGGGTGGAGCCACCTCAGAAGCACTTTGGCTGAGAAACTTTGGCCAGTTCCACCAGTTAAAAATGATGTTCCGTTCCTGTTTTCAGTGGAGTGTTTTCTACTGTCAGCTGATTTCCACTGAGTTCCTGTGTGGACCTACTCCACTCTCACTGGCTGTACGGTGCCATAGAATGACCTGCATGTTTCTCTGCAGAGACTCTGTCCTGGCGGGAGGATGAGGTTAAAACTCCAGTGTGGGCTTGTCACCGGTGGAGAAGCACCAACCAGACAGCTGTTCTCTGTTGAACAGACAGAGGGCCCCCTCAGCCTGCTCAATGTGCACACGAGGAACAGAATCTGCTCTGGGTTTCTGTGCACACCTTGAAAGGCCGCCAGCCTTGAAGAGCTCAGGGAAGAACGTGACATTGATTTTTGCTCACCTGGCACAGACTCAGAGTATAGCCCCAGCCTCCAGCATTTAACATCCTTCCCATCATTGTTTACTTTATGCTGAGGAGCCCACACCCCCTTGTGCTGTTCACATGTGATTCCTCCTCTTGTTCTGGCACCTGTGTGTGCAGGGAAAGCACATACCCTGGGCCAGAGAACAGGGAAAGCTTGTTGGCTGAGCGAAAGGCTTGTGCAACTGGCAGCTATTGGAATGGGGCGGTTCTCATGTTGTGCAAACATCCAGGAGTTGGCTAATATGTGACAACTGCAGCCCCCTCCAACGACACTGACTTCACATGTTTGTACTGAACACATACATGTATGTATTGATGTCGTCATGCACCCGCTAGGACAGTGTGTGGAGTTACATATTAACCCCTTCGGGGTGGGGACCGCAGTCTCCAAGGCCAACTAGAGCAGAGGGTATGTCAGGCATGTGCACAAAAACACATACCACTGTTATGCAATGCTTGGCTTGGCCACTTCCCTGCTGGCTCTCTGCCTTCCTCCTCCCTCAAATGCTCAGTTCTTGATGATGCCATGGTTGCTGCAAATGCTGTCAAGCCAGCTTCAGACCCTGGGCCAAATTCTCTCAGCTAATGCAAACTGGTTGAGCATGGTTGGAGTCAATTACAGTCTGTGAATCTGGCCCATCGAGTCTAGGCCCCATAGTGGGAGGGCAGTGCCTACCCTGGAGCTGGTCAGAGGCCGCAGGTGTGCTGTAGTGCCAGGGAAAAGCTTGGTGAGTCAAGGGACGGGAAGCAGCAGACTTAACCCTCAACGGCCTGAACTCTGCACTAGTTGAGGCTGGCCTGTCACGGTAATATAACGTGTGCATCTAATTCCTGTTTTCTGGGTAGTCAATAAACAACACAACCATCCCCCGGCATCGTAACTGTACGGCCTCTCACTAAAAACATTCCCCACCGTGCCATCAGCTCCACCATTGCTCGGTGAAGGATGTTCTGAGAGACCCTTAGGCAGCAGCACTTAGAGGCCGTGTGGTTGGATAGGCAGGGCTGGGGCCTGGGATACAGGAGCCCTAGATGCTATTCCTGACTCTGCTACTGCCCTGCTGTGTGACCTTGGGTAAGTCACTTCACCTCAGTTTCTCCTCCCCCACTTTGTCTTGTCAGATGACACCGTAGGTTTCCTGGGGCAGGGGCTCTTTCTTCAGAGGTCTGTACAACTCCTACCACTGGGCCCTTATCTTAGTTGGGGCCTCTCAGTGCGACTGCAAAACGAATAATTGGAAATCAGTGCAAGCGTTGCAGCCAGCAACAATACAAGTATTGGCGGAAGCTGCTTCTGGCTATGCCTGAGCAATGCGGGGTGAGATTTTGTATCTATTTTAGTGGCGTTTTGCAAATCCATCAGTATGGGCTGAGGACCAGGGCACCGTGCTGCATTTCCGTGGCTATCTTGGAGAACGCAGAGCAGAGACGGGACAGGCTGGAGGGTGGCAGACACTTTCAGCATTGAAAATGACAAATCTGAGATTTGAAGGGGGGAAAGGCCAATAACTTGGCTATTGAGGTTCACCCAGGGGTACAAATGGGCGAGGAGATTTAAAGCCATTCTCAGACATGCACATGGTTAAACTGATTGCTCTTTTGTGGGGGTGAGAGAGAAGCTTCCCCACCCCCAACCTGTATGTGGGCAGAGACCCTGGTGAGTGGAGGGAGGAAGGATTTGCTTTGCTCTGCAACAGTGAGCAGGGGTAATCCTATATTATGATTTGGGCATAGGGATCCCAAGGTTTTAGGGTCTCTTCCCCTTCCCCAACTTAATTAACAGGTAAAAATGTTCTCAGGTGGCCTTTATTTACAGGGGAAATAAATCGCTCCTCTGATCCCTAACTTTCTCAGGCAAAGCTACCAAACTGACAACTGGCCCCTAAGCTAGGGCTAGGTACCCTTGAAGGATGAGGCTAGCATGGGCACTCTAGCAAGCGAATTACTGCCATTGGATTAGAGTGGTGCCTCTGAGTTGCACACAAAGGGTTTGGACTGGCATTCTGCAGATCAGCTGTGTGGCACATTCTCTTTCAGCCTGAAAATTGCCTTGCAATGGTACGGGTGGCTTGTCACTTGCCTCCAGC
This sequence comes from Chelonia mydas, assembly GCF_015237465.2. NCBI lineage: Eukaryota > Metazoa > Chordata > Testudines > Cheloniidae > Chelonia > Chelonia mydas. The sequence continues at coordinate 27,579,576 of NC_051246.2, read as the reverse complement.
ATGGTGAAGCTCTTATATAGCCTTGTGATTCCATTCCAAGGCCTGCTGCTAGGCTGGAAAAGTGAGCCCCCCGCCTGTATCTGTAGACTGAAGTACATTGAAAACCTCCAGGTAAACAGGGAGTCAGTTAACTGGGAGAGTTGGCTCTTCTAGGGCCTGATTCAAAGTCCATTGTAGTCAAGGAAGGTCTTTTCCTCTGACTTCAATGAGCTTTGTTGTGGGCCCTTAAAGGTTGCCAGCCAGCCAGCCCTAAAGAGAACTGCACTCCAGTGGGGCCATTCCTGGCTGATCTGCCATGTGAGCTACAGGAAGAGGAAACCCAGAGCACTGCTTACGCTGACACCTCCCCATGCTGGGCTGGCCTGCTCTTCTAGGACTCTACATTACATCTATTCAAGTCAATGGCAACACTTCCTATTGACTGAAACGGTGCAAGACCAGGGCCTTATTTTGGAGACTTCAGAGCACAGTGAAGACTAGAGAACAACTTCAGGGGAACTGATGGAACTTTCTTTAACTTTGTTTGCCCTGATTTCAGCCCTAGTATAGCTGCAGTGGCACAAACTAGTGTAGCTAAAGTACGGTGCTATAAGCCCCAAATAGTGCTGTTTGCCAGCTGATGTAGGCAACAGCTCTGCCTGACAATTCCAAGTCCTTGCTCTGCTGGCTGCAACTGGGCCACTCCCCCGTAGTTCAGGGTAACCACAGTTCAGGTTGAGAAGTAATTTCTTTAAATCAGGGGTCTCAAACATGCAGGCCGCATGTGGTCCGCGGAGTTATTTCTTGAGGTCCACCATAGCTCCCCTCACCCGCACCCCTACCCCCTCCAGCGTACTGCATCCCCGGTCCTCTGCCTACATCCCAGCGCTTCCTGCCGCCAAACAACTGTTTGGCAGCGCTTAGGACTTTCCAGGGAGGGGGGAGGAGCGGGGATGTGGCGCACTCAGGGGAGGAGGCAGAGAAGAGGCGGGGCTGGGGCGGGGATTTGGGGAGGGGGCGGAGTTGGGGCGGGGACTTTGGGGAAGGGGTTGGAATGGGGGTGGCGCCGGGGGCAGAGGTGGGGGCTTTTATCTCTTTGTATGAAAAGGTGTCAGTGATGCGGCCATCGGGCCAATGTACTAGTCCTCATGTGGCCCTTGTGGTGATTTGAGTTTGAGATCCCTACTTTAAATGGATGAGGAATTCCTGGCAAACCAGCTTTCTTTACCTAGCTTTCCAAATGATCAGGTTGAGGTTTTTATTAAATGTAAAAATAATAGGTGACCCAGATTTCAAGTTGTACATTTGAATTGAGATTAAATTGATAAAATGTATGGAATCATTGGAAGAAAAGGATCACACACATATAAGTGCATAACCTGTATTCCAGACATACAGTTCACATGTAGTCAATATTCAGACATGCCTGAAATTCGAGCAAGAGGAAAAATGGGGGGGGGGGGGGCGGAGACGGAAAAGTAAGGTGGGGTGCTGTTTGCTTTGGGGGGGGGGGAGTTGTGTGTTTGTGTCTGTCTGAAACAAAACCCTGCCCCTGCTCTCAAGTAACAAATAATCCACCTCGTAAACAGTTTTTAATAATCTCCATATGAGTATGCTGGGGGAAATGGAGTGAGACTGGCATTGTGATTAAGATAATAGATAAGGATTTGAGAGTTCTGGGATCACCTTATGACACTGCTCCCTCATTCTTGTGGGACGTTGGCAATGTCACTTATTCTCTCTCTGCTTCCGTTCCCCATACTTGTCTATTTAGATAGCAAGAGACAAAAGGGGCCTACGTGTGTATGCACAGTGCCGAGTGCAACAGGGCCCTGCTGTAGTTAGGACCTTAGCTACTAATGTAATACAAATAGTAACTATTACAGTCACTGTCCTGTAACATGCCCGAGTCAGAGCCATGGGTCCAGGGCCAGCCTTAGGGGTGGGCCACCTGGGTGACTGCCCGGGGCATCATGGTCAAGGGGGCGCCGTGCAACAGTGCAGAGGTGCACGCTGCTGGTGTAGAGGTAGAAACTGCTCCCAGGTGGCAGGACAGGGCCACAGGGAGGGGCACCCAGATTTCTCTCTGCTTCCTCCCGGAGGAGGAACATGTGGGGGGAGGGGGGAGCAGTGATGCACAGATACTGCTCACCCTCCCAACATTCCTCTGTGCTCCCTTAGGAGCTGTAAGGGGGGGAGCAAGGAGCAACACCAAGTGCTCCGAGCATCCAAGTCATTTCCCCCACCTGGGCTGCTGCTCTCCTGTCCTCCCCTTACACAGCCCAGGTAGGGTTGCCAACTGTCTAATCACACAAACCCAAACACCCTTGCCCTGCCCCCCTCCCTCCATCGCTCACTCTCCCCCACCCTCAGTCACTTTTACCAGGCTGGGGCAGGGGGTTGAGGTGCAGGACGGGGTGTGGGCTCTGGGCTGAGCCTGGGGCGGGGGTTGGGGTGCAGGAGTAGCTGCGGGGTGCAAGCTCTGGGAGGGAGTTTGGGTGCAGGAGGGGGCTCAGGGCTGGGGCAGGGGGTTGGGGGGAGGGCTCTAGCTGGGAGGCACTTACCTCAGGCGGCTCCCGGTCAGCGGTGCAGCAGGGCTAAGACAGGCTCCCTGTCTGCCCTGGCCCTGTGCTGCTCCCGGAAGTGGCCAACATGTCCCTGCAGCCCTGGGGTGGGGGGGACTACACGCGCTGCCCCTGCCTGCAGGCGCTGCCCCCACAGCTCCCCTTGGCTGCAGTTCCTGGACAATGGGAGCTGTGGAGTTGGCTCTGGGGGCAGGGGCAGTGCACGGAGTCCCCAGGCTCCCCCTCAGGGACCGCAGGAATGTGCTGGCGGCTTCTGGGAGCGGTGCAGGGCCATGGCAGGCAGGGAGCCTGCCTTAGCCCTGCTGTGCCACTGGCCTGTTAGTGCCTAAAATCTCCCAGCTTGGCTTCAGTAGCCTCTGGGAGATAGAGCCCGATTCTGGGAGACTCCCAGAGAAACTGGGAGGGTTGGCAACCCTAATCCCAGGTAGGGAAAGTCATCTGGATGCAGGGAGCCCTGACACTGCTCCTCGTTCCCCTCCCTCACAACCCCCTAGTGGGATGCGGAGGAGCAGTGTTGGGGGGTGGGGCGGGGGGAGCGAGCAGCAATGCCAGCTGCTCCATGCATCCAGATCAGTTTCCCCACGTGGGTGCAGGAGGGGGGGCAGGGGTTAGGAGTGAAGGAGGGTGCAGGGGTTAGGAGTGAAGGAGGGTGCAGGGATTAGGGGCACAGGAGGGGAGTGTAGGGATTGGGGCAAAGGGAGCACAGTGCAGGGGTTAGGAGTGAAGGGGGTGGGGAACCTGAGGAGCCCATGGAGGCCAGGGAAAAACGGGGGGTGCCACACCCACAGGGGCCAGGAGCACCAAAATACAAATTCGCTCAGGATGCCATTTTCCCTAAGGCTGACCCTGCATAGGTCCAAATCTCCTGAACACGGAAGGTTCCGCTCTAGGGTGTCAAACCCTCAACTCGATTGACCAGGTTTTACAAGCCCATGTCACCATCTGGCTGTTACCTCAGATATCCTGAGAACAGGTTAATGTCTGTGAATCATTTGTTTTGGACTCTCCCAAGGGTGTTTTTTGCTGCGGTGAAGTGGGTGGGGTCATGGACCCCATTCTCCAATGCCTTGTGTGACAGCCCTATTGCCACTAAGGAGCTTCCCCGCCATTGCTCTGGCACTGGCCAGGCATGCTAGTGCAGAGCATTGGCATGAAGCTTTGGGAAAAGTATCTGTGATTGGTCTCTTCTGCTCCACCCCCTGCTAGCACCAACTGAGCCCCAGAGCTAGGCGAATCTCGTCTCCCAAGCGTTTGTCCGCTCTAGTGATTTAGCATGAGCTGAAGCATGAGTGTCCCTGTTACTCTGACCCCCCTCCAGACGTGCCCACCAGTCATTTATGTGCAGGGGTGGCATCACCTGAGAGAGCTAACACATCTGGAGGCAGAGGGAAGACAGAGTTACTCCCTCTCACGACGTCCAGTGCAGATGCAGCAAGCCAGTACCACAACAGAGGGCCACTAGCCCTGCAATACCTTCCCACAATCCCCTAGGATCCTTGCCCCATTGGACTTTTCTTACCATCTCCCTATTCCTTGTTTTCTGAGCCAAAGCCACCTACCACTGCAAATAGGATGCCCAGCGTCCTCATCCCCAGCTCATGCAACTCTGGTTCAGATCAGAGTGCCTGCCATGATGTCCTCATCTCAGCCAGCTGTATGGAGAATTCTGATCTGGATAGCGTCGTGCTAGAACTGATTGGAAATCATGGTTAATTTTTTTCTATAACATTTTTGAAATCATCTTCCTCAGATTTCAGAAGTCAATGACTTTTCATCTAGTTGAATTTTTCACACTTTTTAAATCCAAACTCCTTGATTTCAAACATTTTCAGATTGTTCTTCCTTCCCCTGCCCCCCTGCTGCCTTTTTTTGTTTTTGTTTTTTTTTAAATTTACCGCTGGAAAAAGGTGTGGAAGAAGGAAAAAAGGTGGGGGGGGAGGGGGAGGAAACCCAACCCATTTTATGACAAACTCATTTGGTTTAAATTTTCTGAGAACAACCTAAAAAACCTTCATGAATTTTCATTGACGAGAGAAGGCCATTGTTGGTTTGAAACGTTCGACTCGCAGTGTGCTGCGTGGACTTTAACCAGGTATAAAGGGCTGCCTTCACAATTGCAAGGCAGTACAGAATTAAACCCCATCACTTTGCTGCTGGAACGTGCTACGAGGCTGAAACTAGGCGGACGGGGAGAGAGAATATATATAAATTCAGCTTGAAATGAGGGCGTTGGCTATACTGGGGATTTTAGCTACCAGTATAACTACACCAGGGCAAACCCCTAGTGCAGACAGTCAGGAGTGTTGTCAGCCATGATTTGCACCTTAATAGCAGCTCTGCCTATTGGTGCTAGGGGTTCATACCAGAAGTGTGACTACAATGGTCTGGCCTGCAATGATTGTGATGCCTGGTGTAATCAAAGCTGTAACTAACACAGTTATGCATCTTCGATTCATATAAAATGAACTTTCCTCCATAACTTTGCCCCTGCTACTCCCAGTGATGGTTTCTCTCTCCAAGTGCCCTGGACGTATCTCCCATGATCAACTTCTTGTGGCTGTAAAGGGGGACCTCAGTCCTTCCCAGCTGGTGGTGGTGGTGGTTTGCAGCATGGAAGCACCTAAAGGCCAGGACTGCACAAATGTGTAAACAAAATACAATCCCCTGCAATCTAAATAACTGTAATAGTCTGAAATCCTGATTTGGCCAGCTGATCAGTACATGTTTGGAGAGGAAAAAGTTAAAAAAAAAAAAAAAATCCTTCCCTGTCCTTGTAAGGAGGCAGGAAAGGGGAGGGAGTCTTTCCTTGATTTCATAAGTATTAGCAAAACCTCAGCTTTTAAAATGTAATCCCTCTTTAAGCTGGAGGCTGTCAGGCCACATCCAACGGCACAAAGGAAATGACTGCTATTTTTGCAGATCTCTTAGCTGGCTGGTGGTTCTGTGCCCACTACGGTGGCATGGGGGTGGGGCCTTCCATCACAGCATGACACTCCCTCTGCAACATCACATGATGATGTTAGCTCTCCACGGGGCCCAAATGTATGCTGACTCTGAGGGCTGGCTTTTGGGTTTGGTGGGCCCTCACAGAGGGCCTTGAGAACGGATATCTTGACTCTCATCTCTCTCCCAGCCTTGCCTTCATTTTCTCTTTCCCTGTCCCTTCTAAATCGATGCAGTCAAATGATAACAGGCCCCAGAGTCTGTTCCCCTCACATGCTGGTTTCATGGCTCCTGTGTGGTGCGTTCACTATTTACATAAAGAAAGTAATTCATGGCATAAAAATAGTAATTTGCCCCTGAATCACACAGGGCCCGATCCTGCCCTCGCTTGAATAGGGTTGGCTCTGATGGACTTCCATGGAAGTTGCACCAGTGTAACTGAAGGCAGAATTTGGGCCCACAGGGCCAGATCCTGTCCTGAGCTCCCTCCCATTCACACAAACAAGGCAGCTAGGGATTGCATTTCTGCCTCTGCACCCCTCCTACCCAGGAGTAGGAAGCATTCCTGAATTGGTCAGAAGCATGGCTGATGGTGGCAGGCGTCATGGCCAGAGCATGCTGCACTTTAGTAATTCATATGGAACTTTTCTTAGAGATGTAATTTAGAGCAGCCAGGGGGCTGCTCTAAATTAATCTAAGTGGTGGTTCAGATTCAAGATCAGCAAAGCAGGAAGGTAACGAGTAGAATTGATCAAAAAATGGAAATTCTGTCTTGTGGGAAAATTTGAGATTTTGAATTTTGGTTTTGTCCCAGATTTGTCAATCTCAGAAATATGTACAAAACACCCCAAAACATGTCAACCTTATCAAAACATTTCTTTCAACTTTATTTAACTCTTATGTTATAAATTATAAAATGGAAAAGTCAAAGCAATCAAGCTGAAACAAAACGTTTCAATTTTATCAAATTTTATGGAGAGACTGTTCTGTTGGAAAATTCTCAAATAGCTGTAATTGACAGCCGCCTTCCTCTCTCAACCCTAATTCCTACAACAAACACATCTTGGCCAGGCCTGGGAAGTTGGTCTAGAGTCTTCAGTGCTTGTAATTAGAGGTTTGTATGGGCATATCTCCAGATTTCAGGGGAGTTCAGATCCAAACCTGAACGTTGCAGCTTGGACCAATCTCTTTGATGAATGTTCATTCTATATGGTAGTACCTAAAAGTCCCAATTAGGGAACAAAGCCTCATTGTCTAGGCACTATTGCACGCATATGAGGAAAAAAACAGTCCCTGCCCCCAAATAACTTTAAATCAAAGTATATGATGAGAGAAAGCAAGTGAATCAAATAAATAGGGGGAGTAGAAGGTAGATGAGACAATTTGTTCACTACACCAATCGTAATGTGGTCACAGCACCCCAGCTGCCCAGGCACTGTACTGTGTGTTTTAGGCATGCAGTACAGGAGAGATTTAAAGGAGACAACCTAGTGGCTTTGTGGAGAGTCTCTCCGGTGCATTTGGAACAGCATAGGAGGAAGGTGAAGGTGCTTACTGGAAATTTCCCACAGCTGCAGATGGGGGAGCGATCGGTGCTATCCTGTGCTTAGGGTGAGATGGAAATACCACACTCTGCTCGGCCAGCATGTTGCTTGATGTGGGGGAAAGCCTCTGAGGCGTGGGGGGACAGAAGTGCTGTAAAGAAGGGGAGTTGGGGAAGCAAACACCAAATTGTCCTCTTGTCTTTTTAACACTGCCCAGTGTTCCCAAGGCTGAACCATGGTGGGTCGGAGAGCAGGGTACCTAAGCTGAGGGGAGTCCCCATCCCACAGCGAGCGCTTCAACAGGCACACTAGTGTTATAGCTGCACCACCGAAAGAATGAAACCTTCTAGCTCCCTGCTGCGTGTGGCTGAGCCGTTTAGTGGGCAATAAAAATAAATGCCCAGGAGAAAAACACCCCTGCCCTACGGGAAATAAATTAGATTGTAAGGGAAACTTTAAAAAAAAATAAAAATCAGGCCTTTGTTTCAGAGGAACTCCAGGAGGCAGAAGTCTGGAATTCCTGTACAGAAAGGGATGGATAATCTCAGCTTCTGAATTACATTCCACCCACAAAGCAGGGTCTCCTTGCTCCCCTTTCCTTTGCTATTTTAAGGGCTTATCATTTAACTGTACTTTTTCTTTCCTCCCAGAGCACCATAAACTGAGCAGGCAGCTTTGGGTCACTCCCTGCATGCAAAAAGGAAGGCTCTGGGGGTGGTGGGATTTTTTTTTAGGGTAAAATCCCCTAGGAGGACACTAGGTGCATCGTTCCAAAATGAAATCTGATTTGAAAACGTAAGGCTGCTGCATGGAAGGTCTAGTCAATAATATTCTCCCCTCCCTTTGGCATTGGAAAATGTTTCCCAGTTCCTCTTGTGAGCAGCAGGGCATATCTGTGTGCTGATGAAACACGCTTCCCTTCTAACAATAAATGCCAACCTGATTTAGCATGAGTGGCTTGCGCTACACCGCTGCCTCGAACTCCCTGCACCGCTCTCCCATCTCCTTCAGTGGATGGTAAGACAGTGCATTCCCCTTTTAAGAGCTTACAGCCTCGGAAGGAATAAATAAAAGGAAAAGAAAAAAAAACTAGGCCATTACCCCTTTTAAACTGCAGCTCTGCCTGCCTGTCTCCCTTTAATCTGCACCCAAAGCTCCAGGATCAGAGGCTGACGTCACCCTGCCCCTGAGCCTCCCTCTCTGATTGGCTGGGGGTGACGTCAGGTGCTTTTTTTTCAAGGCATGACCTCATCCTCAGTTCATTTTTAGTTCTAAAGTGCAACCTTCTGTCTTCCTGGATCCCTTCAGCCCTGTTAATGCTTATCTGTGCCATCCACCCCCACCGTACAGGGACATGCCTGCCCCTCACTTACTGGACTAGTATTATGTCTACATTTCAGTGTGGGTGCCTGCATGTGTTTGCAAGAGACTAGAACTTGCATCATCAGCACTGGCACCAGCCTTGCAGGGCTTCTCATTTGATCATCCTGTAATTGCGTTTAATTATCCTGACGAATGTGCAGAAATTTGCAATCAGCTGGAGAACCTCAGGAGCTCTGATTCCCCCGGCTGCAGAGGAAGTACGGGAGGGTAAGTGTTTATAATGTAAGGGAAGAAGAAAGGGGTGGCCTAGGGCTTTTAATCATGCTTTGTATTTGAGTGACCTGCAGATTTCTGCAATAGATCCTAGGGGCTGGAGCTGGGGAGAAGAGTCTGTTGCAGAGGTGTATTTTCATATAGCTGCGTACTGCATCTTCCTGAGCCTGACACCAATTATCTATAATGCAACACAGAGATACGCTGTGCGTTTGTATTTACATGCGGGGTAGGATCCCGAAGATGCAGTAAGGGGTGCATGAATTGGTGATTACAAGGCATGCGTTGGAGGGAATGGTTGGAGATGTAACTGAGTGTGTGGTGTTATTACCCAGAGCTGATAGACGTTTTAAAACCATTGTTATTTTGCAAAACGGGCTGGAAACTCACCTTGCGCACGTACACACACACACATAAAAACCAAATCCCGTGCTGGGTGATATAATGCATGCAGCTGCTGACAGGGAACTGCATGCTTCTTACAGCGTGCTTATTTAGATAGGAGTTTAAACGAAATCCTGCTCATGCTGGGTGCAAAGAAAATGACATGATCCTCCCGCGTGAACGAAAGGCATGTGTGTGTCGGGGGCGGCTGCAGAGTGGGGGGGAACCATATGTTTGCGGTTTGCTATTCTAACGCCGTGGGGTGTGAGGGAAGATCTGGGAAATAGCCGGGCTCCAATTTGGCTGGGCTTTGCAGGCAGTGTCTTACCAGCGTTCTCCGTCCTGGGCTCAGGCTCAACGTTTGGGAGGCTGCTGGTGTTAACAGCCCTGCGGTTTCCCAACGGTGCAAGAGTTTGGTGTGTCGCCTTACGCTCTTGGCGTTTCAAGGAACCCAAGACCAGGGGCGTGTGGTCAGCAGGAGGGGGGGGTTTGCAGTGCTTCCCTGCCATTGCTCGAAGGCAGCTGCTTGTGATCAAGGAGTTAAGCTTGCCACTTGAAATGATTCCCCCGCATTAGCACGGATGGAGCATAAGCTTGCAAGCATGGGGGTGTTTGTGCAGTGATTCAGCACTGCAATGTCCCGAAGAGTTTAGATGAAAGATTCTTGGGTTTTTTGCTTATTGGTTAATAAAACCCCTTTAATGCTTGGTCAATGCTTAAAAGCTGACGTCAGGGCTTCAGCCTACATGAGGGGAGATGCAGGGCTGTAATTTGTGGTTTTTGTTGTAAGGAAGGAGGTGCTGCAGCACTGTTTTCTGTTAAGGACGTTTGGATTTGCTGGGTGCGGATGATGATGCATGTTTATTATTTGTATTGCGGTAGGGCCTAAGTGGGATCCGGGCCCCATTGTCCTAGGCGGTGTGAACATACAGGACAAAAATAAGATGTTCCCCGTCCCAAAGAGCTTACAATCAGAAATACACTGCAGGCTTGTAGCCGGCGAAGAGGTTTCGGGCAGGTAGACAGAGTGATAAATGAATGAGGCTTTGTTAGGCACATAAAACCAGTGAGGTCTTAAGTTCAGAATGCTAAAGATTTTGATTGGCCTTCTGATGCACTTTTGCCCCTGAATAACAGGTGAGGTCACTCCTGCAATGAGTTTCAGTATCAGTTGACTTACTTTGGCTTTAGTTACTTTCATATAAGGCAAAAGCCTTGGGAACATGGCTGTCTACAAATTAAAACAAGTCCTGCCCGTAAACGCAGTAGCTCCCACTTAAAAGCTTGGCCTTGTCAACACCAGAAAGGGTTTCTTGTTGCAGCTGTAGTCCTCCTAGTGCAGATGCAGCTTATACCAGCAAAGGAGTTTTTGCTGGTATGGGTTATGCAGGGTACGGTATAAAATAAGCTGTACTGGCAAACTTAGACTGGAAGCCCTTTGGAGTAGAGACTGCCTTTTTTTGTGCTGTGTTAGTACAGGTACTATGTTAATACAAGTAATTAATAGGACTTTTTTTGCCAGTGTAACTGCATCTAGGGCTTTTGCTGGTATGGTTATGTTGGCTGGGGGTGTGATTATTTTTTCACACCCCTACAGACGCAACCTATGTTGGTAAAACTTTCTAGCGTACACCTGGCTTCAGTCTACACTTGAATTTTGACCTAAAGTTAACTCAGGGTGGCTAATGTTTGTAAAGTGTAGTCTGGACACTCCACCGGATGTTTGTTCTAAGACACCAACACTGAACACTGGTAGACTTTAACCCCCTGCATTTATCACATCTGACGGGCTTGTCTACACTGGCACTTTACAGCGCTGCAACTTTCTGGCTCAGCGGTGTGAAAAAACACCCCCCTCCCCCGAGCGCGGCAAGTTTCAGCAATGTAAAGTGCCAGTGTAGACAGTGCACCCGCCCTGGGAGCCGTGCTCCCAGCGCTGGGAGCTATTCCCCTCATGGAGGTGGGGTTTTTTGTGCTATGCCACGACTACACAAGCCGTGGCAGTGCTTTAACGTTGCTAGTGAAGACGTGCCCTTAGATTGCTTTGTCTTTGCTAGCCTGCTAACTAACTATAGTCAACACTAACATCATGCCTTTAAATCCTAGCCTACACAAGGCCTTAGGTGTGTACATAAGTAGCCAGATTTTTCAAAAGCACTCAGCAAAGGGAGCCGCCAGGTGCTGAGCACACCTGAAAATATGGCCCTTAATACTTACTTACACAGCACCCAAGAAAGGGTGCTAGGTACCCTGCAGACAAATAGAGCTTGGTGCTTGCCTTGAGAGAGTTTATAATCTACCTTTAGACACCCCACACAGCTACTGATAATAAAATGCAATCAGCGTTAGGGTGAGACTTCTTAGTCATCCATCTCCCTTATTCCCAAACGACCTCTCAATAAATTTGAGAGTCCTAGATCTAAAAACCAAACAAACCCCTGGGAGACTGAACGTATTCCTCCCCGCAAACTGAAGAAGCTTGTCTTGGTATGAGAGGGAAGGAGCAATGTTCCACCTCATTTCCACCCCATCAACAGACTGTACACATATGGCTTGGTTATAGGTGGCACCCTCTGGGTTTTTTAGAAGGCTGTTTGAGCCAGATCCTCAGCTGCTGTAAAGCTGGGTAGCACCATTGAAGTCTGGTTTCAAAAGTGGGGAGAGGGCTGTGTTAAGGTGCATGTGATAAAGGAGCAGATCTGTAAGGAACTAAAGATCCTGAATGAAACTTGGAAAAAGGCAGTGGTATTCTGGCTCTCGGTGCCTTTGATTTATGACATCCAATCCTAGGGCACCTGTCACTATTGTATTTGAACAGCTATTGGAAACTGAAACCTATTGAGAAGGAGGAGGTGACTGAGTAAGGGAGCTAGTAAATAATAGCTTATGCTGATGAGGGGTGTGGCGGTGGTGGATGAAAATAGTCTAAAGCCTTTGTAGATCTTTTATCCTTGGCTGTGAGTTTAATGGCAACAGTAAAAGGTGATAGCAAGAATCAACAGCAATGAGAGGTTTTCTCGCTTCCTTTCTGTTTAGCAAAATGCTGCACACGAAATGCCCAGGTGTATGAATGGCTTTGAAACTGCTGAGTGCAAAACCTTTGTGGTGATTGCCTTTAATATTGGGAAGAAGTATGCATTGATTGAAAATGCTTTTTGCATCCTAATGGCTGCTGGGTTTTAAAACCTGTTTTTCAAGCTCTGAATTTCTTCTAAGATGCACCTGTCACGCCTGATGCAAAGTGGGAAGAGATGCCTGACCTAATCAAGCAGCGTGGGGAAGGGAGGTGAACAGGCCAAGATAATTCATCTGTTAAGAAACTAAATTAGCTCTTCCTTAGAGATTTTCTCAGGCAGGCCTGGGAAGTGCCATGTATTTAGGAATGTGGTAGTAATTTATTTTATAACAGTGGTTTTCAACCTGTAGATCACAGACCCCTCAGGGTCCACAGACTATGCCTAAGATTTCCAAAAGGGGTCCCTCCATTTGAAATTGTTTAGGGGCCCACAAATGAAAAAAGGTTGAAAACCACAGGCTTACAGAGCATCTACATTGCAAAAGACAGAGTACCCAGGCACTGTGTGATGATACGGTAACGTCACGTCTCTGTCCTAACACAGCTTGTTCCTCCATGGGTGGACAGAGCTAGAGTTGGGGTTGGGTTGCGTAACATAGTTATAACCTAGTGCAGCAGTCCCACGCATGCAGGCGAGACCAGATGCTCAGGCCCAATTGTACTGTAATAACATAGCACACCGGCATAGTAAACATTATGGTACTAATGGTCACGGAAGGTAGAATGCTTTTCTGAGTGCGCTTCTAACATGGCTTTGTCCTGTTCACATGCTCGAACCACATTAGACGCTAGTTTGGCTGCAGTGCAATGTAACCTTGGCTTTTTTGTTTAAACCTGGCTGGCAAAGCCATTATAGAGCATGGGGGGGCATTATTGAGCCATGGCTGAAGTGTTTTGTCACCAATTCTTTTATTTAACGTACAGTTTTGTAAGGGCCAACAGCTTATCCCGTTCTGCTCCAGGAGCTGTGTATAGGAGTTCACCTCCTGTGGAAAGTGCTGCCAGTGAGGGTTCTCAGGCTTTCAAACCTCCAAGCCCCATGTGGATGAGAGGGACCTAAACCAAACATAAGGACTTGTCTACTTGGAAAAATTGATCAGCATGGCTATAGCAGAATAAGTGATTCTGGTATAGCTATGCCACAACGTCCCTGCCTAGACAATCCCTAAGAGAAGAAGTAGTCTGAACTAATGTGAGGTTCCCTTCTTTATCGCATATGAAGTTTTCTACAATCTTACTTGCAAGACTTTGCATTTGTGAGTCACAGTTGTCAAAAGTGACCAGAGGCTTTGGGTGCCCAACTTGAGATGTCTTGAAGGGGCCTGATATTTCAGAAAGTGTGAGTACCTGTTCTTTCAAACTCTGGTCCTATGAAGGTTCCCCAAATTGGGTTAGGGGGTCCAGAACCACTAGTCAGTTCTGAAAATCTTGCCGCATTATGTCAACAGTCTTACAAAAATAAACAGCAAGAGATGAAGTTAGGGTTATACTAGGGTTGTGTGGCATGGAAGTGAAATTGGGTCTGAAACAAGTAACAGAGGCTTTATCGACCCTAGCACTTTTGTCGGTCGGGGGTGTTTGCAAAAAACACACCCCCGACCGATATAAGTTACACCAACAAAAGCGCCGGTGTGGACAGTGCTATGTCAGCAGGAGAGCGTCTCCCGCTGGCACAGACCGGCTACACAGGAGACCTTACAATGACTCAGCAGCACCGGTACAGCTGTGCCACTGTAAGGTCCATAGCGTAGACGTAGCCATAGTGTATTAGTTACCGGGCTGATGCTGGAAGCATTTCCTTGACACCCTCTTTGTTTCCTGTTCCCACTCCCATTGCATGTCTTCTTTCAAGTGCTCCCTAGGCACAAAATGCCCAGATGGTTCCTGTTTGCCAAGCCACTACCCTCTCCACACTCACATCCTTGCTATGCATTCGCTTCCTCCAGGTTACCTACCAGGAGAAGTTTGGGTCATACACAGCCCATACTTACGTGGCCATCAAAATGTGCACATGCCTAACCTAGGGATGCTGGGCTCTGATTGTAACTCATCTTTCCTCACCTTTGTGTGTTCACTCGTCTCATCTAAAATAAACCTATCCATTCCTTGGGGCTGGGACCTTTTGTTCTTTTGGAACGCCTGTAGAGCACTTTGGGGTCCTGTAACAGTAATTGGCAGGAGGAATTCTCTCCATTTCCAAGTGATGAGCTCAAGGGGTTTACATCCTGAGTTCTAAAAGTAAAAAGGAAGTTGCTGAAGTTGTGGAAAGACTATAAACTCTCATGTTAGGGCATAAGCAATCTCCAGCTGGAGGTTAGAAGGCAACTTTAGTGTAGGAACAGATTATTCCACAATTGCCTACTGCAGCGTTTCTTCTACCCTCCCCCAAAGCACCTGGTCTTGGCCAGTGTCAGTGATAGGGTACTGGATTAGATAAACCACTGATCTGATCCTATAAGAGCGCCCTACTGGAACTCTTGACATCCACCCTCCTTCCCAGCACTTGCCCCTGAGCCTTGCTGGTGACCTTACCAAATCTTTCCTTTTAACCTCTAGCTAGCAGTGAGAGTCATCTGGCTAGTAGGGTTGTGGCATGCCTACATCCACTGTTTATAATAAATCTTTTAAAAAACGAATTCTTTGAGGAATATTGCTGCTGCAAAAAGTTAGCAAATTATATGTTAACTGCGGTTACAGAGGCTCTGGCAGAAATTGTGGTGAAACTTATACCAAGCTTTCAATCTGTTTATCCAAGGGCTTGTGGTCCCTGTGTCAAGGCGAGTGAAACAAGAATGCATGTAAGTCTGGGATTTCATAAGCTGCTCAACTCCCATTGACTTCCAAACCCTCTTAGATAGCTCTTATGCTTTACAGCTGAAGTGAAGAGGGTCTACTGGTCTCCAGAGCAGTCAAATAAATAAATAAACAAAGGAGGGAAAATCAGTGGATGGGCTGGATTTGAGTAGTCCTTGTTTCTGAACTTCTTATTAATATGACTTGTTTTCTTTGAGTTGTAGCTGGAGTGTGTATTTAGTCCAACTTCATTTGTCTTGGCCAGCAGCCCTCCTTGGAATACAGTTGTCCGCATGCTGAACCCCCAAGCTGTTGGGTCAGGAGATGATTCAGAGATGGTGCCAGCACTGCTGACTTCAGGCCACTAAACTAATGCGTGAAAATTATACGTACGTGGAAACCCAGAACGCTTTGCTTGTTTTTCTTTGTTCAACTTTCCCCACCGCGATTGTGAGGACGGGGTTGCACTCACCTGGCTAAGGCCTAGCAAAGTTCAGGCACATGCTGTGGACCTGGTCTTGTTTCCATTGGCTTCAGCGGGGCCACGACTGAGTCCTATACAGTAGCCTCCCACAGCTCTGCCAGTCCACCCTGGCTGAGACCCAGACCTTGAGCACAATCTCTGTTATGCCAAAATGGACCGAGTTCTCCTTTACTTGTTGCCTGCACACGGATGCTGTGCTGATCCTGGTGGAATGCAGCTGCACAGCCAAATGGTCAAAAGGAGCTTGGGACCCTGGTGTCAACCTGTTTAGGCCCAAAAATTGTTATACGTTGTTGAGTGGAAGGCAGGAAAAGGGCAGAATAACTGCCGAATCCTAAGTTACGCTGAATATCCCACAAAACTGATACATCCCATTAGATGGCTGTGTCTGATTGCAGATTGTGCAGAACCTCACTGAATGTACGTTCTCACAAAGCAGTTGTGCTGTACCATTAAATGCAGGTGGAGGTGGGTTTTCTGTTCGCTCACTAAACAGTGACACATGTAATTTCATGTCTCTTTGTATTTTGGCTGCCTTTGTTTTCTTTCTCAATTTCTATGTGTCTGGTGCCAGCGCAATCCTTCCCCAGTCAGTAACTGACACAAAGGTGGGCTTGAGCTATGGCTAAATTCGGAAGGACTCTGGTAGAGCGGTGGGGAAGAGAGAGAACTGAGCTTACTGGGGCGGCAACAACGGGTCTGAAAGGACAAAACTTCGTAAATGCTTTTCATTACGCTGAAGCACTGATGTTGGAACTGGCCAGATCATGATGTAGAATCAGGTCACTCTTCTATTGCTCACCTTGTTATCTGAAACAATATGGCAAAATCATGTGTGCCTTGAAAAGTAAACACCCCCTGGAATTGGGAGGGGAGAATAGAGGTGTGTAGCCCCCTCCTTTTTTTTCCAGGTGAACTGGTTAATGAATGAAACATATTTTGCCAGTTATTACACTAATGGCTCCTCAGGAGATGGTCTGTCCTGGAAAATGTGCAATATCCAGCCCTCCTTTCAATGGGGCAAACAATGAGATTTCTTATTCAGGAAAGAGAGCCTGCATGACAACAGCAAGTCCTGACTGTGTGTGGCCACTGCCCATAAATTGGTCTGGGTTGGATAGGAGAGATGGAAGAGATGAGAAGTCACTTGGTTTGATCTCATGACTTGAGTCACCAAACAAAACCACCCTATAATAAATTACAAGCCCTAAGCAAAAAGGTGAGAGCAGGATATCGTTGCATACCAGATGTTCCTCGTCCTACCTGGTGTATTCTTCTAGATAAAGACGAGCCACTCAAAATCTAGGAGTGCTGGCTTCCTTTTGTGGCTCTGATAGGAGGGTAGAGCCTGAAATGACAAGTACTAGATTGTTCCCCTGCATTTGGGTAAACTTCTTTTGGTCTACAAGGAGTTGGGCAGGATGTAAACAGAGCCAAACTTCTTACATGTGACTAGGTTTGTGGATCTGCAATCCCTTGGAAGGTTAGTGTAGCATCTTTATTGGAGTTGAGTTTAACTTCTGGATTTTATGATGCCTAGAAATGGAGGGCCAGATCCTCAGATGACATAAAATGGTGAAACTCCCTTGACTTCTGTGCTGACTTACACTAGCAGAGAACCCAAGCTGAAGTCCATTCATATGCCAGAGTTTGCAATGGGTGTCATTAGAAACTGTGTAAGACCTTTCAGGGAGCAAGGCTGTTAAACTGTTGTTTCTGCTAAACCGTGGATTCAATTTTTATCTTTTTCCTCATAAACTTGAGGAGCTAATGACGCTGTACAGTGCAAATGGGCTACATGTATCACTGCACCTCGGTCTTAACCTGCTGCACTCCCCTCTCTTTTTTCCAGTCCCCAGGTTCGCCAGTGACTGTCACTCATTCTGAATAGCTCTGATTTAGACAACGTACATTTGGGACTTGGTGGAGACCCCCAAACTCATCTCACGTGTTCTTCTGTGGTGAAATGCTGAGGCTTTTACTCACCTACATCACCCAACCCTGAAGAGCTTCCATCTTCGACTCCTGCAGCTCAATCTTGTGCATCACTACCTCTCGTACAATAACATTGTGGGGAATATTCTTAGGAACAGCTATGAACAGAACTTTGTGCTTTTTTTCCCCAGGAGGCAGAAAATTTATCCAGTGTATGTTTAGGGTGTCCAGGACCCCTGAACAAAGAGAAGTAGGCCAGTCCCATCACAATACATCAAACCATTCCCATTGTGACATGGTGATCAAGCTACTGAAACCCTCCAAGATGAACCCTGTGGTAACATGTGGGTACCCAAAGAAGATGCAGGGAGCTTGTTAAATATCAAGCAACGGGAGCCAGTACAGTAGAAGTGACGAAGTATGAGTCTGAATGACTTTTGTCCCTCACAGTGCTATGTACAGGCACAGAACAAATACTGCAGCGTGGCCCATTCCCTCACCGCAGCTAAGATGTGTGACTAGTGGGTTGGAGTAGGAAGTGCTTGCAGCTCTGAGACATGGGAGCTCACTGTTCTGAGTGTGGGGAGAGCCTTGTGTTAGAAAACATGGAAACTAGCACAATGTTCTAGGAAGCTTTGCCCTGAGCCTGGGCAAGGACAATTGTGGTTAAAACATGGCGGCTGGTCATGGTAAACCCTAGGGTCTCTGCTGTCACATGTTTTAAACATGAGTGTCCTGTTCACACGAAGGACTTTTCCCATTCTACACAGTGCAAGATCATGACTTCTTTTATGGCCACACGTGGGAAGGGGTATGTTATCTAGGCCCCCACTAAATACCGTGTTCTCCCTGCAGCAGCTGATTCCGCACCCTTCTGATTTCAGTGTGAACTGCACATTGGCCACTAAGGGGCACACATGGAAGATGTTCTTATAGCCTGTCTAGAGAGGGTTCATCCTCCTCCTCCTGTTGCTCCCCTTGTCTGCTCAGTGGTATCTGACAATTATGACTGTCTGCAGTTGAGCTGATCTTGAGGTGCTTGAGGCAAGCCTGCGATAGTCCATAAAAACCCCAGTCTCAGACCAAAAGCCTGCACCTATGTAAGTATGTGCCAGAGTTTTTGGCAGGCCTCTGTGCCACTTCTTTATGGTACTTGATGCACCATTCATCCCATTGAGCAGATTAGGACTCCTTAGTGCACGTAACATCCTATGACGAGAAATACCTTTGTGCCTTTGGACTTAGGGGCTCAGTTAGACTCTTACAGAAAACCCAATGTCCAAGAATGCAAATGTGTGTTGACCATTTGGTGGTTCTTGGTGCACAATTCAAACCTTAGAAGTACACATGTAGGTGGACCATGATCCATTTGCAGCATAGAGTGGCATACGTAAAGCCTAGGAGGTTTCTGTTTCCCACCATGAGTTCCTGCCAGCATTAAAACACCAGAAAGAAATCATTATAAGACTTGGGGGTGGGAATTAAACTATAAAGCAAGAAGAAATGTAGCAGCATAGAGGGGAGGTGGGGGGAGGGGAGGGAAGAGATCCAGCCAGCAGCTGGGCCTGTGTACGTTCAAGAGATGCGCCAACTGCCACTGAGCTGCCGTGCTGGGCCAAAAATGGGAGCTCCCCTTCCAGACTTCTTAAGGTGTTCTGAGATTTGTTTGCACAGATGGTGTGCTGCAGTGAGAGCACTGCAACTTGTGCTTGGCCTTGGTCTTAAGGTGGGGGAGGTCAGGCAGTACAAAAGACCAAGTGAGAGAGAGTCTCAAGTGAGAGATAGTGTGGTGGTTTCTCCTTTCTTTATTGGTTCCTCTGCCCCTCTGTGTATCTGTCTATCTCCTGGGAGAATCCTCTCCAAGGTTAGGTAGGGCATTGGACTGTGAGACAGATCTCTCTCTTCTTTCCCCAGATCTCTCTCTGATCTGCAGTGTGACCTTGGGCAGGTTGCCTTACCCCCACCCTTTGTCTGATCTGATCTATTTTGATTGTAAGCTCTTGTGTTATATATATATATATATATTGTACAGTGCTTAGCACTATGAGGCCCTGAGCTGGGCTGGGGTCTCTAGGTCCCACTGTAGTACCTACATATTCCTGTATGGGGATTTGCTCTCTGGTAGATATCCTAATTTTTGAGGTGGAAAGGCAATTCCCGGCCGTCAGGCTTCTTTTTGGTTTTGTTTTTTTGAGGGATCTGTCCCTTATGCAACCTTGAGGCAAGTCATTTTATCTTGTTGGGAAAATTAGAAACCCACAGATGATATTTTATGGCCATTTGTTTTCATTACCCACCTTTCCCTTGAAGAGGCTAAGAGGATTTTTGTGCCTGAGCTGACAGATCTTGGTGAGAGTGTTTCAAGGTTCCGCTAACGAGGATCCTCGCCAGGGACATGTTAACTAAAGTGCCTCTCCCCTTCTGAGGGGAGATTCCCTGAAGTGATGCTGAATCCCTTTTTAAAGGGCATCGCAAGTTGGCTGCTGACAAATCTCCAAGGGCCATCCTAGCAGTGGCACTTGATGCTGCCTCCTCCGATCACCACCCCATAGTCCTAACATGCCCCATCCTAGCTGCGCGTTTGGGTGTCTTTCTCGGAAGCCGCAGCTGCCATTTAACCTAGGTTGTACGTGTTTAGCCTCGGTAGCAAAAAGGGAAACTGCAGATAGGCAAAGGCTGTAGGCTGGTGTGTGACAAAGAGGGTGGAAGCAGCCTGTAGTCCTCTCTGTGAGTTCAAGTCTGAGTCATGGCATTCCTTTCTCTTTCGCTCCCCCCTGACCCAAGCAGATTGTTAGGCTGGTTGGAGTCGCCCAGGCAGTGCCAGTGCAGTTAAGACAGGGCCAAGGCTCCTGCTGCTTGCTGGGTGCCTTCACTGCAGAGAAACCCAGTTAATGTCTCCGTGGGGCTTGAGATGCAGCTGTTGCCTGGCAGCTACATGGTTGCTGTGGAAACCAGAGGTGCTAACTTGTTAATGAGCCCCATATCTCTGATTGCTGCTGCAAAATACTAATAATTAGTAATAGTCCCATGATTTAGGGATCCCTCATGTAGTGTGAGCTGGCAGAGGGGGTTTTCTAAGTGCCTAAGTACTAGGAGGGATGGGGGTGGGGGTGGGGAGGTGATTCTTGGCAACCGTGCCAGAATTTACATCTTAATAAGCACCTGGAGAGCTCTGAAGCTTAAATGCTCCTGCCAGTGTTTCAGGCCATAAGCTGACAGTTACTTTCTCAGCAATCCTTCCGGCAGATAATCTCCTGCCTTCCCCAATGGCTGAGCCAAGAATTACTGACAAGTTCTGTCAACACCTGCCCTGTGTGCACCTTGAGAGGCTGCGTAGCCCAGTGGGTGGGCGCGGCGCTGGCCAGAGGGTGAAAAGACCTGAGTTCTGCCACTGTGTGATAGGCAAATTGCTTGAGCTCTTGGTGCTTCAGCTTTCCCAACAGGATAATGATGCTTTCCTCTCATTTTAAAGCACTTTGAGGTCATGGATGGAAAGAACTAGGTGGTATTCTCCTTGCCCCTTTGCTTCTTTGTGTCAGGATGTGCACTGACCGTGTTTGATGGGGAAAACTATTCGCTCCATCACTTGTTTTCTGTCTAGTCCACCCAGTGCAGGGCTGTCCCCTATAGTATATTCTCCAGTATTCACTCAGCACTATATCCAGGCTGGAGTTATCTGCTTTTGCTGCTTATGCCCAAGCTAACCACTTTAAAGTCATGTCCAATGTTTAGGCTTGATCCTGCCCCTTTCAAAGTCAATGTGAGTTTTGCTTTTGATGGGAGTACAGTCGGACCCTGGGTTGTCAACAGCCTCTGGCATTTCAGTATGGTTCTCTAGCAAGGGAGATCTCTGGTAGAAGGTAGAAAGCAGCGTGTGGATGAGCCCTTTCCATTGATGGCCCTTGTGCTTGCTACTGGCTGGGAAGGGGGAAGAGAAAATAGAGGGAGAAACACGAGCTAGTCGTTGGCCTTGCGAGGGAAAAGTTAACCTTCTATCAGATTGTTTCCGTTTCTCTGAGCCTTGGCTGCTTCCATCTATATTTAGGATTTACGGGAAAAACAAAGGGGAGCAGAAAACACCAGGGGAGGGAGCAGGAGTAGATGGGGAGAGCAGGAACAAAAGGGCCAGAAACAGGCTGAGGCATGAACAGTGTTGAACCCACTACTTCTTGCAGTGCAGTGGACTTGCCAAAGGTAGCAAGAGGGGCGGTTCCTGAGTTAGACCAGTGTACTGAAGGGAAGAGCCATCACGGAGGCACAAGTGCTAGCGCAAAGCAATGTGGTGACCTGAAACTGGCTACCTGGGGCCTGGTTAATGGTTGCTACACCAGCACATCTGCAGAGGTCCCTTCATTAACACCCCCCAGCGTGAGATCCTCTGCAGTAGCCAGCTCAGCACCCTTCCTAGGCACACATCCCCAGTAGGAGACCTAGTGCAGGGAGCATTCTGAGGCAGCCAAGGGGGGGTGAAGTATTGAGGGCAGGAGCGGGGGTGGCCAGGACATTGCTATACCGAGTAGGTTCTTTTTTGTGCTGCTGCAATTGCCCATTGGTGCCTAATTGCAGCCAGGGTGCAAGATAGGGCGGACCTGAGAGGCTGAGCTCTGTCTCTGCAATGGCACAGGGATGAATTCAGGCTCTGTTCTTCTCCAGAACTTCCTATGTGCTTTCCTAGCCTGCCAAAACAGGTGCACATCTGGGGCGCATGAACCTTTGCCTGGCTTCTCTAAGTGTGTAGAACTATGTGTATGGAACAGGTGCTGTGCTATATTATACGCAGGGGGGCATGAGATGTTGATTACTCCCATTGTGGGGAAATAATCTGATTTGGATGTTGGGGCGGGGGCCAATACTGTCTGAATGGAGCTGGGTGTTGCTAATATTAAATACCTGCCCATGCATTCCCCCTCCTTGAAGAAATGCCTGTGGGCCCTTTATGGGGGGAGAAGGATTAGGACAGATGGCTGCCTGTTGGCTGTTGATCCTCACCCAACTCCACGTTCGGAAGGCCAGGTACCGCCACCTCTGGCATTCTTCAGGATTTCCCACAGCTCTCATCTTGAAGCTTCCTGGCTGGCTGCCTCCCCCAAGAAACCACCTGTAATCTGTGAAAGGTGTTCTCGGGAGGGTCCTGCACCAGCAGCAGGAAAAAGAAGCATTCTGAGCCCTAAGGTAATAGAGGGGATATGAGGGCTGATGGGGGAGTTGGAGACCTGAATGGGCAGTGAAAAACCCTGGGCCTGATTCTCCATCCCTCCATCCCCCCCGCCCCACCGGATGTGGCCATTTGTGCACCTGAGCAAATGAGCACCCAAGGTTCAGGGCAGCACAGTTCAGGCCCAGGGAGCTGAGTGTTTCCAAGTTATTGCATAGAAATGTTTGGCCCCCACTTTGGGCTTACATCGAAGGACACGCCCTACTGCGTGTGGTTTAACTCCTGGTGCTGACCCCTGTGCAATTCTGCTGATGTGTATTTCAATGGAGTTGCATGCCAGGGACGAATCTGCCTCACTGTCTTGAGATAGGGGTGTGTGGGGAGCGTAATGCACACACCAAGCTGTCATTTTGTCCCTGAGTGGCAGCATGGTGCCTCCTGCTTTGCTGTCCCCATTCAGCTAAACTTGTGGCCCATCTCCTCATTACAGGCACTCCAGGGAGAGGTGGGATTAAAGGATTATGGTAATGTTCTTCAGGAATGCTCAAGAAGATTAAGGCAGCTTTAATAAACTGATAAGAGAGGGACACAGCTTTGTTTCTGAAACCCAAATTTAGGTTTCAGGTTAACCTTTTCCCCTCCTTTTGGAGCTTGTGGTCTCCTATCATGGTGGTGAGGTAATGGAAGACCTCTCTGGATCTTGCTCAGCAGCATCCGCCATCCGTTCCTGCTTCTTCACTTTGACTCAGTTGGCAAGAAGGAAGAAGACACTTCCCTTATTTCTCCTCTCTGGGTATCTCCCCAGTTAACTTCATGTTAAAGTTGGTTTGTGCTCTTAAGATTATCTCTAAAACACAGCACTGCAGGGTGTCAGGTTCAGTGTCTTTCAGTGACTGTAGACCAAATAGCCTTCATTTACAAATAAAAATGTTCCTCTTCTAGCTGCCAGCCCTGCAAGCCAAGCCCAGCCTGTGATGTGAGAGTCAAGCTGGGCTCTGTTGACCTTACCTCCACTAGCTTTCCCTGCATCTCTCCCTCACAATTTCCTCCAATTGCTGTCCCCAGTGGTTTTGGCAAGGTTGGGAGCAATAGCGTGGAGCAGATAGCAGCAGCCATTGGTGTTTTTACCACCATGTCACCGGGACACGCTCTCACTGTGGCTGCATAGTGTAGTGATAAAAGCACTGACCGCCCTTTCTGCTGCTTCCTGGTTGACTCCTGGAGCAGGAACTCTGTTCTTTGTGTGTACAGTTCCTAGTACAACGGGGCCTTGCTTGCTGATCAGGGTTCCTGGGTGTTTCTGTAAGGTGAATAACTAGTGCCAGCAGCTTATGTCTGTGCGAGCGCTACTTCTGCTGTTACCATCCGTACAGCTGAACCAGGTGGTAGCAATGGTGGGAAGCTTGGGGATGGGGGAGACTAGTGAAGCGATGCAGCATTTTCTGGTTCCTGCATCCCCAGCAATAAAGATTCTGCAAGTGGAACTTAGTCTGATGTTCCAGCAGGACCAGACTTTAGCTCGCTCTCCCTTAGCAGACCGCTGCCTCGTATGATGCTGGCTGGGGTGGGAGTGCACTAGAATAAACAACTCTCTTGGTGTCAAGGGATCGTGGATTGTCTGGACTGAGCTGCTGGGCTATCCTTGCAGCCTTCATTTTGGAAGAACTAGTGTGTGGGGAGAGCACACCACCTGTGTACACCAAAGTCCTCTCTGGGGCAGTGGGGGTTATAGGTTGGGCCTGGCTGCCTTTCTCTGCGTCACCTTCCCCACCATCTCTGGCTTTGTCCATCTAAATGCTTGCTTGCCTGTCAGAATTGAACACTGCACAACCTCTTCCAGACAGGCATTTCTTTGAGCAATTAGGAGATAAAGGGGCTGTTATCTTCCCCAGGCCCCTCTGATTGTGTTTGAAAACCCCAAAGCCACCCCTTGTGCACAGTCTGGAGAGTGAGGGGAATGGATCCTATTATCTCCCTGGATAACAAGCTATCTTTCTCCCCCTTTCCCGTCTCTGTTGTATCACCCTTCCATCCCACTCCAGCATTTCATACTTATCCCTCAGTCTGAACCTTCTCTCCACCTCTTTGTCTGTCTCTCTCTTCCAATTCCTATTTTTCCTGGCTGGAGTTTGGGGAATCAGGAGGGGAATTGGCAGCTTGTATTCCCTGATGGAGAGGGGACAGGAGCAGAGAGAGAGAGAGAGAGAGAAACATAGCAAAAGCCAGCTAATTTGCATCCTTTCTGATTGCCCATGCTCTATAGCCCAAGTGCAGTGGGGGGTCTCAGGCGAGGCTGTTACTGCATAATGAGGTGTGTCATATCACAGCAGGAGCCAGCCTTCCCTCCTCCTCCCCGCTCCCTCCAGGCCTCTTAATTAGAACTGTTTCAATTTTTGAAACCCTCCCTAGAAGAAAAAAATATCAGGAGGGAGGAGAGTGCGAATAGCAGTGGTGGGGAGGGACTGGGAGCTGACCACAGGAAGGGGTAGCTGAGCTCCGATTGGAATCCTTGTGCTGAGATATAAAGCGATACCAGCACACAATGGGGCGGGGAATGTACAGGGGACGATTGCCCAAAGCTGTGAGAAGCTTTCTGTGCTGTAAGGGGGCCACAATCAGTTCCTGGTGGGTTTTAAGCTAAATTTAATATGGTGATGGGTGGTAGGGGTGGCTGTGGGTATGTGGCTTTTTGGTGTATCGTTTCTATTATGTCCCGAGGCTGGGAGCATGAATCTTGGCACTGGAGGTTTGGGGGTATAGATTCTAGTGCTTTGAGGTGTGGATCTTTCTGTGCCCAGAAGAGGGGATTTATTATTGTAGGGTTGCTCATCAGCAGGGCTAACAGAAGCCTTCCGATGCTGAATAAAGCCCCATGTTCTGAGGATTTGTGTCCTCCTGAATGTTCGCTGTGTTCTCTAGAATCACTTACCTTTCAAAGAGCAGGATTTCTGGCTCCCCCTGACTGAGGAAGGGCCTTCACCATATAAATGGATGTGATATTGAGCTTGCACCCTTTGTCCTATCTACTGAGATGGAAAGCTCCTTGGGGCAGAGATGCTCTCTCACCATATGTTTTTAGGACAGTGCCTCGCACGATGGGGCCCTGTTCTCGCTTGGGACAGCTGGAAGTTGCAGCTAACATGATACAAATAAACAGTAAAGACTGAAATAGCAGCAGAAGAATGATTTTTTTCCCCCTCCTTTTGGCTTTAAGTGGGAGTTGACATCAAAGCTGGTTATTACTATTAAAATGATGGCAGAGTTAATGATTTGGCTGCCGGGACTTAGATTGGAAATCTACATGCTTCTCTTTGTGTGTCTGGACTCACGTACCAGTTGTCATTTGAAAGGCTCCTCTCTTGGAGTAATGCTATGCGTGGGAAAATGTGAATAGTCTGATGCTTTATGGATTTCCAGCTTGGGGCGTGCGGGAGAACATAACAACCCTTGATCTGCCCTTTCTGAATTGCTACATGAGTGTATGTGTGTGTGTGTGGGATCAGAATATGGAAATGGCTGAGAATGACCGGCATCCTTTGAGTGATTGAGATGCCTGCTACTGTCTCTGCAACAAATCCTGGCTCCAAGGAAGTCAGTAGGTATATTTTTTCAGAGTAGCAGCCATGTTAGTTTGTATTCACAAAAAGAAAAGGAGGACTTGTGGTACCTTAGAGACTAACCAATTTATTTGAGCATATGCTTTCGTAAGCTACAGCTCACTTCATCGGATGCATGTATCTTGACATTGCCTGAACTGGCCCCTCTAGAAGTGGTGTTCAATTTTCCCAGCTCAGACACATTGGGCTGCCCTGGTACGGCCAGTGGGTTTTCTATACAGTGTGGTCGGCACTGTAATAACCTGGTTACTATTTCTAAATGGCTCTCCTTGTGTCCTACAGTGATGCCTGGCATTAAAACTGAAGAGGCCTGACCCTCTCCCCTGTGCCTACCAGGCAGACATCCTGCAGATGTGAGCAGAATGCTCCCAGATGCTGAGTTCTGGGGCTTTGTATAGCGCTTAGCAGTTCTACGGACGCATCCATGGAGGATCTCTGGGCACGTCACTAACACAAATGAGCCCTTTTCCAAGACAGCCCTCGGGGAGAGTGAAGTATTATTCCCATTTTGCAAATGGGGAAACTGAAACACAGAGCAGCTAAGTGACCTGCCCAAGGTTACACAGCACATCAGAGCCAGGAATAATGTTCAGAGTCCAATATTTTTGGAAGCTTCTAGTTATTTGTGGGTGCACAGAGTTTAGACACCTGAAAGGGCCCCATTTTTCAGCAGGTGTTGAGCGCCTACCTTCTAAAAAGGAGGCCCCTTTTAAGGCATCCAGAATAGCTAATCACTCTGGCGCAAGTGCTGGGTTCAAACCCCCTTGATCTCCCCAGTTAACTTCGTGTTAAAGTTTTCTGGACTGCTGCTTCTTCCAACCCAAGGGCCCCAGGGCTTAGGTAATGCAGAAGCTGCTCCTGCTGTGTGCTGGCCTTCGGCTTATGCTGGCTGGTCACTGCAGGGGTGCTCCTGATGAGAGCTGGGCTGAATAACTTCATTTCCTTGGAGGAAGAGAGAGCACTTGCTGAGAACCCAGCACGCCCTGGCAGCCAGCTACAGGGTGGGGACGAGGGGGTCATGAGCTAGGCTTTACCAGTCCACGTCCCTCTAACTTCTTTGTTACTCTCACGGTGGTGGGGGCCCCGCGGCTGCTGCCCTTCACGTGGCACGGGCCCTGCCTCTGACAGTGTGCTTCAGTGAGCTGGCCTGGGGGGGGACCACCGCCAGACTATCAGTGATCGGGAGAGCAGAAAGATTCTGGTTACGGCGCTTAACGAGACTGCCCCCCAATATGCTGAACCCTGCTCCTTTGAGCCACCTCCTTCCATACCCTCGACTGGGGTGGGGGTGTGAGAGAGGGATTGAGGAGGAAGTTGTGTGTGTTTGTGAGGGGAGAAGCTGTTGTGTGGTGGTAAGGCGGGCTGTGAGAGGGAACGGGCCCTGAGGAGGGATATAGTCAGGTAGGGAGGGGATGCAGCAGGTATTGCAGAGACCTAGAAGACCAGCACTCTTGGCTCCATTCTGCAGTCTCCATTTTCACCTTTGTGCCCAGCTGGCCGATCTGACAGGTAAATGTACCTTGACATTCCATGTAGAAAGTGCCACCATCCACGCCAGGTTCTGTCCTTGGCTACCCTGGTGTAAATCAAGAGTAACCCCATTGGACTCAGCTTTTGGCCCATGTGGCTGAGATAGGACTTGGCTCTTGGAAACTTGTTTCCAGGTGAATTCCCAGGGCTGCCTGTGCTGTCATAACACCTGACTCTGGGTTTCCCCTCTCCTCATTTCTCAACAGGTTCGGCACGATGACTTGGCATCCTGGGCTTTAGCGGCGTGGCAAGATCAGGACAGGTACTGCCCTGCTCGTGCTGTATCCTGCTCCCTCTTTCCTCTGGGAGATTGGTGCTGGCTTCCCTGCCCCTGGCCTTCCCTCCGGGCCTGTTATGGCCGGGGATAGACTCCCACGCAAAGTGATGGATGCGAAGAAGCTGGCCAGTCTCCTGAGGAACGGGGCCAAGGGCACCTTGGTCATTGACAGCCGCTCCTTTGTGGAGTATAACTCCTGGCACATCCTCAGCTCTGTCAACATCTGCTGCTCCAAGCTGGTCAAGAGGCGGCTTCAGCAGGACAAAGTCTGCATCACGGAGCTCATCCAGCCAGCCTCCAAGATGAAGGTACTTAATCCGGCCCTTGCCTGCCTTTCCACTAGGGCTCCTCACCTACCAGATAGGGGCCTGGCCTGAGAGGGCACATGACCGTCATATGGAGCAACAGGATGGAAGTGCCTGCTGCTGGCTCGCTCTTCTGCTGCTCATTCCGGTCCCTTTGAGTGGAACCCAGCCACTGCCCTCCGGCCCTGCCATCTCACGGAGGCAGAGCAGTTATGTTCCCGCCCCGCTCGCAGTGTCCACAGCCCACAGATGTGTTGCCAAATAATGTGGCAAGGAGGGGGGTTGAGCCATTAAGGGAGGCTGCCCTTTCGTGTTGCTCTACTGTCCCCTCACCTGAGGTTGCCACAGTGTGTCAGCCTTGGGCAAGGGGCATTGCATTAGAAAACCAGCCCCCAGAGCCCTCTCATAGCTAGTACCACTAAAAACTCCTCCCTCCCCTCTTCCATCGCTAGCCCTCTTCGGGGACCAGTAATCCTCCCACCTTGGGACGCCGGTGCTCCTATCCAGTGGCATTGCTTTTTCTTCACTTATCCCCCTTGTTGGGCTGAGCCCCGGAGTTTGGATCAGGCTCTGTTGCCCCCAGCTGTGTGGGTGCAGGCCAGCCTCAATTTCAAATGGCACTGGTGCCCTGATGGTTGCTTCAGTGCTGGCAGGAGCAAGTCCTGCCCCCACCTGGGTGGACTTTGCCAATAGGCTCAGAAGCACTGCTGCACGCAATCTCTGTTCATCTCCTCGCTCCCCTGCAGCCGGTCAGTTGGCTGCTGCACTTACCCTTCTGTTTGTTGTTCTCTTTGTTACATGGCTCTAGTTTCTCGTGCACTGAATGGTGCAAACCTCATTTGTTTCTCTTAGCTCCTTGCCTGATGGAACCGCCCCTGCAAAAGCAGCTGTGCAAAACCCACCTGCTAGCAGCTGTCCCTCTGGGAGTCCAGGGGCTAAGCGGGGGATAATCCTTTCAAGTGGGATTCGTGTCAATGAGAGCTAATTGCCTGCAGGGTAAACGGCAGGGCTGGGCTGCTGATGGGGCGCCATGCCAGTCTTCCGCTCCTTTTGTGTGCCCTGACATCGGGCTAAGGGGCAGGAGCGAGCCTCACCTCTGCCCACAGGGAGGTGGTCCCTCCCACACTGGCTCTGTTGGTGGGGTTTAGTGCTGATCTTCCCCCTTCCACCCACAGAGGCATTCTGGGGCTTGGGGAAAATCCAAACCGATTGGGCCCCATTTGTTGCCTATTTACCCCTGGTGCTAATATGCCCATTTCTAAAGGGGGTGCCCTGGCCCCTTCCACCAGGGCCTGTTCCTGAGATCCGTAGTCTCTCCCAGCTGCTGCTTGCCGTGTCTGTGCTTCATGGGATCGGCTCCTTGCTCTGCCAGGCATGGGGCTTATTGGACTGGGACCTCCAAGGCAGAGTTCACGCTGATGCAGCTCCTCAGGAGTAACGTGCCAGAGGCCCCCCTTAGGGGTACATCCTCCTGCAGGGTGGCCCTGGCATTGGCTTAAACCAACATGCAGCTGGAAACCTGCCCGCACTGGGGGCACGTGATACCCTAGCAGCAGCAACTGCTCAGCCACCCGGTGCATCCCCCGTTCTCTCGCCCTCTGTCTGCGGGCCTGCTCCCTCCCCATGCTTTGCATTAACCCAGGTGTATGCTGGGGCGTTTAACAATAAGCTCTCTCCTGAGGCCTCTCCGTTTGTGGCTTGCTCCCTGCAGTTGCTCCTGCTTTTACTGTTCATTCTTCTCCTTTCTCCCCCCCCCCCGCCCTTTTTATGGCAAAGTGAGGGTAATTCAGGCGATTAATCAAATGCTAGACCCAGCTGGAGCCATCTGTGGCGTCCTCACACCCCCTCCCCATGCACGCGCGCACACGGGCTTCCTGATTGGCTGCCGGTGACATCACCCTGCCTGGATCAAGGAGGTTTGCACTGCGGGGTGGGGTGGGGGAGCCTTGCCTCCAATCTGCTTTACTGATGCTTCAGGCCAGAGGATTGGAGGGGATTGCCGAGCATTCCTCCTGCACGGATTTAGCTGTTCTTAAATCCGCTGGTGAATAAGGCAGAATAAGCAGGTTTTACAAACTGGGAAAGAGAGAGAGGCGTATCCACCCTCCCCTGGGCTGGGGTTACCTCTGCAGTGGGCGTGGTCACGTGCAGCAGCAGCAAGGCAGGACGGATGCTCTGCATGTGTGCATGGGGGCGGTGACCAGTGCTAGGCTGGGAAGAGCCTAACCTGGTGATTATCCGGTGCCTTCTGCTGGCAAACCTGCAGGGCTTCAGGAGCACAGCATCCCTGCAGCCGGGCCGAGGAAATCCCCACAGCAGCAGCCAAAGGGAGCTGGGCCAGCACTCCCCATTGCTCCTCTCTTCCCATCCTCACCCCCCGCATGGACACTTTTAAAGTCACCGATGGCACCCAAACTTCAGACTGGTGCAGGGCATGCATGGCCCTTTATTGCTGGCCAGCTCGCACCAATAATCCACCTAGCCCAGTATCCCAACTCTAACAGGGGCTGCTTCAAAGGAGGGTGCAGAAGACCCCCCCCGTAGTGGGTAATTACATAGCGATGCGGGCATTGACCAGAGACAGAATTATAATCCCCTGGGAATGACACTGCGGTGCTGGGAGAGGAGACACTCATTGGTTTAGCTTCTCTTCTTACCTTCTTTAAGGCTGAAATTTTTCATGGTGCTTCCCAAGCCAGACACGAACATTCTTCCGCTGTACTTCCGAGCGAGCCATTCATTAATATCCTCTGGCATGCTGTACCTCCATAGCACTGGAGATAATCCTCAAGGCACCCTCGGGGAGTTAAGCAACTTGTCCCAGGAAGCCAAGGGTACCTGTCAGAACTAGGACGAGAGATCCAGGGGCCAGATCCTCCACTGGTATAAATCCAGTGTAAAGCTCTGTTGGCTCTGTTTGTGCACCAGCAGCAGATGTGGCCATGGTTTTCCTGATTCCAAGTCCTGTGATCAGGCCTCTGAACCGCACCTCTCCTAAGGAAGTGCACTTTGGGCTGATGAAAACAGCCCGACTGCAGTAACTGATGAGTCAAGAATGCACTTTGCTCCCAGTAGTTTCAGTCAAAGTGATGTTTGCCATTGATTTCAGTCGGAGTAGGACTAGGCCTTGTAGCCTGCTGATGTCCCTTTAAAAGCATATTTTAGACCCCAAATCTAAAATTCTTCTCCTCCCCGCCCCCACCAAAAAAAACCCACCAACCCTTAAATTTTTATTGGGCGTCTCAGTTTTGTTGCTTGGTTTGGGAGCTGGGGAGTGCTGAATATTCCACCTAGTGGTTTATTGCACCACAAGAGGAGTGGGGCCTTATGGGATTTGTGGTTCTTAATAACTGGCCTCTTGGGGAAAGGAGGAATTTCTGTGTCTGCTTCCAGTGGGGCAGAAGAGGAGGTGATGATGACTGCTCCTTCGGGGCGAAGGATGACGATTCCGGAGTCCCCCAGAGCAGGGCTGAGGGGAGGAGCTGCCAGTGTCCCTCTTTGTTCCTCCCCATCAAAGCTGTTGGGATGATGAGAGGAGCTGGGGATAGAGCACTTGTCAGGTGGATGGGATGGGATAGCAGGGGACCTTTAAGAGGAGGTTTTTGAGGCAGGGAATGGGACTTGGATCAGGATCTTGGGGTTGCAAGGAAGGTGTAGGGACTGGCTGCTGGCACGGATGGGCAGAATGGGCAGCAGAAATTGAACGTGGCTGCAAATTTAGAAGCGTAAAGCTAGAACAGGAAACATACATACTCTTAAAAAAATAAATAAATAAACCAATGCTCTTGCCAGCTCTAATTCCCTACAAAAGAGCATTATGCATTTAAGGTCAGTTCTCCTAAGGCCTCTGCACCCGGCAGCTCTCATTGAGAACAATAGGAGCTGCTGAGCACTTGTGAAAATCGAGCCATTACTCCCTTCCCCATCTCACTCCACAGGAGCACGAACAGAGCAAACGCCAAGGAGGACAAACAACCCACCTTCACTTCCAGACGAGAAACTGTTGCCCGTCTGCGTATGCAGTACTCGGGCTCGCTGTTCCTATAGTGGTTTGACAGCCTAGCTAGTGTTAAGACTGAGCTTGATACATTTATGATCAGGAGTATAAGACAGAGTTGCCTATGATAGCCGGGGATTAGACTCCATGACTCAGGAGGTCCCTTCCCGTTCTATGTCCTATGTACGAGCCAGTGGTCCAGCCTGCTGGGTTAATGGTCCATGGGGGGGAGGGATAGCTCAGTGGTTTGAGCATTGGCCTGCTAAACCCAGGGTTGTGAGTTCAATCCTTGAGGGGGCCGTTTAGGGATCTGGGGCAAAAACTGGGGATTGGTCCTGAGCAGAGGGTTGGACTAGATGACCTCCTGAGGTCCCTTCCAACCCTCATATTCTATGAAAGCTGACTGCACGGTGGAGCAGCCGGGAATCTGTCCGAGGAAGCTGGCATTGGAACGTAACGCCAGAACGAAGTGGCTGGTTTGGGCCGAGGAGTGGGAAGGGGTTGTTGCCTGACTAGGTTCAGAGATATCACCGGTAAGTTCAGCTCTGAATTCCGGATCTTCTCTAGGGTGACCAGATGTCCTGATTTTATAGGGACTGTCCCAACTTTTTCTTATATAGGCTCCTATTACACCCTCCCATCCCGATTTTTCACACTTGGTGTCTGGTCACCCCAGTCTTTTCTCATGGGTCAAACTCCGCTCCTAGAGCTGAACCTCCTGTGCTGAGCGAGGTTTGGAAATCCCAGTTTGAATTCCCAGCTGGTAGGTTGTCCGTTACAGAGAGGCTTGAGCTATGACCAGGGCCAGCTCTACCATCTTTGCCACCCCAAGCAGGACGTCTGAAGACTAGCTGCTGCCAAACTGCTGCCGTGGCGCAGCCTGCAGAGTAAAGCTGCCGCCGAATTGCCACGGCCGCGGAAAGACAAGACGCTGCCCTGACGGCACATGGACTGCCGCCCCTTTCACAGTGCCGCCCCAAGCACCGGCTTGGAAGGCTGGTGCCTGGAGCCGGCCCTGGCTATGACCTCTGACCCGAAGCTGGGTTTACCGCCAAGGATTTAGATAGGGTCGGGTTGGCTTGTCCTCCCCTGTTGTCTGCAGCCACAAAATTACACCAGCTGCTGGGCCTTGGTGGAACAGCAGCTCCCTCTGGTGGCTAGTTCAGGTAATGCACAGTGTGTGCTCCCTCTGGATCTCCGTTCAACCCAGGTCCCCCTCTTTGTCTATTTCAAGGTATGGGCTGCTGGTGGGTCTCCCCCCCCCACTGATGCAGCACCATCCCTGGCACTTTGAACAATATCAGCCCAGAGTGTTTAATACATGCTCCCTCCCCCATCACCACTATTTCTTGGTTCCTGGAGTGGGAGCGCCAGCTGAGTGGCTCACCCTCACGTGATCCTGTGGGGGTGTGTTTGGTGGGGGAGGGGGCTGGGGCCAGGGAAGCTGCTGCTGAGTAGCAGATGGCAGGAAGGGTGACATCATAGGCTTGATTGTCCTACCCCATTATTTTTCCTGACAAGCCTCCCGCCTTCCTCGTTGGTTTCCTGCTGACAGAGTTGGGGCTGGAGAGACAAAGGCAGCCAGGGATCCACACCAATTCTCCCCTGTACTTTTCTGGGTTTGGGGGTGGGGGTGTCCCTGACACCTTCCCCCACCATCCTGCCTTGTTCTCTCTTGCTGTCCGGCTCATTGAGGGAGGAGGGGGGTTGCTGTGCTACCTGTGTGGTTCCCTGATTGGTGTGGCCTTTGCCCTGCCTCATTGGGCGGTAGGGGGAGGCACGGACTCCAAGAACAGCAGCCCCTGCCATGCCATGCTCTCCCATCTACTGCAGAACCCAGGGGGTAGGGCAAGTTCACTGTGGAAGCCACCTGCCACTCCTCTTTTAGGTAGGCATGGCTGCTGGTGAGAGAGGGGAGCTGGTGGAGAGGGGTATGTATCCCCTTCCGGCTCTGTGCCGGCCGTTCTCCTGCATTCAAACACCAGGTCCCCTCTTCAGTGTTTAGTGTGGCTGCCCTGATGTTCCCACTCTGCTCTTGCCACACCCTCTTTCCGTCCCTCCCTCGCTGCAGCCAGAGGGGTAATAATCTCTGCCATGTTATCTTGGCATCAGGAACATTTCCTCCTCCTCCCCCTTCCCCCCCTGTACAAACCCTTTCAGATGCCCTGCTTTGGATCGTTGCCAGGGATGAGTAATACTGACACCTGGCTTCCCTTGTTAAAATGTCAGACAAAGGGGCATGTTGGCTGGACAGCAGGTACTTGAAAATTAAAATAGTTTTTTCTGGGGCTTGTATTGAAATGTGCATATGCTTCTCCTGACCTGCCTGAGTGAGTGCAAGAAGAAAGACCATATCTAAGCCATAGGTTCCTAACCCCATGTGCTCAGCGGACCCACCAACAAGGCAGGATCCTCTTGCCCAGGAAATAGGAGAAATATCAAAGATCTGCAACCCCTGTGGCCTCTTAGCCAACATCAAGCTCTGCTACTAGAGCTGTTTGCAAAATTGGGGCTGGAACCCTTTTTTCCAGTTAACAAATGGCCTCTACACTAAATTAAAAGGTTACCAAAATTTTGAACTTTTACAGCTTTTTCAACAACAAACAGCATTTTATGGTTGTATTTTTTTTTTTTAAAGGAAAATTTCTGCTAATTATTTTTCTTGGGCGGGGGGGAGGAGGAATAAGAATTTAATTGCTTTTGGAGCATTTCACAGGAAATGCTTAGTATTTTGCAGCCAGCTCCACCTGCTACCCAGTTCGGAAACACGGCTGCCTCTGGGGTGGAACTGCATTAGTGGTTAAACAATGGCCACTCTTGTGTAATGTTGCCGTCATCTTTTTTGAAGGGCTGCTGAGGAAGTAACTATTGTGTTAGGGGTGATGTGTATAGGGAAAGCGGGGGATCGTTTTATTTGCGCTGCCTGCACGTCATGAAGTGATACGGAGCTGCTGTTTACTTTGGTACAATGAGTCACTGTGTTTTGAAATATTATGAGGTCTCTAACGTGTTTGGGTGATACCTAGCTTTCATGTAGCCCTTTTCATTTGTAGATCTCAGAGCACTTCACGAGAGGGATAAGTATAATTATCCCCTTTTACAGATGGAAAAATCAAAGCAGAGAGAAATGAAGTGGCTTGTCCAAGGTCCCCCGTCAGGCCGGTGGCTGAGTTGGGAACAGCGCCCAGGTCTGAAGCCCCAGTCCAGTGTCATTCTGTAATCTAAACCAATGAATATGTAAAATTACTCAACTGCTTGGGCTAGGAGCTGTACCCAACTGAAACTTCGGGGGGGGTTAGATTAGCAAGAATTTGGCTAAAGCTCTTGGACTCGCATCCTGACTCCTACGATTCTTTACATACTCCATCTTATCTGAAATCCCCATTGCCTCCTGCCATGATACTGTGGCACTGGCTCAGTACTGACTTGTAGGGAAGTCCCAGTAGCACCTGGGTGTTGTGTGGAAGTCTACTATCTAAGCAAGTGGTCTGACCGCCCTCCGGGCAGCATGTGAGAGCTGGCAGGATCATGCCAAAAGTGGCTGCAAGAATCTACGCACCTTGGCAGCATTTGAAAAAGCTTCAGCCTCCTGCTCGGGTGTGGAGTGCTATGAAAATCAAAAACACTTCTGAGAGAATGGTGTTTAGACTTTAACGGGGATAAACAGGCTATTGCCTAGCTAAGGTACTTATATGGCCCCCATCTGCATAGGATCTGCGTTCTATACAGTCTTTTAACTTTAATGGATTTATGCTCACAACACCCCAGAGAGAGAGGCCGATGCTGTTATCCTACCTCTCTGGGGTGTTGGGAGCATAAATCCATTAGAGGTCACACAGGGAGTCTGTGGCAGAGCAGAAAATGGAACCCCAGGTCTCCCAAGTCTTAAGCTGGTGCCCCAACTTCTGGACAATTCTTTCTCTTACCTGAGTACTGACTCTATAAGAGCTGGGTGAGGAGGGAAGTGAGGATTTCTGATGGGGCACTTCTGCACCGTTCTGTACTCCCTCCCTCTCCCCTTTCCAAAGGTCCAGATTATTATATTGCGGGTTTAAATAATAATAATCTCTAGAGAAGGATGTCCCCAGGTGCCCTCCAAAGGCTTTATTCTCCCTCCTGCAAAGCACTGATCAGCATCCTGTCAGCTGGTTGAGGGAACTCTCTGAAGCCAGGTTGCAGCAGGCAGAATAGCCTGTAGGGAAAAGCCCTGCAAGAGTCCCCATCCTCAGCACCAGCAAGTGGGAAGGAGGTGGGGGAGTCAGTTTTATTGCAGTGAACTGTTTGACGCAGGGCAGTGTCTGAGGCTTCATGCTGAGGAAAGGGGGCTTGAGCACAAGAAGTTTGAAAAGCGTTGTCCTCACCGCTGTGGCTTTATCCTCTGCTGATCTGCACCTGGACTCTGAACGGATGGGTTCGTTTAAAGCTGGAACGAAAAGGGATGTGAACTTTTCTTTGAACCAAAGCTACCGAGCTGGAGACCTTTTGAGTCACGCTCAGAAATGCAGCTGGTTGAGGGGGCGTTGGCTTTGTTTTGTTTTTGTTTTCCCCCTCCTCAAAGGCTTCAGTACAGGAACCTGAATGAGATTATGGGACTGTGGGTGGAAGGTGTCTGGCTGCAAACGTCCATCAGTCCTGGTTCACTGAGAAGGTTCCAGCCTGGATCGTTTAAAAGTCCTTCCCTGCCCCGTTGCAGGGCACCCTGTAGATACAGTAGAGCAGTCATGTGATCCTGAATGCCCACAACATCCTTCTCATGAGGACGTGGGTTGCTGAGGCAATCATGACATAAATAAGCGTAGCTCGTATCAATTGTGTAGCAAGAGGAAACTCCCTGTCTCCATGTCCCATCTGACTGGTTGGCCGATGACTATCCTTTTGTGTCTGGAAATGTCAGCATGGCTGCCTGTGATGTGTGGAACTGCGTTAAATGGCTGGCTGTGCCAAATGTCTCCCAAACTCTGGGAAGTCTCCATTACCTGGGATTCCTCAGGCAGTTAAGACATGGTCTTGGGAGAGAGAAATAGATTCCTCCTCCAGTTGAAAGGGGGCTTCCCTTTGTCTTGAGCCAAGGCATGTTGGGGAAGACTGTAGACTACTGTCTGAGCTACTGAGGAAGCTCAGTTAGTAGAGGACAGGTGTCCAGTGGTGATCACCTGTTCGCTGCCACAACGGGTACCTTGGACAGGATGTCTTGTCTGGTATCCGGCAATGACCCCTAAACAAAAAGAAGCACCTATTGGAATCAGCAGTTGGAGTGGGGTGGGAAGGTTTGAAATACCAGCTCTTGTTTGCAAGCTGGCTCTAGTCCTGGTCTTCCCACGGTAATTCAGGATGCACTTGGGGTGTGATCTCTTAACCCCTCTGACAGTGTCAAACGGGGTACTTTCTGGCAGTGGATTACCATGGTGATGGGCATTTCAGAATCCTAGGGGTAGAGCGTCCTTCCATTTGGATGATAGCTTCAGGCAGTCCGGACCCAGCTAGATGAAGATTGGCCCTTGGGAGAGTAAGGTGTGTCACTTGGTGTGAAATGGTTAATTAGCCCCAGTGCTTCCTGATCCCTCCGCAGCACTGGGTCACCTCCCAGGCAGCTGCAGCTTTCCCTGGAGAATGTGCGAAGAGGAGTCACCTCCTCTTTCACTCTCTTGTAGAGTTTCCTCCAGGCTTATGCTTGCTCGAATAGTATCCATATAGACACAGATCCTGGCTTCAATACCTGGCTCCCCTGTCAACTTTCCCCTCTGTATGGTTAGGCCCAAAGATGGCCTAGCCTGCCACAGTGTCAGAAGCGTGTTTTGCTGTAGACAGCACTCATGCCCTGGCATGGCTAGGGTTGGCCAAGACAATCTACTAGGACTCATCTGTCTCACCTCTCCCAGACTCTTCAGACAGGAGTCCAGTGCTTCTCCGCTGAACGCTTGCACAATGCCAGCTAAGGCTCCGGCCTTGTGTTCTTCCTTATAGCTGTGCTAGGAGAGGTTCTGCCAGCATTGTGAGCTTCCCCACAGCACTGCCGTGAGAGGCTTTAAAATTCCAGCGGCATGACCCAGCTTGGTATATCAATCCAGCCCTGTCCCCTGTCCCATTGCAGCAGGGGACAGAACAAAGATGGAGGTGGACCTGTCCCCCAGCAGTTCTGTAACCCTGCAAAGCCCTTTTGGGTCAGGCAGTTAAGGCAGCAGTGAGGCTTGCTTGAGGGAGTACTAGAGCCTGCAGCTGCTGGTCAGGGCAGGCCCAAACTGTCTGTCCTCTGTTCCTTCAAAGCACCAGCTCAGGGTTGAATTTGTCCCTTGTTGTTTGCCACAAAGGAAAATGCGGGGGGGATTTTTAATACATTTAAGAAAGCCGGCCCTCCTGTCAACCTGTTTCCGAGCTCTCACCAGCAAACGCAGTGTTTGTTTATTGCAGCTAGGCCATGCGAGGCCAGGGCTTGTTTGGCATTTATATTGCCTGAAAGCTTATAACTTTAATAAGATGTAAACCGTGTCACATCTATCTGCCGTTGCCCAGCAACCCTTCAGTAATGGGCAAAACAAAGCCTCCCGGTGTGGAGGAACACTAAATCCTATTGTGGGATAATTTGGCCGGCAAGCGGTTCTCTCCCCTGGGGGCCCCCTGCACTTGAGTGGACACCCTGGTGTGCGAGGCTAAGGTATATGTTCTATGGCAGGGTTTGTCCCCACCCTATTGGGAAAGGATCATTTGGAACATTTCGATGCCGTGGTGTGTAGGGTTGATGGGCTCCTGACAAGATCAGGGTTATTGACTTCTTTGGGAGTAGAGGACACTTAGTGTCTATCCAGGATGCGACGGGGAGGCTTTAGGAAATGTGTACAAAGCCAAGCAGCTGCGTTGTCCCATGCTGTGCTTTTGTTTGCCCCTTCCCCCCTCCAAATGTTTTGGTCCACATTTATTCCTCCTCCCTATGTCATGGAGCACTGGGAGTTGACCAGGCTCTGAACAGGAGGTTCCACCCGCATGGGTTGTAATGTTGTTGTTAGTGTTACAGTAGCGGCATGAGACCCTCAGCTGAAGTTGGGGCCCTGTTGTGCTAGGTGCTGTACAGATATTGAGCAAGAAACAGTCCCTGCCCCTACTTACCATCTAAATAGACAAGACAGACAAAGGAACTAAGGCACAGAGGCACTAAGAAGTTTGCCCAGGGTCACACTCTGACTGAGCTAGGGATTAACTGAACCCACAGCTCTTGAGTCCCAGTCCAGTGTGACTACGAGACCATTCCTTTCTTTCACTGCTGGCTATGCCAGACTGTTGATTGTCCAACAGCCAGGGAAAGTGGGCAGCCTACGAGTCTGAGGTGGGACCTGAGAGTTGGGTGCCTGAGGTTCTAATCCCTGGCTCTGCCCCATACTTACTGTGTGACCCTTAGAAAGTCACATATCCTCTCTTTGCCTCTGTTTTCCCATCTGTGAAATGGGACAGTACTTCCCTACCTGAGCTGGATGTTATGAGGCTTAATTAGCCTCTCTCCAATGCTTTGAGCTCCACAGATGAGACACACTATAGGGAGCGCTGAGTATTACTGAGGCTGGAAGTTCTCCCTTTAAACCATTCCTGAAGGAGCTTGGAGGGTACTATTGTCTCAGCCCCGTGAGAGGCTGAGCTGCGGATATTGCAGATGGCTCAGCAACACTTGGGCTCTGTTTGGATTTGGGTTATTAAACAGTGCCATAAAGGGATGTAGTTAATGGTTAAAAAAAAATCAAATAAAATCCTGGGCCAGATCCTTTGCTGGTGTAAATCATTGTAGCTCCCTGGAAATCACTGGAGCTATTCCAAACTATGTCAGCTGAGGATCTGACCCTGTCGTATGAAACTCTGAACCTATATTAACAATAGCTCCTTAGATTATTAAAAGTGCAAGGGACATCTGCCCTGAGGTTGGCAGACACCCTAAACTGGTGATAAATTCTATAATTAGATTTCACCAATCCACTAACAAATGTGAACTCGTGGATCACTGCAACAGTCTTACCACAGAATCACAGATAGACTGGAGAGCCCAAAGGGACTAGCCTGCCACCCAGGCAAGCTGAACTTAGTGATAAATAGTCACACCAAAAATCACAAAATATTCAGGTTGCTCCCCGTTCTAAGAGACCAGTCACTTACCCTAGATCCATTTGTGCCTTAGATCTCATACCAAAAACAATCCTATAGTAAACTAACTAAGGCTTTATTAATTAGGAAAAGGAAATGAGAGAGTTATTTACAGGTTAAAGCAGGCAACATATTTACACAAATGAGTTCAGTCCGTGGTTCCAAAAGGTGACAGAGATGTAGTAATCTGTTCGCACTGAATGTCTTTTTAGGGCTGACCCTGGGGAATCTCTGCTTTTTGTTTCTTAGCTCCAGCCCTCGGAAATCCAAACTGAACAGGAAAGTGATGAATAATTTTCATGCCCACTATCTTTATTTCTCTCTCCTAGAATTCAAACTGATGGGATGTGCTTTCTCACACTAGCTCCTTCCTGTGTGTGAGGGGACCATTAAACCAGATTTTGTGCTGTGATGTTCCCGGGTGGCCCATTCAGTCTTGATAGCCCTTCTGTGTGAGCGGGGGAACCACTCGTCCTCAGTTCAGAAGTTCACAAGCTGGCCTCCAGAGACCTCCCGCCTCTCCTGTTCTTGCAGGCCTGGAGCCTGGCAATGTAGGCAGCTGTGGATCTCTTTGCTGTTCAGGACACTGGAGAGCAACAGTGCTCACCTCCCTGTGCTGCAGAGCAGAGCTGAAGAAGCTGGGAGTGGGGTGGAGGCTGAGTGCTGTGCTGTGCCCTGGGGGAGTTGGCGTCACTCAGCAGCTCAGGGTGAGATGGGTTGGAGGGCACCAGACAGGGTGGCAGGGGAGGTGCTGAGGTGGAGTATGCCTGGCGACACTGAAGGCAGTGGTCATTTGGCACCAAGCCCCGCGTGTGGCACCAAAGACCCCTGGAGTGGGGGCAGGAGTACAGAAGTCACTGTGAGCACAGTGGCAAGAGCTACCACCCATCAGGCTCTGCTCTCAGCCCCGGTGGCCATTGGGGGTGGTGGGCAGGGCCGGGGCAAGGTCATGGACGTCTCCGATGGCTGAGGATAGGATGGGGCAGGAAGTGCTTGGCGGGCCAGGGAAAGGCAGCTCGGATGTTTGTCTGCAGGGCAGTCAGTAGGTTGTCAGGCGATGCTGCTGGCCAGGGACTTCGGGTAAACGTGTCGTTCTGTGGCGGTTGCTGCCGAATCAAAGCTCTGAAGGGTTCGTGAGTATGGCACAATGGCAGGCACCTCCCCACGCTTGCCCCGAAACCGGATTGGAGCAGGTGAGAGACAGCCCCAGCTCTCGATACCTGGGGAACTGAGATCGCCAACGCAAATACAAGCCTGCATTGCAAAGCACAGCAAACTCGCTACACAGATAGCCCTAGACTGTAAACTCCTTGCCCAGCTGCACAGTATCTGTGCTAAACTGCTCTTTGGGATATAATGGAAAGGGCTGTTCATTCCCTGCCTCTCTCCCTCCGTCCCCCAAGTCCTGCTGGCAGTTTCATGCTGGCTCTGCTTCACAGCTGCTGCCTCCCACCTACCGCAGAATGATAAATGTGCCTCGCCCCAAAGAGCGGGAGGCTGCTAGCTCACAAGGCGGGCGTATGCCACCCATCAGCCTATTCAGCAGGTGCACTGGGCCGTGGCATCGCAAGGATTTGATCAGCCTTTAAGGCGTTAACTTTTCATTAGACACAGCAGCCCCTGGCCGTGCCTCCCGCTCTCTCTGTAATCTTGCCGTGGACTGGGCACCATGGAACCTCTCATCAGAGAGCGACCTCTTCCTCTCTCAGCCCTCCCTCCTGAGAATGGCTGAAACCCCAGGCGCAAGCCCTGAAAGCTGGCACGTCTCACTGGTGCGCCTGAAGTCACCAAGTCTTGGGGTGGGTTCCTGAGGATCTGGGAACAGCAGCTGGGTCTGTACACTGCTCACTGCACAGAAAGCTGCATGGGAGGGTCAGGCTGATGATCTCCTACCCCCTCCACCCCCCACAGTGCTCTCTGTGTGCCGTCCCTGTTAGGAATGCCTAGGGAAAGGGGGAAATGAGAGGCCACATGGCGAACAGCTGATGTGGGGATGTTCCCACAACTTCTAGTACTAGGGCTAAGCTTCGTCTGCAGGAGACTTTGACTTGGTTTAAGCTCTCCTAACAGAGGAGACTCAGAGAGCTGGTGAGAGCAGATGGCAAATTGTAATTGATTTGCGTTGTGGTAACACCTGGGCGGGAGTCCTATTGTGCTAGGTGCTGTACATGCACAAAGTGAGAGAGACCCTGCCCCAATGAGCTTAATGTCGACATGGGCAAGACAGACAGAGGATGAGAGGGGGGGAAATAACTTGCCCAAGGTGGCAGAGATGAAGTGACTTACCTCTGGTCACACAGTTGGTCAGTAGCAGAGCCAGGAATAAAACCCAGGGCTCCTGAGTCCCAATCCAGTGCCCAATCCACGGGACCACACTGTTTCGCATATGAGCTGATGTGCTATCAAAACAAACAGATGTGATTCTTGAGTTGGCCGTGCAGAGAGATTATAAGGTGGCAATTACAACCCATGCCTCCCTCTCTCTGGCTGTCCCTGAGAGCATCCCTGCTGTGCAGGGTTCAGTCACAGCTACCTTGGCACCAGAAAGAGACCAGCAGATTGGAGCAGACCAGGACAAG
Source organism: Chelonia mydas (assembly GCF_015237465.2). Taxonomy (NCBI): domain Eukaryota; kingdom Metazoa; phylum Chordata; order Testudines; family Cheloniidae; genus Chelonia; species Chelonia mydas. The sequence goes on along the minus strand of NC_051246.2, from coordinate 27,536,676 downwards.
GGAAATGGGGTACTGGAGGGTTTGCTTGTGAGGAATTACCGAAAGAGCTGGACAGTTGAAAGCTGGCTAAACGGGGAAGTGAGTGTTTGTCCTGTGGAGCTGCAGGGGAGGAATGGTTTGTGTGTGGGTGTAACTGAAGGATGGGGATGAAGTGAAGGAATGGAAAATTTAGGCAGGGTATTGGGGTGGGAGGGGGGGCTTGAGAGTGGGGTTCTCAGAAGTGCTCACAATTGGCCTGATTGCTCCCACTGGAATCCATGGCAAAACACTCAGTGACCGAGCTGGGAGCGAAGTGAGGCCAATGCTGAGCATGTCAGAACACCTCACCCTTCCTGTCTGTAAGAGCTGCTAGCCTGGGGAGTGGTGAGCGAAGCCTCCTCACTTGGGTTAGGACAGAGTTCTGCACGGGCTGAGGTGGCAGGGGCAGGGCTGAAGTAAATGTCATTGTCGTCTGATTCCTCTGCTTCATGTAGACAGTGGTTCCCATCTCTCATCTGAATTATAATGGAGGCCAGGGGGCTTCCCTCTCCATGTCCATTCAGGACAGGCCTTCTCCATCCAACTGCCTCAGTAGATCCTGAGACCTGACCTACAGGAACCATCTTCTCCTGGGGAGTTCAGTTTCCATGTCCATTCAGCTCTTACTTTCTGCCAGTAGACCCCAGACCTGTTCTGGCAGAGCCGCCATCCTCAGGCGTGAGTGGGGGAGCCAAGTCTTCATGCTCCTTCAGTTTGGAGGAGCAGAGTTAATCAGCTCCATAACCTTACTGTGGCCACCAGCTCCTCTTCTCCCTCCCTTTCTAGCTCCCCTGCTTGTTTCTTGCTCCATCCCTGATCTGGAGGGTCTGTTGTCTCCTTGGGTGTGGGCAGCAGGAGGATTCACTCCATCCTACCTCCGTCTGGGGACTCTTCTCCAGCACTGAAGTAGGAAAGCCTTGGCAACACAGAGCCTAAGTGGAGAGCAACAGAACTACCCATATCCAATCCCTGGCCCGTCTGCTATCTGACCCCTACATGCTGTAATGCTCTGTTGTGGTGGTTCCCCCCCCCCAGGTGGAGGCGGAAGAACACCAGGACGTGGTGGTCTATGACCAGAGCACACGGGACGTGAGTGGCTTGGCTGCCGACAGTTTCCTCTCCATCCTCCTGGGCAAGCTGGACAGCTGCTTCCACAGCGTCTCCATCCTCACAGGTAGGATCTGGCTGGGATGCCATGGAGAAGTGGGAGCTCTGCCCCTGAACGGGGACAGGGAGGATGTCTCCCTTGAGTATGAGTGGTTGTGACTAGTGTTTCTATCTCCGGGCCAGGCAGTGGGTCACCAGCACCTTAGGGTGCCCATGGGAGTGCCTCCATGCCTTTAGGTGACACTCCTGGATGAACTGTGCCATCTCCCAGAGATGGGACATCCTTAGAGGGTGTCGTGGCACCAAGAAGGCAGACTGGCTGCAGCATCTATCTGGTTCATCACCAGTCCTGCTCATCCGTACCCCTGTCTAAGCCGGCCTTGGGTTCCGCAACCTGTAGGCAGGTGCTATAATGGGGGGCTGAGACATCTGTAGAGTCTCTCATCCCAACGCACTTCTCAGTCTACCTATGAGAGTCCGTCTTTTCACCTGCCACTGGAAGGCAACGACTTCTGGGGTGGAACCCAGCAGCTGTTTAATAACACACTGAAAAATACCACAGTGCTTCTAAGACAGGAAGTGAGGAATTCTAGGGTAGGGAATGAAGACTAACATCACCACAGCTGAAAATGTAGAGGAAGTTTGCGTTAGGCAGGATGTAATTACTTGAGCTGGAATGTGGCCTGGGCACCAGGATTAACACCCTTTCTCTTGCCCATGGGATCTGCAACAAGTGCTCAGCATGCCCGCTTTAGATCCGCTCTTAAAGAGAGCGCCTGGGTTCAGTGCTGGGAGCTCAGCAGCCTGAGAGAGGGAAGAAATGTGGTGTGTTCCCCATGGAACCCAGCCACACCCAGTGCTGCGCATATCTGAAAGAGGGACCCTTGTGCCCTGGTGCGGATCTGCTGCCCGGGGTCTCACTAACACACCCCACAATTAGCAACGCAGGGCTGTCAGATGTTCAAGGGGGCTGTCTCCACTCTTGGCTCAGGAACGGAGGGTGAATAAGGACAGTCTTCCGTGTCTTGAGGTGCTGAGTGTTAATGGTGTGTATGTTCCTTGATACCTTACAGTGCTGGCCCATGTCAAACCTACTACGGGGATCATGGCCTCTGCATAGTGCCCAGACATTGGTAATGTGGCCCTAAAGAGGGGACTGTCTAAAGGTCTTATTGAGATACAGTTGGCAAGGGAAGGTGGGTGTGAGTGAGAGGAGGGAGCTGGGGGTGGCTCCAAAGGACCAAATTTACTTGGAACAAAACTCCTTGGGTATGTTTAGTGCCTGCATTTTGCTCCACACAGACAGAGGCCCCATCCAGAGTGGGATCTGAACAATGCTAGGCCCAGCATTGTTCATCCATGGCTGTTTCTGCTATGGTTTTAGCATGATTTCTCCAGAGAGACCTTGGTACTCAAAATAGAATACATCATAATGGTAGATATTGGGGGAGTGGGAGAGTTCTTTTTCTTTTCTTTTCTTCCCAAACTTTGTCCTAGGTAAACCATGTTGCGCACTTTCCTGGTAAGCATTCTGTCCAGGCCATGGCTATATGTCCTGGTTCCAGCACAGCACAGCCCTTGCCCACATTGCTCTGGGGAAAAAACACTAGCACCCTGCTGGGAGTGAGCGTGTCGGGGCATGGGCGTAGCCAGCACGGTTCTGCTCCCACAGAGAACCTTGCAGTCTTTGCAGATGTGTTTCCTGGGCCATTTGTGAGCTTGCCAGATGTCTTCAGTCTCTCTTGTAAATGGGCTTCAGGGCCGTGCACCCTCTTGAGGTATTTGCCAGCCCCGCTCAGTTGTGCCCTTCTTCACTTGTTCCCTCTGCGTTAAGCTGGGCTGCCACCCGAGCTTGCTTTTCCCCAGGGACCTGTCACTTGGGAACAGGTATGGGCCAAAGGCTGTGCTAGCTTGGCTTGGCTGGTGGCACGGTGTGCGACCGCAGGGGAGATTCGGGTTTAAGGCTGACTTTGGCGGGGGGGGTGCACGGCACATCCAGCCCGTAGGCTGGTGATATTGTTCCCTGTGGAAGGGCAGCATGGCAGCTTGTAACGTTTCCTGGGCACACACAGACATGGATGATGCAGTCTTTCTCTAGACTACGTGGGGATTAGTCTGCATGGCTGTTGTCTATTGAGCTCAAGGAACAGCTCCCCGAGCTCAGTCAGTAAAGGAAACTCATTGATTAAACATTGGTGTCTGTTCTATGTGTTCCCCCCAGTAGAGGGCGGTGTTGTCCATCAACACCAAACAGCTCCATCCAAGCTCCCACAAGAAGAAGCGCAAGGCTTCTGGACATCAGGGTGGCTGTAGGGATAGGGGTTTGTTTGCTCTTCTGGCTCTTTTTCCTCTTGTACCTTCTAGCTCCCGGTGTTTTTAGGGGACGTTCTCCACCTGTCTCCTGCTTGGAGCCAGTCCCACAGTCGGAGCAGCCAGCAGGGCTGTTGTGTAACAGAATAGCTTTGCTGAGGAGAGAGCATGGATGGGAGGATGTGGGTGGAGAGGGCAGGGAGGTTGTTGAAAGTATCCAGTTACTCTCTCCCAGATGAAATCATCCACCCCATGCTGCTTAATATTTAAAAAGTGAATGAAATTACCAGGACCCCTTCCAGAGCACCGCTCATTCTCGCGCCTATTAAAAAAAAAAACACAAAGGGGGGGGGATTCTTCATTCAGAAAAGGAGGAGTGGAGGTGGAGGAGTTATCGCTGGAATGAATCGGGGTCCCCTGGGTGTTATCCAAGAAGACAGAGCACATGAGAGCAAGTGAGCATGATGTTCTAATTATAGCCTTGCTGCAGAGCAAGTGTGGTTCTCCCGGTGCCGGGACAAAGCTCACGAAAAGCAGCAATGGGAACGAATGAATGAAACGCGCTCTCTCTGGCAGGACAAAGAAGGGGATAAAGAGATGGTGAGCGGGTGTTGAGAGGGTGAAAGCTCCTGTTCGTTCTGGCAGCTAGGAAGGCAGGGCCGCCTGGCTTCTTTCCCATCCTGTAGCCATCCGGTGCATTCTTTGCTGCATTGGACTCCGGCAGCCTGCTCTGGCCCTTGGACGCAAGGCACATGTAGGCACGTGCAGCGACTCAAGCTGTGTTAGCGCTGGTAGGCGCCACCATAGCACTGGCTCCTTCAAGGTCACACTCTGGAGGTTAAAGCAGGGGACCCCTGGCTTCTGTTCCTTACTCTGCCGGTGGTGAGCTTGGGTTTTTGTTTGTTTGTTTTGGGGGGGTTTTTTTGGGCAACAGCTGTTTTTTTTGCCCTCTGTGCAATGTGGATGAAATTTGTTAGCGCCTATGGAAGAGTCTGGCTCAGTTCCGTGCTGGCCAGGTACAAAGGCTGCATCTAGTTGTGGAAACAACATAGCAAGCATAGGCTTTTGTCACAAAGGACAAGTCTGTGATGAATGTATGACCTTAGTAATCTGAACTGCTCTGAGATTCATGGGGCTGTGTTTGTACAGTGCCTAGCACAAGGGGGGCCTTGATTTTAGTTGGGCCCTCAAGATGCTACTGTCGTATGCAGAAGAAATGCTCAAGGAGAAGGCTTTGACTGTACCCAGGGCTTTAAAAACCAGCAAAGCCAACTTTAAAATCCCCCTCATCACTTCAGAGGCAGCCAGCGAAGTAGGGCACAGGGTGGGAGTGATGTGAAAGAGGACCTCAGGCCAACGAGCAAGCATACTGCTGCGTCTTGAACAATCCACCAGTGCAGTGAAGCCTGGTTGAGAGGAGATAGCAGTAATCCAAGCTTGTGGTCGGCAGGGCCTGTTCTGCAGCTCCAAGGTCACTGTGGCATCAATCAGTGCAGAGCCCTGCATAAATTGCACAGCGAGGTGAAAAGAAACCTCTTTACCAACCTCTGCAGGAGCCAGCTCAGTCAATGGGGATGTGTCAGGAGCATCCTCCTTGCCATGACCCCTAATGCACCAGCAACACTTCTGCTTTCCCAGGGTCGAAGAAGAGGAAGTTCCAGTGCATTTAGCTGGCAAACTCGCCCAAGCCCTCCCTCCAGAGCAGAGACCCAGCTCCAGGCGTGGAGCAGTAATTATTGCTAATGCTGCCCCATTCCCAGATGTGTAGCGATTTGCATGCCACTGGCTAGGCAATGAGAAACCCACGGGAGAGCAGAAAGGTGTGAGTCACCCTCCTCGCACTGGATTGCATGACTAGGTAGTACAGTGGCACAGAGCCTCAAAGGTGTCTAGGAACCTAACTCCCATTGCAAATAATAGGAGATGGGTGTCTCAGCCCCTCTGAGGATCTGTGCTAATGTGCGCGTCTCCTCTCTTTAGCTCACACATTCCATAAGGTGAAGTACCAAATGCAAACTCTCCTGTGCTGTATGGGTGCCTAGGGAATGGCTAACTGGGGGCAGAGTACTTCTCACCGTACTCTTTGCTGTCTGGCTGGCAGAGCTCATGTCATGTCTTCTCAGCTACGGGACAGAATTTAGAACTTTTATGGGTCTCCCCTTTTTACCTCTACACAGAACTACCTATTACCTCCCCCCCACCCCCCGGTGCCACACGCTAGGGGTACATCAGCACTGGCGCTGGCAGGTATCCTTTCCAGCTTGAGGAGATATGCCAGCACTGGCTCTGATCCAGCTACCGCACTAAAAAAAGAGCAGTGTAGCTGGGGCTGCAGGAGTGGCGGGAAGGGGTAGCTGCCCTGCGTACGCCTCTAGGGTGTCAGGCAGGATTAGCAGCAGGGCCATTAGCCAGTGCAGCCATGGCTGCGCTGTTATTTTTAGCACAGTAGTTCCATCTAGCACGAGCGCGGGTATCTCTGCCCAAGCTGGAAATTTACATCTTTAGCTCCAGCGCAGACCTAACCTCTGTGAGTGACAGCTTGGTTGGCTGGGAGGAGGATGGAGCAAAGAAATAATGGAAATAAAATTAAGCTTTGTGCTGATGGGCCTCTTCCGTTATCCTGGGTCTTGTTTGCGAATCGTAAAGCTGGCCTGTTCCCTCACCCTCCGTCCAGTGCCTGTTACTTGTGCGTGTCTCACTCTTTTTTCCCCCCCTCACTACAGCTGCTCCTTTTGCCCACTCTGTCTGTAAATTAAAACTTGCCCTACTCGTTGACAGCAAGCATTAGGTTCTGTGCCGCGATCGGTCTGTTCGGTAGCATGGGCCAAGTCTAGCCCTCTGCATTTCCAGCTCCAAAACAATAGTTGTGTACAAGAAACCCTGGAAGAGAAGTTCCAGCCAGCCGGCGGGGGGGTAGGAGGGAACGTGTTCCCAGAAGTAGCTGGTAATTGCCTTGCTGAGGTTTTGGCAAAGCCTCTCGCGTTCCTTTTGCTGTGGCATCACGAGCTGCACACCCTGGAGCCTGCCAGTTCGCTAATGGGAAGCACAGACCACTAATGTGTGGAAAAAAGGAACCAAAATGTAGAACACTGGGTCATTGCTGCTGAGTTTTATATGGAAATCGTGACTCAGAAATACTGCCGAAAACATTCGGGAGGTGGGGGGGGCTAAGCGCGCGCACACATGCAGTTTTCTCCTTCCTGTAATGTGGGCAGCAGCCAGTTATTTTAGATGCCCGTTAGCAGTGCTTGGGAGGTCTGAGGGGGATGTGCGTGCTGGGACTGATGCTGATCTCATGCCAATGGCAAGGTACTTCACCAAAAGCAGTGGCATCACCCACCTGCAAATCTAGCGTAAAGGGGACCAGAATGAAGCCCCATCTCCTGCTTGTATATAAGGTTTCGGGGGTTGCTCAGAAATGTAGCCTCCAGTGGAGATTTGGAGCCAGATTCTCATCTTGTTTATGCCAGTGTCAATCCAAAATAACCCCGCTGACTTCAGTGGTTGGACTCTGGATTTACACCCGAATGAGTGAAATTGGAGACAAGCCCTTAGTCTCTCCAGTGGAAGTGTCTTAGGGGCATGCTTTGCTGCCCATGACTAACCCTTTGCCCACATCCTATTGCTCGTTCTCAGTGAAGGTTTTGGGGTGTCTGCTCCTAGAGGTTTTAGACTGAACCTCTTCCTGCAAAGGCTGGCCTCATTGCTAAGGTACTGGACTTGGGCTCAGGAAATCTGTGTTTCAGTTCTGCCACACACGTCCTGTGTTTGACCATGGACAAGTCACTTCATCCTCTGCCTCCGTTCTCCATCTGTAAAATGGGGATAGTCGTCCTGTTTTGTCTGTTTGGATTGAAAGCTTGTTAGCACAGGGATAGTGTCTGACTGTGTCTCTATACAGTGCTTAGCACAGTGGGATCCTAGTTGAGGCCACTTGGCAGTGCTGTAATATTAATAATAATAATGACCCATCTCTGGCCAGCCAATCTCACTTGCCAAAACACCCGCCTTCAAGAAACTGCAAAAGAAGAACGCCAGAGAGGCTGAAGAGAGAGGGGGAGAGAGAATAACGAAAGCATCCTCTGATCCCTTCTCGCAACAGGTGTTCTTGGTCCTGGCTTCTTGTTGTCTAGTGCCATAGCGGGCCTGGGTCTTCCCAGAAAGGTAAAGACATGGGCCAAGATTTTCCAAAGTGACTCGTGATTCTGGATGCCTCCATTTTGGGGTGGGCGAGACACCTTTTTAAAGGGGCCTGGTTTTCGGAGGGTGGACGCTCCGCACTTCCTGGAAATTGGACCCCTTTAAGGTGTCTCAACGAAGGGAGTCACCAAAATGACTAGTCACTCTTGAAAAATGGTGGCTCGGGGACCTGCTCAGCAGCACTCCCAGTCAAAGTCAAAACGGGCCCGGAGAATGCCAGTGCTGTGATTTTAGCTTAGGGGCTGCAGTATTTTTCCGCTGCTGGGGTGAAAGGAGGAACAGTCCCCCTTTCCCAGGGCCCCTCAATAGCACGTTGTGCTAGGGTGCAGAGGGGGTATCTGCTGTGTTTCAGAGTGCGGCTCTGAGCCGTTATATAATGATGGCTAAACTGAGCACGCGTTGACACTGACAGAAGCTCTGTGACCTGAGCCAGACCTTTCCATCTGTTTATCAAAGCCGCCGCTGCTGCTGCTCTTCCAAGGCAGGTGAAATCATTGTTTAAAATGGAGGAAAGAAAGCAAATCTCATCCCAGGCATTTGGTCAAATGCAGGGGAACCCAACCTTAGTCCCAGCTGCAGGACCCCAGTGGGGAAGACTCACCCAGATGGTCTGACTCGTGCTTTGCATTTAGATCAAAACTACAAATTCTGATATTAAAAACCAATTTCCCCCCCCTCCCCCCCCACACACACACTCCCAATCTCAGCTTCGGTCCCTTCCTGTATGTGGTGTATTAACGCCTGCATCATGCTGGGGTGTTCTCCTGCATCTCCTTGGCGCGTAAAGGTGCGTTTTCCCCCACTGCCTTTTGGAGATGATGGGAGCTTTGGCCTTCAGTTTCCAAAGAATGACACTTCAGTCTGTGCTGAGGCCTTATCTACACTGTGGATGCTGATTGGTGGCTGGACCCAGCATAGCTGCATGGGTATAAGCCCTGAGTGCAGCTTGCCCTGGTTTCAAGCAGGTTAGCTCCACCAGTACAAATGGCAGCTTTGCCCATCTGCTTTAGGAGTTTGTACCGGTGCAGCTACGCTGGAGACAGTAGGCAGGGTAAATTTCAGTGTAGACAAGGCCTCTAGCCCGTGCAATCTTACAGGCTCAGGACTGCTGAGGTGAAACAGAAAACCTAAGTCAAATTGCATCTGGTTTATTTTCTGGTTCAAGGGGCATGGATGAGACCTCTAAACTCATTGCACTTGTGACCTTCATGGCAAAGGTGTATTGAGAGCAATTCTTGATGAGGACTAAATCTGTGTGTCCTGTTCTCCCACCAATGATTTACTCCCACTGGCAGCAGTATCTGGCTGGAATTTCCCTGTGGCTGACACTAGTGAAACATGGTGGCTAATGAAACTTGCAGTAGTGTCCTGGACAGACAGGAATTCCCCTGTTATAGATAAAGGCCTTTTGCTTTCCCAGCACGGTCTAGTAGCTTGAGCAAGGTTGGAGATGCCTGGCTTCTGTTCCTCATTGTGATGTGTTGGGCAAGTCACTTCCCCTCTCTGTGCCTGGGAGTATGTCTACACTGCAATCAAAAACCTGCGGCACCAAGTCTCGGAACCCAGGTTAGGTAACTCAGGCTTGCCATGGCTTGGGGACGGGTTAAAAATTGCAGTGTAGATGTTTGGGATGGGATGAAGCCCGAGCTCTGAGAGCCTCTTCCCTGATGAGTCTTAGACCCGGGCTCCACCCCAACCCTGAACATTTTCCAATTCCTCCGCCGGAGCCCTGGGATTGCAAGTCAACTGACCTGGGTCAGGTGTGCCGCAGGTCTTTTATTGCGGTGTAGACATACAGTTTACCCGTGCTATGTAAATTCAGAGCCCTGCCCTCTTCTCGTTATCCCTGTAGCGAGGTGATGACTCACTGGTGTGGTGCCTCCTGCAGGTCATCTGGGAATTAGCTCTTTTCCAGCATACGGCGCACCCTCTGCAGGCCAGTGTCTCGCCTGCCGCTGGCCCCATGTCCCTCCCGGACCCCGGTGCCCCTTTACCTCAGGGTTCTGCCCCCAGCAGTATCCCCTTACTCTGGGTTTCCCCTTCCCAGGGAACCCCCTACCCTCTAAGCCCACCTTGCCTCAGTGGCTACCGCCAGCCATCATCCCTGGGGCAGACTGCAGTCTGTAATGGCCACGCATCATTGGCAAGGGGGTAGGATCTGCTGCCTTTGCCTCTTCCCAGGCTGTATCTCTGCAGCCCCAGTACCTTTTTTAGGCCTTAACAAGGCCTGCAGCCTGGGGTTTTACCAGGCTGGAGCTCCCCAGCTCCCCTTGCTTTTCCCCAGCACTGCTCTACTTCTTGTACCCTGCTCCCAGGCAGCTAGGTCCTTCTCTCTCCACTGCGAGAGAGAGAGAGAGAGAGAGAGAGAGAGAGAGAGACTCCTCCAGCTTCTGGCCCACAGCCCTCTTATCAGGGCCAGCTGGGCCCTAATTGAGCTGGCCACAGCTGTGGCTGCTTCCCCAATCAGCCTAGCTTGGTGGCTTTTAACCCCCTGCTTATTGGAGTGGGGCAGCAATCCCACATGACTCCTCAGCACCAATCTTCTGCATTGAAGTGCCATGCTGTGCATGAAAGCAGCAGCAGCCGCAGATGGGCCTGAAAGGAAGAGGAGGGGGGTAATGGGATAGAGGGCGGGAGCCCCTAAAGAGTTAACAAACCAGAAGGCATGATGATTCCAAAGAGGCTGGGGGGTGGAACCTTAGAGTCCATTATTCCCAGTCTTGGAAATCATCTCCTTGTTGCTTTCTTTTCCTTTTTTTAAACGTATAAATAGTGCTGCTTGCTGCCCTCCATCCGTGGGAGCAGAAAGCCTGTTGATTTATATGGTTTTCCTGACATCACATGAAGTGGTGGAAAACTGAATGGAGCCAACATTTTTCCTGCATTACGTAATGCCCCCTTTTCCTCCCCTCCGAACTGTGCTATTCCAGCAGGAGCCTGACTGTTCTTTAACCTCTGTTTAGTTCAGCACAAACTCTTGCTTTTTTGCAAACTCCGTCTTTGTTTTTTATTGACGGCTGTTTGTTTGTTCAGCAGCAGCTCTTGATGGCCTCTGACTGCAGGCTCTTGTATTGGAGGACTTGACACCAGCCAGGGTATTATTCGGAGCTGAGCCACCATTGCGTGTCACCTGCTCTTCTCCCCCCTTTGCGTTCGCCTGGGAAGGATGGGTGGGACTCAGGGGGTCCCTCGCAGGCTCCCATGTCAGTGTTCTCCCATTTTACAATTTCCATCTGTAGCCCAGTGCTTGGGAAGCTTCCCCAGCTGGTTGCATCTGCATGGCACTTTGCATGCCTGGGCCCACGCTGCCATACAGCCTATACCGGATTGTTATAGCCCCTCCCCTTCCCCAAAGCCCAGAGCTAAGAGCTTTGTTCCTAGCTGGCCTCGGACATCCCTCTGAAAATCAAATCTGAAGCCACTCTGCTGACTGATAAGGCAGGTGCACAGCCAGTTGGGCAACACGGTGACCCCTTCCCAATTACCACTTAAAGGGGACCTTATTGATTTACTCCGAGGCTGCTGCACCAGCGTAAAACCCCTAGCATGGACGTGCTGCTTACAAAGCGAGCTGTATCTCCATGGTTTACACTAGGTGCAAAAGAGAGAACAGCCCCCCCAGCTTAACAGATCATGGAGTCAGGGAAGTTACTCCAGATGTACGTGGGATGACTGAGAGCCTTGCCCCTGTAGGGTAGAAGAGGGAAAGAGCTGGGGCAGAGGCGTGATTTTTAATTTTGGGGAGGTGTTTGGATCCTATGAAGATGTATCTAGGCCTTGTCTATGCTGAGGGGTTGCCCTACTTCAAGCTGCTGGTGTATGTGCTGGTACAAACCCTTATAACCACCATAAGCTATAACTGGTGCCAGCATTAAGCAAAGGGCACTCTGTGCCCATTCAAATAGTGTCTTTGCTTGCCTGCACTAGGGGTATGGAGTGATGGCTGTCCCTGGGGCCCTCTGCCACGGTAGACCGGGTAGAACTGGGACCCACTAGGATTATAGGCATTAGATTTTTAAGAGGGGGGAGCTGTTCTTTCCCATCTTGTGCACTAACCTGAAACAGGCCCCTCACTTGCTTTCTGAACTCCAGTCATGAGCTTTTCATCTGGCTCTGATGTATGTGTGAGATCATCCCCAGTCCCCAACTCCCTCAGTTTGTCCCAGGTCTGCAAGGAATGTTTTAAAATTTTCCAGTCCTGTTCTTTCTAAATTTGGAGCGTCTGTTTACTCCCAGGATTCGTAAAGAATGTAACAATATCAGCGGTGAGAAATCTCCCCTTCTCCTCCCCCTTTGGCAAGCAGATTGGCCCTGACAGAGCTGGCGAGGGGCCCAGATCATGTACAGCCTAATGGTACAGGAGCAAGCCTGCATCTTCCACAGGAGCAGCTTAAATGTCGACTCACCCTCTCATTTGCTTCCTGCAAGAAGATAAATACTAGGGGAAGGCTGCAGGCGTCCACGTGGTGTGTTAAGAGCCTTGGAGATGCCTCTCATGCTGGTTTGACGAGCTAGCTGCCAGTATTTGGGTTGGTCTATTTAATTGTTCCCTTTTTAGCCAGAGTGCTCAGCAGGAATCTGCCCTCCAGCTTGGTGTAAAAACAAGCTGTCTGGGCCCTATTTTTGTTGAGTAGGTGTCAGTGAAATAGTGGATGTGGGAGAAATAGTCAGTATGATTTATTGGGACTTTCCAAATGCCTTTTTGATGAAGCCCCTCCCAAGAGGCTATTAAGGAAGCTAAGTAGCCATGGGGTGAGAGCTGAAGTTCTGTACTGGACTCAGACGTGGCTCAGAGACAGGAAACAATATAGGAATGAAGGGCCAATCCTCATCATGGCAGCAGGTTAACACTGTGGAGTGGTCTCAAGGTTGTGATGGTGCTTAATATGCTTATCCGTGATCTGAAAAATGGGATGAACAGGGAAGATTTGGCCACATTTGCAGAAAGCACACAATTGTGTAGGATAGTCAAGACTAAAGAGGACTGAAGAACTCCAGAGGGACCAGGGTGGATTTTATTTAAATCATGATTTAAATCAGTAGTCAGGAAGACTTGATTTTAATCATGGATTTCTACGTAAAAGTGCATTCTTGTTGGTTGTTATAACCTTAATACATATTCTTCAGAACTCGGAGATAGATGCAGGTTTCATTTTCAGAAGGTACACAGTATACATTTTTAAATTTTTGAAAACTTTTCAGATTAGTTTTACAGCTATATCAGAAAACGAATGATTGTTTGGTTATTTCATTTACCAAAGGTAATTGAAGCAGATGGTTCACCTCCCAATAACTTCATAAATATCTTCAATTCAACAGGTTTATCATTAATATTTGGAGGATTTTCTTGCCATGCTGTATTAGGAGGAGAACATCACCAAACAGACATTAAAATTGTTTGTTTTAACTAAAACAACAACGTTATGTATTCTGGATTTTTTTCTTCAACAGCAAACTTACAATATTTTAACAAAACAAGCATGAATTTTTGAATTTAGTTAAAAGAAAAGGAGTACTTGTGGCACCTTAGAGACTAACGAATTTATTTGAGCATAAGCTTTCGTGAGCTACAGCTCACTTCAGTGGATTTTCCACTGAATGCATCTGATGAAGTGAGCTGTAGCTCACGAAAGCTTACGCTCAAATAAATTCGTTAGTCTCTAAGGTGCCTCAAGTCCTCCTTTTCTTTTTGCGAATACAGACTAACATGGCTGCTACTCTGAAGCCTGAATTTAATTAAACATTCACATTTTTTAAAATTTGTTTTTGTTAAAAAGGTTTCACTAAAATAGTTAAATGAAATATTTTAAAGAAAAACAAAAATTAAATGGGCTATGTCAGCCAAGTCAACATGAGAAACTTAAAATATTGGCTTCTGCAGCTAACTCAGTCATCTTCACCTTCATTTTCCTGTTTGTTCATAATCTGGAAAAGAAGAACAAGCTTTCCTGCTTTTTCAGGTCCCAAACTATTTCTTAATTTGGAATGAATTAGTCCAAAGGAAAAAAATATTCTTTCTACACCGGCAGAAGAAGCTACTACTGTTAAAAGTGAGATTATCACTTCCAACAGTATCTGAATCCAAGTGCTTAAGTGACTTCCACCAGTTCGCTGGTGTGACTTTCTTTAAAACATCATTAGCAAACATATTTCTTGAATGGTTCTTATTCCCAAACTGGGTCTCTCTTATGGCCTGCTGCCATTATAGGTTTTCCCTTCTAGTGAGAGAATGGTATGGTAGATCTCAAATCAATGAAGGCTACACTCAGAAAGACCTCAAGACTTCTGGAATATGCTGCTCAAGCAGTTTCACTTTTGTTTCTACTGCCTGTCCCTCCCTTCTCAAATTTATCTCCAGACTTCGTCTCCTTGTCCCGATCTATTCTGCCCCCAGCAATCTTCTCTTCATTGAACTTTTTGAAACTTTGCACTTTTAGAGAGAGGTAAGGGATTGACTCTGTACACAAATTTGCAGAGTGACAATAGGGTTGAGGTCTGTTATTTCTCACCTCTATTTATTTATTTATTTATTTATTTATTTATTTTATTTAAAAACATTTTTTGTTGTTAACAAGCATGTTATCTCTGGAGACACAAATCCACAGTTTGAGAACTGCAAAACTAAGCATCTCTGATGGTATCTTCTAGACTGAGCACCATTGGGTAGATAGAAAGATTAACCTAAAAATTCTAAACAGAAGCCCCTGGAACCCCATAAGATTGGGTCCCTAATCCATGAAATATTGGAACTCATTTACAAAAATTTTCTTAAACATTATATGAATATATTGTCTCACACTATGGAATTATAACTTATAATCCCTATTTCATGATGAGATACCTTTGAGCTATAATGTATCTTAATTAAAACTCTTTAGATAGGTTTTTTCCTCAAAAAGCATTTTATCAAAAAAATCCCATTTAAATAAAAAAATCCGATTTTTATTTTTATTTTTTTAATCATTGATTTTTATCCATCCTGAGAGGGACCCAACCAAGCTAGGTGTATGGGCAATGCGCTGGCAGATGAAATTCACCAGTGACGGATAAAAGGGAGTTTGAACTGCCCATACATTTGCTGGGTTCTAAGTTAACTGTGCACACTCAGGGGGAATGAGCTGTGTGTCACTGTGAACAGCTCCATGAAAACCTCCACTCAGTGAGTGTGGATGGGCAAAAAGGCAAACAAGCGTTTATGCTAACTGAAGACTTGCTTGTGACTAATACACTGAAAGTATTATCGTGCTGTTATATAAATCAATGGTATGCCCTCGGTTGGCATATAGTCTGTGCTGGTCACCACCCTGTTTCAAAAAAGATAGGGCCAGGGTAGGAGTCCAGAAACAGGCAACGGAGATGGGGAAAGGCTACCATGTGAGGAGAGGCTGGAACTGTGTAGTTCAGAGGGGAGATGGATAAGGGACATGCCCGGTGGGGTAGAGATGGGAAATCAGGTGCATCTATTTCTCTCAGAACAAGAAGAAGGGTGCAGCCACTGAATTTGAAAAGCAGCAAGTTTAAAACTGAAAAATACACTTTTTCACACACAACTTAGGCAAGCTGTGGAATGCACTGTGATAGGTATCATTGAAGCTAAGAGCCTAGCAGGATTGAAAACCAGGGTCAGGGCACTTCTGTGGATAATCAGAGCATCCACACTGACATTAGATAAGATGAAAAAATATAAACCCTCCTGCTTCAAGTCATAAATCAGAAAATAACTAATGGGGGGTGGGGGCACTGCGGAGGAAGCTGCCCTCTGGGCAGGTTGTTCCATCATTGTCCATTGTGGAGATTCTAGCACTTTCCTCTGAAGCGTTCGGTATTTGCCACCGAGAGAGCCAGGATTCCAGACTAGTTGGCGCCCTAGTGGTCGGATCTGGTATGGCAGTGTCTAGGCATAGCAGCCTGAGTTCTTTTTTTTCATTCTGTGAGCCCAAGCATGCACTAAGCAGGGTCTATCTAGTCTGTGCCAGGTTGTTGGTCAAAGAAAAGGGGCGGGGAGATTTCCCCCACAAACTCCTTCTTAAAATATCAGATTTTCATCACATTTTTAAACATGTTGCCCAGTTATATTTGCAGATTGTCTGTGAGGTGAGTGAAGGACTGCTCTGGAAGGCATGTCTGGTTCTTAGCTCTGTGCATAGGCGCCGACCCCACCCCGCCCCTCCTCCCCAGCTCACCTCCGCCGCCTCCTCCCCTGAGCGCACCACGTCCCTGCTTCTCCTCCCAGGCTTGCTGCCGCAAAACAGCTGTTTTGTGGCGAAACAAGCTGTGGGACGGAGGGGGGAGGACCGGGAACGCGGCACACTCAGGGGAGGAGGCGGGGGCGGGAATTTGGGGCAGGGGTTGGAATGGGGGTGGGGCAGGGGTGGAGTCAGGGCAGGGCCGGGGGCATGCGAGCAGCCACTGGTGCCAGGAGAAGTTGGCGCCTTTGGCTCTGTTGGTGCAGAGACTCATTGCCTGATATCTAGTGGCAGGGAGTTCCACAGCTGAGAGTCTACTGCAGGGAACACTTTCTGTCCTGGGCTCACAAGAGTTTTCTCTGAGCTCTTTTAGTTGTTTCCATCGATGGCTGTTGCAGGAGGTCATAGAGAGTGGTGGTGTCTGGGAGCAGCGGGATGTATCCTGTCCAAGGCTCTTTAGATGCAGCACTAGGGAGCTGCCAGAGAAAAGACAACATTAGGAGTTGTCAGGAGCCCACAGGGCTCTGCTGGTTTATTTAATGAAACGCTCTGGACACAGAATAACTTTGCCCAATATTTATTATTGTCTCATCCGCCTTGAAGGGGAAGTGTGAGCAGTTTGACTGAATGGAGACTGCCAGCACTGTGCTAAGCGGATTGAGAGGTCACCTAATTCCAGGGTAGCTTCTGTAAATATCTTTATATCCTCTGCTGAAATGTCCTTGTGTAACTAGCTACTGTTGTGCTACTGCAGGAATCACAGCAGCTATTCCTGCACCTCCTGCACAGGGACTGTATTTCCTTTCTCTAGCATTTATGATCCTTTCTACGATCATAAATGCTGTTAAATCAGGGCAGTGGCCCTCTTCTGATACAAATAGGGCCTGCACTTAATATATAAACCTGAAAATACATGGCCACATGCTAACATGTTAAGCCTAGTCCTGATGATTTAATACCCCACGGTGCAGTTACTGTAGGGTATGTTTGCTGTCCAAGTCATTTACAGTTACTGGGCCAAATTCTGCCCTCTGTTTCACCCATGCAGCCCTGTTTCAAGTCCAACTAGTGCCTCTGAACCTGTTCAGAAATGTGCCTCCCTCTCATTTCAGTACATCTGTGCAGCTCTTTTTATGGATAATTACTGGAGGACCCCTAGCCCAACTAATTTGCTTGCACCAGCCTTAGGACACTGCTCTTCAGCTGTGTGTAAAAAAGAGAGCAAGAATATACCACTCAATACAGCAAGAAGTTCAGCTTTCGATCAGAAACCTGAACAGAACATCTAGCTCCCACCTTAGGATGCCCACATGGGTGTTCGTCAATGCAGGAGCCAGTTTTAGACCCCCTTGTACCTACATAGGTGTCTAGATGTGGAGTGTTACTGGCCAGGGCAACTGCACCAGTATTTCCCCTGAGTGGTCCAGCAAAGGCACGCACGCTCACGCTTCGCCACCCACTGTTCTTGGGTGATGAAGACCCGCACCTCTCGCCCTTCTGACGGAGGTATTTCCAGGCTGCCAGTTCCCTCCCTTCAGTGTGTATTTCCCAGGACAAACAGGCTGCCCAGGACACTGGTTGCTGTCTGTTCAGAGTCAGGTAACAGCTGTAATTGCTGCACTCAAGGTTCCACACAGCATTTCCTATGCAAGCCTACTTCATTCTTAAGGTAAAAAACATTACAGATAAAACTCATTAAAAACAATAAAAGAAACTACATGCATGCTAATAAGCTCAGCAGAATTCACCCCCCCTTAACATGGATTCTGGCAGGAACAGTCCTTCAGATCCCCACCCAAGGGTGATTCCTTGTGGTGACAAATTCATCACAACTTCAAGCTCAGAGCAAGCACCCATTCTTATGTTGCCTCAGGAGGCCCAGTCCTTCCAATCCTACCCTAAAGCTGGGGTCCTCTCTGGCCCAGGGATCTTGTCCACTTGCTGAATCAGAAAGAAGGCCCTAAGCCTATTTAAAACCAGACTATTTCTCCAAAAAACCCTTTCTTTGTCTGCTGGTCCCTGGAGAGTCTAGTTTGAACCAGTATATGTGCACCTTTCCACCTCAGTAGTTTACCCTTCCTATGGAAATACATAGTACCCCAATAACAAATATGCAATTGTCTTTTTAATGCAGTAGACCCCGAAGGTATTAACCTAGTTCAATAAAGTTCATGCAGGAGATATTGTAGGAAATTGTCGTCTGTCACTTGGATGTCCTATGATGATGCCTATGGTTGGTGGAGTGGTAATTGTCTGCAGTGTGTTTTTCCTCTTGGTTCTCCCCAAGCCCCTGATTTTCAGAGGGAGCGGGCATCCAGAATAACAGTTGAACACAGTATGAGATGCTGGGAGCCTGGCACTTTTAAAAAAAAAAAAAAAAAAAAAAGAAAAGAAAAAAAATCAAATCACTAGTTTGTGTCTAAATATGGTCTTAGAATCCTAACTGTGGGCACTAGTGTTTTTTTATGTGTGTGTGTTTTTTTTTTTAACAATCATGGCCCTATTGACTGACTAACTCTATCACATGGCTGTTCTCAGTTTCAAAATAACAGAGGAGCTGCTTTCTTTACTGCAGCAAAGTCCCTGTAAAACTGCATAGGTTGAGCCAGGGCAGAGATGCTATGGCCCTGAATACTCTGCTTGCTTGGTGAGCTCAGGCTGTTTGGAAATGGAACCTTTCTAGGGTAGTGTTCATGGAGGTTTCTACCTTACGGTACCTCACAACCACTGCTCTGGTAGGGACCTAAATCCAGCTATGGTCACTTGTTATCAAAGTGAGTGGGGATTGGAGCGTAATATCCAAATCCCCTTTTGGGTGCTAGGAAAGAGTGGTTTCTCCAGGCTGAGGTGTAGCATCCTGGTAAGCTCTCACCCCTTCCCATCACATCCCACCCTTGCATTTGAACTCATGGATATCTTTGCCTGTTTTCTTCCCGGGGGAGCAGTGGCTGCATTGCTGGGATGGGTTAAGCTAGGTCACATATGTATGAGCTGATTGTATTCCTGGCCTATGTTCTAAACATCCCTGTTTAGTAACACTGTCGTCAGAGGACTTGTTTTCCTGATTCTATAATTACTCCTTGGAGCTACAACCTCCTTGCTCCCCCCCCCAACGGCTGCATGTTTAACAATTGGACGAAGAAGGGGAGACAAGGATGTGAGGGGAGGAAAAGGGGGGGGGGGCGGGACTGGGAGAACAAGTTGCCAAGAGTTACAAAACCATCATGTCATTTCATATCTCATTTCTGGAAAGCTACAAGGGGAGGAAGGAAACTTTTCCCAGTAAGGGATCCTGACAGACAGGAACCTGTGCCCAGTTATGATTTCCTTCCTTTTGAGCAACCTAGTGCCCCCTCCCTTCCCCCGCGCCCACCCACCTCCTCCCCCCCCCCAATCATCCCCTTTTCCTGAGGCCCATGTGAAAGGTTTGAAATTGTGATGATTATAAGCTCCCTGTGATGGAAGGGGGAGGGAAACGCTGGACACTAACCAGTTGGGTTATCGCCAGTCCTTGCATATGTGTGTAAGTGCTGAAGACCGACTCTTTGCTCCTTGGTGTTGCAGACGCTTCATGCCAGTTTCCTCCCAAGTATAATGCTGCCAACTTCAGTGGAGTTACACCAAGGATGACTCTGACCCTCATTAGCATTTATGATAATATATGCTGCAGGAGTACTAGGTGACCCAATTGGGGTAGGCAGTGGGCACACACCTAGGGAGAGACTGTTCCTGTCCCAAACAGTCTAAATAGACAAGAAGGAAGCATTGTCCCCATTTTACAGATGAGGGAACTGAGGCACAGAAAGACTTACCCAAGGTCACACACGAAGTTTGGAGCAGAGGTAGGACCTGAACCCGGATCTTCTGAGTCCCAGCGGCTTACCTACAAGACCATGCTTTCTCTCTGATCATCATTTTAGTGTGTGTTACCTCCTTTGTAAATGGTTCATTTGACCTTTCCCCCTTCTCTTCTTGAAGAGCCCCCTTATCCCAACGTTGCATTACTGCCCTTGCCATTATATATTTAACAAACAGGAGAGCCCTGTGTGTAAGAAGTCCTATTCCTGGAGCCACTAAAAACTAGATGGAACCACCTGCTGAGGCAGACATCAGAGGGGCCAGTCCTGCAGTGGCCACCTCGAGAGAGAGCCTCAGGCAGGCTGAGGGATTCTTTTCATCTCTCGTGTCTATGCAGAATGATCTAAAAGGAACGGTAAATATGAGAAAGGGTGTCTCTGGCACTGAGGAAATCTCTCTTCCTCCCCCATATTAGCCCCCAAACGAGGGTCACACCTGGTGAAGGAAAGGGGTGGAGATTCAGGAGCAGAGCAGGGGAGAAGCAACTCTAAAGGAATGTCGACACTGCAGCTGGAAGCATGCTTCCCGGCTGGGGTAGACAAATGCCTCAGCCACCACCCACCTTATCCCATTTACACTGCTATTTTTAGAACACTAGGTCTGCTGGGGGGTAGCACATATCTATCGACCCGCATCTCCCAGCTGCAGTGTAGATCCACTCTAAGGAGGGAGAGCTAGAGATGTTATTTCTAGGGAGGAATTTTCAGTTGGAATTGGATTCATTACTGCTCCCAGTGAAGATGGGTTCTGTTGCCTGTGGGCGCATTTGTCTTTTACAAGGGTGAGCGGGGATGCAGAGCATAGGCCAGCCTTTCTTATGAAGGTTTCAGAGTAACAGCCGTGTTAGTCTGTATTCGCAAAAAGAAAAGGAGTACTTGTGGCACCTTAGAGACTAACCAATTTATTTGAGCATGAGCTTTCGTGAGCTACAGCTCACTTCATCGGATGCATACTGTGGAAACTGCAGAAGACATTATATACACAGAGACCATGAAGGGCTCTGATAAAGCATCCTGCATTACAGATCTCAGCCAGAGATGCCCCAGCCATGCTGGGCAGAGCCAAAAAGCAGGTCCGAACTCTTCCTGAAGGAACCCGCAGCCCAAAAATAACAGCTTTAGCATCTCTCAGCCATGAGGGAGTTAGTCCCTCCTGTTACTAAAGGGTAGTAAATGAAGACAATATATTCATAGATTCAAGGCCCATAGGGACAATTATGATCATGTATCATAGGACAGGCCATAGGATTTCACGCAGTAATTCCTGCATGGAGTCCATAATTAGACCAGTATCAGAAGGGTAGCCACGTTAGTCTGGATCTGTAAAAGCGGCAAAGAGTCCTGTGGCACCTTGTAGACTAACAGACATATTGGAGCATAAGCTTTCATGGGTGAATACCCACTTCGTCAGATGCAGCCGACGAAGTAATTAGACCATTTCATGGGAAATGGGATTTATCCAGCCATTGCCCGTGCTGCCATCTGGGTGTAATTTCACTCCCATCCACACTGCAAATGCAAGTGTGTTGGAAGAACTGGTTGCAGCAGAGTTGTCCTCCAACATGGTTGCAGCATAGATGAGACCACGTAATGTAGACAGGACTATGAAATTTCCCCATGATTCAGCTGCCCGCCCGGGTAGACAATGAGAATCTGCACTACGTGACGGAAGCATGTTTTACACTTCCCCCATCACCGTTTCAAGTGTAGCATGGACAGGACCACTTCGAAGTGTAACAGCATCTGTTGTCCCCATCTTCTTTACTAGTCAATGTTGTGCTTGGTGGGAAGAGACCCCGTCTTGTGGGAACAACTTCCCAGCTTCCCAAGTGTTGCTTTTGGTTTAACACTGATCATTTTTTCCAACCTGGTTTGAATGTGCTTTGAGTGTTATCCAACCTGAGGCTCTGACCCACATCTGACAATAATAAAACTCACAATAACAAGCCTCATTAAAACACTGGCTCCACGAGCTGGGGGGTGGGGGAGGGATGGGGGGAAGGGGAGTTCATTTAGTGCTGGTGACCTCATCTCACGTGATGTCACTTAAAGGAAAAACATTGACGTCTCCCATGTATAACTCAGCCTTGTGTTTCTCCGCCTGTAAATCTTCAGAGTTCAAAGATACAATGTGTCCCATCTGCCTAGTCTAATCCTGAGCAATTTCCTGGAGGTTTGGGAAGAATTCAGAACAAGAAACCTTTAAAGAACCGTGATGAGATGTTTAAAGAGTTCCAAGAGTTTGTGGGAGCCAGGGAAGGGGAACGAATACTCCTCTCCCAAAAGAGGAAGAGGGTCTGCTCATGAGGTCACAGTTTATGAATCAAGCC
This sequence comes from Chelonia mydas, assembly GCF_015237465.2. NCBI lineage: Eukaryota > Metazoa > Chordata > Testudines > Cheloniidae > Chelonia > Chelonia mydas. Next base: position 27,514,668 of record NC_051246.2, on the reverse strand, counting down.
GCATTATGAATGGGAACAGACCATTCATGTAAAATACAGTGAAAAGTTACATACACCTGAAAAGAAGCCTAGGCAATGCGTGCGTCTCCTCCAGTAGACTGTAGGGTGTACGTATGGAGGAGTGTCTCAAATAGAGAAGAGGCTGTGGCTTAGGAGAATGTAGATGGGATAGGGAGCCGTTTGCATCTAGCCTGCAGGTTTGACTCCACTGCAGGTTGGGAGTTATTGGAAGTTGTCTTCTCATGAGTGTTTGGCCCGTGTGAGTTCTGAGGTTTCAGTCCAGGTCTTAATGAACGCTTGACCGTGTCACAAAATCGACCACTGTAACTGGGCTGCATTGGTGCCTTTGTGTGGATGGCCTGCGTCACCACTCAGTATAGAGACCAAGAAGCAGAGGGGGAGAGAGTAAAGATGGCCGAATAGTTAGAGCACTAGCCTAGGGCTTGGGAGAGTGGGTTCAAGTCCTTGCCCCACCACAGACCTCCTGTGTGACCCTGGGCAAGTCATTCAGAGCAGGTCTACAAGTAAAACGCTGCGCCCGTGCAGCCGTGCCACTGAAGCACTTCAGTGAAGATGCTCTTACGCCACCCCACCGGGAGAGCTCCCATCGGTGTCCTTAATCCACCTGTGTGAGAGTCAGTAGCTATGTCAACAGGAGGGCTTCTCCTGTTAACATCACACCCCAGTCTGCACTGGGGATTAGGTTGGTATAATTGTGTCACGCAGGGGTGTGAAAAATCCACGCCCTGGAGCAATGGCGTTATACCAATGTAAGTTTATAGTGTAGATCTGGCTTTTGAGCTCCACAGAGCTCTTCTTCAGGTCTGGGAAACGTACGCAGCGTCCCAGCTAAATCCAAGCTGGAACAGATTGTTGAGCATAAGCAGTTAACACGCCTTTTAAGAGGCCATTCAAAGTGAAGTGGCTCATTAACACCAATAAAAGATATTCCCTCATCAGCGGTGTCTCTTATTTCCTGGGACCAGTACAGCTACAACAACGCTGCCCACAGAATCATTTCGAATTTGTTCCTGTTGATTTCTCTGAACCCCCCCAGGATTTTCTGACGGAGGAAGCAAGCAGAACTCTGTGTCTAGTGGTAAGCAGTTACACCAGGGGCTGAGGTTAGGGGTGTGGTAAGACTGAACAGGACTCAGATCCACCAGATCCTCAAACTCCAGCCCCACCTCCGCAAAATCAGTCAGGGTGTCCTGATTTGCCACTTAAATCCAGTGTAGCCACTAATCCCAGATCAACCCCTTCTTCTTGCTCTTTCTATGGTACTTATATGGCCCACCGCACTGCAGTATTTGAGCACCTCCCAGTCTTTCTTGGATTTATCCTCATAATGCCCCTGTGAAGTAGGGTTGTGTTGTTATCCCCATTTTACAGATGAGCAGCTGAGACACGGAGAGACTAAGTGACTCCTCCAAGGTCACACAGTCAATGGCAGAGCAGGGACTCAAACTCAGGTCTCCCAAATCCCAGGTGAGTGCCCTAACTGCTGGACCATTCTTCCCTTCTCATCACTGATGGTCCTACAAGCAACCCTCACCTGAAGCCTACATCTCTGCCAGATTATTCCTCCCATCCCCCCAGTTCCTTTTCTCAAGAAAAACCTTCTACTCTCAGGCTTCAGTGAAAAAGAACATCAAAGAGTTAAAAAGAAACAAGCCAGTCTCCTCATTGTATCTACCACTGAGAACATGGGGTGATGGGGAAAGGTTTGCTGCGCTCCATCCAGAACCATAAAAACACTGTGCTTAACATTTGTGTTGGTGCTTAGGTTCCATGGCGATGGACCCTGGATAATTGCATTAGATAGACAGTACAGAGCTTTCTACCTTCAACTCACTGTAGGACTATTAACTCATCAAAGTAAATCACACTCACTTCAAATGGAACAAAGGTCTGTTTGCTGCAGCTCCTCTTGCCTTCAGGGAGCTGGCCGTCCCCTGCAGGCATTCAGGGAGCAATTATTTCCGAGAGCAAGCAAGGTCAATGGGGAAAAAAGGGATGTTGCCCCTTTAAGCAGTTGAGTGAAGCATGTGTCAGTGGTGTAGCCTATGAGTTAAACTGCGTGTCTGTGTGCTGAGTAAGGAATGCGGTTGCATGCCTGACCCCTTAGCTGTGATCAGCAGGGTTGTTGCTCATGTGCTGAGCTCATTCGGGCTCGCTGGAGCTGGAGGTGCGCGCACACACGCAGGGAGAGAAGGGAGAGAAAAGAAGCTGTAGTGCTGGAAAAGGGTGTTAGGGTCTCTCTCTTCCCCATCTTCCCCCCCCCCCCTTTATTTTAATTCCTCCTGGACGCTGGATTTTGGGGGGAGTTCAGGCTTTTTTTTTTATTATTTTTGCCTGTCAGCTGTTGTTTTGCTAGGGCAAGCAGTGCCTCTGTGAGACGCAGCCCAGCTGCCTGGATGCCTCTGGATGTTATGATTGTGCCCTCTGAGGACCAGTTCTGGATGGACATGCATGAGGGGCAGATGAAGCTGAAAATCAGGGTGCGGAGGATGAAGGAGAGCAGGGACATGCGAGGTTTGTTGGCTAGCTCCTTTCCTTTGGGGGCTGGGAGGGGGCTGTTTGCTGAGCCTGACCCATGCTGTAAGAGGCTGTCTTTGCAGAGCAGCTTATGTGCAGGCAGTGTAAAGGTGTCAGGCAGCTGGCATCTTGCAGGCATGAGGATAGAGGGATCCAGGGAACATTTTTGGATGGGGGTGGAATACCAGGAATTTTCAACCTTTGCAATTTCAGGAAGCTTTTTGGAGGGCATCTGGCCTGTCCCTCCAGGGGATTCAGGGGGTGGCAAAAGAAGAAATGAGATCTTTTGCTGCAGAGTATGGCAGGTGAGGTTCTGCTGTTGACTGCAAGGGGAGAGGGAAGGATGCGACTGGCATTAGGAGGTGGTGTCAGCTGAGTTTCCCCGTGTGATTTGCTTGGGCTCCCATCTAGAAACCAGGAGTGCTGCTTGTTTGGTGGAACTAGCTAAGTTGGGACTAAATCCTGCAAATTTGGAGTGGCTAAGCAGGGGTGGAAGAGAACACTCCCAGGAGGAAGGTGGGGGGGGGGGCGCTCCGTCCTTATGTACCCCGACTTGCACTCCTCCAGGACGGGAGGACACAGAGGAGATGGTGCATTCCTGTAGGCAACTCCAAGCATTGAGCAGCATCGTGCACTAGTTGCTGGGCTGCAAGGGGCCAGTGAAGCAATCGTCATCTGTCCCCCGTGGGGCGGGGGCCAAAGGGAGCAATTCCCCCAGACGAAAGTGATGATTGCGGACAGGGTGTTCATAGAAACAATATTCAGAAAATGACACTGCTTCACCCTGCCTCCAACCAACCAACCAAATAGCCCCTGCTGCCCGTTTCACTTCTCCCCCACTGAGACAATCACTGAATTCCCCTCTCGCAAGTGCCTTTTCAAAAAAGGGATTTTACAGTGTCTTAGCTGCACAGCACTAGGGTGAGAGGAGGAAAGGGGGAAATGAAATAGAGCGGCTTAAAATATGCCTAGCCTCGAATGACCTAGTTTGCCAAATGGTTTAATCAAGCAACTCCCCGCCCCCCCAACCATCGTCATCCCTTAAAATGGGAATCTGCTAAATGAGCTTGGCATGTTTTTGTGGTGTGAGCCACATAACCCAGTGATGGTGTAATTAGTAATAGGTCAGTCGTGGAAATGACACATTCTTCTTTACTTAGAACAAGTAAAGCTGGTCCAGAGCAGGCACGGTCACCAGGGGAAAATCAGGAAGAGCAACTTTGGGGGCTGGAGCTTTCTTTTTTAAGGACGTACCAAAAACCCAGTTGGCAAGACGAGGGGAGGAGCAGGCAACAAGGCTTACCTGGTCTTTAGGCTCATAGGATGAATCTACGAGGTCAACAACTGCTGGCATAAAATCAAGAATAAGTATTGGCCAGGACAGCCAAAGCAGGCTCAAGGTTGGTGGGTGGCAGCAGTTTGGGAGGGAAGGAAGTGGACAAGTGGGGAACGTACGTGGATCAATAATGGGGCGCTCGTTCATCTGCTTCTCATACCAACCGGCTGGAAGAAAGATCCTGCAATGGGGTGTTGAAATCTGCTGATGGTGCCAAACTAAGGGAGCGGGAGGGTATAAAGAGAGAGGTCAGTCGATACAACACTGTGAGATTCATCGTGACTAGGAGCAGAGAGGATAGATGTATGTTTCCCTCCACTGTGATAAGGTTGGAGGGAGTGGAAGACGCTGAATAGAGAATATATGCTCGTAGGCCATAAAACACAGAGCAGAAGGAGGGTCTGGGGAGCCAGCAAACACAGCTGAGGGGGCCTTCTAGTCTAGCCCCTGTGTAAGGAATCAGTGAGGCCACATCTGGAATGCTCTAAGGAGTTCTGGCCATGTCTTCTACAAAAAGGAATATTGGAGACGTATGTAGGCATTGTCCAGCACAGGGCGAGTTGACCTGACTGAGCGGAGGGCAGGATCTTTAGTTAGTTGGGAAGAAGGGAAACCAGAACTCATTTCTTAATTATGGAGAAGACCACAGAAAGCCACACATTTCCCACGCAGGTGCCCATACCACTCAGGCCTGACCTGCAGCTACCCCTGCTCTTGCAGTGCAGGGTCCTGACCAGCCGTGATACTTGCTCCCCTAGCCCTTGAGACCCAGCCGTGGCTGTAACACTTATTTCAGCAGGAAGCTTGGTGGGGTGGGAGTCGTTCTTGTGCATTGAGACAGTCATTGTGCAAAAACAAAAGGGCCAAACATGGGACCTCGTCCAATGGAGAAATGATGAGAATGGTGGGGCGGAGGGGAAATCTAAAACTTCCCAGAGAGCAAAAAGCCCTGACCCACACCAAGAAACTTTCCAAAGGGTGATGAGTAAGGGTGTTAGTAAATGCCCTTTCATCATCTCACTCAGCAGCTGGCATGACTGGGCCGCCACCAAGCAAAAGAATGAGGTAGGAGCCAGGGGAGGTAATGCTTCAGTGAGGGATTTTCCCAGAGGCCGAGAAAATGATGCTACTTTGGTATCTGAAGGCAGCTGTCCTTGTCCAGCCCCTCTGCTCTGTGTGCTTTTCTCCCTTTCTCTGCCCTGCTTCGAAGGAATCTTGGCCAGCATGTTCAGTCATGTCACTGACTAGGAGAACAGGGTGGGTTTAACTGAGACTGAATAAAAGACAAAGGGCTGGTATTTTTTAGGGGCCAGATCCTGCCGTTCTCAGGTCTTTACTCAGACTGAACTCTCATTGACTTGCTGCCCAAGCAAGGACTATAGGGTCTGTGCCCCAATTCAGCAAGGTACTTAAGCACATGCCTAACTTTAAGCATCTCTCGTTGACTTAAGTGGGACTTGTCCTTTCACTTAGGCATGTGTTTAAATACCTTGCTGAATTGAGGCCTTGAGCCTTAAGGAGGAAAGTGACATCTCTGTTTCTCAAAGACGAGCGCTTAATGCGTCCGGCTGACTAAAAGCCTGTAATGACTATCCCCGGGCACATCGGAGGCTGTGGATTCACTGCTGGCACTGCCAAGCAGCTTGGGAAGCCCAGCCACAGTTATGAGCACTGAGGTTTTAAATGGCGGTATCACAGGGGGACCAGCATGAAGAGCTGTTTCCTGACGAGGGGCAGGAGATCTGGAAGCAGATGGCTTTATGTAATCCTGGAGTGAGAGCCAGCCCTGGCAGGGCTGTGCGGGAGCAACATGAGACTAATTGTTCATAAGGCTGTACCTGACTTGCGTGGGCAACTGCATGCACTGCTGCACCTTTTCCATGTGCTCATCAGGGAGCATCTCCGAATCATGAGCCCGCTGCCTGCATTGACCGACACCAGTGCCCAGTGAGGGAGGAGCCTACAGTGACTCTCCCACTCAAAGGCACAGAGCTGTTGGGGGGGCAGGGACTGTCTCTCCCTAGAGCGGATGCGCGTTAGCACCTCCAGGTGGAGGCAGCTTTTATCTCCCAGGAGTAGGTCCTGTGCCGCTCTGGGTCATACCAGAAGGCGGGGTTTCAGGCTGCAGTGCCAGCTCAGGTACCCGACATCACAGCCATACCAGAAAGCAGCCGCTGCGGTTAAACAGCAGTTATTGGAAAGGTGGGGACCAGCCATAACCTGTCCCTAGAACAAACCTCCAGTGTCTACTGGCTGCTCCCGGAGAGAGAGGAAGATGGGGCAGAATGGCCCGTGAGCCACCTAGCTCAAACAGAGGCTGCCGCTCTGGGGCTGTGCCCCCGTCCCCCTCCTCTTCTCTGCTAAGGACAGCTCTGCTCTTGCTGGTGTGAAAGTGCAGCCCTCCTTCCCTGCTGCATGCACAAAAGAAAGCGAGGGGTGAGGACATGGGACACTTTTCTGCTGTCCAGTATGGCTTACCACAGACAGCCCTTATGCCCTCAGGGGAGAGGGGTGTTTGTGGAAAGCACGTGCACCAGTGCGTCAGAGGCACCCATGGGAGCTGGAGAGTGCCAGAGAGCATCTCCAGGAGCAAAGCACTGTCTCTGTGTTAGAGCATCGCTTTGGCGCTTGTTACCGGGGGGGGGGGGGGGGCGTTGTTTATATAAAGCCTAATCCTTCCCAGTTGAAGTCAGTGGGAGTTTTCCCTTTTATTCCAATGGGAGCAGGACCGAGGCCCCAGTGGCACAGATAAGCATGGTGTTTCAGTGGAGACTTGGAGGGGTGAGCCCATGCGGCGGGAAATAAACGGGGAGCCTGAGGCCCTCAGAACAACAGGGGTAACAGGTTTTCAAGCCAAGATGACCCTGTTACACTCTCTGGGCCCTCCATGGCGTCAGGTGTTGTTTCCAGCCTGCAAGGAAACCTGTCTGGGAGCAGCAAAGCATCACGGCTAGCGAGGCCCAACACACTCCCATAAGCTCGAGTGGAATGTCCCCCTGGTTCTAACAGTGGGGAATGCGGATGGCCCTGTTTAATGTGCCACACGTCCCTTTTTATCTCACTTCAGCACTTCCCCGCATTTCTCTGCCTTGCCTTCATATCTCAAAGGGTTTTCCAAGCCCTTTAATCCCTAGAGGAGAATGAGGATCACATTTCCCTCTCTCCCCATCCTCCCTTGGGATGGCAAACACTGGTATCTTTTGATTCTGAGTGCATACCTTTTATCAAAGTCCCCTTCCCCTGCCCTTGCAGCTGCTTTCACAACTGCAGGCTTTTCCTGTGATCGTAGTGAGAGCGGCGATGGAGTGGGTCTGTGCTGCCTGGCTGAGTGTGAATAAGGACAGCAGGGGATGTCTCTTGTTCTGCTGCACCTGAGTCTATTACTGTTCTTAATACTCTACAATACTCCTCCCTTTATGGATGTATATATCCACAAAGCTGGGGTTTACCACCCAGGAGCCGAAACAATAGGACTCTGCTCCTACCTTCACCTAGAACTTGTTACAGTTTGCACAGGTTCATATGGAACACACCATCGGGAGCAGTCCTGCACTGGCAGAGAGATGGATTGGATGGCCCACTAGGTTTGTACTATCCCCAAATTCTTCGACATGGTCTAGAACACCGTGGGCGTTGTTGATGTGTGGGGGTGTCTAGAGAAAAGTCCTTCGACTGTTATTTCTATGACTGTCCAAATCATGGGCCAGATCTTCAGCTGGTGTAAATCAACTCCATTGACTTCAGTAGAGCAACACCAGTTTGTGCCAGCTGAGGACAGTGGCTAGGCCACATGTGAAGCTTGTCTCCTAGTGCAGGCAATGGAGGCAGCTTCTTTTAAACCCTGAGATCCCAGGTTTGATAATTATTCAGCAGTGATTATGGAGACCCTCATCTATATTTCTCTCTTTCCTAGGCTATGTCTGTGAATGTATTTTCTTCCCCTGTGTTGGTGGCACAAAGCAGCTAAGCACCATTACGAGTGTGCATCTATTTTTGTCTTGGTGTTTGCTGAGATGTGCTTTGTACATTGGCTCTTAATTATCCAGGCATGTAGTGAGATGATTGTACTGTTCTCCTTATTCTCTCTGTAACCCTCTGACTGTTGTATTTAACACCCGCCTGTCGTCCCAGGGGGGAAGCTCTCCTGATTCTCCGCGATCTATCAGCGGGCCAGGTGGTATATGAAGATGTTACAACTCAAAGAGAACGGCAGCTGCTTTCTCTGACAAATGTCTGGGCTTTTAAAGAACTCCAAGGCCCACTGCCCTCACCCTTGAACTGTCACAGTTTTCCCAGTGAAATTTGTTTTCAATGGGCAGTTGTCACTGATATCCTCTGTGAAAATCTGGGGCTGGAGGAAGTGGCAAGGGGAGGGGGATGAGAGTCTGGGATGTGGGGTAGGGGAAGAGGAGAAGGGCTGGAAGTAAGAAATAGCTTCTTTCCTTTCAGTGTACAGTAGGCAAGAACTCCATGCTCCACTCCTGGGCGAGCCCGACTCCTGCCACCAGCAGCAAACTGTTTAGAGCATTGAGAAAACCTCTTACAGGGACGCTTGGGTAGTTTTACAAAGGGAGGGAGGCAGCAGGGCCTAGTAGTGAAAGCACAGGACTGGGAGGCAGGAGACCACGGTTCTGTTCCCAGACTTGCTGTGTGACCTTGAGCAAGTCACTTAGGCACTCTGTGCCTCTGTTTCCCCATCTGCTAAATGGGAACAATAACAATTCCTTATGTCCCAGGGGTGCTAAGTTCCTTACTGTCTGTAAAGTTCTTTGAGAGCCTCGGCTAGAAGGATTTTTCTTTCTTCAGAGAGACTGACTGATCCATGAAGCTTGGGGATAAGTGGGGAGTCCCAACAGCGTCTTGATCCTGTGATGCGCTCACCTCCTATAATTTTCTCTCCTCCACTTCAGTGGGAGTAGCAGGTATCAGCACTTCTCCTAGCCTCAGGCCCAACATCCACACACATCCTTCTGTTCGCTTGGGCTCCACCCTCGCACGATGTAGGTAACTCTAGAAGCCAGGAAAACATTGGATTTAATAGGGAATGTTTTCTAAAGCCCTCAGGAATGCTGGAGTCCAGGCCAAGGATAAGGTTCTGTGCATTGCAAGGGACCAGCTCCTTATCCAAAAGCCTCAGCCAGTGCTCCTGCTTGAGGGAGCATCTATAGGAAACCTGAGATCTCTTTCCACCCACTCCACCCCAAATACAGATTCTCACCCCCACTCTGAGTTCCATGCGTGCCAGGAGAATCCCACTGCCAGCCCCAGGGAGGTGTTAGCATTACAAATAAAAGACTAGAACTGCCCCCTCTTGTTCTGAATTAATGCTAAAACATGGAGTATTGTGTAGGTAAGGGAAAGCCCAAGTATTGCTTGGAATGCTGCCAGGGACAGTTCCTGCCTTTGGGTGATTTTAAGAAGCTGCTTTGCTTTCCAAAAATTAAAGACTTGCTGTAGCTGCACGTTCTAGGGCTGGGTTTTGTATCCCTGAAAGTTTGGAGGCCTGGTGTCCTCAGCTCAAGGCTGTCTCCGCAGTTCCCTTTGAAACCCTGGGATTGGTCAATAGCTGTGAGCAGTGATGTTTGGGAAGGGAAATAAGGACAGCCCTGTAGCGCCACCAGAATGCTGTGGGACGAGGTTTATGAAGGGACAGAGCAGAAAATGGTAAACGCTTTGCTCAGATAGGTCCCTGTCAAGCAAAGCACAGAAGTGAAGCACGAGAGTAGTTTAATTGACTTCAACGGGACGACTCACGTTGCTTAAAGTTAAGCATGTGCTTAGGTGTTTTGTTGTGGGCCATATAGGGAGCATGTCTCCTCCCTAGGAGTGGTTGGGACGTACAAACTTGAGGCAAGGGTGACTCTGTCCCTTTCAGTGAATCTCTCCGTGCATACTTCCCAGCCCCCTGTGCCACTTGCCTGTGCTTTCCCCAGCAGAGCCAGCAAAGGATCTGCAGGCAGGCAAGTGCTGGCGGGGGCAAGAGGAGGGGGAGCATTGCTAGGAGAGTCACAGCAAGTGCCAGCCTGCTTTAGCTATGATGTCACCTCTAACACGCCTGGCTCCTAAAGAGAGTTTCGAGCTGTATGGGCCAATAATGAACACGAGCAAAGTAGAGGGGCGGGGAGGCAGGCATTCATTCCTAGCCTGTACTCCGGGGAAATGGCGCACACCTTGCTCCAGATAAAAAACACCCTTTTTTGTGCTACTAAGACTTCCTAAGCCTTTTGAGTGGACACAGGACTAGGGGCCCAAGCTTGGCTCTGGTACGGCCATGCATTCATTGCAAGACTATACCTCCCCACACATACACCCTCCAAATGAAAATACAGGAGGTTGGTTGTTTTCCTTCCCTTGGCTCCAATGCACTGATAGAAGGAAAGGTGTCTCTGGGAGGGAGCAACAGGTAGCCCTTCTGCCTGGCTGCCCAGAGGACTGCATGTGTCCACTGAACCTCTACTGCAGCCTCCAGTTGTGGGCTATTTGCACTCAAATCGTCATGTGCACACCCCACTCCGCCTCGTGATTTATGCTTCCTGGTGAGATTGATGTGGCTAGGGAGGGAGCAAGAGTAACCAGAGCTTGTGTTCACCTGTGCCAAGCGTCTTTCTTTCTGATTTAATATCCCAATTGAGGGGGGTGATGTCATGTTGGAGGGAACCAGGGATGAGGAAGTGGTGGAAGGTGCTTTAACTCTTCATATCCCACATCTCCAAAGTCTTGGGAGCTGTCCTTGTGATAACTGCCAGCAACACAGGGCAGCTTAAGTGGCCAGAGGAGACATATTGCAGGTTGGAGATCAATTTCTCTTCCAATATGGTGGCTTCTTTGGGCAAGTACAACTGGGCTGGCTGCTGTGTGGCCGTGTTGGGAAAAGGCATTGTTCTTCAAAGGACTCAAAGTGAGCACCAACGGCAAGGAGGTTGGTGTCCGTCCAAAGCAGCTTGCGGGTCCCATGGCATGGAAGATGAGGCATCTCCCTTGTTTGGAGGACTGAGGACCTCATCCCCATCTGAGCAGAGACAGGGCCCAGGACTTGGGCATTCAGTCTGTGAGGCCTGGCGGCTGCTGCTGCTATCAAACATTGTCTGCATGAGGGTTAAGCATTGCAGAGACCATTGTGTCAGCCCCTCCCCCACTTTACCCCAGAGCACTGGAGATTTGGTTTCAGCACTAGTCAGGGCTCATCAGAGCCCCACACTGGGATCCAGTAAGGTAAGAATGGGGACTCTTGGAGGGGTTTGCTGGGAAGTTGGCAGGACCCTGCTGAGTATGACCTAGGGGAGGGGTTGGTGGAAGATCGTTAAGTGAACTTCAGTAGAAGTTTTAGTACAGTTATGGAGATGGACTGGGTTCAAGGGCAGGGATTCTTATTTTAACTGAACCCATCTCTATAGAAACAGAACCAGTCCCTATCGAAACAATGGCTGGGAGTTTCAATGGGACCTAATGGATTTAGACATCCAGATCTCTGTGAAAATCAGTGGGAGTCAGGAACTTTGTTCAGCCTCTGTGAAACTCCCAGTCTGTATTTATCTGTAGTCCCAACTATCAAAATCACAGAGTGGGGACTTACACCACTGGGGACCCTTCGTATTGACACCAGCACTCGGCTTGGTAACCTAGACAGATGTAGTTCTCGCTAAGGGTTGCTAGGCCTAACTCTGTGTGTGGAGAAAGGAGTCGGTGGGTGTTAGGAAACTCCCTCAAGAATGCAGGTCTCTTGCATATATAACAAAGTTAAAGCAATGCAAGGAGGGACTGTGTTGTGTGCTCCTCTCGGTAAATCCTGCATTTGGCTATGCTACGGCCTAGCAGAGGTGTGGCAGCAGGAAACCTGAGTTCCCATTCCTGGCTCTGCCACTGGTCTTAGGCAAGTCGCTTCACCTCTCTGAGCCTCAGTGTTCCCATCTGCAAAATGAACTAATGCTGTTACCTAATCGCATGGGGAGGTGAGGATTTGTACAGGTTCATATGGCGCTTGGAGATCCCTGGCTGGAAAGTGCAACAAGATTCCCTGCCCTGTTTCACCCTTCCTGCCGTGTGAGCCTGGCGAGAATTTTCAGCCTCTGAAGAGCTGCTCTGTATTCGGACTAGAGTTCTCAGAATTCTAGCTTCACTTGTCATCCTCTACCTGCTTCTGCTGCCCCACAGCTGTTCCTCTGAATCTGGTGGTTGGGGCCATCTGAGCAAAACAGACACACGCAGGGCTGCAGCCGGGGCTGGCGCAGTGAATCGGACACTACTTGCTCTCACGTTTAGCAACATCTGACCGTGAAAAACTGCTCAGGAATCTGTTTTAAAAAAAGTCAGATTCCACCCTCTCGGTCCAAATACTTTCTGCATCCCAGCCGCCCACCTCCCGCCTCCTCCTCTGTGTGCGGACTCATTTTTCTAATTAGCACTGTACACAGGGCTGCATAATCAGGCAGCCATTCATTTAGGAAAGAGACAGGAGCTGTGTGTTTGGGGGAAGGGGGGTAAATGCCACTTAAAACACTGCGTGACTCGGACGCTGATCCTGTTCCAGTACAAAGGCCTGCAGCTATTTGTGCTATGATCCCGTCAAAACCCACAAGCCAAGCAGGGTCCGACTGATTAGATTGAAGACCTCCAAAGAACACATAAGTACCGCAGAGAGCAGTTGCCATGTTCCCTCGCTGACCCTCTTCCCTTGAGCCACTGCCCAGTACAGTGCTAGCAAACCACTGTGCTGCTGGGGTTGCTGTCATTTGGATCAGATCTAAAATCCTGGCGCTGACCACTTGTAGCCACTAAAAATCCCATGGAACTATTTATACGAGGAAGAGGGTTAGCCCTGGGGTCCTGACCAAATTCTAACATAGGTCATTTAGTTCTGCGTTCCCCCACAGCCCCCTGCAGTTTCAATATATTTTCTTTATCTGTAAGTTGACACTGATGCCCATCGCTAAGCTACTTTGTTGCCTACAATCAGTTAAATACCAGCAGACTATTACACACCCATCCAACTTGCTAACAACAGTGGGGGTGATCAATGTATTAGGTAAATATGTGAAGAACAGTTTACCCCGCTGTGACTACATGGGGAGATGGTACTAACTCAAGTTGGAAATAGTGGGGCAACACACATAATACATCAGGTCTCTTACAGGTCTCAATACAGGTCTCTTATGGGGCTGACTTGGTTATAATTGACTGTTGGTATTTTCTTCCAGTTTTATGCTAGCACCAAGAAGCAATAACCATGATCAGGACCCTGTTCTGCCAGGCGCTTTACAGACACACAATGAGAGACCTTCTCTGTCCTGGAGAGTTGTACATAGTCTAAATCTCCTCCTTCTGTCTGCAGGGGGCTTTGCCACCTTCTCATCTTGCTTCCCAGGACTCTGCGAAGGGAAACCAGCTGCCATCTTGCCAATGAGCATCTCCCAGCCATGCTTGCCAGTGGCCAATATTGGCCCCACCCGCATCCTGCCTCATCTCTACCTGGGCTCCCAGAAAGATGTCCTAAACAAGGTATGGCCTTCCTGGTGGGGTGCCCCATGCTTGCCCCATGCTGCCGTTGTCCCTAATCAATTAGAACAGGCCTATCCAGTCGGGGTGGCACGTGGGGGAAGCTAGCTGTATGTTTCCCATTTGAGGACAATGCTCGTGTAACTTTCAATGGCTTGTCCTGCCCAATTTGGCCAAATAAGGAGCTACGGACATGGCCCATACATACAAAGGCCTGGGGGGCTGTGGAGAGCATCCGCAGGAGGAGCCTGGCAGAGTTCTTGGCTGGAAGGGGTGTTGTCCTGCCGTGGTTTGATTCAGTCCTGAAGGGATGTGTGAGGAATGACTGTCCTTCCCTCCGCAACCTGAGGGGAGCTGCCTGATTCCCCTGACTGTCATGTTCGGCCGTGGCAAAGGGTGAGGAAGCAAGGCCAAGAAAATGCACATAGAAAAGTTTTAAGCTCTTTGGGCTTGGTGAGTGGCAATGGCATCCAAACCAGGAAGGGGCAGGGGAGCTGGAAGGGCAGAGAGGAGCAATGGGGAAAGAGACAGAAGGGGCACAATGGAGCTGGGAAGGGGGGAAGAAGAAGAGCTGCCAGGGTGCCTCGCCCCAAGGAGCCCCTGCGAGATTCACACAGAGGGAGCCAGGTTCTCCCCACTAATCCCCCCTGCCAGCTGGGCTCCCAACACTGACTTCAGCTGTTCCATGCCCAGCTTGGCAGCCAGAGGGAGAGGGGTTAGGCTGGGATGTTTAATCATGGCGGGGGGAGTGGGGAGGGGACCAGGAGCCACAGTCCAAGGCAAAGAGCTCTTTAAAGAGGCCTGGAAATAGACAAAGATCTGCTTCGGGAAGGGAAGGGCGGAGGGAAAAGAGGGGTACTGTCCTTTTAAAGGTGTCAGAGTGCTTGGGAAGTGATGTCACCTCAGGGAAGGAATTTTGTTTTAAGAGAAGAAAAAAATAAATGAGAGAAGAAAGAAACAGAAATTGTAGTTAAAATTCCGCTGAGCGCCTACCGTGGGCAGGAGAGAGCCAGTCAGACATTATCGCCTGGGGAGAGGGCCAGGGGAGAAGCATCTGAGAGGAGCAGGGGGTGGTCCAGAAAGAGGAGAGAGAAATTTTTAGATACAGGGAGTAGAAGGAAATAAAAGAGAAAAATGCCAAGAATGTGAGCTCAGGAGCTGGGCTGGCTCCTAGGAGCTGAGGTTAGGCTTCTAGGGAGCCTGCTGAGGAAGAGACTCTTATGTAAGCTTAGTTAGGACAGGAACCACAGGGTGAATTGAATGGAATTCAGGGAGGAAATCTCGGCCGTGTCCCCTGAGAGCCCTACATCAGGCGTCGGACTGACTGGGCTTCAACCCTGCCCCCCACCCCATCTCAGCACGACCTTTTGCTCACCCCTTCATTCTGAGAGGTGTTTGCTTCCCTCTCTGCGCCCTGGTGATCGTTATTGAGGACAAGAGACTCTCCCTCCTCGTATCCTAGGGCATTAGAGAGCAGGGCTGGCAGAGAACAACCCTCTGTGATGGGATAGCACGGTCCCTTGTGAGCACGCCGATCTAGGGTGACCATATTTCCCAAAGGGAAAACGGGACGCCCCCAGCTACTTGTCCAAGGCTGCCCCCACCCCCGCAATGCTGTTGCCGGTCGCTGGAACCCAGCGGGGGGCCCCACATGCTGGAATGCTGCTCCCCTCCTCCCCCCAGCGCTGCCTCCCCCCTCTCTGCTCGCCCCCTCTGCACCACACCCCAGACAAAAGTGGCCATTTGTCCTGTTTGTTCTTGCCAGCTGATCAAGTCAGCAAGAGCAGTCGTGACACATGCCTCCTTTTGGAAAAAAACCGTTGGGATGGCCGGGACAGGGCTTAAAAAGGGGACTGTCCCAGCCAAAATAGGACGTATGGTCACCCTACGCAGCTCTGCACCTCACTGCTGCCATGCTACAGGGCTCAGCCTGTGGCAGGGGAGGTTTCTTTTATCTCTCCATTTCCCTAATCGCTGTCTGTTTTATGGCACCTTTATTTCTTTCTCAACTCCTTCCTTCCATTCATTTCTGTGTTCCTCCGCCTCTCCCCGAAATAGCACAGAACAGGCGTTCATAGGACTAGAACTATCAGATCTTTGGTACGGATCGTCTCCCTGGTTTTGGACATAATCTGGCTTGGATTTCCGCTCTCGGGGGGAACAACGGGTCATATTCACCACTACACTCTGGCTGTTTTATGCTGCTCTGGCAATGCATACTGGTGAATCTAGCCTTGTCTCTGGGAAGGATGAGAGGTCACGTACGTGTGCCCAATGAGCAGAACATGGCAAGAAATGATCCATGAATACTCACTTGACATTTTGAACTAGCCCTCTGACTTTTTCATTCACTTTCCGTAAACATGCAGGCGAGTCAGGTTAGTGGCAGGAACGCTGGGAAGAAATGGTGACTAGTAATGAATATGGCAGAACACTCATGGAAAGCTACTTCTCAATTGGTTCGTCCAATGAGTTCACTCCAGAGCCATGATTACATTCATCCCAAAAGGAAATCACATGACCTAAATGTGTTCCAAACAAAACAGCTCACGTTGTGAATTGCCAGTCTCCGATGCTGGAAATGATACCAGCAGTAAACAGTTTACAAGTCTCTTATCGACTGAAACTGGTTCCGGTAAATCACGCAGTGGAGAGTTTCAAACAGTGAACAATCTGTGGGAAATTATGACTTGTTCCCAGGTGATTTGGGAACAGAAAAGAGGGCTACATTCAGTGAATACTAGCTCTGCTAGTAAGATGTTCTCTTCCCCTGAACCTGGCCCCTCTAAGCTTTCTTCTACAGTAGATGTAACCCTAAGACTATTCTGTTTTTCCTCCTTAAAATTTCCCACCATTGTTCTAGCTCTGGGGTTCTCAGTCTTTCCCCTACCAGGAACCCCCCCACCCCCCAAGCACACTGCCTGCCATCTAGCCAGGACCCACTTCTCTTTACCAGTATGGGAAGGGCAAGGTGGTCAGCACCCCCAGCACCTGATCAAGACCCCAAATGTGAGAACCTCATGCTCCAGCACGGTGCGGGAGCAATGGTGAAAGAACTAGTGCAGAGAGACTGCAGGCAGCTTAACCATGCTCAGAGCAGGTCCATATGACACTGGCTTATGCCTCATTGGCTCATCTGTGCTGGTGCTCCCCAGGTTGCTACTTCGAATCACAATAGAGCAACTGTAGGGGAACCGCAAGGCGACAACACTGGAGTGCATGAGGCCTATGAGAGTGTAGATGGGAAGGTCCCACTTTGTACTGACTGAGCCCACATCACTTGTGTCTTCTCTGTCACCAGGACCTGATGACTCAGAATGGAATAAGCTACGTCCTCAATGCCAGCAACTCCTGCCCCAAGCCAGACTTCATCTGTGACAGTCACTTCATGCGCATTCCTGTCAATGACAACTACTGTGAGAAGCTGCTTCCCTGGCTGGACAAGTCCATTGAGTTCATCGGTGAGGCATCTCCCTGGCTCTCTGGGCCTTTCTTTACTTCTTCCTGCCCCAGTCTTGATTTTTGTTGTGGTGGCCCCAGACATTGAGAGCTGGACTCCTCACTCCTTGCCTATCCCAGCCAACAAAACCCAGGCTTTTCTTCCCCCAGCTCCTCTCTTAGTCCAGAGAGACCTTGTCCCTTCACCCACAGTGAAACATGCACACTCAGCCACTAGGAGAAGCGTGTCCTCCCTGAGAAAACCTGGCACCTCGACCAGCACCAAAGTCATTTGAAAGTGTGACCCTCACTGTGCAAATGATCATACTTTCCACTCCTGTAAGACAGCCTTTTATCTGAGGGTCTCAGTGAGAAACAAGGGCTAGTGTCCTTATGTCCATGTTATGCATGGGGTAATGGGGACACAGAGGTGCAGAGACTAGCCCAGGGTCAAGTAACGAGTCACTGACAAAGACAGGGGGCGAACCCAGGAGCCCTGCCTCCCAATCCTCTGTGCTGGCCACTAGACATACGGCATCACAAAGACGTTCCACAGGGACAGAGGATGAAATGACTCTGTCCAAACTCTAGGGGCACCTCTCTGAAAGCTGTTCTTTCTGTACCATGCTGCAGACAAGGCCAAGGTATCCAGCTGCCAAGTGATAGTGCACTGCTTGGCAGGAATCTCCCGCTCAGCCACCATTGCCATCGCCTACATCATGAAGACCATGGGCATGTCTTCAGACGACGCCTACAGGTAGGTGCAACTGGCTGAGGGGAATGAGGAAGTACGTGAATGTACCCCTGCTCTAGTAAAGGGAAGCAGGCTGGCGCAGGCGGAGAGAAGCTGTCAGAAAGGGTTTCAAAGCATTGTTTTGAATGAATCTCCTGAGTTCTAGTGAGTTACACGTTGCTAGGCTGACACTGGGCCCTGGGTGGGGTATATGCTGTGTGCCCTACCACAGAGCAGTGCCCGTGCACACCCCTCATTGTTGCCCCAGTCAAAGGAAATGAAGGGCTCAGCTTCAAGAACCAAAACCCTTGACTAGGTTGAAATCTGGTGTAGGCTGGCCTAGTAGCTGGTTGGTGCTGCCCTACATTCACGGGAGGCAGAGGGCTGTCCTTCAGGAGCAGTTTTGAAATATCACAATGGACAGCATGCCATGGGGGGGAAGCCCATGGGAAAGTAGAATGAGGCGATAAATTTCTAGAGCCTAAGCAGTCCTGGCTTTCTCTGCAGATTGCCCTGAGGCACTGTGGATCGCCCGTCACCTGTTTCTTTCTGAGCTTTTGGTAGAATGCACTAGCTTCTCCTGCTGAGGAGGCCGGCAAAGCTAAGGTAGCCTAGGTGGTGGGCCAAAGACCAAGTGATGACCCCATCTGTTTGTCTACCCTTGCAGGTTTGTCAAAGACCGGCGCCCATCCATATCGCCCAACTTCAACTTCCTGGGCCAGCTCCTGGAGTATGAGAGGAGCCTGAAGCTCCTCAAGGCCTTGAAGGCCCAAGGTGATAGGAGTGAGGTGGATGCCCAGCCAGACCCAGCTGAAGTGCCTGAGAGCAACAGGCACCTGAAGCTTTCTACCTCAGAAAAGTCCGAGGACATATCGAAAAGCACAAGCTTGGCACCCTCCCGCAGTGAGCCCGAGAGGCCAGCAGGAGCTCCCAAAATTGTCTCACCCACAGCACTACAGCAAGGACTCAACGGCCTGCACTTGTCCTCGGAGCGCATCCAAGACACCAACCGGCTAAAGCGCTCCTTCTCCCTGGACATCAAATCAGCCTACTCCCCCAGCCTGAGGCAGGACACCCCAGGCCCCGCTGACACTGGGGAAGCCCCCAAGCTCTGCAAGCTGGACAGCCCTTCTGGACCTAACGGCTTGTGCCAGTTCTCGCCCGTGCCGGACAGTCCCGACTGGCCCAGCGGGCCGGACTTCCTACTGGAAGCCAAGGTGAGGCAGAGGCGGAAACACAGGCATCAGGCGGGCTCCCCTGCCCACGGGATGAGCCTCAATTTCAGCGGGGTGTGTGCCGTGCACAAAAGCACCAGCGTGGAGGACAATCTCAAGCAGACGCTGCGGCTGAGCCTCCCTGGCGTGGGACAGCAGCCCACACAGCCAGCTGCGACACCAAACTCTGCCGGCGGAGGGGGGGTCAGCGCCTGGGGCGTGCATTTGGAATCACCCAGCACCCCGTCGTCAGAGAATCCCTGGTACTTTGGCACAGACTCGGCGGTGGGCAGCGGCAGCGGCGGAGGGAGCGGGGCCTTGTTTGCCAGCGCTGCCTCGTACTCCTCGTTCAGCTGCAGCACCCTGCAGGGCAGCTGCGAGATCAGGTTGAGGGACAAGCAGAGGGCGGAGCAGAGGGACGGGCGGCACAGCTGGCACGAGGATGCCGCCACGGAGAAGCAGTTCAAGAGGAGGAGCTGCCAGATGGAGTTCGAGGAGACCATGTCAGAGGGCAGGTCCCGGGAAGACCTGGGCAAAATAGGCAAACAGTCTAGCTTTTCGGGCAGCATGGAGATCATTGAGGTGTCCTGACATTCGTCCTGGGGCACTGGAGAGTGAGGGGTGGATATTTAACTGGGAAGAGGCAAGGTGCGGGTGGGGTGGGGACAGTATTTATACCCGTGTGTGTATTCCCAGGTGCACACACGCCAAAACAAAACAAAGATGAATGAATCCAAAGTCAGGAAACATGACCATGCATGCTTAGTGCCCCTCCCCTTTGGTCTCTCTTTCCCCTCCTCACCCTCCACCCTGGCTGCATTCCCTTTTGGGAGGAAGGAGCCGATTAACCTTTTCACCCCTGGATTCTCTGCCCCTTGGGCAGAAAGCGACTCACTGGGGTGATGGAAGAGCTGATCTTTGACTGAAGTGGGGGAGACATCTGAGCACCCCAGCTGTGTCATTCTCAGCTTAAAATTCTGCGGGGGGGGGGGGTATATTTTCTCCGCAGATGTGCAATCAAAAAGTAGGGGTGCCTTCATTTAGAAGAGAGCATTATTCTGACCAATGGGAAATGGCAGAGGCTTTGCTCACCCCAGCTCTCTGTCCTTTGTATCGGGGTCGGGGACGGAAGGTAGGTGGCTCCCTCTCAAGGGTGGGGTGGGGACATTTGCATTAGCTCCTCCCCCTAAGCCTTTTTCTCATCCTGGTGCACTAAGCATGTTCTGCCTGTGTTTTTTCTGGCTAAGTATCTTAATAATGCTGCACTACCGCAGCCCTATACATATATAAATATATATTATATATAATATAAAAAAACCACACAAAGAAAAAGGTAAATGGTTTTACTGCAATTTTTATTGAGACGTAAATAATATTTCAATGGTTTTGTTTTAATTTATTGAAGCTGTTCATTCTGGCAATGATTTGCAGACATTGAGGGGCGGTACTTTCAGCTCTGTTTTTACTGTCTATGGTATTTAAATCTGAAACACGAGTTTCTAAGCAATATCCGCGGCCTGTGACTCCTTCTGTAGCGCACGTCGGCGACACAGACTCCCCATTCCCTGCGCACAAAGCAAAAACGGGGCAGGAAAAATCTTTCATGCACTTTTTAAAAATGAAAAAACAAAACAAAACAAACATCTTCTTTCAACACAAACTGAGCAGGAAATTCTCTCCTGAAAGCTGCTGCTTTACCTCTTGGTTCCTATTTGATTCTCTCTTGTCTCCATCAAAGCCATAGCATCTTTCCCTCTCCCAGTTGTGGGACAGAAGGGCTGGCATTGGTCTGTGGGAAAACCAGGTGGGGGGAAGGGTGAGACGATGAAAAAAACAGAGGATGGGTTCTGGGATGTGGGGAATGAGGGAGGAGAGGAGGCTTTTAATTAAAGGGTCAGCAACCCATATCGGGTTGTATTGGAGAATTTGGGGGTTACTGGGTCCTTTTGGAGAAAAAATTACTCCCTAAATAATGCTCGAAGGGTTCTGTGCGGGGTGAACTCCCATCAGCAACTGCCTTGCCCACTAGCTCAGGGTGCTTCTGGGGAGGAGGTGGGGTCCAGGAGAAATAGGGAACACTTCTCACCCTGGTGCATGGGTGAGATTGTGATGAAAAGCCCTCAAGGCCCTGCTTTCACTCTCCCAGTGTTACTCCACATGGCTGTCCAGAGGGGCTGCACCCTGGAGGAAAATACAGACCTCATCCTTAGGAACAAATAGAGTTATTTATTATAGTACCAGAGTGAACCCCAGGGGATCCTGAGGGCAGCGACAGGTTTCCCACTGCGAGACAGTTACCTCTGAGTGCTTAGCATACAATATTGCTCAGTACTCCAGCACCAGTTCTCTGTGTGGGTGTGTGTGTGTAAGAGAGCATGATAATGGGGCTCCTGTGGGTGTGCAAGTGACATGGGGCAGAGGGAAAACAGTCCAAAGACACAGGTGAAGCCAATCAGGAAGGAAAAGAATGAGAGGAAACACCAGGAAATGCATTGAAAGGCTAAGAACCAAACCCAAGATTTGGGATGTTAGTGTGAGGACATGCCCCTCCCTCCTTACCCCACCCCAGTCTCCTATCTCCAGTCCCCACTCCCTCCCTCCCTCTGCAGCAGCATCCTCCCACACTCAGGTGTGTTGCTAAGAAGATTGGTTTCACTGTTTTTCTTTTCCTGGGATTTTGCTTCGGAGAGTTTCTGTTAATTGACCTTTTCAGAGTGACTGAAGCGAATGATGGTTTGTTCTTACCCAGCAGAAGGTAGGATGCTAGCCTCCAAGGGAATCCCTGCCAAAAACCCGTCTCCCTCTGGGAGTTCGGGTGGGTAAAGGGTGAGGATTTCCTAGGGAAGGCCTCCTGCGTGGGATTCTTCCCTTGATGTATTTTTTTAGAGGTGGCGTAGGGCCCAGGTGGGACCTTTAAGCTAACACAGGTGTTGAGGAAGGGCCAGGTCCTGCTGTTACTGAAGCCAAGGGTGCTAGAGGGAGCCCTCAAGCAGGCCAATGAGCACACAGTGCAGAAAGCTTCCATCACTTAGCAAGCGCAGTCAAGAGAAAAACGACAAAGGGGCACGAGTGGCTTCTGTTCTGATTCTCAGACACATTTGGCTGCTTCTCCCCTTTATGAAAGTCCCTGTTTCAAAGGGGAGCAAAGCCCTCACCCCAAAAACGGTGTTTCTCCCACACATGCTTAGACCTTGCTGCTGAGCTGCTGCTTGGTGTTATGGGCACAGATCTATCTCTGCTGCAAAGCACATTTCGCTCTCTGTAGCTGACTTTGCTTTCCTCCTTTTAGTATCATGCTGGTTTCCAAGCCAATACCTCAGGGGTTTTTGTTCATGTCTGTGTTGTGTGCAATTTTAGATCCCCCCAACCAGCTCTTTGTTTTTTTTCACCTTCCCTTCTTTTTCTTTTGTGTTTGTTTGTGTTTATTTTCAAATCAAACTACACAAGACAAAAATAATGATCTCAGGTTTAAAACTTAACCACAGACCGAAGCCGTGAGGAGCTGCAATAATAATTCTAATGTTTTGGTGGCATCAGATTGTCACTTTCCTTCTGACCATTGTCTGTCTCTGCTGATGTGCGCGTGTCCTAGGCGGAAGGGGGAGGGGAATCTCCAAGGAGGCTTATAACTGGCATTAAGCCTCTTGATTTTTTTTTTAAAGGGGTTAAGTGAGAAGCATGGAAACCTCAAATAATCCCTTCTGGTACCCCAAAATGTTCTGGAGTTGGTAGTGGGGCAGGGGAAAGTTGGGTGATTAAATGCATTTGATTTTCCATGTTGAAGTACTAATAAAATACAAGTTTTGATGGTTGGATCCCTCTGCCTACCCCATTCCTCTTTTTCCTACAGCTGTTTTGAAAGGGGGGTAGATACTTATTTCAACTCTCTCTCCTAAAAAACACAGCATCCATATTTACAGTGAGCACCTCAAATCAGCATCAGTGTTGCCGACTACTATGTTTTAGGAGGTAGGAGGAACCCTTCCCCTTTCTTTCTTGCATCCCCATCCAGCGTAGAGATAAGGTGTGTGGAAACCATGGGGAGGTGGCAGTTCTAAGGGAACTGGTGTATTATGTAGCATCCCAGCTAGATCGGGGGGTTTACAACAAAGAAAAGCTTCCAAGGGGCTTCTTGAGCTTTTCCCACTCAGCTTTTAACCATTGGGACCCCCAGTAACCATTGGCTGCAATATGACCTGTCTCGTGTTTTAACCCTTTTTGGGCTGCCACTCTCTCTCTCTCTCTCTCTGTGCTGCATTTTTAGTGAAATTTGAAAAATTCCAACCAGCCCTAGAGCTGGTCACAAAAAAGAGAACAAATGTTTGTCTAAATTTTTTTCCCCCTTTTTAAATTTCAACAGATAAATTCAGAGATTCTCAGCCAAGCCAGGTCAGTTGGCTGATCAGTGGTTACACTGTGAAATATGCCAGCAGGACAGTGTTTCCATGTTCACATCTTACCTATGTTCCATGAACCTCGTACAGGATCATGCACCACAAATGGAGAATCCCCATGTGTATCCTTGTTGCCATCAACCTGACCTGAAAGCAGGGCTGTCATGTACCAAAGTGTCTCCATCGAGAAACACAGCTTCTTAGACGATTTCAACAGTATCGATCAGCATTCCTAAAGGATACTTGCCTTATGATGGGGGAAGAGCCATCCAGCTGCTTAGTGGCAGTAAATGACTCACACTTGTTCTGCAAGTCGCACAGGCATCTGTTTATGTAGGGTCTGCCCTTGATCTTCCCAAGGTTGCTGCACCAGAACTGGAGTTAGTACAGAGACCTCTTCAGCTGTGAAGTTCATGACAGTTTCCCCTCCATGACATGTGACCCAGCTGTACTGCAGTGCAGAGGGAGGAGCTAACGAGGGTGCCTCCAGGCAACCCCTCACTCCTATTCACACATTATTGGTTGAAGCTTGGGAGAAGTATGGACCGCAGCAGTTGCAACAGCACCCCAAAGACACAATACAGAGGCTAGCAGAGATCCAGGGAGGAGACCAAAAGGAGTATTTCCCTTCCACCATAACTGGCATTCCATAGCTGCCAGCACCAGCTCAGCCCAGAGTTGCTGTCTCCCGTCTTTTAACCCGACAGCATTAGAGAGAATTAAGAGTTCCCTTTGTCCGTTTCAGTGGGTCTTACCACCACTGCTAGCATTGGTCCAGCCCTACCCATGAATAGCTATAGTAGAGTTCCAGAGTAGACAAGGCACTGGCATTCTTCACACTATGACCTCAAGACTTGAGTGGGCTCGGATGACACAATGGTACACAGAATTATGAGCTCCACGTTATTACTCCCCAGCACTAATACCTCTGTTAGAGCTGCAATGGTGCGAAATTTGGGGGTTAAAAATCTAGTGTAGACACATCCTAATGACAGACATGACATGAGATATGATGGAGCTCAACCCCTTAGTCCTGCATGAAGTCACTGCAGAGTGTGCTCTAGGACACATCCAGGCCATCCTCCGCCTGACACTGCAATCTCAACCTTTATAACTACAAACAACAAGCAGACAGGGTCAGTGAAGAAGAAGGACATGAGCAGCTGCCTGCTCAGAAATAGCAGCAGGGCTCTGAACAGCTGCCATCTTGTGGCGTTTTAGAGACATGGCTATTGTGGTGCATGCAAAAATGGGGGTCTCTTGTTTTTTCATCTAGTCTCCCCCAAAGAACGCTAGACTGTCAGCAATGCCTTTCAGCAGCGCTGTGTCTGCACACACTGCGGTGACCACCTACTCCGCTGTCCATTCTGCACTTAAGCCAAAGGTTTTAAGAGCCATGGAACATTTATAACCCATCTTATCAGTGTTGTGAATATACAAGCATTTGGCCTGCCCTTTCTGATGGTCCTTGTGAGAGGGATTGGCAGCCCCCGCACTTGCATCATTTTAAAGCTAAAACACGAGAAAAATTTCCTCTAAGGGAAGATTCCTCCAATAGCCTCGAGCGGTAGGACTGATCCAAAGCCATTGGACTCAATAAGAGTCTTCCCATTGTCTTCATTGGGCTTTGGATGAAGCCCTACATGGCTTACTAGATCTTTTCTGTCTCTTGTATCAAGGAACAGGTTAGTTACCTTGGAGGATTCTATCTGTTGCCTAATTGGTCCCTGTTCCTTACCGCATTTGTTTAATGAACTCTGTCAGCCAGAACCTCTGGTCCACAGAGTCATTGGCCTGATTTTGATCTCACTTGGGCCTGATTCACAGTGATGTATCACCCTTGCCTTTAGTGGAGTTACTTCTGATTTACAGCAGTGTAAGTGAGATCAGACTCTGTCCCATTGATTTAAGTTGAAGTAGAATTGGCCCTAAGGAGAGTAAATGAGTCCCCTCATTGGACAATCGAATGAATTTATAAAGCATCTGATTTGTGCCCTGCTGCTTAGATCATCCAATCATTTTCTGCATTAGCTGCATTGCTTGGAGTGCAGGTGCGAATTGATAGATTTTCAGCCTTCTTAAGGGCAGACTGTAAAGCTACCCAGATGACCCTCCTCTAGAGTGCCTCTTATCTCCCAGCTTCTAAAGGAGTGCAAGGCTGAGCCACACTCAGTCAGGCATAACTGGCCAACTCCTTGACCCCCTGCAGCATCCACATGTCTTTTGTAGCTTCAGGGGACTGGCAAGGGAGGGAGCCTGGGAGGAAAGGAGTCGGCAACACTGAAGCCCAAAGGTATTTTCCTAGCTTGTGCTGTGTTCCCAACCTCTTGTCTCTCTGTGTTTGTTTCTTTTTCTGACAGGTTTCAGAGTAACAGCCGTGTTAGTCTGTATTCGCAAAAAGAAAAGGAGTACTTGTAGCACCTTAGAGACAGCTCACGAAAGCTCATGCTCAGATAAATTGGTTAGTCTCTAAGGTGCCACAAGTACTCCTTTTCTTTTTTCTTTTTCTGGCCATGCATCCCTTTCATGTCTCTGTTTTAGGAAGCCTACACCCAAAAGAAACCCCTTTTGCCTTCCCTCTTAAACTACCAATAATAAACTATCAGTGTTGTAATTGCAATCTATGAATTATAGATTTAAGTATTTATTAATTATTATTATTATTACTATTGTGTAATTTTTTCTTCTTAATCTTTGTGTGTTGCTCTTTGGTTCTCTGTTGTGAATAAGTGCAGACCCCACCCCCCAACCACCCCTCCATTCCCCACCTGCCTCAACCCGGTACCTGCCCCACCAGTCTGGGGCTGGCTGCGCTATACTGTGCCAGGCCTAGCTCGTTAGCTGCCCTGGAGAAGGCACACACACTGGTAGGCCCATGTGAGTGGATTTGTAAGGGTGAAAACTCCAAAGGTTCTGAAACCAACAAAGCCCAGGG
The DNA here is from genome assembly GCF_015237465.2 of Chelonia mydas. Classification (NCBI taxonomy): domain Eukaryota; kingdom Metazoa; phylum Chordata; order Testudines; family Cheloniidae; genus Chelonia; species Chelonia mydas. The sequence continues at coordinate 27,488,588 of NC_051246.2, read as the reverse complement.
CAATGCCTGTCTCTCCCCAACACCCACACACGCATGCCTTGGAGTCTACTCAAGTTTGTAGGGAGCAGGAATGGAGAATTCAAAGGCACAAGCTTAAAACTAAAGGAAAATTGACCAGGTTTCCAGGAAACAGTCAATGCACACATGCCCTTAGGATCCCCCAGTCTGGTGGCTGAATCCAGGAAGTTCATCTTTACCAGGAATGGTTTAATGGCCTGGCACCACCAGCTATTTTGGCAGCATTCTCCCCACTGCCCAAAGCCACCGCACCTTACTTTAGGGAGCACTCCTGGGCTTTCTTGGGTTCAGTTTCCCAGCCACCCGATGATCTTCCTTTGTCCAAGGAGCAACACCTTCTAGGGAATGAGGATGTTCAGTTTTAGGGCAGCAGAGCTCCAGACTGCCCAGAAGGGGCTTGGTGGAAGACCAGCCCATGGGCAAAGAGAGATCTGATCAGACTGGTCTCTAATAATGGTAGGGATGCAAGAAGAGAGGGGGAACAGGCCCATAAGTGCATGTATTGCTGGCAGAAATGACTATGGTTTTCCAGCATTAAGAATTCACAGGAAGCAGGGTTAAGATTTCTGAGTAACCTTGGTGGCCAGTACCTAGCACTTGCTTCCTGTACCCATAGTCTGGACTCGTCCTGAAGCCTACAAGTACCCAATCAACTGCGGGGGGAGGAGGGCTGGGAGAAAATATCAGTGCAATAGGAAGGGAATCCTCTCTGTACCACAGTATCAAATATTATCTCTTTAACTAGCCAGCCCAGTTAAAAGTCATTTTAAATCAAGGGGATTAATATTGCCCTTCCAAGAGCAGCCATGCAATGGCCTATCGTCTCAGACATGAGTGTGATTTATTCTAGATAGGAATCGTCTTTTCCTTGTGCTGTGTTGAATTTATTTTGTCACTCAAAATCCATTCTAGAGGAGCAGAGAAATCCAGTTCAGGCTTTATCCTCTTCTCAGGAGCCATATGTAGAATCCATTCCAGCTCTTCTAGAAATCCAGTTTGGGCTCCATTCTTCCTCTCTCAAGTGCATTTCCCGGCAGAGATGGCTAGGGGGTTAAATGTGGCTGGGCAGGTGAAGGATCACCTGCCCCCAGACAATGCTGTGCATTTGGGGCCTGATCATGTGAGGGGCTGAGCACTCTTAGCCCCCATTAATGTTGCTCAGGAGGTGTGCAATACCGTACGGGAGAGAACCAGGCCTTTCATTAGAAACACACAGCGCCCCTCAGCAGAGAGATTGGGTCCAGAATGGACAGGGGCACTCGGAATGCATTGTAAGTGCTAGGTGGGGAGACAGTATCTTGCAACCAGCCCACTGTGTTCCATTCCCTTCTCAGTCACTGAAACCAAACGTATCTCCTGCCTGTTTCACCAATGCTGAAGTCAGATGGTGCCTGGCAGGACCGAGAGACCAGCTCTGCCCTGCCCTGTCTTTATTTATTTATTACTGGAGGCTGTAAACAGCAGTGCTTTTTTACCCTCTTTCTTTTCCTTTCTTTTGTACTTTGGAACAATGTGTTGTAATAAATGCCCACAAAGATGTTTTAACAGCTGGTGTTGGCTTTGTTCTTTGATGGTGAGACCATCATGCGGGGGGTGCCGTGGGATCCTATCCTGAACAGTTGCTCTTGGGAGAGCAGGCTCAAATTGTGTCTGTTGCACATGGAAATGGGTTTGGGTGGGATCCATCTGCACAGGTAAGCCCTGCTGGAAGATCTGTCCACCTACGGTCCACTGGCTGAAAGCTCAAGCTAGAGAAATTCAAACTGGAAATCGGGGCGCATTTTTAATAGTGAGGGTGATTAGCCATTGGAACAACTTACCAAGGAATGTGGTTTATTCTCCATCACCTGACATCTTTAAATGAAGACTGAATGTCTTCTGCTAGCTCCAGTGGTGCTAGAACCGGTTGTTAATTTAGAAGCCCTTTTAGAACCGGTTGTTCCGCGAGGGACAACCGGTTCTAAAAGGGCTTCTAAATTTAACTGGCCAAAAGTGGTGCCTTAGGCACCAACTCCATGGGTGCTCCAGCCCTGGAGCACCCAAGGGGAAAATTTGGTGGGTGCAGAGCACCCACCGGCAGCTCCCCGCCCCGGCCGCAGCTCACCTCCGCTCCTCCTCCTCCCCTGAACATGCCACCCCGCTCTGCTTTTCCACCCCCCACCAGGCTTCCCGCGAATCAGCTGTTCGCATGGGAAGCTGAGGCAGGCTGAGAAGCAGGCCGCAGCTTCCCGCTCAGGCCCAGGGAGGCGGAGCAGAGGTGAGCTGGGGCGGGGGGGGGGCGCAAGGAGAGCTGCCCATGCTGCAGCAGGTAACCGGGGTGGGGGCGTTCAGGGGAACCGCTCCCCACCCCAGCTTACCTCCGCCACCCTCGGCCTGAGTGTGAAGCTGCCGCCTGCTTCTCAGCCCCCCGGGCTTCCCGCCGAACAGCTGATTCGCGGGAAGCTGGGGGGGCGCGGAGAAGCAGAGCGGGGCGGTGCATTCAGAGGAGGCGGCGGAGCGGAGGTGAGGTGAGCTGGGGCTGGGCATGGGGCAGGGAGCTGCTGGTGGGTGCTCTGCACCCACCAAATTTTTCCCGTGGGTGCTCCAGCCCCTGTGGGCGCTCCAGCCTAAGGTGCCACTTTTGATGTGATCAGTGGGGGAGCGGCCGCTCCCTCTGCTCCCCCCCAGCTACGCTCCCCTGCCCCTAGCAGCCAGAGGGACCTGCCAGATGCTTCCTGGGAGCTGCCCCAGGTAAGCACCTCCGGGACTCCCCACCTCGCCCCCCAGCAGGTGCCTCTGGCTCTTAGGGGTGGGGTGGGCACCCACTACGGTGGCCCACGAGACCCTCCTGCCCGGTTCTGGGGGCAGTCAGGGGACGGGGAGGGGGTTGGATGGGGCAGGAGTCCCGGGGGGCGGGGGTGGGCAATGACCCCCTCGTGGGGTGAAGAGGGAACCCGTTAAGATTTTGGCAGCTCATCACTGGCTAGCTCAGCCGCAAGTTAGACGTTGATGCAGCAATTACTGAGTGAGGGTCTATGGCCTATGCTATGCAGGAGGTCAAACTAGATGACCATAAAGGTCCCTTCTGGCTTTAAAATGCATGATCTGTTCATGCACATACTCTGTCAACACCCACCCACACAATGTGAAAAGCTGGCCAGTCTCTGCTTCGGACTGGACCCGCTGGGAGGTGTTCCTGGTCGTGACTGAGGCAGAACACACTTCACTCCAAACAGCCACAGGAACACAGGAGGTTTAGTTATATTTGTTTACATTTTTGCAATGCAACCCAACTATGTCCCATCCAAATTAGAGAGGGAGGAGTTGTTTATCCAACAATGACCTCTAACACTCCCAGCTTCCTCTTGATCTAGCAGTGCCTGATATTGTAACAGCCTGCTTTGGTCATTGTGAACATAAATTAGTTAGTGTTTGCGAAGTAATTCAGTAATTGTTAAGTCTGATAGTTATTTCTTAGATACCCATGTAGATCCCCCCAGGACTGACACAATATTGAGCCAACCTGGAACTTATCCCTTCCCTAGCTGAATACCTGTCCTCACTTCATTTCAAACCCCTGAGATGTGTAGATCAGTGACCAGTTCTGAAGAACTTTATTAAACTGAAACAAAATCCCTCCACTGTCAGCATGGGGAGAGAGCATGAGCAGGCACTGTATTAATCAGACTCCAGCAAACTAAAGCACTAATTGACTTTAACACACTTAGGCCTGGTCTACACTGAGGGGTTAGGTCAAATTTAGCCGCGTTAGGTAGATTTAAAAATGACTGCGTCCACACAACCAACCCCGTTCCGTCGACCTAAGGGGCTCTTAAAATTGACTTCTGTCCTCCTCGCCAATGAGGGGAGTAGCGCTAAAATCGACCTTGCTGGTCGACTGTATTGGCCTCCGGGAGCTATCCCAGAGTGCTCCATTGTGACCACTCTGGACAGCACTTTGAACTCCGATGCACTAGTCAGGTACACAGGAAAAGCCCTGGGAACTTTTGAATTTCATTTCCTGTTTGGTCAGCGTGGCGAACTCAGCAGCACCAGCAGCACAGGTGACCATGCAGTCCCCCCAGAATTGTAGAGCATAGAATGTTTCTACGCTCCCCCTATCATCTGAGGTTTTTACAGATTAGAAGGTGAAAAAAAAGCATTTGCGATGACATGTTTTCCAAGCTCATGCAGTCCTCCCACACTGATAGGGCACAGCTTAATGCATGGAGGCATTCAGTGGCAGAGGCCAGGAAAGCATTAAGTGACCGTGAAGAGCGGAGGCAGGATGCAATGCTGAGGCTAATGGGGGAGCAAACGGATATGATGAAGCGTCTGTTGGAGCTGCAGGAAAGCCAAGAAGAGCACAGACCCCCGCTGAATCCACTGTATAACTGCCTCCCCGCCTCCCCATGTTCCATAGCTTCCTCACCCAGACAGCCAAGAAAGCGGGGAGGGGGAAGGCTCTGGGCACCCAGCCACTCCACTCCAGAGGATGGCCCAAGCAACAGAAGGCTGTCATTCAAAAAGTTTGATTTGTAGTGTGGCTACAATGAGCAATGCGGCATTGTCCTTCCCTCCTCCCCCACCCTACCCGGGCTACCTTGTCCGTTATCTCTTTTTTTTTTTTTAATGAATAAAGAAAGAATGCATGGTTTCAAAACAATAGTTACTTTATTTCAAAGCGGGGAGGGTGGTTGGCTTACAGGGAATTAAAATCAACAAAGGGGGCGGGTTTGCATCAAGGAGAAACTGTCACATTGAAGCCTGGCCAGTCATGAAACTGGTTTTCAAAGCCTCTCTGATGTGCAGCGCGCCTTGCTGTGCTCTTCTAATCGCCCTGGTGTCTGGCTGCTCAAAATCAGATGCCAGGCGATTTACCTCAACCTCCCAACCCTCCATAAACTTTTCCCCCTTACTCTCACAGATGATATGGAGCACACAGCAAGCAGCAATAACAATGGGAATGTTGGTTGCGCTGAGGTCTGACCTAGTCATCAAACAGCGCCAGCGAGCTTTTAAACGTCCAAAGGCACATTCTACCACCATTCTGCACTTGCTCAGCCTACAGTTGAAGTGCTCCTTACTACTGTCCAGGCTTCATGAGCCATGGGAGCAAGGGGTAGGCGTGACCGCATGGTGCTGACGGCTGGGAGAGCAGCCTGAGGCAGAAGCCTCCAGCTCGCATGATATTCCGGGCAGGCCTGGATCTCCATGAGATGAAACTTAAAGACGAAAATGACCTGGAGTCTCTGGCTCCTATTTGGTGCTCTAAGAGGAGGATAGCCATGACTGTCCAGGGGCCCCTGATTGACCTTACCGAGATCTGCCAGGAGCATCCAGGAGACATATGACAGCTATCAGTCTTACTGCACCATCTGCCATGAAGGCAAGGAGCTGCTGCTGTGTAGCAATGCAGTACCGCGTCTGCCAGCAGCACCCAGGAGACGTACGGTGACAGTGAGCTGAGCGGGCTCCATGCTTGCTGTGGTATGGCGTCTGCACGGGTAACCCAGGAAAAAAGGCATGAAACGATTGTCTGCCATTGCTTTCAGGGAGGGAGAGGGGCCTGACGACAAGTATCCAAAACCACCCACGACAATGTTTTTGCCCCATCAGGCACTGGGAGCTGAACCCAGAATTCCAATGGGCAGCAGAGACTGCAGAAACTGTGGGCTAGCTAACCCCAGTGCAATGCTCTGTAAGTTGATGCTAGCCACGCTAGTGAGGACGCACTCCGCTGACTTAATGCGCTTAGTGTGGACATACGCAATCGACTGTATAAAATCAGTTTCTAAAAATTGACTTCTATAAAATCAACCTAATTTCGTAGTGTAGACAAGGCCTTAGTAACATCTGGAGCCACCAACCATTGCCAAGCGGTAACTGTAGGCACAGCTAAATCTCGATGTCTTGTACAAATCAAACCTTGTCAAACCAGGAGATCATTAATCCTGATGCAGTCCCACAGTCCTCAGGCAGATTACCTGGAATGGCTACCACCTTTCTTAGTTAATCACTCTGGAGCAACAGTGGGATCCTGTACCCTTGTACTTTGCAATGACTGGACCTAGGTAGGATACTTGTTCCATTGTCTGGGCAGTTAGAGGCCAGACTTAGAGCAGCAGGGGATTTTTAACAACATAGCTGGCTCAGAAGCAGTGAGCAAAACTTTGCCCTACTGCTTGGCTGACTCCATCAGTTATACCGTCAGAGGGGCCAGACACATTCTTTCTCCCATGCAGAGAAGTCCAGCTCATGGCCAAGGGAGGCGGGATTTTTTTAGGCAAGGGCAGGAGCTCTCTCTCTCTCATGTGCACACATCTTTCCAAGCGAGGGAGCTCCAGAAAGCTCCTCCAGAGAGGAGGCCCCCCACCCCCCAAGTGCAACGTGACTAGGAGTGGGTGTAACTTGGGGAGCACAAAGGAAAAGTGCTGCAAGCCCTTATTCATGTCATGTGTCCTGTATGAGTATTCACGAAGCAGGGGCAAGCTCGTACCTAATACATCAGTAGTCTGGCAGAGCTGGGAGGAGGCTCACCGGTGCCTCAGAGAGGAGTATCACAGATCTGGATGGCAGTGCACTGGTAGAGCCATGTGGGGTTATCCAGGGTTATCTTGCTTTCATGGCCACCAGCCTCTTCTAATGCAGGCATGTGCACACAGGCATTTCCCTTGTGCCTTGCAGACTTCACCTTTGGGTAACTGGGAGGCTCCCTGCCACTGCATACAGAACACCTGCCATCATGCACAGTAGTCCCTGCGTGTTTGGGATCCCACGTGGCAATCCGTGTGGCTGCATCATGCAAGTTCTGTGACAAAAGGCTGGGTTGCGCTCCAGCTTTGCTCAGTGGGCTGCGAAAGGAGATGGCTGATCTCCATGGGCTTGGGGGGAACTCAATAATTTAGGGATGGTTGTGTCCGTCACTGGGTAACCCAGACACCACCTCAGGTGAGAATCAAATCTGTGCCCTTGTGCTCAGAAGGCAGCAGCTCTGTCAGCTGCACGGCAGGGGCATCTGGCCCTGGCTGAGCCAGTGGCTGCGGTGTAAACCGGTCAGTTGGAAGTGTCTCTCCCTTGCATCACAGGTACTGACAGTCTGTCAGGCAGCCACAGAGCCTGGCACTATGGAGGAGCTGGCAGCCCTCCCCTCTCACCTATAGCTACCCTTTGTTGCAGGGTATATACCATAAATGTGAAGTACCTGCCCTCACTGAACGGGGGAAATGAGCAGTCTCCAAAAGGTATCATGCCCCGCAAACATCTGTCCTTCCCAGGGTCCACCCTGTATTATTAGTAATACCTAACACAGGCACTAATGGCACCATTGAGGGTCTGTGCTACCTGAGGTCCTTGGCTCTAAGGCTAAAGAACTGGTTTCACGTCCTGAGGCTATGTGTCAGGGATCAAACAGAAAGTCAGAACTAACCAGTCCTATTGCCTCCATGCTGGAAATGCCTCTGCTCCACGGAGGGATGGCAGGGATAAGTGCATGGAAGCACGCGTAACAAACTGATTGCAGACTGCAGCCCACGGAGGCTGGCAGTGTAACTCCTGAGACTAGTGCCCGGGGTGTGGACATGTTACTGTGCTCGAGACCTGGGAGTGTAACGGGAGTATGGCTTCTGCAGTAGGACGGCCCCAGCTCCATCTGTAACTTGGAAAGAGAAAGCATTTCTTTTCTGCTAATACTGTTGAAGCAAATCAGCTCTCAGTTTAACCGTCTGATTTCTGTGGCCATGGCAATAGGAGTGTGCTTACGTACCTGTGATTAGCATGTCTGGGGGTGCATAGGCACACACAGCAATATGTGTCTCCTTGTGTGCATGCTGGGGGTGCACGTGAATACGTGTGTTGTCATGTGTGCGCAGCTCAGGGCGTATATGCATGCACACATGTTGGCCCGCATACCCGTGTGGGGCAGGAGATGGGAGTGGCTGGATGAGTATGTGCGTTCTGACATGTCCAGGATTGTCCTCTCCCCTTTGCCCTAGTTCCAAGGCAGGGGGCTACTACACCCCGCCTTGCCTGCCACATTCCGTTTGGCCGCAACTGCGACTGCCTGCGAAACACAGGAACGGCCTTTTTCCAGCTCTCCGGCTTTTATTGACTCAGCCGGGCTGCCAAGCCTATAAATAAATGTTCTCGTGCTAAATATAGCAGCCATTGAAATAGGTTGCAACCCATTTATCTGGCTTGTGGGCTCTTTGAAAGCTCGCCAGCCAGGATTAATTCTACCTTAGCTTTGTCCCACACCGTGCTGTGGCCACCCAGGGAGGGTGAGCGATTGAGTCAATGCAGGGAGAGAGGGTCACCAAAAGTAGCGTACGTTTCTGAGGGGTTGAGCAAAAAAAGCCTCTGTCGGGCATTCCCTTCCAGAGCCTCCAGGGCCCATGTGTGTCAGGGATAATATTGTCAGGCTTGGGGTAGCCTCTGGGGGCGGACATGTGGGGAGACGCCTTGGGACTCCTGCTCCTGGGGAGATGGGATCTCTTGGGTAGGAAAAAGGGGTTTGACAGCTGGGGTCTCCCACAGAACCTGTGTGATATAATCCACCCTCCCACTGGGAGGGGAGGTTAGCAGAGTAGCACATTCTCCGTTCTGCTTGCACGTACAGAGCTGACGGCTGCCCTGCAGATAAAGAGCTCCGGACTAATGGCAGGAAGCTGAACTCCACTTCTGTAATGGAATCTGAAGTCTCATTCCAGCACTCATAATGTACCATAATGCTGCTTGACTTGCCACGCACTTGTCCCCTCCCTGCCAGAGACAGTGGACCTCACAGTTCTCAGTTTGGTTGTTGGCCATTAACCTTGGGTTGAGCGGGAGAATGAGCCTGGGCTTCCGTGGAAATGCCTGACCTCACCCTTGAGGGGGCATATTTACCCGGCATAAAGGAGTGCCTCCTTACCCCCATTAGAAAGTCATGACTCGCTACAGACCTCGGTGGAACTGCTGCCAGGTTTTCCGTGTGAAACCCATTGCTACAAGGTATCATTGAGGCCAAGAGCTTAACAGGACTGGTAGAATAATCAGACATGTTATATGGATTACAAGAACAGCTACAGTTACAATAATAAGGATTTTAAAATAGCTGGGGTTTGGAAGGGATATGAACCCTGAGGCTTCAGGGCATAAGCCAAACTCTAGCTACTGGGGGGTTAGGAGGAAGCTATCCCTGGGGGTTGGTTAGGTCGTAACTGCTGAGTGCAGAGTTTCTTGCACCTTCCTCTGATGTCTCTGGCACTGGCCGCTGTTGGAGACAGGATACGGGAGTAGATGAACCACGGGGCTGATCCAGGTTGGTGAGTCCTATGTTCCTTCTCATACTTTCTGAGGACTGCCGTGAGACAATTATAAATCAAGGAAATCACCCTTAATGAAGAAGCGAAGCATTCCTCTTTAACCTGGAAAAGAGAGTGACATTTCCCTCTAACAGAGCACTGGACATCTGCAAGGCATTGTGCAAACATTAATGAAACGATGATATTCCATTTTCTGCAGTATAAGGGGATTTACCCCATTTCCAGGATGCCATGTGATCCTTGGTATGGAGGGGCCAAATTCATCTTTGGTGTCATTGGTTGTATAAGAGATACGTGGTGGGGGAAATATTCTCCCCTCATTTGCTGCTCCATTTAAGCGCAGGAAGAATTGGCACTTAGGAGCCACATTTCCCTTTGTTACACCTGTGCCACTCCACTGAAGTGACTGAGGTGTAACTGAGGGGAACCTCGGGCCCTGAGCTTCAGCTGGTCAGGACACGGTTGTAACTGGTTAAGGAGTAGAACTCACCAACTCGGGAGAGAAGCCGTGTGTCCAAGTGAATAGGGCAGTGGATGCAGGCGACCTGGGTTCTATTCCTGGCTCTGCCGCTGACCTGCTGGGTGATCTCAGGCAAGTCACTTCCCCTCGCTGTGACTCAGTTTACCCGTTGTCTATCTTGTCTATTTAGACTGTAAGATTTTCAGGGCCAGGATTATCTTCTACTGCATGTGTGTTCAACACCTAGCACAATGGGACCTTGATCTTGGTTGGAGCCTCTAGGACCTATTTATTCCACAAATCTGACCCATAGGGCTTAAGTGGTTCATTGGCTTATGCTGGCCTCTGAACAGGGGTGGATTTCACCCAAAGTGATTAGCTCACTAAATAAGCAGGCGAGAATTAAACAGGAAATTATTTGTGTTGGTTGTGCATTGATGTAACAGCTGCACCTTTCTGGAACAGCCCCCGTTCCAAAGCAGAAAATACAGCAGGAAAGAAAGATGAGAACGCTTTGCAGCATTAGTACTGCAAGCAGGCGCTGCTCTGTGCTCCAAGGCCAACAGAAATAGGATCCTGCTTACCTTGGGCTGTGATGACTCTACTGCAGACCCATGCCAGCAAAGGAAAAAACCCAGTCACTCCCTGGAAAGCTATATCCACTCCTGGAGCAATCCAAGACATTAATAATGCTTAGCACATATACAGCGCTTTACTAATATGAACTAATCCTCACAACACCCATGGGAGGGAGCTACGTAATTATTATTGTTATTGGGCCTGATCCTCTTCTCACTTACACCCATATAAATCTGAATGAACTCTATAAAATCAATGGAGTTCCACTGGTGTAAATGAGAAGAGAATCATGCTCATTATCTCCATTTTACAGGTGGGGGACTGAAGCAGAGAGGTCAAGTGATTTGCCCAAGGCTACAGAGGAAAATCAGTGTCAGAGCTGAGTTTAGTACTTGGGACTTTCTGGCTCCTTGTGCTGTGTTTGTAACACCAGACCACAGCTCTCTGAGTTATCAGCCCTGATCCTGGAAAGACTTACATATGATATGTGGAAGCCCCATCACAGGAGGGTTTCAGACAGGTTGGACGAGCACCTGTCAGGGATGCTGTAGGTTCACCTGCTCCTCCCTCAGCACAGGGGGCTGGACTTGGTGACTTCTCAAGGTCCCTTCCATTTCTATGTGCTTAACTTTGAAACTGAGAGCAGTCTCATTGAAATCATGGCCATAGACACAGGGGAAAATCACCATGCTCATACTGCTGGAATCTCTGCAGCCTTTGACACAGTGCATTGCAGACGCTACTAAAACACCAACATGATGTAGCAGGAGTAGATGGCCTGCCCAGCACAACAGTGGCTCCAATTGTTCCTCTCCAGCAGAACTCAGAGTGGTGAGGGGTAACTGCTCTTCCACTGCAAAGCCCCTTGCCTGTGGGGTTCCAGAGAGATCCGTACTGTCCTCACTTCTCTTCAATATCTACATGTGACCACAGGGTGACAAAGTGAGCTCAGCTGCCAACCGGATGCCACTGATATTCAACAGCGTATCTCATTCTCAGCTGATGCAGCCACCATCGCGACTGCTAGTACCATGTCAGAAATTAACGGCCCCTTACCGCCCACTGTTTGGCAGATGCTACTATTTAAATCAGGAAGCTAGCATGGGGAGCTTTCTGAGTAACAATGCAGACTCTCTGTCTGCCCCTGCCCCAGACTCCAGCTTCTGACCCTGGTTTGTTCTTGACTTTGCCATTTGCTTGATGTCTATAACCTCATGCGTGATCCCAACTCCCTGGTATCCTGGCCCTGCTTGACTCTGGCTCTACTATTTGCCTACTGCCTGCAACTTGGTGCCTGACCCTGACTTTGACATTCTGACCTGGTTGGCTCCCAACCCCGCTACTTAGCTCCTGACTGCAATTTAGCAGCTGCACACAGGCTGCCCATGGCCTGGCCCTGACGCAGACAGCCCAGTGGGGTCCCGTGTGATTCCTCACTAAGGTTGGGTAGCATCAGAATCTAAAAAAATGCCTTCTTTCACCTGTGGCTTGCTAGGAAACTTCATCCCCTCCTCCTGGACATGGACCCAGCTGCAGTCATTTGTCCCCTCCTGACTGGATTACTGTACCTGAAGCTGACTGTGAAGATGCTACACAGGCTCCAGCTGGGACAGACGGCGGCTGCCCGCTTTCACCATGGCTCAGGCCATTGTGAGCACATCAAGCCTATGCTCAAGTCCCTCTGCAGGCTTCCAGTCAGCTTCTGATACCAAGGGTTTAGCCCTAGTCTTCAAAGCAGTTAAAAGCTCAAGCCCCAGTTAAATGAAAGATCACTCATGTGGAGCTCATTGCAAGACTGGGGTCTTCGGTCTTGACCGCACGCAAACTTGTACTTGTTTACTTAAGCTAGTTTATGTTAGTTAACATAGGGCTGGCGAGGCCATCCGGAAGCTGGTTGCACGTCATTGATCCTGCACTATCTGGCCCCAGTGTTAGAGTAGTCCTCAAGGGACCTTCCCCCAGTGGAGAATTGGTACAGGTCTGCCCCAGCACCTCCTCTGAGGTGCACTAGTTGTGCCACCCCTGGGAAGGAATTGTGACTCAGGCACACGCACTCCCAAGGGTGTGATTTTTCGGGAGCCCTTTACAAAGTGTAACCTGATATTTCCCCCCGGCAATGCTGCTGACCAGCGTTGCTGGGTGGTGGTGAAGCCAAGGTTCCACCCACTTTGCCCACCTGCTTGGGTGGGGTGGAGTGTGCCCTCAGAAGCTGCTCTCCAGAGCTTGAGCTAAGAGACAGGGAGCTGGGCTGATTTTCACATCCCCTTACTGCCTGGAGGCATAGGATAGCCAGGTGCAATCTGGCTCACTGAAACAAACAGAGCTTCTTGGGGAGCCAGGCGCTCTTCACCATGAGGGCTGAATCAGGCCCCCTACTGTTTTATTCACCTCTGCAGGGAAACAGGTGTGGCCTAGTGCCTCCCAGTTCCCTACCCCAAACTCTGCTTGTAATCTCAAGGAACCAGATCTGCCACCTTGGCTAACACAGAGTGGAACCTTGTCCTGCCACAGACAGGCTCGTTCCCGTAGTCACGTACTACTCCATGTGCGGAAGGGTGGTAGAGTCAGAAACGACCTGAAATACAGTGTAATGATACCCACAGGTGAGTAATCTGGGGGGCCTGAACCTGGAACCTCTGCATCTAAAAGCATCAGCTGCTACTGCCTGAGCTAAGGGACCACTTCTGTTAAGCCCACCCCAGCAGCACACACAAAGCTCTGTACATGGTAGATGCACTAGCAGGGGGCCAAAAAGCCACACTGTATTGGCCTGGGTTAGATGAGAGCAGCTGGGGATGACAAGCAAAGGGCTAGTGGGGGGTATGGGAAAGAGGAGTGTGAGGAGTTAGAGCTTGCTGCATACATGTCCCATTGGTTCCTTTGAGGGAGGAGAGAGAGGGATACAGTCCAGGGCAGCAATATCTGTCAAAGAGGCAGATGCCGTAGAGGGGGGTCAGCCCTGGAAAGTCAAGTGGGAGAAGCAGACTTGCGGAGCACCACTGCAGGCAAGTGAGCAGTGGGAGACCATCTCGGAGACGTAGGCAGAGCGCAGAATGGTCATAAGACAAAAGAGGAGGGCCAGCAGTTTCAGAGAGAACATCCCCCTCCCTGTGCCCCCAAACCTACTTCTTTACCATACAAGGTGTCTCTCAGAAACAGTGTGGTTAAGAAGAGCCACATCCCTGGCTCCGGGATGGTTCTGTTTTTTCAGTGACTCAGAGCTGGCTGGTGACGCCGTTACTCAGAGGGCCCCATTACTCATCGGTCTGCACTGTCCCAAGGATGAGGCTTGTGTCACTCCTTTCAAGGCACTTTTATTTGCTTGTTTGTTTCAAAAGCCTCCCTCTGCTAGCAGAGCTAATTATCCATCTGAGGCTTTACCACTAACCATTTGTTTGCCCCAAAGCTGAGAAGCTTCACCCTTCCACACTGACAGCCTCACGGTGCTTCTCTTAGTCAGTTCCATGCCAGAGAGCAGTGGTCGGGATGGGAGTGGGGCAAAGATAGGTGCTTGCAAAATCAGGCTTCATGGCCCCATGTGCAAATAAAATCCCCTCCTCAAAAATAAATTCCGGAAGAAGAAGGCACAGTGTGACCTGCAATCCAGACACAGCTCTTGGAGTCATACAGTGCAGTCAGGACTGCCCTATATTTAATATTAAAGAGCGGACAGCTCCCAGCATGCAATGTTCCACCTTGATCCCAGCAGCCAGACTTTTCCTTGCATGCTGGGAACTGTCGTCTCTGCAAGCCACCCTTCCACATGAAAATGGACTTCTACTCTAAAAAACAACTCTGAAAAAAGGAACTCTTCGTATGCATCTGATTTGCTCCCTGGAGGCATTCTGATTAACAGCTGCTCATTGGGACACAGTGGGAACTTTCTGTAATATATTTATGAAGCCTATGTATGCCTCAGTTTCCCTCTGCACTTTTCCCAGTGGAGGGAAAAGTTTGAAGTCTGTACTTGGAGGCAGTGCAGGATACGAGGTGTGGGTATTCATAGAATCTAGAATCATAGAATATCGGGGTTGGAAGGGACCTCAGGAGGTCATCTAGTCCAACCCCCTGCTCAAAGAAGGACCAATCCCCGCAGTCAATTCGGTCATAAAGGAACTGGCTGGAACCCATGGAAAGCAACCCCCTATCAATGCATAATCCCACAGAGACAATGAAAAGCCCCAATGGCCAGAATATTGACCCTTAACAAACAGCCACTCAGAGGAAAAAGGTTTTCCCCCCAGCTCTCGTCAGGAAAGCTGAACAGAGACCAGCTCAAGAACAAAGGACTGAGCACCACCAGCAGGGGATGAAGTGTGGGCTCCTGGTAAGCTGTCTGCTACCTCCTATGACCCACTGCTCCCCTGACTGAAGAGGTCAGAGAAACTGAGATGGAATCCACTACAGCTTGGCTGGGGGTTTGCTCTGGCTTGACCAGAATGGACTATGCTTTTACCTTGATTTTCTGTGCTAAGGTCAGGACTTCCAATGCTGGGCTCCACCTGACTAACAAATCCTGCTCCCTCTTGAAAAGGCTGTTAGGTGTCACTGCAAACAGTGCGTGGGGTGCATTAGTCCCTGAAAGCGTACAAGTCTCTGACTGGGGGGGGTCCTGTATCAATTGGACTCACTCGGTGTGAAGGAGAGCCGGAACCCAGAGGCTCCATCTAGGAGGCAATGAGATTGGGTGGGCTTTCTCTAAGGTCTACCATACCAAAGGGGTTCCTCCAAGAGACTGTTTAAAAGCTGGATCTACGATACTCATATTAGTGGCAAAGATCCATTCTGACTACTCTTTGCTCCAGTCTGCCCTGGAGAGTCGTCACAGCTGCAGGAGAGCAAGCTGCTTTCGATTCCTTCTAGTGCCTCATCAACAGAACTGTTTACCCAGTTCTGATTCCAGGGACAACCTGTCACACCTGTGCAAACTCACAGGCAGCCGTTGGGCAGCACAGGTGCAGCAAAGGGCATAGTCTGAAAACAATGGGGTTGCACAGGTGTCACTGAGGGAAGAATTTATCCTTCAGAACCTTTATTACCGGTGCTGATGCAAGAGAAAGGAAGGGCCCAGCTTGATTTTGCAGGCTGAATTTCCAGGGCTGTCAGTTAGAGAAAGCATATTTTTACCTGTAAAATGAGCGCATTTGCTCTGGAAGCTGTTGAGACACAACAGACTTAAGACCCTGTGATGCTATTTTCACAATGCCACTGTCAAAACTGAATGGCACTTTGAATATAAGGGCAGCCTAATAAGTCTGACAAAGATATTTTCAGACTCCTTAACTGCCCTGCCAGCTATTGGCGGTGACCTATGACAATCGGGGGTAGGGCAGAGGAATTGGGTTGGATGCTGCAGTACGCAGGAAGCTAACCTTTAACCTCTGGAGTCTGAGCTTTAATTTTTGGTTGGAGGTCAGAACTGAGAATGAGGTGGTTGGCTTCATCCTTAGCTGTTACCACGAAGCCATTGCCCCCTCTTCTGTGGGATCCCAGTCCTGGAGGGGTGCAAGGTCTGAGGTATGGTTTGTGGTAGTGCCTTCGCTTTCCAGCCCTGTATCCCAAGGAGTTCACAGACTCGACAGATGGAGTCAAGTAGACAGAAGTCAAGGAACAACAAAAAGGATTTTTCTATACAAATCCACAAGATTCACCATGGCCACCATGGCAGAGGTGGGTTTTTAAGAAGGATTGAAAAGTGGAGAGGGCAGGGGCCTTGCACATGAGCTTGGGGGTGACAGGGGTGTCATAGCATGCATAAGGGGCTGTGCAGAAGAGGACCTGGAAGCAGACAAGACTGGCAGGTTGCAAGGGGTGGGACACGAAACTCATGTTGCAGCTCAGGATCAAAGTGCACAGGGAGATCAGTGGGAGAAGGGGGGCCTGCAGGAAGGGGACTTGTACCTTTGGCACTTACATGGCCCCTTTTACAGTCGTATCAAAGAACCTCACCATCTTTTCTAATCATCGCAACACCACGTGAGGCAAGGGTTTTAGGGAGAGACAGAAAGACTAAGGGACTTGCCCAAAGGCAGGCAGGAAAATCTGGGGCAGAGCAGGGATTCTAACCCAGGTCTATGGTTAGCACTCTAACCACTGGACTGTCCTCCCTCTCCAGTTGCGCAGTGCTGGCCTCCCCTACACTCTATTCATACACTCTTTGTCTGACTGTTAACAGTGCTAAAGATGGGCCTGAACCAGAACCTCAGCTCCGCATAACCCCGATCTTGAGGGAAGCTCGGATCCCAATGTTGGTGTGTTCTTGGTGGCTCGGACACCTCTCTGATCAGCACCATCAGTCGACCTCTGTTCCTTACCTTCACTACCTTCCCCGAGCCACAATGACCCAATAATCCAAAGCGGCTCCAGTGGTCCGTGTGCGCTGGCTCTTCAGGCAGCTTTGTCGTTGTTTGATTAGCGGCCTGAAAGGGGATCGACCGGCCAGGCCGATGTTTATGGCTCTGCTCTGCCTTGTGGCTAAATGAGCACCTAGCACTCTGGCTGCTGAACGGACTGCAGTGAAGTCATTGCCGGCTCATTTCAGCAGAGACAGATGACATCAGTGTAATGGGTCTGCGCAGTGTAAACAACACTGTAAAGCCAATGCAAAGCAGGGCAGGCAGCTCTGTCTCACGCACACCCTGTCATTTCCTCTCTCCCTCTCTATCCGTGTCAGTCATTTTCTCCTCCTGCTCTCTCTCTGTCTCCTTCATTCTAATACTCTCTCCCTCTCTTTGTTCTCCTCCTCTTCTTCCTCACTCTTTCCACCCCACTTGCCTCCTCTCCCGCTCTCTCTTTGCTGTTTCCCCTCTCACAGGGCCAGATTCTTAGATATACTATGACAACTATGATGACTTATAGGGGCCTTAATCGGAATGTAAACGGGCCCCCAGGAATAACCCCTGCACAGGGAGCCTCTGATCTAGGCTAAGGGCTCTGCTCCCAGCCCTCTGTGGAGGGTGCAGGTCAGGAGAACACTGCGCCATGGCTGTTTCCTGTTTCCCAAAGCCCATAAGGGGCCATGGGAAGCAGAGCATACATTAGAGCAGCCCTGAGTCTGCTCTAAACTTGCACCAGGGGCTGGACAGGCCTCCAAATTGCCCCAAAATAGGGAAAGCAAACTCCCTTGCCCCATTTGCACTCCATTCCTGCTACACGCCCAGGTATGCAGCAACTAACAGTCAGGGTCACAGAGATTTTCTTTCACAAGTGAAGTCTCAATACCCATGTCTATACGCATAGGAGCAAACAGAGACGTGGTGTAAGTGGCTTCAACGCCTCAGGAGTCTCTGCTTCTGCCACGAGTTCCACCCACTTAGAGCAGGGCTGAGTTTGGCTCTCAGGGTACAGGGCAAGAACGTTGGAAGGAAGCAACAGGATTGAATGCAGAGATCCGTGGTTCCAAAAAGGCCAGGCATCACCGGACTGCATGTCTGGTGCTGGGGACGCAAGGAGCAGCTCCACTCCTTCAGCCGTGAGAGCCGGGAAGCGTTCATCCCGCAGGAGGCCTGATTGATTCTCGGTGCATGTATGCACCCATACCCATGCTCATCGCTGTGTCCCCATACACACACACACACAGAGAAGGAGATCACCAGTTATTCAGCACCTTTAAGATGGTCTGTGCCACATGGAACGTCGGCAGTGGGTGGAGGAGAAGCATGTGAATATATTCACACCCCACACAAACATATTCATGGTCAACAATGAGTGGGGGGGGGGCGGAGAAGCGGGTCGCTATTGGCAGAGGAAATGGAAGGATCATTGGTTTAAGGCAGAAAAAATTATTTGCGGTGAAAACAGCTTTAAAAACACATCTCCCGCTGCCTGTTATCGGGACACTGATACAGACCCCAGGAGTTATCTGTGCAGACTGGAATCCATTACTCAGGGAATGTAATGGGCTGACATTACCTCATCATATCACTCCAGTTCAGAGGATTACTTCACTAAGAAAACAGGCACCAACACATACATACATGCACCCCCACGTAAACGTATGCATATGAATATATACACACCCCACATAAACATATGCATGGTCAACAAGTGTGTGTGTGTGTGTGTATGTATATGTAACACTAACAGACCCAGGTTGTTGGCGGATGGGATTGAACCTGGGACCTCTAAAGCTTAGTGTATGAGCCTGTACTGCATGAGCTAAAAGCCACCTCTTTCTTAGCTGCGGCTGTAGCAGACTCATCAATCTCTAGCTGGTCTGTGTGCCACTAGAGGGAGACAGAGCACCACACCAAGCAGGCATGGGACAGGGATACACACACACACCCCGTGTGTGTGTCTATACATGCATCTCCAGCCAGCCACACAGTTTGGCCCAGATTCTCAGATGATGTGAATAGGTGTAGCTTTGTAGACCTCCAATTAGCTACATGTGTTTACACCAACTTGAGACTCTGGGCCACAATTAATCTGTTGTGTTTATCTGATGAGCAGTTTATGCACTGACAGAGTGCACCCTGTGACTAGTTAAATGTCATAAAGTCTCATGGGTTCTGGAACAGCCTTCCAATAGGTGTCGTGGAGGCAAGAAACTTACGTGGTTTTAAGATGGAGCCTGCTAAGTTTATTAACAGGCTTATATGACAGGGATGCCTGCAATAGCCAGGGACTGGGCTCTATAGCCCAGGAGGTCCCTTCTAGTCCTATGTTCCTATGACTAGAGTCTGGCTCTCTCTGGGGGAGTGAATGTGTTCCCCACGCCTATCCCTTCCTTTGGAATAGCCCCCAATGTGAGGTGAGAAGGATTCAAGTCAAGCAAGGAAATGTCTTTCTGAGCTTTATGTGCCGAGTTAGCAGTAAATCCGCGGATTAAAGTGCACAAAGAGAAGCCAGGGCTTATCCAGATGGGTGGGGAGTGGCATGGGTACAGGAAGAGGAAGACAGCTTCCCAAACTCCAGTTCAAACTCTTATCCCAGGGGCTAAACCTAGCACCCAGCTTCAGGCCCTTCTCCTCCCGCAGGCTATGCCCTGCGTCCATTCCAGGAGAGTCTGGGATCAGGTCCTTCTCTCCTGGGCTGCACCTGCAGTCCAGTCCAGCTGATCACAGAACTCCCGTTTAGGTGCTAGTTCTCCTGGTTCCCGATACATTGCCAGATGAGGTGACCTTCCGTATGGACCAACTCTGGCCACGGGCTCTAACGAACGTCTTCTGCTCGGGATGGCCTCCGGTAAATCCTCAATCAGATTTTCATACCCAGCGGGATGGGAGCGACTTGGTGAGCACACTGCAGCCACCCTAGCAATTGCTTTTCCCAACATTGTCCTCCGCCAGGCCGCCGAGCTGCGACAGTGCCTTGCGCCTCCACGCCCCTCCCCAGGTACAGTACTGCCTGCCAGGAGTAGTGTGGATTGGCGTTTAAGGAAGGGGGGGGGAGCGGAACACAGTTCTAAGCCCCACTACGTAAATCAAACTCTGAGGGCCTAATCCTGTGCCCTTACAACCAATGGCAGCCTTTTCACTGACTTCACTGGGCTTTGAGTCAGGCCCCAAGGGCTCCTCCATTCGTTCTACTGGTGCACTGAGCACCTGCAAGGGAGTGGTGGCTGACTAGAGATCTTCCGTCACTGACTGATGGGAGGAAAGTCTCTTTGAACTGAGTGTGTTCGCTCAGTACGGCTAAGCCCATGGAAGTCCTCAGCTGCCACGTTACTTACTGTGGGCTGAGGGGAAGCTGGCGGTGACTAGCTGATGCAGTGTT
This sequence comes from Chelonia mydas, assembly GCF_015237465.2. NCBI lineage: Eukaryota > Metazoa > Chordata > Testudines > Cheloniidae > Chelonia > Chelonia mydas. Next base: position 27,468,530 of record NC_051246.2, on the reverse strand, counting down.
CAGAGGGGTAAGGGGAGGCTGGTAAGCAGGAGAGGGAAGTCACCCCTCCGCAGTCACACGTGTGCTGCACTGGGGGAACGCAGGACACCCCTCCTGCTCCTGACCATGAGGAAGCGACTGCGATTTCCGATTTTTTTATTTTTATTTGACTTGAATCAGACAGTTAACAGGGCCTATCATGAACAAGGATGAAGCCAGCGGAGCTACACCGACTTCTACTGGCTGCAGATCTGGCCTCGCCGTGGAATTCAGCTGTGTGTAAGTAAAAGGAGAATCAGGCCCGCAGGCTGCCTGTTCTTCCTGTTTATTGCCAGTGACCATAATATTTGTGTGCGGTGAGAAACATTCTTCATTCTCATCTTCCTCCTCCTCCTGGATGATCCCTTCCTTCATCAAGCTTTTGTGACATTTGTCTGGCAACTAACACATGCCCATCTCGCAGGGGGGGCCTCTTAAAGGAATCACCATGGGTAAGATTCTGACCTCCACACCGTCATTGAACAGTACTTTCTCCACCAGTGGTCCCATAGTAGTCAAGGAGCCTGATTCTCCACTGCCCTGCATCCTGGACAGTCACTTACATCAGAGTAAAGTGAGTGCCCAGGTGACATAAATGAGAATACCAAATGAGAATAGTCACATTTTACACCTATTTTCAAGGGTGTAAATGGTCATTGTTATTACTTGGGTTGCCATAGTCCCTGGAGGCTCCAAGATCAGGGCTGCATTGTGCTTGATGCTGTACAAAGAGCTTACAGTGTACATGCACTCCTTTCTCTACCGCATCAAACATAAGCTGGATATATCCACTTTCAGGGATTTCACAGTCACTCCCCACCCTACCTTTCATAGATTCATAGATATTAAAGTCAGAAGGGACCATTATGATCATCTAGTCCCACCTCCTGCACAACGCAGGCCACAGAATCTCACCCACCCACTCCTGCGAAAAACCTCACGCCTATGTCTGAGCTATTGAAGTCCTCAAATAGTGGTTTAAAGATTTGATTGGGGATTGGTCCTGCTTTGAGCAGGGGGTTGGACTAGATGACCTCCTGAGGTCCCTTCCAACCCTGATATTCTATGATTCTATGATTCTATGACTTCAAGAAGCAGAGAATCCTCCAGCAAGTGACCCGTGCCCAATGCTACAGAGGAAGGTGAAGACGTCGAGACGTTGATACTCACCTGTGATTAGCTGACTACACCAGCCTCCACTGCCCACTTGTTCAATTTTCAAACAAGCAGCTTCACGCTTTCTCCCATGCTGCCCCCATAGGCGCCAACTTTTCCCAGCGCTGGTGGGTGCTCGACCCCCCCCACCCCCGGCCCTGCCCCGACTCCACCCCTGCCCAGTCCCCTCCTGCCCCTGCCCCGCCCCCATTCCAACCCCCTTCCCCAAAGTCCCCGCCCCAACTCCACCCCCTTCCTACCCCATGTGGACCCCTTCCCCAAATCCCCGCCCCGGCCCCGCCTCTTCCTCGAGCGTGCCGCATTCCCCCTCCTCCCCACTCCCTCCCAGCGCTTGCCGCTGCGAAACAGCTGTTTCACGGCGGCAAGCGCTGGGAGCTAGGGGGAGAAGCGGGGAAGGCACGCTCAGGGGAGGAGGCGGAGGTGAGCTGGGGCTGGGCGGGGAGCTGCTGGTGGGTGCAGAGCACCCACCAATTTTTCCCCGTGGGTGCTCCAGCCCTGGAGCACCCACGGAGTCAGCGCCTATGGCTGCCCTCACACTCTTGGGTGGCGCACCCCATAAACACCTGCAAAGCTGCCTCGTTATCCTCCTTCAAATCCTTCCTTAACTCTTCTTTGCTAAGAGGCCTACAAAAAACTTGACAACAATTAGGCTGTCGGTGTGCAGAAATCACTGTCTATCATCCTGAGCAGTATTGTCTCATTGTTCATGTGTACTGACCCATTGGTCTGTCTGTATCTATCTGTTGTCTCTTGTCTGATACTTAGATTGTAAGCTTGTCGGGGCAGGGTCTGTCTTTTTGGGGTGTGTTTGTACAGCACCTAGCACAATGGGATCCTGGCCCTTAGAGTCATGGAGTTTAAGGCCAGAAGGGACCACCAGATCATCTAGTCTGGCCTCTAGGGTTACCACCTGGCCAGTATTTGATCTGGCTGGATTTTTTTCTGGATTTGCCAGTTGCCAGAAAAATAATTTAATCTGCTGTTTTTTTAAAATGTGGATCTAAAGATTTGCATTATTATCACAACACACTGGGATATCTAATGTTAAAAGTTTTGTGTCCAGCTAAAGATGCTGCAGTGTTCCACTTCTGCGGTTTAAGCAATAACAGATCAAAATTGTTGAATATACAGCAGCTGTCTTCCCACCAGTACACAAGCACACTGCACGTGTGTGAGAGATGGTTTGAGTCACATGACTGTGAGGAGACATGCAATGTTATCACTATTATCTATATGTGTTATCTCTCTAGATACTAGAAGTGGCTGTTGAAGGACATGGGTTGTGGAATTGCCTTGTAGTTGGGGTTGCAGTGGGCTTGCCTTGTTGGGGGGAGAGCTGACAGGTTTTTTGCATTTCAAAGGTGGTGACCCTACTGACCTCCTGTATATCACAGACGATCAACATCACCCAGCTAAACCCAACAACCAAAATTATACTAAAGTATTACAACCCACTGGAGACCAGACTACTGTGTGCCACGGGCAGAGAATAGGAGGGGCCAAGGTGCCCCAGTGCCCCGAGGCCGCCAAAGTGTCAGGGAAATTATTACATGAGAGAGAATTAGATAATCCTGGTAAGTGACCCGCACCCACATGCTGCAGAGGAAGGCAAAAAACAACCCACGTCACTGCCAATCTGACCTGAGGGAAAATTCCTTCCCAATTCCACATGTGGCGATCAGTTAGACCCTGAGCATGTGAGCAAGAACCAGCCAGCTAGCACCTGAGCGTGACAGTGCTCAGAGCCATGACCCACCCTGCCCAATGTCCCATCACCAGCCATGGCCATCCCTGAGGCTTCAGAGAAAGGAGATAAAACAAACAAACAAAACCAGAATATCCTGGGGGGAGAAAAAGGATCCTTCCTGACCCCTATAGGTGGCAAGCTGAAACCCTGAAGCATGATCTTAAAGAACATAAGATATAAATGGGAAGTGAGCCCAAGGGCTGCTGAGCCCTGCACCCATCATCACAAGCAACCCTGATCCATGACTGGGGTGCCTAGGCACTACGTAATTCAAATAATGAAGAATAATACTAACAAAGGGGAAACAGTAGCACGGAGAGATGAAATGACTTGCCCAAGATTGCTCAGCAGGTCAAACACCTGACAAAGAAAAAGAAGTGTTTTTAGGCTGCAGAACTCCATCAATCCCTCTGAAAGAGACCAGACCTGTTAAAAGAAGCATGACAGCGACACCTAGTGACAGTCCAATGCAAGTGCATGTTTTCCTCTGAGTGGTACCAAAATTTTGGCTCTGAAACCCTAGACCACAGGAAACTTAACCTTGTTCTGAGTTTTCTCATGAGCTGCATCGAATGAACCTGGGCCAAGTTTTAAGTCAAACAGCCTATGTTGTGGGTTTGTGTCAGAATCACTTAAGTGGTGGTGTAGGGTTTTGGTAGAAAAGGCAGTTGAGAAACTTTTCTGCTTTGCTGAGTTTTTGGACATCGTGGGGTTCACTTGAGACCAGTACTCAAATTGAAACTCAGAAGGGTGTGAAGGCCTGTGAATGGGAAAAAAATATTTGTAAACATTTATAGCCCAGTGGGATTGAGGGATTGCACCAGAACTTGAGGTCTGGGTTCTGTCCTGTCTCTGCAACCTTGGGCAAACCACAGAGTCGCTCTGTGCCTCAGTTTCCCCTGATGATACTTACCTTGTTTGTAAAATCCTTTTGAGATCTGTGGATGAAAACTGCTCTAGAAGACTCACTTTCATTATTTAAGGATCTCTGTAAAGTCAAAGCTCTGAGTTCAATGCAGCTCTGCTCCTAAGTAAGGGAGGGACATTATCCCCTGGCAAGGCTAGTCCCAGCCATTGGGGTGCCAGGGCCCCTGCCGCACAGATGAGTGATGAAGAAGACAGTCCCTGCCCCAGGTAGCTCCCAGAGCACACTTTGGGCAGGGCATACTCTATCTCCTCCTTGCACGGCACTCTGGCTGCCTGTCTCCCAAGGATGTGGGCAGGCAGAGCCACTGACAGTACTGACTAATGGAGACATGAGGTGAGGAGACCGAAGTTCTTCCTGTACATGCACGGGGCCCTTGGCTCCAGCGCCCACCAGAGCTGTTAGCAATGAAGTCATCTCTGTATTATAGCTGATCTAGAGTGTCTGGGAGGCTCTCGGAAGTGTGGCTATCGATCTCCTCCACTTAGACTTCCCCCTCAGGGCTTCAATTTCAGGAAATCTCTGTCTCCCCTCCTCCCCCCATCCTCTAGCAGTATTCTCTCAGGGAGACCTTGAGACTAGCACTTAAAGGGCAGTAGCTGGAAGAGCTGCGAAGGGGTGGGGTTTTGTTTGGCAATTATTGCCTGTTTAGTTTGCCTGGCGGTGTGTTCTGCCACTAAGGGAGGGTAAAAGAGAAGCTCGTTTTTCCACCTAGTGAGTCAACCAAGATGGAATTAATGTTCTGCATTGAAGAGCCCTGGGTGGGAACTTTAGGGACACCTGATCATTCAGGATCCCTGTGTCAGCCAATAGAGGCCAACTCATGGCTAAGCCCTGTGCAAAGGGAAGGAGAGGAGGCTCCAGCCCTTGCTCCAGGACCAGCAACAGTGTGGCTGGGCAGCATGGTCACTGCATACCTACCACCATCAGTGACTCTAGCTTTTCTAAAAGGGGTGTCAGGGCTGGAGTTACCCACCTTGCACTAGCCCAGGGAGAGGAGGGGTGGCAGCACATGCTGCATCCTCTCTCAGGGTGGGGAAGCTGCCAATATGGTGTTTCTGGGTCAGGCCCTGTCCTTGAGCTGTGTCAGGATTGGGTGCACCCTCACTGGGGGAATGGGAGCTGCACAGTGATCTCCCACCTCTGTGCAGCCAGTGGCCTGTGCTCCCCAGTGCACGCTGGAGCCTCCACATTTATTTGACAAATAACATTTGCAGAATTTTAAAATATTGTGTGCAGAATTTTTAATTTTTTGGTGCAGAATGCCCTCAGGAGTAACCAGCATTCAGACAGGTAGGGACACACCCAGCTGTAGTTATACACAGGCTCTCTAAGCACCAGCTTCCCACCCTGTGGGCCCAGAGCAGCACCGTCCTGCCCTGGTCAAATCTGGCCAGTATATGGGTTTAATACCCGGTCCGTCACTCCCTTAATGTGAAGAGAACAATACACACTTGTGGTAACCATGCAGAGATTTTCCCCAAGCACTCCAGTCAAAACTCACTGGTTTAGATTAAAGCAAAAACAAGTTTCTTAACTACAAAAGACAGATTTTAAGTGATTATAAGGGATAGCAAACAGATCAAAGCAGATTACCTAGCAAATAAACAAAAAACGCAAACTAAGCTTAATATACTAGATAGATTGGATATGAATTAGCAGATTCTGACCCTAAGAGATGATACAAGCAGGCTGCAGATTCTTAAGGTTACAGTTTGGAATCTCCAGGTGTTTCATAAATAGGCTAGAAATCCCTTTAGCCTGGGTCCAGCACTTCCCCCAGTTCAGTCTTTGTTCCTCAGGTGTTTCCAGGAGTCATCTTGCATGGGAATGAAGAACCACTGATGGTGTCACTTCCTGTCTTATATAGCTTTTGCATATGGCAGGAACACTTTGTTCCAAAGCTTGGTTCCCAGACCAATCTATGGAAAAATACTGACATCCCAAGATGGAGACCAGCATCATGTGGCCTGGTCATAGCAGCCATCACTTACAGGCTGTCTGGAGTGTTCTCAGGAAAGCTGACCAGGTGGGAGATCAGCTTCTCCTAAGGCCTATTGTTTTCCCTAATGGTTCATTCCCAAACAGCTATCTAGACTGACAGCATCTTGTCTAGTGGGCGTTACCCAGGTGTAACTACATTTGAAATACAGATACATAGTCAATATTCATAACTTCAGATACAAAAATGACACATACATACAAATAGGATAATCATATTCAGAAAATCATAACTTTTCCAATGATACCTCTGATGTTATCTGATTAAAATATGACAGTATAGATCATTGTTGCAACCACTGTTTTATATTTGCAAGAAATCTTGTACAAAATGTGGCATGCAAGATGTCTATGGAAAGCTTATGATTTGCTGAATATGATTATGCTATCTGTATGCATGTATCATTTTTGTATTTGAAGTTATAAGTATTGGCTCTATACCTGGATTTCAAATGTTTGCTCCTGGGGTAACACCCACAAGGTATTTAGCCTGTACATCTTGGAAGGACTATTCAAATTAATGACAGGTTTCAGAGTAGCAGCCTTGTTAGTCTGTATTCGCAAAAAGAAAAGGAGTACTTGTGGCACCTTAGAGACTAACAAATTTATTTGAGCATAAGCTTTCGTGAGCTACAGTTGCATCCGATGAGGTGAGCTGTAGCTCACGAAAGCTTATGCTCAAATAAATTTGTTAGTCTCTAAGGTGCCACAAGGCCTCCTTTTTTTTAATTCAAATTAAGTGGCCCATCAAGCAACACTGAATTGACAATGGACCATGGGAGACGCCCATCTATATGGAATGGACTGTCCTGTAAACGTTCTGTTTGAGGTATAGGTAATGGCTTCTACTGTGTCCAAATGGAATCATGCATGGACATGGGACTTGCCCATGTGACTCGAAACACTATCTAGTCACTTGTGATTTTCCACTAGCTGTGCTGAGGGCTTTGTTTGAAGCAATGGGTTTCCCTCCACATGGAAGAAGCTACAAAAGGCCCTGGAAACACCTCTATTTTGCCTCTTTCCTGCTCAAACTTCTGGACTATGGACTTATACTAATGGGAGCATTCTAACCAATGGACTGAGGTCCTTCCAATGATTTGGAAGCAGCCAGAGACTTGACTTATTCCATCACCGCTACAAGCCTGAACCAAGAACTTTGCAATTACTGTGTGTATTTGAGTCCTTTAACCAATTTTAACTCTCACCTTTTTTTCTTTTTATAAATAAACTTTTAGATTTTAGATACTAAAGGTTTGGCATCAGTGTGATTTTTGGGGTAAGATCTGAGTTATATATTGACCTGGGTGTGTGGCTGGTCCTTTTATTTGATGAGACTGGTTGTAAAGAACTACTCACCTTTAAAGCCAGTGTTTTTGGGGGTTGATACAAGGACTGGAATACTTAAGGAAACTGCTTTTATGACTTCTTGTTAGCCAGTGTGGTGAGACAGAAGTTTACTTTTGTTGCTGGTTTGGTATATCTTATGGAAGAATAACCGCCAGTTTTGGGGTGTAGCTGCCTTATTTCTCAGCAGTTTGTCCTGAATTTGGTATTCTCAGTTGTGACCCACAAAGGCACAGTTACCATCTCACATGACTTATCTTGTACAAAATGCATCATAATTATGCCATAAACCTCTCATAATAATATCACTGTGAAGAATATGAGGTGCAGTGTCAAAAGGGCCCATTGTAGTAGGTGCGGTATAAACACATAAGAAGACTGCCCCGGACTTGAAGAGCTTGTCCTCTAAATAGAGATAAGTTTGGAGAGAGGAAGTGTTCTTATCTCCATATTACAGATGGGGAACAGAGGGAGCGAGTGACTAGCCCAAGATCACACAGGAAACCTGTGGAAATAGCTAGGAATTGAACTGTTGAGTCCCAGCCTAGTGTCTTAACTACAGGTCCTCCCCTCCTCTCTAGATGGAGTTTACTCCTTCATACTTTTACTGTGCTGGGGAACTAAGTCAATTGTATTTCCAGAGTCTCCTTAGCTTTGGGCTTCTTACCTTTGTTTTATACAATGATTTGTTGCCTGGCCCTGCACACAAGCCCTCAAAGACTTTCAGAGCCTGGGCAGACTTTTATAAATTAATAACTAGAGGCTGCAGATATTAGCAGAAACACTTGTTGCCAACAACGGACAGGTCAAATCTTCCCCTGCGTCTACTAGCTCCACCCGGGAAATAAATATGCTCCTGACAGCAGCCATATTAAGGAGCACTCAGAACAAATGCACGGAATTCTAAATGGCCTCTGGGAAACCACAAGAAGGAGTGAATTCCAGGATATTAAAAGTGTTTCCTTTTGTCATAGTAACTTGTACACAGACAGCTTCCATAGACACCAAATGTTTAGTGGTGTTATTGCTATAGTCATTATTTCCCCTTAAGTGGGGACATGTTAAAACTGTAAACCCTTCTGGGGAAGAGATCATTATTTTGCTATGTGGGTGTACAGCACCTAACACAATGGAGACCTGATCCCTGACTGGGGCCTCTGAGCAAAACCACAATACACATGATAATCCCATAACTACCTACTGCAGGGTTTCTTGTATCTTCCTCTGAAGCAGCTGGCAATGGCCACTGCTGGAGACAGGGAACTGGCCTAGAGGGGCCACTGCTCTGAGCCAGACTAGGGTGATTCCTATCCTCCCATATTCCAACCTAGAGAAAACTCTCAATGCTTGTTTTCAACTAGAATAATATCCTAGCCGGCCTTTTCTAGCCCAAACCTCACTGGGTTTTCTCTGTGAGGCAATGTAAATATAATTACAATCCCACCAGACTCCTTCATTTGACTGAATAAATTACACTGGGCAAAAGCTTTTTCCCTCTGATCCTTCTGTTAGATTTAACCCTGTAGCATGGTAAGGTGTGAGGATCACTTTTAGGCTAACCCCTCATAATTATAATGCTTCGTAGCTATGAATTATCAAAGAAGGAGACTACAAAGAGCCAGGTTGCTAACACTCAGAACTAGAGGTGGAGTAAACACAGTAAAACACGTACAGGGAGAGGGGTCGAAATATTCTGTGAATTTGCTAGAGAATAAAACACATATTGGTCACTGCCTGAAACTAAGTCACACAAGAGCATAGAGCACCCAGACTGCCAATTCCCCCGCTCCAGCTGCTCCGAAAGGCCAGCCGCAGTGTGTCTACTGAGGGCCTGATGATCACCCTTCCAACAAGGTGAGGGTGATCATGTGGCCCCGAAAATAACGAATGTCCCTGTTGATTTAAAAAACAAACAGTACTTTGCAGCACGCGCTCCTGCAGGCTTTGACTAGGCAGCCTGAAAGAGCCATCGGCCAGTTGACTGGTGAAACTGACAGCAGCAGGCTAGCTGAAGTCAGGAGAACCTGGCCCAGGGTAGGTATCCCTGGCTGCTACCCAGCCGGACATGTTGGTTTCATGCTGCTCTTTCTCCCCCTTGAGTAGGATCCTGACCAGCCCACTTTTTTAGAGTTGTTCGCCAAGTTGGCTCTACAATGCCTGTTTTCCTCCCCTCCTGACCCCTGCTTTCTGTAAACCTTCTTCAGAGATGCCCCTAGCCCTGCTGTGCTGCAGCAGGAGAGAACTAAGACCCCTTCTTTGCCTTCCCCAAGTTGCCAAAATCCTCCCACTGTCCCACAGGCACCTTCCTGACTTCCCACCATAACTCTCCACCATGCACTCCCCCTCCCATCACACCCACTGTCCTGTTCAATGCCTGGGACAAAACAATGAGCTGGCTGAAAATATTCAAAGCAGCTTTTCTCACCCCACCTCCCACTAACCTTAGGAGAAAAATCTTGGTTTTTAATTTGCAGTTGCTGTTTTTCATATAACCATCAGATGGTGCTATTGAGTCTTCTTTGGTACAAAAGTTCCTCCCTGGCTGTCAAGACAACAAAATCCCATCAGAGCTGCCCAATACAGTACTTACTGATGCAATAAAATGACCCATCAAAATCTGCTTCTTGACTAGACTTACATTTTGGATTTCAAGGCAGTTTTGATTTTTAGTGGAACCCTAGTGTAGTTATATTGCACTGTTTTAATACAGGACTTATGCCAGTGCTTAATTTGTAATGAAAGAAGTGCCAAGATTCAAGCAATTTTTTTACATTCATAACTGATGCAGCAAGTCCAGAGGTGCCAGGCCTATGAACTGCCAAGCCTAGAAGTGCTGGTGATCAGTCCTGGCACATATTAAGCACTGACTTACACTGATGTGACTTACCCTGGTTTCTCTATTCTTTCTTTCTTAGAACCATGGAATTATAGAACCATAAGATGGGAAGGGACCTTAAGAGGTCTTCTAGTCCAATTCCTGTCTTTCTTTCTATGGTAAAAAGATGGTAAAAAAATGTTGAATGAAAATTCTTTTTGTCCAACAAAATACCTTTTTTAACATTGTTTTTTTTTTTCCAAGAGACTTACTTTTTTGTAATTTGATTGAAAATTATTGTTCGTTGTTTTCTGGTTTTGAAACAAGAAATATTTAAAATTATTTTAAAAATTAAATATTTGTAACATCCTACTTGGTGATTAAGATGACTAAAAATCATTTAAAATATTTCTTATGTTCAACGTTGAAAATAATCAATGACACATTTTGATTTTTAAAGTAAGTGTAAAAATTATTCTTCAAACTCTACAGGAATGGGAGTGCTTCACACATTGCTGTCCTGGTCTGTGACTGGAGCTTGTAGGCACTATGGTAATACAAATAATAAATAACAATAACAATTACAGCTTAGATTGTAAGCTATTGGGACAGAGAGTGTCCTTTTCTTCTGTTTGTACAGCGCCTAGCACTTTGGTCTGTGAATTGGACTCTTAAGTGCTAACACAATACAAACAACAATAATAACAATTCTTCATTCCCCTCCCTGTCTCTTGGCCTGTTTGCTCTGGCCATCAGCTGTTAGACTGGCTTGCATTGCTGACTCATGACATATTGTTAGAGCTAAAGGGACAGTTGGGCACTACTTTCTCATTTTCGGTATTGTTTGTAGCATTCTCGGAGGAGGTCAAAAGTATTTTCTCTTTCCTTATTGGTTTTGGCCTTTTCTATTTGGCAAATAACCCCTCCCCCTCCCACACACACACACACTAGCTTGGCATTTAAAGCAGGTGGAGATGCAATATGGATGTTTATTCACTCCCTTGCTTGTGCACTAGCATCATCATCAATGTCTGCCCAGATCCAGGAAGGAGGGGCGCAAATAGAACCAGTGCAGGGATGGAGAAGATACAGCTGGCACCTCCTCTGTTCAGGGGTATGTGGGGCATAGCGTTGCCCCCATGCAGACTGAAGCAGCCCCTCAGTGCTACCCTAATTTGTGCCCATGCTGCAATGGCTCCTATTGGGTTTTGCAGAGACACAGAATCTCTGAGTCCTAGGCATGCCCTGGCCAGAGATCTGCCCCCCGTTCCTCTGGCCACCCATCATCTGCCCTCGCTCCATGCTGGAACATCCCTGTCTTGGAGCTGTTGCAGAGGTGACTTAGAATTGGAGGAGCTGGCACTTTACCTGGTGTAAGGGTCCCCTCAACTGGGGGCTATTCAGATTGGGAGGGGCCTTATACCTGCCCTACAGATCCTTTGTTCCGACGTGCAGAGCCTCGGGCCCCATAACTCTATCCGTATCCCCTCCCGGAGCCGTCACCCCACTCCTATCCCCAGTGTGGGTGGGGGCACAGACAGGGGGAAGGGGGGGCAAGATAAAAAGTTTGGGGACCACTGAGGTAAACACTAGTATTTACCTCAACCAAATAACTGCTTTGTCTACACTATGTTTTTAATTGTTAGTGACCATGTTAGCTAACATAGGGTAAAAATGCCTCCTTTCTTCCTAGTGAAGACAAGGCCTTCCTGTTTGAGGGAGCATGGTCTCTCCAGACCCATGACCACTCTGGGGAACAGCCATGGGGAGGGTACACATTGTCCTATTTTGATGTAGGTTCCACACTTCCCAGCCTCCTCTTGCTCCTTTCCTTTCCTTTGCATGGGGCACAATTTGGAAATGACCAGATGCAGAGATTTATGCATCAGGACACGCTGCATGAGGCTTTCCGACCAACTGTAGCTTCGTTTTTCCAGACAAGTTCAGGGGTTCTCGGCCATTTGTATTGATAATACTCCGCTGGGCAAGGGACTGTCTTTTTCTGTTCCGCGCATGTGCAGCACCTACCACAGTGGGGGCCCTGGCCTATGAATGGGGCTGTTAGCCACAATACAAATAAATAATCACAGCTATTATATTTTCAGGATCCATTTTATTGTCCATGATGTAAGCAAAAAATATAGCAGCTCACTCTTGTAATGTTTATTGTTTTGTCTCGGATATTTACATAAGGATTTGTAAACCTGTTAAAATTTCCTAAATAAAGAAATAGTTGATATATTACTACATTTTATATATATATATATATATATATATATATATATATATATATATATATATATATATATATATATATAAGAGGGACTGAGAGGACTGGTGGTGAGGGAGGGGGGAGGAGACAGAGAGAAAATTGAGTTTAGCCAGTGATGAAAATGGCTGCTGGGCAGGGCTGGATGAGTTCCAAGCCCAGTGGGAGCCTACTTCAATTTCACAGCATAAACCTTTGTGTGCCTTAAAATAACTTCTCTTCTCAATGCGCCATGGTCTCACAGAAGCCCAAACAGCAGCCTGTGCCTCTCCCCCATACTTGGTGCTGAGTTGTCATCTGGGGGCTATTTTGAGAATGGTGATGGTGGTGTCATATGCATGGCAGACAGGCCATTGACTTCCATCATATTGGGCAAGGAGGCTGAGAGAATTAAAGGGAATGCTCTGTAGAGTCAAACCCATGCTCAGTTAAGAAGGAGTGAGGGGTTTGAAATAGGGAGAGAGAATTGTTGCAATTTAGACCCTGTCCCCTGCCAATGAAATAATGTTTCCCTGATCCAATCTGCAGAGATGGCTTCCTCTTTATTCTCTGGGCTACTGGCTCATGTGAGATGTAGTTACAGAAGAAGCTGTCTGTGCAGAGCATTTCAGACAGACTCCTGTTCTCCCAGGCTTTCTTTGTATTGGATGGGGTAGGGGGTGGGTGGGAATATTTTAACACTGTCATGGGATGCCTCATTTGATCCCACTGGGTCCAGTCCTGTGAGGTGCACCTGGAAGGTGCTGAGTTCATTCAGTTCCCATTGATTTCTGTGGTAATTCAGGTGCCCAGCAGCTTACTGGATCAAGCCCTTTGTTTGTCCTCTTACATATTAACTAAGTGCTGCTGACAGTCGGAGGAGTTGTGCACATCCCGCTCCTTCACTCGGAACTCTGGGCACTCAGCATGTCAGTAAATCAAGCCCTTGGGCTAGATGCTGTCCAGGGGACCCTGAATCACACACATCTCCATGTGGCTTGGCAATCCAAGTCCTCCATTTGGGCTTGCAGGTACAGGAACTGGTCTTACATGGTAGGCAGCTTGCACATGTTCAGACATACAGAGGCAGGACTGAGCCTATGACAACACCACCTTGCACTGCGCACTCATCAGAGCCCAGAAGCTAAGTACGGTCAGTGTGGACAGAGTTTGGAAAAGGTGATGTGTAAGGAACACCACATGCTTCAGGGCATGCAGTTGGTGCATGCATCCCTCTAGATTAGATCTGGCATTAGGAGGTGCTGTGCTGAAGAAGGTGGTCCTGGTGGCTCAGTAAAGGGTGTTTTCTCTCTGGCTTAGCACTGTTCCAATACCAAGGGCATGACTTAAGGGGGTGCTATACTATAGCTTGTGGTGCTGGAATCAATACAGGGAAGGTAGTCTGCAGATCACCTGACTTTCAACTTTATAAGACGTCTAAATTCAATATCTTCCATTGAAGTTGATCCAGTAAAAGCTGTTACCTCACCGACCTTGTTTCTTCAACTTTACAAGAGACGTGTCAAGAATCGGAAGTTACTGATAGGGTTTTGCAGTGGCAAATTACTGGAAGGAAATATCCGAATGCCCTTCTTGCCTCTGCAAAAGTTCCCTCGGCTCAGTTTGGCTAAAAGTGCTCAGGACCTTGAAAAAGAGGATAAAACGTTCTTTAGCTGCTCCTTTTGCTGCCTGGTGTATCTTCTATGTCGAGGCCCAGGGGAGTTTCTGCCATGTGGGAGAGGGGTGTTGCACTAATGAAACAATGCAAACAATTTCTGGGAAAAATCCAGTGTCTCCATCTTCCTCTAAAATTGGGAGGGGAAAATCATAGGTTCTGCTCCGTTTCACTTGATGGGGGCTCACATTCCACCCTCACTGAGGGGCAGATATCCTGTCCTTAATTTAAAGTTACAGACTCTGTTTCTTACCATATGCCCTTCCTCTTTCCCTGGTAGATGCTGTGACAGGTTAAATAACACATGATAGTTGATCATTAAGCAGGGCCAACCACAGTGAGTTACATTGTATCATAGAAGCTGTAGCTTGTGGGATAGAGTGTTGGGGAGCAAATACAAATCTGGGGTGTGGAGCAAGTGCTCCCTGTGAATTCTATCCCCTGGGTATGAAAGTCCTTGGGTGGTAGCATGCAGCTGGTGGTATTCCTGGGAAGACACATAAGGGCAAGTTGCTGAGCACCTCCTGGGGGTGCTGAGTGGTCCCTTTGATTCCCATTGAAATCAGTGGCAGCTGGGGGACTTTAACATCATGCAGATTCAGGCTCTAACACAATTTCCCATCTGCTGACTGTATGTATTTCAGTGCTGGACATGAGCAGCAAGACAAAAGGCTTGTCTACACTGAAAACGCTACAGTGACCCAGCTGCACTGCTGTAGCGCTTAGTGTAGACACTACCCATGCGGGTGGGAGGAATTCGCCTATCCGCGTAGGTAATCTAGATCCACAAGAGGAAGTAGCTTGGTTGCCAGAAGAATTCTTCTGTTGCCCTAGTGCTGTCTACATGGGTACTTAGGCTGGTTTAACTGTGGCGCTCAGATTTTTCACATCCCTGACCAACGTAGTTAAACCAACCTAATTTTCTAGTGCAGACCAGGCCTAAGAATCCTAAACATGATCCTAAACATGGATCCTAAACATGAGCCTTGTCTTTAGGGCCAAGGAATCCACTCTGGTTCCACCCTTCCCTGACTTTGCAAGTGTTTTGACTGGTAAAACCTGACTGAAACCCACCACAGCTCTGGCCATTGCACTGCATTGGCCCATTACATTGAGGGTTGGCTTTGGAGAGGACTTCTTTCTCTCTCAGACCCCAGAGCGTACTTGGATGAGAAGGGGGCTGTCAGATACTCTTCAGGCTGATGTTGAGGGGACTCATTACTAGGACTGGGTAAAGGGGTTGGTGAAAGATCATTCAGATGGGTCAGTGTTGAGCAGACTAAATCTGAGTCTGAGTTTGGGTGGAGCCTATCTGGCCACCGCACAGTGACATGTTGCCACCCATGTTCCCCTACCACCTGCACTTATACTAGTTCTACAGGGCTCTATGGTACAAGCAGTTGTAAGCCGGCAAACTGACTT
The DNA here is from genome assembly GCF_015237465.2 of Chelonia mydas. Classification (NCBI taxonomy): domain Eukaryota; kingdom Metazoa; phylum Chordata; order Testudines; family Cheloniidae; genus Chelonia; species Chelonia mydas. Next base: position 27,453,156 of record NC_051246.2, on the reverse strand, counting down.
TGGTGATGAGAATCAAAATGCACTAAGGTTTCTAGCTAATCCCCAAACCTGAAACCAAATGTCATTTACCTACTATTCACTTGATCACTCTCGCTTCTTAAAAAAAAAATTTAGTTTTCTTGTAGGAGGACACCATTTTCCAGGTGTAAGACGTGCATAAATAATTCTAATACTGGGCACTCCTAGATCTGTGAATCTGAAAGCACTTTACAAACACCCTCACAACACCTTTGTGAGGTAGGGAAATACTACCTCAGTAATCTCATCTCAGTTTACAGGTGAGGAAAATGAAGCAAAGGGAGGTTATTACTCAATGAGTGGTTGATACAGAAATAGAACCCACAAGTCCTTATGACCAGTCCCTTGGTTTAATCACTAATAATAAGTTCTTCTACAAAAAAGGAAGCATCTTTTTCTTCTTCTGACTGGGATACTGGGGACGGTTTCCCCCAGAAGTTTACTTTAAGATGTTGCTGTTCCTACATGTAGTATGGGCTCGACTTTCAGAAGGTCTGAGCACCTACAAATCCCGCAGCAGTCCATGAGAGTTATGGATGCTCAGCATCACTGAAAATCAGACCCCTATGGGCCACATTTTCAGGTGTTCAACACCCACCTCCGGGACCAGATTTTCAAAAGACCCAGCTCCCATTTAGACATCTAAATAAGAGCCAGGTTTTTTAAAAAGGCCAGTACCCAGCCTGCTCAGCTCTTTAGAAAATATGGCCCTAGTCTAGGTTTATTGTATGACTGCAGTACTCTCGCTATCACAGGCAGCAATCAATGCTTACAACCAGTCATGATGGTTATTTATAAAAAAATCAAATGTTCCACCTAGAAAAAGATGTTGTTATTAATATCCAGCATGATTAACAATCACATTTTGAGTTGCAGACAGTCCCATGTTGCCAGCAACATGCACTTGCCTTTTTCGAATGGCTATGCAGGAATTTTAATCGTAACGTGAATAACGCACACAGACAAAGACATTTTGTCCTAGGGAAGGAGTATGTGGACGGTGCTGATTTAAAGAGCCACTGCCACATTCAAGAAAACTGCAAAATATCCTCTTTGACCCCAAAACTCTCAAATTGTTATGTACTTCTACTAAATATTTATTTTCTTCCATTATTGAGTATCAAAATCTGAGGATCAGAACCTCAGATGATATAAATTGGTGTAGCTGGTTACAATGGAACTATGCTGATTTTCACCAGTTTAGGGTCTGGGTCTGACGGTATAGCTAGTAGTAGTGGTATGAAATTAAGAAAGGGAAAATCAGGATCTAAGAAAAAAAGACTTCCTGACAGTGAGATACGTTAGGCAGTAGAAGGACCTTGGTTTGCCCTCCACCACCTGACTTTTAATAGGTCAGTATGCTCCACCGCCTCTGTCTTTGCAGGATATAATATAATTTCACATAAAATGGCCTATATGCTGACAGAACTTTCCCACTCCAGCTCCTCCCTCCCCCACAAGATTTTTTTCTGAAATTATGCTCCTGGGCAGTCTCCAAATCCTAAGACCCATGCCTGGGGTTAAGGAACTCTGCCTCTCACAAGGCCCAAACTCTTGGTTCCTTTTCACAGCCTTTGAAGAGGCAGGAATTGACCGCAGAGATAATGCACACTCAGGTAGGATATTAATCCCGTTCCTGTTATCCGGGCAGCGATATCCCCAAATCAATCAAGTGGCGTGTGGGCAGGGCTGGTCTTTTGACACTGCTGATGTGCATGTGGAGTGGAGGCACTTGCAGAGGAAAACTCCTCGCCGAGACACCGTTCACATGCTGCTGCTTCTCCATCCGCTGCCAGGAACAGTGGGAGCCCTGGAAAGGCCTCAGCCAGGCAAAGTGTGTCACATTCACGGCCTGGTGAGTCCTCCCCTCACTAATCCAGGAGATTGGGGCGGGAGGGGTCTCCATGGGAACACTGATCCCTCAAACAAGGAAGGGGAGCTCTCACTCTGCTTTTAGCTCTGCTCCCCCTTACTCCAATCCTTGCCCCCAAATACCATCACTAGCCATTTGGGGAGAGAAGAGGAAATACCTGAACCTATTTAACCCATATCTTTTTCTTATAATGACTCAACTTCTGGAGAATCTGGCCCGCTTTCTCTGCCTCCACGCGTCAAGCGATCAGATACGGGGCCGTTTGGGCAAGCTCCAAACAGAAGGAGTGGCAGGCCTATCTTCCCTGGTGTAATAAACAAATAAAGGAGCAAAGTTCAATTCCACTCTTTAGCAGCCTGCCATGCAAAATCAATGTTTGTTCACCTGTTGTTGCACTCACTGTGGTGCAAAAAGTACAGTAATAATGATAAAATACAGAGCAATTAAATAAAAGCAGTGAGCTGGCACAGCCTCATTAAACCTACCACCTTGATTAATTCATCATGGCAATTCATCCTTTCTGACACCCTTTTTTATCCAGTAAGTATAGAGAAGCTCAGTTAAAAGCCAATACAAAGATCAGGTGAGAGTTCTATATGAGAAACACCTGCTCTTTTATCAACCTTCTGTTTGTACAAATCTGTTTTGTGAGACGCACAGGGGGAGGAAAGCAGGAAACATTGTTATTCACACTTGCTGTTTGATTCCACGATAATTCTGACCACGCTGAGCTGTATTCAGTGGGCTGATGGACTCCTCTATTCAGGGGCTATGGGGGATGATGTGGCCCCCCCAGCTCAGACTAAGACAGCCTTCAGGGCAGTATTAACTTGTGCTTCTGCTTTATTGAGCCCGATGGGGCTTTGCACAAGTGCAGAATCACCATGCCACAGGTCTGGACTGACCATGTCCCTCTACCTCTCCCTCCCCCAAATCTGTTCCCTCCCTCCTCTGGCCTATTCCACAATGTCCCCTCTGCCCAGAACTACTGCAGAGGTGATGCAGAACTAGAGAAGACATTCTGTACCTGGACATATTGGTCTCACGGTGCCTGCGGGAGGGCCAGGGTTTATGCTTGCACTGCAGCCCCTTTGTCCCAGCTAGCTTGGGAAAAAGGGGACCTTAGGACAATGATGAATCAATCCCCTTGTCAATAAACATGGTAGTTTATTGAATACAGCAAGAGCCAAAGAGCTTACACACCCTAACCAGATAGCGAGTGTGAAAAATCAGGACAGGGGGTGGGGGTAATAAGGGCCTATATAAGAAAAAGCCCCAAATATCGGTACTGTCCCTATAAAATCGGGACATCTGGTCACCCTACTTACAGTCCAGATCCTGCAAACCCAGCACGCATGGAACGCCTGTTGACTTTTTGCACAGACTTGCCACTGAAGGATTTGTACATCAGGTCCTAATAGAGACCAAGGGCAACAGTTGAGGTGTGAGTCAGTGCAGAGACCCCATTATATCACACATGACCATCTCACTATTTTCCTTCTGTTTGTCATATTTGATTGCTACTGCCACACAAATAATAATGGTCCAGAAGATCAATGTAGGAAGCGTTCATGAAAGAAATGGGTTGGGTTTTTAAGAGGGCTTACAAATAGAAGAGGGACAAAGGGATAACCATTGAGGGAACACTATGCCCTTAAAGCATTGCCTTCTTTCCTGGGCTGGTGAGGGGAAGACTCACCAGGTATGGGAATGTGAAACATTTTGCTTGGTAGAGGTATTTCTCGAGTTCCCAATGCCTAGGGACAGAATGAAGAAAAGAATTATTGTTAGGTATTTTGGCTCCCAGGAACCTTTTAATATATATTTAGATTTTTTAGTGACATATGCGCTAATGCTGTGATGTATTGCAAGATGTGATATAAATGATTAATAAAATAGATGTTAATATTCCTGAGTTCATATTGTGCTGGTAATTTTCCTTTGCCATTTGCAATATATTTTCTTTGCTACGAACAGGCAGGAAGTAGCTAATCAGCCATGACAAACTCATTGTATTAGGAGTCATCTCTCGACTAAAATGGGTGTCATATGACTAAACACCCAACTCCTGGAACAATGCACCCCACAGTGAAATTGGATAGAATTCATCCTTAACCACCCTGCCAAAAGTACTCTTAACAAAGAGAAACAAGAAAACATCATTCAAATGAGGGACATCTGTTCTCCAATGTTTGCAGATAATGACTAGATCAAGGGTCTGCACACAGCATAATTCTTTTCCACAGATGATTTGATCTGGTATTTTACAAATTATAAAAAAAATCCCCATACCAGCTTCGCATTAGGTATATGGGATTTCACTAGAAAGAAAGAAAACTTTTCCTACCCCACGCCGAGTATTTACAAATGAGAAACAGGAAAAACAGACTCAAGGCAATAAAGAAAAATGTTTTATCTGACAACATACAGCATGCTCTTTGAGCTTTGGTCTTTTCTGTCTCTATCACTCTACCTAATATGGCAATAATGTCCAGTAATGAGGTTTATTTTGGGAGTGAGGCAAAGTAAATGATCCAGGTTATGTCAACAGATTCCCAACTGACTTAAATGGAGGGTTCTGCTTAAAAACTGATGGCACAATATAGCCCTTGGTGAAAAATAATTCCATCATCTTTCCTCAGCTAAGGGAGAAATACCACCACCAGGATGACATGTATTCTTACCTTTGCAACTTATTTTTAGCTTTATGATAACACTATGCACTTCCATTGCATCTGTCATGTGAGCATTTATTACCACTGGAGACGCCTTTAATCCTCCCCTCTGATTAGCAACAAGAAGAAAGTCAAGGAAAGTGTGGGCCCCTTACTGAATGAGGGAGGCAACCTAGTGACAGAGGATGTGGAAAAAGCTAATGTACTCAATGCTTTTTTTGCCTCTGTCTTCACGAACAAGGTCAGCTCCCAGACTACTGCACTGGGCAGCACAGTATGGGGAGGAGGTGACCAGCCCTCTGTGGAGAAAGAAGTGGTTCGGGACTATTTAGAAAAGCTGGACGTGCACAAGTCCATGGGGCCGGATGCGTTGCATCCGAGAGTGCTAAAGGAGTTGGCGGATGTGATTGCAGAGCCATTGGCCATTATCTTTGAAAACTCATGGCGATCAGGGGAAGTCCCAGACGACTGGAAAAAGGCTAATGTAGTGCCCATCTTTAAAAAAGGGAAGAAGGAGGATCCTGGGAACTACAGGCCAGTCAGCCTCACCTCAGTCCCTGGAAAAATCATGGAGCAGGTCCTCAAGGAATCAATTCTGAAGCACTTAGAGGAGAGGAAAGTGATCAGGAACAGTCAGCATGGATTCACCAAGGGCAAGTCAAGCCTCACTAATCTAATTGCCTTCTATGACGAGATAACTGGTTCTGTGGATGAAGGGAAAGCAGTGGACGTGTTGTTCCTTGACTTTAGCAAAGCTTTTGACACTGTCTCCCACAGTATTCTTGCCAGCAAGTTAAACAAGTATGGGCTGGATGAATGGACTATTAGGTGGATAGAAAGCTGGCTAGATTGTCGGGCTCAACGGGTAGTGATCAATGGCTCCATGTCTAGTTGGCAGCCGGAGCAAGTGGAGTGCCCCAAGGGTCGGTCCTGGCGCCGGTTTTGTTCAATATCTTCATAAATGATCTGGAGGATGGTGTGGATTGCACCCTCAGCAAGTTTGCAGATGACACTAAACTGGGAGGAGAGGTAGATACGCTGGAGGGACCTAGACAAATTGGAGGATTGGGCCAAAAGAAATCTGATGAGGTTCAACAAGGACAAGTGCAGAGTCCTGCACTTAGGACGGAAGAATCCAATGCACCGCTACAGACTAGGGACCGAATGGCTCGGCAGCAGTTCTGCAGAAAAGGACCTAGGGGTTACAGTGGATGAAAAGCTGGATATGAGTCAACAGTGTGCCCTTGTTGCCAAGAAGGCCAATGGCATTTTGGGGTGTATAAGTAGGGGCATTGCCAGCAGATCGAGGGACATGATCGTTCCCCTCTATTCGACACTGGTGAGGCCTCATCTGGAGTACTGTGTCCAGTTTTGGGCCCCACACTACAAGAAGGATGTGGAAAAATTGGAGAGAGTTCAGCGGAGGGCAACAAAAATGATCAGGGGACTGGAATACATGACTTATGAGGAGAGGCTGAGGGAACTGGGGATGTTTAGTCGACGGAAGAGAAGAATGAGGGAGGATTTGATAGCTGCTTTCAACTACCTGAAAGGGGGTTCCAAAGAGGATGGCTCTAGACTGTTCTCTGTGGTAGCAGATGACAGAACAAGGAGTAATGGTTTCAAGTTGCAATGGGGAAGATTTAGGTTGGATATTAAGAAAAACTTTTTCACTAGTAGGGTGGTAAAACACTGGAATGTGTTACCTAGGGAGGTGGTGGAACCTCCTTCCTTAGAAGTTTTTAAGGTCAGGCTTGACAAAGCCCTGGCTGGGATGATTTAATTGGGGATCGGTCCTGCTTTGAGCAGGGGGTTGGACTAGATGATCTCCTGAGGTCCCTTCCAACCCTGATATTCTATGATTCTATGATTCTGTGAGTGGAGAGGATCCTGAATCTGCTAAATGGCTGCAAAAACAGTGCCTGGACCAGTCCTGGAGTGTGCAAATATCCATGAAACTAATGTCCTTCTTTTTATATGTGGTTAGTTAAATAGTGAACAATGTTGACATTTGAATGGTGGTCATTAGGCTTCAAAATGATTACCTTCCTTAAAATGAACAGAACGGTAACCATGCCTACGAGCTATGGTTCCAGGCTGTCTGCAAACTTGGGCAGTATCATTGCATCTGTTTTCATCTGGTTTACATTTGGAAGGTTATCTTTGCAACCAGAAGGGCTAAAGACTTCAATGTTTTAAATGAAAGATTAGAGTCTGGAGCGTGAGATGCAGCTCGTAAGGAAAAGTACTAGCTTGCTGAACAACCATGAGCCAGCCCACTTCAAACCTGGTGTCCCCCTCTGCAACTCTGTGGGGATTTCTAATGCTGATCCAGGGAAATTAATTGGTTTAGTGGATGGACTCACCATGAATTAAGGGTTTGGAGAGAGGAAACCTAGCCCCTGAAATGAATAATTTAGAGAAAGTTTTGAGAATTCTAACTAGGGTACTGGACTAGCCCCATTACAATAGCGTCAAAGTACCTCACAGTCTGCAATGGTTTTATTCTCACAACACCCTTCTGAAGTAAGGCAGCACAACTATCCCCATTTTGCAGATGGGATCTTAGACAGAGAGACGAGAGCCCAGATTTTTAAAGGTATTTACATATTCTGGTGCTCAGTATTTATAAAGCCTAACTGCTTTAGGCAAATTTCATTTTGAAAACTTTAGGCACTTAAAAGTCTAAATTTTTTCTGAAAATGAGCTTTAGGCTCCTAACTTAGCTAGGCTTTGCAATGCTGAGCACCAGAACATCTGAATACCTTTAAAAATCTGGGCAGAATGACTTGCCCAATGTCACACAGGAAAGTCTGGTGGGATAGCAAGGAATTTAACCCAGATGTCTTGAGTCCCAGTCCAGTGCTTTAATCACAAGCCTTTCTTTTTATACACTCTTATACCATAAAGGGGCTAATTCAGTGGCAGATTTAGAGTTAGTGGGGCCCTGTGCTCATCTTCATTTTGGGGGCCCCTCCTTGGGACCAGCCAAGAAAAAGAACATTCTGTCCCCGTTTTTCATTCTTTTTTTCTTCATCCTCCTCCTATAAGTAATAGGAAGTAAATGAAAATAAAGTGAGGTACCTTGATTGTTTTAGTAGTCTACCTTATTTTTTCACAGACCACTTGAAAATCGCTGGGGGTCTCGGTGGCCCACTTAATGATCTTTCCAAATATTATTTGTACGGTTAGCTAACAATTGTAAAGCGCTTTGGATAAGAGCACTTTATAAAAAAAAAAAAAGTAAAAAAGCATTGGGGTGCGGGGTCTGGCCAGGACTTAGGGTGCGGGAGGGGGCTCAGGGCTGGGAGTGCAGGGTCTGGGAGGAAGTCAGGCTGCAGGAGCAGGCTGGGGTTGGGGTGCAGGGTCTGGCCAGGAGTTAGGGTGTGGGAGGGGGCTCAGGGCTGGGACAGGGGGTTGGGATGTGGAGCGCTTATCCGGGGCAGCTCCCATTTGGTGCGAGGGGTGCAGGTGGGAATGGGGGGGGTGCAGGAGCTCCCGTTTGGTGCTCAGGGTGGGGAGGATGTGGGGGGTGTGCAGGAGTCAGGGAGGGCAGGGGCTGGGGGTGTGGGCTGGAGTCGTGGCGGTGTTCCCAGCCCCCTGCCCTGAGTGGTTCACGGCACGGGGGTGGGTGGGGTATGTGTAGGGGGAGTGCAGGGACCCCGCCTTTGCTCCACGCTGCCCCGATTCCACCCCCTTCCCCAAGGCCCCGCCCCCGCCTCCTCCCCCAAGCGTGCTGGGGCCTTGCTCCTCCCCCTCCCTCCTGGAGTGACCTGAGTGCCGGCAAACAGCTGTTTTTGCGGTGGGGGAAGCGCTGGGAGGGATGGGGAGGGGTGGGTGCTCTCGGGGGAGGAGGCGGAGGAGGGGGAAGCTTTGCTGCTGGTGGGTGAGAAGCCTGCAGCAGGAGCCCTGGGAGCCAGCAGGACCAAGCTTCTGCCCCTGCAGCTGCCCAGCCCTGGAGCCCCCTGCCACTGGGGGGCCATGTGCCAGGGCACCCTGTGTTTCACTGTAAATCTGCCTCTGGGCTAATTAATAAGTCTTCACTAAGAGCAGGTTAGACAAACACCTGTCAGGGATGCTCCAAATAATATTTAGTCCTGCCTTGACTCCCTTCCAGTCCTATAATTCTATGTTCCTGTTAGTAATAAAATGTATGATGGGGCAGGAGTGCTGGTAGGAGACTAGTATTTATTTGTTCATCCAGTCACCTGACATGGGTCAGGATTACAACAGCTTAATGCTCCCATCACATGGCATAAGTCAGGATCTACTGACTTGAATGGCTACTGTTACACCTGTTGCATCCGATGAAGTGAGCTGTAGCTCACGAAAGCTTAAGCTCAAATACATTGGTTAGTCTCTAAGGTGCCACAAGTACTCCTTTTCTTTTTGTGGATACAGACTAACACGGCTGCTACTCTGAAACCTGTTCCACCTGTGATATAGATAACTATTATTATGTTCTTTGTACTTGCGGAAAGTGACCTGAGACACAGAGAAGCTATATGACTCAGTTAAGATCATACACTGAGTCAGTGGCAAAACCAAGAATACAACACAGCAGTTCTAGATTAGTGGGTTCTCCTCAGCAGCTTGGAAAATCTGGCCATAGTTGTCCCAAATTTGGCATCCAATTATCAATGGATACTATTGAAAACATGAGCCCTAGTGATCTGTTTTAGGGTCACATAAAAAGTCAGAGGCAGTGCTGGGAATAGAACTCCTAGTGGAGTTCTATTGGAGTCCTTTGTTAAAATTCTGATACCATTCTGAAGGGATGGTTTGGACGCTTTCCCTAGCCCACTCATTCTTAGACTGGCTACTGTTAATTTATTATAGCCAGAGATTATTTATTGCTGGAATTCACAGAAATTCTTCTGAAGAGAAATTTTGTGGCCTTTGGGATTGATCAGCCTGCACTAAATGACAGATCTTTAAAAAAACAAACCAACCCCACAAGCCTTTCCCGATGTGGTCTTCACCTCCAACTCTTCACAATTTTTGTAGCTGAGCATTTTGCAGAGCCTATTAATGCAGCCCTTGATCACACAAGCTCTTATGCCCACCACTAACTATAAGCATGTGAGTAAACATTGGACCATCATCAATATATTTTTCAGAAACCAAGTATAAATATTTAGAGCAAACACTTTTCTTTCTTGGTTTTAGGAAATGTGGAAAACAAATGAACGGATTCACCAGTCCCTCAACCGCATTTTCTTTGTGAGTACACGTAACCCAGGCCCTTGGGATGTCTCACATATTCTATGCAGTGGTTCTCAACCAGAGGTCCGTGTACCCATGGGGTACACAGGGTTCTTGCAAGGGGCACATCAACTAATCTATATTTTTGCCTAGTTTTACAACAAGCTACATAAAAAGAACTAGCAAAGTCAGAATAAACTAAAATTTCATACGACTTGTTTATATTGCACGATATATTATACACTGAAATGTATGTACAATATTTATATTCCCATGAGTTATTTTCGAATTATATGGTAAAAATGAGAAAGTAAGCAATTTCTGAGTAATAGTGTGCTGTGACACTTTTGATTTTTATGTCTGATTTTTGTAAGTAGTTTTTAAGTGAGATGAAACTTGCGCATACGTAAGACAAATCAGACTCCTGAAAGGAGTAGTTTGGAAAGTTGAGAGCCACAGCTCTATAGCAGTGGTTTTCAAAATTCGGGTCGTGACCAAGTACTGGGTTGTGGAATGCAAGGCACTGGGCCATCTTGCTTAGCACTCAGGGACCCTGGTGTCTGGCCAGTAAAAATGAGTAGTCCCTACCTGTTCTGACACTGCTCTGCGCCCCGGAAGTGGCGAGCAGCAGGTCCAGCGCATAGGCAGGAGGGTTACGGGGCTCCGCATGCTGCCGCTGCCCCGAGCACTGACTCTGCACTCCCATTGGCCGGGAGCTGGGGGGCGGTGCCTGTGGGCTTGCACACCACTGTCTAGGAGCCAGACCGGCTGTCCATTTCTGGGATGCAGTGCAGTCTGCGGAGCCAGGACAGGTGGGAAGTCTGCTTCTGCACCCCGGCTGCGCCGCTGACCACGAGCCGTCAGAGGTAAACCCGTACCCCAATCCCCTGCTCCAGCCCTAAGCCCCCCCAACCCCTCATCCCCGGCCCCACCCCAGAGCCTGCAACACCAGCCCAGAGCCCTGACCCCCCTCTGACACCCCAACCCCTGCCCCAGTCCTGAGCCCCACCAAACCTGGAGCCCCCTCCTGAACCCCAAACCCCTCATCCCCAGCCCCACCCCAGAGCCTGCACCCCCTCCCGCATCCTAACCCCGTGGCCCAGCTTGGAGCCCCCTCCCACACCCTGAACCCCTCATTCCTGGCCCCACCCCACAGCCCTCACCCCTGCACCCCAACCCTCTGCCCCAGCCCTGAGCCCCTCCCACACCCCAAACCCCTCACACCCAGCTCTGTTGGGTCGTGGGCATCAACAATTTTTTTCAACTGGGATGCCAGAAAAAAAGTTTGAAAACCACTACTCTGTAGGAAGTGCATGTAGCCTCTTCTTAGGGCCATGCCCCCTTAACCAGAACTCAGGAGTCCTAGCTCCCCATACTGGGTTTGAGCAGCTAGGCCACAGTGCCGTCTACTAACAATAGATAACTAACAATATAACTATCGTTAATATTAAAACACCCATAAGGGATGGCAAATAATTAAATACATAATAATACCCAGTTCTTAGCTATGCTAATCCCCTAACGGGCAGATCAGTAATAAAGTAAAACCCCGTCACAGCGATGGCCCCATGCAATTATTAAACAGGAAGCCAAAGGAATAACAAAAACAACGAGAAAAGGAGGACTTGTGGCACTTTGGAGACTAACGAATTTATCTGGGCATCAGCTTTCGCGGGCTGCAGCCCACTTCACCAGATGCGCGCACGAGGAGTCCGATCGGCTACTCTTTAAGGTGCCGCCGGACTACTCTTTAAGGTGCCGCCGGACTCCTCATTGTTTTTCTGGATGCAGACTAACACGGCTACCCCTCTGATAGGTGGACTAACAGTCACTCAGCGGCCCCGATCCGGAGGCGTCTGGTGGCAGAGGAGACACCCTGCCCAGTGCGCTCCGCCCAGCAGGGGCTCCACGTGGCCCCAGCCTGCACACCGGACTACATTTCCCATGGTGCCCCGGGTGGGGAAGGGGGGACACTTCCGGGTTAGCAGTAGCCGGGGGCGGGGGCCTGTGTGTTTACTTCCGGCCTCCCTGGGAGTGTGTCTGAGGCTAGGGGGACCCGGCGCAGCCTGGGGGCAGGAGCGTGAGCCCGGCTGAGCCGCCCGTCCGCCGTCGCCGGGGGGGCGGGGCCAGGTGGGGGCGGGCGCCAGCGCCAGCGCCAGCCCCGCCGCCGGGGGCCGGGCGGCCCCATGCGCAGCCCCAGAGGCCGGAGCGGGTGGTGAGCTCGGGCAGGACGCAGGAGCCCGCCCCGGCTCCTCCCCGGCCCCGCACCCAGCGGGCGGCGCAGCAGCGGAGCAGGCGGCCCCCGGGAGAGCCATGGACTGGCTTATGGGGTGAGTGGCGCGGGGGGCTGCGGGGGACTGGGGTCGCGGGGGTGCAGCTGGGGGGTTTGGGGGAGTACAGGTAGAGCGGGGGGGGCTGGGAGCTTGGGGGGGGCTGAGGGGGTACAGGTAGAACTTGGGGCTGCTGGCCTGGGTCTGGGGGGAGGCTGGGGTGGGGGGCACGGCTGGAGGGGGGGGCGGGGTGGGGGGTGCAGCTGGAGGGTGCTGGGTGTGAAGCGCAGGTGGCCCTAGGCGGGGAATCCTCTTGCTCTGTCCAATGGAGGCAAGCTCTTGTGTCAGCAGCCCAGGGGTGGGTCCCTTGCACATTTCTCCTCAACTCGTCTGGCTCGGGAGGGGCAGGGTGTGTGTGGAGCGGCCTGGGGATTTCTTGCCTATCTGTGAATGCAGGTGATGCTAAGAGTGGCAAGGAGTTTCCCCTCTTATCTGGGGTCAGGAGGTGCCTCTAAGCAGCTGGTGGCCACCCGCTGGTCCCTGAGTGGCAAGGAATACACTGACATGGGGTAGCTTCAGGTGAGATGGGGACCCCGCGGCCAAGTTTGAAGTGCATAGGGAGACCAGGGGACACGGAAAACACAGGAATTAGCGAAAAACCTCAGAGTGAAAAGCCTCTTAACTTCCCCCTGAGCTATGTGGTGCCGTCTGATAGTGGCCATAAAATTTAATGCAGTATAGAGACTGTTGGTTACACCTCAAAGGTGGCAGTTGGTGAACAGAGGGGAGCATACTGGGGTGGTAAGGGACTCTATCCTGCTGAGAAGCATGGGCTCCCCAGGTTGGGAAGCATGAGAAACAGTGAAATAGCATGGGACTCCTCTTCCTGCTAAGGGACAAGAGAAATACATGACTAATCAATTGTTCAGGGCTGAAAAGACAGTACATGTGGTCTCCAGCAGTGACATTGAGAGGAGAAATACCATATTAGAATGTGCTTATAGGGTTACACAGTGTCAAGCTTGTAAAATGTTTGGGGTTATATTTGGGTACCTTGTCTATTGATTGCTATGTGGCAATTGGCTGTTGACTGGTTTACAGGGTAGGAGAGATGCAGAAAAGAACTTTCCCTGTTCTGCAAATTAATCTGTATAAGAGCAACTAATTTCTTTCCTTTTTTGGATATAAAAAAGGCAGGCATTGCATGTCTCAATACATTTCTATCAGTGTAGTGAGACTGCTATTTCTGCAGCAGAAATTTAGTTCTGACCTAGGAGTTTGCCAAGATCTGATCTGAATGGCTTGCTGGGGAGTGGAGGAAGACAACTCGGCAGAGATTAAAACCAAATCACTGCTGTGCCAGAGGACTTGGATAGCATGGGATTAATAGTGCTAATTACACAGAGACAGAAGGTAGAAAGCGATTTGCTGCTAGTTTTATGTTTAAAAATCTTAGCAAGAGAGACACCTGTACAGTAGAATGGAGTGACCTGATATATTATCAGTGTCCCAGAGAAAGAGATTTGATAGCTTATTGCAAGAATTTTGCTGATGACCTGTACTCATGTGAACTGAATAACTGTGGATCAGAATCAGGTGGACGGTAAATTTATGATTCAGTGACCCTTGGTCTTAAGTTAGGTGGTTTTGTACAGTAGTTTGATCCTTAGTGTGATGTTTTATTATCTGTATTACATCCTCCAGAGTATGACAGCACTGGAAAATGGGATCACAACCTATCTGTGTTGCTAGGTCAGATAGTATCTTTTTTACATGGAAAAACTACCCAGTTCCACTTCTTCTTTTTCTGAAACTGAAGTAACTGGATAGTTGGTAAACTGACAGCATTTGTCTGCTCTGCTCTTTTATTAAGAAGACAGATTTCTTTGGACTGGATATGTCCAACTCTAGATCCAATTGTCAAGACTTCTATAACTAGTATTAACTGTAATGTTGACTAATAAGCTAATGGGCATGGACTCCTGCACATTTTCTGGGTAGATTGTTAGTATGGCTTTCCTACAACAAATTAATTAATAGAAGTATAGTGTTTGAGACATGCAAGGCCTTTTTGTGTGATATGCATTGGAAAGCTGGCATCATGCAGGTTAGAAGGAAATACTGTTATTAGTTACTAATAATGAAGATGTTGGTCTAATTGGGTTTCTTTTGATTGTGTTTTTAGCAACTACTAGGCAACTAGAGCCTACCATATTTACTTTATATAAACAAATCTAAAAGAAACTTGAGTATTGTTGTGGAGAGTGAAGTGAAAGGAAGCTTCATTTAAAAAAAAGAGGAAAAAGCGTATCCCAGTACTTAAACAGAAGACTTAGACGGCTTAAGATGGTTCTTTCACTCCCATTTTGCACAAACTATTATCATAAACTAGCCAAGAACCAAACTGTGATGTTACTAGACTTTCATTGTATTAGAAAGTAAATTTTCTCATCATTCATGTTTTTAGGCTTGTTGGAAGTTTGCTATGTATTACTGCTGCCACTGTACATGTAATCTTTCCAAGGTGGGTGAACTCAAGTTGGAGTGGAGAACGTCTCTTTGCCTACATTAATTTTCATTGATCTTGGCTTGTCTGTGAATTACGTTTGTTCTTTGCTGTTACCTGATACTTCTGTTAATGTCCAAACTTTGTGTACATTGCAGTCTTTTGCATTGTCACAGGGTGTGTCTTCACAGCACAGTAAGATCAAGTTATAACTCAAATATTACCCCTAACTTGACCCCTTTGCCCACACACAAATCTATAGTTCGAGAAAACTGCTTTAAGCTCAAGGTAGCTAGCCAGTGGAGGGACTGAAGCTGAGTGCTGCTGAAGCTTGAACTAGGAACGCAGTGGGGATGCAATAACTTGAGTTACAACATGTCATCAGAAGATAGTCTTGTCATTCTATGCTGCTAATCAAATCACCGTGTATAACTCATGTTGTTTGGAAATGTGGTTACTCTCACTCGAGCTATGTTAGCTTCAATGCCCCTAATCTAAGTGTGCTAATTTGAGTTACTTGTACTCTGGAGACACATTCTTTCTTTCAAAGTTTGTAGAAGTTTTGTGTGGACTTTGTGGGTAATAAGGGGAAGGAAAACAGTGGGTATGTGGGGGAGAGAGGAGAAGTCAACAACCTCTTAGGGTTTGTCTATAGAAACTCTGCTGTGGCACTGCTGCAGCGCTTCAGTGAAGACACTATCTATGCCAACAGGAGGGGTTCTTCCATCAGTGTAGGTACTCCACCTTCCTCAGAGGTGGTAACTAAGTTGAGGGGGGGAAAATGACCTAGTGCTGTCTTTGCCGGGTGTTAGGTTGGTTTAACTGCATTGTTCAGGGGTGTGGATTTTTCACACCCCCTGAGCAAGGTAGTTCTACTGACTCAATTTCCTAGTGTAGACCAGGCCTCAATCTGTCCAACTGGGTGCTTCTGTCAGCAGCACTGTGTGTGTCTAAGTGAAATTATTCCTCAGGTTACTGAAAAAGAAACTTATGGTATTCAGTTTATTACAGCAGAGCTTTGAATAAATGTCAGTCTGCCTTATCTTCAACTAAAACTGCAATTGTTTCCAATCTCTTGTAAGGGAAAGGAGGAGCTGCAGAAAAACCTGCACAAAGAGGGAAGAACAAAACGTTGCACTTTGGAATACCACAGTTTTTTTTAATGAATTTCCTGTCTCACTTCTGCATATTAAGCTGCATCAGTCTGTTTTCTGATGTCCCTGTGTATCAATGAGACTAATATGGAAAGAGTACAATTCTTTCTTAATCAACTCTGAATACTGTGTCAAATGTGTTAGTACTCCCAAGAATGTTTTTCCTCATGTTATCAATCATATTTTTTCTTGAATGCTCTGGACTGGAAAGCGCTCTACATGTTAAACTTTGTATTGTTATAGAAACTGGCTTTCAAAGGCAAATGAAAATTCTTTGTTTAAAATATAAACGAGGCAGCAACAGCAGCTAACCATGTTCTAGCTTCCCACTATTCCAGCTCATCTCACATTTATTGCACTTAGACCTCTTTATTCTTTAAAGGTCCTGTACAGTTGAGTGTTGTGTTGGGAAGTGGGGGAAGGGGAAGTTCTAATCATCCCACAGAGGGCAGCAGCCTAAGTGTCTCAGATTGCCACAGAGCACTTAATACAGAAATAGAAACTGGAGCCTATAAACAATGATGAATTTATCAAAGAATCGGCAAATAACAGTAAGCTTGGCTGGCCACACACCAGAGCGTCACTGTGATCAGTTTGGTTAATTGTTCTCTCAAATGCCTTAAAACTGTTGGAAGTTCTAGGGGAGAAAGCTGCATAACTGAGCTATTGGCATACATACAATCACATATTAGTTTAAGACCCTAATAAATCTTAAGTCTCTCCTTTCCCTTGGAAAATGTCTTATCTTTCTCCTGAACATTGCCGTAACAATGTTACTGATTGAAGGGTGTGTTCTCTTTGGTATATATGTGTAACTCCTATTAGTTACAATGAGAGTTGTGTCTGGAAAGAATAGAACAATAAGTTGTGCAATATCTTGGAGCTTTATAAATAGAAGAGAGAAAGCTAAAAGTATTCCCATTGTACATAGAAAATATGTACCATGGCTTTGATTGGAGACCACAGATGCTTGGATGGTGGTGTTCACTGACATCTGACAGGAATCTAGGCTATACACTTAGTATTTCATTTTGAAAGAGGATTGATTTGCTGTTACAAATAGAGCCAAAAATCTTTAACACTAAATTTAAAGTAGCAACAAAGACAGATATTGTTCCTTCAGTTATGAAACCTTTTTAATTTGAATTTAAAACTCTTAATTGTAAAGGACAAAACCTTTTTTGAAAATGAAGTTGTAAATCTCACAAGCCTTGATTACTCTTTTAAATACGGGGTTCTGATACATAAATTGTAACATCTATGCCATCCAAAGAATGACTTTGAATATGCAGAGCAGCTTTATGTTACATAGATATTTAAAAAGAAAAATCAGTTTGCCAGCAAACTACCTGTTAACAACCAGCTACTGCTTTATGGAAGGACTGAGGTGGAGGGAGGAAAAATGAGTGAAAATTGTTTAATTAAAAAGAACGTCTTTGTATTGCACTAAGCTATAATGTTTTCTTGACTAATTTTTCTTTGTGCTGTCATCTTTTACCACGTGAAAGACCTTGCAACCTAGACAATTTGCCGCAATCAAATGCTGTTCTTAGACTTGTGTGGATATTGTTTTCTGTTGACCATGTATCCATATTCCGTCCACAGTAGAGAATTGTGGCATTCCCGGTACCAGTGTGGTCCTTTGGAATGCTGGTAAAATGCGGAGTCCCAATACTGTGTCCAGATGTTTCACAAGGTATTTCCAGTACCAATAAGATTGTAGGATCTCTGAGTAAGTCTTAATGCATTTGTCCAGACTGCTTCAGTTGGAACTGTTTCAATGCAAGCATGATAGCATTGTAGCTACGATGCTTCCTTTGATCTTCCCACCAAGCTGTCACAACTTCTTCCCACCAATTCCTGGATCTATACAGGATAGGTGATACTAACCTGGTCTTGCTTTTGCTCTTACTCCTACTCTCTACCCCTTGCTTCTCTCCCAGGGAGGAATGCAGCACACAATAGCTTATTAAAGGTAACTATTTAGTTGTGCGATTTTTATTCTATAATAAATATTATTCAGTACAACTTTACAATAATATTTTTTGGGCCGTGGATCTTTAGCTCCTGGAAAAAATACATATGTACACATGCTAATTTTATAGCAACAAATGTATGCGTGCCTTACTGTGGGTTGAAATGGCATGGCAGTGAAGTGTCTGCCTCAGCAGTATCTCCCAGACCTATAATATCTGAGGAGGGCACTGTATGCCCTGGTTTAAATTCTCGCTCATACATATCCATGGTATTTCAGTAGCCACTACTCAGACCTCTCTCCCCTAGTACTTTCCCCAGGAGATGGACATTATAACATGTGCTGTGGGAGTGAAGAATTTTTAGGCAGCTTGGAGGGCTGTCCTTCCTTCACTCGTGTATCTGACTTTTTTAGAGGTGATAAGAAGAAATAGTTCTCCAAAATATGGAGAAGTTAGAGACTATAAACCAAGCCCCTTATCTTAAGAGTATTGGTACATGAAGTCAGCAATGCTCATATAAGACACCAGGTACAGTTTACGTAAGCACTCTGTGGCCAACTCGTGGCCTTCTGTGTTTTGAATGTAATTGAGGGAAAAGCCCTTGCCCTTCATGATACATTCACAGTGGAGAGAGCTATTGGACATTATCATTTGGTTACTTCATTGGTATAATCCAACATAACTTTAACACCTCTCTTTCTCTAAATCTCACATGCAACTGTATAAAAATTATATATGTACAGTCATATGTATACACAGTACATACAGTTCCCTGCCTAGCATACACCTGCTACCACAAATACCTATTCCTGGAATTACGGGATAAGTAGCACAATGCACAGGTTGGTGCAAGTGCTATGTGTGGACACAGTGTATTAGTCCACACAAACAACTGTTTAGTGTGGACACTAATCCGTCTGAAGAATCAGTCAAAGAGAATCTCAGCTGCAGTGGTCAACCTTGTGCAGAGATCCAGTCCTTTAGTGTAGAAGGGTTCCATGATCTTACCTTTACCTGGATAAGGTCAATGTATTTTAAGTTAAAATGAAGTGGCAAACCTTCCCTTCCACCAGCAGGCTTCTGACCGACTTTCTCTTCCTTCTTCAGGCCGCTATGTGGAAAGCTAGAACATCCTGTGAGTTGTAAAGTTTTGGAGTGGTAGCATTGCTGCTTTGTAGATTGTGAAGCTAGTTAACAAAACCAGAATTGCATACTACTAACTATAGCCCTGTTAGAAGACTTATGAGAATGCAGGAGTTCTTTATTAGAAAGCTGTGTATTCTTGAGGTAATGTCTAATTGAAAATGAGCTTCATCAGCATATGCAGACTACTATTATGGGGAGAGGTCTTAACACTGAGCTACTTTTTAAATAGCTAATAACTAGAGACTAAAGGTATACAAAGAACACTTAAGTTGTAACACTTCTACCTACATCTGACTTTACAAGCCAATAAGAATCAAATATGCTAATTTTCAGCTGTGCTAGATTTAATTTTGGGCTTGTCTACACTATCCGCTGCATTGGCAGGCAGTGATCGATCCAGTGGGGGTCGATTTATTGCGTCTCATATAGATGCGATAAATTGACCACTGGGTGCTCTCCCCTCGACTCTGGTACTCCACCAGAACGAGGAGCACAAGCGGAGTCGACGGGAGAGCGTCAGCTGTCGACTTACCGCAGTGAAGACACCGCAGTAAGTAGATCTAAGTATGTCGACTTCAGCTACGCTATTCACATAGCTGAAGTTGCGTATCTTAAATCGACCCCACGTGGTAGTGTAGACAAGCCCTTTGGCTGTGCTTGGACAGTATAAATTAAATGTAAGGAAATCAGCATATAGCTAGGAACAGTGAAGAAGTATGTGGCATGCTTTGTGTTCAGGTTGGCTGCTCCCCAGTACAGTTGAACAGATTAAGGTTAAAAGCAGTATACTCCTGGCCTGTGCAGAACAGACATTTGTGTAAGGAAGTATTTTAATTTTGGGGATTCCTTGAAATTAACTAATTACAACAGAATGCCCTACCCCCAAAATATGGATTAAAATAAAAAATTACATTTCTACCTTCAGTTCTGTACACTGCAGTACCAGCATTTCCATCAGCTGACGTTAAAAACGAGGCTAACTTGTTTCCCCTCGTTCCCCTTCTGCTTTTATAAGGTGATTTCCCCCCCCCCATGGAGCTTTGCTAGAACCTCTCTCAGGTGCACGAATATATGCTCATTTTGATTTTTAACTGACCTCACAACAGGTGTTTCCCTTTTGTATAATCCCTGCAAAATCAGGGTTTCATGAGCTGTTTTCCCTATTTGGAGAGAGTTGAAAATAGACTCGTAAAACACAGACCTGCATGGTCCTATCAAAGAGTCACATGTTCCTCATTCACTTCCCATTCTCACACATAATACCCAAGGACATGTTAAATCTATGCTCTTTGAACCCAAATAAAATTTGTACATGTCATTGGACACTCTAAATATCTCTAGACTCTATTAAAGTGAAACTAAATATAGTTTTGCTTGAAAGAAACAGATAATAGAACCGAAAGTTTATCAAGACTGTCACAATGGGATTTTGCATCTCTTCTGGCGGGTGAAGGCATGGGAAAGAGACTAATAATTCAGCTGCTGCTGCTTCTTTCGTATGGCTTCGGTAGATAGCAACCATTACAAATTTATATCTAAATTTGATAGCTATCACATTTACCAGCTCACTGCTGCGGCAACGTCCTTCAGACCCCCAGTGAAATAACTCAGATATGAGGTGCTCCATTGTTTGTGCCTGGTGACCACAGTCGGATACAAGTGTTTGCCTCATTTTCCATTTAAACAGGGTTTGTCCACATTTCCCATGAGATTCAATCTACACCAGTCTTTCCGACATAAAGCAAAACCAGCGGTTCCTCGGCAGGTTCAACGACAAGCTGTTTGTTTTGAGCAGTCGAAATGCTCCATGTGGCTCTCCATTGAGCCTCAGCATTGAAGTTGAGTGTAAGGGCCTTGATGCAGTTCCATAAAGGCTTGTGGGATTTTAATCTTGACTTTGGCGGGTTCTGCAGGTGATGCATTGTGCAATGGGATCCTCATGTTTGCCCTGACATGGCTGAGAAAGCAAAATGTCTGGGCAGCTCTTCTAATCTGTGGAGGCTGGATGTGCGATAGAACTGGGAGCCAGATATGAGCATTCCTGACACTATGCACATGCCATTGTTGAGTTGAGTATCAAGGAGTTGTGTGACTGCTGTGAGTCCACACTTGCACACAGTATTCAGCCGCAGAATATATACTTCCGGTTTGTAGGGCCCGTGGACTGAAGCGCCATGCTGTTCCGGCCAGTTTCCTGATAAGCGTGACATGAGACCTGATCTTATTGCTGTGTTCATGAGGTGTTGTCGAAAGGTCAAACTTTGGTCCAGTATAATGTCAAGATACTTTGGGTTAGCCTCATGGCTGACACTCTCACCACAGAACTGCACTTTGAGTTTGGTATTCGCTTTCCATCTGAGCAATAAAATGGCTGTCACCATGGTTTTTTTTCCCCCCTAAGTTTCCAGTGTTGGAAATAATTAGCCATTATGCTAAGATCTTGGGTTAGGATGCAGTTTGATGGTATCAAGGCAATTCAGTAATTACAATACTAGGGAGATCAGGAAAAGCTTGGTGTCCTCTACTATGCTTCTGAGACATTAATGACTTTGCATGCTGTGTTGAGCTTCGGTTATTGATGAATTGTTTCCTCCTCTTGTCACTGCAGCTGCACTACTCTGCACGTAAGTGAATTAAGGCTTCCTGTAAAGAGAGTCAGATGTGTCTGAAGCTGTTTTTGCTTTTTTCCTACCCAGTACTGCTTGTATCCAGCCATACTTGGCCCTCCTTTTAAGTTTCTTTCCTGTTTGCTTTCTGTAGAGGGCACAGCACAGGGATGCTCATTCCTACAAAACATTTAGAGAAGCATGTGAATATGTAAACAGATATCCTTAAAATTGAATTAAATGTACTTGAGGGGGAACTGCGCTTTTCATGCACTCAGAGTTCATACTTTGATCCACCCTGTATCTGTTACAGTGGGGTTTTTTATTCAAATTCTTTCCTAACTCAGTGCTGCAACGCTGCAGGGTGTAAATCTGGGATGACTGTGGCCCTCAGTAAATATTGAAAACGCTTACTGTCTCTTGATCCCCTTTTTTCCTGAATCCTTTTTCTGAATAACATGACATATTTTCATCATACTAATGATGCATTTTAAGATATTTGAATTTAAGCAGAAATTAAGTTCTGTCTTCAGTCTACTGGCTATGTGTTTACTATAAAACCACTATTCCTAGAACTGGTCTGACATCAGTAGTAGTGCATAAACAGAGCCACTATCACTTAAGTTCCTTTTAAGCATGAACTATATTTACACTAACTGATAAGTAACTCTGGGGAAAAAAAATCTTTCAGGCTTCCATCTGGGTGTCATATACAATGACAAGTAAATAAACTCTTAAAAAGCAGTTGGCAATGTTTTCCTCTGACTGAGAGCAGAGTATGAGGAAGCAGGTACTTGTTAATTTAAGTTTAGATCCCACAAATTACCTCCCCAGACACAGGCCTTCAATGGATACACCTGGGAAGATTCATTACTAGGCTGTAACTCTTGATGACTTCCACTTGCCCATTTCCATAGCATCTGGGCATATGGCAAATATTAGAAGCAAGTCATGCATTATATTAAGCTGTTTGCAATGAACAGTACAAACAGTTAACACATTGAAACAAAATGTACTGAGCTGATTCTCTTTTCTGGTTGCCCAATCATGTATCTTTTCTATTAGCTTAGTGGGCTACTGGAGAGAGCCCCTGACTAGCCAAGAACAAGTATTATTGGGGGTAGGCTAGTTACCTCACAGTAGATAATAAAGAGATGGCCTCAAGTCTTTGTTATAATCATTCTGTGGCAAAACAGTAAATGGGATAACTAACTGGATGTTTTTCATGAGAGTAAGTAAAAATTTATAAATGGATCTAAAGGAATTTTTGCCTAGCGAAAACAGGTGTGTAATGAATCTGGGGGGAAATGGAAGTTTGGGAGCTTTTGATTGAATGCAGCAACCCTGCCCAGGACAAGTTTCAGGAAGCAGCAGTTTGGATCAGCTCAAGTTTTGGTGGTCTGCATGGCTTTGCACTATGGGAAGCTTGTGGCATCATTCACTAACAGTCTGTGTACAAGAATAATTGGATGCCCATTGACGTTGAGATTATGGGATTTTTAAACAGCTGCATTAAGCAAATCTGAACTCTCCTTTGCCAGGTCTGCGTATACTGCGACTGTTGTTGATCAAAGGCAGAATTTTAATCCAGGTCTCAAAGTGATATGCTAGTGAAGTAAACTAGTGTATTACCGTGTATCCTTTTCTGCAGTGCACTGTTTCCGCTCCCTAGTTAACAAGATGAGGAGACTGTGAAGCTTGTTTACTGAATGCAGTTTTTAAACATCCTTGTTAGTAGTATTCCACCCACTTTATTCTGGAATACAAAAAGCTGAGGCTGCTTCTCTTGCCATAGCAAGCTCTGTAAGGAAGGCATGTGATGCCTTGGCAGTGACGCATTGCTTTTAGTACTGTTGAGGATTGTTAAATCAGTGAGCCACACGAGCTCTCCCTTGTGAATGAAGAATAAACGTGGTCTTATTAAATGTTCCTGCCAGAGGTTGTTCACACGTTTTGGGCAATTGGACTCCTAGAAGTTTCCCCATTCTTGAGACAGCTTCTTCTGCAGGAGTTCTAAATTGCCTCACTTCAGAGTTACACTTGTCATTTTGACCTTTAACCATTCAATAGCAGCACAGAAAGAGTTTTTAAAAAGACCTTGGTTGGGTTTTTTTTGTTTTTTTAAGGAAAAAAAGCAGTTTGGCTGCTGAAGGCAAGCTCTCCTAGGGGAGAGAATCTAGTCAGGGCAACAGTTCTTCACACAACCTGTAGGGCTGGATATTGGCTCCTGTGTCGGAAGGGAGGTCAGTGGCAGTGGAAATAAGACAGTGGGCATTTCTCCATTATGCTCCGCTTACTATTAAACGGATTATATGAATTCAAGTTTCAGCTAAATGCTTGCTTCTCTTCACGGTATGGAAGCACAATAGCAAGATCAGAAGAAAAGGGTAAAGAGGGAAGAGTCCGAAATGAATTCTGGAGGCTAGTCTGTGCTCCAGCTTACTGTTACCATAAGACCAGAACAATGGGGCAGTTGATTAAATAAAAGGATCTGCAAGGATGTAACACTAATGAAACACAATACTTAATAAACCTGTGGAACTGAAAGTTGTATAATACCACTAAAGCAACTTGCTTAGTATAATTCTGTAAAGATTAGATCATATTAACCAGAGTGTTCTCTGCATTTGTGCTAGCTACGATAAAAATGGCAAGTGTTTTCTGTCCTCGTGTGTCAAGGCATAAGCTGATCAGCCAGAGCCAGCAAGAAACTTTCCCCTACAGAGGTTTATGGTGCCTTCTGAATCAATCTATTATTGCAGTTGTCAGAGGCAGGATATTGGACTCGGTGGACCGTTGGTCTTTTTCAGTATGTCTGGACCTATGTTTCAGACATCTCTCTAAAATATATTGAAATAGCCTTTCTTCCTATTTGAGAATAGCCTCTCCTCCAATTTAGCTGCAAGCTGAAATATTTGTACTGCTTTTACGGTAGTATTAAGTGCACTAGTTCATTAACTTATTATCTGGAAGTTTTAAAAAACGGCAATTTCATGTATCGTGTTTCTTGGTGCTGTCTGTGACTCTCCGACCATTTGCGCTTCCTTGAGGTCTTCGTACTGCAGGCTTAAGAAACAATTATCCCTCCTTCCATCCTTTTTCAGATAATGTGAACTTCTGACAGTGTCCCTATTATGGAGCTATGGGTCAGGTCTCCTGTTATGTTACATCCCCACCCATGTTGTAAGTAAGGTAAATTACAGTATCTTAGTCTATAAAGATGCCAGGAAAAGTCTGTGCTCCTGATATTTACTGGTCCCCAAGGTTGTCACAACTTTGAGACCTTGTCTGTCAGTGAGCATATGTTAAAACTTGTAATGATTTCATGATACTAGGGGAAGGGAATGGACAGAATTGTCTGTTTAAAACACTCCCCTTTCCACCACCCCACCTCACGACCAGATCCAGCTGGACTTTCTGGAGATTGAACAAGTATCCCAGACTCTTGTGACACTTAATCACTGTGGTATTTAAATTTAAGTTGTTTCCATTGTGACAGATTTGGCAGTTTCCTGCAATATCTTTGGGAGATCTTACTGTAATAAGTTTAGTTATGGTTGTGGGCCTGGAACTAGGAACAGTGCGGGGAGATTAGGTAAATTCACTCAGATTGTAACACCTCCAAAGAGGTTCCACATTAGTGGTCCAGCAAGCTCCTCAGCTATCCCTTCTTAAACTCTTGGATGCAAATTATCTGGACCACTTGATTTTGAAATATCTAAATTTAATACCTTCTGTTTTAATATTCTCCAGAGATTAGTGGCATAGAAAGAATCTTATCACCATACGATGAGATACATTAGCTGTTTTCTCCCCAAATACAGAAGAGAAATATTTAACATTTCTGCCTCTTTTGCATTATTACTGATAATTCTGTCTTTTCCATCTAGCAATGGAGCAATACCATTGTCAGGTGTCTCTTTGTTCCTAATATATTTTAAAAACTCCTTATTGTCCTTAATGCTACTGGTGGTAGATTTATTCTTGTGTCCCTTGGCTTCCTGTATCAATTTACTACAATTCCTAACTTCTGATTTATACTCATTACTATCAACTTCTCCTTTCTTCCATTTGTTGTAAAAAAAAAAAAAAAAAATTTCTTTACAGCTGCCTTCACTTCCCCTCTAAACTAGGTTTTTGTTTTTTTAAGGAGCATAGTCTTTTTTTTTTTCTTTTGTGGGACTGTGACTTTTCGGGCATCTAGTAAAGGTGGTTTTAAATTATTCTCGTTGACTTGGTTTTTTGATAAATTTTTCCTCCCAGATTTGGCTCATAATTGTTCTATTAAAGCACCTTCATATTACTGGTCTGGACTTGACTCTGCTTGCACATATTAAATGTGATCAAGTAGTGACCACTTGTACCCAAGGTACCATTAACTTTTAGTTCTGTGGTCAGTTTCTTTTTATCTCTTAGGATAAGGTCTAATATAGAATTCCTCTGGGTTGACTGCAACACTTTTTGAGATGGCATGTTGACCTGGGTCCTCTCCACTTCAGTCTGTATTTCTTTCTGGACAGTTTATGTACTGTCAGCTCACATACTGCTTCTGGCTTGTATGCTGAACTGATGATTCACAAGATCAGATTTTAGTAGACTTTTATATCTGAATTTGAAGTGTTTGGCATCAGTCAGCATTTCTTTTTGTTTAATCATAACCTTTGTACACTTGAATGTTTGTTTTATAAGCACTGTTAGCTCATTGTAATCCCTCAATTGGGCTGAATCTACATCCAGGAAGATCCAGTTCAAAGATGAGATCCTGGGCTGGGGGTGCTTTTGCTAAAAATAACATCACTATTGGGGATCACCCCATGTTAACACTGAAGTGTAAATTTTTTTTTTTTTAATTTTTTTTTTCCAAGTGCGGTAGTGGGGAGAGGCCTTTACGGAAAGGAAACATAGTAGCTGTCTTACTTTTAACTCTTAGTTGCATGCTGTAGCAAGTTTGTTATTATATATAAAGAATAAGCATTGACTCAGAAACATAAAAGAAATCTATATGTTTTGAAAAGCTATGAGGTTATTGGCCAGTCCTAACTGAGCAGGCCAAATATAATTTCATTCCACTGATTATATTAATGTTGGAAAAACTGTCTTATTATATAGGAAACATTTAAAGTGTTCATGTGTATATGTGAGAGGCAAGGTGGGTGAGATAATATATTTCATTGGAGCAAATCCTGTTGTTGAGAGAGACAAGCTTTTGAGCCCCACAGAGCTCTTCTTCAGATCAGAAGAACCCTGTGTGGCTCGAAAGCTTGTCTCATCAACAAAAGTTGATCCAATAAAATATGTCATCTCACCCACCTTGTCTCTCTCTCTCTAATATCCTGGTACCAACATTGCTACACAACGCTGTATATATGACGCTCTTGCACTACCAAATGAAATTCAATTGGCTGAATTGGGGTAGGCATAGGACTTAATAGTTTTCTTGTAGATGACAAGGCTAGCACAAACAACTAATCAGCCAGAGATTGCCTTAAACAGGACCACATCATAAGATAATTGGGTTGTGTTTAGCTATTAAAGATGACCCTTTCTTGTTCCTTAAAATTCTTTCCTCACTACAAACTTTGTTTTTAAATTGACAACTTTACTTGCCTTCCCCGCTCCTGCTCAATAAATTACTATATTAAGATGAATTGATAACCAGTTGTAAACAGATTTAAGTGTGTTCATACAGGGTTTGTACTCGTTTAGCTAAATGTAAAATGTAAGACTATGTAAAGCCCTATATCTCTTGTGCCACTACTCTTGTACATACAAAGATGTGAGGTGCCTTCTCATCAGAAATGCACCAGACCTCAGGTAGCAACTCGTATGGGCCTTTGTCATGAAAATCCATCAACATTCTGTAAAACCACTGTGCTTTCCTTCTGGGAATTAGACATTTGCAAAATTTGCAAAAAATTTGCAAAAGGGGGTTTAAGAAGCTCATATGAAGTTGCTACTAACTTCTCTGCAAGCGTTTGAAAATAGTTTACATAACCAGGAGATGAAATGTGAAGAAAGGTTCAGTGGCTTTTTTCTCAGATCACTTGTGCCAATGACTTGTTTATATCTTTCCTAAGGATTTCATACTAAGGGTATGTTCCTTACATATCTTGTCAAAAGGGAGTTAAAACCCTCTCTCCTTGATTTCTAGCTTATGTGCCTAATGCCAAGAGAGAAACTTTTACCAGATCAGAGTTGTTGATTGCCATCATTCTGATTTACCTCTCCAGCATGCTGTTTGTATTGCTTGTTACTTAATACACCTGGTCAAGGGACCTAAATATTTAATTTGAAGGAACAGCCTTATTTTAAAGATGTTTGGGGGGGATTGTTGTAAATAACCTCTAAAGATAAATGTGTGCTGAATACTGTTGTGTAAATCCTACCTGCATACTGAAATCTCTTTAAAAGGCATAATTGATGAATGAACAAATCTGATATATAAATAAAACTTAATCCTTTTTTTGCAGATCAGACCATTGGATATGGATATTTTGTGTTGGTGAATTTTAAATTAAACTTGTGTTATTACCCAAAATCATGAGAGCTACGGCAAGAATTTACAATGAATTCATGTGTAAAGATATTGGAGTAGTTGTAAGTGTCTTGTAATAATAACCTTGGGTGACTTCAGTTCTTGTTGTCATACCCATGAAGGAAACATTCATAAGTGAATATATAAGAGGAGAATTTGATGGTATTTCCTTGTGTGTTATAAAACCAAGATGTCTTGTAATAGAAGTAAAGGAAGGCTGTGGAACCTGGTGGGAATGTTAGTGGGGGATTAACAAAAGCCTTGTAGCTATGGAGTTAAGCTGGGTTTGTGTTTCCAATGCCAATGACATCTTGATTTATGCATACTGAGAATGTGTGGGTTTTTTTTAAACACTGAAGCAATAGGAAATAAGTTAGCCTACTTAAACTCTATATTTCCTGTAGGGCTACTTGTCTAACCAGAAGTCAAAGCTAACAGCTTTTTTTAAGCATAATCTTATCACACTCTTCCCCTTGTTAACTTTTTGTCTGTGTTGTCAGTCTATAAAGCTCTAGGCTTGAAGCTGTCCTTCCTTTCTTCCCTTCCCAAAGCTCCAGAATCTCTCCCTTACAGAAATAAGTTGGTAATGTGTGCAGAATACCTCCTGCACGCATCCTGTTAGCTGTTTTCTTGTCTACAACAGTTCTGTAAAAAATGTAGCTGGAGGAAGTCTCATCCTTGCAGCCAACATAGTTGTTCAGTGCTGGTATAGAAATGCACATGTTCATGTGCTGCTTATGGGTTTAGGGAAATACTCTTGCCTGTTGCTCGGGTTTGATTTTTAGCTTGTTTGGAAACATTTTTCCAGGGTATATAATCTTGTTTCAGTTAGCATGTGATCTTGGGGATTGCCTCAGCATACACAGTAAGAATAAAACAGTCTGACAGTGGTCTGAGTATTCACTCTTATTATGAAACTACATAACCGCAGGTAAGTGCAGAGAAAAAGTGTCTAGGACAGGAAACTTAAATTTTACCCTACATATGACTCTATTTATGTATTTTATATGTGCAGCTTGCTGAGGTGAGCAAGTCTGCAAAATCCAGGTTAGCTGCACTACTCAGTATAGATATACCGTGAATATACAGCTTTTAATTACTAAGCTGCCTGCTGCTGATGAGTCTCTTGCTGCAAGTGACAATTTCTGATGGTAATAGTATAGCATCCATTGTCAGATTGCTAAACCAGTTTCCAATGAAAGGAAAAACTTTGTTTAATATTTGCCCAAATATTAAACATTTAAAAGTGGCCACTTTTTGGAAAGTGATAGTGAAATGGCTGTATTTAACATAAGCCCTGGCACAGTATCCAGAAATGTACAGCACTAGGCTAAGATTCAGGCTTTGTACACTGATTAGTATTTTTGGACTGGAGCAGCAGTTTGCATGGCATTTGTCTTTTTTTATTTTAAATTAGATTAGCATTCTGTTTTTAATGGGTGCAACAAATTGTTCTGCTGCTAAGAGAATAAAGCAAGGCACCTAAACTCTGCAATATTAGACTCCTAGACTATAAGGCCAGAAGGGACCAACATGATCATTTAGTCTGGCAGCATCACCACCTCTGCTTTGCTCTGTCACCACCTATGAGGATATCCAACAAAAGTCCCTACTTCTAGTTGTCTCCACTCCCTGGTCTTTCTCTTGGTTTTAAGACATCAAGCTGGTAAACTGAGAATATGGTATGTATTGGGCACAGGAATTGATTCCCTCTGTCCAGATGGAAGGCTCTAGGATCAGATGCAGTGTGACTGGGCAGATGTAAATGAAAGCAGACCTGGTGCACAAAACCTTTTTTTTTTTTTTTTTTTTTTTTTTTTTTGCCCGTTGATTGCTGCTGCTTTTATATGTGCAGTGAAATCTTGTTAAGAGTACCTGATTATAGAAGAACAATGGTAAAGAACCCCCCTCCATCACAGATCTCTCCTTTGTGCACCAGATGGTGGTAGTCTACTGGTCACATGACTTGGGAAAGTGAAACTGGGATGTGCAGTATTTAATAGTATCCACTGCATTATGTTCCCAGAAGGCTTGCTGTGTGGCTGTATGAGTCTTAACTCACCTTACAGTAGGGAGTGGGTTTGCTTTGTAAGGGGAAGGTCTCTTCTTAAACTTATAGAAATAGAAACAGTTAATTCAATCCCTTCCTCCTGGTGTGCTGCAACATATTGTACAGCAGCTGTTCTCAAACTGTGGGTAAGGACCCCATTTTAATGGGGTCGCCAGGGCTGGCTTTGGACTTGTAGGGCCTAGGGCTGAAGACGAAAACTGAGGGCTTTAGCCCTAGGTTGGGGGGCTCAGGTTACAGGCCTCCCGCCTGGGCCTGAAATCCTGGAGCTTTGGCTTTGCCCTCTCTCCCCCCTCCCCCCCCCCCCCTCCGCCAGCCCAGGGCATGGGGTTTGGGCTTTGCTCCTCCCCCGGCCTGAGGCTTTGGACTTGGTCAGGCCCAGGCTCAGTCCCCCCTCAGGGGGTCGTGTAGTACTTTTTGTTGTCAGAAGGGGGTCATGGTGCAATAAAGTTTGAGAACCCTTGTTGTACAGTATGTAAGATCCATTGACAGAAGATGCCTGCAATTGCTGGGTGCAAATAGGTTCATTCAGCCTGGCCTCCATTCATAGAGCTTTCTCTTCACCACTTCTAAACATTCTGGCGTTTGTTGCTTTATCTTTATTATTCCTATGCACCGTGTTATGAGAGGCAATGGTTTGATACACTTGTTTCAGAACTAAGTGTACTGTGCTCAGCAACAGTGTTTCACAGCTCTCTAGTGTACTGTGAGATGCAGCCCTGTAGGTTTATCCTGAAGCAGCTGTTTTTGTTCTGTAAATGTTTCCATTGGGGGTGAGGAGGGGGCAAATGGAGCTGGTAGCTCTAGAGCCAGGTTAGACCAGGCAGGTGAGAGTTTTGCCTGGGAAGCCCACCAAGTTTTAACAGTACTAGACCAGTGGAGGTAGAAGGGGGGAAGGGAGGATGAAGAGAAGTAAGACATTCTATTAGGATTTTCTTGTGGTACAAGAAACCTTCAGAATGTGGGTATCTCTGCATGTTGTTCTTAGTACAGCCCTGTTTAAAGGAGTGTCTAACGCTTGTTGCATCAGCACAGCTGGCTGGTGTGTTGCAAAAGTGAGGTGGGGACACAAGGCCTTGGTGGAGGGGTCAAAGCATCTGTGTCCTTGTCCAGGAGAGAGAGAGGATCTATGGATTATTGGATTACCTCTTGTCAGATCATGGCAATACATGCTTCCTAAATCCCTCTGCATAGGGAGGGAGTGGTATGTAATAAGGGATGGCTTATTTTAGGCAAACTGATTTAAACAGTCTTTTTTTTTTTTTTTTGCTCTGTTTCTGCTGGAAAAAATTGGAACATTTGTGTGGCAAGTGGCAAGTTTTATCTTCCAAATATGTTTACTTTCAGTGTATTGCTGCACTCTTTTTGTGGGCAGAAGTTGCATGGCAGATCAAAACTGGACAGAGGTCTTACAGTAGGTACAGAGTAGCTTTGGTTTGTTTGTTTTTTGCCTTGGAGGTAGGGGTTGAACATTGGCTTTTGTTGCCATTCTTCTTCTCTTCTCCCTTTCTCCCCTGTTATTCCTTTTCTTCAAACATACACTGGCTAACCATTGGCCATAAAGCGGGACAATAAGTCCAGTGAAACTTATCAAGGTGTGACTTCAGGACCTAGTTTGCAAATGCAAATCTTTAGTGTTGGCTCTTCTTTAATCTTAAACAGCTGTACAACTCCCAGAATGATTGAATTTATATTTGGGGGGATTATATCTTTTAGGGTGGGGCTTGCAGCCCTGTGAGAACCTATTGTTGATTCACCATTCAACTCCAACGGACTCTCTTGCATCTGTATTTTTCCTGTCTGCCATTTGCTCTGCTTGTGGAACATATTGAACTTTCACCATCGCACCAAAATTGAAAGGAATTGAGGCTATTGCCATGCAACGTAATGTA
This sequence comes from Chelonia mydas, assembly GCF_015237465.2. Taxonomy (NCBI): domain Eukaryota; kingdom Metazoa; phylum Chordata; order Testudines; family Cheloniidae; genus Chelonia; species Chelonia mydas. The sequence continues at coordinate 27,421,232 of NC_051246.2, read as the reverse complement.
AAAAGTCCAGCACCTGGGACTGTCTTGGTGCATGAACAGCGTTCTGCAATGTCCAGGTTAGAATCTCTTTCCACACTCTTGTTTCCTGGTCTGGCAGGAGCTGAGATTGCTACGCAGGGAGTGAGTTCCTTCTCTTATGTGAGGTGAGATATAATGCCTCTTTCGGTTTCCTCTGGAGAGTGGAAGAAAGACCATTGCAATTTGAGGCTCTGAGACATACGAAGGATGGGTGATTTTAGGGCTCCAACAAAGAGAATCCCACAAGGAGAAGTATTTGACTTGCACAGGATATGTAAAACAACCTCCCTGTGCGCTGTGAAAGTATAAGAACTATTTTTATGCTGTGTGTTCTACAGAACCCTGAATTAGCCATCCAGCTCTTTGCAGGTGTTGCAAATATAAAACTGAGGAGAGTTGGAAGATGGTGAAATGGCTTATAGAAGGCTGACTTGTAACAGAGGCTTATGGTGAGTACTCAGCGTACTTTGGAGTATTTTGTTAAAGAAAAGGCACTTTATAAAAATAATTATTGAAGAAATAATAGTAGTAGCTGATCTGCTCAGGTTTGAGTTCTTTGCAGAGATGCACCATACTTGGCAGTCTCACTTATTGCCTAGGAAATGACACTCAAACTCCTGCAGCTCTAATTGCAAACTTCGTTTTTTCTCTCCACCACAGTGTAATTGGGAACATTTCACCATGGGAGTGAATTTGGCAAGAGGAAAGCCCTCTGTTTGCTGCCCAAGTAAAGCAAACAAACAAATAAGGAAAACAAAAGAAGCTCCCTGCCTGCCCTTCCTCCCTCACTCTCCCCTCCATTTTTTGTAGTGAAGTGGCTGGCACCACTATGCTATTCTGCAGGGAAGATAGACTGTCCTGTCTGGCATTCCACACAGATGGCCTGGAAAAAGTCCACAGTGGGCAAGGGAGAAAATGCCACTCTCTCAGTCCTGCTCTCTTGATTATACAAAGCGAAGGCTAGTGTAGAAAAGTATGTCAATTGAATCTACTTCGTATTTCAAAAAAATACATGGCAGTTTTGTCTCTTGGGTTATTATTAGCTTCCCTCCTAATTGTCTAAGAGAACCCCAGGCTTATGCACCAGATAAATAGCAGTGGGCTTGTTTGTGTTGATGGAGGAAGAGCTCCATCATGAAGTGCCTCACCACAGAGGACCAATAGGTTATCTGAGTAAAGGGCAGGCTAAATGGGTTTAAAAGAGCCTCATGAAGAAAACCATTTTTCTGCCAATCACCTTTCTCCTCTCTAAATAGAAACAATTCGCTCTTACAGGTGGAGGCAATCAGGTTTCAGCCCCAGCTCAGCAAATACCAGTGCTGATCAGGCACTGAGGACAGCCAGTTGCTGTACTTCCAGAGTCAGTGAATTGTGTCCATGAAAAATCTGATTTCCTCTGGTCTGAGTTAGTTCCACAGATACCATGAACCTAGACTTTGGCTACCATCGTGCATTAATGATTCCAGATCAAGCCCAAGCAAAATATACGGTAAACAGTGACTTTGAAAGTCCAGAACTCTAAATCAGTTTTAGGGTAGTGCATATTAAGAATAAGACACACTTCTTCTGCAGGTAATCAGGCATTCCCAGATTAGGTGCTCGTCTGGGTTGCTTTTCAGTGAAGCCTTCCACACACGATTGGGTTTGCAACTTCTGGCTGTGTGCTGATCAAGTCTGTCGATAACATGAGAGTTGACAGTTTCTCCTTTCCTGTAGCTTTTTATGTTTGTTCAGACACCATTAAGGAAGCAGAACAGAATTGAAAGATGTGATAAGGATATTTTATATCTATCCAGCAGGCAAAGGCTGTGTCACGTATTGTTGTGGTAGTTAAAGGGGGAAGCTAAACTTTGTCAAGTGAAGTAGATTATAAAAAGAACACTGGCAGTGACCTGATGGGCTGATGCCACAACAGTCTTGGTGAGTAAATCTTTTAAAAATACTAGAACTTGACCCATAAAACGAGTTGAAATGACCGTTCTTTGTATGCATTTAGAATTTGTAAAATGTCCCCCATCCATACAAACACCTAAATAAAGTTATGGAGCTGGAGAGCAGCTTCAGTGTATACTTAATGACTAGGCAAGTTTGAAATTGTGTTGTCTTCCCATAAAGAAGTATTTTAAAAACAGAACGATGACGCACTCTTCTCATAGGGAACAGTGGCAGCAGTAGGGTTGTGCTACCTAGATGGTTGCATAAGGCCCAACAACAGATGAGCACACCCAGCCCGAGCACCATCCCACGTATCCCTGTTGCCAGAGGGCTGCAACAAAGAAAGTGTTCCCTAATATGCATCCCTCTCTTTCCCCTAGCATGCAAAATTGAACTGCGGCCCTACCTCCTGGTTCATATAGAACAGTCCCTGGTGTGGTGGTGGTGGCAGACAGTGTAGTGTCATGGGTATGGAGGAACCTAGTCATAGGTGTGGAGATGGAACTAGATGTCTAAGTTGGCTGAAGCCCCGCCAAATTCTGTGCCAAAAATATTAAAATTCTGCAAATTATTTGTTAAGAAATAAATGTGGAAACTCCAGCACGACAGGGGGAAGCACAGGCCACTGGCTGCTCAGAGGTGGGAGATGACCCTGCAGCCCGTGCCTTCCTCTCCCCCCGGGATATGGACTCAGTGGTGAGGCTGTGCCCCAATCCTGACTCAGCACAAGATCTGGGCCTGTTCCAGAAACACCCCAGCACCCTATTCCTCTGCGCCAGGTGCATCGGGTGTGGGCAGACAGGCTTAGCCCAGCAGAATCCAAGTGTGGAGGGGCTTAGTGTGGAGGGGTCCAGATGTGGGATGTAAGGGTTTTGTGTGGAGTAGTCTGGATGCAGGTGTCCCAGTGGGGGGGTCTGAGTGCAGAGGGGGATCTGGATCCGCAAGGCCTTGTTGTGGGATTCCAGGTGCAGGGGCAATGGGATTCTGCAGGGGGGGGTCCAGGTGAAGATGGGCTTGGCAGGGGGGTCTGGGTTTGGGAGGCTCAGTGGGGGGTCTGAGTGTTGGGGGAGTGGAGCATGGTGGGGTGGTTCAGGTTCAGAGGGTGGGGCTGCTTGGGGTGGGAGGGGTCTCGATGCAGGGGGTGGGGCTTAGTGGGGGTGGGTCAGGTGCAGGGGCACTCTGGGTGGAGGGGCTGAGGCTCGGTGGAGTGGGGGTTCTGGGTGTGGAGAGCTTGTGGGGGGTTCTGAGTGTGTCAGGGGGTGAGGCTCCATGGGGGGCAGGTCTGGGTATGGGGGAAGGTCCTCATGCATGGGGGTTGAGTGGACAGGAGCATCTCCCCACACAGTGACCCCTCCCCCTGCTGCTGATGGGTGATGGGAGCAGGAAGTGGGAGGGTGCAGCGCTTCCTGCAGCCGGGGGATGTTTCTGGGGGTAGTCCCAGCTTTGGCTGCTCCTTGCAGGGGAAGAGGAAGTCTCCTCCTTCCCTACCCACAGCCCAGCTGGGACTAGCAGTTGAGCCTACTGCAGGGTAGAAACCACCAGACAGGGCGCCATAGGTGTAGTTTGATTGCTATATTTTTGGGAGGGGGCGTGTGCATGTGCCAGTTGTCCGCTTCTCTCCCCCTGCCTGACTGGCCCTTACTGCTGCCTGGAGTCGTACCTCTGCTGCCAGTGTTGGAGGGGATGGGCCTGCTTAATGGGGGAGCCCCAGCTACTGCTGAGGGGATGCCACATGCTGGGCTCCCCCTTTCTCCCCTTTCTCTTGCCCCTTGCCCCACCCCACCGGAGGCACTCACCATTGTAGTGGCACCAGGATGCTGGCCATGCAGGGCGCCCAGCACTCATAGAAGGGGAAGATGACCAGCACTAGGACCCAGGAGGCCTCTGCAGAGTCAGTGAGCCAGAGCAGCCACCCTCCCTCACCTGGCAGGAGAGGAACTGCTCTATGCCACCTCTTCTGCTCTCTTCTCAGGCCCAGCTTGTGGGGAGAGGAGCCTAGGGAGCCAGAAACATGCCCAGGGAGAGAGACAGCGTGGGAATGACTGAGCACCCTCCCTCCTGGCAGGCTGAGCAGAGCAAGTGTTGAGTAGCTCAGCACTTGCAGAAAAGAGCAGGGGCAGTGACACTGCATGCCCCCTCTCCCCTCTTTGGGAGGGCAGTGCCCCTGTGCCCCCACAAACTACACCCATGGGTGTGTCCCGTTTTCCCTCCCCCATGGCAATTTACCTCTCTGCTGGCTGCTCTGGGCACTTGAAACAATGCACCTGTGCTGCTCGGGGGAGGGAGGGGAGGTGTGGTTGATCTTGCAGTGTCCCTTTGCTCCCCACCAGAAAGTCATTTTTCTGCGGGGAAGCAAAGAAATCTGTAAGGGACATGAGTTCTGCAAGTGTGCAGTGGCAAAGAATTTCCCCAGGAGTAAGAGCTTACACTTGGCCCTGCTCCAGATTTGTGAATGACATGAGTGATTGTACTGTTCCCCATGTATGGTTAAGGCCCCAATAGAGTAAAGCATGTATCTACAGTTAAATATGTGTTTCAGTGCATTGCTCTATTGGAGCATGGGGAGGTGGCAAAGCACTTTGGGAGGAAGTAATCTTCCTCTGCCTACAATAACACATTCTGGCAGTGGCAGATCTGAAGCATTATGTTGATTCTTTGGACAGCTGAGTTTGAGTCAAGGTTGAGTGCTGTGACTTGGGGCAGTTAGAAATGTTTATATTTTGTTGGTGCTTCCTGTGGATAAAGACAAGTGCATGTCAAATATTTTAGCATTGTTTTAGGAAACTTATTTTAGGTGTCGCTTTGTTTCAAAGCGGAAATGTACAAATAAAAAGCTCCTAGCCCAGCAATTTATCTTAAAGCATTTGATTTTGCCATGCAGCGCCCCCATCTCCACCTTTGAATCTCTTAAATCCCTTTTGATACTCTTTTTATATACCTTCATGGGAGTAAGTGTCCTAAAAATCTCTTATGTTCACAGAAGCTTCTGTGCTGAATATCTCTGTAAACTCATATGCAGTCTTGTTGTTGTAGCGATGTCGGTCCCAGGAGATTAGAGAGACAAGGTGGGTGAGGTAATATCTTTTATTGGACCAACTTTGATCACAGAGGGCCGGGGGTGAATGACCATGGGAACTGAACTATTCTTTCATGGTGGCTCCTCCAGGTCAAGGCTACGATATATTGCCAGCATGGTGGAGCCAAAGATGCATTTCTGCCATCCATGCAGTGCCGGTTTTGTGGATGGAGAACTTCAGTTCTTAGAGCTACAAATTCAACAATTGTCATCAGCCATTAAAAATAAGAAAGGAAAATATTTAAATATTAAAATGTTTATCATTATGCTTCGGAACATCATACATTATTCAATGTTTTTTCCAAAGCACTTATGCACAATGATTATAGGACTTCTGCCTGGACGCACCTTACAGAAAAGACTATAGAGACAACCAGTCTGTGCAGTCCAGGAACATTGCTGTAGTGCTTTGCCAGCTTTCCTTGTATAGTGCTTTGACCCTGGAACACTGCAGTACTCTTTGGCAGTACTGATTAGAAAAAAAGAAAGGGGGAAAAATAACCAGAATCTGAGAGAGAAAGGACAGAGCAGAGCTAAGAGGGTTCAGGCAATCACACTTAACGCAGGTCTTCTACCAAAATGTATAGAAGTTTGAAGAGAATCTACTGAAGTTTGATTGTATTACGATGTAAGTGGGTTACTAAACAATTTATTTACTGTATGTGAGTAAATAGAATAGAAATGGTGGGGCAGGATCACTTTGTGAAAAGTTACTGGAATACTCAAGTATTGTTCACTCCACTCAACCTAATCTTAAAATCCTGAGAGAGAATTGATAGCAAAATAATGATTCCTTGTATCACTGGTCAGGTATTAGACAGACAAGGTGGGTAAGGTAATGTATTTTATTGGACCAACTTTTGTTGGTGAGAGACAAGCTTTTGAGCTTACACAGAGCTCTTCTTCAGGTCTGGAGCATGTGTTAAGGGTGTCACAGCTAAACAGAAGGTAAAACAGATTGTTTAGCATAAGCAGTTGACACACATTTCAAGGGACTGTTCAAGGTGAAGTGGCCCATTAGCACATCTCCAGGTGTTTGTTTGTGTGTGTGTGTGGGGGGGGGGGAAGCAGCATTCAGATGTATGATCCTGGTCCAAACCACTGAAGGTAAACGGAGCCTTTCTGTTGACTTCAGTGGGCTTTGGATTAGGCCCTCTGAATTTGAAAAGCCAGTTTTATTTTGCATTGTAATAGCATTACATACATGCCTCATCAGCTCTCATTCCTGGATCTGTGCAGCTGTTTGTCTCAGAAGATCTCTTGGAGATTGCATGAGTTCTAAAGTAACATACTGAATATAAATTGGTGCCCCAGTTCTCTAGTTACCTGGCTAGCATAGTCTGGTACTTTCGGCCAGTGTTGTGAGAGAGGACCCATATACCCTATAACAGGAAGTGGTTTCCTTCAAAGTAAGTCCACAGATATCTTCCATGATTAAGGACTTATTTTACCCAATTTATAATAAAAACCTTGATGGCAGTGTTACACTCAAATGTTTCATCCTTCACTCTCACAGGTCTTTTTGTTTAAGAATATAGACCCATTTCTTTGGGGAGAAAAAGCAGCTTTGGTGAGCCTTTCACGATAAAAATGTTTAAAAAGTATGTCAAACTTTGGACCTAACCAACTTCCCAAATACCCATTCTGAAATTATCTCTGTACTACCTGTGCATGAGCATGCACACATTTATCTGACCCTGCATTCTGCACGTCTTGCCCTGTAGTGGCTGTAGCATACAAAGAATTTAAGTCTAATACTACTATGCAAGTCTGAGTTTTTTTACTGGTTACCACGTGTGTATACACCAGTACAGGCCATGTGGGGGCTCTTATATCAAAGTATCATGTCCTAAATATAGTTAAGAAGAAAAATGTGGTAAAAATAAGGGGTTTGAAGAGCCATGTGGCAATCAAAAAGAAGCTCTCTGAAGTAATCAGCTTTATGTACTAATTTGTTGTATTTCTTTTTACAGATAGTATATTTCTCTATTTTGTTGCATAAAGTTCCACCGGAAGGTAGACTACCACTACCTATCCAACAGGATCCAACAACATATAAACTGAACACTTCTAACAAGAGAAAGTTAAGGGTAACCCTGGCTAGTGAGAATGCATCTGTTTATGAGCAAGTGCATAGCATAGCTGCAGTTCATCTCCCCTTTCACTTGACTTGGCAGGCGAAGGGACGCTGGATTGAAAGAGCTGCATGGCTTGTTAGAACAAGGATTGCTGCCCTAGCCTGATTCAAGTGATTAATATGAATATTTTTTTTAGTGGGGTGAAGAGGAAGGAGATATTAGAAACTAGACTTCAGGTAATACCATTTTTGTAGTTATCCAACAGTGATTCTCTCCTGGTAATTACACTTAAAATCAAGAGGTTATGAAATACGCAACAGGAAGAACAATTAAGACGCTGGACAGGGAACTGAACATAAGAATGGCCATACTGAGTCAGAGCAAAGATCCATCTAGCCCAATATCCTGTCTTCTGGCATTGGCCACTGTCAGGTGCCCCAGAAGGAACGAACAGAACAGGTAATCATCAAGAGATCCATCCCCTGTTGCCCATTCCCAGCTTCTGGCAGTGAGACTTGGGTTCTGTTCTTGGCTCTGCAACTGACCTGCTGGGTGAACTTTGGCAAGTCACTTCACCTCCCTGTGCCTTAGTTTCCCTGTCAGTAAAGTAGGGAACCTCCTTTGTAAAGTACTTTATATAGCTGTTTTCATCAACTCTCATACAGCTAGGTGGTGGTCACTATTGTTCATACTTCTAAGAATATCAGCTAGATAAGCAATTGATTGAATAAGAGTGCTTTGATATTAATGTGTGTGAGAAATAGCTAGACAGAGGAATGGATAGATGAGCTACTTTTTTCAGAAGGTACCGGTTATCTTGGTTTACTCTTCAAAAACAGAGGGTACTGCAGGGTGCAGCATATTGCAGAGGGTCGGGATAAATGATACCACAAGTGCAGAAGGAAGATTCACTATACTAACAGGGTAGAAATCAATGGTTGGCAGGCACAGCAAGGACCATCAGCCAATTGATGGGTCCTTTGCGGCAGCCAGTCGGTTCTGTTTAGTGAGAGCAACATTTGTCCATCACACGAGACTTTCATCCAGCTTTGGACAGAATGATGCTGTGGTGATGGCAAAGATGTCCTTCAATTTCAGATTGATTCACTGAAGCTTAACTGCAATCTGCAAACCTTCTTAGGCTCAAGGTATGTCTAGTTTTCTGGAAGAAATTTTGCATTTATCTGTCATTTCTGGAGAAGCATGAAGTCTTGCAGGCTGTGTGCGTGTGCGCGTGCGTGTCAGTCTCTCTCTCCATTAATAGATTGACTAGACTACTTTTCTTCCTTTCATTCTGGCCTGGTCATGACACTTCATCCTATTGATGTTGCTTCATGAAATATGTTTATAAATGTGCATGCACAGACCTGCAAATCAGCAAAGAGCTTCAGGGTGATAAACTAACCTGCTTCTGTATTGTTCATGTTCCTTAGAGAGAATGAGTTAAGGGAATCAGCTCCTGTAACTTATAGGTTTTATTGTTTGAGGTATGAAATCTTTCACTTACTTACCATTATTTAATTATTTAACCAGAATTAATTGCAATTGCAGTTTTAATCACACTGTTAAACAATAATAGAATGTCCATTTAAATTTATTATAAATTTTTTTGGATGTGTTTCTACATTTTAATTTCAATTAAAACACAATACAAAGTATACAGTGCTCACTTTATATTTCTTATTACTGTAAAAAAGAAAGAGAGTATTTTTCAATTCACCTCATACAGGTATTGTAGTGCAATCTCTTTATTGTGGAAGTGCTACTTACAAATATAAAATTATTTTTTTACATAACTTGCACTCAAAAACAAAACAATATAAAACTTTAGAGCCTACAAGTCCACTCAGTCCTACTTCTTGTTCAGCCAATGGCTAAGACAAACAAGTTTGTTTACATTTATGGAAGATAATGCTTATTTACCATGTCACTTTCAGGTGACATGGTAAATAAGAAGCTGATCGCATTATCTCCCATAAATTACATTTTTTTTAATAGTTTGACAGTCCTAATTTTTGTGTGGTGAAGCTAATTTTTTTTATTTGCCTGCAGAGTACTGCTAAACATGATTCTTTGTCAATAACTTACTCTGACCTTGAAATCACCTTGTTTTGCGAGTCTGTTGAATGGGGATGGCTTATCTACCTTTAAAAAAAAAAAAAAAAATCTACACATGTATATGGGGTAAAGAAGGAGAGGTAGTATCTCTGAAAGTGAGGGCAGTTTCACTCTGAGGGTATGTCTACACTTCAGTTAGACACCCGTGGTTGGCCTGGGCCAGCTGACTTAGTTTCATGCTGTAGGGCTGGTTTAATTGCAGTGTAGAGTTTTGGGCTCAGGCTACAGCCTGAATTCTAGGACCCTGCAAGGTGGGAGAGCCCCAGAGCTTGGGCTGTAGCCCAGGGCGGCAAGTGTACACTGCAGTTAAGCAGCTCCACAGCCCAAGGAGGCTGGGCCAGCTGCAGGTTTTTCATTGCAGTGTGGACGTACTCTGAATGATTCTGTTTAATTGGTCCTCACTTTGCATCCAGCTCTCACCTCTGCCTCCAGGGAGCTGTTAAATGTGAGGCAGCGGCCACGCGTGGCAACACTGCTTCCACTGCCTGTCTAAACCAGGTGGAGTGTAACTATGAGGGATAAATGCCCATTCCCATCATGCTAAGGCTGCATCTACACTTGGAGCTAGGGTGGTATAGAACTAAAGAGCATCCGTCACTTTGAGAGTACCATCTCAAGTGACAGTTTCCTGGATCAAGAAATATCAAACAAAATATGAAAGGCAATCCAGGCTTTTGGAAGACTTTGCTATAGGATATTCAACTAGCATACTATCAGACTGCCAAAATCGGTGATGTACTGTGCAGTAGTGATAGCATCCCTTTTATTATGGTGTGAAACATGAACAGTTTACTGAAGACACATCCACTTGAAAAATTTCACATGTCCTTTGAAAGAGCAAAACCAACCAGCATGAAGGCAATGATTATCAAAGCTCAGCTTAGAAGGACAGTCTTATCAGAGTGGATGGTGCTGGAGGACTCTTTTCATGTCTATGGTGAGCTGAAACTTGGAAAGCGGAGTAGGGGTTGTCAGTGTAAAGGTTTCAAAGACTCCCCCCAGTCAGAATATCAATATTTATGCTGCATAAGTTGAGAACTTCAAAGACACAGCCAAGGACAGATCTTATTGTACAGCAATTATCAATAAACGTTATGAACACTTTGAGAAAGACAGATGTGAAAAACTGATTGAAAAAAGGGCCAGCTGTCATACCAAGTCTTGAGTGGGAGCCTACACTCTGTGTTCTTGACCTTCCTCCTTGCAAATTGGAGTATACAGCCACAAGAGAACAGATGAGATGCTGCAATGTCCTCATCAGATACGAGAGCTTTTACTCTAATGGTTTCACATGGTGGCTGACCCCTGTAATTGAAGTAGGTCCTGTGCCCCTATGTCAGAACAGGTGTTCCCATTCTGTCAATTTAAAAGGGTGGGGTGGCATCTAGAGTCTACAAAGGTTCCCAATGAGAGATTCAGTGAGAAAGAGACCTCGTGATTCAGAAGAATCTGAGATCATGGATTGGTGGAGCAAAGGTAAAGGGCAGATAATCACTGCCTGGGAGAGACAGTCTGCAGAGAGCAGGAAGTTCTGCAGACCCTCACTTGGGTAATAATGAGGAATTGGCTAGGAGACCAGCAAAGGGGCTGGTTTGTGGACCTTCCTGAGTCAGTCCTGGAAGGGGGAAAAAGGCTGAGTTGTTGGACAGTGTTTTAGGCAGATGAGTGATGGGACTGATCACTTTCAGGTGGATGGCCTGGATAATGGGGGCCTGGAAAAAGGGCAGAGAGCAATTGGGAACTGAGTGCTAGTCGACTCAAGCATGAGGAGCATGGAAAATTTCTGTACATTTCTATGTTTTACTGTGTGGAATTGAGGGAATGACTTTTACTATGAGGGTTTTATGGATTATTGTATATGTATGTGAATAAACTATGTCCAAAGATAGGATTTTGAGTAGACATCGGGGGAGACTTTTTTTGTTAATTGGTGAACTGAAGGGAAGCTGAGGCAAGCACACCTGACATGCCATGGCCTGCCACAAGAGAGCACTCCAGGTGGGGCCACCCTATGACAAATGGCTATTCAGTGTCTTCAGAAATGGCTTGATGGTCTCAGTTCACTTCCTAGCTGACAGTTTCACTGATCATACAACCTACTACATTTGGTGCTTTTGTTGGCAAGTCTTGGGAAAGAACTGAGTGGTCTGCGAGACTGATCTTAATCCTTTGATCCTTGTTCAGGGATGGAACCCTTTCTAGGAATAACTGTTCCAAAAATGTGCGTGGAAGCTTGTCCTACTGATGCCTATGAAATACCCTGTTCTGAGGATAGTTTACCAACTTAGTTTTCCAATTTAGGTGCTGTCAGTGCAGCGCCCGCACCTTTCAGAAATGCTCTAGAATAAACTATACATGAGTCGTTTAATTCACTTAAGTTGTGTTTGAAGAGCAGGGTCGGGACCATCTTCTTTTATTAAAGAAGATGGGCCTAACCCTTAGAGAGTATCAGATGGGTATTAATTCAATTTGGTATTTGAGGGAAGAGCAGGTGAGGGGATGAAGTACATTTTTATGTAGTAGCAATATTTTTTCTCGCTTAAATAGGGAATAACAATCGTTTAAGGGAAAGTTCAGCGGAATGTAAGAGAGAGAGAGCTAAGAGAAGGCTTGTAAACCCAGATTCACTGTGCCAGAAGCCCAAAGGAGGAATTATGTTTGTGATATAAACACAGTTGTCAGCCTCTATAAGGAATCTTGCAAATTAAATAGGAAGCATATTTTAAAAGGGGATGTTCTGAACAGCTTTTACACCATTTGGTTTCAGTAGCCATTCTTATGCTGGGGAACAGCCTTATTTGAAGAAACAATACTTCACACAGTAATGAAGAACCCAGGCACTCTTACTGTCTCATATTTGCAGCCACAGTGTGAACTGGCTAGTGCCAGACCTGGACGTGTACAGCCGGGGCAGCATCAAATCTTTCTAAGTAAACGAAATGGAAGGGTTAGGGAACAAATCACTTAAAGGAAACAAGCTGAAATTTTTGTTTACGGATGTCTCCATCTGGGCTTCCTGAATACCAAGAATGTACAACCAGAATCATTTCTCTAAATTAGAAGTGGATTTTTAAAGCCAGGTCGTCAATGTTGCTTGCACTTTGACTTTAGATATGTACATTGAAATAAGTAGCAACCATGCTGTAGCCCAAGAAACAAGCGGAGGTGTGCGAAGACCTATATTCTAAATTGTCAAAGGTAATGGTCCAACTTGGCTCATCTTACAAAGTTGTTTATAGAAGTAAACAAAAGTCAGAGACAGAAATACTGGATCATATAAGTTAAACTGTGATAAGGAGTGAGCTTCCCTGTTATAACTACTGCTGCCACCGCAGTCTTTTGGCTTGAGCCAGGGAGAAAGAAAAAGATGACATCACCAGCTCCCTTGGCTTCGGCTGAAGTTTGAGCTACAACTAAATGTGAATCTGAGGTTCCTCCTTTCATTCCCGCCCTAGTCATTTTCCTTCTTCATGTTATGGCTCCTTTATATCTTTGTCTTCTCTCTAAGCCTGGCTTAGATGCTGAGACAACTCCACATTTTGCAGCAATGCTGTGATCTTGTGACCAGAAAGGCAAACTGCAAGCAATGTCTTACAGTCAACACTGGTACAAGCTTGCCAGGTCTCTGAGTCTGAGAGAGACCACATGCATGACTGTAATTTTTCTTAGAAGCTAGGTTGCAAGCAAAAGTAAGTATCAGACTGAATCCACATTAGGTATTTTTTTATTATCCTTTCTTTCTCTTTATGGTGGTTGCCTTGTTTTGCGTTTAAGGCAACAGGGTCAGACTTCAACAGTTCAGAAACTTGTAATTAACTTTCCCTTTTCTTTCAAAAAGGAGAATCAACACTGCCTAAAAAGAAAAGAAAATTACAAGGGAAATCTGTTTTGCTTTTTAAAAAGGCCTGCCTTAATTCTTTAAGTTCCAAATGTATTACATGTTTTCCTTTTTCTTTGTTTTGATAAAAGGTTAAAATGATTTTGAATGGTGGTTGTTAAAATGGCAGTAAACCAGAGATAACTTTACGCAAAATCCTAGACCACAATTAACTTTTGAATGTTGTAATAGTGAAAAAGGGTTTCACTGACATCTTATCCCTTATTGGGACCCCCTTATCAGAACAGTAGCCCAAGAGCATAGAAAACAATGCCATGTATTGGTCATAGGACACTTGTAGTAAGTTGTTTGAATGTATGCGTGTCCACAAGCAAGCATGCTTTTTGCCTAACCCTCACATGGAGTTCCTTCACTTGTTTACATAACACTCTAGTTTAGGGTCTTACCTCCTCTGCCAGAATAAAAGAACTGAAGTGATTCAAGGCTGAGAATTTTCCTTTCCTTTTTGAGGGAGAGATTTTGCTGCTGAGTGCTGTGGTTATGAAACATCACCTCATTTCTTCCTTATTTATGAGTGGTTGTGGGTGGGATTTTTTATTTAAAACCAAATTTCTCATTGTCAAAATATAAAAATAGCATCTAATGTGGTAAGATGCATCTCATTGGAACATAACATTTCAGTGAAGGAACTGAGGCATTTACCAAACAGGAAGCTATTCTTTCACTTGTTGCTTGCTTTGCCCTTTAAGCATGCCTCCATATGTTGTCACTTATATAGCACTTCATAGCTTCAGAATGCTTTACAAGAACAATACAGTATTTCTCGCAACACTCTTATGGTGTAGATGTTATCCCCATTTAACAGATGAAGGTACTGAGAGACTGACTAGCTCAAGGCCACAGAGGAAGTCCGTGTCAGTTCTGGAGTTGTAACTCAAATTCCTAGCTTCTGTCACATCTGCGCAGAAGTACACTGCACTGCCTCAAATGAATCAAGAACAGAAATGTTGAACAGAGAGGATGCTGCTGATACCGCTTTTATCACCAGATTAATAGCATAACCATGGAAGTTCGTGTGAATGGAAGGAAGTGTGGAGGATTTCCTGCATTAGTTCTTGTGACTGGAGAGATTCTCCAAATTGTTGCACAAGCAATAGAAGTTGTTAGACTGGGGATAAGTCTTTGGTGTGAAGCAGCATATTTCCATTTGATGTCTGTTTACGTGCCATATTTAGGATGCTGTATTAGTCAAGAAGTTGGAACTACACAATTATGACGACTTGCTAGACCAGTACAGTACACTGCTTGTATTTTTGCTTTGGTCTCCAAAGGTGGTATTAGGAAGTCCTAAAACCATAATGCATTATTGCTTAAAAACATCCTATAAGAACTGCATCTTTAAAATCTGCTTCACCCTTGTGGGAAGAGCATCAAATAGGCATTAAATAGGGTGTGTGTGTACACATGTGTGCGCGTGCGCGCGCGCACACACACACACAGCATTAGATATAAAGTCCCAATCCCTGTTTTGGGGCCTTTAAGCACCACAGTCATTAAAAATATTAATAAAAAGGAAAGATGTGAGTGTAGTTGGGACCACAGTACAGCATCTGTAGATAGACCTCGGCCAGTTATTTGCTTTCCCTTATAGATACAAATAGCTTTGATTGTTGTTGAATTGTACTCATTGCTGTCCTAGATCAGATTATGAGGACAGCTATCGTTAGGTATTTGTCATAACTGCTGCACCAGGGTTTGTAAACTGAATCCAGTGAAATTGTGGTGTATAATCTCTGCCCTTTGGCAGGTGGTATGATTGCTGACACCACTGTTCATCAGAATCATGTTGATCTTGCATTCAATATCCTGTATTCTTCACAACTTTTAAAGTAGTCGTACATTTGTGTCTGTAGTTCCCTGCTCAGCAGCAGTAGCTTGGTTCCCTCCCCCACCTGGTTCCTTTCAGTCAGTAGCACAGCTTTATTTAGTTCTGGGACACCACAAAACTTGGTAATCAAAAGCAGTTTAACTTCAGAAGCTGCACCCTGTTTGAGTTACATCATTCTGAAACTTGAGAGGGAAAAAGAATTTCTCACATGTACTCTTCTACCTCTTATTTCTAACTTGTGATTTACTGTACATGTGCCTGAGGACTGTAATGGGACATATCTTAGAAATCTGTGAATAGTCCTTGCCTACATTTTTTTAAAATTCAGATTGGCCTATCTGAGCCTTCTGCTGGCAAGGTCCGTTTGGCTGAAATGTGAACTTGGGTCCAGTGAACGAGGCATACCATACAAAGATTAAGGAGATGTATGCTTCATTTCACTTGTATGACCTTGCGCAAGTCACTTAACCTCTGTCTCAATTTTCCAGTCTATAAAAAGGCGATAATGGTGCTTAGCTACCTTGGTAAAGTGCTTTTAAATCCATGGATAAAAAATACTATATGGCCGTTGGTCAGACCTCCAATGTGATTCCTTCAAAAATCGTAAAGCATTTTTTATCATGTTCTTTAATGCTGATTTTAATGATTAGGGACTAACTGTCTAACACTGATATTTTTGGGTGACCAGGGTAATCGCTAAAGTGGATCACTTGCAGAGTCCAATAGTATACTTTAGACTGTTCGTTTCAGCACAAAAGATGATTGCTACGTATGAAAATGGCTTAATGCTTCTAGCTAACTTTTGCAGACAAAGTGCTACCACTATAAGACTGGCTGATTTTTCCTTCATAAGGGAAACCCTATGGTAGCTGTGGATAACCCCTTGTGAATCATGCAGACTAGAACGCCAAGGGCTTGTCTTTACTCAGGGATTACTAACGTTCATTAGTGGCGAAGAGTCCTGTGGCACCTTATAGACTAACAGATGGAGCACAAGCTTTCGTGGGTGAATACCCACTTCGTCAGATGCATGATAGCTAACGTTCATTAGCTATCCCAGTGTAAAGACATAGTGGAGACAAGGCACTATGGTTTTTCTGTGAGGTACACTTGAGAATTCAACACAGGCCAAGGAGGGGAATATTGCGGACCTTGCTTAACTATCTTACAGTAAACACTAAAAGTATCTTGTCTCAACTTAAGATTTTACAGCAAGATAAGTATTGTGTGTTTTCACACTGTAGAAACAAAAAACAAAACAATCCCCCACGATTGCCTTTTTAAGCACTGAAGACAAAGAATGTGTGTGATGTTGAGCATGGTCCTCCAGACCTACAGTCACAGGGTATGGCTACACTGGGGGGCAGAGGGGAACAACCTGTGGCACTGTCTCAGAGCCTGTGTCTTCTGATGTGCCTGTGTCTCACCAGGTCTTGTGATGCGGAGCTAAAAATAGCATTGTAGATGTGCCCACTTGGGTTTCAGAGCCTGGGCTCCAGCCAGAGCTGGAATGCCTATACTGCTATTTTAAGCCCTGCAGCCCAAGCACTGCGAGCCTGAGTCAGTTGACCCAGACTTTGAGGCTCGGTGCCATGAGGAGTAGTAGTAGTTGTTGTTGTTGTTTTGTTTGCAGTGTAGACATACCTACAGTACCTTGTACTCACACAGTAGTGTACCTTCACGTTCCATGGAAGCAGAGGAACGGGGGAGGTGAACTGAAAAGCAGTCTATGGAGTGGTAATACATAGAATCTCTATTGGTTATGATTTACCTTTCTGCTGTTTAGTAGCACCAGAGAGTGAAATTCTATTTGCAAATTATTTTGCTTTAGAAGTGTGCTGAGCTACAGCGCTGCCTATTTGCAGATCTTTGATGCCAGTTTTCTAAGAGCATGGCTACGCTTTCAGATGTAGAGCACTTTGAGTTAAACCAGCCTTTGTAGAGCGCAGTAGGGAAAGCGCTGCAGTCTGTCCACACGGACAGCTTCAAGCGCACTGGCATGGTCACATTTGCGGCACTTGCAGCGGCATTGGGAGCGGTGCAGTATGGGCAGCTATCCCAGCATGCAAGTGGCTGCAACGTGCTTTTCAAATTTGGGGGGTACAGTGTGACAGGGAGTGTGTTGTGTGTATGTGGGGGGGGAGAGAGTGGGTTTTTGGGGGGCTGAAAGCATGTCAGCATGCTGTCTTGTAAGTTCTTCAGCAGCAGCAGACCCCTCCTTCCCCCGCCTCGCTCTCACACACAGCATTCCACACTAATGGTTGCTTTGTCTCGGAGGAGATAAGCAGCAGGCTGTCAGAAACGGAGCTTTCAGCAGGCATTTCCGCATTCCTACGGGATTTAAGGGGATTATGGGACGTTTCCGGAGGCTGAGCAGAGCGCAGTAAAGCAACACCTTGTTCACACTGACGCCGCGGCGCTCCAGTGGGTGGGCAGCAAATGTTATTCCACTCGCTGAGGTGGAGTACCAGTAGCGCTGTAGCCAAGGAGTCAGAGCGCTCTACGTGCCTTGCCAATGTGGACAGGTAGTGAGCTAGTGTGCCCGGGGCTCCTTTATTGCTCTGTAACTCGCAAGTGTAGCCAAGTCCTAAGACTGCTAAATCCAGGCCTGAATCAGAGTAGTTGCTGCTCCTTATTCTTGCTCCGGAATCTTGTTAATCTCCGAACTGGTTCCATAACATTACTTTAAAAAATGTTACTTGTGTCTGCCAATCTTCCCATACCTGTGGCTGAAATACCTATACTCAGACACGTGGGTACGAATATATGGGTACACACAGACATGGACTACTGCATTAAGCAGCTGAGTTGTACGTGTTGGGTCTCACGTTACTTGTATGAGCTGGGAGGCTGTCACACAGCATTTTACAATATCCATTAAGTCACAATAAGGTAAACATTGCTGATATTGGTAATAATGTGAAAAGACCTTTTTCTTTGTACAAGCCACTGACGTGAACATGACTGCCAGTGTTCACCCAGTGTCAAGAGCTTACTTCAGTTTCCTGCTGGAAAGAGCCCCTTGACCAAAATCAATACATGTGCATCAGACAAGTTGTCCTATGCAGTTTGCACTTTGGCGCTGAGCATACAAGATCCTGTTTGAGTCACTTTCGCTATAATGGCTGGAGGAATGAATAGTTCCTAAGGACACTGTTCTAATGAATATTGTATTGCATTTGCCCATTTCAGCATTTCTATTTTAGGCTTTAGTTTATGTTGAAATACAGTTTGTTGTCACTGGATAAACACCAATATTGAATAACACTGAGCAGCTAAATACAGCACAGTGGCACCACTGCTGAAGGATACATCATGGGGAGCAACCAAAAAAGTGAATACCAGTCCCCTAATGTGTAACACTGGGGCTGCTGAATTACCACCACTGACTGAAAACACAGCGGGTGGCACATTTATAGAACCACGCAACAAAATCCAATCCTAAAATCAAAATTTATAATAATTGGGTGGACAAATGAGACAGTTACCTCAGTGCATAACCACAGATTGAGCACTGCTATTCAAAATACATAAATAATGCAAAAAACAGTCTGGCCTCACATACAATGGGATAGTGAAATAGCACATGGCTGCCCCACACAGAATGTTGTGAGGAGTGCAGGAGGTAACTACTGTAAAAGTGTATTCAAACACCATTTTTAAACCTTGCAGATGCTTAAAGTTAGTCTTAAAAGAAATAGAGATCTTATGGTTGGGATGGGGTGGGCAAATTTTGTGGCCCAAG
Source organism: Chelonia mydas (assembly GCF_015237465.2). Classification (NCBI taxonomy): domain Eukaryota; kingdom Metazoa; phylum Chordata; order Testudines; family Cheloniidae; genus Chelonia; species Chelonia mydas. The sequence continues at coordinate 27,402,536 of NC_051246.2, read as the reverse complement.
GGCCACATCAGGGTTGCGAAACTCTGGAGGGCCTGGTAGGGAAGGCTGTGCCTCCCCAAACAGCCTGGTCCCCTATCCGCCCCCTCCCACTTGCCACCCCCTGACTGCCTCCCTCAGAACCCCCAACCCATCCAACCCCCCCTGTCCTCTGACCGCCCCCGCCCCCTTACTATGCCGCTCAGAGTGGCAGGACTGGAAGCCGTGACGCCTGGCCGGAGCCAGTCGCGTAGTGGCATAGCTGCGGGGGAGAGGGGATGGGGGGAGAGGGCCTGGGGGTAGCCTCCCTGGCCGGGAGCTTAAGGGCCAGGCAGGACGGTCCCACGGGCCATAGTTTGCCCACCCCTGGGTTAGGAGTTCATTGCAGGCAACGCTTACTTTTTCCCTACTTTTGTTCTCAACAGTTTTATACAGATTCAGGGCACAGGACTCTTTCTCTTGAAAAGGCTCGCTCAGGAATTGATTCCTTCCCCATAGACTATCAACTGGGATGACTGTGTGTGCAGCCATTTCTCTTGTGCCTGGATTTAAGATTTTAGTTGGAGCTATTTCTACACAAGTATGTGTAGTAAAATATGGGATTCTCTCTTGGAGTTTTTTTATACCAGTCCAGACACTTGGGTTATAGTTCCTTCCCAGCGCAGATGAAGACAGAACACAAAGCCTTCTGATTGCGTCGTAGTCGGTAAGGAGTTAGCAGTTTCTCTCAGTCTTATCATTGAAGCCTGAGAAGATCTCAAAGAGCAAACTAATCAGGTAGGAAAAATAGATCTCCTTTCTTAATAGCTACATAACGTGGTCAAACTCTAAATTGCTTGATGCCATACATACCATTGCTGTTTGGGTTCTTCATCTGTGTGCATTTCCCCCCTTAAATTCTTGTTGTCAATAAGACTGACTGACTGAAACTGTTTAGTTTCTCCAACAGAATAATAGGAGTAACCTTACAGAAGCTTGTGCTAGATAAATGGTTTAAACTGTACAAGGACCAATATATTATGACGCTATTTTGAACAGGTTTTATAACCTTCGAACAAAATCTGCTGCAGCGGAGAGGAGACCCTGGGGAAGATGTGAACCTTTTTTAACATAGAGCCACAGACATAGTAAGAGAAACTCCACATTGCATGCTTCCTGAGGTAGGGAGTAACCATTGGGATTTTGTCTAAAGATGACGAAAAAGTGTCAAATAGTTCAAAACATCATGGTTTAGAGGACAAGGATAGGCAAAGTGTCATTTATCTAGAGCCTTATGTTGCAGCGTGTAACTTACCTGACTCTTCTCCTCAATATAGAGCAGCTGTCTGTAGGGACTAAAAATTCCAGGATGTGTTGCTTCACAAATACCTGCAGGTCAAGTTAAAACATGCTGGGTTCCTAGTTATGGGCTGGTCATATTAGTGAGGGCAAATTAAATTGGTTCCTCCTTATGCTAAATAGGTGAAGTCAGTGCAATCCTAAGATGAACAATGCATGAGTGTGCTTAATTCAAAATGATCACTTTCTCCTAGTGGATTTGTGTTATCCTGTTCTACCATATTTTCATACCATAATTTTGAGGAATATTTTTTTTTTTTTGCCCCACTCCCTGTAATCAAGCTGCTTGCTTATATTGCCTTGTTTATAGCCCAGAGGTCTGAGCAAAGCTGCCATTTTCACTGCTTTCACTGTGTTCGTGGTTGAGGGGCTGGAAGAAGTGGATACAATATCCGGTCATCTTGAAGAAGCACGTCGCTTCTGTGGTCCACCGAGTCTTTGTCACTTACTGTTGCGTCTCATAGGAATTTTTGATCTGGTTTTTAATGAATATGCAATTGCTGAGGTTGATCTATCCTCGTGGGAATTCTGTAAATGGTGGATTTCGGAAACAACATAAATATACATAAAATCGAAGTGGCAGCGTGTAGCACTACTGTGTGCGGTGCAGTGACAACCAGCATAAATGGATTGCTTTGTCCACAGACTTCCTTGTCCACAGACTTCCTTGATGGCACATGCTCTTGCATGTGCAGGGGAGGTGGTGTAGCAGGCTGAATATTTCTCAGCTGGAGAAACCAAGCTTGTGGGTGCTGGAGTTAAAGGGTGATAAAAAGTATGGTGATGCTGCCAAGCAGAAAGACATGGTTACAGTGACAAAGCATGTGGTGATCCTCTAGGCCAGGGGTGGCCAACCTGAGCCTGAGAAGGAGTCAGAATTTACCAATGTACATTGCCAAAGAGCCACAGTAATACGTTAGCTCCCGCCCCCCAGCGCCTCCCGCCCGCTGGCAGCCCCACCAGTCAGCACCTGCCGCAGTCAGTTGTTTTGCACGCACAGGAGGCTCTGGGGGGGAGAGGGGGAAGAGTGAGGGCATGGTAGGCTCGGGGAAGGGGCAGGGGCCTTGGAGGAAGGGATGGAGTGGGGGCGGGGCCTGGGACAGAGCAGCGGTTGAGCAGTGAACGCCCGCCGGCACATTGGAAAGTTAGCAACTGTAGCTCCAGCCCCAGAGTTGGTGCCTATGCAAGGAGCCGCATATTAACCTCTGAAGAGCCGCAGATTGGCCACCCCTGCTCTAAGTTTACAGATACCTGTTCTGAAACTCTTGTGCGTATGAAGGGAAGAAAATGGATAGATTATGTCTAGCAGTTCTCTCTCATCCTCATTGTGCTGACATGGACGTTCTGCTATTATTTTCAGAGGACACACACATTTTATTTTATGCATGTATTTTATGAAGCTCCACTTGTATTCTTTTGTCTTTAAGAATTCTTTTTTAAAAATACTTTTTAGCTGAGATCCTGAATTCAGTATTGATGTAATTAAAGCAGTCCTGATAGTTTCAGAAATATGTAGCTGTAGATCAGTACTAAAACATTTTGCGTAAAATAAGTGTTTTGTGTTTGGGAATAACCATCAAGCAAAGTAATCCAAATAACCACTCTCACATGGTAACCAGGCGGGTTAAGGTTACATGTCCAAAATGGTAATACAGGCAGCACTGAAGGTACTAAGGTAAGGAGAGAACAAAAGGAATTCACACAATTATAAAGTATTGTTTTAATCAGGCTAGCTACTGTGTTGATACACTTACATGGACCTACAGTGAATGTGTCTTTGAAACTACATCATGTGCTATATATGCTATGTTGTACTCCTTTTATAGATAGAACAGAGAGTCCACTTTCACTGTGGCTTCATCACAAAGAATCATAGGTGAAGCTTACTTTGAAGGGAGATTCTCTACTACTGGGATGAAAGTTCTTCTCATCTATACATAGGTCTGCTTGTTGGAATCAGTAGTTTGGATCCTTATTTTCCTTCGCAACTAAGGCCTAAGGATGAATTTTGTATTTTCAAGATAAAAGCTTGCTTGGAAGATGCAGTGTTCTTTCCCCAGAGACCATATTCTTTTTAAAAGAAGAGATGCAATGAAAAAAGGTCCAGGTGTGCAGTTTTGAGTAGGATATATCTAACTTCTTATGTTTTCTATGTATTTTAGGGATTTATGCTGTCGTCCATCACCATAGTATCTGAGCACTTTCCATATAAAATCAATAGCAATGGTGAAGTTCCCAGTGGATTTAATGGAGTCTCTGGTACCGCCACTGTTTCAGGGTCAAAATTCTGCTTGGGTTAGGTTTTTTGTTTGGCCCTTTGGTTGCTGTGTGTGTCGGGGAGAGGGTTGGAGGGGTTTGGGAATAAAATAGGAGTTTTAAAATTGTGAGTACATGGATAGAGTTACAGCTCTTTAGTGTATTTTAAAATCTTCCCCAGTAAGATATGGAGAGGTCCATTCGTGTACCATACAAGCTGACCCATTATTTTCTGAAGCAGATGTCAGAATGTTCAGCTAGTGAAGTGTTCTAATTACCTTGAACATTCTAGGGTGTGGTTTTTACAATGAACTTGCAAAACCACAAAATATACTTCTTCGTAGAAAGGATAGGTGTCTTTCTTTCTGAGAAGTCTTGCATGAAATGAAATTTTCCTGGGGCCCAAGAGTTGGTATACCTCCCAAATAACGGAGGAACACTAAAGCGGTAGCAGCGTTATTTTTAGGGACCAATTCCATCAGGTGTTGAGCACTTTTGACTCCTATTGACACTAGTAGATGTTGAGGGTGCATAGCACCAGTGGTGAGCTGGAGCCGGTTCGCACGAACCGATTGTTAAATTTTGAAGCCGATTTAGAACCGGTTGTTAAAGGGGTGGGCAAACTCCGGCCCGCAGGCCACACGCAGCCCGCGGGACTGTCCTGTCCATCCTGCCTGAGCTCTCGGCTGGGGAAGCTCCCCTGAGAATTTTTACTCACCCGGTGGCCCTGCAGCACTTCGGTGGCGGGTCCTTCATTCGCTCCGCGCCGTCAGTGGCGGGTCCTTCAGTGCCGCCAAAGACCCGGAGCGAATGAAGGACCCGGTTCTTCAGCTTCGTGCAGCTCATCACTGCATAGCACTGCAGAGGATCAGGCCTTTATTTTCTCCACAACCAGCCACGGGCTCTTTTTCCACTGGTAGAACTCTTGTACAGTCATTGCTGAAGACTGAAACTAAGCAATGGATTCTAAATAGGTCTAATCACTCTAGCTAGCCTGACACAACCTGTTCTTTCGGGGAAGCTGACTTCATGTCTCACCATTCATGCAGCTGGAAAAGCAGGCAAATGGCTCCCTCTGCAGCCAGCTAGTTGCCAGTGCTTCTATGGAATCAGCTCAGTATGATGTGGTTTAGAGTGTTTTGGATGATTTCTAGGGAATGGAATCAGCCTGCAGCTGTGGAAACTTGCCGAAGTGCACAGAATGTTCTTCCTTTGAAATTGGAAGATTTTTTTTTTTGCTGGCTGCTGCTAGCTGGGGATCTTGGGCTTGAGGGATGAGATTCAGGCTTCTCAAGTTCCAGGCCAGCAGAAGCCAAATATACTTCCAAAGTGACATGCTTAGCTCTGTTTGGAAAATGTTGTGCTTACATCTCTCTTACGAATTGAAAGACCTCATGTTCAACAAACCCAAGCCTTGCACTCCCTAACGTCCCCAGCAGATAGATCATTCTGCAAATGTCATTTTGTGCTGGTGAGAATGAAACGTTCTACTTTCCAGCACTGTAGGGTTGTTCAGCACTTCAGGTATCCAACATTTCAGACTATTATGAGCACTTAAAAACTAAAACTTATGTTTTTAGGTTTCTCGTGTGTGATAAAAATGATCAGTGACTAATCACAAACAATCCCTAACTACTGATTGTCATAGAGCACCCTCTTATCAATTTAAGAGACTCCTACAGTCATATATTGTATCTTCAAACAATAGTGGTGTAGTGTTGCAATACTAAGACTAATCCAGGTGAGTTGAGAACAATTCAGTCATAACTCCTGAATTTACTTATTTTTGTGAGTTCAAATTAGATTCCATATCAAACTGTTAAATAACTATTCCCCCAGCACTCAGATTTTGAATGAATGCTAAAGACTGCTTCCACCTGCTCTTGTGGTAGGGCATGGGTGTCCCACCCACCCCCCTTGTGGCCTGTCATGGCCCTGCAGGCACATTGCACTCCACACCTGTTGGATCTTTTCAGACAACTACCCAGAACAAATTAGTTTAACCTCCCGTTGTGGAATCTGGTTTATTCACTCATTCTACTGAGGGGAACTCAATTACTGAGCTGCTCAAGTTCATGCCTACTCTGGGTCCATGTAAGAGTCCTGGTCTGTCTCCTCTCCTGTTCAGGAAATCCCAGCCATCCTCTCAGAGCTGGGTTTTACTTTAGGTAATCCCTCTGTCCCTCTCCTCAAGACAGGAACATCTTAGCTCTCTTCCTTGGAGCTGGAGTTCTACTTTAGAGCAGCTGTAGAGTCTCGTGCAGCTTTTTCTAGATGGCCCTTTTCCTTACCAGCCCTTCTCCACTCAGGCAGATCTTCCTCTGCTGCTGTCTTCTCCTTGATCACTCAGGGCCGTGCAGTGTCTATAGGTATCTGCTCTGTCTGCTGAAGGAGGTGGCAACATTTATGCTGTCTCCTTCTCCCAGCCCATACCTGATTAGCAAGGTGAGAGGGGAGCCCAGCCCCACCTTCTCTGAAAGACTCCAGGTGTATCAGAGCATCTCAAGTCTTAAAGGGTCATGCTGCATGATAGGGAGGACTGACCAGTAGGCAGTACTACCCTTAGGAGCCAGGCTACCATGTCACATCTCCCTACTATAAGATACTTCTGTGGTTGTTAAAACTCTATCTCTGAGGTGAGAGGAAATGAATAACTTGCAGCTTTTTGAAGAATTCTGTGCATTTCGGTAAATTTTTTCTGCTGTGAGTTTTGTTAAGGGAATCTGTGAATATCTCCTTTATAGGAAGATACTGTAGCAGAACACTGAACCAAGGTCTCCTGCTTGGATGTAGGAAGAAGTCAAGTAACTGGATCTGGTTTGTTTTAACAATAAATGTCAATGAGGTTATTGCTTAGCACCTTCATAGTGCCTTTATATCTTGAAAGTACTTTTTTATGAACATTTACAGACTTTGCTTCATTTCCTCATAAAAACTGGGGAGACACTATGCGACTTTCCAAAGTCGCATTAGGAGTTATCCTAGAAAGTTCACTGCTTGGATACCATGGTAATAGGTGCCCTAAAATACCTGAAAGTGAGGTAAGGACTTACATGAAGAAACCTCTTTATAATGCAACTGAAGTATGATAAAACCTATAAAAATTAATTGAATTCCATTCTGTTCAAGAGATTAAAGTTGCCCCAGGGAGCTTACACGGTTGAAAGTTTTCTATGAGCATGGAAAATGCGGCCTTATATTTGCACTGGTAAGGTGTGTGTAAAATTGTTGAGAGCGTTTCAATTTTCAAGTGTTTCTGGTTTTCGAGAAATGTAGCTCTTATTACTGCTGAATAGCTGTACCCATTGTAAAAGCTCTTTATTGTTTTGCTAACTAAGTGGGAAGATAAGACCTCTAGTTCTGATATTGTTAAATGAAAGTGGCATCAATTTTATTTGTACCATAGAGTCAAGTTTTCACTATTATTCAAGACTTGAGCAGGGTATTTTCAGTTATGGAGAGCTTGCTAAAGATCACTTTCACTCGAGCTGCGTGTGTTTTGTGACATTTGTGTGTAAGAGAAAGCATGTGAAGTATTCACTTTCCCAACAATGCCTAATGACTACAGAGGTAGTAGGAAGACTCTAATTTCATTGTGAAACTCTTTATTTTATAAAATACATGTATTTGAACAGTTTATAAATCTTTTAAATAAGGATGTTGGTCAAAGCTGGGTAGTGACCTTTGATCAAGTACTTAAATGGGCTCTTTGCAGATTTATTTTTTTTAAGAATGGATAACAAATTGACCTGTGCATAACTAATGCAAAGACCTGTTACTATTGGCACAAATAGCACCTGAAGAAGAGCTCTGTGTAGCTTGGAAACTTGTCTCTTTTACCAACTGAAGTTGATCCAATAAAATATTTGTTACACCCTGACACTGCAATATTCACCACTCTAATGTAATTAGGATATGTCTTATACAAAGTATGCCCTGTGGGGTGTCGTTCTAGAAGTCTTGATCGGCTAGACAGTAATATCTTGTTGGATTGTATGTGATATTGTTGTATGTGAAGTTATGAAGTTTGGCTATGTATGTGTTGCTGAAACATGTCCTGAGGTTGAAAACACCCACAAGCAGCCCTTCAGGTAGGACAGTGAAAAGGCCAAAAAATGTTAATGGCTTATTGCGGAAATGCACACAAGGATTACTCCAGGAACTGTGTACAATAGAAAGCTCTCAGAGGTTTCAATTGGAACTGTTTGACCCAGGTCACGGCACAATAGCATTCCAGCACGTGGGGAGAAGATATACAAGGGGGGAAGATATAAAAGGGGGGAAATGACATCCTGGGGGTACCTCACTTTCCCTACAACAACACACCTGGAAACACCTGAGGAACAAAGACTGAACGGTGGGAAGGGGAGGTGATGGTCCCAGGCTAGAAGGATCGGTGATGGTCCCAGGCTAGAAGGATCTTTAGCTTGTGTATGAAAACATGGGAAAGCTAAGGCAACTTGTGCCTTAAGAATCTGCCAGACTTTATCACTCAGGGTGAGAATTTGCTAATTTATATACTACCTATCTAATGTGTTAAGCTCAGTTTGCAGTTTTTGTTCATTTACTAAGGTAATCTGCTTTGTTCCATTTTCTATCCCTTATTATAACTTAAAATTTACCCTTTGTAGTTAATAAACTTATTGTTTCAAAACCCAATTTGTGCAATTCAGATCTGGGGGGAAGGGAGGGAAAAGCTGTGAATATCTCCCTCTACATTGGGGGGGGGGGGGCGATTTTTATGAGTTTGCACAGTACAGATCTCTCTCTACAGTGCAAGACAATATATCCTTGGGCCTGCACGCTAAGGGACGTGGGCACCTGAGTGCTGGGACAAGTCCCTTCAAACTGAGTCTTCCCAGAGCTGATCTCAGTGTCTGTGTCTTTCTGCAGCTGGGTGTGGCCATGCCTGCGTGTGTGTGCTAGAGGAGGCTTAAGAGCCTGGCTCAGCAAGGCAGGTTAAAGAGGGCCCAGGCTGGCAGTACAGGCGGGCTCAGTGGTGTGTCAGTACACCAGGTGGCAGCTTAATGCGGGGGGGGGGAACCCGTCACAGTATTACCTCACCCACCTTCTTTCAAATATCTGGGGAAAAACACTGCAAATAGCTGCCAGTGCAGGCAAGGTTGATTTCCAGTTTCTATCCTAGCTCATTTTAGTTTCCCATAACTTCCTTTTGGGAAATTCCTCTTGGAGTGCAAATTTTCATTGCTTGCTATACTACCAAAGGTTGACGTTTTTCTTTGTTGTTTGTTGCTTAATTCTGGTGGTTTGAATTATGATCTTGCTATGGGAGGGAGCGGAAAACACTTCTCCCCCAATTTCTGATAAGCTTTTGGTCTTGCATAATTCAATCTGAACTACTGGAATTTCTTGACTTTTGAGTACATGGTCTCTCAACCTTGATACTGTATTAACTTTAGTTCATGGCATTTAAAGACGCATCAGTTTTTAAAAAAAATCACACTTTTACAAGAAATTTTTCACATATTTATGTAAGTAATAGCTAACATTACTATAACTGAAAGATTAGGGGGGCGGGGAAAAGCTTGTTATTTTGTTTACCTTCTGCATTTGACAGTGCTTCCTGTATAGACTGTTCCCCTGTTTGGGATGGTCTTTAACAAAGCAACACAAAGAGAAAATTAAAATTGATAACTAGGCAGATGTGGGTGGCAAAACTACAAAACATTAGTAATGAGGATTCTGGCACAGGTAGATTATCTGAAACTACATTAATCTCAAAACAAAATTGATAAGAATCTCAAATGGATGGTGGTGCTTTAATACATTGTTCCTTTAGGTATGTCATTCATTGCTGTCCAAAAGAACTGCTGAAGGCTCAGTCACACTGACCCTAGATGACTTATATCTGACCCTTTTGGGTTTGTGGGCACACCTGTTCTTTGTGCTTCCTTTGTCTGTATCCACCTGTTTCCACATCATATACTTAGATTGTCATAGTTGGGGCAGGAACCGTCATTTTATGCCTAGCACGATGGGACACTGATCTTTGAGGCATCTAGGTGCTACTGCGCTATAAAGTTCTAAGTAAAAACTTTTGATGCAGTTACTGCAGTACGTAAGTTTGTAGCTTTCCTACCCCCTAAGCTTCAGTATTCCCACAGGAAAAGAGAGCCGCTAAAATTTACTAAATTTACAAGGGATTACAGCAAAAAGGGGAAGTGCTATACACACTTAATTTTTCTACACTGAAGAGGGTGTAGCTGTCAGTTTTTAGTTTTTACATGAATACTTTGTTCACTAGAGGGCAGCACTGGCCCAATTGTCTTTCAGATATGGAGAAATGCAATAGTTATAAGTAGAGCCCTGTGAAATGTTTTGTTTTAATAACTTTTTGGGGGGGAATTCATTTTACATTTTATCTTCGTTGTTCAGGGTGTTGGTGATAGAGAGGTCAGTTCCTGCCCCCAGGAGGGTGGACTGCCTTGGAGGTTGGGGGGATATGTTGCAGAGCGAGCCTGCCCCACACTCTATCCTACAGCAACACCTTGTGTCCTGTGAGGCCGGGCCTGGCTCCCTGCTTTGGGTTTTGTTCCCGACTCATGGGGTTGCAGCGTTACTCAGATTTGGCCTGGCTGCCCCTCTGTGATGACAGAGGTGGCTGGGCCAAATTTGAGTGGCATTGTGACCCTGTGTGCCAGGTCATAATGCCTGGAGTGGGGAATTGGGTCCAGCCCCACAGCATAGTCACAGCTGCAGAGTGAGTTACTCTTTTTTATTTAGTTTTATATGTTTGCATTTGTGAAAAACACAGGGTTCTACCTATAAGCAGTGTGTATAGAAGAAAGCCTGTTGCTGGCCATTCTTAAGTTAACACACATTCTAGCAAGAACAGAACATAATTTTATGCATGTTTTCCTTTCAATGTGATTTTAAGATTTTGTTTTAATAAGTTGCCTAGGGAGGGGTTGTGAAGGCTGTCAGAATTCTCAGGTAAGGTTGGGGTTGATCTAGTACAGTGGTTCTCAAATTAGGGGCACTGCTTTTTCGGGAAAGCCCCTGGCAGGCCGGGCCGGTTTGTTTACCTGCCGCGTCCGCAGGTTCGGCCGATCGCAGCTCCCACTGGCCACGGTGGGAAGCGGCGCGGGCCGAGGGATGTGCTGGCCGCCCTTCCCCGCAGCCCCCATTGGCCTGGAGCGGCGAACCGCGGCCAGTGGGAGCCGCGATCGGCTGAACCTGCGGACGCGGCAGGTAAACAAACCGGCCCGGCCCGCCAAGGGCTTTCCCTGAACAAGCAGCGCCCCTAGTTTGAGAACCACTGGTCTAATATTACAAGACAAAGAGATTTCATTAGCTATTTTTGTGCCCTTCTTAGGCCTTTAAAGTTAGGGCTGCCATATTTTCAGGCAGCTGTGCAGAGGCAATTTGCAAATGTCTGTGGTTCCCCATCCTTTCACCTCTGGATAGAGTGGGTATTGAGCCCAGTAGCTACCTGCTTAATGCTGTGCAGCCGCTTCTGGAAGCAATGTGCTTGCTACGCACTAGGTCCAGGAAGCATGAGTATAATCACAGCTGCTTGGCGCTAGAGTAAACACAAATATTGACTCCAGGAGCATAATGTACTTGTTGCTATGGGTGAGCAGGTTCTAATGCTGACTCTAGTGAATATGCCATTGAAACAGCAGACAGACATTTGGGCACCTGGTAGATTGCATGAAGAAATTTCCCTGATTGTTTACAGCAGGGGTGGGCAAACTTTTTGGCCTGAGGGCCACATCGGGGTTGCGAAACTGTATGGAGGGCCAGGTAGGGAAGGCTGTGCCTCCCCAAACAGCCTGGCCCCCACCCCCTTCCACTTCCTGCCCCTTGACTGCCCCCCTCAGAACTCCTGACTCATCTAACCCCCCCGGCTCCTTGTCCCTTGACCGCCCCCTCCCAGGACCCCCCGCCCCTAACTGCTCCTGGGTACCCAACCCCCTATTCAACCCCCCCTGCCCCCTGACTGCCCCCCGGGAGCTCCTGCCCCTTATCCAAACCCCTCCCTCCCCAGCCTCCTTACCATGCCGCTCAGAGCAGCAGGATTGGCAGCTGCGTGGTCCGACCAGAGCCAGCCACGCCACCACGCTGCCCATCAGGAGCTCGCAGCCCCGCCGCCCAGAGCACTGGTGGCACAGCGAGCTGAGGCTGCTGGGAGGGGCCGGGAGCTCAAGGGCCGGATGTGGCCCACGGGCCATGGTTTGCCCACCTCTGGTTTACAGTAAGTAAGCTGTGCCTGGAATCTTTTTTCAGATTCTTTTTTGCCATTAGTGCCTTACAGATCTTCTTCAAGCAAAGATCTTCCTAAATTGAACAACAAGCTGAGAGAGAGGGATGGGAATTCCCTGAAATCTCATAAAAGAAAAGCAGGCTTGGAGCACTTTAGCACTTTCTAAATGTAAGGGAATGGGGTTTAGAAAACTGTCAGAAGGATACAGTAAATATTTTGAACTTCAATAGTGTATCAATCCCTTGGGACCCATCACCTAACGTGAGGTTTTGGAAAAGTGTAAAAAAGACCATTTATCTGTTCTAGGTACTCTATTGCCACCTTAGCCTTGAGCATTGTGGAGAACTGTTTTATCTCTTTGCCAACTATTGAGAGACTTTGAATGCTTTTCAGGAGGGAAGAAGACAAAGGTACGCAGAGGAGTTTGCTAAATATTCTTTCTGATGGGAGCAGTGTGCTTTCTTGGAACAGGCTGTCCTGAAATATGAGCCTGTAATTTTAGTACCCATTAGGAAACTTACTGATAACAACTCTCTGATAGAGAAAAGAGAGGCAAGCTGCACCTTCCCTTTTCTTGAGCAGCTCTCTTGTATGGAAGAACTCAGGGCAGGTATCTTTTACTGGAAGATAATCCTTCTCCCAGTTCCCCCCTCCTGCTAGAAGTTCTGTCTTGCTGAAACCTGGAGAAGTGATCTTTCAAGGCCTATTCAATTTACGAGATCTCGAGGATCTACAGACTCCTGCACCTCCCATATCCTTTTCCTTGAGGCTTTAGCACCACAGAGTCTGAAATATTATCCTGATCTTTTTTCCACCTCCATCATATTGGAAAATCCCTGCTGTTAAATTTGTTGGAATGGAATTCATCATCTGCTCATCCTGCTGGGGTTGGTAAGAGGATTCTTTATATTCACTCGCTACTGCAGACAAGTATGGGCATGTATTGATACTCCCTAGGCAGGCGAAAACTGGGAAGGGAGTTAGCTCAGAACTGCCTGGTGGTGGTGTAGCTGTAGAAGGGAAAGAACAGTCAGCATAATGCTTAGCCAGTGTTTTTCCTGCCTCAGACTAGCTTTTTCTTGTGGCAATAAGTGCTAGTGGCGTTATCGTAACCAACAATTTTGCCATTTGTGTGAGATAGTAGTTTCCATCTCTTAAATGCTCTGATATAAGAGACCCTCAGTCAACAAGACCCACTTCCTCACTTCTGTGCCATCCACTGATGAGGTCCTAGGTGGCAGCTAACATTCCTTTGTCAAAAAAGAGAATTAAATAGCATATCCTTTGGCATCTGTCTTGTCACTTACTAACTGGCTGGAGGAGTCCGAGGACTGGTCTATGCTTAAAATTTAGATCAACGTAGTGATGTCCTAAGAGCAGCCATACTGGGTGAGACCAAAGGTCCATCTAGCCCAGTATCCTGTCTTCTGACAGTGGCCAATACCAGGTGCTTCAGAGGGAATAAATAGAACAGGTAATCATCAAGTGATCCATCCCCTGTTGGCCATTCCTAGCTTTTGGCAAACAGAGGCTAGGGACACCATCCCTGCTCATCCATTTTTGAACCCTGTTATAGTCTTGGCCTTCACAACATACTCTGGCAAAGATTTCCACAGGTTGACTGTGTGTTGGGTGAAGAAATACTTCCTTTTGTTTGTTTTAAACCTGCTGCCTATTAATTTAATTGGGTGATCCCTAGTTCTTGTGTTATGAGAAGGAGTAAATAACATTTCCCTATTTACTTTCTTCACACCAGTCATGATTTTATAGACCTCTAGCATATCTCCCCTTAGTCGTCTCTTTTCCAAGCTGAAAAGTCCAGTTGTCTTATTCTCTCCTCATATGGAAGCTGTTCTGTACCCCCTTATTATTTTTGTTGCCCTTTTCTGAACCTTTTCCAATTCCAATATATCTTTTTTGACATGGGCGACCACATCTGCATGCAGTATTCAAGATGTGGGCATACCATGGATTTATGGAGAGACAATATGATATTTTCTGTCTTACTATCTGTCTCTTTCTTAATGATTCCCAAAATTCTGTTCGCTTTTTTTGACTTCTGTTGCACATTGAGTGGATGTTTTCAGAGAACTATCCATAGTGACTCCAAGATCTTTCTTGAGTTGTCACAGCTAATTTAGACCCCATCATTTTATATGTATAGTTGGGATTAAATTTTCCAATGTGCATTACTTTGCATTTATCAGCGTCATTCCAGGGTATAAAAAAATCGCTCCCCTGAGTGCTGTAGCTATGATGACCTAACCCCTGTGTAGACGTGGCTGGATCACAATACTCCCATTGACCTAGCTACCACTTCTTGGGGAGGTGGATTACCTACTCTGACAGAAAACCCCCATCCATCACTGTAGGGAACATCTGCACTCCAGCGCTACAGAGGTGTAGCTACAGCGCCCTAGCTGTGCCACTGTAGCTTCTGTAGTGTAGACAAGCCCTCAGCTGAACCAGGCATGCGGGGCTGTTCCCCGCCTGGACTATATGCATTGTGACCATAGCATTGGTCAGATAAGGTATTAGTGAGCAAGAGATGGGAAGTTAGTCACAATTCCTCATTTGGCAGTACAGAACTCTTGTCACTAGGCCACCAAACTGGACACTGTAAGAACTTGGATGAGAACTTCTGACTAGAAATGTTTGTCACCTGCTCCACCCTCACTAACACGAAGGTGAATACTTGACACAGTTCAATTGTTCTTTGGCTCCCAGTGTTGTTGGACAAGGGATATGTGGTGTTAATGTTAAGGAACTTATGAATTTGGAGTGCATTTTTGTTTTCTGATGACACTTCTGGGTTATATTTGGCAGCAGATAGTGTGATTTAGGATATTTGTATGTAACTTTCCCATTCCTGTGTAATTGGACTCCGTTTCCCCTGTAAGTCTTACCTACTTACATGAGATTCAAGAAAATAAGTATATTCACTACAAAGGCAGCAAGGCTGCATGTAAAGACTGTAGGAAAAAACAGTACATTGTTTATTATAAGATTTACTAATTCTTTAGATCTTGTTGAGAGGGGAAGCGGGAGGTAGTTCACATAAGCACATGGCTAGTGGGAGGAGTACAAGGTGGCTGTGTTAAAACACTGGAACAGAGTGTATATGGCTGACTAACTGCAATGGCCCAAAGGTACTTTCTGGATTTACCTATGTTCTTATGTAGCACTCTTCAGCAGATATCAAAGCACTTTACAAAGGAGACAAGCATCATTATCCCCATATTACGGATGAGGAAACTGAGTCACAGAGGTGAAGTGATGTGCCTCGGTCACCCAGCAAGGCGGTGTCCAAGTCGGTCACTGATGTTTCCTTTTGATCCTTGGCAGAGCCAGAGAAGGAGCCCTTCTTTCTTTAAACTAATTTTTGACAGTGCCATCGTTATCTCGATATGTTTCATCACAGGACTGTTATTAAAGAATAAAATTTTTCTGCCCTCACCTCTGTTCTTTAGATTTTCCAAATTCACCAGATGTTGTAACATCAGTTTATTGCTGTCCGAGTAGAAATATCTGTCAGTATGAAGGGTGCGGCAAGCGATTTCATTTGGATAGTTTTTATAGAGTTCTGCCCTGTGTAATGCAATGTTGGTTGCAGGACACAGATATAATCTATCGGGAATAGAATGTTAACTAGCAAATATGGAGCAGTATCAGGCAGGTGGTGATGTTATGAACTAGAAGTATGGTCGTCTTTGCCAGCTTCTATGGTAGATGTGGCTGAAAGTGGGCGAAAAATTTTACTTCTCTCCCACTGATCTCTGCCATCTTCAGTGTCCAATTTTCAAACACTCCTGTTCTCCTAGTTTTAGCAAAGCTGATGGGCCACTCCTTTCAAAATGCTGATGACCTGTTACCTTCCACACTTTTAAATGAAAGTGGCTTTTCTGGTTGCTATAACCTCAGGTAAAAAGAGTGAGGGAGTTGAGTGGTAGTATCAGAACCACCATATACAGTCTTCTGTAGAGAGAGAGTTTACCTTCATCCTCACTTGAAGTTTCTTACTAAACGGGTTTTCACATTAACCAATCAGTCTTTCTACGGACCTTCTTCCCAAAGCTTCATTTGCATAAAGATAAGGAAAAGCGCCACACCGCAGATGTGAGATGAGCCAAAGCCTTTTACCCGGATCAAATTAAACCATTCGTCAGTGCAACTGTTCATTGCAGTAGCAGACAGACAGGCTATCCAGTGCCCACCCAAAGGATCTCTTTTTGGATATCTAATTGTATTCGCTTGTGCTACCAGTTGGCTAATGTGATGCTCCCAAACAGAGAATTTGCTTATTCAACTGGGTCTGAGTCAAGTTCTGCAGCCTCTCTGGCTCTCATGCACATCTTGGACATTTGTAAGGTGGCAACTTGGTTATCGTTCCATACGGTTGTCTCTTGCTACGCTATCTATCAGCAGTCTAGAGATTATGCCAAATTTGGACAAATAGGTCTCCATTCCCTGTTCGAGTAGACTCTGAGCCCACTTCCAGTTTAAAGTTCTTGAATCACAGTTGAATGGACATGTGCAATCACTTGAAGAATAGATGGCTATTCGCCTTTTTTCTGTAACGGTGGTTCTTTGAAATGTGTTGTACATGTCAGTTCTCCAGCCCTCCCTCCTCTTTATATTCGGTAAGAAGGAACTGAAAGGGATCAGAGTGGTTCTGCCCTTTATACCTGGACGCAGTAACCTGAGGGAGCAGAGGGTGCTCGGGTTGCCCCGATGGGTACTGCTGATGGAAGAATATCTGACATTGGTGCACTGGGTATGCCCACATCTACAGCGAAATGGACATGTGCAACACATCTTGAAGAACTGTTACAGAAACATGGAAGTAACCATTTCTTGTTTTACCTTCTTTCCCTTTGTGGCTTTACACCACATATTCTTTCCCATAATAGACACCTGCTTTGGTGTATTTTTTTCTTTTCTCCCCCTCCTCAAAATGTCTGATGGAATTAGTTTTTTTTTAAATGGTACCTCTTCCCTCTTCTCACCATTCATTCTCACATAGGTGTTGGAATTTTTTTCCAGACACCTAATGGCTAGAGACTAAACCTATTAGCCAAAGGCTGATATGAAATTGTACGGGTGGGGTGGAGAAGGGAGAACATCCAGGTCACAAGCTAAATTCCTCGTCATGCTGTATGTACTCAGTTGGATTCCTACCAGGTTGCTCTCTATGAACCCTGCCTGGGGACTCCAACTTTCATATTACTGTAGTTTCTTGTTAGTAGGTAACTGATAAATTTAAAGCCCCACTCCCTATGGCTGAAGGTGATCCTTCCAGGTCATGGTGGGGAAGTTCATTGTGTCTGCCTGTGCGCTAATGACTCTGCAGCTAGAGCACTTCATTCGCTAGGATTGTCAATCTGGCTCACTTCGCCTATGCTTCATTAACTATCTTCTTCAACTGAGGTTGGTATTGTGATAACTGGTTTTAATCTGCTCGTAACTTACTTTTCATATACTGGTATGAGGGAACTATAATTCTTGGGCCAGATCCTCTGCTGATGTAAATAAATGCAGCTCAGTAACAATCATCCACAGGGTATGGAGATGTAACTGTGGACTGAAATCATCCATGGTGGGGCTACACCTTCAAACAGTTGAAGAAATAATGGCAACAAGGAGGAAAAACAGGAACCTCAAAGTGATTTACCAAGGACAGGGAGTATAATGTGGACACTTCTTAGAAGGCAGTGATGTCCTCATTGAGGAAGTTGTTTCTGTAATACCTTTTGCGGGGGGAGGGGTGTTTGAATATGACTTTTGAAGCTAGTATTGCCCTTACAATCAAAATGATCATGGGCTACAGCTGAAAGAGGAGGTACTCGAGAACCAATTCATCTCTGGCTCACCAAATGGATCAGAGAGAGAAGACTGCTTTCTAGAAATATAAGGTGATGTTTCATTCGCTATAATTAAAAGTAAGGGATGCCTATCTCAGTGAGCCTTGCAAAATGTGAGAATCAACATGTTGTGCATATTCAATTTCTTTTATGTTTAATCTGGTTTTGTGTCCGATTTCTTAATGAAATCTTGTTTTTAATTATACCACACGGTCTGGGAATTTCATGCCAACCATTCCATAGAGGGAAAAGGAGACAAAATGAAGGGAGAGTCTCTAAAGTGTGCCCCACTGACGGTTTTTGGTCCAAATAACACACAAGGGAATCTCTTCTCCTAAGATGTCTATTGCAGTGCTGTTGTCCGATACAGGAAATGCCTAAGGACTACAGATGGCAACAGAGTTCAAGTAGCAAAAGGTGACAACTATCAACATTTTAAAATCTTTTTAAAGTCTATTTTGTAGCTCTTCAGGGCCACCCTTTTAAATACTCTGGATGTCATTCCTCCCCCCTGTGCAGCGAATGCTAACTGAGCTCCAGAGTTCACTCAAAGCTTTGTTTGTTGAAATGTGAACTGAATTCCTTTAACAAGTGAGAACAAGACTCATAACACTGCAATACATGCATTTCCTTTTGTATAGTGTCTTCTGTTAATTTATATGAGGAAATAGCACTTAACCCCATCATCTTCTCCTCAACAGAGAGAGATGAAGAGCCCCATCTTGGACTTGAAATATTGCGTGTACTTGTTCTATCACTTCCTTTGAAATGCATAATTTTTCTTACTCTGCTTAAAATTGAGAAATTTTTCCTTCTCGGACAGGCTCTAGCCCAAACTCGTCTTTCTTTTCAAGGGCTTTTTCTGGGATGCTACAATTTCATTCTTTGTATTGTGCCTGCATGCCAAAAATGAGGATTTTCCTGCCCAAGGACTACATTGAGATCATCTTTTGTTGCTCCACATTCTGAATGGAGAGCAGGCACTGGTCTAACACGCTTGTGTTGGAGCAGATAATGTTAGACTTTATAGCATTCAGAGCTGGTAGCTTTAAATAATTTGCATTAAAACCAGCATGGATTCTTGGAAACGGGGTCTCACAGCAGTGAATAATATGCACCTGGTGATGTCCTATCCTTTAACCTGAATGGAGCCAAAAAGATCCTAAATAAAGCAATGTCCAGTGCTGCTTCTGGATTCACCCTAATTCTTCAGTGTGATTTACTAACCAGCATTCAGGAGTAGTTATATAAATTTTGCCCTTCCAATTATCCCAGTAATCATAAAGTATTTTTTTAAAATTTACGGGACCGCTTTGTAAATCAAAGCCATGCTGTCAGCTTTAAACTTCTAATCCCCCAGTGGCAAGAGGGAGGTAAATGGAGTGGCTCCTCTGCTTTCAAATGGTTTCTTTGCACTCAAGAACCTGACGGTAGATCGGTATTCGTTTCAGTTTACTAGATAAGGCTTAGGCCATGTCTACACTACCACTTTTGCTGTATATCTTATGTCACTCGGGTGTGGGGGAAAAAAACACCCCCAAGTGACGTAAGTTACACCGATGAAAGCACTGGTGTGGACAGCTGTGTTGGCAGGGGAGAGCTTCTCCCGCCAGCATAGCTACCACCACTCGTGGTGATGGTTTTATTATGTCAATGGGAGAGCTCTCCTGGCGTAGAGCGGCTACACAAGCGATCTTATAGTGGTACAGCTGCATCGGAACAGCTGTGTCGCTGTAAGCTAGTTAGTGTAGATATGGCCTTACTCAGTAGGGTGAGACCTTTAGTACTGTTATGAGTCTGCAGGGAGAGTAGTGGTGGTCTGCCTACTTGATCACCTCCTGGAGATTGTTCCTCCAAGTCAGGGTTAAGTTCATTAGCAAGGCATCCTGGGGAAGCTTGCACTATGGCTGCACCCATTGTGTGAATAAGCAGAGAAGTCCAGTTTACAGGGCTGTCATTCCAACCCCTTTCGCAAGTTGTACAATTTAAACAAGCAGACCATAGCATATTTGGTAGGTTTTTGTAATTTGAACATACTCAAATGGGTTAGCAGATTGAAGGGAGAAACACAAACTAATTTCTAGATTAGAGCAGTTCAATAAAAGCATTTTTTATTCACAATTACTAGCTTGTTTTGGTTGGGTGCATAACAATATAAACAAATGCACTTGAGGAACGCCTCCAAGAATTTTCCTGTTTCCCTCCCTCCCCCCCACCCCCCATGAACTAGACTTGCTATGGGAAGGAGTAGGAATTGGACTTGCTTGGTTGCTCCTGCTGGGCCAGAAGCTCAATTTCTTCGTTGCTGGCTTGACCACTTCTTTGCCGACTCAGGCTATTCTCTCTGCTCCTGTCTACCGTTGCAGGTACAGCCTCGGCAGGGAGTCTCCTGAGCTGGCAGGAAACACGTCCCATTTCTGGTCTTGTGTCCAGCCAACCGGGAAGAGGTCACTGAAGGAAGTAGCAAAGGCAGAACTGGAGAGCTGAGCATTGGAGCTGTCCTGCCCACCAGCAAACTCTATAAGGCCCCATGGGAGGTTGTAATCTGTAAAAACCTGCCTTTAAGCCCCATTGCATTTTAACAATTAAATATCAAGTAAGGACCAGATAGTAAAATGCTAAATATAATGAGATGGGATGGGAAGGGCATACTGATAGATATTAGTGTATTGACTTGTGTGACAATAGCCTGCTAATGTTGCGCCTGAATAGTAGCTGCACTGCCTTGTCATTAATGGGTTGCAGTTAACTCCAAAGTTGGCATACTTTTGATTATCACTCCACCTGGATATTGTTTGACTTTCAGACAGAAGAAAATGTGTGAAACACTGTTCAATATTTAAATATATTAGAGTAGCACCAATGAAACATTTGAATTTTTGATTGTGAAGTACAAGACACAAGTATAAGACTGTGCTTCACTCACCAGAGAACTTGTCCCAATAGGCTGGTCCTAAAGTACAGTCTGATTGTTCAGGGACAACCCTCATAACACCACCTTGAGTGGTGGTAGACCATTTGGATAGGCTTAAAGTGATTAGAATGTAACAATATATGGATTTGAGTGTCCCCGTAGGAATGCTCCTTTTCTAACAGTTGTTCTCTGTAAAACATGAATAACTTGCTGGAACCATGATTTAAGGCAGTCCTCTCTTTATTTGGGAAGTCAGAGTTGGTCTGGTTTTTAGAGCTGGGGTGGTGACTTGACTAACCTGTCTTTCCTGGATATAGTTGCTAATTTGGCCATTCTCAAAGCAGTGTGCTTTGCATGTATTGTGATACTGTTGTATTGGGGCTGTGAGGTTGATGGATAGTTTGTACATGAAGAGCAAAATGACACAATTAACGAATGTGACTTGGCTGGGGATTGCCCACTTGATAACAGAGATGTGTGGTTTAACTCCTGAATGGTGAGTTAAGCACCAGCAAAGGTACATAGATGCCTGCTTGATGAATGGTGGCAAAATGGTAGCCATGATTAGTTCTCCAAAATGTTCCTGAAATAGTATGTGACTTTGAATGACGATCTACAGGAAGTGCATGAAACTGGAACGCCAAACTTCAGCATAATACTTAGCTGTTAAATAACAGAAGAGAATATTTGTAATGTTACAAATGTAGTGCTAAAATGTGCTAGGTGTTTTCCAAAGGAGAACATGATCCCAATCCCAAACACTGTAGCATTTCTGTTAATCTTCCCAAGATGTCCCAGTCGGATGCAAAATACTAGCATGTTTTCTCCTGCCTTTGTTGCCACACCTTTGAAATGGTGGAATGAAACCTATATAAGGTCACTCCATGATGCCTTGGATGGTGAAATAGCTTCTCTCTGTCTTCGGGTGTTGCCATCTGGTGCAATTGTCCCAAGCTAGAGATGAAGGTGATGGTTATCTGGGATGGTCAGATTAAAATTTGCTCACTAGAGTAATAGTTATCTGTAGTTCATAAAAATTTTTTTTTCCCCAGGAGTGGTCTCTTGCAGAGGATGGAGACCAAAAGCAAAGGCAGTTCACTAAATCTGGAATCAAGAACTAATGATTGTCGAAGCAGGGTTTTGCTTTCGAAAGAACATGCTGTGTTTGCTGTGAAGAAGCAGAAGCTCTGGATGCCTCACACTGGTTTCTGAGCTCCTTTGCTTTGTTACTGGATTTTGCTAGAGAATCAGATCAGATATCTACAGGGCTTTGTAGAGAGTTGATCATACAAAGTGTGGCCCTGGAAAGCAGAGGCTATTAAAAGGTTTAAAACATTGATGGAAGACAAAGAGGGTATTGAGGAAAGTTTTAGAGAGAAATTGAGAGAGGGCTTTTGCAGTACAACAGAGCCGAGTCTGTGTGATATTCAGCCTGCCTCTCACTGTTCCAACAGCCTGTTGAGAAGCAGGCCAAGAAAAGACTCTCCAAGATCTTGTTCCCCTCAGCTGAAGGTTGCCATCTGGACAGAGGATGCTAAAGGATTCCTGGAACATATAGAAAGGAATCTTGAGGGCTGAAAATAAATGCACTGTGTCCAGTGGAGACAGGAAGTGTCTGAGACATGGAAGGATAGAGGCGGGGAGCTGCTTAGCATTACTGTACTTTCGGTCAGTATAGCAGTAAGGATGAGAGGCAGATGAGGAAAACCACTGTGCTGCACTAACAAGCACACAGCCTTCCTTTTCAGGCCTAAATAGAATCCATTTAGTGCTTGTGCATGCAGGTTTTTTAAGTCATGGAACTATTTTACCTACCTTGTCGTTTTCCTATATAGAAACACCTCCTTTGTCTGCCCAAAATAAACAAAGCTTTTTAAAGCTCTTATTTTTGCATTAAAACAAAAAGTTTGACTGGGTTTATATGTCTAGAAGAGGCATCAGGCCTGACTTGCTGGAACGTGGCCTGATGCTTTCATATGTAGCAGAATGGGTGCTGCGTTCTCTGTTCTAACGTATTCATATTCTCTCCTCCGCGCCTCCCCCCCCCCCCCCCCATAGTAAGGCTAATGAACAAAGGTCTATTATTGTACTAAGGGATAGTAAATGGGGGTTTAACATTAGTGAAGAACAATACTCTTCCTCCTTGACTTGTGAGAATGGTGCTTAAAGGGTGTGGTTTATATGTATAATGCACTGGAGCAAAATTTTCACCTAATCTTTTCAAACCTCTTTCCACCTGCAATGAAATGTTGTAATGGATATTTTTTCATTTCCACACAGCCTTATATTAATTAAGGGGAATCTACTAGAATCTGGTAAATGTTTGTTTTGTGTATTGTGGGTTTTTTTTCTTGGAGGTAGAAGTTGAAATGAGGTAAGATTATTCCTCTCTCAAGATATTGCAATGCGTATGTCTCTGTGTCGCCAGATGTCATTTCTAGTGGGTGCTATGACTAATATTAACTGATTCTGTGTCAGTGCCCTCTGATCCAACTGGCAGACCGAAGTGATTCAGCAGACCTAAACCGTGTGGCTTTGTTTATACCTAGTAATCTGTAGAAGAGGACATAGTTGTAGGAGAGGAAAGTGGGGGTACAGAAAGAGAACCTTTCTGTATACTGTCAAGAACTGCTGCATTAATTTGTTTTTTGTCACACCTGAAACCGCTGTATTCTTATGTAGCTAAAAGCTCAAATTGAATCAACAAAAATCCTTTACGCTTGTGAACTCCTAATTGTCAAATGATCTACAGTTCTGAGTCTTTAAACCATATAAATATTGCATACCTGTTGTCTTCTTCCAACAGAGCTGGGGGCAGGGGGGAGCCTTTTATGCACTGTGCACCTTACAACATTTGCCACAGTCACTTACAGGCTGCTGAAAGGTTTGCCTTTTGTTTTCTCTTCCCTGTAATGCCTGTATATAACTGTCACAGACCTGTTTATCAGGAAGGGCTATCAATATTTCAGTGGCTTTGTACACAGCCAGTGTTGGAGCTGTAATTAAAATAAGTTGAGGATTAACTCTGCTCAGTAGTAAACTGCTCTCCGGTTAGAGTGCGTTTTGGAGTCCAGAGGAAAGAGGTGTGACTGGACAGTATTGCAAAGCAAAGCTTGGTACTGAAGGGGTGTGTGTGTGTGCTTAAAACACCATGTTTTCCTCTTTAACTAGACAGTCTTAAAATTGCTGCATTCACTGGGTATGCGGACCTCCCAGCCCAGGTTGATAGTCTTGGGCTCACACTACCTTGCTGAAAATAGCTGTGTGGCCTCTGAGGCTCGGGCTGGAGCTCAGGGTCTGGATCCTAAGGAGGCAGGTGGGCTTCAAAGCCCCAGCTGCATCCCAAGTCACAGCTTCAAAGCACTGTCCATGCAGCTGTTTTTAGTGTGGTAGCACAAACCCCAGTCTCTTGACCCAGACTGGGAAACTTGCTGCCACAGGCTTTGTAGACGTACTACTGACATTTAGCCCAAAGAAAAGTGGTGGTTTTCTTGTACCTCGTGCACACCTTAGCGGTCTAAAAATGTGACTTGCTGTCTGTCACAGAGTGGGAGTTTTCTGTAATTTTGTATGGGTACTGTGTGCCTCAGTTTCCCCCATATGCTGCATTGTTAGGTGGTGGGAAAAGGTTCTTGGGCATTTTCTGTTCAACCCTTGTGTGTGAGTGGCCTCTTTCCATTGATGAATTCTCTGATAGTGAGGTTGCTGGGTAGTGCCCAGAGATAAAGGAGTTAGTCTTCCCTTTGTGACTGTGCCAAATGGCGTGCATGCAGGTAGGGAGCAGGGGAAAGTGGCCTTCAAATTGGACTTGTTTAATATGTCTGAAAACCATGCTGTGCTATCTCAAAGTAATTTAGGTGTGTAATACAAAATATATAATTCTGTGTTTGTAAACTGCCTTGCAAACATTACCTACTGAGTAGGCAGTTTTTGATTAGTTAATATACCTCCATTTTACAGATTGGGAGACAGGCACAGCAGTTAAAAGATTTAGGCAAGGACATTGGCAAAGCTGAGATTAGAACTCAGAGGTTCAGGCGTCTAGCCCTGTCTTCAGATCATACTGTTTCTCAGATATTCAACCAGTCAATTCACTGCTGTAAACTGAGTTTTTTGCTTTGGGTGCACTGGGGTGGTTCATAACCCGTTATTGTAACAGAGTCAGAGGGAATGTAGAGAGTTCAATAACTTATTAGCAAAATAGCATTAGAAGGAAGAGGGCAAAGTGCAATGGGAATAGTTTTCTGAATGGTGATTTGGAAATTTTCAAATGAGAGGTGGGATTTCAGTTACCTGAGTACAATGCAGTAGATTGGATTTGTAAGTAACATGTTGGGTTAAAGAACTCTTGATGTTCATGTCTTGGTAGTGTGAATGTAAACAGTCATTCCAGGAATGTAACAGTTAGTTATCTATTCTGGAGCCAATTCAGGTCTGAACTTCAAGAGAAACTCCCCATTTCTTGTTAACGCCTGTAAGATTCTCTTAAAGGAATTTAAAGAGGCTGAGGCAAGGGGGTTGTGTAAAGGGGGTTGCGTAGGGGTCATGGGGTGTATATATAATTAAAGGCGGAGCAGCATTGGTAGTGCCACCTGTAGTTAAAGTTGTCTGACGCTTTCCATTTATAAGACCCTGTTATCAGTTGCTTATAACTTGATCCGTTCAAGCTGAAATTTTCCATGCTGGGTGTCTGTCTCAAATTGAATTTTTTTAAAGTTTCAGGTAAAATGATTGACCTGTTCCTGAGAACAAGATTAGGAAAAACACTACTTTGCCCTTGTGGGATTTTTTAGCTGTTTTTTGTGTGCCAACTGTTTCATTTAGAAGCTCGTACTAGAGCTCTATTTTGGTTCAGGGACTTGAAATTTGTCCGGGGGTTATTCTAGTATCAGGGACGCACCTTCTGCTGTTGTATTAAAAACTACTCAAATGTGGCCAAATTATGAGCCTTGGAAAATTAGCTGTTTGCACATGCCTAGACTTGTTTAGAATTTGGCAGCTAAATTCTCCAAAGATTGTCTGCACTGAGTATGCTGCAGCCTGGGGCTGAGCAGGACTCCCCCTGTAATTGCTCGTCTTATTGGCCTGGGGCCATTGTGGCATTGGGCACCGCAAAGGAGAAAAGAGACTTTCTTTCCTGTGCTCTCCATGCTCCCCCTATAGCACCAAGGAGAAGGGAGAAACAGCCTTTTAAAGGCTGGGAGGGGAGGGGGGCAGAGGAAGAAGGGGTTGCAGGAGCTGGGAGAAGGAGGGAGCAGAGCAGCAGGGAACTGGGGAGGGGAAGTACTTGGACACAGAGAGGGAAAGAGCTAGGGCTTGGGGGACTGGGGTACAGGGAGAGGAGGGTTTGAAGTGTGGGGGTACAGTGGAAAAGCTGAATAAGGGAAGAGCACAGGGTCTCCAACCACTACAGTACTCTCCTCAGTCTCTGCATTCCACTGCCCCCAGCAAATAGCTGCGAAACTCATTGACAGAGTGTGTGCTGTGTAACCTCAATTCCAGCATTTCCGAACTTTTCAGTGCTTTACTTTGCAGCCTTAATATTCTTTTAATGTAATTTTTTGAATGTCCTATATTATCTTAAAAGCCAGAAAACCAGAAAAATAAATGATTGGAGAAACATTGGCAGTATAATAAACTGAGGCTGTGCCTGTCGTAGAGTTGTTCTCTGACAACTGAGTGAGAAGCAGTATTGGGCAGACCTAGGACACCCAGTGGTATGTGTCAAATCCTGCCCCCGGACATCCGATTGAGGGTTGTGCCTGCCCAGAATCTGAAAAAAGGCTCACCTGAGGTTGTCTGACTTCTTCCTATAACCCATCATTTTCCAGCCACAGACTTTTACTGTGTTTCATTCCTAGGGAAGAGTGCGCGCATGCATACACAGAGACACGTGTATATATATTTTTCAGCCGTGAGGTTTATAGACACTGGTTATTCAGGATTGGAGGATGTTGAAGGAAACTAGTTGTATTTTTGAGCTGTCTGACTGCAAGGAGGCTACATGAGACATTCTGTTTTTTCATGTGTATATTTTTTCTGGATAACACAGATGAGGCTTAATTGTAGCATAAGTTAACTTGTGTTTGTCCACCCTCAATGCAGAGTGTTTCTTGCTGCCCAAGTTTCATTCTTGCAGTGAATGGTCATACTCTCTCAGATATGATGGAGACATACAGGGGTGGACAGAGATACAGTGTTGTCTATGGGACTGTGTGGCCTGGTGGCCAGCCACTCTATAGCTGTAAACTTAGCTCCACCACTAATTCACTAGTGCTATCCTAACCCATTTAATTCATTCTCTGCGTCCGTTTCCCTTCTGTGAAGTAGGAAATATTTCACCTGCCTTGCAGAAGTGTATAAGGATTGTAGGTTAATTGTATGCAAAAAGCTTTGAAAATAGTAACCTTCTCTAATTGGTAGTGTTTCCCTTACATAAATCAGGTTAAAAAAACAAAAGCAAAAACATAGAAAAGAGATATTCCACATAGCAACTCAAAAGAAAATGATTGTGCAGTTGGTTTTGCTATACAAGTCTGACAAATAGGGTAATCTTCCCCAATATCCTGGATAAACCTCACTGAATTAAGTTAAACGTCATTGAATTAAACCTAATATCATGGGGCCCATTGTATTAAAAATGCAATTGTTTATGGGATCCTGGGGATTGTATGTATTTCCATGGGAATGGTAAAAACACAGCTCCTCCAGGAACTGAGAACAGTGAGGGGTGATTAGTCAAAGTCACTCCAGTTGTAACATTTCCAGGGAATATCCAGTCCCTGGAGAGGTTCACATAAACTTGTTAGTTCAAACTGGATTCTCCAGGAACCATCAGAGATTTTTGGGTCAATAACCTGATGATGAACTGACTTGAGGCTTTTTTCTGATCCAGCAAAAGGACAGCACCTCTGGTTTACAGGGGCTCTAACACTTAGAGAAGGATTCAATGGTCTTTGGCCCACTGGGGCCCCACAAGACTTGGCTGCTGGTTCTGAGCTGAACTGTGATGAACTTGTGACCACAGGAGAAACCCCGTGTGTGACCTTTTGAAGGACTAATCACCAACCAGAACCCCTGTTGGAGTGATGGGTTGATCTCTGGTCTGCTTATTAGTAGGTGTATAGGTTTTTATTGTTCTGAATGTTTTTGTCTGTAATGCTTAATGCTTTCGCTTTAAAAATAAATGTGCCTGCTTATAAAGGTCTGTGTGGTAACGTAACTGTGGCAATTACAATGTCTACCTTCTCTGAGTAGAGAAGTGAAGCAGGTCTGCTTAGGCAGTCTGTCTTTTACTGGAAGATATCCTAGTATAGTCAGGGGACTGTGCAGCCTGGACATGCACTGGTCAGGAGGGAAAGATGCTTGTCTTCACCCAAGAGACGTGATGGCTAGGAAGCCTGGAGCCTAGAATAGGAATACTGGTGTAGTTGTCCTGGACTGTGACAGAAAGGTCATCAAAGGGCCAACCTAAAAACCTTTCCTCTCAGAGTAGTTTTAATGAAAGGCTCTTGCACCCAATATCACTCTCCTAAATTATGAAGAGATCTAGGTTAGTTAACTCTAAATAGTTTTGCTTTCTGGCTATACACTACCCCCCACCAAGCAATGAAAAGATTTAGGGTACCCTGTTTCCCCAACCCTGAACTCCAACTCTGTAGGAGTGGGGGAGACCTTGTCACATGCCCACACAATACCCCTGCCTTGCAGCTGAGTTCCCTTGCCTCTTTGCTGTTCTATCTTTATTCAGATCTGTGGGTCACTCACAGCAGCTAATGGATTTGTGCTTTAGCCTAATACCCTTTTGTTACAAGTCTATGCCCTTAGCCCAAGCAGGCTAGAAGTTGATAAAAACTGATCGCATGGAACTTCCATTCAGAGAAGTGAAGATCGAATTAAATGGAGAAGGGAAGCGGAAGAACACACAATTTGACCTAAACTAGTTTGGCAAGGTGGGCAGGAGAGAATTTTCTGTGGTGAGGAAAGGCTGGACCCATTGCCTGGCATACAAAGCATGGATCGCGTTACTGGAAAACTTGGATCAAATATTGTAGGTATGCGAGCTGAAAGCTGGGAGAATTAAAATACCGTGTCTGGTTGGCCAGAAGGGCAAGCAAGGATATGGCTGAACCCAGAATATAAGATTTTTGTTTAAACCTTCCCAGCAACACCCAAGAGCCTTTCTGACCACAACAAGCATTGTGGCAACTTCAATCTGTGGCATGAAACTTTGTGACGAAGGGCACGGCTACACTAGAGAGTTTACAGCGGTGCAGCTGCATTGCTGTAAGCGCTCTAATGTAGCTGTTGTAAGCCGGCTGGAGAGAGCTCTCCCATTGGTTTAATTATTCCAGCCCCCACGAGCCGCAGAAGCTATGTTGGTGGGAGAAGCTCTCCTGAAAACATAGCGCTTTCCATGCCGGCACTTATATTGGTGGAACTTATGTCACTTGCCGGGGGGGGGGAGGGGGTGAGAGGGGTGTGAGGTACTTGGACTGCAGCCTGGCCAAAGCACAGAAAAAAGCTACACATTTTGGTGGTGTCCCAGAGGAGTTCTGCATTTTACTTCAGGGAACACACACAAACTCCAGCAGTTACTTGGAATATAATTTTTAGCCCTGGAGGAAGGGTGACTTTGCATTGCTCTGCCAGGACACACCTACTGGTGAGTCTGATCAGATAACTCATTTCCTCTAAAGGAATCTCAGATCAGCCATCCTGGCCTGGGAAGAGCTTTAGGAATGGTAAACTGTTATGCAAGGAGAGGGGATGTTATGTAAGTGGGGAAGGAGAATAAAAATATGTATTCAGTCATAGATCTCACAGTAGCAGCTGCGTTAGTCTGTATCCACAAAAAGAACAGGAATACTTGTGGCACCTTAGAGACTAACAAATTTATTAGAGCATAAGCTTTTGTGGGCTACAGCCCACTTCATCAGATGCATAGAATGGAACATATAGTAAGAAGAAATATATATACATACAGATAAGTTGGAAGTTGTCATACAAACTGTGAGAGACTAATTAGTTAAGATGAGCTGTTATCAGCAGGAGAAAAAAACCTTTGTAGTGATAATCAAGATGGTCCATTTAGACAGTTGACAAGAAGGTGTGAGGATATTTAACTTTAGGGAAATAGATTCAATATGTGTAATGACCCAGCTACTCCCAGTCTCTATTCAAACCCAAGTTAATGGTATCTAGTTTGCATATTAATTCAAGCTCAGCAGTTTCTCATTGGAGTCTGTTTTTGAAGCTTTTCTGTTGCAAAATTGCCACCCTTAAATCTTTTACTGAGTGGCCAGAGAGGTTGAAGTGTTCTCCTACCGGTTTTTGAATGTTATGATTCCTGATGTCAGATTTGTGTCTATTTATTCTTTTGCATAGGGACTGTCCGGTTTGGCCAATGTACATGGCAGAGGGGCATTGCTGGCACATGATGGCATATATCACATTGGTAGATGTGCAGGTGAATGAGCCCCTGATGGCGTGGCTAATGTGATTAGGTCCTATGATGGTGTCACTTGAATAAATATGTGGACAGAGTTGGCATCGGGCTTTGTTGCAAGGATAGGTTCCTGGGTTACATTTCATGACGGTCAGGTTGATTTTCACTGGATATAAGAGGGTTATCATGCAGGAAGTAGAACCAGACAGCAGTTGGTGGAAATGTAGTGCTGGCAATAAGAATTAGTTTTTTAAAACTTAGGGTTGGGAAGATACAAAGTTAGGTTCTTAAGGTTACAGTTTACTAAACATCCTGCCTTGGGAGCGGAGCTGCTTTTTTTTTTTTTTAACTAAAGATTTCTGCTGACAAATTGTAGGGGGAGGGAAAAATGCCACTGGCCAGAGCTGAAGACTTCTCTTTTTATTACCTTAGATTAGAGGCCCATTGAAAGATACTGTGGTTTAGAGTAATGAGGATTGAGCTGGAACCTGAGGAAATCTGTTCTTAAGTCTTTCTCTCTCTGTGTGGCTTTACACAGGTCAGTAATAATAAAACCCTAGCACTGATACAATCCCTTTTAATCCATAGATATCAAAGTGCTTCACAAAGATGGAAAGTATAACTATCCCTATTTTACAGTTAGAGAAACTGAGACATAAAGGTTGAGGGAGTCTCTTCACTAGAAAGTGTTCTTACCTTCTATGAACTAAGACATGGCAACAAACACAAGGCAAAATCCTAATGAAGACAAGACAGTTTGTAGTTTTCACACAAGTTAGCAGGTCCAGGCAAAGACTGTAGAGGAGCCAGTCTTTGCCTGGACCTGCTAACTTGTGTGAAAACTACAAACTGTCTTGTCTTCACTAGGATTTTTTCTGTTTGTTGCCATGTCTTACCTAACATGAGGTAAGAGCCTGTGTTTTCCCCTATGAAGACAAGGCCCAAGTGACTTGTCCAAGGTTACACAGTGAGTCAGTGGCAAAGATGGGAATTCCTTTTCCTCTGCCCTTTCTGCTGAACCACAGCTGTTTCCTACCTCAGTTTCCCCATCTGTAAATTGAGAATAATATTTACCTACCTCACAGGGGCACTGTGAAGATTAACTAATGTTTGTACAGTGGTGGTGGTGGGGCGGGGGGGAATGTAGAATTCTGTGTTCTAATATTATTTCCTTGTGTGCGGCCTAGACTGACTTGGGTGAAACATTCTTTCCTTTCCTTGAAGGCTGGGTGATCTGGGTTATGTTTTTTAAATATGTCTGCAAAAACCTCATCTTGCACTGGAAACTTCAGTGCTTGTGAAAATATAACTAATAGCGGCCAAAGCCCAACTCAGTGACGGGTCTGTTAGTGTAAGTTTCATAAAAAGGCTAGTGTTGCTCATTGGGTGATTCATGCTGCTGCTTGTGTCATTGACACATAATATATCGCTCACTCTGTGCTCACATAAAAGGCTGTTTTGTGTGTGCAGACATAATAATATTGGATAAACTGTAAAACCACCACTGAAATTAAATATTTTATTAGAGATGTCAATTTCATACTCCGATCCTCTGAGATGGGATGCTAAACATGTCTGATATATGGCTTGCATGTGGAAGATAAGTGTATGGTGTTCGGTATCATACTCAGTTATTGCAGTTTGTTCCTTTTAAAAGCAGTTGCCTGTCTATTTTTAGAATTACAGTGAAATAAAGATTAAAACTGCTATTCATGGTGGGTTTTATACAATATAACAGCTTCTGCATGTTTTTAGACATTTTAAAGTTTTTTCTTTGGATAGATAACACAGAAGTATGACTATATGAAAATGCAACCTTATAGTTCTGGCTTCAGTAGCTTTTTGATTGCCTCAAATACCATCATGGTACACTTTCTTTTTTTTTAATTATTTTTTTGGTCAAGGCGCACAGACTACAATATAGCAAGAACAGAAGAATGCCTTTTTGTTGGTGATGGGCCATCCTCTTTCAGAGACAGACTGACGGCCAGCTTGATTCATAGTTAGAATAGTTATACTCCATTTGTAGCTTTATTTATTATGTGAGCTTTGTTTCTTACTCAAACTCTTGCTTTGATTTGTGTATTGGACTATTTAATGATTGTTGTTTAATTTGTTCATTCTTTTCTCCGGGTCCTGGGCTTACTGCTAAATAAACCACAGGCTTTATTTCGCTATCAAAGGGAGGGAATTGCTAGGGCAATGGAAGCATGTTCAGTCTAGGGATTCTGAAGGAAGGTAAATGTATTGTTACAACTGGCTTATCCTTTGGATTTTAAGGTACTGTAACTTCTCTCTGTATATTTACTTGAAAGAACCAGGGCCTGCCAAGTTTGCATTGTCAATTAGGTGTTTCTATAAAAAGGATTTCATCTTCCATTCAGGATTGGTACAGATGAATGACTGATCATTCTACTTGATTAGCCAGGCTTATTTTTTGTATCGATTCTTAGTGGGAGCAGTTGGACACTTGCCCTTTGTGATGGATGTGGGTCTGTGATTTATGAAAACTGTTTGTTGACCCGGTTATTGAGATGTTTACTGTATTAATATATTGGTTTAGTTTAACAGCAGGCTGTAAGGAAAAAAAAAAATGAGCAGGAATGTAAAAGAGCTACTGCTTAGCAAACACTTCATGGGTTTTAAGAGACAGTGGCAGAGGCATTGGATTTGAGTCGTCTGGCCTGACCTCCTGAGCCGCCGCCTCCTAGTTTTTGACAAGCAGGGTCAAAACGTGGGAACTGACCCAACCAAAGGCTGAATGTCAAGGTGCTCTCTCAAGAGAAAAGGCAGCCATTCGGGAGCTGTTTGGAGAAACAAGACTGACACTGGCACACGCTGGGGAATCTGAAAAAGCTAGACCACTATCGTATTAGTGTAGAGTTTTAGGTAAGTTAGACATGTATAGGCTGTCTTTTTTTTAAATCCTTTTTCACTAAATGGTTTGTTTCTGCTATTATGATTAAACAATACTTAGTTTTTTAAGAAGTCTGGCAACTGTACACAACTGGTTAGGAAGAACCGTAACACCTTTGATCTAGTGGCATGAAAAGGAATAGTATGCTAGTGCGCTTAAAAGCTCTAGGAAGTACAATCTTGCAGTCACTTCTCCCTCCCCCCCCCGACACACAGTTGCAAGGGTCAATTTCTACAAACTTGATCTCAGATTTTCACATCTGTGTTTATTGAAAAGCTTTAAGGGAAATCACAAATAACTCTATAGTCAGCTGTCTATGTTCAGCTAAATGGCTTAAATTTCATGGATATAGTGCCAAGATTTCCTCATGATTGTAAACTCTTTGGGGTCAGGACAGTGTCTTTGTGTTCCAGTCTTGATTGGGACCTCTAAGTGCTTCTCTGTTAAATAGCTCCAAGTTGCTTTAAGAAATCAAATCTCTTATGTGACTCCGGGATAAGAATTATTTTGGTGGCAGAGGCTCAAATGTGATTGACTTCAGTGTTGATCTCTACAAATGGTTAGTGTCTTTGAAAGGGGATAGATCAAAGCACACTACACTAAAAGTTCCCTATAGCAGCAGCGGGATCCACATGGACAGCTGGAGTGGGGCAGGCTAGTGCAAGGCAGTCTTACACCCCATCTTACTGCAGACTAACTGTTCATATGCCTTTCATATAGACAAGCCATCAGTTATGTGGCTGCTCAAGCTTATTACTGAATACCATGTCAAATGGACTGCTGATTTTAGAATAGCTGCCATGGGTGCAGGATCATTGCAGGTGAGAAATGTCCTCTGGAACTATACAGAAATGCTTCAGCAGCTGATTTCACTATATCTATTGCTGCTGTCACCCATCTTTATATTTGAGACCTTGCATTTTTGTGTTTTTATTCAAGTTTGATTTTATCTTTGAGCAAGAAAAGGAATGAAGTGCTGCTGTGCGGTGGTAAAAAAATGAATGTCAGATTTTCCTCCAGAAACAGAAACTAATTTTTGTCCTGGGAAGGCATACAAATGTGTTTTTCTTCAATGCACTGAAGAAGCTAAGCAGATTCTTTTACCTTATTTTATTTTAGTTTTTTAGTCTCAGCAATGTCTGTTCTTGCAACTAATGGTGGTGCTTTCTTTTCTTTCTACTTTTTAAGCTGAGAAAATGACTTTGCTATATTAAGTCTTCTTGCAGTTCTTAAAAAGGCTGACATGATAGTGATGCATCCACATATAAGGCTACAGGGTTCTATAATGTGAAAGCAAAGGGAACCGTGGCAAACAAAGAAACAATCAAAATCTACAATAGTATCCTAAAAAGCAAGGCTCTTAAAGTAGCCTGCAGAAATTGGGGAATGGGGGAGAAGGAAGGGACAAATAGACATGTCCAAGATTAATTTTTATGTTTAGATAAATGTAGTCAGTACAACATTGCTCTTGTCAGCCAAATATTCAGCCCTGACTATGTTAAGAAACTGCTAATGTAGTTAAACCAGTGCAAATCTTAATGTAGTGAAGACCTAACAGTGAAAAGGAGACATTTTTTATAGAAGCACAATCATTCAAGGCTAAACATGCCCTTTAGTTTATTGCTGTATTAGTGGCTGAAATTGCAGTTATCTTGGGTGAAAGTGTTCTGTTAGGGGCACAGTCCGCACTGTGTATGTGGACACATATACAAGGGCATAAAATACTTTGGGAGATAAGACACTTCTGATATGTAATTCC
Source organism: Chelonia mydas (assembly GCF_015237465.2). Lineage (NCBI taxonomy): Eukaryota > Metazoa > Chordata > Testudines > Cheloniidae > Chelonia > Chelonia mydas. Next base: position 27,367,840 of record NC_051246.2, on the reverse strand, counting down.
CTGTGGTTAGGGCCCAGAGTATTGCATGGCTGCAGAATGCTTCCCTTGCTGCAGATTTATGCTCCAGAATAAAAAAAAAACCACCTTCTATTCCTTACTGTTGTGAAGAAACAGTTCTGTTCACGTGTTCAGGTTTAACTGATGTAATGTTTTCTGTCTGAGTTTGCAGGAAGTTTGCAGCAGTGGTTCTGAAAGGGTTGAATTGTCCCCATTCATCTGAGTGCTTATTTGACTCTGAAACTTAAAGATGATTTGAAATGTCCATGTTAACTATGCCACTGCTGATAAACTTTGCAGAAACACCCTATTAATGTGCTTACTCCCCAATTTCAAACTGTCCATTGAACTGCCAAAAGCCCCAACCATTTGGTCCGCAGGTATCTAGTCCCCCAGTAGTTTCTACAAGGCAGTTATACATATTTCAATACAAAATGCCACTTTCATAAACATAGTGCGGTGTACCATAAAATAAACTGATTACTGTACTAATTGTATTCGCTTGTGTTCATTTTTGTATTTAATTTTATTAAACCTCTGTGACATATCAGGGGTAGAATTTGGACTAGTGTGGGTGGGGGTATCACCCTGCCCTGCAATTGTGAGTGCCTTACAATGCCTTGCTGAAGTAGTTCCCACCTGGGCCTCTCAAAAACAGCCTTCCAGCGTGTAAGCCACACCCTGAATGTCTGTATGTAACTGCAGCTTGCCAGCTATGTCCTGGCTCTCCCAGCCTGGGTTATACTGCAGGGTGACCCCAATGCTCCCCCAGTCCCAGATCTTCCCTCAGAAATGTATGTCCTGTACTGCCCGGCCCTCTCCTGGACTGTACAAATATATATTAAGTCTGTTAATTCCTTTGAGGGAATAATATGCCAGTTTATTACCTTAAATAGTTACCCAGATACTTCAACTTAAACTCACTGGATTAGATAAAACAGTAAAAAAGGTTTAATAACTACAAAGAGAGATTTTAAGTGAGTACAAGTATTGAGGCATACAAGTCAGAAATGGTTACAAGAAAAATAAAGATAAAATGCTTACTAGCATCTACTTAAGAAACTATCTTAGTTGCAAAGCAACCTTTCTCATCATGTGCTCAAGCAGATTACTGACCAAAACTTTCAGGTCAGGACCCTTTCCCCCAAAGTACAATGGCTGTTTCCTTTTGTCGTCTTAGGTGCCAAGAAAGCAATGGGCAGGAGGACAGAGAGGGTTGCCTTTTGGTGGTTGTCCTCCTTTTTATAGTTTTAGTCCCCCTCTTGAAAATAATTTCCATCTGAGACCCAGGAAACAAAGAATCTAAGTGGAAGGATATTCTCTGGTGCGTTTTTTTACACCTGTTTGGACTTCCTTTGTTTTCCTTCCTTGCTTGATGACTCTGTTTACTGCTTAAATGCAAATTCAGGCAAACACACATTCCTTCCTTTGTTTAGAGCAGACCTGACTTCTGCCTGGCAATGCTGTGGGGTTTGGGACATGTGTTAATAACATCATACAGGGGGAATCTTATAACTTCACATAGTGTTGCCCCACACATTTTACCAGGACAATACTGACCAGCAAGTTGAGTTTTCAAATGATACCTTACAATGATACCTTACACTTTGTACAAAGTTTACTACAATAGTGTGGAGAGAGTGAATACAGGAGTGTATTCCATCACCATCTCCATTTGTAAATGTATCTGAAACTGGTTCAGAATTCCCAGATTTTTCGCCTGAGTGGTGCAGAACTTAGTTGTAGGTTGACCTTGCCTCTGCTGAACAGTGAATTATGCTGACAGTTGATCCTCCTTTCATCTCCCCAAACAAACATTTGGGGCAGAAAGATCTGTGCTCATCAGTTTTGGCATACCTGACTAGGGGGCTGCACATGGGCCACTTTGCTGATCTAGGGGAAGCTTAATTTCTTTTCATCTGTCCAACATAGGTCCAAATATGAAACCTTTAAGGTGGGTGTATCTCCTACCTGGTTGGTTTATCCAATACCACTTCAGTGACTCCTTCACTTGGTCTCTTCACGTGTTGGGGTGTGGGAATAAGCAGCTGTGGTTCTGTTGGAGGTCTGAGTCTAGGGCTGTTGTGAATTCCTTCCCATAGGTAGAGGAAGGGAAGAAGTGGAGAATCTCTTCTGGCTGCAGTAGTGCTAATGGGTGGGGGTGGGGGGGCTGAGGGTGAAAAGTTTGTCAAGCCAAGAAAAAGTTGAAAGGGCAATGAAGTAGAGGCGAGGGTTCCCTCCATTTTAATGTGTATATATTTAAAAAGTGATGTTTTTAATTACTATTAGACTGTTAAATGTGTAACGTCTACATGGATTGTTCTGCTAATATTAATGTGTTATATTGCATTAAGTGTATTATAAAATAAACACATTATCCATATGCATTGTCTAACTTTGTTTCAGATTTAAGCTTTATTTTGATCAACATTACAGCCTCCTTGTTGACATTTTAAATCTTTCTCTCCCTTTCCCCTCTAATGGGTCTCTACTAGTGTTTAAAAAACAAACACATGCACACACAAAGACCCCACCTTCTCTCTGGGTTGAGAATCTGTGTACTATTTCTACTGAAAGTTCTAGATTTAATTTTTTTTTAATATCAGTTTCAAACTTTTTTGTTGGAGGAGTACAGTTGGGCAGATTTTACCAACCTAGTAGTGAGAGCGCTTAGCTAAATTAAACACCAAAAAAAAATAAAATAAATAAAAACCAGATCAAGTTATAATGTGTAATCCAAAACTTCCTAGTGTTTTTCCACTGGGTTTATAACCTCCAGGGTTTCCTAAGTGATTGTCTTGGCCTGGCTTTTTTAGCTGAAGTCTCATTCTCAGAAATCTGTCTCCCACTCTCCCTCTGCAGGTTTCAGAGTAGCAGCTGTGTTAGTCTGTATTCGCAAAAAGAAAAGGAGGACTTGTGGCACCTTAGAAACTAACAAATTTATATGAGCATAAGCTTTCGTGAGCTACAGCTCACTTCATCAGATGCGATGAAGTGAGCTGTAGCTCACGAAAGCTTATGCTCAAATAAATTTGTTAGTCTTTAAGGTGCCGCAAGTCCTCCTTTTCTTTCTCCCTCTGCAGTTCTTCCAGACTTTCCTCCTCCTGGATAGTATTACTGGCTAAATTTTGCAGCAAAGACTCTTATACCAACTGGGAAAACTTGGGTGGAGCAGTTTGGCAAGTCATGCAGTTGCTTCCTGTTGTTGGACTGAAGGGGCAGTGCCTGCTCTAAATTACCCGCTTGCTTCTTTTGCACAAAATTAAAATATAAAAATCAGTCTTCCCATGTTTTTTTCTATTTACACCATTTTATGAACATGCTTCCTTAGTCAGGATCTTGGGTGCTGACCTGAATAGGTGTCTTCATGCAGTTAATTTTCAGCTACTTATTACAGATATGTGCATAAGCTCCTGTTAACATGCCCAATTACATCACCAGTCTTTGTGAAGCACAGTAACTTTTTTCACATCTAGCCCAAAAATGTGAAAGATTCTCTTTAGTGTCTTGTGTTAACTCTGTGTAGCCTCTTTTCAGCAGGGTAGAATCTGTGTTCAGGTCCAGCTAGCTGCTTGTTGTGTGCTTTTAGATATAAAGCTGCAATCAAAGTCAGCCTCATTCTAAGCAATGTTAAGTACGCTTCAGCTCTGACATTAAATTTTGCCTTACTTAACTCTTCATGACATTCCCTCCAAAAAAGAAGCTGCCTGTGTTCATTCACTCACGAACCTACCCTCAGTATGCTACAAAAAGTGTGGGATTGAAGCAGATTTATTTATTTATTTATTTATTTGGTACGGTTTGGCCCATGTTGAAAATTAGTTCTTTCCTGTGCATGGGCAGATGCCTGTTAAGAATGATTCGGCAAATGATGATAAAAGGCTGTTAAATCTAGTTTTGTTTGAGTTAAGCTCTGAAATGAGACGTTTTTGGGTGGTTTTCTTCTAAATTTATAAAATCGTGGCTTTTATCCCTGGGGTAGTGTGGACCCACCCTTTTCTATTTCCAGGCAGAGCACTCTGTATTATTTCAGTTCCTTTGCTTCATTGGACACTGTCCTTGCTTATTCTGAAGCACTTGCAGTAAGCTTTTCAGTGTTGATGGCCTCTTTACCTTCAATCAGGAATGCCCATTGTATTTAGTTTAAAAAGTTCTTCCCTTAAAAGTAGTGTAGATAAATAAGACTCTGAATGCACTCTGTGGCCTATTTTATATTGGACATGTCATGTAATGGCTTTCACAGCCATGATAACCCTCCTGAACCATGGATGCAAAGCTTTATCTTTTATCTTCTATACCAGTCCAGGCACCAGATCTACAGGATGATATCTCTTAACTAATCTGGTAAAGAATGCTTAGGTCTGAAAACTGAAGCAGCATCTCTTTCATGTACCAAGAGTGGACTAGCAGAGCCCATTAATTTTAAGAACTGTTATACTGACCACTGGGGTCTTTTTTGTGGCAAGTACTTTGACCTTGATAGCACTCGGGGACTTCAGCATCAACATGGTTAGCTCTGATTCTGATTGGGCATTTTATATTTAGCTGCTGGTCTCCTATAATAGCTTTCAGATGGAGATATTAAAGAACGCATACCCTTGTGCTTCTGTAATCCCCAGAAGAGCCCGGGGGGAGGGTGTGAAAGAGAAAAGAGCATTGATAGATTTCAGCAGGAGTAGAGTTTGGAATCGCCAGCAGCTGGTTGCTGCAATGGAATGCTAAAACTTATTTTTAAAGTAGTGAGATAGCTAGTAAAAACAAAAGGCTCATAAAAATCTGTGGGTAGCCTACTTTAATTGTGCATGCATAGAGAAGTTAAGGAACAGCTAAAAAATGTCCATTTTGGGGTAAACCTTTCTGATCTTTCTCCTAACATCTTACAGTATGGTATTGTGCAGTGGTTTTTAATAGTCATCAGAACTAAAGTCACCTCCAACTCCATGTATTATTACTGCTCGTGCAAATTAGCATGCACCCAAAACCCTTCAGGCCTCTCGTTATCTCCGACTGGTTATACGTGCAGTGTTTAGTCAGTTCTCCATCCTCTCCATGTCATTCTTCTCAGTGAGGTGTTTCCTGTTGTCATGACAGCTGGCAGAGGACCAGATCTTTGCTCTGAGCCTGGGCTTAGGACTGCACATCAGGAGGGACTTCCTAGCTTTCTCTGCCAGGTGGGGCACACAGCAAACTCCAGGTCACCCGCTATAGCAGAGCTTTCACAGCTTTTTTTTTTTTTTTTTTTTTTTTTTTTTTTTTTTTTTTTGAAAGATTAACTGAATTGCCTCAGTTTCTTCCTTGGCAATTTTGAGAAGAAAAATAGTGAAGTAGAACTAAAAGGGGAAGAGGAGGGGGAACCCTGTAGGCTTTGAGGCAGGTCTGAAGGACATCATTAACTTCCCTTTCCCCCTCAAATGGCTGGCAGACAGCAGGCTGGAGGAAACCAGCTTTCAGCTTGGATGTGGGCAGAGGTCTGTGCCAAGACAGTTAAGTGGACCACAGTAAAATTGCCTGCCATTGAGTGTGGGTGAGGCCTATGTTGAGATGGTAGAGCAGGCCACATGGAAACTCTATTCACCAAATCCTGACAGCAGGCAAAGTTCCCTTGTAGCAATCCAAAGGAAGAAATTCCTGCTCCCAGCTAGCATATAGGTAAGATCCATGTTAAGATTGTGGAGATGGCCACAAAACATCCTCTTCCTGCAAGCTTTTTTTTTTTTTTAAACTTGCAAGTCCTCAACAGTCATGAAAAGTGTCAGCTCCTATGACTTTTCTGATGCTAGTGAGTCACTTGTCTCCAATGGCTGAAGCTCACTCACAGTCTGTGCGTTCAGTTCCCACTCACCTTGGACTCGGGAGCAGGGGGCGTGGTGTAAAATTATTAACATCCCCTTCCCTGGGAGGAAGACTGACCTGTCTTTCCACTTCCCGATTCCAGGGAGATCCCACAGGGAGGCAGAAAGTGGCTACCCTTTTCCTTAGGGAGACCAACAGGATACGTACCTGCAGGGTGTCCTTTCAGTCTCTCTAGTAGTCTCCTACCACTCCCTCTTTTTCTCTCAGGGGTTTGGACCAAGGACTTGTGAAAAATATTGCTCAGAATCAGCTGTGAAAGGAACAACACATAGTCTTAAAACCTCTCATAAGAGTCTCTCCTCTAAAAAGGAGAAATCTCTAAAACTCGAGCTTTGAGCAAGATACCTCAGACTCTCAACTAAATTTAATCCTTTAAGCACAAATGAGTCTGACTTCATAGACACTTATGTCTTTAGAAAATGAAATGCCAAACCCTGCACACGCGCACACGTGCCAAATCTGAATACAAAAAAACCTTGACAACCTTTTTGTGTAACACAGGGCCCATCAACAGTCATTAAAAGCCTTCAGAAACATGGTTTTGAGTGAACAAGTGAAGGGACTATTACCTTTGATGCTGGAGTTTGACGACTGTATCACCCCAGACTGTCTTTGTTTCAAAAGATACTTACTGAGATGGTGTCTGATTAGCCAAACATTAGCACACCTCTCTTAAGAGTCTCTCAATCAGCTCCTGGGCTAGGTGGTCTGATGTGTGGATACCTGGCACAATTCTCACTTCGCTTCCAGCCAACAATTGCAGCAAATTGGTATATGAAGATCTTGGCTCAGATCCAGTGTTTGTATCTCTTGGGGCTAGTCTACACTGGCAACACTAAAGCACTGCCAGGGCAGCGCATTAACGTGGCTTGTGTAGTCATGGCAGAGCGCTGGGAGAGAGGTCTCCCAGCGCTCTAAGAAAAACCACCTCCACGAGAGGTGTAGCCACCCCTTAGCGAGAAAGTTGTAGTGCTGTAAAGTGCCAGTGTAGACAAGCCTAAATTCATTCTTCATATCAACAGCTCCTGATGTTAGATCCAGAAAAGCTGGTAATCAGAACAGATACCATACCCCGTGTACGGGGAACATATCTAGATTCCTATATGACTTGGGAGGATGGGGAGATTGAGGTGAAATCTGTACCCACAGTACTGACCTTTTAATTTTATAACTGCTCCTTTAAATAGATCTTGCTGTTTTAGTCCCTGACTGGTTTCGTTGTTAGGAAATTTCCTTCAGTGAAATACAACTGAAGTGTAATAAGAAAGTAAGTGCTCCTCTGCAAGTGTTTGGAGTGCTAAATGTCAGCCTCGGCGCCATGGAGGTACTGGCATACAGCAGCAGTTCTTAGACAGTAGCAACCCGCGGACCCACATTTTGATTTAAAATTTTTGGCCGACTCTCAAGTCCTCCTGCTCAACCCTGGGCCCTTCCCCCACTCCACCCCTTCTCCCAAGGCTCCACCCCTGCCCCATCTCTTCCTGCCCCCTCCCCTGAGCGTGCCCTATCCTCGCTCCTCCTCCTCCCTCTCAGCACCTCCTGCAGCTGTTCTCTGGTGTGCAGGAGATGCTGGGAGGGAGTGGGAGGAGTTGATCAGCAGTGCCTGCGGACCCCCTGGAGTATTCTTGCAGACCCCCGGGGTCCATGGATCCCAGTTTGAGAAACACAGGCATACAGCATTTAAGAAATTACCATAAAAAAGCTACCGTAGCCTCTATTTGTTAGAGTATTCTTTTGCGTACATTTTTTATGATGTTTAGTGCAGTCGAGTGAGATGGCGCTAATTTATTCCGATAAACAGTACAATGGTTATTCTACTAATTTTCATTTCTTTTAAAATCAAAAGTAATTCAAATACATTTGAAGTGCAAAATGTTGTCGTCCTCTCTTACCATAGTTCTGTACATACTTTCACCATCACAAGTTATTATTTAAAACAGCTGAGTTGAGTCAGTTAAAACAGGTGGCTGCTGTATAAAGTATGTACATCAGAACAACTTATAGCACAACAGAACACTTAATATGTCAAGGCAGAGGAGGGAATGAGAGAAAGGAAAATAGTATCTGTAAAGTAAAACCGTTAATGCCCCCTATGTATCTCTTCTTCTCCACCATAACTTGCATGTGAATTTTTAATTTGAAGTTTTTGCACTAACATGTATGCAAGAGGAAATTCCTCATGCAGTGACAAACACCACTGAGCTGACACTCCTGCTCATTACATAGTCTTGCCCACTCCTCTGTATGTCTACACCGAACTATAAACCCAGGGTTTGAACTCGGGCTCAAGCCTAACCCCTCTTCTGTCTGCACACACATGCTAACCCAAGGTCCCAGGACCCCACGGGGTAGAGAGTCCAAGCCTAAGTCAAGCCGGGACCCCAGGCTCCAGCCCTATTGCTTTGCAGTGTAGATGCAGCCCCACTGGACTTGTGCCCTGGGAGTCTGCCAAAAATATTCTATAATCCCATGGGTTGACTTTGTCCTCTGGACAGTCAAATTTTGTGGACAGTCAAGTTTTTCCGATAGTACACCACACATGAAGGGCTAGAGCAGCCACATTTTTTGTAGGGTTAGGAAGTCTGGGATATGAGTGGTTGGACTTGGGCCCCCATAATGCTGTTTAGATGCTGGAACCCCAGGTTGGGACCCAGGATTCAAAAATTCCAAATCTGGGGTTACAAATGAATGTGGACACTCAGCCCTAGGTTAACAAACGCAGAGTCTAACTAGAGTTCTACTAACTCCAGGCTTACATGACAGGGTAGAGGTACCCTTGCACATTTAAGGCATGAGGTTATTGGGTGGAACCACATACCTTGTGACTGGTGACTGGTGCATAGATGCATACATTGTCATCTGGTGATTCTCATTAAGTGCATTATGAAATGCAATTTTTGTAATACTGAGAGAGACCAGGGGAGGGTCTTTTACTAGACCAACTTCTGTTGGCAAAAGAGACAAGCTTTTGAGCTCCACAGAGCTCTTCGTAATAGTGTCAGTTAAAATAACAATTTGGAAACTGGTCATATAGTTGCTTCTGGAGAAATAGCCGGAAGAGTTACCATTACTGGTACAGCAGATGAAAAGTCATGTGTGAGATATATTTTTAATGTTAATGAGTTTGAGAAACCTCTCAAGTGGCAAAACTATTCCAGGTCTCTCCCTAGCGAGAATAAAGATTCCACCCTCCCACATATGTATGCAGTTTTCTAGCTGTAATGAAGAAATTAAAAGGGTTCCAGTCGTTCTTACTTCACTATTTAGTACAAAATATTTTCCAAGCTTACAGTATTTGTGGGGAAAGCATGTAACTTTCACCATTTGTGTCATAACATCTTGATCCTTTCACAGGTGGTAAAATAACAAATATCTAGAGAAATTTATTTTCAATTTATTTAACCAATACTATTCCAGGAGTCACACAGGGCAGCTGTATAGTTCATAGCTATCACAGAAGGGTGGGTTGAATAGGAAGGGAAGCAAAGCAACCTAATCAGAGACACTGTAGATCCTGTGATTTATGCAGGGCAGATTGCCCAGGACTGGGCTGCTGGAAGATAATTTTCTCTGCAGTGTGCAAGTGTGACTTCGGAGCTGCTTGTTTCAAACTAGCCTCCTACAAAAAATAAACCTTTTTAAATATTTTGTAATTATCATGTGTCCCCCTCCACACAGCTGTCCTCAGCTTGATTTTTTTTATGACTTTAAAGGAACATGGACACTGTTACTCTGGCTTGTTGCTGAATTACCTTGTATTTTTGAGGTTGTGATGAATATTTGAGTAATAAGTCATAGCAAGAGGAAGAGAGACTATTTGAAGCTGTTTCGACTAACTGGAAGAAGAGAAATCCCACCAATAAACTACATTATTCCAAAAACTTTTTCCCTTGAAATTTGTATCTGGTGGGGTACCATACAACTCTTTTTAATCTTCCTATCCAATTGTCAAATTTCTGCTTCTCTTTTGAAAGCGAGGCTTTATGATTTTTCAGGGAGGGGTGAGGTATTTTACACTTCAAGGCTCTTGTTTGCCTGGGCTGACTTCCTCTGCGCTTCCTGCTAATTGGCTCTGTTGGCTATTTCTCATTGTTCCCAATTGATGACTCAGAGAAACAGGAAAGAGATCCCTTGATTAACAAAAGAAAGACCTACCAACAAACAGGTGCCTCTGTTCTGTCTAAATAGAGGACAAACCATCATTCTGGATTTTTTCCTAAGATTTCTATCCACAAGCATGAGGCTTAAGAGGAATGGGTCATACACATTGAGCAGGTAAGAAATAGACTGCATACATATTTACTCCTTTGACTCTGCCATTAAATCTGCACAAAAATCAAAACCTTTTTTTCTGGTGATAGGACATGTAAAACTGCAACAAAAATCAGTGTTTTGTCTTAAAACAAAACAAAAAAAACAAAACAAAAAAACCCCAAAGGTAGATGTCCAAATATATAACATGCAGCTTAGTTAAATTTTTATTTAGTATTTTTAGTCAGCTTTGTTTTAAAGTGTGTACATCTAGAAGTGGGGTGGGGCAGTGGCTCTGAGGGTTGAAGAAAGCTGCTCAGTTAAAGGTACAAAGCTTTAGGAAGTCTCTCTCTTCGGGGGAAGGATGAAGTTTAATTTTTTGTCTTTGTTTAGTTATGAGATTAAATTCAGTTTTTAAACTAAATTTCAAGTTGACTACGTTCCCTTTAGAGGGAGCATCATTACTTGAAAAGTTTAATCTTTGTTTTGTAGCAAATAAGTGCTGTTTGCTAACAAGCAAAGTTAGAGCTTCAGATACTTCAAACTGCCCAAGTCACCCTGTCAAATGTGTTTAAAATTTTTTTTTCTGTTTCAAACAAACAAAAAAATCTCTCCCCCCTGTTGCTGGTTGCTTTGTGAAAGACTCACAAAAACAAGGGCTATTTGAGAGAGAAGGTGAGTGAGGTAAAATCTTTTATTGGACCAGCTTCTGTTGGTGAGAGAGACAAGCTTTCTGGCTACACAGAGCTCTTCAGGTCTGGGAAATAACACCAAGTAAAGGAAACAGAGCTTTAAAGAAAATATTATTTTCGTGTTCAGCTAACACTTCTAGTGTGTTAGCAGAAAGATTTGCTCCGGATCGTTGCACACTTTAGTTTGGAAGGCCATGTTCTATTTGTCAGGTGCATTGACAGACCTGTGGTTTAGGCTGCTTTGGAAGGCAAACTGTAAAGGTCTGCATGCTGGAATGTGATATGGTAAATGAGGGCTGTTAGAAAAATTGCTTTAAAAAAAAAAAAGATTGAGGCTACTGTGTCAAATGACTGCGAACAGCAGGCAGTACCTAGTACACTGAGGTATCTGTTTTCAACTCGGTGCACAGAATGTTGCATGTTTTGTAACTACAAGGGGGACTTGTACAGCCAGATGAGTGTATCCAAAAGCATTCAGAACGTTCAAAGAACCCCCACAATCTGCAGTTCCATCACCCCACTCAAAATATTCTGAATGACTGGAGTACCCAGGATGGTGTAAAACTGATTGAATAAAATGTCGGTATGGTTGTCAAGTATAACTGATATAATGTGAATTAACTTTTGATGCAAAGTCAGTTGATTTCTTTGAATCTAGACATTGAAATAGATACTTAATTTTTGTAATGAATAGCTGTTGGTTAAAACTAAATAAAATGCTGTGTATATCGTTTACTGGGGGGTGGGGAAGGGGGCTCGAATTTTGTTGAAACGTTAACCTTAAAACAAAAATACAGTTTGGTTGCAGTTTCCTGTATATACTGTACCCCTAAATGTTTTGAACAGATTATATTTTTAAAACAAAATTAGCCTAACTTGCAACAGTTTCTGAATTTAGTGAGCAGATACTGACTTCTGTGGAGTTTAGTGTAAAGATTTGACCTGTATGCTAAGTCACATACATTCTGTTTTAATCAGAAATACCCACAAATCTTTCCATTATGACTATAAACTTCAAAAGTGCATCAGATTTCACTTAAATAGAACATTCCAAAGGGGAGAATAGCTGTTTTCTTCACCTCTAACTTCATTACTGTCTGATGCAAATAAATGTCCAGGGATATGCCAACTTGTTCGTTAGAGGTAAATAATAGACTGCATTAAACTCTGCTACAGCTGCTCAGGATGCAATTGTGATATGATTGGTTAATCAAGTTCCAGATCTTATTATTTGGTGCTAAGAAGGTAAACAGATAATTATTTAACCCATTTCTGTCTTCAGCAAGTCACGAGGCAGAATTTTTCTCATGTACAATGTAGTAATTCTTTTCACTTTGGCTTTCTTTTAATTTTTTTTATGCATGAATAAGTTGATGAGTGTTGGTACAGCAGTTCTTAATGTTAAAGTTCTAATCAACAAACATCCAAAGACCTCTATAAATACTACATCATAACCCTATTCCCTCTTCTCCAACAGCTAAACTAGAATTTCCATGCCTTGATGATACATGTTTAGTTAATGTTGTCTCTGAATTGGTCTGAGGCATGAGCAGTGGAGATTTGACTTTAGGAGGGGACACTGCATTAAGTAACATGTCATTGTATTGTTGCGTGAGCTTGTATAATCCTGGAAATCTAGACACTACTGGCTGACCTTGGTATCTTTTTGTGCTGAAACTTCAAACCCAGGTTTGAATCAACTTGGGAACTTGTCTCATGCTATGGATGGTCAGGGGCTGGCTCAACTCAACCGGCTAACAGTAGTTAAAATACAACTTGTCCCATCTTTTGTATCCTTCACTGCGTCTTATTAGAGGTGAAAGATTTTTAATACCTCTTTAGAAATTTCATAAAAACCATCCTAAGCTGTCTAAAACCATGAAGGTGTAGTAAAATAGAGGCTGGTCTACACTACAGATGCTACAGCAGCAAAAGGGGTTTTTCTATTGCTGTAGTTAATCTATCCCCTCAGGACGCAGTAGCTAGGTTGATGGAAGAATTATTTGGTTGAAGTGCCTGGAATAAGACCTTTGAATGCTATTAAATATAATATACTTAAATGATAGCTCCTGCTCCCTCCAGACTTCTCACATATCCTGCTGCACTTTGTCATTAATTGTGGGCAGAACCGTAGCTGTGAACAGGAATCTCTCCTAAGTAGACATGAGCTTGCTTATAAATACATGGCTCTAGGGTTTTCACTGAACTGGTATTACAGGAGTGTTGTGGACCTGTGTGTGTGGTGTGTATTTGTAAAAGGGGTTGTGGGCAACAGGAGGGCAGAACTTTTATGTAGGCAATGAAGTCTAGTTCAGTGAATTTGTCAAAGGATCCTTCCTGGGGATGCTTGCCTTAAATCTGCCAAGAATGAAGCAGAGCCTTACAGCTGCCAGCATCATCTTGGCACTTCTGTGAAGTCAGCTTTACTGCTGAAATGCTGGTTTGCAATTTGTTGCCCATATTTCTTTGCATTGCATATTTTCCTTTTGCAAATTGTGTGCTTTTGCGGTCATCCGAACTCTGCTTTTTTTATTTGCTTAGTGTCGTACTTATTGGCAATGAAAAATACACCAGTGCATTAACTTATTCTGTTCGCAGGTGCTGTGTTTTTCAGTATTTCTTTTCCCTGATACCCTCTCCATGCTAGTCAGCACCTTTCTTCTTGCACAAGAGGCCTGGGAAATCTCTAGCTTTATTTATTCTGCCTCTCCTTCCTCATGTGTATTGTAAGTCCTCCTGCTTGTTTGATTTTAGCAGGATATACAACCAGGCATGGATGCTGGGGAAAATAGACTCCCAACCCACCTAGAGCGAACGTATACTCTGAAAATAATGGTGTGTTGGGCTTGCTTACTCATTGATTTCCTTAAATCATTAAGGGCTGGTCTATTCCGTGTTTTTTTTTTTGTTTTTTTTTTGGTACCACTATTTATAAAGGTGCCAGTATAACTGTCCACGCTATGGGGTAGTACCGTTTTAACTAGTCAACTCTTGAAAGCTTTTACTGATATAGCTCTACAATACTGTGCTAGCAAAGAGCTTCCAGTGGTGTGGACGCAGTTTATACTAGCAAAACCGTGCTTTTGCTGGCATTGTATATTCCAGGCATCCGTTCCCTCTCCAGCCACCCCCCTGGCACAAAAAGCTGTATCATCAAAAACACAGTTTTGCTGGCTTAAGCTGTGTCTATGCTAGGGGCTTTTGCTGGCACAGCTGTGTTTGTCTGCCTCATCACATCCCTGACCAGCATAGCTATTTGGAGAAAAGTTTGCAATGTAGATGCGGGCTACGTCAGTTTCTAAACCGACATGGTTACAGAGGTGCAAAGCCTGTGCAGAGTCTTAAGGCTTGTCTGAACAGTGCACTCTGCAATTCATGTGTGGTGGTCATCCCAAACTCATGGCAATGAAAATCTTGCAGCACATCATATGGTCTATACTTTAAGGCAGACATCGCTGGTACAGGGTGAAGATTTTAGATAGGCTATTTCCCAGAAATGAAAAAAATATATATCACAGAAAGGAACTTTCCATTGTTTTTCTGTAGTGAGTGTGCAAGAGCTTGTGGGCTTTCTCGGTCTCCTCTTGGTCTGTTATAGGACCGCTTAGTCTGTTATAGGACTTCTAATCTGTTTTATGTAATTGGAGCATTGCACTAAAAGGGTCTTATTTAATTTAATTTAGTTATGACAGTTTTATTTTCAGTAGGTCCCAGATTTGACTTCTTGCTGCTAAGTTAATGCTGGTTGGTATGTATTACGAGCCCCTGGTAAGAGGAAAAGGAATGCTGGGTGATGCTGCATTGAGGGGGCAGGCAGGATGAAGCCTTGAAAATGCAGTGTTTGTGGTTAACCAGTCAATTAGCTCCTCAGTTGCTGATTAACCTTCATTTTACGCTCTTGAAAAATCTTTGTTCAGCCTGCTGTGTCAGGTGGCTTTGTTGTAAATTCAAACAGCTGAGACATCAGAGCTACTTTATTTTCTCTCTCCAGCACTGTATTTGACAAGACTACTTTGATTTCTCTTGTGTTTGGAAATGCTTGTTTGTGCCTTTCAATACAGCATGTGGTCGGAGGTCTCTGATTGTTGGTGGCTGCTTTCAGAAGAAGTGTGTGTAAGGCAGCTTCAGCCACAAGCAGCTAAGCAGAGTCACTGCTTTGTTTATGTATGTTTCCATTGTATGGTATGCAGCCAAGTTGTCACTTCTCTACCTGTCTTGTTGAGTTTTCTGCTTGGTTTAAACTTTTTTTTCCCCTGCAGTGCGTGTTTAACAATCCAGAAATTGTGGCTCATCACAAGAATGAGTGCAGTGAGAGCCTGTTGATATTTGTATGGAAATGACATTCTGTGCTGGGATGCCCTGTTTCCAACTGAGTTGGCCCAACAGCCTAGTAGTATGGCTTTTGCTTTTATAGGGCTGGTTTCTTCCCAGTCTCCCTTGCTGACTAATAGTTGGAAAGGGCTAAGAGTTGAGCTTGCATAATCAAGAGCCTTTAAAAAAAGAAAAGGAGTACTTGTGGCACCTTAGAGACTAACAAGTTTATTTGAGCATAAGCTTTCATGAGCTACAGCTCACTTCATTGGAGCCTTTAGTTACAAATCAGAACCTTAAAGAGGCAATGCACTGCTTTTTGGGGTCGGGGCAAAGAAGAGGGAATGGTTAGGAGTAACTTGTGATTAACTGACTCCTTCTGCTGATGTAAACATTTTGTTGGCTCCCAAAATTAATCTCTTCTAGACCTTGTGTAGAAGGTCAGAACTGGGGGCAACAATGAATGTGGCTACCATAGATGTTTCGCTATATTAGGAAACATTTTTTTGAAGACTTTTAAAGGAAGTGGTTTTAATGGCAAAAAGACATAAGCTAAGGTGCAATGCCAGCACTGCTCCCTGAGTGTTGAGTGACTCAGGCTGAAGGGAACCTTGTTTGTTTCCTGGTCAGCAATGGCCATTTGTGCCCATTTCATACTTATTAATGGGCTGGAGTTAGCAGAGGTTTGAGGAGGTGCTTTTCCATTTTCAGTACAGTAGCGAATTGTGACCTCAACTCATTATAGTCCAATTACAAATGAATGGTGTGGGTCGTACATAATGCTGTACTGAAATGCTGGTACTAAAATGCTTTTTTAACCAAGCAATTTTAGATCCAGGGTTAAGCGTGTTTAAGTAGAATCAGGCAGTTTTGCATATCGATCCAAATCTATGCAGTTTGAAGAAACTCTGATTGCAGAGTAGAGCTCAGTGAGATCTGCCTAAATGATCCTAGCATCGTTTTTCCCAGCACAGTGAAGCTTCCTTTTCCAAAAAATTGGAATTTTTCCTGTATCACACTGTCTTTCCTCGCCTCCCAGTTAAGTGAAAAGAGCCATGTTGTTGCAGAGTATTCAGTGTGTGAACATGTGCACAAAGTTGGAAAGGGATTTTGAGTTGGAGAGGTATGTGTGTTTGCTTAAGGAAAGAAAAGTGTGCACCAGGTCACAGCAAGACAACAGGAAACGTTAACATGGAGAGGAGATTTATGGTTTGAAAGAATAGCATCTTCTGTGCTAAAGTGAGTTCTGAAATCCAGCAACTGATTTTCCTCCGCCGCCACCACCACCACCACACACGCACACTGCCATTATGTATCCTAGTGCTGCCCCATGACCAGGGCTGTCCCTAGGGGAGTGCAGGGCCTGGGGCAGAAGTGATGAATCCATCATACCAGCCCACGGGGGCCCCCAAAG
Organism: Chelonia mydas; assembly: GCF_015237465.2. Taxonomy (NCBI): domain Eukaryota; kingdom Metazoa; phylum Chordata; order Testudines; family Cheloniidae; genus Chelonia; species Chelonia mydas. Next base: position 27,351,322 of record NC_051246.2, on the reverse strand, counting down.
CATGGGGCCTGGAGTGGTTGCCCCGATTTGCCGTACCCAAGGGCTGACTCTGCCCATGACCATTATAAAATGTACTACATAGGCTGTAGACTGTGTGTGTATGGTTGACAACCACCTGAGATTCTTTAAACCTATCATGATTAAGTCTACGATTTTATCACAGAGGTCACAGAATCCATGTTTCTTCCAGAGACCTCCGTGACTTCATCCCGTGGGTGGTGGGGGGCCCCGAGCAGCTGCCGCGGAGGGATCCCACAGCTCTGATTCCCCATAGGCTTCTGTGAATTTTTCTTTATTGCCAATGACCTGTCCATAACTTTTACTAAAAATATCTGTGACAAAATCTTAAACTTAAATTCATGATCTATCTCAGGTGGATGAAACTGTTTTCTGGATGCTTGTTTACTTTCCAGTGTACATGATTTTGTGATGCTGGAGTAGCCAAAGTCCACAAATCAGGACAGACACCTGGACTTGCTTGCTCAAGCCAAATTTATTTAGCTGTTGGCTAAAAACATTGGATGTGTATTTATAAACTTGGGTATAGCCCACATTGGCTCTGGCCTGATTGAATAGCATCTTAACACTTCACAAAATTGAATTGGCTGAAGTAAGTCCCTCCAGATAAGGGCTAGAAGCTACCACTTACCTCATAATCATAAGTGTTGCTAGGTATGATTATTATTGACTGGGTTGTAGCAAAAGGAGTCTTCAGGGGCCATAAGGGTATCTGAAGCCAGGAGTAAGGCCTTCAGAATGAGGTAAGGGAGCCTGTAGCTGGCAGTGGAAAGAGGTGTGGGGCCATCTGAAGCTGCCTAAAGAGAGCCAGCAAGGGCAAGGGGTTTTGCAGATGGCACAAAGGTGGGAAAGCTGGTACTAAGATGGTGATGGAGAGAGCTATTGGGGATGGAATTCTAGATTAGGAAACTGACCACCTAAATCATGAACAAAGTGCACTCTGATTTGGGATTGTGGTGGGATGACTGCAGACAGTCATGTTACTGAAGGCTTGTTTCTTCTTCATGGTTTGGAATGTTTCCACAGTGTACTGGCATTGCTTGTTTACTTGAGAAATGGGCAGCTACCATAACTCAGAAGTGGTTAACGTCCCCTTCCAATATGTGACACACAAACTTCAAGCCCCTAAGTATGAGATTTCACTAGGACTTGCTCTGCAAATTGTAGTGTGGTATTAACAAAACTGTTTGACAAAGTGGATTTCAAACTGGCCCTTCTTCATGGTGACTTGGTCTGTATGTTTTTTAATGATCAAATAGTCTTTGATACCCTTTTGATCAGCCAATTATTCAGATCAGCAGAGCATGTAATATAGACTTATACTGTAACATAGGTCTGGAATGGTAATCCTTTAGTGCTAGACTTTGTTTAAAACAAATTAAAGATTTTTGTCTGTTAAATGGAAAACTTACTTGTGTTAAAGGTAAACTGTACAGTCTGTTAAAAAATGAAAGAATCAGGACACAAGATGGAAAGATGCTCATCTTTATCTTTAATAGACCTCTTAATCTTGTTGGGCTTTAGTCACTCTCCCCCAGCTTTCACTCCCATCCTTTGGGAATATTATAAATCAGTGATCATATTTTACGTGGATTATTCTTTCTAATGGATTATTAACTGTACACAACCTACCAATAACTCTAACATAGACTTAATTTAAAAAGGTTCCAGAAACAGAAATTGGGTTCACAGCCGCAGCTCATGGTATCCCAGGAATTCTCAAGTCTGTGTTAATGTATTCTGTCCCTTTTATCATTTTTTTCCCCCCTAGCAAGTACTTGTTATGCCTGGAAATCTTTCAGTGTTCTTTTGTATGTAAACAATGCAATGGTGCATCCTCTAGAAAGCTATCATCTATATTTTAATGCCGAATCTTAACCAATTAAAATGCTCCGATTAGGGCTGGGGTTTTATTTTCAAATAGGTACTTACCATTTCAAGCTTGGTTCAGGATAGGGTGATGGAGATAAATTATCACTAAATTCCAGCCTTGACATTTCCAGTTGTTGACTTCACACCACCTCTAGTAACCTGCACAGTGGAGAGCATTGTGGGGAGAAGGGAAAAGGCTTATAGCCAGGGTAATGCATATGCAAAGGTGGAAGAGTGCCCATTAAAACTGAGTATTTAATTTACCTATTGGTGTACACCAGAATGACCAAAGTCCTAAATTATAATTATCTAAGGAATGTAGAGGCAACAAATTAATCCTACTAAGATTCCTGCCTTCTCTCCGATGCCAGTGATCATGAATACCAAATGTAATCACTTGATATGTAAACACTGAACAGACCAAGGACAGTTTCTTTACTTCTCTTCTCTTCAGATGATATACTAAGACTTTAACTTTTTAACTTGTTCAATAGTTTTTCAGTGAATTCAGGTGTTTAACTGAAACAATATAACAACTCACTTCCCCTCTACTCACGCTGGATACCATGTCGTACAGTTAACTGGGATATAAGTTGCAGCATCTTTGCCTCCTGCTATATTAAAAGATCGAGCTTTGCTGTGATCTGTCTATCAAGGCTCTTCCACTAAAGCCATGAAAGGAAAATACAGATGCAAGTCTATTAATGATTTCTCTTCTGCTTCTCAGCCATCCTCTCTCTTGCCACAGTGCAGGATGCAATATCAGTAATTTCACACTGCCTCTAGCTCAGCTAAAACAAAGATGTGCTTTTCTTCGTTTTCCCCTAGGGGAGCACAGCAGAAGGGCTGGAAAGAGGCTGATGAACAGGTGATACCAATACTAGTCATGTCTTAGGTGGTCCCCAGCAGTTTTAAGATTTCCATTGCACTGAATTCTGACTCCTTTTCATAGGTGCATGAATGTTTTATTGCTTTGGAGTCGGTTGTATTTCTTAGTCCTGGGTGACGGGTCAGTTAATTCTCATTTAGTACTTTCATAACCCTGCACCTCTCTCGAGACACTATGATGCTTTGGGGCTTCTTCAGACCAGTAGGGGTTCCTGTCACCGCTTGCCTGTAACCCTGTTGCTTCTGTGCTTTTGGCTCTGACACTAGCAACATGCTTGCCGCACAATGGCCTCACCGTGGCTTCCGCCAGCCTGGCTAATCCTTGCAACCCTTCCAATCCTGAATCTTCCCCAAATCATCTTCCCTGCAGTGTCCTGCCCCTCTCGTTGGATACTCACAGAAGTTGTTCGCTGCCTCCAAAGAGACAGAGCACACACCAGCCTTTTAGTTTAGCTGAGGACCTCACCCTTCAGTTTAATACACAGCACTGAGAGGGTTTTATAATTGGACAAGAATAAGTTTATTACCAAAGAACAGATAAGTGGTAATAAGTAAAAACAGAAGACACAGATAGGATTACAAGTAAAAGAAAACCAAACATGCTTTCTGGTGGCTAAAACTTAAATTTCAGTAAGTTACAATCTTTGTCGAAGCAGGTTTCTCACCTGTAGTCAGTTCCAGATTCTCTTGGTTTTCAGGCCAAGAGAATCTACTTTTCATGAGCTCAAAGGTCGCTGCTCCCTCTTTGTCCTCCAGGAGACGGAAGCCAAAATGGCTTTCTATTTCTGTTTATATTTCCCAAAGTGTGCGGTGTCTGTTTTTAAGGGCCAGGAAGGCTTCCTGGGGATGCAGGCTCTGTTACCCTATCATGATTGTTTAGTGGTTTTCCTCCCGCCTATTTAACTCCATTGCTTTGTTTACTTTCTGTGTAGATGTACTTGTCCTCTGAGGTATTTCCTGGCTCAGTTTTGATTGGAGACACAGAAAAACAGGCAAAGGGTTTGTCTAGGACAGATTGGGCTTCTGCACTGCTTGCAAAACAACTTTTAAGAACATATTTCCAGCACACATCTATAATTCTTTATATACTGCCCATGCATACATCACACAGTATTATTAATGACCAGCATGTTACCAGTCTGCATATGATAACTTACATGACACCTTTTAGATACAGATTATTACAACAGTGTGTTGGTGCAATGAGTGTGTCAGGCCTGATGTGTGTTGTGGTATGGTGTGCCTTCTCAATGCCAACTGGCAGAGGGCACATCTGCTAACTCTTCCTTCTTTAAATAAGAGCTAACACTACTTTAAAAATATTACTCCTCGTTATGATAACTAGGATTATTAGTATTTGCTTTTGAATGTAGGGCAGTTGTGGAAGTTGATATCTCTTCCTTCCCATCTGTGTGAGCACCGTAAAGGAGTCTTGGATCTGAGTTTCTACTCTTGGCTAATCTAGATTGTGTATAAATAACTCTTAAAGCCAAATTGTGCTCTGTATACAATGCAAGGTAAAACCCTGCATGTTGAATCAGTTTTTAAAATATGTTGGAGCGGTTTTTGGAAGTTTTCTTAGGGCAGGTTTTTATCTAATGTAGTTAAAGATCTAAAAGATTCTCTACAATGTTTCTTCCAACCAGCATCTGCACTTCTGACCGAAGCAAACAGAAAACCCCCACGGTTGAGCTGTGGAAGCAGTGTTTTTGTCAAACTCTTCAGATTTTCTGCTAATGGGGAATCCTGAGATGACCATAGGTAGTTTGTTTGCACATCTTTCAAACCTGTTCCTCAATACAGTTGCTCCAAAGGAGAATTTGCCTTCTGGTTAATTTGGCTTTGAAGCTGCATATTTCAGGCTCAGAAATTCCTGGTATTTAGGTGGTGATTAATTTGAAAGTATGTGTCTAGAAGGGTTGAAGGATAGCAGTTTCTGTAAGAAAGTTATTGACATCCTTCTAGAGAGAACATATTACAGTTTGTCCTAGTAGCATTTCTGTGGTTCACCATTCTTTAAGATAGATTTTTGTTTCTAGGATCAGATGTAGTCCCTAGAAATAAATGTCATGTCCACTTGTTGTCTGATGTATTCTCTAGGACTAAAACAGCATGGGCTCGTTTGTAAAATGGGAATGATAATGTCTTGTCACCTTTCTCACAGGAGTGTTAATGACTAGTTAGTTTGTACAGTGGTTTAAAAAAATGAAGATTGCTGTGTAAATGCTATATAGTGGTGGTCCAAACGGGGCCTGAGACATTCTATTGGGCATATGATGTTTTGATATGTTAGCGCAGTGTAATGGATCAAAACTCAAAACCATACTGCTTTTTGCTCCTTTTATATGTGAGTGATGGAGAAATTCATACAGATGAGTCAAACGCTGAAAATTCAAGCAAAAGTAGTATTTTTTTCAGATGAAATGAGCTTTAAATTTGTAAGTAGGATTACATGAAATATAAATAATTTAAGAACTGTAGCAGAGCGAGGGGTAAACATCAGTAAATCCAGCCATCCTGTTGCTTACCTTCAAATAATTAATAGCCTTCATTTTAAGAACTAACCTTAATGGTGCCAAACTCCACCTTTTCCCTGCTGAGTCTGTGTGGGAGAGACTTTTGGATCTATCTAACTGCTATTTCCTGTTTCCCAGACAAGGGAGGGGAAAATCTGGATGCATTTTCTTGTTTTGAGAAACAAAGGAGAAAACAGAAGGCAATGGCTACAAGCACATGCAGCTCCTGCTAAAACAAGCTTGAGTTGAACGTACAAACTGTAGAAGGATAGAGTACTTTGTTTTGGCTTTCCGCTAAACTGAACAGTATTACCATCAATCTTACTGGTGGCACTTCTTGAAAATTTTATAAATTGATAGAAAAATTATTACAGTTGAAACAGAGGGCTAGACACTTGTTTTATTATGTCAGTTAGATCCAAAATTTCCCTTTGAAACTGTGAAAACCGTATTTTACAGTATTTTTGCAGCAGGTCTTCCAAAAATCCATTGCCCTCCTTTTTAACGTACCACCACATATCCAAGGTTGTTTTAGGGAAGCTCTCCAATAACAGGCCTGCGAAGGGAGGATGGACGGAGAAAGACCACATGCTCATTACTGAAATATAATCCCTTCTAGGGTGTAACACAGAAGCTGTTTCTGTTAGTGACAATACACAACAAGTAAAGAATAATATCTCCAACTAAAACTGTCTGGTAAAGTTATATTGAAGTGCAGGTTTATATTGGTAGCCTCAACCTCAAGCTTTCTTTTCCTGAGGCCCGTCCACCTCTTTCACTGACCAATACTCTTCATCTTACTCCTTGCCTCCTTTAATCTCGGTTTTTTTCCTATTTTGTAGCTTAATCAAATTTATTGTAATCCCCAAACCCAGTACTTCATATAAGGATTCTTGCCTCTGAGTCCTTTGCTAACCTGTGTTCCTTTAATTACAGTACTAAGAATATATAACAAAATAGACCATCTCAAACTTCCAGAGTATCCTTTCATATACTACATATATATTCTGTGGAAAAACAGCTGTGGCATTACTACCATTCAACCGTTACATAAACAAATATTTAAATGAATAAATATAACTAGCCCAGTAAGCTTTAATTCCTGCTCAGCAACCTGCTGTCAGTCCGCTTTAAACTTTCTCACCCTCATTTTCTACCATCTTGCACTTTGTGCAGACATTTACATCTGTGCACTGTGATGTAAAACACTAACAAATCAAAATGATAGTTTCATACCAACTTTGTATTGGTATAGATTACTGCTGGCAAAGATTACTACCCAAGATGTGAAGCAGTGGAGGATCAGGCTCTATGTCCACAAAAAAATTCATTCACATGGAAGCTACTTTCCCTAGCTCGAAGCACTCCTAATTCATGCTTAACGTCTGCTTCAGTTGAGAACTGTATGTACAATATTATTGCTTACAGTGAGGTATGTAGTTATGGTTCCATATGCATGCTTCGCAGGCATTAAGTGTGTGTGTGTGTGTGAGAGAGAGAGTGTGTTACTCTATATACAAATATCAGCTATTTTAAAATGTAGATCTAGTATTTAAAGCAAAACAAAAAAAGTGAGGAGATGGTGGAGCTACCTACTGATAAGTTGTTTTAGGACCCCCATGTTGTCATGTCTGTCATTTAAGATATTTAGTGAATCCAGTAATGGAACTCCTTCCTTGGTGTAAGGGTTCTCTTCTTCCATCTGCCATGTGGCCGTGCTGGACACTATCAGCTCTTTCCTCTACCATAGTAGTTCACTAGCAGCTGTTGTACAGCTTAGATAAATTACGTTTCTTCTCTGTGCCTCAATACCCCTTCTGTAAAATAGGGATGATAATGTGCTCAGATTTTTGGGAAGAGCTACATAAGTGCAAAGTATTTGTTACTCTATTAATGTTTTGATATCATCGCATCCAATGGACATCATTAGCCTTTCTATAAGATTATTGCATCCAAAAAACTCTTAAAATAACATTAAGGTTACAAAATCAAGCACTCAGAAGTTAGAATATGCCGGAATTAATGTTTCCTGTTGCTTCCCCAGCCTCACTGCTCCTATCTACACACCCTTCTGATCCCCCTTTCCTCTCCTTCCCTACCATTTCTAACTCATTTGTATTCAAGGCCTGGGTGCCAGCAGGGTGAGGAGAGGAGGCATTTTGGGCCGAGAACTGACAATCTCTCATTTTAGTTCAGGGGGAACCATTTACTGGGAAAGTACTCATCATCCCTGGCACTCCAAGGATGGAGCATGCTGAGTGCAGACACTCTTCGGAGAATTTAGCTGACAAACCCTAACAAGTCTGCTGAGCAGATGTGAATTTTCAGATGGTCATAATTTGGGGATATGTATATGGGACCACAAAAAGTTGTTATACCAGGGTGACCACCTTCCATATTTTGAGCCCTTGTTCCAAAAGCACGAAGACACTAGAGTGTCTCAGCAAAATGGATTTCAGAATTTTTTAAGCCTGGGCATGATGTATTTTTCCGTAATCTCATTCTCTGAAATGGCTGAACCGTTTTAGCTGATACTTTCTTAAAATATTCGGCCTTGAGGTGTAAACCCAGCATGGGAAATGTCAACCTGAGTGGTTGACGTTTGGGAAAGTATAAGCTGCTGAATACAAGAGCTTTATAATGGGAACTGTCTGGCTACCTTAATTATAGGTAGGTTCGGCACACCTGGATTTTTATTTTTTATAATTCTGATGCTTAATGTTGATGATTTTTAAGCATTTTTTATTAACTATTTTAATTTTTACAGTTGCAGTAAAATAAGGGGAGGGGTTAGTGTTAGAGCAGTGCGTACAGTGACGCTGCAGGGGGCCTGAGACACCTGGGTGTTGGAGAGGCCATAGTCCTGGCCCAGCAGAGCAGGGACCCCCAGCCAGGGCCACAAGGAGGGAAGAGGGACAAGCACTTTGGCATGGGAGAGGCCACCCCACTTTTGAATGGCTTTTGCCTGGGGGTGGCCCTTGCACTCCTGGCCATGAGTGAGTAAGCAAAACCATGACAGTGGGGCTGCAGAGGGCTCCCTGCATGGCTCCAAGGCCAGTGACATCAGATCCTTGTGGGTATGATGGATGCTGTGCTCGCCAATTGTCATTGATGGATATATTTTCATGGATTTGTGGAATCAGTTTTTACTGACAAATGATTTAAATCGAATCCTGCCATGTCTAACTAGAGGTGGCACCATCAGCTCTATCTACAATAAAATACTAACCCTGAAAGGATGTCTCCTAAACTCCAAGGTGGATTGATTTAAATCACTGATTGTAGTCGTGATTTAAATCAACAAGTGGGAAACCTTGGTTTAAATCATCAGTTTTAAGCTTGTTATACATTTGGAATTTTTTTATTTTCCTCAAGAAAAGTTGATTCTCATTGGTATAATTTGGTACTTCATTTTGCTACCCAGAAGCGTACACTATATCTAAACACATCTGTTTAAGCAAACGTGTATTTTAACATTTATTCAGATTCTTAATTTTTATTTTTTTAAAGAAATGCATTATTCATCTTCTGTTTACTAGCTTGTGGGGTTTTTTAACTTATGATTTGTGTCAAGTGACATTTGTATGGAAATGGGAATTAAATTAAAATGCAAAACCCAGCATTTTAAAATGTATTACTTAAAGAAAACTACCTTCATGTCCTGGATACATAAGAGAGTAGATTTATCAAAACATTTTTTTCATTTAAAGCTGCTTTATTAAACAAAGAAAGTGTCCGCAATTAGCGAATAGAACTGATGGTTTCTGCTCACCATGTCCTTCACGATTTTACAACAGTAGCTCTCATCTTCTCATACCTAATTTTTCTTCATAGACTGGGAGTTTAAAAACAAGAACATTTGTTTTCCTCTTATAATCAGTTTCTCAACTTTGAATGAACTAGTCATTGAACTGAACTAGTTGAATAAAATTAAATGAGGAAAACATTTTCTGTACCTTCAGAAAAGCAGAAATTGATTGTTTTATCTGAAATGCAAGACTGTTTGTATAAGGCTACAAAAGCGGAACAAGTGCTAAGCTGCTGGTCTGTTGCCCAGACGGCTTTTTTGAAATCTGCCAAAATAGGAGTTGATATCAAAGCTGATATGGCCTGTACAGGAGGAGGTTAAACAGTTGTTTTTTGTTTTTCCTGTCACATGAGGAAGAAACACTGGCTTTCAAGATCATGTTGATTGATTTTAATGGAGATGAGCCAATAAATGAAGCACCAAATAAGTGTTAACCTCAGTTTGCATTCAGGTATTAATAGAACATCTTGAAGGTGGAGGATTACATAAGCAAGCTTTGATTTACCTATTAACAATCCACTAAACCTTTAATTGTTTTTCATCCTCCAGTCAGGGTTCAGCAGTTCTTGGAGACTATGGGGTGTGTTTCTGTTGTGTTGCTGAGGCTTTCATTTCCATTATTTTTGTGGTTGAATGCATTTAGCTTTTCAATACAGGGTTCAGTTCCTGTACTCACAATTAGGATGAATTTAGTATCTATTTTGTTTCAAGTGTAAACTTATTTGGCTCACCATGTAGTTTGGTAATTTTGCACTATTGCAGTCTTTCTGCCCAGGAAAAGCTAAGTACTGGAATAGTTGGATTGTGCAGAATGGAGAATATCCACATATACCGGGCCAACTAGTTTTAGTAATCCTGTCAGGAGCAACATGTTCATTGTCTCTTCCCCCAAATCTCCTTCACCAAAAGATTAGAACAAAGTAGGGATGAGGCATTTGAACATGTGCGCCTAAGGGTATATCTTCACTGGGGAATTAACTTATCTACACTCAAAGTACTCCTCAAGTTAGCATAACTTGAGTGAGAGCAGCTGGTGCTATACTTGTATGTGGCGCTGAGACTTCTAGGGGCACGTTCTCTGGTTCTTAATGCTGCGGTAAGGTGAGCTGCTCTGAATGAATTCTCAGTGAATTATGGGAGAACTGGTTTCTCTTTTCTGGGCACCCAGATGGAATTGTGGGAGGACATTGGTGTAGAGTGGCACTAGCCTTTGTGCATACTACAGAGTGTATGGCCACCTTGGGCCAGCCAATTTGAATTTAAACCACCACTGTAGTTCAGTTTGTGTGTGTGGCAGGGACTAGAGTTAGGGTAACACTTGAGTAATAACTCGACTTAACTTTGTGGTGAAGATAAGGTCTGAAACAAAACATCCGATTTTGTGTTGTGGCCTCCATGTGTGTAGGTGTTTTGAGTGATTATACTGTAGTCCACGGTAGCAAATGGATTACCAGAGTTAATTTTTCTTCTCAAGAATATTTGATCAGATATAGCGAAACTTGTGTGGGATTGAGTCTTGGCCATTGTTACTGATTTGATTAGAGATGCAAAGATTTTTTTTTCTTAATAGACAAGTAACGTTGGTATTCAGAGAAATTCTGTAGAATACTCAAGGGAAACAGTGTAAGAGACAATTTTACGGTTGAAGCCCACTGACAGGAAGATTTACAAATAAACTAAGGAGCTATTTATCCTCTTGGTTGACAGTACCTCCCCTCTCCTCCCGTACACTGAGAGGATTTCTGATTACAGCTATTACGAGTCTTAGCGCTTGTTTCACTTTAAAGTTATTTTAGATTAAGGCAGAGTATGGGTTTAAAGCACAATAGCTATTCCAGAATAACTCTCCCTGTGGACACCAGAATGAGTGCCTTTTTCTGGTTTAGCTTTTAATCCATTTTGGATTCTGCTTATTCCAAAAAAGTGTGTCCACACAGGGCTGTATTCTGGAATAGCTATTCCAGTTGATTTTCCCTTACTCCGGGAGTTCGTGTTACACAATGATAAATTTATTTTGGTTAATGCAAAGTTTTTTTTACAGTAGGGATTAGAGCTGTAGCTGACTGATTTTAATGTGTTTTTATCCTTCTGTTCCTGTTAATAAGGAACTGTAATCTCCGTCACCCTGCCTCAGAAAAAGGTTTTTATAGAATATATTCATTCTCTGAAGTTCTAAAAGCACTTAAGTGGAAAACTGTTTTTAACCTTCCACCATGTTTCTGTACATTGTTTAATAATGTAAATTCGGTTACATTTTTCCACCTGGGGTGGATGGGTGAGGAGTTGATGTACTTCTGTGTCCAAGCATCACCATGAGATTAAAGGTTGCTCCAATCTTATCAATCATTGTTGCTGTTGTCTTGAATAGGAGCCCACCACAACTGAGGTCATTGGCTTCCACAGACTAGTTGGCCTTGTACTCAAAGTAAAATGTGCTGGTTTATGTAATCAAGTATGGGTACTTCGGTTGATTCAAGCATTGACTGGGATAAGTATGTAAATAAGATAATACTGGGCTATCCCTGTTCTGAAGGATCTGGAGTATTTCATGCTACTGGAGAACTAACAGAAATGCTTGTGAAGTTTTGAATGTCACTCTCAGCACTTTACTACATTCTATTGGTGGTAACTGCTGTTAATGCTCATAGTGCGTACACACATCAAAAGTAAACTGTACCCCTCTCTGATGTCAAACATGGAAGTGCCTATTTTGTGCAAGAATGCTAGTGGAAGCCCTTTTTCTTCTCTCTCCCCTGTTAACCGTATACTTCAAACTGATTTTTTTTTTAAAGAAATGAAACTTTAAGCAGGACCGAGAAAAAGACAGAACACTAATTTATATGCAAGTTTTCAAAAAGTCACTCCTGTTGAGAGACTTTAAAGAGACATGGGAGCCTGTGTGGCGAAAAAGTGAAGAGCATAATGATATTTTTATAAAAAGTAGTGAAGTTACAAATAACTGTTTCTTAACCAAGAGTATCAAGTGAAAAAAGATAGTTTTGAACTAAGTGTGTATGTGCATGTATGTATTTTTATAATGTGGGGAAAAAATATAGCACACTAATAATAATTGTAAATATTTGTCTTCGTAGCAAGTGTCCTGGTCATGATGCAGTTCTCATCAGAATATACTGTAAGGGGAAGGTTGCTATTTATACTCCAGAAGGGAGTGTATTTTTCCAGAGTTTTGCATAATTTTTAGACCAAAATGTCAAGGAGACAAGAGATTTGCTTATTATGGATTGGGGCTAGTTGCCTCATGCACATAACTTGCCTTTGTAAGGTGCAGTAAGTGAGAAGGAGATAAGTTACATATATTGCACCCCAAATATTGTTGGCATTATGTCTGTTCTGCACTAAAAGGCAAATGTACAAAAAATATTTTAGCAAACTAGCCCTGATACTAATGCTAATAATTCTCATATATTGTGCATTTCATCTGATCACAAATTACTTTATACACCTCCTAACAACCTTCCTATTATGACAGGTAGGTAATCCCTACTTTACACATGTGGGTAGAAAAGGAGGCACAAATGGATGCTAAATTCTGACAGGAAGTCAGTTGCAGTTAGTGGCAGAGTTGGACTTGGAACGTAGGAGTCCTTACTGTCTATCCATTAGAACATATTACCTCTCTTTTCCCCTGTCACCTGCTTACATATTCTGGCACCATTAACCTTTTCTGCAGAGCTTTCTCCTAGTAGCAATGTGTTTTTCATCAGTCATTTAAAAAATAGGATTCTATTACAGCCTTCTGTTCCTCTCCTAGAATCCTGTTGGGTATCAGTCACTGCCTCATTAATTTGTGTTTGTACAGTGCATAGCACAATGGAGTGTTGGTCCGTGCCTGCGGCTCCTAGGCACTGTAGTAAATGAAATAGTAAATAATAATTGGTCTATCTCGTTTTGAGGAATCTGAACCCCTTTTTCAACCCCTTTCTTTCACACAATGTGTCCCCTGTTCAGACTGGCTGTTGTTCAAAAGCCTAGATGATGTTGACATTGTTTCATTCTGGTTATAATTAAGGTCTGCTACCTGCATTGGTAACAGTGTTGCATTTATATTGTGGTAGGACATGGGCATTCTGTTGTGCTAGACTCTGTACATACAGATACTAAAACAGTCCCTGGAGACGATAGTTTATGGCTTAAACAGACAAGACAGATGAGAGAAGGAAGTAGTAGTATTTTGCAGGTGGGGAACTGAGGCCCAAAGACTAGGTTATTTGAAATTCATACACAAAGTCTTTGATAAAGCCAAGAGTTTAACTCCAGTCTAAGTCCCAGTTCAATCCTTAACCTCAAGACTTTCTCTCTAGTACAGCAGCCAATTTCAATTAGAGCAGGTGAATTTTCTTACTACATAATAGTGTTGGCTGCAAACATAATCTGCTGCAGTACAAAGCTAGAAATACTGCAAGTAGTGAATAGAGAACTTCACAAAAAGTGAATCTTTTCTGTTATCCACTGCTTTTTATTCCTTTCTCTAGCCAGTGAAGGCCCATTCCAGAGCCCTAACAGCTAACAAGGAAAAAAAAACGTAAATCTAGTCAAGTACATGTGGGTGAATTAGAGATTGTAATCTGAATTTAAAAGTTTGGACAAGACAATGGTAGCAAACCAAGCAATGTCACCAAAACCGAACCCAACAACCAGAGCTCTTTAAAGAGGGAGACTTCCATCCACACTTGCACCTAACTTTGTTTACATATTTCCCCTTTTTATCTCAATTAATATGATTCTTAATCAGGACCTATCCCATATGCTTTCTGTGCCACTTTTTTTTTTTGCCTTCTCATGGCCTGATGAGACTCAAATTCTTAAAAGCTTTCTTTTATTTTAGTTTTTGGTCAGTCTCTAAAAATATAGCCCGTCTGTTGGGTTTTTCATTGTCTATATCAAAGTTACAAGCTCTTAAAAACCAGGGTATATAGCAGTGCATGCATGTGTCCCTATAATAACATTTATGTCACTGGCATGATATTTTAACAGAAGCATGGGAGACACTTGCATCATAAGTGGTGTGTGTGTGTGTTTCTGGTTTTTTTTTCTCCAAGCATTTACTGTTTTCTGGGGAAGTTACCCTTAGGCTAAAATTACTTACACTAACTTTGAGACCAGGGAGGAAACTTGACAGTTTGAGAAAATTCAAAAAACGTATCTAAGTGGATATATTATAGTGTGAAGAAAGAAATAGTAGTTTCTATCACTCAGTCTTTCAGATGCTCTTTGATAATTAAAAACCCTAAATTAAACTTTTGCACGAATTTAGTTCAATGAATATTAGTGTCCTGTTTTTGAAGACATTTTTATCTACAAATTATGTAAGTTTAAAAAATGTGAAGACCGTATGCATAGGATTCTGTTTTCTTCTAATTCCTTAATATACCAGACTGCTGTGGTCCAGATTCATGTGCTCCATCAATGTCTGGGGAATGAAATACTGCATACAGCATAAACCAGTCTTACACTGGAGTACTCTGGATACTGGCCAGTCATTCTTTAATCTGAATCCACTGTACCATGTTTGTCTGAACATGTGAGTATTAGATTGCACAATCCGTTCAAATTTTGTGTTCTCTGGAAAGTGCGGTACAATGAGTTATATAGTCTCCAAGCATTTAAGATGTGAATTAAATGGATAAATTGTGTTCAGTCAAGTGTACCAACACTGTCCTCTTTAACATCAAAGTGAAAACTAAATTCATTTTTGTAATTTAAGATTTCAGAGACATGAGAAGATGGAAAAGGGGGGTGGGGGGAACGGAAAATGCATGTGCACACACAGTCTGTGTGCACTAAAATTTACAAGTGCAGAAAATAGAACATACTTACCAGGGAGCCAAGTTGCAATTGGTATGGGAGCCATGTCATTACTACTTCTTGTATGTACAACTCAACTATAACAAAGTGTATGGAGGTGGAGTTTTTGTGTTTTCTTGTAAATATACATTTAAAATTTTTTAATTTTAAAATTTTACTTCCCCTCCCTACCCTATCATTTAAAAATATATTTGTAAGTTGTCAAAAGTACTTCATAATCAACCGATAAGATTTTAGCAATATGTCAGACTTGAGGGTGACATGCATCCGACAAAGTGGGTATTCACCCACAAAAACGTGTGCTCCAATACGTCTGTTAGCCTATAAGGTGCCACAGGACTCTTTGTCCCTCATAGTAACAATCCTCAGCATTATTACTTGGGGTTGTATTTCTAACCAATCCTTTCTGACTTACATTTAGCAGTAAGTAGGTCACTGGGATGAGGTACTTGTTAAATTCTTTCTGCAGCTGTCTGCCTCTCTCTCATGCCATTACATGCACACTGTCCAAACAGGTTTTACTTTGGGGTTGTAAAGTGGTCCTTTCCCCCCTAAACTGGTCTTCTGCAATACAAACAACAGTAAAACAGCTCAAGACCCAGCTGCATCTGGGAACTTTTTGGTCTCAGAAGCTCCTACAATTTTTGGTCTTAACTAGACTGCTTATGGTATATTTTACATCGTAGGAGCTGATGTGCACCTGTCTCAGCACTGGATTAAGCTGGCACTGCTAGGTGTTTTGAAAATAGGTGAAGGTGCAGCACGCGTGTTCTATAGGTAAAGCTAATCCTGTAATAAGCCTAATTGTGAGGGATGCTAACAAGTCCTGGGCTTGGGGTGAACCAAGTTCGTTTTGTGCCTTCAGAGTTTTGTGACCTGGCTTTTAATAACTGTAGTTGAGACATTTTTTGTTAGATGCTGTGAGTTGCACTGAATAGCTTCTACTGTTTAATCTCACATAATGTAAACTGTGTTTCCACATGTATTTAATATAGCATGCCTGGAGAGAATTCTCCTCAAGCATATTTCACAGTTACTTTTATGAACCCTTGTTTTCCCTGTGCCCTCATCTAAGTGTGACATTATCAGATAAAATCATCTACAGTAATGCTGCCTAGAGCAGACTGAAATGAGGCTGGAGTTATAACACCAAGTAGGGGGAGAAACTCGTGCTTCTTGAATGGTGCTCTGTGTCTGGGAAAACTCCAAGCAGTCTCCACTTATTTCCTTCCACTCCTTTCCCACCCAAAGCATGGATAGTCTTGTCCAATGAGAACTGCAGACTCCAGGACCCTCCCTCTCTATGCTGATTACACCTTGTAGCCCTCAGCCTAGAATTCCATGACAGCTTGCAGTTTGGCTTCGTTTGCTATGCCATATTGACGTAAAACTGAAAACAGTAGTTGTGTTGTACACCTTACAGGGAGGTTATGTATATGTGTAGAAAGTAGTTCAGAATGTTAAATGACCCTGGGGAGAATTTCTTAGCCAAGTTTTAGAAGCTCAGCCTTTTAATGTGAAGCTAGGGGTCTTGTGTGTTTGTGGGACGGAAGGAGAAGAACAGGAGTCTTTCACTTTAGCTCTTTAATATTAAAATACATTATTGCACTAATCCTTCCTTGGAGAGCAGGCCATTTAAGCTTCAGAATTAGGGCAAGAAAATAAAAGGAATAGTTAAGTCTGAGATAAAACTCCCATCTCTTATGATCTCCAGAAAAAAAACAATGGTTAGGAATGGCATAACTGAGCGCCCCGTTTTTTGCGGTCTACGAGGAGCAACTCATCCATGCTGCACTGAGGCAGATACGTTTTTTCAGTAAGATTGCTTTCTCTGACTTCACTTCTCAGTATGTATGTTGCAGCCATGTGCTGGTGCCTTCAGAAGGACATATGTACCAGATCATCAGTGTACCTGTACTTTTTAGTAGAAACTAAACCTTGTTTGTGGATTTTTTTTCTTTTTCCTGTTGAGGGAGAAAGAATGTGAATATCTTTTCTTGAAGGGGAGAGAATGTAGAGAAATGAAAGGGTTTTTTATCTTGTCTAAGGTGAATTGCGCCTTCCAACCACACACTGCTGTGCTGTCTAATTTGGCATTGGGTCATTGCAAGGTTTTCACTTGAATTTGTAGAATGTAGATAACTTGCATTAACTCTGCATTGAAGACATATCCTAATTCTAGAGACTGGCCCTCCAACAGCATAGCAGTCCTGAACAACTCTTCGGCTTTTTTTCAATAGTGACACAGGCAAGAGTACCATCTGCTGAACCATTATCTTTACTCAAACATCTCCATGTTCTTTAGAAGTGTCCCATCCAAATACAGATCTGACTTAGCTCCATTTAGCTAGAGATCTGAAGTGATCTCGGCACAAGGTGGTATGGGTGCACGCCTACATACTCGCTAGAAGTTTTCTGATCAAACTCCTCATGATTTATTTTTTCTTAGTACATGCACTAACACTCACTTTCCTGTTTTTGGTAAGGTCTAACTTTATTGAGTCTCAATGACTGTCCTACTTTTTGTGGGTCTTGTCCACAATTCAAATGCTTTAAGAAGTCCAGTTGGCATTTGAACAATATCTTGAAGACTTTTGCAGGTTCACATTAGGCTTCTTCTGACTTCCACACTCCAACTTGCTGCTCTTGCCCCCACAGAACAGCTGGCTGTTGCGGGTGTTTTGCATTTAGTGAGAATATTATGTACCAATCTCTTCTCTCCGCCTGTTGCAGAGCAAAGCATAGCAATAGATGAAGCTAAAGAAAGTGGTTGCTGCTCCAAATACTGACTCTTAACCATTGTCACCACAGCTTTAAGAATACAGTAAAATACTGATCAGTTTAGGTACCATGTCAACGTTTTGTATTTACGAAAGTATTTTTCAAATTTGATGAATTTTCTGAAATTATTGCATCAATTGAATTACGGGGCTTTTATCTCAGCACGCTTTGTGGTCAAGAGGGCGTGTTCCCTTCCTGAAGTTTCTGGGTTTGAGTTGAAAATACATTTCTGACATCTTTCCTTCTTATAGGATCCCCACCCCAACACTAAACTGCCTCTGGGTTGACTTCACTCTTAAGGCCTATGTTAGGGTTGTCATCTCTGAGGCACAGACAAGTGGGTCACTGACTGTGTGCCCCATCCCACCCCTGCAGCTGGTGAGTCCTGTCCCTGGATGATGGGTCTGTTTCCCCCACTTCAGTCCCAGCGCCAAGAGAAGCTGCTGTGGCCCTGGCAGCCAGGAGGCAAGGGCCTAGCATGCTGCATGCATGCGGAGTAGGGCACCGTCCAGGTTGTGACACTCCCAGGAGCCAAGACTGCTGCATGGGCAGCAAAAACAAAAAGCGTCTGTGATGTTCCCCTGGTGTTATCTGTACCGGTGATCTGCTAGGTCACTCCAATCCCTGACTCTGGGAGCCAGCCTTACCCTGCTCAGCTGTGAGAACCCCCATTCCTGGGCTGTTCACGCACAGCCTCTGGCATGTAAGCTGCTCCTTGGATTGTGCAACCGAATGACACTAGCCAATATCTCTGGTCCCAGACACAACCCTAGGAACCTCTGTCTTGCAAAATCCAGTTATGCCGGCTGGACGCTGCAAGCTTATATGAATTCATCAATTTAACAAAGAAATTGATATGTACCAGGCTTGTTATCCCAAGGAGAGTCTGATACACTTCAAACCAAAGGCACTGCTTCAGGTAGAATAAACAAACAAATTTATTAACTATAAAGATAGATTTTAATTGATTATAAGTCAAAGCATAACGAGGCAGATTTAGTCAAATGAAATAAAAGCAAAACGCACTCCACGCTGATCTTAACACTTTCAGTGCCCTTACAAACGTAGGGCTTGTCTACACTAGCACTTTACAGCACTGCAACTTTCTCACTCAGGGGTGTGAAAAAACACGCCCCTGAGCGCAGCAAGTTTGAGCACTGTAAAGCGCCAGTGTAGACAGTGCACCATCACTGGGAGCTACGCCCGTCGTGGAGCTGGGGTGTGGGGTTTCTTTGTTTTTTGTTTTTTTTAAGAGAGCTGGGAGAGCTCTCTCCCAGTGCTCTACCGCGACTGCACAAGCCAAGTTAAAGGGCTGCTGAGGTAGCGCTTTAACGTAGCCAGTGTAGACTAGCCCTCTCCTTAGGCTCTCTCCTTTGATCAGCGTTTCAGTTGCTTGGTTGTGATGTCTGTAGATGGAGGTGGAAGAGAGAGGAAGAGCATGGTGAACGTCTCTCCCTTCCCCACCCTTCAGAGTCAGGTGAGCATTACCTCATCGCAGTCCCAAACTGACCAAAGGAAGGGGGGTGGGTGACTCACTCGAGAGTCCAACAGATCCTTTTGTTGCAGCCTAGGCCAGCATCCTTTGTTCCTGTGAGGCTGGGCTGGGTTTATCCCATACATGCCTTGATGAGGTGTGAACTGCCTCTCTGCTCTTGAAGAATTTTTGCCTGGGCTTATTTTAAACCACAAAGACACATTTTCAGCCTCCTAACTATATACATGAAATTATAATCTTACTATAACATCCCTATAACAACCATGCTCAGTGCATCTTGAGCCTTCCGAAGACACCCGACATGACACACTTTGCATTGGATACCACACAATCATTTTACAAGGATGAACATGGGGCTGCTGGGTGTTTCCCTGACGTACTGAGCATCACAGCGGCATGCCACATCTCTGAGTAACCGGCAAGACAGCATTAAAACTGGCTAGGCCAGTCAAAAACTAGCCAGGTGGCAACCCTAGCTCCTCTACACAGAGAGGCAATGTGTTCTATGGGTGTGTGGTTTTTAGAGCACCTCCATGTGCTGCACGCTAACTGGCCCAAGTAGACCCTACTAGCACCGACAAAAAGTTCCGTAGTACACTTTAAAACAGTACTATGTTAAAGCACACTAGGGAATTTTTTGGTTGTACCAGCATGGTCTACACAGACCAGTTAATGGACAGCATGTTGGAGCACTTTGCAAATCAAACCCCGCAGAGTGCATTGCAGCTCTGTGTAGACAAGCCTTCAGTTTCTGTCAGGAGCTATGAGACTTTGGATTTGGACAAAACACCAAGTGCTTTTCCCCTCCCGCTGTTGTTGGGATGATAGCAGAATGAAGACTGAAATTACTTTCCAGTGTAAATAAGACTTGGAGGTAAACTAAATGATGTAAACGTTCCTGCTGCTAATTCTTGAGTGGTCCCAGAGCGCTGGGGACATGTTCTGTGGTAATTAGAAAGGTTACTTGGCAAGGTAATAGCACAAGCACATTAAAGTCAAACAAAAGGGGCAATTAGCTAGCTGAATTGAAATATTACATGGGAGGCAGAGACACACAATAGACTGCAATTTAATTTAAAACAGAACTTAACAATCTGACATTACAAGCCCTCATTTCTCATATAAATGCTGAGTTGCACTTTAACGGCCTCTATTTTTGTTTCTTATATTATTCGCTTGTCTGAGTGGTTTTGACTTGCTCTTTTCCAAGCCTCTAGATACAACTATACTTCCCTGTATACCTGCTTTATGCTGCTCTTATGGAACCCTGAAAGAGGCAAATAAATAACTAACTGAGCAACAGTTGGTTATAAAATGGTTGTAAACACACAAAGCATTATTCATAAGATTCTGAATATCACTCCTTGACCTGATGGGTCAACATTCCCATCAGGGTGAGGTCTGAGTGTAGATGGTATCAACCATAAAGCTCTTTGTCTTTGGTCTGGCAGTGGCTGGAGTTAGTATGGAAAGTGTGCCCTCAGTATACAGTATATGCATGTGTTTTATGAATAGATGTCAGTGGGTGCTCTGCCTTTCCCACTGTCTTTGATTGGTACCTTTTCTTACCCTGTGTCATCAATTATGAGATTAACCTTAATTTATCTTGTGTACTGGGAGAATCTATGCTCAGATGTCTGATTCTGCTACTATAACAAAGTGTGTCTGTAACTGGCCCACCCCTCTCACACCCACTGTGGGGATCTGACACTTTATTCTCTAATTTCAGTGCACCTTCCAAAAAAAGCCTCTTTATTATCCCTGTGTTGTAGGAAAGGGATATTTTGGAACCACTTCTCCCACTACTGAAAAGCACATATGTCCAAGGTGGAACTCAGGAGCTGTTAAACAATTGTGCAGAATTTTAGATAGCATATGAAAACTATGTATCCAGGAGGAACTTTCAGGAGAATTTAAAGGGGAAGAATATAATTGAGTGTGAAGTCTGCCACTGGACCTTTAATGTACACCATTGTTGTAATTCAAGTGAATATCAGTTTGAACATACATCGTTATTTTCAGTTATTACACCTTCAAATAAACATGCTGAATTTGAGTACTCCTTTTTGGATACGACTGTTTTCAGTTAAATCTGTTGTCTGTTCATTGAACTTATGATCAAAGTCTCTTGTTTTAAAATTCTGAAAATCCAAAGTTATCACTTTCCATGACACCTAATGGCCATGTTGCACATATTTTTAAGTTACTAAATTTGACAGCATACATTGTAAACATACCTGCTCACAGTGGTTGAGTTGTGCTTTCTAAAAACCTTTACTTTCAGGTGCATGATTTTGGGGTATTTAAAATAAGAACTGAGATTCAGCATCTTTAACTAAAAGATGTTGTTGGATTTTATGTAAGCGTACAACTGTATAGTACAATCAGCCCAAAGAAGGGATGCAGCTTGCCCAACAGAGAACTGATAATTGGAGAAATAGAGGAAAGGAAGAGTGCTCTGGGGGTTGGGGAAAGTTTCACAAAAGAGCATTGAAAGTAGAAGTGTGGTACAGAGGTTAACCATCTGCAAATGGATCACTGATTACATATGTCAAGGGGAAAAGATCACGTTTTCAAATTGTTCAAGTCTTCGTTTCTTGTTTGACATCCTTCTCAAGAGGTGTATCACGAAAGTTCCTAAATTCGGTCCTGTATATGAGGATGTTGAGGCCCTCTATCTGATAGTGTGAATCTTTTAGCTTACTAATGTGGCATGGAGAGGCTAGCTTTCTTGTTAAAATTGTTAACAGTGTTATCATAGCGTTTCATATTTACCTTCGTTTGATCCATGAAATCGTCTTTAACTTACCTGGAGACACTAAGGTTTTTCCTTAATATTTTGTCCATTAGTGCACTGTAAATTTTTTTAAAATGCTTATTGTTTTACAACTGACTTAAAAGGACTAAATGTCTGTGTGAATTTTAGTTGGTGAATAAAGTGTGTGGGTTTCCCTTGCTACTGTGTGTTCCTTCTGTGGGGATTCTGCCTCATTCTATTAGCGTGATTGACTTAATATAACAAGTTTGCATTATTTAGGGGGGAAAAGTTTGGGCAGTACCAGACTTTTCCAAGAGAGAGGATGATCTTGTGATTAAGGCACAGGACTAAGAAGTTGGAGAGAGAAGTTTTCTTTCCAGCCTTTCCACAGAATTCCTATGTGACATTGTAGAAGTCACTTATCCTCTGTCTCAGCTGGATCACTTGGAAGAACAAGGATAAAAATACCTCCTACTGTAATATCCCTCTACTTAACAAGGATATTGAGACTAAAGCTAATGGATTACAAATCCTGTGGATAGAAGGTACTACATAAATGCAAAACAGTATTCTCCCTGGGCTTTTTGACTAAGCCACAGGCTCCCTGGTATAATTAGATGTCCATAGTCTTCTGATGCACATCAGTTGCAGACATGCTCTTGTCCATTCTGAATCCTTAAAGGAAGTGGTGCATACATGGCCATTATTGTTGGCATTGTCAGTGCTTTGCTTAGTTAAGGCAGGGCGCCAGTCCTACAAGTGCATGCAGTAGGAAGACTCCTCAGAAAACCTCTTGTTGGCAAAGAGCTTGGGAGTAGTTACCTTGTATCAAACGGCCACTTTTGGATTAATGTAAAACTACCCTGGAGCAGTTTCAGTCTGCGTTCTAGCCTTCTTTAGGAGTTGTTCGTGCTTGTCAGGGTCACAGATAATACTCTGATTTTTAGATCATGTTTGCTTGAATATTTTGGGCCGTTTTGAGCCTCTCCTTCCTTTTTTGTGATTTTAACCATAAGTTGCTACCTTAGTAGGTCACTGGTATCTGGGACAGTTAAGAATTGCACTTAGATAAATAACAGGAAGACACCAGATCAATGATCATTTTCCATTGTTAAGGGATCAGTTATGCAGCATCCCTTCAAGGACTTATCAATGCGTATATGAAAACTCTTGGTGAGATTTTTTTTTTCTAAATTCAGTATGCTGCTGTTTTTTCACAATGTATGTCTTCCCTTGGATCCCTGTTAGATCAATCTCTGTCTTGCAGGAATATAAGGCCAGTTAAGCTTACTTGTCCTCAATCTGGGAAGAGTAGGCTTGCTGTAAAGATTGTAATTGTGAAATAATCTGCTTGGTGGTTTTGTTTTGTTTTTCTTGTTCTCCCTTCCTTTGCACACTCCTTCCTCCTTTTGTTTAGGGGATTCCTTCGTACGTTATGTTTTTAACATGGAAAGCTATGTCTAACATGACTGGCTTGGCCAGTTTTGTGGTTTCGATAGGCTGTGCCCTTATGCTGAGCTGGTGTATGAGGGCATGTCTTCACTGGCAACGTTAAAGCGCTGCCATGGCAGTGCGCGCTGGGTGCACTGTCTACACTGCCACATCACAGCACTGAAACTTGCAGCACTCAGGGGTGTTTTTTCACACCCCTGAGTTGGAGCGTTGTAAAGTGCCAGTGTAGACAAGCCCTAAAGAGCAACACACTACCTTGCTGATAATGAAGTATAATTATTCCCATTTCTAGCAGGGCTTTCAGCATGGTTACGTCATTGGGCTCTGCACAAGCTGCAAACAATAGCGTGCTTGCTCACTGTCTTGAACAACCATGATCCTATAATGCCCACTTGGTCTTGTTTACTATTGGCTGCCTATAAATTTGTAAATTAACTGTTGCTGCTGATGATTTTGAACTTCATCCTGACTCTATCCGCACATCTCTTTTAGGGAATTCACTAGCAGGCCTTAGGTTATTAGGTAATTGTCTTTGCTGTGGATACTATCCCCCAACCCCTTCACATCCATCTTCTCCACTTAAAAATACCTAAAACTTTTACTTTGTCGATGATGTTTTGTTATGCTGTATTTGGAACAATTTCACTTCTCTTTATGTAGAATTTCTCCCTCTGCCTGGGTTTTTCTGCTTGTGGTATTAATTTATTATGAAATTATTGTGCAGTGTCTTGCAGAGCGTGGTAGAGGACTTCAGAAGCTGATATTGTTAGAAATGGGTTTTTCTGTGTACCCCAGTGCACCCTGGTCTAGCCTTTTGCACTGGGAATAAGAATGATAAAATATGAAGTTTGGTGTAAAAGTGCTGCTTCCTTTCCTCTACAGGGATTAGTTAATGAAATACGTCTCCCAACACAGTACTGCAAAGAGCTTGGCTGAAAGAGGCTTGCTTATCCCCCACACTACTACTCTTGTCTTGCTGCACGGCTGGCGCCGGTTTGAAAAGGCCAATTCAGATGCTCCCTTATTGGCTCTGGCTCCTCAGACTTGGCTCTAGCTCAGAATATGCTTTAAAAAAAAAAAAAGAGCAGCTGTTTGTCTTTTCCAGCTGAGGTTTTTTTCTCTTTCTCTTGCTGCTTGCTTATTGGCTGAGGAAAAGAGGGAGGGAGGACTGGGTGAAGTAAGCTGTGTACACTCTGTGAATGTGGTTGGACTAGTTTTTACAGGGAGAGATATTGAAAGAGTGGAGGTGAGGCTGTACTGGCCATTCCCCTCAGCTTTTCCCTCCCGTCCCTCCTTTTCTCTTTGTGCCATGGTTGGGGATCATTGTAACCTCTCTGGAGACAGACCTGTACTCTCCCAGAATCCCAAACCTGGATTAAGCTGCAAAATGGTTCTACAGGCGGTGGGTAAAGTGCTAAGGTAACAATCAGGTTGTCATCATTTTAGAAATTAAGGGAGAGGTACAGGGCAGGGAGTTGGCATGCACAGCACAATGGGGAGTATTTTATTTCATTTGATTTCATAAGCACAAATAAGGTATGTAGTGGTGGAAACTCTGTAAAGACAATGTTGTAAAGTGGAGATACATTGTGAGAGGGGGACTTAAACAATGTTGTGAGGTATACAACTGGCAAAGTAACTGTTGGTCTTATCCAACATTTTTAAGGAATGGGGAATCGAAAGCTGTGTTGATTGTCTCAAAAACTTAACTGGAAGCCATTAAATGTGGAATTTCTCCCAAAAACTTCTTGAATCTATACCAGTGTTTAAAACTGTTTGTCAAATGTAATACTGTTGTGAAACAGAGTTTGAAGGCATCTGAGAGTGCTGAGTTTCAAGGGGATGGTTGGTGAATGGGTACTTGTTTTCTTCATTGGTAGTGTTACTCGAGTAAGTAGTTTGACCAAGAATCTACATAATGCACATGGCTTTTTTGTCTGTATATTTGTAATATGCTGAACTAATTTTTTTAATGTATTCTAAACATAGTGTTATGGGTCTGATTGTATGTGTGTATGTAAATATCAAGACCAAAAGGAAAACTTTTGGCAAGTATAATACCTTGATCGGGGAGAGGTCTGATCTGTTCTGAGTTGAGAGGAAATTTTCTTCACAAATATTAGGAGAAACAGGCTTGATGTTGGGGAAAATGTAGCTTTTTATTTCCGTTAACATGAGCTCAAATATCTTTCTAAACTGAAGAATTAGTGCCCTTAGTGCCAAAGAGGGGCTTTGTTGCATGCACATAACTTTATTTGGCAAGCCTCTGCTTGCGGCTGTTTCCTCTTATTGATGGCAAATTGTTAAAAACGTTTGTCAACAGAAACATTATCCCACGTCTTCCTTCCTTGATTTATGGGTTCTCTGACACCACAGTCTGCACTGTGAAGATGTTCATTAAACTTGAGCTTTGTGACAACTAAATAAAGACAGGGAAAACTGGACTAAGATCTGACTTTCATTTCTGCTAGAGAACTTGACTGTGCTTAAGTTAGGTGGGATGCATTTTTTTTAAATTGTTAATTGTAAATAATAGCTATCGTCCCCTTTTCCTTGCTCTGTCATTCCCCTTTTCATGCTTTTGTCTCTCATTGATACTTTCTAAGGGGTAGAGTTTTGAGGAATGGTAAGTTCTTTTCCTAGCTTGAGTGTTTCAGAACTGTTTCAGGTTCCATTCTTTGTTTGCAAGCTTTTTTTTAGGTTCTGTAATTCAGTGTGGTGGTATGCAGTAAGTCCTATCTTAAAACACTTTGGCCAGGGGCTGGCTATTCATGTTGTGAACCTTTTTGAAGTTTAGTAGCTGTTCTATTGGCAACACTCCCAGATGTAGATACATTGGTGCCTCTGAAGGAAAGTATTGCCAAAGCCTTTGTTCAGGGTCTGTAATAGCTGGTCTTAAATACAGGTAACTTCCTATGCCTTACAAGTGAAACATATATACATTTGTATGTTTGAGAGATGAATAATTTGACAAGTCACAATGAACTTTAAGTCTTACTGATTTTTTTCCCTATTTTGAGAGTGCGTATATTACATTTCTGTATAATTTATTTTTGGTAACCACAGAGTAATTTCTTCTGAAGTTACTTGTGCTATGGCATGTCTCATTTTCTCAAGCATATACCATAACTCTAGCATGAAAGAAGGGAAAAGCTGCTGCAGTATGTGTAATGTTTTGGGCCTGGATGATGAAGAAATGAGGTGGATTTTATTTTGCCTAGGCTACTATTGGACAGGTGTTTGTGGATAACGTATGGATAATGCACAAGTACTTTCTCTTCTCCTACATTTGAATACTTCCCATGAATTGATGGTTCTTGTGTGTCGCTGTCCTTTTTTGTATTTGCCTGTTTGTCCTGGGCCACCAGCTTCTGCATCCAAAAAGAAGAAAATGTGAAGTCACCTCACTGTCCCTGCCAGACAGCAGCCCAGCCCAGCTCAGCCTGTTTGGACTCTGGCCGGGGACTCAGATCTGGGTTCGTTTCCTGGATCTGCTGCAAACTCCTCATGTGCCCTTGTGTGAGTCACTTAATCTTGCTCTGCTGCAGTCTGTGAAATGGAATAATACTTCCCTACCTCCTAAGAGTGTTGACGATAAATTCATCACCCTATAAAGAGCTCAGATACTAGGATGATGGGGGATAGTAAGAACATAGGTCTGAGATTGGTCTAAGGCAGGGGAAGTTAATAGGTGGACCACAGGCCAAATCTGGACTGCCAGATGCTTTGAATGAACTACGGAATTTTTTTATTTACTACTTCTTATCATTACTGTTGTTGTGGTATAAAAATTTGCTCTGGAGTTTGGACCTTGGCTATAACGTCACCAAGAAATTTTGATCTTGACAAAAAATTGATTACCTCTCGTCTAAGGAGTGAGGTATGCAAGTTTGTTGCAGAAATAGTCTGCTAGCACTTCATAGCCACATGTGAGGCCAGTGATGCTGTTGATGAAAGTGGGAGAGACATAGGCCTGGTTATAGGAAAATTTTCTTCTTGCCAATGATTGGTGTCATTGGTTTGGTACTTGTCTGACTTCAAGCGTAGGGCATAAGAACGGCCCTACTGGGTCAGACCAAAAGTCCATCTAGCCCAGTATCCTGTCCTCTGACAGTGGCGAATGCCAGGTGCCCCAGAGGGGATGAACAGAACAGGTAATCATAGAGTGATCCATCCCCTGTCATCCATTCCCAGCTTCTGGCAAACAGAGGCTAGGGACACCATCCCTGCCCATCCTGGCTAATAGCCATTGATGGACCTATCCTCCATGAACTTATCTAGTTCATTTTTGAACCCTGTTATGTTCTAGTCTAGGACAAAATGTATTCAGCACAGTTATGAATGTGGCTTTCTTAAACCATACCAAACTCTGTTTGTGGTAGTCTACACTGAAGTTGAAGTGGTGTGAACTTCTGAATGACGCCCATTGGCAGTGACCGGTAATTTTCCTGTGTAGATCAGGCCATGAAACTACTTGTGGAGAACATCAAAGGGACTGCTATTAGCTGGGTGGAGAAAGGCTTGGTGGATTTTTGTGTGTGCCAGTGCTGAGTATGTAAATAGTCTGTGACCTTTAAGGTTTTGTCTACACTGGCAAAATTAGAACCGTAAATTCCACACTGGTGCAGCTCCACTGTTGGAAGTTTTGATGTGGACGTGGCTCAGCAGTGACAAAAAACAGTGGTAAAAATTCCACTGTCTACACAGAGTCCACCATTGCTACCTCTTGTGGAGCTGCACAGGCTGAGAATTACAAGTGACACATTTTCTAGTGCAGATGCATTACACGTTAATCATGACAAATATGTTGTTTTACTTAAAAGTAATGTTTTACAGTTAACTTTTTCTCTGCACTGCAATGCCCCCCACCTTTGTTTTTATCTTCTGTTAGGTGGTAATGTAGGGTTAATTCGTCTTTGTTGTTGTGTCAGGTAATGTCTCCAAACCATAGGGGAGAGACCAGTGGGGAAAGATTAATGTATACGTTTCAAAAATAGTATACTAAAGAGAGATTTTTGGGACAGAGGGAAAAGAGGGAGAGTATATAGGGAAGGTGTAAGATAACAAAGTAGGGAAAGAGAATGGGATGTCAAGTGGGTGAATAGAGGAAAAAGAAGAAACAATCGATAGCTTAAGAAAATATGAACCATAATCCTTTATAGGAAAGAAAAGGGGAAAACCAAATGAAACCAGGAAGGGAAAGTAGGGGCAACAAAAGCAGCAGATGTATTGTCTGTCTACTTGCATTTTTTTAAATGAGACCTACTCTTGTGTTTTTAATATTCCTTTAAATTGTAGGGGGCTTGTCTTTGGAGAGCTGGGCACAGTTCCTCTTTTTCATCCTGTCCATACTTATAGACTGCAAACTTTACCTAAAACTTACTAGCCCCAGTACAAAGCCTGCTGATTTTTGCTGAAGATATAACAAATTAAAAACACCATTAGAGCAGTGATAAACTCACCTCTACATAGCTGACCTGAAGTTGCACATGTCACTTAGCAAGGAGTTTAATAGGATTTCCAGGCAACAGGTAAAAGGCTCTCTGATATATAAATGCCTTTCTGAAATATGTTAATTTTAACTATTTTCCCCCCAAACATAGATGAACTCTGGACAGTTATTTTTATCCAATTATAGAAAGAAAATTAAACAGATAACACTGTGTACTGTTTCTTCCGTTTAGCACAAGATGGAGATATTGGGGTGGGTGAGTGTGGGGGGGGGGAGAAGGCAAAAATAATTATGCAAAATATTGTAAGCACACTGA
Source organism: Chelonia mydas (assembly GCF_015237465.2). NCBI lineage: Eukaryota > Metazoa > Chordata > Testudines > Cheloniidae > Chelonia > Chelonia mydas. The sequence continues at coordinate 27,322,140 of NC_051246.2, read as the reverse complement.
ACTCCGTTTACCCATATGTCACTCTTCAAATATTGGTAAAACTCCATGCACAAGAAAGCAGGAGGTTAGTATAGACTGTTCATCAAAATCTTCTTTTTAGTCACCTTGAATAATTAAAAGATAATAGAGGAAGTAACACTAATCTATCCAGCCCACCCTTCCTTATTCTGTTCCCATTAGTAATTGACCTGGGCCAGTTGAACTCTTAATACTTGCTCTGAGCTGTGTTTTAATACTTTTAAGACACAATTCTCTCTATCTGTGTAAATATTTTCATCATGTGAATAGACACCCAAATGTGATTCAGAACCTGAGTCAGGAGTGGGAGTGGTCTGTGGTATGTCTGCTTTTCCTCTGACAGCTTCGATCCTATGCAGGCAATATTCAGAGATGACTGACTTCATTTATCATGTAGCATCTCTTCCCATGCCTTTGCATTTCCTTTTAAGTCTCTGCTGAAATCTAGTCATCCTGGGTAGTTGCCTTGTGTCACAGATATGTTATGATGTAAATTGGGTCTTGCCTGAATTATGTAATCTAACGACCCCGGTTATTAGACATAGTATGCATGGTGCTTTACATCCGCCTACATATTTCACCTCTCGGAGAGTCTGTAAAAATAGGCTACTTTAGACTCTTCTTTCTAGCTAGCACTCCCCCTTTCTTTGTGGTAAGTTAAGTAAGGCAATTTGCAAGCAGAAAAATATAAATGTGCGTCTGGTCTCTTATCAAGCTACTGTAACTTGCCTTGATGCTTGATACATGAATGCATTTTTTTCATAGACTGATTTGTCTTGGCGTCGGATTCTCATAGTTGTGCAGTATCTTTTGTATGTTATACACCAAAAAATATTTAGGAATTCAGAAACAAAGCTCCCACTCCTTTAGCCTTCTCTCCACCAAATGGTATTGGGGAGGTTAAAAAGAAAACAAAAAGCATAGTCCTGACATTGTACTCTGTTTTTTGATAGTATCCATACTGTAATCTCCTGTTGCACTTTATTCTTGTCATTGAATGATCTCTCTGCCTCCTGCCCCCCACACCTTTTCATGTTGCTCAGTTTGCTTCCCCCAGCACTTACCTGAAAACTAAGTGGTATCTGTACTGGCCTTTTAACCATGTTAACAAGCTTTGTTTAAAAGCTATCCCAACTGGTTTTTAATGAGGTTTGAAGTGTGCAGTGCAGATAGGCCAAGCAGTGTCTTTTAAAATAAATAAATAAATAAATTTCTAGCCTAGGTTAAAACACTATTTTAACAGTTTGGCCCAGACTACAATGTTAACTATATTAGCTATAAATGTCCCTAACATTCCCTAACATGGCTAAACATGTTCCCTAACATGGTAGATTGGGGCCATTTAGAACTGTCCTGATTATTTTTGTCTTGTTCTTTTTCTAACTTCCATTGTGCTAAAATAGTTTAAAGGAGAAATGCGTGACACATTGTCTGCAGTAAGAGTTCAGTGTCTTACCTTTTAAAGTGAAGCATGATTGCTTTTTAATCAAAATCACTATAGGCTTCCTCATTACATCATTGCAAAGAGATAGAAAGGAAGTGACCTGGGACTGAACCCTCTCTGACATTAGAGACTGGGCAAGATTTATTTTATTTGCCATTGCATGATAAGGAAGAAGTATACAGGGGACTCTGTGGGTGGCTCTTTTCCTAATTTGGTGTGTGAATCAAGTGCTAACAAAAATGAGCTATTTCCAACCATCCCTGGAGACTGAACTCTTCCACTTATGCCCAGAATGGATACAGTCTAGGCAGAAGCAGTGCAGGCTTCCCCACAGTGTTGATGGGGAGACCACTACTTGAGGGGAAAATGTAGCTAGTTCTCTAGATTGACTCGGAACATAAGAACGGCCATACTGGGTCAGACCAAATGTCATTCTAGCCCAGTATCCTGTCCTCTGACAGTGGCCAATGCCAGGTGCCCCGGGGGAATGAATAGAACAGGTAATCAAGTGATCCATCCCCTGTCACCCATGCCCAGCTTCTGGCAAACAGAGGCTAGGGACACCATCCCTGCCCATCCTGGCTAATAGCCATTAATGGACCTATCCTCCATGAATTTATGTAGTTCTTTTTTGAACCGTGTTATAGTCTTGGCCTTCAGAGCATATTCTGGCAAGGAGTTCCACAGGTTGACTGTGTGTTGTGTGAAAAAATACTTCCTTTTATTTGTTTTAAACCTGCTGCCTATTTAATTTCATTTGGTGACCCCTAGTTTTTGTGTTATGAGGAGGAGTAAGTAACACTTCCTTATTTACTTTCTCCACATCAGTCATGATTTTATAGACCTCTGTCATATCCCCCCTCCCCTTAGTCGCCTCTTTTCGAAGCTGAAAAGTCCTAGTCTTATTAATCTCTCCTCATACGGAAGCCATTCCATACCCCTAATTATTTTTGTTGCCCTTTTCTGAACCTTTTCCAATTCTAATATATCTTTTTTGAGATGGGGCGACGACATCTGTATGCAATACTCAAGATGTGAGCATACCATGGATTTATATAGAGGCAATATGATATTTTCTGTCTTATTTTTATCCCTTTCTTAATGATTCCCAACGTTCTGTTCACTTTTTTGTCTGCTGCTGCACATTGAGTGGATGTTTTCAGAGAACTATCCACAATGACTCCAAGATCTCTTTCTTGAGTGGTAACTGCTAATTTAGACCCCATCATTTTATATGTGTAGTTGGGATTATGTTTTCTAATGTACATTACTTTGATTTATCAGTCCTTACTTTCTTTGCTTATGTGGCCAACAAAATTGCTTCTAGTGCTGGTAATAAGAGTGGGCTTTTAGATGGTAGTTTTTCTGCTTGCAACTGGACTGCTACGAGCCGTCAGATGCTGTTTTTCTTTCAAAGAATGCTAAAAAGTTTATCTACCAGTTGGGCTGGATTTGAAGTGGTGATCTAGAGAGAGGCTCTACATCCTGTTACCAGCCCACTGAGCCATGCAGTTTTCCATTTCACTTGAATAAGTGGAAGGATATTCCATCTGTAGTTGCTGTAGAAATGTCATGACCCATATGTATTTATAAAAGTGCTTATGTTTGTGTACCATCTTTTGGAGTTAGCTTAATGGAGTGGAGTCACTGTTTCTTCACAGGCATTTACAGTGTTGTGCAGGTATTTTGGTTACATATTTTTTTGTCCTGCAAAGTGGTAGCCAGAGGGGGTAGGACCACTAAATTTTTTTGTGTGTTGAAATAACCCTTACTGTATTTTCCCCCACTAGTTGTGTGTGTGTGGGTTTTTTTTAAGCTTTTATGGTTAAACCTTTCTTTCCTCAGCTTTGGTACAGATATTGGTCTTTTTCTAAAGATCAATCCGAGGCATTTTGGGACCCTGTGGGCCCAGTCTTTGGGAATAATAAACCGTTCACAGAAATCTTAAACCCTGAAACTGTTCTGCTATCCTCTGTCTCTTGACTCCTTGCTGTGGGTCTGTGTCATAGGAGTTGCTTTACATTTCAATTACTGGTTAATTCTGCCTTAGATCATGTTCTCTACTCCTGTGCACACAAGTGATGAACATGCAGCATGAACCTTTTTGAGAATTCCCTGGAATCTTTGATTTCCCATTTTATCTTCCATGTTTTAATAACTCATCCTTTTATTGAGTATTTGCTCTCCTTTGATGGGGGAGGGTGCCTTTATCTCAGAGATTTTAAATAAGTATCCAGCATTCTGTGTGAACTGAAAGTCCATCTGTGCCATGTTTTCTCATGCTGTGTAAACACTCCCAAACCCTTTACCAATAGAGTGTATATAGGCCACAAAATCAGTTCTGTTTTTCTCTTGACAGAGCAGTTTCTCTTGTTTTTTTAACTAACATTTTATAACTCTGCTCCTTTAGGGCAGGCTGCTGATTGGAAATATCTTACTAGAACTCTGAGCTCTTTTTGCTTGACACTGTCTTTGAGAGATAGGGCCAGATTTACCTGCCCACCAGTCAAACATCAGTTTGCACTAATGTAGCCAAGTCACGGAAAATAAATAGCAGGTAAGAAATTCTTGTGTTGGATAACTAGGAGAAGCAACTTCCTAATCTTGTTTGTATCCTCTACGTTATCAGGCACATCAAAACTTCAGACTTCTGTATCCTAAGGTACAGAAAATGAGCCTTTACTTGAACATTTATTTACTAGGATGCTATATAAATGCTTAATCATTTTATTTAATATTTGTGTATATCACCAAGTGTAGGGGTATGCATGGTGCTTTAATAGTGGAACAGAAATCTAGTTGGCTTTGTTAAAGTACTTCGATTTGCTTTGACTCTTATTTTAGTAAACAAGCAAAATTTAAATTTATATTTAGTCTGTTGATGACTTCAGAATATCTGCATTCTGGTTCCGCCACTTTTGGGACACTAGTTCTAGTGCAGGTTTTGCTGCTGCATTATTTATATCTTGGAAACGTAGCGTTAAGTTTGGAGTCATCTGAAAACAATATTGCAACATCGAGTTGATCCGAAATGCCTGTCTGAGGCCCATCAACATTAATGAGAGTCGGGTGTTCTTGCTACTGGCCAACGTTAACAAAAAATGCCCATTCTTTACAGACTGTCCTGTCTTGATGTGCACAGATTCTGCAGTTATGATAGGGAATTGAAAATGAGAAAGCGATTCTCTTGTTGGAATTTATTTTTATTGGTGAGAGAAAACAGTGAGTTGAAGTCCTGCACCCATTGATTTTAACTTGTGGACTGCCAGTACATAGTGTGTCTGCATAGTTCGTTGGTCACTGACACTTTATTATAGAAATAAGTGATTGCTTATCCTCCTGAAAGGGAACCTCTGAATGTGGATTAGCCCTGCATCCACTCTTTCGAAGAAAGATGATCAAGTTTTCGGAATTAATGTAAGCCCTTAATGATCTGTATAAGGTTCAGTGAGACCACAGATATTGGAAATCTGTTTGATACTGGGTAATTCAGAGTTCAACAGAAAATGCCGCTCCAGACCAGTCTTCCCATTTTCTCTCCCTTCCCCTTTCATCTTAGCTGTGTTCCCTCCCACACATTTTGAAGGATAAGTGGGGTTCAGAGCTTGTCCAAAGAGGACAGCTTAGATCAGAGAGAGCGAGAGAGAAGTTCCCTGACTAAAGGGGTAAGGGAAGATATTCCAGACAGAAGGAGTATCATAGGAGAGGTGCATATGTTGGGTAGGGAAAAATACAAAGTAGGTATACAAGGAAGCAGCAGTGAAAGTAACAGGCTCTCCTCCTCTCACCCCACTACAGAAGTATCTGTATCCTGTGTTTATATCTACTTCTCAGTGAAAAATTTCTGAGCAGTCTCCTCCTTGTTCACGATGAACAGATTTTGAATAGTTGTACATTTCTCATAGAGTAGCTGGTGCAATGAATTAACAAACTGGCTTTCTTCTCTGAAGGCAGAAATTCAAATGCCACTTAGATCAAATTTAAAGAAGGGTTTTGGTGGCTCCATCCACTTTCTAGTGGTCTGTAATCCATATCACTAATCAGCCTGATTCAGTCTGTGCTCAAGAGTATCTAAAACTAACTTAACAGTGTATACCTTAAGTCAGAACTGGGATTCATTGGCAATGCTGAGGTGAGGAAGTTTACAATAGACTGGACTCTACAGTGAAGGACCCATTTCTCAATTTTAAGTGTGGGTGGAGTTATCACCTATGTTTTTCTTGCTTTGTTTCTGTAGAACTGCTCCTGTTTGTTTAGTGGCACAGACTTTATAAGGTCTGGAAACCAATATTAACACATGCCTGATTTTGATTGTTTGTTTTTTTATTTTAAATCATATCCTTAAGGTATTTTGTCTTAGTTATGTGCCTTTTAATATAATCATGTTCTTGATATTTGATGAGTGAACTTTCATTTCAATAAGCTCTTTGAGTTAGCTTCCCAAGGTTAAAGGTATTTTTTAATTGCTAACAGTTTGGTAAATATCTATAAAATTCTATTAATTACGATTCTTTTCAGTCTCCCATAGTTTGTAACTTTACACAATACTCTGGGGTCACTTCTAATTGGGATCGTAAATCCCTATTCTCTCTCAAACCAATTAACACTCACCAGTTCGTGTCTGTGATGGAATCTGCGGGGTACAACCTGGAACTGTGGGACCATTGTGCCTCCTTAACTCTCCATCCTGGGTTGTCTCTCACAAAGCTATGCCAGTGACAAGCAACAAACCCCTCCAGGCGCTGTGACCACTCAGCCATCAGCATGTAGAGTCACACACCCAGCTAAATTGCATGAATGCTCCCTGAGGCACTCATGAATCATACAAAGAGAGGCCCCAGCCAATCACTCCAGCCCCCAGCCTTGCACCCTGGAAATACACCTTCTTGCACTGCTCAAGACTTCCTTGGATAGTGCAAGCTCATTAGTTAGTTTGCCACTTCTTTAAAGGAAAATGGACATGTACCAGCCTTTGTAATCTGAGCTGAGATTTCCCAAGCACTTTAACCAAAAACACACTGTTTTAGATAAAATATAAAACAGATTTATTAACTACAGAAAGATATATTTTAAATGATTATAAGTAGCAGGCATAGAGATCAGAGTTGGTTACTTAAGAAATAAAAAATAAATTTGCAGCCTAAATTCTGCAGACCTAAGCAAGATTTGAATCAAGTAGTGTCTCACTCTCTAATAGATGTTATAGGCATCTCACAGTTCTCAGTACCATTACTCACACTGATCTCCCCTCCAGCCTGGGACCAATCTCCTTGGTTCAAAGACTTTGTCTTCCATATGATCTTCCGGGTGTTGAGGATGGAGGGGTGGGGGAAAGAGGCCAAGTGATGATGTTGCTGTCCCTCATTTATACTTTCTTCCAGCTGCTAGAAAGATCTTTGCCCAGACTTGGAGGTCAGGTGGTTCCCACTGGGTAAGTGCCCTCTCCTAAGGAGCCTCTGGGAGAGTGGATTCTTCTGGGCCATTAACGCCTGTCTGGCCAGTGATAGCTGTTCTTTGTTGCAACTGTGGGCATTTCCCAACCTCACAACATATTTCAGTAACACATATAGCAAGACTTCATAACTTCACATATAGTTCAACAGGATATTAATGTTCAACAGATCAAGACTTTTAAAATGATACCTCACAAGGCATGCATTGTACAAAACATATCATCATATGAGAGTGGTGAATATGGGGGTCCAGGGTGCTACTTTGAGGTAGAGAGTGTTAACTTTCTAACAGAACTGTTACGTTGTATCAGCCATTCAGATACTCAGTCCTTATTTTAACCCTTATTCTATAGGTAAGGTTTTTTTAATCTGTAACCCAGCAAAGCTAAAGCTAGTGACAGAATTTCACTTTGCATTTTTTCGTTAACCAAGACAGCTACGGTTTGAGTATCTCGTTACTTAATGTGTACATACAGTGTTTAAACTCTGTAGCAACTTCTTCAGATTCAAAATACCCTTTGTGTGTAAAGGGTCCTTACAGCCCAAACTTGATTACTCTATGCTCATGCATGAGATGAAGTTATCCAAGGTGGAACTGTATCTATAATGGGTGGTCATGGGTGGTAAGAGGTAGAAATACAGATGCAGAGGGCAGGTGTGAAAAATAAATGACCATCCCCCCCACCCCACCCACACATACAAAAGAAAGTAACCAAACCCCTTCAGCTCAAGGCTTTTCATGCCTGAATAGTTAGAACTTGTCCAGTCCTGCCAGAAGAGCTAAAGACAGCCCTTTACTGTTTCTCCTTTCTGGGGAGCTTGAGAGAGAAACAACTATGACTGAGCTCAGCTGAGAGCTGACGTGTTGCACCATGTTGAAAAATATTTCTTTCGAAGAGCTCAGCCTGTTGGAATGAGTATTGTCATTAACTCCTTGGGACAATCTCACAGGATCTGTACCTTTCTTCCTCAGTAGTGTGGTATCAGTTCTAAATTATCTTTGGGAAAGTATTTTTATAGATTTCTTAATTGAGAAACTGTTTTAGAAATCCGATTACAAGTATATAGAATTTTATGTGCACCTACAAAGATGTTGGGTTTTTTTGCATTTCCAAATATTCCATTTAATCAGGCTAACAATTTAATTAGTTGCAGTTGACATAATTAGTGTGTTAAACAAAAATCTCATTCAGCAGCAATTTTTGTACTTTGTACAGTAGAAGCATAAGGAAAAGCTGAACACTAGCCCTGCCCACTCCCAAAACGCAATAATGGGATAGTCTTGCAGCCACCCTTAGTTTGCTCCAGTTCAGTAGGGTAGATTTTTCTTCTATAGCAGATCTAGAAAAGAGATTAAAGAACATACATAGTAACCAAAAGAACTTTTTACAATAAGTTATATAAAAGCGGCACATTTAAAATTTCTTCCTGGGCAGGACTGTCTTCAGACTATTAAATCTGTTTAAATACAGTCCTCATGTCCCATTATATAGCCACTCCTCTCTGAACTGGAGATGATAATGCACTGGGCATTAGCATACTGAAACCTGGCCTCCTAATGCTCTAGCTAAAACTGAAGTCTTCCATCAAGTTTGTGACAGAAAGATGTTGGTAGGTCGGAATGATTGTTGCTGGCTTTGTCTGCATCTCTAATGTTTTTGACTTACAATAGATTTTCTGCAGGCTAGTGTAATACTCAAAACTTGTGTGACGTGATCGTTGCTTGTCGGGGAAAAAGACAACAGAGCCAAAGAAAAACAGCTGCAATACAAAGACAAACCAGTCTAAACCCTGCTACCCTCTGCAAACAGCTATCTGTCTGCATTTGCATGTTTTGAGTTATAGAGCAAAAAAGTCTGTCACTGCTAAAGCCAGGTTGCCATGGTGAAATTATTCCCTGCTATTAAAGCGTGATTCTACTCGACTCTGTGTAAAAGGCATTGTGAAATTCCACACTTAGGATGCCTCAAAGATTTTCTGATCAAATTTGCTCGGTTTACAAGTAAAAAGAGCGCTTTGCTAACTGCCAGCGCTATAAACTCATCTGGGGTTCTGAGAGTCAAACTGAATCCTTTCTGGTGTGCGCAGTGTCTGCAGTAATAGGTTCTGCGTGCCACATTCTCTCCTTGGTTTCACCCATGCATCAACCTTGTCTTCAAATTCTGTCTTTAAAGAAAACAGAGTTGCATGGAAGTAACCAAGAGCAGAATTTGGTCCTGCAATTAGAACTCAGTCTTACTGATGATAAATGAACCAAAATAAATCCTTCCCCCCCCACCCCCCCATATATGTTGGCTCTGCAAGACAGTAGGAGTGGAAACCTATCAAAGCTTGTTTTAGTCATCAGATATGTCTGAATACACACAGACAGGGAGCATATTCTTCTAAGATTACACACTTTTTAGAGCAGAACTTTTCTATAAATGTTTAAGGATTGCTGCAATCTGGAGATATTTGCTTTCCCAAAAGCATGGGGGACTGAAACACCTCTTTTCCAACCAACAATCTTCATACAGGTCGTTTACACAAACTTGTCTCTGCGCTTTGAAAGTTCAGTACTCCTGTTGCAGGAGGCTTCCTGTCTGCAGTCTGTATCCCAACCAGTTTGTGCATCTCTGTTACTCACTTTGTCAGTTGAAGACCTCTCCTTACCCTTGCCTGAATCTCTGTGTCTCTCCCTATTTCATTTAACTTTGCAATTGTATTAATTCTGTAAAGCATTTTGGGATAGCTGGGAAAAACACTATACAAAATAAAATTACGATTGTATTTTGTTGCCAAAACATACTGCTTATTCTCACAACAGTGTCTCTCTTCTGCTTGGAGTGAAGCTTTTCTGTAGTACTTGCAAGGATAATTACTTATCATCCAATTTTTTTCTCACTCCTCCCTCAGAGGAAGTCAAGGACATTGTGTAGATTTTCACAGGTTAACCTGGGCTAAGTTGTGTGGGTGCCAGTCACTAGCTTACACAGGTGCAGCACATCTACATTAGGGCTGTGCACCCATGTAGCTACACTGGTACAAAAATCCCCAATGCAGACATGTCCTCTGACTTTTTTTTGTTCAAATAGACATGTAAGAGGTCAGCACTCCTGTTTCATATACCATTTTAAAACATTAGTAGATGCAAGGTGACCCCTGCCTTCCCTGTCCCTCCTGAGGAAACTTTACCTGCAAGATCTGTCTTTGTTAGGCAAACCCTTCTGTCTAGTTGCAAACTGGGTAAATTTCAGCTCACATTTTTGCGAGTGAAGAGGAGTTGGGTCTGTATTTGATATTAATGAGAGTGGTTCTTCTGCATGGGAATTAGATACAGTAACATTGTAAGGTCTTGTCTACACTGCCACTTTACTGCCCTGCAACTTTCTCGCTCAGGGGTGTGAAAAAACAACTCCCTGAGCGCTGCAAGTTTCAGCACTGTAAAGTGGCACTGTAGATAATGCACCAGCGCTGGGAGCTACTCCCCTTGTGGAAGTGGGTTTTTTTTATAGCACTGGTGCTGCGACTACACAAGCCACATTAAATTGCTGCCACAGCACTGCTTTAACATTGCTAGTGAAGACGTGCCCTTACCTTCTTGATTTTTAAGGGTCTTTGATGGGTTAGGCAGGGTACATGTCCTGGGGACTTCTTACTGAAATACACTACTTGGTTAGCATCCTGTTTGACAAGACATGGGACCCTGGAGCTTCCCCACATTTGTGTTCTAAACTGATGGGCTTTTGAGAGGTAAAGACAGTGACACTGCTGTGAAGAGCTACCCAGGACCAAATTCTCCACTGTGCTGTGCCTGATTTATGCCACACCACTGTTGCAAAGTGATAGCCTCATAGCAAACTATCATTCTAGTGTAGGGAATCTCCTGTGGGGGGAAGGTCCAAATAGCAGGGCAAATGCGCACACAGATCATGAATGTAGCTGGCGTAGTCAGGACTTTCCTGAACCTTGTGCCTTTTCTGTTGGGATCAGCAAGGTACACAGGTGCCCCAGGAGGCTTTAAGCCACCTTGTAGTCAGGGTGCCGCTCAAACTGATGGGCTGAGCTCCTATACATAAGGCCAAGAATCTTGAGACTGTTATTAACCTGTTATACAGAACTAAGTCAGCTGAACTATATTTCTTAAGGGAAAAAGATAATATTTTACTTATTAGATACTTTCAAAAAATTATTGGGAGTGAGAAAAACTACAAGTCTTGCATTCCTGGCAAGCCACATTCAGCTGCCTTTTGAAAAAAGGCATTCATGTGAGGATTTTGGGGTGGTCAGGAACTGGTACTATTTTTGATTTTTTGTTATCCCTTTTAATTCTATTTTCGGGACATTAGTTCAGATAAGTTTATTGTGTATAACACTATTCCATCTGTGACCTATTGCGTTTACCTTATATACACACACAGATAATCACAGCTCTGTGCAGAGAGCTCTTGAGAATGGTTCAAAGATTTGGAAGAGCAGTAGACCTCTTACTTCCCCACTACCTGAAATCAGAAGGGTTTTTTTCTAGTAGGTGATCTTAGTCTTAGTTAAACAGATTGCACTGCAAAATATCCTTCAGGATAAGGAACCTGCTGAGCCTTCATGTTTTTGCCTATTGGTTCAGGCATATGAAGGCTTACTGGCTCACTGAGGAGTTAACTGTAGTGGACAGAGTTAGTGGATAGAGTCATAGACGTTGGAAAAGGAGCATTTAAAATTAGTAAAGCAGAGCTACGTCATTGAGGCCACGTAGAATGCTTTTGTCGGGTTGGACAGTTTCCTACATTTTGAGCTGTTGAAAGTGGCTGCGTCTGTATTTCAGCATTGCCTCCTGGAAATAAATCCACAAAAATGTTCTGTTCTTCCAGCTGACCTTCCTTTCCTGACCCATGCACATAACTCGCTCTCCCCCGCCCTGCAAAAGAGTTGATGAAAGGGGGACCACGGAAGAATGACATGGTGATTGTACAGTCAAAAAGAGTCATCAAAGATAACTGGAAGTTAGATGCATCCTCTAGTTTTGGGGGAAGGGGTATTACTGGTGGATAGGTGCTCAGGAAGGAAGAAGGAAACTCTAGTTCAGTATGTTTTACAACAAGAATGCACTCTGCTATGGAAACAGAAAAAGAGAAAAAGGAGGATTTGGGGGTAGATGTTTTAGTTAATTTAAGGATAAAGTAAAAGGAAACCCTAACTACTTGTTTTCTTCCACACTGCATATTCCTCTAGCATTAGCTGAACTTTCTGCAAGCTCCGCCTTGCTTTTGTAGTCCTCCTTCCCAGTGGTACACCAATGGAGAAAGCTGCGAATACCAGGCAGGAGAAGGAGTAGTACCAGAAACTGGACACCAGCAAAGACTTGTAATTGAGTCTCTTCTGTCAATAGACAGCTGTTGTGATAGGCAGTTATATATGGCTTGCCAGGAGCATGTAACCACTATGTGCAGGCAATGTGATAAGCACTTGTCTACTTATTTCCTTTTTTTGTTAAAAGCAGGGGAAAAGAGCAGACAGGACTGGGAAATTCTGCTGTACCAATATATGCAGTGGGTACCAGATGCACCCTGTTCCTCTTGCTTCCTAGGTGAGGCCAGCTGGAGCTTAATTTGGTCTTAAACTCAAAATCTGTCTATAGAATGTTTGTACGCTTTTTTTGAGAAGCAACATTATGAAATAGTGTTATGGCACTTGTCATCCTTAACATGCTTGCCATGCCTTGGCACCGGCTGTTTACAGCATAGCATCCGGAGGCTAAGTAAAGATTGCCTTTTAAGGTAAAGAGCAGCTATGAGAATATGAAAGAAAAAAGTTTCCCTGGCATGCAGGGAACATTCTTCCTTCCTCCTCCTCTTAAATAAACTATTAGTAACTTTTAAAAACAGAACAAAAATGAAAAAGCAAGGCCAGGGATGCTGCCAAAGACATTTTATTCTGCACGGCCCCCTTAGAGCTACACTGTAACTGGGTTCTGGAAATGACTCAGGATGGGAGAAGAGAAGAATGAAACTCTGAGGTGGGGTCTGTCACAGGGCTAGAAAGGGAGGAAAACATAATAGTTGCTGTGCAAAAAGACTGTCTCCTTCCCTTCCCGATGTCCCATGGAAATAATCTGACCACAACAGACTGCGAACAAGTTGGCTGTGTTGTAATGGAATCTAGGCTTCCTTTGTAACTATACTATATACAGCCCTTCTATATTGATGCTCTTCCTTTCTTTTCCTTTCCAACACTGAAAATATGCACATTTCCAGACTTCTCTTGATATGTTGGATCTAGCACCAGATGGTGTCTGTCTTGTTGGAGTGGCACTGACTCTAGATAATACAGGCTATGCTACTGCAGAAAAATTTAGCCTTTTAAAATCTACACTTGGCATGCAAAGCCAAATATTACCAACTGTGAGAGGTCTAGAGCCCTGATATACAATATAGCACAGCCCAAAGGAAAGGGAAGTTGCAGCTGCCACTTTGGCATCCTGGCAGATGATGAAACCATACATAGTATTATAGTGTATGCTCTTGTCTGCTATCCTGCGGGGGGGGGGGAGGACGGAAGAAGCTGTATCTTACATTTTCATTATTGATAGGTAATGGTTTTGTAGGGAGAGGGAAACGTGAGAATAGTCTCAGACTGTTGTCAAGGGAGATCAGAATTAGTGGATGTACTTTGTCTCTTCAAATGCAACCCAGCATTGACAGTTGCCTTGCCTACCATAGAAGTAAGTTTTTGTTGTTGTTTTAAGTCTTTGATTATGAGGGAGCTGTCTTAAGGTGTGAGAATTCCCCCCCCCCCCCCCCCCCCCCCCCGCCTTGATATTTAACTAAAGTAAGAAGTGTGTTGTTTTTTTAAGTGAGGGGGAAGGGTAGATGGGGACTGTGGTTTGGTGGGAAGAGGAGAGAGGTTCAGGGAAGGGAAGGGCTGAGAGTGGGAAAGCAGCCACCTCTGTCCTGTAAAAACATCAGTGTTGTTTGCTGCCTCATTGTTCTTGATGGGAGTTCCTTGCCTAGAACTTAAATGGAAGTCATAAATGTTAGGTCATAAACTGTTTCCTTCCTTCTGTGAATAGATTAAAAGCTCTGACACTTAGGCAGAATAACCCTAAGTAGAAATTAACTGATAACTGATTTCCAGTAGAGGAGCCTGGGGCTTTCAATTTTTAATTAATCTCACACTGATTTATGCTGATTATGGAGAAAAGGATAATGGTAATGAAGAAATCTATTAATGGTTAATTTACATTTCCCCATAAAGCCTTGGACTTTCTCGTGGATGGCTGAAATCTCTGGTGTTGTCTTCTGGGGAGAGAACACATAGAAGCGTGAGATTTTTCTTCAAGTTGTTTATACTCACTTTCGCCTTTCACCCACCTCCCATTTGATTTATTACACAGAAGGGAGGTGGAGAGAGAAGCTGAAATTAAAACATCCAACAAAATTGTCGTCTTGAATTGCATCCCTTTTGAGTTCTCTTCCCTGCAAAGCATCAAACATCGAGGAATTCAAGGCCTAGAAGAGATGATTAAAATATTGGCTCACTGCCTGTATAATTCCACATTAGCTCATGTTTTAAGAGGCCAACTTGTGTCTTTGGAGACTACTGAAAAGGTAGCATCTGACAAGAATGCTTCACACTATAATTTTATCAGTTGATATTTTAAAAAAAAAAAATCTAGATGTGTATTCATTCCTTTTTCTTTTTGAAATCTCAAGAATAAAATCCAGACAAACATGTTTTGGCATAGTGTCTTGGCTTATGACGTTAATATATACAGTAATATGGCAGTAAATGTGTGTAGGTTGAAGGCATTATAACATTTCTGGGTTGCTGGGTTTGTAAATAACCCACTCAATTGTTCCAGTTTGAAACACAGCATTTAAATCCACATGTGCATTTCTTTAACAATTTTCAAAACATTCAATAATTTGAAAATGTGCAGAGTTTGGGTATTAGTATTTTGGACTAGTTTATAAGTAACTAAATAGATAACTTCAAATAACTTCTTTGATTTATGTGTTTTCAAAATGAAATTAGTAAATTTTATATGGGTATCTTTTTGTTTTTAAAAATTGATAAACATTAAGCTTTTGGAAAGATTTTTTTTATTCAATTTGCTCAGTAAAGATTTTTTTTCTATGATATTTTTATATCCATTATTTTAAGTCTTTGAGTTCACTTAATTTTAAAAAATTGCACATTCAGACCACTAAAGCCAAGCGGTCCCAATGTAAGGGAGGTGCTTTGCCTTGAATCTCCTGGCTTTTGTTAGGATTTATCACTGCACAACCTTAATCTTGGATGATACCTGAGATCATGATTTAGCCGTTGTAAAAAGTCTCTATAAATTACTAGCTTCAGATCAGTATTTCATTGGCCTGAACTCCAGATTCTTAATCCATTGTCTTCCTTTCTCCTTTTCCTGGGGATTTGGGATGGGTTGTGAGTTTTGAGGCTTGGCTAATGGGGAGAAGGAAACCTGGCATAGGATGCCTATCAGACTTCCTGTGTCAATTTCCACTGAAATTGATTCTTGGGTTGGAATTTTGACATTGGATTACATTCCCCCGGAGGCGGGAGGGGAGGGGGAGAATAAGTGGGGCCTTGCATGCAGGTGTCTCTTCCTTTTCACTGCTTTCTATTAGCATCACTTTAGACTTTTTCAAGGTTGTGACACGATGCTGTTTATAAAAACACCTCAGATAGGCAAGCCATTGGTGACTGTCCAAAACTAGTTAATTTATGTTGGGAGTGATGAAGCAGATTTTCTTTATTAAGTAAATCCAAATGTTAGCTATATTCTGTGAAGTGTCACAACAGCACCTTAGAAATAGCTACCATGGGTTTGCTGGATAAAACACTGGAACAGTGGAATAGTGTGATGCTCAACTTAGATCAACGTAAACTACAGAATTTGCTAGGGAAGTTATTTAGGCCTGGTTTGTGTCACTTAAACTTGTGAAAACCCCATCAACCTGTTTAAATAACTTCATTTTAACTCAGTAAATTGCCAGTGCAAGTTAAATTGATTTAAACAAGGTTAAACTTCACCTATGTTGTGCGGGAGGGAGGTTATGTTGGTTTCACTGGGTCAGTTTTAAAATCTGAGTTAAACTGGTGCAACTTTTGAAAATAGACAAGCCAGTTTCCACTTGTGAAATAGGGATAATACTTACTTCATATGGTATTGAGGCTAAACAGTTGTTCAGTGCTTTGACCATGTAAAGCTCCAAAGTGGTATTTAGGCCAATGAAGTTATTTGGCTTCTAGTCAAGGAAGATATGAAAGAGGGGTCGGGGAGAGAGATGGGGTTTCACATCTTGATTAACTGAACAGATATAACAAAGACACCTGGGAAATAGCCACTTTTACTAAATCTCTTTAAGAAAAATAAAATGCAGCTAGTTAAAGGAAGTGATCAGTGACCCAGGTGGCTTGTCACTCATTGTGGTTGTTCTCTACGTCCTGTTTTTCTAGAGCTATTCCAGGCAGGCTTAGAGCTCAAATGTTTTCTCAGATGAATACAAAGCAGAGAGTATGGAAACGCTGCAAGAAGCACAGCTGTAATGAGCGTATTGTCTGGCTCTAGCTAGTTTACTTAACCTTCTTCTTTTACATAGTGACCCCCCTACTGTCTGTGTCCTTTCTTCTCCCCACCCCCGCCCCCACCCCCTTCAGGCCCCTCTGCACTCCTTCCCAGTCTGGTGTGATTTGTGCCTGTGGCATTTTCTTCAACAGAGCTCTTTTCTGATATAACCTTTACTGGGAGCAGTATGAAGAATTAGTTTGCAGTCTTGCTTTACCTGTGAATAACCACAGCTGAGCTGTTTCCTCAGAGAGAGCAGAGGAGATGTGAACTGATCTCTCATCACAACAGATGAGGAAGAAAAAATGCTTGGATGCCTCATGAAGGATGTTTTCCACGGGCATTTAAACACTGATATGGGGCAAATTTTCAGGAAGCCTCCTTAACTGTATCCAACTGCCGACCAACGAAACTTTTATACAGAAAGACAAACGCATGTGCATACTCTGCAGGTGCAGCTAGGGCTTGATAAATATTGGAATCAGAAAAGCTTAATTACCGAGTTCTCTCTGCTCTTTCTCTAGAAGGGCATAGATGCAGAATTTGAATCAAGACTTGATTTGTTCTAGGTGTTGACACTGTAGTGCAGGGCTAGGAGTGCTGCTTTTTGATAGGTGCCATCTTTTTTTTTTTTTTTTTTTAAGGTCACATTTTTAAGGAGGCATTGGATCAAGCTCTCTAGTGATTTACCCAGGTAGATGGTGGATTCTGTGATGTTCCTTGAACACACTGGAAATAATTCCAGTGTCCTGGTTATCACCCTCCCTCTTATTTTAAGCAGCTTCTAACATCGAGGGCTCCAGGAGTTATTGCTGCTCATATTTGTTAGTAGATATCACGATCAGTGTTTTTTTTCTTCATCTGAGAGAATGCTCTGGGATATCTTGAAAGAGGCTGCATAAGCCATTTTTCACTTATTTGTGGCTTTTTTATATTAAATCAAGAATGTGCATAGGGCTTCTGGACATATGCTTTTTATAACCTATAAAAAGCATGAAAAATATTTCCTCAAGAGCCTTTGGAAATGTTTCATAGTGAGTGTTTTCCTAGAAGCAGCCTCTCAGCTGAAGTAACTGTGTAAACTTGATTGAAGGATTGGGGTAGGAAGGAGGAGGTAATGTTTTAACCTATATTTGTAGGTAACTATATTTGTCAACATTAAATTAATGTATGGGCCTCAGTTTGACCAGTTTATTTGGGATGTAGTACCAACATTTGTGCTCTTACTCAAGTGTGATCACCTTTAAAAATGTTTCTGTAGTGTTGGGGCATGGTGCAGTGAATATAAACATGTAAAATACTTAGTACTGGCTATTATCTTCCACACTAGAACCAGCACTTTGCACCTGGGAATCTGGGGTTAATGAAAACAATTAATTCAGCTTCGGTTGCTAGGCTGGAGCGTTGCTTTGCAATTTCACAAGCTTGATCAGTCCAGCACTTGATGTTCTTAAGAGTCTCTTGAGCCTAATTATTGTGCACTACAATATTTTTTATTATGTATCATCTATTACCAATACACACTGAAAACTCACTGGTAGAAACAACTTTTATGGTGGTTCTTCAACACTGCACCGATGCAGCTATGCCCCTGTAGCACATCTACTAAAGACATGCTATGTCGACAGGAGAATGCTCTCCCGTTGGCATAATTACTCCCATCTCGACGAGAGGCGGAAACTAGATCAGCGAGAGAGCATTACCCACTGACGTAGCATGGTGTAGACCCAGCTTTAAGTCGATGTAACATATGTCACTCGAGGGTGGTTTTTTCACACTCCTGAATGACGTAAGTTGTATCGACTTAAGCGGTAGTGTAGACAAGCCCTTAGTAGCTGCACAAGGTAAGAAGAATTTTTCCTACTGTCATCTGAAGTTTGATATTCAAGTGTCTTAGTGATGTGAATAAACCTTCATTTTTTGTGATCATGTATCTATTTGGCAAGTGGGATATTTCCCTCAAATTAATATTTTTGAGAAGGGGACTAAAACATTGGAAAGGGAGCTAGTTCTCCTTCAGGTAGTTCATCTCCAGGGTACTGGAAATCTAAACTGGGCATTTTATAGAGGGATTTGGTGCCCATTGCAATGTCGCAAAGACACAAAATGGTCAAATGGTCAGCAGCATAAAACTGCTATTCCTATGCACAGGTAAACATTTTTTTAAGATTGAGCATAGCCTTTTGTGTTCAGAAACTTGCAGACTTAGTGAAAGTAAATTGCTCTGTACTGAAATTGTATTATTTCTGGATGGGGAGAGGCATTGCATGAGGTAGGAACAGCCCACTTACTCACTGAAAAACTGTCTCAAGCACCGCACATCTGGCTTTCTCCTGCGGTTCCCCCCAGTAGCCTGTCTGCACGACAGGCCAGCTTTGACCTCTTAATCCCTCTTTCCCACTTCCTCCTGCCCATGGAAGGTTGCTCTTGCCTAAGACATGGAGGAATAATGTATGCCACATCAGGCATTTGATGTAGCACTATCCTGTAGAAGAGACAGGAGTCAGATTCTCTTCTCCCTCAGAGCATTGTTTTACACTCATCTCAGCCAATAGCAATTTAGTGAAACTTTTCATGCCAGCCTCTCAGGGATGAGGACATTGAATGCACCAGGCTTCTTTTTGCTCCAGTTTGAAACTGGTTTCAGTTTTGAAAACACCACCTATCTGTTGTTCTGAATGCCCTGAACCATCCCAAAACATGATTTTATTTTGCATGTATGGTCATTTCCACTAAGACCCTCTGCAGGTGTAAAGGTGCAGTACAGAACCTGCCTAGGTTGGTTTGAGCAGTGGCGGGGTGATGTAGGTCTCTGCTTGGAATGGAGCAATTCAGTGGCCTTGAGTGCTTTGGGTTAGCTAGGGGTTAAGTACATAGTTTCAACTGGATTTATATTGTTTACTGCCAGGATAAACTGGTTCCAAGTCTGAGTATAACATTCCTGCAAAAGAAAGAGGTCGAACAGGCTGCTTCATCTGTTTACAGTCAAGATACTTAGATTAAAACCAAAGACAGAAACCTGAAAAAGACAGTTTCTTCTGATGTTAAAATAGTTTTTCAATTATGAAAACTTCAAGTTCTGTGAAAATTTGAGTAGAACTAGAGACAAAGCATTCAAGTATACATTGCATAAGTTGGTTTATGTCTCTCAAAGCAGCAAGTGCATCTTTCCTGAACCTTTCTCTTGTCTATAGCTCAACATTATACTTTGAGGTTCACTGCAGCTGCAGGGATGAAGGCAAGAGTTACGTTATCAAACCCAGAGTTGTTCTAACTTTGCAGCCCTCCACTGTTATACATCTGTCCACTGTAAAACATAGGATTTTAACATAAAGAAAATGTATCCAAGTTGACACACAATGTCCTCTGGCTGGGAAGTAGTCTGAAGAATTAGTTTGTAGGCCAGGTTCTCTTTGTTAGACAAACTCAGAAGAGAAACCTTGCAGACTTTTTTAAGCTTAGTTTGAATTCACTGTTCTGAACAACAGGAAGGCAGGGGCTGACTGTGGTGAGAAGCAGTATAATAAATCAGCCAGGCTTTGTATAGCTGGTTTTTAGTTTACTTTCCTAGGCCAGTCCTACTAGTTAAAACATGTTTGGGGTTACAAAAGTCCTCTTTCACAGCCATCTCATTAACCCTTTCATTATTGTAGTTAGACGAAGTGACCTTCCCCTAACTGGGACTTACTATGACATTTCTGTGTATCTGTGGCTCGTAAATACGTGTAAAATGTACAAATAGACAAGATGAGGCATCCTCTGCAGCCTTGAAGATCTCCCTGATTTTTTTCTCTTCTTTACAACTGTCTTAGATAACATGCAAAGTCTTGAGTGCCTTCCTTCTGGCCAGTAAGTGGGGGTGGGAAGACAACTCTTGAATGTAAAGTCAGAATAGAGCAGGGTTTCTCAAACTTCATTGTCACAACCCCCTCTGACAACAAAAATTACTTCATGACCCACAGAAGGGGGACCGAAGTCTGAGCCCTGGTGTGTGTGTGTGTGTGTGTGTGTGTGTGTGTGCGCGCGCGCGCATGCGCACACACACAGCTTGAGGGCTTCAGCCCTGGGCGGTGGGGCTCGGATTTCGGCTTCAGCCCCGGGCCCCAGCAAGTCTAACGCCAGCCCTGGCAACCCCATTAAAACGGGGTCGTGACCCACTTTGGGGTCCCGACCCACAGTTTGAGAACAGCTGGCACAGAATAATATGAGGCACTCTTACATTGGCTTCCTAGTTTCTACCATCCCAGGGAGCAAGAGACCAGAAATCAAATCCAGGTCTCCCACACAACCACATGAGTGTTTAAAGCGTTTTTAAAGGGGAACACTTAGAGAGAGTACCTAAGAAGTTAGATTCTGATAGTCATACATCCTTTGGCGGAGGAAGGTTCATACTCCTCATTCAGGTTTTACTGAACCTTCAAGTGCCCTTTCTAGGAAGGATTTGTCTGATCCTTTGCAGCCATAATTACAGTTTACATACATCACAGACGGGCACTGTTTAAAGATTCTTTTGAAGTCTATATGCTGTCCTTTTACAGCATGACTTCAAGGCCAGGTTTTCTTGGGACAGAATCCAGGCTCATTTCAATAGCGCAATTTAAAGCAATGATCTCCAAAGGTGAAGTTGTCTTGGTTTTCTAGATTTGAAAAACATTTTGTCCTAAACCAAGAATGCCTGAGGTAAAATAATCTGAGCATCTGGTACCCAACGTTCATGTTCCAGTGCTAAGTGTACAATGCCTATTGTACTTGTTCAGCACCAGAATAGTCCCTTTTCCTTCCAGTTAGGTTAGTTGTGAAACTGGAGAGACATGGGAGACAGGTAAATAAACAAAAGCTTGACAGCATACATTGCCTTTTTGTTTAAAAACCCATCAGGAGCAGTGAGCATGTGGTGGGTCAGCACATTCAACCATGCATGATTCACTGAAGTCTAGCCATGGGATTGTTGGCTTGGGCTGAGACTTCAGTCTGAGAACCTTCAGGACAGACCATGAGGAAAACAGTGGTAACTGGGACAGGCTTTGTTTCTTCTTTGTGAAACTGGATGAGAAAAAAGGCAAAATTTACCATATATGCAGGTCTACATCACCGCTCCCGTGTCTAAAAAGTGAGATGTCTGGTTTTTATCCTAGTTCTTAGTGCTCAGTTCAGAACACCTCTTAGTCCCCACTCAGGAAAGATGCAGAACTGGAGTAGCAAGGAGTGCTGCAGCTCAGGAATGAGCTGCAATATACTGGTAGAGAAGGGTTGGGGAGAGCTTACAAAGCATTTCCTTGTGTCGTTCCCTCGTTACCTCCGAATCTTTTTATTGCTCGTTCCCAACATCTGTCTTGTCCATCCCTCCCCATCACAGGTACAAAATACTGCTGCATACAGCAAAGACTGTAGTAATTTTCATTGTAGTAGCTTCTGGAGGCCTCAACCAAGCTCTGTGCCTCCTTGCAAGCTCTTTTTAGGGCAGTGACAGTCTCTCACTGTGTGTTTTCACAGTATCTTGAGCAATCTAAATAGACAGTGCGAAAGATGTATAAATTAAAAAAATCTGAAGTTCATGAAGCATCCAAAAGCTTTCATAATTCTATGAAATTTATAAAGTCACTCGGTATGGGGTTTTTAATTATGTGGGGTTTATTATTATACCTTAATAAAATAAATTGGTGGAAAAAAGCAAAACACTTAAAGGTTGCTTGCTTGGAGTTTTGTAATTCTGAGTTTCTGCAGGGTTGCATATCTTTTCTCTGCTAGTGCTGATAGTATGCTCCAGGCAAGGCGTCTAATAGCATAGAATCTTTCTCTATTTGCTAATATTAAAATTAATTAGACTATGTACTACAAAAGAGAACACATGGAGTGTACATGAGTGGGGGAGTTTGGATAAACCAGACCATATCGGTATGCTCCTTACCAGGAGTAATGGTAACATTTCTCTCTTTTTCTAATCCTTTGCAGGAAATCCAAGGGAAAACCAAATGGTAAAAAGCCAGTACCAGAAGAGAAGAAACTCTACCTAGAGCCAGAATATACAAAGTTGAGAATTACTGACTTTGAATTCAAGGAGCTAGTGATGTTACCACGAGAAATAGACCTCAATGAGTGGCTAGCCAGCAATAGTAAGTAGTGTGAACACAGCTCACTGCCTGATGCCCGTGCCCAAAAGGGGCTTTCATTTACATTTTCTCTTTTTACTGGTTTCAACACTAAAAGCCATTGAATGTTTTTGCATGTTTACTATGCAATGCAGGTCACGATATCTTGAGTGGTAACTAAGCTGTGTTTAGCATAAACCAACTGTGCTCTACAGGGTGGAAATGTTAGTGCATCTCCCCTTCTTCCCCCTCTCATTGTGACATTGGTGAGGACATTAAACTTTTTTGAGGTCTCTCTGAGGACCCTCATTTTCCTTTTGAAGGGTGTATTAAAACTGCTGGTTCAGCAAGTTTGACTGTTGGAGGCACTGGTCTTCCAAAAAACATTTTTTAAGACCCTGACTTGCAGGCAAGTCCCAGTAAAGTTCCTTTGTTTGTTTGTTTGTTTTTTAAGATAAACCTAGAAGTCTTTTAGCTGGATTTTCTTTCTCTCTTCATCTCCCCTTCTAGCCCTTGTGGAGTTATTTTGAATTTTAAAGTTTACTCAAAGATAGTACTCACAGAAGTGGCTGACTAAAGATAATATGCTATGTACGTTCCCCACTGCATCTCTATTCTGACCTGCAACACCACCTGCTGCTACTCAGATAGCTCTGCCAGTCCTAACCTTCAGTCACACCCAGTCACGTTTATTTCTTAGCAGTGTGTGCTAATTATGAGAGATTAATCTAAACTGTATGCTGGTTTTGTTAGGTGTGCAAACAGTCATTTGGGTTTAGTCAGACACCACTCTCATATTTGTATCTTGAGCAGCTTTTGAGTTCTGATTTTAAGTCAGTACATTGTAACATTAAGATCTCCAAGTTCAGGAGTGTTAGGCCGCTTTACCTGTTCATTTGTGCATTACCTGTCAGTGTTCTGATAAGTAGCTTACATCTCTAAAATTTTTATTTTTCCTGTCTGTCTTTTTTAGCAACGACCTTCTTCCACCATATCAATTTACAGTATAGTACAATCTCAGAATTTTGCACAGGAGAGTCGTGTCAGACCATGGCGGTGTGCAATACGTAAGTGACAGCCTGCATGTGTTCACTGCTTGGACTGCTCCAACAGAGCCTCTAGACTTGGTGGGGATGGGTGTGTGGGATTTGGAGGCGGTTAGACAGGGAAGTAAGGAAGGATCTCCTTATGATCTGTTAAGGACATGACAAGTGCACACCCTTC
Source organism: Chelonia mydas (assembly GCF_015237465.2). Taxonomy (NCBI): domain Eukaryota; kingdom Metazoa; phylum Chordata; order Testudines; family Cheloniidae; genus Chelonia; species Chelonia mydas. Next base: position 27,298,353 of record NC_051246.2, on the reverse strand, counting down.
CTGGAAACAGTGGAGGGAGGGGGAAATCCTGCTCATTCAGTAAAGGAGAGATGACCTCTTGGAAAACCAGCTCAGTCAGAAAAGCAGCAAGGTCATACTGCAGAAGGAAAATACCTTGTTTGGGGTCTTGTAGGGGAGGAGTGGAAAGTAAAACGGTGTAGTCTGGGAAAGCTGATGGGAGTCTATAGAAGGCAGGAAGGATAAAAGAAGAATAGTAAAAACCTCAGAGGTCCCTCTCTGTGATTGGAATGTGAACCGGGCACCAGACCATTTGACAGATAACCTCCAGTCTGATGTGAGCCATTGTCTGCCTCAGCTCTTGTGCCCTCTATGTCCAAGTGGAAGTTTCTCAAAGGGCAAAGGAAATGTTCTGGTTTTGTCTTTTCCTGCTCTAGGAGCGATCAAATCTTTTACGGCTGGCTATCTGTCAGGTGTGAAAGAGAGCATTGGTGCTTTAACATGTTCACGACGCAGAGGAAAATGCAATTGGCTCAAAGTGGCCATTTTAAAATGGGGCTTTACTGCAACCTGCTGCTCTTGACTGAAAGATTCAGACATGAGGGAATCTGAGAGCTCCAGCAGATGCACTCTTGTAGTTTCCTCCTCCCTCTCTTCCTCTTCCCCCCCTCCACCCCATACATACACTGATAATCCCACCCCCTTCTCCATTATGCTTCTTGAGATCTCTTCAATCTGTAGTGAAGATGGGTTTTCAAGAGGAAAACAAAACAGTCGTTAATGTCTTAGCACACCAGCAGCTATAAAGATTATCCACAGCAAACACAGGCCTCTCTATTAAAATGACTCATAATGATTGCAACATATTGCTATGTAATGCCAAATAGGTGATTGCTGCCTATACTGTGGCACTTCAGAAGAACTCCAGAGTTGTGTATTAACAGCTCACACTGACACTCTTTCAGGGAGGGGATTTGAGAGGCGCTCCTGCGTTCATGAAGATGGCGTATGTGAAGTTATAAAGGATACTTTTTTCAGATATGAAAATTAACAGCAGGGTAACTTCCAGTAGCAGGCTCAAAAAGAGGACCTTGCTACTAATGATTACCAAGAGGGAACGTAGCTCCAATTACCCAAGAAATACGAGCTTTCTGAACATTTTGAAAGCAGTCTGGAATGTGGAGTGATTACTCTCCCCCACACAAAAATGAGGATAATTGTCCAAAAGCTAGGAAACGGGTTAATCAGTGGACAGAGAAAGCTTGTCTCCTTGTAAAGGAGATGTTGATTAGCAGGATGAAAGGTACTCCAGTAACTTTGCCGTGTGGTTTTCTAGTGCAAGGATTCTCAACATGCTATAAAAATTCCATGGCCCACCTGTGCCACAACTGTTTTTCTGCATATCCAGTAGATTAAAAGCCAGGGGGTAACGAGCAGGGCAATTGCCTAGAGCCCCACACCACAGGGGGCCCTGTTGAAGCTAAGTCGCTCTGGCCTTGGCTTTCAGCCATGGGCGGCGGGACTCGGGCTTCTGCTTTTTGCCCTGGGCCCCAGCGAGTAACGACTGTTTTGCTCTCTAGTTTATTTTGGTGGACCCCCTGAAACCTGCTCACGGCCCCCCAGGGGGCCCCAGACCCCTAGTTGAGGACTGCTGTTCTAGTGTGCTGATTCCTGCTATAGTCCTTCCCATCACATGTAGGCAAGGCCTAAATCCAGTTGACTTTCAGTGGGCGAGGTTTTGTGGCCTGCGATATGCAGGAGCTCAGACTAGATGATCATGATGGTCCCTTCTGGCCTTAATGTCCCCCCCCCACTTTATTTATTTTTTTTATATATAAGCCCTTGAAGTGGCCTGCCTACGTTTAGTGTTTTGACTCCCTTTCACCTAACATTTTCGCTCCAATCTGACTTTTTTGCTTTGTCCACTCTACTGGAATTGCCATCATAAGTCACTAATGACCCTATTAGGACATACAACTTCTTCATAGTCCCAGTACTGAATTCAGTCAGGTGCATATGCACAGGGGTAGCCAAAATTTGGCGTATTGGGGGAAATTTCAGAAACATGCAAGTGACTTAGGAGCCTAAATTCCCTTTTCAGAAGTGACTTAGGTGCATGACTTTCATTGACTTTTGTAAATAGGACTTAGGCTTCTTAGGCACTTCGTAAATTTACCATAGTCTTCAAGCACTTCTGTGTCCTTTTTGTCAGATTGGTTCTCTTTCATAAGAACGGCCCTACTGGGTCAGACCAAAGGTCCATCTAGCCTAGTATCCTGTCTTCTGACGGTGGCCAGTGCCAGGTGCCCCTGAGGGAATGAACAGAACAGGTAATCATCAAGTGATCCATCCCCTGTCGCTTATTCCCAGCTTCTGGCAAACACAGGCTAGGGACACCATTCCTGCCCATCCTGGCTAATAGCCATTGATGGACCTATCCTCCATGAATTTATCTAGTTCTTTTTTGAACCCTGTTATAGTCTTGGCCTTCACAACATCTTCTGGCAAGGAGTTCCACAGGTTGACTGTGCATTGTGTGAAGAAATACTTCCTTTTATTTGTTTTAAACCTGCTGCCTATTAATTTCATTTGGTGACCCCTAGTTCTTGTGTTATGAGGAGTAAACACTTCCTTATCTACTTTCTCCACCCCACTCATGATTTGATATACCTGAATCATATCTCCCCTTAGCCGTCTCTTTTCGAAACTGAAAAGTCCCAATCTTATTAATCTCTCCTCATATGGCAGCCATTCCATACCCCTAATAATTTTTGTTATCCTTTTCTGAACCTTTTCCAATTCCAATACATCTTTTTTGAGATGGGCTGACCACATCTGCACACAGTATTCAAGATGTGGGCGTACCATGGATTTATACAGAGGCAACATGATATTTTCTGTCCTATTATCTATCCCTTTCTTAACTATTCCCAGCATTCTGTTTGCTTTTTTGACTGCCGCTGCACATTGAGTGGATGTTTTCAGAGAACTATCCACAATGACTCCAAGATCTCCATGCACTGTTCAAAGCAGGACTTTCCTGTCTCCCTGTCTGAGCTGGAAGGTAATCAGGGTTCTTTGTGCATAACTGAACCTTTTGGAATTTCTCCTCTGAATTTTACTCTCCTCTGTGGCAGTTGCAGCTTCTTTTTAAAGCACAAACAAACATTGCTGCCGATCACTCGCTTGCCAAGTGAAATCTGTAGAGGTGACATCAAAGGTTTGTGTCACCTCGTCTCTCTGTCCCCAAGACATGTACAGTTTCTTTAACCCTGTCAACATCATGCACAAATCAGGGCAGCATCAAGAGGGTCTTAACACTTTTCTTTTAAGCACTGTTCCCTCTGCATGGTTCAAACACCATTTTTAAAATAGGGCCAGATCCCTCAGAATCCTTTGTGCTGCACAGAGCACTTGGAGTTGCTCTTACTGGGCAGCTGTGGATTTCTGCAGCATGGGAGAATCCTCTGCTGGTGTAAAGCTGGCATAGCCAGCTCTCCACCAGCTGCTCCTCCCTCTTGGCACACGGGTGTTCCAAGGCAGAAAAGTGCAGCTAAAGCACAATGTGTTCCAGCAATTGTGGGCCAGCATAAGTTAGCGCCAATCCTGTGGCCGCAGTAACTTGAACCTGGGACAGATTGGCTTTCTGGTAAGTGACGTGTGCTTGGTGCAGCTCAGGATCCAACCCACTGTTTATTGCAAGCATACCGACTATTTTTAAGGGAATTAAAAGTGGTGGTGGGGAACAGTCCTTCAGGAGTGCAAGAATGAGGCCACATATAAGTGTGGGTCTTAGACACCTAGTGTGGCTCCACAGCAACTTGCAACTGGTGCTTTTCTGCCTGAACATGCCTTCTTGTGCCCTTCTAGAGTCAATAATGCTGCTTTAGGTAACCATGAACAAGATATGAATGACTAGCACCATGCAGTGAATAAGTGTATTAAAACAAAAAGCTGTCTGCAGAAGTCTTGATAACTTCCTGCAAATTGAGGAAAATCCTACAATTTTTTTCCCCTCGTTTTCTCCTCCTCTGTTTACTGACACTGCTAGCCTCTGTTGAAACTGCAGTTCTGTAATGGAGAACAGTAGCAGTGAAGGCTGAAGTATTACAGTCGAGCAGAATACAACAGCCACTAGGAGAACCTCATGAGGTTTCCTTTTTCTGCTTAGCACTGGGGACATGAACAGTGTCCTTAGTGTTTCTAGAAAAGCGTTTGGGACAATGAAAACAAACTCATTGTTAATAGAACAAACCTTTCAGTTGCGCCTTAATCTTGAAATCAGTGTTTTCCTTTAATTGTTTGGAGACTGTTCTGTGCACACGGTTCGTGTACACATGGAACTTTACTTTCCAGCCTGTGACCCCACATCCTTCCAGTTGAATGCAGATTTTTCTGCAAATAGCAGGCAGACAGCATCTGTCATGAAGTCTTCCTAGCTCCTTAGCCAAGATATGAGTGAGTGTTCTTGGGTGGACATTACACCCACTTTATCAGGGATTAGTGATAACATAGGTGGTTCAACTTTGTAGTGAAGCAATAGTTTGGCTAGGGATACAGCACTAATCTCCTTTTAATGCTTTTCAAAAAGTGACTTCTCTGAGGAATGTCAGATAACACATCTCCCTGGTCCAGTGAAGACAGCTAAGAGTTCAGTAGTTGGGCAGGTGTGCAAAAGGACTGTGCTTGATCCTTGGCGTGAGGCAAAATATCCCTGGCCAATTCAGATGCACAAACAATACTGGCTGGTGGTTTCTACTCTGCCTGGCAAGCCCTGCCCATCCTGAAGTATGAAATGGGAGAGACACCAATTCAATCAATTTCTTACACTTAGGGCTGGTCTTCATTACCTCCGCTGCTGCCTCAATGCAGCAGGGGTCGATTTAGCGGGTCTAGTGAAGGTCCACTAAATGGACCACAGAGTGCTCTCCGGTCGACCCCGGTACTCCAGCTCCCTGAGAAGATTAAGGTAAGTTGATGGGAGAAGACACTGAGGTAAGTTGACCTAAGCTACGTTGACTCCAGCTACGTTATTCACGTAGCTAGCTGGAGTACCGTAACTTAGGTCGACTTACACTGGTAGTGAAGCCAAGCCCTCTGATGATAACTGAGGAGTGTCCAGAACTGAGTCTTTCACTCCTAAAGGATGACTAAGGAATATGAACCCAAGTCTCTTGTTGTGACCTTGGTCAAAATGCTTAATTTCTGTTGAAGTTTCCCATTTGTAAAATGGGGATACTTTCTTTCTCCGACCCTTTGGCTGTTCACAGTGTAGTTCTTTGGGCATGTCTCTTAACAAATACATGTACAGCACCTAGAACAGTAGATCCCTGATTTTGGTTGGGGCCTCTAGGTGCTACCATAATATAAATCAGTAATAAACACTACTTTATCACAATTATTATTAGAATTCAGATTCACTCCTTTTAATGATTATAATTGTAAATCAAATGCACAGCTACAAAATGGGGAATGACAGACTAGGTGGTAGTATGGCTGAAAAGGATCTGGGGGTTACAGCGGATCACACATTGAATATGAGTCAGCAAAGTGATGCAGTTGCGAAAAAGACTAATATCATTCTGGGGTATATTAAGAGCAGTGTTGTATGTAAGACCCGGGAGGTAATTGTCCTCTGCAGTGGTGAGGCCTCAGCTGGAGCACTGTGTCCAGTTTTGGGCGCCACACTTTAAGATTTGAACAAATTGGAGAGAGTTCCAAGGACAGCAACAGAAGTGATAAAAGGTTTAGAAAACCTGACCTACGAGGGGAAAGGTTAAAAAAAAAAAAAAAAAAAAAAAAAACTAGCCATGTTTAGTCTTGAGAAAAGAAGACTGGGGAGACCTGATCGTTTTCACATATGTTAAGGGTTGCTACGAAGAGGTTGGTGATCAACTGTCCTCTGTGTCCACTGAGGACAGGACAAGAAGTAATGGGCTTAATCTGCAGCAAGGGAGATTTAAGTTAGATATTAGGAAATCCTTCCTAATTATAAGGATAGTTAAGCACTGGACTAGGCTTCCAAGGGAGGTTGTGGAATCCCTATCTTTAGAGATTAAGAACAGGTTAGACAAACACCTGTCAGGGACAGTCTAGGTATATTTTGTCCTGCCTAGGTGCAGGGGCCTGGACTAAATGATCTCTCGAGGTCCCTTCCAGCCCTACAGTTCAATGATTCTAATCATTCTGTTTGGTGGAAGGGAGCTAGTAGAACCTCAGAGTTACAAACGCCAGTCAACCGCACGCCTCGTTTGGAAGTAGAAGTACACAATCAGGCAGCAAGGGAAAAAAAGCAAATACAGTACAGTACTGTGTTAAACATAAATTACTAAAAAATAAAGGAAAAGCAGCATTTTTCTTCTGCATAGTGAAGTTTCAAAGCTGTATTAAGTCAATGTTCAGTTGTAAATTTTGAAAGAACCACCATAATGTTCAGAGTTATGAACATTTCAGTGTTCTGAACAACCTCCATTCCCAAGGTGTTTGTAACTCTGAGGTTCTACTGTATCTGTGGTTCTTTATTAAAATTTCCTGTTATATATTAACAATGGATTTATTTGAAGGCCGCTGTTAATTGAAGGCCGCTGTTAATTGATATGGTTAGGGGCTAGTAAACTTTAATTATACTTGTTACCTTTTCTTGGAAACAGTTTGCATGTCCCATGCCCCTTGAAACAGATCATTCACATGTTCCACAATGCTGGGGGAGAGATGGTAGAGTTCATAGAGTGAGTGGAGAATGTAAATGCAGACACGGGGTTAGATGGAGGGGGATGCAGAGGGGATTCTAACATTTGTCCAAAAATTAGATTGAAGATGGACTAAGCTGTTATGCTAGTTAATAAAGAAATGCAGCAGGTACTGGAGGGAAACCAAAACTGGGTACCTAGCATTATGGTGCCATCTCCTGACAGCAAATGTTATTACACTGAATTAACATTGTGTTGGCCTAAAGCAGGAGTTCTCAAACTGGGGGTTGCGAGGTTATTACATGGGGAGTCGCGAGCTGTCAACCTCCATCCCAGACCCCACTTTGCCTCCAGCATTTATAATGGTGTTACAAATTAAAAATACTTTTTTATACATTTAACGGAGGGTCGCACTCAGAGGCTTGCTATGTGACAGGGGTCACCGGTTAAAAAAAAGTTTGAGAGCCACTGGCCTAGAGTCCCTCCTCCCCAGTTCTGGTAATTTTGTTTAAAGCATTGGGAGGGTCACAGAGTATAATTGACAAAGTACTTTATTTAATAGTGATGTGGCTGTGCTTTACCAAGCACTTTGCATTTATAGTGCTTTCCATCGGAGGCTTTCTAAAGCGCTTCGCAAACAATTAAGCTGTACAGTGTGGTGGGTATCATTAGCCCTCAAAATGTTTTGGAAAATAGGCACATGGAGGGTAAGTGACCTACCCAAACCTCGCAATATGTCACTGTCAAAGCTGGGAACAGAACTGTGAGAGCCTGCTTTAACAAAGCTGCCTCCTGGCGTTCTCTTTAGCCCTTTTCTGTGGATTTGTCCTGTTTGGGGAAAGTAACACTCAGGTGATACAGGCCTCCATTTTGGGCTTATCTTATGGAGGACTTTCCTTTGCAAGTTGTCGGTGTTGCTAGTACTGCTGACAGCATTGAGTGAGCTCGCTGGCAGAAGCAGAACGGTAAATGGAAAGTTCTGTACTGCTTCTATAAAGGAGATTAGTGTCCGGACTTCCTATCTAGGAAACCATTCTGAAGTGAGTCGCTATAGGAATCCATGGCCTGTACTTCAGTAATGTTATTGGCTCGCTTAAAAGCCCAAACAGCTTGAAAAAATAAATGTTGTCTCTTGCCAGGCATTGGGTTTTGGAGGAAGTTTGACATCAACATATAACTGTAAGTGTCCTTTAAAAAAAAAAAAAAAAGAAAAGAAATCTATCTGCTGCTGCTGAAGTTCTTATAGATTAGTTAGAGCGTTAAGCTACTTGGCCAGAAGCATGTGCCTGTGTACTTTTATAAGTGTGCTGTAAATCAAGCTGAGGGTCCTAAGTGTAACATACAACACTGGCAATTCTCTCCACAGACAGTACTACTGGTATGATGAGCGGGGAAAGAAGATAAAGTGCACGGCCCCTCAGTACGTTGACTTTGTCATGAGTTCGGTGCAGAAGCTAGTGACGGACGAGGATGTCTTTCCTACAAAATATGGTATGTTTGCTCCTGGGAGAAATGTCCTCTGATCTCTCTCTCTGAAAGGGGTGTTCATCATCCAGAAGTCACAAACGCTGCACTAAAGGTGCAGAAGTGTACTTCATTTGTGCTGTCTATTTTTAATTTATTACTCTGAACTTGCTGATTCTTTCTTTCTGGGCTGAAATTTTGCATGCTTGGTCTAAACCCAAATATGAATGTTTTGAAAAGCTAGAGCAAAACTTCTAAAGCTGGTTTTTAGTTACAAAAGCATTTTGATTGGAGGGAGAGAATACTGGGCCTGATTCATCCCTGAATTGCAGTGGGGTTACTCCAGTGATGAATATGGCCTGTTTATCTTTGCCATGTGCATCGGGGTTGTCACCCTGATTCTCACAATCCTTCAGTCTCTCCTGGTGTGCTAATGTGATGAGCATTTTCCTTTTTCACACCTTTCCTTGCACACTCTCCCAGAGCTTGGATCTAGTAACAGTACTGCAGGAGACAACGGGACAAATTGATCCCATTATTTCCTATTTTCATAGCCTTGAAAGCCAGAAGGGACTATTACATTATCCAATATCACAGGCCATCACATTTTGCCCAAATACCTCAACGTTTAGCCCAATGATTCCAGTTCGAACAAAGCGTTTTAGCCCTTAGGAAACTGAAGTGTTGTGTGCCACAGGCAGAGAAGAGGGGACAGATGACAGCCTGTGAGGTAGCAGGAAATAAACACTGCATCCGTAGAGTCACAGAAAACCCATAGTCCCATGGTTAATCCAGGAAAAGTGTGTTGACTTTTTACGGGGCTTCTCAATACATGGTTCACGTTCTATAAACAGATTGGATAGTGCCGGGGACGACACCTCTCCCATTCACAGCTGCACAATGTTGCTGTGGAAACATCAGTTGCCTACCTAGACAAGTGATATTTGGAAAGCATTTGTTTACTGTTAATTGTCATGTTTGTGGCTCCAGCCACCCCCACTCCTCCTTGTGCAGCAGCGAGGCTGGGCCTCCCTGTTTCCAGCTGCTTTAGCAGGGATCTAGGTTCTTAATTGCAATGAAGTAGTTACTTCACTGCACAAGTAGCTGGAAGTAAGGAGTTGGCGTTACCACTCTGCTACCTGGCTTTCTGTGCAGATCACCAGCAAGTGTTCTGCAGACTAAGGACTGTGGAACTGTTAAATCATTGACACACAATGCACGTAGCTTAACCCAAGGAGAGAAAAGGAAACCATGAACTCCTAGAGATTTGCAGAGCCACCTTTTTGCCAAACCAGCCGGTCTTTCCATCTTCTTCCACTCCCTTAGGCCCTGTCCACAGTTGTAGAGGCGTGTAGGGTATGTGTAGCTACCTGTGGCAGTGAAAAGCTCTGGCAGGGGGAGACTGTCAGCAAGGAGCTGCTGGGACTTTTCCCCATTGTGTCCCTTAGAAAGAGCCTTTCTGCACTGCCAGAGTCTTTCACTGGGGTGGGGAAAAGCTCTGGCAGCAGGACACCACACTGCTAAAAATAGCAGCGTAGACATGGCAGGCACTGCTTGGGCATGTAGGATACATACCCTAAGGGTTCTGGCCTGTCTATTCAACTCACCGAAAAAATACCTCCCCACCTGCGCTGTATTTACACCCATGCTGGGTGTGTAGTGCCTGTACTCTCTACAGGCCACCGTAACTGTGGACCTACCCAAAGTCCTTTTGAATTATTCTGGAGGAGCCAGTTTTCAGAGGGGGGAAATTATTTGTGAGCTCACGGAGGTAGAGACCACCTTCACGCCTGTTTGGATAGCACCAGCATCTGACCTCTGTAATCCCTTCACACCATTGCCAGTGGAGCACTGGAACGTCAAAGGGGATGAACCAGTTAGCAGGCAGCTGCAGGAGATGAAACAACCTCTTTCTACAACTATTTAAAAACAAAACAAAAAAAACCCAACTTTCTACGCAGGGTGGTGGGGAGAGTTTGGGTTGCTTTTGCCTCTTTAGTCTGAAGTCCTCCCCCTCACCCCCACCCCGCTCCGTAGAAAGTGATGTACCTGCCACCTTATTCCATATCTGTGTCTTACTGAGTGGTGAATCAATAAACCCATCTAGGACTTGAAATGTAAGGAAAAATGCAATCTTAGCAATATAGCCAGGCCTCAACAATGTACAGAATCTGAAAGAATTTACTGTACCTTCTAGATGTGATTAACTAGATTATTATGGGGGTGGAGGGGGGAACAGTCCCCTTGTATTCATCATGGAACCTGCACACTAGAATGGCCAGCACACTGGGGGACGGATGTAATCAAGAACTAAACAGCTGCTTCAGCCCCCAGAGAGAGACTTCGCTGTTACATAGACATGTTGTGTGGCGCTACTAGCTGAGTAATAACAAGCATCTGAATGTGGACCAGAGGCATGTAGGGGTGAGAATATCATTCTGGCAATCGAAGCAACTAGCTCCTAGCTAAGCCAGTTCCTTAACCCCCTTTTGCCTATGAAATTTTTTAATTTAGTTATTACAGGGGTCATCAGGATCTCATATTGGCCTACTTCACAAGCAAATGTGGCTGTCACAAAGGAGCCAAATGAGAAGTTGCGCGTATGACTGTCCTAAGTCCTCCCCTACATGTATGTTTGCTGTCCCTGAATGTTTGAACAGCACTGAATATAATCTGACTACTATCATGATGATGATGAAGGCCAGACTGCTGATCTGGTCTGCACCTAAATCCTGGGTGCATGTTAGGTTGAAAATGAAAACTGACCTCCTCATGAGTGCCATCAAACAGCAGTTGTGTCCTGCACTTTAATTGGAGTGTGCGTATGTTTCTAATTCTGCATGTGCTCTCCCCAGAGTGCGTTAGGGAGCCAAGCCGGCAGAGGAACATAGCTGTGTAGCAACCTGAGAAGGCAAATCTGTTTCTCCTGTTGGTTGGTGCTATTAACAAGGAAACTGAGGAGTCTGTTAAAAAGAAAATAAGTTTTCCATCTTGGGTTAGGTGCACGACTCTGGACACGGCACTCAGGTGCCTGTCCACAGGGCAGTATGCAATCTAAATTTAGTTTGTCCAGACTTGTTTTGTAGCAGTGCAGATCCTACTGCAGCATGTCATCAGGCTATAAAAAGTCCTATTGTCTAGGACTAAGTAATCCTAATATCACAAGTCTAAATTAGTGCCTCTAGATTATGCAGTACATGGTAAATCTTGCAATGGACAACTTTGTAGAGGACTTTATACCTGTACTGCGCACACACCAGGGCCTAGATTTGTGCAATATGGTACAGGTATGGAACTTTCTTCAGTTCCCACTCCACCTACGAATGGATCCCCCAGCTTGCGGGTACTTGCAGCAGCATCTAGGCCCAGACCCAGACGTGTGGACTGAAAACCTGGGGGGTGGAGCAGAAGTGCGGTTACAACTGAGGAGGGTGAACAGGCAGGCAGATGAGGAGTTGTCTGCCAGGTTTCACTGGAGTTGTGGCCCCCAAAATTGAGATATTAAAAACAATAAATGTGGGTGTTTGTTTGCTTCCTAATAAACTTGCAAGAGTTGGCAGCCCTGGAAGGGGAATAAGCAATGGCACTGTTGACTGATGGGCTCCATCCAGTTAAATCCTACTTCTCCATTACAGCTTTAAAGACAATATCCTGCCTTTTAAAAAGAAGTTGCACCAGTCTGTACATTGGCAGGGACAGATGCTTCCCTTTGGCTGAAACGATGGATTTGATTACCTAGCACTACGTGTGTGTCTCAGATTTTCTTTCTCTCCTCTTCACAGGCAAAGAATTCCCCAACTCCTTTGAGTCCTTAGTGAAGAAGATTTGCAAGTATCTGTTCCATGTGCTGGCCCACATCTACTCCTCCCACTTTAAGGAGACTTTGGCACTGGAGCTGCATGGACACTTAAATACACTCTACACACACTTCATCCTATTCATCAGGGAGTTCAACCTGGTGGACCTTAAAGAAACCACCATCATGGATGACCTCACGGAGATCCTCTGCAGCAGCGGGAGCAGTAGTAATGGGAGTGGCAACAGCTGCGCAGGAGCACAGAACCATGTGAAGGAGAGATGAGCCTTCCTCTGGAGCAAAACTAACATTAACATAAAAACAATATTATATATTCTATATATATGTGTGTGTGTGTATGTGTGTGTGTATATGTGCATATATATATACAGACACACACAGCGATGAAAGTTTAAGAAATTATGCTGCCACCACAGGACGTGTAGTCGTGTGGGACTGTACGGAGCTTTTGTTAATGCACCATCTGATGAGAAGTTGCACCAATCTTATTTTATTGTTTTCTCCTGTTCCTTCTTTCTTTTCCCCCTGTCAGATGGCTGACGAATGCTGTTTTTAGAGAAGAACCATGTGTTTGAGTTGGGCTGCTGTTCTTTTTTTTTTTTGGTCTTTTTTCCCTCAGTCTTGAGTGCAAGCCCTTCTGTCTTTCTAGGATGGTGGTACTGCCATTTTAAAAATATATATTATGTTATAAGAAGTGACTTTTACTTTGAAGTGGCTTAAATGCAGATTTTGTTTTGGGGTTTGGTTTTTACATAGACTCCCCCTCCCAGTTTTACATAGAGTCCCCAGTCAATTGCATCTTGCCCTTTGCTGGCTTGGAATGGGAAGAAGAGATGCCTGGCTTGACTGCAGTAGCGGTAGGGGCTTGCTACAAATGTAGTGGGTGTGATGCTTCATCTGTCTATGAGCCTGCAAGAGGATCCACAAGGCTTTCTGCTTGTTGCTCCAACAAAATATGTATACTTGTTTCTCTGCCCCGCCCGTCCCAGGCACACATCCAGAAATAATAGTAGTGAGATCATTGGGGTCTGTAAGAGCCACCACCATTAACTTCCCATAGAAAAGAGGGTCAGGGGGAGAAGGGTGCACTGGGTCAGTCACCGGGTGTGATAGAGAGATGGCTGTTGGCATAAAATTATATTGTTGGCTTATTTTTAGTTCATCTGTTCAATAATAAAAAAATTTCTATCAGGCAAGAGCCTTGTTTTTGTCTGCAGCGACACAAATCACTAAATGTTTGCTTAAAAGATGCAGAGGTGGTTTGCCAGGTGAACATATGGGAGACTGTTAGCCTGGCTAGGTACCTGCAGAGAGTCTAATTTTGAAAGGATAATGTCAACCAGTTTTAAAAAACCTGCTATTTTCCAACCCATACATTGCGTTTTGTTCATTTTATGCATTGCTACCATAATAGAAACAAGTACCCGCAGAGGGTGCTGCAGCGTGATAAGAACTGCATTTACCTGTTGGTACAGAATCGGTGCTGAACAGCTTACAGTCTCCGAAGTAGTGGGGACAAGGGATATACACACCTGTGTGAACTTTTCGTGCACACTTTAATCTCCAGTCTGTATATTGTTTCTCATTACATAAAGACTTCTCACCAGTTGCTTGGCTAATTTCTTGTTGGCACTGTGGCAGAAGTCTTGAGGTGGGACTTGGAGAGACCAGTAACCTTATTAATTAGTTCAGGGAAGGTGTCAGCTTAAGGTATACTCAATCTTATATCCTAGCGAGGCTATTGCAAACATCGTTCTTTTGTATGTACTCCCTTGTTTGCCCCATATTGTAGAAACACCAGAGCAGCTATTGGACCAATAATTGCTTGCTTCAAGGGACATTCAGGCACTGATTGGTGTTATGAAAATAGTGGTGATTTTGAAGTTAAGGGAGGGGCTGATCTATTTGGGCTACTTTGAGCATAAACTTTCACAACCCTGTCTGCTGGACAGCTATATGTTCAGAAATGCCATGATATGCCAGGCGTAGATTTCCCACAACACTGTACCTGCTCAAGGTCAGGGACAGAAGGCTAGTGACTGTCCTTAATCTAAAGGGAAAGCCTCTGCCCTGAGGTACAGTATCCTGCCTATGTGAAGGGGAGACATCTTTTTAATGGATAATTAGCATCGGACAGTTACTTCCAACCAGTAAGCTGGTTTAGTAGGACACAGGGTAAGTTAGGAATTCATTAATTTAGTGCCTTTACAAAAGTTAGAAAGCTACTAAGTATTCATGCACAAGCCCATGACATCACCTAGCCCCATTTAAAACAAAAAACCATTCCTCCCATTAAAGACAGATGACTAAACAGTGTTAAATGTATCGTGGTCTTCAACTGCATTCTATGGGTAGGAGAGCAGCCAGTACAGAGTACAAAAGTGAGAGCTAAGAATTCCTCAGTTCTCATCCTGGCTGCCCCCTAACCTCTGGGCAAGTTAGCTAGGGCCAACTTCTCAAAAGTAAACAGTAATTTTGGGGGGGCTGCCATTTTTGAGAACCCAACCTGAGACATCCCTTAAAGGGGCCTGATTTTCAGAAAGTGCGGAGCATTCACCCTCTGAAAATCAAAACCTATAAAAGTGTCGAGTTGGGCACTCCAAATCAGGAGTCAGTTTTGAATATTTAGGTGTTAGAGCCCAGTTCTGCAGTCATCAAAGTTAGGGCAAAGCTCCTGTTGACTTCACCCATTCTGCTTGAATTTCCCTATGTCTAGCATGGGATTAAATTTCTCTCCTGCCTAAGAGGAAGCTTGTGCTGGTGTCTTAAAATCATTGTAGGCAAGCCCATGTAGACACTTACCTTGGTTTAAAAGCACCTTCTATCTGTTAGGTTAAGTCAGTTCCTTACCAACTTAAACTACAATTAAACAAAAGCCTTCTATGTGGTAAGGTCCGCAGAGCCATTGGACTGAGACATTCCCATCTGCTCGTAGCTTGGGGCAGAATCAGATCTGTCAGGCACTGGCAGTAGGCTGCATCTCACCTGAAGTTCCAGCTAATTTTATCTGCCTCACTAGCAGTCAGCAACTCAGCCACACCTCCCTGCTGTAGTGGTTTAGGGAGGAGAATTTCAAACTTCTTCCTAATAACAATTTGGTCCTAGCTGTCCCTGCCTTTTGATAACATTGTCCTCACAGTTCCACTTGCCCTTCTCTGAGGCATGTGTTGCTTCAGGGATAGATCTAAGCTAAAAATGCCAGAGTTAAAAGAAAGGTCTGTCTCCTTGGGGAGCTCAACCTGGTCTGGGGTCAGGCTGCTGCTCATAGGAAAGTAGCCAGACAGGACTGAAAAACTGCCCTTAGGCACGAACAGATCATTTCCATGAGGGAAGTGTGTCAGATGGAAGTTCATGCCCAAGTCCTTAGAGCCTTCGCTCCTGCCTGTGGAGCTCAGCCGCCATCTCCGGGCACGGATGGAGGACACAGATGGGGCTTTCAAGCTCAGCTCTCTCCTCCTGCTATCACCTCTTCCCAGACCTTCCAGCTGATCCCTAGTGATATCCCAGGCTGGGATCTCTGCTGAAAGAACAGACCAAATAGATTCCATGCACAAGAGAAGGCAGAGGGTCAAGAGAGCTCTATCTTGAAGCCCTAGCCAGTGCCTTCCTTGAGAAACCCATGCAGGGGAGGGGAGACAATAAACCCAGCCTCTTTGAGGACAGGGTGATAGCTAGTCACTTGAAATATTTTTGGACCATTCTCTGAAGCAGAATTATTGGGACAAACTCCCCAGAAGGAGCTAAATGAATAAAGCATCCAGCTTCATGGAGTGGAGCCTGGCAGCTCAGTGCTGGGGAAAAAACCCAGGCCACAGCTAGGTACTGATTCCATTAGGCATGCACAGACCCCCCCAAATGGGATTCCTCCTCAGGGAAAGAGGGCAGCTGTCCAAACCAGAGTTAGGGTGTTTTATATATTATTTGATCAAATATATACCCCCCCAAAGGTCAGACTCCATCAGGCAAAGGACTGTGAAACCACACTTAGGAGGTCTGCAGCCACCTTAGACGAGCTATAGCTGTATGTATCCCTCTTTGTACTTGTGAAGATGGAACAAAAGGATTTTCTACCACACCTAAACGACAGGAAAAGAGTTGGGCTGTCCTTCCCTGCTGCTGTGGGTCACCATTCCCTAGTATGCAGGTTATTCCCCTCAGCATCTGTTGCAGATTCCCATGCTTTATCTCAGCTGGCCAGGGTGTGACAAGATGGACAGTAGCCCAGCTGTGAAAGAACAAGCAGATGCTATGGGGGCTTTTTGGCCCCTTACTTTTCTTTCTTTCTAACCTTCCCCACTGCTGCCTTCCACCCTATAAAGCCAGAAGGTTCCTCTGTATGCACCAATCCAAACACATCGTGGTAACATGACCAAAGTTCTGTGGTGCTCAGGGGCTCTGTTTCTAAACGAGGGAGGTTTTTACCTGGAAGAGCGGCCACCTCACTATACAAGCCCTTCACGGGGAGCCAAGTCCAGGCAGGCATCACCTTAAAGCCTGTCTCTTCAGTAGGAAAACTCTCCAGTGGCATTATAGGGGGAAAAAAAGACAGCCCTGTCATCCCACACACTCTGTGCGTCTCCACAAGCATTGCTAACAAGGGGGGGCAGATGGGTCACGCTCAACCTAACAATCCGTGGCTTAAGGCCTTCTCCCTGAAAATGATAGTGGGATATAAATCTGTTTCTCATGGGTATATGGAGGTTCACTCCTTGAGATCAGCTGCTCAGGCGAATCCGTGCTCAATTCTCTTAGTGCTACAAGGTAAAGTAGAGGATATTGCTGAGTCGTCAGAGGTGTCCACTTACAATTCTAACAGGACATTATAGACAGGAACAGAGGTCACAAGGCAAGGTGAGTTAGTCCCTGAAGCAGAGGTGAAAGTAAGCCGGTCCAGTACGGCGTACCAGCAAGGGCTGGTACACAACCGACCGTACCGGCAGGGGGCAGCTTCCCCAGGGCCTTTAAATCACCACCAGAGCCCTGCTATCGGAGCCCTGGGGTAGCGGCAGTGGTGGCCTCGGGCTCTGGCAATGATTTAAAGGGCCAGGGGATTTTAAAGACCCTGCCCCTTCTGGTTGAGGCCTTGCCCCCTGCTCAGGACTCTGGCATACCGGTAAGTCCTTAAAGTTACTTTCATCCCTGCCCTGAAATAACAGGAGAAAATACATGTTTGCAAATGGTGCCTAGAACAAATGCAGGCAGGGTGCTGAGGCGAGACAGCAGCTTCCCTCCGCTGCCTCACAGCGATCTGCGTGACTCCCAGCTAGCTCAAGCTGGAGTTCGGCTCCAGATGGGGCCACGGCTTCTTTCAATGTGGGAGCAAATGTCTCGTTGGCCAAAACAAGGTGGCAGGACACTGTCCACAGAGAGTACCCAGTGGTGCAAGAACCGCAGGAATAGCTTTGTTTCATTCCCAATATCAAGCAACCCGTAGAAATGCCATGACATGAATGAAATCATCCAGCAGCTACAAGATGAAGTTGGATTGAAGAGTGTAACCTGTACCCAGAAATATCCTGATATACTGTAAGCCAACTGGATGAGCCGGTGATTGACCTCTCTGCATCGGGACACAGCCACAAAGTACCCTGTAGCCTTGCCACGTGCTAGGACCTGGAATGAATGACCTCTCCCAAAGCGGAGATTTTTTTTTTCTTTCCACCTCTCCCACAGCCCCCCAGAACAATGCAAAATGTGAGAACAAGAGAGCAGCGTGCTACTGTGCAGGCCTTCCCCGCCGAAGAGGCTCTGGTTCTCCGGTCTGCTTCACCTAACATTTGACCGTCCCCTGCCTCTAGCCCACAGGGGAGGTCTGCTACTGCAAAGCCCATCTTCCATCCGGGACCAGACAAGTTTCGAATGGATATTAGGATGAAGTGATGATTGCTGTTCTGGACCCAAAAAAGAACATAGTCTAGTGCAGGGGTCGGCAACCCAGGGGTCTGGAGCCGCATGCGGCTCTTTGGCCGCCCCCTTGCGGGCAGCCGTTTTCTGAGGGGGTGCGAGATGGAGGCTCTGGCTGGGAGGCGCTTACCACAGGCGGCTCCCAGCCGGTGGCACAGCAGGGCTCAGCAAGCTGCCTGCCCGCCCTGGCCCCACGCCACTCCCTGCAGCGGCCGGCTGCTGGCCCTTTGGGGGCAGGGGGGCAGCGGGTCTCTGTGTGCTGCCCGTGCCTGCAGTCACCGCCCCTGCAGCTGTGAGGACGGTGCTGGGGGCGGGGGCAGCGTGCGGAACGCCCCCTCCGTCCCCCACCAGGGGCGCGCAGAGACGTGCCAGCAGCCGTCCGCTTCCAGCAGCAGCATGGGGCCAGGGCAGGCAGGCAGCCTGCCTGAGCCCTGCTGCGCCACCAGCTGGGAGCCACCTGTGGTAAGTGCCTCCCGGCCACAGCCTCCACCTCGCACCCCCTCCTGCACCCCAACCCTCTGCCCCAGGTCAGAACCCCCTCCTGCACCCAGACACCGCACCCCAATCCCCTGCTTTGTGATCAAGGAAGACTGGCACCCAGCAGAAGAGGTGAGAGGTTTGCATGCAGGGGATTTGGAGTCTGATACAAAGCCAGGGTGAAGTTCTCATAAGCACATAATCCACCGCAGCACGGGTGTAGTTATTGTCGTCTTGGGTACACAAAGTTCCTGGCACCCTGTGATACAGCAGGGCAGAGACCACTCAGCCCCCAGGGAGCACGCACATTTTACTGTGACCCCCTGCCAGGATACTGGCCTTATTCAGAGCCTCACTTGAGGGACTGTCACGGCACTGCAGGCCCTGTAGCAAATGCATTTTAACAAACCCAAATCTAAACGCAAGTATTTGCCGGAGAGATGGGTCCAAACTTATTTGTATGTCCGTAACATCAGTAGGCCCCAACTGAGATCAGGTCCCCACTGTGCTGGGGGTCCTGTACAAATGCAGGGGGTGTGCATACATTGCAACCAGATGCGTGGTTGCAGCTCTGCTTGCTTTAATTTAGCTCCTCTGGCTAAAGATATCCGTGAAGATGCAGCGGTATGGAGCCAGCAGGGTTTAACACCGCGGCTACAGACCCAGGCTGTGGGCAGTCTGGTGCAGCCCTCGCTGAAGCACCTGGAGTCTAGTTGCATTGAAAGTATTGGTGAGAAATGATAACTTGAATGTGTTCAATTATTATTAGTTGATAAATTCTAACTCTACAAGTAGCTTTGTGTGTGATGCGGCTGTCGAAATATTTTGGTCAAAGACCAAAAAAAAATTTAAAAATGGCTCCTCTTCTTTGAAAGGTTGCCGACCCCTGGTCTAGTGCATGGTGCAAAGTCCATAGTGTAACTACCATGCTGAATAAGTTGAAACATAGCATTAAGTTCCCTCCGGGGGGCCTGAATGTAGGTGTCCAAACGAAAAGGTCAAGTCTCTGTAGGCTACTGTTAGCTGCGTGTTTGAGGAAGTTTTGTACAAAGTCCGACATTAAAGGCTTCCTTAGGGCTACAAAGCTTACTCCAGCCCCAAAAGGCCATAGAGCCTGAACCTGGAACCTCTTTCTGCTCCTTACAACAGGACCCAGCTTGAACTCCTGCAGGAGGGGTTATTACACTTCCCACTCATTAAAGCAGACCTCCCGGTAGCCACTATCTCCAAACAGATGAGTTTATGAGAACCAGTGCTGTACTTTTAATTCAGATGGGTGGTCCTCACATCTGTCATTGCGTTCGTTCCTCAAGTCAATCCAAGAAATATTCTTCTGCTGTTAAGCATCAAAATCCAGTCCTTAGGAGCACTGACAGCTCAGGGCAAAGAAGTCATGTCTCCTGTACTGAGATCTGCTAGGCAGCTTCATAGCCATCAGTATATGAATTCACCAAAATTGTACGTATTTGTCATCTTTAGCCAATGCCCTTTTTTTTTTTTTTTTTTTGGCAGAAATCTTCTCCATGCTTTAGTGCTCAAGAGAAGATGGAGGATAAAGAGCCTGCTTCCACCCTACAGGCCCAGTGCGACAAAAATCCGATTGTCATGGATGTATAGCCTTTGGCATGATGAAGACAAAAAAACCCAAAACGTATTGGTGCTCACCTGAAAATTTCTTGGAGACAAATGGATCATCCAGAATGGAGGTGACGATTGACACCCAAGGATTTGGGTTTGTTGTCATTAGGTGGAATTTACCAAGTTCTGCAAGGTGAGAAATCACAGCGCTTTCTTCGCAAAGTATATTTCACAGTCGGTACGTTAGGAAAGTAGATTTGAATTACCCTGGCTGTGGGAGCAGCCTCAACTAGAGGGAAATTGAGGGGGGCAGGGCATTCCCCAGCTGCCAGGGCCTGACAAGTCTGGGTCTGCCTGCAAGCTGGCTGACGTACCCATTGGAATGGACCTGTGGACTTTTTTACTCAAAGAAATGAAATTTTCAGGAAAGCACACATACATTTTCCTACTAAGAGCCTCTATACAGACTCTGTCACTGGTTTAACTAAATCCTTTTTAAAACAGATTTCATTAAAACCAGTGCAACTTTCTCATGCAGATACGCCTGTAGTTAGAGTTTGTGTGTGTAGCCCAGGCCTTTGTTAACACACACAAAGCCCTCAAAGTGAGCACTGCTAGAAAGGCCTTAGCCAAAAGATGGCTCATCCAGGTCTTGATTCTTGGCCCATTTATGTCAGTGGAAAGAGTCCCAATGACTGCCGCTAACTATGATTAATACCCTTTGTCACTAATGTTTGTTCAGTGTTCAGAACATAAAGGGAGCACCACCTGCCGGCTCTGCAGACTTGGGGCAGGAAGGAGACCCGCCGGTCAGCAACCTGGTAATGTAACACTCGGGCTACGGTTACACTAGAGAGCTTACAGCAGTGCTGCTGTACGATCGCTGGTACGGTTGCTCTAAGCCGACAGCTCTCCTGCAAGTGGCGGTAGCTATGTCGGTGGGAGAAGCTCTCCCGCCTACATGCACCATCCACACTGGCGCTTAAATCACCATAAGTTATGTCGCTCGGGGTGAGGCCGGGTGGCTAATTCCCACCACTGAGCGACATAACTGATGTCGACTTAAGCTGTAGCGTAGCCCTAGCCCCAGACACTGACATTTGTGTACGTTCATGGGTTGGTGTGAACCGGAGCCCACCCCCTCTCTGCCCCGCCACAGCATGGCTTGGATTTAATAACAGGATGGTGACCATGGGAATCAGGGCAATCATACGGGGGTACCTACTGCTCAAAATAAGAAAGTAAGGAATGTTCCAGCCCATTATGGGATTCTGATTGGATTAGCAACCCTCCCTGCTTTATTATCACATAGAATATCAGGGTTGGAAGGGACCTGAGGAGGTCATCTAGTCCAACTCCCTGCTCAAAGCAGGGCCAATCCCCAATTTTTGCCCCAGATCCCTAAGTGGCCCCCTCAAGGATTGATCTCACAACCCTGGGTTTAGCAGGCCAATGCTCAACCCACCGAGCTATCCCTCCCCCCAATCTCCCTGGTGAAGGGAAATGCTGAATTACAGCTGGAGAAGGGAGATTCGAAAATCCATTATAACAGGTTAATTATCTGTTGTTAGTGTTCATTTCTGCTCCAGGTGCTACTCAGAGAAATGGCTTGGATAGTTTGTAGAAAGCTGTTTTATTTTGCTTGTTCCACACATGGAAAATGGTGTCTGGCCTGTGCTGAAGAATCACGGTGCCTCTGGTTGTTTTTAATGTGTTACTTGTACAACAGGAAAGCTGCTTTGCAGCTGGTGTGAACTCAGGCTTCCTCCATATCCTCTCACTGCAGTGACGCTGTAGCTTGTTTGAACGGTGGATAACAGAAGGGGGAAGAAAGATCTTGTGCCAAGAGTCTGCTGTGATCTCTATTTTACTGTCAAAAGACTGAATGTACCCTATTTATTTATTTTGCATACACAGGGTATACTTTAGGGCAGCGTTTCTCAAACTGGGGTCTGTGAGAGTACTCCAGGGGGTCCGCCGGCCCCGCTGATCAACTCCTCCCCCTCCCTCCCCGTGCCTCTTGCACGCTGGGGAACAGCTGTTCCGCAGCGTGCAGGAGGCACTGGGTGGGAAGGGGAGGAGTGGGGATGGGGCACACGCAGGGGAGGGGGCGGAAAGAGGTGGGGATGAGGAGGGGTGGGGGTGGGGCCTGGGACTGAGTGGGCGGGAGGGCTTGGGGGTCTGCGAAAAATTTAAAATCAAAATGGGTGTCCTCGGGTTGCTAAAGTTTGAGAACCGCTGCTCTGGGGTGATGTCATGAGAAGGGAGAAGACTCCATTAAGGTATCTATGCACACCTGTCTCAAGGAGGCGAGCAAACTTGCCTCTTTGTAAAAAGAAAAGGAGGACTTGTGGCACCTTAGAGACTAACCAATTTATTTGAGCATCAGCTTTCGTGAGCTACAGCTCACTTCATTGGATGCAGTGAAGTTGAAGAGGAAGTGAGCTGTAGCTCACGAAAGCTGATGCTCAAATAAATTGGTTAGTCTCTAAGGTGCCACAAGTCCTCCTTTTCTTTTTGCAAATACAGACTAACACGGCTGCTACTCTGAAACTTGCCTCTTTGTGACACCACTGCACATACAACCTGCTCAGTGGGGAACGAGACACTGCTCCTGCTAGGACAATTGAAATCAGGGAGAGAGGAAGCCTGGTCTTGAGGCTAAGGACTTTTTTTTTTTTTTTTTTAGTTCCAAAGGAATTCTTTTGGGAAAGTTCTGTGTGTTGTGTTACACAGGAGGTCAGACTACATGATCACAATGGTCCCGTCTGGCCTTGCAATTTATGAGTCGGGCACTGGCCAGGGACGCAGAAGGTCTGGATTCAAATCTCAGTTCTGCTACAGAATTCCTGTGAGACCTTGGGCAAGTCGGTTAGTCTCTCTCTGCCTCAGTTTCCCACCTGTAAAAATGAGGATAACACCACTTCCTATCCCCCAGCCCTTGTCTGTTTTATCTATTTAGACTGTAAGCTCTTTAGGGCAGGGACAGTCCCTGACTTTATGTCTGTACAGCACCTAACACAATGTGGCCTTGAGCTCAGTTGTGACCTCTAAGTAATAAATACATTAATAATCTAGGGGATCTTGCGAACTGTCATCTGTTGCAGGATTCTCAGACAGCGGTTGCCCTTCTCCGTCTGCGATTAATTAGGAAGTTTTTTGCATCTTTTCCTCTCACATACAGACTTCACGCTGGTTAGCTGTCCATTTTGCCACGTTTGAGCTGGATTCCTGTAATGCACCCTACCGTGCAATTCCCAAGGGCTACCTGGAAGTTTCAGCTAGTGCAGAACATGGCAGCCGGCTTGACAACATTACACCTGCATTTGGTCCATTGCAGTAGCCTCCTTTTTTTGCATCTAGTGCAATTACAAATGGATCCAGACCATACAGGTCTTTATGGATCAAAGCAAGGAAACAGCTCCTCAGCTACAGACCCTAGACTGGAACTCCAGAGGCAGGGCACTCTTTCAAGAGGGCTTTTGAGTCTAGAGGTTGTTCTTCTTAATATTCCAGCTGAAGGTGGTTTGCAGACATTCAGGGCATGCATTCCCTTCACTAAGTCTTCGTCTAGAACACCTCTCCAGTGCATTCTATTCTGAACATGGGCATGCGACATCCTATCACAGTGACACCATCTTCTGCAGTTGCTCCTTGGTTGGTCTTCATGAGCTACGAGCTTATTTCTGCTTGAGATCTTCTCTACTGAGAAAGAAAAGGGCTTTTTCCTTTTTGCAGGGTAGTGAGCAGGGGCTGTGGGAGTAGCCAGGGGACTGACAGGTTTAACTCCATTCGAACTACATTAGTGCACTTGCAAGGCACATATTTGCAAACCACTCCCAGCATTTCTGACTAGAGCAAGGAGCACTCGGACCTTGGCTGGAACGATAACCCTTCAATGCTGTGTAGGTCCAAGACTGATTTATGCATTTCCGGCTGAATCCATCTTAACGTAGTACTGCTCCGGTGCCCCTCCCGGATGTGAAACAGGCTAGTGGAACTAGATACTCTGCATACACAGCGGGGCACAGGATGTAGCCAATTAATTGGCGCTACAGCACCAGTCATTGACCATTCAGAGATGAGCGAGCCCATTCCATCCTGACAGAGGGATGGTGCATCACCAAGGAGAGACAGAGGCCAAGGGCAGGATTTCTTGCTTTTCTCACCATTTCACAAATGAGATCCTGAGATGGGTATCTCCTTTGTCCCTACAGGGATGGGGTCCCTGAGCAGGGATCTCCTCTTTTCTTACTTCCCTCCACGTGCTAGAATAAATTCAATGCGGGTAGAATTCCACTGAAATCAGTGTTCGGGGTATTCACTCTAGCATATTTCTGCTAATATAAGTGGGTGGGAATATTTCAAACCATGTTTGGCAGAACTGGGTTTTAAAATGGTTGTGGTTGGCCTGGTTTGGGTCTCTACAAACACAGCCAAAGAGATCGCTGTGCTAGTCCCCAAAAGCCGTTTCTGAGATTGATTCAGTACCTGTAGCTTTTAACTTAAACTTAACTCCACTCTAGCCATTTAGCTTAATTGGTTGGCATTCTAGACCAGCTGTGCCCAGCCTTTACCAGCATGTGGACTAGCTCTCCATAGATTGTCACACGGGTGTGTAGGTAATAATCCTCAACACAGATGCAGAAATGGTCTTCAATAAAATTATTATAATTTATTCTTGTTAGGTTGTTACAAACTTGCCTGCGTCTTGGATAAAATTGAAGAAATACTTAAGTGCTTTTGTAGACGTGGTGCTTAGAGAAAAATAGTTTTATTTTTAATTGTTTGTTTTATTAAGCAAAGTATTCAAGCTAATTAAAGAAACTTTCTCTTAATAACTGACAGGCACGAGAAGCGTCAGCAAGAATACCTCCTCCTCTCCCATAAATCTGTACTTATCACTCCCAGGTCCAACTCCCAGACACTAGAATGCACTTGTATAACTTCTATTTTGTTGTGATATTCTATATAGGTTGTTTTATGTAATATTAGAAGCTTTACATTTGAATCGTGATTTTTGTTTTTGTACAGGGCGTTTGGGAGCAGTTTTAAATTGTGAATTGTGGGTGAAATTACTGTAGATTGTAATCTTGGGGATGGTTTGGTTTAAAAGGCAAATACCCAACAGGAGAGCCTTCTCAATGAGCCAAATGCCTCCCCCTAATTAAGGAATGTGGAGATATTCCTTTCCAAGGATCTCAGAAAGAAGGGATGTACAGCACCTGTTTGTCAGGACCACATAAAGCTGAGACAGGAGCCTCTTCTCTTGTATAAAGTGAAACCTCAGTTTTAAACTCTCACAGAGAATTCTGATTCCTTTTATAAACACTCTGAAGTCTTCAAAAAGCAGTTCTCAATGGTTGGCTGCCAAACTGGGAGGCCATATCTAGTGGGATCCTGCAGGGATCTTTCCTGAGTCTGGTGCTGTTCAATACTTTCATTAAAGACTTGGAAAATGGAGTGGAGAGTACGCTTATAAAATCTGTGGATGACACAAAGCTAGCAGGGGTCGCTAGCACTCTGGAGGACAGGATTAAAATTCAAAATGATCTTGAGAAATTAGAAGATTGGTTTTAAATCAACAAGACGAAATTCAAAGACAAGTGCAGAGTACTTCACTTAGGAAGGAAAAATCAAATGCACAGCTACAAGACGGGGAATAACGGGCTAGGGATTAGTATCACTGAAAAGGATCTGGGGGTGACACAAATTGAATATGAGCCAACAATGTGATACAGTTGTGGAAAAAGCTAATACCAATCTGGGGTAAATTAACAGGGTGTCGCATGTATTACATGGGAGGCAATTGGCCCACTGCTTGGCACTGGGGAGGCTATAGCTGGAGTACTGTGCCCAGTTCTGGGTGCCCTACTTCAGGAACGATTTGGACAAACTGGAGAGAATGCAGAGAAGAGCAAGAGAAAAGAGAAGAGGTTGAGAAAACCTGTCCTATGAAGAAAGGTTAAAAACACTGGGCATGTTTAGTCTTAAGAAAAGACGACAGAAGGGGGGACCTAGTAATAGTCTTCAAATATGTTATGAAGAGAGTGGTGATTGTGTTTTAGGCTATGTGTTCCTGGAGAGGAGACATACGCTAACCTTGGTAAAACAGGAAAAAAAATTAGCACACTTAAATTGAATATTTAAAATTCTTAATGTTCACTAGGTTGTCTGTCTCAAGACAGCTCCTTGAATGGCTTCTTTAAGTAACTGAATTTAAATACTTTCTTTGGTTTCATAAAAGTTAGTTTAAAATCACTCACCTCTGCCCATTTATAAATAGTTTACGTTATCTATGATAAATCAAACAGGGCTCACCTAGCCTTAAACAAAATTCCTTGGCCCATCTATGAAACTGTTCTGGTTACTTTGATATGCTACAACAGGACTGTCTACTAAGTTTGAAAATAATATACTGTGGTCTTAATTGACCAAGAAAAGAGCTTCTCCACCAGAAGCGGACCCACCCTCTAACACATGATCTCTATTAAAAGCTCTCCAAAGAGAGGCATACAGAAGAGATTGTAACAGAAGTAACCACTGTTTAAAAACAAGCCATTTTTTCTTCTTTCTTTTCCCTTTTTAATAAGGACACAGTTAATAATTATGACCATTTTGCCTGCTTTTAACTGCAGTCTCTGCTACAGCACAGCAAAGAAACCCAAATGACTAAAATCCCTAAACTGCCATTAAAAAAGAATTATTAAAGTTTGGCCTGCCATTTCTTTTTTCTCTAAACTGTAAATTTTAGTAATTAGGGGGATAAAATTCCTTGGCACTCAACAACTTAAAACACTCCATTCTACCCTACAATAATTTCCCATTTGCGACTGTGTAACACTCCCACATCAAATCCATACATGGGAAAATAACATTAGGAAAATGTTTCATATTCTAATAGTGGGGAAACTGGGTAAAGAACCAGCATTGTGTGACCAGCCAGCTCTCTGCAGACTATGATTTGGGAATCTCTGTTCTAGACACGGATCAAAAGCTATCATTCACATCTGTCCCTCTTGGAATAGGCTGCGGGGTGGAGGGCGTGTGACGGGAGTAAAGCTTACACCTTTAAAGCAAGGACTTTTCATAAATTTTAAGGACGGAACAGGCCATTACAATCCTCCAGACTTGCCTCCTGCATAGCAGAGGCCACAGACCCGCACAAAGTGATTCCTGCATCGAACCTAATAACTTGTGTTGGAGTTAGAGCATCTCTTTTAGGCAGCCATGTCTTCATTCTCGTCTAGGAAGGAAGAGAACAACCTTTTCACTGGAACTGTGTGATGATCTGGGGTTCACATCAGCGACGGTACTGTAAACTGAGATTATTGCATAATGGAGCAGAGATGTAGAAATACAGACAGGCAAGAGGGTAACAGAGAGACCAAAAGCAGAACTTTTCCTCATTCAGCATCAGATCTGTAGCTGCTGTCAGTGTATCTCTGTTGAGGTCAAAGGCCCTGTGCAGCTTTATACCAGCTGCGAAGATGCTTATTTCTCTGTCTTTTTTAAAACGTTTGTTTGCACGTTGTTGTTCACTTGCATGTCCTGTTGCTGCAGCCTGTCTACACTGATTTCCGATCCACAGTCAATGGATCATTTGTCCTTTTCTAAATATTAATTAGCGTGACAGAAATGAAATTCCGCCGGAGAACCGAACAGAACCCCTGAAGTGATGACCTTAATTTGTGCTTGACCTGTCTGAAGGGCTCAGATCCTGCCTTATACCCGTCACTGAACTAGATAGGTCTCTTTATGATTTCTTCTGATACAGCAAGGTTGGTTAACTCTCACCTGACTCCTGCAGGCACGCTGAGAAGAGCGTGTCCTGCCCAAGGCCTAGCAATGCATTTTGCACCGAGGTAACACTATAAGCAGTGGGTGTTGGGTTGAGTGCTGCACAGTGCAGGTGTCAAGGACTGCATGGATAAGCACAAGGTAAAAATGAGGAGTAAGGAGAACCTGACTGTGCATTCATGAGAGGGCTGCAGTACGGACACCATGTTCCTCCTGCCTGGCAGAATCAAGGCCAGCAAGGGCACAACATAGCTAAGGGCCTCAAGAGCATGCTGAAGACGGATTGAGGGCTTTTAAGCTCGTCTCACCTCACACATCCTTTTCTACCCTGTGCACTTGTGAGTCAAGGGAGCCGACATGCCGGGGCTTGGTGCTTATTTCTGCTTAGTGCAGAGGGCTGCACTTGAAGTGGGATTTTAAGAAGTGTTTAGCACTGGCCTATCTGGGCTCCCATTGAAGATTTGGGGAGGTTTTTTTTCAGCAGAGGTGGGCCAATACTTGAAAAATCTCAACCCCATTACTTAACGTTATTCATTATACCCATCTTCTCTTATGCAACCCAAGGATAGGCAGGTTCCTGACCGTTAGGAAAGTGGGCAGTGCTCTGTGATCATCTGAAGCCCAGTTTAGAACTGCCCAAAATGATAAACTTATTACAATGTATTCCCATTTAGAGAGTAAGTTCACACCTGCCCTGCCCCCTAGTTCTACCTGAATATCCAGCTAGAGACAATGCAGCCATTGTTGTCATAGGATGTTGACTATCCAGGGACATTTGTTATCAGCAGACACAGTGAACTTGATCAGTTTTTCTCCTCACAACCCCTTCTAGGTTGCAAGGAAGGTGATCTTCAGACAGAGGACTATGAGAACATGAACTAGGTACCTTGGGGGGGGGGGGGGGGGGGTGGTGGTGAGAAAACCTGGATTTGTGCTGGAAATGGCCCAACTTGATTATCATACACATTGTAAGGAGAGTGATCACTTTAGATAAGCTATTACCAGCAGGAGAGTGGGGTGGGAGGAGGTATTTTTTCATGCTCTATGTGTATAAAAAGATCTTCTACACTTTCCACAGTATGCATCCGACGAAGTGAGCTGTAGCTCACGAAAGCTTATGCTCAAATAAATTGGTTAGTCTCTAAGGTGCCACAAGTACTCCTTTTCTTTTTGAGAATACAGACTAACGCGGCTGTTACTCTGAAACCTAGGTACCTTTTAGTCCTCACCAGAAGAGCCCACACAGGGCAATTAGAGTGCAACTCCTAGGGGCGTACTGTGATTCCCACCGCTGTAGTCCACACGACAGCACAGTGTTGACACAGGCTCAGAGTAAAGTGGATTGCTTTCAAAGTTTGACTTTCCAAGGAGGGTGTCATCTTCAGGACAGAGTGTTGCTTCCAGGCTCTGTTGCTTCCAAGAAGGCATGTGTCTCCACTCCCTGCTTCAACCCATTTTGGGAGAACGGCTACTTTTCCGTTCCCACTGAAGTCCCGGGGGTTTTCTCTTGTGCAGCTGAGAGCAGAATTTGGCCCAATGAGAATTTTGCCACTGAACGCACAGTGGAACATGGGCAGGTCTTACCTGCTCAGACGTCTCTCTTTGTTCACTACTGGAATGCCAGGAGGGAGAAATATTTAAATTTTTAAAATATTATTCATTTTATATTATGGTGACACCCACAGGCCGTAACTGATTGTGGCCCATTGAGCGAGATGCTGTACAAACACACTGTAAGAGAGAGTCCCGCACTGCAGACCTTATAATCCAAACAGACAAGATGGAAAAGGTGGGAGGGGAAACAGAGGCACAGAGCAAGTAAGTGACTTAACCAAGGTCCCAACGCAGGTCGATGACAGAGCCAGGAATAAAACCCAGGTTTCCCAGTTGCCTGGGCAGTGCCCTGCCCACTAGACCAGGGTTTCTCAAGGCCGGCCACCAGGGGCTTTTCTTGCAGCCACAGCCTCCTGGGCTGTGATGGGGGCGGGAAGCCGTGGCCCCTCTTCCAGGGCCACCAGTGCGGGTTGGGCCCTGCCCCTCTCTGGAGACACAAACGCTGGAGGATTCCCCACTTTCCCTGGGGTGGGGGGGCCGCTTCGGGCTCCATAGCAGGCTCTTGTTCCAGGTTCTGGTCCCAGGCTCACCACCCATGCCATCGTCCCTGGGCCCTCCCTGCCCACCTCCCCATCTAGGGCTTAATTTGTCCCAGAGCTCGCTGGGGCTGAGTAAGTCTGCTGTGAAAAGTGATATTAACAAACATACAAATATCTCTTGTCACAGCAGCAGACTTACTATCTAGCAAGCTTTTTTAAAAAAAGCAACCAAAAGAAACAACAACAAAAAGTCAAGAACATGCAAAGCCCCCTGTTTGTGTTTCTATTCTGTTTAGGTTTAGTAAAGAATAGAGATCACTGTACATTATTTTTATTACTGAGTCTGAAAAAACCTACATAAATAAATTACAATGATTTGGACATGTATATGCGCATTTTATTTTGTTTTTCCTAAAGTGAATTAAGTATTTTAGGAAAAATTGTCAGCGCAGCCACCAGCAAGAGTTGGTGGTCGCACTCTGAGGCCACCAAAAAATATGTTGTGAGAACCCCTGCACTAGACCATACTGTCTGTATCGTTACACCTCCATTGTAATGCATGGTATATGTACAGTAAATACAGTTTTAAATACAGTTTAAAAAAGAATGCACCTGTAATTCTGTGTGAACATGCACAAATGACCCATGACCAGACAAAGAGTGGAAACTTCTTAGAATCAGGTTCTGTAACTGCATCCATGCAGGTGGACCTGCACCCAAAAGCAAATCCATTTACTGCAACGGGGCTCCATGCTAGGGCAAAGGGAGGTCTATCATACTATCCACAGAGCACCAACCACTTTACAAACATTAATTATGCCACAAAACTCCTATGTGATGTAAGAACCATATGGATTGAGCCTGAAAGATAAATATTAAGTCCCCAGTTATTATTTTATTAAACTAGAAAGGATCAGTGTGCCCTTGTTGCCAAGAAGGCCAATGGCATTTTGGGATGTATACGTAGGGGCATTGCCAGCAGATCGAGGGACGTGATCGTTCCCCTCTATTCAACATTGGTGAGGCCTCATCTGGAGTACTGTGTCCAGTTTTGGGCCCCACACTACAAGAAGGATGTGGAAAAATTGGAAAGAGTCCAGCGGAGGGCAACAAAAATGATTAGGGGACTGGAACACCTGACTTATGAGGAGAGGCTGAGGGAACTGGGATTGTTTAGTCTGTGGAAGAGAAGAATGAGAGGGGATTTGATAGCTGCTTTCAACTACCTGAAAGGGGGTTCCAAAGAGGATGGATCTAGACTGTTCTCAGTGGTAGCTGATGACAGAACGAGGAGTAATGGTCTCAAGTTGCAGTGGGGGAGGTTTAGGTTGGATATTAGGAAACACTATTTCACTAGGAGGGTGATGAAGCATTGGAATGGGTTACCTAGGGAGGTGGTGGAATCTCCTTCCTTAGATATTTTTAAGGTCAGGCTTGACAAAGCCCTGGCTGGGATGATTTAGTTGGGGATGGGTCCTGCTTTGAGCAGGGGGTTGGACTAGATGACCTCCTGAGGTCCCTTCCAACCCTGATATTCTATGATTCTATGATCAGATCACATATTACACAATATAGCTGGTTTAGTGCGCAGTCAAGTTGTATGAGGGCAGTGTCTATTTAACAAAGTAATAACTGCTGAGTCGTTATTTGCAATGAATTATAACTCGGGAGTGTAAATAAAGCTTAATATAATGAGTAATGAATTCTCATTTTGGGAGATTACTATAGAATAGGCTGGATAATCTTTAAATAATCCCCTATTTGATGTCCCATGTTAATATCAGTGTACAGAATAGGGTTATCCTGACACTTTGACAGGAGTAATGACCATAATCAGAACTAGCCTTCATAGAGGGGTCAGTTTGAGAGCTCTAAACCCCCTCAAGAGGTCACAAGGCTATTACATTGGGTGGGGGGGGGGGCGTGAGCAGTCAGCCTCCACCCCAAACCTCGCTTTGCATCCAACATGTATACTGGTGTTAAATATCTAAAAATGTATTTTTAATTTATAAGGGGGGGGGGGTCGCACTCAGAGGCTTGCTGTGTGAAAGGGGTCACCAGTACAAAAGTTTGAGAGCCACTGCTCTAAACAAAAAGAAAAGGAGGACTTGTGGCACCTT
Organism: Chelonia mydas; assembly: GCF_015237465.2. NCBI lineage: Eukaryota > Metazoa > Chordata > Testudines > Cheloniidae > Chelonia > Chelonia mydas. The sequence goes on along the minus strand of NC_051246.2, from coordinate 27,266,453 downwards.
AGAGACTAACCAATTTATTTGAGCATGAGCTTTCGTGAGCTACAGCTCACTTCATCGGATGCATACTGTGGAAATCGCAGAAGACATTATATACACAGACACCATGAAACAATACCTCCTCCCACCCCACTCTCCTGCTGGTAATAGCTTATCTAAAGTGATCATCAAGTTGGGCCATTTCCAGCACAAATCCAGGTTTTCTCACCCTCCGCCCTCCCACAAACAAACTCACTCTCTTGCTGGTAATACAGCTTTCTAACCGTACAGGGGGTTGATCTGTGTTCACATCGTACTCTACTGCCAGCTGGTGGCCAAAGGTCCCCATTGCAGTCTATGAAATGGTCCCCATAAGAGCAATACTGCGCACCTTTCCGTCTTCAGTGTATTTATCCCAGGGGTGGGCAAACTTTTTGGCCCGAGAGCCACAGCCGGGTTGCAAAACTTTATGGAGGGCTGGGTAGGGAAGGCTGTGCCTCCCCAAACAGCCTGGCCTCTGCCTCCTCCCACTTCCTGGTCCCTGACTGCCCCCCTCAGAACCCCTGACCCATCCAATCCCCCCTGCTCCTTGTCCCCTGACTGCCCCCTCCTGGGACCCCTGCCCCTAACTGCCCCCTCCCCCCATTCAACCCCCTCTGCTCACTGTCCCCTGACTGCCCGAACCCCCCCATCCACATCCCTAACTGCCCCCCTGGGACCCCTCCCCCGCTCCCCATCCCGACTGCCCACCCCCAAGAAACTTCACCCCATCCAACTGCCCCCTGCTCCCTGTCCACCCCCCGGGACCCCCTGCCCCTTACCATGCCACACAGAGTGGCAGGAGCTCGCAGCCACGCTGCCGTACTCCCTGGCAGGAGCGGCGGGCCAGAGAGTCGGCGGTGCAGCGCACTGAGGCTGCAGGGGAGGGGCTGGGGGCTAGCCTCCCCGGCCGGGCGCTCACAGGCCAGGCAGGACAGTCCCGTGGGCCGGATGTGGCCCACGGGCCATAATTTGCCCACCTCTGATTTATCCTCACAGCACCCCTCTGATGTGCTATTTTACACAGGGATAACTACAGTCACACACAAAGTCTGGGGTGGAGCACGGAACTGAACTTGGTTTGCCTGGGTCCCAAGCTGGCCCCCTAACTACTGGACCTGCCTTCCTCTCGTTAGTAGTGACTGTCAAGTCCATGTCAGAAAGCAAAACTCTAATGATTCGTTGCTGTACTTCAGGAGCTAACCCAGAGAGGGGCCAAGCATCCTCATCTCCCATTAATTTCAATACGAGTTGCACGTGCTCAGCCCCTCCCAGGATCGAGCCCCAATTTGCAAAATAAAAACGAAATAAGACCTGCTCTATATATTTATCTATCAGGCGACTAAATTCATCCACAAACATGTGAAACAGAGGGATTTTAGAGGTGCAGGTCCTCGTGTAGCTTTATGCCATATGAAGCTACAGGACAACTCCATAAAGTTTACATTATGCTTTAGTGGGGAGTTACTGCTGGGGAGCTCAGTTTGACTGTTGTCAAGTAGGACGGAACCAACTGGCTTCCATGGCAGCGGTCTTAACAGTCTGAGGCTGTCAGAAGATGAGTTTCATAACTTAAAAAAAAAAAATTCTGACAAACTAAGCAAGCACTCGGCGTAAAAGCACTTCATCCCAAGACCAAGGCTGGGATGGTCAAAGCTGTGCTGCCTCTCTGCATTGCTGGCGTAAATTAGTGGGGACTTCATCCCTCCCCCACTTGCAACACTGCATGCATGCACACACAGGGATAGTGCCCCAAACTCACCCACGCCCTTCTTCCTGGGGGTTTCCTTTATTCTTACACTAAGTATGTTCAGATACAAAGGGAGAACGTGGTCCCAAGGTCCTTCTCTCTTCCATAAGGGAGCCTCAATCACTTCTCCTCCCTGACTTGGAGCTAATGAGACCTACCTGCTCTGGCGGCCAGGGTGTGTAAGCAGAATGGCTCTATATTTCCTCCCCGGGTTACACAAGCAGATACTTGGTCATAGCACTTTTCTCCTCTCCCACTCTGTTCTCCCATTGGCTCCTCTCGCTGTTAAATGGTTTGTACACTGCAAGCCTATAGGTTAAAATGCCTCACATGTGATCTGCAACAAGCATAAATAAAAATGCACCAGCTTTGCTGTTCTGTACGGTGCTCTATGTAGAGGTGGAGTATCAATTGCTTTTGGTTTTTCCCCAACCAGTGAAGATCTAGATCAGTGATTCCCTTTCTGAAATGCCCTGGCATGTACAAAGCTAGTGATGTCAGACCTGTTTTGAGTCTGGGTGTGTAAGTTAAGTAGTTTAATATAGTGAATGGTTTGGGGATTTACAAAATAAGCTATATTTTTCTTTTCTATAGGACTGCAATGCAAGGAAATGCAAAACTGCCTGGCCATGCAATGTGCTACAAACAGCACTGACTGGGTCTGATTCTTCTCCTGCTACAGATTTCACACTAGTGTAGCTCCAGAGTTACATCTGATTTACACCAGCATGAGAGAGAATGTCCAGTATGGTATCTGAGCATCATACTGGAAGTACCAGCACCAGAGGAATGCCTGCTGAGGTGCGTGTCTCATGAGGAGGAGCTGGCCACATCAAGGACCCCAAGAAAAAACTGTTAAGTTCTAAAGTAAATTATAGGTGGGATGTTCTGGACCTGCTCTTCCTTTCTCTGACACTGGTGGGAATCAGGAGTAGTAATAATAATTACCTAGCTCTCATACAGTGCTTTTTATCAGCAGATGTCAAAGTGCTTTACAAAAGGAGCTCAGTATCACTAGCCCCATTCTACAGAGGGGGAAACTGAGGTGCAGAGAGGCAGAAATCACCCACCAGGCCAGGAATAGAACCTAGGTCTCTGGAGTCCCAGACCAGTGGCCTATCCACTATGGCATGCTGAATGACTAGTGTGCAGAGGCAGCTTGGCCAATGACTAGGGCCAGCAGGAGTCCTGGACTTGTTCTATTCCCAGCTCTGCCACTGACCCACTGTGTGAAGCTAGGCAAGTCGCTTCACCTCTCTGTGCCTCTGATTTTGGCTCTGAAATGCCCTAATCCCATTTACAAATGAGAATTAGGCTCCTAAATCCATGAGGCACCACAACACTGAGTGCAGCAATGCCTAAATACCTTTAAAAAGCTGGACCTAAGCTCTGTGGGGGCAGGGAATGTTTATCACATATTTGAACAGAGTTGGGGCCTCTAAGCATTACCGTAATTCAGACAGTCAACAGAGCTACATCTCTGTGAGATTTACATCAGGCCGTTTGTTTACAGTATAATGCTAAAGCTGGTGTGTTACTCAATGCTATTTGCGGAACCGCTCTAATTCTTCAAAATAAATCTTGGAATCGCACTTTGCCAATGCTTCACAGTCATCAGAAAGGTGATTCAAAGCCCACTGCATCAGAAGCATGGAAGGAATATGCTTTATACGGAAAATGGAACCCGATTCCACCGGACACTTTGCTGCAGTAACAACTTGTGCCCTGGCCCAATGTTGTGCTAGCAGTTCAGGAAATGAAAGTACTTCCCACACCTGCAGTGGGGGTGGAAGTTTCCCTATATAACCCTGCTTTCCTTTCCTTTCTCTGTTGGTCCTGCAGGGCGACTGCCTCCTAGTCTCACAAGCAAAAATGCGAGGGACGAGCAGCAGTGAGGATGTGCGACTCCTGCAGCCAGACTGACTGGGATACAAACAAGTTGGGGCATGAGGAAATGTGTTTCCCTTATGCTCCCCAGAAGCAGTCTCCACTGCTGAGGAAGAGGCCCTTGAGCCCTGTGACCAAACGAGGCTGACACACTCTAGTTCTGTCTGCAAATGAACTCTTTCCTCTGCTAACGTTGCAGCTCAACAAGAGCTTGTGTCTTCCCTGCCCTTGAAACGGCATTATCTGCTCTGGCCGGGCGCACGCGAGAATAGCTCCTGACAATGGCCAGAGTTGCTCTGAGCCGGTGGACCAGGAAATCCCATTTCTCAAGCCCTTCAAAGCCTGCCAGGCACGACGCGGCACAGTGGGCGTTCAGTGAGATTATGGCGCTAAAAATAACCCACACAATAAGGTGCGCATTAGGAAGAAGAAAAGGACTTACCCTGGGTGTGGGTTCCCCCTCCACTGTTGGCCTCAAGTGTCCCCAGCCAGTGCAGCTGCTCGGTTTTGTTCTCTGAATTAAAACTAAAACCGCAGCAGCTGAAGTGTTTTTTGTTTTGTTTTTTAAAATGAAATAGGAAGATTAAAGGGCGCAGCCAGAGGCTGAGACATTTGCCAGTTTTTAAACACCATCTTTTTTTACTTATGGTTTTCTATACTAAGCACTTGGAAGTGAAATCTGCTTCCCTATCATTAGGAGTTCATAGGCGCGTATTAGCATTGGGCTGCAGTGGAGTACAGGGTTACTGACATGGACACTGGGCCCGATCCCGCCTGCTCCCCATGCATGGCAATCGCAGCAGGTTTTCTGCTCAGTTTGCAGAATCAACCCCAATGTTTAACCCTCCCCCCAACCCCCCAAAAAGGCCTATTGGGTCTGATCCTGTTCCTACTTGAGCCCGTGGGAGTAGGATTGGGTCCATAACATGTAAATTGCCAGAATTAGCACTACCTGGCAGCCTTACAAACATTTGGTTGTTATTGTGAATACTGGCCTAGAGGTGCATTCTGATTGTCTAGACCGTTAAAGATAAATCCTGTTCGTTGTATTGGCTCAATTTCATTACAGCAAACCTGACTATGGAGGAAATAACCATGTTCACTTGCAAACCCTGGACTGATGCGCATTCAAGTGAGCAACAACTGAGTTCTTGTCAACCCCAAATCTTCCTTATTCCTGCGTACCGATGAATGGTGAATAGTTATACCAGATTATGATTGCTGCGCGAGCAACTCTTTTGTTGAATACACGTTACTTATTTTCTTGCTTATACAGTACATATTTATGCTCTGGTTCAATTTCTAATGGTTCGCTTCTCTAGTTAGACGCAGTGTTTGTGTATAAATATGCAATATAAAAAGTGTGCATATATATTACAGGCGGCACCAGGTAGTAAGCACTCAAAAGTTAGGTAATACCGGAATTAAGGTTGCCTTTGCTACCTTAATTCAGCCCCCTTGCCGGCATGCATTATAACATATTCCTTAATTACATTAATTTCCTCCCTTCCCCCGCCAGGACTCCTGCCTCTTTCGGTGCACAGGATGAAACATGCTGTCTGGGAATGAATCAGGGTTGTGTATTAAAGGAGGCTGTTGTTTGTTGCACCCAAGCCTCATTTGTTGAGGAACCTGGAAGGTGTGTTATGAATGAGACAGAAAGAGAAAGGACGGTCTCATGGTTCAGGTCACTGAATGGCATCCTGGAAAAACAGATTCTCCCTGTCTGTGCTACAGAGCTCCTGTGTGATGTTGGGCAAGTCACTTAAACCAAACCTTTCAGTGGTGGTTGCTAATTGGGTGTTTCTCGTTTTTGGGAGCCCAGTGTGAGACACCTTGACTTGCAGTATTGCTAAGCACTCACTGCTGCAAGTGAGGTCAATAGGAGCTCTACTTTAAACATGTAGAGTGCTGTAAAATGCGAAACACTCTGGAAAGTCAGGCCCTAGGCAGCTCAAATTGGGCCCACAAAGTTAGTTGACAGTTTTGGCCTTCATCTCTGTGCCTCAGTTCCCCATATGTAAAATGGGGATAATAATATCACCTCACATGTGTGTTGTGAAGATAAATCAATTAATGTTTGGAAAGCACTGACATACAAGATTCACAGATTATAAAGCCAGAAGGGACCACTGTGGTCATCTTGTCTGACCTCCTTTATAACACAGGCCATAAGACCTGCCTGAATTTATTCCTGTTTGAAGTAGAGCATACCTTAAAAAAAAAAATCCCAAACACCTTGCTACAGTGAGAGCACTGTAGGAAAGCCCATGAGAAAATTCATAATTCTGTCTTCTGAGCAGGGTTTGACTGGTAGGTAAATAACGAGGGGAAGTGGGGGAGACACACTGAATGAGGAGGATGAAAAGAAATGTTGACTAGCCACTCTTTTAATGAGCACCGTCCATCCCGTGCACTGAATGAGGCAGGGGTCCTATTGAAATAAATTATATGTGATTATGTAATTAAAGACATGCATGACCCCAGGAGGCTGAGTAAGGTTACACAGGCAGCCCTAGTTCAGGCATTTCCTAACATTTGAGTGCTTGACTTGGCAACTTAGCTTTCTTTTAATGTAGCGTTTTGGCAGGTAATTATGTATAAATCAGTACTGGGAGGATAAAGAAACCACACGGAAGAAATTACAAACAACTGTTTTAGGGAGAAGGAGAGAAATTAAACTTTTTTTTTAAGGCATGTGATCAAAGTCTCTCAAATGTCCCTCATTGTAGGCACCAGTCACCTACACTCCACACCAATCTGGCTTCTCCTGTCACTTTTGTAACTGAAAATTATTTAGATCAGAAATACAGAATCACGAACTATGGTTATAGAACACATCATCAATGCTAAGAGATTGAATTCCACGACATTTCAAGTTCCCTGCATGAATGATTGTTTTGGAACCCTTGTTTTGGGCCTTTGTCACACATTCCACCCCACCAACAGCTTGAGAGGTCTGCAAAAACCTTTTATAACACAGCAGTGACTTTTCCTGAGATGATAATTTTGTTTCAACATAAGCATCAGACATCATCATAAACACCAAGCGCTATGACCTTGGGATGACCCTTCATCCCAGGAGATGCTGTACAATGTGACATCCACAGGGGATGTCCTCTTCAGCAGAAGTCTACACATTCCACCTTCTGCAGTAGATGTTCAGCAAAAGCCTTCCCCGCACAGATGCCACTGGCCACAAATACAACATTCTAGAAAACTGCGCCTGCTACTGACTTTAACATGACACTCTGAAGATGCCTTCCTCCAGTGACAATACTATGACCCTCAAAAAGTGCCACCTGCTAAAGATTTTCTCTCTGTCCTGCCCCACAAAGCTTGAGTATCTTACCAGTGTTAGCATCACCCCAATCATGATGCTATCCACTCCAGAGACTTAATGTGAGCATCTTCCTTGGAAAATACCATGTGCTACCAACTTTATCAAGACAACCTCAGGAGATGGAGTCTCCTATAGTAACATAACCCTCTACCAATATGGATGCAATCCTCCATCCCTTAATAATCCCATTCATACAGCAACTGCCTTCCAAGAGATGTCATCTGCTACAGAAGTGAATACACCCCTCAGTGGCAGTGGTTCTGAAACTGTGGTCTACGGACCACTGTTTGTTAGTGTGCAGAATACTTTCTGGCGGTCTGCAAAGAGCTGGCAGGTTACATGGTGCTGGCTACAACTCCCCACTTCCAGCTGTTTCTACAGGTATTCAAACAGCTCTTCCCTGAGCGTGAATCCATGTTAAAGCAGCTGGAGAGATGGAAAAGATGCCAGCTTAGCTGTTCAATCTGCAGGAGAGAAAGCAAAAATTCATCTCTTGGACTGGAGCCATCAGCAGAACAGTTACAATTAACTTAATACTTTTCTCCTCTCACTTCTCCAAATAAGCAACAGCTGCAATGGCCATATGATGGTTTTATGAGGGGTGGGGTCCGTGAGGTGTACCCATCAATAAGATTAGGTTGGAGAGTCCCTGCACATGTTATCTTCTGACTGACACATTTAGCACACAATGGGCTGAGCAGACATACATACCTCATTATTTTCACCTTCTCCAACACACTCTGGAGGCGAGTGCTGACATTTGCCTTTTTTTTGTAGGTCGTACTCTCTGTAAACCAATTGGTTGCTGATTTGTCATCTCAGCCCATACCATGAAGATTAACATACAGCAATGGTTTTCCACTCTATGGGATTTTCTAGGTATCAGACACAATATTTACCTTGGGAAATATAGGGGGATGTAAAATATCCTTCCCCCTTTTGCAGCCTCTTGTGCCCTGGCTAGCACTGAGAGCCACAGAGACGGGATCACCAGCCCCTTTACTCTTGTCTCCTGTACCTCACAGGCCACCAGCACCACCCAGCACACGCACACCGAACCCAACAACCCACATTAGCCCAAAGTGTTACAGCCCATAGAAGCTTAGACTATTATGTGCCACAGGCAGAGACTCGGAGGGACTGAGGCATACCAGTGCTGGAGGCTCCCGTGCAGTGTTTGGCAGGGAAATGTTTAAGTGCGATATACCCAGATAATCCTGGAAAGAGACCTGTGCCCACACGCTGCAAAGGAAGGCAAAAACAAACAAAAAATCCCCAAGTTCATTGCCAGTCTGACCTGGGGGAAAGTTCTTCCTGACCCCATATAGGCCCGGAGCATGAACCATGTGAGCAAGAACCAGCCAGCCACACACATGGCCTGTGCCTAATGTTGGTTAAGGGGTTCGTCCCATAGGTTCAGCTGCTGGCTGCTCCTGGGTTCACCATGTCAGTGGGGAGCTGGTGCCCCTAAAAAGTGGCAGGGTTGGGGCTGGCAATCAGACACTCCTCCCCCGCCAAAAACATCATGACTCCCCCCTCATTCGAAGTCAGCTCTGACTCATCTCCCCCATAAAATCCAGCAACAAACCTACTTTAGGCTCTTTTCCCTTGCCCACGGCTCCTCCTGCTTGTGAGGACACTGTCCCCCCAACTCTGCTCCATGCCGCCCCTTCCCGCCTGAAGGGACACCAGTGGCTCCAATGTTCTGCTCCCCACCAGCCCTTGGCTGCAGAGTCCCAGGCCAGACATGCACCCCATGTTTGTGCCCTGCACCCCAAATCTCCTCAGCATGTCACAGCCACCCTCCCGCCCTTGCCAGGTCCCAGTCCCACCCACACTCCTGCTTTCCTTGCCAAGTCAGAGCCCCCCCATCCCCGACCCACCCTCATCAGGTCCTGGCTCCCCAAGTCACATGCCACCCCCACCTGTGCAGGGGTGTGGAGAGCCATTGAACCAAACTCTAAAGCCTGTGTGATGGGAACCACTTCAAGGGGGTGCAGCAGCACCTATGCACCCAAATCCTCCCCCACCCTCTCACAGCTCCCCATCCCCCACTCTCCTGAGCAGGTCACACAGCCCTTGCTTCTCCCCCCTCCCCATTACCAGGTCACTGGCCTCCCCAGTCCAGCCCCTACCTGCTGCTCCCTTTCAGGCCCAGGCTGGCTCACCCCTTGCGCAGGTCCTGGGTTGTGGGGCAGGGTGCTGCACTGCGCTCACACGCCGGGGCTGGCCCCATGTGGCCTGGAGCGCAGCGTGGCTCGTGAGCACGGGCCTCGCCCGGGGGAGGCAGGAAAGCGCTGGTAGACCTCCAGGCCCCTTGTGCTTGCTCCGTGTATGCCGCACTGCAGGCCCAGCCCGCTCGTCCCTCCCACCCCTGGCCTGAGCCCACCTCACTGTGCTGCTGGGGGGGGGCAGGTGGGTGGTTAGTTTAAGAACTAAAGGAATTGGGGGGAAGTGGCAGTGCTGGGGGTGCAGACACTCCCCCCACCCTGCAAAACTCATTAGGATTTAGTACTGTAGCCTCCTCACTAGCCACCCCGCGAATAGTAGCGCTGTGCTCTATGAGTCCCCAAGGCAGGCTAGCTCCTGCTTCCCACTGCAAAGCATCCTCCTGCTGTAGGCATTGCAACAAACTGCTACCAGCAGCGCAGCTGGCATGGCTGTTGGGTGCTTATGGAAAGCACGGAACAGACCTGTGAAGCTCAAGGTGCAATACCCAGTGGTTTATGGCCCTACTGTAGGAAAGACACTGAAGCGCTAAAGGTCTTTTGTATAAGTACAGGCCGCTCTAGGAGCGGGAGGCCCTGTAATCCACAGGACTTGGCATAGTAGGGAGACAGTAAAAGCCTTATTTGGGACTTCCAGGGAGCAGCCTACCATCATATTGTTAACCGACTGGTCCCATTAAAAGGCCACGGAGAAGCCTGAAAACGAATCAAAACACCATAGTCGATAATCATGCAAAAGTCAAAAAACAGCATTCGGTGCACTTCATATTCATTACGCTTCTTTCAGTTTTCCCTTTGGAGACCTGCTTATGCAAAGAGCAGAATTTCACCCCTATTCAACAGCTGGTTAAACACCCCTAAACCCCATGGCACCAATCAAATACATCTCCCTTATGCAGAATGAATACCGGTGAGAACGGTGGGTGCTTGGCACCTTTGATAAACTCAGGAGCTAGGTAGCTTGACCTGGCCAGCCAAAAACTGAGATGCCCAGAATGAGCAGACACTCCTGAAGACTGGGGTTTTGGTTTGTGCTGGTCTCTAATTCATATCCAGCGTTTGCATGTGTGTTAACGCAAGAAACAGATACATACGGTTAAACTACTCTGGCTGTTTGTCCTTGCCCGGCTGGGTGGGTGCAGGACTCGGCTTGGTCAGGCAAAACATAAATTACTAAATTGTAGCAAACCTGTGTTTAATTCATGATTAGGAGGAGACTTGGATAAGTGCAAGTCACACTTCTCTGTCTAGGTTTGAAAGGCCTTTGCTCGGTACTTACCTGAGTCCGGTGCTGGCAGGCAGGGGGATGGATTCTCCACCGTAGACATAAACAGGACACTCAAGAGCTAGTGTCTTTACTGAATGAATTTATTGTTTTTTGAACTAAAGTTGCTCACAGTTATTTAACAAGGGATACATCAGATTTTTTGTCCATTTTAAACTGTTAAATAATGTCAGTTTGTTTCTGTGAGTGTGTGTGTGTGCGCGCATGTGTGTCGTCAAAGTACAAAATCGGAAGGATAACAAGAGGTATTGCTTTCGTTTATTCTTATATCTTGTGTAAGTAATCCCCTTCCTGCTTGTACTGCATGGATTTTGCTGATATAGGGTTTGTTTTTTTGTTTTTTTTTTGTAAATTATTATTATTATTTTGTATCGAAATCCCAGCCTTTTGTAGAGGTACAATGTAACAGAAGCATCAAAAATCTATACACACAGAGAAAAGAGGGAAAAGAGGATGGAGGTGGTCGCAGGAGGTCCTGGAGGAGAGGCAGAGAGAGAGGGCAGAGGCAGGAAAGACAACGAAAGCAAAAGAGACTAATTTACAGCAATGTCATGCAATTAAAACTGCCCCCCCCTCCTGCACCCTGGCCTCCCCCCATCCCCAGCCATCACCCCCACGGCATCTGACATGCACACAGCGATACAATTTTAAGAATAGGAAAAAAATAATAAATTAAAAACAACCCAAAAATAAATAAAATAAATCTCTTCCATTTGGGGGGACAAGGAAAGGTCAAGGGTTAAAGGTTACCATCCCAATTGTGCCTTACTTTTTTTTTTTTTTAATCTTCAAACCTATGTACAAGTGAAACTGGTCGAAGAGGGGGAAAACAAACTAAACAACAACAGCAACAACAACAAAAAGAGAGAAACTGCCCGATGGTATCATTTAGAAAAAATAAAAATTCTTGTCTTACAACATACACCCAGAGGGAACCCAACAAACAGCAACTGAAGGTCATAAGAGACTTGCACTCTAATGCTAACCCTATGTTTTTAAAACCTTAGTAAAGAAGTCTTTCTCATTGTGTTTTTGTCTTTGACGTTTACAGCCGTGTTTGTTTGTTCATTTGAACTTGGGCCAGAATAAATTACACTTGGTCATGTAGCTCCCAGGGGAAAAAGACCAAAATAAATAAATAAATAAAAAGTCAAGTTCGCAAGAGGAACATTTAAGGTTTTTTCTACCTCCCCCCCCCCCAAAAATAAATAGGAATCAGTGTCGCCTCTACACAGTAATTAAACAAAACAGAAGATCTATCTAACAGCTTAAATTTTTCAATATATATGTATATATAAATAACCAAGACCTAATAATAACTTAAGCACAAAAAACAGTCCTCACCCACCCACTCCCACCCGCCAGCCCCTTTCAAAAAAAAAAAGTTTATAAAAATATCTTGCAGTAATTTTTAAAGTTTACAGTAGCTTCGTGATTCACTTGCCCATAGCACTGACTCCTCGTCTCACTCAAATGAACTAAGTGCCAGTGGTATGCACACGCACACACATGGGAAAATACCCCCCAAGTTATCCTCTTTTCTTCTTCTTCTGTTTGTTGAAAAACCCAATAAATCAAATAAATAAATCAAACCCAGCAAATAAATAATAATACTGATATTGATGCAGCACGAGCGACACGACAATTGCATCCAAATGCAGGGGGTGTTGGCAGATCCAGATGGCGGAAGAAGGTCCCAACCCGGCAGCGTGGTAGGCGGGGAGTTGAAGACGGGGGAGGAAGATGAAGAAGAAGGAGCAGCAGCAGTGGCAACGGCAGCTGGTGGCAAGAGGCTGTTCTCGGAGAGGCAGAATCCTTGCCCGCCTCTTTTGCTGCCGTATGTTGCCTTTTCCCTAAGTTTTAAGGTTTGTTTGTATTTGTGTTTGTTCATTCCCCCCACCCCCACGAGGGGATCCCCCCCCCTTCCAGCAGGTCGAAAAGCAAAATGATAAGAGTATAAAAAACAAACACAATTTAAAAAAAAAACAAAAACAAAAGGAAAGGGTGGGGACGGGGGTGGGGGGGAAAGGAGTTTGAGAAAATCCCACAGTGAAACTCCCCGATATTGTCTTGGTTTGACGCTTTGCTTTTACTCACTCCTTGGTGGTTTTGGCTGAGAGAGCTCCCTGGTTTCATGGTAACATTTCCCCTTGTTTCTTGCCCCCCTCCCCCTGCCAGTCTGAGTTCACCTGTACCGATGAATGTTGTCAAGGGCAATGGTGTCACTCCAACAATTGCAACCTGCTTCCAGCCCAGGTTGTGCAATCCCATTACTGAGCAGATCTCCCTCGTGGAGCACCAAAAAGAAAAAGAGAAAAAGTGCATGTTGGGGAGGTGTTTGGGAGGAGGTGGGGGAGAAACCCATTTCCTGGGGGCAGAGGGGGAGGCTGGGAACCTCAAACAGGACTGGTCCTTGGACAGTCTACATCGGTTTCCTTCCGTCAACAAGTGTCCGCAGAGCACAGAAGGTGAAGCCGTGGCTGACATGTTAACTTTTCGGGATAATTCCTGGTAGCAGAGCGGAAACAAGTGGTGTCGTCAGAAACAGAGAGAGCAAGAACAGAACAAGAAACAAAAATAATAATTTAAAAAATCCAACAAAACATCAGGAGGGGAAAAAAATAAAAATACTCAAAATACAGGGAGATGTAAAAACAAAAAAAAACCAAACCAAAAAAGCCACAACCCAAGATCTGGTGAACTGGATTTTGTCATCTGTGCTACCTTGTCTTTCTTTCTTTCTTTCTTTTTCTTTCTTTCTTTGTGTGTGTGTTTGTTTCTGAGATATATATTATATATCATATATAAATATATATATGTATATATATACAGTCATTCCTTCTTACAAAATTTGTCTATAGACAGTTTTGTACTGTTGTGGAAAGGTATATACATCCTTCTAGTTTAGAGGCTAGCTTGCTAAGGAATATTCTTTGATTCTTTCTTGCTTTTTGTTTTTTAAGTTATTTAATTTTTTAAAATGTATTTATTTAAGGTTGGTCTTGTAGGCCGCCTGATGAGACCATCTTTGCCTTGTCTTTGCCAGCGGGGTACTTATTGTCTCCTCTAGACCCATAGTCATTAGCATCGGAATCGCTCCGCTTGCTGTTTGCGCTATGCTTGGTTGGCGTGCCGGGGGGATGGCTCACCTGCCCGTTCTTCTCGTCTGAAAAAAGTTGTTTAATTACGTCAAAGAAGTTACTCAATGGGCTGCCTGGGTACACAAAACAGAAGAGACAAAAAAAAAAAACCACAGAGAGAAAGAGAAACAGAGAGAGAGAGAGAGAGAGAGAGAACAAACAAACAAATGAACAATGGGGTTTTTAACAAGAAGAACGTGATGAGAGATCCAGAGCCACGTGCATGGGGGTGTGTGGAGGATGAAGATGATGAGCAGCAAGAGGAAGAGTGTTAGGATGGGACACCTCTGGCAGTAAAGAGGCTGGGAGCAAAACGTGCCAAGGGGGGAATGTCCTACTTGGCTACCATGTGGTTGGGAGCAGAGATCCTACCTAGCAGGGGAACTCCATTGCTGTGTAAGCCTGGCACACCGCACCACGTTGTGGAAACAGCTATACCTTTGGTCTGGAATTATTTGGCAACTCTATGAGTGGACTGTAACCCTCAGGGGATGCAGTTCCTGTGTAACTGCATCGATAAAGGTGGGGCATTAATGCATAATCAACTTTGCCTTGCAGCCTTAGCAAGTTCTGTGTTACACATTATGCTTTTCTTCCTTCTTTTAGTTACGCTGACTGGTCTCTCCCTGAACACCCACTCAACCACCTTCAGCCAGCCACTTGACCTGGAACACCTGTGCATTCCAGGGGAATACGAGCATTTGAGACATGAGTAGGGCTGGGATGCAAGGGGGTAATCCTCAGCTAGTATGTGTGAGGCTGTGATTCTGCAAGGTTCTGAGCATCTTCAATCCTTATTGACAACAGCGGGAGTTGAGAATGCTCAGCAGACTGCAGGACCAGGCTCCTGTGCACATGTGGTTTCTGGCCGCGATTTAACCTGGTGGGACCACAAAGCAAGAACTAGTATCAGGCTGATATACTCTGCACTCCACCCTCTTTAAAACAGCCAATGAGCTTCACTATTATGGAGTTGGAAGCCAAAGGAATTGCAGCGTCATACGCTAATAGAAAACAGCATTAGGAAACTTTGATTAATTTAGCCACGAGACTAGGGCAAACTATGGCGCAGATTGGGTGCTGCGCATCTGTCAGAACACAGCCTTTCATGTCACTGAAAAAAAATCTCTTTGTCTGCCATTTCCCCTTTCTATAACACCCTCGATATGTTTTATTATCATTGCCATATGGTTCTCTAGTGTATGAAGTGTCATTGTCCCACATCCACAATGGAACAACACTAAGGTTTTGTCTACACCCCCTGAGCAACGTAGTTATACAGACCTAACCCCCGCTGTGTAGACAGCACTTTGTCAGCAGGAGAGCTTCTCTTTCACCAAGAGAAGTTGGTCCAATAAAAGATATTACCTCACCCACCTTGTCTCTCTAATTTTGGGATTTCCTCACTTTAAAAGGCACAAATATTATGTAAGGAGCCCTCATTTACCTGCATAACTATAGGCCTGGTTTTGTCTGGTAGGTAGTATAGTGTTTAACTGAGTGCAGGTGCTGGTTCTTTGCACTGAATACAGCTGTCAAGTCCAAGCCACCATTAGCTGCTGGACAGGTGTGACCTAGCTACCTGACTCAGTCTTAGAGATGGCCCACACCAAAACCTCAGACTCCAACACCAACACCTTCAGATTTGGGGGAAATTTAAAACATGGATCCTAAATTTGTGGCTGAGATTGGACATGCCATGAATTTCACACACACATTCTGGTTTGGATTCTGAAATCTCCCTAGAGTTCAGGGGGATGGAGGTTTCAGCCACAGGATTTTTACTGAGGCCCCTCTCTAAGGCTCAGTGAAGTTGTCCTAGCCAGATGGCTTGCGGGCACACGCTCTGCTCAGACTCTTCTCTACTTCTAGAGGTGGTTACTCCCTTCCAGTGGGAAAAACGAGTGGACGCGGTGGGTGGGAGGGCAGGGAATGCAAGTAACACTCAGCCTTGAATGCAGGATTGTGGACAGGGCAAGTTCTTATGTGGCTTTGGACCCTCATCTTCATACACAAATGGAGTCAGCAGACAGAAAGAATGGAAGAGAGCACTAAAAAAAAATGCGGGCTAGGGAGGGAAGGAGAGGGGGGTATTTCTAGTGATTCAGCGGAGCAGTTTATTCCACAGGCTTAGAGGGAAGGGGGAGGGCAGACTAAGCAGAGTTCTATGGGGATTGGGAAGGTTTAAGTTCTTTGCATAGACAG
Organism: Chelonia mydas; assembly: GCF_015237465.2. NCBI lineage: Eukaryota > Metazoa > Chordata > Testudines > Cheloniidae > Chelonia > Chelonia mydas. The sequence goes on along the minus strand of NC_051246.2, from coordinate 27,250,600 downwards.
GTACAGAAGACAAAAGTCTAATTTGCACGAATGGACCAACAAAATGCTAAATACATTTTATATGTAAATGCTCTGCATTTGGTGAGTCCTGATATAGGATTTTAAATCCTCCTATTAAAATATTCAGCTCTTCCCCCACCCCCATGCCCTACTGGCTCTCAAGTGTCTGGAGATTTACTGGGCCAACAGTATTTAATAGCCTACCTCCCCTTTGCCGATATCACTACTGAATTCCTTATAATCAGCGTTCTCAGCTCAAATTTTAATGGGAAGTGAGAAATCCTTAGGGATATTCAGAGAGAGCTATTGAAAAAAAATAGGCCATTTCACTAACCCTTTCTTTCCTTTGCCTTTTACAGTAGCTGAGCTTGCAATTAAATAGTTTGTCTCCATCCTCTCTTGTCCTGTTGGTAACCAGGGCCAGGCAATATGGACAACCACAGCATCCATATTCTTGCCTGCTAGGACACCCATGGACTCACTTAGATAATAGTCTTGGATTGGGTAAAGGGCACCCGCACTGATACTTGCTCTGTGATGACAAATAAAGAAGGGCCAGGCATGTTGAGAACACCAAGATGGTGAGTGCTGGTTAACTGCCAGACCTGGTGGGTTTATACTGCCAGGAAAATGGGGCCTGAACCTGCAGGACCATCACTAGTTACGTTTAGAAGTCTCCTGCTATTAGTACCTGGTACAGGCAGTGGGATATATCACATCTGCCAATCCAGCTCAGGGTCTCGAAGGGTTAGTGTAATATTTCTGAATGAGAGATAATGTCCCATGACTGGGAGCTTCTTTAATCCTGAGTACAAACTCTGGTGGATGCAGTACAAACACCGGAGGAAGGGCAGCAAGGATGGTAAAGCGCAAGAAGCATCATAGCAATGTGGTGATTAAGTTTATATTCATTAGACAGAGGAGACTGAGCGGCGACATGATTGGGGCATGTGCATTTCTGAGCCAGATGGTAGGCGTGGATGTTGCAGAGGGTAAAAGGCTTGAAAACAAGTACTGAAGCTATGGAGGGGTTGGGCATTGAGGAAGTGAAATAGAAATATCTTTACGCAGAGGGTAATTCATGTGCGGCACAGACTCTGCCTAACGCCGCAAAAGAAGCTGCAACTGTGAATGGACTGGGTACAGCCAGCACTAAGAGGAAAGAATTGCAGCCAGACACCAGACCAAGGAGGTGAAGAGACCCTGTCCAGATAGGCTGCATGGACTCTCTCTCAAGACCCCATATTTCATTTGCCATTGCTAAGAAATTTGCTTGACATGGACTTAGCACCAGTGGGGCCACAGGCACCCTGGGCAAAGCCGACAAGCTTCACGGAAGAAGAGCGGGTGGTTACACCAGGAACACTGTGTTTGCTTTGACCTCATAAAGAACCTCAGCTCCGTCTGCCGGAACTATCAGAAACAAAAAGGAATCAGGAGGGTTTGGAAGCTGCTACGGCTTGCACACATTCTACCTCTCTTGCATCTTTCTTTTCTGCTACCATTTCAGGAATGTTTTGTACGTGCATCAATCATTGCCAGCAAAAATCACTACCAAGAGCTAGCACCGGCCAAGTCACTACTGTCACACAACATTACAGAGAACCGACTGGGAGGGGGAGTGGAAGGAGTTGTGTGTGCATTTGAACATCTGCTGGCAATGCAGAGAGCATGCCAGGAGAGGGTGGGGGACAGGGGCCTAAGCTTTTGGTGTTGAAAGATACCCTCATTGCAAATGGTTTGGCCTTCAAACACAGGAAATTCATCACAGGGAGTTCTTTCAATATAAGGTTTCCTTTCTTTCTTAAAGCCATGGCTGCGGCCAGCATCATGGGCATTGCCACTGTCCATTGTCTTAAAGGCCTTTGTTTCCCAATCCCCATCTTCTGTTCATATATGATGCTCCCGGTGCCAGAACAATACTGGCACCTAAGAACAGGATTTGCCCCTTTCTATCAGACAGTCAACAGTGAACTCGCAAGTTTTAAGTTCGCTGAACTGTCCCCAAGGTGGCACTGGTGAAAATTTCATTCCTTGCTTCTTGCCTCTCACCTCCTATTTCCTGTGACATAATCTCATCAACACTGTGTTTCATTTAAAAGGAAAGCCACTCCTATTTAGCACAGTACCTCGACTTTCACATGGGACCTTCAGAGGCACTGACTGACATAAATAAAGTGCAGATTGTATGGCAATATTCCTAATCAAAACAGACGTTTCGGAGTTTTCTGCAGGCAGACATATTGCTATATTAAGAGAGGAAGACACCTGGTGTTGGAGACTAGAAAGTCTGGCCCCATGTGGGAACTGCTGGATGCTCAGCCCTTTGGAAAATCTGGCCCCAGTTGTGGGTGCTGAGCACTTGGAAATCTGGGCCTGAGCTCTTTGGAAACTCTGGCCCGTAGTATTTCTTGTGATAGTTAAATCCTGATTGGATTATGATCTTTAATGGTGGACTTCTCCCCCAAATCCACTCCCCCATGGCTGGGGTCACAATTTGTATCAATATCAATCCGATTGCATCAATTATATATGTAATGGCTGATAGTCAGCAGGAGACTGAGAAACGTCAGATTTCATCAAAAACCAGAATGTTCCCTTCTGTACAGGCTCACAGCACAGACATGGTGAGCCATGCCTTCCGCTACAGGAGGGCAGCACACGTTGGCAAGCTTGTTCCTGCAGGTGCCGCTGTGTCGGGGGGCAAGGGGCAGAGCAAATGGCGGGGGGATTCTATAAGGAACAGAACTTCTCTGTCCAGTGCCTACAGGGTCAGGGTCATCATAAGGGAGCAGCAGCTCAGGATCTTCTCTGCCACTGCACCCCTGGTATAGATAACAGTGCGGGGCTCAACATTAGCGATCACAAAGTTACCCACTTCAGCTGGAGCCTAAATACAGTCTAACCAAGCTTAAACCACACAGCCCCTCAGGATGGTGCTCTCTGACTATGACGACTTGGGACACTTGATGGAGTATGGTGCTTGGGTCTACACACTGTTGTTTATTTGTTATTACACCTCTAGTGGCTAGTTGGTGAACCATCATTTCAGCCTCACAGAAAGCTGCTTGTCCTCAAAGCCACAGGGAAGAGTTTGCCTCTGGGGGGTCAAATTCTGGAATGACACTGGAGTTACATATGAGGGTAGAATTTGGCACAACATATGTCATTGCTACTCTGTGTGTAAGTGTGTGTGACACATAGACAGTGGCTCCATTAAGCCACACAAATCCTATTATTGCATAGGTGGATTTGCCCATGTACTTCCTCTGTTCCTCTGCCTACAAAATGCTTTCTTTCACTGGCCTTTGCTCCAGTCTCCCTTCCCCTTGCTAGTACGGAAGCTGACACTGTGACAGCTGGTGGGCGTGGCTGGACAGAAGATGAACAGCAATAGACACACTGTTTAGAGAGTGCAGAGCACCGACTGGTTTTCTGTGTAGTTCAATTAACTTTCAAGCAATCAGTGGAATCTGAATTTCAGTATTTTTGTATGATGTTGCTGCCGGTTCCAGGCAACTAACTGCAGCTTGAGGGAGAGGACAGATTTGCTGTTTGACGCTTTTACAGAGAGGCTGGAGATCTGCCTAGGACATAAATGAGCCTCCAGGCGGAGAGTGGGAACAATATAACCCAGGAACTGAAATAATAATTCAAAATGAACCCCCTCCAGAGAAACAGAAAAACTCCTTCCAGCTAAACTGTAATTTAATGGAAAGAGATCATGAGCATAAAAGGTAACAGACCAAATTCTTCTCTCAGCTACACTTCTGTAAATCCGATATTACTTCCATTGTAACCTCAGAGCAACTTTACAGAAGCTAAAGAAGTTACTTGGGATTTACAGTGGTGTAACCAAGAGCAGTATTTGACTCAGTGAGGAGATCCTAAACAGGTTTGGACTTCAGGTTCAGATAAACATCTGAATGTTTCAGGCCTACCATCCTGGATTGGACATCTAAAGAAAAGAGGCTCTCTTGTGTCATTTCAGGAACTTCCTGTTTCTGTTCAGGCCAGAAGTACCAAGTGAAAAACCTCCCTTGGTGTATTCGGGCATTTCCACTTCTGCTCTCACCAGGAAGGGCAAATACACAGGAAGAAAGGAAAAATCTCTGTGTGTGTGTGTATAAATTTAAATGAAATTTGTGGAACCTCAAGCAAGGTCAAATGTGAGTTTTGGGAGAAACAAGTTAATCCATCCCTAGTAAAAAGCCTCAACTATGGTTGGTCCCAGAAGGGCAATATTAATCCTCAGAGTCAGACTGGAGCTATGCTGATCTACACCAGCTGAGGATCTGGCCCATAATGTGGGATCTGTCTTATGCAGTGGACTTCCAGGAGAAAGAGGGGATTACCCCAAACACACATTGGGGAGTGGAGGAGAGAGTGATGAGGAGAAGAATGAAAGTAGTCTTCTCTCTCTGTTGCAGGAGACACAAGGAGGCAGCAACTCAAAAGCAGGGATTGCGGTGCACAGCCTCACCCACAGAAAGGCGACTTCAAAGTGAAGTCTGAGTCAAAGGCGAAAAAGCAAAAATGCCAGCGGGCATGGATTAGAGTGAGGGGAGAAACTCACAAGTGGAACAACGCATACTTGTGCTGTGCAGGGTGAAACTGTGATGGGCCCTGTGTGTAGGGGTATGGATGGGGAGGAACAGGAGTAGGTGTGCGTATGTACAGAAGGTACATGAGAGGTATAGGGAGTTGTCAGGGGGTGGGCAGATGTGCAAAAGGAGTGGGAGGAGAGGAGGACATTATGTGATTCAGCAGGGGTTAGGGGAGGGATAGAAGGCAGAAGGGAAGTTCTTACCACATTTGGAAAGTCTGCCAGTCATCAACTCCACACAGTTAGTGGTGTCTGGATCATAGAATGGAAAGAGGAGGGAGGGATGGAAAAACATAAAAAAAAAAAAGGTTTCCATACCCTTGTGCACAAAGCAGTCACTTAGCGCATTATCTCCTGAAGCAGGAAACGCACAAAGCTAGGAGTTTACATAACCCAGAACCCAGGACAAACTGTGCCCCCATTTATGCCAGCGGAACCCCCACGGTGTAACTGAGAGCACAATCTGCCTCATTTTCCCCCATTTCTATCCAGTCTCTTATCTCAGTTACAGATGTTTAAAACAAGCAAATAATGTTTTGCAACTATATCAATGAATTAAAAATCTTGAACTATATTGTTTCACCTGGCCAGCCACAAAAGTAGCCCTACAAAATCAAGATGGTGACTAAGCAGCTATCTGTGCAACACCACCACGTTGGCAGGATGCTATTTTGTATGTGATCTAGGTGTCAGCCACACTCTTCCGGCATCCATCCCCCTCACAAAATCACCTCATATACTCCAAGGGATATCCTCTCAGTCATAAACATAATTCTGCCTCCCTTACTCAGACAGAGTAGTCCCTTAGTCAGATGGATTTTAACGGGATTGCTCACAGACTAAAGTTCTGCTTAACATAAAAGGATAGTGGAATATGCCCGAAAATTGTTTTATGTGCACTTTCTATCAAAATTGCTTGTAGCTCCCATCACCATGGCAGCTAAGTGCTTCTAAACCAAATCCAGGAAACTAGGGTGCAGAAGGTAGAGTAAATGTAAGTGTTAATGCAGAAAGACCAGCCAGGTTGAACATGACCACGTGGAACTCCTCCCCAGTCTGTCAGTATTCTGGATTCCCCAGCGGGATGGCTTCAGAACGCTGGGCAATCCTGAGCACCCACTGGCTGCCGAGCAGCTAGATGATTTCTAATGCACTTAATTCAGTTTAAGTTCTCTTCTTGCTCTGACTCTCTACCAGCACTTAGACACCAGAGTGATAGGCTTCCTGATGCCAGCCAAGAAGGGGGCAGGCCTGGGTAATTTGTCAGCTCCCCTTTCCCCAGAATGCTGAGAAAAGTAATTAAAAAAGAAGGTAGAGGACACCATGTGCCTGAATAAGATGCTCCCCAGATGTTAACCAAGGTGGGGAGATCACAATAGGTGTTTTCTAGAGACCATGGAAAAGGGAGAGCATTCTGGGTCCATTGCCACTGGTCGGAGCAGCAGAGAAGAACCTCCAGCGATCCCCAACACAAAGGTTAGAGTCTGGCTGGCAGAGGCATCAGAGAAATAATACCCACCAGGCATGGGAGGCTCCTGAAAAAGGGTTAGGACTGGGGAAGAGGGAAAAAAGGAAGGGGATCAGGGAGCAGAGGAAAAATAGGGTGTGTGAGAGGGGCTAGGAGGAGGGGGCAGGGATTGTAATGGAGGCTTAGGGCATAGGGGTGGTGTGGGGCTCAAGGGAAGGGACTGGGGGACAAAGAGAAGGGGATCAGGCACATGAGGGGGGCCAGGAGGTTTAATTGTCCTTTAGGGGCCTTGGCCATCCTGCCCCTGACAGGGCAAGGGTAGGAGTTAGATGTATTCCTATGTATGTGCAGCACAAACCATGTTCCTCACTGAAATTACATAACAACATTTCAAATTTACTAGGACATCAAAGGTGAGTCTGCAAATGGTTTGGATTGGCTAGAACTCCCCCAGCTGCCGCAAACTGTGTCCAAGGCCTCCAACAGCAGATACCGCCAACCACAATATCCAGCCCCACCTGCAGTGCCTGCTCCTGTTCTGAGGGCCAGGAGCGGACTGGGGTGAGGGGTGTTTGCCAGATACGTGCCTGTTTTACTATGTGGTCTGGATTTACAAAGGTTTTCTTTTTAACGATATTTTATACCCTTTGGTTATAAAATAATATTACAAACCAGTGATGGGACTGAACCCTAGAATCTGGAGCCAGATTGCCAACTTCCAGGCCCATCTCTATTACAAACTTCACAAAATTGCACCATATAATCAAACCAACTATGGCACTCACCTGACCTGCCACGGAGCAGGGACAGGCCCTGGTTCTCTGGTTGAAGTAATGTCACCAACACAATTGCATGCTGGGATATTACGAAGGACCAGTGATCCAAATGGGGCTGGAGGAGGATAACCTTTAGGACTTCTATGCCATAGTGTTATCTATTCAAAGTGCCATACAAACATTAATCCTTACAACAGCCCTGGGAGGTAGCTTAGTTTTATTATCCCCATTCTATCAATGAGGAAACTGAGGCACACAAGGCATAATTTATTCCGTGGAATAAATCCACTGACTTCAATGGATTTACATTAGGATGAATTTGGCTTTGAGTTCTTAAGGGATGTTGCAGGACCTAAGAAAAAATGGCTTTACATTAGCTGGGCTGGATCCATCTTCAGTTTAACTGCCCTGAAGCCATGGAAAAGTTCCCATTGATTTCAGTTCGTATTAGATCAAGCCTCTGATGTGTAATGGTATAGTCCCCTTCTGCTAGCTGTTGGGGGTATTCACCACCTATTGCTAAAGGTCAGGGAATTTAGTCAATGATTAGCAGATCCAGTCCTTTAAAGGACTGAAAACTAATTCTTAAATGGGAATTTCCATGCTTTTAAGTGCTGATCCAACTGCCACTGACTTCAGGACTTCCATGGACTTCCAAGGGAATTGGACTGGATCCTCAGCTACCAACACTCCACACACAAAGGGGAATATTTGGGTAATGCTTTTGGGGGTTAGATACTGGAGAGTTTCTCCAGTGAAATGGATATTTCCATGCATTTGTGGATTTGGCTCAAAAACTTAATATTACATTCAATGGATATCTTGTGCAAATACTGTTTATTTTTTAAAAGTCACTTGTGGTCAGCTATCATAGATGTTTTTGCAATCTGATTTAGATCCATCTAATTGTTTAATTGCTGCAAATACATTAACTGAGTGATTCGAATGCAAGAAGACAAATCCACAAAACAAAAAATTATTGTAAAGGTGGCCTTGTGGATGCAATTCAATTTAATATCTTAGGCATTATATAATAGTTTTGTTTCAAAAATATGAATTGCAGGTTATGTGATGCACGTGTATGTGATGGGTAGGGAAAAATGCAAAAATTCTTTTGGAATTACAAGAGCATGGAAAAATATCTGGAGGGCAAAAACAAATAACTCATTTTGTTTCTTAAAAATGTTCAACCAAAACGACTGTAACTGCATTTCTATATGTTGTATAGTACCTGTAACTGCATAAGAATCCATATTTAGTTCTGATGCCTGCCTCATGCATTATCAGGTGGTTTTTTTTTTTAAAGAACACCACACAGATGCATCTGGAAACTGTAGTTCAGAGGACATCAGTTAAATACTGAGTGGTTAACGATCCCCTCCCCGTCTTCCTTATAACAACCGTTTGAATAGTTTCAGTCCTTTCCATCATATTGTAATGTTTTGTTCTAATACTAATTCTAGATGATAAAAGTTTCACAACCTAAAAATAGCATTTTTATCCATAGAATATTTAATGTAAACCAACCCGGCAAACTGTCTGCAGCTGGTTTTCTCTCCATGGATAATAATCCAGAACCGGATGCCTGCACAATCCAGATGTCTTGTGAGGCAAATGAGGCCGAATTCCAAGTGTCTTCAGCCATCTGAGAAGCGTGGGCGTGTCATGTAACTGCACTTCTTAAAGTGTACAACAGATGTTAATTAATAAATAATATCTTTGCTGGTGATCTTGGGTACTCCTTATACCACAGAGACTCCTGCAGTCAATCAGATTTCTGATGTAACAAAGACCCTGTTATAAATCAAATCCAGTGTGTTTCATGAGGATATGGATACACTGGTTCGCATCAAAATTCAGAGCAGCCCTGAACCTTATTTTTGATGATTATTATTTTGATGAAGTTCTCTCAACTTTTCTTTCTCTCTTTTCTTTTTTCTTTACATTCTCATATGTTTCTGCGCTTCCTATATTTGCCTGCAAAAAAATCCAGTTTCCTGGTATTTCTGATTTCTGCTAATAAAGAAAATATCAGGCAAGAGACTGTGGCTGTGAGATTTCCAGATCAAGGATCTGATCCTACCAAGTGCTGAGCATCTCCTGCAAGGTGCTGAGTGCCCTTGATTGCCATTAGCTTGCTCAGCTCCAAGGTAGTTCAAGTACGTTCCCCAGCTTTTGGGTACTTGTCTGAAGTATATTGTTCTCTCATCAAGGATCTGGATGCTTGAATTTCATTCTTATGGTTTAGATCTTCACCAGAACCCCCTTGGTGGAATTACTTCCTTGTAAATTCCTGCTGCTCAGTTGTTATGTACTCAACCTTTCTAGACTGAGGATGAAAATCTGCAATTCCTTTTTCACATTTGGACGTTGCAAGTTTCATATCCATCTTCCTAGGTAATCTTTCAGTTTGTTACAGCTCCTGGGCAAAATGTGAGTGCACAGCAAGAAAAGCCTATAAACTAATAAAGCTATTTCAGTCAGCTAAGGATCATTTATTCTGCACAGTACATGTATCAGTACAACAGGAGACAGCATATGTATATGCTGGGTGTAAGTACAGAGATATGGCAGAAAGCATCCATACAGGCCTTGTTTTGAGGAGGTGGGGTGTGTGTGTGTGGGGAGGGGGCGGGGGGAGGCATCTATGTGGTTGTTAACTCTGATGTTGGGAGCTGGAATTTTCAGCTGTGACACTGAAATGTTCTGAAATCATCAGTTACCAAAGAGTTAAAGCCTGATATAAAGTAGCAAAAAGAAAACAAGGAAGCAGCAAGTCTACTGCAGAGATGCAATGTTGTTTGCCCAGAAAACGGGACAAAAGGGTATGTGGAGAACTCCCTTCTCCAGGAACAAGCCTAAGGAAGGAAAGGAAATGCTAATGCAGGGAAAACTGATGCACAGTGAAATGATCACTGTTAGTTCTTGCAGACCCCTATTTACCAGCTGTATTTATTATTCCTGTGTCAGAATGCATCAGAGGAAAGTGCAGTATACTTTAGCAGAGATTGTACTGGATGGAGACAAAGGCAAAGAGCTGAGATTTTTCCCCCCATGGGGATCCTTTTGTTCCAGCAGAGGGTGGTCTTGTCTAGGTCAAGTTTGAGTACGGCAGGTAGAGCAGTGTGTGGAGTGGGATCAAGGCTGAACGCCCCTGGAGACTGTATTCTTCTCTCTCGAACCAGGACAGCGTGGTCCTTCCAGGGCAGGGCGGAGCATAATGGATTTATTGATGTTGCTGTTGTCCCAGCAGTTAGAATATAAAGGCATTAATTCCCTGCACTGCCTGGGGGAGTGTGTTGGACTGACATTGGCCAACTGGACTCTGTTTCTGATGTTGAATGGATTTTTACTATTTTAATTTAAGTTCTACTATGGACTTCATTCATTTATGTATTTATTTTCTTGCTTCAGAGTTGTTGAGAGGGAATAAACAAAGTGAGTCCCAAGAAGAAGAATGAGGGTATGAAGGGAGGATATTACCTGGGGAGTGAGACCAGAGGGTGCAGAGGTGTGACACAGAAACACACCCACTTATACCAGAGAGAGAGAGACACACACACACAGTGCAACATCTACAAATGCTAATGTGAGCTCAGGGAAATGAGAGACAGAGAAAGGTGAGTCCTGTTCTGAAACCCAGGCCAGCTGGTTTAGTGGGCAGGCATGTCACTTAGTGGATCAAAGAGGGGCAGGAGAGAGAATAAACATCAGCATCATGAGCTTACAAGTCCTCACTGACACTGATGGAACTGGAGACACTTTCAGTGATGGGTAATCCTGCTCTAAAATAAAGCTGTAACTGATCCTCCCACACGTCTCTCACTTTATACATTTTTGTTCCAATGGCCCCACATATAACGGCATCTGACCTGGAAGTCAGGAGACATGACTTCATAGTTGGTAGGTCTGTGGCAGCAAGCAGGAGACAGATCCTGCCAGACTTACTTGTGCTGAGCTGCATAGGTGCCAACATCTACTGGCGCTGGTGGGTGCTCAACCCCCCTCTGCCCCCGGCTCTGCCGCGACTCCACCCCTATCCCGCTCCCTGTCGACCCCATTCCAACCCCTTCTCCAAAGTTCCCGCCCCAACTCCACCCCCTCCCTGCCCCTATTCTGACTCCTTCCCCAAATCCCCGGCCTGGCCCCGCCTCTTCCCCGCCTCCTCCCCTGAGCGCGCCACGTTCCCGCTCCTCCCCCTTCCCTCCCAGAGCTTGCAAGCTACAGCTGTTTGGCGGCGGCAAGCGCTGGGTGGAGGAGTGGGGACGTGGCACGCTCAGGGGAGGAAGTGGAGGAGGAGGTAAGATGAGGTGGGGCGGGGAGCTTGGCTGCCGGTGGGTGCAGAGCACCCGCTAATTTTTCCCCATGGGTGCTCCAGCCCCAGAGCACCCACGGAGTCAGTGCCTATGCAGAGCTGCACCGTACTCTGGGAGTCCCATTGCTTTCAGTGGGACGACCAGTGAAGTAAGGTCCTATCTAACACGCAGTACAACTGCTGGGATGATCAGGGCTGGTAGGGAGACAGGCAAAGCTAAGTGAGCCACTGCACCATGCTGCAGAGGCCAAGTGCAATGGATCTCATTAACCTGATAACAGGAGCAGCACTGGGGACAAATTCATGTTGCAGGAGAGGCTGACAAGGCCCAGCATGGGGTGTTAACAACGATCAGGAAGACCCCCTTGTGCCTAGCACCTCGGCAGCATGAGACCAGCAGCCCTGTCTTGCTGCCTCAATCATTAGACTTGAAGCTTCTTCGAAGCCATGGGAGAGGAAGGGAACAGGTTTGTTTCCTAGGCGTGGGGGATGGGCAAGCTCTGTCTCAATCTCTCCTCCTTCTCAGTCACGTCCTCCCCTTGACTCTCCCTAAGACGCCACCCTGTGGCAAACCATGATTTTGAATGAGCAAGGCTGGGCATAGCTCCCTGCGGATCTGTTTGGTGCCACTCCTGTGGCTGAGCACTGTGTCTCCACAGCATCCCCAAGCCCTGTGGACAGGGAACACAATTGCCCATATCCTCTGCAGGCTTTGGGAAGAGAGGAAAGAAACAGAATTATCTTTGCTTTCCACTCAGAGAGAGTTGACTAATCCCATGGTAGGTTCTGGGAAGTGACTTCATGACTGGCACGGCTGCCACCCAACAAGACAAATTCTTCTGCCCCACCAGAGCTCATTGGGACTAGCTGATGGACACTGAGCCTGTCACTGCTTTCTCTGTCTCCCCTCCCCTTATCGCATTTCACCCGCTCCAGTACAGCTGGGGAGATGTGCTCCTTGGCTTGCCAGCTTTCAGATGCTGGCAGCCACCTTAATGGAAACAATCCTCTTTTCTCCTTCCCCCTGGCATGTTCCCTCTCTCCTGGCCCTAGATGCCAATCTAAATTTTCCAAGGGGCATCCTTTTTCTCCTTATTGAGAAACATACACATCTTGTTGAGCAGAATATTTGACTGCGGGACTGTTTGACTTGGAGTCTCTCCTGTGTCCTGTTGCCTGGAATCTTCCCCTGCCCTGCTGCAGGGTATTGTCATTCTTACTTACAAGAGCCTACCCATTCTGTTCCTGTTGTATGTTATATTTCTATGCATAATCCCCCCTTCTCAGTGACATGGAGGTGATGTTAAGGAACGGGCTGGGTTTCCATTGCTCCGCAGAGATACTCTGCGGAAGCTTTGGACAGAGGAAAGAAATTCTGCTTTTATAATTTGATTTCCCATGAGAAAAAGAGAGAGAGAGAGAACAAAGACGCATGTTGGATCCATTTCCCACAGCGTGGTTTGTCCTGAATGCTTTCCCTCACCTCTCAGGCAGACGAATGCATTTTGTTCCATGTCACTGAGAAGACTCTCCAATGGGGACATCCTGGTTGCTTTAAACACTTGGGAAAAATAGGGTCTAAATCTCTCGAGCTAGTCTCAGTAGATGAAGCACAGAGGGTCAGGGCATGGTGCTGGTTAGAGAGGTCATGAATTTCTTTAATAGGGTTTGGTCAGCTGAGGATAAGGGATTTCTTCCCCTTAGTGGCAAGGAGAGGGGGACCTTTAGTCAAACAGCAGGAGGAATGGCAGAACTAGTTTGAATTGGCCAGATCTCTACCACAGGATGCTTCTCTGATCACCCAACTCTCTCAACCCCACCAGAGAGGGCAAGACACCAGGTGTCGGGTGAGGGAAAGGTCTCATTTCTTTCTGGTGTCTGGTTTAATGCCATAAGACTGGACAGTAAATAAAAAAGCACTTGGTTCCTTGAGATTAAGTTAACCTAAAACAAATCTAGCTCTCGACTGCCAGTCATTCCCATCTCCTTTAGTGGCTCTTGGAGGGCGAAGAAGTCTCCAGTACTACGGGGAAAAGGGCTAGGCAATACTGGCAGGAGGAGGAGAGGTGGGAAAGATCTGTCCTAAACGGAGTGACAACTTCTTTCTTGTGGAAAAACTCTCTCTATAGCCCTCCCAGCTGGAACTGTCTCCAGATTTAATTCACTCACCTGCCACACTGTTAGAGCAAGGGCATCGAACTCCTTCTTGAAGAGGGCCAAATTCCATTTTTAATTATAATCCATGGGACAGGGTATAACTTTAGGACTCCATATCTACCTAAATCCACAGCAAATCCCCAATTCACAGCAATGGCAGGTTTACACAAAGGTCAAGCAGACGATTTGGGCCTTATACATATCCTTTAGTTACTAACATTTTGTATTTGCTCAGTACTTAATGGTGTCAGCATCATTCAAATGGGAAAATTCTCCCCATTCTTTCTGCCTTTTCTTGTCTTCCTTTCCCATCCTTCTTTCTCTTGTGTCTCCTCTGTTTCTCCGGCTGCATTTCCTTTCCTGCAGTAACTCCCAATTCCCAACCTTCCCAGGGGTTTCAACTCTCACATTCTTCCCTGTTCCATTCTCTTAAAATGATCAGCAATGAGTGGTAATGCTGACATTTTAATGTGTCATCATTAGGCTCTAGGGCGAACACTCCAAGGTGCTTAATGGAGTGAGGAAGTTCACACCTCTGAGTGACCATTTCAGGCTGACTGCAGACTCAGGAAGATGACTGCATTAATTACACTGGGGTCCCACTTGGAAGGTTTTTATTTGTTTGTTTGTTTGTTTGGGTTTTTACAATCATTGGGGCTAGAAACTTGCTTTTTAAAAAAATGAAAGCTGGGATCCTGCAGAACCTGAATACACTATGAAGGCTACACCAATCGATCAACAGGGCCAGGTGTCTAACACCACTACCCATAGCTGGGAACCACCTTCTGATGCTCAGAAAGCCTTTGCTCTTAACTTCTTGCTAAAGGCAACTCCAACCTTTATTCCAGGAGTGGATATAGGGGGTTCTACAGCATTCTAGAGGGGTCTTTAATCTGCTATTTGGGAGCTACAGAAAATCTGGAACTTCTGCTTTCTTTGAGCGGGTACAGATGGCTCTTGGGGTGGGAGATGGGAAGGGCTTCTCACTTCGGGAAGTCACTTGGGACATTGGAGATGGAGTGTGGGAGGCAGGAGTAGGGTGGATGGGGGCGGAGAGTTATTGTTCTGTCTGAATGAAGCTAGTTTCTAGTTGCAATCAGAGGGATGTGCTCCCCCATCTTTTCTCCCCTCCCCCCCACTGAGAGGCACTTCACCTTCATGTCCTTGCTGAAGCAAAGCACTGAACAGTGAAAACAACATACCTGATAACTGCTGCACTGAAGGCTGGTCATGTGTGCTTAGCAACTGTGCCTGAATGGTTTCTACTACCCTCTTGAAGCGACGGCTTGGACCTGTGGGGGAGAAAAGACGCAAACAATGGTGAGAGAGCAGGAGCTGAATACCTCCATAAGGCACAGGGCATAACACAGGGGAAGGAAAAACAAGCATCTTTCCTTCAATCTCCACCCCTCCCCCATTATCAGATGGGTAGTGTGTCTGTGGGCAGGTGGTGGGGTGTGACTGAAGAGCTACTGAATGACCACTTTAGAGCTAGGCTGTGAAGGACTCCATGGAAGAGTCGAGCTTAGATGCTCCTTTCCCATCCTAGTATCTGAAATGCCCTGGGGGCTGGTTTTCTAAATGTGAGGTTCGTTTTCTCTTTTTAATCTCTCTCCTCCCTCAGACGGTTCCCCTGCCCTCCAGAATTAGCATTCTCAGTGGGAATTACAGCAATGCCCTCCTCCAAAGGTTCCTATTGCCAGATCCATTCAAAATCTATTCTAATGGGGTTTGGTTGGACACTGGCAATAATTATATCCATCCTATCAAAGCCAAGCATGTCTGTAACCTAGTGGTGCTTAACAGCCTAAATCTAAACAGCCCACATCTCCACTAGGTCTAGCCCCCCTGCCCCTCCTCCCAAGGATTTAAAATCAGAAATGACTCCTCCCTCAGACTTGACAGCCCATCTGTGGGGAGCAAGTGTGTGTCAAAAGGTGATACGAGCTATCCCTAGAGAGGAGGGGAGGCTCTGGTATTGGTGCACAGCCTGGATTTGTGCAGCCACTATCGAGATGGCTCGCTTGATACTGGACCTATTTTGGGAGGGAATTTACTCACAGCCTTTGGGGAAGGGGTAAAGGTCTGACGGAGGAGGGAGGAGGAGAGGACCCAGAAGAGAATCCAGGTTAGTCAAGGGCCTAGTTCTGCAGTTCTGAGTCAGACTGGCCTGCCTCTCTCACAGTGTGCCTGGTGGCCAGCTAAGACAATAGAGTGGCTACCCTGTTACTTATGTTCTGGGTAAGGGCAAAAGCCCTGTGGGTGACCGCCCAGTACCTTGCTCAGAGACACACCTTATACTGCAACAATAAGCCAGGACAGATGGAGCATTTCAAGTCCAACGCATTGAGCAGCAGTGACTCTAGCTCACCTGTCTGGCTGACCATGATGGCATCCTCTTCAACGGTAGTTGCTCCCATTGACCTTCCCTGTCTCTCCCAGCATGCCCATCACTGCCAAACCGCGGGAGGTCTAAACTGTCATTCCTCTTCCCTTCCCAAGTTCTTCCTCTCTTCCTGATTTCTAGGCTTTCATCTTCTCTGCTCCCATGTCTGCCCTCATGCTCTGACCTCCCCACTGGCAGGGTGAATGCTCCCCTGCCCACAGGCTGCAGCCACTGCTTGGTTACCTGATAAGAGCGTGAAAGTGACTGAGTAGATCCCATTCTCCTTCTGTGCCTCGCCCCCTTCTGTGTATGTTATGTCCACCTGGAACTTCACTGGCTTCTGGAAGACAGCGGGACCCCCTGTGGACTTGTACTCTGCTCGGAAACTTGTCTGTGAGATGACGCTGTGACTGAGGCTGGGAATCTGAAACAGGGTGGCAGTAGGGGATGATATCGTCAGAGGGCAAAAGCTCTATTTAAGAAGACCACTCTTTCTCTCTCTCTCGCTTGGACTTCCCAGCCATCGGAGAGAGAAAGCTTTGCGGCCTATGGGCTCCACCTTGCAATGAGCTGTGCACTCTTGTAAAATCAGTGGGAGTTGAGGCACTCAGCACCTCACAGGAATGCACAGTACTTTGCGGATCAAGCCAGGTTTAAAGAGTGCATACTGGTGAAGGTACTTGACATACTTAGGAACTCCCCCTGCTGTACAACTGAGCATAGTGGGTCCTCCCAAGCATCAGTTCCAGTAGATCCTCACAGCTCAGTGAGAAATGATATCAAGTGGGGGTAGAAAATTCAAAGCTGGATACCAAAGAGAGACCAGGAAAAGGGATACTCGATAGCTGACCTAGACAGATAAACAGGACCAGAACCTGGGATCTCTACAGGGACTGTTTACCTGTGAAAAACCTAACTACCCCCCACCTCCTATTAGTAGGAAACAGACCTCTGAGTGACCTCTAGGGTACTCCTAAGATCTTCCACTTGGAGCCAGAGTTTCTAAACTGTTCAGGGCAAGGTTTTCAGGTGCCCAGCATTGACAGTCAGGGCCAGAATTCCAAATAGGCTCAGCATTCAACATGCTAAAAATCTTAGCAAGCTGGCCAGTTATCTGGGTGTCTAAATAGGAATGGTGTTCTGAAAATCTGTCCCTAGGGATTCATTCAGCAGCTTGCTGCATTATCTTTAATTAGGAAGCTAGCTGTGAGAGAGAGCAGCTGGGGTATTCACAGTGACTTCTTGGCACTAAAAGCCAATATACCAGTCCCATATGTGGAGCTGAATTCATGGACTTCATGTAAGGGAGAGGCATAGTTTAAATAAATGTGTGATCATTTACAGTGGGTGATGCAGACTATTTTGTTATAGCCCATTCTTACAGGTCTGTGCTGTGTGCAAAGAAGTTCAGGGGTCTTGACTGCTCTATGGAATGGAATTCATTACAGCAGGTATATCATAGAGATCGAAAATTAGTGCCTTTCTGCAGAAAAACAATGTCATACAGCAAAACATATAAAATAAACTAAGCCCTATCCGCATCTCAAATTTTAAAAAATGTACCTAACTCCTTAGAACAAAAACATCTCTCAAATCAGCTTCACTCTCATTTACATTTTCTTCATTTGTACTTATGGGTGGGAGAGAATAGGGCTTCTGTGCCTGGGAAGAAGAGATGCCCCCTCCCCCACTAATCCCAAGATCCCAGGTGTGGAGACTTTAAGCTGCAGACAGACACCATCCCCAACCATGGATGTTTCAGCCGTAGGAGAAAGTGAGCTTTCTATGTGTGCAAAGTACAGGGGAGATTTAAAATTAAGACTAGAAAGTCTGATGTGAGACCGATTTCCCCATCTGGTGCAAGGGATGGAGGGAGCACCCTGAGGATCCCCAGAAGGAGAAGGGAAAAATAATGTGCCATAAATCTAATGGAACAGTCGATTAAGGGAATTGACTTTCTAGGCACCGCAGCAGCACGTCAGGCTCTGACTGCATTTAAACCCCAAGCATCAGCAGGTCCATGGAAGACTCTTTCATTTTAGCGCTTTGCAAGTCCCATGGGGAAATTTGGTACTGGGGAGGAATTCCAGGATGTGGGGGCCCTGCCCAAGAATATGTGGACTTAGGATGTCCTTGGAATTGAATAGTGAGATGAGTCTATAGCACGGGCCAGATTTACTTACCGAAAGGAAAGCGTGCACAATGTCAGCCTTGATGGAGCTTAGTGGTTTATCTTTAATGACCACAAAGATCTGTTCTTCTTTCTCCAGGTTGATAAAGTTACCGAACCAGGATTTTTTGGCAAGCCTGACACGAAGAAAAAAGAAAGAAGGAGTAGGTTTAGAACAGAAAAGCATCTCTTAGACACCTGGCATTTGGACAAACATGCCTACGACACAAGGATGATAGGCTTTCATCACACTGTGATGCTGCTACAACAGGTGATGTGATGTAACTCAATCAAACACTAGACTGTGGACCATGTGGTTTTATTACAGCAGCACGTGTGATCAGCAATGGAAAGCGAGGAGCCGCTGTCGCAGTTCTAACCAAATACACTGATCAATATGACATTTTATACAGTGCATATAAAATCTGCATACAGATCTCAGAGATCCCCTGCAAGGCTCTTCCTGTGTCTTCTGGCATCATGGTGGGTGCTGGTGACACTGATACTCTGGATTTTTCTGGAAGTCATTCCAGGTCAGTTCCAGCCCACTTGAGGTTTTCTAAAAGCTGTGAAGCTCCTAACCTGAAAATCTCCTCCTGGGGTGACACTATTTATTACACCCACATTGTTCTGGGTGTCTCAGTCACCCTCCAAGTTGCCATGTCAGTGGGTGAAATTCACCCCTGTGCAGAGGGCTAGCACAAGGCCTATATATTACTTAACTCCCACTTAGGGAATCTAAGGAATGCATGGCCCTTGTGCTGGCCTTCTGCCCGGGGTGAATTTCACCAAGTATCAAGGGGGAGATATCAAAGTACACAAACCACCATTCTTGGTTTTAACAGACGGTGGCCAATACCTGCTATTTTCTCAAGCACTGAATGCTGATTCCACCATAAATGAAATTACTTTGTTGTTTTCACACTGACAGCAGCATCAAATGTGTATTTCCACTCCAGAGGTTTCACTAATAAAGTAAAAGGACTACAGAAGAAAAGCAGGGTCATTTACATCAATGCGGGGTTAGCCAGGGCTTGAGAGTAGTAGGTAGCCCCTGTAGAAAGTGTGGTGGAGGGGGAAGATCGCTTCAGTCATATGACACAGCTATAGAATTCTTGAGTCAAATTAATCTCAGAGGAAACTCCATTGAAACCAGTCAAATTACACCAGGGATGGATTGTCTATAGAGGTTAGAGATTAAAAGACCCGCTAGGCCACCCAGTCCATCTTCCTGCCACTGCAGGATTATTGCCTGCGGAATATTTTATAGTGACCATGTCAAGTCTGGTTTGCAGTGCGCCAAGCAATGGACTTCCACAACTTCTCTTGGGAGAATGCTCCACAACATAACAGGAGAAGAGTTTCTCTAACCTTAGGTCTTTCTGGTAAAGAGCCATCTGGAGAAGGGACTAATACAGCTCAGCAATAGGCACCTGGCTAAACATCTGCTTCACTGGGTAAACAGAACTGGTTAGATCTAGGCTGCCTGGAGCCAGACTCGGGTTAAGGAGAGAGAGGAACACCCTGGAAAACTCATTTGGAGTCTCGACATCTGGGATGGAGAACAAAGTCTTGAAATCAGCTGGACTCAGCCCTGACGACTGGATTGCTCCATGCATCACAGCACTGTCTTTTTATTGACCATTTAATCCACACAGAGGAAAGATCAGAACTGGAAGACAGCTCAGTGTTAATCAGCTTCTGTTTCCATCTGCCCCAGCTGACCAAGAGCAGAGTGCAAAAGGATTCACTTGCAGTTTGGTAAATCACCCTCCTCAGGAAAAGTGGGTTGGAAAACCATAACTCCCTAAAATATTCATAGGCAGCTGTAACTAAGTCAGTGAGCCAAAGATTACCACAGAGAGCAGTAAAGAGAAAGGGCCTCTCATTTAAATGGGTCGTTAAGAAGCTAGGGTTAGAGTATGAAAGGAAATTACATACTAATGAGCTCATGTGCCTCACAATGACAGAACACCTTTGTAGGCCCCCCTGGAAAGCTGGGGCAACCACTCCCTGCATGTTAAGGGCCTTTTGCTCATTAGCTGTTTGCACCTGGGTTATCCATTTAAACTGTCTGGTTGTCCTAGGCTTGTATCCATCACTTCTAGGGTGGGCCAAAGTGTAAATATTTAAATGTGGCTCGTCTATGTACATTAATCATTAAAAAAAAAATCACCCTGTGGGTCCCTATATTTACTGGTCTCTCAGTGACTACAGATAAAAGGGCTCCCTTTATAGATACAATAACAAGGCTTTTTGCCATTAACCCTGCAAACTCAGCCTGAGATCTCAGGGTCCAGCTGAGTTCTTTCCTTCTCATGAATTCTCACCAGGAATAAAGACTTTGCACTAGGCCAGTTTAAGACCTCAATGACACCTCCGACACCTTACTGCCTGTAACTGACTGGAATTCAGTAAACAATTTTGTTGGTGGTGCACAAGATGGAATAGACTCCAGCTGATTCCCCTGTCACTATGTTGGCTCTGCAGAGCTCACAGGATCAGAAACCAGTACAAACTGACTTCTCTCCGCCAACTCAGCAGATCTGTCTCTGCAAATAACCACGGAACAGACCTGCCAAGTAAAAAGCTGCCCTTTGTACTTCATCATTTTTCAGGGTAGAACCGCACTTTAAGGTCTGAAATCCAACTGAAGTTCTTAAGAGTCAAGGGCTCTCAGCACCTTGAAGGAGATGCTTAGAATCTCCCAGAATCAGGCCCAAAAGCTGGCATTGGGAGTCCAGATTCCCCTTCCTCCCTGCAGTACAAAAGTGACTGGCACTGACAGTCCTCTCACCTCTCTGCCTGTCTCCTTCTCAAAGTGGGGCTGGAGGCAGAGGGACTCCTCTGGGGAAGCACATGAGATCTTCAGTTGCAGAGTAAAACTAACCAAACGGATGCTCATGTGTGAAAACTGAGCCATGTACTTTTGTTGCTTGAAGAGCAGTAGAAGTTTAAGATGGAAAAGACCTAACATCCCAGGGTCATCTTTCTAGTCCATCCCCTTGGCCTTACTGCAGGGTTAGTTCTCCAGTTTACAGTAGATTTTCCAGTGTTATGTCCATTCTTATGTTAAATAACAAGGGCTGGAGCTTTCACCTCTTCCCTAATTGTTTCTAATTTGCTTCTCTGCCCGGTCTCTCAGTAACAAACCCACCAAACTCTCCCTCTCAGCTCTCTTGCGATGGACCCACATGCTATAGACCCTTTCACTATTTCTTTCTTCTAAAACCTATCAGGAGCTGTTTGCCCAGCAGGTGGTGAGAGGCCTAGCTTCCCCACTGCAGTTGGTCTTCGGAGCCCTCACATACGTGGAAAGCCCTCTCTAGGTGATGGGAGAGGCCAAGGTTTAGACTCTGTGTGTAGTGGGCACTGTTTCAGAGGGCAATAACTCTTTTTTTAAACTGAAACACAGACTTGGAAATTCTGGGAGAAGCATGACACATGTGGTCTACTGCCTCGTCCTCTGATATGTTCAGAAGAGGGCACATGGAGAGCTCCTACTAATCTCCAGAGTAGGACTATCCCCTTCCTTCCAGGCACATTTAAAATGACAACTGGTGCTCTTCACGTCTCAGAGGCACACTTCCCGCCTGCCTTCCCCCTTGCTCTGTGGCCAGTCAAGGGTGAAAAACAGACTCTTACTTCCCCTCCCTCCCCTGCACAAGTATCTGAGTCTAAGTCACCATCTTGCCCTAAATACACAAGACACACCAAAGGTGGGAGGAGGAGAATATGCTTATCCCCACCGTACAGATGGAGGCACTGAAGCATAAAAAGATTAAGTGAGTTGTCCAAGGTCACACAGGGAAGAGGAGGGAATTGAACCCACATCTCTCAAGACCCAACTCCATCCGTGCATATGTCTAGTTCAACTGTTCCTTCTATGGTGCATTAATGAGTCTGCCCTGGTTTATACTGAATTCTAGCTGCCCCCATGTTGCCTAATTTCATAGCTCTGAATTTCTATAGGTCTTTCTGGAGATGTGTAGCAGTAAAGACATCCTCCTTGTAAGGAACAGCTAGAAGTCAATTAGCTGTTATTGGCAGACATGGATGAGAAAGGAAGGTGTGTTTAAGGGGGCAGTAAGAAAGGAGGGGATGTCACTGGAGGACAGAACAATCTATATCCCATATGGAATAGTTTGGTAGGATTTAATAGATATTGATACACTTTCCATTGCCCTTTTTGAATGATCATACAAAATTTAATCGAGAATTCTATCCCTGCTGGTTAAGAAAGAAAGAATCTCAGTCTCTGTTAAAGAGAGATAGGTTTCTACAGTAATTTGTCTAGAACCCTACTGGCAACCTTATTTGGACCCTGATTCAGCAAGACACTTAAACACAAGCACTGCTTTAGGCATATGATTAGCTCCATTGATACCAATGACACTACTCACATGCTGAAGGTTACATGCATGCTTAAGTGCCTTGCTGAATTGGGGCTCTGGTGTAATACACCAGCTGAGGATAGATCCCTTTAGGGTTCATTACTAATAAATTAACTAGGACTTCTCCATCAGAGAAAAACAAGCATTACCTAGACATGTGATGGTATATTAGCCAATCATCGGGACTGTTGAATGAATGAGAGTCATTAAAAGATGCCATAACAGAGAAAGGAAATACATGTTTATCACTCAGTACATGAAGTCAATAGAGTTATTGATGAAGATGTCTTTTTTCTTATGGGGAAAACAAAAACAAGACCCAAAATATGTGGAAGTGGGCACTGAGAAACAAGACATCTATGGTTAAAATAAAATCTAGTTCATTATTTTTTTACGAGTTTTATTATGTTTCCTGCAGGGTGCAACCCAATTGAACTCATTAATTCAGCAATTATACAGAAAAGGGAGAGAGGGCCTTAGGACTTGACTTGCATCCAAACTGCCTCAAATGACAGACTCTACCTCACCACACCGGCTCTTAAAGGGACAGTGTGAAGTAGAAATGGCAGGAGCTTCCACAGGCACACAAAAGAAAAAGAAAAAGAAAGAAAGAAAGAAAGAAAGAAAGAAAGAAAGAAAAAGATTTCACTCACAGACTTTTTCAGCTTTAATACCCTTAAGACCATTTGACATGAGTGTTTCATTTATTTCTTCAGTGTGAACCTGTTCTCTTTATGAAGTTTCCCTAAGTCCCCCCTAGCAGTAAACACCCCATGCTTTAAATACACAACATGTTCTATTTTTCCTCTTGGACCTCTCCCTCTTTTTTCACTCGTATTCCCCGTCCCGCCCCCCTGACCATTCCCCACCCACCCTGCTGGTGCAGCTTTGGAAATGGACTGCCCAGCTTTCACAATACGATGCCCTGGCACTAGTAAAAGTGTTAAGGCAATGCCCCTAGCTCTAATTAGAGATCTTTGGACCCCAAATCTTCATCAAGGACTCATGAATATTTCACACACATTTCTTGACAGAGGGCTAAATCGCCTCAGTTGGCAGGGAAATTCTATGGGCATAGGGTGCACAAACACAAACTGTGAAAATAAAAAGGACTCATTTGGCATCTGTTACTCATATTAGGAAGTGTTTGGAGCCCTGCTCTTTAGCTGGGTCTTCCAAGCACACCATGCAGTGACGCACATTTGTGCAATGGAATTGTTTAATTGTAAACTGATTTTTAGGAATATGCATGATGAATATTAAATAGCCCCTGCAGCTCCTGGTGCTGCTCTCGGGAACTAACACTGCATTCACTGTCACAGGCAGTGACTTCTCCGAATTGCTCCAGGAATTACTCTTCACTCCCTATCCCTGGGACACAAACTGTGCTATACTAAGTAGAAGTGCTGTGACTGCATTGCGAGGGTCAATTACAATCCCTTCCTCCCAGAGAACGATTTGCTGGAGAAACACAGGAAGAGAGAGAGCAGGCTGGGGTTTCAACGCTGATAAGCTCAGCACTCCAAAAAAGGTGAGGAGCCTTAGCCACACGTGTTGACTTGCACTGACTTCACTGGGCATTGGGGGGAAAAAAGCAAACAGAATGTTGGGAATCATCAAGAAAGGGATAGATAATAGGACAGAAAATATCATGTTGCCTCTCTATAAATCCATGGTATGCCCGCATCTTGAATACTGCGGGCAGATGTGGTCGCCCCATCTCAAAAAAGATATATTGGAATTGGAAAAGGTTCAGAAAAGGGCAACAAACATGATTAGGGGTACAGAACGGCTTCTGTATGAGGAGAGATTAATAAGATGGGGACTTTTCAGCTTGGAAAAGAGGCGACTAAAGGGGGATATGATAGAGGTCTGTACAATCATGAGTGGTGTAGAGAAAGTAAATAAGGAAGTGTTATTTACTCCTTCTCATAATACAAGAACAAGGGACCACCAAATGAAATTAACAGGTAGCTGGTTTAAAACAAAGACAAGAAAGTATTTTTTCACTCAACACACTGTCAACCTCTGGAACTCCTTGCCAGAGGGTGTTGTGAAGGCCAATACTATAACGGGGTTCAAAAGGGAGCTAGATAGATTAATGGAAGATAGGTCCATCAATGTCTATTAGCCAGGATGGGCAGGAATGGTGTCCCTAGCCTCTGTTTTCCAGAAGCTGAGACTGGGTGACAGGGCATGGATCACTTGATGAAAACTTGTTCTGTTCATTCCCTTTAGGCCACTGTCAGAGGATAGGATACTGGGCTTGATGGACCTTTGGTCTGACCTGCTTTGGCTATTCTTATGTTCTTATGGATTGGGCCCATGGACCCCAGTGGAAGATCCCTTTCAAATATCTAGACCATTTGCTAGAGCCTTTCTGGACCAGGAATGGACTGTGACCACCATTAGCACACCATTAGCACCATTAGCACAGGAAGGAAACCATAAAGTGGCAAGATAAGTAGTGTCATAGTGAATTACTTACTCTGGGGAAGATTCCGGGGTTAAATTGGACATCTCCTCTGGTGTAGGTACTGTATGCGCACACACACAAAAAGAGGGAGCAAGAAAAAGGAAATGGTAAATAAAGAGAGCTTCCTCTTCCTCCTTCTATACCAGTGAAATAATGCTTGCACCATACCCCCTTGCTCGCCCCATGCTTAATCTCCTAAAAACCACCAGCCAGTCCTGATGTCTAAATATTGATCTTGTGTTTCTAGATCATTGTGACTACTCTATTCTAAAGTATCGATGCTTTCAGGGCCTGATCGAAAGCCCACTGAAGTCAATGGAAAGTCTCCCACTGGCTTCAACATGCTTTGGATCAGGCCCTTACACTGAGCTTATCATTGTGGTGTGTCTGAATCACTTTCTACTCTTTTTTCTTATTAACAAATAAATGAGAATCAGTTAACATTCATATTTTGCACAGTGCCTTTCATCTAAAGAATCCCCATAGCCACTGAAAATACACAGGGAATCCCTGCAGACTCTTCAAAGTGCAAATGAGATGTTGGCATGCTGCTACATCAGTCCAGCTGTGTTAGCACCTTGCACAGAATCCAGTGGGCTCCAGTTCGCGGAAGACGGTGGTGCCTGAGGCAAAAATAAAACTAGCTGATCAACTTTTCCCCTGAGAAGGATCCCTGCATCACCGTCACAATTCTCAGTTCTTCCCTGGCCATCTCAGATTATCAGTCTCTGATAACCAGGGCATATATTCTAGATCTTCCATTAGCATGTTAGCTATTCTCCTTTCCCCACAGGACGGACCCCAATACGTTGAGTGTAAAACCATAAGGAATTGGCTTGATTCTGACAGCCTTCGGGGTTATGTATGTGACTTCAGGTGCCCTTTGCCAAAGAGGAAAAAGCTACCCAAATCTTGAAGCAAATAACTTTGTCCATCTTAGAATTCCAGGGTCTGTAAAAACTGTAACATCCCAAACAGGTCTGATAGTATTGATTACATTAAGGGATAGTTTACACCAATTACACTCAGGAGAAAAAGAAAAGAAAGAATTAAACAGGATTATACAAACAAGCTACACTGCAGAAGGACAATCTCATTCTATTCCTACCAACTGACCATCTCTGCTTGGGACAGGGACAGGCCTGGAATAGCAAGAGTGCTGCAGAGCAAGACTAAAGGTGGGTAGGTGCAGGAGTGAAGTAGCAGGAGATACTGCAAGGTCATGATTGAGGTGCACTGGCAGAGCTGCCAGGGGGCTACTAGACAGGGAGAGCAGGCGGTGCTGCGTGGGGATTCGGGATTGGAATAGCCAGAGGTGCTGCAGCCCAGGATTGAGGTGCAGCAGCAGAGCTGTGCTGTGGAAGTTAGCACAGAGCCTGTCCACACTTGTCTTGGCCTTGCATTAACTCCCTCACTCGCACCAACACTGATAGTCACTTCTCCACAAATGAGATTTGCTGAGTCAGTCTGAGCTGCCAGTTCCTTGCTGAATACTTGCCCCAATTTGGACATCCACATTCATCTGGAGAACGGACTCACCTTGCAATTTCCGGCGATGGAACCGAGGAGACCCCAGGAAGCTGTTCTTGATTGAGTTAAGCCGTGTCCTCCAGGGCATTCCTCCAATGCTGGGGCTGGATGGTGGTGTTGGGTTGGGTGTGCCTGCTGGGCTCTCCTTTGGCGTATGGACGGGTGTCCCCTTGGGGGTAGGGAGGGGACTTCCCCTTGGAGAGGGGTGAGGGGTGACCTGTATGATGGGGATAGATTTGGTGCTTGGGTCAGTACTAGAAGGGAGTAATCTAACAGGAGACATAGGGTTGGCCTGCACTGTAGGAATGGCCAGCTGGGGGCTAAAGCCAGCAGTGGGTGGGCGGCCCTGAGCATTCTGCACAGGGGGATTCTGGGAAGAGGGGGCGTTGGCATTGCTGGCAGGGAGCGGGTTGGATTTGGTAGACTGGAGCGGTTTTTCGGCCAATTTGTTCTTGGATGGCAAAGTCTGCGTCTTTGGGTTGGACTGAAGAGTTGGCTTTGGTTGGAGAACATGTCCAGGCCTGGAGGCGTTCCTACAAGCATCAGGGTCCAAGGAGACTTGGGGTCGGGGGGAGAAAGGGAGGTCAGGAGTCTGAGGGGGGATGAAAAACTTTCTGATAGGCTACAGGACAGACACAGAGTGTCCATGCATATCGAGAACAGTGAGACACGCACACAGCGGGCGAGCAGAGAAAGGAAAGTCAGAATAAACCCATTCGAGTCACAAAGATGCATCATGTGTCACAAGGAGACACGAGCGATGGAGGTGAAGGGGAGGGCAGGTGGGAGGGTTTGCAAAGAAACAAGAACAAAAAACAAACAAACAAAAAACAAAAAGACATGCAGTTAGCTGGGAACGCAGCATAATCAACAGCAGCAGCAGCCGCGGCGCCAGCAGCAAGAACAACAGTGTCATAACAGGCTTTTTCATATTAACCAACCACGTGTCAGCAAAGGGAAAACCACAGGGAGAAAAGGAACACAAGGGAAGAAGGGGGAAAAAAAAATCCAAAATAACCGAGGGGGGAAAAAAGGAGAAAGATGCCACATCCCCGGCATTGTTCGGCTTGCCCCACGATGAAAAAAGCACAATGCTGAAGGGAGGCGAAGAAGGGGTAGTGAGAGCCATTCAAGCCACACAGAAACTGACGCTTGGTTTTTTTCAGCTCAAAGCGCCCCTGATCAAACACAGCAGAGAGATGCAATTCAAAACAAGTGTCTGGTGCACGTGGGGTGGTGGGAGAGCCACACAGGTTACTGCACACACCATTCAGAGCGCCCCCTCCTCCCCTAAATCTACAAAACTCACACACAGGCTCCAGTCACCCATTAGGGAAAGAAAGAGAAGAGGGAGAGCAGTACCATTTCATCCACCTTCCTCCCCTGGCCTTCCAGAGTGACATCACCCACTCAGCATTAGCTGGGACAGTCCTGAACACAAAACACCAGGGGTAACCCTGAACCCGGGTCAGTTTGGGGTTTGCAAACAGATAGCTACACAGAGACTCCCTGAGGGTCCCAGCAGGGCTACATGACAGGGAAAGAAGGAGATTTCCCAATCAGCATTGAAAAGACAGTCTGATGACACCCTGAGTCTGCTGTTCAGAAATTCACTGCTCAGTATTTGCTACAAAGTCCCAGTATCACATTCTGTGGATGATGGAAGTGACTATGTAGTTTAAGGAAAAAAACAACTACTCATAATGCACCATTGAGAGAGAAAAACAAGGTGATAGGACTTTTTTTGTTGTTGTTGTTAAAAGAAAAAAACCTTCACACATTAGTTACAGGGGCTGTCTGGGAAAGGTAGTTCAGATGAGTTCAGTTAACAGGGTAATACACACACTCAGGGAGTAAAATCCTTTTAAAGGGATATTGGCAGGATAAAAACCACATTTTAAAAACAAAATGAATTACCTTACATATTGGTAATAACTAGGGCTGTCAAGCGATTAAAAATATTAATCGCAATTAATCACACTGTTAAACAATAATCAAATACCATTTATTTAAATCTTTGTGGCTGTTTTGTACATTTTAAAATATATTGATTTCAATTACAACACAGAATACAAAGTGTACAGTGCTCACTTTATATTTATTTTTTATTACAAATATTTGTACTGTAAAAAACAAAAGAAATAGTATTTTTCAATTAATCTCATACAAGTACTGCTGTGCAATCTCTTTATCATGAAAGTTGAACTTACAAATGTAGAATTATGTACAAAAAATAACTGCATTCAAAAATAAAACAATGTAAAACTTTAGAGCCTACAAGTCCACTCAGTCCTACTTCCTGTTCAGCTGATAGCTAAGACAAACAAGTTTGTTTACATTTGCAGGAGATAATGCTGCCTGCTTCTTGTTTGCAATGTTACCTGACCGTGAGAACAGGCATTTGCATGGCACTGTTCTAGTTGGTGTTGCAAGATATTTACGTGTCAGATGCACGAAAGATTCATATGTCCCTTCATGCTTCCACCACTTTTCCAGAAGATATGCATCCATGCTGATGACGAGTCCTGCTCAATAACGATCGAAAGCCGTATGGACTGATGCATGTTCATTTTCATCATCTGAGTCAGATGCCACCAGCTGAAGGTTGATTTTCTTTTTTGGTGGTTCGGTTTCTGTAATATCTGCATCAGGGTGTTGCTCTTTTAAGACTTCTGAAAGCATGCTCCATACCTTGTCCCTCTCAGATTTTGGTAGGCGTTTCGGATTCTTAAACTTTGGGTCGAGTGCTGTAGCTGTCTTTAGAAATCTCACATTGGTACATTCTTTGCATTTTGTCAAATCTGCAGTTAAAGTGTTCTTAAAATGAACAACATGTGCTGGGCCATCATCCAAGACTGCTGTAACATGAAATATATGGCAGAATGCGGGTAAAACAGAGGTAAAATACAATTCTCCCCCAGGGAGTTCAGTCACAAATTTAATTAACGGATTCTTTTTTTAACGAGCATCATCAGCATGGAAGCATGTCCTCTGGAATGGTGGCTGAAGCATGAAGGGGTATACAAATGTTTAGCATATCTGGCACATAAATATTTTGCAATGCTGGCTACAAAAATGCCATGTGAACACCTGTTCTCACTTTGTAAATAAGAAGCAGGCAGCATTATCTCCTGTAAATGTAAACAAACTTGTTTCTCTTAATGATTGGCTGAACAAGAAGTAGGACTGAGTGAACTTGTAGGCTCTAAAGTTTTACATTGTTTTGTTTTTGAGTGAAGTTATGTAACAAAAAAAAAATCTACATTTGTAAGTTGCACGTTCATGATGAAAAGATCGCACTACAGTACTTGTATGAGGTGAATTGAAAAATACTATTTCTTTTGTTTATCATGTTTACAGTGCAAATATTTGTAATAAAAATAATAATACAAAGTGAGCACTGTGCACTTTGTATTTTGTGTTGTAATTGAAATCAATATATCTGAAAATGTAGAAAAACATCCAAACCAACCAACTGGTGTTCTATTGTTTAACAGTGCAATCAAAACTGTGATTAATTGCAATTAATTTTTTTAATTGCAATTAATTTTTTTGAGTTAATCACATGAGTTAACTGTGATTAATCAACAGCCCTAGTAATAACATCCCACATTACCAGCACTGAAATAATTGTAAAAATTCACCATTTATACTCTTTGTTTATTCTTGGCCCTGCACTCAGCTTGCTCATTTGTGGCCATAACAAATATATTTTATTATATTCATTATTTATACTGTTGTAGCCTCTAAAGGCTCTAATCCAGCCTCATTGTGCATACATATGATGTAAAAGCAATCGCATCCCCAAATCACAGAAAGGAAACCAGACTGGTTCTCAAGTACTAGCACAAGGCTGCAATGTTTAAAAATGCAGGGGAATGTTTAAAGCCAAACAAATAAAACTGTTTGCACTGAGGGTCTGATTCAAAGCCCTCTAAATTCAAGGGGAGGTTTCCCACGGACTTCAATGGACATTGGATCAGACTCTGAAAATTAAAGGAAAACCAATACATTAAAATATTTCTATTAATATTAAGTTTTGTAAAACACTTTAAAATTAAGACAACCTGTCTCTTTTGGTGAATTCCAAATCACCTTTAGGAATGGAAGGTCAAAGAGATGAGGAATGTGGCTAATTCATGCTGGTCACTATCAGGAAGAGATCATTCTCCATTTATAATTAATTCCAACAAAAACAGGTTTAAAAGTAACAATTATAAGCATTCCCCTGCAATTTGTACAGCTCACGTAATCAATGTATGACAGCACGAGAATCAAGCTTACAAGAAATAAAGCCATTCTGCACTCTGTTAAACCGCTAAAAGCCTGGAGTAATACCATTAAGTTCAATAGATTTACACCAGTTTAACCAAGAGCCTAATTTGGTCCATTAAATTGACTGGTGTCTTCTCATTGCTACAGGTTAGAGAGGTGCAACAAAGTAAACCATGGTCCTAATCTTGGGAGCTTCAAGCATTTTCAATTGTCCTTGAATTCAGCATGGTGCAGTGCTGAGCCCAAGCAGTGTAAATAGTGAAAAACATTTGATTTTGAAAATACTTTTCCTTTCCATAACCTAAGGTGCTACTAGAACCATAAGTAAGGACACTTTTTTTTAAACTATATGATTTTTAACCCAACAGTGTCCCTTTAAGACCAAAATCTGACCACCTTAAAATGGTTATGGTCTTCTGAGAATGCCACCTAGCTGCTAAATAGATTTTTAAAAGCATTTAATCAATTGCTCCTAAGTAATAATTGTAAAGAACAGTCACTGTGGACCAGATCTGCTACCCTTACTCATGTGAGGAGTTCTTACTCACCCAAGTAGTCCCACTGACATCAGTGCAATTGCTCACGAGAAAGAATTACTCGCATGACTAGGGTTTGCAGGACTGAATGCTATTTTTGTGCGTTTTCCCACTTATTCTGGAGCAGCAGTTAATATTATTCTCAGAATTCTGGCCAGTCCTGCTGACATCAGAGAGGCCAGTGCACAGAATAGGAACCTTATGAAATGGAGCCTTGTTGGTTCCTGGTGTATTAAAGACATGGGGGAACAAAATCAAAT
Organism: Chelonia mydas; assembly: GCF_015237465.2. NCBI lineage: Eukaryota > Metazoa > Chordata > Testudines > Cheloniidae > Chelonia > Chelonia mydas. The sequence goes on along the minus strand of NC_051246.2, from coordinate 27,219,251 downwards.
GTCTGCCAGTTACAAAACAGGAGAAAAATTGATGGGAAAAGGTTTTGGAAATTGGATGTTCTTAAGAAAATAGTTGAAACAATGGTGAGGCTGGAAAGTCTGCAAAGCTAGAAACCTGTACTTGACCCTGTCCCTTTAAGAATATGAATTACACCTGACTGTTTAGGGGAAATAGCAATCTGAAATGTTTGAGGTGTTGGAGTTATCTACACATCCTTAAGTGCTTACACAGGATGGGAGTGCACTCACTGTCTCATGGAAACAACTGCTGGGAGTGGGGCTTAGCAAGGGCTGTGAGGTTCCCTGAAACATTCTGGGCCAGACATCGACATAGCCCCATGAGCTTTTCAGTGAGCCCCTAGCATTCTGCTGCAGCTCGGGGCATGGGGCTACATTGACAAAGCTCTCTTTGCCAGATGCCACGCCCGGAATCCTCATCCCCACTCCAAGAGAGGCTGCCCACCACAGTGAGGCCTCTGTGCACTCCGACTGCAACAGCTTTGTGGAAAGTTTATTGTATATTGCAGGGGGCTGTGGTAGGATGTGAGTCCCCCCAAGCCATCCCACATCCCTTTTCCACTATTCATGCATAGATATCCAGACCCGAGCTGGCTCCCAGGCTGGTGGTGATGGTGTCATAGAGGGAGCTGTCTTCCACTGCTCTCCTCCCTACCCCAGATACAAGAAGGGAAGACCCATGTGAGGAGGGGACAGTCTGTGCACCGATCCTGGGGAATGATTCCCTAATGTTGTACTCAATCCTTAGGTAGGTGAGCTGCCACTGAAATGAAAGGGACCTTTGCCTCAGTAGGGACTGGATAAATACTTAGTAAAGACCTCAGGGTTTGGCTGATAGACAGGAGACAGAAGTGAGTACTCTGTGTTTCCTCAGAGACCCCAGTCTTGTGATGTGCTAATTTCTTATTTCTCTTCAGCCCTCAAATCCATATAATTTCTCCCCGCCCGAAGCCCACTCCTCACTAGAGCACCAAACCAGGGTGCTTACTACCATATTCAGTAACATCCCCATTCTAGCTAGACCCATGTCAGTCAAGCATGGTTCTGTACTAAGCAGAACTAAAGTGACATGGTATGGTGCTTCACTGTGACTTTGTTACAAGCATCCGTATTAGCTGAAAGCGTGCTATAAACAACCCAAAGGGGTGTTACATGTCCCAGCCATGTTTGGTCCTAAATGTGGTTACGAGGCTGAGGATGGACAGGGCCATAGAGAGACTCCTGTACCACCTCAGGTAGCACAGGAAACGTGTGTAGGGTAAGAGATGCTGCACATGAATTTATAATCAATATCTCCCCAATTCCAAGCAAATTTACAACCAACCAAGGAAAAATAAAACACCCCACAAATAACCACAGCTCTACAGGCATAGAAGCCAAAAAGCACTGAGATTGTCTGAGGGAATGGTACCCATAGATCCTGAAGTAATGCCACTTACCCTTGGACTGCTGAGGGGGCTGGTGGAGAGACCAGATGAAGCTCCGCTGATCGACCGAGACCTGAGTGAACACAACAGGGAGAGATGGCCCTCAGAAACCCTGGGCAAGGAACATCCATTGAACACCAGCCACCGCATGCAGAGGCATGAGGTGAGGAGCAGGAGGGAGGCTTTCCACAGGAAAAGCACATGGCTCTTCCTTACCCTCTCACTACATGACACACCTTTCAACTCTCCCATCCTCTAAGAAATTATGTTCACACAGAGAGGATCCCGTAACCCGTGTTAGTGGAGCTATGCAATGCCACCCACTTCAGGGTCATGAGTATTTGTGCATGGCCAGATACTGCTTCCTGCCGGTGTACACTAAACAGATCATGGCAAAAGCGGTTATCCTAAGCCCAGTACTGGTGGTGAGAATTACTCTCTGAATAGTTCCATTTGCAGTGCCCGAGGTAAAGACCCCAGAGATATGGAAAACCACTGTCTGGATAACTCTCAAGAGCAGAAAATTCTACCAGGCACCAAAAAAGGTCAAATCTGCAGTGCCTCGGACACACTATTTCCTTAAATCAGAGGCCTGTCCGAGTGAAACCAAAGCTCAGGACTATGGTGACTGGTTATTTGATGCTGAGCCACCATTTCTATCTTCACCACGATGCCATCCCCTTACCTCTCCAGTGAGATTTGCATCTGAAATCACGGGTCTCTTCTGCCCTCTCAGGAACTTCCCCTAGGGGACCTTTTGCCCACTGGAGAGCTCCTCTCTAAGGAAACATCAACTCTTCTGTTCACTAGAACAGCTCCTCTTATGGGATCACCCGGCCTTTGCCCACCAATTAGGTCACCCTGTGGAAGCAATGACCTTTCTGGCCATTGATAAAGTCTATACAGGATCAGTGTCACTTCAATCTAGAATTTATGGGGTTCCCATATGGGATAACAGACCTTTTTAACCACCAGTGAGCTCTCCTATGGGATCGCCTGCTGTTCTGTCCACCAGTGAGATCTCCCTTATGGGATCGCCAGCCCTCCTACTTGCTGATGAGATTCCCAATTTTGGGATCAACAGCCCTAATGTATTCAGGTGAAGTCCATCCTATGGGACAACCTGCTCTTCCACCTGCCAGCAAGGTGACCCATACAGAATCACATCCCCTTACACTCACCAGCAAAGGCCTCTGCAAAAATTGTCTGCAGATAACAACAATCAAAATACACATATGCACTGGGCCAAAACCAGTGGCTCTGACCTGAAAGGCCATGCAGACCAAACACATGAACAGCTCAGCAATGGAACTTCTCAACAGCAGAGAATGTTAATACAGAAGCAGTGACAAAAACTGTCCCTCATAGCAGAAAGCATTTCATGTGGCTCCCACGTTCAACTGACCCAGATTGTTGACCAGCTCTAAAGGCAGCTGTTTTCAACTCTCCTCAACTGGAAGGATAGGTGGTCTTGAAGAAGAACAATTTCTGAAGGAGGAAACTATACTGGAGAACCAACTCAACCAACAACTAACATATAAAAATCTCTGTTCACAGTTGGACCTATCAACTGTGAGTACCATATATGTGTGTGCACGCGTGTATGTGTGTGTGTGTGTGTGTATACAAGCATATATAGGTATTAGGGTTAGCAATTAATCGCAGTTAATGCACATGATTAATGCAAAATCAATTAACTAGATTAACAAAAATAGTCACGATTAATAGCAGTTTTAATAGCCCTGTTAAACAATAATAGAATACCAATTTAAATTTATTATAAATATTTTTGGATTTTTTTCTACATTTTCAAATATATTGATTTCAATTACAATGCAGAATACAAAGTGTACAGTGCTCACTTTATATGATTATTTTTGATTACAAATATTTGCACAGTAAAATGATAAACAAAAGAAACCGTATTTTTCTATTCACCACATACAGGTACTATAGTGCAATCTCTTTGTTGGAAAGTGAAATTTACAAATATAGATTTTTTTTTAACATTACTGCACTCAGAAACAAAACAATGTAAAACTTTAGAGGCTATAAGTCCACTCAATCCTGCTTCTTGTTCAGCCAATCACTAAGACAAACAAGTTTGTTTACCCTTACGGGAGATAATGCTGCCCGTTTCTTATTTATATCACCTGAAAATGAGAATAGGTGTTCACATGGCATGGTTGTAGCCGGTATTTATGTGCCATTAAAGCTAAATATTCATATGCCCCTTCATGCTTGGACTTATAGACTCTAAAGGTGAACTGAAAAATACTATTTCTTTTGTTTATCATTTTTACAGTGCAAATATTTGTAATAAAAATAATCATATAAAGTGAGCACTGTACACTTTGTATTCTGTGTTGTAATTGCAATCAATATATTTGAAAATGTAGAAAAAAAATCCAAAAATATTTATAATCAATTTCAATTGGTCTTCTATTATTATTTAACAGTGCAATTAAAACTGCAATTAATTGCAAGTTTTTTTTAATCTTGAGATTAATTGAGATTTTTAAAAATCATTTGCCAGCCCTATTAGGTATGTGCACATACATTATATATATTAGTCCTGTAAGTATAAACAGCCTTCCAGAGAACACAAAGCTAAATTCGAGTCCCTGCCCCTGTCTATCAATTGTATCGCTCTCTATTATATAAGAATAAGATTATAAATTTAGATTCAAAACGTTTTCACATCCATCCGTTCTTAAAAAGAAATTATAACATTACAAAAAAAATTGATGGCAGTGGAAGAAGGTTTAAATTAACATACAACAAGCTCCATTCTGACAATTTGTGTCCAGTGCAGAAACTCTCCATGGAATTCATTCCTTGCATCTCAATGCAGCCCATCCATCACTGCCATCTATACAAAACAAACTGGCCCAACCTTTGCATTCTCTTCCACCAGTGTAAACCCACATTAACTCCATTGCAGACATTGGTGTTATTTTGGGCTTACACCATTGCAAATGAGAGCAGAGTATGGCCTGCTTTGTACATGAGCTCCACTTTTGCTGGACTATTTTTATGTAATCTTTCTCTGCAGGTGGGAGTTAGGTGCCTAGGTCTTTTGAAAATCACACTAGGCACCTATCTGCATCTTTAGGCACCAAAGTACCTGGCCTTTTGTTCCCCTCAACACTCAGTCGTGGTTGGAAGTTGATCTTTAACATTCACCTGAATTTCAGGATAGTTGCTTAAAACCTTCTCCTCTCCACCTGTTCCCAATCAGGTCTGTTTCCAAAAAAGCTGATTTCTCTGCTCTTATTCCAACTTCTCCCCATATTAAAAAAGCAAGTGGTCACACATATACGGGGAACAACACAGCAGGCCCCATCTCCCAGCCCCTGTTCCTTATCACAAACAGTGGTTTGCAAGAAGCTGTAATATACTGAGCTTCCCCCCAATCTTAGGTGCCTGATGCAGAGGTCAGAAGAGATGGCTGGAATAAAATCTCATGGGAAATGCATTCAGTATCCACACTACTACTAATTCAATTAGCCTTATTTCCACAGAGTGGCTACTGGTGGTTTATAAAGAAACAAGGGAAGAGGTAAAGTAGATCCTTAAATGTACCTTGGCTTTTTCAAACTGGAAATTGTGTTTGGGAACACAGGGCAGAATCTAAGGAGCGCATGGATCAATTTTTAATGCTCTTTAAAAAAGAGAGCTGACCATTTTCAAATCTTTCCCCTTCACATGAAAGGGAAGGACAGTTTCCAGAATTCTCACCTGCTTCTTCCTCTTTCTAACGAATTCCAGCATTTAAGTTTTACCAATGGGATACAATTCCCAAGTGATTATGGAAACTCACTTGTGGCAGGCTCTTCAGCTCTCAGCCAAAAAAAAAAAAAAAAAAAAGGGGGGCTATCAAGCAAGAATGAGAGATTTTTTCCCTCCTGAGAAGACCACCTTCTTTGAGAAATCCATTAAACCAGCTTGTAAAAAATACTGCAGGATGACTTGGCACTGTTCTGCATCTGTCAGCCAGGTGCACAGAATCAGAGCAGGGGCCAAACATCAGTCATCAAAAGTGGCCCAATGCTGCAATGTTAAGATGAAAGCATAGAAAGAATTTAAATATCTGCATCTATATATCACTGTATAGTGAAAGTGGAAGTCCCCGCAGGCAGCACATGAGCTCTGAAGACTCCCAACGATCTTACTGTGTGGGGAAAAAGGAGGAACATGGCAAACCACAGCAGGAAAAGCATCTTTTCTCTATGATTACGAACTAAGTGTATTTAGCTGAAAATATCCATCAGTGTGTAACCATCTTAAAGTCTCTAGAGCCATTAAGAATCATTGGAAGCTAAGTATCATTTGTATAATTACTCAAATAACTCCATTCCTTATCATTAAGAACACCTTACATTTCTATTACATTCCCACATGCAGGTAGATCTCAAAGTGTTTTACACAGTGCATGTGCCAGTACTCTGTGCACCACTCTTTGGGCTAGACTACACTAGAACCGTTACATTGGCCCAGCTGCACCGATGCCTTTTTCACACCCCGGAGTGACGTAAGTTATACGGACTTAAGCGGTAGCGTAGACCTGACCTTTATCTATTTACTTATCACACAGGAGAGTCTGGTGTGATTTAGCACCACCCTAAATAGGTGCCGAAAAAAGCCTTTAGGGTGGGATTTTCAAAAGCACCTAAATCATTTAGGGGCACAAGTCCCTTTAATTTTCAAAGGGCTTTCTGCTCCAAAGTGCTTTTGAAAACACTAGCCGTCGTACCACACCTTTCTGTGTAGGCCACATATTTTTCAGAAACAAGCTATTTTAGAAAGTTTTTTAAAATGTGATTGTTGCGATTTCTCATACTCATCCTCTGGTGAAGCCACCTTCTTTAGCACCATCCAATCAAGTAGTGAATAAAATCTGTACGATACCATTTACCCTTGGATCTAAGTAACCTTCTCAGACAACCACAGGCCTATTGATTCTCTCAATGAGCAACCTAAGCACCCCATTAACTCCTAGTACACTGGGGTTCATTTGTTCAAACTGTTCAAAACCTTTATAGTTAAAAAAAGACAAGAGACTGGTTTTGTCTCTTTTCTGTCGGCAGTTCCTGAAAAGCACCACCAAAGAACTGTTTTACTTCTGATTAAAAACAGAATCCAGTGTAGAAGCTACATCAGACTTTACACTCAGTTTCTCTTTGAATAAAACTCATAGATTTTTTAAAATACGATCAAAGGTAAAATTCAGTGCCTCATAGAAGTGGTGAATTCTTATTGGGAGAATGATCGTTTCTAATAAAGTTTTATGGGATGGGGTAAGTTTGGTCCCAGGTCCTTGTATTGTGGCCTTCAAAATGGGCTCGGTCCATGGAGTTTAGTGAGTGCAGGATACAGTCCTGCAAGCAGCATTTTAGCTGTTCACAGCCAGGAGCTTCCAAGAATGGGACCCTGCAGCATGCATGCACCGTATGGTAAATGCGTCAGACTTGCATCCCTGGGTGGTGCAAACAGTCGCTGAGATTTTGGATTTGTCCAAACTCTGTAGGTGGCTTTGAAAATCTCAGCCAAACGTGCCCAGCCAGTCACTTGCTCACTTCTTTTACAGTACAAATTAGGTCAAATTAGACAAAAACTAAGCTCCTTCTTGTTTTTCACTTGATTGTTTAAATGAAAAATCAAGATTTCTAAACCACAACAAAAGGTCTGAAATCCTCCAGAATGCCACATGATCTAATACCCAAGAGACAGTAGACTGGTTGGTCTGTAAACATGCCAAGTCATGCTCTATTACCTAATCTCTCTTTAGCTTTTAATTTTGAGCATCAACCAGAAACAATTTTTTCCCCTGTGCAAAGTTGATCACAAGAGTAATAAATAGCAATATAATACAACCAATTATATAATATCAGGATGGCACCTCAGAGTGTAGTGCTGTATTGTCTTATGCCCCAATCTTAATTTTTACTAGAGGGCACATCTGCTACCCTGAATTGCTACAGTGAAGTCAATGGGTCTAATCATGGTAGTAAGTCCTACACCTTGCAGTAGATGTCTGCAGGATCAGGCCCTTGGGTGAAGACACACATGGGGAAAAGAGGAGGGGGAGAGGGGACTTGCACCCTTCTGCACACCCTAGGTAGTGATATTAAACAGCATAATCTTGTTTAATTAGAATATTCCAGTTACACTTTATATTAAGGTTCCATTTATAATTGTTTTATAAAGGGTTAATAAATCACTAAGAGATGTTATATGTATGTTACTGACCCGAGTAGTACATGTTATAGGTGGTTATAGCTATATCATTAGAAGGTGCTATAGATGGTTATAACCTCTGGTTCTAAGCATCTACTGACTTGCTGGACAATCTATTACAATTTATTAAACATATTAATACTTTATTATCAATTTAATAATTATTAATAAATGAAACTTCATCTAAAGTGTGACCATATTCCTAGTTGTATCAGAAAATAAAGTGCTTTGAAGGTGTCAGAGCTGATTATTTTCTCATGGAAAAAGAACTTGTGCTAAGAGGAGGGAAAATACCCAGGAATTACTTTAGACCATGTGTGGGTTTTAGCTTCATCTTGGGTGGTGGTGGTGGGGGTGGTGGTGGGGAAAGACGTTGTTATTCAAATATCAATAATCAATCAGATGTGCCATACAGACATGAAAAGTGCAATAGGTGGGGCAGGGGTTTTCATTCTCAGTGTCTTAGTATCTGCATAGTGTCAGAGATTAGTTTTGTGTCCCCTGACACATTAAAAAGAAACAAACAAAAGAAGAAGAGACGTATATAGAGTGTGTGACTCCAACACACACACACACACACACACACACACACCCCGACACACACAAAAATGCTTCTTCCCACATCTCTCTCATTGTTAAAAAGTTTCATTTGATCAAGTCTATGCATCTATATTTGCTAACTCTGCAAGTTACAAAATCTCTCTATAAGATATAACAAGTCCAACAACAGGTATAATCCAAAACTGGAGCTTACCCCAATGCATCTGCACTCGCCATCCTTGGAAGGGGGAAATAAAGAGGAGAGAGAGAGAGAGAGAAAGAGGGGTGGGGGACGACGTGGAGGCAGGTGGAGAGAAGAGTACGAAAAGCAAAGTGAAATACTGTTCAGAGAACTGAATGCTCAGAATTACTGCCACAGGTGCCTCCCACTCAGGAGACCAGGAATGCTAGGGGACAGTTTCATTTACTAGACAATGATTTCCATACTGCACACAAACAATGCAGAAATGTCAGACTTTTGCATTTGGGAATTGGGAATTGGGAGAGAATATACTAAGGTGTTAAGAGAAACCAACACCACCCAACTGAACAGTCAGCAGAGCTGGGGGGGGTTGCGTTCCTTGTTTTGTTTCCATAACATCTCTTAGATGAAGAACAGTTATATCAGAGTGTTAAAAAGGAGACTGATCTCTTTGCACCCATTTTGCTCAGCACAGTGTCCCTCTGCCCCTCAAACTGACCTGGCGAGAAGCATCTTTTCCTACGCATAAACTGGGAAAGGTATTGGTCATTAAAGTCCACATTTCTGAGCCAGTCTGGGAGCCCAGTGAGTGAGACTGTAGGCAAAGTTGAAACCTGCTTTGATACTAGCTTAATAGTCATGAGGGAGCATTTACTGTGTTAAAATCAGGGATTCAGATTAGCTGGGTCATGCCAGTACTTATCCCTGGGGATGCAATCCTGTGCTCCAGAATCTAATTTTTCATTTAAAATAAATCAAGTCTCCAGGCCTTAGAAGTTGCAGAAATAGTCTTCCAATGTGAATAGAGTGTAAACCAACCCTAAAAGAGGTGTGAACTGTCCATTTATCCCCATGGTATGTTGACTTTTAAGCTTGATGGTAGCAATTCAAATATTCAACACTCTTAATTTTTCACTGCTGATCAAAGCACGCCAGGAAGAGGTAGGATTATTTTTATTAAGCTCTCTATGCCCTGATTGGGTTGTGAGCTAGATTGGGAGACTACCAATACTTATTATTTCTCCAATCTGATGTTTGATTAATGTGAAAAGCTCTGGTTTGATATTAAACCAAACTCCAAGTAGGATAGAAACATCATTCTCTCTCTCTCTCTCCAGTTGATTAATGTGAAAAGCTCTGGTTTGATATTAAACCAAACTCCAAGTAGGATAGAAACATTATTCTCTCTCTCTCTCCAGTTTCTGTAATAGGCTCCCTAGCTGCCAGAGTTACAAATGGCAGATCAATCCTCCACAAGATGATCCCCACCATAAATGCCAAATTCAGCATTTGCCGAGTTGATTTCACAGTTTACTTATAAACACAGCCAGATGTGTTTCTTGTTATGTGAATGTTCCGAACGCTGTGCCAGGCAACATGGGGGTGATCTTAAGAAAACTTAAGACTCACATACAATTTTTAAAAAAAGTCACTATATTGTACATTGACAGAGAGGTGGAAAGAAGCATTATAGTGAGTGCTTTTTCATATGCGTGAGTGACACTCCATTGATACTTGGTTTGGAGTTATAATTTGGATAAGATCCTAATGCACATGCATAGGGCCAAACCCTGTTCTCAGTTATATCAGTGAAAATTCATTTAAACGGATATAACTGAGAGCAGGATTTGGCTCCTACTGTGTGTGTATATATTTATAAAATACACCCATACTCACACACAGTGTACTGAAATACATACATAATGTGTGTATATAGATTTATCCACTTTTCTTTCATTGTGAGTTATTTTCCCCAAAGGGAAAGGCACTGAGGATTTTAACAAAGAACAGAAAGCAAACTGAGACTAGGGGAAAGGGAGATGGGAAATGAGGTTAAAAAAACAACAAACCCAGGACACAATAGACCCAGCAGCGCAGACATGTGCATTCCCTGCAATATTGAAGCAAGTGAACTACGGAGCTGCAGCAACCCAGATACAGAAAAAGGAAAGCATTGAAAGGAGCGAGAAGGAGCTAAAAGAGAGAAAAGAGAGAGGAGAAGAGAGGGACAGTGACCTCAGCTACTAAGACAATCATGTGCATCTAGAGGGGGAGGATCCTTAAAGATGCAGTATTCCTTTTAAAAAAGAGAAATAAAAAAACCGGAGAATGAAATGTTGGCCAATGATTTAGTGGCCACCATGATTAGTTAGGCCCAAAGGGGTCATTTTGCTGGGGTTCTCTTTGCTGCCCTTCCTTCCTCTCCTTGCTCCATTAGTAGATCTGAAGACTATTTCCCCTTTGCCTCCCACTTCTTTTCTCATCCTGGAGACCCTTTCAGCTTAACACCCAGAAAGATAAAAATGTGGAGGAAGGTGGCAGGGAATGTGCCAAACCATCTCTTTCCTCATCGCTCTCCTTTCAATCAAGAGGCCCCTAGGAGCTTCTCCTGCAGAAGCCCAGCCCAGCCTGCCTGCCCTCTGAAAACATCTCCTCTGTGATGTAGCTAGAAGTGCAGTTGTGTCTTTAGGGGATTCTCCCAGCTGTTTCTGAAGTGTCATCTTCTCCACCCTTTGCACAGCTGCAGAAGTGCAAAGGGAAACCAATGGAGCTGGGGAGACTTAGCAGACAGTTCTCGCGTCATAGACTAGATGAAAAGGCCTCTCTGTATCTATGACCAAGTCCTAAATGCTGTGGAAAGGCTGTTTTTCTGAGCAGTCTTGGAATAATTTAGATAGGGGTAACAAGAAATGCCCAAGCTTCCAGGAATTCATCAGATCTTGCTTTCTGGGTCAGTGAGGGATTACAGTGGGGGATATGAAAGGTCTGTAGCTACGATAACAGGGCTGCAAGTCTCAGGAACCAAGTTTGCGTGCTCCATTGGCAATCCATTACCTCTTCCTGGACACGAGCTTTCATGAGATCCTGACAGCTTGGGTGCCCTGCTCATTTCTTGCTGGGTCTCATACAAGTGAGTACCTGGCATGCTGTCTCAGGATCTGTCCCTCCATCTGCTGGCAAACTCAGTGCTCTACCTGCATCTTTTCTGTGGCAGCCGCAGGGCCCTTAAACAGTGTGTTCAACTGATTGTGTCAGTCTGTGAAAGGCTGATAGGAAGACTGTCACCCTCACACATGGGAAGTCTCAAAAAGTTTATATTTAAAGGGCAATGATTATATTAAACTGGAAATGTTTCTGTATAAAAGGAAGCAGGGTTCCTCCAGATTTTTTGTGGAACCTTGAGAAACCTTCAACTCTCCTCCCACTTCAGTGCCATGGAGCAGCCTCCGTCCTTCTGGCTGGGGCTTTTGTTGCTGGCCCCTTAACTGGATGGATTTGTGCGTTAACGGCACAATATAAATATTCAGTATTGTTGTTATTATTACAGACTGTTAATTGACAGGGTGTTCCCTCTGCCACCCACTTTCCCCATGAGACGTGCACATGGCCCAATGGACAGAAAATCCCATAAAGACATAACCACACTGGCTCAGGGTGTAAGAGCGAAGGACTGGGGGAAAGGTCAAGGGTTTTTAAGCACTGTCTTTATCATGTAGCGTAGGAGGGCTACAATACGGTGTGGAATTACCCATTGCGTTATAGCTTCCTGTTAGCACCAGAAACGAGCTCCATCACTCTGGTGTTCAGTGTTTCACAACACCCTCTTCCTCCAAAAGGCGAAATTAATTTTGTAAATGAGCCCAAGAGTCTGTATTTAAATTCCCAAATTTGGCGGCCTCTCTGCCCCAGCCCCATTTGCCCCTCTCCGCAGCAGCTGGGAGTTGCCCCTTTTGCTTATTCTTTCCCTGCTACCTGCAACTACCTGAGCCACTGAGTCTGCGGCATCCTGATTCAATCTCCCCCCTAACTATTCCTTCCCTTTCTCTCTCTGGCTCGTGCATCCACAACAGCCTTAAAGAGCCTGCCCCTTGGCTGAAGGCATTTTTCTTCTGACCCTAAAACTTCCCACCATTGCTACCGTTGCCTCAGCCGCACTGGAGTTGGCAATGACGGGAGTGTAGTGTCGACAGAGCTCCACATGGCTGCTGGCCTTTAAAGCCCAGAGTTTTCTGCGTTTCTTACAGCAGGTTCAGGTAACACAGTGGTTTAAAATACCAGTCCCCTTTCTACACTGGTACACTCCCACCATTGTGAACACCCAGGGGGGCTGATTCAGTGGTAGCAATAATATGAAATTTTAGGGGGAAATCCTAATACAGACACAGCCCGTGCGTGAAGCATTTGGGGACAGATTCATATGAAGGGTTGTATATAAAAATACATAGCATTCTACAGCAGAAGACACACACAAAATCCCCCCAAATCCCCACAAAACACCACCCACCCTCCCTGTCTCTCTAGGTATGAGCAGCTGCATCCCCATATGGAGAAGATAAGTGCTGCATCTTTAAGGTCTCAGCAGTGAGGTAGAGGAGAGGAACAGATTGTCAGTGTTTATACCTTTCTTCTTTGTTGAATTTGGGATTGGCTTCAGAGATATCCAGGCTTTTACTGAACATTGTTTTACTATGGCAGGAACAAAGTGAGAAAACAGAGTTACTAATATGGACATTCATAAAAGAGATTCACCTGAAAGCGTCCCTGACACTAAGCCCTCCCGACCCACGTCCTTTTTAAAGCAAATCTCCAAAACACCTTTCCTGCTCCTTTCCGAACTATGGCTCCATCCTGAATGGTGCTGATCATCTCTTGAAGGTGCTGAGCTTCCTCAACTCCCAGTCCCACTGGCTTTGGTGAGAGCTGAGACCTTCAGCACATGGCAGAATCAGACCCCTGCAGAAGTATTCTCTAAGAGTAGACTCCTAGCCTCTCGTGGTCTGTGACCTCCCCAACAAACACACCCAACACCCTGCTCCCCGTTACTGCACTGACAACCCCAGCTGGAGTCCACTTGCTCACATTTCTCACTGGAGATGGACCATGCTTGAATGTGAAAATAGCAAAGCCCTCCTTACTCCTGCTGGGAATCTGAAAGCCTTTCCGGGAAGTCATTAACACTAAGCACACACTGGGCACAGATTCAAAACTGCAAGCAGATCTTCTTAAAGGCCTCTTTTATTTTTCTACTCTTCATGGCTTGTTCCTGCCAGTCCCAAACCCCTCTCCATCCTCAGGAAGAACCATTCTGCTTCCCAAACTTGGGTCAGAATCCCAGTAGCTGAGAAGCAGGACTCTAAAAGCCTCGCTAGAGGAGGTCTATGTTATGTGTTAGCGCCATGTTATGCGGATAGATGCTCTTCACAATACAGCCTGCCAGCACTGGCTGATATTTCATTCGTGCTATCCACCTCAGCAACCCACAAGAAAAAGAATGGAAGGAAAATGAATAGTTGATGGAATCAACTTTAGGAAGTTTGATCAAATCTTCTCAACTCTGACCCTTGCCACTGAGAAAATTCTGGCACCCCAGCAGAGGTTCCAGCTGCTGAAGGGGTAACAGGCGCCACCTAAAGGAGGGGCTGTCCATTTCACAAGACTCTTAGTGCGAGGAGGTGTCTGCAGTGTTCCGTGCACCTATCCCCTCCCCTCTGACGTTTCTCCTGGCAGGAGTGAAGCTGTGGCTTCTAGGAGGAGCCAAGCAGTCTGAAATTGGTGGGAAAGAAAAGCACTGGCAGTGATGTAGCTCAGTACCACTCTCCCCTTCAATACATTTGGGCTGGCTAAAAACAGGATAAAGCCAAATCAGATCACCAGATGTAGGCGCAGTGGGTGTTTGTGTGCTTTTAGTGTGTCACATACAGTCAGAGAAACAACAGAGAGCACTTAGAGAGCCAACACCATTGTTTCAAGCAGCGCTGGATGGGCAGCAGCTTGTAAGCTGGAAGCCAGTCCTTGTGTAGGACTTCACTTGTTCCACTGTTCTTCTCCAGGACTAAGTCACTGAAGGGCTATGTTTTTTCCTAATGCTTTCAGCACAAAAGCTCTTTTACCAACCTGTTGGGTTTGAGTCCCCTATTTCAAGCTTGAGTGGCTACTCCAACAGGATATCAAGCCCATAATATCAAGATTAGAGGCTGCTGTGGTCCCAGACTGGGTGCCGAGAGTGTTGTTTATCCACATACAACTGGAGGCTATCACATGCATACCCTTTCTGCAAATAAACAGATGTTCACTACAGTGGGACTAAAACACAAGTCACAAGGGAGTGCTTTGCCCACTGAGCTAGAGAAGCATCTCTGGTAGCTTGTGAAGGAAGCAATGGGTGTATATTTCCTGGTGTTTACACAGTCATTCATCTCTAACTAGGACTGTCTCCTCAGTCTCTCTTCACCTTCCGAGTGCAGTACAATCCTCCTGGAATACAGCAGTTTATATCCATCTGCCCAGACTGAGACTATCAGGGCAGCACCACCCCCCTGAAAGACACTGGGCTAAGAAGAAGTGCTGCAAAATCCACCGTCTGGGGGTCACTTGCTGCTGAATACTATACAGCTAGCCTTAAAAAGCCTGATTCTTGGCGCAGGCACCTACCGTTTTGTTACTGACTGTTCTGACAGATGGTGCCCCGATCAGCAGTGCACCATCCCCAGACACTCTCCGTGCAGTGGCATGTGTTAATGAAGCCGGCTCACGTTATAAATAATCACACTGCCAGCAACTCACACTGTGCCGTTGTCATCTACAGATGTGGAGAATAATGAAAGCCTGAGCCTGAAATAAAATAGCACCTTCCCCTTAACCTCTTCCAAAATATGCACCACTGAACTGGGCATCATCCCGCATAATGTCAGCATGTGCCCCTCCACTGTCCTTCATCAGATCTGTATGTTTTGCTTTAGCTGAAGTTGTCTGCTGCACACACACTCCCAGTGTATCCCTTTTGATTGACCCTGACACCTCTGGCATGAGTCCTGCCTTTTTTAACCTAAAGACATCCCTCATTGACATGCCGCCAATGCATCTCTCTTCAGTGTCTCTGAGATAATCTCAGACATTCCTCTTGTGTCTCTTTCCACTGATCACCTCATATTGCAACATCTTCCAATTGTGGGGGAGAATAGGACATTCAAAGCAAAACAGAATATGCTGGATAATACGAGCCCTTGATTTCCCCTTTTTTTAGCTTTCTGACAACTTGTTATGGACTCACAAGCCAAAGCTTAGAGATGGCAGGGAGTGTTCCAACTATCAGAACACATCAGGATCAGGCCAGGAAGCTTTAGGCTGGTCGAATGACTTGCTCCTAACTCAGTTTGTCTGTCTCACCATTATTCCTGGTTCCTCTTTGTTGTTCCACCTAGGTAAATGCTCTCCGCAAGCAACTGCAGAGTACAGCAGCTTACTAAGGCAACAAACTGTCTGCAGCTGGGTGCTGAAGTCCGCACACTGCACCAGAGGCTGTCTCATACATGAGAACTTCATGGGCAAGCAGGACCTCCAGGTACCAGGACTGGATTAAAGGCGAGATGGGGAAAAGGTGGATGTTTGATTCTAGTGACTACTGCTTGGTAACTGTTTGTTCCCAGAGTGCTCAGTCTTATTCTTCATTCTACCTTCTTTGACATCCGTGGCCTCTGTGAAACACACATTTCCCCGAAACAGCTCCCTGATCACTATAGAGATCCTTTTATTTCACTGTCGGGGGAGGGGGAATAAAGCTGGTGTCCTGTCTGACCTATGATGCGGAATCTTTCAGACACTGAATCTTAAGGATACCCAGCCATGGACCCCAGGAATAAATCCTAGCAGCTCTCGGGGAATAGCCTTCTTCACTCTAGGGTTAGAACTGCCTCAGCCATCCAACAAGAATCACAGGCAGTTCTAAGGGCCTCTGAACGTCTTTATTTCATGCTCTTCGCCCAGCTGCCAGCCAGCAAAAGGAGCTTCTGGGCACAGGAGACTCTTCCTGAGCAGATCTTAACAGCTGAGGGAAAAGACCATGTCACAAAAGCTGAATTACAAGCTAAAGCATTGACAGTATATGTACATGTGATGTTCTTTGATACAGATTGATATATCTGTTGTGTTGTTCCAAATACACATGCTTTCCTTCTGCCTTTCCCTGGTGTGGCCCTCCTGTAATGAGCGTGGAAACCATCTCCATGGCATGCCACAACCAGAAGGGCAGCTTACACAGCAGTTCCCCTGGGGACACCATTCCCCCCCCACGCCTCTCCAGCATATCACAACAGCAGCAGTTTCCTTGCATATGGGAGAACTGGAATGATACATACCCACCATGCTTAAGAAATCCAGTGAGCTACAAGCGTCAGGGCCAGATTCCTACTATTCTCATGACACCAGTTTCAAGGGTCTCAGTAGGATTCTGAGTAAAAGGGTTCAATGGACAGGACCCTCATGCCATGGATAGAACTGATATGCTGGTGCCAGTAACCATGAGCACTGCTGGATGTTTCCACGAATGCTGGTGTGGATAGAACATTTTCTCAAACTCCTCCTGTGTATAGGGTGTAGAGGGGAAGTAGGGGAGGCAAGGAGTACGGGGTTCATCTTTCCTGGCTATGGGGGCTACCCACCTCTGTCCATGCTGTGCCATTTCAATAGCTCTGCGAGCTGGGACTGGGGAACCGCCATCCGTCACACTGAGAACCTCCATCGACTTCCGCTCTGGCCGCCGCTTCCCATGCCGGTTCAGCATTGGGGAGTCCACACGCTTCCTGGGGGGATCTTTGTGCAGAGAGAATGCAGTCAGCTGAGTCTGGCTGTGGCCCATCTCCTGTGGTTCAGGCTGGCCCGGCCTGGCAGCCCTCCCTCAGCAATCCCCCTCGCACATCTCCCCCCATAGAGAGCGAGCTGATTGTCCCCTGATGAAGGGGAAGAAACATTTGCAATCTCCTCTTCCCCAAGTCACAAATTTCACCTCTTCACAGCGGCCACACAATGCATGTGTCTCAGCAGCTGCTTGCAAACATTCAAAAATCAGTCAAGGTTGATCTACCGAGCATGGGATGGGAGGGGAGTGAGTGGTGGAGGGAAGAGAATGCTGTATGAAGAAGGCCTGAAAGTTTTGGGGTTTCTTTCCCCCCTACTTTCTTTTTACATGAAAAATTAAGGTCTTGTCTAACCTGGGTGACTCTATGGTGACTGGAGAGCAAGTGAAATGTATCTATATATGGTGCTTATATGGCTCCATGACTGCAGTAACTGAGCACCTCACAATCTGTAGTGTGTTCAACCTCACAACACTCCTGTGCAGTAGGCTAGTACTATTATCCCTATTTCATAGATGGGGATCTGAGGCACTAGAAACCAGATTTCTAAAGGTATTTAGGCACCTAAAGACGCAGACAAGTGCCTAGAGAGATTTTCAAACGCACCAAAGTGCCTCATTCCTATGGAAATGTGGATCTTTAGTTGCTGAAATACCTTGAAAAATCCGGCCCTAAGTGACTTGCACAAGGTCACACAGGAAGTCTGTGGTGGGGCTGATCTCCTGAGTCCCCAGCCAGTGCCCTAATCACTGGATCATCCTGACTCTGATGGTAGCACACCCACACCGAGAAGGACAGCTGAGCAAGTGAGAGGAGAAAGGATTTTTTTTTTTAAAGTGAGGCTGTTTAAAACCCTTCATTTGTTTGTAACTGTAAAGACCTATCCAGTTCCAATGACTAATGAATACCTTAGAGAGAAGATATCGTTTGCCTCTTCCATTGAGATTGGAGAGCTCACAAAAAACATTCTCTGATACCCTTCCCCCATCAAGAGATCCTGTATTTAAACCATGGGAACCCAGTTTTAACATTCCTGATACTTCAATTAATTATTATTATTAATAATGATTATCATCATCAATATTGATACTCTGTTTATTTTTGTTACACCATCCTCCACTGCCACCTCCACCCACTTGCTTGTTTCATCTCTCTCTTATGTCTTGTCTTCTAAACTGTGAGCCCCATAGGACAGGAACTATTATTTACTATATATGCAAACAATGGGGAGCACAATGGGGTTCGACCAGTGTGAGGCCTCTAATCATTTTTATTATTTATCATTAACAATCATATTTCTCCTGTTAAAAAGGAAGCAGAAAAACAAATCAATAAATCAAAGAGGCAGAAAGATCCAATAAAGCAATAACAGTGAGTGCCTTCAACTGCACACATATGAACTGGTCAAATGTGACATTGGGACAAGGTTTACAGAAATAATTTCTTGACAGTTTTAATGATGGCTGCTTCAAACAGCTAAATCAAGAAGAGAGGCTGTTCTCCAGTTAGTCTTATGTAACACGCTACTGTTGGTTCAAAAAGTAATTGTAGCTGAATCATGAAGCAACAGTGACCGGAATTTAATTAAGTTCAATGTTTTCAGCAAAGGGATGATATCAAAGACTAGCCTGGGGACACTAAACTTTAGAAAGGGGGACTTAAAAATAAAATAAAAGATTAAGCCAGTCTGAGAGAGGCTAACTCAAAAGCAAGGAAAGGAAAATCCTCAGATGTGGCACATGGGTTACTTTGGCGGAGTAACAGAGTCACCTAAGCTATGGCTAACCCTCAACAACAAAGGAAGCAAGAAGGGAAGAAAAAACCCAGTCTAATAAATGGCAAGGTTCAAGGGGTAATTTGAGCCAAACCAGATCAAAATAGGAGACTTCAGCAAATGGAAATCCAGCCCAAGTGACACCCATAACATGGAGCATTAAGTACGGCAAGTCAAACGTAAGCTGGGAGTTAGGAGAGAGCTAAGAAAGACTGTGAAGAGCAATTAGCCAAAGACAAACACAAATTATGAGACATCTTGCAAACATATCAGAAGCAGGAAGCTTGTGGACAGGACCGTGGGTCAGCTGGCCCATCAGAGAGTAACAGGAGCAATTAAGGAGGATAAGGATATTGCTGAGAAACTAAATGATTCCTTTGCATTAAACTCCACCACATAAGATGTTGGGGAGATATCTACCTCCAATCTATTTTTTTAAACATATTAAAGATGAGGAACTGTCAAAAAACTAACAACAGCAAGTCATTAGGACTGGCTGGGATATACCCAAGACTTCTGCAGGAACACAAGGATAAAGTGACTGAGCTGCTAACTAAAATATTCAATCTCTCCTTAAAATCAGTTACTATACCAGAGAGTTGGAGGGCAGCAAATGTTGGAGGGAGCAATCCTGGGAATTACAGGCCAGTGAGCCTTACTTCAGTTTGGTGTCTTTCTTCGTTGGTGTCATAAATATAAAGGGAAGGGTAAACACCTTTAAAATCCCTCCTGGCCAGAGGAAAAACCCTTTCACCTGTAAAGGGTTAAGAAGCTAGGATAACCTCGCTGGCACCTCACCACAATGACCAATGAGGAGACAAGATACTTTCAAAGCTGGAGGGGGGAGAAACAAAGGGTCTGGGTCTGTCTGTGTGATGCTTTTGCCGGGGACAGAACAGGAATGGAGTCTTAGAACTTAGTAAGTAATCTAGCTAGATATGTGTTTGATTCTGTTTTCTTTAAATGGCTGAGAAAATAAGCTGTGCTGAATGGAATGGATATTCCTGTTTTTGTGTCTTTTTGTAACTTAAGGTTTTGCCTAGAGGGATTCTCTATGTTTTGAATCTAATTACCCTGTAAGGTATTTACCATCCTGATTTTACAGAGGTGATTCTTTTTACTTTTTCTTCTATTAAAATTCTCCTTTTAAGAAACTGATTGCTTTTTCATTGTTCTTAAGATCCAAGGGTTTGGGTCTGTGGTCATCTATGCAAATTGGTGAGGATTTTTATCAAACCTTCCTCAGGAAGGGATGTGCAAGGTTTTGGTGAGGATTTTGGGGGGAAAGACGTTTCCAAATGGGCTCTTTCCTAATAAAATAAAACCGGTTAGACATTTGGTGGTGGCAGCAAAAGTCCAAGAGCAAAAGGTAAAATAGTTTGTACCTTGGGGAAGTTTGAACCTAAGCTGGTAAAAGTAAGCTTAGGAGGTTTTCATGCAGGTCCCCACATCTGTACCCTAGAGTTCAGAGTGGGGAAGGAACCTTGACAGTTGGTATGGACATATTCTTAGTTTACCAAGGAATATTGCTACAGGATGCTACTCAGGTTGTCACCAAAAGCCGAGGTGGTGCATAAGAATGCCACGGATGGGCACAGACTGAACAGTCAGCCACACTATCTTAAGGACCTACCGAGAGATCTGTGGTGTGCTCAATCTGCAAGGAGGCTACATCCCTTTGGGATTTGCTTTTGTGATGATCATGCTGATAATTAAGTAACCAAGTTGCACTGATAATTAAATACAGTTATCCTGCCAGAGGCTGAAGGCAGCTGAAAGCAAGTTGGAGGCAGGCTGGAGTGTGTCATGGTTATGCAGAGCTGAAGAGGCGCTGCTGTAGATTTGGAGGAAGCTGTGTCACATGTTCTGCTTTACAAAGGGTGCCACAACAGGAGGGCTGGCCCTGCAGACTCCCCACAGCTGCCCTTCCACCACATTTTCCATTTAACCTTCAAAGCATCATTTTGCACTGAACGTTCCTCTGACACAAGAGAAGATCTGTCAGCTTGTTTCTCAGCTTCCAACCTCCCAGGTCCGATTTGCGACCTCCAAAGTCAGAGGACAGAAGCCCTCCCCACAGAAGCTAAACTGGTGTTAACAAATCACCAACGAACAAGATTACACAGCAACGCGGAGAGCAAAAGGAGGAAGGTTTCCTGCTTGTGCACTTCTGCTCCCGGTGAAGCTTTGCTGGGAGAAAAGTAATAGAACATTGCCTCAAATGATGAAAAAAGAAAACTTTCTCCTACTTCTCTGAGAAAGAGATATCTGCACACAGAGTGAAACAAACACAAAAAGGAAACCAGGAAGGGAAGGGTAGTTTATAGAGATAGAGTCTGATCTCCCCTTGAGCTTCAACTGGAATTCAGAAGCCTATGCTCACTGCTTGCATCCATTCTTTCCAAACTGTACCATACAAAGAAAGAGGAAGAGTTCAGTATGTGCGCATGTACTTTTATTTGGCAAGTGCTCAGGCAACACGCATCTCTGAGGAATGTGGTCTCTCAGAGCAGTTATTATTAAATCCATTACCATTTCCCTTCACCCTTCCTCTTCTCTCTTGGAGCAAGGTCAGTGCTCATGGCTAATGAGGAGATATTCATCAAAAGCATGATTACTCTTACTTAAACTTTGCCCCATGTTCCCAGAGACACTGCTGGGAGCAGAGGAGATGGAAACCCCCTCTGGGAAAGGAAGTTGATCTCACTAACACTCAAATAATAATGCTCGGGGATTCTACAATGTGCTGTCATAGCACAGTGCTATATCTGGCTCAAAGATAGCCTACCGCTGTTGGGGAACTCTTTCTCATCCTGTGTAGAAAATTCCAATTCAGATGGTCAGTATTTGAACCAGCAAGTGAAAATGTTGTGGGAGGTACAGGATTGGGAGATGGGAGGAGAGGTATATGACATAGTTAGGGCATGGCTTTGCATTCACTTATGCATTGGAGGTAATGATTCAATCACCTCTGCTACTACTGTTCAATAGCAAAAATATCTGTGGCATAGGGGAGCCCTGTCCCTGTGTTGCAAAATCATCTATCCAAGTCAAAAGTCAACGAGCCACTGTAGGAAGACAGGAATACACACACACAAATATACACAAAACTTATGGGGTAGTGATAAACTGTACATGTGATTAAATAGATAAATTACAGAACCATGTGATAAACTGCATTTATCAGGCACCTTTGACCACATTACCTACACTCTGCCTATTAACCCATCTCCGCCAGAAGCATGCTAACGTTCCAAACTCCCTGCAGCTTCAAGCAGGTCACATTGTTAAAAATCAGCCTGCCAGGTAAGCGTTTTATAGTTTCCTCCACATATGAGATTTCTTGGAAAAACTGCACAGACCTGAGGCCCAGAGCATGAGTCTTGAATTAAGTCTTGACAGATTTAAAGTTCAATATTTCATCACACAGCAGGACTGGGAGAGTCCAAGCATTTCAATGGGATAGGCAGCACTTGCTTCTAGCCCTGAAGGTCATGAGATACTAAACTTAAAAACCACAACACTACTATGTACAGAAATGCTATTTCAGGTACTTTTCTAAAATTTTATTAGTTATGTATTTTTGATTCCCTTTGAGTCATGTATAGTTGAAGTCACTTAGATCAGCAGTTCTCACCCAGGGGTTCGAGGCCCCCTGGTGGGCCATGAGCAGGTTTCAGGGGGTCCGACAACCAGGACTGGCAGTAGACTCACTGGGGCCCAGGACAGAAAGCCAAAGCTACACCTCCCTGAGCCCTGCCACCTGGGCCAAAGCTAAAGCTTCAGCAGCTAAGCTACGTGGGGCCCACTGTGGCATGGGGCCCTGGGCAACTGCCCTGCTTGCTCCTCCCTAATGCTGGCCCTGGTTTTTATATGCAGAAAAACAGTTCTTGTGGCACAGGTGGGCCGTGGAGTTTTTGCAGCATGTTGCAGGGGCCTCAGAAAGGAAAAGGTTGAGAACCCCTGACTTCGACTGTAAGGTCTTTGGAGCCAGGAATGTCTTTTCGTTCTGTGTTTGTACAGCATCTAGTACAGTGGGGTCCGGGTCTATGCCCGTGGCTTCACAATGCAAATAATAAGTAACAATAGTACTACGAGACCACTACAGTGGTAAAGGATTACCTGGCTATACAGACAAAGGGATACAATGTGTAAGCCCAACAAACATGTGAAAATTGTTCAAAAATATCTTTAATACACAATAGTAAGCTGTGTGGTATAAATATTGCAGTGGAACTCATTCGGCATGGCCTGTGCAACTATCATGTGGTCATCTGTATTTCAGGCTGATAAAACCTTTCTAACGCACCATCATCTCTCCTTCATATATGTATACATGAATATCATGTATATGTGTGTGTGTATATATATATATATATATATGTATACATATATCCATCATACTTGTCAGTTTTCCCCCTACGCTATTTTTCATAGAGATCTGATGAACACACTGACACATACATATATTAGAAAAGTACAGCTGGTCAACATTTTCCAAATTTCAATTTTTTGGACAAATATTTTCACCAAAATGTTGAATTTCAAAAATTAAAAAAAAAAAAAGAGAAAGAGAGAGAGAAAATTAGGATGCCATTTTTGTGGATTTTTCTCCCATTGTTTTGAAATATTTCGAATTTTAAAATTTGCACAAAAATATTCCTTGAAATTTCAAATTTTGTTGAAACCTGGGGGAATTGACATTTTCACAACCCTCCCCAATGTTGTGACCAGCTCTTTCGCAAAGTTTAAGTTTCCAATTGTTCAGATTTTTGTTTGTTTTACCTGCTTTTAACATTTAGAGCAGGTTTGCTGATGTTCAGGAGGAGGTAACTACTGTCATTTCCTTGAAAGTCCCTGATCCTGCATACTTACCTGTACACATGTGAGCAATTCTATTGACTTCACTGGGGATACCTGCACGTGTAAAACTAAGCCTAGAGAAGATTGGGACCTAAGGGACCAGCTACTGAGCAGAAAAAGATACCATGTCTCATTGATTAACTGCCCCTCTTTCTGTGCTTACATTTCAAATGATGGAGATGGTCTAAACTCTAGACTGTGCTCTGAATTCTCAGTTAACTAAACCTCCTTTACACCACACTGGCAGTGTAAAGTAAATACGAAGGCCTGTTGCACTGCCAGAGAGGTGTAAAAGGGCCTTAGTGTAGCTGAGAAGCAGACCCTTTACATTTAGCTCAACAGCAGAGCTGACTTCCCCAGGTTGCTGGAGCCTCACAGAACATTTGTACTATCACAGCCTGTTTCAGTGGAAAGGGGAGGGCGAATGCCAACAGCAGGAAGATAAAGCCAAGAGGGACAGACTGAAATGGGTCAAAAGTGACTGGGACCATGTTTGAAATACCTATTTCATTCCGAGGGGGCAGGTCCTCATCCTCATGACTGGGATACCTCTCTTTCCGATCAAGGAGAAGAAAATAAATCATTTTCTCTTGGTTTTCTCTGAAAACAATAAATGAAGGAAGAAACCTTCTAACTTGCTGCAGATGCCACAGAGAAAAAAAATGCAGATGACCCTTCCCCCATCAAACACAATAGTTACAAATGTTCTAAATAACCCGAATCTAATGATCTCTTTTCTTATCTGGCCCCCGGCACCATAGTATCTGAGTGCCTTGACAACATCAATAGATTTGATCCTCCCAAGGCCCCGCTGAGGAAGGCAGATGTACCACCATTTTACAGACGAGGAACTGAGGCACAGGGTAAATATAAGTGAATGGCCCAAGCCTGGACAGGAAGTTTGTGTCTGAGTCAGGAACTGAAGCTAGATCTCCTGGATCCTAGTCTGGTGCCCACTAGACAATCCCTCATAACACTTAGGAAAGCTGGCAGAGCTCTGGAAACTGAAGTATTTTATTTACCAACAGATGCAGGCACAGCACAACCAGTAACAGTGCGAATTCCCCATGCTGTCCTGCCCATGCATGTGAGTCCTCACCTGCAGAGATCAACTCTGGAGGTTGAGAGAGGTAATTCTACCCGCCATATCTCCCTAACAAGGATGCTGGTTGCAATGGTAATTTATGTGATAAGGGGGCACCTATGCTTTAAGTAGTACCCTGAGACCTCCCCCTTCCTCCCAACTCATTTCCACTGAACAGCCAGGGCAGGAGAAATGACTTTCGGTCCCTCCCAGTCGGGGCCATGTTTGTATCCGTGCTCTAGAAGTAAAAGGCTCCATATCCCATTTCTAATCCCCTCTAACCCTCCGACACCAAACCGATGTTAAGATTGAGTGATTGCTTACTCTTCCGACAACAGGTCCTGTAAGAGTTTATTTCGGTCGCGGAAACAGCCTAAGGAGTGCATGCTGTCTAACACGTCTGGATCAATGTCCTCCAGGGAAG
This sequence comes from Chelonia mydas, assembly GCF_015237465.2. Lineage (NCBI taxonomy): Eukaryota > Metazoa > Chordata > Testudines > Cheloniidae > Chelonia > Chelonia mydas. The sequence goes on along the minus strand of NC_051246.2, from coordinate 27,194,046 downwards.
GGAGAGAACGAATCTGCACCTTTCGAGGAATTGGTTGCTCTGGTTCTGGTTCATTTTTACCCCCTCTGCAATTGAGAGAGAAAGAGACAGAGACAGACAGAGAGAGGTGAACAACAAGTGAAACCCTTGCTCTGAGACAGAGGCGAAAACAACAAATGGAAAAAGAGTGTCAACATTCCATTGAGAAGTCTGGCCTTGCAAGGCAGACAGAAGTTTCCTTCAGAACAAGTTCAATGGGAGCTGAGAGTAATCAGCATCTTGCAGGATTGGGCCTTTAATGAGAAACTTCCCTGTTTGGGCAGAAAGGCAGTAAGAGCTCCAGCTGCTTAGTGTCCTGATACCATACAGTTATAAATCACTCCACTAAGAGGTGCTGCTGTGTTATGAGCAGATCAGACCTTGGGCTAAGTGAAGTTGAACAATTTCCTCCCAAAGTTTGAACTGTGAAGAAGTTGATACCACCCATCCCTAATTTTAACAGAGATGAGCTTCAGAGCAGTCCTATAGGGATCCAAACTTTCTAAAGTGATTTGGGGTACCTCAATTTTCTGGTGCCCAACCTGAGAAATCTTTAATAGGCCTGATTTTTAGAGGAAGGTGCTAGGCACTTTCTAAAAACCATGCTCTTTATTTAGGTGCCTAAATACACTCTTAGGGTGTGTCTACACTGCAATAAAAAACCCTCAGCTGGCCTGTGTCAGCTGACTTGGGCTTGCGAGGCTATAAAATTGCAGTGAACACATTCAGTCTTAGGCTGGAGCCTGGGCTCTGGGACACGCTCCCCTCATGGGATCCCAGAGTCCAGTCTCCAGCCTGAGCCTGAACATCTAACTGCAAGTTTATAGCCTACAGCCCGAGCCCCGTGAGCCCGAGTCAAGGGATACGGGCCAGCCACAAGTGTTTTATTGCCGTGTAGACGTACTGCTAGATACCTATGTTTAGACACCCACATTTGAAAATTCTGGCCCAAAGGACTTGCCCAAGGTCAGACAGCTGGTCAGTGGCAGAGCTGGGAATACAAAAGCAATCAGTAAGAGAAGCACAACACTTTTTAAAAGGTGACTAAAACAAGCTTCTTATATAATTGCCTCATTTCATTCACTAAAAGCAGGAAATATTGATTATTCACTGCAACAAAAAACTCTGGCTATATATAACATGCCAAGGTTTCGTTCCAGATCCAGGAGACTGAATAATATAAAGTGCAAGCACATCGAGCATCCTTTGAGTTCATTCACAGGGCATCGAATCCTGCAACCTGCACCAAGCTCAGAGAGATGGACTTGGTGCTGGGGTTCTTGCAGGAGTTGGGCAGGGAAAAATCCTGCACCTTCTTGAGAGGCTCTATGGATGCCATAGCAGCCTGAGGTCTATAGTAGCCTTTTTGTATGGTGGTCTCCCTTCCTTATGCAGAGGAGGGACATGGGCAGTGGATTCACATGTGGTACAGACTCCCCACTGTGGGCTACAGGAACCTGCACCAAATGTCCCTCCGTGCCCTTTGTGGCATGTGGAGTTGTGGGCAGAATTTTCCCTTTGATGCTAGAGGAAATAATCCAAACATGTTCTACAAATAGTCACGCAATTTAACCCATTCTGGGCTTGTGCTGATCCATGCATCTACACAGGAGAGGGATGGGGGGGGCCAGGTGCACGCTTAGTCCCTGGATGGGCTACCTCCATTGCAGGTCACAATGCACAGGAGATGGCAGCCACGGTGGGGCCGAACAGGTGAGTGGAGAGAGGTTCCACTCCTCAAGGCACCAGCCAGAGCAGCGGAACACAGCGCTGAGTAGGGAGCAAGCTGTGCCAGGAAAAGGGCAGGTACAACTTACTTCCCCGCAGGGAGCAAGGGCAAAGCAGAGACTGAACTGTGAGACTCAGAGCCACAATTCAGCCTCTGTTGTGTGCTGGGGCAGTGCAGCTACGCACTGCACCTTGGTCAGTGCAAGTGGTAAGGTGCCAATCCAGCCCATTGAGGTGGCTAAAATTCATTTCAAAGATGTATCCTCTGCAGTGGTTCACAGACTGGAGGTGTTACCATAGATCATTGGACGCACCCGGAAAGACTTCCTAGGGATTCTTACTCTCTCTCCCATCTTGGTGTAACCATTTTTAACCTTGGAAAAAGAGTACTCAACAGATGCAGTGCAGCAGATGCAGGTAAAGCCAGTTTACACAAAACACACTCAAGGCTTAATCCTGTAAGTGTTTACTGCTGGGTTGTGAAGCCTCTACTCACGTGAGTGAGCCGTTACTCAAATAATCCCAGTGAAGTCAATGGGACTGTCAATGGGGGGCTACTCTGTGAGTCAATGAAGTCAAACAGAGGTGAGACACCGCTAGCCGTGTGAGTAAGGGTGTCACCATCTAGCCTGTAATACTTACTACCATCAGTAGTTTCACTGGGGACAGATACAGCATAATGCTAAATCAACGTGGACCAGATTCTATATCCTTTACATTGAGTAGTCCCATTTATTTCAGTGGCTCTCTCTGTGGAATATGGGACTACTTAACACAAGTCAAGGAAACAGAATCTTTGATTTTCACTGGTGTAAATAGGATCAGACTTCATGGAGACTACTCATTCAGGGTCAGATTCTGACCCCATGCCTCTGGCTGAGTAGAATCCTACTCCACTTAAAAATCCTTTGGAAGTCAACGGGATTATTTGTGGAGTAAGGTACTCCTCAGCATGACTGAGGGTACCAGAATTCTGATCCTCAGATTCTGATACACCTGCTCATGTTGAGTAATACCTTACTTCATGAGCGGTCCCAATCATTTCAATGGGACTAATCCTGGAGTAAGTCATTGTCCAAGGAGAGGAAGGGTTATCAGAATCTAGCCCTCGAGCAGTAAATAAGTAAGCACTGTGTCTCTGACCCTCAACCATTAAAGTCAATGAAAATGTTGCCATTGACTTCAGTGAGCTATGTGGGATCAAGTCCTATACCCAGTAGTAGGTGCCTGCAGGACTGAGCTCTTAGGCAGCTGTGGCTTTTGTTTCATCTGCCTGAAGTTCCTTACTGTCAGGATTGGCTCAGTTAAACATTCATTATATTACAAGCAGATAACCTCAGTGTAATTAACAGGGATGAAAAGGAAATGAATATTTTTCAGAATCACCGGAGAATTTGCATTTCCAGCTAGGATCCCTAATCTGTTGCAGCGTGCCATCGCAAATCTTCATTTACATTAGAGTTTATGGCAGGCAATGAGCCATGCCTACAGAGCACGGGTGGTTATCTTTTGTGCACTGTGGAATGCCCTCTCCTTGTGACCTGAACATGATCATGATCAGACAAAGTCAGGCTGTATATGCACTCACAAACTTTCAGACTCCTTCATGAAGTAAATGAAAAATCTGTGATGAAACTGAACATCACCTGCAAGGCTTTCACTGCTTCAGGTAATGAAAATCACCAGCTCTGTGCTATGATTGGCATTACCATACTGTCTGTTCTCCTCCCCGTCTGGAGCAAATGACAAATTTTGTTGCACTTCAGCTCATGTGCATGTCAAACCATGTCACAGGATGACTGCTATAAATCGCACATATTTTTTAAAAGACCAGTTGAATGAAATGCTGCTTTACAAATACTTCCACCCTTATGAGTGATGGTACATGCAATGGACATGATTCCAACTCATGGTAGGCTTTTTAAACCTTCTCACAAATTTTCTAACTTGTATCTCACTGATACGCACAGTGAGTTTGATTCAGATCTCACTTACTCCTGTGTAAACTCAGGGGAATTATGCAGGTGCTAATCAAATCAGAATTAGTACCATTATTTTCCCATTTTTTTTAGTAAACCTAGCACCTTCTCAGCCAGGAAGTAGCCGACCAAGTGTTACAGGATTCTGCAGCTCTGGGTGTGCCATGATAGCTCATCTCATCCATCCATTTGGTTTATTGGAAAAGGTGAAAAGAATTGATGCTCATCTGCTGATTTTCGGCAAGCTGTGTTCTGGGTCAAAAATCTTCTGTCACAAAATCTAGCTGCATTTTGGAAAACGTACCTCAATTAAAAAAAAAACCCTCTGAAACCTACACTTGAGTCCGTTGACTATCACATTAGTAGGAGGCAAGTTGGACCAATATGTGACAGCTTGGTGAGTGGGTACTTTCTTTTGAAGGAGCTTGTGCTCCAGGAACTTTCAGGGCATGTGTGTGTGTGTGTGTGTGTGTGTATGTGTGTCTGTCTGTCTACGCGTGCAGGTGCATGATTATTCTTAACTACAAGTAAATGTTTTTCATAGATTAACATGACCATGAGTATCCATTTCAAGAATTAAGTGAAACCGCTTCTCAAGCACTGAGTACAAGTTTCAAGTCATTCATCGGCAATCTTAAACTATCCATGGCCGTGAATAAAGGTTTTATATTGGATCGTAATGTGCATTAAATCAAATGGATAGAAGCTTAAAGTGCTTCGCAAAGCTTGTGGTCTTTACACAATTCTGTCTACAGCCACTCTCTTCTTGTTAGCATCGATAGACCATGCAAAGTGAGTGCAAAGAGGACATTAAACGCTGCCCGATCAGAATGGTAGAGTTTTATGCTCCATTTACACAGGTGAAAATGACTACATTAGGTGCAAGTTAGTGGAGAATTGGGCCCTCATTGAAAAAGAAAATAGCCTAACTTTTAAGGCTGCAAAGTAAAACCTTGAAACTGTGACTCTTGTTTAAAGTGATGCAGTGTTATCTTTCTGAGTGCGCAGATAATCTGAAACGATAGCTTCGTGAGGTATGAACAGTTTAAATCTCAGTGGGGAGTTAACACTTACGCTTTACTATGAAAATATAAATGATCATAAAAATGTAATTTAACTCCTAAGACTTTCATTTCAGATCCAAGCATGCAAGAAAGAAGGAAAGGGGATGTCAATCAGCTAATGTCATTCCATACAGAGCATGCCAGAAACAAGTGGGATGATCATATTATGAACATCTGCACAATTAATTGCAAGCAACATTTTAGTTTGGAATCTCAGGGGGTGGGATTTGGCTTGGGGACACAGCGTGAGAGAATAACACTAAATTCTTTTTTCAATTTGGCCTATGATCATCAGTGAGGGTTTAAAACAAACAAACAAACCAACTTTCGGTTATAAAACCCCAAATCTTCCTGGATATTAAAAAGCATCGTGTCAACTGATGACTCCAGAGAGCTTGAAAAAGCTGTGGACACAGTGCTACACCATTTCAGGCCAGCTAGCAACAAAACATGTGATTCTGCAGATTGCTGAACATCCTCAACTCCCATGGAAGTCAACTAAGCCCAGTGCATGAATAATGCCCATACAATAAAAGCATAGGAAAAATCATTAAGAGGCTGTCTCCTGGTGAAAGGCTTAAAAAATAAAATGACGGACAGGAACAATAAACAGCATCCTACAAAACATCTCGTAAGCAGTGGTGGCAAGGCTATCAAGACCTAGCTTTCTATAGCATACACACAAGGAACTTCCAGATGTGCTGACCTCCCAGAGGTGTGTAACAAAGCACCACCTTCTTGTTTGTCAGTTGCAAAGGATTATTTTTAGTCTTACTGGGATATCATCAGTAAAAAGAAAAAGTCCTATTTATCAGTGTTTCATGAAGGACTATTAGAGTTATACAAAAATGCAAGGTCACTTTAAAAAGCCAGCAGTCTTTTCTTATAGACTTCTTTTTCCATGGCGTGAGACTGCTGCTGTCAGTCAAGCCATGGAACTATCGCTCATCAGCAGGTTATGAGGTCATAAGCCAGCCTCTTAATTCAGTGTAAAGAAGGGGGAAGAAGGCCTATGAAGTAGAAGGTGATTGTTTACAAAAGCTTATTTTCTAATAATGTCTCTTATTATTCCCCCTATTTGGAGAAAAGCCACAAATGCCAGAGAGGAACCCATGAAAGTCTGCCTGTCAAGAGGGTTTTACTAAGATTTTGCTAGGGATTCCCTGCAGTTACTTGGGTATCCAGGTAAGTGTGTCTACTAATCGCTCGCTGTTCACCCAGGAATTACCCTCTCAGACACAGTGCATTCAGAAAAAAACCAGCAATTTGTTGGTATGGAAAGTGGCAGACAGTTAAACAGGGCCTATTTCAAACTATTGTCACACAGGTTTTTCCTGTATATGAGAGTCCCTAGCCTGAATCTACATACAGGAGACTGTATTCACTGCATAGGCTAAAACTTCATCTTCACTGGATGTTCCCTCATTCACCTCCTGGCCTATGCCTGTATGGAAGCTGTTTTCATGTCATCCAAGTCAATCCATTTCACAGATTTCTAAATTACCAGCTCCCTGTAACAGCACTAATATTGAAGACAGTAAATAAGATTTTTAAAAATGTTACTTACATATACCATATGTGTTTCTGAATGTGTTCTAGCTACAAAGAAAGAGAAAACAAGGAGTTAGTACAGCAAAAAAACAAAAAGCAAAAACAGGAAAACTGCATAAAGCAACCAAATATGCGGGTTGCCTGTAGCTGGGCTTAGGTTACCCTCCTCAGAGTCCAGAAGTATGAATCTCAGCTGTGACGCCCTGGTGCAATTATCTTACTGCACCCAAATGATGGGAGTTTTACACTGCATACAAAGCATCTGCTGGCTCACCTGCCCAATTCCAAACGGGCCTGTCGCTTGGGGCACCAAGAACAAAGGAGCAGGAATCACCAGGCACTGGTATAAAGTTTATTTTTTTAAATAGATATAGACACAGTCACAGGGAGGCCATAATGTATCTCCTGAAATGTAGGGAGGCACACAGGCCATAATGACTGATCCACAGGGTGGGTGTAGAACCCAGCTTCCACTAGGGTTTACAGGCAAGTGCTCTGAAAAATAAGCTAAGAGGTGCATAATCCAATTGAAGTCAGCCAAAACCTGCTATCGACATATACCTGCCTACAGGATGGTGCTGACACTCCAAACCCCAGCCTCTTTTCTTCTAGGATTTGTTTTTTCTTTGAGACAAGAGATATGTTCACAAAGGTAAGTAAAGTGAAGGCAACGTGATATTTGTGCAGCTTGATTTCCACCAAGGCCCACTCCAGGTGGGCCACATTTGTTCATTATAACAGCTTCATCAAGGCAAAGTGGAGTGAGTTTATGGTAATATAATTTAGTGCCCCTGCACAAGTCTTCCAGACTCCAATCTCCTCTGCTGGACTTGGGTCCTGCAACACCATTTCCACTGCAGTCAGGGACCCTTCACTACATGCTACATCCAGGGGAATGGTGAGACAGTGGTTGCTATGACTGTGGTGCTGGACAGACAATGATAAATACAGTGGAGGACTGGCCAGTTACCAAAGTTTGAGAGTAGGGATGTCTGCCTACAGAAGACAGCCCCAGGGGCTGTTTTGTGGTGGCTACATTTTTTCCGAGCACAGGAAAAAGTCACTCTTCCAAAAGTGAAGTGTTGAACCCTTCTCCCTAATCAACAGAGAGAACAAGCCCTGCTCAGATATACCCCTACAGCAAATCTAAGCTTGTGTGTCTGCAGCAGCATCCTAGCAGGAAAAGACCATTTGCAGATGCCAAAAGACTGTACCACATGAGGAACCTTTCTGTGTGTGTGTGTGTCTGTGTGTGCGCATATGTGTGCCCTGTATACTCATGGGCTCCAGCAGTGTACCAGTGAGAGGCAGGGGAGAGCTGGAAGGAAGCTCATGTAATGTCTGTAAGATGAAATCAGAGGCCCATTAAACCGGTCAGCAAGAACGGAGACAGCTGTCCTGCCCTTATTACTTTCCACTTCATTTCCAGGCTAATGAGAACTGGCAAGCCAAAGAGAGAGAGGGACAGACAGACAGATGCTTGGAGACAGAGAGAAGGAGACTGATAGAGAGAAAGAGGAAACCGAGGTTTTGTATGTTATATAACAATGGCTCCTCGCCCTCGAAAGCCCAGCAGAGCACAGGCTGACTGTGTACGAGAGGGTTTGTTAAGTGTGACAGGGGTTTTCCTAGAATCTGAGGACAAGAAAGAAACGCAGTTGACAGGAGGGTGGAAGAGTAGCTAAGAGAGATGAATGACCTTCTTTAGAATTGAGAAAGGAAGGGTTAAGCCTGCTGCTTCTAACCAGCGAATACCACCTTCACACAAAAGGTTCCAACTGGATTCCCCATCCTCCCTTTCACCACCACAGAGCAGAAGCAGCACCCATGCTGGTGTGACAGCGAGAAGAGTAGGTGAGTCTGCCTCCACTTATCACCTGGAGTTTTTCAATCACTGGAGCTCAGGTGTTTGGGCTCAAAAAGGAGGAGAGTCATGTTTGTTCCTCCTGTTATGTTGGAGTAGGTGATGTGGACTTAACGTAGTGGCTTTCAACCTTTTCCATACTATGTCCCCTTCACCAAAAATCCTCTCCCATTTAGCCTTTGGTAAGGGCAGGGTCATGACATCCTGATACCTATTTGGGAGCTGCCCCCCTGAATTAATTAATTCATACACACCACCATGTTCTAGACCATGGGTTCTTAACCAGGGGAGATAGAAGATAGAAGATATCTAGAAGATAGCCGTATGTATTAATTAATGTTTACTGTTAGTATTACAGCAGTGCCTAGAAGCTCCAGAACTGATCCAGGACCCCTCTGTTCTGTACAAACACAGACTAAAAAGACAGTTCAGTTTGTACACCTTCCCTGTTTCCTATTTCCCTCCCAGAGCTCCACAGCAAGGATTTAACATGGCCAATCACCATGTATACTTATAGAAGGCCCTGTTGTACAGGTCCCCTTTACGTTGTTGCAACAGCTGCCATCTCACATGGATGACTTCCACAGGATGCATATACTCCACCAGTACATAATATACACCCTGGGGAATGGGTAGCTATTAATAATTTCAGACGGAAGGCAGATGATGTGGCTAAGATATGTTCAAGTCTCTTTCATGCCTGTTTCTTTTACAGGCCTTTCTGTCTCTGTTGTCCTCGGGTGGCTGTGCTAAGCAGACATGTCAGTATGGCTCCAGCAACATCACTTCAGTTTCCCAGTCAGAGGGAGTCACAAATTCATGTCCCAGTAAGAGGACCTTCAGATGAGACATTAAACACAGGTCTGCTCTGCTGGCCATTCCAATTTAAGGTAAAGATCCCACAGCACTTTGCATTTGCCATAAAAACAGATCCAAAACTGTGTGAGAGCTCTCACTGAGCGCACAATGGCCGCTGTTTGTCCACACAACTGCAGCGCTGCCCATATTGAAATAATTATTGTAAAGCACTTTGGGATACCCCAAGTACGAAAGGTTTCAGAGTAGCAGCCGTGTTAGTCTGTATTTGCAAAAAGAAGAGGAGTACTTGTGGCACCTACCTAGTCGCTAAGGTGCCACAAGTACTCCTCTTCTTTTTTCCAAGTGTGAAAGGTGCTTTACAAAAACAATCACTATTCTGATTTGCATTGAATTGTTATTATGATACCATACAAGTGTGCTTGCTGATGCCAACATCTTCACTGCCTTTTTTTTTTTTAAGGTAATTAATTAATGCTTTGTTGCTTTTCATCTGCATTAAAGTGACAGGAGGGGTTATGGGAGGGCGATTGGTTTTGACAAGGAGAAGACTGCAGGCTTTTTAGGATGCAGTGTAGGGGAGGATGAACCACAGTGGGAGTTAATCTCACTCCTTCTGCCATCATTTAAACACAATGTTTAAATGCATTTAAGTGACAAAAGCATTTAATAGCTCTTCCCACAGGGATCTTCTCACTGTTCTCACAGGGGTTTCCCCGAATGTAATGCCATTATACGAAGGCTGTAAAAATGCTCTGTCCCCATATCTCCTCTCCACTGCAGGCACTTGCCGCAAGAAACCAACTCTAAAACAACAAAAACAACCTCTACATTCACAGAGCTAGTGGAGGCTTCCTCATGCTTGAATGGTGGCCCTGGGAAGGGGGTGGGATTTCCCAATACCAAAGCTTTACAGAAAAATGCACCCTCATAATTAATTATTCTGATTATTTGTACTGCAGTAGCACCTAGAAGCCCTAGTCAAGGTCCTCCCCAAGAGCTTACAATCTAGGTACAAGACAAGAGACAACAGCTGGATACAGACAGAAGGAACCAATGAGACAATATTGGCAGCGTGAGAGGCAGCGGCTCAGCACATCAACTGCCTTAGTGTCAGTGACAGGCCAGAGCTGCAAAATTCTCATCCAAATCTGAACTCCCAAAAGTTTGTGGATCTTGGGGTGTGGGCTGCTGGTTTGGCCCATCTCTAATTTGCGCTAGTGCAAGAGTTCCCAATCTGACTCAGCCACAAAGGAGGCAAAGTTTCAAACCTTGATGTGCCGTAAACTGACCCTTTTAATAGGCCAACTCATTTACTAAGTCCCTTCTGTATTCAAAAATAGTTTTATGTGCCAAGCGTTACTCTGTTGTATCACGTTAAAATATGGGTTTTCGTGGACAAACAGAACTCAAACTGTGGGCAGAGGGAAGCCCTAGATATTCTGACCAAGGTCTGGACCCTCCTGTGCCAGGTGCTGTATATACACACACAGTCAGTCCCTGCCCTGAAAAACTTGCAGTCTAAATAAACAAGACGGACAAAGGGAATATCATTATTCCCCCACTTTACAGATGGGGACCTGAGGCAGAGAGAAATTAAAGTGACTTTCCCGGTGACTTAACTACGAGATCTTCTATAACAGTGGTCACCAACCCATTGATCGCGATCAACTTGTTGATCCTGGAGCTTCGGCCAGTCGATCGCAATCTCCAGGCCGCTAAAAGTCCAGCGACGCAGTGGACTCAGGCAGGCTGCCTGCCTGCCGTTGCCACACGCCGCTCCCAGAAGTGGCTGGCTGCTGGCATGTCTCTGCGTGCAGACCCTGGGGGAAGGGAGGGAGCGGTGAAGCGGTTCCGCGTGCTGCCGCCATCCCCAGCACCGTCCCTGCAGCTCCCATTGGCAGGGAACCAGCCAATGGGAGCTGTGGGGGCATTGCTTGCAGGCGCGGGCAGCACACGGAGACCCGCTGCCCCCTCCCCCCCCAGGGGCTGCACGCAGAGACGTGCCAGCAGCCAGCTGCTTCCGGGAGCAGCGTGGGGCCACGGCAGGCAGGCAGCCTGCTTGAGCCCCACTGCACTGCCAATCGGGAGCGGCCTGTGGTAAGCACCTCCCGGCTGGAACCTGCACCTTGCTCCCGCTCCTGCAGCCCAATCCCCAGCCCAGAGCTCCGCTCAAGGGTGTGTAAACAGGCAGTGATATCTTCCTAAATCTCAGAGATGTGAACTGCCCCACCTTCCATTCATCCTAATGGGGACTTGGCGCTACAGCCCAATGATGGCAGTTTAAATGTCAACATTAACTCTTTTGTTGTTAGAAGAGGAGTCTCTAAGGTGCCACAAGTCCTCCTTTTCTTTTTGCGAATACAGACTAACACGGCTGCTACTCTGAAACCTGTCTTTTGTTGTTGATCATTTTAGCAGATGGAATGGGGAAGGGAGTGAGTGTGAAGCCCTGTGCGAAGTGGGAATTACTGTACAGAAGGAAACTGCATTGGGAAGAAAAGAAGTGAGACAGAAGATAAGGGAGAAGGTGCAAAACAGAGAGAGAAGAGGTAAAAAGGGCAAAAATAGTTGTGCTCCTGTGGGTGACCATATTTTCCCACTGAGCAACGGTGAATATGACATTAAGGTACTGAACAAATTATAAATAATAGTAATAGCTTCAAAATTTGTTACTACATATCAGCCATATTCTTGGCTGATATGGCATGGCATGAGTGGGAGATCTGCTGTGAATTGGGGGTAGCATGTAGTCCTACATTTCTACGTTGCTCCATGGACCACAACTAACATGGAATCCAGCTCTCTCCTTAGAATGAAATTGACATCCTAGCCCTAGTGCAATAAACAGACAGATCCCTTTTATATGGCTGTCTAAGTGATGAAGATGCTAACACAATGGAAAGACAAGTGTGCCATCAGTAGACAGTGGGGACAGCAAATTGAGAGCCCCCAAAATAATGAAAATACAGATTGTGTCCCATAAAGAAGAGCTCTGTGGTGTCCCCCACCCCCGGCAGCTTTTATCTCTTGAATAAATTCATTTCATATTCTTATTCCCTGTCCTCAAGATACCGTCTATCAATGTACATCAGACCTGTTTGCTCTTTCCTATGGAAAAATGAAAATAGCAGCTTTGCTTTTTGATCAGGATGAGGAGTGAGTCACTCCAGAATGACTTTAACCATTTTTTCTCCTTTATCGCATATGCTTTGCTGCATTAAATAATGCCGAAAATTCAGAGACAGCCCTATAAAATGAGCTTGGTTCAAAGGTGAACCTAAAGCCCTGACACACTGAAGAGGGTCTAGTGTCAGATACCTGGTTCATCACCCTCAGTTCACTGGAACCAGGACCTTTTCATAGATTCCAAGCCCAGAAGGGAACTTTGTGACCCTCTAGCCTGACCTGTATAACTCAGAACAGAGAACTTCCCCCAAACAATTCCTAGACCATCACTTTCAGAAAAACATCCAATACGGATTTTAAAATTGTTAATGATGGAGAATCCACCATGACCTTTGGTAAGGTGTTCCAATGGTTAATTACCCACATTGGTGAAAATTTACACCTTATTTCCAGTCTGAGTTTGTCTAACTTCAACTTGCAGCCATTGGATTGTGTTATATTGTGTTATAGCTTTCTCTGCTAGATTGAAGAGTCCATTATTGAATATTTCCTTTATAAGGAAAGTATGAACATTTTAACTGTTCAGCTTTGTGGTGGACTCCTAAACAAGCTAGTAATCTTTGTATGCAAAAGACACACTAGATAGATCAATCTAGATAGATCAATCAATCAATCCCTAAATGAATAGCATGCCATCTATCTCAGGTATTTACATTACCTTAGTAAAAAGATACCTTATCTTTAATGCATTTATCCTCACAACACCCTTGTGAAGTAAGGAAGTATTGTTATCCTCATTTTACAGATAGAAAACTGAAGCACAGAGAGACTAAGAAACATGCCCAAGGCAATACAGGAAGTCTCTGGAAGAGCGGGGAATTGAAGCTGTGTTTTCCAAGTCTCAGGCTAGCATTGTAACCACTGAGCCATCCTTCCTCTCTACGCCAAAGCTCCCACTGCCTGTAGTGGTGCAGGATCAGGGCCTTATGCAGCTGAAAAATGCCTATTTTTGTCAAAAAATTCTCTCTTTCCAAATTCCTTTTGTTTGAATGTGTTAACCAAGTCATTTTTCTGTTAAAAACCTCCAATTTCCCCTCCCCCCCGTTTCCCCCCCGATTTTTATTGAAAACAAAATTTTCAGTAAATGGATAGGTTTGATTACCATTTTGATGTTTTCAATTAAATTATAGAAAAAAGGCATGAAATTCACACACAAAATGAAAAATGTTGACAATTTGTTAGACTTTTTTTTTTTTTTTTTTTTAGAAAAATGGCCTGTTTTCAATAAACGAACATTTTTGTTTGAAAATTTTTTGGCCTGCTTTACTCATTTGTAGGGGAAGGATGGCTCAGGAAGGATATGAGTAAGAATATACAAAGCTTTTCACCTCTGGCTCACCGAATGGAACATGACCTCGTTTGGTAAGGAATTTGGAGGTAGGAGGAGTTCTTTTACTTCCTAGCAGACAGGTGTCTACTTCCCAAAGCCATCATCACAGCCAGTGCAGACTGATTCTGCTGTTAGCAGTCTCTGCAGAGGCGCCAAGCACTGATCGGAGGAGAGTTTATTTATAAATATTTTAGCAGAATGAAGAACAAGGAGGAGTTTTAAATTTGCATTTCTTTATACATACTCCCACTCAGAATCTGCGAGCTTAGTAAATCTGTATAAAATCATCACCGGGGACTGACAATGTGATTTATAAAGGCCAGAATACCCATAGAGCCAGAAACCTCTACTGAATAGCAAGCAATCTTGCTCTTCAAAATTATTGTTATTGCTAAATTTTCAAAATACCCCAAAACATTAACATGGTATCAGTGACGGACATGATCATTCCAATGCATTCAGGGGGCAAGGTCTCTGAGGGAGTGAGGGAACTCAGCTTGGGTGCAGAATCCCAGGTGGCTCAACATGATGTGTCCAGGGCACAGGGTACCACAGCCTACCACACAAAGCATAAGGACTCTAGAAGATATGGTTCCAAGAACCTGGTATCCAGGCTGCCAGAGGACACTATAATGCACCCAGGATACAATGCAGTGCACCATGAGATTCATGAGTCTACAATGCATGAACCATTGCTTCACCCAGAAGTGCAAGAGATGATGACCTTACACCAGGAAGGGGTGAAAGGGCAGTCCTGGCCCTCTAATAGTACATCACTTCTATGACAAACCCAACCTGCTAAGCTGAGGAGCCAGAGTTCCAAGGCTGACTCCAAAATACACCAACCACTTGGCAGTGCCATCAGCAGGGGAGTTTATTGTAAATACGTACACATTTCAATACAAAGGAAAATCAAAGCAGAGTAACAATTCAAAACTAAAATGCCCTCATCATTTGCAAGAGAAGGAAGTCTGCTTCTTCCCCAAACCTGTATCCACTCCCTTCATCCATGGTTCAGGGAGAGGAGCCTTTGGACAGTTGCAATGTGGAGAGTTACTTTAATTGTGCAACAATACATATAGGGAGAGAGGATGGGGGGATCCCACACACAGAAACATAGATAGAAAGTCCTGAAAACATACCGATCACATGATTTGCAGTGAATACTCTCTTACCGTGAGACGTTTCGAGGCGTCCACTTCAATCATCCCCCGCAAGAGGTTCTGACAGTCCGGAGGGATGAAATGTGGCATGTGGAACACACCCCGCTTCACCTTCTCCAACAACTGCCGCAAGTTGTCGTCATCAAATGGCAGGGCACCCTGCAGGGACATGATGGAGGAATTGTGGGTGGGAGAGAGGAGAAAAGAGGAATGGGAGAGGGTAAAAGGTGGAAAGTTGAGCAATTTGATGAAAAGAAAAGAAAAGAAAAACATTAAGAAAGTCACTGTACCATAATAAGAAGTAAAGCACACCTTCTTCACCTGTTGATAATTGCTTAGCATTGCTTTACTTTTTCCAACACAGAAATAGAATCTTGGATGTAGCTTTTTATATTAAAATTGAAAAATGAACAAGAGAATAAAATAGAACGCAAAATATGATGTTGCCTTCTCAGGCAAATTCTTAAAAGACTCAGGGATCCACTTAAATTCAACTCAACATTTAGTAGCAGAGAGGTGATCAGCAATGTTCAAGTAACCAAGTTCAGAATAGGGAGCCAATGTGTGGCTTCGGAAGGGGCTTGGCACAAGTCCAAAATGCCACCAGCAAACAGCTGAAGTGTGCACTGATTACAATGTGGTCCACAGATTGCAACTGGTGACCACAGTCACATTGTTCATTATCTCTCATCTTCCAGAGATGTAAGAGAGGATAACATCGGCCATGTGATGTTCTGAAATGATTCAATGCAGACTACTGTTTCCAGGGTAGGTTAAAAGCTGTAAATTATTTTCTGGGGTCATCAACCAGGAGTTTGTTTGGGACATCGGCATTATTCCAGGATTCTTTCCCGTGTGCCCCAGGATTGAATTAGGATGCTTTAAGAGCTTGAGGGTTCTGGAGGTCCACTGGATGAAACTATGATATGGTTTTATCACAAGCCCATGTCTCACCAGAGAATCTCTCTCCCCACAAGTTACTGACATGATCCTGGTAGATGCGCTGTGTCCTCAATTCCCATCAAATCCATGCAAGTTGCCGGTTCTCAGCAACTCTTTCAGTCAGGCTCTAAATTTCAGTGTTTACACTGTATTTACTTCAGTGCATGTAATGCTTGTGTAGGGTAATCCGGTGTATATAACAGACTGAGGCCAACAAATCTCTTTACAGAAGCCACCAAAAGCCCATTTGATGCTGACAATCATCAGTCATTACCAACCTGTGTTTGTTCAAACTAGTGGCCTAGAAGCAAAAGGCCTCATATTCATTACCAATCCCTCCAGTTACCTAGTTCCTCATAACTATTCAGGACTGAAAGCAAAATCAATATTGAGAGTTAGGTACTTTGGCTAATGTAATATAATTCATGATAAAATGCAGCATTTCCTGGACATAGCAACTAAAGGCCGCTAATTACTAGCAATTTCTATTATGGCCTAAGACTTTTAGTGGGTGTTTATCTTGATGTAATTAACCTGATGCTTGGCACTGAGCATCAGTGATGGGCTTGTTTCAACTGCTTTAAAGGCTCAGGTGTATACCTAGAAACAACCCAAAACATTTTCCTGAGACAGTGGGGTCCAAAATCTCGAAGGGCATCCTCTTGAGAATGGAGTACTCACTCTGATAACTCCCAGGCAGCTTTTCTGGGTCTCTTTTTCCTGTTGTTTCAAAAGGTCAAATCACATTCTTCACTCAGGCAAACTCCCACTGGATTTCAATAGAAGTTTGCCTGAGAGGGAACCGGATAATAACTGTGCAAGGACAACAGAATATGGCTCAAGGAGTTTTGCTGTTTGTAACTGTAGATGATCATTTGACATATTACAAACAAGACAAATAACTTCAGACACATTAAGTCTATCCTACTTTTCACTTATGGCAACCTACTTCTTCCTTATGGGAGTACAAACCAGATTTCCTTTATAAAGCTGAACAGAGGCAAAACTCACTTGATTTCAGGTTTTGTTACAATTTTTGTCTGGTTTTGAGGTTTCAGACCATCTGTGTAACTCAGAACAAGTTCTGTGCAGCTCATGAACCTTTCACTGAGCCAGGGACAAATTCTGAAACAGCATATTTTGGGTGCCAGGAAAGGAATTATTATCTGTGTTGAAACATGGTACTTTTGGCTCAATTCTACATTCTCAACTGCACTAAATGCAAGTTTACAGAGGCTCAAAATTGGCATGAACCACAGCTGTTACATTTCACTCAGATCTTGACAAAACCATTTGAATCAAGATGCAGATACATGTAATTAAAAAAATACACTAAACCAAACCACTTTCCTGATCCTGTGAAGGGCAGTCTAGGCTCCTCCCGGTCCTGAAGTTGCAACCCTGACCATCCTATCCCTCTGGGGCCATTTGACTTCAGTGAGTTTTGAATCAGGTTCTTAAAGTGCTGCCCCACAATAACAGAGCAAAGAGCATATAGGAAAGCAGCTTTCCCACAATCCCCTCTGCTCTGCTGTACAGGGTGGCAGCCCTTCACAGGCGAAGTAAAATATTTGTCATGCATTCCCTTTTGGGACGGATGCTGACAGATAGAAGATGTAGCTGAGAGATACAGAAAGAGAGAAGGAACCCAGGAGAGACTTACATGATGTCAGTAGATTTAACATGAAATACATCAGCATTGTGGGGTTTTTTTCTGTTTAAAGGCGGTAGCAAGGATGATGACTCACCACTAACAATGCAAATAAAATGACTCCACAGCTCCAGACATCCGCTTTCCTCCCATCATATTTTTCTCCCTGTGAAACAGAGATAGGAGTTTAAATGAATGCTTGTTAGTAAGAGAATTAGCCAGCCTTGAATAATGAGGAAGGGGAGAGTGGGAGTTTTGATCCAAGAAGCTGCTTTCTTGAGAGCTACCTAAGTAGCAGGCCAGAGCGGCTCATGGGTTCTTGTGAAAGTCAGTGTTATGTCCTTGTCTGAGGGATGTAAGCCTGCAATATGGGGAAGGGAGCGAATGGCCACAGAGCAGTAAAAGAACTAAGGAGTCAGCACTTAATCAAATGTCAGAGATGCCTTCAGGATATCAAGAAGCTGCTTCTCTCCTGGTTAGCTCTTTATGGAGCTCGGAATGGGTCATATTATTTGCTAACTTGTAATGTTTTCTGGCAATTCTCTTCTATTGATTTTCTGAACCACTTGGCTTCATATTACTGCTGTGCATCAACAGGTGGGAAGCCTGGCCTTTGGAGCCGTAGGCCACCAGAGCCTACAGCAGCCAGCCTTGGGGGAAGAAGAAAGAGCAGGAGAAGGGAGTACCTCCTATTGCTCAGTAGCAAACTAGTAACAGTGCTGACAGTCCAATCCGGTTTTCTTCGTCTTGAGGGGATATTTAGGGACTCCATAGGGGACATGGAGGCCCACTGGATGGAAGTAACATGGAAAACAAAACCATTGTATTTCTGGCTGGTCAAGCGACTGAAGTAGCTGTGCCACCATGAGTGACCTCTGCCCTCTGAGAATGACATATGTTCATGACCTTTACACTAGTGGTGGAACTCGCTTTTGGGCCTTGTCACATAAAGGAAAATGACAGTCATATTAAGCATTTGCAATGCTGACTGCCTTGGGATCACTTCCTATAGTGGGTACCTGCCTGCATCCATGTAACGAGTGACATGCTTTTATACAAATGCTGAGAGTACAAGCTAACTTACCCTGATCACTTCAGGGCAGGCATAATGTGGCGACCTGTAAAGCAAAACACAATCAAATGAGCATCTAAACCTATACTTATTAGATGTATTTGTAATCTGCCCACCACAGTGGTATCTGGGAGCCTTCTACATAATTTAGGAGAGACAGAACAATACTCCCCTCCCTGACCTCAGCTGAAACCCGTTTGTGAGACAGAATCGTACCCAGGAAGTGGCTACCCGGAAGAATAATCCTAACACATAATTGTGAGAAAACCTTCAGAAACAGAGGCAACTTTAAATCAGGCTCTGATGCATCTCTTTCAGGAACAGATTTCTGAGTTCTGATCCCACTTCAGCAAAGCCCACGAAGGCCAATGAAAAGACCAGGGTCTTGCGTTGAAGAAGCTCATGTTCTTGGGGTCCCATTTGGAACCTAGAGGGTCTAGCTCATATTGATGGAGGCATAGTTGTATGTATTGTCAGTGCTTAGGGGAAGCCCAGCTTTCCACCCAACTCCTACATAGCAATACACCCCTAAAAATGCATGAGTCTCTATTAGCCCCCCCAAAACCAGTATGGTAATTTACCCATCAGCACAGTGCTTTTCTGCAGTGAAGATGCAGCCACCAAAGACCACATATTCCCCTGCACCACCTAGATTAGGATAGAGGCTCCTGGGATGGACACTACAGGATTCGAAAAGAACTCTACCCATTGTGCTCCATTCAAATTGTATTATAACATGCCAGGGAGAAGAGGAATGGAGAGCAATACACTGATCCTGCAGAACTGCAGCCCAGTTGCCTCTCATCAGATATTTTTACCTGGTCCTGTGTATAAAATTAAAGGTAGTCATGGCATATGCTACCTTAGTTTTTAAAAAAACACTTTCACGCCAGTCAGATACATGCACCTGAATCATCCCCCTGCACTTTTGCAATTATCAAGGGTAATGTCATCTTTCACTTGCTCTCGGCTTCTCCAGTGGGCATAACTACAGCTAATCCATGATTTTAACATGCAACTTCGTTTTAAAAAAACAGGAAAGGATGGACTTCCTAAAGATTACAGCAATGACTATTTACTTTATAGTATCCACTTAAGGCAGCCTGACAAAGCAGGAGGGACCCAAGTTGGCCTAAGCACTTCCCCAAGACTCAGTAACACTCCTACTGACACCTCCTGGTAATTATAAGGCTGCCCCAGTTGTGTATTTGCCCTTTGAGCCAAAATAATCATGTGGTTGGTGATGCCTGTTTTATGTCACAATGTTTGTAGCTCAGCACTGATGCACAATGATTCATAGATAGATATTAAGATCAGAAGGGACCATTATGATCATCTAGTCCGACCTCCTGCACAATGCAGGCCACAGAATCTCACCCACCCACTCCTGCGAAAAACCTCTCACCTATGTCTGAGCTATTGAAGTCCTCAAATCGTGGTTTAAAGACTTCAAGAAGCAGAGAATCCTCCAGTAAGTGACCCGTGTCCCATGCTACAGAGGAAGGCGAAAAACCTCCAGGGCCTCTTCCAGTCTGCCCTGGAGGAAAATTCCTTCCCGACCCCAAATATGGCGATCAGCTAAACCCTGAGCATATGGGCAAGATTCACCAGTCAGATACTACAGAAAAGAATTTTCTATAGTAACTCAGATCCCACCCCATCTAACATCCCATCAAAGGCCATTGGGCCTATTTACCATGAATATTTAAAGATCAATTAATTACCAAAATCATGTTATCCCATCATACCATCTCCTCCATAAACTTATCGAGTTTAATCTTAAAGCCTGATATTACTGCATGAACTGTACTTCCACCCTGACACAAAATACAGATGCAATGTCCCGATGTGAGGATTCCATACCATGGCACTGGGAAGATGAATCTTGATAAACCCAAGGTATATTGAGGACTCTGAGAGTACGTCTACACTGGAATAAAAGATCTGTGACACAGCCGTAGCTGGCCTGGGTCAGCTGACTTGGGCTCGTGCGGCTTGGGCTGTATAGATGTTTGGGCTTGGGCTGTCTACACAGCAATTTTACAGCCCCGCAGCCTAAGCCCTGCAAGCCCAAGTCAGGTGGCCCAGGCCAGCTGCAGATGTTTGATTTCTGTGGAGACATATCATATTGCAAGCTAAGCTTAAGCAATGTGATATAGACCTGTGAAGTAAGGCTCAGCAAAGTTTGGGTCTGTTGGAAACTGTCCACAGAAGGTAGCTTTTACAAATACAAGGGACATTCTAACCAGGGCTATCAGATCCGTAGTCCTCAGGTGGTCTTCATTTAGGAGGGAGCTTGCAAATTTAGATTATTAAGTCAAAACAGACTATGGTTCAATTCTAATTTAATAAAAATCGGGCTCTGTCTTCACTTCGTTGGGTGGATTTGGTACTGGCATGTAACTGCCTATTTGGGAGGGAAAAGATGGTCATGTGGCTAAAGCATAGAAGTTGGAGTGAAGATACTGGGGCTCTGTTGCCAGCTCTTATGTCCTGCATATTCTTTGGTGAGTTACTTAGTCCAAAATTTTGTGAAGTGGCCACTGATTTTGAGTTCCTCAGTTTTGTGACACCTAAAATTAACGGCCACTTTTGAAAAAATTTGGCCTTAATTTCTCTGTGCCTCAGTTTTATCACCTGTAAAATAGAAGTAATAATAATATTAGTTCTCTACTTCACAAAGG
The DNA here is from genome assembly GCF_015237465.2 of Chelonia mydas. NCBI lineage: Eukaryota > Metazoa > Chordata > Testudines > Cheloniidae > Chelonia > Chelonia mydas. The sequence goes on along the minus strand of NC_051246.2, from coordinate 27,172,995 downwards.
TGTTGTGTGGTTTAATTCATCTGTGTTTGCAAAATTCTTTGAGATTCTTGGACAGAAACGGCTATAGAAATGCAACATATTATGATAACAATCATCATACTCAAGGCACATCCCAAAGGAGCGTATCAATCTCTAGGTAGGTCCATACGACAATCTGGCTGGATATTCAGTTTCTGTCCATCACTGGCAATCTTATTGCAGAACCAAAGCTACTGCAGACCACTTTTCATCTCCATTCCTTGGCAAATATGCTTTGAAATTCATGTCTTCCATCCTAATAATATGTCCAAACCAAGAAAGCCACCAAAATTGAACCAGTGCCGATGCTGGCGGTTGCTATGAATATCTTCATTACTGATCTTGTCCTCCCACTTAATATGAAGCAACTGATGAAAATGGCGAGAATCAAAAACATCAGTCCACCTGTCTTCAGCCATTCCTCGGTCCTCACATTTCACTGCTGTACAACAGCGCTGGTATAACTGTAGTTTTATAGATCTGCAGTTTCATGGCAAAATAGAGGTCCCGATATTTCCACAGAGGCTGCTTAAGGGCCCAGAACATGGCAGTGTTGGCTGCTGCTATATAAACATCCTCATCTTTCAAACATCACAATCCCATGTATGATAGTGATAAAATAACAATATTCTTGGCCCTTGGCCAAGCTCCCATTAATTTCAGGACTTTGCAGTGGGTCATTTACCCTTGTCAGAAAGAAATTGATGTCAACGTAAGGTGCAGAGTAGTTTGTGTAAGTGCATGTTTTTATCCATGCTAGGTACATTAGTCCAGTTACTCTTAAACAAAGATATGCCCAGCCACACACATGTAACTCCAGAAGATACAGCTCAGCTATTCTGAGCCACCGCCAGGAACAGCTGCCTTCATCATCTCCTCCCAAGTCTATAACTGTCCTCCCTACTGCCATGGAGCCTTACCCTCCTAGCTGTCCTATCATCCTCCAGTCAGGACACAGAAAAGCAGCGGCAGATACATCTTCAATAGATTCATTAGGCTGTCCTCCACCGAACTATTATTGCGTCACAGATTCATAATAATATGGGATGAAGTTTGGGGGATGCAATGGGTTAATGGACTGGCTTTCAGACCAGCGATCAAATGCACCATGGATCGCAAATGAAATTATTTTGGTGAGTGACAGAATCCCTGACAGGTATTTCTACACATCATAAAACCACTGCAGAGCTGGCAGTCTCGGTTTAGCAGAGATCCAAGTCAGGGATGAAGAGCAGGAACAGACTTCGGGTTGGAGACCAGGTCTGGACTAGCATAGGAAATTGCAGATTGGAACTGAGGTGCTTAGTCAGAGCAGTGTAAGGGCCCGAGATGGGAGATGTAGGATGTGTGTCAGTGCATGTGAGGACTGAAAACATCAATTACCGCTTGCAGCAGACAGAGCATAAAAACAGTTTACATCTGACTGTGGATGTTTGGTTCAACCAGCCATTCAGCTAAGTCACTCAGGGCTCGTCTACACTACCGATTAAGTCGATGTAACTTACGTCGCTCAGGGGTGCAAAAACAACACCCCCCCCAAGCGACATAAGTTACATCGACTTAAAGTGCTGTCCACACTGCGCTATGTTGGCGGGAGACGCTCTCCTGCTGACATTGCTTCCACCTCTCACGGAGGTGGAGTAATTATGTCAGTGGGAGCGCGCTCTCCCATTGGCATAGCGCGTCTTCAGTGGCACGACTGAACTGGTGCAGGTGTGCCGATGTAGCGCAGTAGTGCAGACTTGCGCATAGTAATGGACATGTTCGTTTGAAGGCATGCTCTGCTGCTGAGTCCCAGCAGCTACCTATGGAACGTCCACCTGAAAAAGCACATCAGGATGGAGCAAATGTGTTAGGGTGCCGTCTAGGTACGTACATGGCTCCCATCACCACAGGATCTGAATTTCTCACGATCTTCAATGGATTTTAACCTCACAACATCCTTGTAAGGTAGGGAAGTACCATCCCCGTTTTACAGATGGGGAACTGAGGCACCAGGTAGATAAAATGACTTGCCCATAGATACCTAGGAAGTCAGCAACCAAGGTAGGGATTGAACCCAGGTCTGTTGCACCCCAGTTCATTGTCCTGGGTGCTACACCACCCTTCCCACTCTGTAGGAACAGAATGTTTCCTGGGTGGGACATGGCATTTTCAGGTGCATTGAGAGAATAGAATAACATTTTTCTATCTTAGTTATACAGATTGCCTCACCGTTTTTATTCCTGTATGGCAACTTTACCAGTGACAGGTGCCAACACTCCTATCTATGGATACTGAGGGAGGCAAGCCTGGAATACAATCTCCCCAATCACACTGTCTGACAAGCACTCATCCCTTCAAAAGAGAGAGGGGCCTCAGTTCTGCAACCTGCATACCAACATATCTTCTTCTGCATGCTGCCATCATGCACCTCAAATGCATCACAGTCCCCATATCTCCCCCAGATTGGAAGGGAATCTTACAGGATTCTTAAAGGATCCCCCTTGCTGGAGTCTATTGGAATCCTCCCAGAAGCTGGGAGGAGAGGAGGGGAGAAGGATACAAAAATCCCTTGAATGCCAATCAGATGTGTGGAAGCATCCACTAACCCTGTGGAAGGTGTAAAAAAATCCAATTAACAGTGGAACAAACTGGCAATATCATACTCGTGGAAGGCTAGGCTACCTAAATAAATGATGCTTGTGGAACTGGGGCATTTTTGGAAGTAGGGTACATGGATAAAGCTGGGAGAGAGGAAGCTGGGTTAACCTGACCATTCAACAGCTGCACTGCAACTGCCAAGAGAGTATAGGCTTCTGGCATCGCCACTCTGAATTCTTTCCAGTGTATGGCAGCTGTATATCTGTGGTTTTATCTTGGCCACATGGGATCCTCAGGCCAGCCAGAACACATAGAAAATTCATTTCCATGCTGCCAATCACAAAGCAACTTCAACTGGTTGAAAGAGAAAAACTCAAATTTAATCAAAAATCTATTTCTCTTTCCACAGAGTCATGAATATTTCCTTGGCTCTTATCACTAATTATTCAATGTGTGTATGTCTAAGCAACTTTCTCTGCTTCTTCCCCCTAGGCCATTTTCCTCATCTTTCGGCTACATCTCTATGCAGTGAAGCCACAATCTGTTTTTGATAACAAATAATATCACTAAGCAAGATCAAGAAGCAGCTTTTGCCAGAGGGCTCTGCTGTGAAGAAGCGCCAGTGAATTGTTTATTTGACAGGTGAAACTGACTTCCCTGGGCCACGGCCTGCCCACAGGAGCAATGATTCTCTGAATGGTCATTCTGTAGGCTATGACCTCTGGGGGAAGCAGTGATTCTCCAAGTGACCATTCTTCAGGCCTCAACAACTGGAAGGAGTGTGTTCTCAGTGCATGGGACACTCACTCTGTCTCTGCTGTCCTCATGCTCTGAGTTCCCCAGTTAAAGAGGGCAGGTGTGGCTGCATTTTTCTCCTCCTGCCACTAGCTGCTGTTTCTGCTACTGCTGGGGCTGCCACACGCTGCCTCTCCTCCTCCTCTGCTGCTCTTCATTGGTTCCCAGTTGGCTTTCAGAGGCAGAAAGTCAGATAGCAGCACTGATGGCCTCCCACACCTTCTCCTACAGGCTGGGTGCTAAGGGCTGAGAGGAAGGGGAGTGCCATAAGGGTTGGACAAGAGGAATGGGGAATTCTGCTGGAGAAAGATGAAGATGGAGAAATGCCACTGGAGGAAGGCAGGAGAGACAAAGTGGCAGAGATATACTGGAAAGGAGAACAACACAGTGACGGTCTGGCAGGGTCTAAGCTTAGGAGAGGGGCTATCTGATGATAGTGCTGTAACAACTCAGTAGTTAAGGTTGAGTTCTGTTTTACACTTAAAGCAGGCACTCAACCTGTTTGCTTTGTATGAAAAATACAGCATATCCTCCCCAACCTTACAGCACTTACTCTTCAAGCGTGAAGTAAATCCATTAATTAGTTTATGAATTAAAATGTATTAAAAACTGGGTCCTCTAAGAACTCCAGCTTCTGTGTCAGTCTTTACTCTATCCCAAATGATTTTAGTGAGAGACTAACATAGGTGCTTCAACACAAAAAGTCCACAGAGTTAAAATTAATTGAAATCTTGTACATAGGAATTAAGTTGTAATTAAGCTAAGTTATTAACAATTGTGCCTAATTATATACAGGCTACAGGCAGGCTCAGGTCAACCACCCAAGTAACTCTTAAGACAGGGGTTTTCAAACTGGGGGTCGGGAGGTTATTACGTGGGGGGTCACGAGCTGTCAGCTTCCACCCTAAGCCCCGCTTTGCCTCCAGCATTTATAATGGTGTTAAATATATTAAAAAGTGTGAGAACCACTGTCTTAAGTAGAGCCATTGACACCAGAGATAACTCAGCCAATCTCCACATTTCCTGTACAGCTAATTTGCATGCAATAACTCTATTGGCTCAATAAGTCAGTGGCATAAAGGATATTAGACGTGTCAAGAGTTCTCACTGGTGGATTACTTGATCTGGTGGTCACTGCTCTTTAAAAGTTCAACGGCCACATGCTAGCTTTTTTCATTTATAGATTCACAGATTCTAAGGCCAGAAGGGGCCATTGTGATCATCTACTCAGAGCTCCTGAATAACACAGGCCATAGAACTTCCCCCAAATAATTTCTAGAGCAGATCTTTTAGAAAAACATCCCATCTTCATTTAAAAATAGCTAGTGATGGAGAATCCACCACACCCCTCGGGAAGCTGTTCAATGGTTAATTACCCTCACTGGTAAAACTTTACACCTTATTGTCAATCTGAATTTGTCTAGCGTTAAATTCCAGCCATTGGATGGTGTTATACCTTTCTCTGACAGTCTGAAGAGCCCGTTATCGAATATTTGTTCCCCCTCTGGATACTTACAGACAGTAATCAAGGAACCTTAAACTTCTCTTTGTTAAACTTCTCTTTCCACATCGATGGCTTCCCGTGGCACTGTTGCCTTGGCTCCACTGCCAATCAAGGCACCACTAGTGGGGGAACAGAAGCAAGAGCACAGAAGAAGCCCTTCAAGTGCAGAGACACTGGGACTCAGGGGCTTGGCTTCCCAACCCTCCTGTCCCTTAGCACCAGTCTCACACTAGACCAATGCTCCAAATCAGGGATGGGCAACTTTAAGGCAGCAGAGGGCCACATATCCCACTAAAACCCTTTGGCAGGCTGGGGTTAGTGGGGGCAGGGGTATGTGTGTGTGAGTTTGGAGAGTGAGCCCACCTCGCACTTGCCCGCAGTGGTGGCTCCTCGAACATGGGGCTGGGCCTGGCTCCCTGCTCCAGCCCGCTGGCTCTCGCCACAGTGCCACGTGATGTGCACATCTGTGTGCAAGTGTGGCCCTTTCTCCTGATTCCCTGTCCTCTCTCTGACCCTGGTGGTGCCAGATTGCCCATCCTGAGCTGGGCTGTGGCGGGCCAAATAAAATGATCTGGTGGGCCGGACGTGGCCCCTGGAGCACCAGCTGCCCATCCCTGCTCTAAATGAACACGTCAGTGAGTTTGTCTTTACTGCAGCGTTAACCTGGGTGATCACTACTCAGGCCTGAGCAACTGGGTTAGCCACTACAATGCCACACGTGAGTTACTGGGCCCACTCACCCAAGTGTGTCACTAGCACATCCCATGGTTCTTTGCACTGTAATAAGCTGAGCCACTCTGACTCTTTTCCATTGAATTGCAGGAGAACTTGTCTGTCCTTCTGGGCACCTGGGGGGAAGTGTGGGAAGGCAGTGGAGGGCAAGCAGCACTTATGTGGTTTAGCCTGCATCCCTACTGCAAAGTGGGTAAGTTTCTAGCCCGAGTGCAAGCAGTACTTGAGCTTTAGTCTATACCCCAGGAGAGGCCAGCTAGTCCAGGTGTAAGGCACCATCATACTCAGGCCAGAGGACTGTGTGTGTCAACAGTAGCTGGGTTGGGGCAACACCTGAATTAACTTTTCAGAGAAAACATGCCCATTTGCAATTTAAAGGCCATATTCACCAGTGCATATTAGTTGCTTTGCACTGTTCTTGTGATGCAAAGCAGTTGTAAACCAAGCTTAGTTAACCATTGAGCTCTGGATGCTTTTGTGCTTATCTGGTGCACTGGGCTATCTGTCTTAAAATAAATAACTAAAATTGACCAAAAAAAGGTGACGGTTGATACCATATATCTTCAAATCATTAGAAATGTCACATAGTAGAATTCTCTTTGGGTTTCTCATATAGTATTCATGCATAAACATTTTAATAAACCAAGGAAATTCCCAGGCAAAAAACTATGTTAAGATGGAGTAAATGTTGAGAGAACATTATAGTAATTCAAGGTAAAAAAAATTACAGAAATGTTATAATTATCCCAAAAGCGAGTATTGTAAACCTAGAAAATTCAGAATTAGAACTACTTACATTTTTTAAAATGTAGGAAATTACCACCAACGTTCCACCCGAACCCCAAACACTCCCCCTCCCCCGCATTAAAAGGATAATAAGGCTGCAAAGTTAAGCGTTAAAAAGTTAGGAAATGCCAGAATGAAGATTGCACAGGATGCACTGTGCTCTCAGGTTGTTCAGTGGGTGAGGCTGTTGTCTGTAGTACTTCTGCCTCACTTGTTGCTGAAGTTGGAAGGTGTGCAGGAAATGTGGGAATTGCAGGAAGAGAAAGGATAGATTTCTGGTTAAGGCAGCTGCATGCCACAAGGAGAAATGAATTCTATCCCTGCCTGTGCCACAGAGTTGCTATATAAAGCTGGGCAAGTCACTTAAACCAAACTTTAAACATGTGGGTACTGTGTGTTTCTCATTTTCTGGGTACCCAACTTGAGACACCTGGATGCTCAGAAATCCTAAGCACTCACAACTGCAACTGAGGTCAATGGAAGCTCTGCCTTGCACATATAGAGTGCTATAATGTACGAACTACTAAGAAAAATCAGGCCCTAGGTGTCTCACATTGGGCACTTAAAATTACTCAACAATTTTGGCTTTAATTTCTGTGCCTCAGTTCCCAATGTATAAAATGGGGATAATAATTCTCTCTCTCCTCACAGAGATGTTGTAAAGATAAATTCACTAATATTCAGAAAGAACTAAGCATCATAGAAAAGCCCATCAGGAAATTCATATATCTGTAATCAGAGCTAGGTTTGATTAATGTGCAGTAAATAAGGCCAGAGGCCAGACACTGAATGATGAGCATAAAACAAAATATTGAATAGCTGCTTAATCAGTGAGCACCGTCCAAATAAGCACTGAATAAGGCAGGGGGATCCAGTGGAAAAAATAATATGTGATCACATAATTAAAGATGGTATCATAATGCATACGCAAAAGGGGGCTGAATTAAGGTTGTATTGGCAACCTTAAATAGGGCATTTCCTAATTTTTGAGTGCTTGACTTTGCAACCTTAAACATTCTTTTAACACAGCTTTTTAGGATGTATTATAAGGAGGACTGTTGGCTGATACTTCCCATTATATAACCCTTTTTTCAATTGGTTGTCACTCTGCCAAACATACACTGTTAGTGTTTAGTTTGTGCTGAATGCTTTGGGAAAATTTCAGCCCCAAAAGTTCAGCTGTTTCCAAGAACAAGGGTGGTGAAAAATACATTGTTTTGCCCATGTTAAAAATTTCTGACAACTTTTTCTATGAGAAGCTCTAGCACTCCCATGGCTTGGAACAGGGACTGGAATGGGGCATGGCCTTTACATCATGGATGTGCCTTTTGCTTTCTCCAGGAAAATCTGTCCAAATATGGCAAAGTTATAAGCCTTTGAAAAACTGCTCTTTGCATATGCTCAATAGAGTTCCCATATGATGCCAGGCAAATCACTTAAACCAAACTTTCCACAGACGGTCAATCATTGTGTGTTCCTCATTTTCTCAGTGCCTAACTTGAGATCTTGTGGTCTGATCTGCAGAAAGTGATAAGCTGAAACTGAAGTCTTTGGAGCTCTGCTTTGAACATATAAAGTGATATATAATGCTAGCTACTCTGAAAAAATAAGGTCCTCACTGTCTAAGATGGGGCACCCAAAGAAAGCAGGTACTTTTGACCTCAATCTCTTTGTGCCTCAATTCCCCATCTGTAAAATGGGGAAAATAATACTACCTAATCTCAGAGGGATGATGTGAAAATAAATTAATGTACGTTTGTGAAGCACCCAGATATTATAGTGATGAATGCCATAGAAAAGACCACAAGAAAATTCATAATTCTGTCTTCAGAGATGGGTCTAAATAGTGCACAGTAAAAATGCCAAGGGGCCACACATTGAACAATGAGAAGAAAAAAAATAATTCCGCACTTGCTCATCAATTGAATAACATCCTTTCTGTGCATTGAATTAGGCAGGGGGCCCTGTGTAAAAAACAGCAGTAATTAAGAACTGAATTTTATGCATAATAGAATGGGGCTGAGTTAAGGCTGCACAGGCAACCTTAATCCCGGCATTTCCTAACCTCTGAGTGCTTGACTTTACAACCTTCATAATATTATTGTAACAAAGCTTGTGTGTATGTAATATATATATTTATACAGAGAAAGGGTGTGCAGGACATGGGACAGCTTCATCAGAATGAGGACTGGCTCCTGAAAATCAGGAATGGTGGCAACACTAGATTCCTGTCTTGAACTACTGCCTTGCAAGGGGTGTGGTCAGGCACCAAAGATAGGTATTGGGGAATCTGGAATTTCTGCTGTGGCCTTGTGCAATCAAGCACTACCTTGATTGCTGAAGATAAAGAGAACACACCCTGTGCCTAAACTCAACTGATAATCATCCTTATTGAGCAGACGTGCTTATTTGATAGATCCAGGGAGTCTGTGGGCCTGCAAGGGGTACTGGGAAATGTCTCGAAGGAGTGCTGTGGGCAGGAGGCATTGGCTGAGCTGGGGTTTGAAGTGGCTGCTCTTTCTTCCTCCATTATAAAGTGACTGGTGCAAGACTTCTTTTCTCATTCTAAATAAAATTAGAGACAATCATCATCATCATCATCCTTACCACATCCATGTAGCTTTTTGGATTAGGGCAGGGAGTCCCCTTGGAGATAGTGAAGGAAGGGGACTGCTTCATACAGCCAGTTCATTGAGGACCCGTCAACAGGAGCATAAGTTTCTGTACTGACTGCTTCTTCAGGTGTTGGGGCAAGCCACATTTATGTGTCAGCTGCTTTACCTTAGCTACTGTTCATTTTGGGCACAGAGATTTGGAGCTAGTCAGCACAGAGACTAACTAACACTGCTGCTGGATTCTCAATCACCCAGCTGCCTGCAGCAATCCCTTTCCGTCAGGGACTGAGTTTTTCTAAGCTGGGATAAGAATTGGGAAAGGCGGGGGGTGCGGGGGAGATGGCTTCCAGGCTTCTAAAACAGCACACGAAACAACAGGAAATCAGGAAAGATGATTACGAACTCTCCACAGTCATACCTTGACAACATCTCCTTTTATTCCTTCCATTTTTCAGACTGCCCCTCTAAGATCTTGAGATGGGGTAGGGTCCCAGAGAATCCCCCAACCTCCTCATACCTTTTCTGAGATTTCTGTAGAAATTATTATAATGTGTACTACGGTAGCACGTAGAGACCCCAACCAAGATTGGGGCATCATTATTCAAGGCATGATACATACCCACAGCAAGGGATAGTCCCTGCCCTATAGAACTCACAAGCTAAGCAGATAAGACAGACAGGGGGTAGGAGACAGCAAGTAGTATCATCTCCTTTTATAGATGGGGAACCAGAGCATAGAGAGATTAAGTGACTTGCCCAAGGTCACATAGGAAGTCTGTGGTAGAGCAAGGAATAGAACCCAGATCTTCTGAGTCCCAGTACAGTGCTTTAACCATAAACCAATCATTCCTCTGAGCTAGGGACAGACAAATGTGTTGAGTTACATTTACCATTCTACAATATCACAACATAGCACACAGTGAAGAAATGACTGAGAGGGATGAGAGAGCTTCCCAGTATTTAATTGCCTTGGTTTTCTTTGCCTGGAAGGGTAAAGACCAGGAAGAGATGAAGAAATGTGAACTAATAAAAGCTGCATCCCACAAGTCCCCAGCTCCATCAGCTGTCTGCTGTCTGCTCATAGGCCTCCCCAGCTCTCGGAGGAATGCAAAGATTTGCTGTGTTACTTCTGCACTTGAGGGACTGTTTCTCCAGAAGAACACTTGCCTTGTTGTACAATTTCTGCAGCAAGTTGTGTTGCCAGTGTCCCTATCATCCCTGCGGACCCTAAGCATCGTTCCTCCTTGTCTCAGGGGTCTAGGGACACGTGTCAGTTATTCCTTTGCATTGTGCACGAGGATTTGAGATACAAGTTTTCAGTAATGCGGATTTATTACAACCAAAGCCTGACACATCGTCAGTTAGTGACAAATTATGTCAATGAAACAGCTAGTCCACCTCCCCACTCCTCTTCCATGTCCTCCGACACACATTAACACAATCAGATTGCACTTTTATCATTTCCTTCAGGGACATTTTTATCTGTAGCCATCAGTGCTACAGAAAACAATCTGTGCTGATCCAATGAGTAATTCCCATCAAACAGTAAAACTGAGACATGGAATATTAAATATCAGCAGCTACATGAAGGTAACATTCAGAGCCGTGTAATGTTGCCTCTGATGCCAATCAGAGCTTGTTGACCTGAAATGCATCCAAATTATATGTCATACTAGAAAGCTTAACCTGCATCGAATAAGGGTCTGTGACTGCACACTCAAATCCTTATGCCACATCATTAGAAAGTTAGCTTCACCACATGGATGAATGCCATCTGATCCTCATGCTTCTATTGACTGAAGTACCTGGAGACTCTTTGTGTGAGAATGTTACAGTTTCATGCCATTATCCATGTTCACAGCACAGACAAAACCCCCCCTGCAAATTAACTTCTGGATGCCTGAAGAAGCCACTCGTTAAAGCGCAATAACTCAGCCACAATTCAGCCATTTTTTGTATTTTCGCAATGGCCGAAAACACCAGACACACACTGTGGAGCAAGTGAAGGTAAAACTGTTGCCTTGAAAAGCTCTGATGCTGGTTACTGAATTCTACAAGGGAACGGCAGCCAGAAATCTACTGCCTTTCTTTGTGAATATGTGGCATGCCATTATATATTCCTTCCTCTCTCCTTTCTTTCATCCCCAACCCAGACACATCACAAGGCACCAGTATCAGCCATGCTGGGCCCCATGCCAGGAGAATTAATGAAGTGGTGTAATAGCTCACATGGAGGCCCAGTGATTGGCGCCGTTCTTAAAATGCATCTGCAAGGCAGGGGATCACAGCGTTGCTGTGTTCTGTTTATTACAGGCATGTCTCTTCCGTTCCCTTGATTTCTTTATTAGTGCATTTTAAGGCAGCAACATGGGGTTTGCTCTGGGAGGCACTGAGGTTTGAATTCCAGCACTGCTGATGGAAGGGAGGTCTCCCTTCAAGACTAGGCTGGGCTGACAGTGCCATCCGCTAAGAAGCGCTGGATCCTTGCTGAGTGGTTCCCTAGGAATTTGAAAAATCCTGGAAGGCAAGGTAAGATTGTTTGTTTGGGTGAGGAAAGAAAGGTTCCTTAGAAGTACATAGAGGTGTTGCCGTCACTGAGGTGAGAATTTCATTTCTTACCTGAGAACGTAAGTTTGATAGCAGCAGTTAGCAATAACATGATGCCTCACAGTTATTCACCTTTCATCTATGTAGGTATGAGTTCAAATCCCGACTTGGGGTACAAGTGTAAAGGAACTGGTGGATCTCAATCAATTAATCAACAGGTATTTGTCCACATTACAAACATCACACAATTATTCACTCCTGGCATCCTTTGCCCAGGAGAGGTTCAGGACTGGAGAAACAAGGGTAGAATGAATCAGGATGGAAATGCAGTGGCAGCATTGTGTGTCGACCCAAGACTGGAAAGGAAAAGGTGCTGAATGTCCAGATTGAGGTGCACAGACACAGTTGCGAGGGGGCTGCAAACTGGAATAGCTGGGGCTGCTGCACATCCAGGCTGGCATAGCTGTGAGGGAATGTTAGATTGGAAGATCAGGGACTATTACAGGTCAGGATTGATGTCAAGCTGTGTGAGACCCTCAACACTGCAACTGCACAAGTGCTGAAGGCGAGGAGTGAACAGAGCTGTGTGGGAGGAAGATCATGAACCAGATTCCACTATCCAAAGCTGGAAACACTGAGCTCATTGTGATGAGAACCAAATTCATACCAAAATACGAAACTTGTGTTGAGTTAAGCCCCATATATGGACAATGCAGCTTGTAGCCCCTTCATGCTGTTGTTCAGTCTACCACTTGTTTGATGTGAACTCTCTTCAATTGGAAGTGGCAGCTCATAAGTGACCTTTCATTGGATGGCAAGTGGTCAGGAAAGCAATTCCCTAGTACTACCAGTAGGTGGTGTTAGTGTACAGCAGGTTCCACAAGTGGTGAGCTGGGGTAATCTACAGTTGAGTCACTACAAACACTACCACTTAGAGAAGCCTGAAAAATGGGGGATCTCATCCTTATGTGTTTCAGTGATTTAAGAAGAGTATTTAGGGAACCTGGTATTCAGTTTCTATTTTTAATAATTTTTAGTGTTTATTTTTGGCTGCTTTAGTGTCTTGGAACTTCCTAGAAAGGCTGTCATATTGAATGGTATGCATTTGATCAGCAATCAGCTGTTCCATTGACAATTAAACCAATGCAAAAGATTTTTAAAACCTTCTGCCTCATTTATTGTTTGCATCCTACATTCCCACCCTATGTGTAACTACGCAAAACCCAACTGCCTTCCACCCTGGTGCTATTTGTGACCAAGCAGTCAAACTGTGGGGAGGATGAAGAAAAAGTGATGAGACTGAGATGTACAGCAGACAGTCTGAGCAGGACACAAAATCCTTTACAAATCACTTCAGTTTTTTTCTCCCCAGGTATTTTTTTTTAAATCCACTCTTGAAAAATGATCACTATTGTTTTATCAATTTTCAGTTCCCCAAGAATATGATATGGCCAGTGAAAGAAGAGACAGGCCAACATTTTCAGGAGTGATGTGGATTTTGAGTGTTTCAGTTTTCGGGTCCACCTCAGAGACACCTTAAAGGCAGCGCTTTGGAGCTGTGCTCCGGCTCTGCTCCAGCTCCAGGCAAAAACCTGCAGCTCCACTGCTCCGGAGCTGCTCCGCGGGCTCCGCTCCAGAGCCCTGCTTAAAGGAGCCTGATTTTCAGAAAATATTGAGCACTCACCCTCTGAAAACCAGGCCCCTTTAATGCATTCCAAGTTGGGCCTCCAAAAATTGAGGCACTCTAAATCATTAGTCAGTTTTGAGAATATTGGTCTAGTTAACATATCTTATATATAGCTTATGGATTTTCTACTATACTGAGGAAATTCGAGCTTGATATAAGCGACCACAACTGAAATACTGCACAGCATATACATCTATAATCTCCCCCATACACACGCACGCACACACACTTGTGTGCACACACCCCACTCTGTCCTACAAATAAGTGTTAGCCCAAAGCTAGATGTGTCCGACTCGGTCTCTACTTGGGGAGGGACAGTGAGTGGCTGTTCCAAGAGGTCTCTGCCAATCTCTGATTTCTATTATACAGTCTGAGCCACTCACCCACAGCTGGTTTCTAACAAGCTGTCCCCGACCTGCAGTGATGCCATCCCAAAGTCTGCTATCCGGATGTTGTTCTTTTCATCCAGCAGTAGGTTTTCTGGTTTTAAATCCCTGTGGCTGTGGAGAAAGGATTGGAACATGGGTTAGAAAAATTCAGGGCAGCTCCCCAGGATCTGCTTATTTCACTTCACGCAAGTTCACTTTTCTCCTCTTGGGGCAGAAGAATACATAGCGTCTGAGATGCAGTCTTTGGGATGCGGCAACCATTAACCAACCATTACTGACCCTTTGAGGGCCTGAACCTGCATTGCCCTAAGATGTGCAGCACATCTTTCTGCTCCCGTTGAAAACAACAGAAATGCAAGATACTCAGTAGGAGTGGGATCTCAGATGGCATGTAAGGCTGGTATATCAGACACCAATCCATGAGGCAGGAAACAGCAGTATCAACATGTTCTGTGAATGGCAGAAAATTCAGTGACTGATTTTCAGGAAAAGAAAGGCCACTGTATGTATTGCCTCCTCCACCCCTATAGAGCCTCGTTTTAGTAGTTGCTTGCCTCGGCATGTGGCTGTGGGTAATTAGTTGGCATGTGGAAGTCCCTTGAGTCCAGAATTCCACAAAACACTGGCTCCCAACACTTTCGAAAGCCTCTTTCCCATCTAACATTGACTGCCTTCCTACTTAGAAACAGGGGATGGGCAAGGCAGTGGTGACCCTTGAACACTGGGTCATGATCCCCAGGTTGGGAACTGCTGCCATGGATAAAGGGTATAAATACCTGTCCCTCCTCTTCTCCTTTTCTCTCTTACCCATGCCAGAGGCAGTCATGGACCCATCACCTCCCTTTCATGTTAGCTAGCATAAGTACTTTTAAATAGCTCTTATATAGTGTAGCAGTTAATTTTTAAAAATTTAGACAAAATTTTCGTCAAAATTTGTGAGGTTTGTGTCTGTATTGTCATGTTTTAAAACTGTTTTTGAGTCACTAAGATGGCAGATGCATCTTAACAACAACAACAAAAGGCAGCATTTATGAGGAGCTCCCGTTGCCCTTCCATGGTCTCTGCTTTGGGTGGTCAGAATGTGAGTCTTTTGGGTCTGGGTGAGAAAAGGTCCAAACCTGAGAACTTAACTCCTCTTGCAGATAAGGGGGACCCTTTCAATACCCAGTCAGAAAATAAACCAGTTGGAGCCTGTCAGGCAGGGGTGCTGGAACAATTTTTATAGTGAGGATGCTGAGAGCCATTGAACCAACTGTAAACCCTGTATATAATGGAAACCACTTCAAGTCAGGGGGTGCTGCAGCACGCCCCGCACTCCTAGTTCCAGCACCTATGCTGTCAGGGGGTGAAATGAGTCAGCATGAGATAAAAACCAATCACGGTCAGCAAAGGTTATGTGTTTTTTGACAAGAACTACAATCAGAAACCGAACAATAAAAACCCCTGCTCGAGGGTCAGCCCAGTCCTGTGAGCCTTAGTGTGGAACTTAACCTTCTCAAAGACATTATCTCCCCTTTCCTCCCTGTATTAGACACTCAGATAGTCCTGCTCATGGGAACAAACACATGGGGAAGGGGAAGTTGAGCACTTCCTGTTAACCCCTTGTTTAAAGGAACAGGGCAGTGCCCCTAGACCCTATTGCAGAAACATAAAGTTATAATGTTTTGGAAATTACCCCCTTTGTGTTCCTGACCAGGAGTCTAGGGGACATCAATTAGCAACAGCTCCCGAACAATTCAGTTCATGTTTTATGTAAAAGTCAGTGCTTGTTGCTGCAGTCGGTCACTTTGGGAGCATTAGGCAGCTCTGCTCAGACCTCCAGCAAAGTGGGAAACATTCAGTAAAACTGCTAGTTCTTTATCTTAACATCAAGCCTTGAGCCCTCATTTTTAAAAGGGCCTAAAGGTTGACCTCCAGTTTTGTACACATAATTAACATGCTGCCATTTAGGTGCCTTACCGCAGGGGCAAATGGGTAATTAGATGCCTGAGTGGTAGCATTTATATCTGTAAATAATTGTATCTGATGAACTGGAGGGCACTCGGTAAATCAAGCCCTTTGTGTATTAATCAAAGTCTCCTGGTAACCTGGGACAGATCCTTTGGTCTGACACCTTCAGCACACTCTAAAGCTCGTGAATGACCAGTGAAAGCCCAGAAAAGAACCTCTGAATGCTGCCATCAAGGACAAAAGTCCCTGACAGACACAAGCTGATCATACATGTGCCAGATCTGTACGGACCCTGTGTGGGGAGGTTCCTGCCCTAACAGTTCAGCATAATGAAGGACACAGAGTAGAAGAGGCCAGGGTCCTGTAGTGGGCTATGGAAGCTGGATAATAATGAGATGGCAGTGCATTATTGGATTACTGTTCTCTAACTGGGATCCAGGATCGATTTCATCTTGCAGCTGAGTGCTGGGAAGGTTTCATCCAACGGGGGAGATGGATTAAAGGTTTCCTGTATCAGCATTAGGGTATGGTGATGAGTGATAACAGTGCTTTGCAAAGTAAGTGGTGTTGATATAATGAAAGGTAACTGGAAACCTCTCAAAGCTCCAGGCAGACTATGTGTCCTTCTGCCTTTTGCAGTAGTTATCCTTGCATCAGTCTCAGAAACTGCTCTCACAAGACTGTTATTAAGGACTAGTTTATATGTAGGGCTTGCAGAACTCCATTTTTCTTTTTTGGATAATTCTGACAGATAATATCAATGTTTATTTTTAAGCTTTTTTTAGATTTTTATTTAAATTTTCACAGTTGTGGGAATTATGGGAATATCAGAAAATTATGTAATAACAGTAGATGTTGAGATTCAAAAAGTAAAAATTTTATGAACCATTAAAGCACAAATTGTCAATATCACATGTCAAAACATAGAAAGTAAGTATCCTTAAATCAACAGATCAGACCTTTTTTTTACTATTCATTCCTTAGTCCAGTGGTTCTAAACCTTTCCAGACTACTGTACCCCTTTCAGGAGTCTGATTTATCTTGTGTACCCCAAGTTACACCTCACTTAAAAACTACTTGCTTACAAAATCAGACATAAAAATACAAAGTGCCACAGCACACTATTACTGAAAAATTGCTGACTTTCTCATTTTTTCCACATAATTATAAAATAAATCAATTGGAATATAAATTTCAGTGTAAAGTATATAGATCAGTATAAACCAGTCATTGTCTGTATGAAATTTTAGTTTGTACTGACTTCACTGGTGTTTTTTATGTAGCCTGTTGTAAAACTTAGGCAAATATCTAGATGAGTTGATGTACTCCCAGGAAGACCTCTGTGTACCCCCAGGGGTACACATCCCCCTGGTTGAGAACCACTGGCATAGTCCATTTGTCACAAGCCTAATTCAAAAGTCTATATTGTTGGATTGTCACTCTAAGAAGTTCTCAAGCAGTATTTTTCTCACTTTGCCTACCTGCAAATTTCAGTTACCATTGATGGAAATATTTTTCTGTTGGTTTGTGTGTGTAAGGTGAAATTGATGTTTACTGACATTTACTGTTAAAAATCTAATCCTTCCAAGTCTAGTTATATGCACAGAGGTTGGGGATGCTCCGTTTTGTTAAATTCAGTCTATTATATCGCTCATGAAGATGAAGGGCCAATAGCACTGGTAAGAATTAGGTTAGGGTCATTGTGCCCCCTAAATCCAAACTCTGTTATGCTTCCTAAATTCCAAACCCCTAGAACCTCTCCCTCATAACTATGTGTCATCGCTCTGGGTTTCGTCATAGCTAGATCAATATATTTCATTCCTGACCTGCAATAAACTCTGCTATTCCAGTCCTCTCTCTTCCACTTCAGGGGAAGCTATGCAGAAAGGATATCAGTGTTTCACATGTCTGTTAGGTTTTAATATGTAAGTGGAATGATATATGAAAGAGCTCCACCTGCTATTTGGTCGGATATGAGCCACGTATGTCCAATGTATAGAACACGTGCTGCTTATATATACACTGTATATGCTTAAATGAATGAATGGAGTGCTGGTGAAAGACTTGCAGGCTGAAATTCTGTGTTAATCCTAGATTTTTATTTTTTTAGGGGAAACTATTTGCAAAAATGCTTTCAAATATTTTTCCTGTTTTTTTAAAATTCAAATTTTAAATCACATTTAGAAATTTAATTTTAACCAGCTCTATAGTTAATCAAAAATGGGAAAAAATGAAGTGAACATTTCCCCAGTTTCTCTGCTTTATTCACGTTTTTAAATGTTGACATTCAGAATTTCATCAACATTTCAAAATTCAAAAAAATCTGACCAGCTCTAGTTCATTCCCAGATGAGATGCACGATGGGTAGCATTCAGCCTTCTCCCACAACTCCCCACCAACACCCCTGAATCTGAACCAGAAGGATCTCTCTCTAAGGGACGAAGTTAATCCATTATTTGTGCCTGTTCAGCCCTTGGCCTTCGGCGAAGATGCCAATGACGGACAAATGTGATGGTGATTTCTCTAGGAAGTGTATTGGTATCACCACATTACATTAGCCACTGGAGAGCTTCCATGTGGTTACAACTGTCGGTCCCAATGACTTAGGCCAGATATGAGCTGGTGACTTAAAAACGGAAGACTCAGGAGTGTTTCTTAAGCTCGGACTCATACCTTTATGAGTGGGCCCATGATAAACAGTGAAGGAAATTACAAGAAAATGATGTAGCAGAAGCAACTGATGCAAAAATTCTACCCTCTCCCCATGCCTCATATCTACCAGCTTTCCCATTTCTATCACTTTTCACAATGGGAAGGTAACACACAATGAACTCTGAAGTCAGACTCATCCCCAGCCCCCTGACAGTAAGATCTCTTCACCAAACCCTTGATAGCAGGGGAAGGTGAGGGGTGCCATCTATGAAAGAGGGTAACCATGGCTCACTAGTGGCAGATACTCCCTCCCACCCCACTCCCATTGCAACTGGTTCCTCTCCTGCCTTCCTCAGGTTAGAAGCAGTGGAAGGCTGGTGGGGTTATGAGAACGGTAGCATATTATCCACAACTTGGACTTTATTTTTTAAATTAGATCAATCAGAAAAATTAGATGCCTCTGAAATAGCAAAAATAATAATAATGTGCCACTCATTTTCATTAGGGACATGCAGGGGGAAGGGGAAGAAAAAAAGCTACCATGCTCTGTCCCTTCCTACTCAGGCATGTGAGATCTACCAACTATGGTGGCTTTGCTGAATTTGCCTTGCAGTGGTAACCAATGCACTGCAATGGAGAATTCAGTCCCCTCTGCTGCAGCTGCCCTGATAAAGCCATAGCGGGATGGCCCACACCACAGCTGGCACTTCGGAAGCCATTGGCTGGGACTTCTGGATATGGGGTAGCACAAGTGTGAAAGGGGAACCCAACTGGCAACAAGATTGTCTCAAACAATCGCTTTTCCCCAGACGCCAGGCAAAATAACATCAAGGGAAATTATTGACCCTGATTCTCTCCTGTGCCAAAATACACTCGGAAGTGGAGAGAGGGAGGCACTGTCAGGGAGCCATGCATTCACATGCCCCAGCCCTGGCCCTGACCTAAGTCAGTTGAGAATTATAGTTGGGGAGTTTTGCTCCCCTCTGTTCATTCCTCATCCAGTTACATTCTTTCCTTCCCCCAATATGCCCCTAAGCCAGAGTAGGGGTGGTTGGCATAGGGGCTGGCTCTACCACCTTTATACGAGTTATTAGGGTTGTTTAGTAGAAGCCCCACTCAGGGATGAGGGTCCTACTGTGCTGAGCACTGTACACACATATAACAAACAGACAAGCCCTGCCCCAAGTGAGAACTCCCCTCTACCAGGGACAATTCTCAGCTATCCATATGATGTCCCTTTTGTACTCCTCCGGCAGTGTTAAGGGGATAGAACGGAGGCTGAGAATCTGGACCACAATGGCAGGACTGGGACTGTTCCCACTGGAGATGGGACACCTACTCTGCATTTGCATTCCCCATCCTTGCTATCATCATCAGCTCCTCTAAATGCCCAGGTTAGAAATGAGAGGACATGTGGAACAGGGGGCGTCTGTTATAATTTGCCAAAGAACCCAGCAGCCTGGATGGCCTAACACATTAATATTCAGCAAGAACTCTCTTGTGCCAAAATGAAACAAAACCCCACCACATGTGATAATTACTTGGCATTTAATGGAACATTGCCGAATAAATGAACTTAATTTGGTCCCCTTCCAGCTCATCTCTCTGACTCCATGTCTTACATGACCTGCTTCACCTCTTCGCTCTGCAGGTGAAGTGAGGACTCCTTACCCTTTCATTGTTCCAGAGGTTGAAATGCCTTAGGGCATTTCTCCACATTGGCTGGAAAGAAGGATTAAAGAAAGCCGCCTCTTTGGTGAACAAGCAGGGAAAATTCCCCCCACAGAGTGCTGCATAGGCAGAGAAGGAAAATGAAAGAGAGAGCTGCAGCACGGCATGACAGAAAGCTTGGTATAGTCCCATCCAGGATGGCAATATGATGTCCTGAGCCCCTCAGCCAAGACAGTGGAGCAAGCAGCCAGCTGCTAGAGCTTGAACAAGGCAAGACTTTTGGAAGGAGGGAATGTGGATGTGAAAAAGAGAGAGAGTCACTAACCAAGCAATCACAGGGAGAGTACACAGTGTCTGACAGTCTGCAAGGTGCTGCTGTAATACACACACACACACACACACACACATGCACAAAGACACATGGTACAAAAAGGGTGCTAAAAAAAATCCTGCAGAGTGAAAGAGGGATGGTGTGAGTGTCCCTGAATTCCAAGAGGGCTCCTGGGGAACCAGTGCACAATTCTAGTGGATAGAGAATAGAAGAAGGATCTGCATTTGCATACATGCTTCATAGCTCCCCAAGCACTGACCGTTCGCACTTGGCCCCCAGTCACTGGCCACGCTCACTGATGCTCTCCAGGCGGATGTCAATCCCTCCCTCACTCCGTTTGTGAGGTATCTGCTTTCTTACTCTCTGAAAACTAACTCATCTGTACTGCAGGCAGCCACAGCATATGGGTGACACTGGGTTTAATTTATCCCTCTTACTGTCACCGAGGGCAGACAGCAGATCCTGGAGGTAAAGACAGATCTGGAATATTGGGCCCAGTGGAGCTATGCCAGTTTACACTAGCTGATGAACTGGCCCATTATTTTAAAGTGATTTTGGAGCTGAAACATTCATATTGGTTTCTATGACAACCCTGTTTAGTTCCCAGATTTCTAACCCAAGATACCCTTTAATTGGAGAAATTGCAGGTCATTTCTAATCCACAAAATCTTAGCCTCTTTGCAAATGCTTTTCCCACTGACCCCAAACACCCAATGAAGTTAGACCACAGAAGAACTGTCCAACAATATGGCTTTAAAAAGTGCCGAGTATGCTGCTGAGGCTATATGAATAATGTATTAAATACTAATTAATAATAATGAGAAACACCATTTTTTATTTACGTGAGCACCAAAAACCTTTTCATCTCATTTTCCATTGCTCTCGGAAATGTAATAATGACTCAACAGCTATTGTAAATTGGAGATTTGTATGTGTATGTTTCTCTACACAGAAAAATCTTTGGTTTATGTTAATTAAGCTTGCTCTGTTCTACTTTACTAACATTTTCAAGCTCTGTAAAATTAGTCGATACAGTTAAGGTCACAAATAAAAGGATAACTTTTTAATATATATTCATAGATTTTAAGGCCAGAATCGACCATTAAACCATCTAGTCTGACCTCACCCAGTTATGCCTGTAATAAGTAGATGTGCATGTCCTTCTTGCATTCAGGGCAGATTTTTCAAGAAGGAAATATGTTAAAAGTTGTTCTCTTTTCTTCAAAGAAGTAAAAGAAAGCATCTCTTCAAAGTCATAAGTATGCCTACATATAACAGGTCTCATCCTTGTATTTATGCTGGACTGCAGTGAGGCAGATGACCCCCCAGCCCAGGCAAGGGTTAGGGAGCAATCAGCACCAACCTGCCGCACCTCTGTGGTATGTCAGGCCTGGATGTGAGCCCTTAAAAGGGAGAACTCAGTGCAGTAGTGGGGACATGCTGAAGCAAGCAAAGTAAGGGCTCAGAGCTCCCAGACTGGGGGCCCTGTGTCGCAATAACTGACCTATGGCTTGTGAATGCCACCTACCCAAGTCCTCTGAGGAAGAGGACTACCAGGCTGGTTTTCTTTGCTGAAATCCCCCCTCCCCACCCTATGATTAAGCCCTAACCTTTTCTCACACTGAGGAGTGGGAACTAAGACTGCCTGCGAGGCCTGAGAGACTGCTGCCCTCTCCCTTGCACAAGAAAGTGGGTCGGGGAATTATTTTCCATTTGTGTGGGCTGCTTTATATCCCCCTAAAGGGGGTGGACTCACTAAAAGGCACAGATGATGGGTTGTACCCCATATCTCAGAACCAGACCACAGGGTTGTGGCTGCCAAGAGAATGACATAGGAGATAAGCGAGGTCCCTGCTCTCACTCCAAGGTGGCAACTTTGAGGCGGTAACCTTCAACATGGAGTTAAGGTTACATAGTAGTTTTTAAAGCCTTGTGTGCAGGGACGGATTTCCAATTAGGCACAGTAGACACATGCCTAGGAGCGCCTAAAAGTTAAAAGTGGTTAAAAGTTAAAAAGTTAATACATACAGCTCTCCTGTAAGCGGCTGGGCTCCTGGCACGGGTTGGTGGCTGCCCAGTGTGTGGGGCTGGAGCAGGGTGAGCATCTGAGTCAGCCCACCTGTGTGTGCTGTGAGCCGCAGCTGGGCAGGGAGGCTGCTGAAGGTGCTGGGAGCATGCCAGCCCCTTCCTAATCTCGGCTGTCTCGCTACCTCCGCCCTGTGCTGGGGTGGGGCATGGCCAGCGCCCCATTCACTTGCATGGGCAGAGATGGAGCGCAGCTGCTGCGCCGGGCTGCAGGAGGGACAGAAGACACCTGGGGACTGCTCGCTGTGGGGAGAGGTACAATCCCCCCTTGTGCCTTGCCTGGGGCAGGTGGGCTGTGCCTTGGCTCGGGATGGGAGCGCCCTGCATGGTGGAAGGTCTGGTGCCTTCCCAGGGAGGCTGTGTTATATTTCTTTCCGTTTAATTTTTTATGAAAAACACGAAGGTCAGCTGTAGGCAGGGGGGAGCTGAAGATGCTATGCCTAGGGGCACGTAAGGTGTAAATCCAGCCTTGCTTTTGTGTTGACAAAGAGTTGTACGAGGAAGGCAGTAATAGGTAAGAGCTGATCCATTTTATATTGCTGTCACTCAAGAAACGGAAGTGTGGTTGTTGACCTTAACTGTGTCTTTGTAGCTTTTCAGTCTGTGAGGAAAATGGTATTAAAGTAGAACAGAGAAACCTTAACTAACATTCAACAAAGGTTTTTTCTGTGTGAATTTCCCTAGTTTGTAAAGAAACTGCAAACTGGAGCTGCAATATGAAATGCAATTAATATAGGGCCTTACAAAGAATCATGATAATGTCGTGAACACAAAGGCTGCAGTGTGAGTTCGACGATGGAGAAATGTCAATATTAGATCACAAGTGGACACAGCAACTGAGCAAATCTGTTATCAGGGTGTAAAACACATAGGACACTACCAAGCAAAGAACGTCATTATTAGTTGACGTGGTGTTTTCAACTTGCCACTGCTGAAGTCAATGTCAACATTTAAGTAAATAAGACTGCTGGAATTTGACAGATTTGCTGGCATGTACACACATAGGTTGCTGCTGAGTAAAATACAGGCATCATATGGTTAATGCAGCACTTGGTGAATCTGCCGCCATGGACAGACAGATTGCTGCTGAGCAAACAATGTTGCCACATCATTCACACTACACTTTCAAATTGGCACAGCTCAAATCAATTATGAAACAAAATCATTTTTTCTGAGGCATTCCAACATGGAAAAAATATAAATGTGGTATCTGTGTAAAGGGCAGCTATCCACATCCAAAGTTTAGTGTAGAATCGCCATGTGTACTCTTTGCAAAAGGGTTCTGTAAAAGAGTGAGGCATTAGGGACTCAATTTAAAAATCCATCTGTTTTTATTTCCAAAATATATTTAAATATGTGACTCCTCTACAAGTCACAAAGTGCACAGAAAATTAAAAGCCTCCCTACAGTCTATTTTGTATGTGTGCAGGAGATATTCCCATTCTTTCGCCCATTAAGCACAATTCTCTGATGCAACGTGAACAATGGCTTACCTACCAAATTGCTATATATAGATGCATGCACACTATACCATAGTATATTCTCTTTTCATGTGTGTGTGTGTGTGTGTACGCGTGTATATAGAGTGAAAGCATATATACAATGCTCCACAGAGTGGTGCGGCATAAACGTTTTATCAGCATGAGTGTTAGAGATGTCTCCTTCCTTCACGAGCTCTGAGTAAGGCTGTGATTCGTTCACAGAGGTTGCGGAAGTCACGGATTCCGCGAACTCCATGACTTCCGCAGCAGCTGGTGCAGCTGATTTCAGGGCTGCCTGAGCCACTGGCCCCACGGCCAACCACACTGGCCACTGGTGGAGTGACCTGAGGGCAGCCGCACCGGCCGCTGCTTGGGAAGCCCCAGGCAGCTGGTTCCAGGGACCGCGCGAGCAGCAGCGGTCCCGGAGCAGTTGGAGCAGCGGCCCCCCGGGTGCCTGGAGGCTGTCCGGAGAGCGGTCCCTGGGAACAGCGGCTGGGGGGAAGACAACCCCCAGCACTGGAGCAGGCCCCCCCTCCACCAGGGCCCCCCTGGAGCAGCGGGATCCCAAAAGTAGAGATTTAGTCAGGGGTATTTTTGGTAAAAGTCATGGACATGTCATGGGCCATGAATTTTTATTTATTGCCCATGACCTGTCCATGACTTTTACCAAAAATACCTGTGACTAAATCTTAGCTTTAGTTATGAGTGAGCTGTGCAAGTTACCCCAAACAAGTGCCAATAAAACATAATCGCGTATTCTGTCTATGCTATGTATTTTACAGAAAAAACAATATTTTAGAAATTATTTATAGAATCTTCCTACACTGGTACCATTT
Source organism: Chelonia mydas (assembly GCF_015237465.2). NCBI lineage: Eukaryota > Metazoa > Chordata > Testudines > Cheloniidae > Chelonia > Chelonia mydas. The sequence goes on along the minus strand of NC_051246.2, from coordinate 27,148,333 downwards.
TTCATATTCTTCCACCTGTAAGGAGAGCTGTAAATCATAATGTCACAATGTCAAAATCTGATATCTTGCAACTACTGGAGGCTAGCATCAAGAGCTGTGTATCCCAGTGGAAAGCTGTCAATTTCCCTTTTCCCAGTGGTACAGCACCCGCATTGTACTCCTGAAGGGCAGTGAGATGTGCAACTTTAAACTGGTCACTGTGCAATACTAAATATTCACAACGGACCTCAGGCCAGTGTAATTTGGGGGACAATTCTGTGTTTCAGGAAAAGAGGGGGAAATTTGGTTTCGGTTGATTGAAAATATGAACCAAGATAACTGAAGCTCAGAGATTTGGGATGTTTAGACTAAGATGGATGAGTGGGCAGAGCGTAGGTGAAGCAGTCACAAGATGTGTGACCAATGAAATTGAAAACAGGGCTATCGCTTCCACATATAGGGCTGTATTGTGGCATTCTGTCACAAGCCCAACATGAGGGGCAGTGTAGAGTGGCACCAGAGAGACCGTGCCCTTGGCAACGCTAGCAAGCACAGTGTTCCTGTGCATGGGGTGTGCACATTTTGTGCTAGCCATTAGGCTGGCCCAGAAAGTGTACCAGCTCTACTCCATGGATTGGTGCAGAGGTGGGGCAGGGGTCTGGTCCTGCCCCTCTCTCCACCTCTGCTGTAGCGCTTTAGTGAAGATGCTACTACAAGAGCTTTTCCCATCAGCATAGTTAATCCACCTCACCAAGAGGTGGTAGCTACGTAGATGGGAGAAGCTGTCCTGTCGGCATAGCACTGTCCACACCGGGGGTTAGAGCGGTATGACTATGTCACTCAGGGGCGTGGATAAGTCTGTAGTGTAGATGAGGCCATAGTCATCTCTGCTTCTTGATGTCACCCCTGATTTCTCACAAACCTTCCCTCCCCATTAATAAAAGTATACTGCGGTATTCTATAAACCGTTCCTGCTCACAGTGCTCTCACAAGAGCTTTTGGTGCAATTGCTGTGAATCCTGAAGTATTATTTTTATAATGACCCTTTCCCCACCCTACTAGTGGGAAGGATACAAAGCAAAGTAAAACAAAGCTCCAATTCATTGCCTTAGCTCCCAACCCCCCCACGCTCCCCGTGTCACACACTTTAGCATGAGCCCCCTCTGCATATACCAGCAGACAGCCTCAGGCGATGAAAGAAGAGGCTCTAGTAATTGTCATTTATCAATATTCATACAGATCCTCAAACCCTCCTTGTGCCCTCCTGGAAAAAAAAAGCCAAACCAAAATAAAAATAAAAATAAAATGAAATAATAATCCTGCTGCTCACTACCAGAGGGAATTTCCTCTCAATGTCACCACTGCGCTGTGCAGTAATTGGCATTATCAGTTATCTCTGAAGCTTAATAAGGTTTGCCATGGGCCCTTTTCCGTAATCATATTTTTATTTGTCAGCTCACAAGATACAGACACCAGATAGGAGCCTGACCAAAAAAAAAACCCAACACACACAAAAAACACAACTCAGACCAATCACAACATTGGTTGGTGATGTCACATGCAGCCAATCAGGAATCTTTTAGCTGTTCTCTCCTATTTCCTTCCAGATTCCGTTCTCTCTGCAATCTTTGCCTTTTCTAAATAGAAGAGTTCTCCTCCAGGGGAAATCTAAGACTGGAGTAGCTGTGAACTCCCCCATGGTCAGAGCTCCTGTATCATTTCCTACAGTGACTGCGGCTGGGCCTGGAATAGCTGAAAGGTCCCACACAGGCAGTGGCCAAGGTGTTCAAAAGCAACTACTGATTTTAGGGGTCCTACCTGAGGCCCCTTACAGGACCCTGGTTTTCAGAGCGGTGGCTCAGCACCTGCTGAACACAAGCTCCCTTTGAAGTGTTTCAACGTGGGCATCAAGGTGGGCAGCCAATGTCATTAGTCACTTTTGAAAAACGTGGTCCGTGCTGCTATGACATTTCACTGACTCCTGAGGCTAGGGTAGCCGTGAGTTCCCACACACCATTGGTCCTATGCCATTTCCTGCACTCCTGAGCAGGGCTATAACTAGGGTCGCTGTGAATTCTCCCACAGCCAACCCTACTACAAAATTCTGTACGGTGACTGTGACTGGGAGACGCTCCAAGCTCCCGCTACACTCCCATTAAAAGAAATAAATGGAACAGGAAACTCATACTGATTTAAAATAACATTAAACCAAACACAAGCAAAATTACAAATCCATTTTCTTCCTTGCTGGGGCTGCTTCCTTGAAAACCCTTCATCAGACAAAGGCAATTTCTGCCCGTGGTTGAAGGCACAGCTCCCCCCCTCCCCCGGCCCCCGATCAATGGCCACTGTGGGGAAACCCTTTCAGATTCTCTCATAGAGGAATCCTGAGCCATTAATAAATTCAAAGCCGTGAAAGACGAACTTACCAGGATGCTGAAGAAACTGTAAACCTTAAGAATTTCTCTGTGCTTGGTTGCTCCCTCCTAGGGGTGGTGGAAGAAGCGGTGGCACGATATTGGGTGGGGGGCACAGAGCTATCAATCTATTCTGCTAGCATGCTAGAGGCACTCCAGTCATTAGCCAAAGGAGAAGCCTTCATTACTCAGTGTGGTCATAACTGGATAACCCGGCTGATGAGATGATTTATCATCTCGCTGCCCTGCGACAGGGCAAGGTCAAGCTTCGTTGCTTAGGAAAGCACATTAAATTATTATATATTTACAAACCTGATTTTTAAAAAACCTTTGGTGGTGACTGCTCAGACTCTCTCATCTCAGGAGCTGCACGGTTCTCATAGTGACCTGATTCACTGTTGTTTGACTCCACACTGACAGTGGTAGAGTAGGGGTTGAGGAGGAGATCATGGAAACAGACTCACTTCTTAACAGGAAGGATATGGCCTTAATGCCCAAATGTGTTGAAGACGGTAGCTGGGGATCCTTAAAAGAGGCACTCACTATTCCTTGAAAATTCGCTAGAGACCCTTAATTCTCCAGAATTACTTACTCTTTCTACGGCCTCAGCCCCACCCTCAGCCTTGTTTATTAAAGGCAGACACCAGAAGGCATCTGTCCATCTATCTACCTGTGCCACACTTGTCACAGTAGTACCTAATTGCCAGTAGATACATATACATTCCCACAAGAGTCATGCGAATACCACAAACATCTGTATAAAGAAAAGGAGGACTTGTGGCACCTTAGAGTCTAACCAATTTATTTGAGTATAAGCTTTCGTGAGCTACAGCATTTGAATTATTAAATGAATTACCATCAGTTGTGTTTGCACCTTTTTTGTGTGTGCTTCCTGTGCATATTCGAGTGAATGAATTTACCAGCAGCAATATTTGTGGAGACCGTCAATTATAAGAGAATAACGGAGAATATTTGCAGAACATGAATTCTGAATTTGTAAATGAGACTGTTGACACGTAAAATCTGATTCTGGGCAGACTCAGGAAAACATCCCTATTCAGGAATGGTGCTTGGGAAGTTAATGCTTAAATGTTTTCCTGAGTCAGGGCCTCTAAGAGATATGCTCTGCTAGTCATGAACAAAAACAACCTATGTGTCCAATCAAACCTAACTGGAACCACACTATCCAGTTTCCAAAACAAACTGCTCCTGAACAATCTATCGTGAATTATTCTCAGAAATATATTGAGAAAATCATGATTCTCCCACAAATGATTTGCAAGGAGAAAAAGATGTGGCATTCACAGAACAAATTATTTGTTAAGAATTATTTGCCCTCAGAGAAAAGTTTCTGGGTCTGATGATCCAAAGTCCATTGAAGTCAGTAGGGGGGAAGGAGGGTGTCTCACCATTAATTTCAATGGGTTTTGGATTGGCCCCTCATGTTCTTATTGTTCATTCTCAGCTCACCCCATGCTCCGTTGACTATCACAAACCCGTCCATGCTGACTGCGTACTGTCCTCAGAACTTCGAAATCCACAAATGTGGTCAGCTCAACCTCTGAACTGCTCCCCACCCTACCCCATTCTTCTTAATATCACCCTACAGCTCCTTCTTGCCCCTTGAGAAAGGCTTAGATCCCCTCTTCCATCCATTACTAATACATTCCCTTAGAAATTTCCAGTTATTTACACAATGAGGGGAGAAGATCAGACACTTAGGTGGCCATTTTCGCTATGGGCGTATTAGGGCTCTTGATTAATCGCAGTTAACTCACGTGATTAACTAAAAAAAAATAATCGCAATTAAAAAAAATTAATTGCACTGTTAAACAATAGAATATCAATTGAAATGTATTAAATATTTTTGGATGTTTTTCTACATTTTCAAATGTATTGATTTCTATTACAACACAGAATACAAAGTGTAAAGTGCTCACTTTATATTATTATTTTTAGTACAAATATTTGCACTGTAAGAATGATAAACAAAAGAAATAGTATTTTTCAATTCACCTTGTGCCTGTACTGTAGTACAATCTCTTTATCGTGAAAATGTAACTTACAAATGTAGATTTTTTTTGTTACATAAGTGCACTCAAAAACAAACGAATGTAAAATTTAGACCCTACAAGTCCACTCAGTCCTACTGCTTGTTCAGCCAATCACTAAGACAAACAAGTTTGTTTACATTTATGGGAGATACTTCTGCCTGCTTCTTATTTACAATGTCACGTGAAAGCGAGAACCAGAGCCAGCTCTAGGTTTTTTGCCTCCCCAAGCTCCAAGCTGGCGTTGCAAGGTATTTACGTGCCAGATATGCTAAACATTCGTATGCCCCTTCATGATTCGGCCACCATTTCAAAGGACACGCTTCCATGCTGAAGATGCTCGTTAAAAAAAGAACGTGTTAATTAAATTTGTGACTGAACTGCTTGGGGGAGAATTGTATGTCTCCTGTTCTGTTTTACCCGCATTCTGACAAATATTTCATGTTATAGCAGTCTTGGATGATTAACCAGCACATGTTGTTCGCTTTAAGAATAATTTCACTGCAGATTTGACAAAATGCAAAGAAGGTACCAATGTAAGATTTCTAAAAATAGCTACAGCACTTGACCCAAGGTTTAAGAATCTGAAGTGCCTCCCAAAATCTGAGAGGGACGAGGTGTGGAGCATGCTTTCAGAAGTCTTAAAAGAGCAACACTCAGAGGCGGAAACTACAAAACCCGAACTACCAAAAATGAAAATCAACCTTCTGCTGGTGCCATTTGACTCAGATGATAAAAATGAACATGTTTTGTCTGCTCTGCTTTGGATCATTATCGAGCAGAACCTGTCATCAGAATGGACGCATGTCCTCTGGAATGGTGGTTGAAGCAGGAAGGGACATATGAATCTTTAGGGCATCTGGCATGTAAATATCTTGTGATGCCGGCTACAACAGTGCCATGCGAATGCCTGTTCTCATGTTTAGGTGACATTGTAAACAAGAAGTGGACAGCATTATCTCCTGCAAATTGTAACCAAACTTGTTTGTCTGAGCAATTGGCTGAAGTAGGACTGAGTGGACTTGTAGGCTCTAAAGTTTTACATTGTTTTATTTTTGAATGCAGTAATTTTTTTGTACATAATTCAACATTTGTAAGTTCAACTTTCATGATAAACAGATTGCACTACAGTGCTTGTATTAGGTGAATTGAAAAATACTTTTTTTTTTATAGTGCAAATATTTGGAATAAAAAATAAAGTGAGCATTGTACACTTTATATTCTGTGTTGTAATTGAAATCAATATATTTGAAAATGTAGAAAACATGCAAAAAATTTAAATAATGGTATTCTATTATTGTTTAACAGCACGATTAATCATGATTAATTTTTTTAATCGCTTGACCCTAGGGTGTATGCATGGGGCATTCTGAGGACAGTAGTTAGTCAAACCTGAGGAATATGGATAATCATTGCAGAATTACTGAGAAATAACTATACAGTCGTTATGCAAATCCCTGCGCTCTCATTGTCTAACAATGGCCCTCAGCCTATCAGAATGGAGGAATTTGCATGCTGTATGTAGTTATTAAGACACAATTGTGCAGTCATTATGTAAATCACAGCACCTTAGCCAATCAGAATGCATGGAATTGTATTACTGAGAAATAAGCGTGCAGTTACAGGTCAGTAACTGTACAGAAACCCTGTGATTTGATTGGCTGCAACAACTCAATTTCAGTATAATTTAAATTACCCGAACTTGTTAAAGCTGAAGTGGAAACTGGTTCAATTTAAAATGCCATCTGCAAGTTAGAGGTTAAACCACACTCAATGGTTAAATCATTCAACTGAGTTAATATGTAACAATAACAGACTGATAAAGAAAATTACTCCCTACTGGAAAGGAAATTAAAGGCAACAGTGACTCAAATGCCCAGAAGGGGCCCAGGCAGGGCTGCCAACTGCCAGCACATTTCCCTATAACCCAAGGTGGCCATAAAATGACATTGTTGTATTGATAATTGTCCCAAGTTTCTTCAGGGACTAGTCTTGATAAGGCACATATTATTCTCGGTTATTGGCAAGTGCCCCCAAGACTCATGGAAATGAAGGACTGGTCCCCCAGGAATTTGATTTTCTTGGTCAAAGCACTCACTATAAATGAAGGTGACAGCAGCTGCCCCCTCCCATTATGCTCACCATGGAACAGCAGGCTCGCTTTCCAATGGAAATCAGAAATGAGCCTTTCTACATATATTATAAACAGATCCAAAGGAAAATCATGGACAATCTACGTGTGATTGATGCGTGTTCACAGAGATAACCAAGAAGTAGCAGCAGCAGCCGCGTTTATGTAGCACTTTTGGACCCCAGTAGCAAACAGACGTATAAGGAGCCCCAGCCCCAATGACTGTTTCGTTATGAGTTTCCAGGCCGTAGTCACCACCCATTATAAACCTGCTGTACTCACCATATTGAATGACTATGGCAGAAGTCTAAAGCAGAGATGATTTGTCGGAAGAACTTCCTGGCTTCTTTTGGCGTTAATCTTCCCTTTTTTACGAGATAGTCGAAGAGCTCCCCACCTGACACGTGTTCTAGCACCAAATACCTAGAAAAAAATAAGACAGGCCTTTGTTAGCACATGATCACACAGCTCTCTCTGTCTTTGTCTCTCTCTCTCTCTAGGAATTAAACTTGTGTGAAATACTGTGAAACGAGAGAATTGGAAAATTAGCAGCTGTGAACATTTTTAACAGGGTTGGAGTCAAGCACTGCTTGGACTCCAGGCGTTTCAGTGATTCCAAACAATGGAACAAATTCAGTTTTCAGCATCCCCAGTAGAGGGATGATATCTGAAAAGCAATAATTCCTCCAAAGATCAAGACGGATAGCGGGCAGCAAATTATATGTGAGCTTCCAGTATAATTTGGCAGCTGCAAAAGCTAATGCAGAGTTCGGCTGCATATGCAGAGACATCAGGTCATTAACCAAGGTGGATGGTGATAGTTCCTTTTTTGAAATAGCTTTGGAGGAACTACACTCACACAACTGTGCTCAGTTCTGGGCACCTCAGTACCAGACAATGTCAACAAACAAGAGGGAATTTGGAGAGCTGTTGAAAATAAACAGGCTGATTTATGAGAAAAGATAAACTACATATGTATAGCATGGGCACCCAGGGAAGGGCTCATTTCTGCAACCCTTACTCATGCTGGATAGGTCTGCTTCACTTGACTAGTCCCATTGACTTCAAGGGGACTACTCTTGCATGTAAGTGTTACATAGAATGAGTAAGGGCTGAAGAATTAGGTCCCAAAAGGGGGATAGGAAAACTGCATGTTATCATTGGCATTCAAGTACTCCAAAAATGTACCAGGCAAAGAAAGGAGAGGAATTATCTAGGGCAGCCCAAAGGGTTATTATGATTAGGGGTAATGAGATGCCACCAATCAAAAGAAAACTTAAGCTAAATATCTGGGAATGTTTCCTAAGAGTGGAGCTCTAGGAGACCATGGAATCGTTTCCCTCGATAAATAATGGCAGCCCCATCAACTGAGTAATTTAAAACTGGACTAGATACAACACTGGAGAGCACAGGGTAGGTAACAGACCTGCCTTGGCAGGAGGATTGTCCCGAACAGGGTTTCTCAACCTTTTTGATACCAGGCACCAGCTTGCTGCCTGCCTAAACTGTCAGGGAGGTCTCAGGGGCTGGCACCGGTCCATGGACCGATCACTGAGAAACACTGGTCTAGAGAAACAATGAGGCCTTTCCCATCTCTACTGTGATTCTGTGCGACTGTACAGTGCTGCCGCCTTCTGTGTACACACAGTACATTAGATATAGGGAGAGTAAATGATGCCAAGATACTGTGTAAAGCTTTTATTGGTATGAGTCTGAGATGACCAAAATTACTATGCAGGCCCTCCCAGACTAGTGACACAAAGAGGTTATTTAATGAAGGACCTTTTGTTCTCTGAATGGATTACTTTGCAGATCTCCCTTTAGGGGCGGACCCGCAGAGGTGGCTTTTATGCCCTTGGCTTCAGAATACTGTAACAGGGGAGCAAGCCCACACTCCCTCAATGGGTAACTGCTTTGAAATGTGTTCCTTTGCCGCATGGAAGGGCATGCGATCTGACAGCAGATATCTGCAGGGGCAGTGAGATGAAGGTAAACAGGACTAGTAAACATCACCATCTTTTGTTGATACCACAAATTTCACTGGAAAACTGTTAAAATAGTACATTTTAGAGAGGTTTTACAATTTTTTAGGGAGTTATTGTTGTATTCCTTTGTGCATAAGGCAAGTCAGTGTTAGTTCCTGTACCCTTAGTCCAACCAAACAGGTCTTGGAAGGAGAGGAAAAGAACAAAATTACTTCAAGACTGAATACTGTCCTTTCAGTGCCTCAGAATGGTATGATTTGGGAGGGAAACTCCAAATTTGGGGGGAAAAAGAAAAATATTCTTGTGCATTTTTAAGTGGTCCTTTTTGAAGCTACTCAGAGTATTTGAATATTAGGAGTAGCCCTGGAGAGAATAAAGATAGTCCAGTAGTTAGGGCAGCAGCTGTAGATTTGGAAGACCTCGGGTAAATCCCTGCTCCTGTGTAACCCTGGGCAAATCACTTAGACTTAAACGGATAAAGAGTTTTATAACCAGTGTTGTGCCTTTGGATATGACAGCTGGTAAGGCAGAACTGAGGTTATGGAATGAAAGGTTACACGCAGTCAGACACACTGAAATAGATCTGGAACCCCAGGAGGACTTTCCCAGAGGGGTTGATACAGACAGGTCAGTGTGGCAATGCCTGAACCGCCTGCACACGCAAACTGGCAGATTGAAGACTAATATGATCCAGTGAGGGTACTCTCATGACATGAATGTATGCGAGTGCAGTAAGGTGCAGACCATGGAGCATTTGCTGACTCTTTGGGGAGACCTATGAAGAAGGACCTCGCTGCAGCAACAGAAAGAGCCATTGCTTGTGCATGGGAAAACCTCTAGTGTGCGATAAGGACACGAGAAGATGATGATTTAGACTCTGTCTGTGTCACTGGATGATACTTCCCTGCCCCACAGGGGGGGTTGTGTGGATAAACACAGTAAAAGATTGTGGGGTGTTCAGATACTACTGTAAAGGGGGGCGGAATAGGTACTTCACAGTGACAGAGAGCTCGTGGGGAAAAGTTGGAAAACTTTTTGTTTAAATCAAAATTAGAAAAATTCCGACTGAGCTCTCTAGTGCTTGTTGAAATGCCACAAGAAAAGTTAATGGAAATTTTGTCAATTCTTTTTTTCATTAAGATCCAGAATCAGATGAAAATTTGTGTTGAAACATCAAATTTTCAAAAATTGTGACTCGCTCTAATCCAGGCAGAGGTGTTTTTAGTGAGCAAAGTGCCAGTGAGACCATCATAAAAGTATGATAAAATTCAATGGACCATATAGCTATCACCACTGTCTATATGGTAGATATGTTACTGATATAGGACCAGGCACTCTATCCTGCTCTATTGCTGTGGCACTGCTACATGATGCCAAGAGAGAAAAGACAGCCCACAGCTCCATAGCTGGGGATTCCCCTGGCTTGGGGAAGTCCTGAGTGGTCATCCAGCTAACATAGGTGGTTCCTATGCCACCCGTCCTGCAGCCTCTGGTGTAGGGGCATATCAGGATGTGGGACAAGAAGTGGCCTGTCAGTGATCTCCATCTGATGCATAGTCCCTTGGAGACTGAATTTGGATGTCTGGGCCTTTTAAGTCTCAGTGGTCCTGCACTACCCAAACTTTGGCAGCAAGGCATGTTGGGAAAGAGGATTCCCTATATAAATCATTCTCTTCCTTGTACCAGAGATTGACCTGGTCTAGTCTCTCCTATGGCAGACCCAAAATTGGCCTTGGGATCAAATGTAACTGGCTCTCTGACTGCTCTTCCTTTCTGCTGTGCCCAGAAGAAGCAGGATACAGCAGAGAATCTGGCTCAAAGATTTCAGACATAGTACAGATCAATAGAAAATTTTTTCCAGGGTGGTATAAAGATGTTTATATGTACAAGCCTGCAGACCCCCCTCTACACAAGTTTCAAATGCAGTTTCAGAAAATTACAGGCTCAGCATTTCTGTCACCCTCAGCAGGAACTGCAAAGCAATTTATTTTCATCAACTTTGTCTTATTAAAAATACTCATCCAAAGTGCACCAACATGCCGTATGATAAATAAAACAAATGGAAATACAAAGTGCATTTACGAAGGTATTTATTTTTGTTCACCACCCAGAAGCACCAGATATAATAATGGAAACAAATGGGGGAAACATCTGAAAAAGATTTGTGCCTGAGATGAGTCGAAGAACAAGAAAGAAGCACAGAGAGACTGTATTCTGATCTGACAGATCCCCTCATGTGACAAGAGGAAGGAGGGTGACAAACACATTCCCAAATGGTTAAGTGTAAGAAATAAATGCTGCAAGGATTATTCTACAAGTGCAGCATGGTTAACGTTACATCTAGAAGTTCATAGTCCCGATTTGCTGCTGTACCAGGAAGAGTCACCAACCAACCCTATTCCCTGCAATAAGAAAAGGAGGACTTGTGGCACCTTAGAGACTAACCAATTTATTTGAGCATAAGCTTTCGTGAGCTGCAGCTCACTTCATCGGATGCATACTGTGGAAAGTGTTAATTATTTTGATTAGTGCACTATAGCTTAGATGGTCCATGCTGTACCTATATATAAAAAGAGAATCCTATTCTCAAAAGCTTACAGTCTAGACAGAGAAGGAAGACAAAGGAAAGAGTATTGTCCCTTTTTACAGATGGGGAACTGAGGAACGGAGAGACTCAGGGCTTGTCTCCACTTTCCAGGGGATCCATTTAGCGGGTCTAGTGAAGACCCGCTAAATCGACCGCCAATCGCTCTCCCATCGACTCCGGTACTCGATTGGAATGAGAAGCATAAGGTAAGTCGACGGGACCCGTCGACCCAGCACAGTGTAGACACCGCAAAAGGTCAACCTAAGGTACGTCGACCCCAGCTACGTTATTCACATAGCTGGAATTGCGTAACTTAGGTCGACTGAGCCCTGTAGTGTAGACCTGCCCTCAGTGACTTTCCCTGAGTCAAACAGTGAGTCCACAAGACCAGCCATCAACTTGCTCTACAGCCCTCGATGAGTTTAATAGAAAGCAGCGGCACTGAACCTGGCCTGACTGTTTGCTGATTCAGGGAGCAGGTGAGCAACAGAATATACATAGCTTGGAAAAATGGACAAGGAAAGCAAGATTTTCCTGCCGTTCCTCCCCCATTCTGCCCCTTCCTGACAATGATATTACCTCATGGTACCATTTTGCTCCTGCATCTGTTCCCAGAAACTAGTCTTGGCCATTGCTTTCCATTCATTGCACAGCCTGAGTTTCATGTTATATAGAAAATGGAAAGCAGCAATTTTTAAAGGGTGTTTTTCAACTCTGCCTATGGTAAAACTGATGGTGTCAGTCAAAAGCTCTCCCCAGTGGAAACCTAGCTGTAAAAAACACACCATGCATTACTCTCTGAAAAGTCACTGCAGAGTAAACAGAGGCAGCCCCTTGGCAGTGCACTGTACACCCGCATGCTGTGATAATTGCGACAGGGAAGTATGGAGCCACCCCGGGCTGAAGGACTCTGCCAGAACACTTAGCTCTCCCACCTTGAAAGCACTGTACAAATGTTAACTAATTTAATCCTCTCACTTTCCTTGCGAGAGACACGCTGTAAAGGTCATCACCCCCATTTTACAGACAGGGGAGTGAGGCACAGTGAATTACCCAAGGTTACGTGGCAAGATGGTCTCAGAGCTGGGATTAGAACTCAAGATTTCCTGTGCTCATGTTCACTAGACCACACTGCCCTGAACATCAATCACCCCTGTTCTCTAGCTTTCACTGCTGTGATTATGGTGACTGCAGCGCTGGCCTCTCCTTTTTGATACGAGTCCATTTGGAACAAGTGGATTTGGACAGAGGCTGCAGCTGTCAGGCTTCCACAACTCCAATTTGCAGTGTGCACACACAGTTTAAAAAAATTATTAAACACTTCCTCTACTGGGTGAATTCTTAAATGTGGGGCAGATTCCCAAACAGGCAAGGCCATGGTTTCAGAATGCCAGCACCATGCGTGCCCAGAATTTCTTTATGCCTCTGCTGTGAGCCAATACATGAAATGAAAAATTTCAGGGAAAGCTTCAGAGACGAAGGAGACGAGACCCCGGTGTTTAAAGGAAAAGAAACCGAATGCTTAATAGGAGAAATGATTTCATCCACCAGAGAGGAGCAGAGAGATCATGAACAGCAGCCGAGTGATTCTTCCCAATGTGTTTTATTAATTTTATCTATCCCCTTCGCCACTTTTCGATCTGTATCCTAGACTCATCACCTTCCCCAGTCAAAGCTAACAAGCTACTAACCTCACGTGGCATCTAGGTATCATGTGAGACGCCCATGCAACTCGGAAAAGAACTAAGGCTCGACTTTTAAAAAAAAGTCTCTGATAGAATGTTTAAGGCAACAAAACTGTATAAACCTTGCAACTGTTACAGGGATAGCAGCAGTGCGGGGCAAAGGTGGCTGTAAGCCATCTTTGTGCCTCCCAGATTCCGCCTGTTCTAGGAGCTGGTACAGCTCCCAGCACGTTCTAACTTACAGCAGCCTCCCCATGACTGCCTAGGGGCTGTTCTGCCGCCCAGCACAGACATAGCATAGAGCACAATACCGTCTCCTTTTCCTGGCCCCAACATGCCCCTAGGCCAGGCGCCGTGAGGTGGGACAGCACAGGGCCTATATTGCTCCTGCACAGGGATATTTTCCTTGGGGCCAAGTTGGTCCTTCATGGCCTGCTCCTCCAAGTTTGGATTCTGAGCCATATTTTCCTTCAGTTCTGTATATCTTGGCTTGGGTTCATTTCTGTTGGTGGGAAATTTACTACTAATTCATGAGCTTGCTTTTCATTTTCACCTGCAAACCCCAGATGCTGAGCCAGACTCTGCCTGGCTCTTCCATGCGGTCACTGCGTGGGGAAGGGAGCAAGGAGCCTCCTCCCACCTTGTGCAGCACATGAAAGGGCAGGAGTGAGAGCTGAAGTCCCTGTGCTCAAAGGGGAGGAGAGTAGGCAGAGCCACGACTCCACTCCTGTACTTGCTGACGGGCTGCAGGGTAAGAGAAGTGTGCTGCACCCCATAAATGGCTGTATGTGCTCCTGCTACACACTGGGGAGCTCTGGGAGAATGTCCCCGGGTGCTCACTCTGGGGCAGGGCAGCTCTGTGCCACCCCAAGGCAGGGCTGTGCTTAAATTGCACAATCTAGCCTGGAGTGATTTATGGAAACACAACTCTTACAGAAAGGCAGACTGGCCCAGGAAGAACCAGATCCGTCCATCACCAGGTACCAAGGGCACAATATCTAAGGAGGTCATCCCAGTCCTGATGATTACAGAGGATGACAGGTTGTTTGCTAACCCTTAGCAGGCATGGCCAGGAAAAATACGTGCATGCCACCTAAGTGTCCCCACAGCAGCTCATCATTAAGTCTTGGTAATGGATATGCAGTTCATGTTTTCCCAGCCCTATAGATCCACACAATTTATGATACATCTGCCCTTATACAAATTAGATCCTTCGGGGCAACATATACATTTATTTATTATTTATTAAAGTAAATTGAGATCTTTGGATGAAAGATTATGAATGCAAAATAATAACTGAATTTATAATACTTAATAACAATACTTTGCACTTCTACGTCACCTTTCATCAAAGGATCTCAATGCACCTTACAAGCATTTATAATGAGAGACTCGTCACTCCCCTGTGAATTAGGGAGATTTTATTATCCTTATTTTACATATGGTGAAACTGAGGAACTGAGAGGGAGCAACTTGTCCAAGGGCTCATAGCAGGTCAGCAGAATAGTTGGGAGCAGAACTCCTGACTCACGGACTCATGCTCCAATACTGTATATCATCTCTTATCCCAAAGAATTTGAAAGCACTTTTCAAATGAATGTCCAAACGTATAATATAACGTATTATATTATAAAGATTATTGAAGTGCCTACGGCTGTTGCAGCTAGGCCTCTGATGAATAGTAAACATTTTAAAAGAGTAAATTAAATAGAACATCTCAAATGGGCAAATAAAGAATAAACCAAAGTCATTTGGCCAGGAAAAAAATCAAACAGGTTCTTCTTCCCCCTGCCACCGCCACTAAAAACACAAATCAGTTAAAAGCTAGGCCAAATGGGAATGTCTTGCACAAAGCAAGTCTTGGGCTTTGATGGACTGCTAAGGAGAGTGAATGCATAAGACAGAGACCTTTGACCCTGAGGAGTTTAAGCTGATACCATGCCACCACAGTGTACAAGATGAGATGGTCTCTCACTAAACTGAGTTCCAGACCATCAATGCTTTAGAGATTATTACCAGCACCTTGAGCTGCAGAGGGACGTGAACAGGAAGCCAGTGTAGACATGAGACAGTTGTGTGATGAACTAGCCAGAGATTCTGGTTATACTTCAAAGTTAGTCCTTGCACTATAGTAATCCAGCTTGGAGGTGACAAAAGTGTGGCTGGCCATTACAATGTCCACTTGCAAGAGGAATGATCACCGATTCCTGACTAGCTGTTGGCAATGGAAGGCAAACTGGACTATCTAGGGACAGGAATGGTTCTGCAAACCATTTTAGCAAAGGCTAGAATTCACCTTCAATAGATGATGCAGATACTGTATCTCTCTATTCCCCTCCTTTTCTCACTCCTCCGAAAACCTCTCACTGCCGAAGTCTAGGAGTTGTAGCCAGTTCATTTTCAGGCAGATCACTGTCTTGATTAGGACCTGGCAGAATAATACTACATAGTACTACTGTCTGGATTCGAAGAGAAGGAGATCTAGAGCTGAGCATCACTCAGCTAGGGAGCATTAATCCACTACTCAAGCGAGCAACTTCTGTGGCAAAATGTGGCAGCAACACTATACAACATACTTTAGGAAGCGAAAAGTAACTGCTCCTGCTGAAACTACAATGGAATGTTAAGTAGGAGGAATATTAATGATCCAAACTGGATAACAATGGGATTTACACTCTTACTCTCAAAAAAAGAGCTATGGGATTTTAACTATCAGCAAGGTCACGGCCTTGGTGTAAATTCCCTGCAAAAAAATGGACAGACATTATCCCTACCAGCACATTGGGGAACTGGTTACACACTAAGAGGGAAGAGTGCCATTTCCTGCAGTACCTGGGTCATCCTTGCAAGTCATTCATCTATGTATTGACCAGGTCTGGTACTAATTAACTTTTGAGATTTTTATTAAATGGTACTGAAAAAAAAAATCCCACCTCACTTAAACCTTGGCAGGAAGGTGGTTTGTCTGTGCATGCCTCAATCTGTGACTCACAGGATGAGGTCCTATGGTCTGTGCTCTAGGAGGTCAGACTAGATGATCATAATAGTCCCTCCTGACTTTAGAAATCTATGACTTTATATCTGTATTCCACTGTGAGGCAAAGACCTCTGAATAGATGCAAAGAACAACTTTCAAGATGAGGAAACTTAGCACAGCTCCTACTGGTTCAAATAGGCAAGGCTTTGGGAGTATCTGGTAGAGCTGATACTGATGGACTGTGAAGATCCTGTTTTAAGATTTGGCAGCATGGTGGCGATGTTCAGCCCCGAGGCAGGACACTTCAATGATTAGTTAAGTCTGCTCTGGGATCTGGCCCCCTTGACTTCTAGCTTAATATTTTGCTTTTATAAGAGACTGATTAGAAGAATGCTAAGACCAAGGAACGCAGCACAGATAATGGACACTCTAGACTTGACACGGATGCAGTTAGACCAACATAACCAGTCTATGTGGTCAGAGGCTTGAGTCAAATAGTAATTCAAGATATAAGGACAGAAACAACCCTTTGCCCTCACCTACCGCAAGCCCACCAATACCCACACTTCTTAAAACTTCCTGATGGTACCATGTGCTTAGGCCACATGAATACCCACTGACAGTCTGTGTGAAGATGTTGGCTGCATCAGAACTATCATGTGCCAGACATATTCAGTAATCCCAGCAAAAGTCCAAGCAACCAGAAAATAGCAGCCACCGCCCCCGCAACAAATTCCCAGCATATTGCTCATTAGAAACTAACTATTACTCCCAAACAACTCGACCGAGAGCTAGAAAATTCATTACATTTCAAAGCAACTGTGCATTGGTGAGAGACTGGTCCCAAATGCCAGGTCTCCAGAGACAAGCTTACAGCCAAATGCAGGCTTAAAGATTTCTTCTGTAGACCATCACTCTCTTCAAAAAGTTCTACCACCTACAACTCAGCAGGAGGAGGGTTAAAAACTGCCCAGCCTGAACTGACATACTGTAATTCTTTGATGGCTTTCTGCTGTGCCATTTTCTATTGATTAAATAATCTCTATCAGATATTAAGACCCTTGTTATTGGTGCAGCCTATAAATTATTCAGGAGCTATATAAATTCTTATGGCGGGCATGAATTTTTAAACCCTAATTTGGCACAGAGCCAGGAGCTCTTTATTCCCCCCACCCCCGCAAAAAAATGTTTGCACTTGTGATTTGTTTTAAAGGACCAATTTTAACCATAAGCTGCTTGTTTGAAGGGACTTTTTGTGTGGTTGCTAATTATGTTTGGACTAGAGGGATGGGAGGGGGAGTGTGGAGAGGTCGGTTATGCCGTTGTGCTGCTTCTACCTTTGATTTATTGGGGATGAAAGGTGTTTCGAGGGCTGCCGTGGCTGCTATTTATGGTGTGTAGTCGTGCATGCCAAAGCACAGCAGTCATCTCCTACGTGGGCACACGATGTGGAACGCATCCGGCCGGAGGGATGCTCAGTATGGGCTGGGCAAGGCTGAGACGACACCCATTAGCTAGCACACTGTCCTCTGTAGCATATCTGTCACTGGCTGATCAGGAACGCTGAAACCACCCCTAGTTCCTATTCTTGAGAGCTTGGGGCCCTTTTATTTACAGACTTATGTCTCTCTTTGACCCTCACCCACACCATGGCGCGGCTGTCACAGGGACCTGTGTCCAACTGGCTTTCTGGCAAGCAAGGAGTTAACCCCTTGCTGAGGCCCATGACGATGCACATGGCAGAGCTGAAAGCCCAGTTAAGCTCTCAGGTGGACTACTGGACACTCTATACAAACAAATCAGCCACAGACAAAGGGGCAAAAATTGTTAGGTAAGTATAGCTCCCCTGATTGAAGTTGTAACCCAGGCTGGGGTTTTTCTGTTTGCCTTCGAGTCAGGTGAACTGGTTTTTGGTCTCTCTTGCTGCACTTGGAAACCCCAAGAATGAAAGTTCAAGACACTCTTTGCTGAGCCCAATGCTCTACACTCCAACATGACACAGATGCACTCTGTTTACACCTGCACTCTTTCTTTTGAAATCCACGCAGGGTTTTCCCACATGTGGGTCTAATTTCAGAAGCTAGGGCTGCCAATAAAAAAAAGACTCTAACAGTGCCACTCCTCTCTCACATCCTCTTTCACCTCAGCATCAGTTTTCAACAGAAATAATCATAATTAAAAAAAAAACAATCAGGAGAGGGCTGGCAATATGAATGCCTCTGCAGACACTGCTGATCTTTGACTCCTGCTGTCAATAGATCCTGCACCTGCCAGACTTGCGAGTTGTGCATGGGTAGGAGGGGGTATTCTGTTTTCGTTAATTGGCTCAATGTGTAGCATTCTTATCGCTGAAGTCAGAAGGTTATGGGTTTTAAGTCCTGCAATGAGATTTGGGCTCATGCCCAGTAGTGACATTGCCCTGCAGGATGGAGGAATGGCTTCTGCGGTGTCTGGAGGGGGGGTTAAAGAACAAATGGCACTTTTCAAAGGAGTAGGGAATAACCCCAGTGGTCTGTCCAGTATGCTCCCTATCAGTTAAAACGGGTTCTTGTATGGCATGCTTGAACTGGTTTGGATGAAATAATCAAACCTGAGCTGAGAATGGGAATTGAGTCTGAAATGTAAAGGTTAAAACATGTTTTTTTTTTTTAAAAAAGATATGTCTCTCTATCTTACCAGGTTTCCTAGCAAATTCCCATGAGACAACCTGATTCTGTGAGAGAGAACCAAACCTTTGAGGTTCATCCACCACCAGCTGTAACAGCACTTTGCAGTGACATAGCATCTTTTATTTGGAGGGCTGGAAGGGCCAAGTTTTCACATGACTTCAGGGTATTTGGTGCTGAGCAGTTCTGAAAATCTGACTGCGTGTGTCACAACCGGAGCTGCTGGGTACTCAGCATTTTTGAGAACCTGGCCCTTACTTAGGTGCCCAATGGGAGCTGAGCTCTTCTCAAAATGTGGGCCCAACTGTAGAGGCTGAGTACTTGAAAACCTGAGCCCATGGCCTTTAAATGGTGAGTGAATAGTATCATCCCTCCCCCACTTCA
Source organism: Chelonia mydas (assembly GCF_015237465.2). Classification (NCBI taxonomy): domain Eukaryota; kingdom Metazoa; phylum Chordata; order Testudines; family Cheloniidae; genus Chelonia; species Chelonia mydas. The sequence continues at coordinate 27,129,471 of NC_051246.2, read as the reverse complement.
AAGAAGAGGAGACAGTGCCCAAAAGTCATCTGACTTGGTCAAGCTCAAGCCATGATTTAATGTCAGAGTCAAGAATAGAAACCAGGTATCCTGTCTTCCAGACCTATGCTCTGTTTCTGGACACATAATGGCTACTGAATTTTCCTGCAGTCAGTGCATGATCACTATATAGCTCAAGGTTTTTGTGAAGCCCTTTGTGGCTCACTGAGTAAAGACAGCGCTTTTTGACCACAAATTCTATTCCCCATGACTTACTCAGAGTGTGTTTGCTCTTCGTTATGGTCACATCAGGTGAACCTCACTATCAAGTGCTCTATAATACTTTTGTCTCTTGCTGCCAAATTGTGGTGTGGCTGGGAGTGCTGTGGAAGCAGCATGCTTATCCTGGTGATGTGTCTAACTGTGATTGCCCCACTGAATGGTCAACCACAGCAGTCAACAGGCTGAAGGCATTGAATCAAATCCGGCTTAGCCACAAGGATAATGGCTGCGAGGTGGGGACTTCTACCTATACTTTTACATCATGCACATCACCATGGTATCTGCCTCGGCATTGGCCTGGGGTGGAGATTTGTAAATTGGCAGCTATGGAGTGATATCGTCCTTAAGGTTTTGGCTAGAACACAGAGAGCATTTGGGTAAGTGGAAAGAACCACTCTTAGTTGCCATTATTAGGTCTACAAGGAGATGGGGAGCTAATTAATGTATGTCCTGTAACTAGCCTTCTTGAGCTACGAGATTGTTTTAAAAATAGCCACAAGGAAAGAGTGAGAGCGAAAGCAGAAGTCAGAGTGTGGCCCTGTATGTATTGTCATCAGCCTGCCTGTCTAGAGAAGCATGTTAGCATTCATGGTGATGCTTAAACCGAGTTCTGGCTAGACAGATGCTAACCCAACATCCAAACAAGACCTAAGAGATAGACAGGTAAAATAGCTAGACAAATTGTACCTCCACCCTTTCTTGAAAGGGTTCTGTTGCTAAGTTCTATCTGTCAGGTGGAATTCCTTTGGAAATGGGATTATAACACACATTCTGGGCTAAATGGTGGCACTGGGTTTGCTATGCTAAGAGCTCCTTGAATAGCAGGTTAATTGCTTTTGCAAGTCTGCAGGAAAGCCCAGACCTATTGAATAATAAGATGCATATCTGTGACTTAAAATATGATTTTAAATTGCTCCCTAGTAAAATATGCACCGGCCACTTCCACAGGTGAAGAGCAGCATGTTTTTTTGCTTCCCCTTATTTAACACACAACAGGTTTTTAACAAAAAACCATTCCCCAGCTCACAGTGGTAGTGCTATGAATAGTGTGTACACAGCTCCCTTCTACCTGCATTCTAGTCACACCATTTCTCTCCAGGGCCAATTCATGTGGGAAGGGAACTTCTTTATATACAGTAAGAGGGGGCAAAAAAAAATCTGCTTTCAGATTTCTAAAGGGTTAGTGGGTATGTCGATATCCTTTGTGTAACTGTAAACTGTGTGTACATACACACTAGACAGAGAATACTGCACAAGCAGCTATGAGCTATGAAAGGAATAGGCAGACAACTATGAATTATGAGGCTGCAATCCCACTGCAGGGTGCTGATGTTGTTATAAACCTCAAGGGTGAAATACAAATCACCAGAAAACCCCACATAGAAATATAGCCCATATATTTCCACACAACTCACCTATTTGTTTGATATGACATAGACCCATGCTCTGGACCCAGGTTTTGCACACACCTCGACTTGCCTCCACCCCCCCTCAGTGTTCCCTGCTTTTCCCCTCTAGATCCCATGGAAAGCTTCTATTGTTGTCCTATGAGCAACAGGACTAAGTTCTGCTTTCAGCTACACCAGGCTGAGTGGTGTATTTTGGAATTGGGTCCATGGCATTTAAAGATGACCTGCATACGGCCTGAGTGCCTGACACTCCCTCCAAGAACAAGTGGGATGAGAAGGGGCAGGGTGTGCATGTGTGTGTGTGTGAGGGGTGGGGGGGATGGGGGGCAGGAATGGGTACTAGCAAAGCTTGCTGGATGCTGTGTTAGGTAAGGGTTTACATAGCAAACTCCCCGACCCATGCAGAACAGGAGCTTCCAGAGACACTGTGGCTGAGAGGGGTGTCAGTGAGTTGCGATTCCTTTCTGGAGCTCCTTCTGGGGTGGTGCACCTATGCATCCCCTCTTACCCAACGCAGAGAGGAAACTTGGTTGGGCCTCAGAAGAGTAGCGTTTCGTTCCCAGTTTTGCTACAGACTTCCTGTGTGACCTTGGGCAAATCACTTAATTTCTCTTGTCTTGACTAGAACTAAAGGTTGGTTTTTTTTTAATGTTACGCATTTAAAAGATACGCTTTATCCTAGTCATAAGAAAACAGGAACTGCCAGAGTGTATCAGACTTGTGATCCACCTAGTCCAGTGGTCAGCACCAGAGGCTTCAGAGGAGGGTATAAGAATCCCAAAGTAGGCAGTTATGGGATAATCTGCTGTCTATGCAGATCTCATCCTGATTTCTCATAGTTAGAAAACATCTTATGCCCTGAATCATGATTTTATTTTTTATCCCTTTCAAAACTCTTTGTTTGCACAAAGTGTTATACTTCAGGATATTACAGTTCTCTGTTTAAATGTCCAGTCCCTCTTTGAATCTTACTAAATTCTTGGCCTCAAAGACATTATGTGGGAATGAGCTCCATAGTCTAATTACATAATGATTGAAAAAGTATTTCCTTTTATCAGTTTTGAATTTGCTACCTTTCAGTTTCATCGAATGTTCCCTTTTTCTTGGGTTATGAGACACGGAGAAGAGAAGCTGCATGAATACTACACAAGGCACTCCAGAGAAGGCTGCCCGATCAATTTATAATAAGGCATATTATTTGAGTTTTTCTCCATCTCCTTCCTTATGCATCCTAACAGCGTTTGCTTTTTTCCACAACAGCTGCACAATCAGCAGATATCCGCACCGAGCACTCCACAGTGATGCCCAGGTCCCTCTTCTGAGTTGATACAGTTAATTTAGAACATCACAAGGTGTGTGAGTAGTTCAAGTATTTCCCTTCAGTGAGCATCACTTAGCACTTATCAACGTTGAACTTCATTTGCCATTGTGTTGCCCATTCACCTAGCTTGCTTAGGTTTCTCTGAAGTTCCTCAGCCTTTTCTGGACTCAAAATGGATTCAACTAGCCTAAATAACTGTGCCATCTCCAAATTTTGCTACCTCATTGCTCACCCTCCATTCTAGACAGTTAATAACTATATTAAACAACATTGGATCAAGTCTAGACAAGGCCACAGTGCCTCAATTCCCCATCTGAAAAATGGGGATAATAATCTTCCCTTGCCCCCACCCTTTTTGTCTGTCTCGTCTATTTAGATTATAAAATGTGCAGGGCAAGGACTGTCTCTAATAATGTGTTTGTACGGCATCTAGCACAATATGCCCTGATCTCTGCTGATGGCTCTTGATGCTCCTGTAAAACAAATAAGAAACAATACTACTAAAAACAACTGGCAACAACAGTGCTGTTGCTTTGGCCCACTACTGTAGTGTTTTTATAGAGGGTGCTGTACACAGTGAGACACAATGGAGCTGTGATTTTGCCCTATGTACCTGGCATGATATTCTGCAGTCCTGTGGTTAAATAAGACAAATCAATATGCTGGAAAGGAACTGAAAGCCTTAAGCCTTATAACCAGCTTTGTCTCTCTAAATATCCCAATTAAAAAAACCGAACCAGAGTAGATATGACTGCTACGCTAACACAGCTATGCTGCCGAATTTTTATTATTCTTTTTAAACTCATTTTCAGCGCTAAACAAACTGTGGAAAAAGGATTTGATTCATGGATGCATTAGGAATCTACTCAACCAAAGCCCCTTGTCACAAATTAAATCATAAACCAAAAGTCAAACATGATTTGTGAAATTAACATTTATCGAGGAAATACTCCCCAGCGCCGCGCTGCGATTAGTCTCTGGCATCCGAAATATCACCCATAATTCATAAGCTGCCTAAGAAACCATGCCATAGACACCACTGTCAAGATGTCAGGTTTGATGGAAAGGCGCTGCGGCAACCAGAGAGCAAATTGTTGCTGATGGTGGGGGTCACAGTGTTTTATTATTTGTGCAAATAAAGTGCAAGTCACATCAGCACCCCTGTTCCCACCTTTAATAAGTGCATACACGCAGCCTCCCTCCACACACTTGTACCCTCCATGGACACTCTCTCTCCCTCTTCTCAATTCAACCCAAGGCCATGCCCAGTTCTAATTCTGAACAGTGAGATCTGGCACAGAAGCCGCATTACGCCATTTCTTTAAAATTATATGACTAATGAGATTAATAATAAAGAATAATCCCTTGCATTTCCATAGTCAGTGTGTTTCCTTGGAAGGAATCAACAGATCTCTGAAGTAGGCATTATTAGTCCCATTTTAGAGACTGGGGGAACTGAAGCTCGGGGAGTGGCAAGTGATTTACTCGAGGTTACACAGTGAGTCAGTCGCCAAGTCAGGATTAGAATCCAGGATTCACGGCCAAGATTTTCAAACCTGGCTTAGAGATTTGGGGTGCTTCCATTTTTGGGTGTCTACACTGAGACACCTTAAAGGGGCCTGGTTTTTGAGGGAGGGTGTTCACAGTTTCTGAAAATCATGCCCTTTTCATGTGGCTTAAACTGGGCACAAAAAGGCACTAGTTATTTTTGAAAGTTTTGGAGAAGGTACTTGCTTGGTGCAGTCACAGTGGTTCTTCAAGATGTGGTCGCTATGAGTGGTCCACTGTAGGCATGCTTCTATCCCTGCACTGCCAATCGGAGAACTTTGCGAGCAGTGTCTGTTAAGCCCACACACGTGCTGTCTCTCCTTGTGCCCTGCCACGAGGCCAGCCACCACATGCAGGCTAACACCCTGCAGTTCCTTCTCTACCACAGTCATTGGCAAGAGCTCGGAAGTAGAGGGGAGGAGGGTGGATTGTGAAGCACCCATAGGGACACATGCCGAAGAACCATCGTTACTGCACAAGGTGAGTAACTTCTTTTTCTTTGAGTAGTGTCCCTATTCATGCTCCACTTTAGGTGACTCCCGAGCAGTACCCACCACTGGAGGGCTGGGACTTCAGAGTTGGGTCAGTTACAGATGACAGCATTGTGGAGCTGAAGATGGTATCAGAGGTGGAGTCCCCAGTGATTGCATAATGTTCTGCGAAGGTGTGGACTGACGCCCATGTCACTGCTCTACAGATTTCTGAGATAGGGACATTCTTGAAGAAAGGGAGGGATGAAGAGATCGACCTTGTGGAGTGTGTATGGGTAGTATCTGGAGTGGTCCTATTGTGAACTTGGTAACACTGTCTGATGCAGTTCGAGACCCACTTAGAGAGTCTCTGGGCTGATATTGCTGAGCCCTTGGATCTTTCTGCAAGGGAGAGGAAAAGCCCTGGGGACTTCCTGAAAACCTTCATCCTATCCAGATAGAAGGCTAGGGCTCTCCTGACATCTAGCGTGCGTAATATAGCCTCCCTGTTGTGTCGGTGAGGCTTGGGTAGAAGGTTGGAAGGTGAATCAATTGGTTCATGTGAAACAGGGAGGTTACCTTAAGGATGAATTTTGGATGTGGCCTGAGTGTAACCTTGTCCTGAAAGAATACCGTGTAGAGGTGATGTGCCATCAGAACGGCTATTTTCCTATTCTCCTAGCCGAGGTGATTGCTATCAGGAAGGCTGTTTTCATAGAGAGATATGTAAATGAACAGGTGGCCAGGGGTTCAAAGGGAGGCCTAGTCAGTCTTTTCGATGCCAGGTTTAGGTCCCACACGGGGTTAGGGTGCCGGGGTTGTGGGAAAAGATTTACTGTACCCTGGAGGAATCTTTTAGTGGTTGGGTATGACAACTGAGTATCCCTCTACTGGCTGAGTATCCCTCTACTGGCTGTGGAAGGCTGCTATGGCCGCCAGGTGGACTCAGAGAGTTGAGAGATAGTCAAGATCTTTTTAGGGTCAGTACATAGCCTAAGATCTGTGGAAGAGCCGCACATGTTGGGGATTTTTGTTGGGAAGTACACCAAATCTGGAACCTGGGCCGTTTTCGCAGGTGTCGAGGACTTTCTCCTGTGTAGTACTCTCTCTTGTACCTCCCTCAAGCAGGAGTTCTCTTGGTGTTGGAACCATGAAGCAGGCACACCTTGAGGCGAAGAATCCCCAGGTTCAGATGTAGGGTGCATCCTCCGTTCTGCAAGAGGAGATACAGAGTGGATTGGAGAGAGATTGGCAGGCATATCGCGACCTGTGACAAGTAAGGGTACAAGGTCTGCCTCAGCCAAGTGGGAGTGATCAGTATGATGTGTGCGCCTTCTCTTTTTATTTTCAATAGGACTTTCAACAGTAGGGAAAAGGGAGGAAAGGCATAGAGGATGCCCCTGTCCCAGGGGAAGTGGAAAGCATCGCCCAGGGAATGTTGTCCTACCCCTGCTCCATAGTAGTAGTGTGAACATTTCCTGTTCAGTTGAGTGGCAAACAGGTCTGTGATCGGTGTCCCCCACCTCCTGAACTGGTCATGAAGTATTGCTGGGTTTATCCCCCACTCATGGTCAGGTGGGAATTTGTGACTGAGCCGGTCCGCTATGGAGTTTTGTGTGCCCGGGAGGTAAGCCGTGGACAGTCCGATGTCGTGAGAGACACACCAGTTCCATAGTCTCATCGTTTCCACACAGAGGGAGGGCAACCTGGATTCCCCCTGTTGATCTATGTAGTACATACACGCTGTGTTGCCTGTTAGCACTCTCGTGTGTAATCCTTTGACCAGCGGAAGGAAATGGGCACAGGCATTCCTGACTGCCCTGAGCTCGAGGAGGTTGATGTGAAAGGATATCTCCATGGATGACCACCTACCTTGTATCGTGAGGCTGCTTAGATGCATATCCCATCCTATGAGCGATGCATCGGTGGTAAGAAGCAACGATGGAGGGGAGGAGGTTGCGAGAAGGGGATCCATTTGCAAACATTGGCTGAGTCCTTCCACCAGTCTAAGGAGTTTTTGATCCTTGTGGGTAGTGACAGGGGTTTGTCTAGTGTGTCTCTGGTCTGTAAACTGAGATGAACCACATCTGGAGGCATGGAATGTGAAGCCTGGCATGTGGTATTGCTGATATTTGTGGGCTGTTTTGAATGGTCTCAATGAGTATGGCCAAGGAGAGGAATCTGTGTTGAGGTAAGAGAGCTCTGGCCTGTAATGAGTCGAGGTCGGCGCCTTTGAATTCCAGGTGTTGCACTGGAACGAGGGTTGTTTTCTGGGCGCTGATCTGTAGCCCCAGTTCTGGGAAAAAGTCTATTGCAGATTCGGTGGGCCTCATGGAGAGACTGGGCTCTGAAGAGGCAATCCTCCAGATAGGGGTAAATCATGATTTGCACTTGGGAGTGCAAGTGTGCGGCCACTGCTGAGGGAACCTCGGAGAATACATCAGGGCGGATGATAGCCCGAAAGGGGGGAGTACTCTGTACAGGTAGTGGTCTTGTCCTAGGGTAAATCTGAGAAATCGTCTGTGAGATGGTAGGATTGAGATATGGAAGTAGGCGTCCAGAAGGTCGAGGGCTGAAAACCATTCTCCCTGTTCCAATGCTGGAATGATCATTGCTAGAGTGATCATCTTGAATTTTGAACTTTGACAAACTCGTTGAGTGCTCCAAGGTCTAGCATAGCTCTCCAATCTCCCTTCCTCTTGGGTATTAGGAAATAGCGAGAGTAGAACCCTTTGCCTCGTAGATGTTGAGCTACTGGTTCTATGGCTCCTAATTGGAGGAGACAATCTACCTCTTGTGATAGTAAACTCTCGTGAGAAGGGTCCCTGAAGAGGGACAGGGAAAGGTGTTGTAGAGGGGGTAGGGAGGTAAAATGGATAGATCTGTAAGCCTCATCGGTCCGATGTTATACCTTCCCAGGTGCTGCGGAACATTGCCAGATGGTAGCCAAATCAGCGGATAGTGGTGATCAGCTGTAGTGTTTGGGGGGAGTGGTCTATCGACCCTTTGATCAACACATCAAAATTGGTGCTTGGAAGTGGATAGCTAGGATGTGGAAGATTGTGGGCCAGATGGTTTATGCCTCGGGAACTTAGTTTTCTTCCTCAGTAGTAGCACTGAGTTGGGTATTGGGAGGTGCGTGGTTTCTGCTGAGGCTGTGGACTATATTTCCTCTTTTGTCCTGGCATGTAGATGCCCAGTGAGCAGCGAGTAGCCCTAGAATCCTTTAATGTGTGAAGAGAGGCATCCGTCTTCTCCGTGAAGAGCTTAGTGACTTCAAAGGGAAGGTCTTCAATGTGAACTGCACCTCTTTCAGGCAGCCTGACAGATATAGCCACCGCTGTGGAGATGGACCTGGCTACTGTGTTGGCTGCATTGACGGCAGATTGTAGCTCTACCTTGGTCACTAACTGTCCCTCTTGAATAACGGCTTTAAATTGGTTATGGTGTGACTCAGGCAGCGGTTCAATAAAACTGTCCAGTTTTGAATAGTTTCTGTAGCACCAATAGTGCGGCAATTCAAAACTGTAACGTGGCCAAGGCCAAAAAGGTCCAAACACTTCCAGTCCCTACCGTAGGGAGTAGACCTCATCTGATGTTGATGGCCACGAGAATTAACAGTGTCTCCCAAGACAGAGTTGGGTAGAGGGTGGGAGAAGAGGAATTCTGTCTCCCTTAATGAGACATAATATTTTTTTCTGCCTGCTTGCAGGTAGGTGCCACTGATCCTGGGGTCTGCCGTATGGTTTTTGTGGGGTCCAGGAGAGCCTCATTAATAGGGAGGGCAATTTTTGAGGACAAGGATGAATGGAGTATGTCAAGGAGTTTGTGGTGGGTCCTTGACTTCTTCTGGCGGTATATGAAGAGTGTCTGCCACTCTCTTCACTGGGTCCTGGAAGAAGAGAAAATCATCAGCCAGAGAAGGCAGTGGAGGCATAATGGCCTCATCTTAGGAGGAGGAAGATATAGTCACCTCTTCCTCAGTGCTGCCCTCTGGTTCCACCACGATTTCTTCTGGAGGTTCAGAAGCTCTGGATGCCACAGCTGACGGGGTGCGTCTCGAGGGTTTTTGAGTGGGTCTAGAAGCTCAAGAGGTCCAGTATAGCCACTGGAGTGGTGGTGGCATAGAGCCCAGTTGTGGTGCCCATGGTTAACTGTACCAAGATGGTGGTGGTGGGGCCATCTGAGGATATGCTCAGAGACTCTGTTGGTATTGGGAACCACAGGGAGCCTGGGGTGGGGGGTACTGCAATACTGCCTCCTCTGGTTTGCTGTCTGAGAGAACGGGGGAGCATGGCAGGGGAGTGCAGTGGGGAAGACTCCTGTGCCAGATGAAGACTCAGTGCAGAGGTCTTGGTACCAAGAAAAGGAGACTCCAGTATGTCAGCTACATGGAGATCCCTCAGTGCCACTGGCAGTACCGGGAAGGACGGAGATCTAGGTCACACCGGTCTCTTTGGTGCAGCATGGGGCATCGATGATGGTACCAATGGAGTATTGTATACCAGCAACATCTTCTTAGAGGAGTGCTAACTCCTGTCGTTGTCCCCTGGTGCCGCTGACTCGATGCCTGTGTCCATCGGATCCGTAGGTGCATCACTGGCATCTGCGACTGTAGATCTTCATGAGCCTTGGGTACTGGGATGGGATTGTCTTGGTGCCAATGGTACCGAGGACACTGAGCATGCCAGAGATCATTTACAGCTAGCTCGGGGCTCACTGTGGGGACTTCTGAGAGGGCTCAGCGGCTGGTTTCTTCAACCCACAGACTTTGGATGTTGAGGCCTGTGGGGAAGACTCACGTCTGCCAGGTAGCTCTTGGTGCAGGTCTGGAAACGGTCAGAGGCAGTGATGAGCTGCCAAAATCTTAACAACCAGTTCCCTATAAAAAGTTCTGATTTAAGGGATGTGCCAAGAGGTGGAGGTGGTGGGGGTGTAGTGGCAGGGAAGAGATTGCACAGAGGCAAAAGGGGCTCGTTGCAGGGGATGCAGTGGCAGGGAGGGAGTGGCACAAGGGAGAAGTGGGCAAGAGGGGGTTGTTGCAAGGGGCTGGCAGATGGGGGTGTGTATGTGCCTGGGGTTGTTGCAGTGGGGTGAAGGTGGCAGGGAGGGGTGTGCACAAGGGAGGAGTGGGCAGGAGGGAGATGGCAGGTGGCGGGGGGGTCCCGAGGTTGATGCAGGGGTGAAGGTGACCGTGGCTTGCAGGGGAGTTTGCCGGGTAGAGGTTGCCCAGAGGCAAAAGTGGCAGGACAGGGTGGGTTGTTGGGGTCGGGGGGTGCACAGGGGAGAAGGTAGCTGGTCGGTGGGTGTTGGAGGGGGTGGCACTGGCTGGGGGAGAGGTGCCCAGGTTGCTCCCACATACACCATTCCCCAGGCCAGGCACTGGACCTGCCCACCCCGCGGCGCTCCGTGGGCCCGTGCGGCTCCCGCAGCCCAGCTAGGTACCTTGCAGGCAGAGTAGACACCTAGCAGTGCCGGGAAGAAGGCACAGCTGCTAGGGCTAGACCCTCCCCTTCCCCGCTCCGCTGCCAGCTGCTCCCCTGGGGGGAGGAACTGGCCGCACCGTGGGCGGCCCCTCTGGAGCCAGGGAGCAGCAGCAGCCTTGTGCTCCGCTCTTTAAAAAAATTTGGGGAGGCACCGCTTTTTGGTTCCTCCAACCACTTGGCGCCCTAGGCAGCTGCCTAGTGCGCCTAGTGGTTGCATCGGCCCTGCCCGACAGACCCCCCGGAACTCCCATGCCTACCCCCACCTTTCCCTGACCGCACCCCCAGAACCTCCACCCCCTCCCTGCCCCTTATCCAACCTCTCCTCCCAGCCCCGGCCTGGCCCCCTTACCACGCTGCTCAGGGCAGCGTGTATGGATGCCATGTGGCCCGCTGGAGCTCGCAGCCCCACCCCCTTACCATGCGGCTCAATGCGGCAGGAGCTGCAGAGCTGCCCAGGAGCGGTCCAGAGTGCTGGCGCCGGCGGTGCGGCACGCTGAGGCTCTGCAAGAGGGGAGAAGGAGAGGGAGGGGCCAGGGGAGCCTCCCCGGCTGGGAGCTCAGGGAGCCGTAACGATTTTTAACAACCGGTTCTAAAACTGGTTCAAAATTTAACAACCGGTTCATGCGAACCGGTGCAAACCGGCTCCAGCTCACCACTGGTCGGAGGGCTGCCTCCATGAAGATGATCTTCTGTCTCAACTCCCTGTCCTTACGAGACCAGGGCCTGAGTTGCTGGCAGAGACCACACTTTTGTGGAATGTGGCCTTCCCTGAGGCAGCGAATGCACCGGGAGCGCTTGTCTGTGACATGGATCGCCTCTTTGCAGGAGAGGCGCTTCTTGAAGCCCAGTGAACTGGGCATATCATGTTGGGGGAAGGGTCCCCAATGAGAAAAAGTGGCAAAAAATAAAGTCTCTTTTTTTAAATTATTTTTTCAGGGAAAAAAATGGGAAAGAAGAAGAAAACTACAATTACAACTACGTACTAGGAGACTAACTGGCTATAGAAATGTAAAGCGAGAGTAATGGTTGTCACGGACTGCGAATAGCTCCGTCTCTAGCCGGGGCAGTTGAGAAGGAACTGAGGAGGGTTAGCCTGCACTCGCTGGCTAGCCTCAGGGCAGGGCATGAGGAGAGACAGCGGATGTGCTGGCCTAACGGACACAGCTACGGAAGTTCTCGGATCAGCAGTGTAGGGACGCAAGCACACTACAGTGGAGCACCCACAGGGACACTACTCGAAGTAGAGCAGTAGAGCATGAATTCCACACTCTAACCATTAAACAGCACCATCCTCCATGCAGTAAAATAATCCCATTGTCCAGGACTGGGTAAAAACGCAACCTACTTCAGCAGATATCTGCACACATGTGCAGAGACCATTTGTTCAAGGCATCTTTATCTAAGAGAAAAGAGATGCACAATGACTGTCAATGCTGCAAAAATAATGATATTTTAATCCGAACTCCACCCTGCACTATTCAGTTTGGCCTTTGTTTTCCAGGCATTTGTACATTGTATCAATCACCCAAATGCACACAGCCCGTCAATGGACAGGTTGGAGATATAAGAAAAAAGGGCTCACACATGAAAAAGACTCCTTTTCACTCAGCCAATAGGAAGCCTGAGGTCTGATCCCACCCCACACTGAAATAAACTAGGAGTCTTCCCATTGACTTCAACAGGAGCAAGATTGGGTCCCTGCCTATTACCAGTGTCTCTTTTTCCTCAATTAAATCAGAATGCATTGGCTATAGAAATTTTATTCCTGTCTGTCAGCCCACACTCCCTTTACCACCCCTCCCTTGCAAAGAAGGCTGGCTTGCCACGACACTTGGGGCTACATCCTCAGCTGGTGCAAACTGGACTTCAGTGGAGTCATGCCCACTTATACCAGCTAAGGATCTGGCCCACAGCATGTAGCTGAAGATACATGGGAGCCAGCTCACCCAGCACCTGTGACAAGCCATCTGGTGGCCATTGTTCACCACCCTGGGCAGGCTCTGTTCCAGAGAAGGCTTCGGAATCCAAAAGAAATTACTGCCAGCTCTATTAAACTAACCCTTGAATGCTGAGGCCTCACTTCTTGGAATAGGAATTCATTGCTCCAGTAACAAGCTTGGTCGTATGGTCGATATGGGATTATTACATCCATTCAACACACATTCCTTGGTTCAGTGATTACACCCTTATACTGCTGTGACATTAAGGGGGGTCACTGCTGGAACGTGATTTTCAAAAATAGTTTTAAACACTCTCCCCTTGCTTGCAATACCCTGTTAAAAACCTGGAAATCACATTTAACTACCTTCTGGATTTGCCCTTTTCCATTTGGAAAACATTGATTTTTTTTTCAGTTGAGCCAAGATTAATGTGTCTTGTTTGTTTGACAACAATTTCAAACTATCTGGTACCTTGTCAAGCTAAAATAATTCTGTCTGTGGACCAATATCACTGACGGGTGTAGACATGTAGGCCCTACAAAAACAATAGCTATTATTGTTTGGACATTTTAAAAATTAATTTTCTTGGTGAAAGTGCTGAGGGTTTAATTTAAAATATTTAGAATCTGGAGGATTTTATTCACCAGATTATAACAGTTTTGAGGCGGGTCAAACTTGGAGTCTACAAACCTGGATTTTGTCCCTCTATATCAGCTAAATATTATAGAAAAAGGCTTGTTTGTAATTTAAATTTTTGTTTAAGACAGGACAGGGGGAAAAACAGAAGAAAAGGGGGAACAAGGAAACCAAGTCAATGAAAACCATTCCTTTCTCAGTCAAGTGCTGATAGCAGGCACCGTACGGACAGCAAAGTTTAGAGTGACCTCAAATCCTATTCCAGTCTCTTTGCACTGTTATGCTGTCTCCAAACATTTCTCCCCACAAAATCCTTCCCTTCCATTTCCCTTCTTACTCCCTGGCAAAAGCCAATAATACCTACAAATATTTTTTATTTTCATAAACGTCATGCAGCTTTAAAACATGGGGGTGTTCTATCAACTTCAGGATGGCTATTTCCCGCTCCACCTGGAAGAGAAAAGAGAAACAGAAGCGAAGGTTAGAAGACATGTCTTAGGTTACATTAGAAATCATAACACACATTGTCCCCTCTTACCCATTTCCCACCCCTTCTGACCCTCCCTTTCATGCACCAACGAGCAAACAAGCAGAAACTATAATAATAGTACTTAGCATTTATACTGCATTTCAGAAAACATGAAGTCATCCTCACCATCCCCTCCCCTATAAAAGTTGGTTAATAATACTATCCCTATTTTGCTCGTCGGGAAACTGAGGCAGAGGACTAAATGGCATGTCCAATCCGACACAGGTAGACACTTGCAGAACCTGGCACAGAATGCAGGCGGTTCCTGGCTCACAGTCCTATGCTCATGCCATGACTCTCAGATGACTGAACATCTAACCCATGATCTCAACTACAACTGACTTCAGTGGGCCTCGGATGGGCCCATTGTGCTAGGCATTGTACATACACATAGTAGGAGAGAGTCAGGGCCCACAGAGATTACAGTCTAAACAGAGAAGATGGGCAAACAGTGGGAGAAAGGAAGTACTATTATTTTGCAGCAGGTGAGGTGAGACACAGAAAGGGCAAAGGATTTGCCCAGTGTTACACAAGAAGTCTATGGCAGACCCAGGAACTGACCACAGATTTCTGGAGACCCAGTCCAGTGTCTTAATCACAAGACCATCCTTTCTCTCAATCCTCGACCCATCCAAAACATGGCTACTCGGAGGACTTGTCTTCAATGCAGAGTTAACTGTAGTTATAAATTGAGTGTGGCCCCCAACTTGAGTCCTGACCATACACACAAACCTCAACTCAAATGTGATGGTGCTTTTAAATCGAGTTGGTTGGCCCCTTGCGAGTACAAGCTGCAGCTCAAGTCAGCATAACTCATCAAAACCCTGTGCTGCTAATACAATCACTCTGTGTTGCTCGAGAGTTATATTGCAGCGTGACCGCTCTCACTCCAGATCGGCTAACCGAAGAGGAGTTAATGAACCCACAGTCAGGGGTGAAAGTGGGCCAGTACGGCGTACCGGTAAGAACCTGCACCGGCCCGTATGCAGCCCACGGTAAAGCACTGCTGAACAGCACTTTAATGTCCCCCAAAATACTGTAACTGGTTGCCCTGCAGCCATCATCTTCACAATCAAAACACACTGCAATGCTGTGCCAGAGCATCAAACTCCTAGTAACCTGACAATCCCCCAGGAACTTCTTCCCACACAGCTTTATTTCTTGGTGTCCCTTAACTTGCTGAGTATGTTCTTCCACCAACCATTAAGCATAGAACTTCTCCTCCTGACAGACAGGTAGAGCTTTCTGCATGGCACTTTGGGAATTGTAGTTCTCAAGCCTTAGTGAGGAGGTCATGTCTCCCAGACAGAAACCAGTGAAACTCTCAGCCTCTCTCACATTGGAAGAAAAAGTACATGTGTCTCTGGGATAGTCCCTTTCTGATTCTTTCAAGGTGTTTATTCTTCTCTGCAGAATCAGAAGCCACTTGATAGATCCACTTCCACACCTGTGATCTCAGGAAATATCTATTTCATAGCTGGGTGCGGGGAGATATATTAGCAGGCTGCAGTGGAATCAATGACATTCCGAGAGAGAGAGAGACACACACACACATTGTTTGTGTGTAAGTATACGTGTGGTACTGCAATTCTCATAGAACTCTCCTATGAACCAAGCTTCAGTGACACACATTGCTTGGTGGTGATAACTCGTAGACATCATCTTCCCATCACCACCACTAAACAGGAAGCAATCCATGAAAACAGAAATCTGCAGTATGCAGTTTTATCCTACAGCAATTTCACAAAAATGCAGCTATTGTACTACTGTGAAGAAGCCGGTTCACTGACCCCTTCCACAAAGACCCAATGTCCTTCATTTCACAAGATACCTGTTGGTGTTTGGAGGGGTCTCATCAAGTGCTTGGCTTGACAAGGTTGCATTTAAGGAAAAAATACCCCCTAAGACTCATTCATATTTAGGAAGATTTCTCTGAAATCAATTCCCCCTTCTGTCCTCAAGTCAGCACCTCAGAGAAAGGAGCTGCCCAAATACGGCGTGGCTTGCCACAGTGATAGTGACTTACCGCTACTGGAATACAAAATCCTACTAATGCTCCATGGCAGGTCAACTCATCTGCATTCATTCCACCCACTCTCCAAGGTCAGATCAGACCAGGGAGGCAGGGTGGGATGCCACAGTCAGTAACCAAATTGCCAGCCCTTCTGATGACTGCCTGATGAACCTGAACACGTACCCACCTGTCCATGGCAGAGTCCATCACTAACATCACAATTTATTCCCCATTCTATGTTTTAGCTGGGGAGGTGGGCAGGAGGCGAAAGGGATTTTCTCCTCATGGACACTCTTGAATCACGATGCTATATGAATAGTAATAGCTCTAGCTAATAATACTGCAAACAAGTGTTCTGCTTCTGCTAGCACTGCGGGGGACGCCACTGCTGTAAAATACATCCACAGAGCAGCGGGGCTCTTCTATGGGGCATTATTGTGTCCTCTTGCCTCCACAGTGCAAACATCCCCTTGCACTTTGACACACAGATGGCTCAGAATGAGGGTCTGGCACACCCTCAGGTGAGGAGATAAATGGAGCGAACAGAGCTGGAGGCATGCAGAGGACATGCACCTGACTGGTCAGAGGGCACACTCCACTGGGCAGAAGAAAAAAGTACTACAACCTGATGGACCGTTAATAGGAGGGGAAGGCAAGATCAAAGATTCAGACACCTCAAACATCCACAGCAAATGAGATGAGAAAATAACTGTACCGTCGGCTCACAAGATCATGCGGAGCATCCCCAGAGCTTGGCACTGGGCACCTTGGCACTGGGCACTCACCTAACTTTTCTTTGCAATTCTATAGCTCCAATGCCAGCACTGCGCATACACACACCTGCACAAAAGCACAATGACCTTTCCGTACATACATTTCCCAGGGCTGAGTCCCCAACACTAGGCATAAAAAAAGCCCCCCAATTTCTCGGCACATTCCCAGAGCTCAGTCACTGGCATTCAACACACCAGCTCTCCAGAGCCGAGAGACTGACACCACACCAACCACAAAGGTTACCAGGGGGTGGAAGGAGCGACAAGGCATTTCATGAGAAGTGTGATCACCGCACTGGCTACGGAACTGAACAGCTGGCCTTATCTTTCTTTACAGTCCTCCCTTTAGGGGCTCCCGTGACCGTGAAGGATGATACACCTTGCAGTTGACAAGCCCTGTGTTATCTAATCACAGGGGAGATTCACTGCTTTGGAAAAAACCCTGTTGTGGCAGCTCTGGCCACACATCCAGCATGAATGAGTGATGGATTGCAGCACTCACCTAAGGTACTGTTTGGTTACTATTCCAAAAGTGTGAGCAGACGGGGGCATGAAGAGGCAGAGATTTATGACCATATCACTTGGAGGAAAGAATTCAGTTATATTACTAGCTGGTCTTCTTGAAACAGGCGAAAATAAGACATTAAAG
This sequence comes from Chelonia mydas, assembly GCF_015237465.2. Lineage (NCBI taxonomy): Eukaryota > Metazoa > Chordata > Testudines > Cheloniidae > Chelonia > Chelonia mydas. The sequence goes on along the minus strand of NC_051246.2, from coordinate 27,112,435 downwards.
CAACTATTCACTTGCTACTCCACCGTTTTATGCTCGGCTTTAACCTGGCTTGTACCACCTTCAGCAGTTTTAGTGCAGGCCTAAGGAGCGTCCCATGTTTATTTTTGCAGGAAAATGCATAACAACCTTCTGGTATCTGAATTCTGAGGGGGGAATTTGGGTTTATCTACATTCGGACTCCAAATCTGTGGCGAACGCCAGGCTCGATACACTACACAGTATTTCAACACAATGAATGACGATCTGGTGCAGGATCACACTGCTGCCTCAGCAGTCCATTTCTGCAAGGCAGCACTGCCCACTGGTTAGAGCAGGGGGGCTGGGAATTAATACTTTCAGGCTCCATTCCAGAGTTTGCCACCAACTTGGTTTGTGAGGGTAGGCAAGTCACAAGATCTCTCTGTCCCTTACCTTCTCCATCTGCAAAATGGGGACAATAAAACTTACCTGCCTTTGCAGAGCACTTTGCAATCATCTGATGAAAGATGCTTTATGAGTGCAAAATATTATATTTTTATTATTGTCTATGTCAGGGCCCTATGTAATGGAAGTAGGCTCTGAAGGCTGTGTGTGCTAGGAAGCTAGAGAGAATGACACAATCTCTGTCCAGCAGCCTAAATATAGCTTACCCTTGGAACTGTTTCAGCAGAGTCCTACCCCTCCTCCACTCCAAGGCACTACAGAGCTGCAATGTACCATATTCAATTCTCAACTTACCACTGCAGTAATGAGCGGCTCCCCCAGACCCCACTCTCCCACTCCCACAGTGATTGATGTGGGTGAGACATAGCATGTAGCTCTGAATAGTGGTTCTATTGATACATGGATTAGAAGGGACTAGTAGCAATCCACATAGTTAGCAAACAAGAGCAATAAAGCAAAACAGAACTGGCCTTAAATAGGGCACAACTTTATCTTCTTCTCCTAACCTTTGCCAGCTACTGGCATCACTTTTGCACATCACTGCTCTAGCAAAACTCATGTATCACTGCCCAGCTCTGAGCCGGCAAGGACAGGGCAAGGAAGAGCCTTGTCGGGGGGAGGGTCTGCTTTAATGTGGATGCAATTACCAGAGAGCAGGCCAAGCCTAGAATAGTCTGTCCAAAGAGGCTTAGGGAGTCTGTAGTAAATGAAGAACACAAATAACCACACAAACAGTGGGTTCCATGAGAGGCTCCCAGACACAACCTGGGTGCCCTCACATTGCAGAGGACTATGCCTGTGCAGCACCCCAAATCCTCCAAGCTTGGGAGAGGGGTTACAAAAGTCTGTGCAAGGCCAACAGAGCCTCATTGCTGACTTGTGACCTTGCAGGTGCTAATCAGTGGTTTTTAAGATCTATGCAGGAAGCTGATTAGCTGTCAGGATGCTCCAGTAACTCGGCTAATAATGGAGACCAGCACGAGGGCCGTGTAACCCTTAGCAGGAGTAATGTAAAACCTTCACTTGCCCCCCTCCATCTCTGCTTCACCCCCCAGAGGGGCTCACATCCCTCTGGGTTTAAGCCCATCTCATTTAACTAGTTCTTGGCGATGAGAGGCACTGCCCTCTCTCATCTCTTGACTCACAGGACACTGTGCGCGAATGTAGCTATGAGGCCGGGACAGGAGCCAGCAGGAACCAGGGGTGGGATCTGTCCAAACAGTACAGAAGAATTGCTTTTCATTCACATTCATCTGCCCGGTATTTGTGATTGTACCACCTGCCTGGAAAGTGGAGCTGCATGCGTTTGTTGAATGGGCTGGATGATTGTCTAGTGTTACGAGATGGTAGCTTCTCTGCAAGCTCTTCTGAAACGCTACACGGTCACCTTTAGCGGCTATACTTCCCTGTGAATTGCAGCTGACAGCCCTTCACTTAGAATGCTGGGGAAGGGGGGAAGGCAATTCTCCTCTCTTACAGTAGAAGTGCACCAAATCATGCCACAAAAGTGAGCCCCTATTCTTTTCTCCACTGATACCAGTGGGTCCTATATCATGTAAAATGCAGACCTGAGACAGCAGCAAGAGAGAGAGAGAGGGAATAAAGCCATGGTAGGATGGCAGGCTACAGGTTGCCCTACTTCCCTTAACCATCGTTAACTTGGGGTGTTTGGAGTTTTGCCTGAAATTTTCTTTCGTGTTGACCCTGCTTTACTTTAAAGGCAAGTAAAGAGTTATCAGTGCCCCGCATTGCCCCTGAGTAACTGGTGACGGATACAAGCCAGGAAGATCAAATCCAGATCTGAACTTTCCCAGAGTTCGGGGATGTTCAGCTGTGTGGTGAACTTCAAAGGATTAAGAATTTTGGTTCAGCATCCAAGCATTTTGGATGCTGACCTGAAGCTCTTTGGGCTAGAAATCTTGCAGTAACAAGGGGCCAGATCCTCCACTGCCTTGCACCTGTTGGTGTTATTGACACCTGTGCAATGAGAGCACAGAATGGGTGTAAAATGCTGTCAAATCAAAGTGGTGGGGTTTTACACCCCCTTTGCAGAGGTGTCAATGATTTCATGTGGTACCAGGCATGGTTCCAAGCCTTCTAGAAAGCCCTCATCGTGGGTACGCTGGAAAGAACACAAGAACAGCCACCCTCCTGGCATGTTGTTATTTCTGCTTCCATCCCAAGTGGAAATAAGCATGGTTTGGGACTGAGGAGAGTTTGTGAAAATAGGCTACACTAGAGACTAGGACAAAATGATGGGCCTAGTAAAGGCTAATCTAGTGCTCCTGTTTCCCACAATACAAGGATAAACTACAGGACACTAAAAATTAAAAGAAGAAACACACTTAACATGGAAAAAAGTGAGTGTTTTTAAACAACACGTAGTTGGCCTATGGGACTCCCTGCTGCAGGATATTATTGAGACAAATCATGCTGAGCAGTATCATACTACACAAACAGTCCCAAGGATTTCAATGGGAGCACTTGAGCAATAAGGTACTACTCAAAGGGAGCAGAGGTGGCAGAATCTGGCCTTAAATGATTAATCATTTACACGCCTTACCCCGAAGGCCTGACTTGGCCTGGGCTATCACCCATGCAAACTCCTAGCAACTTAACGGGAGTTTGCCTGAATAAGGACTATGTAGAAACTGATTAAAGATCTCAGGATCTAGCTCATTTATGAAGATTAATTCACGCAGTTACATATTAGAAACTAACCTCATGCTTCAGTGTATACAGGGCCAGATCCAAAGGTAACTGTGGTCAATGGAAACACTTCCATTAACTGTAATGGGTTTTGGATCAGACCCATAATGACCATTAGCTGATGTCTAAAAGAAATCTACTTGCCCCCGTTACACAGTTTTGCACAGCCAGGAGGAGACTAACTGGGGTTTCATGCTTTCCTCGAAGCACCTGAAGTTTAAAACCGATTCTGTAAACAACAAGATAATTAAGTAAAAATAAAAATTGGTACTGGCGATCCCTAAAAGAAAGTGCTGGACAGAAGTATGTGAAATATTTGCAACAAAAACTGAAATCAGTGGAAATCTGAGGTTTTTTTCATTTTGCTGCAAAGTCACAATAAGCCCATTCTATCACGTACCAAACAATAAATAATAATCATATTGCCACGCTTGGCAAATTTTTCACTTAAATGAAAATAAGCCCATTTCCAAGGGGGAAAAAAAAAAGGAATGCATGTGCAAAGGTGGGCTTGATACTTGAACTGAAAAAGGAGCATGTGTGAGAGGGTTCTGTAAACCCCGCACCAGGCAGGAAGCGGTTAAGGAGTTGCTCTGGGCTGGAGTGGCCCTGCCCTGCTGCGTCTGAAAGTCATGTCAAGAATGGAGGACGAGTTCAAGAGGGGGTACACTCAGCTCAGTAGCAGGCAGCTCTGGGAGAAGAGCAGAGCAGAGCGTGGAGTTTCCCAGTTGCCATGGAGAGGCCTGGCAGAGAGCAGAGCCTGCTCCCTTTTCTAAAAGAAGGCCCAAGTCCCCTGAGGTAAAAGTCCCTCTCCTGGTGAGCCAGCAGACTTTGAGACAGACTGTGGCCTGTCCAAGGCCTCTCTGAAGAAAGAGAGGCTAGTAGCTCGCCTGGGACTGTATATTTTTTTCATTCTTTTATTTTCCTGATCCTAAGTTGTCTGTTTGTTCCCCAGGAGCCCAGAAGGGCTGAGGATCCAGAGGGACTTGGCTGAAGGGCTGAGACTCCATCCCTTTCAGAGTGCTATTTAGGGTCCTCACTTGAGCAACCAGACCCAAAGTGAGTATACAACCCTGTCAAGAACCCAGGAGGTTGCTGCTGAAGGACCAGACCTCTGACAGCATGATAGAAATCTGAAGGATGTGAAATCAGCGAAAATGGAAACATCAAGAATCCTCACGTGAAACAATCTTATCGGTTTCACCACAGCTCCAGAACTTTAAGAGGAGATCCACTGGTTTGTTCTCATAAGGTGAGTCCAAAGTTCTTAAGGGAACAGGTCTGGTTTGGGGTTGGTTCTTAGTTCATCTAATCTGGCTCATGGTAGCCCCTGCTCAGAACTGCTGTGTTACACCAGGAAGTTCAACACACGTGATGCTCCATCACAAGCCAGACAGTAAACATGTTCTCTCATGGCGTTTAGACTTATTTGCACAGTATGTCTCTTTAAATAGCATCAGGCTTTCATGCATGTGACACTGATGGGAGCTGACAACAAGTGGATTTATTCATTCAGTACATGGGATTATCTGCCGCCCAATGGTGCATGGCAAAGTGGTGGACGTGCAACTCTCTGAAAACACTCAGCAGAATTAGCCCCTCTACGCCAGAAGCCAGCTATCCCCTCTGTGCATCCTGTTACCGGGGATCACCACGTCACAATTACCATCAATAAGGAGTTCAGAACAAAGGACACAAATCCAAGTGACACTGTTGAGGACGACTGACCCAATATTTGACCTGTCTTTCTTTTCCCACCTTATCATTTTTAAGTGCTGTTTTCTTCTTTTGCCCCAAAGCAAAATGTTCCACTGCTATTTTTCTGAGGAGGAAAAAAACCCACCTGCAGCAGCCCAGCCACCAAGAACAACCCTGCAATGGCAAACCAGAGTCTGCATGGTCCAACACTCACCAGCTACCCTACTCACCATCAAACTAAGATGTAGGAACCCAGCACTCACAACCTCACAGCCACTACCAAACCAAAGGTCACTTCACCAGGTGCCTGAGTTCCACATTCGTCTGCCATCCAGGGCTCACGAGCAATCCTTTAAGCAAGCCCACCGGTCACTGTCCTGGGCCAGATCAGTATTTATGTGCTCGGCAGCCCAACATGTGCAGCAAGCATGACAGCTCCAGTGCAGGAATGCACAGAGAGGAGTAACTTGGGAGCTCATATTCCTAGCTTATGTTAGCAGATGCTGATCTTTCCGATGGCTGTCAGACAAGCACTTTCAGTGTGATGATGTGCGGAGGCGTGGGATGGGAAGGAAAGGCCCAGCAGATGCACTGAGTAGAAAGGGATTGTGCAAACAAAATATGAATGGAAAGTTTGATTTAAAGCATATCAGTTGATGAGTACTTGTCACAAGAGCTGAGATGGAGATGCACAGACATTAAGGATTTTCGAAAGAACAGCTGCAAACACATGGAGAGTGTGCCTGACACCACAGGCAGGGTCTGAGAAGAGAGGGGAAGACAGGAAGCTCCTAATTCTGGAGGCATGATATTGGGTGGCAGGGAGGAGACAAGCTCCTAGCAACCTGGGCAGAATTGGGGGTAAGAAGCAAAGCTCCCAAAAACCCAAGGCAGGATCTTGAGGTGAGTGGAGGGCTTCTAATGGCCTTGCTAAGGATACCATAGGGAAAGGGAGCCTCTGATGGCATAAAGACGGGTTGGGAGAATGAAGAGATGCTCACAATGCGGTGGGATGGATCCCTTTGGGGGTAGCATTCACTGTCAGTGCGAGGAGGAGGAAGAGGAAGGACAAAGAGGGAGAGAGGCAGAAAGTGATTTTTAGAAAAGCCTGAAGAAACTGACTCTTTAGCACCACCTATTTTTCCAATCTAGTCTCTTATTGTGTCACTCTCCCTCCCCACTTCCTCTGCTCCACCAATCACGTCAGCATTGTTCATCTCAGTCAGTTTCTCCAACAAACGTATCCATGCTTTCTCCCTTGCAGCCTCCCTGAACTAATTGATAGGGTGGTGACAAAGTGGGAATTTTGGTCATATGTTCATGATGTTCATGCGTGCCTCAGTTTCCCTCTGTGCTTTGTGTGGCTTTGCATGGAGTGTAAAGGGTTGAAAAGCTGCTCTTGGGGCAGAGCAGGGGACATAAGGTGTTATGTCACGTAACTGTCTGGGGTGGCATGAAAGCGTCCGTTAAAGGACTGGTTGAAACTGACTGATATCAGTGGAAGATCTGGAAAGACAATGGAAACCCCAGTGGACAGGACATTTACACCTAGCAACCAATGGCCAAAAGGAAGGAGATTTTCCCCCACCTCTCTGCAGGGAAGCAGAGCAAAGACCCCAGCTGGAGAACAAAGGAGAAAGGTGTCACGTGGCTAGGTTAAGAGCTGCCTTTGGAGAGAGACAGACACACACCTGGGATGAAGGACAGAAGAGAGAGAGACAGATAGAATCAATATGAATCAGGTGACTAATGTTTTAAAAAGGCTGCCTGGGGTCGCTGGAAATGCTGAGAGCATTGTGTGCTGAAGGAACGCAGTACAAGGCTCCCACAGGATTCATTGCAGGGAGCCATGGAGGGAGACAGGTTCGCTGGCGCCTGAAGACCCAGTTTTGCTGTCTTGGGGCCAACCCCTGTGCAACTGCATGTGTTCTTGGGGCCTGGCACACTACCGGGGTCACTCCCAAGGGATTGGTTACAGGCTGGGGCACACCTTCACATCTCTCCCTAAAAGCCATTTCTGGTGCCTATACGAAACCAGCCAGTTAATGATGGCTCCAAGGGAAGCCAAGATAGTTGGAACCTTGGGCCAGATCATCTGCTGATGTAGACTGATCAACACCAGTGGAGGATCCCTTAATCCAATGATAGCAATAATTTGAAAACATGGCAAATATAAGCGTAAAATGAGTATGTATTCAACTGCCTCCTTCCGCCCCTACTTTGTTTCTGCCTCTTGTCTTCTTAGCCCTGGTCTACACTGGGTGGGGGGATCGATCTAAGTTACACAACTTCGGCTACGTTATCGACGTACTTAGATCGACTTACCGTGGTGTCTCCACGGCAGTGAGTCGACTGATGCCGCTCCCCTGTCGACTCTGCCTGCACCTCTCGCGGCGCTGGAGTACGAAAGTTGACGGGAGAGCGCTCAGGGGTCGATTTATCGCGTCTAGACTAGATGCAATAAATCAATCGCCGTTGGATCGATCGCTGCCCGCCAATCCGACGGGTAGTGAAGACATACCCTTAGATTGTAAGTTCTTTGTATGTGCCTTTATAGCACCTAGCACAATGGGGCTCTGATCTCCACGCAGCCTCTGGCTGTTACTATAATAGAAATAATAATAATAACAACAACAACGTATATCAATTTTTAAAAAGGAATGGGAGCCTTGGATATATCAGCCCCCCACGTCCATTTCATACTAGTGAATACACTTGGGAGATGCAGCCAGGTGACTGGACACTCAGTTTCTCAGTGCTCTAAGCAGGACCATCCTTTGAAATGCCTTAGGCCGGCACTGACAGAAGCAGACACAGACACAACTCACAGCTTTCCCCTTTATTTCCCTTTTTTAAAAATGTGCTGTTGAAGCAGAACTGCAGCTTTCAGGGGGAAATTGGTGGCAACGCTGCCAGACAAACAGCACCACAGACCCTTAAGCAGGGTCTGTGAAATGGCCAAGGGCAGTGCATGCCCAAGGGCAGTGCATGCCCAAAACTCGTATTTGCACTTCTCTCTCTGCAATGAACAGGGACCCCAGAAGGGAGACCTGGCAGCCACTGACAGAGGAACCAGATGCTGAAGTTGTGCCAGCCTGTGGAGCCAGCACTTCTGTCTTCAATGAGGCCCGACTGTACCTTCTAGCCCTGCCCTTTTTCCACAGTGAAGTTGCAACAGTGGATCAGGCTGCAGTTCATAAGTGTAACCCGTAAAGGTATGTCTACACTGCAGCTGGGAGCGTGCCTCGCACCCTGGGTAGACAGACATGTGCTAGCCCTGCTTGAGGTATTGTGCTAAAAATAGCAGCAAAGCCGGGGGATAGCATGGGTGGTGGCTCAAGCTTTGCCACCCAAGTATGTACCCTGGGGATCCGGCTGAGTTTGTCCTCAGGCAGCTACCCCAAGCTGCAACCTGTGCTATGCTGCTATTTTTAGCTTGCTAGTTTGAGCAGAACTAGCGTGTCTGTCTACCTGTGCTGGGAAGCATGTTCTCAGCTGCAGGGTGGACATACTCTTAACGTAACCCCTCCCTAACCTATATTAGCACTCCTGAGTCCAACTTGGCAAAGGCACCCATCCCAGGAGCGAGTTATTCCAACCCAGGATGTTGAAACCAGTTTGTTTTATTCATAAAGTGAGTGCTCCAAGACAGACTGTGTTTGAGGAATACACTGTACAGACACTGCTCCTTGTTACAGCAGTCTCCTGTGCAATGCATTCTCTGTTCTCTCTTGTGCTGCCTTTGCAATACAGGGAACAGGACAAACTAGGGACAGATTCCTTTCCAACCTCTAGAAATCTCTCAGGGATGAATTTGGCTCCCAGACATAAATACCCCTTTATTTTATTGAGAGGAGGGAGATTTGGGATCTGAACCTAGATTCTAACAGTGCAGAAGGGCTGGAGTCCCCACAGCTGGGGCCAGATTTTTCAAAAGAGCTCAGTATTGTGGGTGCATATTGGGTGCTGATCCCTTTTGAAACATTTGGTCTCAGCTGTGGATGCTGAGCATTTGAAAATCTGGCCCCATACCTATAATTATACTGGGATGAACTACTATAAGGGGATAACCTCCCCCGCCGCCCTCAGTTCTGAACACTCCCAACCCCTGCTTTCACACGTTTGGACCCTTAGGGGTTAAAATCCAGATCTAAATTTTGAAGTGCAGGCCCAGTTCTGCAATAAACCCTTCTTTAAGTGACCTTATTGCGGGAGATTGGATGGCTCAGGTGATTAGCAACCAGCTTTGAATGATTTTGCTTCTAGGCCACTTGTTTGAATCTAGCTAAGGATAATAGTGTCCAAAAGCCATTACTATCAGCTGTTTCGTGACTCACTGTGAGATGAGTTCCATGGTCTCAGTCCAATTCCCAGGTGAGAGGGGTCCACATTATAGAAACCACCAGTGCAATCACAACAACCAGGTCCCCTTGCCGGCCGGCCCAGCAGAGGTGCAAGCATTTGGATACTGTGGTGACGGGCAACACAGAAAATCAACCGAGGCCAAAGACTGAATTGGCTTGGAAACGGAACCACCCTCTCAGCTCTCAAAGTGGTCCCTAACAGCTAACGTATGTTGTCTGGATGGTTGCCTGGGGGAAGCCTATGCTGCTGTTGAGGATAAATAAGGCTTCAGTTCCAGGATGGTCAATCCAGCAACCTTGAGCAGCACCAGATTTCATTTAGCAAACAAATAGAAATGGCCTGTTTTTGTTATTGTTCCTCAGCCGTTTCCTTCCCAGAACCACAATGCCCGCTGGGAGAAACAGGGGCAGCACAACAAGACAACACCCCATCGGAACACCATCTCCCTGCAGCCACACATTGTAGCTCTTCCTTGGCAAACTAATCTCCGCTGGTTGGCAGCTCAGCGGACACTGCAGGACTCACCCCTCTCTGTCTATTAGCGCTCAGTGCTGAGGAATGATGTGAGCTTTGAAGCGAAGGACCCCAGCACCAGTTCCGGATGCAAATACGTTCTCTAAGACCCTTGCAACATCTGCTGCCTCCATCCAATATTAGGGACACAAGAAGCAGCAGCAATGCCTCAGGGCAGCCTACACGTTTTCCATTGGCTCTTACTGTGCCACAAGAGCTGCTAAACATGACCCAGCAAGGGAAGGTACAGAGAGAGAAAGAGAGGCAAAATAGCATATCGCTCCATCAGTCTCAAAGACATCTGTTCTCACCTGCTGCATCTCTCCAGGTTCACCCCACAACAAAGGGCATTACCACAGACCTCCAGCCCCCCTCAGTGAAGACAACATTGTCCTCTGCCTCGTGCAAGCAGCAGTAGCAGCAGCAAATTAGCCCACTGCTGCCATCACCATCCAAGATCTCTCCTGGCAGGGAGCTGAGTGATCAAAGGCAGCAATGAAGGATCATTTTGTTTCTGGGTTATTTTGACTCTGCTGTTTCTCAAGTGCATCCTTCCCCTCCTGCCTCACTCCCGGAGATGCCAGTGACATGCCACAGTCACTCGATGTTAACAAGAGTTTCCAGAAGCTAGGGTATCCCCATAAATGGGAGCTTCTCAAAGTGGCATTGCGGAGAGCGGGCTGTTGTGTGTTTGGGGATAGAGAAAATAGCCCTGTGATGTTTAGGGCATGTCAAACAGCTCCTGCTCTATATCACCCTGGCTCTCCTTCTCCTCTCTCTGGAAGCAAGCTCCTAATGCCCTTGAGCATGTCCTGGCGGAAGGGTCAATGAGATGCAGCAAGGGAAAGAGGTTTAGTGGCTCCAGCCAAACTAATGCTACCCGAAGACCTCTACCTTCTTCCCTACTCCACACACAATACCGCACAGAGGCGGACAGCTGTAAAAAAACATTTGATGCATTTCTGATGTAGCAAATTTCTCAGTCCTCCTTCCCAGTGACATTCACACGACAGACAACGCTTTTCACATAAGTGTGCCAGTGAAACCCTACAAGGCTTTGTTGAGATAAGCTGGGCAGGGGCCCAAGAGGGCAGGATGAGGCACAGGGGGCCAGATGTGAATCTCCAACCCCCAAAATGTTGACATGTCTCTCAGAGCATTCCCCCTGTTTTACTATCAGTGAGTAGGAAGTATAATCATTGCTACTTTCACTGGGAGGTCGGTAATACGACGTTCAGTGGCCAACTGATGACATTGGTATATGAGTGAATTTGCACAAAGCACAGAGCATGAAAAACACCAGCACTTAACAGAAGCACCACATGAAGCTTGTCATCTTGCTCCCAAACCCTCTTTAAATGGAAAATGAGGCAAACACCTGTATGCGACTGTGGTCACTAGGCACAAACAACAGAGCACATCATATCTGAGTGTTCCCTTCGTTCTTTCGTCACGGGCCTGAAGGACATTCACCAGCTCACTGCTGCGGCAATGTGCTGGCTATCAAACCTAGATATAAATCTGTAGTCATTACTACCTACCCAAGCCATACGGACGAAGAAGAAGTAGAAGTGAGTAGGAGGCTTGGTAGCAGGGCTGCACTGAGGAAACAGGAGAAAAATATCCTTCCTGCTTCAATAGAATATACATAACTAACAATGGCATGAAATCATATATATTAGAAATGGGAATGACCTAAAGGGCCTTCTAGCCAATCCCCTGGGGGAAGAATGCAGGATGGAACCATCCTATATTTGTCCAGTCTGGGTGGGACTTTTAAAGGCACTCAGTGGCATTGGCCTGACTCTGCTCTCATGGAAGTCAGTGGGATGTTTACTACTATCTTCAATGAGGACTGAGCTAGTCCAACTCTGAATGATTTTGAAAATCACCACACTTTAGTTTTAAACATCTCAAGTGATGGGGCTTCAACCACACTCGCTAGCTAGCAGGCTGGAGCTTCACAGAGGCTTCTAGGCATCTTTGGACATTTACTTTGCAGATCCAGTTCATGCCAGACTCATTAGGCAATTTTCTGTCTTTCTGAGATCCTTCATAAATGGGAGACTGTCCCTGTGTCTTAGCAGAGACCTCCTTACCTTCATCAGAGCAAACCAATGCTGAAAAGGGACCACAAAGAACTTACTGCATGATCTTCTCCAGCCCAGACACACTGACTGCTAGCACTGAAGTATGGGTAAATTTCTCTCTTGAGCTATCCATGACTGTTGCAAAACAGGCTACAGGCACATCACAGATAGATGGCTGCAATAGAAAGACCCCAACCAAAATGCCATAAGCCAAAGAAGGACAGAGGGGGGAAGGCATTAGGAATGTTTTGTCCCATTTTCTTTACTCTTCTATGTTCAGCTGGGAATACTGCATCCTCAGAATGGCATACGTACCCTTATGTGTCATTGTTTACCTGTGTTTGCCCCAGATGCCTCCTATCTGCCCCTGCACAACACACCCTGTTACAAAGGGCTCAGAATCATTTGTCCCCCGAAGGACAGAGAGCGCATGATGCAGCCTTTGGTGTCCCAGAGAATTAGTCACTGATGAAGATAGCGCTCACTACTCAGAGGCCACATGGAGGGAGAGAGGAGAAAAGTTATAATGACAAACAAACTAGTTTATCTCCAGTCTCTGACAACTGCAGGCCTTGAGTAGACTCACAGCTCTCTGAGCTATTACTGAAGGGAGCTGAATCTGCATTAGAAAAGGAGAAGAAAATAAGAAGGATGCTGCTAGCTGTCATTATCTCCATCATCCCAACACATGCCAGGATTCTTTGGCAGATGCACAGACACCCTGCCACCTTTCCACAATACTTCCCACAATCCTTGATGCTCATCAAATACTTACAAGTTACATTTGCAGAATTCAGGATTAGTTTGCAAATGATTTGCTCACCAAACCAGAGGTTACACTTGACACAAACATTATCTGAAATGGATAGCTAGACTAGCTCTATCCCCCAGTACTTCTCAGCCCCTTCAGCCAGCATTCACATCTATCAGCTGAGGAATACCTTGCTCCTGGATGCTTGGAATACCTGCAGCACGGAGCTGCGAATCAGGGGAGCTGTGCACAGCAATAAAATCTCATCAGGGTTTCAGCATCAAAAGGCAGAGGATGCTGTACATGTTGTCTTCTGTCTCAACAGAAAAGAAAACTAATTATATCTCTTCATACAAGACACAATTAGCTGCTCTCTCCAATGGAGAAAGCCCTTCTCTGAATGAGAAGCTTTTACTGCCTCCCACACAAGCAGGGAACAGGCGAAAAATCTGCTGAGGTTTGAAACCATGCTGGGAAAACCCAGCAGCCTCTTTAGATGGGAGGAGGCAGTGTCCACGCTGCTAGGCTTATGTGCAGAAACCTAACGCAGACATATGCATTGCAAAGGAAAGTAACTCAGAGCTGTTGGCTCTGTTCCCTACAGTCTTCTCCATGTGTGGGCACAAACAACCCAGTGACACACAGGGGAAGGCTGATCACTCTGCCATCATATTTATGCATGATGTCAGAGTGTTATGTTACACGGCTGCAAAATATGGCTTTGCATGGGGTGCTGGGTTTTTGGTTTTTTTTAGGGGTGCCGCCAGCCCACTTATCCCCTCCCCTCCCATGCGCAGAGAGCTGCACCACCACAGTTGTACCTCACCCTGCAATCCTTGCTCTCAGGATTAGAAGCCCAAAGTCTTGTTTCCAGAGACTTAGGGCTATTCGTAACCCACGTAAGCCTGGGTGCAAGATTTTGGCCTTTGTGGTTTGTTGCCAGTCTCAGCAGAATAACAGAAAGGGATCCTTCCCTTTGGTAGCACCATAGTGGCTGCAGTTTGCCAGGCTGAGGGAAGCTGGCCTGTATTTAGGATTTGTGCAAATGCTTCCTATAGCGGATTTGGAAGGTTTCACAGAAGTTTGCCCTAAACCCACATGGTGTTCGATTTGCTCCAAGAGATTTAGTGACATTGACAAGTTCCTCCTGTTTCCAGTGGGTCTCTGTTTGCTGCTGCTCAGTCGATGAGAAACTGTGATGAGGTTAGGAGAGTGTTTGTAGCATTTAATGGGAGCTGAAGTGATTTCCTCCGGGTTTGGGTTGTGCTATTCTGTCCTGGGCGGAAGATTTGGGGAATTATTCTGGAGGTTTGTCGTTTCTTCAGATTGAACTCTTTTGGCCTGCTATGTTCAAAATGGGTTAATTTTACACATCCATATTAGTGGCCTAATTTTTTCATTCAAGGCCTGATTCTGATATCCTTATTCACATTGGTAGTACCTTATTCCACTTGAAGGCACCCCCATGGTATAAAGAGCTAGTCAACCTAAGTACAGGTGGCAAAACTGGCCCTTACTAGGTGGTTTAATTCTATTCTAGAATGGTCTAGAAGATATAGGACTTTGTCAGACTGGGTTTCCTTGTCTTAGAATTCTAAGTCAGCAGTGTTGGTTTCTACGTTAACCCTTTCCGGCCGCTGCTCCTTTCTTTCTGAAGCTAAGGTGATTCTTTGGTGCTAAGGCCTATTTCTAATGTTTACCTCAGGCTGATGACATTACTAACAGGTAGAAAACATTTTATTTCAATGAAGCATTCATTAGCCTCTGCCATTTGTTGTACAGTCTAGGGGCTGCTTGCAGTGACAGGACAGGTGAGTGATCTGAGAGGAAGATGGGGAACATTTTACATAGTAACTTTTAGTAGATCTGTTTAAAGGATGAGAAACAGATCTATTTTAGAGTATTCTTGGTGTGCAGCTGATAAATGGGTTTAATCCTTTCTTCTGGCACTTATGTACCCCAACCATCTGCTAGACGTAGTTCTTTCATGAGCCTGCTAAGTTCTTTGATCCCTTAGCTGGTGAGTGATCAAGGGATAATCTATCTACAGTGAAGCTGGGGTACAGTTAAAGTCCCGGCGAGATGAGACTACAGTCCACCAGTTTGGGTCTTGACCAACTTAGCTGCAAAAGTTAGAAAAAGCTTCATTTGGGATATATACAATTACACCTTTAATGAAGATCTCTCCCACACACTTAAGGGAGTTCTTCCTTCCTTCAGTTGCTCTCAATCCTCCTTCCAGAATTGTCTGATAGTACCTTTGTGAATGAGAATTGGCTTCTCCCCCTTTACTGCCTTTGGATTCAGTATGAGAGGAGTAGAAAATGTGTCACACTCAGCTCCTTTTGTACCTTGCATTTTTGTGGTTCCAAGTGCATTTCTTGGAGCATGCCAATAGAACGGTGCATGTTTTTCAAAAGGTCAAATATTTCCCCCCTTTTTACTGGATTACTGACTCCTCTGACACTTAGGCCTATGATAATCAGTTGTCCTGTCACTGATTTTTTTTTAGGCCAAGATTTTCAAAATGACTAATTCTTTTGGGTATCTCAATTTCTGGGTGATCAACTGGAGACCCATTAAAGAACCTCAGAGAGCATGCAGAACTTTCTGAAAATCAGGCCCTTTTAAGATGTCCCAGATTGGCTATCCAAATAATCCGTCACTTCTGAAAACCTCGTCCCTAACAAAACATGTTCTGTCAATTTCCCTTTGGCCGAATCAGATCTTTCTTGCCCTGTTAGCAAATGGTGAAGGTGTTGAGAGTACTTTGCTTTGGCTTTTGCATGTTTGTACTTCTTGCTTAGTCTTGTGTCACTTTATCAAGATATTTCCTGAGTGGATAAAACTTTTTGGTCTCCTCTATAGCTTTTGGGTCAGGGATTTTAACCTGTATGCCTAGTACAATTTATTTCTGATGTAAGCTTGGCCTGTGTATGAAATAACCCGTTTCCCTTTCTTTATATTTCTGTCCTTCCCAGGTGATAATGCAACTCTTTTTTTTTGTCCTTTCTTGCTGATTCCTGGCGTTCACTTCAAGGAAACAAGGTAAACTAGTGAACTTGTCAGGCCAAACATGTCAGGCCAACATTGACAGCGTCCTGTCAAGCTCCTCATGTGTAGGCCCTATCAAATTCCCGGCCATGAAAAATGCATCACAGACCATGAAATCTGGTCTTTTGGGTGCTTTTACTCTATACTATATAGATTTCAGGGGGGGAGACCAGAGTTTCTCAAATTGGGGGTCCTGACCCAAAAGGGAGTTCCAGTAGGGTCACAAGGTTATTTTAGGGGGGTTGCGGTTTTGCCACCCTTACTTTTGTGCTGCCTTCAGAGCTGGGTGGCCAGAGAGCGGCAGCTGTTGGCCTGACGCCCAGCTCTGAAGGCAGCGCCCCGCCAGCAGCAGCACAGAAATAAGGGTAGCAGTACTGCAACCCCCCATACAACAACCTTGCGGACCCCCCCCCCCACACACACGACTTCTTTTTGTGTCAGGACCCCTACAATTACAACACCCTGAAATTTCAGATTTAATTAGCTGAAATCATGCAGTTTATGATTTTTAAAATCCTATGACCATGAAATTGACCAAAATGGACCTTGAATTTGGTAGGGCCCTACTCACGTGTCATCATGGAGTTGTGGGGAACTTGAAGTATTTCTCAAAAGCGTCATATGCATAGTAGCCATCCCTCTTTGTGTTGCTGACCTGTGAGTGGATGTTTCCAGTTTTACAGTTGAAGCGGGGACATTTGCTACCATTAGCCAGTCTGTAGTCTAGGGTCTCTGCTATTAAGAGCCCATTTATAGTCCCTTTTAAGGATATACATGGTCCCGAAACATAGGAGAGCTGGTAGTAGTTGATAGTACTAACTGCCATTGCTGGGATAGAGGGTTCCTTTAGTTTTGAGATAGAACAAAAATAAACAAAAAGAAAAAACCAAAATGAACATTAAAAAGCATTAAAACATTAAAAAGCAGCATGTTGGGTAAGTATGGCTAAATATAAAAACCATCCTGCTAGAGGACTGGGAGAGAGGAGGTGAGAGGAGGAATGAGATGGATATTATGAAGCATGGCTATCCACTGCTTGCCTGAAATCAAAATTTCATCTTATCCATCTCATGGTAGGTTTGTGATGTTCTCATATCAAGCCCCTGGTTTGGCAGTCGTGTCGATGTCTGCCTTTGGAAATCAAGTGGTGAAAGAGTGCACTCCTTTTGATCTTGATTTCTATCCACCCCTTTTGTTGCATTCTCTTTCTACTATGACATTTCTCCGACTCTCTTTGAGACCTAAGTCAGAATTTGAACCCAAGATTCGAGAGGCAACATGCGAAGGTAAGAACCTACAGCTGTCTCAGGAGTAAATGAGTGAGTCTGCGTCTCAGACTCTGAACTCCCGTGCGTTGCACTTTTGGGCTAGCCCCAGTTATCCTCTCATACTTATTTATTCAACCAAAAAGGTTTTCAAGTGACCTAGGGGGATGGCACGTGTGGGTGAATGTGTGCTCACCATATGGGTCCTTCACATTATGACTCCTGGGGGCAGTTCAGTCCCCCTCCGAAGATGCCCCTGCTAGAAGGCTGCTGCTCTCTGCCTCGCGGCTGTCCCCATAAAACCTTCCCTTTTCAGGGCATACCAGGGACCTAGCAGCTCCAACACACTGGGTAGCACAGCAGTCGTTTAACAGCTCCAGTGCTGTCTAATACTGTCTACCATACACCATACTGGGGAGTAAATGAAAATCCAGTTCCGCTGCACGTATCCGGTATGCGTCTACAAATGGCCACATTTTAAAATAAGACTGCTCGGTTTTGCAGCCCTGAAGCTGCACCAGCGGAACGCCGCCGTCAGGGGGTTAAAATGGGATTCACATTTGATTGTTAACCAAGGTTGGAGAATTCCCCTGTCTCCTCCACCCTCCCCTGTGGCTCCCTGCATTTTCTTTAGAGTTGCTTTTTTCGTCTCCAAACCCACCCAATGCCAAGGGGTCAAGCCAGGCTGCTCAACTCCTTTGTTCAAGGGAGCAGTGTGGGGGCGCGAGATAAGTCTTCGCAGGAGCCACCAGCCAGCTACGACAATTAAGACATCAGCACCATTAAGAACTGCTGCCTTCTGTGCAGTCAGCTTCTCTAAGCCGCCCCCATTCCCCTGCTGTACCGGAGCAGCCCGCCTCTCCCTGGGGATCTCCACAGCTAGTTCTGCATCAGGGCTCATGCTCCTTTCCTCACAAACAGCCTGTCCGCTCATTAATCATTTGAGATGTGGTGGCTACTGCAGCCGCTGCCACTAAACACTGAAGATGTTGTTTCTTCAAGGCTGCACGAAGCTTTTCTCCCTCCTCTAATGCCTTTAAAGGCAAATTCCCTTCTTTTGTGCCACAGCACAAAGAGACAGAGGTGCTGACCTTTCCAGGACACCCGTGATTCCCACTGGATTGCAACTCTTACAGACTCTGGGCTGGATGCTCAGTTACATTGAGACCCCTTTAAAACACTTAGGCTCGGGCAGCATTAAGAGGCTTTATACCATGCTGAAATGCCCCACCTGAGAAGGTCTCCCTGTACAAAAGGCCTCCCTGATTGGTGCAGAGCTGGTGTAGGGTCTCTGCGATGACCCTGTGCCTAACTCCCAGCACAGGGTATGGCTCAAGAACACGGCAGGGACATGCTGGGGAGTGTTGGTGGGATGTACAGCACCGTAATTATTCTCTCTCTCCCCCAGGGTATGGGGCCACGGGAAGCAGAAGATAGAACGGCCTCACGGCTACTCTACCCTATCTTACACTGGGGACCAGGCAGCCCCTTCATGGCTTCAGCATGTTCAGAGTGTCTTAAAGCTGAAGCCATGTTTTCCCCTATCGTTTGCACTGGAAGGGAGTAACTAAGAATCATTCCTGCTATTATTAAGCTTCTACAGCAAATGTAAATGCTTTGCAATCTACAGGATACAGTATCAATGGGGATTCTTCGCTCAGCAGCGGATTAGAATATGCGTTCCTGGAGAGGGACCAGTGAGCAAGAGGTGGCTGCCATCCATCCCAAAAATATAAGGTATATTTCCAATCCTTGCCTAGTCATTAGGATAATTAAGGAGCCCCACATTTATTTTTGGATGTCAGTATACAGCACCCCCACACAGTGAGGCTGCACCACCAAGCACGGACACAGTAGAAATCAGAAAAGTTTCTGACATCTCCATGCAGTATCACAATGTGCTTATTTTGTCTGATAGGACAAATATAAACAGATGGGGACCTAGAGAGAAACCGAGGGTACTGATTGAGAATGGGGCTGCTTCCCAAAGATGCTAAAGTAAACTCTGATACATTATGGTGGCTATTCTTACCTTAACACACACATTACATCCATCCAAACATGCACCTATTAGTGGTAACCTTCAGTCACATGAGGTTTTTTGCTAGATACTGAGCTATGTAAAGAGCCAAGCATGAGCCAGCCCTTTCAAGAAGGATCACCCATGTTTTGTTTCTTTCCTTCATCCCTTTCAACCACCTTTCTTTTCATTCAGTACATGCAGTCACTTCACAGCAGTGGTATTATCATGTGGCCTTAGATCCCAGGCCCAGATCAGAACAAGTGAGTGGGTAGCTTGTTTTGGAAAGCCCTAGCATTAAACTTCTCCCGGTTGGGTATTGCTGTCAATCCCTGTAAAGCAACCTGCGCATGCTGGTGTAATTCAGAACAGGTTCTTGAAAGGCACACCCCTCCACCCTTTCTGTAAAAAATGTTCTCTGAACTGAAATAGTTGAGACTTTCCTGCTTTAGAAGCTGAACACTGAATCAAAACAAAAGAACCTGTAGCCAATTTTTCTCCTTATAAGGAAGAATATTTGTTAAAAACTCAATCACAGTATTAAGCGATTTCACCATTGAAAAACACCTAAATGCTTTCGGTAATGCATTCATTTTTAATTGGCGTTTCTACCTATCTCCACCATTTTTAGATTTCCCCTTGCCGGGGAAGCCTCTCAAGATGCTGAGAACGCTCCACGTGGATCCCCTAGGAATATGTTTCCCTTTCAAAAGATGTCCTGTGGGTGGCAGCAGAAGTTAAGACCTATGTTTTCAGAAGTGCTGACTATTTTTGGGTGCCCAACTTGAAACACCATGGGGCCAGAATTTCAAGTGCTCCGCACTCACACCTGAGGTCAGATTTTCAGAAGAGCACAGCACTCAATGTGCACCAAATGTATTGAACACTTAAAAATCTGGCCCCAGTTGTGGGTACTGACACCTTCTGAAAACTCTGCCCCCAAGGCCTGATTTTCAGAGGTGCTGAGCACCTGCAGCTCCCATTGACTGCCACTGGGGTTGTGGGTGCTCAGCACCTTAAAAAAAACAAAAAACAAAACAACCTCAGACACTAGGTGTCTCTAGTGAACATCCGGAAACAAAGCCACCCAAAATAAATGGACACAGCTTAAATTTTTGGTGTAACTATAAATGAATAGATTCTGCTGAAATTAGATAAATGTGCCAAAATGGGCTCCTTAGATCTGGAGCCCTTTGAACTAGAGTTGTGGGGATGCACATTTGTATCTCTAGCTCTGAATCCACCGTTATGATTTTGGTTCTGGGTCAGATTCAAAACAGGAAAAGGACTTGTTTCCAGTTCTGGTTCATATGCAGCTGAAATCTTACAATACCAGCTTGTGAGATTTCAGTGTTGTCAAATCCCAAACCTAAGTCTCATTTCTGCCTCAGACTTGAACCCAGTCAAGATCCACATCCAAGCATGACCCCCTGGACCCATCTTTAGTTAAAATTAGAGCTGTGCAAAACTTGGAAGTTTCTGTTTGCAGGGTTAAATGTGAACCTCTTGTCTGGTTTTGAATAAACCCAACAACTCAAAGTGAAACTTACTTCGAATGATCAAATTTTGCCAGGTTTTGGGTAGAAACCATGGAAGCCAAATGCATTTTGAATGGTCTCCGGTTCAAACAACAAATCTCTCTGGGTGGTCTCAAAACTTGGTACAGGGTCACAATCCCTGAGAAACCTTTTGGGAAGCCTTTCCTGAGTTTTGGCTTGCTTTATAAGAGGTGCGCACAGATCTAGTTAAAACAACATGAGCAGAAAGGAAAGCCTTGTGATTAAGGTGTTGAACTATGAGTAGGTGCTGTGCTGGACTAGGACTCAGGAGACCTGGGTTCAAATCCTACTCTACTAATAGCTTTTTTGTTGTTGTTGTTACCTTGGACAAGTCACTTAATTTCTTGGTGTCTTAGTTCCCCATCTGTAAAATGGAGAAAAATTATACATCCTTTCTTCCACCCATTATCTATACTGTCTGTTTAGACTGTAAGCTCTTGGGGGCAGACACGATCCCTTAAATTGTATATGTACAGTGCCTAGCACAAAGGGGCATTGAGGCAATAGTGTAATACAAGCAATAATAGTCTTCAGTCCACAGCCCACAGAGAATGTAGGCCCAAAGTAGCACATTCAAAGTACACTATCCAGGCAGGGGTATTTGACCAAACACTGTTGTGGTGGATTTCCTTGTCACTGGTTTCCTGTTCCACACTCATGGGCAGGCAGGGGACAAAGAATCCCCAGGAGTCAACATGCTACCCACTCATACCAGGGAAGCAGCCATGGTGCGACATCAATGCCATCACAGGGAAAGACAGTGCAGTGCGATTTGGGGATGATGACAGGTCACAGAGAAGGTGGGCTTCTAATAAAAGCGAAGGCCTCATTTTGAAAAGCAGGGAGCTTTTTCATGATCACAGAGAGAGTTTAAACGATTCAAGATGCATGGAAATTTAAAGGTAAGTAACATTGTGGGTCTCCTCAGCCGCGACATGCCATAGGAGTAAGGAATGAGGGTTTATTTTTAACAGCATCTAAAACAAGACCTTTGTTTGTTTGTCATTTTTCATTCCATACAATGCTCTGGATAGAGATCGCTTCCCTTTACTAGATATTTTGGATTGTTTCTTCTTGAAGCGGGAACTGCGAGTGCTGTGCTAAGTAGATCAAAAGGGTAGCTTAGTTTTCAGCTGCAGTTTCCACAAGTGCCTCCTTGTCCTCTGCTGAACTACTGTTTTGTAACATCTTGGAGGTGGAGCAGGCTCCTTGGGGAATTGCCGTACCTATCCATCTGCCTCCCATCACAACAGTGCTCAGAGACAGCGGTTATTGTTCCACCAGCAGGGGGACAAGTGGCACACTCAATAAAGCCATGCTAACCAAGGTCTTCAGACCTCTCCACACCAGTCCCAACCTTGCCCCCAAACCATCAACCTTAACTAGCCGATCATTTTCACCCTGTGCCACACGTCCTTCGGGGAGCACGAACACACCTTGCTACACACTAACAGGCCACTTTGGAACCGCTTCAGAACGTGTACGAATGTAGGTGTAGCAGTGGGTGTAGAGCAGCCACAGTCCAGTGGTCTGAGAAGAAAGATCTGCCAGTACGTACAGCTTAATGGATAGTGTGTCAGGAAGCGGGAGAGCATAACTAAGCAGCAGAAAGGAGGCCAACTGGGGAAACAGCACAGTGCAAGTGCTGAGCTCTGTAATCTGTAATAAGGGCGAGTCAGTCTCTGAATATTTATGCTTCTGTCTTGGTTAGAGTAGGAGGCAATTCAGCTCGTCAGGTAAATCATGGTTTTTAGACATTAATATGAATAAGTATATCTAGGATCTTTGAGTTCAGGATCGTTTAACCTACTATAGAGGGAAGGGGCAGCTGTGAACCTCAGGTCCACATCAAGGTTTGGATTCCAAACTCCCCCAAAGTTTGGGATGGGGGAGGGATTAGTTCAGATCCAACTGTAATTATAACACAGATCTCTGTATTCAGAGTATTTTTTACAGAGCCCTTCTTTGTAGTATCTAAGCACTAAACGGAAGAGACTGGAGGGCTGAAGGGACTGGTAATGGGATAGAGAGTCTTACAGCAGTCTGAATTACCAGCCCAAAACCAGGCTAGGTTGGTAGTGACCAAAAGTCGTTACTATTTGCTGGCTTTTTGGTGGCCCATGTTTAATGAGTTCGGTGCCCTCAGTGCAGTTCCTAACGGAGAAGGTTTGAATAGGAGATGGAAATGAATGTACCCTTACAGGTGGTCCCTGCAGATCAGTATTGTGGCACGTTAGTAGGGTAGCTTGCCCTGCCGTGCCTGTTCTGTAGCTGATCACGGATGGATACGTGGAGGGTCTGTCAACCCGGCAGCTTTCACTTCACCAAGTTCAAACTTGAAATAATTTGAAAATGGTGGTAGGGAGGAATTTTCCAGTTGAACAATACTCTGGAGAGAAAATACTCCATATATCTTGCTTTTTAATCACCACAAAGGATTTGGGGGTTTCCATTCCAGACCAAGGGCCTGATTAAAAGTCCACTGAAGTCAACTGGAAAAATGCCCATTGGCTTCAGTAGGCTTTGGATCAGGCCTTAACAGACCCGTGTGACTCTCGCTACCGGGTCTGCAAAGCTCCATCAGGGGTCTTTTCTGCAGCCATAAGGCATCTGGAATGAGAACTCAGGCAGCAGTTTGGCTGCTGATGCGAGAGGCAGAGCAGAACAAGCTTCTCCTTTCTGTAGCTATCTTGGCCCTCCAGCGCCGACAGGAACAACAGCTTGTTTTTGTCAGCAAACTAAGCAGCTATGACTTGGGAGATGTGTCGGGGGCAGACACAGCCTGGACAAGGATGCCATTTTTACAGTTATGGTTTATTTTCTCTTTGGAATCATGCTTCAAGCTTTTGGAGTGGACCCATCTCACTGTGAAGTCTGGAGGGAGGAGAGGGGATGGGATTCTTAGCTCAGACCAGAGAGGCCCGCTGCTCTCTGCACTGCTCTTTATTGCTGTCTCTTTGCAAAGCTGCAGCCTCCGCTCCCTCCTCCCCTTCCCAAAAATAAAGCTCTGTGATGTAAAACACTCCTTTGGGGCTGGAGGTGGAAAAAACTAGGACACCATGATTTGGAAAACGCTCAGTACTGCATGAAATATTCACTATCGACTAAAGCAGGTTTATCCGGAAGAGAAGATGACTGGGGCGAGGGGGTGGAGGTGGGGATCAATTTCACTGTCCTATGGATTGTTATTCTGGATTCTTTTGATCAAAATAAGCTAAGTATCGTCGGAAGCATCTGTCTGACCCAATTCTTGTTCCCTCGCCTTTCAGTCCCTGTGTCCCTCCTGGTTTATGTGCAAATGAACACTTGTCCTAAGAGTATCCTTGCATAATCCTAAATACTGCCGCTCTTCGGAATGGGACTAAAAAAAACAACTGCAGCAGAGAGAGCGGGCCGCCAGGGTGATCCATCATACGTGCACCGGGGGATGGGAAAGCATTGCAAATGGCTTACCAGTCCCTTAAAGGACCTTCCAGTTCCCTTGGCAGAGAGGAAAGGGACAAAATAAAGGGCATAAGAAGGACTTGACTCTCCCTGCCCCCTCTCTTCAATTCCTCACCCTGATTATACTGCATCTTGGGATTTCAAAGTGTATTGAAACTCTGATGCTTTTTTCATTAGGGGGAACAAAGTTTGCAGAAATGCAGATCACAGGAAGAGGCCCACAAGACATGGTGAGTGGGAGGCAAGAATCACAGAATCATAGACTATCAGGGTTGGAAGGGACCTCAGGAGGTCATCTAGTCCAACCCCCTGCTCAAAGCAGGACCGATCCCCAATTAAATCATGCCAGCCAGAGCTTTGTCAAGCCTGACCTTAAAAACCTCTAAGGAAGGAAATTCCACAACCTCCCTGGGTAACCCATTCCAGTGCTTCACCACCCTCCTAGTGAAAAAGTTTTCCCTAATATCCAACCTAAACCTCCCCCACTGTAACTTAAGACCATTACTCCTCGTTCTGTCAATGTAGTGGGGCGGTCACCCCACTCTGGCTCAGAAGGGGTTAAAAGCCAGCCCTTGGAGAGGGCCGGGGCTGAGAGAAAAGCCTAGGCTGATTGGGGAAACAGCCACAGCTGGGGCCATGCCCCAGTCAGGCCACAGCTGGCCCTATAAAAGGGCTGTGAGCCAGGAGCTCAGGTAGAGTCTCTCTCTAGCTGTAGAGAGAGAAGGACTGGGCTGCCTGGGAGCTGAGCAGGGTACCTAGAGTGGAGCAGGGCTGGGGGAAGGCCGGAGGAGCTGGGGAGCTCCACCCTGGAAAACCCTCAGGATGCAGGCATTGCTAAATGCCAGGAAAGGGACTGGGGCTACAGAGGTGGAGCCTGGGAACAGGCAGAGGCAGCTGGTCCAACCCCCTTGCTGATGATGAGTGGTTTACAGACTGCCCCAGTGAGTGGGGGCTAGAAGGTGACTAGCAGTAGCCACTGAGGAAAGGAGGGGATAGAGGGTTGGGGGTTCCCTGGGGAGGGGAGACTCAGAGTGTGGGGGCACTGCCAGGGGGCAGCACCCCAAGGTAAAGGAGCACTGGGGTCTGGGAGGGACACGGGGGCCAGTGGCAGGCGAGACACCGACGTGCAGGGGGCATTCTGGGCTGGAAGAGCTAATTCCCAAGACAACCAGCACAAGGCACCGCACTGGTGAGTCCTCAGACATTGGTGGCACATTGGTTTCACACTTCAGCCTTTCATGGCTGGAACTGCAGGTTCAAATGCAGCTCCAGCCCTAGATGAAACGAGTTTGGTGGCCTCATCTCTGGACCCAGTTTGAGGTTTATTCACATCACAAAAACACACATACCAGCTGGCATCTGTCAGCACACTAGGCCGCCTCCTTCCTTAGCCATAGGATGAAGACTCAGGCAAGAGGGTGCTGCAGCTCAGAACTGAGGAGCACTGACAGAGCAGAAGGGTTGGGGGATTGAACTAGAATAGTGGTGGAAGGTGCATTGGCAGAGCTGTATGGGGATCCTGGGACTAGAACAACCAGGGGTACTGCAGGATAAAACTGAGGTACCCTGAAAGAGTTGTGAGGGGGAATCATGCAGGATGCCTGCCTGCAGTATAACCTCAGTGCAACCAGCCCATTCCTCTCATGAGCACCAATCAGTCATTTCAAACACGAACTAGCATTCGGCACTTGATGCACCAAACAAAAACCTACCGAGAAAACAGCCAAGTCCTTTATCGATGGATGCTAGTAGCAAAAATAACTTATGCATGGAATAAACTCCCAAACCACCAAAAAGTAAAAATTACAACAGAAAGCTAATCCGCAATGAATACATTTTCCGCTCAACCAAACCCCAAACGCATTTCATCAAACAAAGGAGTCCTTTAAATGATCATGTGCTCCAAAGGGCATTTTCCTAATGGCAGCGAGCTTGTGCGCTGAACACTGGTTGCTGTGCAGGGGAAGGAGCCATACCCTCCGCTCAAAAGCATAACAAGAGTGAAGCAGTGATCATCTCATCTACCGCATGAAACCTTCTACTGCCATCATACTGTTGTTTTATTGCTCTCCTGGCCCACATTCTGCACACTTGTCAGTTCCCCAGGTCGTTTAGAGTCCATAAAGAGGCATGAATGGGCAGCACACACCCAAAGTAATGGGCTGATCAGTGGTGATCCTGCATCTAATTGAACTCTATGGCTGAAAGTCAAAGGTCACTGCCAGGGACTGCAATTTACCATCACCATAAAGACAGCAGAATCTACTGAGTCCTTTTTTTGCGGCGGAGGCAGGGAGCTCCTAATTTTATTAGGGGTGGGATTATTTAAAGACAGTGCTGCTCAGATGAAGTTTTTGAGATATTTGCCAAGCACTGTTATTATTTGTATTATTGTAGTGTTTAGAGGCTCCAGCTGAGACAGGGCCCCATCACACAGGTCCTGAATGTACCTGGAGTAAAAAACAGTCCCTGCCCTGAAAAGCTTATAGCTGAAATAGACTGAAGTGTAGGAAGGGAGATAGAGACACAGGAAGGTGAAGTGATGGGCCCAAAGTCACTGGCAGAGCCAGGAACAGAAACCAGGCTTTCTGAGTCCCCATCTTGTGCCCTAGATACTGTAGCATGCTGTATCTCTTAACCAGTGGTCTCAGCTTTTATCTTTCCATCATGTCTCTGCTGATACCTGACGGGTTCATTCCCCACCAGCTGGGATGGTTTTGTGTGCGCCTGCATACATATGTAACCAGGTGGAATCTATAATGGGGTGAAAGGATGGACAATAGAGGTGAGTGCTACAGATGATACAACAGACTCTTGAGAAGGAGTTCTAACAGTGCTCATTTTTACCCAGCCTAATTAACTTGTTAACAGTTTGCATATAGACAGGTTTCAGAGTAACAGCCGTGTTAGTCTGTATTCGCAAAAAGAAAAGGAGTACTTGTGGCACCTTAGAGACTAACCAATTTATTTGAGCATAAGCTTTCGTGATAGTTACCTATAATACCCTACAAAAGAAATTTGGCTCTTTATGCCCCTTGCTCTTAATATTCACCATAAGGGATAACATTTGCCTTTATACTCTGTTGATTCAGCTCTTTTATTTTAATTAAAATACAAGAAAATGGTTACTAAACAGGTGGCAACATTAGAAAAAGGAGCAAAGTCACTTCTTCCAAGTTGCCTCTCTAATCAGGTGTGTGGTTCGAAAGAGAGAGAGAAGCCCCCGACAATATTCAGGACTGACATCCTTCAGGCCCCTAGTGCTTATGTTCTTGGGGAACCACAGATTTTCACCTGCAGGCCATTGTCTCTCTGCTGTCTATCACAGTGGTTCTCAAAGCCAGTCCGCCGCTTATTCAGGGAAAGCCCCTGGCGCGCCGGACCGGTTTGTTTACCTGCCGCGTCCGCAGGTTCGGCCGATCGTGGCTCCCACTGGCCGCGGTTCGCTGCTCCAGGCCAATGGGGGCTGCGGGAAGGGCGGCCAGCACATCCCTTGGCCTGCGCCACTTCCCGCAGCCCCCATTGGCCTGGAGCAGTGAACCGCGGCCAGCGGGAGCCGCGATCGGCCAAACCTGTGGACGCGGCAGGTAAACAAACCGGTCCGGCGCGCCAGGGGCTTTCCCTGAACAAGCGGCGGACCGGCTTTGAGAACCACTGCTCTATACAACATTAAGAAGATGAGGAAACCACTACCCAATTCCTATACACTTATTGAAAACCTCCACACACACAAAAAGACATGGTACACAATGACGAGAATAAAGAGCTGATCCCAGGCAGCGCACAGCTGCATCCTGTGATAATCACAGGATCCAGTTCATGGCAACACACTTTGACCAGCCAAAATGGCCAGGAGAGAGACTCTGAGCACCTCCATCTTCTCCTCAGCTTGCAGCCTGCTGTCAGTTGGCAGCAGCATGCTCCCTAGTGAATAGGAGCCTCTGGAACAGGGACAGCAGCTGGTAGACACCTGAAATTCAGCTCCCAGTAGACGGCAGGTGTTTAGGTAACATTTCTCCTCACTGAGTAACATGCATTTTCCCTGAAAAACCAGTGTATGCTTGTAACACTTCATGCTAGTGATGGGAGCATCTCTACTTCTCCCCATCTGCCGGCAGCATTCTTTAGGGAGGCCTGGCAACCCTGGCTCCGCTGCAATGACAAGTCTTCTCTCAGGGACGTTCCACCCCCTTCTCTCCCTCACAAGCAGGACTCCTCCTCCCCACCAGCATGATTCTTCAAGGAGGGTCTGTGGCTCTATCTTCCCCCAGCAACAGCAGGCAACAGTGCCGAGCTGCCCATTTTGAATGTAACCCTCTGCAATGCCTCAGAGCACTCATAGCACTTGAGAAGCCCCCCAGCACAAGAATGTGGGGTGTCTCAGGGCCTCTGCATGATGGGGGAAAGTTGCAGGGAGGATCCACACAGGGAGATGTGATATGGAGTCAACCAGAGCAATCTTGAACTTCAAGGAAGGTGATGGTTCAGGCCGGATTTTACATTGGCTACGCTGGTCCAGCCATTCCCAGTCACTGGGTGGTCCCTGGTCTAGTCGATAGGATGCTGGGCTGGAAGTCAGGAGACCTGTGTTATTCTCCCAGCTCTGCTACATGACCGTACGGATGTAACTTCACCTCTCTGTACCTCTATTTCCCTTCCTACCCTTTATCTGTCTAGGCTATTTAACCTGTAATCTCTTCTGGGGCACAGACTCTCTCTCTCACTATATATTTGTACAGAACCAAGCCCAATGGGGGTCTCAATCTTGGTTAGGGCCTCAGGTAATAGAAATAATAATGATGATTTTAAAAGCCTATTAGATTAACATCCCTGTCCACTATCACTCTGCTCAGGTACCTTCTGTTACATATACAAGAGCGACTGGATAAATGAACATCTGTAAGAAACAAAGTGATGGTCCCTCTTCAGCCCCCCAGCATGAGCTCTGGAGATTAATAACTCTCCTATTTCTAACCGGCACAGGGTGTCCTATGGGATTACTACCTACTGCAAACCCAGCTTCCTGCGGGTGACTTTTCCGAGGTCACTAGTACTCACAAAGCTTTTCCTCTGCAGAAGGTGTTAACAGTGCCACTTACAAGCAACACTTCTGATGTCAGTATTTCCTTGGGGATTTCTCCAGCTGGCTCATGGTGATGTCGGCTTGTAATTTATTAGTTTCCCTACTCCTCCTCTCACTCAGGCTCCTTGCAACACAGGCCACCCTCTTTCCTCTCTCCCTGGCAAACAACCAGTGGGCTCCGACTGACAGGGGATGCTAGTCCGAACAAAATGGGCAGAGCACCTTGGACAGGTGCAGAGCTCAGGGCAAGTAACAGCACAGCCTGGAATCAAATGCATCAGCCCTGGATTAGACAATCTGGCACTTGGCCACAGAGCATCAGCCATGGAGATAAAATGCCTGCCTCTAAGTTCAACAATGTCAGAAGTGCACTAGGTTCAAAACGGGAGGAAACTTGGAAACATGCAGGTGAACCAAGTTTGATGGACCACAAAAAGGGAAGGCCAAGAATGGTACATGCTCAACAGACTCTACTGCTGAAAGCTCTGTCCTGTTGACTTTGGCCAATGATTAATGAACTTTCACAGCACAGACAGGTCTGCTCTTAATATGAATCTTTCAGGGGTGACATCCGGAAGAATGCCACTCCGGCCACATGGAGGATTTGCAGGGAGGGATATGAATCTTTACTGCCATTTAAATTGTTTAATTGTTGGCTGACGTTTAAGCATGAACACCATGCTGAACACCATCTCCTGATTGGCTGGCAGATCTACCTGCAGTGGGAGTAAATCCTATATCCAAGCAAGTCAGAGAAGAATGAAGGGGAGGAGGAAGAAAAGAAAAGTTGTCTTAGCATGTTGCTTAATGGTCCATCATCTTGGAATGTCTTTCCCTATCTATTGCTTAGCTTTCTTGATTGCACCCAAACCATAGTCTCTAAGCTTATACTTCCCAGTGAACTTCCCAGGTTTCTCCGAATGGAAGAATCCTGATTTCTATTTTTAAATGCTTTACTAGGGGGAGAGGAATGTTTCCTGGTCTTTGTCCTATGGGGCAAAAATAATCATCTTGTGTTGCCTGAATATTGCTCCACAATATCTGCATCTTTACATCATGATGGGCTGTCCTCACTTCATGGCACCCTCAGTGATGTTATGCAACATCACAATGCCCCAGATCAATCCAAGGCTCTGAAAAGGATATGGGGCAGATCTGTGAGAAATGACATGTTCCACATATTTTGGGACACGTAGCAACTCAGGGCTTGTCTACACTTCAGATGCTACAGTGGCACAGCTCCGGTGCTGTGAATTAATTCACTAGCCAACAAAGCTTCTCTTCCTTTGACGACTCTCGATCGATACGTAACAGAGCCCAGAAATTGCAGTGCACATTGTTTAGGTTCATAGCCAATGACTGCCTATAAAACAGAAGGCTCCATTGCAGCTATTAGAGTGATCGTGACTCGGCAGTGAATGACCAGAGATGTCAAAGAGACACATCCCTCCTTCCTGCAGAGGGAAGGGGCTAGGTGCCCAGATCTTCCCTCTCCCCACTGGTCACCTCCAAGTCTCCCAAGCCACTTCACGAGGACTGCCATATACTTTGATGCTATTGGCACTCTGGGATGAGCAAGAGGTCCTGCAGGTCAAGATTCAGGTGCCGTAGCAGAGCTGGTGGAATCTTCACACCTCGAATAGCACGGGAGTACTGCAGGAGAGTGACTGGAACTTTAATAGCAAGGATCTTGCTAGTCAGGACTGAGGTGCGGGAGGTAGAGTTGTGAGGTGGTAGGGTGCACATTTTTTTGACTACGTTATGTTAGCCAGATTTACCAGTCCCATCAAATTTGCCCAAAATATGTAAAAGAAACTAAGTATCTGGGGTCCCCAAACATCTTCCCTTGATTCAGTTTTCTACCTGGGGTCCCGTTTTACATGCCTTTAGAGACAGCATCCAGGCTGCTTCACATCTGCCCCACAGCCCTTTGCGGGGTTATGCAGAATCCAGTTTGGGAAGCTCTGACTTCATGGACTTCTGGCTGCCTCTCAGAGTCGTCGTACATTTTGGCAAAGCCAACTGTGTCCAAAAAGGAAGCTCACTCCTTGAGGAACATGCCAAAAAGAAAACCCAGCAGCACTGACACACCAGGATTTTGTATGCATTTTCCACTGTATGCATCCGATGAAGTGAGCTGTAGCTCACGAAAGCTTATGCTCTAATAAATTGGTTAGTCTCTAAGGTGCCACAAGTACTCCTTTTCTTTTTGCGAATACAGACTAACACGGCTGCTACTCTGAAACCTGTCAGGATTTTGAAGAGGTTATGCTGCTGTTCGACGCCATCTCCACTGTAAATGAGGGCTCCTGCCTGTCCCATGTGCAAAATGCAAACAGCCTCTGGCACTCCCTACATATTTACATTATCAGTGTGTGTCACCACTCTAGATGCACCCAGGCACCGACTAGTTACACTGGCTGGCACTCTCAGTCATCCAAGAGCCTCACATGACACAAAACCCCAGAGCAGTAAATACTCACCTCCTTGCCATTTATATCTTTCCCGAGGAGAACTCAGCTCACACGCAGCAACAAAGTTTCTGCTTTTTACCCAATTTTTCCAGCTGGGTTAACTGAGGCACACAGAGGTCAAGTGACTTGCCCAAGGCCATGTAGTCTGTGGCTCAGCCAGCATTAGTTGGAGGCAGCATTAGGTGTCTCCAGTCTTGTGGTCCTATGCTCTGCCCATTGGACTGCGAGGCTTCCTGGTGAATTCTCTCACATGGCATGTGCAACACCCAAGGGACAAAGAGATCCTTCTTTTCAACTTTCAGCTATAACACATGCAAGGCAATGAGGTGCACAGGGATGCAATTGTAATGAGGGCAGGTGCAGATGGGGGAATTCTCATTTAGGAGCCAAACAGCTGCAATTGGTGACAGACGGTGCCTGTAAGTGATTAGCTTTAATGAGAATTACTTTTAAGTACACACCAGAGTCTTGGATGGGCAGCACCAGACAGCTCACTGAAAACATGCTTTACACAACCCAAAAAAGAGACCACCAAGTGGGAACCAGACTCTGACTGCAAAAGTGACTTCTCAAACAGCCAAGCTGACCTCGGCTCGTAGGAAAATCAGCTCCCACAGAGAAGAGAGAGGCAGACTGACTACAGAACACCACAGCTATGTGTTTTATTAATGATGGAGATGTAGGTAGGGAAAGCTTCACAGAGCACACCCAGAGAACATGCCTGCCTCCTGGGAGCAGCCCAGCTAAATGCAGAGAGCAAAAATTGCCCAAGAAATGGGAAGAAGGTTAGCAACCAGAACAGAAGGCAAAGCCTGTACTGTTTTTTAGCAACACTTCCTCTTGCCCCCTTCTAAGGCTTTGTCTACTCAGGGAAATTATTCCTGAATAAGGTAGGGTGTAAATTTAAAGCACAATAGCTATTCTGCAATAGCTTCCTACGCGCACACTCTTATTCCAGAATAAGGATGTCCACATGGGGAGCTACTAAGAAATAGTTATTACAGACTAGCTTATTGCACAATAGATATTCTGGTTCATTTCCCCTGTGTAGACAAGCCCCCAAAAGAAATTCCCAAGATCTCAAACAATCAGTGAATTGGGGAAGATTATCCTCCTCTCCATTCAGAAAGGGACGGGAGGAGATAAATAGACATCACCCAAGCCCCTGTGCAAGGCCATACACAATGACCAGCATGTACATACAGAGGAAGCACAGACCTAGGAGTCAGGATATCAGTGTTCTAATGTCATTTTTAACAAAGGCTTCCCAGGTGGCCTTGAGTAAGATCAGCTTGTCTCTCTCTGCCTCAATTTCTGCACCTGTAAAATGGGGAATGATAACAACGTGGAGAAAAATACGTGCCACATACAGTTCACAATTAGTAATGAAAGAAGTGCTGGAGCTCAAGCACTATTTTTACTTTCATAACTGATGCATCAAGCCCAGAGGTGCCAGGGCTATGAACTGCCAAGCCTAGAGGTGCTGGGGCTCAACCCTGGCACAAATTAAGCACTGGCCACATAGGGTTATTATTTCACGTGAAAGCAGCCATAAATGGGGAAGGGTAACATGGGCAAGGAGTGGGTATTCATTAGGGTCAGTGGTTCTGAAAAACAGACCAGCTGTGTCTTACTCATGTTTAGTGGGGGCAGAGGGGAGTGAGAGA
Source organism: Chelonia mydas (assembly GCF_015237465.2). NCBI lineage: Eukaryota > Metazoa > Chordata > Testudines > Cheloniidae > Chelonia > Chelonia mydas. The sequence goes on along the minus strand of NC_051246.2, from coordinate 27,079,320 downwards.
CTGCTCATACTACTGTGTGGCAAGTTATGTGATGAGCAGAACTTGGAAACCAATTATCCTCTCTCTCTCTCTCTCTCTCGTAAAATATCATAAAAAATGAGTTGACTAAACTGATTATAATCCCTACAGTGAAACAGAGGAGCTGAGAGATGCAGAAGTTTTGAAGGCTTTCTGCTAAACCCAAGTGCTGGCGGGAAGGATTATGTAAGTGAGACTGGAGGAGAAAAATTCTCTGTCCCTTCCAGCTGCAACGTCCATGAGCTAGAAAGGAAAGCTCCCTGCCTTCTCTCCTGACCTCCTCCCCCCTCCCCTTCACACCATTCTGCTATTTCTGCATCTTTAGTTCTTCCTGTTACTCAGAACTGGTTGCTAAATAGTCTCAAAATATGTCAGGCAATTAAAATGCCTGAGTCAGAGCCATGAGGTTCAGACTGGCAAGTGGGATTGCTGGGGCTTTGGCATCGGCCTCTGTCTGCTGCAGGTCCTGGTTGTGCTGCAGCATCTCCAACTAACCACTTACACATGCCCCGTTCTACTTTCTGTAACACGGGTGTAATTTCCATTAAATTACACTGAGGGTGGAACCAGACCCTTTGTGGCCACAGACAGGTCAGGGACAGCGTCATCACGAGAGGACACAACCCCCTGCTTTGCGTGTGCACCATGCATCTGCACATTTCTAATTGTTGCTTTGCTTTAGCTTGGTGACGGGACATGCAAAAACAGTGCTTGTATGGACGCTAATGGCTGTTCAATTCAGCCATGTTCATGCCCTTTTTTGTTGGTACTTTGCAAACATTCATGCACAGGAGTGTCTGTTTGCCCAATTGCTTGGGGAATGGCTGTTCCCTGTGTGAATCACATTACTTGTGTGAGAACAAGAGCATCTGCTATTTGTTATTCATCTGCCCTAATTCTTTACTCTCCTGTTTAAAAAACTGCTGTCAGCCAGTCAGAGCGCTGAAACAATACCCATGTGACTTAGGTCCTATGGACTATGCCCACACCATGAAATAATAAATAGCAAACAGCAATGGACTAATGCAAAGGGTTTGCAAACAACCTTTTGGCTGAAAATTGCAGGCACATACTTATGAAATTCCTCAGATAATTTATTGTCAATGAATAACTCAACCAGCTTTGCTGGGCAATATACTGTAGGGAACAATCCTGTTTTCAGGTCAGTGGGATGGACAAGAGGAGTTAAGAGGTCTTTTCCAGCTGTCACTTTTCTGATCCAATGAATAGAGCACACCTCAGAGCGGGAGATACACCCAAGAGTGAATCCTCCCCACATCATCATCAGGCAGGATACAGTATAACAGAGAGAACCAGGTATCATTGACTTGAGTATGACATCACTGACAGCCAATCAGGGAGGAGCTCCTATTGTGCAGCGAGATCCAAAGCCGGTTACTAAATTGTAGGAACTAGGAAGGAAACCAGCAAGGAAAACCTCAGACAGGTAGCAGAGATAAATTTATTAGGCTGCCTGATTGCAAACTGGGCGATGCAAGAAGAGCCCCTGGTAGCACATTGAGAATTCACACAGTAACTTAGGGCAAGTAACCAGCTGTAGTGATTTACAGGCTGGCACGGCAGTGGGTGCAGATTACAGCTGTGCTGATACAGGCGGAATTAACTCCTGAAAATGAAATGCCTGCCAGTATATGGGGGGAAGAAAGCTGATGAAAGCCCTTAGAGTGCCTCAGATTGGGAATTACACCCTCGTCCACCGTGCATATGATTGTTTGACTCCCATTAGGAATCCTCTCTGCTGCTCTCACAGCTTCCCTGATACACAAACCACCCGTTATTACCAATATAAAAACCCAAGTCATTATTAAAGAAACACAAGTCTCTATTTATCCTTGGAGGCAGGCTGCTGAACCTTTCCTGCCTCTTGGTTATAAGGTCAAGGGAGGGAAGGCTGCAAGGGAGGCAAGGCTGCAATACAACAGAGCAAGAGAGACCACTGCAGCTGTCAAACTACCAGGAGCCAAACCACGTTGGAAATGAGCTGCTGCTTATTCAAAATGTCTAACGCTTCGTCTTGCAACAGAGTTTCTGCTCAGCTGCCTGGTTCACACGTTTGCCTTTCTTTTAAGAGCAGGTTTCAGGACTGCACTTTAAGTGGCAGATCCTGCTTCAGCTTTGAGGGCTGTGGAGCCAAACAGGTGCGGTTTCCACTGCATGTCCTTGGAGGTACGCAAACCTGCTCCAGACAGGCTCCTTGCAAGGTAGGGTGCAGGGAGTGGGGCAAAAGCCAGGGAAAATGGAGGCAGAGCGATTAAGGCCCAGATTCTCAAGCGTCCAGTAATTTTGGGTGCAGCAGTTTTCAGGTGCCCAACTTTGAGACAACTTGGTATCTCGGCTTGGGCACTAAAAATCAGTCAGCACTTTAAAATGTAGCCCTACGTGACTTACCCAAGGCCATAGAAAGACTCTGTGTCACAGCAAGGATTAATATTCCAGGACCAACGTTTTCAAAAGCGACTAGTGTTTTCAGATGCCCAGCTTGAGGCCCCACTGCAAAAGGCCTGGCGGTTAGATTGACGACCCAAAACGGGACACCCCACAGCATTACTAGTCACTTGTGAGAATTTACAGCAGGGACTCCAGGCTCTCATGGGCCATTTCACCTCTGCAGCTGAGCTGAGCTCAATGCAGAGATCCAAGTGGAGGTACGAAGGTTGCTTTCCACCTCCCCTAGCCTGGGGCTTGCACCGGATAAGCCAGCCTAGGGTGCTGCATTAACTTGCACCTAGATGCCGATGATCCCACAGGCCGCTGAGGTCGCCAGGAATTGTGGGAGCATAGGAACACTGCAGCCACACAACCCTCCACTCCCAACATGCCTCTTGCATTGGAGTCCCCCATGAGGGCTGCCACAGAGCTTGTTATACTTGTCAAGGACTCCCTCTAGGCCAGGTGAATTCCCTGAGGAGGGGGGCTGGTAGAGTGGCTTAAAAGACAGTTCTCCTGGCTCCTTTGGTATGAAGGAGTGGCCATGCAATGATGGAATTTGGTCCTCGGTCTCATGCTCAGTTTATCCTCTGGTCCTGCTCTGAGATTCACAGCTGATATCCCTACAGTAAAGATGTACACTAAAAAGAGATTCATCTTCCTGTATCTATTGCAGTGTAAGAACATTGCTATCACCAAGTTTCTCTCTACTCTGATACCAATAGGAACTGAGCTTAAGGGCAAATTCTTTTCGTTCCCACTCATGTCAATGCGAACAACACACTTACATCCCAGAGCAGAAATTCACTCAAAGTGCAAACCTGAAAAAAAATGACAACTGAATGCTGAAAAGAAGAATGGACGCAAAGCACAACAAATGAAATACAAAAGGTCTCAAGGTGATGCTAAGGTGATGGACACATCAAAACTTCAGAGACAGAGAGAGTAAGGAGAATGCTTTTATATTTAGAACATTGGTTCAACAGAGCCAGAGTTAAAACTAAATGAAAACCGCTAACTAACCCAGCAATCCCCTTGTGTTCACCTGGCATAATCAGATTAAAGAAGGCAGAAAAAAATCATTTAAAAATACATAAAAATGAATGATATAAATTAAAAAGCACCACAGAAGTTATGTAAATTGCATGCCACAAGGTTTTGTTTTTTGTTTATGAAGAATGTGTTTTCAATTTGATGGAGAGGCATCATTATGGAGGGAATTCGAGGCATTTCAAACAGTATAGGCATTCATTAAGAATTCATTTTCAACAGGAAGGCTGAAAAAATATTAAAATTAATGAGGAGGGGGGGGACTTTGAAGATGACAGCTTCTTGCTAAAAAAGGCATACTTGATGTTAATCAGAGGTGGTTCATAGACCAGCACTACCCTCTAACCCACTGTCAGAGTCTCCAGGCCCAAGTTAATGTTGCCTCACAGCCCCTATGTGCCAGCCCAGTTTGTCCAGGCAAAAACATAAGTAATGCCCCATTACAGGCAGATCCTCCTGCATCACCAAGGTGTTACAGAACAGGGATATGTTGGGGGCATGGGCATTCTTACAACCTGATGACTCTGCACTGCTGCAGTGGCCACTGTGTGGGCTATTTTGAGAGGCATAAATAAAGTCCATGTCAACAGGCTAAACTGGTCTCCAGCAACCTCTAAACAGGGATGGTGGATGTTCAGCACTCTACCATCCCATTTACGACATCTGATAAACTTCCACTGGCTTCAGTGAAACCAGGATTTGGACATAAGACAGCCTCTTTCCATCCTTCATGTCATGCATCTTCTGAAGAGGGAAAAGACAAGTAGCCTACCTGTATAATAGTGATGGGCTTGTGTGCTGTCTCAGGGGTGCCCAAACAGTATAAACCTTGCCATTAGTCAGCTCCCACGTTGTTCTACAAGGATGTCACACGGCAAAATAAATGTTTTGATAGGGGTTTTTTGCACCCTTCTTGTTAATTTTTTTAAACAATTGTGTTCTTAGCTCTGTTGTTTGCACAGCCCTGTGCAGTGAAGTTGAACAGAGGATCTGTAGTCAGAATCCATCATTTTATTCACACCTCCACCTCTGACTCACAGTGCATGACCTTGGAATCAGAATTTTGCTACAGAAAATGTGTTAGACATAGAAGTTTCAGTGGCATAACTTAGTGTTGCTACTCTTACTAATATGGCAATCCTAAATTAATGTCACTGTGTAACAGGGTGTTTAGCCCATTAAGATAGGCCTTGGGTCCAGCATTACACATTTTGCCCAGCCCTGGCAAATGTGAGGAATAGGTGTTCCCTAGGAAGATGGGAATTGTAGGTCTCCACAACAAGTCATGCCAGGAAGGGGGCCAATTTCTATAAACAGCTCCCTTACTTATGCTGCTGAGATGCCTGTAGAGAGTAGGAGTTCTTTGGTCTTTCCAGTGATGAACCTGGGAGCCAAGCAAAGAAAATGATGGATGACTAAGAAGAATCCCCAACAAAGGAAAGCTTGTTTATTTTTGGACCTGGATTCAGACTCACTGTGGAAACCTGGAGACTCCAGGGGAGTAGGCTGGGGAAAGAGGTTGTTTATTTTGGTCTTTGTTTCTTTTGGTTTTGGTACAAGACCACAAGGAGACAGAGCAGGAATGAATGGACCAATCCAGGCTAAATCAGCAGTGGGACTTTGACATGGTATCCTGAGCAGGGGTGGCTTAGTTTGGCTGGAAAGCCAGATAAAGACAAGTGCAAAGGCTGTGGAAACCCTTTTGGGAAAAGAGGGAAGCAATGGGACTGAAGAAAGACTGCTGGAGCGAACTGGAAGAAGTGGACTTATGCAAAGAAGCAGAGGAGACTTGGGGCCCAGAAAGGAAATGGGGGTCCAATCCAAGGCCAAAGCTCTCCACAGAAGGTAGGTGGGAGATCCCTTTCAATTGCCTGGCCTTCCAGTGGAACTGTTACATGATAAAAACCTGTGTAGCTCATTATCCGGTCCTCTTCCTTGATTTAAAGGTTTTTTAGTGTCATATTCCTCTCTGTATTGTGCTCTTCCTAGTGTCATCAATGAAAAGTTTGTGCCTTTCTAGCCATACCTAATACCATGGAAAGAGGCAGCCTTCAGGGAGGAGATGGCTACAATGCCATGTACGGACACAGCTCAGAAAAGAACTTCAGGGTCTGACTTAAAGCCCACAGAAGTCAAGGGAATGACTCTCATTGACTTCAGTGGGTAGTGGATCAGGCCCTTAATGAACACATTCATGTCCATACCCGGGACGTAGCTGAAGTTACTTTAAAATAACAGGTGTCAGCAGCAGCAGAAGAGACGGTTTACAATTATATTATTACTTCTGATTAATATTTGTGCAGCTTCCTTTATAGTTTGGCATCTTCTACAATAATGTATGAAAATGGGTTGAAAAGACTGCATGAAAATTTTCCTTGAGGACTCAATTGACCCAAATACACAGTTCTCCTGCTCTGAGTTCCCCATAGGGTGCAGAGAGAAAAACTGTTGTTTCCCCCTCTCCTTTCTCCCCCCTCCCCCTCAATTCCATACTGCTGCATTGCAGGACTGAAAGGTCTGATTATCATGCAGTATTTTCTGTTGATGATGCCTGTCCCCAAATTAAAATTACTCCAGTACTCCTAGAACTTCCAAAAAGATCTGTCTCCTGTTATTTTGGGGGCATTAGTACCTTCCTGCATCAGGTGTGCTTAACGTAGAGGTTGGTTAGTAGTATGGTTAGAAAAGTGACTACATAAAAATGGTACCTTCTTAACCAACTCCTCTTGCTTGTTGTGTATTCGGAGTTAGTTCTCTACTTAGCGGAGGGCAAAAATGAGTTTTTAATACTTAAGTTAGCCCTGAAGAACCAGCACAACCATGACAGAAGGAGCTGGTTTCTGTTCTGGCTCACGTACCATCAATAAAACTAACTAACGGTCAATTGCAGAATCTTTGCCTTGAGGTATACCCAGGTACACACCTGTGTTGCACCTTAACTACACCTACAGCACATCTCTGTTGGGTCAAGATCACTGGTGGTAATGCATAAGCCAAGAAGAACCAAACTTGACTTTCAGACCCCCGGCTGGATGAGTTTGTGAGACTGGCAATTAGAAAAGCCACTATTTTCCTTCTAAACTTGAGTTCGTTTGGTCTGGCAGCCACTGAGACACGATAAACAGGGAAGCTCACAATGCCATTCATTTTTATGCCATTCACTTTTCAGAGCATTACTATCCTTGAGTCAGATTCTCCCCTGTGTCCCAGTTTCATTCAGTGCCCACGGACAATAAAGCTCTTATTTATGTACCTTGCTATTACATCTCAGTCTTCTGATTATCTAAATCCCAGTCATCTCATCTGGGATAATACTACCCCTACTTCCAGAATTTAGCGGGAGACTGTAGCTAAAATTATGTTTGGTACCTGTTTGTGTAGGAGTCTTAAGACAAGATATAGGTCCAGCTCATGAGTTAGCGTAAATCAGAGCAGATTCACTGGCTTCAATGGAACGGATTTACACCAGCTGACCAGCTGGCCAATAACATTAAGGGCATTAGCTACGCAAAAGTGGGGCACTATGGTAGAGGGGAAGATGAAAGACAGGGGAACCAGTGTGAAGTTAGGACACAAAGATGTGGGAGAACACGAGAATAATAATACAACGGAAAGAAACACTGATGGCAAATGGAGTTACAAATAAGAACACAGCACTTAAGAGAAATGTTTGATCTGTGGCCCTTGCTGAGATGGGAATAAAAGTAACAGCCCGTGTGTGTAGAAAGCCTACCTGGAGCCCACTTCATCAGTCACACTGTGCCTCTCTGAGGTCAGCAGATGTGATAATGAAGTTGCTCCGATCCTCCTGACACCCATTTGGCCCAGTGCAGTGTCCTGAAAATTCAACAAGGCAGGAATCATTTCTCATCCTTTTTCAAAACTGAATTCCATATCATTCTTCCACCGGGCATCTAGTCTAACACTATGCAAGAGGCAAGCACTTTCTAACACTGTGGCTTGGAAGCCCAAACACAGGTGACAAACTGGTTCCTGTCTTCCACTCTCACTGGTTCATCAAGTCAAAGAACAATAAAGGAACACAAATAATACATTACACTTCCAGAATGATAGGAAGTTTAAGCAGAGGGGTGGGGAGATGCAAAAGGATGAGAATACTGAGATTCACATAGAGTGGGGGAGGATCAGAGGCTACACTGCTTTATGAAGAAGAAAATTTAGTTTAGCCTATAATTAAATGGATGAGTCTGCAAAGCCAGGCAGGTGTCAAGAACTGGTAAATTGGGGGCAAGATGGAATCAGAGTGAAAACTGGGAAATGAAGTGCAGGTGAGGGGAAATACTCTGGGTTTTTATTTACCATCTAAGGATGAATATTTATTTTATGATCCTGTGTTGTAGAACTAAATCCCTGGAATTGTTGGGAATTCACCACTGTCACTCCAGTGTAATGCCATGTAACTCCACTGATATCAAGGGTGTTATATCTGTGTAAAAGTGGAATAACACAGTGGTGAATCAGGCCTTATAAACATACATGCATTTCTTTTTCATCAGCAAATGTCAGGATGCATTCCAAAATTACTACCAAACATCAAAGGTCTTTGGAGCAAGCAGACAGAACTTAGAGATTGACTCCAATCCTGTGTGAAGAGGAAAAGCCTGCTTTTTGGGCTTTCCCACTGTGGACACACAGAAGGATAACATCCCATTTTATTCAGAATACTATGATCCCTGAAATGTGTTTTCTGCCCAGGCAGCCGCCTTCCTTCTCATTTTAGTGAGGCAGAAGGCAATTTTTAGAGTAATTTTCAGATGAGTAGGAACCTCAGGATTTAAACCACTGTTATTTGTATAGCATCAAGTGTGGCGCACTGGGCATCTCTCACATTGCAGTGTATTTTAGCAGCCATGGCTCTGACCACATTCCCCTTCTAAACTGCTTTTCCAAGAGCACTTATAACTCGTTTATTTTTACACTGAACTTATGAGTTCCTAGCAGATTTGATTAGATGAGATTTCATTGGTTTTTCCTCCCCTTTTTGTTAGCACAAACATATCAGAAGACTCATGTGGAGTATTGGACTTTGTGGAGAAAGAGAGGCTAACTTTATACACAATCAAGCGTTTCCCATTGCAATCTATGCCCTGTGGTGCTTTGGGCGGGATGTCGAGATGCCACAGAACTCTTTGCTTTCTTCTTGCATCACTGTGGCATGGACTGAGAAGAAGGTGCCCAGAACCATAGCTGCATTTACCATAATGAATCAAATTGGCTTTGAGCAGTTTAAACCAGCCACTTGAAATTACCATAATAAAGTTTCAGCTTCTAAGGTTAACAGTCTCTGTATATGCACAGATATTCCGCCTGGAACTCACTTAAAAATAAAAGTAACAAAAATCAAATAATCTCATTGAGAAGAGGGATATTATGGTCTGAAAAAATATATGTAACGGGTGGAGTAAAGATCATCTTTTATAGCTACAGGATCAGATCATCTGCGGGATTTATTTCACACAAGAGACGTCACGGGGGTGGACACTCTTGGACCAAATTCAGTCCTGGTGCAAGTGGATGAAATTCCATTAAACCAGTGGGAGCTGCATCTGCTTATGCTAAGTCTGACTTTGCCCTAATATCTTTTATAGAATTTTAAACCCATGGGATTGCTGTATTAAAATGAATTAAAGTAATCTGTGTGATGACTGGCAAAGTAACCTGACTGGTCACATCTTCGCCAGCCAACACATAGTTATTCCTAATTTTCTGGCTATAAAATGCAGATAATTGTCCCACTCTACTTGGCACAGGTGAGGCATTAGCTGGAGTACCGGGTCCAATTCTGGATGCCACACTTTAGGAAAGATTGGACAAACAGGAGAGAGTCTAGAAGAGAGCAACAAAAATTATAAAAGAAAATAGAAAACCTGACCTACGAGGAAAAGTTGAAAAAACTGGGCATGTTTAGTCTTGAGAAAGGAAGACAGAGGAAGGACTGGTCTATATGTTAAGGACTGTACTAAAGAGGACAGTGATCAATTGTTCTCCATGTCCACTGAAGGTAGGACAAGAAGTAATGGGCTTAATCTTAAAGGCAATTCAGGTTAGATATTAGGAAAAACTTTCTAACTATTAGGGTAGTTATGCTCTGAAATAGGCTTCCAAGGGAAGTTGTGGATCCCCGTCATCTGAGGTTTTTAAGAACAGGTTGGACAAACACCTGTTAGGGATGGTCTAGGTCAGTGGTTCTCAATCAGGGGTCCACGGTCCTGCGGCTGAAGCCCTGATCGCCGGCACCCCATGCGGGGCTGAAACCGGGAGGTGTGGGGCTGAAACCGGGAGGTGCAGGGCTGAAGCCAGGAGGCGCAGGGCTGAAGCCAGGAGGCACAGGGCTGAATCCCAGAGCCCTGGTGCTCCTTGTGAGGCAGAAGCCCTGAGCCCATGGGCAGAGCTGCGGACATGGAGGGCATTGCCCCCCCCCCACCTGCAGCGCAAGAGCAGGGCAGTCCTGGGGGCAGCTCCACACCTCTCTCCCCCGTCTCCTCTCCCTGCCCCCAGCCAGGTCGGCGGTGAGAAGCTGGAGCTAGGCAGTGAGGGGCAGCTGTTGCTCTGGCTGGTGCCATGGAGCACACAGCGGCAGCGTTCCCTCTACTCCTGCTGGTGTCCTGGGTTGAAGCTGCTCCTCAGCTCCCACTGCTCCCGCAGAGCTTCTGTAAGAGTCGCCTGGCTGGGGAGACCCGGCTCCATGGCTGGCAGACCCCTCCGGGAACAGGGGCCGCAGGGGAGTTCTCCCAGCACACAGCCCCTAATACTCCTCTCCCTACACCCTGAGCTACCCCTCTGCCCGCACACAGCCCCTAGTACCCCTCTCCCTGCACCTGGAGCTACCCCCTCTGCCTGCACGCAGCCCCTAGCTACCCCCTCCCTGCACCCACAGCCATCCCCTGTGTGCACACAGCCCCAGCTACCCCCTACCTGCACCCTGGTCTACCCCCTGTCTGCACACAGCCTCTAGCTACCCCCTCCCTGCACCCTAAGCTGTTTTCAAGCTTTTTGAGCTAAGCCCCCCACCTTTGGGTTATAATTTTTGGTTGCACCTCCCCAAGGCTCCTCCACAACCCAGACTGGTGGGTGGCTTGCTGAGGTGAGTCAGGGGGTAGAGGTAGCACTTCCTCTCTGGACACCACCATGTGGAGGTTGCTCGAGCCCCACTGGCCCCTGCCACCCAAAAATAGAAGTCAAACTTCACCTATGCCCAAGGCCTCTGCCCCAAGACTGCCCACCCCACTGCTGGGCCTTGGAGTTTTTATAGCATGTCGAGGGGGGTCTCAGAGAGAAAAAGATTGAGAACCCCTGATCTAGGTTTACTTGGTCCTTCCTCAGTACAGGGGGCTGGACTTGATGACTTCTCAAGGTCCCTTCCAGCCCTACATTTCTAGGATTGTAAAACATCTAGGTCAAATTCAGATTTGTGCACGCAGCAACAATCTTGAAACTTCCAGTCACCCAGGTCCTTAAGTTCCTGAATCTCACCAAGACCCCAATTCAGTAAAACGTACTGAACTTAAAGCATGTGTTCAAACTCATCCCTTTTCAACACAGCACTTAAACCTGTGCTTAAGACCCATAAGACATAAGTACATGCTTAGCAAAACATTTAAGCACATGCTAAAAGCTTTGAATAGGGATAGATTTAATCATGTGCGCAATAAGGACCTATCTTCCTCTACTTCCTGAATCCTCCCATTCTGCTCAAACCCAAATCCTTGATTCCTCTACAATGGGCCCAGTTAAAAAGGATTTTTAACCTTTTTTCAGGCAGATAAGAGCTACTTATCAATACTCATCATATGAAATATTGCTAGAACCTGCAATATCTTATCTGCTCGTAAAAAAAAAAAAGGTAACTTTTTACTACATCTCTGCATTTGCCAGGTGTGTTATTCTGATTGGCTATTAAATTATTTACTTTGAAGTCCTCTACTCAGATCATGCCTGGTAAAATTCTTTCAGTTATACTGAAATCAACTAAGTTACTCTGAATTCATCCGGGTATAAAGGAGAGCAGAATTTGTCATGTGAGGGTTCTCGAACAGCACATAAAATATTCTCTAATTCTGTCTAAATTACATAAGCTCTTAGACAGAGAGAGAATGAAAACACAAACATTTAGCCTGCATATTTATATGGTAAAAAGCACACACAAAAATTACAAGTTACATTTTCCCTAAACAAAGGCAAAACTGCACTGGAGCGCCATCTAGTGAGGTTAAAAGCTATGCCAGCAGAGGAGCTGCACTGGGAGTCGCAAATGTGGGAAATTAGAAGTAAAAAAGCTGTATATTCCAGGCCAGAAAGTACTGGCTGCGCAGCGTTTCAGAGAATTAGGCAGTGTCATCTAGTGGAACGAGCACATTACAGGCAGTCAAGAGGTCCTGAGTTACAGTCCTGGCTTTTCCACTAAACTTGCTATGTGGTCTGGGGCAAGTCACTTCACCTTTATGACTCAATTTCTCCATCTGTAAAATGGGGATAACAACATTTACACCCCTACTTCACAGGGGAGTTATAAGGATTAGTTAATCTCTATATCGTGCTTTGATCATGTAATGTGCAAGATGAACACTGCATCTGAAGAAGTGGGTTTTTACCCACGAAACCTTATGCCCAAATAAATCTGTTAGTCTTTAAGGTGCCACTGGACTCTTTGTTGTTTTTATGAATACTAAGTATTCTTATTATTACAAAATATTCTACTATAGTGAAAAATGTATTGAAAAATCATCCTATTAGGCAAGCTGCTCTCTTAAGAGACCACCTTAAAGTATCCCCAAACATAGGAAATATATAGGGGAGTCTTTCCACTGACTTACTGGGTTTTGGATCAGGTCCATATTGACTGCAATTCTGTTCCATCTTTATGAGAAGACCATTAAGCAACTGATTTTTGGTGGTCCCTTAGTGTTAACTTGACAAGTCTCACTGTATATTGAGTATTTATAACAGATACAGGAAGCATGTACTGTAGGATTTTTCCCTTTGCCTAAATAATCCTATACTAACCTACATCAGAATACCGAGTAAAGAAATCCTGCATAATAAATGGCACACTAATCACCCATGATTTAGGCAGGAAGAGAGAAATTAGGAAATACCACACTATTTGTAAATCATGATTCACCCACACTCAAATTCAGATCCTCAGCTAGTATAACCTGGCAGAACTCAACTGAAATCAATGGAGCTTCACCAGTTTACACCAGTTGCACATAAAGATCTGGCCCACTTGCTTTACAAGCCAGCTCACTCTGAAAATGAGCCCACCTACTCACACAGTTGAACCTATATACAAGAGGTACCCTCTTTTCCTATGGACAATCACCACATTCCACACACACACACATTCTGATATGATCATATTCTACACTTGTTAATATAACATCCCACTCACTTATTGTTGCTAAGTGCCCTGGACCATTATATAATCATACTAAGTAGCAGTCTATTCCAGATTCAAACAGCACCTTGTCCACGCTGGATTCTTTGCTGAATAGGTGGGAGGAATTCTGCTGTTTATGAAAGGACTGACTGCTCTGGAAACTGAAGTTCCCTATTTAGCCACAGAATAGGAACACATGGGTAGCTGCAGTGAAAGTCTGTTCAAACTAGTGTGTCTCAAAATTGAAAATTTTGTGACAAAGAGTCACTTAACTGGAAAATAAGGTTTCAAAGAAACTGAAATTTTTCAAAAAAAGAAATTTTTACCTATTGTGACAGGGTCAGGCCAGATGGCTACAGGAGAGTAACAGAAGGCAGATATATTAGCCCCAGGTTAAGTAGGTCCCCTTTTCCTGGGTAAGGTAACAGGGAAGGTTCCAGAATAATCAGGAACCTTCTGGAGACAATTAAGACAGACAGGCTGATTAGAACATCTGCAGCCAATCAAGAAGCTGCTAGAATCAATTAAGGCAGGCTAATCAGGGCACCTGGGTTTAAAAAGGAGCTCACTTCAGTTTGTGGTGTGCGTGTGAGGAGCTGGGAGCAAGAGGCGCTAGGAGCTGAGAGTGAGAAGGCATACTGCTGGAGAACTGAGGAGTACAAGCATTATCAGACATCAGGAGGAAGGTCCTATGGTGAGGATAAAGAAGGTGTTGGGAGGAGGCCATGGGGAAGTAGCCCAGGGAGTTGCAGCTGTCGCACAGCTGTTCCAGGAGGCACTCTAGGCAGCTGCATTCCACAGGGCCCTGGGCTGGAACCCGGAGTAGAGGGCGGGCCTGGGTTCCCCCCAAACCTCCCAACTCCTGGTCAGACACAGGAGGAGTCGACCTGGACTGTGGGTTCATGAAAACAGCCAAGCTGAGGGCTGCCGTGAAGCTCCAAGGCGAGCAAATCCGCCAATAAGTGCAAGACCCACCAAGGTAGAGGAGGAACTTTGTCACACTATATATAGGTAAAAAATCCTGGGTATGTGTTTGTTTTTTATGGGGTTTGCCCCACTTTCCCACCTTTTGTAACGTTTTCTAACTGAAAAAAGTGGGAAGACAATTAGGAAGTAGGGAAAAGTAAGTTTTAATTGCACATTAAAAAGGTCTGAAAAATGGAGTTTCCGCACTTTATCAAACCCCACTCCCTTTTCCCAGTGAAAAATGGGAGGGAGTAAAAAGACAAAAAAAGGGGGGGGGTAGGAGAAACACCCTGAAAATTAAAAAAATTGGATATATTTTTTTTCTTTTTCAGGTTTATAAAACTGCTTTGAAAGTGGTGCCCTTGGCAGTGAGAGACAACAGGAGGTTAACGAAGGACAGAAGGGATTTAGGAAGGCAATTCAGGGACAGCTGAGTAGGAGGGTAGAGACAAAATTCATCAAAGAAAAGAGATAAGAACATTAGAATGCGGGGATTTATTTCAGGGGCATTAGTAAGGAAATCTGAGAAGAAAAAAACTTTAAAAGTAGCTTTAGCACAAAATATTTGAGAGATGGGTGACACGGCGCAGACTTCCTCAATAGTAAGTAGTTTATGTTAAACACCCCTCCCCCCGCCCCACACACACTCTGCATTTCCACCCACTGATCAGCACTATACATCAGTCTCTTATATAGAATTCATTGTAACAATCTCCTCCTGGATTCCATGGAGGTACTTCTGAAACTGTAGGATTTGACCCGAGAGCGAATTCTTCTAGGGAAGCTGTAAACAGTTACACACCCGAGTGATATCCCTCCCTTCTTGACTTGCTAGCCTCGGTTACTTAGTTACACAGAACTGCAGTCTGTCCAGCAACACACAACAGATAGCCATCAAGAACTGGGGCGAAAAGTTAAAATGCAACCACCCCAGATATAGTTAACAGCCAGAAGCTTTCCTGGCCCACAGGCATCAGATGAAACTCGGCACCGTTGTCCTGTTGATTAATTTTGCCACTGCTGAAGCCTACTGTTCTCTTTTTTTGGCATTTGGGCCTGTCCTCTTCTCTGCGGGGAACCAGCAGATGACAGTTCTGGTCATGTTTCTGCCTGGTGAAGCAGTGGGAAAGCTGAAGTCAGGAAAAATTCAGGATTGACATGCTGGCTTTTTAGCTGAATGCACAGAATTGGAGTTATGTGGGAAGCATATCTTTAGCGCGCCAGGTGTTTTAAAAGAAGGGCCTGCAAGTGGCACCTGTTAGAAATAGAAGAAGGAGACCTATCCCATGTCTTTCTGATAAGACTTTCCCATTTTAGAGGTGCCCGGACTTTCCAGAAAGGTGAAAACATCCACAGGCATTTCAGTATGAAACCACTGCGTGACCTTGATGTAGCCTGGCATATTTGGCCTAAATTTTCAAAAGTGACCAGTGATTTAGGGTGCCCAACTTAAAACACTTTAAAAGGGTCTAATTTTTCAGAAAATTTGAAGAACCTGCCCTCTGAAAAAGCAGTCCCCTTTAAGGTGTCTCAGGTTGTGCATCCACAGATCTTGAGTCACTTTTGAAAATCTCCATCTCTGTCTGTGGTAACACATGGGAACCCCTTGGAGAGGCTATGGAACAAACATCACACAGTGAGATACTGGCACAAGTGGAAAACTTTAAGATTAAACTCCTTTCCATCTTCCCAGTGGTGTGTGTGAACTTAGGGTGAATACCACCCAACATGACTGTTTCATTGATGTATGCTGATGCTACCGTTACCCCTCAGCATGGAGCCACTGCATAGTCAATGCAGAGGCACAGGTTACCATCAAGTATTAAACAGAAAACAGGTCAGGAATGCAAGGTGTCCTAATATACCAGGCAGGTTAATTATGTATACCACTGCCTTCTAAGGGTAGAATCAGCCCACATATGACTATAGTTATGTCACTATCTAGTAGCTTGCCTAAAAAGAGAATAAGTGAGCCCATTAGTCCTGATAAGTAAAAAATATTTTCCTTTAGTGGAAGAGGGTGCGGCCAGTGTTTTTGCAACTGAAGGTTATGAGTTCTAGTCCCCACTGCAATGCAGTGTGTGCAGAGTAGCTGAGGACACTAGTATCTGCATGAAGAATGCCTATGGACAGAGATCACTGCCATGTGAGCATGCTTCATGCACAGACCAACGTATCAATATTGTATCCACAGTGGATTTAGCTTCTCCAATATGCCAGGAGGCAGGGGGACATGATCAGACCTAGCATCTGATGGTTCCCAGAAGCAAAGAGGAAGTACTCAAATGCCTAAAAATCTGCCATTAGAGAGACAGATGAGCACGCTCTAATCGTGGCAAAGCAAGCAATAAGTATGCTGCATCCGGCTCCATCTAATGGTTCTGGGCCTAACTGTTAACTGGATCGGGATTGAGCCCTTCCAGCTTTTTCTCAAATTCTTGCCAGCTCTTTGTGGCCAGGTGCTGGAAAGACAGACTGAGGTCTGGTCTATGCTTAAAAGCTTTGCTGGCATAGCTTTGCCAGTTGCAGTGTGAAGATTCAGCCCATGCTGGCAGAAGAGTTCTTTTAGTGGTATGGCTTATACCCGAACTAAATAAACTGTGTAATTTCCAGCGTAGACAAGACTAAAGTAAAGTCTTCGCTTCAACGGCTTGTCTCAGATAAGCAGGAATGTATTATAGTTCTTAATGGGGCCTGGACCAACATTGTGATGCTTGTGTTGGGACTCAAAACTCAGGGCCTGCGTCTGTGCTCAGTCCATCCTACTTTAAGATCAGTGCGCCATTAATCTGAGAGGTTTCAGAGTAACAGCCGTGTTAGTCTGTATTCGCAAAAAGAAAAGGAGTACTTGTGGCACCTTAGAGACTAACCAATTTATTTGAGCATAAGCTTTCGTGAGCTATAGCTCACTTCATCGGATGCATACTGTGGAAAGTATAGAAGATCTTTTTATACACACAAAGCATGAAAAAATGGGTGTTTACCACTACAAAGGGGTGGGGGGAGAGAAAACTTTTTGTAGTGCTAAACACCCATTTTTTCATGCTTTGTGTGTATAAAAAGATCTTCTATACTTTCCACAGTATGCATCCGATGAAGTGAGCTGTAGCTCACGAAAGCTTATGCTCAAATAAATTGGTTAGTCTCTAAGGTGCCACAAGTACTCCTTTTCTTTCTATTAATCTGAGAGGCAACACTTGCTATTCCCATCCTGGTTCTCTCCCAAACAAAGGCTGCCGGTGAGGATTCTGGGCTGTGCAATATGGACCACCACAAACTGAGACCACCAAAATAATTTCATTTACAAACCAGCAAAAGATTTTGAAGTGGAGGGGGAAAAAATGTGCATTAACCTATTGTGCTGATGCTGAATTGCCATTGCTTCCTCTTGAAATCTGCTCCTGAAGCATGTGTGCTCTGTTGCAATGCTGAGGCATCACCAGTCTCCTGTAACTTCTTACAAACTTGCTGTGAACAGATACCAGCATTATGATTTGAGGCATGGCTGATATGAAAGCAGAGAAGAGTTGCCTCTGATACACAAATTACGTCAAGCCAAAATGGATACTCGCTCTGCCCCAGCACAGAGAGGAATGCCAAACAGGAGTTGTGGTGCAACCATGGCTAACATTTAGATTCTTTGGTCAGCACGGTGCTCAGCTTACTACCTGCATGTGAAATCCATCCTGGACTTTGTTTTCACTAACGCTGGGAAGAAAAATTGGGAACAAGGCAAGGACGTGACAAACTAGTCTGTCTTTCTGAAGAGATGCAAAACTGACGTCCTGACCCCTTGTGGTTATTACCAACCTCATGGTGCTTTACATAAGAATTTGGCCTCCCTAAAATTTCCCACTGTAGTTCCAGCAGGAGAATCAGGGCTTAAATTAAGCAGGAGCTGTCTGGAGTGGAGCTCCGGTAAATATTTTCAAACTTGTGGGGCAGAAGCCCTGAGCCCTGGCACACCTCGTGGGGCTGTAGCCCCGAGCCCCAACACCCACTGTGGGGCTGAAACCCTGAGCACCAATGTCCTCCACAGGGCTGAAGCCCCGAGCCCTGCAGCCCCCAAGAGGGGGCTCCAGGAAATACTCAATGAGAATTTAAGCCCTGTGGAGAATATACTCTGAACCTTCCCATTTCAAAATTTAAAAACCCGGTGCTGTTACAGAATGGCCACTACCTTTCTTCTAAATCTCAGTGGTAAGGGAGTGGTTCATATATACAATCTATAAAGCATTTCCATCAGGGAGAGAGGGGTCACATTCACACAGGGTGTCTGTGCAAGTGATCAGTGCTGCGAAGATGGTGCACTGCTAGGACTCAACCAGAATCCAGTCCTTTATAGTACACTCCTTTATGCAGTAGCTGCAGGCATGGAGCAGGCTTATTCCTGGGCCTGTTCAGTAGTCTGATTGGAGATTAGAGAAACCAGTCTGAAGCCTAGCTTTGGTTTCTTACTCCCTGGGCCACACATTTGGTGGGAATATGATGGAGGCAGTCAAAAGGAATGGGTAAAAAAGTGGCTTTTACAGCGCTCTCACTGGGTCAGGGTGTTAGAGTGTGTGAAGACATAGACGATATAAAATAGAAAGCTGGGCTTAGCTAAAGGTATACAGACTGTCTGAACCTTGAATTCTGAGACCCAACCGCATGGAGAGGTTCTATTTGTCTACCCAGTCATTATGGGCCTGATCCAAAGCCCACTGAAATGAATAAAAAGGCTCCTGGTGACTTCAGTAGGTTGTGGATCAGGGCCGTGTAGCACACATAATTGCAGGACCCTGAGTAATGCCTGAAGGCGGTAGATTGTGTGTGTGTTTGCAATTGGTACCATAGATGTTTGAGCCAGACTGCTGTTATGTCAATTTGTGGAACTAAAAGCAGGAGAAAAAATAGGCCCAATTATTGCTATAACTTGCCTAAATGCGTCAATTGATCACTCTAAATTTAGAGAGCGAAAGGAACCATGTATTGTTGACAGGTTTGTTCTTCTGACAGGTACAGCCTGTGCTCTTGATTCTTGTTTAATTCCCCTCCTAAAGAATAACTCAAACTGTGCTGAGTTGTGGGTGTGGTGGAAAGAGGAGGAGGAGAGCGATTCTTCTCCATAGGAAAACACAATTATCCAACTTCTTTAACTGCTCCAACAGATGACAAGTGAGTGAGCTTTCAGTGCCATTCGCCAGCTCCAGATTAAAACAAAACATTCTCCATTATACATTCAGTAACAGATACCTAGTCCCAAACTCCCTGTGGCAGGAGGAAGCCAGGGAAAATAACCCTTTTATTTCCCCATGTTTTCCATACAGCAAGGTGCTTTTTGTTTCTTTGAACTTAGAAGACAGAATATCACTTATGAAGTTGTGCTGCGCTAAATGGGTTGTTACTGGAATACAAACTAGGGTCGCAGAGGGGGGCTGCATGTGTGTTTGTGAACTCGAGCTCTTTGATGAGTGCCAATCATTCCGACAGTTTATTCACCACCTACGCACTGTCAAACACACACACAGGCATGCACACGTTTCTAATCCGCTCGTCTCCAGAGGTAAAAGAAGACAAACCAGTTGTAATTCTCTAAACTGAAGATAAACCAAAAAGAGGGTTTGTGTGCGATTGTGTGTACGCACACAAGTGCACTCAGCAACCTGCAAGACACCACCGGTGTTAAAGCGAGCTGGAGTGTGTTTGTGTGCAGGTATGTGTGCACGCATACAGCAATGTGGAAGCGATCTTCATATAAATCTCAGAGTGTGCGCGCACACTCAACAACATGAAAGAGACTGCCTTTGTAAATGTGAATGTGAGAGAGTTTGTGTGTGTTTTGGGGGGAGGATTTTATTTAATTTTCCTACTTAATCAGGATTTTTCCAAGGACATAAAGGTCTTCTGGGTGGTTCTCTTTCTTCAGCAACATGACAACCTTATTGTGATAATGTTTCCGAACCCCACACCATGGCCGAAGCAGGGGAAAGGCTGGGGCAGGAGCAGTACTGGGCCGGGAAAACTCTGTGCCTCAGGCACTGCGAAGCATGCTCCTGGGGAAAAGAGCTGTGCAAAGAGAGCTCCAGCCCAGCAGCGCAGGCAAGCGGGAGGAGAGAAGTCAGCTTCTGAAGGAACACTGCCCTGCAACAGTAGGAAAAGGAGCGCTTAGTGAGGAGATCTGGTTGTGAGTCCCCCCCCACCGCTTTTTTTTAGGCATCAGCCAAGAGATAGGGAGAACCTGTGAGGGGCACCAGAGGATCACTTCCATCAGCCCTGAGACTCTGAGGTAGAGCCCTGCAGCGGGATAGGGATCCTGTGGGTCCCACAGGACCCACTGCCATAATAGCGGGAAAATGTACTCTGTTGTGGGCTGGATTAGGTGGGCAAAACCCCCCCAGACTGCAGTAATTTGTGGGAAAACAAAATGCAAGTTTAGCTACACCTGCTGTTTAAGTTGACCTTATTATCATTCACTTAGAAATACATTTTAAACAGAGGCTCCAACTATCAAAAAGCTAGTGCTGTGAGCAGTGTTTCTGTTAAATGTTTTTCAAAAAGCAATAATAATCCTGACATATAAATAACTTGAACGATAGGTTTCAAAGTTCTAAAAACGATGTTTAAGTGGTTTAAAAAGAAATCCAGGTGTTTTAAAGCAACTGACTTTTTATAATCCTGAAAAAAAATCTGCACCTTTTAAGCAAAATGGTGGTGCAATTTGTTTTGACATTCCGTGTGATATACACCTGACAGCAGTTTGCCATAAATGGCGTTTAGCAATGTAAAAGAAGTTTTTCTTTTTTTAAAAAAAATAAGGTTTTAATACTTAAATTTAAGCGAGGGATAGAAAGATTTGACGTCTATTATAACAGGAGTTAAAGTATTTTACATGGTTTAAGCAAAATTTGTGGTATTCTTTCAGTTGTAAAACTTGTGTCTGAATTCCGTTTATATATATAATATATTAACCAACTTTTTATGTTTTAGTAGCATGAGGGAATCTGTCTCTCTTGCAGGACTGGCAGGATCTAAGGTTTTTGCAGGCAGGAGTGGGATAAAAATGGAAGACACAATGCGGGAGCAGGTGGGCGTGGGTATTGTGGGCCGGGCTAGGAGTGGGATTAAAAAAATAGTCCTGCACAGGGCTCTACTGTGGGGTTTGAAGCAAAGGCCTATAACTAAACAGTAGCCATACCCCAAACTGAGGCATTGGGTGTGGTCGTAAGTGACCAAGAAGAAGGGTGAGAGAGGTAGATAAGCTGAAGGGTAGGGATAGGGTTCAGAGTGACCTAGACAAATTGGAGGATTGGGCCAAAAGAAATCTGATGAGGTTCAATGAGGACATATGCAGAGTCCTGCACTTAGGACGGAAGAATCCCATGCACCGCTACAGGCTGGGGACCGACTGGCTAAGCAGCAGTTCTGCAGAAAAGGACCTGGGGATTACAGTGGATGAGAAGCTGGATATGGGTCAGCAGTGTGCCCTTGTTGCCAAGAAGGCTAACAGCATATTGGGCTGCATTAGTAGGAGCATTGCCAGCAGATCGAGGGAAATGATTATTCCCCCCTATTCGGCAGTGGTGAGGCCACACCTGGAGTATTGCGTCCAGTTTTGGGCCCCCCACTACAGAAAGGATGTGGACAAATTGGAGAGAGTCCAGCGGAGGGCAACAAAAATGATCAGGGGGCTGGGGCACATGACTTACGAGGAGAGGCTGAGGGAACTGGGTTTGTTTAGTCTGCAGAAGAGAAGAGTGAAGGGGGATTTGATAGCAGCCTTCAACTACCTGAAGGGGCGGTCCAAAGAGGATGGATCTAGACTGTTCTCAGTGGTGGTAGATGACAGAACAAGGAGCAATGGTCTCAAGCTGCAGTGGGGGAGGTCTAGCTTGGATATTCGGAAACACTATTTCACGAGGAGGGTGGTGAAGCACTGGAATGGGTTACCTAGGGAGGTGGTGGAATCTCCCTCCTTAGAGGTTTTTAAGGCCCAGCTTGACAAAGCCCTGGCTGGGATGATTTAGTTGGTGTTGGTCCAGTTTTGAGCAGGGGGTTAGACGAGATGACCTCCTGAGGTCTCTTCCAACCCTAATCTTCTATGATTCTAAGGTGAGCAGGAGGTGGCCTGAACATAGGCATTCCTACAGTTTCACACTTTCAGGGCCCTGGGCTGGCATCAAGTGGCACAGGAGGGTCCAGGTCCCCCTACCCATCTCAGTTTCCTGGGATGGGCAGGACTAGGGGGTTATTGACAAGGAAGCAGACAAACTCCATTCAAGGGGCTCAGGACACACTCATCTAAAAGAGAGACTGGAGCAGCAGGCCCTGACACTAGTCCTGCTTACTGTACAGCCAACCCTCCTAAACTTAAAATCAATCTGTCAATCATGAGAACAGTCAGCAATACAAGCCGGCCAGTGCAGTTTTTCTAAATCAGGAACTCTGACAGGTTTGGTGGGGGGTTTTTTAAAAAAAACTCTTTTTCCTTAAGGCTTTTTTTTTTTTTAATATAAGGAAATATTATTTTCTCTCATACTTATTATTTTGAACACACAAATGTTCCAGGTCTCTTGTGTCCCAGTATCCTAGGTTCATCTGAACACAGTACATTGGAAAAATAAACTGATTTTCTGTTTCTCTGGTAATCTGTACCTACTGGGTGAGATTTTCAGAAGTGGCCTAACTTCGCTTCCACGGCAGACATACAGTCATCGAGTTTAAGGCTGGAAGGGACCACCAGATCATCTAGTCTGACCTCCTGGGTATCACAGGCCACCGACACAACCCAGCACCTGCACACTAAACCAACAACCAAAATGAGACCAAAGCACTGCAGCCCACAGGTGACTAGAGTATTATGTACCATAGGCAGAGAATAGGAGGAATTGAGATGCACCGGTGCTTAAGGCCCGCGCAATGGCAGGGAAATGATTAAATGAGATATACTCTGGCAAGTGACTTGAACCCACACACTGCAGAGGAAGATGAAAAACCTGTAAGGTCACTGCCAATGTGACCTAGGAGAAAATTCTTTCCCCACTCCACATGTGGAGATCAGTTAGACCGAAAGCAGGTGAGCAGGAACCAGCCAGCCAAACCCCTGAGAGAATGCTTGGTGCCACCTCAGAGTCCCACCCCCCGCTACAAATGGTAAAACTCCAGCTGACTGCAACTGGAGCAAATTTATGCTAATGGAGAGTCCATCTGAACTCCCCCTGCCCTCCCCTGGGTCTAATTCAGCCCTGGTGTAAGAGGATGTGACTCCACTGAATATTGACCTTCTTACACTGGGGTTGAATTTGGCCCTAATGGCATTGTTTAGCTCTAAGGACATGTCTACACTGCCCTGCAGTTCAGACTACAGGATTATATAGATATGCCCTAAAACAGAGAGAGAAAGAGATTAGCTTCCCCCTGAAGTTTTTTTGAACTCCTGCTATAGGTTTTGGTTGGGTCTGTTGATGAGACACACTTGTCTTGAACCCACACAAAATGTCCCTTATCACCTCGTCATTTATGAGGATTTTACCAAAAGCAGGCTTTCAAAACTGAATGCCAGAACGGAAAAAAAACCTAGAAAAGTCATAAACAGGTTCTCTTTCGGTGTACCTTTGCGACCAAATGCTTCTTTGTATTCTCACAGCCTGATCCAAAGCCCATCAAAGTCAATCAGGACACTTCCATTGCCTTGAATGGGCTTTGGATCAGACCCCAACTTAGCCATGGTGGTCAGCTAGTACAGTCAAGCTGATAGTCCAGAGATTAACATGTTTGGAAGCTAGGCATTCCAAGAGAAGACTATGGGTTCTGGAATTCCCTTCCCTGCCTTGGACTGACAGGACTGACCTTTAGGGCATGTTGCCAGGGCAATGTATTTATTCAGTCTCTTCCTGAGGACAGCTTTTCTGTGGTGGCTCTTCTCTAAACCCTCTCCAGTTTTTCAAAATCCTTGTTGAATTGTGGTCACGAGAACTGGACATAGTATGCCAGTAATAGTGGCAACAGAGTCATATACAGAGGTAATATAACCTCCCTACTCCTACTTGAAGTTCCCTGGTTTATACATCAAGGGATTGCAGGAGTCCTTTTGGTCACAGCATCACACTCAGAGCTCATGTTCAGCTGATTATCCACCATGGCCCCCCAAGACTTTTTCAGAGACTCACTGCTTCCCAGGATAGAGCCCCCCATCCTATAAGCATGGCCACATTCTTTGTTCCTAGATGTGTGACATTACAGGGAAAATGATGAAGGGGGTCCACTCCCCTGAGATACTAGCCTCCATTAAAAGCCAACACACAAGGCAAGATGTAAAATAAATAAAGGACACATGCACACAAAGAAAGGCAAGTGGAGGTCAATTCTCTGTTGTCAAGCCTGTGCCTGCCTGTGGTTTTCTCAGGATCCCTGTGTGTCTAGGCAACTAATCAAAGGCCACCGTCTCTTTCCCACTCACCTCTTACCTTCCTCTTGGTGCCACAAGCAGAGCCTTTCCAGGAAAAACATTTCACGTGACGGCTCACCAAAAACACATTGAAACAAACAAACAAAAAGCAGCTGTGCATATTCTGACTGTGTTTCAGGTGACTTACAAAACTTTCCAAATACACCTCAGCCATATCAGAGAGAGGGTTCCCTGTGACACCCACACACTGCCCCAACTAACTGCTTAAACCCAGAAGGGCTCCTTCCTATACAATTTGGGAAGTTATCCGAAGCAGGATGCATACCTTACTTCCTGTTCTTCTGAGAGTCCCCTTGTGGGAATGGGTAATACTACCATTGGTAAGCTCTCGCTCCAACTGTGGAAACCCAATACCCGTGCCCTAGGTTTAATAACGGTGGTTTGAGCTACAATTCAAAATAATGATCACTGAACAAAGAACCATGATTTGCTTTTAAGTTTCATTACTCATGGATAAATACCACATCCTGAATTCTCCATTGCACTAAGACCACTTCACATCACTGTAGCAGAAAATTATGCCCGCTTTCCAGCTCATTTAGACTACCCTTCGATTGCCAGGGTAGTGAAAAGAGGCTGTAACACAAGTGGAAATCATGTCCTGTGAGTCTTTCCTATACTCCTGTTACACGTCTCTTTCTCTGGAGGGATATATAAAGATTCAGCTCAAGCTTCACGATAACATGCTGACAGGATGCATTCACCAGCCTGTGGCAGTGACTTAAAGCTGCAATTTAGCCAATCAGCTACAAGGCCAATTCTTTATAATATTACTAGCACCCCTTGCCGCAGTTATTCAGGGCCCCATGTGTTCTGTGAGTCCACTGCTGCAGAACTTGTTGTAGAATCGACCGCCTGCTGAGAAATTGTGCTCCAGAATCTAAACGTCCATTTAAATAAACATAACTATGTTTCTTATGGTCAGATAGAAAATCTTGGACGCACGAACAAAGTATAAGCTCATGCCTGAATCTGCAGATAGGCTGAAACAATAGCTCTGAGAGGGGTGACGTGATCACATTAATCTCAAAGGGGATATTAACTCTGAAATCAAAAAAATAATAACCTGTCACCACTGTGAACGAAACTCACTGCTGATTATTTTAGCAGAAATATCCTACTTTTCTGTCTATCTCACAATCCCTAAATCCTTTCCACACCTCCGTAGGTGCCAAAAGCCACAACTGCTCCCAATCCATCTGCCGAAAGCTCCAGCATCACCTCTGACAACTGACATGATGCAGTGAGGCACTGACAGTAGACAAGTTTGCCGCAAATTCAAAACCTGAAAATACGAGGATAGCATAAATGAAATGGAATTTAATATTATAGTAAATAACACAAGGGCTACTATCCTGTACTACCATTTTCATTTTTAATTCATTAAAATCCTCCTTTTTAAAGTGCAAATGATGCTGGTACAGAACTTCCAATCTGCAGCACCACACAGAGTTCTGTAGAATCCAGAATGCTAGCTATGGAGTTCACAAGGTCTTTTGTAGATTTAAAGCGACAGGATGCCACAAACTCCATCTCCCCACCATGTTTGGAGGACTGTGAATGAGCAGCTCATAGAGTAACTCAGCTCTAGAGGATATAAACTTAACATGCAACACACAAGCTAAGATGTTCAAAACTGACTAGGCAGTTTAGTCACACAACTCACATTAATTTCAGTGGGGGTTGTGTGGCTCATTTCTCCTGTTGGCATTGAAAATCAAATCCACAGGGTCCAAATTTGTATTGTCAGTAGTGGCTACTGATTTATGGACATTGGACTCTCTGGGCCAAGTTCTCCTCTTGCTGACAAATAAGAAGTAACTCCATTGAAGTTAATGAGCCAGGTCCCCATCTGGAGAAAACTGCCATAACGCCATTGACTTCAACAGAGTTACATCTAATTTGCACGAGGGTAAGTGAGAGAAGAATCTGGCCCACTGTGTCCACAAATCAATGGATGCTACCAAACATGTAGATGGATGATCCAGCTCAAATCGGTTACACCAGTGCAAAAGTGGAGTGAAGGCAAAATCAGGCCCTCTGTCTTTTGTACGGATCTAAGACATAACACATTGTTGTTGCTTCAACCTAAAATCAATGTTCCAACCATGACAGAGGTGGACGTATGCAAGAAGCACGGCTCTCGGATTTATCCACAACATGAAAGTATAAGAACACCAAGTGCCTACTCCACAGACAACCCACACACATCTGCTTAGCAGTCTACCTACAATCCAGTCCCTTTGATGGGGCTCACATTATACATTTACTGCAGCTTCATGCTGCACCACGCCTGCTCTTGTGTCATCTCCACAGCAGCAGTTCTGTTAATTGAGACCAGCTGCTTCAATTCCGAATTATTCTCTCCAGAAATATTGATAGTATTACGCTATGATTAGAAAGCACTTTACCAAATGCCTCTCAATTCTGCAAAGCTCAGATGAGGAGCAGCTGTGGGGAGAAGGGCCAGTTCCCTGAATGTACAAAACACACAGAGAAAAAAGGGCTAGCTGAAAAAATAGTGGAGAAAGAAAAGCTCTAAGAAGCAGATACAGACGAAACAACAATGGCAGTCCTCTGCAGGAGAGAGCTGCATGCTGTGTGGGCCACTGGTGCTTATTTTAGATGCTGAAGGGCAGACTTCTTCCTTATGCTCTAGGGTAAATGGCCACAGTTCTGCATCCTCAATACTGCAGGTGGAAATGTTTATCAAATCCATTTCAGAGGTAGACTAAGGCAGGTTCCATGGATCTGGGCCCTGGTTTGGGAGAGTGTCTGTGGAGAGTGCAACATTTGGATCCATTGACTGAGGTGAGTGGCCCATTGGCAGAGAGAGCTACGGCCTGCCATTGGGACTGAGAAGCCAGAAGGAGCATTTGCAGGGTGGGACTGGCAGCATATAGCCACACACTATCTGACCCCACCTTGGGCTTCTTCCCTGTAGCTGCTGACTCTGCCCTGTAGGCTCTCAGCCAGCTGGCTGGCAGCAGCTGTATTGTAATGTTATAGTATGAATTGGGAGTAACTGAATTCATGTCTCCTCAGTTCTTCTCCTGAAGAACTGAGGATTAAAATAGCTAATAGTCCTCCCCAACTTAATTTAAGAGAATCAAAGCCTCGCCTCTGACCGTCAGACATAGACCAATCCTGAAAAGACATTTGGTCACTACATTTATGTAATAAATGAGATAGCCACTCCACTTCCATATGCTATCGCAGCCTATTGAGTATGCAGTGGAGACCCCTAGTAAGAGGAAGTTTTGTGGGCAGTGATGTGAAAGGTTCAGCAGGAAATCACAATACATGGTGTCCTGCAGAGAAGAATTTTGCAGAATTGCACAGGGAACGTGACACTCTTCAGCACTTATCCCTGAAAACAAGGGCCACCAATGCATTACTCCAGTTTTACACATAACTGGAGTAACATAACAGTGAATCAGGTCAAAGAAAAGGGATCACTTTGCAATGCTAGAAGTTCTGCTTTGCCCCCCCTCAATGAAATATCAATGAGACAAATAACATCTTTGATACAAGACACTGCACATTAAAAGGGTATCACAGTTAACATAAAACTCATGTTAAATAAATTCCTTACCTACGTTACTAATTAATCAAAGTATTAAAAGTCTAGTTTAATGTTTGCCAGGTATGCAGTTTGTTTACTTTTTCATTTTACTCCCCTTAGAAAACAAAACTAGACTGGGCAGTTGCCCTTTAAGTTCTAGTTTTTTTGCCGTCTATTTCAGTTCCTGGATTTTGTGGACTAGCACATGGCCAGTTGAGTTCCCAATGCTGAAGGTGATTGAGGAAAATATATCACTGAAATTCCAAAAAACAAAGGCTGAAAATATTTCCATTCACGTGAAGTAATGCTGACCCCCTTTTTCTATTAAATCTAAAGTTTGGACCTAAAATTAGCAGGGTGTTCTTTCAATCCCCAATTTTCCTTCCATTCCCAGTGAGGTTGTTGTACCTACTAGTACTGGAAAATAGCTACTATACATAAGCGCACACACAACGAAACTCCTCACAGTGACAATAGTGAAAAGACTTGTGTCTTCCACTAATGTGGAATGTGCCATATGCGGTCCACAATGGGTCACAAACTGCCCACACATTGGCCAAATTCACTGCTGTCTTAAACCGTGCAATTCTGTTGATTCCACTCATGTCAGGGCTGCATTTGGCCCTGCTGTTCATCAAATCAGACAAACAAAACAGCAGGTTCTCCTAGTAATTAAACTCATTGGGCTAGATCCTGATATGGTTTAAAATGTCATGGCTCCAATGTTATCAATGGAACTATACCAGTTTACACCAGACGAGGATCTGGTGCATTAGATCAAAGAGCAGAATGAAACCATACCACAGAACAGCAGCAAGAACACGCACATAACAGAATAGATGTCCTCACCAATCTCCAAGAGTAACAGGCATCACACACCATCTGGTGGAACTTAGAACCCCAACACATGCATCTGCCATAGCCCAGCAGTGACAGCACTGAGGCTGGCCGTTAATTTTGCTCTTAATTAAAGCACATGCATACTCCTTCTCTTTAATTCCAGCCGCCCCCACCCCTGAATTATTATTATTATTATTATTATTATGCACAACACAGTCCTAGAACTGACAGGGATGTTTGTTAAACATAATTAAAGATATTAATTTTGCATGGAACAGAAGCCACAGAGCCAAGAACTATGCTTCCCCCCCCCTCAAATCTCCCATTAGAAAATTACCTTCATTAGCACCGACTCGCTGAGCTTCTCTCTGTTGACAATTTTTATCGCGACCTTTTGACATGTTACACAGTGAACCCCCAACTTCACAAGCCCTGTAGGAGAAACAGAGAGATAGAGAGAGAAAGATGGTTAGAGACATCCCCTGTTAAGCTCTTTGCTGGTAGCATCTTACATGGCAGTTTGGCTATTTATATGCAAATGTTTTTCCATTAGTCCTTCTTACTCCCAGGAAAAAAAACCCCTGTGAATAATGAATAAACTGCAGAAGATCCTGCAGCACTAGGACTTAACCCATGTCTACACTAGGAATGCTTTGAGAGTATAGCTATATCAGTGTACTATACTGGCAAAGCACTTCTAATGCAGACGTAGCTTATACCAGTAAAACTGAGCTTTTGACAGTATTGCTTATTCCGGCCCCCACTAAGAGAAATGATCTATACTGGCTCAAGAGCAGTTCTTCCCATATAACTGTGTCTACAGAGGGGGCTTTTGCCAGCACAGCTATATCCATCGGGGATCATACCTCTTCACTCCACTGATTAATGGAGCTGTGCTGGCAAAATTCCATAGTGCAGACCTGGCCTAAGATCACTTCCAAATTCTCCCAGTGCTGCCACAATTAATGGGGCTGTCATCTTTCTATTTCAGTCTCTCGTGCTGGACAAATGGAAATCGTGATGCAATGTTATCACAGCATGCAAAAGCATCAACATGTTCTGATGCAATGTTGAAACCCACTGACAGTTTCCTGTCCCAAAATAATTTTCAGGGCAGTTATATGGTCATACATGCAACAGAATGAGGGAATCCTTCTCCGACCATTTATCTAAATGATACCAGAACATTTGGGACAGAGACAAACCTAAACAAATAAAAATAAAACCAACCAGTAACTGGCACTAGGGGTATCAATAGCTATTACAGACTATAGGTCAAATTCTTCTCTCATTTACAACAGTGTAAATCTGGAGTAACTCCAATGAGATCGCTCAATTTACACTAGTGTTAGACTAGCATTTGTCCCTTTACCTTTCAACTTCCCTTCCATAAAGTACGGTTCTGCTCTGAAGGGTAGCAACATAAAAATGACACCTTCTTACTCAACAGATCTACTTCCTGTGTGTATTCAGTCAGATCTGCTTGCCTTTAGTGACTAAAATAAGTTTTTGCTGCTTTTTACTCCCATCAGCACTGCAGAGCCAACACAGCTGCAGGAGAGTATGTTGGATTCTATTATTTCTTGTGCATCATCAACAGAACTGTCTATTAAGTTTGAATCAGTGAGACCCATGCAACCAATGGCACTGCACAAAATGGAAAAAATCCTGCTTCAT
The DNA here is from genome assembly GCF_015237465.2 of Chelonia mydas. Classification (NCBI taxonomy): domain Eukaryota; kingdom Metazoa; phylum Chordata; order Testudines; family Cheloniidae; genus Chelonia; species Chelonia mydas. The sequence goes on along the minus strand of NC_051246.2, from coordinate 27,048,909 downwards.
TCTCAGAGCCCAGACTGGGGTTTAGAGTTAGGAGGAAAAAATCCATCTTTTTTACTTATAAGCTGAATATAGTGGATTTGGATCCTTGAGAGACAATGAACATTGGGAGGCCTTGTCACATGGCAAACCACACATCCAGATGGACTCATATTAGCCCATGTCTCCGAAAGATCTGGCCCCAGTGGAGTGAATGGGGGTTCTACCACTAAATCCAATGGTTTGTCCTCAGATGTATGCCTACTTTTTACATCCCTGTAAATCATAATTTGGGAACTGTGAAAATACCCTTATTTATGCCCAGGAAATGAATCCCACCCACCTTTCTAGCTCCCTCCCTCTTCTGCACTTTGCTCCAGGTTTGTTGGAACTTTCTCTTCACACACCACACAACCCGTGTTCAAACTCAGCTGGTCAAGTGCTGACACAGCACAAAGCACTTTTACTTTTCAGCCCTAACATAAACAAGTCATAGAAACGAAGAGCTCAGCAATGACAAACCCATTTGAAATTAGGTCCTGCAACAGCCTGCCCACTGCCTTGGGCAACTCCCTGCACCCAGCTGTGCTAGGACCGGACCACACGCCCACATCTAAATTCAGTCTACTCAATAAATTAACGGCATTGCTGGTGCACAGCTCTCACAGCAGCTGCAATGCTACCGCTGCTGCTCCTCTTTGGCTCCACTCCTTTGACTGGCCAGCGACTCCTTGGCACTAATCACTTGTGGCTATGCACAGATTTACTCTTTGTCCGTCGCTTTCCCCTGGCCTCCGGTGTGAGGCAGAGCTCTGAATGTCTTTTACAAAAAAAAGAAGTGCATCATGTTTGCATCAGCCTTAACTCTTCCCTCCCTGCCCCATACTAAAATACTCTGGCTTAACTCCCAGTTGTATTCTTTGTAGCTGGATTCCCAGCAGCCCCACTGTTGCAATGGTACAACACTACATGGTTGCACCATGCAGAACGCTGCCTGCGAGAGGACAGTGAAGGTGACAAAGGACTAACCTGAAGCAGTAGTGTTCTCCCCTAAGGTACTATATTGAATTGCTGGTACCTTAGATTGCAGGATCTGAATTCAAATGTGTTAACAGTTAAGGATGAGGTGGAGATTACTAATGCGTAACTGGAAAGTCTTGGAGACGTGAGTTCCCTATCTTTATCCCACACATGGGGAAACGTGTGCCACACATCCAAGTCTGGAGATTCTTAGTAAGCAGTGTCCGTTGGCCCACATGTGCACAGCTGCTCTCTTTGTGCTCCAGACAGAGGGCATAAGAGACAGTGCAAGCCGACACCTCTCCATTTCCTCTTCTTACCACGAATCAGATAAGATCCAAAGCAGAGGGGAAGGTACAAATAGGAACCACGCATCTCAAGAACTTCCAGTTACAGGTAAGTCACCTCCATTTCTTCTTTGAGTGTTGGTCCCTGTGTGTAACTGACAAGCAGTATACAGACAGGGGATGGGTGGGTGGGTGCAAGGGACTCCCTGAAAGGGGAGAAATATATATCAGAACGCCACTCATCAGTGTCTCATTGTCCAGTGCCTCTCCCTGGCCACGAACTTGTCAGACAACGTCGAAAGCTCAAGCTTAACCATTGTGTCTACCTCGTTAATAAATGTTAAACACTGAGAAACACTACATGTCTTGTAGAACCCAGACAATGAGCCTGATTGTACTTTCACATTGGTTCTACAATGGGTTAACTTCACTAACTTCAAGGAATTTCTCAAGATTTACATTGGCGTAACAGAGAACAGAATTAGGCCTTATATATTTGAGATCACTGGAATTTCTCTCTCCCGCCAAGCCAAATTTAAAAAATACAAATAAAGGAAGGTTGCTCTAGTGCTGCTTGTCTTGTGCCTGAGGTGCAGGTAGAGAGAGGACGACATTCTCAAGGGCTCTCAATCCAGCACCTTTCTCCAGCCCCAAATTCGCTTAACTGTGTATATTTGAAAAAGAAAAATTAAACCTTTCCTTTGGATTTTTGCTTGCCAATGTCACATGATGGCTACGAGCAAGAGACACTTTGTGTGTGTGTGGCCTGTTAGCGGCTAATCCACGTAAAGGATAAGAGCCTACTACTGCTAGTAGTTAAGCAAGTTGCTCTTTTAGTTCAAGCAGTAAAGGCTTTGGAGCTGAAAAGTCCCGGCTGCTATCCTTCCTGATAACCCATAGTGGGGAGTTGTTAAACAGAGGTGGATTGTAAGGGAATTTGAACACCTGTGCGCTTCAGATGTTTAGAATGAGCTTCTTCTGCCACACAGAGTGTGTAATGTGCTAGGTGTGTTATGTTTCCTTCTAGTGGCTAGTCTAGGGGATAAGAACCTAATAATGCAAATTAATTAAAGGAGTTACTCCTGTAGCTGAAGCGATAGAGCAGAGGATCCAGGGTTCCATCCTTCCTAATAGGGCACGGCAGAGGCATTGTTATAAAAGCCCTGGATTGGTTCCTGTTCGGTTCTTATTCTACAGTAAAATTAGCTAGCTCTTAGGACTCTGAGTTAAAGAAGTTCACTAATTAAAATTTTGTTTGTACAACACTTTTGGAGGTGCAAAGTGGTCCATACATTCTGGCCAGCCACTGGTGTAGCTCCACCAGTGCAATCCCTAAGGTAACAGTATGCTGTAATTTGCATTGGCACAGCTTATCCAGGATTTAAACAGAGGCAAGGTGCACCTGTGCAAATGATGCCTTTGCCAGTCTACCTTTAGGGTTTGAGCCAGTGCAGCTATACCAGTGGCAGAAACCCTCAGTGTAGACTAGTGATCAGTGTTTTATTTTAGAGCCCCTGCAGGCAGAGATCACTGGGAATCAAGCAAGTGCAAATAAAAGGTTTACATAACAATTCATCTGAACATCCCACCCCCATACTTTGCTCCCTCCTTTCTCACTGCCAAAGGGACTTCCACTTTCTATCCCTGGGTACCCCATGAGTATCAACATCCAGGGTCTACAAAATGGGCTGCTATAGATGAGGATATGATATGCAGACAGTTGACAATTTGTCAGGCTTCCTTGGGCCTCAGCTTCACTAGGAATGAAGCCCCCTAATTTCAGGTTGGGGGAGAAGGAAGGGAGTGAGGGGAGCTATCATCACCTTTTCATTTATAATTAAAAGCCAGAAACTGAAAATTCATAAGAGCATGTTGCTGTTTTCCACCAAACAGAAAGAAGGAAACCCACCAATGATACAAGGGAAAGGCTGACATGAGAACAAGAAGCGGAAATATCTTTGCCCTTCACGTCCTAATGCTATAGTGTCCTACTGACAAACCTATGGTTAAATCGTAAGCCTAGGGGTGAACTTGAGCTGCTAACCGGAGTTAAAAGCTGAGATGCTATGTCTTCTCTGCTATTCTAACCTGAGTTAGCTGACCCGAATTAAGAACACGCTTTCTTTTAAGGGGAGAAAAACCCATCTGTATGGGATTTAGTGTAGTCAGCTGTCCCTTGCTGTTCAATCCAGAGCAGGACTTAAGGACAACTTAGGCCTGATAGCCTGACTTCAATGGGAGTTTTGTCTGAGTAACATATCAGTAAGACCCTTCAGATTTGTGCACCTTGCATAGTCATTTATATCAGTACAAAGTGAGTATAAACCCGCACCAGTTCAGAATGGTGTTTTTTGCACAGGTGTAAATGATGACACAAGGTGCAAGGCAGTGGAAAATAAGGACCCCTGTGTAATGTGTTAACCTAGGAGCTAGTGAATCAGAGAAAAGCACAGGGTCTTTCTGGGGCCATTAGCCCTATTTCTGTCTACTGTGAGAGACACTCCAGGAGTAATATGGCAGTTATTTTTTCAGTCCTATCCAAACCTTGGCCTCTCCTGAGGATGCCAACAGAAGGCAGATTATCTTTTGGGAAGGGATCAAGTAAAGATCATGAATCAAGAAGTAATGTTGTCCTTTAAATATTGTATTTATGGTACATTCTGTGTTGATGCACATGTGTTCTCCCGTTCTTCCAGCGTTATAGGAAATTTCATGTGTGTTTCATGGTTCTGATTTTTTGAAAAACTATTATGTAAATGAGTGCATTATAAACATAAATAGCAATTTCGTTAAGTTATGCCCCACTAATTAGGGGAGATGTGCTCATATCTCTGTGAACAGAAAATGAATCAATGCTGTATTTGTAAATACTGATAATTGCCTGCAATAGGAAGACTACTGGGTCTTGAACTGCTGAAAAGATTTTAAATAATTTGATTCAGAAAGATGGCCTATCAAATGAACACTGCATACGGTCCATTTCTGGGAATCTAAATTGCTGTGAGCATGGGGGACCAAAGAGCAAACCCCATTTAGGAGCCAATTCTGGGAGCTGTTTTAGAAGCCCGCTCGGTGACCTGTCTGCCTAATTTGTTTTTAATGTTTTTTCTAATTGTTGGGAAGTGCCTCAGCCTATACAGGGCATTATTGCACCTTTTAAATCTTTGGTCGAGATAATCAGCTAATGTAAACGAGCATAGTTTCCCCGAAGTCAATAAAGATGCGCCCATTTCTATCAGCAAAGACTCCATATGTGCATATTTGTTTTTAATATCATTTAATTTTTTCAGAGCTTTTGGACAGTTTGGTTTATTTAGATCAGCGCCATTATATCCAGTACCAAGTTAGTGGAGAAGAAAGGGACACTTTAAAATATGGCCATATAATACTTTAAGTGCAAGCATTCTTAAAATTAACAAGTTTGTTATTAACTTCTAGTAACCATCTCTCTAGTGGCAACTAAGTGGATAAAATGTTTTTTTGTGCTAGATAATTTCTGGCATATGAATCGGCACAAATGCTGTACAGTATATTCAGAGAAGCAACACAGAAGCAACTTTAAAGTTCCTGGAAACTCTAAATGAAACGCCAAAGCCCAAGAGCTACTTATGGCCACAGGGTTGAGCACTTCATGGCTGCTGGAAACAGAGTCAAATTCCAACCCCACCAAAAGCAATGGCAAAACTTAGACATAACTCACCAAAACCAGCATGTTAATACTCAGTTCTTACTCAGGCAAAATTCTGCCTGACTTCAATGGGAGTTTTGTCTGAGTAACGTATCAGTAAGAACCTTCAGATTTGTGCAATGTGTCCAGAAAGAAGCAATAGAAATAAAAAGTTCTGGTCATTATTAAATGCTCTGGCGTCTACTTTAGAAAGAGTTATTTGAATGTTGAGAGGCTCCATGCTATTCCATAGCGAGAAGCACCGGTGGTCTTGCTCAAATCCATATGGGACATCTATCAGTATCTCAAAGCTCACACAAAATCTGGCTCAGTTACCGCTCTCTGCTTTGGAGAAACCCAAAGACTGGAAAAAGGGACTCAAGGGTTAAAAACAATCATCATTCAAATGGCTGTAGATAATGAAAATCAGGAAATGCTGACACTAGGATTGCCAGAACAGTGGGTCTGCTCACTACCCTGCCTAGTCAGCAAAGGCAGCAGCCAGAGAGGCCCTGTCTTGTACCTTATACCTAGCTTGTACATCCTGGGCATGTGGGATGAGAATGAGGGAAGAGAATCAAGAATCAGATCAGATGAATGGACTAAGGGGCCCTGGCTACATTCCAGACAATAGTATCCTGCTCATTTGAATTATCACTTAGGAGTCTGTCCAGACTAAAGATATTGCTCTTGTTTTAATTTAATAAATTAATAAACTAATTGCAAATGCTAATCTAGATACTCCAGGACACAAATGTTTGTGGTTTACCTCAGGGCTCAGCCTAGCACTGGCAATGAATTAGTCTGAATTAAAACTAGAGCAAAAACTACATTAGTCATACCCCAGTTAGTCCTATTTTCACAGGGGCCTCAATATGGCTCTGAAAGTCTGCATGTGTATGTGTGTAATCACCTGTGTATGCACTTTTCAGCACTAAAACCTGTGCATATAAATGATAGAATTTACATACTCATATAAACTGGGATTTGCGTTTGTAAATCCTATCAGGTGTTCCTGACTAAAAAGTACACACACAGGTATTTACACAGATCTGCATGCCCCAAAACAGAGCACTTCTGACAATGAAGTCCTAAAAGAAGCAAACAAAACTATTCACACACAGAAGAAGCTGGAGAAAATGTTTATAAAATGTGAGATTTCTACCCCTCACAACAAATATCTTTGGGGTTAAATCAACTCAGTTACACCAGATGGCAACACTGACTTCAATGGAGTCACGCAGGATTTACACTGATGTAACCGGGATTAGAATTTGGCCCACAGCGACTCAATTTCCACAGCTGTAAAATAAGGATAATACTTACTTACCTACCTTGCAAGGATTTTAGGGGGATTAACTGATTAATCCTTATAAAGAACTTTGAAAAAAATCTAAAGCCCTGTGTAAATTCTAAGTATTATTACTAGCAAAACTGCATCTAAAATACAATTCTGAAAAGAAATATCTATTTCATTTCTTGTTAGCAGCTCCTATTTCATTCACCACATTTTTCTGGTCCGTAACTTTATGGTTCTTCACAGTACGTTTCCTACTTTCATAGCTGCATTTGCAATAAGTTTGTGTCAGAGCATCTTGCTTATGGAAATCAATAATTGTCCTTAATTACTCGGTCCCCTCATTGAGCAGATGTTTATTTTTCTATAGCAATTGTTATCTCTAATTATTGTCTTTAAAATAAACACAGTTTTATATCAAGTGACATACAAATTATATGGTGTCAGTTTATAATTGGAAGTGGGGGGTGTGGTAGTTTAATCTATAAATCTAAACAGATGTGGATGGAGGTACCCTGCTCTGTAATGAAGTAATTTGACCATGAGCTGTTCTACAAAGATTCCAGGGCTGGAAGGCTGTTCTTAGGAGCCTGTGCAATAACTGCTTCTAAATTGAATAAACTGTAATTACAGTAGAAGTAAAGCCAGCGTTCAAATTTTCAGCATGAGAATGGAGGGAGCAGCTCATCAGTGCCAGGATTCACACTTCCTGGCTCAGAACACAATGGGGAGGCATACATCAAATCACGACAGCCTGGATTCACTCTCTTAGGGCTCAGAGCCGGGGGTGGCCGGGGAGAACACACATTAGTTCACCAGTGCTAGGTTTCACACTGTGTGCCGTGGAGATGATGGTGGGATCATCCTCTGAGCAATGCAGGATCAAGACACAGAACTGAGATCAGCTCGAGTGATTTTTATCTTGGTCTCTTGCTTATAATATTTTGCATAGCAGTACTTCTTGCAAACTCTTTGTGTCAGCTGCACGGAGTAGAGAATGCGACTGAGGCGTTCCTTTGACATGCTGCCTTCCTCGACTTACTACACACATGCACATGTCCAAAGTCTCCCCTGGGAAACCAGAGCAGAAACCTCAATGGAAACATTGGTGCCACCATTATTAAAATGCTTTTGTTTCACCAGTTGGAGAAAAAAAAAGCCAACCTAAACAAGTTGAAGTTTCTTGGGATTTTTCAACAGCTCGTGACTTCCTACCAGCTGGGCTTTTATTTCAGAGCAGCTCTTCATTCCCTCACAAAACACTTGGGGAACTATACTTTGCTGCCACTGGAGAGGCACAGGTGGCAGCTCCAGAAGACACGTGTGAAAACGCCCAGGCAAAGCTCCTCATGGACTAGAGGAGAGGACAGTGGCTTCATTTTTTAATTAAACAGATATAACAATATTACAGAGCTCTTCATGGCTGCAATAGTGAAAACTGCCTTCTTCACAGCTCTGAATGAGCCCTGGGAAAATTCTGCCTCTGACCCCAATCTTCCAGCCCCAGAAGCTGAGAATCTGTGCTCCTCCTTGAGGAAACCTCCTTGAGATCAAAGTCCACCTTCAGAGCTCATTAATCCATTACCAGTAGGTGCCAGAGGGCAGCTATTCTCAAGCACAAGGGAAAGTGGTACGAGGTACAGAAGAGCCCTGACTGTCTATCCCTCATAAGATAACTTTTAAAAAACATGTCAGTGTAATTAGGTAGCAACTGGGTAATGAGCCATGTTGTCCTACCTTGGTCTAGTGATCCACTGAGGAGGATTGATGCTCTAACACAGTGGTTGTCAACCAGGGGCCCGGGGCCGCAAGCAGGTTTCAGGGGGGCTGTCAAGAAGGGCTGGCATTAGACTTGCTGGGGCCCAGGGCAGAAAGCCAAAGCCCCTCCGCATGGGGCTGAAGTGCAGGGCCGATTGCCCTGCCACCCGGCGCTGAAGCCTGAGCAGCTTAGCTTCACGGGGCCCCCTCTGGCATGGGGCCCAGGCAATTGCCATTCTTGCTACCCCTTAATGCCAGCCCCGGCTTTTATATGCAGAAAAATAGTTGTTCTAGCATGGGTGGGCCATGGAATTTTTATAGCATGTTGGGGAGGGGGGACTCAGAAAGAGGAGACAGTGGGGCACAGATTGTTCTTCATATGTTTATTGAATTGATGTTTTAATCCTGTTTCCTTTGTTCATTTCTACGTTCTCTGCTACCTCTTCCCCTCTCCCCACGTTTCTTCCATCTTTCCTGTGTGTGGCTCCCCCATGACAAAGGGCCTCCTGCATTTCAGGGACTTGCCTTATATTTTCTTTGTGCGATTAGCTATCCATGAGTCTAATGAAGCAGTCCTCGGCCTTATTGTTACACTAGCCCCACGGTTTTCAAATTGGCCAGAATGTTCTTCATCCTGCAAGTCCTTGCACAGAGCACAACAGAGCTGTGCAACTCGCAGCCTTGGGCGCAACATGGCAAGGGCAGTTTTTTATGCTCCGGTGGAAATGTGAATGCAGGATATACCTGACACATTTCATGGTCAGCACCAGAGAGGCTTGACCCTGCACAGCTGACGTAAGGAACACTGAGTACAAGCATCAAAAGTAAGGAGCAGGATAAGGGGAGCACCGGGGATCCAGATCCTAAATCTAGGCCTGATCCAGCACCCACTCATGTCAATGGAAAGCCTCCCACTGCTGTCAGTGGGCTTTGGCCCAAACACCTGTTGAGAACACCACAGTGTGGTCCCCCAGTTACTGGCAGGAGACGTGGCCAAAGAAGAGAGAACTCAGCTATTTGTCTTATTTGTATGTTTATGATTAATGTGTCTTTCCAGACTCACCTATCTTCCATCCACACTTTGTCCCTTTTTACCCTGTGCTCTTGAGCATAAGGGAGTAAGTGTGTCAAGGAGACTGAGGCTTACTATTGTGGATGATTACATCTAGCGCTTAACGTAACTCAGTACTACCCATCATATTAGCTGCAGCTTAGTTGAACGGACCATTTAAGGGCCATGCTTGGGACAAAGAGGTGAGATGCACCAGGTTTATCTGGTAGGAGCAAGCTGGGAACCCGTTCAGCATCCCAGTAGCCTGTAATAATATATGCAGGCGTTTTAGTCCATTAGCAGATATTCCTTTAAAAGGATTTCCCCAACCAGTGGGGTTTATGTAATCAGTGTAGGGAACCTTCACAGGTAATTATCTAACAAGTTCATCTCATTGTCAATTTCACCAGCCTTCCAGGTTCAATTGCAGCACAGAGGGAAAGCCTGGGCTTTAGGGTGGGATGAGTTTGAAAAAATAAGAGAAGTGCTTGATCATCATCCATTTCCCATCTTCAGTCTCAGGATCCCAAGTTCCTAGAGAGCAAAAAGCTGCCAGTTATGGATGTGCCCAGGTACACTGCAAACAGGGTCTGAAAATTATCTATTTCCCATTTCAAATTTTCATGGGCCCTCATCTTTCCAACCACAACCAGCTGGGCAATTTAAGAGTATAATATTTATTATATGCATCAAGCATAAGGCTCAAACCTCATGATTCAATGTCATCACACACAGATGTAATATTACGTTATCTCAGGGTCCCAGGACAAAGAGGTTGCAATCTAAAAGAGAACCCTATCAAAGCTTCTAGGCTGAGCTTTTTTTTTTTTAAAGAAAGGCCTAAAGTTCGGCCCCCAAACCCCCATTTAGACCATATTTAGCCACCAGTGACTGCAGCATCCCCTCTCAAATCCCACCTCTTTTAAAAGGGACTTATAGTCTGTAGTCACTTTCACACTAAATAAATACATACAATAAATAAAAATGAAAGTATAGCACATACACAGAAGTGACAGCCATGTGACATACTGAGGAACTACATAATATATTGCAAAGTCATATGATACATTTATTTACCATGAACCTTTGATCACTTCACATGCCCTTTACCCATTAATCTGACTCCACTTGGATTTAGCATTCTGAAACCATGAGCAACTTCCAACAGCTGGATTTTCCCCCCTCCCCCCAAATTACCCCTTCCTGAGGCCTAGAATTGCCAAGATTCAGTCTTGCACAAGTGACTGCTTTTTCCATACCTAAAAATGTCCTCACTTTAATGGCTAATACCTTGTGGCTCTATAGAGCTGGAAACAGGAGAATGATTACCAGCTTCCCTAAGGGACCTGACACCTCTTCTTACGTAAAATTGGCCAGAGAGATCAGCCTTTACAAGTGTGACATTTTTGAGATATAGAAAAGTTACTTTGGGTGATTTTTAGACATTTAGATAGGTTCCTCCGAGTCCTACACAGCTGAACTCACAGTAACTAAGGCATCTGGGTTTATCGGCGGAAGGCGAAAAGAAATAATCCCAATGCAATTTTGAAAACTCTCCAAAATCTTCCTAAAACAACATATGTGGTATATAAATAATACATGAAGGCATAGGTTGATCATCATTCATTTGAAATAACCTGAATAATTCAGTTGGGGCTCGGCCACTTGTGAGCAATGCACCCATCTCAAACTCAAACCAATAAATCCTTTATAGCACATTCGGCCTAGGTGTTATGACAATACAAATAAATAATGATGATAACCCCCTAAGACTATAAATTAAATAGAACAATGTAAGGAAAATCTTTACTATCACAGCCCTCTAGACACAAGTATTAGTTGCCTCAGTGACTGCATCATTATATTGTCTTTTCCTCATTCTTCCCATCTCTGACTGCTCCCTGTGTTGTTATCTCCTCCTTTTCTTGACTTGTCTTAAGTTGAAAGCTCTGTGGGGAAAGAGAATCTGCCTTTATTTGTTTTCTGGGGCACCATGTAATCATATGGCTGTGTAATAATAAATAAATAATAATAATAATAATATAAAATACCAGACTTTGCCTCTGACTCAGTTTGGGACCTTGAGAAAGTCATTTAATTTTTCTGTTCCTCAGTTTCCCACCTGTAAAACTGGGATAGCAATATTTGTCTATCACAGAATGTTATGAGACATAATTAGGGTCTGACTCCTGTTCTCACTGAAGACTACAGGAGAAACAGTGTTTGCTTCAGTGGGATCAAGAGTGGGGCTTCATGTTTGTAAAGTTTACAGTGCTGTGTCAGTGCAAAGTATTGTTGTGTAAAGTATTTACAATGAGATGCACAATCAGTACAGCCCCAATTCAGTAAGGTACTTAATTGACTTCAAGGGAGCTACTCACATGCTTAAAGTTAGGCACGTGCTTTGGTAACTTGGTCAATCAATGCTAAATCAGGAAGGGAGTAGGAAAGAAAAAAACCTGGGATTAAAACAGAACTGGCTCTTTAATGTACGTTCTACTTTCACTTTAGTTCATTCCAAGATTCCACAACCTGGAGAGTTTTCTTTAAATATAGCTGCGGATACAACCTAGAGTTAGTTTAAACCCAGAACAAATTCAAACTTACCATTCACTTTATAGTCACAAAACCAGTGAGATCTCCCACCCCCTTTCAACCCTTCAACAAGTGAAGATTTTTAAATTCCAATTTAATTAATATCACAACAAGGATGGCATTCCCCCAAAATTGGAAATCTCTTGAGGTAGGAGTGGAGGTTTGGTACTGAAGACCCCTATAAAAAAGCCAGAGGATGCACTCTTCACAAAATGGGGCTGGCCACTTAACACTTCATCCAGAGAGCTCACTGCCGATATAGCCTGCTGTGCCTTCCTGACTTCTCTCAATCCCCCACCGATAGATCTTTAGCAGGATTTGCACCAACTGCAGATACGCTGCTCTTCAGTAATGACCCCGGAGAAAATGTGGATACGCTGCACCTATGCTATGAACAAAATGCCAAGTACCAGAAGCTGACTCAGTGCATCCAACTTTGCTGGGTTTCTGAATCGACACCTGGGTGTCAATGAGGTGTGGGGTTTGACTCCAAAGCCTAGTTAGGTGCCCAATCCATCTCCCACAGAATTCACTGGAAAGATTCCCATAGACTTTAAATGGGAGTTGGATTGGGCCCTTTATCAGTACTAGACAGGAACCTGTGCCCCTCTGTCAGGGAAGGAAGGTTACAAAGTAGAGAATGGCCTCGATCAAAGCCCTGGATCCAAGCAGCTTCCTTGATCTTTGGGGAAATTTGGAACCAAATCCACACTCTACGGCTGAGGCCATCTGTTTCTAACTGGGATTGTTCTGCACAGGAAGGAAAAAGTCACTTTATCAATGCAAGGAACAATCATTAAAGGCAGCGGGCTTATCTACAACTCTAGTTCTTCCCCTATAAAAAAATCAATACTAATAACAAGACAGTAGTGATGAGAGCCCTGGGCCTGATTCTCCTCTCACTGACAACAGTTTTATATTTGTGTCATTCCACTGACTTATGTGAAGTTACTCCTGATTTGTACTGACGTATGTGAGAGGAGAAGCAGGCACAGGGCTGGATTAAGGCAATCCAAGGCCTAAAGCTCACCTATGCATGGGCCCCCACATAGTTCCCTCTTAGTAGCCCTACCCCTATGCTATGATCCAGTCCCTATTTGGAGTAACAACGGCCGGGGTCTCCTTCCTCTCCCAGAGAGGCAGGGAAAATTGCATGGGGCCCTCTTCATTTTCCTCAGGAGCAGTAGGAGTCCCTTCTCCATACATAGAGATGCCTCCAGTATTTTCCCCAAATAAGAAGCCAAAGTGTGTCTGCTTAAATGGTAGGCCAAGCCCAATGCACTGTTCTCCTGCCATACAGAGTCCTCCTCTGGACTGGTGATGCCAGTGTCCCCAAGAGTAGTTAACATCCCATTGAGATGAATGGACAGTTCAGACCTCTCAGAGTCAGGCAACCATCACTGCATCAGTTACATCTGGTTCATATTTACAAGTGTTTGTTTGCAACCATGAAGCCAAGAAACATATATATATTTTTAAATGAATCCTGAGATTCTGATGCAATCATATCATTCTGGGAGCTAGAGCCGTAGGCACCAGCCTATAGAGTCTTAATCCGGCCCTGATCAGGCCCACTGATTTTTAAATGCCTTACGTCCTCCCTGCTCCTCTCTGGCAAACTGAATTAATTATACGGAACCAGGTTGTGAGGCTAGAGCCCCCATGACACAGTTGTAAAAGATGGTTTTTCTCATCCAATGGGACTCTTCTCTGTACAAAGAGCAGGAAAGCCAAAATATGGAGTTCTCACAATTAGATCACAGACCAAAAAATAATACAATAGCTCTGACCTGGGGAGAAGAAAGAACTGAAACCCTAAATCCAGTTTACAAAAGGAAAGCTATCAAAAAAGGATTAAAGGTCAAAACAGTCAGACTATTCTCATTTGAATGAACAGCAAAAACAGACATATCACCCACTCCCGCAGCTTCCAAATGTACTGTTTTTAATTTGGGAGCAATGGTTTGGGTCATGGAATGGAAGACATCTGTCGCTGTCTAGGCTGGGAAGAACAAAAACTGCCAGCTCAGGTTTTACAAGCTGCACCGCTCCTGGCTCACTGTGTTCCTTATACAGAGAGCAGGAGGTCAGCTTCAGTATACCTTTAGAGCAGAAAAGGCCCCAACTCCTCATTATTTTAAGGCAGTGCTTATGAAATACAATATATTATCATCTCCAGAGCCAGATCAGCTGTGCCTGCAAAACTAGAAAAAGAATTTCAATTTCCTTTCAGAAGAAAAATGTTTGCACACACACATACACACACACAGTCGCAGAGACTACTGGCTTTTAAACCACAGCACAGGAGTGTGAAGCAATGCTATCAAAATGTACCTTGGCAGCATGTCCCCATTCCAGTTTTTCCCTGCAGGAATCACTTACTGGAGGGAGTGTGGGCTGTGGGAGATCTCACAGCTAGCCTTGTCTCCACCTCTCCCAGCAGGGCTCTTTGGAAAGGTTGGTATAGGAGAGTTCTCAGGGCCTGATCCGAAGCCCACTACAGTCAGTGGAAAGCTTCTCATTAATAGAAAAGGAGTACTTGTGGCACCTTAGAGACTAACCAATTTATTTGAGCATAAGCTTTCGTGAGCTACAGCTCACTTCATCGGATGCATCAATGCTTATGCTCAAATAAATTGGTTAGTCTCTAAGGTGCCACATCCGATGAAGTGAGCTGTAGCTCATGAAAGCTTATGCTCAAATAAATTGGTTAGTCTTTAAGGTGCCACAAGTACTCCTTTTCTTTTTGCGAATACATACTAACACGGCAGCTACTCTGAAACTTCTCATTAATGTCAGTGGACTGTGGATCAGCTTCTCTGTCAAGAACTCACAGCTACCCAGACCCTGCTTGCCCTAAGAGGTGTTACTGGAGGGAATGAGACCGAAGTGTTGATTGCAGAGGTGCTCACAGCTATACCAGTCCCAGCTGTTCCCAAGAGCGGTCAATGCAGATAGCCGCCAGTAAGTGTTAACTATTAGCAAGAAATCTGCATTTTTATTCGTGAACCTATAGGGCATTTAAGTTAAAATCTGCAGCATTCCCTCACAGAGGGCGGGATTCTGCTCTACATTGAATTCTGTATAACATTCTGACACAGACAATGCATTGGGCTGCCCTAAGCAACCCTGTGTTAACCTCTTCACAAATGCTAGTGCAGGGGTATGGGGCACTACTACGGACCAGTGCTCTGGGATGGTACAGAGAATCCTCTTTGTTAGATGCCTGGCTGGTACATTTTGCTCTCATGTTCAGGGTCAAACTGACCATCAGATTTGGGGTGGGGAAGAAATATTTCCCAAGGTCAGACTGGCAGGGACCTTGTGGGGTTTATGCCTTCCTCTGCAGCCTGGGGTGCAGATCGCCTGCTGGGATCATCTGGGTATAACCACCTAATCAACTCCCTGCAACTGCAGGGGCCTTGGGCACTGGTGCACCTCGGTCCCTCCTGTTCTCTGTTGTGGCACACAACAGTTGAGTCTTCTGAGGACTGAAATGTTTTCCTCCAACTGAAGTTGTCAGGGTATCTGGATGAAATTTAATGTTCTGTGATATACCGGAGGTCAGACTAGATGATATAATGGTCCCTTCTGGGCCTGAGCTCTATGAAGTAGGTCAGTGGCAGAGCCAGAAACAGAATCCAGATCTCCAGAGTCCTAGTCCAGTGCTCTGCCCACTAGATCATGCTGCCTCTCAATGAAATGGAGAGGGCTGCACAAGTGAGAGACCCTAGTGAATGAAGACGCTTGTGCCCTGTGCTTCTTAACAACGACATGGCTTCTAGCCTACCTCCAGCATAGATTCCAGCTGCAGAAGGACCTGTGCCAGATTTTGTGGGGACCATTTTTACTTGTTAATGTATACCTTTGTGTATACATGACCTCACCAGCCACCTCCTGCCTGTCTGTGACATCTCTGCTTTGCAGGCAGTGGCATTTTCCTCCTTCCCCTTCACTCGTCTGCAAGCCTCTGCAGGCTCTGGGAGACAGGCGGGGGGGGGGGGGGAAACACAAGGAAATTCAATTTATTTCTCAGATTAGGTTTGTCTAAACTGAGGCTGGCCACAGCTGCAGCCAAAAGGGAAGGACTGGGATAGAGGGCATTGGGGTCCGCTCTAGTCAGATTAAAGGGAATTAAGACATGACCACAGATAGGCATGATGATGATGTACCAAATGTAAGGTGAAATTCGCTCCAGCTCAGGGAGCCATCATGAGGCCCTATGCAGCCTCTAAGCACTATGTAAGGCTGGGATTTTTAAAGGAGCCTAAGAGAGTTAGGCAATTATGTCCCATTTGGGCACCTAAATTCCTTAGGCTCCCTTTGAAAATCCCACCCTAAATCCCCTACTCAGGTTGTCTGCTTTGGGGTGAATTAGCAATGGGGCTAGGGCAATACTTCAAGAAGCTTTTCTAGACAAAATAAAATGCAGAGTGACTTTCACTATCACCAGTGACTGGAGGAAGGAAGGAGAGAAGCATTCACACTTGGCAGCAAGACTTGGTAAATTGGTAAAACTTCACTGTATTAGCTCTGTTGAGTTCAATAGTGCTACAGTGATTTACACCAGCTGAGGATGCAGTCTCGGAGTCCAGCTGATCAGCCCACTGTCTGATATGGACTGAACTAACTGACGCAAGTGGTCTAGGACCCACCACTGGGAAACGAGTCTACTGTCCACTCTGGACTACAGCCTATCTATCCGTCTTCTGAGCCTGCACGAGCTATAACACAATTTACTAACCAGGAGAGGGCACAAGGAAGGAAGATGGATCATTTAGTCCCCACCACAGCCGGAATCAGACAGGATAACAGATGGAGAATCAAGAACGGCATTCTCAAGGGGTGCTATATGTGATGTGTCGAAGGACGTGGTCCTATGCAACTGCATAGTCCTTAAGTCACCTCCATATGGGGAATACCTTATTACATGCACTCCATTCTCATTTTAACCTTCTTCTCCATTAGATGCAAAGGGCTGTGCACTGAAAATTCACAGAGCACTCGCTTGTCTTTCTTTGACAAATGCTTAGGTACATAAAGGATGAAGCGAATGAATCACAGATCAAATGCAACTCTGTCACCACCTGAAAAGCTTCTAGCACGCTTCTCATCAGCAACCCCCAAGCTACTATTCCGCAGGACTGTCTCCAGATTTAGACGCAGTTGCAGGCTAGAACATTTGTTGCAATAATGTATCATGTTTTGTCCCTTCCCAGACTATTCTAACTGAAAGGAACAAAAGAACCACCTGGTGGGCTAATCAAGCCACCTACAACAGACTCTGTTAATTAACCCTTTATTCATTGGATTACCATATTATAGAAAGCACAAGCCCAGCAGAGCTGTTCCTTCAGCACCAGTAGCAGAAGTTTACAAGGCAACTCCTGTTTAGAAATTATGATAGCAATGACAGGCAAATCAAGTCTGGTCTTTACACTTTATGGGGCTGTGTTTGTTTAGTGGGAGTAGGCGGTTGCAACAGAATCTGCTATTATCTGTCTGCTATCTTGAAGAGCTCACTCTTCCCTGTATTCTCTGCACAACTGAGCCTTATTGCCCTGTTCTTCGACAGACTACTGTGGGGCCAAGGCAGATTCCTTAGTGCATACCGAGATTTGGGGTTCATGTGGGGGCTCCTTGCAACTCCCCATCTTTAGCCAGTTAAGAACAAGCAATACAGTCAAGTCACTTTATAAACCTTTCACTAAACAACAGAGCTTCTGTACATATTGTTTACTGCCTATAGTTTAAATCCTTCCAAGCTAACTCCTGCTCAAATGTACTTTTTCCCTAAATTTTCTTTGGTTTTCACCAGAGCAAGGGAACTGAAGTGACAAGAAGTTAGAAGCTGTATAACATGGGGGTAAGGATGGGTGGGGGTGAATGAACTGTTTGCTTCCCTTCAGCCCTGGCACGGTCCATTTATAGGAGCCCTCCTACAGCAGCGACCTCACCGGCTCAAGTTAATTTTACATGCTTCTGCTCTGCCTATAAGAAGCACAGAAAATGGCCAAGTCCTGTGGACAATTCATGCTTTTATCACCAAGAGTCTGGGAAACAAAGCTCATGTTCCTTCCCCCTCTTTTCAAGGTACATTCCCCTAGAGGGCACGGGGCCATACTGCTGGCTATCTCTCTGCCTAGGGTTTTTCCATGGACTTCAGCACTGCAAAAGGTCGGTTAAGTCAAAGAGCCACTACGCACCCTTCTCCCACTCTGATAAAGTTTCACTACCCCACTTCAAGCCATTTTGTAAATTACCAGAAGGAGTACACAGTTAACCCAGGAGGAGGATTAGCAGCACAAGAGGTTAAAGCTGGGATTTTCACCTCCGAAGTATTAGGTTCCAATTCTGTCTTAGATCACAAGTTAAATGAGTTTGATGGCCTATTCCTTGTTCCAAGCGGAGATCTGTACTCACGACAAACCCAGTTTGCAACAGGTCCAGAAATGGAAGGTCAGGACTGAAATGCACTGGTAGAGGGGCACACAGAAGCTTGCACAATGTCTGCTCAGTGTAGCTGTTGCTCTGTCTTACTTTCATAAGTGCTAAATCTGTACTCCCTCCCTCCCGCCCATGCTTGAGCTGTTATCCAAAGTAGGGGCTGGTGACCGGGTTGGTCTTGGAGAAACCAAAGGCAGTGATGCATTTACTGAATGTGCATCACAGCAGGAAAGGATGCCTTAGAAAAGCAATCGCTGCACTGCTTGTTGACATAGCTCTCAAGCCTCAGAAATATAAGGCAACACTTCAGGGGAAATCTCTTTCCAGAGAAAAACATGTAATAGGCTAGAAAACAGCACTGGACATATTAGTCCTGCATCTGCTTATTATTACTATTAATATTACAGTAGCAGTTAGATACTCCAACTGAAGTGAGGGCCCCATTGCATGAAACACTGTGGGTGACAGTCTCTACGCTGAAGAGTTTCATTCCCTAAATAGATCAGACGGTCAAAGGGTAAGAGACAGGGAATATTATTATCCCTGTTTTAAAGATGTGGAATTGAGAAACAAAGAGACTAAGTGATTTGCCAAAGTATACACAGAAAGTCTGTGGCAGAACTGGGAATCAATTCCATGCTATAACCATATGTCTGGCTGGCTGTGGGTTTAGGATATCATGTTGGATGGGGGTCAGGGACAGATCAATAGGAGAGAATGAACGGAAACTCTAGACTCTAAGGGGCATACAAATGTCAAACAACAGCATTTAGAGGCTCTGACAGAACAACAATCAAGGCAAATGGACCCAGTAATAGTGTATTTTCAATTATAAAAGTTAGAGTCAGAGGGGAAATACTTGGGTAATGGACTATTATTTCGATCACATAATGGGCCAAATTCCACTCTCAGTTACATGGGTGTAAAGAAAGAGTAACTCCATTCCAGTCATTAGACTTCCTCCAGATTTATACCAGCATAACTGAGAGTAGATTCTGGCCTATTCTCTCTCTACGGGTGTGTGTTAATATATGAACTTGGTGAATGGCTTTACAGTTTATGTCCCATTAAAAAAATGAAATGGTAAATTGTGACAATAACCTTCAGGCAGGGGAAGAAATGTTAGTTTGAGGCAGCAACAGTGGAAAAAACAGTAAAAGCCGTAAAGGAAAATCTCTTTCCTTTTCACTTTCACTCCCCCAGCCCCATCCTAGCAACAGGGCTGGTCTTCAGCAAATGGATAGACAATATAGTTAGATGTAGCTATTAAAATGGAGAGAGTTAAAGTGCTTCAACCACTGAAGCAGGAAGAGGGAATAATCATCCTATCCACATATCACGTTTCTACCAGCAGCAGCAGGATGACTGCTGGGGCTAGCTCTATGCTGGTTTAGATTGGTTTGAATATCCCCTCACCTGCAAGGCATGGGTAGGGCAGGCTTATTGAGCTGCATGTGCTCTGGGACAGAAAGGCTGCCGGAGATGAGAAGTGCTGCTCTGTAGAGCAGCAGGAACACTGACTGGCACATGAGGGGAACTACAGTATTGTAATCTCCCATCTGCACAACACAGCTTTTGAGTCTCTTCCTTTACAGCTCAATAGGTGCATCTGCTGCCCCTTTGCTAATCCTCAACATTGTTTAAAATGCAGATCGGTGCCTGATTATGTCTCTTCGCCCCCAGCATGGACTGGGGCATAAGAAAGTAGCTTTAAAGACAGGCTTCTGTGACAGTCTGCTCTGTGACTCTTTCCTACTTGCCTTTGTGTGAAAACAGAGCCTTTGTTTGTGAAGAGTTAACCAGCCAGAGGAGATCATTTCGCAATGTAAGTCTGAAAAACCAGTCGGAGAAACGGTAACCATTTCCACACTTGTGACATTTGCAATGGCAATTTTCGATTGGTGAAGGCAAATGAAACAGGGGGGCATTCAAGTCACTGAAACTCCTGGAGAAAACACAGCCACACAAGCTGGATGTATTTTTTGTTATTAACTGGAAAAAAAAACAATAAAAGAAATCCCATATTAATGGACCATGCACAGTGAACGTTTTTTTTTTTAAAAATCAGGAAATACAAAAGCTAAAGGGCTGCTAAATTCTGTCCCTTGTTATATAGATGTAACTCTGAGGTAATTCCATTGATTTGGAGTTACTCTAGATTTCCACTTAATAAACAAGACCAAAATTTGCTCTGAGGGTCCTACACCAGTGAATTTGGCCATTTTGCCCATAGAGGGGGGCCACAATCTGCCTTCAGATGTGACATCTATCTCCAGTTGAAGTCAGTGGGAGTTCTGGGCAAGTTTGGAGAGGAGAATTCAGCCCATCGTATTTACTATTTCCTTTTTTCTTGTTAAATTGATTGAATGACTGCTAGTCACATTGAATGACCAATACTAACAAGTTACAGATTACTTTATTGATAGCGGTCAGCCTGTCTTCCACAAATTCTCAATATACAGTATCGATGGTACAGACGATGGCAAGAGAGACACCTATGTTTAGGCAGCACAACCAGGGATCAGAATATGTTGTCTCTGAAAAGGAGGTGAAGCATCAAGTTCTGCATCTCACAGCGCCATGATATTGGCATAGCACCATCATAATACCAACATTCTGCTCATCTGTGAAGCCACGTAAGCGACATGCTATCCACTGATGTGCTTTAGGAGGCAGGAGCGGACGGCAAGCCTACTTTAACATCTGAACACAACTTGTTGGAAGAAGTGTCCCCATCTTGCAGTGTCCTCCTTTATTTGAGCCCACCAGAGATCAGACCAGTGACTCCGTGTAGTCCAGATTTGCTGATCAAGGACAGCCCAGCATGTGGTCGTCTCCTGCCAGTTGCTTTCATAGCAATTAAAGGGGAAAAGACTATGGGACGAGACATTTCATCAGTGCACAGACATACATTATTTGTCTCATTATGCAGATACAATGTGATTTTCAATTAGCTGTCTAACAGTGTGATCGAACACAAGATACTTTAATTATGTATTTCATGGACATGCTTCAAAGGTGCTGTTTCCATCTCAAAATAATTAGCTGCATACACAGACAACTTGGAGAATTCCAGAGGGCCTGAAGTTACTTTCCTTTCTTAAAGATGCAGAGGGTTATTTGAGCTTCTGAAAGAGCATGCACCAACTGGTGGCAGGGGCTGGTTTATTTACTGCACCTAGTCTGATTGGCAAGAATGTCACATAAAGAATGTTTTAGAGTGTGTATGTGTTTGGCTGTGCTCTTCTCCCTGCCCGGAGAAATTCTGGGAGACAAGTAACCTTGATTTGCGTCTTCAGAATGCATCTTCACTCTTGCTTTTTGATGTTAAGGGGGAATTTCTCATGCAACTGCAAAATTGTAAGGATTAAATGTGCAAACACACAAGGGAGTATGAAGGAGTAAGAACCTTCCCTGTCTAAACTGTAAGCCCCTAGTGTACAAATATAATAAATTATTAATTATTATTATTAACGCATGGGTTACTTGGATCCAAGGTCTGTCAATGTAAGAGTAAACAGGGCTCTCCAAAGCAAGTGAATGGGGAATGGCATTGAATGAGGCACCGTGAGGATGAAGCCAAAGCTTACACCCTTGATCATAGTAATTGTGCCAGAGCAGGGGTATAACAATTTGCTGTTCATATGGGCCAGCAGTAAATTACCACACCCTGGGGCTATGTCCCCCCTTCACACCCCTGGTGGCAGCGTGTAGTGTACATGTAGCTACACTCCATGCATCCGATGAAGTGGGGTCTAGCCCACGAAAGCTTATGCTCAAATAAACTTGTTAGTCTCTAAGGTGCCACAAGTCCTCCTCGTTCTTTTTGCTGATTCAGATGAACATGGCTTCCACTCTGAAACATGTCCACACTGTAGCGCTTAGCTACATGTGTCAGTGAAAGGCTCTGGCAGAGGGGAAAGGCTTCAGCAGCTCTCCCCTGCCAGAGCCTTTCCTCGCTGCCTCCTCCACACCAGAGTCTTTCCCCGCTGCCAGAGTATTTTCTTGCGGTGGGAAAAGGCTTCAGCAGCAGGGAGGCAGCAGGGCGCTACATGGCTAAAAACAGCCACGCAGATGGGGAAGCATGGCGTGGGTGAGCATAGAGCCATGCAGGGGATGTACTTGAATCAATACCCACAAATCTTCAGGCATATCCTGCTCTCTGCTCGCCTAAGCCGTGCCTCACTGTCTATGCTGCTAATTTTACCCGTGCTAGGGAACTGCGTGTGTATGTACACTACACACCGCTGAAAGAAGGGTGCAGTCTAGACACATCCTGGGAGGAAGGTGGAATCAGGGAACAAACTGTGACCCACAGGTTGACTCTGATTCACAATGTCTCCCAGGGCTACTTAATGACTTTACCTAAAGTCACAATCTAGTCCTTAACCTCTGGCAAGTCAAGTGTAAAAGTGTAATCAGGCAGACTCCCAAAAGAATTTCAAGAGCAACTAGCAAAAGACACAAAAACTAGCAACAATTTTTTTAAATACATCAGAAGCAGGAAGCCTGCCAAACAAGCCGTGGGGCCACCGGATGACCAAGGTGCTAAAGGAGCACTCAAAGTAGATAAGGCCATTGCAGAGACGATAAATTAATTCTTTTCATTGGTCTTTGAAAATGTGAGGAAGATTCCCACACCTGAGCCATTCTTTTTAGGTGACAAATATGAGGAACTGTCCCAGACTGAGATGTCAAGAGAGGAGGTTTTGGAACAAAATTGATAAATTAAACACTAACAACAGGACCAAATGGTATGCACCCAAAAGTTCTGAAGGAACTCAAATGTGAAATTGCAGAACTACTAATTGTGGTATGTAACCTGTCGCTTAAATCAGCCTCAGTACCAGATGACTGGAGGGTAGCTAATGTAATACTGATTTTTAAAAAGGCTCCAGAGGCGATCCTGACAATTACAAGCCAGTAAGCCTAACTTTAGTACCAAGCAAATTGGTTGAAACTATAATAAAGAACAAAATTATCAGACACATAGATGAACACAATATGTTGGCGAAGAATCAACATGTCTTTTGTAAAGGGAAGTCATGCCTCACCAATCTATTATAATTCTTTAAGAGTATCAACTAGCATATGGGCGAGGGTGATCCAGTTGTTATAGTGTACCTGGAAAGCCTTTGACAATGTCCCTCACCAAAGGCTCCTTAAGCAAAGTAAGCAGTCATGGGATAAGAGGTAAAGTCTCGTCAAGAATCAATAACTGGTTAAAAGATAGAAAACAAAGGGTCAAAATAAATGGTCAGTTTTCACAATGAAGTGCAGTAAACAGCAGGAACCTCCAAAAGGCTGTGGAAATCTGTGCCAAATGGAATTAGGAGCATTAATGGGGGATGAGGGGCGCACGGCAAGTATAAATGCTGTCAGAGGGATAATTAATTTCACCATAGCCTGAATGCTGTGTGACATCTCTCTTAAGAAATAGTCAACCTTTACACTAACTACTCAGCAACTCAGTTATCTATGTCAGTGTCAAGGCTCTGCTCTGCCCTTTCACATCCTCCCTGGTACATATTCATCTCACTCTACATCACACCAGCACTGCTGGCCCTGAGAATGAGCTCCCTTTATGGAAATGAGGGCTGACAGGAAAGCAAGGCTCAATTTTGAAGGCATAGTGGCATCTTCTGCAATTAAGGATTTCAGTCATTCTTGCTGCAGGATTTTTTTTCATACTTTTTTTTCTTAATGTGGAACCACTAAGCTTCAGGGAATCATTTCAGAATTTGCTACTGCTTCAAATTAAAGAGGGGCTTTGACACTGAGGAATGTTCTATGAACTATCATGCTGGAAAAGAGAGGTGTAGTTTATCATTTCAGTGTGTGGGAAGAGTCCCCATGCAAAGAAGGAGACAGAACTCTTCCACAAAGAGCCAACCATCCCTGCATTTTGCTAAATGGGATGGAGAGATTAGCAGGTGATCCCCCAAGAAATGTGCATGAGCCTCATTTATCCATCCTATCTTTATAAATTGTAAACTCTTTCAGACAGGGGCTCTCTCTCACTACAGTTTGGACAGAAACTAGTACAATGGAGCCCCAGTCTTTCTTGGTGTCTCTAGGCACTAATGCAATGCAAATAGTAAAAAAAGGGAGAAATCAACAGCTATGATCTTTTTTACTCCAAGTCCATGAATCTATGTGATACTAGTTACTTTGGGATGTGGCTGAGCCCTATCCTATATGTTTTATTCTGGGCTACAAAGAAGAGAAGGCATTTCCTTTAGACTACAGCTGGGAAAAGAGAGGAGGAAAGATGGTTTTATGGTCTAGACACAGGATTGGGACTCATGAGGCCCATGGATATGTCTACACTGAGATGAAAGACCCGCAGCACCAAGTCTCCGAACCTGGACAGCTGGCTCAGGCTAGCAGGGCTTGGGCAGCGGGGCTAAAAATCGCAGTGTAGATGTTTGGGCTCTGGCTGGAGCCTGGGCTCTGAGACTCTCCCACATCTCAGAGCCCAAATGTCTTTGAGTCCCACGAGATGTGTGCGTGGGTATATCTACACAGCAACTAGACACCTGCAGCTGGGCCGTGCCAGCTGACGTGGGCTTGTGGGGCTTGGGCGGTGGGGCTATTTTATTGCTGTGTAGACTGCCGGGCTTGGGTTGGAGCCTGGGCTCTAGGACCCTGCGAAGTGGGAGGGTCCCTGAGCCCAGAAGTCTACACAGCAATGAAACAGCCCTGCAACCTGAACACCTCATATCCTGTGTAAGAGGTGGATTCTTCCTTTACCCTTCAGAGATAGCCCAGTATTGCCTAACTATAAACCACATACCTTGTCATGCCTCTTTACGGCTGAGGGATTTCCTCTTCTGAATTTGTTTATCCTCTAATTCTACATTCTGTTCTTCCCGTGGGCAAGTCCCTTCCTACCCAATGGGGAAGTCAGCAAACAAACCTTTTCCAAATTGCACACCATTCACCAAAGTAGAGGATGATGTACAAGCCTGTACAGAATATGGTTTGCTTCACAACAGATATATTATGTGTGTGGTGCTGATACCAGCAAAAAACACGAGTCTGTAAACAAAGCAGATAGGATTCTGCAAGACACATTATGCTAAAATCTCATCTTAGTTAAAATGGCAAAAATCAGGAGTAAAGTAATGGAGATCAGTGGAGTTAATCACAATTTAAATCAGTGTAAATAAGAGAGGAATTTAGCTCAATGGGAGTACATACCGGCTATGACAAGGAAGCTGTAATTTCACTGTCACTTTTTCGACCATGACTGTACTCTGAACAATGACAGTGCCAACATACTGCTTTATACGTTGATAACCCAACTCCCGAATGGATAAAACTATGCAAAGCAATTGATCCAATGAGAGAACCAGGGGCTAAAGCTGGATGCACTCAATTCACTTACAGCAGGGAAATCTGCTTTAGGACCTAAGCTCAGTGCACTGACTAATATGAAGTTTATTTTGAAAAACAAACAAACCTATGAAAAATGTTTCAGTCTATGGTGCAAAAAGGAATTGCCAGCTAATAATTGGGATCCTTTTACTGGAGACAGTCACGCTTTTTGTGGAGGATAGGGAACACACGCACGTGGGCACACACACACACAACATTATGCAAATCAAACAAAAATAAAATATTATGCAAATGAGGACTACTCTGTTGCACACAGGCTCACATTAACGAGGAAGGCTGCTCTCTTTCTGTGACAGCCAAGGATCACGCTAAGCCAAGCTCTCACCAATTTGAAAAACAGAATTTAGGCTCCCCATTTCAGAATCACTCAGGGAGTATCTGTGAATGCACCCATGGGGCATCTCAACCAACATGCCAACAACAGAACTAACAGGAATCTGAACAAAATGTATTCATTTACCCCTGAACCACACAGCTTAATTCTCCCCATAGCCACAATCAGAAGTGCTGTTAAAGGGCCAAATTCTGTCCTCAGTTATACCAGTGTAAATCCAGAATAACTCCAGACTTCAGTTTACACCAGGTTTATATTAGTGTGACTAACACTGAAATTGGCCCCACTAAAATGACGGTATATAACATTGTGGTATACTGGTATTCCCTATGTATTCTCTCTGTGATTTCCTCATTATTTTTTCTCAGTTTACAAATCAAATAATGTCACAGCTGGCTACTTTCTACTCCTTTTTACACCACTAATAATCATCCTTTTGGGGGAATATCATCACAAAGCTTGTGGCAGGGCAATTCTGGCATAGGGTCCTCTGACTTTCTAGCACCCAGTCCATCTGGTTTTAGGTCTGTTTATAGTACAGAGACTATGCTTGTTGCATCAATTGAGTACTTCTTTCTGGTAATGGGTAAAGATCTAAAGTGTCTATGCCAAATCTCTCAGATCTGAGATGCCACAGAGGTGCTGTTGACACACTTGTAGACTCTAACAGAGGCAGATTATGTTGCTCCTGAGTGACTTTCTAAAGAGGTCCTAGGAGATAGTATTGGGTGGATTTTCATCTGCCCAAGGGCTCTTCCATGTGGTGTTCTGTTACCTCACTTCCTCAATGTCTATCAGCCTGATCGAAAGCCATTTAGAATTAATGGGAATCTTTCCATTGTCTCCAATGGGATTTGGATCAGACTCCAATAGAGCAGTGAGGCACTGAGGGTGTGGTGTCTTCAGTATGCAGATGACACACAACTCTATGGGCCTGTCTACGCAGGGAAAAAACCCACAATTGCTGGCTCAGTGCAGTCGTGCCTTTGTGTACCAAAGATTAATACACTTAGGCAGTTTAATTTAGTACACTTCCAGAGGACACTCTTAGTGTGCAGTAAAAGTGTCCACACAGGGAGTGAGTGCAGAGTAGCTAGTGCACTTTAATTCACAACCGAGCTTAGGCTGTGTAAACTTCCCTGTGTAGACAGCCCTATTCCTTCATTACGTCAGGCCCAGACAGTGCTGTTGAGAAACTTGCTGAGACTCGGGCTTGGGTAAGAGCTAGTTGGCTGCACCCAAGCAAGACAAAACGGGGTAGTCTAGGAAGGATATGGAGCCAAAGGACAGGTTGTTGGAGGAAATACTCCCAACATCTTCATCATGTCAGGATACTTCTCTGCATTCCCAGAAGCAGAGAGCTCAGTGTGGATCTGCATGATTTTACCCACGAAATTATTAGAGGTTTCCTCAGAACGAGAGGGACTCAAATCAGGCATTGAGTGAAGGCAGTTTAAATTAGCCATGCTGTCCAGCACTCAAAATAAACGCACTGATTGAGATTTCCTTCAAATTCACGGTCACACCAGCACTTCCTCAATTTGCGGGGCATTTCCTTACGCTCCATCCGTGATTTGTGTGATTGATGCTTCAGCCCTGCTTAACAAAATATTCAGGTCAAAAGAAAACATTGACGATGGCAACCCACTGATCAAACCACAGAGATGGTCCAAACCAGTAAAACTGGCAGAGGTGAGCCGAATGCAACAAGAAGGCATAACATACAGTTAGAATGGTTCTCCTTCCCTTCCCGAAACCTCTCTCTAGTCCGCCAAAGGTAAGAGGGAATATTAACACACCCCCACCAGCATCTGTGAGAGAACACCCCTCTCAGACAAAAGTTGCCGAAATGTTTGAATATTACTGTTTGACAGCAGCTGCGAGCAGCACCTTTTGGTCAAACAATCTGCCAGGCTCAAGCTTTTGGACAAAGGTCCAAAAGAAGAAAAGCCAGTGAGTAGGCAGCAGAGATAGCCACCAAACTGTTCTCTTTACCATGTTTCCAGTTTGTTCAATCTTCATCATGCAAGCGCAACCCGAGAACTGAATGTTTATCTGAATGGTCAGAAGGTGACACATGAAGTAGAACCGGTCTATCTAGGTGTGACCTTAGATCGCACACTGAGTTACCATGCCCACCTGAAGAAGACAGCAGCTAAAGTTAAGATTCGCAACAATCTTCTTAGCAAACTGGCAGGTTCGTCATGGGGTGCACAGGCTCCAACTTTGCGAATGTCAACTCTTGCCACCTCGTATTCGGTGGTGGAGTACTGCACACCAGTTTGCAGTTGATCGTCACACACCAAACTGGTGGATACGCAGTTACATGCTGCCATGCATATCATCTCCAGCACCCTGCATCCAAGTCCACTCCCATGGCTTCCAGTTCGGAGCAATATTGCTCCTCCTCATATCAGACAAGAGGTTGCCACTGGCAAGTTACTAGACAAAGTACGCGCCGACTCAAGCCTGCCACTGCCCAATGACCTTTTTAAGCCACCAGATGCACGTTTGCCGTCACGTCGCCTATGATGGTCTCATCCGCCACACCAGGATGTTAGGGAAGAAACCCTCTGGCGAGAGGAATGGATCTCTGTTATAATCCTCAACCAGTCCCTCGTCGCCGACCCCACAATCTGCCCTCCTGGGTTTGAACTGTCCCGTCGCCAGTGGTCCTCGTTGAAAAGGTTCCGGACTGGGCACAGTCCTGCGTAGCCAATCAGTATCGCTGAGGCCTTTGTGACAGCCCTTTGTGCAGCTGTGGTGCAACACAGATGATGACGCACATTGTCGATGAATGCCTGCTGATTGGGTTCTGCGGTGGCCTAGAAGAACTGCATCACGCCACTGAAGATGCCATCGTTCGGCTAGCTGACTGTGCACACACTAAATAAATAACTATGAGATCATCCAGCAGCCAGCAACCCCACCTCTGCTTGCTCTGCTCAGGAAGCTGCTAAATTGAAATAAGTAGTACAATCTGCTTCTCTCCCATCACCCTCTTGCTCCCACCTGCCACAACTGCAGATCTATAATCATTTCACCTTCCACTCAGAGCTATCCTCTAGCACATGCTCTTGCCCCAAAAACAGACAGCTTCAGAGCAGTTTAAAGCTCCTTGCAAGAAAACAAACAATAATACTTCCTGTTAGATCCGGTCTATAAATGAAAGCAGCATTGCATACCCTAATAAAACAAGAACCAGTACCAATTGCTTCAAACTCAAATCCTTTTAGGCCAACTTGGAATAAGGATTTTCCTTTGACAAGCAACTAAGACTTCAGTTCCACAACCTTACATGTAACTGGGCTAAAATCCATCTATCCTCAAATCTCTGCAAACTAGCCCATAACAACAACTCATCTGATAAGCAGAGGATGAGTGAGAAAGAGACGATACAATTCAGTTCCCTAGGCAGCTGAATGTCCCACTGTGTGCTGAATTGGCCAAAAATAATCACAGGGGGAAAATAACTGCAGTTTTTCAGCATACCACACTTCACCTCTCCGTAGCAGTTCAATCCTATGAGATTTTTACTTCCCCGAAAGAGTAGCTCCAAGGCCTGAAAATCAAGTCAGCAGAAATTGATCAAAGAGGCATATTAAAACCTCTTATGAGCAAAAGTTATTTTTGTCTGATGAGCGGAAGATCTCACTCTCGCTTCCTCCCAGCCTCCTTCTCCCAAATGTGCTGATGAAGAAATGTGATGGGGAATTTTGCTATGGACTGCCTGTGAGGATTTGGGTTTTGCAAATGCTAAACCTTGAGGGTAGGGCCAAGGGCTTGGATCCAGGTCCCATTTTATCTGCACCATCAAATAGTAGGTTAAAAGGCCCTGATTTAGATCCATACTTATTAAGCATAACTGGCACCAGGACTACTACTATACTGCTTCATGCCTGCCATCCACCATCATATAAGAGGTATACTGAAATCATCCACAACTGTAAAGCATCAGTTCTCAATCTTTTCCACACCATGACCCCATGTTACAACAGCAAATAGTTTGGGGACCCCTTCCCATCCAGCCATAAAGTCCTCAGCTCAGCAAAGCACATGCTGAAATTCCATTCAAGTTCATGTGACTTAAAATAAATCATGGCTTTGTTGAACAGGGATGGTTTGTTGTACTGGGGCCAAAGAAAGGGAGGGAGATCATGACTGCCACCACCCCCAGTTGAAAACCTATGCTGTAAAACACTTAGGGATTCATTGAAAGAAAGGTACTAGTGTATAGAGAATAAATGTGTGGTCCTATATGCTCTTGCTATGTAGTTTAACCTCTTGAGTTTTTTCACTCACCTAAAAATGATTATGTTTACACTTGCTATGGAAGTACATTTACAGAACGCTGATATTAAGGTATATGTTGAAAAACAATTTACCCACACATTCAAAACTTGACTGGCCATAGATGTAAAAATCCATTCTGTTTTATTTATGCTTTTACAATGTCTTTTCCCCTCCACATGTGCTAGCTTCCATCTGCCAAGGCATCTCATCCAACAGCTGAATTTCTTATATCATAAGCTCTTCAGGGAAGGGACCATGAGTACCTCAATATTTGTAGCACAATAGGGCCTGATACTGATCCAGCCCTCTGGACACTGCCATAATGTAAGTATTAAATAACAAGAACTCAATCATTAATAATGGGATGGAGTGTGGTCAAGCAGATAGAACACTGGAATGAGAATCGGAAGACCTGGATTCTATTCCTGGCTTAAAAAGTGACCTGCTATGGGACCTTCAGCAAGTTGCTACACCTCTGTGCTTTTGTTTTCCTTCCTACCCTTTGGCTGGGTTGTCTATATAGACTGTAAGATTGTCAGGGTAGGAATAATCTCTTACTATATGCTTGTACAGCACGTAACGCATTTGGGACTTTGTTCTTAGCCGAGGCCTCTAGCCTCCACTGAAATACAAATGACAGCAACCATCTTCAATAAACATAACAAAAATATTTTCAGTCTTTTACATTTTCTCTCTCAAGTTAATTTCAACACTTCTTTTAACCCAGGCTGATGGCACCACCTAGCTCCCATAGAAACATTTACAAATTGTTAAAAATGTACTTTTAATCCCGGATCTTTACTCATTTTCCATGATTTTTGTTTACTATTGTGTCTGACAAGCTCTAAAAACAGCAGACATTCAATGAATTGCACCCTCAATGGTACATCAAACATCCAATAGAATGTAAACATCTCAGATACAGGGTCTTTCCCCCTAAAACATACTGCAGCATTTTAACATTCCTTTATGCAAAGGCTCCTGTATTTCTGGTCACAGGGTCATTTGATCCTAACTTCAGCTTAAAAAACAAACTCACAAACTCTTGACCAACTAAGAATGTGGTAGCGCAAAACATTTAGGTCATAACCCTGCCTTCGTCAGTTTGAACGTGCTTGTTATTTTAAGGATAGAAATTCATTATGGAGACAGACTATGAACAAAAAGCCACACCGGGCAATAAAAAATAGGCAGATTTGTTCTGCCTACCCACACGGTATGCATATGACTACTTGACCCAGAAATCACTGATATCATCACATAGTCAGTGGGTCAGGAGAGCTGAGAGAATCATTTACAATGAATAATGTACTCAGTGAATTCAGCCTGTCATCTTCCTTGCAGAATGTCTAGTAGCTGATCGTAATTTCCTCTGATTATAAGAAAGTTACTTGCAAAAGGCCATGATGTGATACTCTTACCCACACTGACTAACACTTTCCTCTACTAACAACCCCACTGAAGTCAATGGGACCTCTCATGGAGTAAGATTCTACTCAATATGAGTACGGGTATCACAGTCTGGCTGTGGGTTATTTGTTAGGGGTTTTTAATTACTCTACAGACAGATTACAAACAAACACTCTGTTGTAAGTATTTGATACTCAGTTTTTGAAATTCGGACTATGTTGGTTATTTGTGATGGGTTATGTAAATCGTAAGGAATCGGTCTGTTCCCAAACTGGATAAGCAGAACTCTTAAGATTAGAAGCATGTCTTAAAGATGTCACTGAGGCTTGGCATCTCGCAGGGAGAGAGAGCAGTTTACAGAGAGGTAGCAGATAAGCAAGGTTTGGGATTTTTATATTATTTCAAACTTTTTCCTTTCTGAGTCAGACCTTGCCCAAGGCATCAGTTCTAGGAAAATGAAGCGAATATAAGATTTGCAGGCTGAATGCAGAGTATAAATGTATTTTTCTCTTGTCATTTTCACACAAAGTAACTGCGTGTGCGTGGAAAGTCATATATGCAAAGGTACGGTCAGTTCATTGGTAGAATTGTTTAATCACATATGTGCCAGAGTTCCAGCAAGAGATTTTGAAACCCTGACCCACACACTATGTCAAGCGGTGTTTCATCATGTGTAAAATATCCCAGGTGGGTTATTGCAGCTCCTGGTCTGTAATTCTCTATCACTATCACTAAGTCATTCATTGTGCATGCCTGGTGTTACTACTCAGACCCTTTTCTAGCTCATTTAATTGCTTCTGTTCCAGGGCTCTAGAAAGGGCTTTGGGGATCCCTGTCCCCCTCCTGTGTTACATCCCAGAAAAAGCAGACCATGTGGTGAAAAAATGCCTAAATATTTAAGTGTGGTAGCTGCCATCTTGGCCAACACACCAAGGACCTCCAGAGCTAAAGAGCCAGTCTGTAACAAAGCTGTGGATCGGCACAGAGGTGGACCTGTAATAGACATGCAAGAGTGGGTTATATACTTCTTCAGCTCAAAGGAAGCTAAAGCATCTAAAGTCCACAGCAGTTCGAATCTCAGACAAGCTCCCCATTACGTGACATCCCACATGTCGGCCAACACACCAGGGACCTCCAGAGCTAAAAGCATGAACTGCAGTAGCTTGAGCTAAAGTACCACCATTCTGGAGCTGGGGGCAGCAACAACTCATCTCCTTTACAGATTGGCTCAGAGGGGGACGCCTAACACACACTCACCAGTGGGTTACACAAGGCACACAATTAAAATTCTGTTGTTCAGATGTTCATGGAAAGCAAAACCAAGATGGAATAGAGAATGTTTAAAACAAGTTAATGTTAAAATAGGAGTCAATACTGTGGAAATTTCTGAATTAGGTGTTATCATTTCAGATTCATTTTATTCATACAAATAAAAGTAAAGGAAGAATAGAACAATGGAAGACCAAAGTACATGGCCATTAGCTTCATGTATCTGCTAGAACTGTATTATTGGGGGGAGGAGGGGAGGGAAGACAGAGGTAGAGGTAAATCTTCATATACTAAACCAGAAAAGAAGAAAGAGAGAGAGAGAAAAAGAAAAGTGTTACTTTTCATACACTAAGAATAACAAACCAAGTCATCTCAGCTCAGCCATTATTATAAATCTAGCCGTACAAAGCTATTATTAATGATCCTGTCATACAATACAATGATAGTACTGAAAAATATGCTCATTTCCCCCCCAAGATAAATAGATCTAGTTACCTCAGTGTGTGCAGTACTTTGCTATGCCTGCTCTAGGAAATTCCCTTAATACTGCAAATACTAAGGTTTGTTGAATTCAAATCTTATTTAGTTATCTAAGTCAATTGGCAGTTCCATGCCATATGTTTCAAGGAGTGCAGGGAATCCCCACATCTCCAGCAACTGGATGTTTATCCCTTTCTGCAAAATGTGCAAGTTGTCAGAGAAGTCACACATTGCTACAGTCATAGCCCCAGTGGAATTCTGTTGGAGTCCATAAGCTAACAAATTCCCTGATTTTTTCCCCTCGGATCCCCCGGATTATTACATAAATCCAATTAAACCTGAGTAGCAACCCATATCCACAAAGAGGGAATGCAGGGCAGTTCTGGTGCTGAAGTGAGAAAGGATGAGCCAGGCTCGATTCATCTAACGGGGGCACAACATATATTGCAGCATTTACCCAGCTCTAATTAGAAGCAACATATCTGACAAAATCCTTCGAACAACACTATTAAGAACAGGTCCCTGCAGCTTTCCACTAACTTGAAGTTAGACTGTAACCTTACAAACTTCTCTGCAAAAGGGACAGGCACATAGCTACACCAGCTCAGGAGCAGATCAGAGAATGAAGTGTGATTTATACAGTCACAGTTTCTTCCTTTACACATTTCAGATTTCCCTCTTCCAAGCAAGGGGAATATATATATATATATAAAAATAATTTCATTGATCCTGTCACATATTGATAAAAAAAAACTTTACATTATAAGCTTTTTGGGACAGGGACCATCTTTTTGTTCTGTGACTGTACAATGCCTAGCACAATGGGGTCTTGGTCAATGGTTGGGGATTCTGGGAGCTATAATGATGATAAATAATAATTATGGTATATGTGTCAAAGAAGAAATCTATAGCCTCAGAGTATCAAATCTCAGTTTATCTTGCACACATACACACCTGCTGCAACACCTGTAATACAAGAAAAAACGGCCCTATTTCTCTGCAGTGTAGAGTCTACACTAATGCATGCAAAGTTTGAACTGCAGCATTGATTCAGACTTAGTTGGATTTCAACTCAAAAAATCAATTAAAAAATTAAATGAAAGAGAAAATATGCATGCAGGACAGCCTGTAAAATTCAAAAGAAGCCTTCAAAATGTAATTTTCAGATGCGTTCTTAATTTTAATTAAAAATAAAATAAATGCACATTTTGCTTTTCTTTACAGTAATTAATACACTAGAGGCTTAAGGGCCTTTATTAACACTGCGAGAATTTGTGTTTGTGGTAGTAGTGTTGTTCTTGTTCTGTTAAAAAGATATTAATAAATCAGAGGGAAAACTCTTTGAAGTATGCGGTAGGGACTTCTTCTGCCCGCTCCTTATGCATAACTTTTCCAACGTGGTCTGACCAAAATGCAATTTCCCCCTCCAGCCTTCTGTAGCATGAATCTTACATCAGTCAGAACTGCTGGATCTCTCAGTTTACAGTTTCACTGGAGGAGGGGATGAGAAAAGAATTCAGACTCTCCATGGATTCTTTTGTTATTCTGATTACCTCAGCAGTCTCTGTACATTCTAGTAGACTGGAACTGGAGTTCAGTTTATGATGTAACTCAAGCATGGTGCGCCAGGCACTCTTCTCTGATGCAATCTACATTGACATGAGCAAAATTGGTGATAGGAAGGGGCATGGAGCGATTTTGGTTCTGCGGAATGCTCCAGTTAAATTTTGGTTGTTAAAAGCTTGGATCAAAGTCAGAAGGAATTCAGACTTAGGTCCCATTTGACTAAAACCACTGAAGTTGAAAGAGGGTAGCAGAGGAATTTAGATAAATGATTTGTAAATGCAGAGGGGAGTTTGGTTTTCAGAAAAACAAAGCCAGGGTTTCAGATCCACATCTGAAAAGTTCAAGGGTGTGGGCAGTTTGGGGATCTGAGCCATTTCTACAAAGTTCTGGCCCTACTGATGTCAGTGAAGGATTTAGGCCTCCATTCAGCAAAGCACTTAAGTATGTCTTTAAGTTCATCCCTATTCAATAAAGTACTTAAAGCAAGTGCTTAAAGTTTAACCATGTGCTTCAGTTCCCTTGAAGTCAATCTTTAAAGTAAGTGTTATCCAAGTTAACCAAGAACTTAAATCTAACCAACAGGGCCTTGGTCTGTAGTGAGAAGATTCTGTTAGTGATATTCGCAAGGAAATAGCCATGTCTGCAAAACAAAGACACTAGTTGCAAAGATGAGGTCAAGGAGCAAATACAAATGGCAGGGTGGAATTTATCTAAGCGTTTATGAATGTCCAGATATAAACCGCATAGAATATGAGCCTGATTCTGCTCTCACTGGTGCAAATCTGGCTAGTGAAGCAACTCAGCAACAAAAAGCCCAGTGTAGGCCCAGCAAGTCATGTCTCTCTCTCAGGGAAATCTTTGTCTGACACAGAAAGAACAGCTAATAAAACATACGATATTTACCAAAAAACGTTCCCAGCACGGGGATCCTAACTCAGATCCACAGTCCTGAGTTCAAAGCCCAGACTTCTCAGAGTCAGTCTCTTCCTCCTGTTCCTGGAGTAGCTGCTTTTATGGTCTGTCCTTCCTAGAGTGCCTGTGTAAACTTGAGTCGTTTGCCAGGCACAAGACAGTGCTCTGCACTTGCCACACAGAATATCACTGTTGAAGGCAATGGAATCGTCCCAGTGCAATTCCAAGCAGAGCTGGGACCAATGCTCATGATGATTAATATTAATGCATAACTTGTTCCACTTAAGAGATATCAAACATTGATAGTACTCTACAGTATAAAGTGATACGGTGCCCTAAAGGTTCCACAAATAGCATCACATTTACAATTCTGGATCAAGCTATGGGACTGCACCTCACAGATGAGTGGTTCTACCTTTGGATGAACCACAAGAGTCTATAATAAAAACAGAGACACACTCAAGGCAGAATATATGCTGTAATGGAGTTAAATATAAAACAAACAACAACATGAAATAACAAAGAGTTCATTTTATTAAGATCCAAAATGTTTTCTCCTCCAGTGCAAATTTGCAATTGAACAATCCAAGCATTACAACAGAATAATCTAAAGCTATATCTACCCTATGAAGACTGCACCTGCACAGATATGTCAGCACAGCTATGCCAGCATAGTCCCTTCCTGTAGATGCACCCTATACCAGTGGAAGGACTCTTTCTGTTGGTGTAGGAACATTACCTCCTGAAACAAAAACTAGCTACCTTGATGGAAGCACTCTTCCATTGACATGACTAGGTCTACACTGGGGTTGTGTCAGCATAACTATACTGGTCAGGGGCGTGGCTTTTTCACACCCCTGACCAGAGCTATGCTAATATAACTTTCAAGAGTAGGTCAAGCCTAAGAGAAGTTAGTCTCCTAGGAAGAGGCTCTTACCTTCCACGCAAAACTACAGGATAGGGAACATTCACCCAGTCCAGAGTTCAATGGGCTGGTTCCCTATTGCTTTAGAATATATCAAATATATATATCAAAGCATTACTATAAGCCTTTAAGTTCACATGGCTTATTGTGTGCCCCAAATATTTCTCCAGGGCCCTAAGAAAAAGCAACGATAACATTTCTAGAGATGAACAAATGTAGATGTGGGAAAAACTTACCCTAAATGAGTACCAGGAACAAACTGGTGGGGGAAGGAGGACTGTGTTCACTCCAACAGGATCAGTACTGAGAAGGTCCCCTATATGTGGAGATCTTTCCCCTCCTGCACGGAAGTGGAGTCAGCCACTTCCATACCACATCCTCTCTAGTGACTCCAGGGCATCCTCCATGTTCCAGGGAACTGCAAATGTGTAACTATAGGGCTAGTGTCAAATTGGCAGCAGGGCTGGGAGGGACACACATGGGCTCTCTTGACAATCTGTGGTCCACTGAAAAATTAACACACCCTTAAGTTATATTACCTTTAATATAGGGCCTCTTCCATACTTCTCTTCAGAAGGATTCAAGGGGTGGGGGCACCCCAGGAAGCATAGCTCCAATGGACCTGCACAGCTAGGAGGCTGGAAGTGGGGCAGGGAGCTCAGAGCTGGTGTGGAAGCACAAGGTTTATAGGTTCTGGGAACCCAACAGCCCACCCTTTCTGCAAGGGGGCAAGATCTGTCAGATGCTCCTCCCCAACCCTCCCAAAGAAATGATCTAGGGTGGAGCTTCTCTTTCTGTCTCTATTAGACCCCCTTCCTCTGGGGGCTTTTCCACAGGAGCAGCATTTGAAAAGCAGCTGCTTAACAGCTGTAACCGAGTTTAACACAGCTGTACAGGGGATTAGTGGCAGGTGAACCCAGACCTGACAGGTTCCAGGTACCTTAACCAAAAGGCCATCCTTCCTCCTACAAGTCATATCAACACCTTATATAACAGGAGCTGAAATGTGTGTGGAAGAGAGAAGAAAAACAAACAGTCCTATCAAGTTGTTTAGTTCTTTCTGCCCCTGTAGGATCAAACCTTAACTCTCCCAAAGAGAGGCCTCTCTTGCTTGCCTGTATCCTGAACAGCAATCATCACTCAGAATCCCAAACTGCTCTCCCCACCCACCCCACAGTCACCTGGCTATTGGCAATGATGTACAAAGCCGGAAGACAACAGCCCAGTTCTCATGAGCCAGGTTAGTGCTTCAGGGCTGAGGGTAGCAGAAACTGGTTTTGACAAGTTAGCCATGCAAATATGACATGCAAGTCATTGAGCAAGTATCTATATGCAACTCTACAGAGACACTTTCACAGAGACTGATACGGTGTGACATCTTTCATACCCATAGTTAAACCAGTCTCATTTCAGTAACCCTTCAAAACAAAACAAAAATCTGTTATCTACTCCTCTTACATTTTACAGCAGCAAAATATCAGGAGAGCAGGTAAAGCTATAGATTCCACTAAGCTATAAATCCATTATCATTCCATTCAGAGAGCAAAACCACACCATACTCTGCCACGTACCACCTAGTTTTGTTGTGCCCTTTTGGTCTCCCAATAAGCACAGAAGAGCTCCTGTTTTTAACTCCGCCAGACATCAGATGCAGGGAAATGGTGTAAAATTTAAACTGGTTCACAATCTAAATATCTTTGTGAACAACTTCAGGTGGGGACTGCAAGACACATTAATAATAATACTGGCCAAGAGGAAGCAGACGAGCAAGAAAACTGGCTCAGCAACATGGGAGATTTATTTTATTTCTATAATTAGACTGGTAAGGTTTGACTACATTCTGCCTAATTACAACTTTCTATGGGACCTCACCTTTCAGTCTATGAATGTGTGTTTTCATGGGCCATACTGGAGTTTTATGTCAATATACTGGAGCATGAAGTAGGTCTCTTTGGGAGGGATCTTTCCTTCGGGCATGTTTTCATTACAGGTGCTACAGCAACACAGCTGCAGCTATGCTGATGAAGACTAGATAGTTCCTATATCCAAGGAAGGGATTTTTTCCCCATCAATGTAGTTAATCCAACACTCCGAGAAGTGGCAGCTAGGTTAATGGAAAAAATCTTCAGCCAACCTAACCATGTCTTCAATAGGGTTAGGTCACCTTAACTATGGTGCCCAGAGATGTGGAATTTTTCACACCCCCAAGTGAAGTAGCAAGGTCGATCAAAATTGTAAGTATAAATCAGGGCTTAGAGAATAGACTAGGACACCAGGCACAGGACTTAGAAACAATGGTTCAAATACATCTATGAAGAGCAAAGGGCATCACTGCCACTTTGTTTTCCACAAATGTATATTTTGGGGGGGAGATGTTGGTAAAGGACATAATTCATACCCCAAATATTTCAGCACTCTTCTCTCTCCCAGCTATGTTGTTATGCACAGAAATCATAGACATACTCCACATAGCCTTTAAGCAGAAATGCACTGCACTTCAAAGCAGTTTAATGCAAGCACTCATTACATTTCTGGTGGAAGTCCAGTGACACATCTCTGCAGGATGCCTCTAATTCCCTCCCCTTCACACTTCATTTTGAAAGTGACTGTCACCATCTCACTCTGTAATCGAGGGCAGATAATCTGCCACAGCAGGAAGTCCAGTAGGCTCCTTTTCTCTGCTTAGTTAGTGATGGACACTCAATTGGATTTCACTGGAAATGGGAAAGAACTTGAACCTGTGACCTTCTGCTTTAGATGTCAATGTGCTGCTTACAACAATAATGCCAACTGAGAGGTATCCCTGACGTTTTCCTTCAACTGCAAGGGGACCACAGCCAGGGACGGAAGGAAATTCCCAGGAGATATTTTATTTTTCATGTTTATTTTCATGCTTTATTTCCTTTCTAATCTTTGCCATTGGGAAAAGAGAAATGTTCAACTTGTAAGGTATAAAAATACTATGGGACAGGTAGGAACCATAATAAAATTGGGGAGGTTTTGAACCTGTTACAAAAGGAAAATCAGAAAGACAAAAATCCTTACAGGACCAAACAGATATCAAGGAAAAGTCTTTGTAATTACAGGAGTTTCTAAGTGCAGATGTCTTGGAGGGGCAGGCAAAGCCATTGCACATGGTGAAACTCTGCCTAAATTCACTGTTTAACTAGTGAGATTTTGCAAAGACCAAAACCAAGGCAGTTTCTTTTGTTTTTTTTATTGTTGACATAGGTAAAGCAGCACAAGATGGATCTTGGCTAAATGCCTATAACATCATTTCTGTAAACAAGAAAAAGCTTCTGCATCACCATTAAATTATTTCTATTCAGCAGCTTACCTGTCTAGCGGGGTAGGAACTGAGAGGAGAGTGGGAGGAGGAGAGGCCAAAGGGTAGAAAATTCAGTTATTGGGGAGGGAAGAAAGAGGGATGGGAATCAACAAAATGGAATTTTCAGTTATATTAACTTCTTTCTGCTTCAAGAATCTTTATTTTAAAACTACTGAGGGGTATTAGAACACTCCACTCAAGATTCCTATTATATTCTCCATGTGTCATTGCACCTAATACAGAAGGTTTCAGCAATGTGTGAGTTTTCATTATTCCTTCCTATTGGATGCCTAGCTGTTTAAAGGATTTAACAACTTTACCATTTTACAGTTATTTGCATCCAAAATATATTGCAAATCAATTCCAAGTATTTGACGGGTGCAAACAGCAGGGGGTTGGGGCAAAGGAGAGGAATTATTTAGTGAGGTTTGGGGTTATAACTCAGTTTAATGGAATGAAATTCAGCAAAAGAAAATTTAGATTGAATATCAAGAACTATTTCCTACAAGCAAGGTCTATTAGACTGAGCAACAATCTTCCAAGGGAAGTGGTGGAATCCCTACTGCTCAAGCATTTGAAGTTGGACTGCATAAAGTTCTGGAGACTATACTGCGGGGAACAATCCTGCATTAGCTTCTGGGGAAGGGGCAAGATGACCTAATAAAGTTTTTCCATCTTCCATTTCTAGCATTCTATAATGATTCACCAAGTTCAACTTGAAGGGAAGACAACCTCCTATAACACCATTATGTCCTACCTCAACATTATTAATTACATTGAAGAGTGATGTAACCAAGCCACCATGAAATATATAAGGGTCATACGCAGCTCTTGCTGAAGTCAATAGCAAAATTGCCATTGATATAAATTAGAACAGAAACAGAGCCTAACTCAGCTGCCAAAAATACAAAGGGTTCTGAACCACTCTTATTCTGCTAAGCATTTTATTTTATACTGCTTCCTTACACCCCCAGTTCAGGAAAGCATCCCATTTCAGGACAGCACACTCTTAAGTCCCACTGAAGTTACTATATTCCTCAACAGATAGCACTCGCCTTATTGCCTAAAAGGCATTAATCCATAGTGGAACTCTGAAATGAATGCAGCATCTGACAAAAGAACCAGGGCTGTCATTCCTGAAGGGACACAATCAAGTGGGGATGGAGGACAGAAGTGGGTATTAAAATAGAACACTAAATCCTAGCAACAGTTTAAACGGATTTAAAAAAAATAAAAGAGAGAGAGAGAGAAACCTTCATGTATTTTCTCTTTGACCATTATAAAACATGGGATTATTTCCCATTATATAACAGCCATTCTGTATAATTGCTGTGGAGCCATAGAACTGGGGGAGTGGGGCTAGAGAAGGAGTCCTTCAAGGGCTCTGTTCACAGTGGTTTGTGTGACCTTTTCTCTCATTTTGTTTCATGTGGATCCACTGAGGTCACAAACCAACTCAAAAGCTCAAGGTGAAAGAGACACTAGCTACCGACTTTTGCCTGGTTTTGGGTCAAAGACACATGAAACTGTCGAGAGCTGCATATATTACAATACCCCTGGTTTGGTAATCTGTCTTTCCCAGGATTTAACCTTAACACTCACTGAGGGTAAGCACAGAAGTCTGGGACATGAACAGAAGTAAGGGGCCTTTGCTTGTGTGACACCACTGCCAGCATTTCCTTACCTCTGGGTACTAAAGTACAGAGCTTGAACAAATGGTAAGAAATATGTAAACTTGCCAAGCTTTTTTTTCTTTTCCTTTTTCTCCAGCAAATAGCTCAGAGAACCTCAAACTGTTTGATGTTTTAGTACTGCAATATATCCTCTGGCATGAGCTGGATTTAGGGAACTGGCTATGGTTCCACTCAATACCCAAGGTAACTAAGCTTAAGTAACTTCAAGCTGTAATGATGGCACAGTTGATAGCATTAGTATATGGCCAGAGGTGAGTTTCTCAGATTGCTGTTCCAGGGATAAAAGCAGGCCTGTAGTCAGCTACCGGAAAGGCTCACAGGGCCTGCGGCACATCACTTTCTCAGAATTGTGTATGGGCAGGTTACATAACACAGTCAGCACTATAAGACCCAACTGCCCTTTGCTACATGTGTGCTCACACATTCCACTACTCCTCAGACTTGCCTTTTGTTTTGTTTAGCTGAAGACACCTGGATTTTCAGTGTCTTGCAGCTCCTGTAGTCATTTACACCCTCTTTGCACCAGTGTAGGTAACAACACAGGATGTGAGGCAATGAAGAGTCAGCCCCCTAATGTCAAAGCTTACATTGGTATCCACTTTGCGTACGGTCATACCCGCTTCAAGAATTTGGTCTTTCTCAGGTTCCCATGTGCTTCTGCTCCCCCTGTTGTTCACACAGTGGCCTATTCTAGTCGTTGTCAACCTTCCCCTTACATGGTCCCCCTTCATTGTATCTGAAGCCCCAGGCTAATTTAGCAATAATGGAAAAGGCAGGATGGTTGTGATCCCCTGGTACCTGTTTGTGAACCCCTGGCTGAGAACCCATGACTTAGTCCA
Source organism: Chelonia mydas (assembly GCF_015237465.2). NCBI lineage: Eukaryota > Metazoa > Chordata > Testudines > Cheloniidae > Chelonia > Chelonia mydas. Next base: position 27,006,360 of record NC_051246.2, on the reverse strand, counting down.
GCTCCGTGGTTCTCAACCTGTTTATCATTGTGTGCCGGATATGTGGCCCACAATGTGTTACGTGGGCCGCAGGTTGAGAACCACAGTGCCCCTCTCCCAAAACCCCCCACAGTCCTCTATGCCCAGCGCCCCCACCGAGAGGGGGACCAGGAGCAGAGCCCTGAGCACTGGGCCGGGCACCCAGGACCTGGACCCCAGGTGTGGGATTGGGCAGCTGGACTCCAGCCCCTGCAGCAGGGCCAGATGCCGGACCCCGAGCCTCCACCATGTGGGGCCAGGCCGCAGGACCATAAGACCACAGCCCTACCCACCCGGGGCGGAGCAGGACAGCCGGACCTGGACCCCGGGACCCTGCCGCGCACGGCCAGGTAGCTGGCAGCTGGACCTGACCCCAGGAGCAGAACCCCACCTAAAATCAGGGGGTGCTGCAGCACCCTGGCAAAACTCTAGTTCCCAGAGGCTCCCCGCCGCCAGTGTACCCACAGACCCACTCTTCCTTCCCCTGAGGCATTCACTAACCCCTTGCTGGCAGGAGCGCTCATGCAGGCTGCAAAATGCTGTCTCCCCCTCAGCCAGGCCCGCCCCCTGCCAGACCAGCGCAGCAAATTTTGAATTTTTTTAGCACACAGCTGGGCCACAGCACCTGCAACTAGGAATTCTACAACCTCCATCCCCAGAGTGCTGTGACATTTTTGGCAACAGCATGAGAGTCACCGGCAGTTATGTAACTTAGCCTCATGATGAAAATGCACAGTGAAATAAAAGGCCTCTTCATTCCATGACCATGTTCTGACAGTGGCAAATTCAAGCGGTTTTTTTTTTATTTAACCCCTTCACAGCAGGCTGGCTAGCCACGAGATAGAGAACTGCCACCTTGCATTAAGAACTCTTATCTTAGCATTAGAACTGTTACCACAGTCCTGCCTTCAGTAACAGCACACGATACACTTACAGCCGTGATTGGCTTTTCAGCCTCTAGGGATCTCATCATTTCAGGGGGAGGGGGGAAAATAACATCATCAACACTTCCTTCTGGCCTAATCCTCATTTAAACTAAGCATTTTCTTTCCTCCTTTTCTCTCTGTGTCAGGAATAAAAAAGAGCCTTTGGCCAAAACTTAATCATTTTCTTTTAATTACTGGGGTAAAGCTTCACAAACTACCATAAGTGTACCCTCTCTCTCTCTCTCTCTCTTTTTTAGTGTTTGTTTGTTTATTTGATTGGCAGACAAGATTATGATGTGCTGCCAGTTGATGTAGTTGCTTCAACTAATTGAGTCCTGCTGATCAGGGTTGGATAGTAAAATCCTTTACTGCCCCTGTGTAGGATGGGCTGAAGCTCAGTTATGACAGGAGGGTTTTTTCCCTAATGTTATTTTTATTACACATTTTCAACACACAAAACACATTTAGCTATAAAACACACACGAGATAAAAACTGTATTTTAAAAAGAAATTGCCTTCTGCTACTGCCATCCCATTACATTATTAATATGGAAAAATATTAAAAAACTCTAAATTATTTTTTACTATTTACCGACTGTTATTTGATTATTTAACACATTTCACTCAACTTGGACAACGAAAATAGAGTAGCAAGCGTCATATTTATTTTATACTAAATTTTATTCACTGGTTTGGACTTCCGATATTGCAGGGAAATATTTAAATTCAATGCTCTCTACTCTACGCCCCCCAAAACTATTTTCACTGACATTCACAAGTAAAAAATCATGTCATCATGGTAAATCATAGCGGAATTCATAACATCCTTATTTTAAAATATCAACATTTTGGGTCCAATCTTACACTTCTTATTCATGTGAAGGATGGTCTTCCAGTTAAAGCATTGGAACGGGACTCAGAAAATCTAGGTTCAACTCCCAGCTCTGCCCTAGACTTCCTGTGTGATCTTGGGCAAATCACTTAATCTCTCTGTGCCTCAGTTTTCCATCTGTAAAATTCAGATAATACTAACTTTTCATGCCCATCCTTTGTTTGTCTTGACTACTTTAAATATAAGCTCCTTGGGGCAAGGACTGTCTCAGTATATAGTTGTATGCTACATAGCACAATGGCATCCCTTCCCAATCTCAGGTGAGACCTACAGGCACTAGAAATAATAAACAATGCTCTCATTAATGAGAACAGGGCCACAAGCATGGGTAAGGGTTATCGGGACTGGCCCTTTTCACACTAAACTACCAGTGCCCTCTAAAATATGTACATGAACAATTCTTCCCAAAGTATAGTCTATAGAACATTTAGAGGCAATTTCAAGAAATTTGCCGTATATCACAATTTTTATAAAATCCTAAACAAAGGAAATCAACTTACAAGTTATTTAAACACTGACACACTGCCATCATCAACCACTGCCACCAGTGCACTCACTTCCAGTTGCCTGTCTGATCCATTTCACTGCCGGGCTACACGGCTCCATATTTCAGGATTTTAACATTATACAAGATGCTCTCTCAATGATTTTTGACTGAACCCTCTAGGATCCGTTCTGCAGTTTCAAAGCTCAAAATTTAACTATTAAAAAGAAGGAGGGGAAAGTATATTTGTGAAACTAACCAGATGAAAAATAAGGTTTGCTCTTTTATATATATATCTATATATATATACACACACACACAAAAAGAGAACCGGATTGTGAATGGGTGCCTCTATCTGTGGTATATCTAGCAAGCTACGTGAAGTGTGTGAGGGAGAAAGATTAAATTAAATGACTATGTAAATGCGACATTGAGATTTTAATACAATTAACATCAAGACATTGAGAGTTAAACTCACACAGCAGCTTTCACTCCTTCCCTCCCCAAATCTATCTGACACACGTACAGGATTTTTTATTAATAATCTCAGGGTTTTTTATTAAATAATCTGATAACACTGGGCAATGTGACATTAGTCAGCAATTTGGCTCTGACTCAAAGACGTGCTTAATTTACAGAAAGTGAGTAATCCCATCCTGATTCAGCAAGGCCCTTAAACATTAATAAATTCCCATTGACTTCAATGGGAGTTAAGTATATACTTAGATGCTTTGCAGAATCCGGGTCTATAAGAGGCACTGCGCTTACTGGTATTGCTCTTCAAGGAAAGCTTTGTAAATAGGTTTAAATGGGGCTTGGTGATTTATGTTTTAACTTCACCTTCTTCTTTGATTTGTATAACTTTAGATGTTTACAATGTTGTATGCAGTTTGTTGTAGCCGTGTTGGTCCGATGATATTAGAGAGACAAGTTTGGTGAGATAATATCTTTTATTGGACCAACTTCTATTGGTAAGAGAAACAAGCTTTTGAGCTACACAGAGCTCTTCTTTAGGTCTAGGGAAAGTACTCAGAGCGCCACAGCTAAATACAAGACCAAACAAATAGTCTAGTATAAGGAGTTAGCACATATTCTAAGGGAATTCACGGAACAGTCCCTTAGTTTAGCATAAGTAGTTAGCACATATTCGAATACCTTTCCTGGACCTGAAGAAGAGCTCTATATAACTCGAGAGTTTGTCTCTCTCACCAACAGAAGTTGGTCCAATAAAAGATATTATCTCACCCACCTGGTCTCTCTAGGTTTACAATGTAGCATATTATATTACTCCATATACATCAGGCAAATGAAAAATGTTGTTGTAAAATAAAATTTAAGGCCTGGTCTATGCTTAAGTTATTTTCCCCTCACTCCTGACCAAACAGGTCTGACAGCAAAAGCCCTAGTGTAGACGCAGGTATAACAAGAAAAAAGTCAATTTGCTAGTATAACTTAGTGCACATGGAGAAACCAGTATAAGTTGTATCTCCACTAGGAGAATTCGCTTGCATAGCTACAGGTATACCAGTGTAGGCAAGGCTGACGAAGCAAAGTTGAGGCTGCTGTGCAAACTTTAAATCTGAATATCAATCCTTTTCTGCAATTAAAATCTCATTCTTAATGTTGCACTAATACTGTTTTTAGCAATGAATTATTTTTGTTTGTTTGTTTAAATCACCACACTAAAAAGAGAAAAAAACACATTACTCATATCATAGTAATGCTTAGAAGCCCACATCATGTTAAGTGCTATGCAAGCATAATAAAAGACTGTCCAGAACTATTAAAAACTGCACATGCATTTATTTGAAGGACTGAGCCTCCAAAATAGCCAAGCAGACTCTCCTTAAACTTTGCATAAATAAATAAAATATAGATAACACAAATTCATCTTTGTGCTGAGAATAAGCATGAAACACCACAACAAAAGGTATTTGTTTTGGAATCTTAAAAGGCCACTGCAATAGAAGTTTAGAATGAAAATGCCATCTCAAGCATAACTATAATAAAAATCACTCATGAATAAGTGCATTCTGCTATGAAATAAAAATGGCAAAGCCAGATGTAGACAAAGAAGAATTCTGAAAGGTAACCAAGACAGTAAACATCAAATGAAGGATTATTCTGATTTGTGAAGAATCCATTCCAGCAAGAAATTGAACCAAGGACCTAGGATTCCAAAAGCAGTAAAGCAACCTACTGAACTGAAGGTAAATCTGCTTTCTCTTCCAATAGTCCTATCTGAGACCTGTAAATAAAGGAGAGGGAACAAAAGATACATGTATAACAGAGACTTTTTTTTAACCTTACAGGTCTTCCACGGGACTACTGTCTAGAACTACCCGATTATCTTTTGAAACTCGTTCAAATCAGATACATTCACACCACCAGATGTGCACTGTCAAACATTCTGCTTCTGCCTCTTCACTTGCAATGCACTGCAACTCTCACACAGCATCCATGTCTCTGCTATGCAACCAGAACGTTACAACACTACCTTTAAAACTGCACAAGTCACACTTCAGGTGACAAGGTAAGGAAGGTTATTGTTGCAGGAGAAGGTTCAGGAAACACTAAAGCTCTGTAAGTATATAAATTGGCTGGATGAAACAGAGTAAGATTTCTTGGTCTGAAACTTTACCAGATCCAAAGCCTCCTCTCCCTCCTTCCCTGTAGTCAGTGAAAAATATATGTGCAAAGATGCAGATTATCATGCTTTAATACACTCTTAGGCTCCAATTCAGCAAAGCACTTAAGCATGTACTTAAGTGTTTTGCTAAATCAGGTCCATAAAGTTACAGAAAGTAACCTTCTTAGGACTACAGACTGTGTCTTTAAGGTGCAGCCTTGAGTAAGGGATGGTACATAGGGACCCCCCTTCCCAGGGGCGCACCGGGGGCACTGTGTTAGTGCGTGGAGGATGGGTCTATAAATCACAGAAATATAGAGCTGGAAGGGACCTCGAGATGTCATCTAATCCAGCTCCCTGTGCTGAGGAAGGGCCAAGTAAAACTAGATTATCCCTGAAAGTTTTTTGTCCAACCTGCTTTTAAAAACCCCCAATGACTGGGATTCTACAACTTCCTATGGAAGCCTATTTCAGTGCTTAATTATCCTTATAGTCAGCAATTTATTCCTAACATCTAACCTAAATCTCCTTTGCTGCAGATTAAGCCCATTACTTCTTGTCCTACCTGCAATGGACATGGAGAACAACTGATTGCAGTCCTCTTTATAACAGCCCTTAACATATTTGAAGACTGTTATCAGGTCCCCCCACCCCCCCAAGTCTTCTTTTCCCAAGACTAAACATGCCCAGTTTTTTTTTAAACCTTTCCACATAGGTCAGCTTTTCTAAACGTTTTCTCATTTTTGTTGCCCTCCTCTGGACTCTAAAGTGTGGTGCCCAAAACTGGACACCGTACTCCAGCTAAGACCTCACAGTGTCAAGCAGAGCAGGACAATTACCTCCCTTGTCTTCCATACGGTACTCCGGTTAATACATTCCAGAATGATATTAGCCTTTTTCAAAGCTGCATCACATCAATGGCTCACATTTAATTTGTGATCCACTAAAACCCCCAGACCCTTTACAGCAGTGCTACTGCCCAACCAGTTTGGCCCTGCTTTGTAGCTGTGCATTTGATATTTCCCTCTTAAGTGTAATACAGTAAAAGCTGTTTTATCCGACATATTGGGGGAATGGAGGGTGCCGGTAAGTGAAAAATGCTGGTTAACTAAGAGGGAGGGAGTTTGGGTGTGGGAGGGGGCTCGGGACAGCAGCTTGAGGTGCGGGAGGGGGTGCGGGGTGCCAGATCCGGCGGCCACTCACCTCAGGTGGCTCCCCATAAGCAGCGACCTGTCCCAGCTGCTCTTAAGAGAAGGCATGGCAGGCAGCTCTGCACGCTGCCTCCGTCTGCAGGCGCCGCCCCCAACAGCTCCCATTGGCTGCAGTTCCCAGCCAATTGTCGCTGCATTGCTCGCGCTAGGGGCGGGGCAGGAGCAGTGCACAGAGCCACCTGCCACGCCTTCACATAGGAGCAGCTGGAAGAGGTTGCTGCTTGTGGGGGGCTGCCCCGTGGTGAGCAGCCTCTGGAACCGGCACCCCACACCGCCTCCCACATCCCAAGTCCCTTCCCGCACCCAAACTCCCTCCCAGAGCCTGCGCCCCAACCTCCTGCTGGCCCCACGCCAACTGGGCTATACACCAGAATTTCAATGAAAATCAGAAATGCCATTTTATATAACTTTCTGGTTGGTGAAGTGTTGGATAGAACAGCTTTTACTGTACTTTGCACTTGTATTTACTGGATTTCACCTTGCTTATTTCAGACCAATCCTCCGATTTGTCACGGTCATTTTGAATTCTAATCCTACCATATATCCTCCTATTCTCTGGCCCTCCTGGCTCAATTGCTCCCAGGGAAAAGCATATCACCCCCTCAGCATCCAGTGCCATGACACAAAAAGTCTTAATGTGAGTAGTCCAAGGGGGAGCGAGGGGGAAGTCCTCACTCCTTCCTAAGTCCTTGAATGGCCATGTCAGACCAAGACACGATCTGGTTGTCAGTGAGTAATTTTCAAACAATTTCTTTAAAACAAGGCAAAGGCATTTGTCCTCTTTCTGGACGTATAAACATGCCAACTATGATGGCTGTGAATCATCCAATCCCTTCCAAAGAAACACTGGTGAAAAAAATTTAACTGATTAAAAAAAAAAGTGTCCCACATATACACACATTTATTTCTTGGCGGAGAGCAAGTATGAGAAATTTCACCCCGAAAGGTAATTTTCGGAGAACGGTATAAGTGTCTGAGAAGAAAGGCTTAAGAAGGAAAGCGCCATCTCAACCTTACCTGTAGCATTAATGCTGTGAGGCTATAATGAAATGCTAAAGTGGCTGTAAGCAAAAGGGAGATGGAGGACTGAGTCAGGGAGAGCTGACACAGATGAACAGTCACTTCTTTGCTATTCAAAAGGTAAAAAATATATATATATTTTTCCACGTGACAGAATTGTGTCTCTGTGTCATAAATTTCAGTAGGCAAGTGTCAATACCAGGACTGCTAATGCAGCCTCCAGATGACATTTAAAAAGAATAGTATTAAGTGCTCATACAGAAGGCTTGAGAGATTAGGCACTGTGGAGATAAAAAGCCCATCTATTTACAACACAATAACTATAGTCACCATCTTGGACCCCAGAAATCTGCCTGCCAATACTAATGTGGTACAACCTGGCAGGATGCAGACACTTGTCACTAGTGCAATCAGACATGCTATATGCACTAATAAGGAAGTGTAATCTTCTCCAGCAACAATACTGCTTAACTCATTTTATAACTCTGAGACAACACTTTCCAACTTCTGTCTAATTTTTATTTCCTCATGGGTAAAAATAAAACCACAGTTATTTTAGTGGGTGTTTTAGGGTTTGATTTTTTTTTAAAATTAGGTCTGTTACTACTTGAGGCTGGAATGTATCCAACAGAGAACCATAAAGGAAACAGGAAGTGATTAGATGATCACTAAACACAGAGCTGTAATGGGAACAGGAAGTGGTGATTGTTACTGATACAGGACCTCCACGGGGCAGTAAAACACTTCCGGAAAGTTTTTCCCTGCTGTCATCACTTGGGAGAGGAAATGGAAGAATTTGATGATAATAATAATATCAAGGAGCATTTTTAATTTTGAGAGAGAGGCTTACAGTGGCCGAACCTCCCCACAATTTAATGCTAGCAGAGACACGCTTTTGGCCTGCTTCTGTGAAATGCGGAACATCTCCGGACTCAAGCTGGAATTGACGGTGCTCAGCACCTATCAAAATCTTGGCCTTTGTCTTATAAATGTTATTGATTGACACTAAAAGCAATCCAAGCGAACAACTATCTGTACTTGTGCACAACGGGGAGCCTGACCAAGTGGTGTGAACCCCCTGTGGGTTAAGCAGCCCATCTTTCTGGCCGTGGAGAGGGCTGGCACACTGTTGTGCAAGGGAGCCTGGTGGATCTGGCACTAAAGAGAGCAAGAGTTGTGGATCCTCAAGTCTACAGTAACAGCTGAAGAGTGGCTCTAGTCCTCCTCCAGTGCATGGGGACAAAATCTTTCTCCTGCCCCTGTGGAACCTCTGAGGGACTCAGGCCTTGCAGTGAGACCAATGCTGCACTTTGTAAGTGGAACAAAGGATGGAGAAGCAATTCTGAATTACTGCATAGCCCCCAGAGACTACTTCTGGAACCCAGTTGCTATCCTGCCATTAGATCAGATGGCACATGGCCACTTTTGATAATGGTTGGAAGAGGGGGTGACTGGTGTCATGCAGCTGGTCTACTTGTCACAAAGGCACTTCGGTCTGAGTCAGGGCTGCCTCGCCTATAGGGTCTTGGCTAGGCTCTATATCTGATGCGTCCACATAGTCTAGAAGATCATGAGTGTCAGAAAATAAACTGAAGTAACAAACACTTCTATCTAGGAAAGCTGTCTCTGGAGCTGGAAACCATGCTTTTCTTTTTCTGTGTGTTCTCCTACTGCCTTTCTGATGGGCTTGCCACACAACTTGTTATCACTAAGCCTGGCTGTTTCAAGGATTTGGTGTGGGAGTCTCTTCACTACAGGTGAAGCCACTAGGGCCCCCTAGCCACAATAATAGAGGAAAAGGATCACACTGATAACTTTACAGCATCCAGGGGAGTATTAGCAATGAAAGAAGCAGCCAAAGATATTTTAGCTCAAGCAAAGCAGTAGAAGAAACAAACGTCAGCAAGGATGCCTTAAAAGTTCCTGGTTGGAGGAACACCCCAATCTTTCTGTCTCTATGACCCTGGGGAAGAAGTCTCCCTCATAGAGAATTACAGTGTCTTTAGCTGTTGAAGACTTCACAGAATTTTGTAAAATTGAATAGACTGCCTGTTATAGCGGCATCCATTGTAAAGTGTTCTCAGTATGCCACAATAATACCTTCTGCTGGAGGATGGCTCAGACTTTGAGGAGAAAGAAAGACTTGGGTTGTGGCTTGTTCCTCCTGAAGCTCCAAAGTCAGTATTAATTAGCTTATTATTCTCTGGGGGCAGTGGGATGTGTTTATAAGGAGAAAGGGGCTGAGAATCAGAGCAGACTAAAACTGGATCTCTGGGTTGGAAGAGAATGACATAGGTGCTCTTTCCAACTCAAAGTCTTTCTGCTCTGCAGTATTTAACCCCATCCTTTGCACCAGGAATGGCTGAAGTGTTAAAGGAGATAGGTATCTTTGTTGTCACTGGCAGCTCCTTCACTGTGTAGAGATTGTTTGAGAGATCTCCTACAGTGGAGAATTTTCTCTATGTGGAGACCCAGAAAAAGAGAGGAACCCAACTAGAGGGAGTACGAAAAACTTCTTGGGAGGGAATCCCTGCTGCTTTCCACACTGCAAGAGAAATCTACTTTAAAACCTCGAGGGGAACCCTTGTAATAGCCACAACGGAGGGCTGACTCTCCAAGGATGTGGATACACTAGGGACAGACTCTTACCTGGTTTCTAATGACAGTCACAGATAGAAGCATCTCCTTATCTGCTTCCTTTATCTGCTCTGCTACCTCAGGCTTAGCACAAAATAGGGAGGTATACATGCTCCGGTGGTGGAGGAAAAGGCATAGAGTGGCTGCCCTGCCTAGCAGCTGTATCAGCAGGCAGTGCTCACTTCTGTTAAGATTCTAAGGTGCTCTAGCAAGTTGTGTCATAGAGCAGTATTGTCAGCCAGGCTGGTGTGGTAGTTAGACCAGCATAGAGCCTTGGCTTTGGTAGGCTTGTCTGCCATTTTGGATGCCACAGTTGAGGGTAATCCGAGTATGCAGAGGCAGCCCTCTCCTATTGCCAATAATTTGTTTTGAAAGTATCCCAGCACCTGCTATAATTAACATTAAATCAATGGTTTCTGGTTATGTCTAAGGAAAATAAAGTGCTGTTGAGAATGTCCAAAATTGCAGACTGGACTGTCTCTGAGCCTGTCTGTTGCCTAAACAGCCATAGGACACTGGTCAGAATGAGGTGAAGGGAAGAAGCAAATCACGTGTGGCTGCTGCCTCATCAGTTCTGCAGACTGCTGCCTTTCCTTGGATGAGTGTAAAGTTAACCCAGCTGTGAGGATTTCTGGCCATGAACTCATTGCAGAATGCAATAACTTGATGGCAGAATCATTAAAATCCACTGACTTGAATTACAAGGCCATTGAGAGCCACAGAGGATGTTGGATCCATCACTTTGTAGGACTATTTTATTTAGCCTGCGTGACATATAAAGCTTTTTTTTTTTTTTGGATGGTTGGAGGCGATGATGCAGGAGAATATGGGAGTTATTTTTTATTTGTATTTGCTTCAAATTTATCCCCCTCGTTGTGCTTCCCCTTGAGAAGAAAGGAAATTTAAAAATAACAGAAAAACCTCTTAGCCCATCCTTCCCACTATCCACCGATTTCTCTCCAGAGCTGTAAAATCCAGTTTTCAAATGCTGAAGAGAAGGGCTAAAACTGGAATCTCATTTTGAATGTCATAAATCAACAATAATTAAAACAGATGTATGATCAAGACTCCAGTCTTTCATTAAGGGTTTCAGGGAAGGTAGGGTTTTCCATATTTAGCTAGGTTAGGTATGACCTTGTTTCAAGATACAGTACTTGTTTAACCAATTGAAAATATTGTTAATTGGCCCTGTACATGCATTTGGGCACTAATGGGAGAGGAAGGCTATTTAGTGCTGAAAGAAACAAGGTCAAAGGCTGAAACATTCTAAGCCAACTATGATGTCAATACACAAAACAAAACATGTAATTATCTCAGGGCATGATTTCACCACCCATACTCAGCCTGTGCAGTGCCTTACTCCGTAAGCAGTCGCGTTCAAATCATAGAGCAAGGTACTATTCTATGAGTGAAGGTGGCAGGATCCATGTGCTGCTAGACTCCTTGAGACAAACTGATACCTGCTGTAACTCCATTCATTTCCAGGGTTTATTCCATGGATGAATTTGGCACACTGCGTAGGGAAATACACAGGTGTCTGGCATTAGATGCATCTCTGGTATCAATATCCGACCCTTGAGTAATACCTCCCATACCTTACTTGGAATAGGCACTTTATACAGTCTATTTGGTCTTGTGGATAACTCAATGACAATTGGTTTTTGTCCATTTTGTGTTTAATTATGTAACACAACTGTTGATTGAGTATTTTCCAACAACTAATAAGATGAAGGGCTTGAATGACACTTTATGCTGTTATGTGCCACTTAGTGGGATACAGCTATGACTGAGACCCTGAAACTGGGTTACACTCTTCAGATGGGGAAAAACATGACTGAAAAAAGAAATTACAGCAATGAACACCACGTTCTTCTGTTTGCAAAAGCCAAAGGGGTCTGTCTTATCATGCAGTGATTGCTAACATTAGTGAACTCACCTTCTCAGATGAATGCAGGAAAGCCCCATAAAGGAATCTGGGGCTCAGTGTTGCAGAACTACCAGATGACTTTGTATCCCACTAGTAGGTATATTTATACCAGAGTGTTTATGGGACAAGGACTGAGCTGAATTTACAAAGGAAAACTAATAGAGTTCCATTTGGTAAAGTGTTTCTTCAGAACTGCCAGCACTATTTTGAAAGCCTATGATTTTGCTATTGCATTAAAACCAAGACAGCCCTATCCCAGGTAAGTCCCCATCACTCCTTTATTTTCTCTTAATGTAAAACAGAAATGAACTCTGCTGGTCTCAGCTTGCAGATTTAAAAATGGAATAGATAGGCTAAAATTAAAAACGGAGATCCATCACCCCCGAGTTCTGCATAGTCCAAGAAGCATATGTGCAGCCCTTAGTGCTCACAATAAGCATCCCTCAAACTGATGTGTGCGATAGATTCACCTGCCCCAAAGGTCTGGCTTTTTGGGTCAGGAACTGTTTTTTCCTCTATTTGTACAGAGCATATTATAGTGAAATAATGACATCTCTCGGCAGTACTGCAATATAAATTAACAGTAATACTATCCAATTTGAAAATACCACATTAATACCAGAAAAGCAAGATGGCTTACTATGTAAAAGAGAAAATGTTATGTTATATTAGGAGCTGGCATAGACGCCAGATCAACTGAGTGGTAGCTGATAGGGTGGAACTAGCAAGTCCGACGAATTCCCTTCTGAACAATGCTATGAAAGGGAGCGCCTGGCAGGCTCAGTCATGGTGATAGAGTCAAGTGAGTGATGAAGAAAAAGAGTAGTGCTGGGCAAGCATTAGACCTGCAGTGGGCTGCGAATGGCTGATATGGATGAATGAAACTCCTCCCTAAAATTCTTCATAGATTATGCTGTGACACCACTGCATGGAACAACGTCTGTGGAATAGTCAGCATTAGCTAGCCCTACCCAAAATCAAATGCCGTATCTCTCTGGTGTGCCTACTTTTCACGTACCCCATAACTCTGCTATGTTCTTTTGCACTGCTCTCTAGCAAGCCAGAGCTCTGTAATGCTACAGCATATCACAGCTCTTGACTGACTTGACTTAAACATGACACAAGAATAGACTTTAACACAAAACCAAAGGCTTAACCATTTGGACAATTCTTAAGCCTTGGCCCATAGCACTGGGGACCCTGTGTTATTCAGTTAAAAGTCTATTTGAATTTCCTAAAAATTGAGGATGTGGCACTGAATAAATATCAGGCTAAGGGTCTGATCTGTCTCGATCATGAGTCAACACAGTTGCACAAGGTGTACAGCAGGACAGAATTAGTCCCCAAGGACCTGATCCTGCAGCATCCATTGAATCCAAGGCAAAGCTTCCACTGACTACATCAGCACAGGACCAAGCCTTAAAGGGCCAATTCCACAAGGTACCAGTGCCTCCTGGTGCCCTGTCTTCCACAATTACTTTAGTGAGAGATGAGAAACCTTGCAGGACCAGGTCCGAAATTACTGGGATTAGCTCTTTCAATTGCCAGGAAATGTGTCATGGTGCTCTGGTCCACAGACAAGTTACCAACATTTAATGAATTGGTAAAAATAGCTTAAAGTCTGTCACACTAGAACAGTTTCCTTATGGGGCTAGAGGCTGTCCATACATATTCAAAATGATTTGGAATATTTATCTGGACTATGCTTCAGAATGTTGAAAGGTGCTTCTGCTTCATGATCCATAATGCATCATGCTAAAGCAGTTCTTGCACTCTGCCTAGTGAAAATAAAGTAGAATATAAACAGCTCAAAGTTGTTTCCTGAGTGGTACTCTCTCTTTGCTGGCAGTTTGGGAGGCGAAAGAGCAGATGTTAATTAAAAACTGCTAATAAAAATCATTAAAATAAAAAGAAACTGCATGTGGTAAAGATCACAGCACAACTTCAAATGCAGTATTTCAGGGGAGGAGTGGGAGAGAGATCTAAAGGAAATGAAAGTCTGAATAAATAAAACAGCAACAGTTTCGTCCACTTTTCCCCCACTTCCAACGTGGGGACGGGGAAAGGATGTTTCTATATTACATTCCTGTCCTAGACAGCCTGAATAATTAGCACTTCAAAATACTGTGAAGGGGGTTCCAATATAAACGACTCATCATGGGTAGCAAGCTAGGAGATAGTTAGTAAGAGAAAATTAGGGGGAAAGGTGAAGCTCTGCAAAAGAAAGGGAAGATTGGCGCAGCAAAGGAGTCTGCATTGATTTATCACTGGTTCAGCATGTTCGCCTTTCAGCCCTGCTGCATGTAAGTCTAGCAATAGAGGCCAGCAGCTCCCATTACCACTTTTAAGGTTTCAGAAAGACAGAAGAAAAGCATTTGGATAGGGGGAATAAAGCCACTCGATTTCAGCACCATGGACAGGGAAATATTTTTGATCAGCCTGAAAATCAAAGGCAGAATCTCTGAAGTAAGTAATGACAGGTTTCAGAGTAGCAGCCGTGTTAGTCTGTATCCGCAAAAAGAAAAGGAGTACTTGTGCCACAAGTACTCCTTTTCTTTTTGCAGATACAGACTAACTAACACGGCTGCTACTCTGAAACCTGTCATTATGCAAGGCACTGAATTTAGCCATATGGAGTGGATTTTTTAAAATTTGTTAGTCTCTAAGGTGCCACAAGTACTCCTTTTCTTTTTGAAGTAAGTAAAGCATTTATCCCTGAATATCTGCCTTAGACATTATTGGAATATGGTGAGCCAGGGCTCAGCGATGGCACCTGGCAGGTATTGGTTCCACAGATATTAGTACACAGCAAGACAGCTGGTGACTGAGTAGAAGCCATTGAGCCTAAAACATTTCTTGTTAATTCATTCATGTTCTTTTATTCTCTTCTGCTAAATGACAACAGCTTCCAAAAGGAACCTAAGCCCGGGTTTCTCAGTCTTTGTCATACTCTGAGCAGTGGAAGCACTACCCACGATGCAGACCAGTATTTGCCAGTTACTATTATGCATGTGAGAACTCAGACTTCCAGCTTCAATGATTAGTATAGTAGGGTCCTCAAAGCTGAGCTTCTGTGTTGAGTCTCATGCACCACTGCTGTCCTTCATGCTTTAAAGGGCTAATGCTCTAAGTTGCCATGGATTTACGGTTGCTCTTAACTCCAGTTTCACTATCATGAGAGTTTGAACAGCTCCAAGATTAATAGAATTTTATCGAGAGCACAATTAAAGGTGAGGCTGAGGTGATACACGATGGCTGCTTTGCATCACTCAGATAGATTATACCAGTGAATCCACTGAGGTCTCAATCTGATAAACTAAGACAGTTGCCCAGAAAGGTTAGGAAACTCTGACTAGTCCAGTTAACATTCTCTACCAGATTTTCTAAATGAATACAATCCCCCTTCCCAGTCCAAATATACACTTCCTAGGAAGAAAAGATGGACTCACAAAACTAAAATGGGCATCAATCAGTTTCCACCTATTTAATACTTTTCATTTCTATAGCACCTTCCATATCAAGATGACTAAGTGCTTTATAAATATCAACAAAGTACATCTCACAACACTACTGTGAGATAGTTAAGTATCATTATTCCCATTTTACAAGAGGGGAAGCCTGAGGCACACAGAGTTTTAGTGATTTGTCCGATGTCACACAAGAAGTCTTTGGCAGAATCAGGAATAGAATCTAGATCTCCTGGCTCCCAGGTGTTTGTCCTCACCACAAAACAATCATTTTCCATTTTATATAACTTATTCTTCATCTGGCAGAATGCTGTGTCACATTTTTCTCAATAAAAGCAAGTTAGAGCTCCCTGAAGTGTTCTTGATGGCAGTCTCTCTCTATTCAGAACAGCTGAGTGAGAGAGCAACATTATTCAGCTCAGGTGAGATATCTTCCAAACATGAAATATCGAAGTATCCTTCCATCACTTTATTCAGAAAAAAAATGTTTAATGAAATTTCAGGGAATTACAGAAAAATGTGAGCAACAGTTTTCTGAAAAAGCATAGTTCTAAGCCATAAAACAAACATTCAAGAGGAAGATTGTTAGTAATGTAAGAGTATTTCAAGGTCTCATGTGTCTTTGTTGGCCAAGAAGGAATTCTACCCTTCAGAGGCAAATCTCATAGAAAAGAAATTGTGTTCATAACCAAAATTCCAGGAGACTAATTCCAACACTACCACCTCCTCTGACCAGATTCTGTGACCATTATACAATTGTTACTCTTTTTTCTTACTCAAGGCCATTTGCGCCATTAATGTCAATAAGAATTTGTTTGAGTAAGAACTTAAAGAAATACTCAGCATGGCAATAGGAGACTTTATAATACACACACACACAGAGAGAGAGAGAGAGAGGGAGAAACTGATAAAGAACTGTAAATGAGCAAATTATTAGAAATAAATATTCTTCTTCTTTTCTTGAACAAATTGCAGAGTTTATTTGCTAAACAAAATTATGCATGAATTTCTTTAGCAAATAATTTTTGGTCTGCAGGTTGGTAGAGCTGCAGTTATTACAAACAAGTTACACAAGCTGTGCTGTAACTTACATAACTGGCGTAACCAACCAAATACAAAAGAAGCAGTGTCACGCAGCACATAACTAATCAATACAACAAACTGTGGCTCAGAATTTGCTTTCGGGAAACATTCAAGCTAACAGTGCACTTTTCACAGCAATTTATAGCTAGCGAAGCTCAAACATTTAAAAGTTGCCAGAAAG